>NC_140428.1:4475900-6888400 GCF_965140295.1 Lepidochelys olivacea
GTGGTATCTGTTTGTGTAGGGGCTTTGTGCTGGGAGAGAAGCTGAGCCCTGAATAGTGGGCGGGTTTCCCTGTCTAGGGGTCCTATAAAGGTTGCAGCCAGTCAGGCAGCGGCACAGGAGCTATCAATCAGAGCTGTAAACAGGGGAGTTTGAGTGGGAGTTCTGTTGGAGTAGAAGGTATTTGTGTGTTTGGTTTTGTATTGGTAGTATCTGGGTGTGTAGGGGCTTTGTGCTGGGACAGAAGCTGAGCCCTGATTAGGGGGCGGGGCTTCACTGACTAGGGGTCCTATAAAGGTAGCAGCCAGTCAGGGAGCGGCACAGACAGCTGCAGCGGCACAGGAGCTAGCAAACAGAGCTGTAAACAGGGGAGTTTGACTGGGAGTTCTGTTGGAGTAGAAGGTATTTGTGTGTGTTTGGTTTTGTATTGGTAGTATCTGTGTGTGTAGGGGCTTTGTGCTGGGACAGAAGCTGAGCCCTGATTAGGGGGCGGGGCTTCCCTGGCTAGGGGTCCTATAAAGGTAGCAGCCAGTCAAGCTGCGGCACAGGAGCTAGCAAACAGAGCTGTAAACAGGGGAGTTGGAGTGGGAGTTCTGTTGGTGGAGAAGGTATTTGTGTGTGTGTTTGGTTTTGTATTGGTGGTATCTGTATGTGTAGGGGCTGTGTGCTGGGAGAGAAGCTGAGCCGTGGTTAGGGGGCGGGGCTTCCCTGACTAGGGGTCCTATAAAGGTAGCAGCCAGTCAGGCAGCGGCAAAGACAGCTGCAGCGGCACAGGAGCTAGCAAACAGTGCTGTAAACAGGGGAGTTTGAGTGGGAGTTCTGTTGGAGGAGAAGGTATTTGTGTGTGTTTGGTTTTGTATTGTTGGTATCTGTATGTGTAGGGGCTTTGTGCTGGGAGAGAAGCAGAGCCCTGATTAGGGGGCGGGGCTTCACTGACTAGGGGTCCTATAAAGGTAGCAGCCAGTCAGGCAGCGGCACAGGAGCTAGCAAACAGAGCTGTAAACAGGGGAGTTCGAGTGGGAGTTCTGTTGGAGGAGAAGGAATTTGTGTGTGTTTGGTTTTGCATTGGTAGTATCTGTATGTACAGGGGCTTTGTGCTGGGAGAGAAGCTGAGCCTTGATTAGTGGGCGGGGCTTCCCTGACTAGGGGTCCTATAAAGGTAGCAGCCAGTCAGGCAGCGGCACAGACAGCTGCAGCGGCACAGGAGCTTGCAAACAGAGCTGTAAACAGGCGAGTTTGAGTGGGAGTTCTGTTGGAGGGAAGGTATTTGTGTGTGTGTGTGTGTGTGTTTGGTTTTGTTTTGGTAGTATCTGTATGTGTAGGGGCTTTTTGCTCGGAGATAAGCTGAGCCCTGATTAGGGGGCGGGGCTTCCCTGGCTAGGGGTCCTATAAAGGTACCAGCCAGTCAGGCAGCGGCACAGGAGCTATCAAACAGAGTTGTAAACAGGGGAGTTTGAGTGGGAGTTCTGTTGGAGGAGAAGGTATCTGTGTGTGTTTGGTTTTGTATTCTTAGTATCTGTATGTGTATGGGCTTTGTGCTGGGAGAGAAGCTGAGCCCTGATTAGGGGGCGGGGCTTCACTGCCTACGGGTCCTATAAAGGTAGCAGCCCGTCAGGCAGCCGCACAGACAACTGCAGCGGCACAGGAGCTAGCAAACAGAGCTGTAAACAGGGGAGTTTGAGTGGGAGTTCTGTTGGAGGAGAAGGTATTTGTGTGTGTGTGTGTGTGTGTTTGGTTTTGTTTTGGTAGTATCTGTATGTGTAGGGGCTTTTTGCTGGGAGAGAAGCTGAGCCCTGATTAGGGGGCGGGGCTTCCCTGACTAGGGGTCCTATAAAGGTAGCAGCCAGTCAGGCAGCGTCACAGGAGGTAGCAAACACAGCTGTGAACAGGGGAGTTTGAGTGGGAGTTCTGTTGGAGGAGAAGGTATTTGTGTGTGTTTGGTTTTGTATTGTTAGTATCTGTATGTGTAGGGGCTTTGTGCTGGGAGAGAAGCTGAGCCCTGATTAGGGGGCGGGGCTTCACTGACCAGGGGTCCTATAAAGGTAGCAGCCAGTCAGGCAGCGGTACAGATGCTGCAGTGGCAGAGGAGCTAGCCAACAGAGCTGTAAACAGGGGAGTATTAGTGGGAGTTCTGTTGGAGGAGAAGGTACTTGTGTGTGTTTGGTTTTGTATTGGTGGTATCTGTATGTGCAGGGGCTTTGTGCTGGGAGAGAATCTGAGCCCTTATTAGGGGGCGGGGCTTCCCTGACTAGGGGTCCTATAAAGGTAGTAGCCAGTCAGGCAGCAGCACAGGAGCTAGCAAACAGAGCTGTAAACAGGGGAGTTTGAGTGGGAGTTCGGTTGGAGGAGAAGGTATTTGTGGGTGTTTGGTTTTGTATTGGTAATATCTGTATGTGGAGGGGCTTTGTGCTGGGAGAGAATCTGAGCCCTGATTAGGGGGCGGGGCTTCCCTGACTAGGGGTCCTATAAAGGTAGCAGCCAGTCAGGCAGCGGCACAGGAGCTAGCAAACAGAGCTGTAAACAGGGGAGTTTGAGTGGGAGTTCTGTTGGAGGAGAAGGTATTTGTGTGTCTTTGGTTTTGTATTGTTAGTATCTGTATGTGTAGGGGCTTTGTGTTGGGAGAGAAGCTGAGCCCTGATTAGGGGGCGGGGCTTCCCTGACTAGGGGTCCTATAAAGGTAGCAGCCAGTCAGGCAGCGGCACAGGAGCTAGCAAACAGAGCTGTAAACAGGGGAGTTTGAGTGGGAGTTCTGTTGGAGGAGAAGGTATTTGTGTGTGTTTGGTTTTGTATTGGTGGTATCTGTATGTGTAGAGGCTTGGAGGGGCTTTGTGCTGGGAGAGAAGCTGAGCCCTGATTAGGAGGCGGGGCTTTACTGACTAGGGGTCCTATAAAGGTAGCAGCCAGTCAGGCAGCGGCACAGACAGCTGCAGCGGCACAGGAGCTAGCAAACAGAGCTGTAAACAGGGGAGTTTGAGTGGGAGTTCTGTTGGAGGAGAAGGTATTTGTGTGTGTTTGGTTTTGTATTGGTGGTATCTGTATGTGTAGAGGCTTGGAGGGGCTTTGTGCTGGGAGAGAAGCTGAGCCCTGATTAGGAGGCGGGTCTTCACTGACTAGGGGTCCTATAAAGGTAGCAGCCAGTCAGGCAGCGGCACAGACAGCTGCAGCGGCACAGGAGCTAGCAAACAGAGCTGTAAACAGGGGAGTTTGAGTGGGAGTTCTGTTGGAGGAGAAGGTATTTGTGTGTGTTTGGTTTTGTATTGGTGGCATCTGTATGTGTAGAGGCTTGGAGGGGCTTTGTGCTGGGAGAGAAGCTGAGCCCTGATTAGTGGGCGGGGCTTCCCTGACTAGGGGTCCTATAAAGGTTGCAGCCAGTCAGGCAGCGGCACAGGAGCTATCAAACAGAGCTGTAAACAGGGGATTTTGAGTCGGAGTTCTGTTGGAGTAGAAGGTATCTGTGTGTGTTTGGTTTTGTATTGGTAGTATCTGTATGTGGAGAGGCTTTGTGCTGGGAGAGAATCTGAGCCCTGATTAGGGGGCGGGGCTTGCCTGACTAGGGGTCCTATAAAGGTAGCAGCCAGTCAGGCAGCGGCACAGGAGCTAGCAAACAGAGCTGTAAACAGGGGAGTTGGAGTGGCAGTTCTGTTGGAGGAGAAGGCATTTGTGTGTGTTTGGTTTTGTATTGGTGGTATCTGTGTGTGTAGGGGCTCTGTGCTGGGACAGAAGCTGAGCCCTGATTAGGGGGCGGGGCTTCACTGACTAGGGGTCCTATAAAGGCAACAGCCAGTCAGGCAGCGGCAGAGACAGCTGCAGCGGCACAGGAGCTAGCAAACAGAGCTGTAAGCCGGGGAGTTTGAGTGGGAGTTCTGTTGGAGGAGAAGGTATTTGTGTGTGTGCGTGTGTTTGGTTTTGTTTTGGTAGTATCTGTGTGTGTAGGGGCTTTGTGCTGGGACAGAATCTGAGCCCTGATTAGGGGGCGGGGCTTCCCTGACTAGGGGTCCTATAAAGGTTGCAGCCAGTCAGGCAGCGGCACAGGAGCTAGCAAACAGAGCTGTAAACAGGGGAGTTTGAGTGGGAGTTCTGTTGGAGGAGAAGGTATTTGTGTGTGTTTGGTTTTGTATTGGTAGTATCTGTATGTGTAGGGGTTTGTGCTGGGAGAGAAGCTGAGCCGTGATTAGGGGGCGAGGCTTCACTGACTAGGGGTCCAAAAAAGGTATCAGCCAGTCAGGCAGCGGCACAGGCAGCTGCAGCGGCACAGGAGCTAGCAAACAGAGCTGTAAACAGGGGAGTTTGAGTGGGAGTTCTGTTGGAGGAGAAGGTACTTGTGTGTGTTTGGTTTTGTATTGGTGGTATCTGTATGTGCAGGGGCTTTGTGCTGGGAGAGAAGCTGAGCCCTGATTAGGGGGCGGGTCTTCACTGACTAGGGGTCCTATAAAGGTAGCAGCCAATCAGGCAGCGGCACAGACAGCTGCAGCGGCACAGGAGCTAGCCAACAGAGCTGTAAACAGGGGAGTTTGAGTGGGAGTTCTGTTGGAGGAGAAGGTACTTGTGTGTGTTTGGTTTTGTATTGGTGGTATCTGTATGTGCAGGGGCTTTGTGCTGGGAGAGAAGCTGAGCCCTGATTAGGGGGCGGGGCTTCCCTGACTAGGGGTCCTATAAAGGTAGCAGCCAGTCAGGCAGCAGCACAGGAGCTAGCAAACAGAGCTGTAAACAGGGGAGTTTGAGTGGGAGTTCTGTTGGAGGAGAAGGTATTTGTGGGTGTTTTGTTTTGTATTGGTAGAATCTGTATGTGGAGGGGCTTTGTGCTGGGAGAGAATCTGAGCCCTGATTAGGGGGCGGGGCTTCCCTGACTAGGGGTCCTATAAAGGTAGCAGCCAGTCAGGCAGCGGCACAGGAGCTAGCAAACAGAGCTGTAAACAGGGGAGTTTGAGTGGGAGTTCTGTTGGAGGAGAAGGTATTTGTGTGTGTTTGGTTTTGTATTGGTGGCATCTGTATGTGTACAGGCTTGGAGGGGCTTTGTGCTGGGAGAGAAGCTGAGCCCTGATTAGTGGGCGGGGCTTCCCTGACTAGGGGTCCTATAAAGGTTGCAGCCAGTCAGGCAGCGGCACAGGAGCTATCAAACAGAGCTGTAAACAGGGGATTTTGAGTGGGAGTTCTATTGGAGTAGAAGGTATCTGTGTGTGTTTGGTTTTGTATTGTTAGTATCTGTATGTGTATGGGCTTTGTGCTGGGAGAGAAGCTGAGCCCTGATTCGGGGGCGGGGCTTCCCTGACTAGGGGTCCTATAAAGGTATCAGCCAGTCAGGCATCGGCACAGACAGCTGCAGCGGCACAGGAGCTAGCAAACAGAGCTGTAAACAGGGTAGTTTGAGTGGGAGTTCTTTTGGAGGAGAAGGTATTTGTGTGTGTTTGGTTTTGTATTGGTGGTATCTGTATGTGTAGGGGCTTTGTCCTGGGAGAGAAGCTGAGCCCTGATTAGGGGGCGGGGCTTCCCTGGCTAGGGGTCCTATAAAGGTTGCAGCCAGTCAGGCAGCGGCACAGTAGCTATCAAACAGAGCTGTAAACAGGGGAGTTTGAGTGGGAGTTCTGTTGGAGTAGAAGGTATTTGTGTGTTTGGATTTGTATTGTTAGTATCTGTATGTGTAAGGGCTTTGTGCTGGGAGAGAAGCTGAGCCCTGATTAGGGGGTGGGGCTTCCCTGACTAGGGGTCCTATAAAGGTAGCAGCCAGTCAGGCAGCGGCACAGGAGCTAGCAAACAGAGCTGTAAACAGGGGAGTTTGAGTGGGAGTTCTGTTGGAGGAGAAGGTATTTGTGTGTGTCTTTGGTTTTGTATTGGTAGTATCTGTATGTGTAGGGGCTTCGTGCTGGGACAGAAGATGAGCCCTGATTAGGGGGCGGGGCTTCCCTGACTAGGGGTCCTATAAAGGTAGCAGCCAGTCAGGCAGCGGCACAGGAGCTAGCAAACAGAGCTGTAAACAGGTGAGTTTGAGTGAGAGTTCTGTTGGAGGAGAAGGTATTTGTGTGTGTTTGGTTTTGTATTGGTAGTATCTGTATGTGTAGGGGCTTTGTGCTGGGAGAGAAGCTGAGCCGTGATTAGGGGGCGGGGCTTCACTGACTAGGGGTCCAAAAAAGGTATCAGCCAGTCAGGCAGCGGCACAGACAGCTGCAGCGGCACAGGAGCTAGCAAACAGAGCTGTAAACAGGGGAGTTTGAGTGGGAGTTCTGTTGGAGGAGAAGGTATTTGTGTGTGTTTGGTTTTGTATTGGTGGTATCTGTATGTGTAGGGGCTTTGTCCTGGGAGAGAAGCTGAGCCCTGATTAGGGGGCGGGGCTTCCCTGACTAGGGGTCCTATAAAGGTAGCAGCCAGTCAGGCAGCGGCACAGGAGCTAGCAAACAGAGCTGTAAACAGGGGAGTTTGAGTGGGAGTTCTGTTGGAGGAGAAGGTATTTGTGTGTGTTTGGTTTTGTATTGGTGGTATCTGTATGTGTAGGGGCTTTGTCCTGGGAGAGAAGCTGAGCCCTGATTAGGGGGCGGGGCTTCCCTGGGTAGGGGTCCTATAAAGGTAGCAGCCAGTCAGGCAGCGGCACAGGAGCTAGCAAACAGAGCTGTAAACAGGGGAGTTTGAGTGGGAGTTCTGTTGGAGGAGAAGGTACTTGTGTGTGTTTGGTTTTGTATTGGTGGTATCTGTATGTGTAGGGGCTTTGTCCTGGGAGAGAAGATGAGCCCTGATTAGGGGGCGGGGCTTCCCTGACTAGGGGTCCTATAAAGGTAGCAGCCAGTCAGGCAGCGGCACAGGAGTGAGCAAACAGAGCTCTAAACAGGGGAGTTTGAGTGGGAGTTCTGTTGGAGGAGAAGGTATTTGTGTGTGTTTGGATTTGTATTGGTAGTATTTGTATGTGTAGAGGCTTTGTGCTGGGAGAGAAGCTGAGCCCTGATTAGGGGGCGGGGCTTCCCTGACTAGGGGTCCTATAAAGGTAGCAGCCAGTCAGGCAGCGGCACAGGAGCTAGCACACAGAGATGTAAACAGGGGAGTTTGAGTGGGAGTTCTGTTGGAGGAGAAGGTATTTGTGTGTGTTTGGATTTGTATTGGTAGTATCTGTATGTGTCGGGGCTTTGTGCTGGGAGAGAAGCTGAGCCCTGATTAGGGGGCGGGGCTTCCCTGACTAGGGGTCCTATAAAGGTAGCAGCCAATCAGGCAGCGGCACAGACAGCTGCAGCGGCACAGGAGCTAGTAAACAGAGCTGTAAACAGGGGAGTTTGAGTGGGAGTTCTGTTGAAGGAGAAGGTATTTGTGTGTGTTTGGTTTTGTATAGGTGGTATCTGTATGTGTAGGGGCTTTGTCCTGGGAGAGAAGATGAGCCCTGATTAGGGGGCGGGGCTTCCCTGGCTAGGGGTACTATAAAGGTAGCAGCCAGTCAGGCAGCGGCACAGGAGCTAGCAAAGAGAGCTGTAAACATGGGAGTTTGTGTGGGTGTTCTGTTGGACGAGAAGGTACTTGTGTGTGTTTGGTTTTGTATTGGTGGTATATGTATGTGCAGGGGCTTTGTGCTGGGAGAGAAGCTGAGCCCTGATTAGGGGGCGGGGCTTCACTGACTAGGGGTCCTATAAAGGTTGCAACCAGTCAGGCAGCGGCACAGGAGCTATCAAACAGAGCTGTAAACAGGGGAGTTTGAGTGGGAGTTCTGTTGGAGTAGACGGTATTTGTGTGTCTTTGGTTTTGTATTGGTAGTTTCTGTGTGTGTAGGGGCTTTGTGCTGGGACAGAAGCTGAGCCCTGATTAGGGGGCGGGGCTTCACTGACTAGGGGTCCTATAAAGGTATCAGCCAGTCAGGCAGCGGCACAGACAGCTGCAGCGGCACAGGAGCTAGCAAACAGAGCTGTAAACAGGGGAGTTTGAGTGGGAGTTCTGTTGGAGGAGAAGGTATTTGTGTGTGTTTGGTTTTGTATTGTTAGTATCTGTATGTGTAAGGGCTTTGTGTTGGGAGAGAAGCTGAGCCCTGATTAGGGGGCGGGGCTTCCCTGACTAGGGGTCCTATAAAGGTAGCAGCCAGTCAGGCAGCGTCACAGGAGGTAGCAAACAGAGCTGTAAACAGGGGAGTATGAGTGGGAGTTCTGTTGGAGGGAAGGTACTTGTGTGTGTCTTTGGTTTTGTATTGGTAGTATCTGTATGTGTAGGGGCTTTGTGCTGGGAAAGAAGCTGACCCCTGAATAGTGGGCGGGGCTTCCCTGACTAGGGGTCCTATAAAGGTTGCAGCCAGTCAGGCAGCGACACAGGAGCTATCAAACAGAGCTGTAAACAGGGGAGTTTGAGTGGGAGTTCTGTTGGAGGAGAAGGTACTTGTGTGCGTTTGGTTTTGTATTGGTAGTATCTGTATGTGCAGGGGCTTTGTGCTGGGAGAGAAGCTGAGCCCTGATTAGGGGGCGGGACTTGACTGACTAGGGGTCCTATAAAGGTAGCAGCCAATCAGACAGCGGCACAGACAGCTGCAGCGGCACAGGAGCTAGCAAACAGCTGTAAACAGGGGAGTTTGAGTGGGAGTTCTGTTGGAGGAGAAGGTATTTGTGTGTGTTTGGTTTTGTATCGGTAGTATCTGTATGTGAAGAGGCTTTGTGCTGGGAGAGAAGCTGAGCCCTGATTAGGGGGCGGGGCTTCACTGACTAGGGGTCCTATAAAGGTAGCAGCCAGTCAGGCAGCGGCACAGGAGTGAGCAAACAGAGCTCTAAACAGGGGAGTTTGAGTGGGAGTTCTGTTGGAGGAGAAGGTATTTGTGTGTGTTTGGATTTGTATTGGTAGTATTTGTATGTGTAGAGGCTTTGTGCTGGGAGAGAAGCTGAGCCCTGATTAGGGGGCGGGGCTTCCCTGACTAGGGGTCCTATAAAGGTAGCAGCCAGTCAGGCAGCGGCACAGGAGCTAGCACACAGAGCTCTAAACAGGGGAGTTTGAGTGGGAGTTCTGTTGGAGGAGAAGGTATTTGTGTGTGTTTGGATTTGTATTGGTAGTATTTGTATGTGTAGAGGCTTTGTGCTGGGAGAGAAGCTGAGCCCTGATTAGGGGGCGGGGCTTCCCTGACTAGGGGTCCTATAAAGGTAGCAGCCAATCAGGCAGCGGCACAGACAGCTGCAGCGGCACAGGAGCTAGCAAACAGAGCTGTAAACAGGGGAGTTTGAGTGGGAGTTCTGTTGAAGGAGAAGGTATTTGTGTGTGTTTGGTTTTGTATAGGTGGTATCTGTATGTGTAGGGGCTTTGTCCTGGGAGAGAAGATGAGCCCTGATTAGGGGGCGGGGCTTCCCTGGCTAGGGGTACTATAAAGGTAGCAGCCAGTCAGGCAGCGGCACAGGAGCTAGCAAAGAGAGCTGTAAACATGGGAGTTTGTGTGGGTGTTCTGTTGGACGAGAAGGTACTTGTGTGTGTTTGGTTTTGTATTGGTGGTATATGTATGTGCAGGGGCTTTGTGCTGGGAGAGAAGCTGAGCCCTGATTAGGGGGCGGGGCTTCACTGACTAGGGGTCCTATAAAGGTTGCAGCCAGTCAGGCAGCGGCACAGGAGCTATCAAACAGAGCTGTAAACAGGGGAGTTTGAGTGGGAGTTCTGTTGGAGTAGACGGTATTTGTGTGTCTTTGGTTTTGTATTGGTAGTTTCTGTGTGTGTAGGGGCTTTGTGCTGGGACAGAAGCTGAGCCCTGATTAGGGGGCGGGGCTTCCCTGACTAGGGGTCCTATAAAGGTAGCAGCCAGTCAGGCAGCGGCACAGGAGCTATCAAACAGAGCTGTAAACAGGGGAGTATGAGTGGGAGTTCTGTTGGAGGGAAGGTACTTGTGTGTGTCTTTCGTTTTGTATTGGTAGTATCTGTATGTGTAGGGGCTTTGTGCTGGGAAAGAAGCTGAGCCCTGAATAGTGGGCGGGGCTTCCCTGACTAGGGGTCCTATAAAGGTTGCAGCCAGTCAGGCAGCGGCACAGGAGCTATCAAACAGAGCTGTAAACAGGGGAGTTTGAGTGGGAGTTCTGTTGGAGGAGAAGGTACTTGTGTGCGTTTGGTTTTGTATTGGTAGTATCTGTATGTGCAGGGGCTTTGTGCTGGGAGAGAAGCTGAGCCCTGATTAGGGGGCGGGGCTTGACTGACTAGGGGTCCTATAAAGGTAGCAGCCAATCAGACAGCGGCACAGACAGCTGCAGCGGCACAGGAGCTAGCAAACAGAGCTGTAAACAGGGGAGTTTGAGTGGGAGTTCTGTTGGAGGAGAAGGTATTTGTGTGTGTGTTTGTTTTTGTATTGTTAGTATCTGTATTTGCAGGGGCTTTGTGCTGGGAGAGAAGCTGAGCCCTGATTAGGGGGCGGGGCTTCCCTGACGAGGGGTCCTATAAAGGTAGCAGCCAGTCAGGCAGCGGCACGGGAGCTAGCAAACAGAGCTGTAAACAGGGGAGTTTGAGTGGGAGTTCTGTTGGAGGAGAAGGTATTTGTGTGTGTGTGTGTCTTTGGTTTTGTTTTGGTAGTATCTGTATGTGTAGGGGCTTTTTGCTGGGAGAGAAGCTGAGCCCTGATTAGGGGGCGGGTCTTCACTGACTAGGGGTCCTATAAAGGTAGCAGCCAATCAGGCAGCGGCACAGACAGCTGCAGCGGCACAGGAGCTAGCCAACAGAGCTGTAAACAGGGGAGTTTGAGTGGGAGTTCTGTTGGAGGAGAAGGTACTTGTGTGTGTTTGGTTTTGTATTGGTGGTATCTGTATGTGCAGGGGCTTTGTGCTGGGAGAGAAGCTGAGCCCTGATTAGGGGGCGGGGCTTCCCTGACTAGGGGTCCTATAAAGGTAGCAGCCAGTCAGGCAGCAGCACAGGAGCTAGCAAACAGAGCTGTAAACAGGGGAGTTTGAGTGGGAGTTCTGTTGGAGGAGAAGGTATTTGTGGGTGTTTGGTTTTGTATTGGTAGTATCTGCATGTGGAGGGGCTTTGTGCTGGGAGAGAATCTGAGCCCTGATTAGGGGGCGGGGCTTCCCTGACTAGGGGTCCTATAAAGGTAGCAGCCAGTCAGGCAGCGGCACAGGAGCTAGCAAACAGAGCTGTAAACAGGAGAGTTTGAGTGGGAGTTCTGTTGGAGGAGAATGTATTTGTGTGTGTCTTTGGTTTTGTATTGGTGGTATCTGTATGTGTGTTGGCTTTGTCCTGGGATTGAAGCTGAGCCCTGATTAGGGGGCGGGGCTTCCTTGGGTAGGGGTCCTATAAAGGTAGCAGCCAGTCAGGCAGCGGCACAGGAGCTAGCAAACAGAGCTGTAAACAGGGGAGTTTGAGTGGGAGTTCTGTTGGAGGAGAAGGTACTTGTGTGTGTTTGGTTTTGTATTGGTGGTATCTGTATGTGCAGGGGCTTTGTGCTGGGAGAGAAGCTGAGCCCTGATTAGGGGGCGGGGCTTCCCTGACTAGGGGTCCTATAAAGGTTGCAGCCAGTCAGGCAGCGGCACAGGAGCTATCAAACAGAACAGTAAACAGGGGAGTTTGAGTGGGAGTTCTGTTGGAGTAGAAGGTATTTGTGTGTGTTTGGTTTTGTATTGGTAGTATCTGTGTGTGTAGGGGTTTTGTGCTGGGAGAGAAGCTGAGCCGTGATTAGGGGGCGGGGCTTCCCTGACTAGGGGTCCTATAAAGGTAGCAGCCAGTCAGGCAGCGGCACAGGAGCTAGCAAACAGAGCTGTAAAGAGGGGAGTTTGAGTGGGAGTTCTGTTGGAGGAGAAGGTATTTGTGTGTGTTTGGTTTTGTATTGGTGGTATCTGTATGTGTAGAGGCTTGGAGGGGCTTTGTGCTGGGAGAGAAGCTGAGCCCTGATTAGGGGGCGGGGTTTCCCTGACTAGGGGTCCTATAAAGGTTGCAGCCAGACAGGCAGCAGCACAGGAGCTATCAAACAGAGCTGTAAACAGGGGATTTTGAGTGGGAGTTCTGTTGGAGGAGAAGGTATTTGTGTGTCTTTGGTTTTGTATTGGCAGTATCTGTATGTGTAGGGGATTCGTGCTGGGACAGAAGATGAGCCCTGATTAGGGGGCGGGGCTTCCCTGACTAGGGGTCCTATAAAGGTAGCAGCCAGTCAGGCAGCGGCACAGGAGCTAGCAAACAGAGCTGTAAACAGGGGAGTTTGAGTGGAAGTTCTGCTGGAGGAGAAGGTATTTGTGTGTGTTTGGTTTTGTATTGGTGGTATCTGTATGTGTAGAGGCTTGGAGGGGCTTTGTGCTGGGAAAGAAGCTGAGCCCTGATTAGTGGGCGGGGCTTCCCTGACTAGGGGTCCTATAAAGGTAGCAGCCAGTCAGGCAGCGGCACAGGAGCTAGCAAACAGTGCTGTAAACAGGGGAGTTTGAGTGGGAGTTCTGTTGGAGGAGAAGGTATTTGTGTGTGTTTGGTTTTGTATTGGTAGTATCTGTATGTGTAGGGGCTTTGTGCTGGGAGGGAAGCTGAGCCGTGATTAGGGGGCGGGGCTTCACTGACTAGGGGTCCAAAAAAGGTATCAGCCAGTCAGGCAGCGGCACAGACAGCTGCAGCGGCACAGGAGCTAGCCAACAGAGCTGTAAACAGGGGAGTTTGAGTGGGAGTTCTGTTGGAGGAGAAGGTATTTGTGTGTGTTTGGTTTTGTATTGTTAGTATCTGTATGTGTAAGGGCTTTGTGTTGGGAGAGAAGCTGAGCCCTGATTAGGGGGCGGGGCTTCCCTGACTAGGGGTCCTATAAAGGTAGCAGCCAGTCAGGCAGCATCACAGGAGGTAGCAAACAGAGCTGTAAACAGGGAAGTATGAGTGGGAGTTCTGTTGGAGGGAAGGTACTTGTGTGTGTCTTTGGTTTTGTATTGGTAGTATCTGTATGTGTAGGGGCTTTGTGCTGGGAAAGAAGCTGACCCCTGAATAGTGGGCGGGGCTTCCCTGACTAGGGGTCCTATAAAGGTTGCAGCCAGTCAGGCAGCGGCACAGGAGCTATCAAACAGAGCTGTAAACAGGGGAGTTTGAGTGGGAGTTCTGTTGGAGGAGAAGGTACTTGTGTGCGTTTGGTTTTGTATTGGTAGTATCTGTATGTGCAGGGGCTTTGTGCTGGGAGAGAAGCTGAGCCCTGATTAGGGGGCGGGGCTTGACTGACTAGGGGTCCTATAAAGGTAGCAGCCAATCAGGCAGCGGCACAGACAGCTGCAGCGGCACAGGAGCTAGCAAACAGCTGTAAACAGGGGAGTTTGAGTGGGAGTTCTGTTGGAGGAGAAGGTATTTGTGTGTGTTTGGTTTTGTATCGGTAGTATCTGTATGTGAAGAGGCTTTGTGCTGGGAGAGAAGCTGAGCCCTGATTAGGGGGCGGGGCTTCACTGACTAGGGGTCCTATAAAGGTAGCAGCCAATCAGGCAGCGGCACAGACAGCTGCAGCGGCACAGGAGCTAGCCAACAGAGCTGTAAACAGGGGAGTTTGAGTGGGAGTTCTGTTGGAGTAGAAGGTATTTGTGTGTGTTTGGATTTGTATTGTTAGTATCTGTATGTGTAAGGGCTTTGTGCTGGGAGAGAAGCTGAGCCCTGATTAGGGGGCGGGGCTTCCCTGACTAGGGGTCCTATAAAGGTAGCAGCCAGTCAGGCAGCGGCACAGGAGCTAGCAAACAGAGCTGTAAACAGGGGAGTTTGAGTGGGAGTTCTGTTGGAGGAGAAGGTATTTGTGTGTGTCTTTGGTTTTGTATTGGTAGTATCTGTATGTGTAGGGGCTTTGTGCTGGGAGAGAAGCTGAGCCCTGATTAGGGGGCGGGGCTTCCCTGACTAGGGGTCCTATAAAGGTTGCAGCCAGTCAGGCAGCGGCACAGTAGCTATCAAACAGAGCTGTAAACAGGGGAGTTTGAGTGGGAGTTCTGTTGGAGGAGAAGGTATTTGTGTGTGTTTGGTTTTGTATTGGTAGTATCTGTATGTGTAGGGGCTTTGTGCTGGGAGAGAAGCTGAGCCGTGATTAGGGGGCGGGGCTTCACTGACTAGGGGTCCAAAAAAGGTATCAGCCAGTCAGGCAGCGGCACAGACAGCTGCAGCGGCACAGGAGCTAGCAAACAGAGCTGTAAACAGGGGAGTTTGAGTGGGAGTTCTGTTGGAGGAGAAGGTATTTGTGTGTGTTTGGTTTTGTATTGGTGGTATCTGTATGTGTAGGGGCTTTGTCCTGGGAGAGAAGCTGAGCCCTGATTAGGGGGCGGGGCTTCCCTGACTAGGGGTCCTATAAAGGTAGCAGCCAGTCAGGCAGCGGCACAGGAGCTAGCAAACAGAGCTGTAAACAGGGGAGTTTGAGTGGGAGTTCTGTTGGAGGAGAAGGTATTTGTGTGTGTTTGGTTTTGTATTGGTGGTATCTGTATGTGTAGGGGCTTTGTCCTGGGAGAGAAGCTGAGCCCTGATTAGGGGGCGGGGCTTCCCTGGGTAGGGGTCCTATAAAGGTAGCAGCCAGTCAGGCAGCGGCACAGGAGCTAGCAAACAGAGCTGTAAACAGGGGAGTTTGAGTGGGAGTTCTGTTGGAGGAGAAGGTACTTGTGTGTGTTTGGTTTTGTATTGGTGGTATCTGTATGTGTAGGGGCTTTGTCCTGGGAGAGAAGATGAGCCCTGATTAGGGGGCGGGGCTTCCCTGACTAGGGGTCCTATAAAGGTAGCAGCCAGTCAGGCAGCGGCACAGGAGTGAGCAAACAGAGCTCTAAACAGGGGAGTTTGAGTGGGAGTTCTGTTGGAGGAGAAGGTATTTGTGTGTGTTTGGATTTGTATTGGTAGTATTTGTATGTGTAGAGGCTTTGTGCTGGGAGAGAAGCTGAGCCCTGATTAGGGGGCGGGGCTTCCCTGACTAGGGGTCCTATAAAGGTAGCAGCCAGTCAGGCAGCGGCACAGGAGCTAGCACACAGAGCTCTAAACAGGGGAGTTTGAGTGGGAGTTCTGTTGGAGGAGAAGGTATTTGTGTGTGTTTGGATTTGTATTGGTAGTATTTGTATGTGTAGAGGCTTTGTGCTGGGAGAGAAGCTGAGCCCTGATTAGGGGGCGGGGCTTCCCTGACTAGGGGTCCTATAAAGGTAGCAGCCAATCAGGCAGCCGCACAGACAGCTGCAGCGGCACAGGAGCTAGCAAACAGAGCTGTAAACAGGGGAGTTTGAGTGGGAGTTCTGTTGAAGGAGAAGGTATTTGTGTGTGTTTGGTTTTGTATAGGTGGTATCTGTATGTGTAGGGGCTTTGTCCTGGGAGAGAAGATGAGCCCTGATTAGGGGGCGGGGCTTCCCTGGCTAGGGGTACTATAAAGGTAGCAGCCAGTCAGGCAGCGGCACAGGAGCTAGCAAAGAGAGCTGTAAACATGGGAGTTTGTGTGGGTGTTCTGTTGGACGAGAAGGTACTTGTGTGTGTTTGGTTTTGTATTGGTGGTATATGTATGTGCAGGGTCTTTGTGCTGGGAGAGAAGCTGAGCCCTGATTAGGGGGCGGGGCTTCACTGACTAGGGGTCCTATAAAGGTTGCAGCCAGTCAGGCAGCGGCACAGGAGCTATCAAACAGAGCTGTAAACAGGGGAGTTTGAGTGGGAGTTCTGTTGGAGTAGACGGTATTTGTGTGTCTTTGGTTTTGTATTGGTAGTTTCTGTGTGTGTAGGGGCTTTGTGCTGGGACAGAAGCTGAGCCCTGATTAGGGGGCGGGGCTTCCCTGACTAGGGGTCCTATAAAGGTAGCAGCCAGTCAGGCAGCGTCACAGGAGGTAGCAAACAGAGCTGTAAACAGGGGAGTATGAGTGGGAGTTCTGTTGGAGGGAAGGTACTTGTGTGTGTCTTTCGTTTTGTATTGGTAGTATCTGTATGTGTAGGGGCTTTGTGCTGGGAAAGAAGCTGAGCCCTGAATAGTGGGCGGGGCTTCCCTGACTAGGGGTCCTATAAAGGTTGCAGCCAGTCAGGCAGCGGCACAGGAGCTATCAAACAGAGCTGTAAACAGGGGAGTTTGAGTGGGAGTTCTGTTGGAGGAGAAGGTACTTGTGTGCGTTTGGTTTTGTATTGGTAGTATCTGTATGTGCAGGGGCTTTGTGCTGGGAGAGAAGCTGAGCCCTGATTAGGGGGCGGGGCTTGACTGACTAGGGGTCCTATAAAGGTAGCAGCCAATCAGACAGCGGCACAGACAGCTGCAGCGGCACAGGAGCTAGCAAACAGCTGTAAACAGGGGAGTTTGAGTGGGAGTTCTGTTGGAGGAGAAGGTATTTGTGTGTGTCTGGTTTTGTATTGTTAGTATCTGTATTTGCAGGGGCTTTGTGCTGGGAGAGAAGCTGAGCCCTGATTAGGGGGCGGGGCTTCCCTGACGAGGGGTCCTATAAAGGTAGCAGCCAGTCAGGCAGCGGCACGGGAGCTAGCAAACAGAGCTGTAAACAGGGGAGTTTGAGTGGGAGTTCTGTTGGAGGAGAAGGTATTTGTGTGTGTGTGTGTCTTTGGTTTTGTTTTGGTAGTATCTGTATGTGTAGGGGCTTTTTGCTGGGAGAGAAGCTGAGCCCTGATTAGGGGGCGGGTCTTCACTGACTAGGGGTCCTATAAAGGTAGCAGCCAATCAGGCAGCGGCACAGACAGCTGCAGCGGCACAGGAGCTAGCCAACAGAGCTGTAAACAGGGGAGTTTGAGTGGGAGTTCTGTTGGAGGAGAAGGTACTTGTGTGTGTTTGGTTTTGTATTGGTGGTATCTGTATGTGCAGGGGCTTTGTGCTGGGAGAGAAGCTGAGCCCTGATTAGGGGGCGGGGCTTCCCTGACTAGGGGTCCTATAAAGGTAGCAGCCAGTCAGGCAGCAGCACAGGAGCTAGCAAACAGAGCTGTAAACAGGGGAGTTTGAGTGGGAGTTCTGTTGGAGGAGAAGGTATTTGTGGGTGTTTGGTTTTGTATTGGTAGTATCTGCATGTGGAGGGGCTTTGTGCTGGGAGAGAATCTGAGCCCTGATTAGGGGGCGGGGCTTCCCTGACTAGGGGTCCTATAAAGGTAGCAGCCAGTCAGGCAGCGGCACAGGAGCTAGCAAACAGAGCTGTAAACAGGAGAGTTTGAGTGGGAGTTCTGTTGGAGGAGAAGGTATTTGTGTGTGTCTTTGGTTTTGTATTGGTAGTATCTGTATGTGTAGTGGCTTTGTGCTGGGACAGAAGATGAGCCCTGATTAGGGGGCGGGGCTTCCCTGACTAGGGGTCCTATAAAGCTTGCAGCCAGTCAGGCAGCGGCACAGGAGCTATCAAACAGAGCTGTAAACAGGGGAGTTTGAGTGGGAGTTCTGTTGGAGGAGAAGGTATTTGTGTGTGTTTGGTTTTGTATTGTTGGTATCTGTATGTGTAGAGGCTTGGAGGGGCTTTTTGCTGGGAGAGAAGCTGAGCCCTGATTAGGGGGCGGGGCTTCCCTGACTAGGGGTTCTATAAAGGTAGCAGCCAGTCAGGCAGCGGCACAGGAGCTAGCAAACAGAGCTGTAAACAGGGGAGTTTGAGTGGGAGTTCTGTTGGAGGAGAAGGTACTTGTGTGTGTTTGGTTTTGTATTGGTGGTATCTGTATGTGCAGGGGCTTTGTGCTGGGAGAGAAGCTGAGCCCTGATTAGGGGGCGGGGCTTCCCTGACTAGGGGTCCTATAAAGGTTGCAGCCAGTCAG
Source organism: Lepidochelys olivacea (assembly GCF_965140295.1). Lineage (NCBI taxonomy): Eukaryota > Metazoa > Chordata > Testudines > Cheloniidae > Lepidochelys > Lepidochelys olivacea. The sequence continues at coordinate 4,493,469 of NC_140428.1, forward strand.
GCAGCGGCACAGGAGCTATCAAACAGAACAGTAAACAGGGGAGTTTGAGTGGGAGTTCTGTTGGAGTAGAAGGTATTTGTGTGTGTTTGGTTTTGTATTGGTAGTATCTGTGTGTGTAGGGGTTTTGTGCTGGGAGAGAAGCTGAGCCGTGATTAGGGGGCGGGGCTTCCCTGACTAGGGGTCCTATAAAGGTAGCAGCCAGTCAGGCAGCGGCACAGGAGCTAGCAAACAGAGCTGTAAAGAGGGGAGTTTGAGTGGGAGTTCTGTTGGAGGAGAAGGTATTTGTGTGTGTTTGGTTTTGTATTGGTGGTATCTGTATGTGTAGAGGCTTGGAGGGGCTTTGTGCTGGGAGAGAAGCTGAGCCCTGATTAGGGGGCGGGGTTTCCCTGACTAGGGGTCCTATAAAGGTTGCAGCCAGACAGGCAGCAGCACAGGAGCTATCAAACAGAGCTGTAAACAGGGGATTTTGAGTGGGAGTTCTGTTGGAGGAGAAGGTATTTGTGTGTCTTTGGTTTTGTATTGGCAGTATCTGTATGTGTAGGGGATTCGTGCTGGGACAGAAGATGAGCCCTGATTAGGGGGCGGGGCTTCCCTGACTAGGGGTCCTATAAAGGTAGCAGCCAGTCAGGCAGCGGCACAGGAGCTAGCAAACAGTGCTGTAAACAGGGGAGTTTGAGTGGGAGTTCTGTTGGAGGAGAAGGTATTTGTGTGTGTTTGGTTTTGTATTGGTAGTATCTGTATGTGTAGGGGCTTTGTGCTGGGAGGGAAGCTGAGCCGTGATTAGGGGGCGGGGCTTCACTGACTAGGGGTCCAAAAAAGGTATCAGCCAGTCAGGCAGCGGCACAGACAGCTGCAGCGGCACAGGAGCTAGCAAACAGAGCTGTCAACAGGGGAGTTTGAGTGGGAGTTCTGTTGGAGGAGAAGGTATTTGTGTGTGTTTGGTTTTGTATTGGTGGTATCTGTATGTGTAGGGGCTTTGTCCTGAGAGAGAAGCTGAGCCCTGATTAGGGGGCGGGGCTTCCCTGGGTAGGGGTCCTATAAAGGTAGCAGCCAGTCAGGCAGCGGCACAGGAGCTAGCAAACAGTGCTGTAAACAGGGGAGTTTGAGTGGGAGTTCTGTTGGAGGAGAAGGTATTTGTGTGTGTTTGGTTTTGTATTGGTAGTATCTGTATGTGTAGGGGCTTTGTGCTGGGAGGGAAGCTGAGCCGTGATTAGGGGGCGGGGCTTCCCTGGCTAGGGGTCCTATAAAGGTATCAGCCAGTCAGGCAGCGGCACAGGAGCTAGCAAACAGAGCTGTAAACAGGGGAGTTGGAGTGGGAGTTCTCGTGGAGGAGAAGGTATTTGTGTGTGTTTGGTTTTGTATTGGTAGTATCTGTATGTGTAGGGGCTTTGTGCTGGGATAGAAGCTGAGCCGTGATTAGGGGGCGGGGCTTGACTGAGTAGGGGTCCTATAAAGGAAGCAGCCAGTCAGGCAGCGGCACAGGAGCTAGCAAACAGAGCAGTAAACAGGGGAGATTGAGTGGGAGTTCTGTTGGAGGAGAAGGTATTTTTGTGTGTTTGGTTTTGTATTGGTAGTATCTGTATGTGTAGGGGCTTTGTGCTTGGAGAGAAGCTGAGCCGTGATTAGGGGGCGGGGCTTGACTGAGTAGGGGTCCTATAAAGGAAGCAGCCAGTCAGGCAGCGGCACAGGAGCTAGCAAACAGAGCTGTAAACAGGGGAGATTGAGTGGGAGTTGTGTTGGAGGAGAAGGTATTTTTGTGTGTTTGGTTTTGTATTGGTGGTATCTGTATGTGTAGAGGCTTGGAGGGGCTTTGTGCTGGGAGAGAAGCTGAGTCCTGATTAGGGGGCGGGGCTTCCCTGACTAGGGGTCCTATAAAGGTTGCAGCCAGTCAGGCAGCGGCACAGTAGCTATCAAACAGAGCTGTAAACAGGGGAGTTTGAGTGGGAGTTCTGTTGGAGGAGAAGGTATTTGTGTGTGTTTGGATTTGTATTGTTAGTATCTGTATGTGTAAGGGCTTTGTGCTGGGAGAGAAGCTGAGCCCTGATTAGGGGGCGGGGCTTCCCTGACTAGGGGTCCTATAAAGGTAGCAGCCAGTCAGGCAGCGGCACAGGAGCTAGCAAACAGAGCTGTAAACAGGGGAGTTTGAGTGGGAGTTCTGTTGGAGGAGAAGGTATTTGTGTGTGTCTTTGGTTTTGTATTGGTAGTATCTGTATGTGTAGGGGCTTTGTGCTGGGAGAGAAGCTGAGCCCTGATTAGGGGGCGGGGCTTCCCTGACTAGGGGTCCTATAAAGGTTGCAGCCAGTCAGGCAGCGGCACAGTAGCTATCAAACAGAGCTGTAAACAGGGGAGTTTGAGTGGGAGTTCTGTTGGAGGAGAAGGTATTTGTGTGTGTTTGGTTTTGTATTGGTAGTATCTGTATGTGTAGGGGCTTTGTGCTGGGAGAGAAGCTGAGCCGTGATTAGGGGGCGGGGCTTCACTGACTAGGGGTCCAAAAAAGGTATCAGCCAGTCAGGCAGCGGCACAGACAGCTGCAGCGGCACAGGAGCTAGCAAACAGAGCTGAAAACAGGGGAGTTTGAGTGGGAGTTCTGTTGGAGGAGAAGGTATTTGTGTGTGTTTGGTTTTGTATTGGTGGTATCTGTATGTGTAGGGGCTTTGTCCTGGGAGAGAAGCTGAGCCCTGATTAGGGGGCGGGGCTTCCCTGACTAGGGGTCCTATAAAGGTAGCAGCCAGTCAGGCAGCGGCACAGGAGCTAGCAAACAGAGCTGTAAACAGGGGAGTTTGAGTGGGAGTTCTGTTGGAGGAGAAGGTATTTGTGTGTGTTTGGTTTTGTATTGGTGGTATCTGTATGTGTAGGGGCTTTGTCCTGGGAGAGAAGCTGAGCCCTGATTAGGGGGCGGGGCTTCCCTGGGTAGGGGTCCTATAAAGGTAGCAGCCAGTCAGGCAGCGGCACAGGAGCTAGCAAACAGAGCTGTAAACAGGGGAGTTTGAGTGGGAGTTCTGTTGGAGGAGAAGGTACTTGTGTGTGTTTGGTTTTGTATTGGTGGTATCTGTATGTTTAGGGGCTTTGTCCTGGGAGAGAAGATGAGCCCTGATTAGGGGGCGGGGCTTCCCTGACTAGGGGTCCTATAAAGGTAGCAGCCAGTCAGGCAGCGGCACAGGAGTGAGCAAACAGAGCTCTAAACAGGGGAGTTTGAGTGGGAGTTCTGTTGGAGGAGAAGGTATTTGTGTGTGTTTGGATTTGTATTGGTAGTATTTGTATGTGTAGAGGCTTTGTGCTGGGAGAGAAGCTGAGCCCTGATTAGGGGGCGGGGCTTCCCTGACTAGGGGTCCTATAAAGGTAGCAGCCAGTCAGGCAGCGGCACAGGAGCTAGCACACAGAGCTCTAAACAGGGGAGTTTGAGTGGGAGTTCTGTTGGAGGAGAAGGTATTTGTGTGTGTTTGGATTTGTATTGGTAGTATTTGTATGTGTAGAGGCTTTGTGCTGGGAGAGAAGCTGAGCCCTGATTAGGGGGCGGGGCTTCCCTGACTAGGGGTCCTATAAAGGTAGCAGCCAATCAGGCAGCGGCACAGACAGCTGCAGCGGCACAGGAGCTAGCAAACAGAGCTGTAAACAGGGGAGTTTGAGTGGGAGTTCTGTTGAAGGAGAAGGTATTTGTGTGTGTTTGGTTTTGTATAGGTGGTATCTGTATGTGTAGGGGCTTTGTCCTGGGAGAGAAGATGAGCCCTGATTAGGGGGCGGGGCTTCCCTGGCTAGGGGTACTATAAAGGTAGCAGCCAGTCAGGCAGCGGCACAGGAGCTAGCAAAGAGAGCTGTAAACATGGGAGTTTGTGTGGGTGTTCTGTTGGACGAGAAGGTACTTGTGTGTGTTTGGTTTTGTATTGGTGGTATATGTATGTGCAGGGGCTTTGTGCTGGGAGAGAAGCTGAGCCCTGATTAGGGGGCGGGGCTTCACTGACTAGGGGTCCTATAAAGGTTGCAGCCAGTCAGGCAGCGGCACAGGAGCTATCAAACAGAGCTGTAAACAGGGGAGTTTGAGTGGGAGTTCTGTTGGAGTAGACGGTATTTGTGTGTCTTTGGTTTTGTATTGGTAGTTTCTGTGTGTGTAGGGGCTTTGTGCTGGGACAGAAGCTGAGCCCTGATTAGGGGGCGGGGCTTCCCTGACTAGGGGTCCTATAAAGGTAGCAGCCAGTCAGGCAGCGGCACAGGAGCTATCAAACAGAGCTGTAAACAGGGGAGTATGAGTGGGAGTTCTGTTGGAGGGAAGGTACTTGTGTGTGTCTTTCGTTTTGTATTGGTAGTATCTGTATGTGTAGGGGCTTTGTGCTGGGAAAGAAGCTGAGCCCTGAATAGTGGGCGGGGCTTCCCTGACTAGGGGTCCTATAAAGGTTGCAGCCAGTCAGGCAGCGGCACAGGAGCTATCAAACAGAGCTGTAAACAGGGGAGTTTGAGTGGGAGTTCTGTTGGAGGAGAAGGTACTTGTGTGCGTTTGGTTTTGTATTGGTAGTATCTGTATGTGCAGGGGCTTTGTGCTGGGAGAGAAGCTGAGCCCTGATTAGGGGGCGGGGCTTGACTGACTAGGGGTCCTATAAAGGTAGCAGCCAATCAGACAGCGGCACAGACAGCTGCAGCGGCACAGGAGCTAGCAAACAGAGCTGTAAACAGGGGAGTTTGAGTGGGAGTTCTGTTGGAGGAGAAGGTATTTGTGTGTGTGTTTGTTTTTGTATTGTTAGTATCTGTATTTGCAGGGGCTTTGTGCTGGGAGAGAAGCTGAGCCCTGATTAGGGGGCGGGGCTTCCCTGACGAGGGGTCCTATAAAGGTAGCAGCCAGTCAGGCAGCGGCACGGGAGCTAGCAAACAGAGCTGTAAACAGGGGAGTTTGAGTGGGAGTTCTGTTGGAGGAGAAGGTATTTGTGTGTGTGTGTGTCTTTGGTTTTGTTTTGGTAGTATCTGTATGTGTAGGGGCTTTTTGCTGGGAGAGAAGCTGAGCCCTGATTAGGGGGCGGGTCTTCACTGACTATGGGTCCTATAAAGGTAGCAGCCAATCAGGCAGCGGCACAGACAGCTGCAGCGGCACAGGAGCTAGCCAACAGAGCTGTAAACAGGGGAGTTTGAGTGGGAGTTCTGTTGGAGGAGAAGGTACTTGTGTGTGTTTGGTTTTGTATTGGTGGTATCTGTATGTGCAGGGGCTTTGTGCTGGGAGAGAAGCTGAGCCCTGATTAGGGGGCGGGGCTTCCCTGACTAGGGGTCCTATAAAGGTAGCAGCCAGTCAGGCAGCAGCACAGGAGCTAGCAAACAGAGCTGTAAACAGGGGAGTTTGAGTGGGAGTTCTGTTGGAGGAGAAGGTATTTGTGGGTGTTTGGTTTTGTATTGGTAGTATCTGCATGTGGAGGGGCTTTGTGCTGGGAGAGAATCTGAGCCCTGATTAGGGGGCGGGGCTTCCCTGACTAGGGGTCCTATAAAGGTAGCAGCCAGTCAGGCAGCGGCACAGGAGCTAGCAAACAGAGCTGTAAACAGGAGAGTTTGAGTGGGAGTTCTGTTGGAGGAGAATGTATTTGTGTGTGTCTTTGGTTTTGTATTGGTGGTATCTGTATGTGTGTTGGCTTTGTCCTGGGATTGAAGCTGAGCCCTGATTAGGGGGCGGGGCTTCCTTGGGTAGGGGTCCTATAAAGGTAGCAGCCAGTCAGGCAGCGGCACAGGAGCTAGCAAACAGAGCTGTAAACAGGGGAGTTTGAGTGGGAGTTCTGTTGGAGGAGAAGGTACTTGTGTGTGTTTGGTTTTGTATTGGTGGTATCTGTATGTGCAGGGGCTTTGTGCTGGGAGAGAAGCTGAGCCCTGATTAGGGGGCGGGGCTTCCCTGACTAGGGGTCCTATAAAGGTTGCAGCCAGTCAGGCAGCGGCACAGGAGCTATCAAACAGAACAGTAAACAGGGGAGTTTGAGTGGGAGTTCTGTTGGAGTAGAAGGTATTTGTGTGTGTTTGGTTTTGTATTGGTAGTATCTGTGTGTGTAGGGGTTTTGTGCTGGGAGAGAAGCTGAGCCGTGATTAGGGGGCGGGGCTTCCCTGACTAGGGGTCCTATAAAGGTAGCAGCCAGTCAGGCAGCGGCACAGGAGCTAGCAAACAGAGCTGTAAAGAGGGGAGTTTGAGTGGGAGTTCTGTTGGAGGAGAAGGTATTTGTGTGTGTTTGGTTTTGTATTGGTGGTATCTGTATGTGTAGAGGCTTGGAGGGGCTTTGTGCTGGGAGAGAAGCTGAGCCCTGATTAGGGGGCGGGGTTTCCCTGACTAGGGGTCCTATAAAGGTTGCAGCCAGACAGGCAGCAGCACAGGAGCTATCAAACAGAGCTGTAAACAGGGGATTTTGAGTGGGAGTTCTGTTGGAGGAGAAGGTATTTGTGTGTCTTTGGTTTTGTATTGGCAGTATCTGTATGTGTAGGGGATTCGTGCTGGGACAGAAGATGAGCCCTGATTAGGGGGCGGGGCTTCCCTGACTAGGGGTCCTATAAAGGTAGCAGCCAGTCAGGCAGCGGCACAGGAGCTAGCAAACAGAGCTGTAAACAGGGGAGTTTGAGTGGAAGTTCTGCTGGAGGAGAAGGTATTTGTGTGTGTTTGGTTTTGTATTGGTGGTATCTGTATGTGTAGAGGCTTGGAGGGGCTTTGTGCTGGGAAAGAAGCTGAGCCCTGATTAGTGGGCGGGGCTTCCCTGACTAGGGGTCCTATAAAGGTAGCAGCCAGTCAGGCAGCGGCACAGGAGCTAGCAAACAGTGCTGTAAACAGGGGAGTTTGAGTGGGAGTTCTGTTGGAGGAGAAGGTATTTGTGTGTGTTTGGTTTTGTATTGGTAGTATCTGTATGTGTAGGGGCTTTGTGCTGGGAGGGAAGCTGAGCCGTGATTAGGGGGCGGGGCTTCACTGACTAGGGGTCCAAAAAAGGTATCACCCAGTCAGGCAGCGGCACAGACAGCTGCAGCGGCACAGGAGCTAGCCAACAGAGCTGTAAACAGGGGAGTTTGAGTGGGAGTTCTGTTGGAGGAGAAGGTATTTGTGTGTGTTTGGTTTTGTATTGTTAGTATCTGTATGTGTAAGGGCTTTGTGTTGGGAGAGAAGCTGAGCCCTGATTAGGGGGCGGGGCTTCCCTGACTAGGGGTCCTATAAAGGTAGCAGCCAGTCAGGCAGCATCACAGGAGGTAGCAAACAGAGCTGTAAACAGGGGAGTTTGAGTGGGAGTTCTGTTGGAGTAGACGGTATTTGTGTGTCTTTGGTTTTGTATTGGTAGTTTCTGTGTGTGTAGGGGCTTTGTGCTGGGACAGAAGCTGAGCCCTGATTAGGGGGCGGGGCTTCCCTGACTAGGGGTCCTATAAAGGTAGCAGCCAGTCAGGCAGCGTCACAGGAGGTAGCAAACAGAGCTGTAAACAGGGGAGTATGAGTGGGAGTTCTGTTGGAGGGAAGGTACTTGTGTGTGTCTTTCGTTTTGTATTGGTAGTATCTGTATGTGTAGGGGCTTTGTGCTGGGAAAGAAGCTGAGCCCTGAATAGTGGGCGGGGCTTCCCTGACTAGGGGTCCTATAAAGGTTGCAGCCAGTCAGGCAGCGGCACAGGAGCTATCAAACAGAGCTGTAAACAGGGGAGTTTGAGTGGGAGTTCTGTTGGAGGAGAAGGTACTTGTGTGCGTTTGGTTTTGTATTGGTAGTATCTGTATGTGCAGGGGCTTTGTGCTGGGAGAGAAGCTGAGCCCTGATTAGGGGGCGGGGCTTGACTGACTAGGGGTCCTATAAAGGTAGCAGCCAATCAGACAGCGGCACAGACAGCTGCAGCGGCACAGGAGCTAGCAAACAGCTGTAAACAGGGGAGTTTGAGTGGGAGTTCTGTTGGAGGAGAAGGTATTTGTGTGTGTCTGGTTTTGTATTGTTAGTATCTGTATTTGCAGGGGCTTTGTGCTGGGAGAGAAGCTGAGCCCTGATTAGGGGGCGGGGCTTCCCTGACGAGGGGTCCTATAAAGGTAGCAGCCAGTCAGGCAGCGGCACGGGAGCTAGCAAACAGAGCTGTAAACAGGGGAGTTTGAGTGGGAGTTCTGTTGGAGGAGAAGGTATTTGTGTGTGTGTGTGTCTTTGGTTTTGTTTTGGTAGTATCTGTATGTGTAGGGGCTTTTTGCTGGGAGAGAAGCTGAGCCCTGATTAGGGGGCGGGTCTTCACTGACTAGGGGTCCTATAAAGGTAGCAGCCAATCAGGCAGCGGCACAGACAGCTGCAGCGGCACAGGAGCTAGCCAACAGAGCTGTAAACAGGGGAGTTTGAGTGGGAGTTCTGTTGGAGGAGAAGGTACTTGTGTGTGTTTGGTTTTGTATTGGTGGTATCTGTATGTGCAGGGGCTTTGTGCTGGGAGAGAAGCTGAGCCCTGATTAGGGGGCGGGGCTTCCCTGACTAGGGGTCCTATAAAGGTAGCAGCCAGTCAGGCAGCAGCACAGGAGCTAGCAAACAGAGCTGTAAACAGGGGAGTTTGAGTGGGAGTTCTGTTGGAGGAGAAGGTATTTGTGGGTGTTTGGTTTTGTATTGGTAGTATCTGCATGTGGAGGGGCTTTGTGCTGGGAGAGAATCTGAGCCCTGATTAGGGGGCGGGGCTTCCCTGACTAGGGGTCCTATAAAGGTAGCAGCCAGTCAGGCAGCGGCACAGGAGCTAGCAAACAGAGCTGTAAACAGGAGAGTTTGAGTGGGAGTTCTGTTGGAGGAGAAGGTATTTGTGTGTGTCTTTGGTTTTGTATTGGTAGTATCTGTATGTGTAGTGGCTTTGTGCTGGGACAGAAGATGAGCCCTGATTAGGGGGCGGGGCTTCCCTGACTAGGGGTCCTATAAAGCTTGCAGCCAGTCAGGCAGCGGCACAGGAGCTATCAAACAGAGCTGTAAACAGGGGAGTTTGAGTGGGAGTTCTGTTGGAGGAGAAGGTATTTGTGTGTGTTTGGTTTTGTATTGTTGGTATCTGTATGTGTAGAGGCTTGGAGGGGCTTTTTGCTGGGAGAGAAGCTGAGCCCTGATTAGGGGGCGGGGCTTCCCTGACTAGGGGTTCTATAAAGGTAGCAGCCAGTCAGGCAGCGGCACAGGAGCTAGCAAACAGAGCTGTAAACAGGGGAGTTTGAGTGGGAGTTCTGTTGGAGGAGAAGGTACTTGTGTGTGTTTGGTTTTGTATTGGTGGTATCTGTATGTGCAGGGGCTTTGTGCTGGGAGAGAAGCTGAGCCCTGATTAGGGGGCGGGGCTTCCCTGACTAGGGGTCCTATAAAGGTTGCAGCCAGTCAGGCAGCGGCACAGGAGCTATCAAACAGAACAGTAAACAGGGGAGTTTGAGTGGGAGTTCTGTTGGAGTAGAAGGTATTTGTGTGTGTTTGGTTTTGTATTGGTAGTATCTGTGTGTGTAGGGGTTTTGTGCTGGGAGAGAAGCTGAGCCGTGATTAGGGGGCGGGGCTTCCCTGACTAGGGGTCCTATAAAGGTAGCAGCCAGTCAGGCAGCGGCACAGGAGCTAGCAAACAGAGCTGTAAAGAGGGGAGTTTGAGTGGGAGTTCTGTTGGAGGAGAAGGTATTTGTGTGTGTTTGGTTTTGTATTGGTGGTATCTGTATGTGTAGAGGCTTGGAGGGGCTTTGTGCTGGGAGAGAAGCTGAGCCCTGATTAGGGGGCGGGGTTTCCCTGACTAGGGGTCCTATAAAGGTTGCAGCCAGACAGGCAGCAGCACAGGAGCTATCAAACAGAGCTGTAAACAGGGGATTTTGAGTGGGAGTTCTGTTGGAGGAGAAGGTATTTGTGTGTCTTTGGTTTTGTATTGGCAGTATCTGTATGTGTAGGGGATTCGTGCTGGGACAGAAGATGAGCCCTGATTAGGGGGCGGGGCTTCCCTGACTAGGGGTCCTATAAAGGTAGCAGCCAGTCAGGCAGCGGCACAGGAGCTAGCAAACAGTGCTGTAAACAGGGGAGTTTGAGTGGGAGTTCTGTTGGAGGAGAAGGTATTTGTGTGTGTTTGGTTTTGTATTGGTAGTATCTGTATGTGTAGGGGCTTTGTGCTGGGAGGGAAGCTGAGCCGTGATTAGGGGGCGGGGCTTCACTGACTAGGGGTCCAAAAAAGGTATCAGCCAGTCAGGCAGCGGCACAGACAGCTGCAGCGGCACAGGAGCTAGCAAACAGAGCTGTCAACAGGGGAGTTTGAGTGGGAGTTCTGTTGGAGGAGAAGGTATTTGTGTGTGTTTGGTTTTGTATTGGTGGTATCTGTATGTGTAGGGGCTTTGTCCTGAGAGAGAAGCTGAGCCCTGATTAGGGGGCGGGGCTTCCCTGGCTAGGGGTCCTATAAAGGTAGCAGCCAGTCAGGCAGCGGCACAGGAGCTAGCAAACAGAGCTGTAAACAGGGGAGTTGGAGTGGGAGTTCTCGTGGAGGAGAAGGTATTTGTGTGTGTTTGGTTTTGTATTGGTAGTATCTGTATGTGTAGGGGCTTTGTGCTGGGATAGAAGCTGAGCCGTGATTAGGGGGCGGGGCTTGACTGAGTAGGGGTCCTATAAAGGAAGCAGCCAGTCAGGCAGCGGCACAGGAGCTAGCAAACAGAGCAGTAAACAGGGGAGATTGAGTGGGAGTTCTGTTGGAGGAGAAGGTATTTTTGTGTGTTTGGTTTTGTATTGGTAGTATCTGTATGTGTAGGGGCTTTGTGCTTGGAGAGAAGCTGAGCCGTGATTAGGGGGCGGGGCTTGACTGAGTAGGGGTCCTATAAAGGAAGCAGCCAGTCAGGCAGCGGCACAGGAGCTAGCAAACAGAGCTGTAAACAGGGGAGATTGAGTGGGAGTTGTGTTGGAGGAGAAGGTATTTTTGTGTGTTTGGTTTTGTATTGGTGGTATCTGTATGTGTAGAGGCTTGGAGGGGCTTTGTGCTGGGAGAGAAGCTGAGTCCTGATTAGGGGGCGGGGCTTCCCTGACTAGGGGTCCTATAAAGGTTGCAGCCAGTCAGGCAGCGGCACAGGAGCTATCAAACAGAGCTGTAAACAGGGGATTTTGAGTGGGAGTTCTGTTGGAGTAGAAGGTATCTGTGTGTGTTTGGTTTTGTATTGTTAGTATCTGTATGTGTATGGGCTTTGTGCTGGGAGAGAAGCTGAGCCCTGATTCGGGGGCGGGGCTTCCCTGACTAGGGGTCCTATAAAGGTATCAGCCAGTCAGGCAGCGGCACAGACAGCTGCAGCGACACAGGAGCTAGCAAACAGAGCTCTAAACAGGGGAGTTTGAGTGGGAGTTCTGTTGGAGTAGAAGGTATTTGTGTGTGTTTGGATTTGTATTGTTAGTATCTGTATGTGTAAGGGCTTTGTGCTGGGAGAGAAGCTGAGCCCTGATTAGGGGGCGGGGCTTCCCTGACTAGGGGTCCTATAAAGGTAGCAGCCAGTCAGGCAGCGGCACAGGAGCTATCAAACAGAGCTGTAAACAGGGGAGTTTGAGTGGGAGTTCTGTTGGAGGAGAAGGTATTTGTGTGTGTTTGGTTTTGTATTGGTAGTATCTGTATGTGTAGGGGTTTGTGCTGGGAGAGAAGCTGAGCCGTGATTAGGGGGCGGGGCTTCACTGACTAGGGGTCCAAAAAAGGTATCAGCCAGTCAGGCAGCGGCACAGGCAGCTGCAGCGGCACAGGAGCTAGCAAACAGAGCTGTAAACAGGGGAGTTTGAGTGGGAGTTCTGTTGGAGGAGAAGGTATTTGTGTGTGTTTGGTTTTGTATTGGTGGTATCTGTATGTGTAGGGGCTTTGTCCTGGGAGAGAAGCTGAGCCCTGATTAGGGGGCGGGGCTTCCCTGGGTAGGGGTCCTATAAAGGTAGCAGCCAGTCAGGCAGCGGCACAGGAGCTAGCAAACAGAGCTGTAAACAGGGGAGTTTGAGTGGGAGTTCTGTGGGAGGAGAAGGTACTTGAGTGTGTTTGGTTTTGTATTGGTGGTATCTGTATGTGTAGGGGCTTTGTCCTGGGAGAGAAGCTGAGCCCTGATTAGGGAGCGGGGCTTCCCTGGCTAGGGGTCCTATAAAGGTAGCAGCCAGTCAGGCAGCGGCACAGGAGCTAGCAAACAGAGTTGTAAACAGGGGAGTTGGAGTGGGAGTTCTGTTGGAGGAGAAGGTATTCGTGTGTGTTTGGTTTTGTGTTGGTGGTATCTGTATGTGTAGGGGCTTTGTGCTGGGACAGAAGATGAGCCCTGATTAGGGGGCGGGGCTTCCCTGACTAGGGGTCCTATAAAGGTAGCAGCCAGTCAGGCAGCGGCACAGGAGCTAGCAAACAGAGCAGTAAACAGGGGAGATTGAGTGGGAGTTCTGTTGGAGGAGAAGGTATTTTTGTGTGTTTGGTTTTGTATTGGTAGTATCTGTATGTGTAGGGGCTTTGTGCTGGGAGAGAAGCTGAGCCGTGATTAGGGGGCGGGGCTTGACTGAGTAGGGGTCCTATAAAGGAAGCAGCCAGTCAGGCAGCGGCACAGGAGCTAGCAAACAGAGCTGTAAACAGGGGAGATTGAGTGGGAGTTGTGTTGGAGGAGAAGGTATTTTTGTGTGTTTGGTTTTGTATTGGTGGTATCTGTATGTGTAGAGGCTTGGAGGGGCTTTGTGCTGGGAGAGAAGCTGAGTCCTGATTAGGGGGCGGGGCTTCGCTGACTAGGGGTCCTATAAAGGTAGCAGCCAGTCAGGCAGCGGCACAGGAGCGATCAAACAGAGCTGTGAACAGGGGAGTTTGAGTGGGAGTTCTGTTGGAGGAGTAGGTATTTGTGGGTGTTTGGTTTTGTATTGGTAGTATCTGTGTGTGTAGGGGCTTTGTGCTGGGACAGAATCTGAGCCCTGATTAGGGGGCGGGGCTTCCCTGACTAGGGGTCCTATAAAGGTTGCAGCCAGTCAGGCAGCGGCACAGGAGCTATCAAACAGAGCTGTAAACAGGGGATTTTGAGTGGGAGTTCTGTTGGAGTAGAAGGTATCTGTGTGTGTTTGGTTTTGTATTGTTAGTATCTGTATGTGTATGGGCTTTTTGCTGGGAGAGAAGCTGAGCCCTGATTCGGGGCGGGGCTTCCCTGACTAGGGGTCCTATAAAGGTATCAGCCAGTCAGGCAGCGGCACAGACAGCTGCAGCGACACAGGAGCTAGCAAACAGAGCTCTAAACAGGGGAGTTTGAGTGGGAGTTCTGTTGGAGTAGAAGGTATTTGTGTGTGTTTGGATTTGTATTGTTAGTATCTGTATGTGTAAGGGCTTTGTGCTGGGAGAGAAGCTGAGCCCTGATTAGGGGGCGGGGCTTCCCTGACTAGGGGTCCTATAAAGGTAGCAGCCAGTCAGGCAGCGGCACAGGAGCTATCAAACAGAGCTGTAAACAGGGGAGTTTGAGTGGGAGTTCTGTTGGAGGAGAAGGTATTTGTGTGTGTTTGGTTTTGTATTGGTAGTATCTGTATGTGTAGGGGTTTGTGCTGGGAGAGAAGCTGAGCCGTGATTAGGGGGCGGGGCTTCACTGACTAGGGGTCCAAAAAAGGTATCAGCCAGTCAGGCAGCGGCACAGGCAGCTGCAGCGGCACAGGAGCTAGCAAACAGAGCTGTAAACAGGGGAGTTTGAGTGGGAGTTCTGTTGGAGGAGAAGGTATTTGTGTGTGTTTGGTTTTGTATTGGTGGTATCTGTATGTGTAGGGGCTTTGTCCTGGGAGAGAAGCTGAGCCCTGATTAGGGGGCGGGGCTTCCCTGGGTAGGGGTCCTATAAAGGTAGCAGCCAGTCAGGCAGCGGCACAGGAGCTAGCAAACAGAGCTGTAAACAGGGGAGTTTGAGTGGGAGTTCTGTTGGAGGAGAAGGTACTTGAGTGTGTTTGGTTTTGTATTGGTGGTATCTGTATGTGTAGGGGCTTTGTCCTGGGAGAGAAGCTGAGCCCTGATTAGGGAGCGGGGCTTCCCTGGCTAGGGGTCCTGTAAAGGTAGCAGCCAGTCAGGCAGCGGCACAGGAGCTAGCAAACAGAGTTGTAAACAGGGGAGTTGGAGTGGGAGTTCTGTTGGAGGAGAAGGTATTCGTGTGTGTTTGGTTTTGTGTTGGTGGTATCTGTATGTGTAGGGGCTTTGTGCTGGGACAGAAGATGAGCCCTGATTAGGGGGCGGGGCTTCCCTGACTAGGGGTCCTATAAAGGTAGCAGCCAGTCAGGCAGCGGCACAGGAGCTAGCAAACAGAGCAGTAAACAGGGGAGATTGAGTGGGAGTTCTGTTGGAGGAGAAGGTATTTTTGTGTGTTTGGTTTTGTATTGGTAGTATCTGTATGTGTAGGGGCTTTGTGCTGGGAGAGAAGCTGAGCCGTGATTAGGGGGCGGGGCTTGACTGAGTAGGGGTCCTATAAAGGAAGCAGCCAGTCAGGCAGCGGCACAGGAGCTAGCAAACAGAGCTGTAAACAGGGGAGATTGAGTGGGAGTTGTGTTGGAGGAGAAGGTATTTTTGTGTGTTTGGTTTTGTATTGGTGGTATCTGTATGTGTAGAGGCTTGGAGGGGCTTTGTGCTGGGAGAGAAGCTGAGTCCTGATTAGGGGGCGGGGCTTCGCTGACTAGGGGTCCTATAAAGGTAGCAGCCAATCAGGCAGCGGCACAGACAGCTGCAGCGGCACAGGAGCTTGCAAACAGAGCTGTAAACAGGGGAGTTTGAGTGGGAGTTCTGTTGGAGGAGAAGGTATTTTTGTGTGTGTGTGTGTGTGTGTGTTTGGTTTTGTTTTGGTAGTATCTGTATGTGTAGGGGCTTTGTGCTGGGAGAGGAGCTGAGCCCTGATTAGTGGGGGGGGCTTCCCTGACTAGGGGTCCTATAAAGGTTGCAGCCAGTCAGGCAGCGGCACAGGAGCTATCAAACAGAGCTGTAAACAGGGGAGTTTGAGTGGGAGTTCTGTTGGAGGAGAAGCTATTTGTGTGTGTTTGCTTTTGTATTGGTAGTATCTGTGTGTGTAGGGGCTTTGTCCTGGGAGAGAAGCTGAGCCCTGATTAGGGGGCGGGGCTTCCCTGGCTAGGGGTCCTATAAAGGTAGCAGCCAGTCAGGCAGCAGCACAGACAGCTGCAGCGGCACAGGAGCTAGCAAACAGAGCTGTGAACAGCGGAGTTTGAGTGGGAGTTCTGTTGGAGGAGAAGGTATTTGTGTGTGTGTTTGGTTTTGTATTGGTGGTATCTGTATGTGTAGGGGCTTTGTCCTGGGAGAGAAGCTGAGCCCTGATTAGGGGGCGGGGCTTCCCTGGCTAGGGGTCCTATAAAGGTTGCAGCCAGTCAGGCAGCGGCACAGTAGCTATCAAACAGAGCTGTAAACAGGGGAGTTTGAGTGGGAGTTCTGTTGGAGTAGAAGGTATTTGTGTGTGTGTGTGTGTTTGGTTTTGTATTGGTAGTATCTGTATGTGTAGGGGCTTCGTGCTGGGACAGAAGATGAGCCCTGATTAGGGGGCGGGGCTTCCCTGACTAGGGGTCCTATAAAGGTTGCAGCCAGTCAGGCAGCGGCACAGACAGCTGCAGCGGCACAGGAGCTAGCAAACAGAGCTGTAAACAGGTGAGTTTGAGTGGGAGTTCTGTTGGAGGAGAAGGTATTTGTGTGTGTTTGGTTTTGTATTGGTAGTATCTGTATGTGTAGGGGCTTTGTGCTGGGAGAGAAGCTGAGCCGTGATTAGGGGGCGGGGCTTCACTGACTAGGGGTCCAAAAAAGGTATCAGCCAGTCAGGCAGCGGCACAGACAGCTGCAGCGGCACAGGAGCTAGCAAACAGAGCTGTAAACAGGGGAGTTTGAGTGGGAGTTCTGTTGGAGGAGAAGGTACTTGTGTGTGTTTGGTTTTGTAT
Source organism: Lepidochelys olivacea (assembly GCF_965140295.1). NCBI lineage: Eukaryota > Metazoa > Chordata > Testudines > Cheloniidae > Lepidochelys > Lepidochelys olivacea. Next base: position 4,509,254 of record NC_140428.1, read on the forward strand.
TGGTGGTACCTGTATGTGTAGGGGCTTTGTCCTGGGAGAGAAGATGAGCCCTGATTAGGGGGCGGGGCTTCCCTGACTAGGGGTCCTATAAAGGTAGCAGCCAGTCAGGCAGCGGCACAGGAGTGAGCAAACAGAGCTCTAAACAGGGGAGTTTGAGTGGGAGTTCTGTTGGAGGAGAAGGTATTTGTGTGTGTTTGGATTTGTATTGGTAGTATTTGTATGTGTAGAGGCTTTGTGCTGGGAGAGAAGCTGAGCCCTGATTAGGGGGCGGGGCTTCCCTGACTAGGGGTCCTATAAAGGTAGCAGCCAGTCAGGCAGCGGCACAGGAGCTAGCACACAGAGATGTAAACAGGGGAGTTTGAGTGGGAGTTCTGTTGGAGTAGACGGTATTTGTGTGTGTTTGGTTTTGTATTGGTAGTTTCTGTGTGTGTAGGGGCTTTGTGCTGGGACAGAAGCTGAGCCCTGATTAGGGGGCGGGGCTTCACTGACTAGGGGTCCTATAAAGGTATCAGCCAGTCAGGCAGCGGCACAGACAGCTGCAGCGGCACAGGAGCTAGCAAACAGAGCTGTAAACAGGGGAGTTTGAGTGGGAGTTCTGTTGGAGGAGAAGGTATTTGTGTGTGTTTGGTTTTGTATTGTTAGTATCTGTATGTGTAAGGGCTTTGTGTTGGGAGAGAAGCTGAGCCCTGATTAGGGGGCGGGGCTTCCCTAACTAGGGGTCCAAAAAAGGTATCAGCCAGTCAGGCAGCGGCACAGGCAGCTGCAGCGGCACAGGGGCTAGCAAACAGAGCTGTAAACAGGGGAGTTTGAGTGGGAGTTCTGTTGGAGTAGAAGGTATCTGTGTGTGTTTGGTTTTGTATTGGTAGTATCTGTATGTGGAGAGGCTTTTTGCTGGGAGAGAAGCTGAGCCCTGATTAGGGGGCGGGTCCTCACTGACAAGGGGTCCTATAAAGGTAGCAGCCAGTCAGGCAGCAGCACAGGAGCTAGCAAACAGAGCTGTAAACAGGGGAGTTTGAGTGGGAGTTCTGTTGGAGGAGAAGGTATTTGTGGGTGTTTCGTTTTGTATTGGTAGTATCTGTATGTGGAGGGGCTTTGTGCTGGGACAGAAGATGAGCCCTGATTAGGGGGCGGGGCTTCCCTGACTAGGGGTCCTATAAAGGTAGCAGCCAGTCAGGCAGCGGCACAGGAGCTAGCAAACAGAGCTGTAAACAGGGGAGTTTGAGTGGGAGTTCTGTTGGAGGAGAAGGTATTTGTGTGTGTTTGGTTTTGTATTGGTGGTATCTGTATGTGTAGGGGCTTTGTCCTGGGAGAGAAGCTGAGCCCTGATTAGGGGGCGGGGCTTCCCTGGCTAGGGGTCCTATAAAGGTTGCAGCCAGTCAGGCAGCGGCACAGGAGCTATCAAACAGAGCTGTAAACAGGGGAGTTTGAGTGGGAGTTCTGTTGGAGTAGAAGGTATTTGTGTGTGTTTGGATTTGTATTGGTAGTATCTGTGTGTGTAGGGGCTTTGTGCTGGGACAGAAGGTGAGCCCTGATTAGGGGGCGGGGCTTGACTGACTAGGGGTCCTATAAAGGTAGCAGCCAGTCAGGCAGCGGCACAGGAGCTAGCAAACAGAGCTGTAAACAGGTGAGTTTGAGTGGGAGTTCTGTTGGAGGAGAAGGTATTTGTGTGTGTTTGGATTTGTATTGGTAGTATCTGTATGTGTAGGGGCTTTGTGCTGGGAGAGAAGCTGAGCCGTGATTAGGGGGCGGGGCTTCACTGACTAGGGGTCCAAAAAAGGTATCAGCCAGTCAGGCAGCGGCACAGACAGCTGCAGCGGCACAGGAGCTAGCAAACAGAGCTGTAAACAGGGGAGTTTGAGTGGGAGTTCTGTTGGAGGAGAAGGTATTTGTGTGTGTCTTTGGTTTTGTATTGGTAGTATCTGTATGTGTAGGGGCTTCGTGCTGGGACAGAAGATGAACCCTGATTAGGGGGCGGGGCTTCCCTGACTAGGGGTCCTATAAAGGTAGCAGCCAGTCAGGCAGCGGCACAGGAGCTAGCAAACAGAGCTGTAAACAGGTGAGTTTGAGTGGGAGTTCTGTTGGAGGAGAAGGTATTTGTGTGTCTTTGGTTTTGTTTTGGTAGTATCTGTATGTGTAGGGGCTTTTTCCTGGGAGAGAAGCTGAGCCCTGATTAGGGGGCGGGTCTTCACTGACTAGGGGTCCTATAAAGGTAGCAGCCAATCAGGCAGCGGCACAGACAGCTGCAGCGGCACAGGAGCTAGCCAACAGAGCTGTAAACAGGGGAGTTTGAGTGGGAGTTCTGTTGGAGGAGAACGTACTTGTGTGTGTTTGGTTTTGTATTGGTAGTATCTGCATGTGGAGGGGCTTTGTGCTGGGAGAGAATCTGAGCCCTGATTAGGGGGCGGGGCTTCCCTGACTAGGGGTCCTATAAAGATAGCAGCCAGTCAGGCAGCAGCACAGGAGCTAGCAAACAGAGCTGTAAACAGGGGAGTTTGAGTGGGAGTTCTGTTGGAGGAGAAGGTATTTGTGGGTGTTTGGTTTTGTATTGGTAGTATCTGCATGTGGAGGGGCTTTGTGCTGGGAGAGAATCTGAGCCCTGATTAGGGGGCGGGGCTTCACTGACTAGGGGTCTATAAAGGTAGCAGCCAGTCAGGCAGCGGCACAGACAGCTGCAGCGGCACAGGAGCTAGCAAACAGAGCTGTAAACAGGGGAGTTTGAGTGGGAGTTCTGTTGGAGGAAAAGGTATTTGTGTGTGTTTGGTTTTGTATTGGTAGTATCTGTATGTGTAGAGGCTTTCTGCTGGGAGAGAAGATGAGCCCTGATTAGGGGGCGGGGCTTCACTGACTGGGGTCCTATAAAGGTAGCAGCCAGTCAGGCAGCGGCACAGACAGCTGCAGCGGCACAGGAGCTAGCCAACAGAGCTGTAAACAGGGGATTTTGAGTGGGAGTTCTGTTGGAGGAGAAGGTATTTGTGTGTGTGTGTGTGTGTTTGGTTTTGTTTTGGTAATATCTGTATGTGTAGGGGCTTTTTGCTGGGAGAGAAGCTGAGCCCTGATTAGGGGGCGGGTCTTCACTGACTAGGGTTCCAATAAAGGTAGCAGCCAGTCAGGCAGCGGCACAGGAGCTAGCAAACAGAGCTGTAAACAGGGGAGTTTGAGTGGGAGTTCTGTTGGTGGAGAAGGTATTTGTGTGGGTGTTTGGTTTTGTATTGGTAGTATCTGTGTGTGTAGGGGCTTTGTGCTGGGACAGAATCTGAGCCCTGATTAGGGGGCGGGGCTTCCCTGACTAGGGGTCCTATAAAGGTTGCAGCCAGTCAGGCAGCGGCACAGGAGCTATCAAACAGAGCTGTGAACAGGGGAGTTTGAGTGGGAGTTCTGTTGGAGGAGAAGGTACGTGTGTGTGTTTGGTTTTGTATTGTTAGTATCTGTATGTGTATGGGCTTTGTGCTGGGAGAGAAGCTGAGCCCTGATTCGGGGGCGGGGCTTCCCTGACTAGGGGTCCTATAAAGGTATCAGCCAGTCAGGCAGCGGCACAGACAGCTGCAGCGACACAGGAGCTAGCCAACAGAGCTCTAAACAGGGGAGTTTGAGTGGGAGTTCTGTTGGAGGAGAAGGTATTTGTGTGTGTCTTTGGTTTTGTATTGGTAGTATCTGTATGTGTAGGGGCTTTGTGCTGGGAGAGAAGCTGAGCCCTGATTAGGGGGCGGGGCTTCCCTGACTAGGGGTCCTATAAAGGTAGCAGCCAGTCAGGCAGCAGCACAGGAGCTAGCAAACAGAGCTGTAAACAGGGGAGTTTGAGTGGGAGTTCTGTTGGAGGAGAAGGTATTTGTGGGTGTTTCGTTTTGTATTGGTAGTATCTGTATGTGGAGGGGCTTTGTGCTGGGACAGAAGATGAGCCCTGATTAGGGGGCGGGGCTTCCCTGACTAGGGGTCCTATAAAGGTAGCAGCCAGTCAGGCAGCGGCACAGGAGCTAGCAAACAGAGCTGTAAACAGGGGAGTTTGATTGGGAGTTCTGTTGGAGGAGAAGGTATTTGTGTGTGTTTGGTTTTGTATTGGTGGCATCTGTATGTGTAGAGGCTTGGAGGGGCTTTGTCCTGGGAGAGAAGCTGAGCCCTGATTAGGAGGCGGGGCTTCCATGGCTAGGGGTCCTATAAAGGTTGCAGCCAGTCAGGCAGCGGCACAGGAGCTATCAAACAGAGCTGTAAACAGGGGATTTTGAGTGGGAGTTCTGTTGGAGTAGAAGGTATTTGTGTGTGTTTGGATTTGTATTGTTAGTATCTGTATGTGTATGGGCTTTGTGCTGGGAGAGAAGCTGAGCCCTGATTCGGGGGCGGGGCTTCCCTGACTAGGGGTCCTATAAAGGTAGCAGCCAGTCAGGCAGCGGCACAGGAGCTAGCAAACAGAGCTGTAAACAGGGGAGTTTGAGTGGGAGTTCTGTTGGAGGAGAAGGTATTTGTGTGTGTCTTTGGTTTTGTATTGGTAGTATCTGTATGTGTAGGGGCTTCGTGCTGGGACAGAAGATGAGCCCTGATTAGGGGGCGGGGCTTCCCTGACTAGGGGTCCTATAAAGGTAGCAGCCAGTCAGGCAGCGGCACAGGAGCTAGCAAACAGAGCTGTAAACAGGGGAGTTTGAGTGGAAGTTCTGTTGGAGGAGAAGGTATTTGTGTGTGTTTGGTTTTGTATTGGTGGTATCTGTATGTGTAGAGGCTTGGAGGGGCTTTGTGCTGGGAAAGAAGCTGAGCCCTGATTAGTGGGCGGGGCTTCCCTGACTAGGGGTCCTATAAAGGTAGCAGCCAGTCAGGCAGCGGCACAGGAGTGAGCAAACAGAGCTCTAAACAGGGGAGTTTGAGTGGGAGTTCTGTTGGAGGAGAAGGTATTTGTGTGTGTTTGGATTTGTATTGGTAGTATTTGTATGTGTAGAGGCTTTGTGGTGGGAGAGAAGCTGAGCCCTGATTAGGGGGCGGGGCTTCCCTGACTAGGGGTCCTATAAAGGTAGCAGCCAGTCAGGCAGCGGCACAGGAGCTAGCACACAGAGATGTAAACAGGGGAGTTTGAGTGGGAGTTCTGTTGGAGGAGAAGGTATTTGTGTGTGTTTGGTTTTGTATTGGTAGTATCTGTATGTGTAGGGGCTTTGTGCTGGGAGAGAAGCTGAGCCGTGATTAGGGGGCGGGGCTTCACTGACTAGGGGTCCAAAAAAGGTATCAGCCAGTCAGGCAGCGGCACAGACAGCTGCAGCGGCACAGGAGCTAGCAAACAGAGCTGTAAACAGGGGAGTTTGAGTGGGAGTTCTGTTGGAGGAGAAGGTATTTGTGTGTGTTTGGTTTTGTATTGGTAGTATCTGTATGTGTAGGGGTTTGTGCTGGGAGAGAAGCTGAGCCGTGATTAGGGGGCGGGGCTTCACTGACTAGGGGTCCAAAAAAGGTATCAGCCAGTCAGGCAGCGGCACAGGCAGCTGCAGCGGCACAGGAGCTAGCAAACAGAGCTGTAAACAGGGGAGTTTGAGTGGGAGTTCTGTTGGAGGAGAAGGTATTTGTGTGTGTTTGGTTTTGTATTGGTGGTATCTGTATGTGTAGGGGCTTTGTCCTGGGAGAGAAGCTGAGCCCTGATTAGGGGGCGGGGCTTCCCTGGGTAGGGGTCCTATAAAGGTAGCAGCCAGTCAGGCAGCGGCACAGGAGCTAGCAAACAGAGCTGTAAACAGGGGAGTTTGAGTGGGAGTTCTGTTGGAGGAGAAGGTATTTTTGTGTGTTTGGTTTTGTATTGGTAGTATCTGTATGTGTAGGGGCTTTGTGCTGGGAGAGAAGCTGAGCCGTGATTAGGGGGCGGGGCTTGACTGAGTAGGGGTCCTATAAAGGAAGCAGCCAGTCAGGCAGCGGCACAGGAGCTAGCAAACAGAGCTGTAAACAGGGGAGATTGAGTGGGAGTTGTGTTGGAGGAGAAGGTATTTTTGTGTGTTTGGTTTTGTATTGGTGGTATCTGTATGTGTAGAGGCTTGGAGGGGCTTTGTGCTGGGAGAGAAGCTGAGTCCTGATTAGGGGGCGGGGCTTCGCTGACTAGGGGTCCTATAAAGGTAGCAGCCAATCAGGCAGCGGCACAGACAGCTGCAGCGGCACAGGAGCTTGCAAACAGAGCTGTAAACAGGGGAGTTTGAGTGGGAGTTCTGTTGGAGGAGAAGGTATTTTTGTGTGTGTGTGTGTGTGTGTTTGGTTTTGTTTTGGTAGTATCTGTATGTGTAGGGGCTTTGTGCTGGGAGAGGAGCTGAGCCCTGATTAGTGGGGGGGGCTTCCCTGACTAGGGGTCCTATAAAGGTTGCAGCCAGTCAGGCAGCGGCACAGGAGCTATCAAACAGAGCTGTAAACAGGGGAGTTTGAGTGGGAGTTCTGTTGGAGGAGAAGCTATTTGTGTGTGTTTGCTTTTGTATTGGTAGTATCTGTGTGTGTAGGGGCTTTGTCCTGGGACAGAAGCTGAGCCCTGATTAGGGGGCGGGGCTTCACTGACTAGGGGTCCTATAAAGGTAGCAGCCAGTCAGGCAGCGGCACAGACAGCTGCAGCGGCACAGGAGCTAGCCAACAGAGCTGTAAACAGGGGAGTTTGAGTGGGAGTTCTGTTGGAGGAGAAGGTATTTGTGTGTGTGTGTGTGTTTGGTTTTGTTTTGGTAATATCTGTATGTGTAGGGGCTTTTTGCTGGGAGAGAAGCTGAGCCCTGATTAGGGGGCGGGTCTTCACTGACTAGGGGTCCAATAAAGGTAGCAGCCAGTCAGGCAGCGGCACAGGAGCTAGCCAACAGAGCTGTAAACAGGGGAGTTTGAGTGGGAGTTCTGTTGGTGGAGAAGGTATTTGTGTGTGTGTTTGGTTTTGTATTGGTAGTATCTGTATGTGTAGGGGCTTTGTGCTGGGAGAGAAGCTGAGCCGTGATTAGGGGGCGGGGCTTCACTGCCTACGGGTCCTATAAAGGTAGCAGCCAGTCAGGCAGCGGCACAGGAGCTAGCAAACAGAGCTGTAAACAGGGGAGTTTGAGTGGGAGTTCTGTTGGAGGAGAAGGTATTTGTGTGTGTTTGGTTTTGTATCGGTAGTATCTGTATGTGTAGGGGCTTTGTGCTGGGAGGGAAGATGAGCCCTGATTAGGGGGCGGGGCTTCACTGACTAGGGGTCCAAAAAAGGTATCAGCCAGTCAGGCAGCGGCACAGACAGCTGCAGCGGCACAGGAGCTAGCAAACAGAGCTGTAAACAGGGGAGTTTGAGTGGGAGTTCTGTTGGAGGAGAAGGTATTTGTGTGTGTTTGGTTTTGTATTGGTGGTATCTGATTGTGCAGGGGCTTTGTGCTGGGAGAGAAGCTGAGCCCTGATTAGGGGGCGGGGCTTCCCTGACTAGGGGTCCTATAAAGGTAGCAGCCAGTCAGGCAGCGGCACAGGAGCGATCAAACAGAGCTGTGAACAGGGGAGTTTGAGTGGGAGTTCTGTTGGAGGAGTAGGTATTTGTGGGTGTTTGGTTTTGCATTGGTAGTATCTGTGTGTGTAGGGGCTTTGTGCTGGGAGAGAAGCTGAGCCCTGATTAGGGGGCGGGGCTTCCCTGACTAGGGGTCCTATAAAGGTTGCAGCCAGTCAGGCAGCGGCACAGGAGCTATCAAACAGAGCTGTAAACAGGGGATTTTGAGTGGGAGTTCTCTTGGAGTAGAAGGTATCTGTGTGTGTTTGGTTTTGTATTGTTAGTATCTGTATGTGTATGGGCTTTGTGCTGGGAGAGAAGCTGAGCCCTGATTCGGGGGCGGGGCTTCCCTGACTAGGGGTCCTATAAAGGTATCAGCCAGTCAGGCAGCGGCACAGACAGCTGCAGCGGCACAGGAGCTAGCAAACAGAGCTTAAACAGGGGAGTTTGAGTGGGAGTTCTTTTGGAGGAGAAGGTATTTGTGTGTGTTTGGTTTTGTATTGTTAGTATCTGTATGTGTAGGGGCTTTGTTCTGGGAGAGAAGCTGAGCCCTGATTAGTGGGCGGGGTTCCCTGACCAGGGGTCCTATAAAGGTTGCAGCCAGTCAGGCAGCGGCACAGGAGCTATCAAACAGTGCTGTAAACAGGGGAGTTTGAGTGGGAGTTCTGTTGGAGTAGAAGGTATTTGTGTGTGTTTTGTTTTGTATTGGTAGTATCTGTATGTGTAGGGGCTTTGTGCTGGGACAGAAGCTGAGCCCTGATTAGGGGGCGGGACTTCACTGACTAGGGGTCCTATAAAGGTAGCAACCAGTCAGGCAGCCGCACAGACAGCTGCAGCGGCACAGGAGCTAGCAAACAGAGCTGTAAACAGGGGAGTTTGAGTGGGAGTTCTGGTGGAGGAGAAGGTATTTGTGTGTGTTTGGTTTTGCATTGTCAGTATCTGTATGTGTAGGGGCTTTGTGCTGGGAGAGAAGCTGAGCCCTGATTAGGGGGCGGGGCTTGACTGGCTAGGGGTCCTATAAAGGTAGCAGCCAGTCAGGCAGCGGCACAGGAGCTAGCAAACAGAGCTGTAAACAGGGGAGTTGGAGTGGGAGTTCTGTTGGAGGAGAAGGTATTTGTGTGTGTGTTTGGATTTGTATTGGTAGTATCTGTATGTGTCGGGGCTTTGTGCTGGGAGAGAAGCTGAGCCCTGATTAGGGGGCGGGGCTTCCCTGACTAGGGGTCCTATAAAGGTAGCAGCCAGTCAGGCAGCGGCACAGGAGCTAGCAAACAGAGCTGTAAACAGGGGAGTTTGAGTGGGAGTTCTGGTGGAGGAGAAGGTATTTGTGTGTGTTTGGTTTTGTATTGGTAGTATCTGTATGTGTAGGGGCTTTGTGCTGGGAGAGAAGCTGAGCCGTGATTAGGGGGCGGGGCTTGACTGAGTAGGGGTCCTATAAAGGAAGCAGCCAGTCAGGCAGCGGCACAGGAGCTAGCAAACAGAGCTGTAAACAGGGGAGATTGAGTGGGAGTTCTGTTGGAGGAGAAGGTATTTGTGTGTGTTTGGTTTTGTATTGGTAGTATCTGTATGTGTAGGGGCTTTGTGCTTGGAGAGAAGCTGAGCCCTGATTAGGGGGCGGGGCTTCACTGACTAGGGGTCCTAGAAAGGTAGCAGCCAGTCAGGCAGCGGCACAGACAGCTGCAGCGGCACAGGAGCTAGAAAACAGAGCTGTAAACAGGGGAGTTTGAGTGGGAGTTCTGTTGGAGTAGAAGGTACTTGTGTGTGTTTGGTTTTGTATTGGTGGTATCTGTATGTGTAGGGTCTTTGTCCTGGGAGAGAAGCTGAGCCCTGATTAGGGGGCGGGGCTTCCCTGGCTAGGGGTCCTATAAAGGAAGCAGCCAGTCAGGCAGCGGCACAGGAGCTATCAAACAGAGCTGTAAACAGGGGAGTTTGAGTGGGAGTTCTGTTGGAGTAGAAGGTATCTGTGTGTGTTTGGTTTTGTATTCTTAGTATCTGTATGTGTATGGGCTTTGTGCTGGGAGAGAAGCTGAGCCCTGATTAGTGGGCGGGGCTTCCCTGACTAGGGGTCCTATAAAGGTTGCAGCCAGTCAGGCAGCGGCACAGGAGCTATCAAACAGAGCTGTAAACAGGGGAGTTTGAGTGGGAGTTCTGTTGGAGGAGAAGCTATTTGTGTGTGTTTGCTTTTGTATTGGTAGTATCTGTGTGTGTAGGGGCTTTGTCCTGGGAGAGAATCTGAGCCCTGAGTAGGGGGCGGGGCTTCCCTGACTAGGGGTCCTATAAAGGTAGCAGCCAGTCAGGCAGCGGCACAGGAGCTAGCAAACAGAGCTGTAAACAGGGGAGTTTGAGTGGGAGTTCCTTTGGAGGAGAAGGTATTTGTGTGTGTTTGGTTTTGTATTGGTAGTATCTGTATGTGTAGGGGCTTCGTGCTGGGACAGAAGATGAGCCCTGATTAGGGGGCGGGGCTTCCCTGACTAGGGGTCCTATAAAGGTAGCAGCCAGTCAGGCAGCGACACAGGAGCTAGCAAACAGAGCTCTAAACAGGGGAGTTTGAGTGGAAGTTCTGTTGGAGGAGAAGGTATTTGTGTGTGTTTGGTTTTGTATTGGTGGTATCTGTATGTGTAGAGGCTTGGAGGGGCTTTGTGCTGGGAAAGAAGCTGAGCCCTGATTAGTGGGCGGGGCTTCCCTGACTAGGGGTCCTATAAAGGTAGCAGCTAGTCAGGCAGCGGCACAGGAGCTAGCAAACAGTGGTGTAAACAGGGGAGTTTGAGTGGGAGTTCCTTTGGAGGAGAAGGTATTTGTGTGTGTTTGGTTTTGTATTGGTAGTATCTGTATGTGTAGGGGCTTTGTCCTGGGAGAGAAGCTGAGCCTTGATTAGGGAGCGGGGCTTCCCTGGGTAGGGGTCCTATAAAGGTAGCAGCCAGTCAGGCAGTGGCACAGGAGCTAGCAAACAGAGCTGTAAACAGGGGAGTTGGAGTGGGAGTTCTGTTGGAGGAGAAGGTATTCGTGTGTGTTTGGTTTTGTGTTGGTGGTATCTGTATGTGTAGGGGCTTTGTGCTGGGACAGAAGATGAGCCCTGATTAGGGGGCGGGGCTTCCCTGACTAGGGGTCCTATAAAGGTAGCAGCCAGTCAGGCAGCGGCACAGGAGTGAGCAAACAGAGCTCTAAACAGGGGAGTTTGAGTGGGAGTTCTGTTGGAGGAGAAGGTATTTGTGTGTGTTTGGATTTGTATTGGTAGTATTTGTATGTGTAGAGGCTTTGTGGTGGGAGAGAAGCTGAGCCCTGATTAGGGGGCGGGGCTTCCCTGACTAGGGGTCCTATAAAGGTAGCAGCCAGTCAGGCAGCGGCACAGGAGCTAGCACACAGAGCTGTAAACAGGGGAGTTTGAGTGGGAGTTCTGTTGGAGGAGAAGGTATTTGTGTGTGTTTGGTTTTGTATCGGTAGTATCTGTATGTGTCGGGGCTTTGTGCTGGGAGGGAAGCTGAGCCCTGATTAGGGGGCGGGGCTTCCCTGACTAGGGGTCCTATAAAGGTAGCAGCAAATCAGGCAGCGGCACAGACAGCTGCAGCGGCACAGGAGCTTGCAAACAGAGCTGTAAACAGGGGAGTTTGAGTGGGAGTTCTGTTGGAGGAGAAGGTACTTGTGTGTGTTTGGTATTGTATTGGTGGTATCTGTATGTGTAGGGTCTTTGTCCTGGGAGAGAAGCTGAGCCCTGATTAGGGGGCGGGGCTTCCCTGGCTAGGGGTCCTATAAAGGTAGCAGCCAGTCAGGCAGCGGCACAGGAGCTATCAAACAGAGCTGTAAACAGGGGCGTTTGAGAGGGAGTTCTGTTGGAGTAGAAGGTATCTGTGTGTGTTTGGTTTTGTATTCTTAGTATCTGTATGTGTATGGGCTTTGTGCTGGGAGAGAAGCTGAGCCCTGATTAGTGGGCGGGGCTTCCCTGACTAGGGGTCCTATAAAGGTTGCAGCCAGTCAGGCAGCGGCACAGGAGCTATCAAACAGAGCTGTAAACAGGGGAGTTTGAGTGGGAGTTCTGTTGGAGGAGAAGCTATTTGTGTGTGTTTGCTTTTGTATTGGTAGTATCTGTGTGTGTAGGGGCTTTGTCCTGGGAGAGAATCTGAGCCCTGAGTAGGGGGCGGGGCTTCCCTGACTAGGGGTCCTATAAAGGTAGCAGCCAGTCAGGCAGCGGCACAGGAGCTAGCAAACAGAGCTGTAAACAGGGGAGTTTGAGTGGGAGTTCTGTTGGAGGAGAAGGTACGTGTGTGTGTTTGGTTTTGTATTGGTGGTATCTGTATGTGCAGGGGCTTTGTGCTGGGAGAGAAGCTGAGCCCTGATTAGGGGGCGGGGCTTCCCTGACTAGGGGTCCTATAAAGGTAGTAGCCAGTCAGGCAGCGGCACAGGAGCGATCAAACAGAGCTGTGAACAGGGGAGTTTGAGTGGGAGTTCTGTTGGAGGAGAAGGTATTTGTGTGTGTGTGTGTGTGTGTGTGTTTGGTTTTGTTTTGGTAGTATCTGTATGTGTAGGGGCTTTGTCCTGGGAGAGAAGCTGAGCCCTGATTAGGGGGCGGGGCTTCCCTGGCTAGGGGTCCTATAAAGGTAGCAGCCAGTCAGGCAGCGGCACAGGAGCTAGCAAACAGAGCTGTAAACAGGGGAGTTTGAGTGGGACTTCTGTTGGAGTAGAAGGTATCTGTGTGTGTTTGGTTTTGTATTCTTAGTATCTGTATGTGTATGGGCTTTGTGCTGGGAGAGAAGCTGAGCCCTGATTAGGGGGCGGGGCTTCCCTGACTAGGGGTCCTATAAAGGTTGCAGCCAGTCAGGCAGCGGCACAGGAGCTATCAAACAGAGCTGTAAACAGGGGAGTTTGAGTGGGAGTTCTGTTGGAGGAAAAGGTATTTGTGTGTGTTTGGTTTTGTATTGGTAGTATCTGTGTGTGTAGGGGCTCTGTGCTGGGACAGAAGCTGAGCCCTGATTAGGGGGCGGGGCTTCCCTGACTAGGGGTCCTATAAAGGTAGCAGCCAGTCAGGCAGCGGCACAGGAGCTAGCAAACAGAGCTGTAAACAGGGGAGTTTGAGTGGGAGTTCTGTTGGAGGAGAAGGTATTTGTGTGTGTGTGTGTGTTTGGTTTTGTTTTGGTAATATCTGTATGTGTAGGGGCTTTTTGCTGGGAGAGAAGCTGAGCCCTGTTTAGGGGGCGGGTCTTCACTGACTAGGGGTCCTATAAAGGTAGCAGCCAATCAGGCAGCGGCACAGACAGCTGCAGCGGCACAGGAGCTAGCCAACAGAGCTGTAAACAGGGGAGTTTGAGTGGGAGTTCTGTTGGAGGAGAAGGTACCTGTGTGTGTTTGGTTTTGTATTGGTGGTATCTGTATGTGCAGAGGCTTTGTGCTGGGAGAGAAGCTGAGCCCTGATTAGGGGGCGGGGCTTCACTGACTAGGGGTCCTATAAAGGTAGCCGCCAATCAGGCAGCGGCACAGACAGCTGCAGCGGCACAGGAGCTAGCAAACAGAGGTGTAAACAGGGGAGTTTGAGTGGGAGTTCTGTTGGAGGAGAAGGTATTTGTGTGTGTTTGGTTTTTTATTGGTGGTATCTGTATGTGTAGGGGCTTTGTGCTGGGAGAGAAGCCGAGCCCTTATTAGGGGGCGGGGCTTCCCTGACTAGGGGTCCAATAAAGGTAGCAGCCAGTCAGGCAGCGGCACAGGAGCTAGCCAACAGAGCTGTAAACAGGGGAGTTTGAGTGGGAGTTCTGTTGGTGGAGAAGGTATTTGTGTGTGTGTTTGGTTTTGTATTGGTAGTATCTGTATGTGTAGGGGCTTTGTGCTGGGAGAGAAGCTGAGCCGTGATTAGGGGGCGGGGCTTCACTGCCTATGGGTCCTATAAAGGTAGCAGCCAGTCAGGCAGCGGCACAGGAGCTAGCAAACAGAGCTGTAAACAGGGGAGTTTGAGTGGGAGTTCTGTTGGAGGAGAAGGTATTTGTGTGTGTTTGGTTTTGTATCGGTAGTATCTGTATGTGTAGAGGCTTTCTGCTGGGAGAGAAGATGAGCCCTGATTAGGGGGCGGGGCTTCACTGACTGGGGTCCTATAAAGGTAGCAGCAAGTCAGGCAGCGGCACAGACAGCTGCAGCGGCACAGGAGCTAGCCAACAGAGCTGTAAACAGGGGAGTTTGAGTGGGAGTTCTGGTGGAGGAGAAGGTATTTGTGTGTGTTTGGTTTTGCATTGTCAGTATCTGTATGTGTAGGGGCTTTGTGCTGGGAGAGAAGCTGAGCCCTGATTAGGGGGCGGGGCTTCACTGACTAGGGGTCCTATAAAGGTAGCAACCAGTCAGGCAGCGGCACAGGAGCTAGCAAACAGAGCTGTAAACAGCGGAGTTTGAGTGGGAGTTCTGTTGGAGGAAAAGGTATTTGTGTGTGTGTGTGTGTGTGTGTGTGTTTGGTTTTGTTTTGGTAGTATCTGTATGTGTAGGGGCTTTTTGCTGGGAGAGAAGCTGAGCCCTGATTAGGGGGCGGGGCTTCCCTGGCTAGGGGTCCTATAAAGGTAGCAGCCAGTCAGGCAGCGGCACAGGAGCTATCAAACAGAGCTGTAAACAGGGGAGTTTGAGTGGGAGTTCTGTTGGAGGAAAAGGTATTTGTGTGTGTTTGGTTTTGTATTGGTAGTATCTGTGTGTGTAGGGGCTCTGTGCTGGGACAGAAGCTGAGCCCTGATTAGGGGGCGGGGCTTCACTGACTAGGGGTCCTATAAAGGTAACAGCCAGTCAGGCAGCGGCACAGATGCTGCAGTGGCAGAGGAGCTAGCCAGCAGAGCTGTAAACAGGGGAGTATGAGTGGGAGTTCTGTTGGAGGAGAAGGTACTTGTGTGTGTTTGGTTTTGTATTGGTGGTATCTGTATGTGCAGGGCCTTTGTGCTGGGAGAGAAGCTGAGCCCTGATTAGGGGGCGGGGCTTCACTGACTAGGGGTCCTATAAAGGTAGCAGCCAGTCAGGCAGCGGAACAGGAGCTAGCAAACAAAGCTGTAAGCCGGGGAGTTTGAGTGGGAGTTCTGTTGGAGGAGAAGGTATTTGTGTGTGTTTGGTTTTGTATTCTTAGTATCTGTATGTGTAGGGGCTTTGTGTTGGGAGAGAAGCTGAGCCCTGATTAGGGGGCGGGGCTTCACTGAGTAGGGGTCCTATAAAGGTAGCAGCCAATCAGGCAGCGGCACAGACAGCTGCAGCGGCACAGGAGCTAGCCAACAGAGCTGTAAACAGGGGAGTTTGAGTGGGAGTTCTGTTGGAGGAGAAGGTACCTGTGTGTGTTTGGTTTTGTATTGGTGGTATCTGTATGTGCAGAGGCTTTGTGCTGGGAGAGAAGCTGAGCCCTGATTAGGGGGCGGGGCTTCACTGACTAGGGGTCCTATAAAGGTAGCAGCCAATCAGGCAGCGGCACAGACAGCTGCAGCGGCACAGGAGCTAGCCAACAGAGCTGTAAACAGGGGAGTTTGAGTGGGAGTTCTGTTGGAGGAGAAGGTATTTGTGTGTGTTCGGTTTTGTATTGGTGGTATCTGTATGTGTAGGGGCTTTGTCCTGGGAGAGAAGCTGAGCCCTGATTAGGGGGCGGGGCTTCCCTGGCTAGGGGTCCTATAAAGGTAGCAGCCAGTCAGGCAGCGGCACAGGAGCTATCAAACAGAGCTGTAAACAGGGGAGTTTGAGTGGGAGTTCTGTTGGAGTAGAAGGTATCTGTGTGTGTTTGGTTTTGTATTCTTAGTATCTGTATGTGTATGGGCTTTGTGCTGGGAGAGAAGCTGAGCCCTGATTAGTGGGCGGCGCTTCCCTGACTAGGGGTCCTATAAAGGTTGCAGCCAGTCAGGCAGCGGCACAGGAGCTATCAAACAGAGCTGTAAACAGGGGAGTTTGAGTGGGAGTTCTGTTGGAGGAGAAGGTATTTGTGTGTGTTTGGTTTTGTATTGGTAGTATCTGTGTGTGTAGGGGCTTTGTCCTGGGACAGAAGCTGAGCCCTGATTAGGGGGCGGGGCTTCACTGACTAGGGGTCCTATAAAGGTAGCAGCCAGTCAGGCAGCGGCACAGACAGCTGCAGCGGCACAGGAGCTAGCAAACAGAGCTGTAAACAGGGGAGTTTGAGTGGGAGTTCTGTTGGAGGAGAAGGTATTTGTGTGTGTTTGGTTTTGTATCGGTAGTATCTGTATGTGTAGAGGCTTTCTGCTGGGAGAGAAGATGAGCCCTGATTAGGGGGCGGGGCTTCACTGACTGGGGTCCTATAAAGGTAGCAGCAAGTCAGGCAGCGGCACAGACAGCTGCAGCGGCACAGGAGCTAGCCAACAGAGCTGTAAACAGGGGAGTTTGAGTGGGAGTTCTGTTGGAGGAGAAGGTATTTGTGTGTGTTTGGTTTTGCATTGTCAGTATCTGTATGTGTAGGGGCTTTGTGCTGGGAGAGAAGCTGAGCCCTGATTAGGGGGCGGGGCTTCACTGACTAGGGGTCCTAGAAAGGTATCAGCCAGTCAGGCAGCGGCACAGACAGCTGCAGCGGCACAGGAGCTAGAAAACAGAGCTGTAAACAGGGGAGTTTGAGTGGGAGTTCTGTTGGAGTAGAAGGTACATGTGTGTGTTTGCTTTTGTATTGGTGGTATTTGTATGTGTAGGGTCTTTGTCCTGGGAGAGAAGCTGAGCCCTGATTAGGGGGCGGGGCTTCCCTGGCTAGGGGTCCTATAAAGGTAGCAGCCAGTCAGGCAGCGGCACAGGAGCTATCAAACAGAGCTGTAAACAGGGGAGTTTGAGTGGGAGTTCTGTTGGAGGAAAAGGTATTTGTGTGTGTTTGGTTTTGTATTGGTAGTATCTGTGTGTGTAGGGGCTCTGTGCTGGGACAGAAGCTGAGCCCTGATTAGGGGGCGGGGCTTCACTGACTAGGGGTCCTATAAAGGTAACAGCCAGTCAGGCAGCGGCACAGGAGCTAGCAAACAGAGCTGTAAACAGGGGAGTTTGAGTGGGAGTTCTGTTGGAGGAGAAGGTATTTGTGTGTGTTTGGTTTTGTATCGGTAGTATCTGTATGTGTAGAGGCTTTGTGCTGGGAGAGAAGATGAGCCCTGATTAGGGGGCGGGGCTTCACTGACTGGGGTCCTATGAAGGTAGCAGCAAGTCAGGCAGCGGCACAGACAGCTGCAGCGGCACAGGAGCTAGCCAACAGAGCTGTAAACAGGGGAGTTTGAGTGGGAGTTCTGTTGGAGGAGAAGGTATTTGTGTGTGTGTGTGTGTTTGGTTTTGTTTTGGTAATATCTGTATGTGTAGGGGCTTTTTGCTGGGAGAGAAGCTGAGCCCTGATTAGGGGGCGGGTCTTCACTGAGTAGGGGTCCTATAAAGGTAGCAGCCAATCAGGCAGCGGCACAGACAGCTGCAGCGGCACAGGAGCTAGCCAACAGAGCTGTAAACAGGGGAGTTTGAGTGGGAGTTCTGTTGGAGGAGAAGGTACCTGTGTGTGTTTGGTTTTGTATTGGTGGTATCTGTAAGTGCAGAGGCTTTGTGCTGGGAGAGAAGCTGAGCCCTGATTAGGGGGCGGGTCTTCACTGAGTAGGGGTCCTATAAAGGTAGCAGCCAATCAGGCAGCGGCACAGACAGCTGCAGCGGCACAGGAGCTAGCAAACAGAGGTGTAAACAGGGGAGTTTGAGTGGGAGTTCTGTTGGAGGAGAAGGTATTTGTGTGTGTTTGGTTTTGTATCGGTAGTATCTGTATGTGTAGAGGCTTTCTGCTGGGAGAGAAGATGAGCCCTGATTAGGGGGCGGGGCTTCACTGACTGGGGTCCTATAAAGGTAGCAGCAAGTCAGGCAGCGGCACAGACAGCTGCAGCGGCACAGGAGCTAGCCAACAGAGCTGTAAACAGGGGAGTTTGAGTGGGAGTTCTGGTGGAGGAGAAGGTATTTGTGTGTGTTTGGTTTTGCATTGTCAGTATCTGTATGTGTAGGGGCTTTGTGCTGGGAGAGAAGCTGAGCCCTGATTAGGGGGCGGGGCTTCCCTGGCTAGGGGTCCTATAAAGGTAGCAGCCAGTCAGGCAGCGGCACAGGAGCTATCAAACAGAGCTGTAAACAGGGGAGTTTGAGTGGGAGTTCTGTTGGAGGAAAAGGTATTTGTGTGTGTTTGGTTTTGTATTGGTAGTATCTGTGTGTGTAGGGGCTCTGTGCTGGGACAGAAGCTGAGCCCTGATTAGGGGGCGGGGCTTCACTGACTAGGGGTCCTATAAAGGTAACAGCCAGTCAGGCAGCGGCACAGGAGCTAGCAAACAGAGCTGTAAACAGGGGAGTTTGAGTGGGAGTTCTGTTGGAGGAGAAGGTATTTGTGTGTGTTTGGTTTTGTATCGGTAGTATCTGTATGTGTAGAGGCTTTGTGCTGGGAGAGAAGATGAGCCCTGATTAGGGGGCGGGGCTTCACTGACTGGGGTCCTATAAAGGTAGCAGCAAGTCAGGCAGCGGCACAGACAGCTGCAGCGGCACAGGAGCTAGCCAACAGAGCTGTAAACAGGGGAGTTTGAGTGGGAGTTCTGTTGGAGGAGAAGGTACCTGTGTGTGTTTGGTTTTGTATTGGTGGTATCTGTATGTGTAGGGGCTTTGTGTTGGGAGAGAAGCTGAGCCCTGATTAGGGTGCGGGGCTTCCCTGACTAGGGGTCCTATAAAGGTAGCAGCCAGTCAGGCAGCGGAGCAGGAGCTAGCAAACAGAGCTGTAAACAGGGGAGTTTGAGTGGGAGTTCTGTTGGAGGAGAAGGTATTTGTGTGTGTTTGGTTTTTGTATTGGTAGTATCTGTGTGTGTAGGGGCTTTGTGCTGGGACAGAAGCTGAGCCCTGATTAGGGGGCGGGGCTTCACTGCCTACGGGTCCTATAAAGGTAGCAGCCAGTCAGGCAGCGGCACAGGAGCTAGCAAACAGAGCTGTAAACAGGGGAGTTTGAGTGGGAGTTCTGTTGGAGGAGAAGGTATTTGTGTGTGTTTGGTTTTGTATTGGTAGTATCTGTATGTGTAGGGGCTTTGTGCTGGGAGAGAAGCTGAGCCCTGATTAGGGGGCGGGGCTTCACTGCCTACGGGTCCTATAAAGGTAGCAGCCAGTCAGGCAGCCGCACAGACAGCTGCAGCGGCACAGGAGCTAGCAAACAGAGCTTAAACAGGGGAGTTTGAGTGGGAGTTCTTTTGGAGGAGAAGGTATTTGTGTGTGTTTGGTTTTGTATTGTTAGTATCTGTATGTGTAGGGGCTTTGTTCTGGGAGAGAAGCTGAGCCCTGATTAGTGGGCGGGGTTCCCTGACCAGGGGTCCTATAAAGGTTGCAGCCAGTCAGGCAGCGGCACAGGAGCTATCAAACAGTGCTGTAAACAGGGGAGTTTGAGTGGGAGTTCTGTTGGAGTAGAAGGTATTTGTGTGTGTTTTGTTTTGTATTGGTAGTATCTGTATGTGTAGGGGCTTTGTGCTGGGACAGAAGCTGAGCCCTGATTAGGGGGCGGGACTTCACTGACTAGGGGTCCTATAAAGGTAGCAACCAGTCAGGCAGCCGCACAGACAGCTGCAGCGGCACAGGAGCTAGCAAACAGAGCTGTAAACAGGGGAGTTTGAGTGGGAGTTCTGTTGGAGGAGAAGGTACTTGTGTGTGTTTGGTTTTGTATTGGTGGTATCTGTATGTGTAGGGGCTTTGTCCTGGGAGAGAAGCTGAGCCCTGATTAGGGAGCGGGGCTTCCCTGGCTAGGGGTCCTATAAAGGTAGCAGCCAGTCAGGCAGCGGCACAGGAGCTAGCAAACAGAGCTGTAAACAGGGGAGTTGGAGTGGGAGTTCTGTTGGAGGAGAAGGTATTCGTGTGTGTTTGGTTTTGTGTTGGTGGTATCTGTATGTGTAGAGGCTTTGTGGTGGGAGAGAAGCTGAGCCCTGATTAGGGGGCGGGGCTTCCCTGACTAGGGGTCCTATAAAGGTTGCAGCCAGTCAGGCAGCGGCACAGGAGCTAGCAAACAGAGCTGTAAAGAAGGGAGTTTGAGTGGGAGTTCTGTTGGAGGAGAAGGTATTTGTGTGTGTTTGGTTTTGTATTGTTAGTATCTGTATGTGTATGGGCTTTGTGCTGGGAGAGAAGCTGAGCCCTGATTCGGGGGCGGGGCTTCTCTGACTAGGGGTCCTATAAAGGTATCAGCCAGTCAGGCAGCGGCACAGACAGCTGCAGCGGCACAGGAGCTAGCAAACAGAGGTGTAAACAGGGGAGTTTGAGTGGGAGTTCTGTTGGAGGAGAAGGTATTTGTGTGTGTTTGGTTTTGTATCGGTAGTATCTGTATGTGTAGAGGCTTTGTGCTGGGAGAGAAGATGAGCCCTGATTAGGGGGCGGGGCTTCACTGACTGGGGTCCTATGAAGGTAGCAGCAAGTCAGGCAGCGGCACAGACAGCTGCAGCGGCACAGGAGCTAGCCAACAGAGCTGTAAACAGGGGAGTTTGAGTGGGAGTTCTGTTGGAGGAGAAGGTATTTGTGTGTGTGTGTGTGTTTGGTTTTGTTTTGGTAATATCTGTATGTGTAGGGGCTTTTTGCTGGGAGAGAAGCTGAGCCCTGATTAGGGGGCGGGTCTTCACTGAGTAGGGGTCCTATAAAGGTAGCAGCCAATCAGGCAGCGGCACAGACAGCTGCAGCGGCACAGGAGCTAGCCAACAGAGCTGTAAACAGGGGAGTTTGAGTGGGAGTTCTGTTGGAGGAGAAGGTACCTGTGTGTGTTTGGTTTTGTATTGGTGGTATCTGTATGTGCAGAGGCTTTGTGCTGGGAGAGAAGCTGAGCCCTGATTAGGGGGCGGGGCTTCACTGACTAGGGGTCCTATAAAGGTAGCAGCCAATCAGGCAGCGGCACAGACAGCTGCAGCGGCACAGGAGCTAGCAAACAGAGGTGTAAACAGGGGAGTTTGAGTGGGAGTTCTGTTGGAGGAGAAGGTATTTGTGTGTGTTTGGTTTTGTATCGGTAGTATCTGTATGTGTAGAGGCTTTCTGCTGGGAGAGAAGATGAGCCCTGATTAGGGGGCGGGGCTTCACTGACTGGGGTCCTATAAAGGTAGCAGCAAGTCAGGCAGCGGCACAGACAGCTGCAGCGGCACAGGAGCTAGCCAACAGAGCTGTAAACAGGGGAGTTTGAGTGGGAGTTCTGGTGGAGGAGAAGGTATTTGTGTGTGTTTGGTTTTGCATTGTCAGTATCTGTATGTGTAGGGGCTTTGTGCTGGGAGAGAAGCTGAGCCCTGATTAGGGGGCGGGGCTTCCCTGGCTAGGGGTCCTATAAAGGTAGCAGCCAGTCAGGCAGCGGCACAGGAGCTATCAAACAGAGCTGTAAACAGGGGAGTTTGAGTGGGAGTTCTGTTGGAGGAAAAGGTATTTGTGTGTGTTTGGTTTTGTATTGGTAGTATCTGTGTGTGTAGGGGCTCTGTGCTGGGACAGAAGCTGAGCCCTGATTAGGGGGCGGGGCTTCACTGACTAGGGGTCCTATAAAGGTAACAGCCAGTCAGGCAGCGGCACAGGAGCTAGCAAACAGAGCTGTAAACAGGGGAGTTTGAGTGGGAGTTCTGTTGGAGGAGAAGGTATTTGTGTGTGTTTGGTTTTGTATCGGTAGTATCTGTATGTGTAGAGGCTTTGTGCTGGGAGAGAAGATGAGCCCTGATTAGGGGGCGGGGCTTCACTGACTGGGGTCCTATAAAGGTAGCAGCAAGTCAGGCAGCGGCACAGACAGCTGCAGCGGCACAGGAGCTAGCCAACAGAGCTGTAAACAGGGGAGTTTGAGTGGGAGTTCTGTTGGAGGAGAAGGTACCTGTGTGTGTTTGGTTTTGTATTGGTGGTATCTGTATGTGTAGGGGCTTTGTGTTGGGAGAGAAGCTGAGCCCTGATTAGGGTGCGGGGCTTCCCTGACTAGGGGTCCTATAAAGGTAGCAGCCAGTCAGGCAGCGGAGCAGGAGCTAGCAAACAGAGCTGTAAACAGGGGAGTTTGAGTGGGAGTTCTGTTGGAGGAGAAGGTATTTGTGTGTGTTTGGTTTTGTATTGGTAGTATCTGTGTGTGTAGGGGCTTTGTGCTGGGACAGAAGCTGAGCCCTGATTAGGGGGCGGGGCTTCACTGCCTACGGGTCCTATAAAGGTAGCAGCCAGTCAGGCAGCGGCACAGGAGCTAGCAAACAGAGCTGTAAACAGGGGAGTTTGAGTGGGAGTTCTGTTGGAGGAGAAGGTATTTGTGTGTGTTTGGTTTTGTATTGGTAGTATCTGTATGTGTAGGGGCTTTGTGCTGGGAGAGAAGCTGAGCCCTGATTAGGGGGCGGGGCTTCACTGCCTACGGGTCCTATAAAGGTAGCAGCCAGTCAGGCAGCCGCACAGACAGCTGCAGCGGCACAGGAGCTAGCAAACAGAGCTTAAACAGGGGAGTTTGAGTGGGAGTTCTTTTGGAGGAGAAGGTATTTGTGTGTGTTTGGTTTTGTATTGTTAGTATCTGTATGTGTAGGGGCTTTGTTCTGGGAGAGAAGCTGAGCCCTGATTAGTGGGCGGGGTTCCCTGACCAGGGGTCCTATAAAGGTTGCAGCCAGTCAGGCAGCGGCACAGGAGCTATCAAACAGTGCTGTAAACAGGGGAGTTTGAGTGGGAGTTCTGTTGGAGTAGAAGGTATTTGTGTGTGTTTTGTTTTGTATTGGTAGTATCTGTATGTGTAGGGGCTTTGTGCTGGGACAGAAGCTGAGCCCTGATTAGGGGGCGGGACTTCACTGACTAGGGGTCCTATAAAGGTAGCAACCAGTCAGGCAGCCGCACAGACAGCTGCAGCGGCACAGGAGCTAGCAAACAGAGCTGTAAACAGGGGAGTTTGAGTGGGAGTTCTGGTGGAGGAGAAGGTATTTGTGTGTGTTTGGTTTTGCATTGTCAGTATCTGTATGTGTAGGGGCTTTGTGCTGGGAGAGAAGCTGAGCCCTGATTAGGGGGCGGGGCTTGACTGACTAGGGGTCCTAGAAAGGTATCAGCCAGTCAGGCAGCGGCACAGGAGCTAGCCAACAGAGCTGTAAACAGGGGAGTTTGAGTGGGAGTTCTGTTGGAGGAGAAGGTATTTGTGTGTTTTTGGTTTTGTATTGGTAGTATCTGTATGTGTAGGGGCTTTGTGCTGGGAGAGAAGCTGAGCCGTGATTAGGGGGCGGGGCTTCACTGACTAGGGGTCCAAAAAAGGTATCAGCCAGTCAGGCAGCGGCACAGACAGCTGCAGCGGCACAGGAGCTAGCAAACAGAGCTGTAAACAGGGGAGTTTGAGTGGGAGTTCTGTTGGAGGAGAAGGTATTTGTGTGTGTTTGGTTTTGTATTGGTGGTATCTGTATGTGTAGGGGCTTTGTCCTGGGAGAGAAGCTGAGCCCTGATTAGGGGGCGGGGCTTCCCTGGGTAGGGGTCCTATAAAGGTAGCAGCCAGTCAGGCAGCGGCACAGGAGCTAGCAAACAGATCTGTAAACAGGGGAGTTTGAGTGGGAGTTCTGTTGGAGGAGAAGGTACTTGTGTGTGTTTGGTTTTGTATTGGTGGTATCTGTATGTGTAGGGGCTTTGTCCTGGGAGAGAAGCTGAGCCCTGATTAGGGAGCGGGGCTTCCCTGGCTAGGGGTCCTATAAAGGTAGCAGCCAGTCAGGCAGCGGCACAGGAGCTAGCAAACAGAGCTGTAAACAGGGGAGTTGGAGTGGGAGTTCTGTTGGAGGAGAAGGTATTCGTGTGTGTTTGGTTTTGTGTTGGTGGTATCTGTATGTGTAGAGGCTTTGTGGTGGGAGAGAAGCTGAGCCCTGATTAGGGGGCGGGGCTTCCCTGACTAGGGGTCCTATAAAGGTTGCAGCCAGTCAGGCAGCGGCACAGGAGCTAGCAAACAGAGCTGTAAAGAAGGGAGTTTGAGTGGGAGTTCTGTTGGAGGAGAAGGTATTTGTGTGTGTTTGGTTTTGTATTGTTAGTATCTGTATGTGTATGGGCTTTGTGCTGGGAGAGAAGCTGAGCCCTGATTCGGGGGCGGGGCTTCTCTGACTAGGGGTCCTATAAAGGTATCAGCCAGTCAGGCAGCGGCACAGACAGCTGCAGCGGCACAGGAGCTAGCAAACAGAGGTGTAAACAGGGGAGTTTGAGTGGGAGTTCTGTTGGAGGAGAAGGTATTTGTGTGTGTTTGGTTTCGTATTGGTGGTATCTGTATGTGTAGGGGCTTTGTCCTGGGAGAGAAGCTGAGCCCTGATTAGGAGGCGGGGCTTCCCTGGCTAGGGGTCCTATAAAGGTTGCAGCCAGTCAGGCAGCGGCACAGGAGCTATCAAACAGAGCTGTAAACAGGGGAGTTTGAGTGGGAGTTCTGTTGGAGTAGAAGGTATTTGTGTGTGTTTGGATTTGTATTGTTAGTATCTGTATGTGTAAGGGCTTTGTGCTGGGAGAGAAGCTGAGCCCTGATTAGGGGGCGGGGCTTCCCTGACTAGGGGTCCTATAAAGGTAGCAGCCAGTCAGGCAGCGGCACAGGAGCTAGCAAACAGAGCTGTAAACAGGGGAGTTTGAGTGGGAGTTCTGTTGGAGGAGAAGGTATTTGTGTGTGTGTGTGTGTGTGTGTGTTAGGTTTTGTTTTGGTAGTATCTGTATGTGTAGGGGCTTTGTCCTGGGAGAGAAGCTGAGCCCTGATTAGGGGGCGGGGCTTCCCTGGCTAGGGGTCCTATAAAGGTAGCAGCCAGTCAGGCAGCGGCACAGGAGCTAGCAAACAGAGCTGTAAACAGGGGAGTTTGAGTGGGAGTTCTGTTGGAGTAGAAGGTATCTGTGTGTGTTTGGTTTTGTATTCTTAGTATCTGTATGTGTATGGGCTTTGTGCTGGGAGAGAAGCTGAGCCCTGATTAGGGGGCGGGGCTTCCCTGACTAGGGGTCCTATAAAGGTTGCAGCCAGTCAGGCAGCGGCACAGGAGCTATCAAACAGAGCTGTAAACAGGGGAGTTTGAGTGGGAGTTCTGTTGGAGGAGAAGGTATTTGTGTGTGTTTGCTTTTGTATTGGTAGTATCTGTGTGTGTAGGGGCTTTGTCCTGGGACAGAAGCTGAGCCCTGATTAGGGGGCGGGGCTTCACTGACTAGGGGTCCTAGAAAGGTATCAGCCAGTCAGGCAGCGGCACAGACAGCTGCAGCGGCACAGGAGCTAGAAAACAGAGCTGTAAACAGGGGAGTTTGAGTGGGAGTTCTGTTGGAGTAGAAGGTACTTGTGTGTGTTTGCTTTTGTATTGGTGGTATTTGTATGTGTAGGGTCTTTGTCCTGGGAGAGAAGCTGAGCCCTGATTAGGGGGCGGGGCTTCCCTGGCTAGGGGTCCTATAAAGGTAGCAGCCAGTCAGGCAGCGGCACAGGAGCTATCAAACAGAGCTGTAAACAGGGGAGTTTGAGTGGGAGTTCTGTTGGAGGAAAAGGTATTTGTGTGTGTTTGGTTTTGTATTGGTAGTATCTGTGTGTGTAGGGGCTCTGTGCTGGGACAGAAGCTGAGCCCTGATTAGGGGGCGGGGCTTCACTGACTGGGGTCCTATAAAGGTAGCAGCAAGTCAGGCAGCGGCACAGACAGCTGCAGCGGCACAGGAGCTAGCCAACAGAGCTGTAAACAGGGGAGTTTGAGTGGGAGTTCTGTTTGAGGAGAAGGTACCTGTGTGTGTTTGGTTTTGTATTGGTGGTATCTGTATGTGTAGGGGCTTTGTGCTGGGAGAGAAGCTGAGCCCTTATTAGGGGGCGGGGCTTCCCTGACTAGGGGTCCAATAAAGGTAGCAGCCAGTCAGGCAGCGGCACAGGAGCTAGCCAACAGAGCTGTAAACAGGGGAGTTTGAGTGGGAGTTCTGTTGGAGGAGAAGGTATTTGTGTGTGTTTGGTTTTGTATTGGTAGTATTTGTATGTGTAGGGGCTTTGTTTTGGGAGAAAAGCTGAGCCCTGATTAGGGTGCGGGGCTTCACTGACCAGGGGTCCTATAAAGGTAGCAGCCAGTCAGGCAGCGGCACAGATGCTGCAGTGGCAGAGGAGCTAGCCAGCAGAGCTGTAAACAGGGGAGTATGAGTGGGAGTTCTGTTGGAGGAGAAGGTACTTGTGTGTGTTTGGTTTTGTATTGGTGGTATCTGTATGTGCAGGGCCTTTGTGCTGGGAGAGAAGCTGAGCCCTGATTAGGGGGCGGGGCTTCACTGACTAGGGGTCCTATAAAGGTAGCAGCCAGTCAGGCAGCGGAACAGGAGCTAGCAAACAAAGCTGTAAGCCGGGGAGTTTGAGTGGGAGTTCTGTTGGAGGAGAAGGTATTTGTGTGTGTTTGGTTTTGTATTCTTAGTATCTGTATGTGTAGGGGCTTTGTGTTGGGAGAGAAGCTGAGCCCTGATTAGGGGGCGGGGCTTCACTGACTGGGGTCCTATAAAAGTAGCAGCAAGTCAGGCAGCGGCACAGACAGCTGCAGCGGCACAGGAGCTAGCCAACAGAGCTGTAAACAGGGGAGTTTGAGTGGGAGTTCTGTTGGAGGAGAAGGTACCTGTGTGTGTTTGGTTTTGTATCGGTAATATCTGTATGTGTAGAGGCTTTCTGCTGGGAGAGAAGCTGAGCCCTGATTAGTGGGCGGGGCTTCGCTGACTAGGGGTCCTATAAAGGTAGCAGCCAGTCAGGCAGCGGAACAGGAGCTAGCAAACAAAGCTGTAAGCCGGGGAGTTTGAGTGGGAGTTCTGTTGGAGGAGAAGGTATTTGTGTGTGTTTTGTTTTGTATTGGTAGTATCTGTATGTGTAGGGGCTTTGTGCTGGGACAGAAGCTGAGCCCTGATTAGGGGGCGGGGCTTCACTGACTAGGGGTCCTATAAAGGTAGCAACCAGTCAGGCAGCGGCACAGACAACTGCAGCGGCACAGGAGCTAGCAAACAGAGCTGTAAACAGGGGAGTTTGAGTGGGAGTTCTGGTGGAGGAGAAGGTATTTGTGTGTGTTTGGTTTTGCATTGTCAGTATCTGTATGTGTAGGGGCTTTGTGCTGGGAGAGAAGCTGAGCCCTGATTAGGGGGCGGGGCTTCACTGACTAGGGGTCCTATAAAGGTAGCAACCAGTCAGGCAGCGGCACAGGAGCTAGCAAACAGAGCTGTAAACAGCGGAGTTTGAGTGGGAGTTCTGTTGGAGGAAAAGGTATTTGTGTGTGTGTGTGTGTGTGTGTTTGGTTTTGTTTTGGTAGTATCTGTATGTGTAGGGGCTTTTTGCTGGGAGAGAAGCTGAGCCCTGATTAGGGGGCGGGGCTTCACTGACTAGGGGTCCTAGAAAGGTATCAGCCAGTCAGGCAGCGGCACAGACAGCTGCAGCGGCACAGGAGCTAGAAAACAGAGCTGTAAACAGGGGAGTTTGAGTGGGAGTTCTGTTGGAGTAGAAGGTACTTGTGTGTGTTTGCTTTTGTATTGGTGGTATTTGTATGTGTAGGGTCTTTGTCCTGGGAGAGAAGCTGAGCCCTGATTAGGGGGCGGGGCTTCCCTGGCTAGGGGTCCTATAAAGGTAGCAGCCAGTCAGGCAGCGGCACAGGAGCTATCAAACAGAGCTGTAAACAGGGGAGTTTGAGTGGGAGTTCTGTTGGAGGAAAAGGTATTTGTGTGTGTTTGGTTTTGTATTGGTAGTATCTGTGTGTGTAGGGGCTTTGTGCTGGGAGAGAAGCTGAGCCCTGATTAGGGGGCGGGGCTTCACTGACTAGGGGTCCTACAAAGGTAGCAGCCAGTCAGGCAGCGGCACAGGAGCTATCAAACAGAGCTGTAAACAGGGGAGTTTGAGTGGGAGTTCTGTTGGAGGAGAAGGTATTTGTGTGTGTTTGCTTTTGTATTGGTAGTATCTGTGTGTGTAGGGGCTTTGTCCTCGGACAGAAGCTGAGCCCTGATTAGGGGGCGGGGCTTCACTGACTAGGGGTCCTATAAAGGTAGCAGCCAGTCAGGCAGCGGCACAGAGAGCTGCAGCGGCACAGGAGCTAGCAAACAGAGCTGTAAACAGGGGAGTTTGAGTGGGAGTTCTGTTGGAGTAGAAGGTATTTGTGTGTGTTTGGATTTGTATTGTTAGTATCTGTATGTGTAAGGGCTTTGTGCTGGGAGAGAAGCTGAGCCCTGATTAGGGGGCGGGGCTTCCCTGACTAGGGGTCCTATAAAGGTAGCAGCCAGTCAGGCAGCGGCACAGGAGCTAGCAAACAGAGCTGTAAACAGGGGAGTTTGAGTGGGAGTTGTGTTGGAGGAGAAGGTATTTGTGTGTGTTTGGTTTTGTATTGGTAGTATCTGTATGTGTAGGGGCTTTTTGCTAGGAGAGAAGCTGAGCCGTGATTAGGGGGCGGGGCTTCACTGACTAGGGGTCCAAAAAAGGTATCAGCCAGTCAGGCAGCGGCACAGACAGCTGCAGCGGCACAGGAGCTAGCAAACAGAGCTGTAAACAGCGGAGTTTGAGTGGGAGTTCTGTTGGAGGAGAAGGTATTTGTGTGTGTTTGGTTTTGTATTGGTGGTATCTGTATGTGTAGGGGCTTTGTCCTGGGAGAGAAGCTGAGCCCTGATTAGGGGGCGGGGCTTCCCTGGGTAGGGGTCCTATAAAGGTAGCAGCCAGTCAGGCAGCGGCACAGGAGCTAGCAAACAGAGCTGTAAACAGGGGAGTTTGAGTGGGAGTTCTGTTGGAGGAGAAGGTACTTGTGTGTGTTTGGTTTTGTATTGGTAGTATCTGTATGTGTCGGGGCTTTGTGCTGGGAGAGAAGCTGAGCCATGATTAGGGGGCGGGGCTTCCCTGGCTAGGGGTCCTATAAAGGTAGCAGCCAGTCAGGCAGCGGCACAGGAGCTAGCAAACAGAGCTGTAAACAGCGGAGTTTGAGTGGGAGTTCTGTTGGAGGAAAAGGTATTTGTGTGTGTGTCTGTGTGTGTGTGTGTGTTTGGTTTTGTTTTGGTAGTATCTGTATGTGTAGGGGCTTTTTGCTGGGAGAGAAGCTGAGCCCTGATTAGGGGGCGGGGCTTCACTGACTAGGGGTCCTAGAAAGGTATCAGCCAGTCAGGCAGCGGCACAGACAGCTGCAGCGGCACAGGAGCTAGAAAACAGAGCTGTAAACAGGGGAGTTTGAGTGGGAGTTCTGTTGGAGTAGAAGGTACTTGTGTGTGTTTGCTTTTGTATTGGTGGTATTTGTATGTGTAGGGTCTTTGTCCTGGGAGAGAAGCTGAGCCCTGATTAGGGGGCGGGGCTTCCCTGGCTAGGGGTCCTATAAAGGTAGCAGCCAGTCAGGCAGCGGCACAGGAGCTATCAAACAGAGCTGTAAACAGGGGAGTTTGAGTGGGAGTTCTGTTGGAGGAAAAGGTATTTGTGTGTGTTTGGTTTTGTATTGGTAGTATCTGTGTGTGTAGGGGCTCTGTGCTGGGACAGAAGCTGAGCCCTGATTAGGGGGCGGGGCTTCCCTGACTAGGGGTCCAATAAAGGTAGCAGCCAGTCAGGCAGCGGCACAGGAGCTAGCCAACAGAGCTGTAAACAGGGGAGTTTGAGTGGGAGTTCTGTTGGAGGAGAAGGTATTTGTGTTTGTTTGGTTTTGTATTGGTAGTATTTGTATGTGTAGGGGCTTTGTGTTGGGAGAGAAGCTGAGCCCTGATTAGGGTGCGGGGCTTCACTGACCAGGGGTCCTATAAAGGTAGCAGCCAGTCAGGCAGCGGCACAGATGCTGCAGTGGCAGAGGAGCTAGCCAGCAGAGCTGTAAACAGGGGAGTATGAGTGGGAGTTCTGTTGGAGGAGAAGGTACTTGTGTGTGTTTGGTTTTGTATTGGTGGTATCTGTATGTGCAGGGCCTTTGTGCTGGGAGAGAAGCTGAGCCCTGATTAGGGGGCGGGGCTTCACTGACTAGGGGTCCTATAAAGGTAGCAGCCAGTCAGGCAGCGGAACAGGAGCTAGCAAACAAAGCTGTAAGCCGGGGAGTTTGAGTGGGAGTTCTGTTGGAGGAGAAGGTATTTGTGTGTGTTTGGTTTTGTATTCTTAGTATCTGTATGTGTAGGGGCTTTGTGTTGGGAGAGAAGCTGAGCCCTGATTAGGGGGCGGGGCTTCACTGACTGGGGTCCTATAAAAGTAGCAGCAAGTCAGGCAGCGGCACAGACAGCTGCAGCGGCACAGGAGCTAGCCAACAGAGCTGTAAACAGGGGAGTTTGAGTGGGAGTTCTGTTGGAGGAGAAGGTATTTGTGTGTGTGTGTGTGTTTGGTTTTGTTTTGGTAATATCTGTATGTGTAGGGGCTTTTTGCTGGGAGAGAAGCTGAGCCCTGATTAGGGGGCGGGTCTTCACTGAGTAGGGGTCCTATAAAGGTAGCAGCCAATCAGGCAGCGGCACAGACAGCTGCAGCGGCACAGGAGCTAGCCAACAGAGCTGTAAACAGGGGAGTTTGAGTGGGAGTTCTGTTGGAGGAGAAGGTACCTGTGTGTGTTTGGTTTTGTATTGGTGGTATCTGTATGTGCAGAGGCTTTGTGCTGGGAGAGAAGCTGAGCACTGATTAGGGGGCGGGGCTTCACTGACTAGGGGTCCTATAAAGGTAGCAGCCAATCAGGCAGCGGCACAGACAGCTGCAGCGGCACAGGAGCTAGCAAACAGAGGTGTAAACAGGGGAGTTTGAGTGGGAGTTCTGTTGGAGGAGAAGGTATTTGTGTGTGTTTGGTTTTGTATTGGTGGTATCTGTATGTGTAGGGGCTTTGTGCTGGGAGAGAAGCTGAGCCCTTATTAGGGGGCGGGGCTTCCCTGACTAGGGGTCCAATAAAGGTAACAGCCAGTCAGGCAGCGGCACAGGAGCTATCAAACAGCGCTGTAAACAGGGGAGTTTGAGTGGGAGTTCTGTTGGAGGAGAAGGTATTTGTGTGTGCTTGGTTTTGTATCGGTAGTATCTGTATGTGTAGAGGCTTTCTGCTGGGAGAGAAGATGAGCCCTGATTAGGGGGCGGGGCTTCACTGACTGGGGTCCTATAAAGGTAGCAGCAAGTCAGGCAGCGGCACAGACAGCTGCAGCGGCACAGGAGCTACCCAACAGAGCTGTAAACAGGGGAGTTTGAGTGGGAGTTCTGTTGGAGGAGAAGGTATTTGTGTGTGTTTGGTTTTGCATTGTTAGTATCTGTATGTGTAGGGGCTTTCTGCTGGGAGAGAAGCTGAGCCCTGATTAGTGGGCGGGGCTTCCCTGACTAGGGGTCCTATAAAGGTTGCAGCCAGTCAGGCAGCGGCACAGGAGCTATCAAACAGAGCTGTAAACAGGGGAGTTTGAGTGGGAGTTCTGTTGGAGTAGAAGGTATTTGTGTGTGTTTTGTTTTGTATTGGTAGTATCTGTATGTGTAGGGGCTTTGTGCTGGGACAGAAGCTGAGCCCTGATTAGGGGGCGGGGCTTCACTGACTAGGGGTCCTATAAAGGTAGCAACCAGTCAGGCAGCGGCACAGGAGCTAGCAAACAGCGCTGTAAACAGCGGAGTTTGAGTGGGAGTTCTGTTGGAGGAAAAGGTATTTGTGTGTGTGTGTGTGTGTGTGTGTTTGGTTTTGTTTTGGTAGTATCTGTATGTGTAGGGGCTTTTTGCTGGGAGAGAAGCTGAGCCCTGATTAGGGGGCGGGGCTTCACTGACTAGGGGTCCTAGAAAGGTATCAGCCAGTCAGGCAGCGGCACAGACAGCTGCAGCGGCACAGGAGCTAGAAAACAGAGCTGTAAACAGGGGAGTTTGAGTGGGAGTTCTGTTGGAGTAGAAGGTACTTGTGTGTGTTTGCTTTTGTATTGGTGGTATTTGTATGTGTAGGGTCTTTGTCCTGGGAGAGAAGCTGAGCCCTGATTAGGGGGCGGGGCTTCCCTGGCTAGGGGTCCTATAAAGGTAGCAGCCAGTCAGGCAGCGGCACAGGAGCTATCAAACAGAGCTGTAAACAGGGGAGTTTGAGTGGGAGTTCTGTTGGAGGAAAAGGTATTTGTGTGTGTTTGGTTTTGTATTGGTAGTATCTGTGTGTGTAGGGGCTCTGTGCTGGGACAGAAGCTGAGACCTGATTAGGGGGCGGGGCTTCACTGACTAGGGGTCCTATAAAGGTAACAGCCAGTCAGGCAGCGGCACAGGAGCTAGCAAACAGAGCTGTAAACAGGGGAGTTTGAGTGGGAGTTCTGTTGGAGGAGAAGGTATTTGTGTGTGTTTGGTTTTGTATCGGTAGTATCTGTATGTGTAGAGGCTTTGTGCTGGGAGAGAAGATGAGCCCTGATTAGGGGGCGGGGCTTCACTGACTGGGGTCCTATAAAGGTATCAGCCAGTCAGGCAGCGGCACAGACAGCTGCAGCGGCACAGGAGCTAGCCAACAGAGCTGTAAACAGGGGAGTTTGAGTGGGAGTTCTGTTGGAGGAGAAGGTACCTGTGTGTGTTTGGTTTTGTATTGGTGGTATCTGTATGTGTAGGGGCTTTGTGCTGGGAGAGAAGCTGAGCCCTTATTAGGGGGCGGGGCTTCCCTGACTAGGGGTCCAATAAAGGTAGCAGCCAGTCAGGCAGCGGCACAGGAGCTAGCCAACAGAGCTGTAAACAGGGGAGTTTGAGTGGGAGTTCTGTTGGAGGAGAAGGTACTTGTGTGTGTTTGGTTTTGTATTGGTGGTATCTGTATGTGCAGGGGCTTTGTGCTGGGAGAGAAGCTGAGCCCTGATTAGGGGGCGGGGCTTCACTGACTAGGGGTCCTACAAAGGTAGCAGCCAGTCAGGCAGCGGCACAGGAGCTATCAAACAGAGCTGTAAACAGGGGAGTTTGAGTGGGAGTTCTGTTGGAGGAGAAGGTATTTGTGTGTGTTTGGTTTTGTATTGGTAGTATCTGTATGTGTAGGGGCTTTGTGTTGGGAGAGAAGCTGAGCCCTGATTAGGGTGCGGGGCTTCACTGACCAGGGGTCCTATAAAGGTAGCAGCCAGTCAGGCAGCGGCACAGATGCTGCAGTGGCAGAGGAGCTAGCCAACAGAGCTGTAAACAGGGGAGTATGAGTTGGAGTTCTGTTGGAGGAGAAGGTACTTGTGTGTGTTTGGTTTTGTATTGGTGGTATCTGTATGTGCAGGGCCTTTGTGCTGGGAGAGAAGCTGAGCCCTGATTAGGGGGCGGGGCTTCACTGACTAGGGGTCCTATAAACGTAGCAGCCAGTCAGGCAGCGGTACAGGAGCTAGCAAACAGAGCTGTAAACAGGGGAGTTTGAGTGGGAGTTCTGTTGGAGGAGAAGGTATTTGTGTGTGTTTGGTTTTGTATTGGTAGTATCTGTGTGTGTAGGGGCTTTGTGCTGGGACAGAAGCTGAGCCCTGATTAGGGGGCGGGGCTTCACTGCCTACGGGTCCTATAAAGGTAGCAGCCAGTCAGGCAGCGGCACAGGAGCTAGCAAACAGAGCTGTAAACAGGGGAGTTTGAGTGGGAGTTCTGTTGGAGGAGAAGGTATTTGTGTGTGTTTGGTTTTGTATTGTTAGTATCTGTATGTGTAGGGGCTTTGTGCTGGGAGAGAAGCTGAGCCCTGATTAGTGGGCGGGGCTTCCC
The DNA here is from genome assembly GCF_965140295.1 of Lepidochelys olivacea. Lineage (NCBI taxonomy): Eukaryota > Metazoa > Chordata > Testudines > Cheloniidae > Lepidochelys > Lepidochelys olivacea. Next base: position 4,542,100 of record NC_140428.1, read on the forward strand.
TGACCAGGGGTCCTATAAAGGTTGCAGCCAGTCAGGCAGCGGCACAGGAGCTATCAAACAGAGCTGTAAACAGGGGAGTTTGAGTGGGAGTTCTGTTGGAGTAGAAGGTATTTGTGTGTCTTTTGTTTTGTATTGGTAGTATCTGTATGTGTAGGGGCTTGGTGCTGGGACAGAAGCTGAGCCCTGATTAGGGGGCGGGACTTCACTGACTAGGGGTCCTATAAAGGTAGCAACCAGTCAGGCAGCCGCACAGACAGCTGCAGCGGCACAGGAGCTAGCAAACAGAGCTGTAAACAGGGGAGTTTGAGTGGGAGTTCTGGTGGAGGAGAAGGTATTTGTGTGTGTTTGGTTTTGTATTGTTAGTATCTGTATGTGTAGGGGCTTTGTGCTGGGAGAGAAGCTGAGCCCTTATTAGGGGGCGGGGCTTCCCTGACTAGGGGTCCAATAAAGGTAGCAGCCAGTCAGGCAGCGGCACAGGAGCTAGCCAACAGAGCTGTAAACAGGGGAGTTTGAGTGGGAGTTCTGTTGGAGGAGTAGGTATTTGTGGGTGTTTGGTTTTGTATTGGTAGTATCTGTATGTGGAGGGGCTTTGTGCTGGGAGAGAATCTGAGCCCTGATTAGGGGGCGGGGCTTCCCTGACTAGGGGTCCTATAAAGGTAGCAGCCAGTCAGGCAGCGGCACAGGAGCTAGCCAACAGAGCTGTAAACAGGGGAGTTTGAGTGGGAGTTCTGTTGGAGGAGAAGGTATTTGTGGGTGTTTGGTTTTGTATTGGTAGTATCTGTATGTGCAGGGCCTTTGTGCTGGGAGAGAATCTGAGCCCTGATTAGGGGGCGGGGCTTCACTGACTAGGGGTCCTATAAAGGTAGCAGCCAGTCAGGCAGCGGCACAGGAGCTAGCAAATAGAGCTGTAAACAGGGGAGTTTGAGTGGGAGTTCTGTTTGAGTAGAAGGTACTTGTGTGTGTTTGGTTTTGTATTGGTGGTATCTGTATGTGTAGGGTCTTTGTCCTGGGAGAGAAGCTGAGCCCTGATTAGGGGGCGGGGCTTCACTGACTAGGGGTCCTATAAAGGTAACAGCCAGTCAGGCAGCGGCACAGAAAGCTGCAGCGGCACAGGAGCTAGCAAACAAAGCTGTAAGCCGGGGAGTTGGAGTGGGAGTTCTGTTGGAGGAGAAGGTATTTGTGGGTGTTTGGTTTTGTATTGGTAGTATCTGTATGTGCAGGGCCTTTGTGCTGGGAGAGAAGCTGAGCCCTGATTAGGGGGCGGGGCTTCACTGACTAGGGGTCCTATAAAGGTAGCAGCCAGTCAGGCAGCGGAACAGGAGCTAGCAAACAGAGCTGTAAACAGGGGAGTTTGAGTGGGAGTTCTGTTGGAGGAGAAGGTACATGTGTGTGTTTGGTTTTGTACTGGTGGTATCTGTATGTGCAGGGGCTTTGTGCTGGGAGAGAAGCTGAGCCCTGATTAGGGGGCGGGGCTTCCCTGACTAGGGGTCCTATAAAGGTAGCAGCCAGTCAGGCAGCGGCACAGGAGCTAGCAAACAGAGCTGTAAACAGGGGAGTTTGAGTGGGAGTTCTGTTGGAGGAGAAGGTATTTGTGTGTGTTTGGTTTTGTATTGGTAGTATCTGTATGTGTAGGGGCTTTGTGTTGGGAGAGAAGCTGAGCCCTGATTAGGGTGCGGGGCTTCACTGACCAGGGGTCCTATAAAGGTAGCAGCCAGTCAGGCAGCGGCACAGATGCTGCAGTGGCAGAGGAGCTAGCCAACAGAGCTGTAAACAGGGGAGTTTGAGTGGGAGTTCTGTTGGTGGAGAAGGTATTTGTGTGTGTGTTTGGTTTTGTACTGGTGGTATCTGTATGTGCAGGGGCTTTGTGCTGGGAGAGAAGCTGAGCCCTGATTAGGGGGCGGGGCTTCCCTGACTAGGGGTCCTATAAAGGAAGCAGCCAGTCAGGCAGCGGCACAGGAGCTAGCAAACAGAGCTGTAAACAGGGGAGTTTGAGTGGGAGTTCTGTTGGAGGAGAAGGTATTTGTGTGTGTTTGGTTTTGTATTGGTAGTATCTGTGTGTGTAGGGGCTTTGTGCTGGGACAGAAGCTGAGCCCTGATTAGGGGGCGGGGCTTCACTGCCTACGGGTCCTATAAAGGTAGCAGCCAGTCAGGCAGCGGCACAGGAGCTAGCAAACAGAGCTGTAAACAGGGGAGTTTGAGTGGGAGTTCTGTTGGAGGAGAAGGTATTTGTGTGTGTTTGGTTTTGTATTGGTAGTATCTGTATGTGTAGGGGCTTTGTGCTGGGAGAGAAGCTGAGCCCTGATTAGGGGGCGGGGCTTCACTGCCTACGGGTCCTATAAAGGTAGCAGCCAGTCAGGCAGCCGCACAGACAGCTGCAGCGGCACAGGAGCTGGCAAACAGAGCTGTAAACAGGGGAGTTTGAGCGGGAGTTCTGGTGGAGGAGAAGGTATTTGTGTGTGTTTGGTTTTGTATTGTTAGTATCTGTATGTGTAGGGGCTTTGTGCTGGGAGAGAAGCTGAGCCCTTATTAGGGGGCGGGGCTTCCCTGACTAGGGGTCCAATAAAGGTAGCAGCCAGTCAGGCAGCGGCACAGGAGCTAGCCAACAGAGCTGTAAACAGGGGAGTTTGAGTGGGAGTTCTGTTGGAGGAGAAGGTATTTGTGTGTGTTTGGTTTTGTATTGGTAGTATCTGTATGTGTAGGGGCTTTGTGTTGGGAGAGAAGCTGAGCCCTGATTAGGGTGCGGGGCTTCACTGACCAGGGGTCCTATAAAGGTGGCAGCCAGTCAGGCAGCGGCACAGATGCTGCAGTGGCAGAGGAGCTAGCCAACAGAGCTGTAAACAGGGGAGTATGAGTGGGAGTTCTGTTGGAGGAGAAGGTACTTGTGTGTGTTTGGTTTTGTATTGGTGGTATCTGTATGTGCAGGGCCTTTGTGCTGGGAGAGAAGCTGAGCCCTGATTAGGGGGCGGGGCTTCACTGACTAGGGGTCCTATAAAGGTAGCAGCCAGTCAGGCAGCGGCACAGGAGCTAGCAAACAGAGCTGTAAACAGCGGAGTTTGAGTGGGAGTTCTGTTGGAGGAAAAGGTATTTGTGTGTGTGTTTGGTTTTGTATTGGTGGTATCTGTATGTGTAGAGGCTTGGAGGGGCTTTGTGCTGGGAGAGAAGGTGAGTCCTGATTAGGGGGCGGGGCTTCGCTGACTAGGGGTCCTATAAAGGTAGCAGCCAGTCAGGCAGCGGCACAGGAGCTATCAAACAGAGCTGTAAACAGGGGAGTTTGAGTGGGAGCTCTGTTGGAGGAGAAGGTATTTGTGTGTGTTTGCTTTTGTATTGGTAGTATCTGTGTGTGTAGGGGCTCTGTGCTGGGACACAAGCTGAGCCCTGATTAGGGGGCGGGGCTTCACTGACTAGGGGTCCTATAAAGGTAACAGCCAGTCAGGCAGCGGCACAGGAGCTAGCAAACAGAGCTGTAAACAGGGGAGTTTGAGTGGGAGTTCTGTTGGAGGAGAAGGTACCTGTGTGTGTTTGGTTTTGTATTGGTGGTATCTGTATGTGCAGGGGCTTTGTGCTGGGAGAGAAGTTGAGCCCTGATTAGGGGGCGGGGCTTCCCTGACTAGGGGTCCAATAAAGGTAGCAGCCAGTCAGGCAGCGGCACAGGAGCTAGCCAACAGAGCTGTAAACAGGGGAGTTTGAGTGGGAGCTCTGTTGGAGGAGAAGGTATTTGTGTGTGTCTTTGGTTTTGCATTGGTAGTATCTTTATGTGTAGGGGCTTTGTGCTGGGAGAGAAGCTGAGCCGTGATTAGGGGGCGGGGCTTCCCTGACTAGGGGTCCTATAAAGGTAGCAGCCAGTCAGGCAGCGGAGCAAGAGCTAGCAAACAGAGCTGTAAACAGGGGAGTTTGAGTGGGAGTTCTGTTGGAGTAGAAGGTATTTGTGTGTGTGTTTGGTTTTGTATTGGTGGTATCTGTGTGTGTAGAGGCTTGGAGGGGCTTTGTGCTGGGACAGAAGCTGAGCCCTGATTAGGGGGCGGGGCTTCACTGACTAGGGGTCCTATAAAGGTAGCAACCAGTCAGGCAGCGGCACAGACAGCTGCAGCGGCACAGGAGCTAGCAAACAGAGCTGTAAACAGGGGAGTTTGAGTGGGAGTTCTGGTGGAGGAGAAGGTATTTGTGTGTGTTTGGTTTTGTATTGTTAGTATCTGTATGTGTAGGGGCTTTGTGCTGGGAGAGAAGCTGAGCCCTTATTAGGGGGCGGGGCTTGACTGAGTAGGGGTCCTATAAAGGAAGCAGCCAGTCAGGCAGCGGCACAGGAGCTAGCAAACAGAGCTGTAAACAGCGGAGTTTGAGTGGGAGTTCTGTTGGAGGAAAAGGTATTTGTGTGTGTGTTTGGTTTTGTATTGGTGGTATCTGTGTGTGTAGAGGCTTGGAGGGGCTTTGTGCTGGGAGAGAAGCTGAGTCCTGATTAGGGGGCGGGGCTTCGCTGACTAGGGGTCCTATAAAGGTAGCAGCCAGTCAGGCAGCGGCACAGACAGCTGCAGCGGCACAGGAGCTTGCAAACAGAGCTGTAAACAGGGGAGTTTGAGTGGGAGTTCTGTTGGAGGAGAAGGTATTTGTGTGTGTGTGTGTGTGTGTGTTTGGTTTTGTATTGGTGGTATCTGTATGTGCAGGGGCTTTGCGCTGGGAGAGAAGCTGAGCCCTGATTAGGGGGCGGGGCTTCACTGACTAGGGGTCCTATAAAGGTAGCAGCCAATCAGGCAGCGGCACAGACAGCTGCAGCGGCACAGGAGCTAGCCAACAGAGCTGTAAACAGGGGAGTTGGAGTGGGAGTTCTGTTGGAGGAGAAGGTATTTGTTTGTGTTTGGTTTTGTATTGTTAGTATCTGTATGTTTAGGGGCTTTGTGGTGGGAGAGAAGCTGAGCCCTGATTAGTGGGCGGGGCTTCCCTGACTAGGGGTCCTATAAAGGTTGCAGCCAGTCAGGCAGCGGCACAGGAGCTATCAAACAGAGCTGTAAACAGGGCAGTTTGAGTGGGATTTCTGTTGGAGTAGAAGGTATTTGTGTGTGTTTGTTTTGTATTGGTAGTATCTGTATGTGTAGGGGCTTTGTGCTGGGACAGAAGCTGAGCCCTGATTAGGGGGCGGGGCTTCACTGACTAGGGGTCCTATAAAGGTAGCAACCAGTCAGCTGCAGCGGCACAGGAGCTAGCAAACAGAGCTGTAAACAGCGGAGTTTGAGTGGGAGTTCTGTTGGAGGAGAAGGTATTTGTGTGTGTGTGTGTGTGTGTGTGTTTGGTTTTGTTTTGGTAGTATCTGTATGTGTAGGGGCTTTTTGCTGGGAGAGAAGCTGAGCCCTGATTAGGGGGCGGGGCTTCACTGACTAGGGGTCCTAGAAAGGTATCAGCCAGTCAGGCAGCGGCACAGACAGCTGCAGCGGCACAGGAGCTAGAAAACAGAGCTGTAAACAGGGGAGTTTGAGTGGGAGTTCTGTTGGAGTAGAAGGTATCTGTGTGTGTTCGGTTTTTGTATTCTTAGTATCTGTATGTGTATGGGCTTTGTGCTGGGAGAGAAGCTGAGCCCTGATTAGTGGGCGTGGCTTCCCTGACTAGGGGTCCTATAAAGGTTGCAGCCAGTCAGGCAGCGGCACAGGAGCTATCAAACAGAGCTGTAAACAGGGGAGTTTGAGTGGGAGTTCTGTTGGAGGAGAAGGTATTTGTGTGTGTTTGCTTTTGTATTCTTAGTATCTGTATGTGTAGGGGCTTTGTGTTGGGAGAGAAGCTGAGCCCTGATTAGGGGGCGGGGCTTCCCTGACTAGGGGTCCTATAAAGGTAGCAGCCAGTCAGGCAGCGGCACAGGAGCTAGCAAACAGAGCTGTAAACAGGGGAGTTGGAGTGGGAGTTCTGTTGGAGGAGAAGGTATTTGTGTGTGTTTGGTTTTGTATCGGTAGTATCTGTATGTGTAGAGGCTTTGTGCTGGGAGAGAAGATGAGCCCTGATTAGGGGGCGGGGCTTCACTGACTGGGGTCCTATAAAGGTAGCAGCAAGTCAGGCAGCGGCACAGACAGCTGCAGCGGCACAGGAGCTAGCCAACAGAGCTGTAAACAGGGGAGTTTGAGTGGGAGTTCTGTTGGAGGAGAAGGTATTTGTGTGTGTGTGTGTGTGTGTGTTTGGTTTTGTTTTGGTAATATCTGTATGTGTAGGGGCTTTTTGCTGGGAGAGAAGCTGAGCCCTGATTAGAGGGCGGGTCTTCACTGACTAGAGGTCCTATAAAGGGAGCAGCCAATCAGGCAGCGGCACAGACAGCTGCAGCGGCACAGGAGCTAGCCAACAGAGCTGTAAACAGGGGAGTTTGAGTGGGAGTTCTGTTGGAGGAGAAGGTATTTGTGGGTGTTTGGTTTTGTATTGGTAGTAACTGTATGTGGAGGGGCTTTGTGCTGGGAGAGAATCTGAGCCCTGATTAGGGGGCGGGGCTTCCCTGACTAGGGGTCCTATAAAGGTAGCAGCCAGTCAGGAAGCGGCGCAGGAGCTAGCAAACAGAGCTGTAAACAGGGGAGTTTGAGTGCGAGTTCTGTTGGAGGAGAAGGTACTTGTGTGTGTTTGGTTTTGTATTGGTGGTATCTGTATGTGCAGGGGCTTTGTGCTGGGAGAGAAGCTGAGCCCTGATTAGGGGGCGGGGCTTCCCTGACTAGGGGTCCTATAAAGGTAGCAGCCAGTCAGGCAGCGGCACAGGAGCTAGCAAACAGAGCTGTAAACAGGGGAGTTTGAGTGGGAGTTCTGTTGGAGGAGAAGGTATTTGTGTGTGTTTGCTTTTGTATTGGTAGTATCTGTGTATGTAGGGGCTTTGTGCTGGGACAGAAGCTGAGCCCTGATTAGGGGGCGGGGCTTCACTGACTAGGGGTCCTATAAAGGTAGCAGCCTGTCAGGCAGCGTCACAGACAGCTGCAGCGGCACAGGAGCTAGCAAACAAAGCTGTAAGCCGGGGAGTTTGAGTGGGAGTTCTGTTGGAGGAGAAGGTATTTGTGTGTGTTTGGTTTTGTATTCTTAGTATCTGTATCTGTAGGGGCTTTGTGTTGGGAGAGAAGCTGAGCCCTGATTAGGGGGCGGGTCTTCACTGACTAGAGGTCCTATAAAGGTAGCAGCCAATGAGGCAGCGGCACAGACAGCTGCAGCGGCACAGGAGCTAGCCAACAGAGCTGTAAACAGGGGAGTTTGAGTGGGAGTTCTGTTGGAGGAGAACGTACCTGTGTGTGTTTGGTTTTGTATTGGTGGTATCTGTATGTGCAGGGGCTTTGTGCTGGGAGAGAAGCTGAGCCCTTATTAGGGGGCGGGGCTTCCCTGACTAGGGGTCCAAAAAAGGTAGCAGCCAGTCAGGCAGCGGCACAGGAGCTAGCCAACAGAGCTGTAAACAGGGGAGTTTGAGTGGGAGTTCTGTTGGAGGAGAAGGTATTTGTGGGTGTTTGGTTTTGTATTGATAGTATCTGTATGTGGAGGGGCTTTGTGCTGGGAGAGAATCTAAGCCCTGATTAGGGGGCGGGGCTTCCCTGACTAGGGGTCCTATAAAGGTAGCAGCCAGTCAGGCAGCGGCACAGGAGCTAGCAAACAGAGCTGTAAACAGGGGAGTTTGAGTGGGAGTTCTGTTGGAGGAGAAGGTATTTGTGTGTGTTTGGTTTTGTATTGGTAGTATCTGTGTGTGTAGGGGCTCTGTGCTGGGACAGAAGCTGAGCCCTGATTAGGGGGCGGGGCTTCACTGACTAGGGGTCCTATAAAGGTAACAGCCAGTCAGGCAGCGGCACAGACAGCTGCAGCGGCACAGGAGCTAGCAAACAAAGCTGTAAGCCGGGGAGTTTGAGTGGGAGTTCTGTTGGAGGAGAAGGTATTTGTGTGTGTTTGGTTTTGTATTCTTAGTATCTTTATGTGTAGGGGCTTTGTGTTGGGAGAGAAGCTGAGCCCTGATTAGGGGGCGGGGCTTCCCTGACTAGGGGTCCTATAAAAGTAGCCGCCAGTCAGGCAGCGGCACAGGAGCTAGCAAACAGAGGTGTAAACAGGGGAGTTTGAGTGGGAGTTCTGTTGGAGGAGAAGGTATTTGTGTGTGTTTGGTTTTGTATTGGTGGTATCTGTATGTGTAGGGGCTTTGTGCTGGGAGAGAAGCTGAGCCCTTATTAGGGGGCGGGGCTTCCCTGACTAGGGGTCCAATAAAGGTAGCAGCCAGTCAGGCAGCGGCACAGGAGCTAGCCAACAGAGCTGTAAACAGGGGAGTTTGAGTGGGAGTTCTGTTGGAGGAGAAGGTATTTGTGGGTGTTTGGTTTTGTATTGGTAGTATCTGTATGTGGAGGGGCTTTGTGCTGGGAGAGAATCTGAGCCCTGATTAGGGGGCGGGGCTTCCCTGACTAGGGGTCCTATAAAAGTAGCAGCCAGTCAGGCAGCGGCACAGGAGCTAGCAAACAGAGCTGTAAACAGGGGAGTTTGAGTGCGAGTTCTGTTGGAGGAGAAGGTACTTGTGTGTGTTTGGTTTTGTATTCGTGGTATCTGTATGTGCAGGGGCTTTGTGCTGGGAGAGAAGCTGAGCCCTGATTAGGGGGCGGGGCTTCCCTGACTAGGGGTCCTATAAAGGTAGCAGCCAGTCAGGCAGCGGCACAGGAGCTAGCAAACAGAGCTGTAAACAGGGGAGTTTGAGTGGGAGTTCTGTTGGAGTAGAAGGTACTTGTGTGTGTTTGGTTTTGTATTGGTGGTATCTGTATGTGTAGGGTCTTTGTCCTGGGAGAGAAGCTGAGCCCTGATTAGGGGGCGGGGCTTCCCTGGCTAGGGGTCCTATAAAGGTAGCAGCCAGTCAGGCAGCGGCACAGGAGCTAGCCAACAGAGCTGTAAACAGGGGAGTTTGAGTGGGAGTTCTGTTGGAGGAGAAGGTACCTGTGTGTGTTTGGTTTTGTATTGGTGGTATCTGTATGTGCAGGGGCTTTGCGCTGGGAGAGAAGCTGAGCCCTGATTAGGGGGCGGGGCTTCACTGACTAGGGGTCCTATAAAGGTAGCAGCCAATCAGGCAGCGGCACAGACAGCTGCAGCGGCACAGGAGCTAGCCAACAGAGCTGTAAACAGGGGAGTTGGAGTGGGAGTTCTGTTGGAGGAGAAGGTATTTGTTTGTGTTTGGTTTTGTATTGTTAGTATCTGTATGTTTAGGGGCTTTGTGGTGGGAGAGAAGCTGAGCCCTGATTAGTGGGCGGGGCTTCCCTGACTAGGGGTCCTATAAAGGTTGCAGCCAGTCAGGCAGCGGCACAGGAGCTATCAAACAGAGCTGTAAACAGGGCAGTTTGAGTGGGATTTCTGTTGGAGTAGAAGGTATTTGTGTGTGTTTGTTTTGTATTGGTAGTATCTGTATGTGTAGGGGCTTTGTGCTGGGACAGAAGCTGAGCCCTGATTAGGGGGCGGGGCTTCACTGACTAGGGGTCCTATAAAGGTAGCAACCAGTCAGCTGCAGCGGCACAGGAGCTAGCAAACAGAGCTGTAAACAGCGGAGTTTGAGTGGGAGTTCTGTTGGAGGAGAAGGTATTTGTGTGTGTGTGTGTGTGTGTTTGGTTTTGTTTTGGTAGTATCTGTATGTGTAGGGGCTTTTTGCTGGGAGAGAAGCTGAGCCCTGATTAGGGGGCGGGGCTTCACTGACTAGGGGTCCTAGAAAGGTATCAGCCAGTCAGGCAGCGGCACAGACAGCTGCAGCGGCACAGGAGCTAGAAAACAGAGCTGTAAACAGGGGAGTTTGAGTGGGAGTTCTGTTGGAGTAGAAGGTATCTGTGTGTGTTCGGTTTTGTATTCTTAGTATCTGTATGTGTATGGGCTTTGTGCTGGGAGAGAAGCTGAGCCCTGATTAGTGGGCGTGGCTTCCCTGACTAGGGGTCCTATAAAGGTTGCAGCCAGTCAGGCAGCGGCACAGGAGCTATCAAACAGAGCTGTAAACAGGGGAGTTTGAGTGGGAGTTCTGTTGGAGGAGAAGGTATTTGTGTGTGTTTGCTTTTGTATTCTTAGTATCTGTATGTGTAGGGGCTTTGTGTTGGGAGAGAAGCTGAGCCCTGATTAGGGGGCGGGGCTTCCCTGACTAGGGGTCCTATAAAGGTAGCAGCCAGTCAGGCAGCGGCACAGGAGCTAGCAAACAGAGCTGTAAACAGGGGAGTTGGAGTGGGAGTTCTGTTGGAGGAGAAGGTATTTGTGTGTGTTTGGTTTTGTATCGGTAGTATCTGTATGTGTAGAGGCTTTGTGCTGGGAGAGAAGATGAGCCCTGATTAGGGGGCGGGGCTTCCCTGACTAGGGGTCCTATAAAGGTAGCAGCCAGTCAGGCAGCGGCACAGGAGCTAGCAAACAGAGCTGTAAACAGGGGAGTTTGAGTGGGAGTTCTGTTGGAGGAGAAGGTATTTGTGTGTGTTTGCTTTTGTATTGGTAGTATCTGTGTATGTAGGGGCTTTGTGCTGGGACAGAAGCTGAGCCCTGATTAGGGGGCGGGGCTTCACTGACTAGGGGTCCTATAAAGGTAGCAGCCTGTCAGGCAGCGGCACAGACAGCTGCAGCGGCACAGGAGCTAGCAAACAAAGCTGTAAGCCGGGGAGTTTGAGTGGGAGTTCTGTTGGAGGAGAAGGTATTTGTGTGTGTTTGGTTTTGTATTCTTAGTATCTTTATGTGTAGGGGCTTTGTGTTGGGAGAGAAGCTGAGCCCTGATTAGGGGGCGGGTCTTCACTGACTAGAGGTCCTATAAAGGTAGCAGCCAATGAGGCAGCGGCACAGACAGCTGCAGCGGCACAGGAGCTAGCCAACAGAGCTGTAAACAGGGGAGTTTGAGTGGGAGTTCTGTTGGAGGAGAAGGTACCTGTGTGTGTTTGGTTTTGTATTGGTGGTATCTGTATGTGCAGGGGCTTTGTGCTGGGAGAGAAGCTGAGCCCTTATTAGGGGGCGGGGCTTCCCTGACTAGGGGTCCAAAAAAGGTAGCAGCCAGTCAGGCAGCGGCACAGGAGCTAGCAAACAGAGGTGTAAACAGGGGAGTTTGAGTGGGAGTTCTGTTGGAGGAGAAGGTATTTGTGTGTGTTTGGTTTTGTATTGGTGGTATCTGTATGTGTAGGGGCTTTGTGCTGGGAGAGAAGCTGAGCCCTTATTAGGGGGCGGGGCTTCCCTGACTAGGGGTCCAATAAAGGTAGCAGCCAGTCAGGCAGCGGCACAGGAGCTAGCCAACAGAGCTGTAAACAGGGGAGTTTGAGTGGGAGTTCTGTTGGAGGAGAAGGTATTTGTGGGTGTTTGGTTTTGTATTGGTAGTATCTGTATGTGGAGGGGCTTTGTGCTGGGAGAGAATCTGAGCCCTGATTAGGGGGCGGGGCTTCCCTGACTAGGGGTCCTATAAAAGTAGCAGCCAGTCAGGCAGCGGCACAGGAGCTAGCAAACAGAGCTGTAAACAGGGGAGTTTGAGTGCGAGTTCTGTTGGAGGAGAAGGTACTTGTGTGTGTTTGGTTTTGTATTCGTGGTATCTGTATGTGCAGGGGCTTTGTGCTGGGAGAGAAGCTGAGCCCTGATTAGGGGGCGGGGCTTCCCTGACTAGGGGTCCTATAAAGGTAGCAGCCAGTCAGGCAGCGGCACAGGAGCTAGCAAACAGAGCTGTAAACAGGGGAGTTTGAGTGGGAGTTCTGTTGGAGGAGAAGGTATTTGTGTGTGTTTGGTTTTGTATTGGTAGTATCTGTATGTGTAGGGGCTTTGTGTTGGGAGAGAAGCTGAGCCCTGATTAGGGTGCGGGGCTTCACTGACCAGGGGTCCTATAAAGGTAGCAGCCAGTCAGGCAGCGGCACAGATGCTGCAGTGGCAGAGGAGCTAGCCAACAGAGCTGTAAACAGGGGAGTATGAGTGGGAGTTCTGTTGGAGGAGAAGGTACTTGTGTGTGTTTGGTTTTGTATTGGTGGTATCTGTATGTGCAGGGCCTTTGTGCTGGGAGAGAAGCTGAGCCCTGATTAGGGGGCGGGGCTTCACTGACTAGGGGTCCTATAAAGGTAGCAGCCAGTCAGGCAGCGGCACAGGAGCTAGCAAACAGAGCTGTAAACAGGGGAGTTTGAGTGGGAGTTCTGTTGGAGGAAAAGGTATTTGTGTGTGTGTTTGGCTTTGTATTGGTGGTATCTGTATGTGTAGAGGCTTGGAGGGGCTTTGTGCTGGGAGAGAAGCTGAGTCCTGACTAGGGGGCGGGGCTTCACTGACTAGCGGTCCTATAAAAATAGCAGCCAATCAGGCAGCGGAACAGACAGCTGCAGCGGCACAGGAGCTAGCAAACAGAGCTGTAAACAGGGGAGTATGAGTGGGAGTTCTGTTGGAGTAGAAGGTACTTGTGTGTGTTTGGTTTTGTATTGGTGGTATCTGTATGTGTAGGGGCTTTGTGCTGGGAGAGAAGCTGAGCCGTGATTAGGGGGCGGGGCTTCACTGACTAGGGGTCCTATAAAGGTTGCAGCCAGTCAGGCAGCGGCACAGGAGCTATCAAACAGAGCTGTAAACAAGGGAGTTTGAGTGGGAGTTCTGTTGGAGTAGAAGGTATTTGTGTGTGTTTGGTTTTGTATTGGTAGTATCTGTGTGTGTAGGGGCTTTGTGCTGGGACAGAAGCTGAGCCCTCATTAGGGGGCGGGGTTTCACTGACTAGGGGTCATATAAAGGTTGCAGCCAGTCAGGCAGCGTCACAGGAGGTAGCAAACAGAGCTGTAAACAGGGGAGTTTGAGTGGGAGTTCTGTTGGAGTAGAAGGTATTTGTGTGTGTTTGGTTTTGTATTGTTAGTATCTGTATGTGCAGGGGCTTTGTGTTGGGAGAGAAGCTGAGCCCTGATTAGGGTGCGGGGCTTCACTGACCAGGGGTCCTATTAAGGTAGCAGCCAGTCAGGCAGCGGCACAGATGCTGCAGTGGCAGAGGAGCTAGCCAACAGAGCGTAAACAGGGGAGTATGAGTGGGAGTTCTGTTGGAGGAGAAGGTACTTGTGTGTGTTTGGTTTTGTATTGGTGGTATCTGTATGTGCAGGGGCTTTGTGCTGGGAGAGAAGCTGAGCCATGATTAGGGGGCGGGGCTTCCCTGACTAGGGGTCCTATAAAGGTAGCAGCCAGTCAGGCAGCGGCACAGGAGCTAGCAAACAGAGCTGTAAACAGGGGAGTTTGAGTGGGAGTTCTGTTGGAGGAAAAGGTATTTGTGTGTGTTTGGTTTTGTATTGGTAGTATCTGTGTGTGTAGGGGCTCTGTGCTGGGAGAGAAGCTGAGCCCTGATTAGGGGGCGGGGCTTCACTGACTAGGGGTCCTATAAAGGTAGCAGCCAGTCAGGCAGCGGAACAGGAGCTAGCAAACAGAGCTGTAAACAGGGGAGTTTGAGTGGGAGTTCTGTTGGAGGAGAAGGTACATGTGTGTGTTTGGTTTTGTACTGGTGGTATCTGTATGTGCAGGGGCTTTGTGCTGGGAGAGAAGCTGAGCCCTGATTAGGGGGCGGGGCTTCCCTGACTAGGGGTCCTATAAAGGTAGCAGCCAGTCAGGCAGCGGCACAGGAGCTAGCAAACAGAGCTGTAAACAGGGGAGTTTGAGTGGGAGTTCTGTTGGAGGAGAAGGTATTTGTGTGTGTTTGGTTTTGTATTCGTAGTATCTGTATGTGTAGGGGCTTTGTGTTGGGAGAGAAGCTGAGCCCTGATTAGGGTGCGGGGCTTCACTGACCAGGGGTCCTATAAAGGTAGCAGCCAGTCAGGCAGCGGCACAGATGCTGCAGTGGCAGAGGAGCTAGCCAACAGAGCTGTAAACAGGGGAGTATGAGTTGGAGTTCTGTTGGAGGAGAAGGTACTTGTGTGTGTTTGGTTTTGTATTGGTGGTATCTGTATGTGCAGGGCCTTTGTGCTGGGAGAGAAGCTGAGCCCTGATTAGGGGGCGGGGCTTCCCTGACTAGGGGTCCTATAAAGGTAGCAGCCAGTCAGGCAGCGGTACAGGAGCTAGCAAACAGAGCTGTAAACAGGGGAGTTTGAGTGGGAGTTCTGTTGGTGGAGAAGGTATTTTTGTGTGTGTTTGGTTTTGTGTTGGTAGTATCTGTATGTGTAGGGGCTTTGTGCTGGGAGAGAAGCTGAGCCGTGATTAGGGGGCGGGGCTTCCCTGACTAGGGGTCCTATAAAGGTAGCAGCCAGTCAGGCAGCGGAGCAGGAGCTAGCAAACAGAGCTGTAATCAGGGGAGTTTGAGTGGGAGTTCTGTTGGAGGCGAAGGTATTTGTGTGTGTTTGGTTTTGTATTGGTAGTATCTGTGTGTGTAGGGGCTTTGTGCTGGGACAGAAGCTGAGCCCTGATTAGGGGGCGGGGCTTCACTGCCTACGGGTCCTATAAAGGTAGCAGCCAGTCAGGCAGCGGCACAGGAGCTAGCAAACAGAGCTGTAAACAGGGGAGTTTGAGTGGGAGTTCTGTTGGAGGAGAAGGTATTTGTGTGTGTTTGGTTTTGTATTGGTAGTATCTGTATGTGTAGGGGCTTTGTGCTGGGAGAGAAGGTGAGTCCTGATTAGGGGACGGGGCTTCGCTGACTAGGGGTCTTATAAAGGTAGCAGCCAGTCAGGCAGCGGCACAGACAGCTGCAGCGGCACAGGAGCTTGCAAACAGAGCTGTAAACAGGGGAGTTTGAGTGGGAGTTCTGTTGGAGGAGAAGGTACTTGTGTGTGTTTGGTTTTGTATTGGTGGTATCTGTATGTGTAGGGTCTTTGTCCTGGGAGAGAAGCTGAGCCCTGATTAGGGGGCGGGGCTTCCCTGGCTAGGGGTCCTATAAAGGTTGCAGCCAGTCAGGCAGCGGCACAGGAGCTATCAAACAGAGCTGTAAACAGGGGAGTTTGAGTGGGAGCTCTGTTGGAGGAGAAGGTATTTGTGTGTGTTTGGTTTTGTATTCTTAGTATCTGTATGTGTAGGGGTTTGTGTTGGGAGAGAAGCTGAGCCCTGATTAGGGGGCGGGGCTTCCCTGACTAGGGGTCCTATAAAGGTAGCAGCCAGTCAGGCAGCGGCACAGGAGCTAGCCAACAGAGCTGTAAACAGGGGAGTTTGAGTGGGAGTTCTGTTGGAGGAGAAGGTACCTGTGTGTGTTTGGTTTTGTATTGGTGGTATCTGTATGTGCAGGGGCTTTGTGCTGGGAGAGAAGCTGAGCCCTGATTAGGGGGCGGGGCTTCCCTGACTAGGGGTCCTATAAAGGTAGCAGCCAGTCAGGCAGCGGAGCAGGAGCTAGCAAACAGAGCTGTAAACAGGGGAGTTTGAGTGGGAGTTCTGTTGGAGTAGAAGGTATTTGTGTGTTTGTTTGGTTTTGTATTGGTGGTATCTGTGTGTGTAGAGGCTTGGAGGGGCTTTGTGCTGGGACAGAAGCTGAGCCCTGATTAGGGGGCGGGGCTTCACTGACTAGGGGTCCTATAAAGGTAGCAACCAGTCAGGCAGCGGCACAGACAGCTGCAGCGGCACAGGAGCTAGCAAACAGAGCTGTAAACAGGGGAGTTTGAGTGGGAGCTCTGGTGGAGGAGAAGGTATTTGTGTGTGTTTGGTTTTGTATTGTTAGTATCTGTATGTGTAGGGGCTTTGTGCTGGGAGAGAAGCTGAGCCCTTATTAGGGGGCGGGGCTTGACTGAGTAGGGGTCCTATAAAGGAAGCAGCCAGTCAGGCAGCGGCACAGGAGCTAGCAAACAGAGCTGTAAACAGCGGAGTTTGAGTGGGAGTTCTGTTGGAGGAAAAGGTATTTGTGTGTGTGTTTGGTTTTGTATTGGTGGTATCTGTGTGTGTAGAGGCTTGGAGGGGCTTTGTGCTGGGAGAGAAGCTGAGTCCTGATTAGGGGGCGGGGCTTCGCTGACTAGGGGTCTTATAAAGGTAGCAGCCAGTCAGGCAGCGGCACAGACAGCTGCAGCGGCACAGGAGCTTGCA
Source organism: Lepidochelys olivacea (assembly GCF_965140295.1). Taxonomy (NCBI): domain Eukaryota; kingdom Metazoa; phylum Chordata; order Testudines; family Cheloniidae; genus Lepidochelys; species Lepidochelys olivacea. The sequence continues at coordinate 4,557,979 of NC_140428.1, forward strand.
AACAGAGCTGTAAACAGGGGAGTTTGAGTGGGAGTTCTGTTGGAGGAGAAGGTACTTGTGTGTGTTTGGTTTTGTATTGGTGGTATCTGTATGTGTAGGGTCTTTGTCCTGGGAGAGAAGCTGAGCCCTGATTAGGGGGCGGGGCTTCCCTGGCTAGGGGTCCTATAAAGGTTGCAGCCAGTCAGGCAGCGGCACAGGAGCTATCAAACAGAGCTGTAAACAGGGGAGTTTGAGTGGGAGCTCTGTTGGAGGAGAAGGTATTTGTGTGTGTTTGCTTTTGTATTGGTAGTATCTGTGTGTGTAGGGGCTCTGTGCTGGGACACAAGCTGAGCCCTGATTAGGGGGCAGGGCTTCACTGACTAGGGGTCCTATAAAGGTAACAGCCAGTCAGGCAGCGGCACAGAACGCTGCAGCGGCACAGGAGCTAGCAAACAAAGCTGTAAGCCGGGGAGTTGGAGTGGGAGTTCTGTTGGAGGAGAAGGTATTTGTGTGTGTTTGGTTTTGTATTCTTAGTATCTGTATGTGTAGGGGTTTGTGTTGGGAGAGAAGCTGAGCCCTGATTAGGGGGCGGGGCTTCCCTGACTAGGGGTCCTATAAAGGTAGCAGCCAGTCAGGCAGCGGCACAGGAGCTAGCCAACAGAGCTGTAAACAGGGGAGTTTGAGTGGGAGTTCTGTTGGAGGAGAAGGTACCTGTGTGTGTTTGGTTTTGTATTGGTGGTATCTGTATGTGCAGGGGCTTTGTGCTGGGAGAGAAGCTGAGCCCTGATTAGGGGGCGGGGCTTCCCTGACTAGGGGTCCAATAAAGGTAGCAGCCAGTCAGGCAGCGGCACAGGAGCTAGCCAACAGAGCTGTAAACAGGGGAGTTTGAGTGGGAGTTCTGTTGGAGGAGAAGGTATTTGTTTGTGTCTTTGGTTTTGTATTGGTAGTATCTTTATGTGTAGGGGCTTTGTGCTGGGAGAGAAGCTGAGCCGTGATTAGGGGGCGGGGCTTCCCTGACTAGGGGTCCTATAAAGGTAGCAGCCAGTCAGGCAGCGGAGCAGGAGCTAGCAAACAGAGCTGTAAACAGGGGAGTTTGAGTGGGAGTTCTGTTGGAGTAGAAGGTATTTGTGTGTTTGTTTGGTTTTGTATTGGTGGTATCTGTGTGTGTAGAGGCTTGGAGGGGCTTTGTGCTGGGACAGAAGCTGAGCCCTGATTAGGGGGCGGGGCTTCACTGACTAGGGGTCCTATAAAGGTAGCAACCAGTCAGGCAGCGGCACAGACAGCTGCAGCGGCACAGGAGCTAGCAAACAGAGCTGTAAACAGGGGAGTTTGAGTGGGAGCTCTGGTGGAGGAGAAGGTATTTGTGTGTGTTTGGTTTTGTATTGTTAGTATCTGTATGTGTAGGGGCTTTGTGCTGGGAGAGAAGCTGAGCCCTTATTAGGGGGCGGGGCTTGACTGAGTAGGGGTCCTATAAAGGAAGCAGCCAGTCAGGCAGCGGCACAGGAGCTAGCAAACAGAGCTGTAAACAGCGGAGTTTGAGTGGGAGTTCTGTTGGAGGAAAAGGTATTTGTGTGTGTGTTTGGTTTTGTATTGGTGGTATCTGTGTGTGTAGAGGCTTGGAGGGGCTTTGTGCTGGGAGAGAAGCTGAGTCCTGATTAGGGGGCGGGGCTTCGCTGACTAGGGGTCTTATAAAGGTAGCAGCCAGTCAGGCAGCGGCACAGACAGCTGCAGCGGCACAGGAGCTTGCAAACAGAGCTGTAAACAGGGGAGTTTGAGTGGGAGTTCTGTTGGAGGAGAAGGTACTTGTGTGTGTTTGCTTTTGTATTGGTAGTATCTGTGTGTGTCGGGGCTCTGTGCTGGGACACAAGCTGAGCCCTGATTAGGGGGCGGGGCTTCACTGACTAGGGGTCCTATAAAGGTAACAGCCAGTCAGGCAGCGGCACAGGAGCTATCAAACAGAGCTGTAAACAGGGGAGTTTGAGTGGGAGCTCTGTTGGAGGAGAAGGTATTTGTGTGTGTTTGCTTTTGTATTGGTAGTATCTGTATGTGTAGGGGCTTTTTGCTGGGAGAGAAGCTGAGCCCTGATTAGGGGGCGGGGCTTCACTGACTAGGGGCCCTAGAAAGGTATCAGGCAGTCAGGCAGCGGCACACACAGCTGCAGCGGCACAGGAGCTAGAAAACAGAGCTGTAAACAGGGGAGTTTGAGTGGGAGTTCTGTTGGAGTAGAAGGTACTTGTGTGTGTTTGGTTTTGTATTGGTGGTATCTGTATGTGTAGGGTCTTTGTCCTGGGAGAGAAGCTGAGCCCTGATTAGGGGGCGGGGCTTCCCTGGCTAGGGGTCCTATAAAGGTAGCAGCCAGTCAGGCAGCGGCACAGGAGCTAGCCAACAGAGCTGTAAACAGGGGAGTTTGAGTGGGAGTTCTGTTGGAGGAGAAGGTACCTGTGTGTGTTTGGTTTTGTATTGGTGGTATCTGTATGTGCAGGGGCTTTGCGCTGGGAGAGAAGCTGAGCCCTGATTAGGGGGCGGGGCTTCACTGACTAGGGGTCCTATAAAGGTAGCAGCCAATCAGGCAGCGGCACAGACAGCTGCAGCGGCACAGGAGCTAGCCAACAGAGCTGTAAACAGGGGAGTTGGAGTGGGAGTTCTGCTGGTGGAGAAGGTATTTGTGTGTGTGTTTGGTTTTGTATTGGTAATATGTGTGTGTAGGGGCTTTGTGCTGGGACAGAAGCTGAGCCCTGATTAGGGGGCGGGGCTTCACTGCCTACGGGTCCTATAAAGGTAGCAGCCAGTCAGGCAGGGGCACAGGAGCTAGCAAACAGAGCTGTAAACAGGGGAGTTTGAGTGGGAGTTCTGTTGGAGGAGAAGGTATTTGTGTGTGTTTGGTTTTGTATTGTTAGTATCTGTATGTTTAGGGGCTTTGTGCTGGGAGAGAAGCTGAGCCCTGATTAGTGGGCGGGGCTTCACTGACTAGGGGTCCTATAAAGGTAGCAACCAGTCAGCTGCAGCGGCACAGGAGCTAGCAAACAGAGCTGTAAACAGGGGAGTTTGAGTGGGAGTTCTGGTGGAGGAGAAGGTATTTGTGTGTGTTTGGTTTTGTATTGTTAGTATCTGTATGTGTAGGGGATTTGTGCTGGGAGAGAAGCTGAGCCCTGATTAGGGGGCGGGGCTTGACTGAGTAGGGGTCCTATAAAGGAAGCAGCCAGTCAGGCAGCGGCACAGGAGCTAGCAAACAGAGCTGTAAACAGCGGAGTTTGAGTTGGAGTTCTGTTGGAGGAGAAGGTATTTGTGTGTGTGTGTGTGTGTGTGTGTTTGGTTTTGTTTTGGTAGTATCTGTATGTGTAGGGGCTTTTTGCTGGGAGAGAAGCTGAGCCCTGATTAGGGGGCGGGGCTTCACTGACTAGGGGTCCTAGAAAGGTATCAGCCAGTCAGGCAGCGGTACAGACAGCTGCAGCGGCACAGGAGCTAGAAAACAGAGCTGTAAACAGGGGAGTTTGAGTGGGAGTTCTGTTGGAGTAGAAGGTATCTGTGTGTGTTCGGTTTTGTATTCTTAGTATCTGTATGTGTATGGGCTTTGTGCTGGGAGAGAAGCTGAGCCCTGATTAGTGGGCGGGGCTTCCCTGACTAGGGGTCCTATAAAGGTTGCAGCCAGTCAGGCAGCGGCACAGGAGCTATCAAACAGAGCTGTAAACAGGGGAGTTTGAGTGGGAGTTCTCTTGGAGGAGAAGGTATTTGTGTGTGTTTGCTTTTGTATTCTTAGTATCTGTATGTGTAGGGGCTTTGTGTTGGGAGAGAAGCTGAGCCCTGATTAGGGGGCGGGGCTTCCCTGACTAGGGGTCCTATAAAGGTAGCAGCCAGTCAGGCAGCGGCACAGGAGCTAGCAAACAGAGCTGTAAACAGGGGAGTTGGAGTGGGAGTTCTGTTGGAGGAGAAGGTATTTGTGTGTGTTTGGTTTTGTATCGGTAGTATCTGTATGTGTAGAGGCTTTGTGCTGGGAGAGAAGATGAGCCCTGATTAGGGGGCGGGGCTTCACTGACTGGGGTCCTATAAAGGTAGCAGCAAGTCAGGCAGCGGCACAGACAGCTGCAGCGGCACAGGAGCTAGCCAACAGAGCTGTAAACAGGGGAGTTTGAGTGGGAGTTCTGTTGGAGGAGAAGGTATTTGTGTGTGTGTGTGTGTGTGTGTTTGGTTTTGTTTTGGTAATATCTGTATGTGTAGGGGCTTTTTGCTGGGAGAGAAGCTGAGCCCTGATTAGGGGGCGGGTCTTCACTGACTAGAGGTCCTATAAAGGGAGCAGCCAATCAGGCAGCGGCACAGACAGCTGCAGCGGCACAGGAGCTAGCCAACAGAGCTGTAAACAGGGGAGTTTGAGTGGGAGTTCTGTTGGAGGAGAAGGTACCTGTGCGTGTTTGGTTTTGTATTGGTGGTATCTGTATGTGTAGGGGCTTTGTGCTGGGAGAGAAGCTGAGCCCTTATTAGGGGGCGGGGCTTCCCTGACTAGGGGTCCAATAAAGGTAGCAGCCAGTCAGGCAGCGGCACAGGAGCTAGCCAACAGAGCTGTAAACAGGGGAGTTTGAGTGGGAGTTCTGTTGGAGGAGAAGGTATTTGTGGGTGTTTGGTTTTGTATTGGTAGTAACTGTATGTGGAGGGGCTTTGCGCTGGGAGAGAAGCTGAGCCCTGATTAGGGGGCGGGGCTTCACTGACTAGGGGTCCTATAAAGGTAGCAGCCAATCAGGCATCGGCACAGACAGCTGCATCGGCACAGGAGCTAGCCAACAGAGCTGTAAACAGGGGAGTTGGAGTGGGAGTTCTGCTGGTGGAGAAGGTATTTGTGTGTGTGTTTGGTTTTGTATTGGTAATATGTGTGTGTAGGGGCTTTGTGCTGGGACAGAAGCTGAGCCCTGATTAGGGGGCGGGGCTTCACTGCCTACGGGTCCTATAAAGGTAGCAGCCTGTCAGGCAGTGGCACAGGAGCTAGCAAACAGAGCTGTAAACAGGGGAGTTTGAGTGGGAGTTCTGCTGGAGTAGAAGGTATTTGTGTGTGTTTTGTTTTGTATTGGTAGTATCTGTATGTGTAGGGGCTTTGTGCTGGGACAGAAGCTGAGCCCTGATTAGGGGGCGGGGCTTCACTGACTAGGGGTCCTATAAAGGTAGCAACCAGTCAGCTGCAGCGGCACAGGAGCTAGCAAACAGAGCTGTAAACAGGGGAGTTTGAGTGGGAGTTCTGGTGGAGGAGAAGGTATTTGTGTGTGTTTGGTTTTGCATTGTTAGTATCTGTATGTGTAGGGGCTTTGTGCTGGGAGAGAAGCTGAGCCCTGATTAGGGGGCGGGGCTTGACTGAGTAGGGGTCCTATAAAGGAAGCAGCCAGTCAGGCAGCGGCACAGGAGCTAGCAAACAGAGCTGTAAACAGCGGAGTTTGAGTGGGAGTTCTGTTGGAGGAGAAGGTATTTGTGTGTGTGTGTGTGTGTGTGTGTGTGTGTTTGGTTTTGTTTTGGTAGTATCTGTATGTGTAGGGGCTTTTTGCTGGGAGAGAAGCTGAGCCCTGATTAGGGGGCGGGGCTTCACTGACTAGGGGTCCTAGAAAGGTATCAGCCAGTCAGGCAGCGGCACAGACAGCTGCAGCGGCACAGGAGCTAGAAAACAGAGCTGTAAACAGGGGAGTTTGAGTGGGAGTTCTGTTGGAGGAGAAGGTATTTGTGTGTGTTTGCTTTTGTATTCTTAGTATCTGTATGTGTAGGGGCTTTGTGTTGGGAGAGAAGCTGAGCCCTGATTAGGGGGCGGGGCTTCCCTGACTAGGGGTCCTATAAAGGTAGCAGCCAGTCAGGCAGCGGCACAGGAGCTAGCAAACAGAGCTGTAAACAGGGGAGTTGGAGTGGGAGTTCTGTTGGAGGAGAAGGTATTTGTGTGTGTTTGGTTTTGTATCGGTAGTATCTGTATGTGTAGAGGCTTTGTGCTGGGAGAGAAGATGAGCCCTGATTAGGGGGCGGGGCTTCACTGACTGGGGTCCTATAAAGGTAGCAGCAAGTCAGGCAGCGGTACAGACAGCTGCAGCGGCACAGGAGCTAGCCAACAGAGCTGTAAACAGGGGAGTTTGAGTGGGAGTTCTGTTGGAGGAGAAGGTATTGGTGTGTGTGTGTGTGTGTGTGTTTGGTTTTGTTTTGGTAATATCTGTATGTGTAGGGGCTTTTTGCTGGGAGAGAAGCTGAGCCCTGATTAGGGGGCGGGTCTTCACTGACTAGCGGTCCTATAAAAATAGCAGCCAATCAGGCAGCGGCACAGACAGCTGCAGCGGCACAGGAGCTAGCCAACAGAGCTGTAAACAGGGGAGTTTGAGTGGGAGTTCTGTTGGAGGAGAAGGTACCTGTGTGTGTTTGGTTTTGTATTGGTGGTATCTGTATGTGCAGGGGCTTTGTGCTGGGAGAGAAGCTGAGCCCTGATTAGGGGGCGGGGCTTCCCTGACTAGGGGTCCTATAAAGGTAGCAGCCAGTCAGGCAGCGGCACAGGAGCTAGCAAACAGAGCTGTAAACAGGGGAGTTTGAGTGGGAGTTCTGTTGGAGGAGAAGGTATTTGTGTGTGTTTGGTTTTGTATTGGTAGTATCTGTATGTGTAGGGGCTTTGTGTTGGGAGAGAAGCTGAGCCCTGATTAGGGTGCGGGGCTTCACTGACCAGGGGTCCTATAAAGGTAGCAGCCAGTCAGGCAGCGGCACAGATGCTGCAGTGGCAGAGGAGCTAGCCAACAGAGCTGTAAACAGGGGAGTATGAGTGGGAGTTCTGTTGGAGGAGAAGGTACTTGTGTGTGTTTGGTTTTGTATTGGTGGTATCTGTATGTGCAGGGCCTTTGTGCTGGGAGAGAAGCTGAGCCCTGATTAGGGGGCGGGGCTTCACTGACTAGGGGTCCTATAAAGGTAGCAGCCAGTCAGGCAGCGGCACAGGAGCTAGCAAACAGAGCTGTAAACAGGGGAGTTTGAGTGGGAGTTCTGTTGGAGGAAAAGGTATTTGTGTGTGTGTTTGGCTTTGTATTGGTGGTATCTGTATGTGTAGAGGCTTGGAGGGGCTTTGTGCTGGGAGAGAAGCTGAGTCCTGATTAGGGGGCGGGGCTTCACTGACTAGCGGTCCTATAAAAATAGCAGCCAATCAGGCAGCGGAACAGACAGCTGCAGCGGCACAGGAGCTAGCAAACAGAGCTGTAAACAGGGGAGTATGAGTGGGAGTTCTCTTGGAGTAGAAGGTACTTGTGTGTGTTTGGTTTTGTATTGGTGGTATCTGTATGTGTAGGGGCTTTGTGCTGGGAGAGAAGCTGAGCCGTGATTAGGGGGCGGGGCTTCACTGACTAGGGGTCCTAGAAAGGTATCAGCCAGTCAGGCAGCGGCACAGACAGCTGCAGCGGCATAGGAGCTAGCAAACAGAGGTGTAAACAGGGGAGTTTGAGTGGGAGTTCTGTTGGAGTAGAAGGTATTTGTGTGTGTTTGGTTTTGTATTGGTGGTATCTGTATGTGTAGGGTCTTTGTCCTGGGAGAGAAGCTGAGCCCTGATTAGGGGGCGGGGCTTCCCTGGCTAGGGGTCCTATAAAGGTAGCAGCCAGTCAGGCAGCGGCACAGGAGCTATCAAACAGAGCTGTAAACAGGGGAGTTTGAGTGGGAGTTCTGTTGGAGTAGAAGGTATCTGTGTGTGTTTGGTTTTGTATTGGTATTATCTGTGTGTGTAGGGGCTTTGTGCTGGGAGAGAAGCTGAGCCCTGATTAGGGTGCGGGGCTTCACTGACCAGGGGTCCTATTAAGGTAGCAGCCAGTCAGGCAGCGGCACAGATGCTGCAGTGGCAGAGGAGCTAGCCAACAGAGCTGTAAACAGGGGAGTATGAGTGGGAGTTCTGTTGGAGGAGAAGGTACTTGTGTGTGTTTGGTTTTGTATTGGTGGTATCTGTATGTGCAGGGGCTTTGTGCTGGGAGAGAAGCTGAGCCCTGATTAGGGGGCGGGGCTTCCCTGACTAGGGGTCCTATAAAGGTAGCAGCCAGTCAGGCAGCGGCACAGGAGCTAGCAAACAGAGCTGTAAACAGGGGAGTTTGAGTGGGAGTTCTGTTGGAGGAAAAGGTATTTGTGTGTGTTTGGTTTTGTATCGGTAGTATCTGTATGTGTAGAGGCTTTGTGCTGGGAGAGAAGATGAGCCCTGATTAGGGGGCGGGGCTTCACTGACTGGGGTCCTATAAAGGTGGCAGCAAGTCAGGCAGCGGCACAGACAGCTGAGGCGGCACAGGAGCTAGCCAACAGAGCTGTAAACAGGGGAGTTTGAGTGGGAGTTCTGTTGGAGGAGAACGTATTTGTGTGTGTGTGTGTGTGTGTTTGGTTTTGTTTTGGTAATACCTGTATGTGTAGGGGCTTTTTGCTGGGAGAGAAGCTGAGCCCTGATTAGGGGGCGGGGCTTCACTGACTAGGGGTCCTATAAAGGTAGCAGCCAATCAGGCAGCGGCACAGACAGCTGCAGCGGCACAGGAGCTAGCCAACAGAGCTGTAAACAGGGGAGTATGAGTGGGAGTTCTGTTGGAGTAGAAGGTACTTGTGTGTGTTTGGTTTTGTATTGGTGGTATCTGTATGTGGAGGGGCTTTGTGCTGGGAGAGAAGCTGAGCCGTGATTAGGGGGCGGTTCTTCACTGACTAGGGGTCCTAGAAAGGTATCAGCCAGTCAGGCAGCAACACAGACAGCTGCAGCGGCACAGGAGCTAGCAAACAGAGCTGTAAACAGGGGAGTATGAGTGGGAGTTCTGTTGGAGTAGAAGGTATTTGTGTGTGTTTGGTTTTGTATTGGTGGTATCTGTATGTGTAGGGTCTTTTTCCTGGGAGAGAAGCTGAGCCCTGATTAGGGGGCGGGGCTTCCCTGGCTAGGGGTCCTATAAAGGTAGCAGCCAGTCAGGCAGCGGCACAGGAGCTAGCAAACAGAGCTGTAAACAGGGGAGTTTGAGTGGGAGTTCTGTTGGAGTAGAAGGTATCTGTGTGTGTTTGGTTTTGTATTCTTAGTATCTGTATGTGTATGGGCTTTGTGCTGGGAGAGAAGCTGAGCCCTGATTAGGGGGCGGGGCTTCCCTGACTAGGGGTCCAATAAAGGTAGCAGCCAGTCAGGCAGCGGCACAGGAGCTAGCCAACAGAGCTGTAAACAGGGGAGTTTGAGTGGGAGTTCTGTTGGAGGAGAAGGTATTTGTGGGTGTTTGGTTTTGTATTGGTAGTATCTGTATGTGGAGGGGCTTTGTGCTGGGAGAGAATCTGAGCCCTGATTACGGGGCGGGGCTTCCCTGACTAGGGGTCCTATAAAGGTAGCAGCCAGTCAGGCAGCGGCACAGGAGCTAGCAAACAGAGCTGTAAACAGGGGAGTTTGAGTGCGAGTTCTGTTGGAGGAGAAGGTACTTGTGTGTGTTTGGTTTTGTATTGGTGGTATCTGTATGTGCAGGGGCTTTGTGCTGGGAGAGAAGCTGAGCCCTGATTAGGGTGCGGGGCTTCACTGACCAGGGGTCCTATAAAGGTAGCAGCCAGTCAGGCAGCGGCACAGATGCTGCAGTGGCAGAGGAGCTAGCCAACAGAGCTGTAAACAGGGGAGTATGAGTGGGAGTTCCGATGGAGTAGAAGGTATTTGTGTGTGTTTGGTTTTGTATTGGTGGTATCTGTATGTGTAGGGTCTTTGTCCTGGGAGAGAAGCTGAGCCCTGATTAGGGGGCGGGGCTTCCCTGGCTAGGGGTCCTATAAATTTAGCAGCCAGTCAGGCAGCGGCACAGGAGCTATCAAACAGAGCTGTAAACAGGGGAGTTTGAGTGGGAGTTCTGTTGGAGTAGAAGGTATCTGTGTGTGTTTGGTTTTGTATTCTTAGTATCTGTATGTGTATGGGCTTTGTGCTGGGAGAGAAGCTGAGCCCTGATTAGGGGGCGGGGCTTCACTGACTAGGGGTCCTATAAAGGTTGCAGCCAGTCAGGCAGCGGCACAGGAGCTATCAAACAGAGCTGTAAACAGGGGAGTTTGAGTGGGAGTTCTGTTGGAGTAGAAGGTATTTGTGTGTGTTTGGTTTTGTATTGGTAGTATCTGTGTGTGTAGGGGCTTTGTGCTGGGACAGAAGCTGAGCCCTCATTAGGGGGCGGGGCTTCACTGACCAGGGGTCTTATAAAGGTTGCAGCCAGTCAGGCAGCGTCACAGATGCTGCAGTGGCAGAGGAGCTAGCCAACAGAGCTGTAAACAGGGGAGTATGAGTGGGAGTTCTGTTGGAGGAGAAGGTACTTGTGTGTGTTTGGTTTTGTATTGGTGGTATCTGTATGTGCAGGGGCTTTGTGCTGGGAGAGAAGCTGAGCCCTGAATAGGGGGCGGGGCTTCCCTGACTAGGGGTCCTATAAAGGTAGCAGCCAGTCAGGCAGCGGCACAGGAGCTAGCAAACAGAGCTGTAAACAGGGGAGTTTGAGTGGGAGTTCTGTTGGAGGAGAAGGTATTTGTGTGTGTGTGTGTGCGTGTGTTTGGTTTTGTTTTGGTAGTATCTGTATGTGTAGGGGCTTTTTGCTGGGAGGGAAGCTGAGCCCTGATTAGGGGGCGGGGCTTCACTGACTAGGGGTCCTAGAAAGGTATCAGCCAGTCAGGCAGCGGCACAGGAGCTAGAAAACAGAGCTGTAAACAGGGGAGTTTGAGTGGGAGTTCTGTTGGAGTAGAAGGTACTTGTGTGTGTTTCGTTTTGTATTGGTGGTATCTGTATGTGTAGGGTCTTTGTCCTGGGAGAGAAGCTGAGCCCTGAACAGGGGGCGGGGCTTCCCTGGCTAGGGGTCCTGTAAAGGTTGCAGCCAGTCAGGCAGCGGCACAGGAGCTATCAAACAGAGCTGTAAACAGGGGAGTTTGAGTGGGAGCTCTGTTGGAGGAGAAGGTATTTGTGTGTGTTTGCTTTTGTATTCTTAGTATCTGTATGTGTAGGGGCTTTGTGTTGGGAGAGAAGCTGAGCCCTGATTAGGGGGCGGGGCTTCCCTGACTAGGGGTCCTATAAAGGTAGCAGCCAGTCAGGCAGCGGCACAGGAGCTAGCCAACAGAGCTGTAAACAGGGGAGTTTGAGTGGGAGTTCTGTTGGAGGAGAAGGTACCTGTGTGTGTTTGGTTTTGTATTGGTGGTATCTGTATGTGCAGGGGCTTTGTGCTGGGAGAGAAGCTGAGCCCTGATTAGGGGGCGGGGCTTCCCTGACTAGGGGTCCTATAAAGGTAGCAGCCAATCAGGCAACGGCACAGACAGCTGCAGCGGAGCAGGAGCTAGCAAACAGAGCTGTAAACAGGGGAGTTTGAGTGGGAGTTCTGTTGGAGGAGAAGGTATTTGTGTGTGTTTGGTTTTGTATTGGTAGTATCTGTATGTGTAGGGGCTTTGTGCTGGGAGAGAAGCTGAGCCCTGATTAGGGGGCGGGGCTTCACTGCCTACGGGTCCTATAAAGGTAGCAGCCAGTCAGGCAGCCGCACAGACAGCTGCAGCGGCACAGGAGCTAGCAAACAGAGCTGTAAACGGGAGTTTGAGTGGGAGTTCTGTTGGAGGAGAAGGTATTTGTGTGTGTTTGGTTTTGTATTGTTAGTATCTGTATGTTTAGGGGCTTTGTGCTGGGAGAGAAGCTGAGCCCTGATTCGGGGGCGGGGCTTCCCTGACAAGGGGTCCTATAAAGGTAGCAGCCAGTCAGGCAGCGGCACAGGAGTGAGCAAACAGAGCTCTAAACAGGGGAGTTTGAGTGGGAGTTCTGTTGGAGTAGAAGGTATTTGTGTGTGTTTGGATTTGTATTGGTAGTATTTGTATGTGTAGAGGCTTTGTGGTGGGAGAGAAGCTGAGCCCTGATTAGTGGGCGGGGCTTCCCTGACTAGGGGTCCTATAAAGGTTGCAGCCAGTCAGGGAGCGGCACAGGAGCTATCAAACAGAGCTGTAAACAGGGGAGTTTGAGTGGGAGTTCTGTTGGAGGAGAAGGTATTTGTGTGTGTTTGGTTTTGTATTGGTAGTATCTGTGTGTGTAGGGGCTCTGTGCTGGGACAGAAGCTGAGCCCTGATTAGGGGGCGGGGCTTCACTGACTAGGGGTCCTATAAAGGTAACAGCCAGTCAGGCAGCGGCACAGACAGCTGCAGCGGCACAGGAGCTAGCAAACAAAGCTGTAAGCCGGGAAGTTTGAGTGGGAGTTCTGTTGGAGGAGAAGGTATTTGTTTGTGTTTGGTTTTGTATTCTTAGTATCTGTATGTGTAGGGGCTTTGTGTTGGGAGAGAAGCTGAGCCCTGATTAGGGGGCGGGGCTTCCCTCACTAGGGGTCCTATAAAGGTAGCAGCCAGTCAGGCAGCGGCACAGGAGCTAGCAAACAGAGCTGTAAACAGGGGAGTTTGAGTGGGAGTTCTGTTGGAGGAGAAGGTACTTGTGTGTGTTTGGTTTTGTATTGGTGGTATCTGTATGTGCAGGGGCTTTGTGCTGGGAGAGAAGCTGAGCCGTGATTAGGGGGCGGGGCTTCCCTGACTAGGGGTCCTATAAAGGTAGCAGCCAGTCAGGCAGCGGCACAGGAGCTAGCAAACAGAGCTGTAAAGAGGGGAGTTTGAGTGGGAGTTCTGTTGGAGGAGAAGGTATTTGTGTGTGTTTGGTTTTGTATTGGTGGTATCTGTATGTGTAGAGGCTTGGAGGGGCTTTGTGCTGGGAGAGAAGCTGAGCCCTGATTAGGGGGCGGGGCTTCCCTGACTAGGGGTCCTATAAAGGTTGCAGCCAGTCAGGCAGCGGCACAGGAGCTATCAAACAGAGCTGTAAACAGGGGATTTTGAGTGGGAGTTCTGTTGGAGGAGAAGGTATTTGTGTGTGTTTGGTTTTGTATTGTTAGTATCTGTATGTGTATGGGCTTTGTGCTGGGAGAGAAGCTGAGCCCTGATTCGGGGGCGGGGCTTCCCTGACTAGGGGTCCTATAAAGGTATCAGCCAGTCAGGCAGCGGCACAGACAGCTGCAGCGGCACAGGAGCTAGCCAACAGAGCTGTAAACAGGGGAGTTTGAGTGGGAGTTCTGTTGGAGGAGAAGGTATTTGTGTGTGTTTGGTTTCGTATTGGTGGTATCTGTATGTGTAGGGGCTTTGTCCTGGGAGAGAAGCTGAGCCCTGATTAGGAGGCGGGGCTTCCCTGGCTAGGGGTCCTATAAAGGTTGCAGCCAGTCAGGCAGCGGCACAGGAGCTATCAAACAGAGCTGTAAACAGGGGAGTTTGAGTGGGAGTTCTGTTGGAGTAGAAGGTATTTGTGTGTGTTTGGATTTGTATTGTTAGTATCTGTATGTGTAAGGGCTTTGTGCTGGGAGAGAAGCTGAGCCCTGATTAGGGGGCGGGGCTTCCCTGACTAGGGGTCCTATAAAGGTAGCAGCCAGTCAGGCAGCGGCACAGGAGCTAGCAAACAGAGCTGTAAACAGGGGAGTTTGAGTGGGAGTTCTGTTGGAGGAGAAGGTATTTGTGTTTGTCTTTGGTTTTGTATTGGTAGTATCTGTATGTGTAGAGGCTTGGAGGGGCTTTGTGCTGGGAAAGAAGCTGAGCCCTGATTAGTGGGCGGGGCTTCCCTGACTAGGGGTCCTATAAAGGTAGCAGCCAGTCAGGCAGCGGCACAGGAGCTAGCAAACAGTGCTGTAAACAGGGGAGTTTGAGTGGGAGTTCTGTTGGAGGAGAAGGTATTCGTGTGTGTTTGGTTTTGTGTTGGTGGTATCTGTATGTGTAGGGGCTTTGTGCTGGGAGAGAAGCTGAGCCCTGATTAGGGGGCGGGGCTTCACTGACTAGGGGTCCTAGAAAGGTAGCAGCCAGTCAGGCAGCAGCACAGACAGCTGCAGCGGCACAGGAGCTAGAAAACAGAGCTGTAAACAGGGGAGTTTGAGTGGGAGTTCTGTTGGAGGAGAAGGTATTTGTGTGTGTTTGCTTTTGTATTGGTAGTATCTGTATGTGTAGGGGCTTTGTGCTGGGAGAGAAGCTGAGCCGTGATTAGGGGGCGGGGCTTCACTGACTAGGGGTCCAAAAAAGGTGTCAGGCAGCGGCACAGACAGCTGCAGCGGCACAGGAGCTAGCAAACAGAGCTGTAAACAGCGGAGTTTGAGTGGGAGTTCTGTTGGAGGAGAAGGTATTTGTGTGTGTTTGGTTTTGTATTGGTGGTATCTGTATGTGTAGGGGCTTTGTCCTGGGAGAGAAGCTGAGCCCTGATTAGGGGGCGGGGCTTCCCTGGGTAGGGGTCCTATAAAGGTAGCAGCCAGTCAGGCAGCGGCACAGGAGCTAGCAAACAGAGCTGTAAACAGGGGAGTTTGAGTGGGAGTTCTGTTGGAGGAGAAGGTACTTGTGTGTGTTTGGTTTTGTATTGGTGGTATCTGTATGTGTAGGGGCTTTGTCCTGGGAGAGAAGCTGAGCCCTGATTAGGGAGCGGGGCTTCCCTGGCTAGGGGTCCTATAAAGGTAGCAGCCAGTCAGGCAGCGGCACAGGAGCTAGCAAACAGAGCTGTAAACAGGGGAGTTGGAGTGGGAGTTCTGTTGGAGGAGAAGGTATTCGTGTGTGTTTGGTTTTGTGTTGGTGGTATCTGTATGTGTAGGGGCTTTGTGCTGGGACAGAAGATGAGCCCTGATCAGGGGGCGGGGCTTCCCTGACTAGGGGTCCTATAAAGGTAGCAGCCAGTCAGGCAGCGGCACAGGAGGGAGCAAACAGAGCTCTAAACAGGGGAGTTTGAGTGGGAGTTCTGTTGGAGGAGAAGGTATTTGTGTGTGTTTGGATTTGTATTGGTAGTATTTGTATGTGTAGAGGCTTTGTGGTGGGAGAGAAGCTGAGCCCTGATTAGGGGGCGGGGCTTCCCTGACTAGGGGTCCTATAAAGGTAGCAGCCAGTCAGGCAGCGGCACAGGAGCTAGCACACAGAGATGTAAACAGGGGAGTTTGAGTGGGAGTTCTGTTGGAGGAGAAGGTATTTGTGTGTGTTTGGATTTGTATTGGTAGTATCTGTATGTGTCGGGGCTTTGTGCTGGGAGAGAAGCTGAGCCCTGATTAGGGGGCGGGGCTTCCCTGACTAGGGGTCCTATAAAGGTAGCAGCCAATCAGGCAGCGGCACAGAGAGCTGCAGCGGCACAGGAGCTAGCAAACAGAGCTGTAAACAGGGGAGTTTGAGTGGGAGTTCTGTTGGAGGAGAAGGTATTTTTGTGTGTGTGTGTGTATGTGTGTGTTTGGTTTTGTTTTGGTAGTATCTGTATGTGTAGGGGCTTTGTCCTGGGAGAGAAGCTGAGCCCTGATTAGGGGGCGGGGCTTCCCTGGCTAGGGGTCCTATAAAGGTAGCAGCCAGTCAGGCAGCGGCACAGGAGCTATCAAACAGAGCTGTAAACAGGGGAGTTTGAGTGGGAGTTCTGTTGGAGTAGAAGGTATCTGTGTGTGTTTGGTTTTGTATTCTTAGTATCTGTATGTGTATGGGCTTTGTGCTGGGAGAGAAGCTGAGCCCTGATTAGTGGGCGGGGCTTCCCTGACTAGGGGTCCTATAAAGGTTGCAGCCAGTCAGGCAGCGGCACAGGAGCTATCAAACAGAGCTGTAAACAGGGGAGTTTGAGTGGGAGTTCTGTTGGAGGAGAAGGTATTTGTGTGTGTTTGGATTTGTATTGGTAGTATCTGTATGTGTCGGGGCTTTGTGCTGGGAGAGAAGCTGAGCCCTGATTAGGGGGCGGGTCTTCCCTGACTAGGGGTCCTATAAAGGTAGCAGCCAATCAGGCAGCGGCACAGAGAGCTGCAGCGGCACAGGAGCTAGCAAACAGAGCTGTAAACAGGGGAGTTTGAGTGGGAGTTCTGTTGGAGGAGAAGGTATTTGTGTGTGTTTGGTTTTGTATCGGTAGTATCTGTATGTGTAGAGGCTTTGTGCTGGGAGAGAAGATGAGCCCTGATTAGGGGGCGGGGCTTCACTGACTGGGGTCCTATAAAGGTAGCAGCAAGTCAGGCAGCGGCACAGACAGCTGCAGCGGCACAGGAGCTAGCCAACAGAGCTGTAAACAGGGGAGTTTGAGTGGGAGTTCTGTTGGAGGAGAAGGTATTTGTGTGTGTGTGTGTGTTTGGTTTTGTTTTGGTAATATCTGTATGTGTAGGGGCTTTTTGCTGGGAGAGAAGCTGAGCCCTGATTAGGGGGCGGGTCTTCACTGAGTAGGGGTCCTATAAAGGTAGCAGCCAATCAGGCAGCGGCACAGACAGCTGCAGCGGCACAGGAGCTAGCCAACAGAGCTGTAAACAGGGGAGTTTGAGTGGGAGTTCTGTTGGAGGAG
This sequence comes from Lepidochelys olivacea, assembly GCF_965140295.1. NCBI lineage: Eukaryota > Metazoa > Chordata > Testudines > Cheloniidae > Lepidochelys > Lepidochelys olivacea. The sequence continues at coordinate 4,574,198 of NC_140428.1, forward strand.
AAGGTACCTGTGTGTGTTTGGTTTTGTATTGGTGGTATCTGTATGTGCAGAGGCTTTGTGCTGGGAGAGAAGCTGAGCCCTGATTAGGGGGCGGGGCTTCACTGACTAGGGGTCCTATAAAGGTAGCAGCCAATCAGGCAGCGGCACAGACAGCTGCAGCGGCACAGGAGCTAGCAAACAGAGGTGTAAACAGGGGAGTTTGAGTGGGAGTTCTGTTGGAGGAGAAGGTATTTGTGTGTGTTTGGTTTTGTATCGGTAGTATCTGTATGTGTAGAGGCTTTGTGCTGGGAGAGAAGCTGAGCCCTGATTAGGGGGCGGGGCTTCACTGACTAGGGGTCCTATAAAGGTAGCAGCCAATCAGGCAGCGGCACAGACAGCTGCAGCGGCACAGGAGCTAGCCAACAGAGCTGTAAACAGGGGAGTTTGAGTGGGAGTTCTGGTGGAGGAGAAGGTATTTGTGTGTGTTTGGTTTTGCATTGTCAGTATCTGTATGTGTAGGGGCTTTGTGCTGGGAGAGAAGCTGAGCCCTGATTAGGGGGCGGGGCTTCACTGACTAGGGGTCCTATAAAGGTAGCAACCAGTCAGGCAGCGGCACAGGAGCTAGCAAACAGAGCTGTAAACAGCGGAGTTTGAGTGGGAGTTCTGTTGGAGGAAAAGGTATTTGTGTGTGTGTGTGTGTGTGTGTGTGTTTGGTTTTGTTTTGGTAGTATCTGTATGTGTAGGGGCTTTTTGCTGGGAGAGAAGCTGAGCCCTGATTAGGGGGCGGGGCTTCCCTGGCTAGGGGTCCTATAAAGGTAGCAGCCAGTCAGGCAGCGGCACAGGAGCTATCAAACAGAGCTGTAAACAGGGGAGTTTGAGTGGGAGTTCTGTTGGAGGAAAAGGTATTTGTGTGTGTTTGGTTTTGTATTGGTAGTATCTGTGTGTGTAGGGGCTCTGTGCTGGGACAGAAGCTGAGCCCTGATTAGGGGGCGGGGCTTCACTGACTAGGGGTCCTATAAAGGTAACAGCCAGTCAGGCAGCGGCACAGGAGCTAGCAAACAGAGCTGTAAACAGGGGAGTTTGAGTGGGAGTTCTGTTGGAGGAGAAGGTATTTGTGTGTGTTTGGTTTTGTATCGGTAGTATCTGTATGTGTAGAGGCTTTGTGCTGGGAGAGAAGATGAGCCCTGATTAGGGAGCGGGGCTTCACTGACTGGGGTCCTATAAAGGTAGCAGCAAGTCAGGCAGCGGCACAGACAGCTGCAGCGGCACAGGAGCTAGCCAACAGAGCTGTAAACAGGGGAGTTTGAGTGGGAGTTCTGTTGGAGGAGAAGGTACCTGTGTGTGTTTGGTTTTGTATTGGTGGTATCTGTATGTGTAGGGGCTTTGTGCTGGGAGAGAAGCTGAGCCCTAATTAGGGGGCGGGGCTTCCCTGACTAGGGGTCCAATAAAGGTAGCAGCCAGTCAGGCAGCGGCACAGGAGCTATCAAACAGAGCTGTAAACAGGGGAGTTTGAGTGGGAGTTCTGTTGGAGGAGAAGGTATTTGTGTGTGTTTGGTTTTGTATTGGTAGTATCTGTATGTGTAGGGGCTTTGTGTTGGGAGAGAAGCTGAGCCCTGATTAGGGTGCGGGGCTTCACTGCCTACGGGTCCTATAAAGGTAGCAGCCAGTCAGGCAGCCGCACAGACAGCTGCAGCGGCACAGGAGCTAGCAAACAGAGCTTAAACAGGGGAGTTTGAGTGGGAGTTCTTTTGGAGGAGAAGGTATTTGTGTGTGTTTGGTTTTGTATTGTTAGTATCTGTATGTGTAGGGGCTTTGTTCTGGGAGAGAAGCTGAGCCCTGATTAGTGGGCGGGGTTCCCTGACCAGGGGTCCTATAAAGGTTGCAGCCAGTCAGGCAGCGGCACAGGAGCTATCAAACAGTGCTGTAAACAGGGGAGTTTGAGTGGGAGTTCTGTTGGAGTAGAAGGTATTTGTGTGTGTTTTGTTTTGTATTGGTAGTATCTGTATGTGTAGGGGCTTTGTGCTGGGACAGAAGCTGAGCCCTGATTAGGGGGCGGGACTTCACTGACTAGGGGTCCTATAAAGGTAGCAACCAGTCAGGCAGCCGCACAGACAGCTGCAGCGGCACAGGAGCTAGCAAACAGAGCTGTAAACAGGGGAGTTTGAGTGGGAGTTCTGGTGGAGGAGAAGGTATTTGTGTGTGTTTGGTTTTGCATTGTCAGTATCTGTATGTGTAGGGGCTTTGTGCTGGGAGAGAAGCTGAGCCCTGATTAGGGGGCGGGGCTTGACTGACTAGGGGTCCTAGAAAGGTATCAGCCAGTCAGGCAGCGGCACAGGAGCTAGCCAACAGAGCTGTAAACAGGGGAGTTTGAGTGGGAGTTCTGTTGGAGGAGAAGGTATTTGTGTGTGTTTGGTTTTGTATTGGTAGTATCTGTATGTGTAGGGGCTTTGTGCTGGGAGAGAAGCTGAGCCGTGATTAGGGGGCGGGGCTTCACTGACTAGGGGTCCAAAAAAGGTATCAGCCAGTCAGGCAGCGGCACAGACAGCTGCAGCGGCACAGGAGCTAGCAAACAGAGCTGTAAACAGGGGAGTTTGAGTGGGAGTTCTGTTGGAGGAGAAGGTATTTGTGTGTGTTTGGTTTTGTATTGGTGGTATCTGTATGTGTAGGGGCTTTGTCCTGGGAGAGAAGCTGAGCCCTGATTAGGGGGCGGGGCTTTCCTGGGTAGGGGTCCTATAAAGGTAGCAGCCAGTCAGGCAGCGGCACAGGAGCTAGCAAACAGATCTGTAAACAGGGGAGTTTGAGTGGGAGTTCTGTTGGAGGAGAAGGTACTTGTGTGTGTTTGGTTTTGTATTGGTGGTATCTGTATGTGTAGGGGCTTTGTCCTGGGAGAGAAGCTGAGCCCTGATTAGGGAGCGGGGCTTCCCTGGCTAGGGGTCCTATAAAGGTAGCAGCCAGTCAGGCAGCGGCACAGGAGCTAGCAAACAGAGCTGTAAACAGGGGAGTTGGAGTGGGAGTTCTGTTGGAGGAGAAGGTATTTGTGTGTGTTTGGTTTTGTATTGGTTGTATCTGTATGTGTAGAGGCTTGGAGGGGCTTTGTGCTGGGAGAGAAGCTGAGCCCTGATTAGGGGGCGGGGCTTCCCTGACTAGGGGTCCTATAAAGGTTGCAGCCAGTCAGGCAGCGGCACAGGAGCTATCAAACAGAGCTGTAAACAGGGGATTTTGAGTGGGAGTTCTGTTGGAGGAGAAGGTATTTGTGTGTGTTTGGTTTTGTATTGTTAGTATCTGTATGTGTATGGGCTTTGTGCTGGGAGAGAAGCTGAGCCCTGATTCGGGGGCGGGGCTTCTCTGACTAGGGGTCCTATAAAGGTATCAGCCAGTCAGGCAGCGGCACAGACAGCTGCAGCGGCACAGGAGCTAGCAAACAGAGCTGTAAACAGGGGAGTTTGAGTGGGAGTTCTGTTGGAGTAGAAGGTATTTGTGTGTGTTTGGATTTGTATTGTTAGTATCTGTATGTGTAAGGGCTTTGTGCTGGGAGAGAAGCTGAGCCCTGATTAGGGGGCGGGGCTTCCCTGACTAGGGGTCCTATAAAGGTAGCAGCCAGTCAGGCAGCGGCACAGGAGCTAGCAAACAGAGCTGTAAACAGGGGAGTTTGAGTGGGAGTTCTGTTGGAGGAGAAGGTATTTGTGTGTGTCTTTGGTTTTGTATTGGTAGTATCTGTATGTGTAGGGGCTTCGTGCTGGGACAGAAGATGAGCCCTGATTAGGGGGCGGGGCTTCCCTGACTAGGGGTCCTATAAAGGTAGCAGCCAGTCAGGCAGCGGCACAGGAGCTAGCAAACAGAGCTGTAAACAGGGGAGTTTGAGTGGAAGTTCTGTTGGAGGAGAAGGTATTTGTGTGTGTTTGGTTTTGTATTGGTGGTATCTGTATGTGTAGAGGCTTGGAGGGGCTTTGTGCTGGGAAAGAAGCTGAGCCCTGATTAGTGGGCGGGGCTTCCCTGACTAGGGGTCCTATAAAGGTAGCAGCCAGTCAGGCAGCGGCACAGGAGCTAGCAAACAGTGGTGTAAACAGGGGAGTTTGAGTGGGAGTTCCTTTGGAGGAGAAGGTATTTGTGTGTGTTTGGTTTTGTATTGGTAGTATCTGTATGTGTAGGGGCTTTGTCCTGGGAGAGAAGCTGAGCCTTGATTAGGGAGCGGGGCTTCCCTGGGTAGGGGTCCTATAAAGGTAGCAGCCAGTCAGGCAGTGGCACAGGAGCTAGCAAACAGAGCTGTAAACAGGGGAGTTGGAGTGGGAGTTCTGTTGGAGGAGAAGGTATTCGTGTGTGTTTGGTTTTGTGTTGGTGGTATCTGTATGTGTAGGGGCTTTGTGCTGGGACAGAAGATGAGCCCTGATTAGGGGGCGGGGCTTCCCTGACTAGGGGTCCTATAAAGGTAGCAGCCAGTCAGGCAGCGGCACAGGAGCTTGCAAACAGAGCTGTAAACAGGGGAGTTTGAGTGGGAGTTCTGTTGGAGGAGAAGGTACTTGTGTGTGTTTGGTATTGTATTGGTGGTATCTGTATGTGTAGGGTCTTTGTCCTGGGAGAGAAGCTGAGCCCTGATTAGGGGGCGGGGCTTCCCTGGCTAGGGGTCCTATAAAGGTAGCAGCCAGTCAGGCAGCGGCACAGGAGCTATCAAACAGAGCTGTAAACAGGGGCGTTTGAGAGGGAGTTCTGTTGGAGTAGAAGGTATCTGTGTGTGTTTGGTTTTGTATTCTTAGTATCTGTATGTGTATGGGCTTTGTGCTGGGAGAGAAGCTGAGCCCTGATTAGTGGGCGGGGCTTCCCTGACTAGGGGTCCTATAAAGGTTGCAGCCAGTCAGGCAGCGGCACAGGAGCTATCAAACAGAGCTGTAAACAGGGGAGTTTGAGTGGGAGTTCTGTTGGAGGAGAAGGTATTTGTGTGTGTTTGCTTTTGTATTGGTAGTATCTGTGTGTGTAGGGGCTTTGTCCTGGGACAGAAGCTGAGCCCTGATTAGGGGGCGGGGCTTCACTGACTAGGGGTCCTATAAAGGTAGCAGCCAGTCAGGCAGCGGCACAGAGCTGCAGCGGCACAGGAGCTAGCAAACAGAGCTGTAAACAGGGGAGTTTGAGTGGGAGTTCTGTTGGAGTAGAAGGTATTTGTGTGTGTTTGGATTTGTATTGTTAGTATCTGTATGTGTAAGGGCTTTGTGCTGGGAGAGAAGCTGAGCCCTGATTAGGGGGCGGGGCTTCCCTGACTAGGGGTCCTATAAAGGTAGTAGCCAGTCAGGCAGCGGCACAGGAGCTAGCAAACAGAGCTGTAAACAGGGGAGTTTGAGTGGGAGTTCTGTTGGAGGAGAAGGTATTTGTGTGTGTGTGTGTGTGTGTGTGTTTGGTTTTGTTTTGGTAGTATCTGTATGTGTAGGGGCTTTGTCCTGGGAGAGAAGCTGAGCCCTGATTAGGGGGCGGGGCTTCCCTGGCTAGGGGTCCTATAAAGGTAGCAGCCAGTCAGGCAGCGGCACAGGAGCTAGCAAACAGAGCTGTAAACAGGGGAGTTTGAGTGGGAGTTCTGTTGGAGTAGAAGGTATCTGTGTGTGTTTGGTTTTGTATTCTTAGTATCTGTATGTGTATGGGCTTTGTGCTGGGAGAGAAGCTGAGCCCTGATTAGGGGGCGGGGCTTCCCTGACTAGGGGTCCTATAAAGGTTGCAGCCAGTCAGGCAGCGGCACAGGAGCTATCAAACAGAGCTGTAAACAGGGGAGTTTGAGTGGGAGTTCTGTTGGAGGAGAAGGTATTTGTGTGTGTTTGCTTTTGTATTGGTAGTATCTGTGTGTGTAGGGGCTTTGTCCTGGGACAGAAGCTGAGCCCTGATTAGGGGGCGGGGCTTCACTGACTAGGGGTCCTATAAAGGTAGCAGCCAGTCAGGCAGCGGCACAGACAGCTGCAGCGGCACAGGAGCTAGCAAACAGAGCTGTAAACAGGGGAGTTTGAGTGGGAGTTCTGTTGGAGGAGAAGGTACTTGTGTGTGTTTGGTTTTGTATTGGTGGTATCTGTATGTGCAGGGCCTTTGTGCTGGGAGAGAAGCTGAGCCCTGATTAGGGGGCGGGGCTTCACTGACTAGGGGTCCTATAAAGGTAGCAGCCAGTCAGGCAGCGGAACAGGAGCTAGCAAACAAAGCTGTAAGCCGGGGAGTTTGAGTGGGAGTTCTGTTGGAGGAGAAGGTATTTGTGTGTGTTTGGTTTTGTATTCTTAGTATCTGTATGTGTAGGGGCTTTGTGTTGGGAGAGAAGCTGAGCCCTGATTAGGGGGCGGGGCTTCACTGACTGGGGTCCTATAAAGGTAGCAGCAAGTCAGGCAGCGGCACAGACAGCTGCAGCGGCACAGGAGCTAGCCAACAGAGCTGTAAACAGGGGAGTTTGAGTGGGAGTTCTGTTGGAGGAGAAGGTATTTGTGTGTGTGTGTGTGTGTTTGGTTTTGTTTTGGTAATATCTGTATGTGTAGGGGCTTTTTGCTGGGAGAGAAGCTGAGCCCTGATTAGGGGGCGGGTCTTCACTGAGTAGGGGTCCTATAAAGGTAGCAGCCAATCAGGCAGCGGCACAGACAGCTGCAGCGGCACAGGAGCTAGCCAACAGAGCTGTAAACAGGGGAGTTTGAGTGGGAGTTCTGTTGGAGGAGAAGGTACCTGTGTGTGTTTGGTTTTGTATTGGTGGTATCTGTATGTGCAGAGGCTTTGTGCTGGGAGAGAAGCTGAGCCCTGATTAGGGGGCGGGGCTTCACTGACTAGGGGTCCTATAAAGGTAGCAGCCAATCAGGCAGCGGCACAGACAGCTGCAGCGGCACAGGAGCTAGCCAACAGAGCTGTAAACAGGGGAGTTTCAGTGGGAGTTCTGTTGGAGGAGAAGGTATTTGTGTGTGTTTGGTTTTGTATTCTTAGTATCTGTATGTGTAGGGGCTTTGTGCTGGGAGAGAAGCTGAGCCCTGATTAGTGGGCGGCGCTTCCCTGACTAGGGGTCCTATAAAGGATGCAGCCAGTCAGGCAGCGGCACAGGAGCTATCAAACAGAGCTGTAAACAGGGGAGTTTGAGTGGGAGTTCTGTTGGAGGAGAAGGTATTTGTGTGTGTTTGGTTTTGTATTGGTAGTATCTGTGTGTGTAGGGGCTTTGTCCTGGGACAGAAGCTGAGCCCTGATTAGGGGGCGGGGCTTCACTGACTAGGGGTCCTATAAAGGTAGCAGCCAGTCAGGCAGCGGCACAGACAGCTGCAGCGGCACAGGAGCTAGCAAACAGAGCTGTAAACAGGGGAGTTTGAGTGGGAGTTCTGTTGGAGGAGAAGGTATTTGTGTGTGTTTGGTTTTGTATCGGTAGTATCTGTATGTGTAGAGGCTTTCTGCTGGGAGAGAAGATGAGCCCTGATTAGGGGGCGGGGCTTCACTGACTGGGGTCCTATAAAGGTAGCAGCAAGTCAGGCAGCGGCACAGACAGCTGCAGCGGCACAGGAGCTAGCCAACAGAGCTGTAAACAGGGGAGTTTGAGTGGGAGTTCTGTTGGAGGAGAAGGTATTTGTGTGTGTTTGGTTTTGCATTGTCAGTATCTGTATGTGTAGGGGCTTTGTGCTGGGAGAGAAGCTGAGCCCTGATTAGGGGGCGGGGCTTCACTGACTAGGGGTCCTAGAAAGGTATCAGCCAGTCAGGCAGCGGCACAGACAGCTGCAGCGGCACAGGAGCTAGAAAACAGAGCTGTAAACAGGGGAGTTTGAGTGGGAGTTCTGTTGGAGTAGAAGGTACATGTGTGTGTTTGCTTTTGTATTGGTGGTATTTGTATGTGTAGGGTCTTTGTCCTGGGAGAGAAGCTGAGCCCTGATTAGGGGGCGGGGCTTCCCTGGCTAGGGGTCCTATAAAGGTAGCAGCCAGTCAGGCAGCGGCACAGGAGCTATCAAACAGAGCTGTAAACAGGGGAGTTTGAGTGGGAGTTCTGTTGGAGGAAAAGGTATTTGTGTGTGTTTGGTTTTGTATTGGTAGTATCTGTGTGTGTAGGGGCTCTGTGCTGGGACAGAAGCTGAGCCCTGATTAGGGGGCGGGGCTTCACTGACTGGGGTCCTATGAAGGTAGCAGCAAGTCAGGCAGCGGCACAGACAGCTGCAGCGGCACAGGAGCTAGCCAACAGAGCTGTAAACAGGGGAGTTTGAGTGGGAGTTCTGTTGGAGGAGAAGGTATTTGTGTGTGTGTGTGTGTTTGGTTTTGTTTTGGTAATATCTGTATGTGTAGGGGCTTTGTGCTGGGAGAGAAGCTGAGCCCTGATTAGGGGGCGGGTCTTCACTGAGTAGGGGTCCTATAAAGGTAGCAGCCAATCAGGCAGCGGCACAGACAGCTGCAGCGGCACAGGAGCTAGCCAACAGAGCTGTAAACAGGGGAGTTTGAGTGGGAGTTCTGTTGGAGGAGAAGGTACCTGTGTGTGTTTGGTTTTGTATTGGTGGTATCTGTATGTGCAGAGGCTTTGTGCTGGGAGAGAAGCTGAGCCCTGATTAGGGGGCGGGGCTTCACTGACTAGGGGTCCTATAAAGGTAGCAGCCAATCAGGCAGCGGCACAGACAGCTGCAGCGGCACAGGAGCTAGCAAACAGAGGTGTAAACAGGGGAGTTTGAGTGGGAGTTCTGTTGGAGGAGAAGGTATTTGTGTGTGTTTGGTTTTGTATCGGTAGTATCTGTATGTGTAGAGGCTTTCTGCTGGGAGAGAAGATGAGCCCTGATTAGGGGGCGGGGCTTCACTGACTGGGGTCCTATAAAGGTAGCAGCAAGTCAGGCAGCGGCACAGACAGCTGCAGCGGCACAGGAGCTAGCCAACAGAGCTGTAAACAGGGGAGTTTGAGTGGGAGTTCTGGTGGAGGAGAAGGTATTTGTGTGTGTTTGGTTTTGCATTGTCAGTATCTGTATGTGTAGGGGCTTTGTGCTGGGAGAGAAGCTGAGCCCTGATTAGGGGGCGGGGCTTCCCTGGCTAGGGGTCCTATAAAGGTAGCAGCCAGTCAGGCAGCGGCACAGGAGCTATCAAACAGAGCTGTAAACAGGGGAGTTTGAGTGGGAGTTCTGTTGGAGGAAAAGGTATTTGTGTGTGTTTGGTTTTGTATTGGTAGTATCTGTGTGTGTAGGGGCTCTGTGCTGGGACAGAAGCTGAGCCCTGATTAGGGGGCGGGGCTTCACTGACTAGGGGTCCTATAAAGGTAACAGCCAGTCAGGCAGCGGCACAGGAGCTAGCAAACAGAGCTGTAAACAGGGGAGTTTGAGTGGGAGTTCTGTTGGAGGAGAAGGTATTTGTGTGTGTTTGGTTTTGTATCGGTAGTATCTGTATGTGTAGAGGCTTTGTGCTGGGAGAGAAGATGAGCCCTGATTAGGGGGCGGGGCTTCACTGACTGGGGTCCTATAAAGGTAGCAGCAAGTCAGGCAGCGGCACAGACAGCTGCAGCGGCACAGGAGCTAGCCAACAGAGCTGTAAACAGGGGAGTTTGAGTGGGAGTTCTGTTGGAGGAGAAGGTACCTGTGTGTGTTTGGTTTTGTATTGGTGGTATCTGTATGTGTAGGGGCTTTGTGTTGGGAGAGAAGCTGAGCCCTGATTAGGGTGCGGGGCTTCCCTGACTAGGGGTCCTATAAAGGTAGCAGCCAGTCAGGCAGCGGAGCAGGAGCTAGCAAACAGAGCTGTAAACAGGGGAGTTTGAGTGGGAGTTCTGTTGGAGGAGAAGGTATTTGTGTGTGTTTGGTTTTGTATTGGTAGTATCTGTGTGTGTAGGGGCTTTGTGCTGGGACAGAAGCTGAGCCCTGATTAGGGGGCGGGGCTTCACTGCCTACGGGTCCTATAAAGGTAGCAGCCAGTCAGGCAGCGGCACAGGAGCTAGCAAACAGAGCTGTAAACAGGGGAGTTTGAGTGGGAGTTCTGTTGGAGGAGAAGGTATTTGTGTGTGTTTGGTTTTGTATTGGTAGTATCTGTATGTGTAGGGGCTTTGTGCTGGGAGAGAAGCGAAGCCCTGATTAGGGGGCGGGGCTTCACTGCCTACGGGTCCTATAAAGGTAGCAGCCAGTCAGGCAGCCGCACAGACAGCTGCAGCGGCACAGGAGCTAGCAAACAGAGCTTAAACAGGGGAGTTTGAGTGGGAGTTCTTTTGGAGGAGAAGGTATTTGTGTGTGTTTGGTTTTGTATTGTTAGTATCTGTATGTGTAGGGGCTTTGTTCTGGGAGAGAAGCTGAGCCCTGATTAGTGGGCGGGGTTCCCTGACCAGGGGTCCTATAAAGGTTGCAGCCAGTCAGGCAGCGGCACAGGAGCTATCAAACAGTGCTGTAAACAGGGGAGTTTGAGTGGGAGTTCTGTTGGAGTAGAAGGTATTTGTGTGTGTTTTGTTTTGTATTGGTAGTATCTGTATGTGTAGGGGCTTTGTGCTGGGACAGAAGCTGAGCCCTGATTAGGGGGCGGGACTTCACTGACTAGGGGTCCTATAAAGGTAGCAACCAGTCAGGCAGCCGCACAGACAGCTGCAGCGGCACAGGAGCTAGCAAACAGAGCTGTAAACAGGGGAGTTTGAGTGGGAGTTCTGGTGGAGGAGAAGGTATTTGTGTGTGTTTGGTTTTGCATTGTCAGTATCTGTATGTGTAGGGGCTTTGTGCTGGGAGAGAAGCTGAGCCCTGATTAGGGGGCGGGGCTTGACTGACTAGGGGTCCTAGAAAGGTATCAGCCAGTCAGGCAGCGGCACAGGAGCTAGCCAACAGAGCTGTAAACAGGGGAGTTTGAGTGGGAGTTCTGTTGGAGGAGAAGGTATTTGTGTGTTTTTGGTTTTGTATTGGTAGTATCTGTATGTGTAGGGGCTTTGTGCTGGGAGAGAAGCTGAGCCGTGATTAGGGGGCGGGGCTTCACTGACTAGGGGTCCAAAAAAGGTATCAGCCAGTCAGGCAGCGGCACAGACAGCTGCAGCGGCACAGGAGCTAGCAAACAGAGCTGTAAACAGGGGAGTTTGAGTGGGAGTTCTGTTGGAGGAGAAGGTATTTGTGTGTGTTTGGTTTTGTATTGGTGGTATCTGTATGTGTAGGGGCTTTGTCCTGGGAGAGAAGCTGAGCCCTGATTAGGGGGCGGGGCTTCCCTGGGTAGGGGTCCTATAAAGGTAGCAGCCAGTCAGGCAGCGGCACAGGAGCTAGCAAACAGATCTGTAAACAGGGGAGTTTGAGTGGGAGTTCTGTTGGAGGAGAAGGTACTTGTGTGTGTTTGGTTTTGTATTGGTGGTATCTGTATGTGTAGGGGCTTTGTCCTGGGAGAGAAGCTGAGCCCTGATTAGGGAGCGGGGCTTCCCTGGCTAGGGGTCCTATAAAGGTAGCAGCCAGTCAGGCAGCGGCACAGGAGCTAGCAAACAGAGCTGTAAACAGGGGAGTTGGAGTGGGAGTTCTGTTGGAGGAGAAGGTATTCGTGTGTGTTTGGTTTTGTGTTGGTGGTATCTGTATGTGTAGAGGCTTTGTGGTGGGAGAGAAGCTGAGCCCTGATTAGGGGGCGGGGCTTCCCTGACTAGGGGTCCTATAAAGGTTGCAGCCAGTCAGGCAGCGGCACAGGAGCTAGCAAACAGAGCTGTAAAGAAGGGAGTTTGAGTGGGAGTTCTGTTGGAGGAGAAGGTATTTGTGTGTGTTTGGTTTTGTATTGGTTGTATCTGTATGTGTAGAGGCTTGGAGGGGCTTTGTGCTGGGAGAGAAGCTGAGCCCTGATTAGGGGGCGGGGCTTCCCTGACTAGGGGTCCTATAAAGGTTGCAGCCAGTCAGGCAGCGGCACAGGAGCTATCAAACAGAGCTGTAAACAGGGGATTTTGAGTGGGAGTTCTGTTGGAGGAGAAGGTATTTGTGTGTGTTTGGTTTTGTATTGTTAGTATCTGTATGTGTATGGGCTTTGTGCTGGGAGAGAAGCTGAGCCCTGATTCGGGGGCGGGGCTTCTCTGACTAGGGGTCCTATAAAGGTATCAGCCAGTCAGGCAGCGGCACAGACAGCTGCAGCGGCACAGGAGCTAGCAAACAGAGGTGTAAACAGGGGAGTTTGAGTGGGAGTTCTGTTGGAGGAGAAGGTATTTGTGTGTGTTTGGTTTCGTATTGGTGGTATCTGTATGTGTAGGGGCTTTGTCCTGGGAGAGAAGCTGAGCCCTGATTAGGAGGCGGGGCTTCCCTGGCTAGGGGTCCTATAAAGGTTGCAGCCAGTCAGGCAGCGGCACAGGAGCTATCAAACAGAGCTGTAAACAGGGGAGTTTGAGTGGGAGTTCTGTTGGAGTAGAAGGTATTTGTGTGTGTTTGGATTTGTATTGTTAGTATCTGTATGTGTAAGGGCTTTGTGCTGGGAGAGAAGCTGAGCCCTGATTAGGGGGCGGGGCTTCCCTGACTAGGGGTCCTATAAAGGTAGCAGCCAGTCAGGCAGCGGCACAGGAGCTAGCAAACAGAGCTGTAAACAGGGGAGTTTGAGTGGGAGTTCTGTTGGAGGAGAAGGTATTTGTGTGTGTCTTTGGTTTTGTATTGGTAGTATCTGTATGTGTAGGGGCTTCGTGCTGGGACAGAAGATGAGCCCTGATTAGGGGGCGCGGCTTCCCTGACTAGGGGTCCTATAAAGGTAGCAGCCAGTCAGGCAGCGGCACAGGAGCTAGCAAACAGAGCTGTAAACAGGGGAGTTTGAGTGGAAGTTCTGTTGGAGGAGAAGGTATTTGTGTGTGTTTGGTTTTGTATTGGTGGTATCTGTATGTGTAGAGGCTTGGAGGGGCTTTGTGCTGGGAAAGAAGCTGAGCCCTGATTAGTGGGCGGGGCTTCCCTGACTAGGGGTCCTATAAAGGTAGCAGCCAGTCAGGCAGCGGCACAGGAGCTAGCAAACAGTGGTGTAAACAGGGGAGTTTGAGTGGGAGTTCTCTTGGAGGAGAAGGTATTTGTGTGTGTTTGGTTTTGTATTGGTAGTATCTGTATGTGTAGGGGCTTTGTCCTGGGAGAGAAGCTGAGCCTTGATTAGGGAGCGGGGCTTCCCTGGGTAGGGGTCCTATAAAGGTAGCAGCCAGTCAGGCAGCGGCACAGGAGCTTGCAAACAGAGCTGTAAACAGGGGAGTTTGAGTGGGAGTTCTGTTGGAGGAGAAGGTACTTGTGTGTGTTTGGTTTTGTATTGGTGGTATCTGTATGTGTAGGGTCTTTGTCCTGGGAGAGAAGCTGAGCCCTGATTAGGGGGCGGGGCTTCCCTGGCTAGGGGTCCTATAAAGGTAGCAGCCAGTCAGGCAGCGGCACAGGAGCTATCAAACAGAGCTGTAAACAGGGGCGTTTGAGAGGGAGTTCTGTTGGAGTAGAAGGTATCTGTGTGTGTTTGGTTTTGTATTCTTAGTATCTGTATGTGTATGGGCTTTGTGCTGGGAGAGAAGCTGAGCCCTGATTAGTGGGCGGGGCTTCCCTGACTAGGGGTCCTATAAAGGTTGCAGCCAGTCAGGCAGCGGCACAGGAGCTATCAAACAGAGCTGTAAACAGGGGAGTTTGAGTGGGAGTTCTGTTGGAGGAGAAGGTATTTGTGTGTGTTTGCTTTTGTATTGGTAGTATCTGTGTGTGTAGGGGCTTTGTCCTGGGACAGAAGCTGAGCCCTGATTAGGGGGCGGGGCTTCACTGACTAGGGGTCCTATAAAGGTAGCAGCCAGTCAGGCAGCGGCACAGAGAGCTGCAGCGGCACAGGAGCTAGCAAACAGAGCTGTAAACAGGGGAGTTTGAGTGGGAGTTCTGTTGGAGTAGAAGGTATTTGTGTGTGTTTGGATTTGTATTGTTAGTATCTGTATGTGTAAGGGCTTTGTGCTGGGAGAGAAGCTGAGCCCTGATTAGGGGGCGGGGCTTCCCTGACTAGGGGTCCTATAAAGGTAGTAGCCAGTCAGGCAGCGGCACAGGAGCTAGCAAACAGAGCTGTAAACAGGGGAGTTTGAGTGGGAGTTCTGTTGGAGGAGAAGGTATTTGTGTGTGTGTGTGTGTGTGTGTGTTTGGTTTTGTTTTGGTAGTATCTGTATGTGTAGGGGCTTTGTCCTGGGAGAGAAGCTGAGCCCTGATTAGGGGGCGGGGCTTCCCTGGCTAGGGGTCCTATAAAGGTAGCAGCCAGTCAGGCAGCGGCACAGGAGCTAGCAAACAGAGCTGTAAACAGGGGAGTTTGAGTGGGAGTTCTGTTGGAGTAGAAGGTATCTGTGTGTGTTTGGTTTTGTATTCTTAGTATCTGTATGTGTATGGGCTTTGTGCTGGGAGAGAAGCTGAGCCCTGATTAGGGGGCGGGGCTTCCCTGACTAGGGGTCCTATAAAGGTTGCAGCCAGTCAGGCAGCGGCACAGGAGCTATCAAACAGAGCTGTAAACAGGGGAGTTTGAGTGGGAGTTCTGTTGGAGGAGAAGGTATTTGTGTGTGTTTGCTTTTGTATTGGTAGTATCTGTGTGTGTAGGGGCTTTGTCCTGGGACAGAAGCTGAGCCCTGATTAGGGGGCGGGGCTTCACTGACTAGGGGTCCTATAAAGGTAGCAGCCAGTCAGGCAGCGGCACAGGAGCTAGCAAACAGAGCTGTAAACAGGGGAGTTTGAGTGGGAGTTCTGTTGGAGGAAAAGGTATTTGTGTGTGTTTGGTTTTGTATTGGTAGTATCTGTGTGTGTAGGGGCTCTGTGCTGGGACAGAAGCTGAGCCCTGATTAGGGGGCGGGGCTTCCCTGACTAGGGGTCCTATAAAGGTAGCAGCCAGTCAGGCAGCGGCACAGGAGCTAGCAAACAGAGCTGTAAACAGGGGAGTTTGAGTGGGAGTTCTGTTGGAGGAGAAGGTATTTGTGTGTGTGTGTGTGTTTGGTTTTGTTTTGGTAATATCTGTATGTGTAGGGGCTTTTTGCTGGGAGAGAAGCTTAGCCCTGTTTAGGGGGCGGGTCTTCACTGACTAGGGGTCCTATAAAGGTAGCAGCCAATCAGGCAGCGGCACAGACAGCTGCAGCGGCACAGGAGCTAGCCAACAGAGCTGTAAACAGGGGAGTTTGAGTGGGAGTTCTGTTGGAGGAGAAGGTACCTGTGTGTGTTTGGTTTTGTATTGGTGGTATCTGTATGTGCAGAGGCTTTGTGCTGGGAGAGAAGCTGAGCCCTGATTAGGGGGCGGGGCTTCACTGACTAGGGGTCCTATAAAGGTAGCAGCCAATCAGGCAGCGGCACAGACAGCTGCAGCGGCACAGGAGCTAGCAAACAGAGGTGTAAACAGGGGAGTTTGAGTGGGAGTTCTGTTGGAGGAGAAGGTATTTGTGTGTGTTTGGTTTTTTATTGGTGGTATCTGTATGTGTAGGGGCTTTGTGCTGGGAGAGAAGCTGAGCCCTTATTAGGGGGCGGGGCTTCCCTGACTAGGGGTCCAATAAAGGTAGCAGCCAGTCAGGCAGCGGCACAGGAGCTAGCCAACAGAGCTGTAAACAGGGGAGTTTGAGTGGGAGTTCTGTTGGAGGAGAAGGTATTTGTGTGTGTTTGGTTTTGTATCGGTAGTATCTGTATGTGTAGAGGCTTTCTGCTGGGAGAGAAGATGAGCCCTGATTAGGGGGCGGGGCTTCCCTGACTAGGGGTCCAATAAAGGTAGCAGCCAGTCAGGCAGCGGCACAGAAGCTAGCCAACAGAGCTGTAAACAGGGGAGTTTGAGTGGGAGTTCTGTTGGAGGAGAAGGTATTTGTGTGTGTTTGGTTTTGTATTGGTAGTATTTGTATGTGTAGGGGCTTTGTTTTGGGAGAAAAGCTGAGCCCTGATTAGGGTGCGGGGCTTCACTGACCAGGGGTCCTATAAAGGTAGCAGCCAGTCAGGCAGCGGCACAGATGCTGCAGTGGCAGAGGAGCTAGCCAGCAGAGCTGTAAACAGGGGAGTATGAGTGGGAGTTCTGTTGGAGGAGAAGGTACTTGTGTGTGTTTGGTTTTGTATTGGTGGTATCTGTATGTGCAGGGCCTTTGTGCTGGGAGAGAAGCTGAGCCCTGATTAGGGGGCGGGGCTTCACTGACTAGGGGTCCTATAAAGGTAGCAGCCAGTCAGGCAGCGGAACAGGAGCTAGCAAACAAAGCTGTAAGCCGGGGAGTTTGAGTGGGAGTTCTGTTGGAGGAGAAGGTATTTGTGTGTGTTTGGTTTTGTATTCTTAGTATCTGTATGTGTAGGGGCTTTGTGTTGGGAGAGAAGCTGAGCCCTGATTAGGGGGCGGGGCTTCACTGACTGGGGTCCTATAAAAGTAGCAGCAAGTCAGGCAGCGGCACAGACAGCTGCAGCGGCACAGGAGCTAGCCAACAGAGCTGTAAACAGGGGAGTTTGAGTGGGAGTTCTGTTGGAGGAGAAGGTACCTGTGTGTGTTTGGTTTTGTATCGGTAATATCTGTATGTGTAGAGGCTTTCTGCTGGGAGAGAAGCTGAGCCCTGATTAGTGGGCGGGGCTTCCCTGACTAGGGGTCCTATAAAGGTTGCAGCCAGTCAGGCAGCGGCACAGGAGCTATCAAACAGAGCTGTAAACAGGGGAGTTTGAGTGGGAGTTCTGTTGGAGTAGAAGGTATTTGTGTGTGTTTTGTTTTGTATTGGTAGTATCTGTATGTGTAGGGGCTTTGTGCTGGGACAGAAGCTGAGCCCTGATTAGGGGGCGGGGCTTCACTGACTAGGGGTCCTATAAAGGTAGCAACCAGTCAGGCAGCGGCACAGACAGCTGCAGTGGCACAGGAGCTAGCAAACAGAGCTGTAAACAGGGGAGTTTGAGTGGGAGTTCTGGTGGAGGAGAAGGTATTTGTGTGTGTTTGGTTTTGCATTGTCAGTATCTGTATGTGTAGGGGCTTTGTGCTGGGAGAGAAGCTGAGCCCTGATTAGGGGGCGGGGCTTCACTGACTAGGGGTCCTATAAAGGTAGCAACCAGTCAGGCAGCGGCACAGGAGCTAGCAAACAGAGCTGTAAACAGCGGAGTTTGAGTGGGAGTTCTGTTGGAGGAAAAGGTATTTGTGTGTGTGTGTGTGTGTGTGTTTGGTTTTGTTTTGGTAGTATCTGTATGTGTAGGGGCTTTTTGCTGGGAGAGAAGCTGAGCCCTATTAGGGGGCGGGGCTTCACTGACTAGGGGTCCTAGAAAGGTATCAGCCAGTCAGGCAGCGGCACAGACAGCTGCAGCGGCACAGGAGCTAGAAAACAGAGCTGTAAACAGGGGAGTTTGAGTGGGAGTTCTGTTGGAGTAGAAGGTACTTGTGTGTGTTTGCTTTTGTATTGGTGGTATTTGTATGTGTAGGGTCTTTGTCCTGCGAGAGAAGCTGAGCCCTGATTAGGGGGCGGGGCTTCCCTGGCTAGGGGTCCTATAAAGGTAGCAGCCAGTCAGGCAGCGGCACAGGAGCTATCAAATAGAGCTGTAAACAGGGGAGTTTGAGTGGGAGTTCTGTTGGAGGAAAAGGTATTTGTGTGTGTTTGGTTTTGTATTGGTAGTATCTGTGTGTGTAGGGGCTTTGTGCTGGGAGAGAAGCTGAGCCCTGATTAGGGGGCGGGGCTTCACTGACTAGGGGTCCTACAAAGGTAGCAGCCAGTCAGGCAGCGGCACAGGAGCTATCAAACAGAGCTGTAAACAGGGGAGTTTGAGTGGGAGTTCTGTTGGAGGAGAAGGTATTTGTGTGTGTTTGCTTTTGTATTGGTAGTATCTGTGTGTGTAGGGGCTTTGTCCTCGGACAGAAGCTGAGCCCTGATTAGGGGGCGGGGCTTCACTGACTAGGGGTCCTATAAAGGTAGCAGCCAGTCAGGCAGCGGCACAGAGAGCTGCAGCGGCACAGGAGCTAGCAAACAGAGCTGTAAACAGGGGAGTTTGAGTGGGAGTTCTGTTGGAGTAGAAGGTATTTGTGTGTGTTTGGATTTGTATTGTTAGTATCTGTATGTGTAAGGGCTTTGTGCTGGGAGAGAAGCTGAGCCCTGATTAGGGGGCGGGGCTTCCCTGACTAGGGGTCCTATAAAGGTAGCAGCCAGTCAGGCAGCGGCACAGGAGCTAGCAAACAGAGCTGTAAACAGGGGAGTTTGAGTGGGAGTTGTGTTGGAGGAGAAGGTATTTGTGTGTGTTTGGTTTTGTATTGGTAGTATCTGTATGTGTAGGGGCTTTTTGCTAGGAGAGAAGCTGAGCCGTGATTAGGGGGCGGGGCTTCACTGACTAGGGGTCCAAAAAAGGTATCAGCCAGTCAGGCAGCGGCACAGACAGCTGCAGCGGCACAGGAGCTAGCAAACAGAGCTGTAAACAGCGGAGTTTGAGTGGGAGTTCTGTTGGAGGAGAAGGTATTTGTGTGTGTTTGGTTTTGTATTGGTGGTATCTGTATGTGTCGGGGCTTTGTGCTGGGAGAGAAGCTGAGCCCTGATTAGGGGGCGGGGCTTCCCTGGCTAGGGGTCCTATAAAGGTAGCAGCCAGTCAGGCAGCGGCACAGGAGCTAGCAAACAGAGCTGTAAACAGCGGAGTTTGAGTGGGAGTTCTGTTGGAGGAAAAGGTATTTGTGTGTGTGTCTGTGTGTGTGTGTGTGTTTGGTTTTGTTTTGGTAGTATCTGTATGTGTAGGGGCTTTTTGCTGGGAGAGAAGCTGAGCCCTGATTAGGGGGCGGGGCTTCACTGACTAGGGGTCCTAGAAAGGTATCAGCCAGTCAGGCAGCGGCACAGACAGCTGCAGCGGCACAGGAGCTAGAAAACAGAGCTGTAAACAGGGGAGTTTGAGTGGGAGTTCTGTTGGAGTAGAAGGTACTTGTGTGTGTTTGCTTTTGTATTGGTGGTATTTGTATGTGTAGGGTCTTTGTCCTGGGAGAGAAGCTGAGCCCTGATTAGGGGGCGGGGCTTCCCTGGCTAGGGGTCCTATAAAGGTAGCAGCCAGTCAGGCAGCGGCACAGGAGCTATCAAACAGAGCTGTAAACAGGGGAGTTTGAGTGGGAGTTCTGTTGGAGGAAAAGGTATTTGTGTGTGTTTGGTTTTGTATTGGTAGTATCTGTGTGTGTAGGGGCTCTGTGCTGGGACAGAAGCTGAGCCCTGATTAGGGGGCGGGGCTTCCCTGACTAGGGGTCCAATAAAGGTAGCAGCCAGTCAGGCAGCGGCACAGGAGCTAGCCAACAGAGCTGTAAACAGGGGAGTTTGAGTGGGAGTTCTGTTGGAGGAGAAGGTATTTGTGTGTGTTTGGTTTTGTATTGGTAGTATTTGTATGTGTAGGGGCTTTGTGTTGGGAGAGAAGCTGAGCCCTGATTAGGGTGCGGGGCTTCACTGACCAGGGGTCCTATAAAGGTAGCAGCCAGTCAGGCAGCGGCACAGATGCTGCAGTGGCAGAGGAGCTAGCCAGCAGAGCTGTAAACAGGGGAGTATGAGTGGGAGTTCTGTTGGAGGAGAAGGTACTTGTGTGTGTTTGGTTTTGTATTGGTGGTATCTGTATGTGCAGGGCCTTTGTGCTGGGAGAGAAGCTGAGCCCTGATTAGGGGGCGGGGCTTCACTGACTAGGGGTCCTATAAAGGTAGCAGCCAGTCAGGCAGCGGAACAGGAGCTAGCAAACAAAGCTGTAAGCCGGGGAGTTTGAGTGGGAGTTCTGTTGGAGGAGAAGGTATTTGTGTGTGTGTGTGTGTTTGGTTTTGTTTTGGTAATATCTGTATGTGTAGGGGCTTTTTGCTGGGAGAGAAGCTGAGCCCTGATTAGGGGGCGGGTCTTCACTGAGTAGGGGTCCTATAAAGGTAGCAGCCAATCAGGCAGCGGCACAGACAGCTGCAGCGGCACAGGAGCTAGCCAACAGAGCTGTAAACAGGGGAGTTTGAGTGGGAGTTCTGTTGGAGGAGAAGGTACCTGTGTGTGTTTGGTTTTGTATTGGTGGTATCTGTATGTGCAGAGGCTTTGTGCTGGGAGAGAAGCTGAGCACTGATTAGGGGGCGGGGCTTCACTGACTAGGGGTCCTATAAAGGTAGCAGCCAATCAGGCAGCGGCACAGACAGCTGCAGCGGCACAGGAGCTAGCAAACAGAGGTGTAAACAGGGGAGTTTGAGTGGGAGTTCTGTTGGAGGAGAAGGTATTTGTGTGTGTTTGGTTTTGTATTGGTGGTATCTGTATGTGTAGGGGCTTTGTGCTGGGAGAGAAGCTGAGCCCTTATTAGGGGGCGGGGCTTCCCTGACTAGGGGTCCAATAAAGGTAACAGCCAGTCAGGCAGCGGCACAGGAGCTATCAAACAGCGCTGTAAACAGGGGAGTTTGAGTGGGAGTTCTGTTGGAGGAGAAGGTATTTGTGTGTGCTTGGTTTTGTATCGGTAGTATCTGTATGTGTAGAGGCTTTCTGCTGGGAGAGAAGATGAGCCCTGATTAGGGGGCGGGGCTTCACTGACTGGGGTCCTATAAAGGTAGCAGCAAGTCAGGCAGCGGCACAGACAGCTGCAGCGGCACAGGAGCTACCCAACAGAGCTGTAAACAGGGGAGTTTGAGTGGGAGTTCTGTTGGAGGAGAAGGTATTTGTGTGTGTTTGGTTTTGCATTGTTAGTATCTGTATGTGTAGGGGCTTTGTGCTGGGAGAGAAGCTGAGCCCTGATTAGTGGGCGGGGCTTCCCTGACTAGGGGTCCTATAAAGGTTGCAGCCAGTCAGGCAGCGGCACAGGAGCTATCAAACAGAGCTGTAAACAGGGGAGTTTGAGTGGGAGTTCTGTTGGAGTAGAAGGTATTTGTGTGTGTTTTGTTTTGTATTGGTAGTATCTGTATGTGTAGGGGCTTTGTGCTGGGAGAGAAGCTGAGCCCTGATTAGGGGGCGGGGCTTCACTGACTAGGGGTCCTATAAAGGTAGCAACCAGTCAGGCAGCGGCACAGGAGCTAGCAAACAGCGCTGTAAACAGCGGAGTTTGAGTGGGAGTTCTGTTGGAGGAAAAGGTATTTGTGTGTGTGTGTGTGTGTGTGTTTGGTTTTGTTTTGGTAGTATCTGTATGTGTAGGGGCTTTTTGCTGGGAGAGAAGCTGAGCCCTGATTAGGGGGCGGGGCTTCACTGACTAGGGGTCCTAGAAAGGTATCAGCCAGTCAGGCAGCGGCACAGACAGCTGCAGCGGCACAGGAGCTAGAAAACAGAGCTGTAAACAGGGGAGTTTGAGTGGGAGTTCTGTTGGAGTAGAAGGTACTTGTGTGTGTTTGCTTTTGTATTGGTGGTATTTGTATGTGTAGGGTCTTTGTCCTGGGAGAGAAGCTGAGCCCTGATTAGGGGGCGGGGCTTCCCTGGCTAGGGGTCCTATAAAGGTAGCAGCCAGTCAGGCAGCGGCACAGGAGCTATCAAACAGAGCTGTAAACAGGGGAGTTTGAGTGGGAGTTCTGTTGGAGGAAAAGGTATTTGTGTGTGTTTGGTTTTGTATTGGTAGTATCTGTGTGTGTAGGGGCTCTGTGCTGGGACAGAAGCTGAGACCTGATTAGGGGGCGGGGCTTCACTGACTAGGGGTCCTATAAAGGTAACAGCCAGTCAGGCAGCGGCACAGGAGCTAGCAAACAGAGCTGTAAACAGGGGAGTTTGAGTGGGAGTTCTGTTGGAGGAGAAGGTATTTGTGTGTGTTTGGTTTTGTATCGGTAGTATCTGTATGTGTAGAGGCTTTGTGCTGGGAGAGAAGATGAGCCCTGATTAGGGGGCGGGGCTTCACTGACTGGGGTCCTATAAAGGTATCAGCCAGTCAGGCAGCGGCACAGACAGCTGCAGCGGCACAGGAGCTAGCCAACAGAGCTGTAAACAGGGGAGTTTGAGTGGGAGTTCTGTTGGAGGAGAAGGTACTTGTGTGTGTGTCTGTGTGTGTGTGTGTGTTTGGTTTTGTTTTGGTAGTATCTGTATGTGTAGGGGCTTTTTGCTGGGAGAGAAGCTGAGCCCTGATTAGGGGGCGGGGCTTCACTGACTAGGGGTCCTAGAAAGGTATCAGCCAGTCAGGCAGCGGCACAGACAGCTGCAGCGGCACAGGAGCTAGAAAACAGAGCTGTAAACAGGGGAGTTTGAGTGGGAGTTCTGTTGGAGTAGAAGGTACTTGTGTGTGTTTGCTTTTGTATTGGTGGTATTTGTATGTGTAGGGTCTTTGTCCTGGGAGAGAAGCTGAGCCCTGATTAGGGGGCGGGGCTTCCCTGGCTAGGGGTCCTATAAAGGTAGCAGCCAGTCAGGCAGCGGCACAGGAGCTATCAAACAGAGCTGTAAACAGGGGAGTTTGAGTGGGAGTTCTGTTGGAGGAAAAGGTATTTGTGTGTGTTTGGTTTTGTATTGGTAGTATCTGTGTGTGTAGGGGCTCTGTGCTGGGACAGAAGCTGAGCCCTGATTAGGGGGCGGGGCTTCCCTGACTAGGGGTCCAATAAAGGTAGCAGCCAGTCAGGCAGCGGCACAGGAGCTAGCCAACAGAGCTGTAAACAGGGGAGTTTGAGTGGGAGTTCTGTTGGAGGAGAAGGTATTTGTGTGTGTTTGGTTTTGTATTGGTAGTATTTGTATGTGTAGGGGCTTTGTGTTGGGAGAGAAGCTGAGCCCTGATTAGGGTGCGGGGCTTCACTGACCAGGGGTCCTATAAAGGTAGCAGCCAGTCAGGCAGCGGCACAGATGCTGCAGTGGCAGAGGAGCTAGCCAGCAGAGCTGTAAACAGGGGAGTATGAGTGGGAGTTCTGTTGGAGGAGAAGGTACTTGTGTGTGTTTGGTTTTGTATTGGTGGTATCTGTATGTGCAGGGCCTTTGTGCTGGGAGAGAAGCTGAGCCCTGATTAGGGGGCGGGGCTTCACTGACTAGGGGTCCTATAAAGGTAGCAGCCAGTCAGGCAGCGGAACAGGAGCTAGCAAACAAAGCTGTAAGCCGGGGAGTTTGAGTGGGAGTTCTGTTGGAGGAGAAGGTATTTGTGTGTGTGTGTGTGTTTGGTTTTGTTTTGGTAATATCTGTATGTGTAGGGGCTTTTTGCTGGGAGAGAAGCTGAGCCCTGATTAGGGGGCGGGTCTTCACTGAGTAGGGGTCCTATAAAGGTAGCAGCCAATCAGGCAGCGGCACAGACAGCTGCAGCGGCACAGGAGCTAGCCAACAGAGCTGTAAACAGGGGAGTTTGAGTGGGAGTTCTGTTGGAGGAGAAGGTACCTGTGTGTGTTTGGTTTTGTATTGGTGGTATCTGTATGTGCAGAGGCTTTGTGCTGGGAGAGAAGCTGAGCACTGATTAGGGGGCGGGGCTTCACTGACTAGGGGTCCTATAAAGGTAGCAGCCAATCAGGCAGCGGCACAGACAGCTGCAGCGGCACAGGAGCTAGCAAACAGAGGTGTAAACAGGGGAGTTTGAGTGGGAGTTCTGTTGGAGGAGAAGGTATTTGTGTGTGTTTGGTTTTGTATTGGTGGTATCTGTATGTGTAGGGGCTTTGTGCTGGGAGAGAAGCTGAGCCCTTATTAGGGGGCGGGGCTTCCCTGACTAGGGGTCCAATAAAGGTAACAGCCAGTCAGGCAGCGGCACAGGAGCTATCAAACAGCGCTGTAAACAGGGGAGTTTGAGTGGGAGTTCTGTTGGAGGAGAAGGTATTTGTGTGTGCTTGGTTTTGTATCGGTAGTATCTGTATGTGTAGAGGCTTTCTGCTGGGAGAGAAGATGAGCCCTGATTAGGGGGCGGGGCTTCACTGACTGGGGTCCTATAAAGGTAGCAGCAAGTCAGGCAGCGGCACAGACAGCTGCAGCGGCACAGGAGCTACCCAACAGAGCTGTAAACAGGGGAGTTTGAGTGGGAGTTCTGTTGGAGGAGAAGGTATTTGTGTGTGTTTGGTTTTGCATTGTTAGTATCTGTATGTGTAGGGGCTTTGTGCTGGGAGAGAAGCTGAGCCCTGATTAGTGGGCGGGGCTTCCCTGACTAGGGGTCCTATAAAGGTTGCAGCCAGTCAGGCAGCGGCACAGGAGCTATCAAACAGAGCTGTAAACAGGGGAGTTTGAGTGGGAGTTCTGTTGGAGTAGAAGGTATTTGTGTGTGTTTTGTTTTGTATTGGTAGTATCTGTATGTGTAGGGGCTTTGTGCTGGGAGAGAAGCTGAGCCCTGATTAGGGGGCGGGGCTTCACTGACTAGGGGTCCTATAAAGGTAGCAACCAGTCAGGCAGCGGCACAGGAGCTAGCAAACAGCGCTGTAAACAGCGGAGTTTGAGTGGGAGTTCTGTTGGAGGAAAAGGTATTTGTGTGTGTGTGTGTGTGTGTGTTTGGTTTTGTTTTGGTAGTATCTGTATGTGTAGGGGCTTTTTGCTGGGAGAGAAGCTGAGCCCTGATTAGGGGGCGGGGCTTCACTGACTAGGGGTCCTAGAAAGGTATCAGCCAGTCAGGCAGCGGCACAGACAGCTGCAGCGGCACAGGAGCTAGAAAACAGAGCTGTAAACAGGGGAGTTTGAGTGGGAGTTCTGTTGGAGTAGAAGGTACTTGTGTGTGTTTGCTTTTGTATTGGTGGTATTTGTATGTGTAGGGTCTTTGTCCTGGGAGAGAAGCTGAGCCCTGATTAGGGGGCGGGGCTTCCCTGGCTAGGGGTCCTATAAAGGTAGCAGCCAGTCAGGCAGCGGCACAGGAGCTATCAAACAGAGCTGTAAACAGGGGAGTTTGAGTGGGAGTTCTGTTGGAGGAAAAGGTATTTGTGTGTGTTTGGTTTTGTATTGGTAGTATCTGTGTGTGTAGGGGCTCTGTGCTGGGACAGAAGCTGAGACCTGATTAGGGGGCGGGGCTTCACTGACTAGGGGTCCTATAAAGGTAACAGCCAGTCAGGCAGCGGCACAGGAGCTAGCAAACAGAGCTGTAAACAGGGGAGTTTGAGTGGGAGTTCTGTTGGAGGAGAAGGTATTTGTGTGTGTTTGGTTTTGTATCGGTAGTATCTGTATGTGTAGAGGCTTTGTGCTGGGAGAGAAGATGAGCCCTGATTAGGGGGCGGGGCTTCACTGACTGGGGTCCTATAAAGGTATCAGCCAGTCAGGCAGCGGCACAGACAGCTGCAGCGGCACAGGAGCTAGCCAACAGAGCTGTAAACAGGGGAGTTTGAGTGGGAGTTCTGTTGGAGGAGAAGGTACCTGTGTGTGTTTGGTTTTGTATTGGTGGTATCTGTATGTGTAGGGGCTTTGTGCTGGGAGACAAGCTGAGCCCTTATTAGGGGGCGGGGCTTCCCTGACTAGGGGTCCAATAAAGGTAGCAGCCAGTCAGGCAGCGGCACAGGAGCTAGCCAACAGAGCTGTAAACAGGGGAGTTTGAGTGGGAGTTCTGTTGGAGGAGAAGGTACTTGTGTGTGTTTGGTTTTGTATTGGTGGTATCTGTATGTGCAGGGGCTTTGTGCTGGGAGAGAAGCTGAGCCCTGATTAGGGGGCGGGGCTTCACTGACTAGGGGTCCTACAAAGGTAGCAGCCAGTCAGGCAGCGGCACAGGAGCTATCAAACAGAGCTGTAAACAGGGGAGTTTGAGTGGGAGTTCTGTTGGAGGAGAAGGTATTTGTGTGTGTTTGGTTTTGTATTGGTAGTATCTGTATGTGTAGGGGCTTTGTGTTGGGAGAGAAGCTGAGCCCTGATTAGGGTGCGGGGCTTCACTGACCAGGGGTCCTATAAAGGTAGCAGCCAGTCAGGCAGCGGCACAGATGCTGCAGTGGCAGAGGAGCTAGCCAACAGAGCTGTAAACAGGGGAGTATGAGTTGGAGTTCTGTTGGAGGAGAAGGTACTTGTGTGTGTTTGGTTTTGTATTGGTGGTATCTGTATGTGCAGGGCCTTTGTGCTGGGAGAGAAGCTGAGCCCTGATTAGGGGGCGGGGCTTCACTGACTAGGGGTCCTATAAACGTAGCAGCCAGTCAGGCAGCGGTACAGGAGCTAGCAAACAGAGCTGTAAACAGGGGAGTTTGAGTGGGAGTTCTGTTGGTGGAGAAGGTATTTGTGTGTGTGTTTGGTTTTGTATTGGTAGTATCTGTATGTGTAGGGGCTTTGTGCTGGGAGAGAAGCTGAGCCGTGATTAGGGGGCGGGGCTTCCCTGACTAGGGGTCCTATAAAGGTAGCAGCCAGTCAGGCAGCGGAGCAGGAGCTAGCAAACAGAGCTGTAAACAGGGGAGTTTGAGTGGGAGTTCTGTTGGAGGAGAAGGTATTTGTGTGTGTTTGCTTTTGTATTGGTAGTATCTGTGTGTGTAGGGGCTTTGTGCTGGGACAGAAGCTGAGCCCTGATTAGGGGGCGGGGCTTCACTGCCTACGGGTCCTATAAAGGTAGCAGCCAGTCAGGCAGCGGCACAGGAGCTAGCAAACAGAGCTGTAAACAGGGGAGTTTGAGTGGGAGTTCTGTTGGAGGAGAAGGTATTTGTGTGTGTTTGGTTTTGTATTGTTAGTATCTGTATGTGTAGGGGCTTTGTGCTGGGAGAGAAGCTGAGCCCTGATTAGTGGGCGGGGCTTCCCTGACCAGGGGTCCTATAAAGGTTGCAGCCAGTCAGGCAGCGGCACAGGAGCTATCAAACAGAGCTGTAAACAGGGGAGTTTGAGTGGGAGTTCTGTTGGAGTAGAAGGTATTTGTGTGTCTTTTGTTTTGTATTGGTAGTATCTGTATGTGTAGGGGCTTGGTGCTGGGACAGAAGCTGAGCCCTGATTAGGGGGCGGGACTTCACAGACTAGGGGTCCTATAAAGGTAGCAACCAGTCAGGCAGCCGCACAGACAGCTGCAGCGGCACAGGAGCTAGCAAACAGAGCTGTAAACAGGGGAGTTTGAGTGGGAGTTCTGGTGGAGGAGAAGGTATTTGTGTGTGTTTGGTTTTGTATTGTTAGTATCTGTATGTGTAGGGGCTTTGTGCTGGGAGAGAAGCTGAGCCCTTATTAGGGGGCGGGGCTTCCCTGACTAGGGGTCCAATAAAGGTAGCAGCCAGTCAGGCAGCGGCACAGGAGCTAGCCAACAGAGCTGTAAACAGGGGAGTTTGAGTGGGAGTTCTGTTGGAGGAGAAGGTATTTGTGGGTGTTTGGTTTTGTATTGGTAGTATCTGTATGTGGAGGGGCTTTGTGCTGGGAGAGAATCTGAGCCCTGATTAGGGGGCGGGGCTTCCCTGACTAGGGGTCCTATAAAGGTAGCAGCCAGTCAGGCAGCGGCACAGGAGCTAGCCAACAGAGCTGTAAACAGGGGAGTTTGAGTGGGAGTTCTGTTGGAGGAGAAGGTATTTGTGGGTGTTTGGTTTTGTATTGGTAGTATCTGTATGTGCAGGGCCTTTGTGCTGGGAGAGAATCTGAGCCCTGATTAGGGGGCGGGGCTTCACTGACTAGGGGTCCTATAAAGGTAGCAGCCAGTCAGGCAGCGGCACAGGAGCTAGCAAATAGAGCTGTAAACAGGGGAGTTTGAGTGGGAGTTCTGTTTGAGTAGAAGGTACTTGTGTGTGTTTGGTTTTGTATTGGTGGTATCTGTATGTGTAGGGTCTTTGTCCTGGGAGAGAAGCTGAGCCCTGATTAGGGGGCGGGGCTTCACTGACTAGGGGTCCTATAAAGGTAACAGCCAGTCAGGCAGCGGCACAGAAAGCTGCAGCGGCACAGGAGCTAGCAAACAAAGCTGTAAGCCGGGGAGTTGGAGTGGGAGTTCTGTTGGAGGAGAAGGTATTTGTGGGTGTTTGGTTTTGTATTGGTAGTATCTGTATGTGCAGGGCCTTTGTGCTGGGAGAGAAGCTGAGCCCTGATTAGGGGGCGGGGCTTCACTGACTAGGGGTCCTATAAAGGTAGCAGCCAGTCAGGCAGCGGAACAGGAGCTAGCAAACAGAGCTGTAAACAGGGGAGTTTGAGTGGGAGTTCTGTTGGAGGAGAAGGTACATGTGTGTGTTTGGTTTTGTACTGGTGGTATCTGTATGTGCAGGGGCTTTGTGCTGGGAGAGAAGCTGAGCCCTGATTAGGGGGCGGGGCTTCCCTGACTAGGGGTCCTATAAAGGTAGCAGCCAGTCAGGCAGCGGCACAGGAGCTAGCAAACAGAGCTGTAAACAGGGGAGTTTGAGTGGGAGTTCTGTTGGAGGAGAAGGTATTTGTGTGTGTTTGGTTTTGTATTGGTAGTATCTGTATGTGTAGGGGCTTTGTGTTGGGAGAGAAGCTGAGCCCTGATTAGGGTGCGGGGCTTCACTGACCAGGGGTCCTATAAAGGTAGCAGCCAGTCAGGCAGCGGCACAGATGCTGCAGTGGCAGAGGAGCTAGCCAACAGAGCTGTAAACAGGGGAGTTTGAGTGGGAGTTCTGTTGGTGGAGAAGGTATTTGTGTGTGTGTTTGGTTTTGTACTGGTGGTATCTGTATGTGCAGGGGCTTTGTGCTGGGAGAGAAGCTGAGCCCTGATTAGGGGGCGGGGCTTCCCTGACTAGGGGTCCTATAAAGGAAGCAGCCAGTCAGGCAGCGGCACAGGAGCTAGCAAACAGAGCTGTAAACAGGGGAGTTTGAGTGGGAGTTCTGTTGGAGGAGAAGGTATTTGTGTGTGTTTGGTTTTGTATTGGTAGTATCTGTGTGTGTAGGGGCTTTGTGCTGGGACAGAAGCTGAGCCCTGATTAGGGGGCGGGGCTTCACTGCCTACGGGTCCTATAAAGGTAGCAGCCAGTCAGGCAGCGGCACAGGAGCTAGCAAACAGAGCTGTAAACAGGGGAGTTTGAGTGGGAGTTCTGTTGGAGGAGAAGGTATTTGTGTGTGTTTGGTTTTGTATTGGTAGTATCTGTATGTGTAGGGGCTTTGTGCTGGGAGAGAAGCTGAGCCCTGATTAGGGGGCGGGGCTTCACTGCCTACGGGTCCTATAAAGGTAGCAGCCAGTCAGGCAGCCGCACAGACAGCTGCAGCGGCACAGGAGCTGGCAAACAGAGCTGTAAACAGGGGAGTTTGAGCGGGAGTTCTGGTGGAGGAGAAGGTATTTGTGTGTGTTTGGTTTTGTATTGTTAGTATCTGTATGTGTAGGGGCTTTGTGCTGGGAGAGAAGCTGAGCCCTTATTAGGGGGCGGGGCTTCCCTGACTAGGGGTCCAATAAAGGTAGCAGCCAGTCAGGCAGCGGCACAGGAGCTAGCCAACAGAGCTGTAAACAGGGGAGTTTGAGTGGGAGTTCTGTTGGAGGAGAAGGTATTTGTGTGTGTTTGGTTTTGTATTGGTAGTATCTGTATGTGTAGGGGCTTTGTGTTGGGAGAGAAGCTGAGCCCTGATTAGGGTGCGGGGCTTCACTGACCAGGGGTCCTATAAAGGTGGCAGCCAGTCAGGCAGCGGCACAGATGCTGCAGTGGCAGAGGAGCTAGCCAACAGAGCTGTAAACAGGGGAGTATGAGTGGGAGTTCTGTTGGAGGAGAAGGTACTTGTGTGTGTTTGGTTTTGTATTGGTGGTATCTGTATGTGCAGGGCCTTTGTGCTGGGAGAGAAGCTGAGCCCTGATTAGGGGGCGGGGCTTCACTGACTAGGGGTCCTATAAAGGTAGCAGCCAGTCAGGCAGCGGCACAGGAGCTAGCAAACAGAGCTGTAAACAGCGGAGTTTGAGTGGGAGTTCTGTTGGAGGAAAAGGTATTTGTGTGTGTGTTTGGTTTTGTATTGGTGGTATCTGTATGTGTAGAGGCTTGGAGGGGCTTTGTGCTGGGAGAGAAGGTGAGTCCTGATTAGGGGGCGGGGCTTCGCTGACTAGGGGTCCTATAAAGGTAGCAGCCAGTCAGGCAGCGGCACAGGAGCTATCAAAGAGAGCTGTAAACAGGGGAGTTTGAGTGGGAGCTCTGTTGGAGGAGAAGGTATTTGTGTGTGTTTGCTTTTGTATTGGTAGTATCTGTGTGTGTAGGGGCTCTGTGCTGGGACACAAGCTGAGCCCTGATTAGGGGGCGGGGCTTCACTGACTAGGGGTCCTATAAAGGTAACAGCCAGTCAGGCAGCGGCACAGGAGCTAGCAAACAGAGCTGTAAACAGGGGAGTTTGAGTGGGAGTTCTGTTGGAGGAGAAGGTACCTGTGTGTGTTTGGTTTTGTATTGGTGGTATCTGTATGTGCAGGGGCTTTGTGCTGGGAGAGAAGCTGAGCCCTGATTAGGGGGCGGGGCTTCCCTGACTAGGGGTCCAATAAAGGTAGCAGCCAGTCAGGCAGCGGCACAGGAGCTAGCCAACAGAGCTGTAAACAGGGGAGTTTGAGTGGGAGCTCTGTTGGAGGAGAAGGTATTTGTGTGTGTCTTTGGTTTTGCATTGGTAGTATCTTTATGTGTAGGGGCTTTGTGCTGGGAGAGAAGCTGAGCCGTGATTAGGGGGCGGGGCTTCCCTGACTAGGGGTCCTATAAAGGTAGCAGCCAGTCAGGCAGCGGAGCAAGAGCTAGCAAACAGAGCTGTAAACAGGGGAGTTTGAGTGGGAGTTCTGTTGGAGTAGAAGGTATTTGTGTGTGTGTTTGGTTTTGTATTGGTGGTATCTGTGTGTGTAGAGGCTTGGAGGGGCTTTGTGCTGGGACAGAAGCTGAGCCCTGATTAGGGGGCGGGGCTTCACTGACTAGGGGTCCTATAAAGGTAGCAACCAGTCAGGCAGCGGCACAGACAGCTGCAGCGGCACAGGAGCTAGCAAACAGAGCTGTAAACAGGGGAGTTTGAGTGGGAGTTCTGGTGGAGGAGAAGGTATTTGTGTGTGTTTGGTTTTGTATTGTTAGTATCTGTATGTGTAGGGGCTTTGTGCTGGGAGAGAAGCTGAGCCCTTATTAGGGGGCGGGGCTTGACTGAGTAGGGGTCCTATAAAGGAAGCAGCCAGTCAGGCAGCGGCACAGGAGCTAGCAAACAGAGCTGTAAACAGCGGAGTTTGAGTGGGAGTTCTGTTGGAGGAAAAGGTATTTGTGTGTGTGTTTGGTTTTGTATTGGTGGTATCTGTGTGTGTAGAGGCTTGGAGGGGCTTTGTGCTGGGAGAGAAGCTGAGTCCTGATTAGGGGGCGGGGCTTCGCTGACTAGGGGTCCTATAAAGGTAGCAGCCAGTCAGGCAGCGGCACAGACAGCTGCAGCGGCACAGGAGCTTGCAAACAGAGCTGTAAACAGGGGAGTTTGAGTGGGAGTTCTGTTGGAGGAGAAGGTATTTGTGTGTGTGTGTGTGTGTGTGTGTGTGTGTGTGTTTGGTTTTGTTTTGGTAGTATCTGTATGTGTAGGGGCTTTTTGCTGGGAGAGAAGCTGAGCCCTGATTAGGTTGCGGGGCTTCACTGACTAGGGGTCCTAGAAAGGTATCAGCCAGTCAGGCAGCGGCACAGACAGCTGCAGCGGCACAGGAGCTAGAAAACAGAGCTGTAAACAGGGGAGTTTGAGTGGGAGTTCTGTTGGAGTAGAAGGTACTTGTGTGTGTTTGGTTTTGTATTGGTGGTATCTGTATGTGTAGGGTCTTTGTCCTGGGAGAGAAGCTGAGCCCTGATTAGGGGGCGGGGCTTCCCTGGCTAGGGGTCCTATAAAGGTAGCAGCCAGTCAGGCAGCGGCACAGGAGCTAGCCAACAGAGCTGTAAACAGGGGAGTTTGAGTGGGAGTTCTGTTGGAGGAGAAGGTACCTGTGTGTGTTTGGTTTTGTATTGGTGGTATCTGTATGTGCAGGGGCTTTGCGCTGGGAGAGAAGCTGAGCCCTGATTAGGGGGCGGGGCTTCACTGACTAGGGGTCCTATAAAGGTAGCAGCCAATCAGGCAGCGGCACAGACAGCTGCAGCGGCACAGGAGCTAGCCAACAGAGCTGTAAACAGGGGAGTTGGAGTGGGAGTTCTGTTGGAGTAGAAGGTATCTGTGTGTGTTCGGTTTTGTATTCTTAGTATCTGTATGTGTATGGGCTTTGTGCTGGGAGAGAAGCTGAGCCCTGATTAGTGGGCGTGGCTTCCCTGACTAGGGGTCCTATAAAGGTTGCAGCCAGTCAGGCAGCGGCACAGGAGCTATCAAACAGAGCTGTAAACAGGGGAGTTTGAGTGGGAGTTCTGTTGGAGGAGAAGGTATTTGTGTGTGTTTGCTTTTGTATTCTTAGTATCTGTATGTGTAGGGGCTTTGTGCTGGGACAGAAGCTGAGCCCTGATTAGGGGGCGGGGCTTCACTGACTAGGGGTCCTATAAAGGTAGCAGCCTGTCAGGCAGCGGCACAGACAGCTGCAGCGGCACAGGAGCTAGCAAACAAAGCTGTAAGCCGGGGAGTTTGAGTGGGAGTTCTGTTGGAGGAGAAGGTATTTGTGTGTGTTTGGTTTTGTATTCTTAGTATCTGTATCTGTAGGGGCTTTGTGTTGGGAGAGAAGCTGAGCCCTGATTAGGGGGCGGGTCTTCACTGACTAGAGGTCCTATAAAGGTAGCAGCCAATGAGGCAGCGGCACAGACAGCTGCAGCGGCACAGGAGCTAGCCAACAGAGCTGTAAACAGGGGAGTTTGAGTGGGAGTTCTGTTGGAGGAGAAGGTACCTGTGTGTGTTTGGTTTTGTATTGGTGGTATCTGTATGTGCAGGGGCTTTGTGCTGGGAGAGAAGCTGAGCCCTTATTAGGGGGCGGGGCTTCCCTGACTAGGGGTCCAAAAAAGGTAGCAGCCAGTCAGGCAGCGGCACAGGAGCTAGCCAACAGAGCTGTAAACAGGGGAGTTTGAGTGGGAGTTCTGTTGGAGGAGAAGGTATTTGTGGGTGTTTGGTTTTGTATTGATAGTATCTGTATGTGGAGGGGCTTTGTGCTGGGAGAGAATCTGAGCCCTGATTAGGGGGCGGGGCTTCCCTGACTAGGGGTCCTATAAAGGTAGCAGCCAGTCAGGCAGCGGCACAGGAGCTAGCAAACAGAGCTGTAAACAGGGGAGTTTGAGTGGGAGTTCTGTTGGAGGAGAAGGTATTTGTGTGTGTTTGGTTTTGTATTGGTAGTATCTGTGTGTGTAGGGGCTCTGTGCTGGGACAGAAGCTGAGCCCTGATTAGGGGGCGGGGCTTCACTGACTAGGGGTCCTATAAAGGTAACAGCCAGTCAGGCAGCGGCACAGACAGCTGCAGCGGCACAGGAGCTAGCAAACAAAGCTGTAAGCCGGGGAGTTTGAGTGGGAGTTCTGTTGGAGGAGAAGGTATTTGTGTGTGTTTGGTTTTGTATTCTTAGTATCTTTATGTGTAGGGGCTTTGTGTTGGGAGAGAAGCTGAGCCCTGATTAGGGGGCGGGGCTTCCCTGACTAGGGGTCCTATAAAAGTAGCCGCCAGTCAGGCAGCGGCACAGGAGCTAGCAAACAGAGGTGTAAACAGGGGAGTTTGAGTGGGAGTTCTGTTGGAGGAGAAGGTATTTGTGTGTGTTTGGTTTTGTATTGGTGGTATCTGTATGTGTAGGGGCTTTGTGCTGGGAGAGAAGCTGAGCCCTTATTAGGGGGCGGGGCTTCCCTGACTAGGGGTCCAATAAAGGTAGCAGCCAGTCAGGCAGCGGCACAGGAGCTAGCCAACAGAGCTGTAAACAGGGGAGTTTGAGTGGGAGTTCTGTTGGAGGAGAAGGTATTTGTGGGTGTTTGGTTTTGTATTGGTAGTATCTGTATGTGGAGGGGCTTTGTGCTGGGAGAGAATCTGAGCCCTGATTAGGGGGCGGGGCTTCCCTGACTAGGGGTCCTATAAAAGTAGCAGCCAGTCAGGCAGCGGCACAGGAGCTAGCAAACAGAGCTGTAAACAGGGGAGTTTGAGTGC
Source organism: Lepidochelys olivacea (assembly GCF_965140295.1). Lineage (NCBI taxonomy): Eukaryota > Metazoa > Chordata > Testudines > Cheloniidae > Lepidochelys > Lepidochelys olivacea. The sequence continues at coordinate 4,607,659 of NC_140428.1, forward strand.
GAGTTCTGTTGGAGGAGAAGGTACTTGTGTGTGTTTGGTTTTGTATTCGTGGTATCTGTATGTGCAGGGGCTTTGTGCTGGGAGAGAAGCTGAGCCCTGATTAGGGGGCGGGGCTTCCCTGACTAGGGGTCCTATAAAGGTAGCAGCCAGTCAGGCAGCGGCACAGGAGCTAGCAAACAGAGCTGTAAACAGGGGAGTTTGAGTGGGAGTTCTGTTGGAGGAGAAGGTATTTGTGTGTGTTTGGTTTTGTATTGGTAGTATCTGTATGTGTAGGGGCTTTGTGTTGGGAGAGAAGCTGAGCCCTGATTAGGGTGCGGGGCTTCACTGACCAGGGGTCCTATAAAGGTAGCAGCCAGTCAGGCAGCGGCACAGATGCTGCAGTGGCAGAGGAGCTAGCCAACAGAGCTGTAAACAGGGGAGTATGAGTGGGAGTTCTGTTGGAGGAGAAGGTACTTGTGTGTGTTTGGTTTTGTATTGGTGGTATCTGTATGTGCAGGGCCTTTGTGCTGGGAGAGAAGCTGAGCCATGATTAGGGGGTGGGGCTTCACTGACTAGGGGTCCTATAAAGGTAGCAGCCAGTCAGGCAGCGGCACAGGAGCTAGCAAACAGAGCTGTAAACAGGGGAGTTTGAGTGGGAGTTCTGTTGGAGGAAAAGGTATTTGTGTGTGTGTTTGGCTTTGTATTGGTGGTATCTGTATGTGTAGAGGCTTGGAGGGGCTTTGTGCTGGGAGAGAAGCTGAGTCCTGACTAGGGGGCGGGGCTTCACTGACTAGCGGTCCTATAAAAATAGCAGCCAATCAGGCAGCGGAACAGACAGCTGCAGCGGCACAGGAGCTAGCAAACAGAGCTGTAAACAGGGGAGTATGAGTGGGAGTTCTGTTGGAGTAGAAGGTACTTGTGTGTGTTTGGTTTTGTATTGGTGGTATCTGTATGTGTAGGGGCTTTGTGCTGGGAGAGAAGCTGAGCCGTGATTAGGGGGCGGGGCTTCACTGACTAGGGGTCCTAGAAAGGTATCAGCCAGTCAGGCAGCGGCACAGACAGCTGCAGCGGCACAGGAGCTAGCAAACAGAGCTGTAAACAGGGGAGTATGAGTGGGAGTTCTGTTGGAGTAGAAGGTATTTGTGTGTGTTTGGTTTTGTATTGGTGGTATCTGTATGTGTAGGGTCTTTGTCCTGGGAGAGAAGCTGAGCCCTGATTAGGGGGCGGGGCTTCCCTGGCTAGGGGTCCTATAAAGGTAGCAGCCAGTCAGGCAGCGGCACAGGAGCTATCAAACAGAGCTGTAAACAGGGGAGTTTGAGTGGGAGTTCTGTTGGAGTAGAAGGTATCTGTGTGTTTGGTTTTGTATTCTTAGTATCTGTATGTGTATGGGCTTTGTGCTGGGAGAGAAGCTGAGCCCTGATTAGGGGGCGGGGCTTCACTGACTAGGGGTCCTATAAAGGTTGCAGCCAGTCAGGCAGCGGCACAGGAGCTATCAAACAGAGCTGTAAACAAGGGAGTTTGAGTGGGAGTTCTGTTGGAGTAGAAGGTATTTGTGTGTGTTTGGTTTTGTATTGGTAGTATCTGTGTGTGTAGGGGCTTTGTGCTGGGACAGAAGCTGAGCCCTCATTAGGGGGCGGGGTTTCACTGACTAGGGGTCATATAAAGGTTGCAGCCAGTCAGGCAGCGTCACAGGAGGTAGCAAACAGAGCTGTAAACAGGGGAGTTTGAGTGGGAGTTCTGTTGGAGTAGAAGGTATTTGTGTGTGTTTGGTTTTGTATTGTTAGTATCTGTATGTGCAGGGGCTTTGTGTTGGGAGAGAAGCTGAGCCCTGATTAGGGTGCGGGGCTTCACTGACCAGGGGTCCTATTAAGGTAGCAGCCAGTCAGGCAGCGACACAGATGCTGCAGTGGCAGAGGAGCTAGCCAACAGAGCGTAAACAGGGGAGTATGAGTGGGAGTTCTGTTGGAGGAGAAGGTACTTGTGTGTGTTTGGTTTTGTATTGGTGGTATCTGTATGTGCAGGGGCTTTGTGCTGGGAGAGAAGCTGAGCCATGATTAGGGGGCGGGGCTTCCCTGACTAGGGGTCCTATAAAGGTAGCAGCCAGTCAGGCAGCGGCACAGGAGCTATCAAACAGAGCTGTAAACAGGGGAGTTTGAGTGGGAGTTCTGTTGGAGGAAAAGGTATTTGTGTGTGTTTGGTTTTGTATTCTTAGTATCTGTATGTGTAGGGGTTTGTGTTGGGAGAGAAGCTGAGCCCTGATTAGGGGGCGGGGCTTCCCTGACTAGGGGTCCTATAAAGGTAGCAGCCAGTCAGGCAGCGGCACAGGAGCTAGCCAACAGAGCTGTAAACAGGGGAGTTTGAGTGGGAGTTCTGTTGGAGGAGAAGGTACCTGTGTGTGTTTGGTTTTGTATTGGTGGTATCTGTATGTGCAGGGGCTTTGTGCTGGGAGAGAAGCTGAGCCCTGATTAGGGGGCGGGGCTTCCCTGACTAGGGGTCCTATAAAGGTAGCAGCCAGTCAGGCAGCGGAGCAGGAGCTAGCAAACAGAGCTGTAAACAGGGGAGTTTGAGTGGGAGTTCTGTTGGAGTAGAAGGTATTTGTGTGTTTGTTTGGTTTTGTATTGGTGGTATCTGTGTGTGTAGAGGCTTGGAGGGGCTTTGTGCTGGGACAGAAGCTGAGCCCTGATTAGGGGGCGGGGCTTCACTGACTAGGGGTCCTATAAAGGTAGCAACCAGTCAGGCAGCGGCACAGACAGCTGCAGCGGCACAGGAGCTAGCAAACAGAGCTGTAAACAGGGGAGTTTGAGTGGGAGCTCTGGTGGAGGAGAAGGTATTTGTGTGTGTTTGGTTTTGTATTGTTAGTATCTGTATGTGTAGGGGCTTTGTGCTGGGAGAGAAGCTGAGCCCTTATTAGGGGGCGGGGCTTGACTGAGTAGGGGTCCTATAAAGGAAGCAGCCAGTCAGGCAGCGGCACAGGAGCTAGCAAACAGAGCTGTAAACAGCGGAGTTTGAGTGGGAGTTCTGTTGGAGGAAAAGGTATTTGTGTGTGTGTTTGGTTTTGTATTGGTGGTATCTGTGTGTGTAGAGGCTTGGAGGGGCTTTGTGCTGGGAGAGAAGCTGAGTCCTGATTAGGGGGCGGGGCTTCGCTGACTAGGGGTCTTATAAAGGTAGCAGCCAGTCAGGCAGCGGCACAGACAGCTGCAGCGGCACAGGAGCTTGCAAACAGAGCTGTAAACAGGGGAGTTTGAGTGGGAGTTCTGTTGGAGGAGAAGGTACTTGTGTGTGTTTGGTTTTGTATTGGTGGTATCTGTATGTGTAGGGTCTTTGTCCTGGGAGAGAAGCTGAGCCCTGATTAGGGGGCGGGGCTTCCCTGGCTAGGGGTCCTATAAAGGTTGCAGCCAGTCAGGCAGCGGCACAGGAGCTATCAAACAGAGCTGTAAACAGGGGAGTTTGAGTGGGAGCTCTGTTGGAGGAGAAGGTATTTGTGTGTGTTTGCTTTTGTATTGGTAGTATCTGTGTGTGTAGGGGCTCTGTGCTGGGACACAAGCTGAGCCCTGATTAGGGGGCAGGGCTTCACTGACTAGGGGTCCTATAAAGGTAACAGCCAGTCAGGCAGCGGCACAGAACGCTGCAGCGGCACAGGAGCTAGCAAACAAAGCTGTAAGCCGGGGAGTTGGAGTGGGAGTTCTGTTGGAGGAGAAGGTATTTGTGTGTGTTTGGTTTTGTATTCTTAGTATCTGTATGTGTAGGGGTTTGTGTTGGGAGAGAAGCTGAGCCCTGATTAGGGGGCGGGGCTTCCCTGACTAGGGGTCCTATAAAGGTAGCAGCCAGTCAGGCAGCGGCACAGGAGCTAGCCAACAGAGCTGTAAACAGGGGAGTTTGAGTGGGAGTTCTGTTGGAGGAGAAGGTACCTGTGTGTGTTTGGTTTTGTATTGGTGGTATCTGTATGTGCAGGGGCTTTGTGCTGGGAGAGAAGCTGAGCCCTGATTAGGGGGCGGGGCTTCCCTGACTAGGGGTCCAATAAAGGTAGCAGCCAGTCAGGCAGCGGCACAGGAGCTAGCCAACAGAGCTGTAAACAGGGGAGTTTGAGTGGGAGTTCTGTTGGAGGAGAAGGTATTTGTTTGTGTCTTTGGTTTTGTATTGGTAGTATCTTTATGTGTAGGGGCTTTGTGCTGGGAGAGAACCTGAGCCGTGATTAGGGGGCGGGGCTTCCCTGACTAGGGGTCCTATAAAGGTAGCAGCCAGTCAGGCAGCGGAGCAGGAGCTAGCAAACAGAGCTGTAAACAGGGGAGTTTGAGTGGGAGTTCTGTTGGAGTAGAAGGTATTTGTGTGTTTGTTTGGTTTTGTATTGGTGGTATCTGTGTGTGTAGAGGCTTGGAGGGGCTTTGTGCTGGGACAGAAGCTGAGCCCTGATTAGGGGGCGGGGCTTCACTGACTAGGGGTCCTATAAAGGTAGCAACCAGTCAGGCAGCGGCACAGACAGCTGCAGCGGCACAGGAGCTAGCAAACAGAGCTGTAAACAGGGGAGTTTGAGTGGGAGCTCTGGTGGAGGAGAAGGTATTTCTGTGTGTTTGGTTTTGTATTGTTAGTATCTGTATGTGTAGGGGCTTTGTGCTGGGAGAGAAGCTGAGCCCTTATTAGGGGGCGGGGCTTGACTGAGTAGGGGTCCTATAAAGGAAGCAGCCAGTCAGGCAGCGGCACAGGAGCTAGCAAACAGAGCTGTAAACAGCGGAGTTTGAGTGGGAGTTCTGTTGGAGGAAAAGGTATTTGTGTGTGTGTTTGGTTTTGTATTGGTGGTATCTGTGTGTGTAGAGGCTTGGAGGGGCTTTGTGCTGGGAGAGAAGCTGAGTCCTGATTAGGGGGCGGGGCTTCGCTGACTAGGGGTCTTATAAAGGTAGCAGCCAGTCAGGCAGCGGCACAGACAGCTGCAGCGGCACAGGAGCTTGCAAACAGAGCTGTAAACAGGGGAGTTTGAGTGGGAGTTCTGTTGGAGGAGAAGGTACTTGTGTGTGTTTGCTTTTGTATTGGTAGTATCTGTGTGTGTCGGGGCTCTGTGCTGGGACACAAGCTGAGCCCTGATTAGGGGGCGGGGCTTCACTGACTAGGGGTCCTATAAAGGTAACAGCCAGTCAGGCAGCGGCACAGGAGCTATCAAACAGAGCTGTAAACAGGGGAGTTTGAGTGGGAGTTCTGCTGGAGTAGAAGGTATTTGTGTGTGTTTTGTTTTGTATTGGTAGTATCTGTATGTGTAGGGGCTTTGTGCTGGGACAGAAGCTGAGCCCTGATTAGGGGGCGGGGCTTCACTGACTAGGGGTCCTATAAAGGTAGCAACCAGTCAGCTGCAGCGGCACAGGAGCTAGCAAACAGAGCTGTAAACAGGGGAGTTTGAGTGGGAGTTCTGGTGGAGGAGAAGGTATTTGTGTGTGTTTGGTTTTGCATTGTTAGTATCTGTATGTGTAGGGGCTTTGTGCTGGGAGAGAAGCTGAGCCCTGATTAGGGGGCGGGGCTTCACTGACTAGGGGTCCTAGAAAGGTATCAGCCAGTCAGGCAGCGGCACAGACAGCTGCAGCGGCACAGGAGCTAGAAAACAGAGCTGTAAACAGGGGAGTTGGAGTGGGAGTTCTGTTGGAGGAGAAGGTATTTGTGTGTGTTTGGTTTTGTATCGGTAGTATCTGTATGTGTAGAGGCTTTGTGCTGGGAGAGAAGATGAGCCCTGATTAGGGGGCGGGGCTTCACTGACTGGGGTCCTATAAAGGTAGCAGCAAGTCAGGCAGCGGTACAGACAGCTGCAGCGGCACAGGAGCTAGCCAACAGAGCTGTAAACAGGGGAGTTTGAGTGGGAGTTCTGTTGGAGGAGAAGGTATTGGTGTGTGTGTGTGTGTGTTTGGTTTTGTTTTGGTAATATCTGTATGTGTAGGGGCTTTTTGCTGGGAGAGAAGCTGAGCCCTGATTAGGGGGCGGGTCTTCACTGACTAGCGGTCCTATAAAAATAGCAGCCAATCAGGCAGCGGCACAGACAGCTGCAGCGGCACAGGAGCTAGCCAACAGAGCTGTAAACAGGGGAGTTTGAGTGGGAGTTCTGTTGGAGGAGAAGGTACCTGTGCGTGTTTGGTTTTGTATTGGTGGTATCTGTATGTGTAGGGGCTTTGTGCTGGGAGAGAAGCTGAGCCCTTATTAGGGGGCGGGGCTTCCCTGACTAGGGGTCCAATAAAGGTAGCAGCCAGTCAGGCAGCGGCACAGGAGCTAGCCAACAGAGCTGTAAACAGGGGAGTTTGAGTGGGAGTTCTGTTGGAGGAGAAGGTATTTGTGTGTGTTTGCTTTTGTATTGGTAGTATCTGTGTGTGTAGGGGCTTTGTGCTGGGACAGAAGCTGAGCCCTGATTAGGGGGCGGGGCTTCACTGACTAGGGGCCTATAAAGGTAGCAGCCTGTCAGGCAGCGGCACAGACAGCTGCAGCGGCACAGGAGCTAGCAAACAAAGCTGTAAGCCGGGGAGTTTGAGTGGGAGTTCTGTTGGAGGAGAAGGTATTTGTGTGTGTTTGGTTTTGTATTCTTAGTATCTGTATGTGTAGGGGCTTTGTGTTGGGAGAGAAGCTGAGCCCTGATTAGGGGGCGGGTCTTCACTGACTAGAGGTCCTATAAAGGTAGCAGCCAATCAGGCAGCGGCACAGACAGCTGCAGCGGCACAGGAGCTAGCCAACAGAGCTGTAAACAGGGGAGTTTGAGTGGGAGTTCTGTTGGAGGAGAAGGTACCTGTGTGTGTTTGGTTTTGTATTGGTGGTATCTGTATGTGCAGGGGCTTTGTGCTGGGAGAGAAGCTGAGCCCTGATTAGGGGGCGGGGCTTCCCTGACTAGGGGTCCTATAAAGGTAGCAGCCAGTCAGGCAGCGGCACAGGAGCTAGCAAACAGAGCTGTAAACAGGGGAGTTTGAGTGGGAGTTCTGTTGGAGGAGAAGGTATTTGTGTGTGTTTGGTTTTGTATTGGTAGTATCTGTATGTGTAGGGGCTTTGTGTTGGGAGAGAAGCTGAGCCCTGATTAGGGTGCGGGGCTTCACTGACCAGGGGTCCTATAAAGGTAGCAGCCAGTCAGGCAGCGGCACAGATGCTGCAGTGGCAGAGGAGCTAGCCAACAGAGCTGTAAACAGGGGAGTATGAGTGGGAGTTCTGTTGGAGGAGAAGGTACTTGTGTGTGTTTGGTTTTGTATTGGTGGTATCTGTATGTGCAGGGCCTTTGTGCTGGGAGAGAAGCTGAGCCCTGATTAGGGGGCGGGGCTTCACTGACTAGGGGTCCTATAAAGGTAGCAGCCAGTCAGGCAGCGGCACAGGAGCTAGCAAACAGAGCTGTAAACAGGGGAGTTTGAGTGGGAGTTCTGTTGGAGGAGAAGGTATTTGTGTGTGTGTGTGTGTGTTTGGTTTTGTTTTAGTAATATCTGTATGTGTAGGGGCTTTTTGCTGGGAGAGAAGCTGAGCCCTGATTAGGGGGCGGGTCTTCACTGACTAGAGGTCCTATAAAGGTAGCAGCCAATCAGGCAGCGGCACGGACAGCTGCAGCGGCACAGGAGCTAGCCAACAGAGCTGTAAACAGGGGAGTTTGAGTGGGAGTTCTGTTGGAGGAGAAGGTACCTGTGTGTGTTTGGTTTTGTATTGGTGGTATCTGTATGTGCAGGGGCTTTGTGCTGGGAGAGAAGCTGAGCCCTTATTAGGGGGCGGGGCTTCCCTGACGAGGGGTCCAAAAAAGGTAGCAGCCAGTCAGGCAGCGGCACAGGAGCTAGCCAACAGAGCTGTAAACAGGGGAGTTTGAGTGGGAGTTCTGTTGGAGGAGAAGGTATTTGTGTGTGTGTTTGGTTTTGTATTGGTGGTATCTGTATGTGTAGAGGCTTGGAGGGGCTTTGTGCTGGGAGAGAAGCTGAGCCCTGATTAGGGGGCGGGGCTTCCCTGACGAGGGGTCCTATAAAGGTAGCAGCCAGTCAGGCAGCGGCACAGGAGCTAGAAAACAGAGCTGTAAACAGGGGAGTTTGAGTGGGAGTTCTGTTGGTGGAGAAGGTATTTGTGTGTGTGTTTGGTTTTGTATCGGTAGTATCTGTATGTGTAGGGGCTTTGTGCTGGGAGAGAAGCTGAGCCGTGATTAGGGGGCGGGGCTTCCCTGACTAGGGGTCCTATAAAGGTAGCAGCCAGTCAGGCAGCGGAGCAGGAGCTAGCAAACAGAGCTGTAAACAGGGGAGTTTGAGTGGGAGTTCTGTTGGAGGAGAAGGTATTTGTGTGTGTTTGGTTTTGTATTGGTAGTATCTGTGTGTGTAGGGGCTTTGTGCTGGGAGAGAAGCTGAGCCCTGATTAGGGGGCGGGGCTTCACTGCCTACGGGTCCTATAAAGGTAGCAGCCAGTCAGGCAGCCGCACAGACAGCTGCAGCGGCACAGGAGCTAGCAAACAGAGCTGTAAACAGGGGAGTTTGAGTGGGAGTTCTGGTGGAGGAGAAGGTATTTGTGTGTGTTTGGTTTTGCATTGTTAGTATCTGTATGTGTAGGGGCTTTGTGCTGGGAGAGAAGCTGAGCCCTGATTAGGGGGCGGGGCTTGACTGAGTAGGGGTCCTATAAAGGAAGCAGCCAGTCAGGCAGCGGCACAGGAGCTAGCAAACAGAGCTGTAAACAGCGGAGTTTGAGTGGGAGTTCTGTTGGAGGAAAAGGTATTTGTGTGTGTGTTTGGTTTTGTATTGGTGGTATCTGTATGTGTAGAGGCTTGGAGGGGCTTTGTGCTGGGAGAGAAGCTGAGCCCTGATTAGGGGGCGGGGCTTTCCTGACTAGGGGTCCTATAAAGGTAGCAGCCAGTCAGGCAGCGGCACAGGAGCTAGCAAACAGAGCTGTAAACAGGGGAGTTTGAGTGGGAGTACTGTTGGAGGAGAAGGTATTTGTGTGTGTGTTTGGTTTTGTATTGGTAGTATCTGTGTGTGTAGGGGCTTTGTGCTGGGACAGAAGCTGAACCCTGATTAGGGGGCGGGGCTTCACTGACTAGGGGTCCTATAAAGGTAGCAGCCAGTCAGGCAGCGGCACAGACAGCTGCAGCGGCACAGGAGCTAGCAAACAGAGCTGTAAACAGGTGGGTTTGAGTGGGAGTTCTGTTGGAGGAGAAGGTATTTGTGAGTGTTTGGTTTTGTATTGGTATTTGTATGTGTCGGGGCTTTGTGCTGGGTGAGAAGCTGAGCCCTGATTAGGGGGCGGGGCTTACCTGACTAGGGGTCCTATAAACGTAGCAGCCAATCAGGCAGCGGCACAGGAGCTATCAAAAAGAGCTGTAAACAGGGGAGTTTGAGTGGGAGTACTGTCGGAGTAGAAGGTATTTGTGTGTGTTTGGTTTTGTATTGGTAGTATCTGTGTGTGTAGGGGCTTTGTGCTGAGACAGAAGCTGAGCCCTGATTGGGGGGCGGGGCTTCACTGACTAGGGGTCCTATAAAGGTAGCAGCCAGTCAGGTAGCGGCACAGACAGCTGCAGCAGCACAGGAGCTAGCAAACAGAGCTGTAAACAGGGGAGTTGGAGTGAGAGTTCTGTTGGAGGAGAAGGTATTTGTGTGTGTTTGGTTTTGTATTGTTAGTATTTGTATGTGAAGGGGCTTTGTGCTGGGAGAGAAGCTGAGCCGTGATTAGGGGGCGGGGCTTCACTTACTAGGGGTCCTAGAAAGGTAGCAGCTAGTCAGGCAGCGGCACAGGAGCTAGCAAACAGAGCTGTAAACAGGGGAGTTTGAGTGGGAGTTCTGTTGGAGGAGAAGGTATTTGTGTGTGTGTTTGGTTTTGTATTGGTAGTATCTGTATGTGTTGGGGCCTTGTGCTGGGAGAGAAGCTGAGCCGTGATTAGGGGGCGGGGCTTCCCTGACTAGGGGTCCTATAAAGGTAGCAGCCAGTCAGGCAGCGGCACAGACAGCTGCAGCGGCACAGGAGCTAGCAAACAGAGCTGTAAACAGGGGGGTTTGAATGGGAGTTCTGTTGGAGGAGAAGGTATTTGTGTGTGTTTGGTTTTGTATTGGTGTTATCTGTATGTGTAGGGGCTTTGTGCTGGGAGAGAAGCTGAGCCCTGATTAGGGGGCGGGGCTTCCCTGACTAGGGGTCGTATAAAGGTTGCAGCCAGTCAGGCAGCGGCACAGGAGCTATCAAACAGAGCTGTAAACAGGGGAGTTTGAGTGGGAGTACTGTCGGAGTAGAAGGTATTTGTGTGTGTTTGGTTTTGTATTGGTAGTATCTGTGTGTGTAGGGGCTTTGTGCTGAGACAGAAGCTGAGCCCTGATTGGGGGGCGGGGGTTCACTGACTAGGGGTCCTATAAAGGTAGCAGCCAGTCAGGTAGCAGCACAGACAGCTGCAGCAGCACAGGAGCTAGCAAACAGAGCAGTAAACAGGGGAGTTTGAGTGGGAGTTCTGTTGGAGGAGAAGGTATTTGTGTGTGTTTTTGTATTGGTAGTATCTGTATGTGTAGGGGCTTTGTGCTGGGAGAGAAGCTGAGCCGTGATTAGGGGCGGGGCTTCACTGACTAGGGGTCCTATAAAGGTATCAGCCAGTCAGGCAGCGGCACAGACACCTGCAGCTGCACAGGAGCTATCAAACAGAGCTGTAAACAGGGGAGTTTGAGTGGGAGTACTGTTGGAGTAGAAGGTATTTGTGTGTGTTTGGTTTTGTATTGGTAGTATCTGTGTGTGTAGGGGCTTTGTGCTGGGACAGAAGCTGAGCCCTGATTAGGGGGCGGGGCTTGACTGACTACGGGTCCTATAAAGGTCGCAGCCAGTCAGGCAGCGGCACAGACACCTGCAGCGGCACAGGAGCTAGCAAACAGAGCTGTAAACAGGGGGGTTTGAGTGGGAGTTCTGTTGGAGGAGAAGGTATTTGTGTGTGTGTTTGGTTTTGTATTGGTAGTATCTGTATGTGTAGAGGCTTGGAGGGGCTTTGTGCTGGGAAAGAAGCTGAGCCCTGATTAGGGGGCGGGGCTTCCCTGACTAGGGGTCCTATAAAGGTTGCAGCCAGTCAGGCAGCGGCACAGGAGCTATCAAACAGAGCTGCAAACAGGGGAGTTTGAGTGGGAGTTCTCTTGGAGGAGAAGGTATTTGTGTGTGTTTGGTTTTGTATTGGTAGTATCTGTATGTGTAGAGGCTTGGAGGGGCTTTGTGCTGGGAGAGAAGCTGAGCCCTGATTAGTGGGCGGGGCTTCCCTGACTAGGGGTCCTATAAAGGTAGCAGCCAGTAAGGCAGCCGCACAGACAGCTGCAGCGGCACAGGAGCTAGCAAACAGAGCTGTAAACAGGGGAGTTTGAGTGGGAGTTCTGTTGGAGGAGAAGGTATTTGTGTGTGTTTGGTTTTGTATTGTTAGTATCTGTATGTGTAGGGGCTTTGTGCTGGGAGAGAAGCTGAGCCCTGATTAGGGGGCGGGGCTTCCCTGACTAGGGGTCCTATAAAGGTAGCAGCCAGTCGGGCAGCGGCACAGGAGCTAGCAAACAGAGCTGTAAACAGGGCAGTTTGAGTGGGAGTTCTGTTGGAGGAGAAGGTATTTGTGTGTGTTTGGTTTTGTATTGGTAGTACCTGTATGTGTAGAGGCTTGGAGGGGCTTTGTGCTGGGAGAGAAGCTGAGCCCTGATTAGTGGGCGGGGCTTCCCTGACTAGGGGTCCTATAAAGGTAGCAGCCAGTCAGGCAGCCGCACAGACAGCTGCAGCGGCACAGGAGCTAGCAAACACAGCTGTAAACAGGGGAGTTTGAGTGGGAGTTCTGTTGGAGGAGAAGGTATTTGTGTGTGTTTGGTTTTGTATTGTTAGTATCTGTATGTGTAGGGGCTTTGTGCTGGGAGAGAAGCTGAGCCCTGATTAGGGGGCGGGGCTTCCCTGACTAGGGGTCCTATAAAGGTAGCAGCCAGTCAGGCAGCGGCACAGGAGCTAGCAAACAGAGCTGTAAACAGGGGAGTTTGAGTGGGAGTTCTTTTGGAGGAGAAGGTATTTGTGTGTGTTTGGTTTTGTATTGTTAGTATCTGTATGTGTAGGGGCTTTGTGCTGGGAGAGAAGCTGAGCCCTGATTAGGGGGCGGGGCTTCCCTGACTAGGGGTCCTATAAAGGTATCAGCCAGTCAGGCAGCGGCACAGACACCTGCAGCGGCACAGGAGCTATCAAACAGAGCTCTAAACAGGGGAGTTTGAGTGGGAGTACTGTTGGAGTAGAAGGTATTTGTGTGTGTTTGGTTTTGTATTGGTAGTATCTGTGTGTGTAGGGGCTTTGTGCTGGGACAGAAGCTGAGCCCTGATTAGGGGGCGGGGCTTGACTGACTAGGGGTCCTATAAAGGTCGCAGCCAGTCAGGCAGCGGCACAGACAGCTGCAGCGGCACAGGAGCTAGCAAACAGAGCTGTAAACAGGGGGGTTTGAGTGGGAGTTCTGTTGGAGGAGAAGGTATTTGTGTGTGTGTTTGGTTTTGTATTGGTAGTATCTGTATGTGTAGAGGCTTGGAGGGGCTTTGTGCGGGGAAAGAAGCTGAGCCCTGATTAGGGGGCGGGGCTTCCCTGACTAGGGGTCCTATAAAGGTTGCAGCCAGTCAGGCAGTGGCACAGGAGCTATCAAACAGAGCTGTAAACAGGGGAGTTTGAGTGGGAGTTCTCTTGGAGGAGAAGGTATTTGTGTGTGTTTGGTTTTGTATTGGTAGTATCTGTATGTGTAGAGGCTTGGAGGGGCTTTGTGCTGGGAGAGAAGCTGAGCCCTGATTAGTGGGCGGGGCTTCCCTGACTAGGGGTCCTATAAAGGTAGCAGCCAGTCAGGCAGCCGCACAGACAGCTGCAGCGGCACAGGAGCTAGCAAACAGAGCTGTAAACAGGGGAGTTTGAGTGGGAGTTCTGTTGGAGGAGAAGGTATTTGTGTGTGTTTGGTTTTGTATTGTTAGTATCTGTATGTGTAGGGGCTTTGTGCTGGGAGAGAAGCTGAGCCCTGATTAGGGGGCGGGGCTTCACTGACAAGGGGTCCTATAAATGTAGCAGCCAGTCAGGCAGCGGCACAGACAGCTGCAGCGGCACAGGAGCTAGCAAACAGAGCTGTAAACAGGGGGTTTGAGTGGGAGTTCTGTTGGAGGAGAAGGTATTTGTGTGTGTTTGGTTTTGTATTGGCAGTATCTGTATGTGTAGGGGCTTTGTGCTGGGAGAGAAGGTGAGCCCTGATTAGGGGGCGGGGCTTCCCTGACTAGGGGTCCTATAAAGGTTGCAGCCAGTCAGGCAGCGGCACAGGAGCTATCAAACAGAGCTGTAAACAGGGGAGTTTGAGTGGGAGTTCTGTTGGAGGAGAAGGTATTTGTGTGTGTTTGGTTTTGTATTGTTAGTATCTGTATGTGTAGGGGCTTTGTGCTGGGAGAGAAGCTGAGCCCTGATTTGGGGGCGGGGCTTCCCTGACTAGGGGTCCTATAAAGGTAGCAGCCAGTCAGGCAGCGGCACAGGAGCTAGCAAACAGAGCTGTAAACAGGGGAGTTTGAGTGGGAGTTCTGATGGAGGAGAAGGTATTTGTGTGTGTTTTTGTATTGGTAGTATCTGTGTGTGTAGGGGCTTTGTGCTGGGAGAGAAGCTGAGCCCTGATTAGGGGGCGGGGCTTGACTGACTAGGGGTCCTATAAAGGTCGCAGCCAGTCTGGCAGCGGCACAGGCAGCTGCAGCGGCACAGGAGCTAGCAAACAGAGCTCTAAACAGGGGAGTTGGAGTGAGAGTTCTGTTGGAGGAGAAGGTATTTGTGTGTGTTTGGTTTTGTATTGGTAGTATCTGTGTGTGTAGGGGCTTTGTGCTGGGACAGAAGCTGAACCCTGATTAGGGGGCGGGGCTTCACTGACTAGGGGTCCTATAAAGGTAGCAGCCAGTCAGGCAGCGGCACAGACAGCTGCAGCGGCACAGGAGCTAGCAAACAGACCTGTAAACAGGGGAGTTTGAGTGGGAGGAGAAGGTATTTGTGTGTGTTTGGTTTTGTATTCTTAGTATCTGTATGTGTAGGGGCTTTGTGCTGGGAGAGAAGCTGAGCCCTGATTAGGGGGCGGGGCTTCCCTGACTAGGGGTCCTATAAAGGTTGCAGCCAGTCAGGCAGCGGCACAGGAGCTATCAAACAGAGCTGTAAACAGGGGAGTTTGAGTGGGAGTACTGTTGGAGTAGAAGGTTTTTGTGTGTGTTTGGTTTTGTATTGGTAGTATGTGTGTGTGTAGGGGCTTTGTGCTGAGACAGAAGCTGAGCCCTGATTAGGGGGCGGGGCTTCACTGACTAGGGGTCCTATAAAGGTAGCAGCCAGTCAGGTAGTGGCACAGACAGCTGCAGCAGCACAGGAGCTAGCAAACAGAGCTGTAAACAGGGGAGTTTGAGTGGGAGTTCTTTTGGAGGAGAAGGTATTTGTGTGTGTTTGGTTTTGTATTGGTAGTATCTGTATGTGTAGGGGCTTTGTGCTGGGACAGAACCTGAGCCCTGATTAGGGGGCGGGGCTTCCCTGACTAGGGGTCCTATAAAGGTAGCAGCCAGTCAGGCAGCGGCACAGACAGCTGCAGCGGCAGAGGAGCTAGCAAACAGAGCTGTAAACAGGGGAGTTTGAGTGGGAGTTCTGTTGGAGGAGAAGGTATTTGTGTGTGTTTGGTTTTGTATTGGTAGTATCTGTATGTGTAGGGGCTTTGTGCTGGGAGAGAAGCTGACCCCTGATTAGGGGGCGGGGCTTGACTGACTAGGGGTCCTATAAAGGTAGCAGCCAGTCAGGCAGCGGCACAGACAGCTGCAGCGGCACAGGAGCTAGCAAACAGAGGTGTAAACAGGGGGGTTTGAGTGGGATTTCTGTTGGATTAGAAGGTATTTGTGTGTGTTTGGTTTTGTATTGGTATTTGTATGGGTCGGGGCTTTGTGCTGGGTGAGAAGCTGAGCCCTGATTAGGGGGTGGGGCTTCCCTGACTAGGGGTCCTATAAACGTAGCAACCAATCAGGCAGCGGCACAGACAGCTGCAGCGGCACAGGAGCTAGCAAACAGAGCTGTAAACAGGGGAGTTTGAGTGGGAGTTCTTTTGGAGGAGAAGGTATTTGTGTGTGTTTGGTTTTGTATTGTTAGTATCTGTATGTGAAGGGGCTTTGTGCTGGGAGAGAAGCTGAGCCGTGATTAGGGGGCGGGGCTTCACTTACTAGGGGTCCTAGAAAGTATCAGCCAGTCAGGCAGCGGCACAGACAGCTGCAGCGGCACAGGAGCTAGCAAACAGAGCTCTAAACAGGGGAGTTGGAGTGAGAGTTCTGTTGGAGGAGAAGGTATTTGTGTGTGTTTGGTTTTGTATTGTTAGTATCTGTATGTGTAGGGGCTTTGTGCTGGGACAGAAGCTGAGCCCTGATTAGGGGGCGGGGCTTTCCTGACTAGGGGTCCTATAAAGGTAGCAGCCAGTCAGGCAGCGGCACAGGAGCTAGCACACAGAGATGTAAACAGAGGAGTTTGAGTGGGAGTTCTGTTGGAGGAGAAGGTATTTGTGTGTGTTTGGTTTTGTATTGTTAGTATCTGTATGTGTAGGGGCTTTGTGCTGGGAGAGAAGCTGAGCCCCGATTAGGGGGCGGGGCTTCCCTGACTAGGGGTCCTATAAAGGTAGCAGCCAGTCAGGCAGCCGCACAGACAGCTGCAGCGGCACAGGAGCTAGCAAACAGAGCTGTAAACAGGGGAGTTTGAGTGGGAGTTCTGTTGGAGGAGAAGGTATTTGTGTGTGTTTGGTTTTGTATTGGTGGTATCTGTATGTGTAGGGGCTTTGTGCTGGGGGAGAAGCTGAGCCCTGATTAGGGGGCGGGGCTTCCCTGACTAGGGGTCCTATAAAGGTTGCAGCCAGTCAGGCAGCGGCACAGGAGCTATCAAACAGAGCTGTAAACAGGGGAGTTTGAGTGGGAGTACTGTCGCAGTAGAAGGTATTTGTGTGTATTTGGTTTTGTATTGGTAGTATCTGTGTGTGTAGGGGCTTTGTGCTGAGACAGAAGCTGAGCCCTGATTGGGGGGCGGGGCTTCACTGACTAGGGGTCCTATAAAGGTAGCAGCCAGTCAGGTAGCGGCACAGGAGCTAGCAAACAGAGCTGTAAACAGGGGAGTTTGAGTGGGAGTTCTGTTGGAGGAGAAGGTATTTGTGTGTGTTTGGTTTTGTATTGTTAGTATCTGTATGTGTAGGGGCTTTGTGCTGGGAGAGAAGCTGAGCCCTGATTTGGGGGCGGGGCTTCCCTGACTAGGGGTCCTATAAAGGTAGCAGCCAGTCAGGCAGCGGCACAGGAGCTAGCAAACAGAGCTGTAAACAGGGGAGTTTGAGTGGGAGTTCTGTTGGAAGAGAAGGTATTTGTGTGTGTTTTTGTATTGGTAGTATCTGTATGTGTAGGGGCTTTGTGCTGGGAGAGAAGCTGAGCCGTGATTAGGGGCGGGACTTCACTGACTAGGGGTCCTATAAAGGTATCAGCCAGTCAGGCAGCGGCAAAGACACCTGCAGCGGCACAGGAGCTATCAAACAGAGCTGTAAACAGGGGAGTTTGAGTGGGAGTACTGTTGGAGTAGAAGGTATTTGTGTGTGTTTGGTTTTGTATTGGTAGTATCTGTGTGTGTAGGGGCTTTGTGCTGGGACAGAAGCTGAGCCCTGATTAGGGGGCGGGGCTTGACTGACTAGGGGTCCTATAAAGGTCGCAGCCAGTCAGGCAGCGGCACAGGAGCTAGCAAACAGAGCTGTAAACAGGGGAGTTTGAGTGGGAATTCTGTTGGAGGAGAAGGTATTTGTGTGTGTTTGGTTTTGTATTGGTAGTATCTGTATGTGTAGGGGCTTTGTGCTGGGAGAGAAGCTGAGCCCTGATTAGGGGGCGGGGCTTCCCTGACTAGGGGTCCTATAAAGGTAGCAGCCAGTCAGGCAGCGGCACAGGAGCTAGCAAACAGAGCTGTAAACAGGGCAGTTTGAGTGGGAGCTCTGTTGGAGGAGAAGGTATTTGTGTGTGTTTGGTTTTGTATTGGTAGTACCTGTATGTGTAGAGGCTTGGAGGGGCTTTGTGCTGCGAGAGAAGCTGAGCCCTGATTAGTGGGCGGGGCTTCCCTGACTAGGGGTCCTATAAAGGTAGCAGCCAGTCAGGCAGCCGCACAGACAGCTGCAGCGGCACAGGAGCTAGCAAACAGAGCTGTAAACAGGGGAGTTTGAGTGGGAGTTCTGTAGGAGGAGAAGGTATTTGTGTGTGTTTGGTTTTGTATTGGTAGTATCTGTGTGTGTAGGGGATTTGTGCTGGGACAGAAGCTGAACCCTGATTAGGGGGCGGGGCTTCACTGACTAGGGGTCCTATAAAGGTAGCAGCCAGTCAGGCAGCGGCACAGGAGCTAGCAAACAGAGCTGTAAACAGGGGGTTTGAGTGGGAGTTCTGTTGGAGGAGAAGGTATTTGTGTGTGTTTGGTTTTGTATTGGTAGTATCTGTATGTGCAGGGGCTTTGTGCTGGGAGAGAAGCTGAGCCCTGATTAGGGGGCGGGGCTTCCCTGACTAGGGGTCCTATAAAGGTTGCAGCCAGTCAGGCAGCGGCACAGGAGCTATCAAACAGAGCTGTAAACAGGGGAGTTTGAGTGGGAGGACTGTTGGAGTAGAAGGTTTTTGTGTGTGTTTGGTTTTGTATTGGTAGTATGTGTGTGTGTAGGGGCTTTGTGCTGAGACAGAAGCTGAGCCCTGATTAGGGGGCGGGGCTTCACTGACAAAGGGTCCTATAAATGTAGCAGCCAGTCAGGCAGCGGCACAGACAACTGCAGCGGCACAGGAGCTAGCAAACAGAGCTGTAAACAGGGGAGTTTGAGTGGGAGTTCTGTTGGAGGAGAAGGTATTTGTGTGTGTTTGGTTTTGTATTGGTAGTATCTGTATGTGTAGGGGCTTTGTGCTGGGAGAGTAGCTGAGCCCTGATTAGGGGGCGGGGCTTCACTGACTAGGGGTCCTATAAAGGTAGCAGCCAGTCAGGCAGCGGCACAGACAGCTGCAGCGGCACAGGAGCTAGCAAACAGAGCTGTAAACAGGGGAGTTTGAGTGGGAGTTCTGTTGGAGGAGAGGGTATTTGTGTGTGTTTGGTTTTGTATTGGTAGTATCTGTATGTGTAGGGGCTTTGTGCTGGCAGAGAAGCTGACCCCTGATTAGGGGGCGGGGCTTGACTGACTAGGGGTCCTATAAAGGTAGCAGCCAGTCAGGCAGCGGCACAGACAGCTGCAGCGGCACAGGAGCTAGCAAACAGAGGTGTAAACAGGGGGGTTTGAGTGGGAGTTCTGTTGGATTAGAAGGTATTTGTGTGTGTTTGGTTTTGTATTGGTATTTGTATGTGTCGGGGCTTTGTGCTGGGTGAGAAGCTGAGCCCTGATTAGGGGGTGGGGCTTCCCTGACTAGGTGTCCTATAAACGTAGCAACCAATCAGGCAGCGGCACAGACAGCTGCAGCGGCACAGGAGCTAGCAAACAGAGCTGTAAACAGGGGAGTTTGAGTGGGAGTTCTGTTGGAGGAAAAGGTATTTGTGTGTGTGTTTGGTTTTGTATTGGTGGTATCTGTATGTGTAGAGGCTTGGAGGGGCTTTGTGCTGGGAAAGAAGGTGAGCCCTGATTAGTGGGCGGGGCTTCCCTGACTAGGGGTCTTATAAGGTTGCAGCCAGTCAGGCAGCTGCACAGGAGCTATCAAACAGAGCTGTGAACAGGGGAGTTTGAGTGGGAGTTCTGTTGGAGTAGAAGGTATTTGTGTGTGTTTGGTTTTGTATTGGTAGTATCTGTATGTGTAGGGGCTTTGTGCTGGGAAAGAAACTGAGCCCTGATTAGGGGGCGGGGCTTCCCTGACTAGGGGTCCTATAAAGGTAGCAGCCAGTCAGGCAGCGGCACAGGAGCTAGCAAACAGAGCTGTAAACGGGGAGTTTGAGTGGGAGGAGAAGGTATTTGTGTGTGTTTGGTTTTGTATTGTTAGTATCTGTATGTGTAGGGGCTTTGTGCTGGGAGAGTAGCTGAGCCCTGATTAGGGGGCGGGGCTTCACTGACTAGGGGTCCTATAAAGGTAGCAGACAGTCATGCAGCGGCACAGACAGCTGCAGCGGCACAGGAGCTAGCAAACAGAGCTGTAAACAGGGGAGTTTGAGTGGGAGTTCTGTTGGAGGAGAAGGTATTTGTGTGTGTTTGGTTTTGTATTGGTAGTATCTGTATGTGTAGGGGCTTTGTGCTGGGAGAGAAGCTGACCCCTGATTAGGGGGCGGGGCTTGACTGACTAGGGGTCCTATAAAGGTAGCAGCCAGTCAGGCAGCGGCACAGACAGCTGCAGCGGCACAGGAGCTAGCAAACAGAGCTGTAAACAGGCGGGTTTGAGTGGGAGTTCTGTTGGAGGAGAAGGTATTTGTGTGTGTTTGGTTTTGTATTGTTAGTATCTGTATGTGTAGGGGCTTTGTGCTGGGAGAGAAGCTGAGCCCTGATTAGGGGGCGGGGCTTCCCTGACTAGGGGTCCTATAAAGGTAGCAGCCAGTCAGGCAGCGGCACAGGAGCTAGCAAACAGAGCTGTAAACAGGGGAGTTTGAGTGGGAGTTCTGTTGGAGAAGGAGGTATTTGTGTGTGTTTGGTTTTGTATTGATAGTATCTGTATGTGTCGGGGCTTTGTGCTGGGAGAGAAGCTGAGCCGTGATTAGGGGGCGGGGCTTCCCTGACTAGGGGTCCTATAAAGGTAGCAGCCAATCAGGCAGCGGCACAGACAGCTGCAGCGGCACAGGAACTAGCAAACAGAGCTGTAAACAGGGGAGTTTGAGTGGGAGTTCTGTTGAAGGAGAAGGTATATGTGTGTGTTTGGTTTTGTATAGGTGGTATCTGTATGTGTAGGGGCTTTGTGCTGGGAAAGAAGCTGAGCCCTGATTAGTGGGCGGGGCTTCCCTGACTAGGGGTCCTATAAGGTTGCAGCCAGTCAGGCAGCGGCACAGGAGCTATCAAACAGAGCTGTAAACAGGGGAGTTTGAGTGGGAGTTCTGTTGGAGGAGAAGGTATTTGTGTGTGTTTGGTTTTGTATTGGTATTATTTGTATGTGTCGGGGCTTTGTGCTGGGTGAGAAGCTGAGCCCTGATTAGGGGGCGGGGCTTCCCTGACTAGGGGTCCTATAAACGTAGCAGGCAATCAGGCAGCGGCACAGACAGCTGCAGCGGCACAGGAGCTAGCAAACAGAGCTGTAAACAGGGGAGTCTGAGTGGGAGTTCTCTTGGAGGAGAAGGTATCTGTGTGTGTTTGGTTTTGTATTGGTAATATCTGTATGTGTAGGGGCTTTGTGCTGGGAGAGAAGCTGAGGCCTGATTAGGGGGCGGGGCTTGACTGACTAGGGGTCCTATAAAGGTAGCAGCCAGTCAGGCAGCGGCACAGGAGCTATCAAACAGAGCTGTAAACAGGGGAGTTCGAGTGGGAGTTCTGTTGGAGTAGAAGGTATTTGTGTGTGTTTTTGTATTGGTAGTATCTGTGTGTGTAGGGGCTTTGTGCTGGGACAGAAGCTGAGCCCTGATTAGGGGGCGGGGCTTCCCTGCCTAGGGGTCCTATAAAGGTTGCAGCCAGTCAGGCAGCGGCACAGGAGCTATCAAACAGAGCTGTAAACAGGGGAGTTCGAGTGGGAGTTCTGTTGGAGTAGAAGGTATTTGTGTGTGTTTTTGTATTGGTAGTATCTGTGTGTGTAGGGGCTTTGTGCTGGGACAGAAGCTGAGCCCTGATTAGGGGGCGGGGCTTCACTGACTAGGAGTCCTATAAAGGTAGCAGCCAGTCAGGCAGCGGCACAGACAGCTGCAGCGGCACAGGAGCTAGCAAACAGAGCTGTAAACAGGGGGGTTTGAGTGGGAGTTCTGTTGGAGGAGAAGGTATTTGTGTGTGTTTGGTTTTGTATTGGTATTATTTGTATGTGTCGGGGCTTTGTGCTGGGTGAGAAGCTGAGCCCTGATTAGGGGGCGGGGCTTCCCTGACTAGGGGTCCTATAAACGTAGCAGGCAATCAGGCAGCGGCACAGACAGCTGCAGCGGCACAGGAGCTAGCAAACAGAGCTGTAAACAGGGGAGTTTGAGTGGGAGTTCTGTTGGAGGAGAAGGTATTTGTGTGTGTTTGGTTTTGTATTGGTGGTATCTGTATGTGTAGGGGCTTTGTGCTGGGAGAGAAGCTGAGCCCTGATTAGGGGGCGGGGCTTCCCTGACTAGGGGTCCTATAAAGGTTGCAGACAGTCACGCAGCGGCACAGGAGCTAGCAAACAGAGCTGTAAACAGGGGAGTCTGAGTGGGAGTTCTCTTGGAGGAGAAGGTATCTGTGTGTGTTTGGTTTTGTATTGGTAATATCTGTATGTGTAGGGGCTTTGTGCTGGGAGAGAAGCTGAGGCCTGATTAGGGGGCGGGGCTTGACTGACTAGGGGTCCTATAAAGGTAGCAGCCAGTCAGGCAGCGGCACAGACAGCTGCAGCGGCACAGGAGCTAGCAAACAGAGCTGTAAACAGGGGAGTTCGAGTGGGAGTTCTGCTGGAGTAGAAGGTATTTGTGTGTGTTTTTGTATTGGTAGTATCTGTGTGTGTAGGGGCTTTGTGCTGGGACAGAAGCTGAGCCCTGATTAGGGGGCGGGGCTTCCCTGCCTAGGGGTCCTATAAAGGTTGCAGCCAGTCAGGCAGCGGCACAGGAGCTATCAAACAGAGCTGTAAACAGGGGAGTTCGAGTGGGAGTTCTGTTGGAGTAGAAGGTATTTGTGTGTGTTTTTGTATTGGTAGTATCTGTGTGTGTAGGGGCTTTGTGCTGGGACAGAAGCTGAGCCCTGATTAGGGGGCGGGGCTTCACTGACTAGGAGTCCTATAAAGGTAGCAGCCAGTCAGGCAGCGGCACAGACAGCTGCAGCGGCACAGGAGCTAGCAAACAGAGCTGTAAACAGGCGGGTTTGAGTGGGAGTTCTGTTGGAGGAGAAGGTATTTGTGTGTGTTTGGTTTTGTATTGGTAGTATCTGTATGTTTTGGGGCTTTGTGCTGGGAGAGAAGATGAGCCCTGATTAGGGGTCGGGGCTTCCCTGACTAGGGGTCCTATAAAGGTAGCAGCCAGTCAGGCAGCGGCACAGGAGCTAGCAAACAGAGCTGTAAACAGGGGAGTTTGAGTGGGAGTTCTGTTGGAGTAGAAGGTATTTGTGTGTGTTTGGTTTTGTATTGGTAGTATCTGCATGTGTAGAGGCTTGGAGGGGCTTTGTGCTGGGAGGGAAGCTGAGCCCTGATTAGTGGGCGGGGCTTCCCTGACTAGGGATCCTATAAAGGTAGCAGCCAGTCAGGCAGCCGCACAGACAGCTGCAGCGGCACAGGAGCTAGCAAACAGAGCTGTAAACAGGGGAGTTTGAGTGGGAGTTCTGTTGGAGGAGAAGGTATTTGTGTGTGTTTGGTTTTGTATTGTTAGTATCTGTATGTGTAGGGGCTTTGTGCTGGGAGAGAAGCTGAGCCCTGATTAGGGGGCGGGGCTTCACTGACTAGGGGTCCTAAAAAGGTATCAGCCAGTCAGACAGCGGCACAGACAGCTGCATCGGCACAGGAGCTAGCAAACAGAGCTGTAAACAGGGGAGTTTGAGTGGGAGTACTGTCGGAGTAGAAGGTATTTGTGTGTGTTTGGTTTTGTATTGGTAGTATCTGTGTGTGTAGGGGCTTTGTGCTGAGACAGAAACTGAGCCCTGATTGGGGGGCGGGGCTTCACTGACTAGGGGTCCTATAAAGGTAGCAGCCAGTCGGGTAGCGGCACAGACAGCTGCAGCAGCACAGGAGCTAGCAAACAGAGCTGTAAACAGGGGAGTTTGAGTGGGAGTTCTTTTGGAGGATTAGGTATTTGTGTGTGTTTGGTTTTGTATTGTTAGTATCTGTATGTGTAGGGGCTTTGTGCTGGGAGAGAAGCTGAGCCCTGATTAGGGGGCGGGGCTTCCCTGACTAGGGGTCCTATAAAGGTTGCAGCCAGTCAGGCAGCGGCACAGGAGCTATCAAACAGAGCTGTAAACAGGGGAGTTTGAGTGGGAGTTCTGTTGGAGGAGAAGGTATTTGTGTGTGTTTGGTTTTGTATTGGTAGTATCTGTGTGTGTAGGGGCTTTGTGCTGGGACAGAAGCTGAGCCCTGATTAGGGGGCGGGGCTTAACTGACTAGGAGTCCTATAAAGGTAGCAGCCAGTCAGGCAGCGGCACAGACAACTGCAGCGGCACAGGAGCTAGCAAACAGAGCTGTAAACAGGGGAGTTTGATTGGGAGTTCTCTTGGAGGAGAAGGTATTTGTGTGTGCTTGGTTTTGTATTGGTAGTATCTGTATGTTTTGTGGCTTTGTGCTGGGAGAGAAGATGAGCCCTGATTAGGGGTCGGGGCTTCCCTGACTAGGGGTCCTATAAAGGTAGCAGCCAGTCAGGCAGCGGCACAGGAGCTAGCAAACAGAGCTGTAAACAGGGGAGTTTGAGTGGGAGTTCTGTTGGAGTAGAAGGTATTTGTGTGTGTTTGGTTTTGTATTGGTAGTATCTGCATGTGTAGAGGCTTGGAGGGGCTTTGTG
Source organism: Lepidochelys olivacea (assembly GCF_965140295.1). Taxonomy (NCBI): domain Eukaryota; kingdom Metazoa; phylum Chordata; order Testudines; family Cheloniidae; genus Lepidochelys; species Lepidochelys olivacea. Next base: position 4,631,107 of record NC_140428.1, read on the forward strand.
CTGGGAGAGAAGCTGAGCCCTGTTAGTGGGCGGGGCTTCCCTGACTAGGGATCCTATAAAGGTAGCAGCCAGTCAGGCAGCCGCACAGACAGCTGCAGCGGCACAGGAGCTAGCAAACAGAGCTGTAAACAGGGGAGTTTGAGTGGGAGTTCTGTTGGAGGAGAAGGTATTTGTGTGTGTTTGGGTTTGTATTGTTAGTATCTGTATGTGTAGGGGCTTTGTGCTGGGAGAGAAGCTGAGCCCTGATTAGGGGGCGGGGCTTGACTGACTAGGGGTCCTATAAAGGTCGCAGCCAGTCAGGCAGCGGCACAGACAGCTACAGCGGCACAGGAGCTAGCAAACAGAGCTGTAAACAGGCGGGTTTGAGTGGGAGTTCTGTTGGAGGAGAAGGTATTTGTGTGTGTGTTTCGTTTTGTATTGGTAGTATCTGTATGTGTAGAGGCTTGGAGGGGCTTTGTGCTGGGAAAGAAGCTGAGCCGTGATTAGGGGGCGGGGCTTCCCTGACTAGGGGTCCTATAAAGGTCGCAGCCAGTCAGGCAGCGGCACAGACAGCTGCAGCGGCACAGGAGCTAGCAAACAGAGCTGTAAACAGGGGAGTTCGAGTGGGAGTTCTGTTGGAGGAGAAGGTATTCGTGTGTGTTTGGTTTTGTATTGGTAGTATCTGTATGTGAAGGGGCTTTGTGCTGGGAGAGAAGCTGAGCCGTGATTGGGGGCGGGGCTTCACTTACTAGGGGTCCTAGAAAGGTATCAGCCAGTCAGGCAGCGGCACAGACAGCTGCAGCGGCACAGGAGCTAGCAAACGGAGCTATAAACAGGGGAGTTTGAGTGGGAGTTCTGTTGGAGGAGAAGGTATTTGTGTGTGTTTGGTTTTGTATTGTTAGTATCTGTATGTGTAGGGGCTTTGTCCTGGGAGAGAAGCTGAGCCCTGATTAGGGGGCGGGGCTTCCCTGACTAGGGGTCCTATAAAGGTATCAGCCAGTCAGGCAGCGGCACAGGAGCTATCAAACAGAGCTGTAAACAGGGGAGTTTGAGTGGGAGTTCTGTTGGAGTAGAAGGTATTTGTGTGTGTTTGGATTTGTATTGGTAGTATCTGTGTGTGTAGGGGCTTTGTGCTGGGACAGAAGCTGAGCCCTGATTAGGGGGCGGGGCTTCACTGACTAGGGGTCCTATAAAGGTAGCAGCCAGTCAGGCAGCGGCACAGACAGCTGCAGCGGCACAGGAGCTAGCAAACAGAGCTGTAAACAGGGGAGTCTGAGTGGGAGTTCTCTTGGAGGAGAAGGTATCTGTGTGTGTTTGGTTTTTTATTGGTAATATCTGTATGTGTAGGGGCTTTGTGCTGGGAGAGAAGCTGAGGCCTGATTAGGGGGCGGGGCTTGACTGACTAGGGGTCCTATAAAGGTAGCAGCCAGTCAGGCAGCGGCACAGACAGCTGCAGCGGCACAGGAGCTAGCAAACAGAGCTGTAAACAGTGGAGTTTGAGTGGGAGTTCTGTTGGAGGAGAAGGTATTTGTGTGTGTTTGGTTTTGTATTGTTAGTATCTGTATGTGTAGGGGCTTTGTGCTGGGAGAGAAGCTGAGCCCTGATTAGGGGCGGGGCTTCCCTGACTAGGGGTCCTATAAAGGTAGCAGCCAGTCAGGCAGCGGCAGAGGAGCTATAAAACAGAGCTGTAAACAGGGGAGTTTGAGTGGGAGTTCTGTTGGAGTAGAAGGTATTTGTGTGTGTTTGGTTTTGTATTGGTAGTATCTGCATGTGTAGGGGCTTTTTGCTGGGAGAGAAGCTGAGCCCTGATTAGGGGGCGGGGCTTCACTGACTAGGGGTCCTAAAAAGGTATCAGCCAGTCAGACAGCGGCACAGACAGCTGCATCGGCACAGGAGCTAGCAAACAGAGCTGTAAACAGGGGAGTTTGAGTGGGAGTACTGTCGGAGTAGAAGGTATTTGTGTGTGTTTGGTTTTGTATTGGTAGTATCTGTGTGTGTAGGGGCTTTGTGCTGAGACAGAAGCTGAGCCCTGATTGGGGGGCGGGGCTTCACTGACTAGGGGTCCTATAAAGGTAGCAGCCAGTCAGGTAGCGGCACAGACAGCTGCAGCAGCACAGGAGCTAGCAAACAGAGCTGTAAACAGGGGAGTTTGAGTGGGAGTTCTTTTGGAGGATTAGGTATTTGTGTGTGTTTGGTTTTGTATTGTTAGTATCTGTATGTGTAGGGGCTTTGTGCTGGGAGAGAAGCTGAGCCCTGATTAGGGGGCGGGGCTTCCCTGCCTAGGGGTCCTATAAAGGTTGCAGCCAGTCAGGCAGCGGCACAGGAGCTATCAAACAGAGCTGTAAACAGGGGAGTTCGAGTGGGAGTTCTGTTGGAGTAGAAGGTATTTGTGTGTGTTTTTGTATTGGTAGTATCTGCGTGTGTAGAGGCTTGGAGGGGCTTTGTGCTGGGAAAGAAGCTGAGCCCTGATTAGGGGGCGGGGCTTCCCTGGCTAGGGGTCCTATAAAGGTCGCAGCCAGTCAGGCAGCGGCACAGACAGCTGCAGCGGCACAGGAGCTAGCAAACAGAGCTGTGAACAGGGGAGTTTGAGTGGGAGTTCTGTTGGAGTAGAAGGTATTTGTGTGTGTTTGGTTTTGTATTGGTAGTATCTGTGTGTGTAGGGGCTTTGTGCTGGGATAGAAGCTAAACCCTGATTAGGGGGCGGGGCTTCACTGACTAGGGGTCCTATAAAGGTAGCAGCCAGTCAGACAGCGGCACAGACAGCTGCAGCGGCACAGGAGCTAGCAAACAGAGCTGTAAACGGGGAGTTTGAGTGGGAGGAGAAGGTATTTGTGTGTGTTTGGTTTTGTATTGTTAGTATCTGTATGTGTAGGGGCTTTGTGCTGGGAGAGAAGCTGACCCCTGATTAGGGGGCGGGGCTTGACTGACTCGGGGTCCTATAAAGGTAGCAGCCAGTCAGGCAGCGGCACAGACAGCTGCAGCGGCACAGGAGCTAGCAAACAGAGCTGTAAACAGGCGGGTTTGAGTGGAAGTTCTGTTGGAGGAGAAGGTATTTGGGTTTGTATTGGTATTTGTATGTGTCGGGGCTTTGTGCTGGGTGAGAAGCTGAGCCCTGATTAGGGGGCGGGGCTTCCCTGACTAGGGGTCCTATAAACGTAGCAGCCAATCAGGCAGCGACACAGACAGCTGCAGCAGCACAGGAGCTAGCAAACAGAGCTGTAAACAGGGGGGTTTGAGTGGGAGTTCTTTTGGAGGAGAAGGTATTTGTGTGTGTTTGGTTTTGTATTGGTGGTATCTGTATGTGAAGGGGCTTTGTGCTGGGAGAGAAGCTGAGCCGTGATTAGGGGGCGGGGCTTCACTTACTAAGGGTCCTAGAAAGGTATCAGCCAGTCAGGCAGCGGCACAGACAGCTGCAGCGGCACAGGAGCTAGCAAACAGAGCTCTAAACAGGGGAGTTGGAGTGAGAGTTCTGTTGGAGAAGAAGGTATTTGTGTGTGTTTGGTTTTGTATTGTTAGTATCTGTATGTGTAGGGGCTTTGTGCTGGGACAGAAGCTGAGCCCTGATTAGGGGGCGGGGCTTCCCTGACTAGGGGTCCTATAAAGGTAGCAGCCAGTCAGGCAGCGGCACAGGAGCTAGCACACAGAGATGTAAACAGGGGAGTTTGAGTGGGAGTTCTGTTGGAGGAGAAGGTATTTGTGTGTGTTTGGTTTTGTATTGTTAGTATCTGTATGTGTAGGGGCTTTGTGCTGGGAGAGAAGCTGAGCCCTGATTAGGGGGCGGGGCTTCCCTGACTAGGGGTCCTACAAAGGTAGCAGCCAGTCAGGCAGCGGCACAGGAGCTAGCAAACAGAGCTGTAAACAGGGGAGCTTGAGTGGGAGTACTATTGGAGGAGAAGGTATTTGTGTGTGTGTTTGGTTTTGTATTGGTAGTATCTGTGTGTGTAGGGGCTTTGTGCTGGGACAGAAGCTGAGCCCTGATTAGGGGGCGGGTCTTCCCTGACTAGGGGTCCTATAAAGGTAGCAGCCAATCAGGCAGCGGCACAGACAGCTGCAGCGGCACAGGAACTAGCAAACAGAGCTGTAAACAGGGGAGTTTGAGTGGGAGTTCTGTTGAAGGAGAAGGTATATGTGTGTGTTTGGTTTTGTATAGGTGGTATCTGTATGTGTAGGGGCTTTGTGCTGGGAAAGAAGCTGAGCCCTGATTAGTGGGCGGGGCTTCCCTGACTAGGGGTCCTATAAGGTTGCAGCCAGTCAGGCAGCGGCACAGGAGCTATCAAACAGAGCTGTAAACAGGGGAGTTTGAGTGGGAGTTCTGTTGGAGGAGAAGGTATTTGTGTGTGTTTGGTTTTGTATTGGTAGTATCTGTATGTGTAGGGGCTTTGTGCTGGGAGAGAAGCTGAGCCCTGATTAGGGGGCGGGGCTTCACTGACTAGGGGTCCTATAAAGGTATCAGCCAGTCAGGCAGCGGCACAGACAGCTGCAGCGGCACAGGAGCTAGCAAACAGAGCTGTAAACAGGGGGGTTTGAGTGGGAGTTCTGTTGGAGGAGAAGGTATTTGTGTGTGTTTGGTTTTGTATTGGTATTATTTGTATGTGTCGGGGCTTTGTGCTGGGTGAGAAGCTGAGCCATGATTAGGGGGCGGGGCTTCCCTGACTAGGGGTCCTATAAACGTAGCAGGCAATCAGGCAGCGGCACAGACAGCTGCAGCGGCACAGGAGCTAGCAAACAGAGCTGTAAACAGGGGAGTTTGAGTGGGAGTTCTGTTGGAGGAGAAGGTATTTGTGTGTGTTTGGTTTTGTATTGGTGGTATCTGTATGTGTAGGGGCTTTGTGCTGGGAGAGAAGCTGAGCCCTGATTAGGGGTCGGGGCTTCCCTGACTAGGGGTCCTATAAAGGTTGCAGACAGTCACGCAGCGGCACAGGAGCTAGCAAACAGAGCTGTAAACAGGGGAGTTTGAGTGGGAGTACTGTTGGAGTAGAAGGTATTTGTGTGTTTGGTTTTGTATTGGTAGTATCTGTGTGTGTAGGGGCTTTGTGCTGGGACAGAAGCTGAGCCCTGATTAGAGGGCGGGGCTTGACTGACTAGGGGTCCTATAAAGGTCGCAGCCAGTCAGGCAGCGGCACAGACAGCTGCAGCGGCACAGGAGCTAGCAAACAGAGCTGTAAACAGGGGAGTTGGAGTGGGAGTTCTGTTGGAGGAGAAGGTATTTGTGTGTGTTTGGTTTTGTATTGGTAGTATCTGTGTGTGTAGGGGCTTTGTGCTGGGACAGAAGCTGAGCCCTGATTAGGGGGCGGGGCTTCCCTGCCTAGGGGTCCTATAAAGGTTGCAGCCAGTCAGGCAGCGGCACAGGAGCTAGCAAACAGAGCTGTAAACAGGCGGGTTTGAGTGGGAGTTCTGTTGGAGGAGAAGGTATTTGTGTGTGTTTGGTTTTGTATTGGTAGTATCTGTATGTTTTGGGGCTTTGTGCTGGGAGAGAAGATGAGCCCTGATTAGGGGTCGGGGCTTCCCTGACTAGGGGTCCTATAAAGGTAGCAGCCAGTCAGGCAGCGGCACAGGAGCTAGCAAACAGAGCTGTAAACAGGGGAGTTTGAGTGGGAGTTCTGTTGGAGTAGAAGGTATTTGTGTGTGTTTGGTTTTGTATTGGTAGTATCTGCATGTGTAGAGGCTTGGAGGGGCTTTGTGCTGGGAGAGAAGCTGAGCCCTGATTAGTGGGCGGGGCTTCCCTGACTAGGGATCCTATAAAGGTAGCAGCCAGTCAGGCAGCCGCACAGACAGCTGCAGCGGCACAGGAGCTAGCAAACAGAGCTGTAAACAGGGGAGTTTGAGTGGGAGTTCTGTTGGAGTAGAAGGTATTTGTGTGTGTTTGGTTTTGTATTGTTAGTATCTGTATGTGTAGGGGCTTTGTGCTGGGAGAGAAGCTGAGCCCTGATTAGGGGGCGGGGCTTCACTGACTAGGGGTCCTAAAAAGGTATCAGCCAGTCAGACAGCGGCACAGACAGCTGCATCGGCACAGGAGCTAGCAAACAGAGCTGTAAACAGGGGAGTTTGAGTGGGAGTACTGTCGGAGTAGAAGGTATTTGTGTGTGTTTGGTTTTGTATTGGTAGTATCTGTGTGTGTAGGGGCTTTGTGCTGAGACAGAAACTGAGCCCTGATTGGGGGGCGGGGCTTCACTGACTAGGGGTCCTATAAAGGTAGCAGCCAGTCAGGTAGCGGCACAGACAGCTGCAGCAGCACAGGAGCTAGCAAACAGAGCTGTAAACAGGGGAGTTTGAGTGGGAGTTCTTTTGGAGGATTAGGTATTTGTGTGTGTTTGGTTTTGTATTGTTAGTATCTGTATGTGTAGGGGCTTTGTGCTGGGAGAGAAGCTGAGCCCTGATTAGGGGGCGGGGCTTCCCTGACTAGGGGTCCTATAAAGGTTGCAGCCAGTCAGGCAGCGGCACAGGAGCTATCAAACAGAGCTGTAAACAGGGGAGTTTGAGTGGGAGTTCTGTTGGAGGAGAAGGTATTTGTGTGTGTTTTTGTATTGGTAGTATCTGTGTGTGTAGATGCTTGGAGGGGCTTTGTGCTGGGAAAGAAGCTGAGCCCTGATTAGGGGGCGGGGCTTCCCTGACTAGGGGTCCTATAAAGGTCGCAGCCAGTCAGGCAGCGGCACAGACAGCTGCAGCGGCACAGGAGCTAGCAAACAGAGCTGTAAACAGGGGAGTTCGAGTGGGAGTTCTGTTGGAGGAGAAGGTATTCGTGTGTGTTTGGTTTTGTATTGGTAGTATCTGTATGTGAAGGGGCTTTGTGCTGGGAGAGAAGCTGAGCCGTGATTAGGGGGCGGGGCTTCCCTGACTTGGGGTCCTATAAAGGTAGCAGCCAGTCAGGCAGCGGCACAGGAGATAGCAAACAGAGCTGTAAACAGGGGAGTTGGAGTGGGAGTTCTGTTGGAGGAAAAGGTATTTGTGTGTGTGTTTGGTTTCGTATTGGTGGTATCTGTATGTGTAGAGGCTTGGAGGGGCTTTGTGCTGGGAAAGAAGCTGAGCCATGATTAGTGGGCGGGGCTTCCCTGACAAGGGGTCCAATAAGGTTGCAGCCAGTCAGGCAGCGGCACAGACAGCTGCAGCAGCACAGGAGCTAGCAAGCAGAGCTGTAAACAGGGGAGTTTGAGTGGGAGTTCTTTTGGAGGATTAGGTATTTGTGTGTGTTTGGTTTTGTATTGTTAGTATCTGTATGTGTAGGGGCTTTGTGCTGGGAGAGAAGCTGAGCCCTGATTAGGGGGCGGGGCTTCCCTGACTAGGGGTCCTATAAAGGTTGCAGCCAGTCAGGCAGCGGCACAGGAGCTATCAAACAGAGCTGTAAACAGGGGAGTTCGAGTGGGAGTTCTGTTGGAGGAGAAGGTATTTGTGTGTGTTTTTGTATTGGTAGTATCTGTGTGTGTAGAGGCTTGGAGGGGCTTTGTGCTGGGAAAGAAGCTGAGCCCTGATTAGGGGGCGGGGCTTCCCTGACTAGGGGTCCTATAAAGGTCGCAGCCAGTCAGGCAGCGGCACAGACAGCTGCAGCGGCACAGGAGCTAGCAAACAGAGCTGTAAACAGGGGAGTTCGAGTGGGAGTTCTGTTGGAGGAGAAGGTATTCGTGTGTGTTTGGTTTTGTATTGGTAGTATCTGTATGTGAAGGGGCTTTGTGCTGGGAGAGAAGCTGAGCCGTGATTAGGGGGCGGGGCTTCACTTACTAGGGGTCCTAGAAAGGTATCAGCCAGTCAGGCAGCGGCAAAGACAGCTGCAGCGGCACAGGAGCTAGCAAACGGAGCTATAAACAGGGGAGTTTGAGTGGGAGTTCTGTTGGAGGAGAAGGTATTTGTGTGTGTTTGGTTTTGTATTGTTAGTATCTGTATGTGTAGGGGCTTTGTGCTGGGAGAGAAGCTGAGCCCTGATTAGGGGCGGGGCTTCCCTGACTAGGGGTCCTATAAAGGTAGCAGCCAGTCAGGCAGCGGAACAGGAGCTAGCAAACAGAGCTGTAAACAGGGGAGCTTGAGTGGGAGTACTATTGGAGGAGAAGGTATTTGTGTGTGTGTTTGGTTTTGTATTGGTAGTATCTGTGTGTGTAGGGGCTTTGTGCTGGGACAGAAGCTGAGCCCTGATTAGGGGGCGGGTCTTCCCTGACTAGGGGTCCTATAAAGGTAGCAGCCAGTCAGGCAGCGGCACAGGAGCTAGCAAACAGAGCTGTAAACAGGGGAGTTTGAGTGGGAGTACTGTTGGAGGAGAAGGTATTTGTGTGTGTGTTTGGTTTTGGATTGGTAGTATCTGTGTGTGTAGGGGCTTTGTGCTGGGACAGAAGCTGAGCCCTGATTAGGGGGCGGGTCTTCCCTGACTAGGGGTCCTATAAAGGTAGCAGCCAGTCAGGCAGCGGCACAGACAGCTGCAGCGGCACAGGAGCTAGCAAACAGAGCTGTAAACAGTGGAGTTTGAGTGGGAGTTCTGTTGGAGGAGAAGGTATTTGTGTGTGTTTGGATTTGTATTGGTAGTATCTGTATGTGTAGAGGCTTTGTGCTGGGAGAGAAGCTGAGCCCTGATTAGGGGGCGGGAATTCCCTGACTTGGGGTCCTATAAAGGTAGCAGCCAGTCAGGCAGCGGCACAGGAGATAGCAAACAGAGCTGTAAACAGGGGAGTTGGAGTGGGAGTTCTGTTGGAGGAAAAGGTATTTGTGTGTGTGTTTGGTTTCGTATTGGTGGTATCTGTATGTGTAGAGGCTTGGAGGGGCTTTGTGCTGGGAAAGAAGCTGAGCCATGATTAGTGGGCGGGGCTTCCCTGACAAGGGGTCCAATAAGGTTGCAGCCAGTCAGGCAGCGGCACAGAAGCTATAAAACAGAGCTGTAAACAGGGGAGTTTGAGTGGGAGTTCTGTTGGAGTAGAAGGTATTTGTGTGTGTTTGGTTTTGTATTGGTAGTATCTGCATGTGTAGGGGCTTTGTGCTGGGAGAGAAGCTGAGCCCTGATTAGGGGGCGGGGCTTCACTGACTAGGGGTCCTAAAAAGGTATCAGCCAGTCAGACAGCGGCACAGACAGCTGCATCGGCACAGGAGCTAGCAAACAGAGCTGTAAACAGGGGAGTTTGAGTGGGAGTACTGTCGGAGTAGAAGGTATTTGTGTGTGTTTGGTTTTGTATTGGTAGTATCTGTGTGTGTAGGGGCTTTGTGCTGAGACAGAAGCTGAGCCCTGATTGGGGGGCGGGGCTTCACTGACAAGGGGTCCTATAAAGGTAGCAGCCAGTCAGGTAGCGGCACAGACAGCTGCAGCAGCACAGGAGCTAGCAAACAGAGCTGTAAACAGGGGAGTTTGAGTGGGAGTTCTTTTGGAGGATTAGGTATTTGTGTGTGTTTGGTTTTGTATTGTTAGTATCTGTATGTGTAGGGGCTTTGTGCTGGGAGAGAAGCTGAGCCCTGATTAGGGGGCGGGGCTTCCCTGACTAGGGGTCCTATAAAGGTTGCAGCCAGTCAGGCAGCGGCACAGGAGCTATCAAACAGAGCTGTAAACAGGGGAGTTCGAGTGGGAGTTCTGTTGGAGGAGAAGGTATTTGTGTGTGTTTTTGTATTGGTAGTATCTGTATGTGTAGGGGCTTTGTGCTGGGAGAGAAGCTGAGCCGTGATTAGGGGGCGGGACTTCACTGACTAGGGGTCCTATAAAGGTATCAGCCAGTCAGGCAGCGGCACAGACACCTGCAGCGGCACAGGAGCTATCAAACAGAGCTGTAAACAGGGGAGTTTGAGTGGGAGTTCTCTTGGAGGAGAAGGTATTTGTGTGTGCTTGGTTTTGTATTGGTAGTATCTGTATGTGTAGGGGCTTTTTGCTGGGAGAGAAGCTGAGCCCTGATTACGGAGCGGGGCTTGACTGACTAGGGGTCCTATAAAGGTCGCCGCCAGTCAGGCAGCAGCACAGACAGCTGCAGCGGCACAGGAGCTAGCAAACAGAGCTGTAAACAGGCGGGTTTGAGTGGGAGTTCTGTTGGAGGAGAAGGTATTTGTGTGTGTTTGGTTTTGTATTGGTAGTATCTGTATGTTTTGGGGCTTTGTGCTGGGAGAGAAGATGAGCCCTGATTAGGGGTCGGGGCTTCCCTGACTAGGGGTCCTATAAAGGTAGCAGCCAGTCAGGCAGCGGCACAGGAGCTAGCAAACAGAGCTGTAAACAGGGGAGTTTGAGTGGGAGTTCTGTTGGAGGAGAAGGTATTTGTGTGTGTTTGGTTTTGTATTGTTAGTATCTGTATGTGTAGGGGCTTTGTGCTGGGAGAGAAGCTGAGCCCTGATTAGGGGGCGGGGCTTGACTGACTAGGGGTTCTATAAAGGTCGCAGCCAGTCAGGAAGCGGCACAGACAGCTACAGCGGCACAGGAGCTAGCAAACAGAGCTGTAAACAGGCGGGTTTGAGTGGGAGTTCTGTTGGAGGAGAAGGTATTTGTGTGTGTGTTTGGTTTTGTATTGGTAGTATCTGTATGTGTAGAGGCTTGGAGGGGCTTTGTGCTGGGAAAGAAGCTGAGCCCTGATTGGGGGCGGGGCTTCCCTGACTAGGGGTCCTATAAAGGTCGCAGCCAGTCAGGCAGCGGCACAGACAGCTGCAGCGGCACAGGAGCTAGCAAACAGAGCTGTAAACAGGGGAGTTCGAGTGGGAGTTCTGTTGGAGGAGAAGGTATTCGTGTGTGTTTGGTTTTGTATTGGTAGTATCTGTATGTGAAGGGGCTTTGTGCTGGGAGAGAAGCTGAGCCGTGATTAGGGGGCGGGGCTTCACTTACTAGGGGTCCTAGAAAGGTATCAGCCAGTCAGGCAGCGGCACAGACAGCTGCAGCGGCACAGGAGCTAGCAAACGGAGCTATAAACAGGGGAGTTTGAGTGGGAGTTCTGTTGGAGGAGAAGGTATTTGTGTGTGTTTGGTTTTGTATTGTTAGTATCTGTATGTGTAGGGGCTTTGTGCTGGGAGAGAAGCTGAGCCCTGATTAGGGGCGGGGCTTCCCTGACTAGGGGTCCTATAAAGGTAGCAGCCAGTCAGGCAGCGGCACAGGAGCTTGCAAACAGAGCTGTAAACAGGGGAGCTTTAGTGGGAGTACCATTGGAGGAGAAGGTATTTGTGTGTGTGTTTGGTTTTGTATTGGTAGTATCTGTGTGTGTAGGGGCTTTGTGCTGGGACAGAAGCTGAGCCCTGATTAGGGGGCGGGTCTTCCCTGACTAGGGGTCCTATAAAGGTAGCAGCCAGTCAGGCAGCGGCACAGGAGCTAGCAAACAGAGCTGTAAACAGGGGAGTTTGAGTGGGAGTTCTGTTGGAGGAAAAGGTATTTGTGTGTGTGTTTGGTTTTGTATTGGTAGTATCTGTATGTGTAGAGGCTTGGAGGGGCTTAGTGCTGGGAAAGAAGCTGAGCCCTGATTAGGGGGCGGGGCTTCCCTGACTAGGGGTCCTATAAAGGTAGCAGCCAGTCAGGCAGCGGCACAGACAGCTGCAGCGGCACAGGAGCTAGGAAACAGAGCTGTAAACAGGGGAGTTTGATTGGGAGTTCTCTTGGAGGAGAAGGTATTTGTCTGTGCTTGGTTTTGTATTGGTAGTATCTGTATGTGTAGGGGCTTTTTGCTGGGAGAGAAGCTGAGCCCTGATTACGGGGCGGGGCTTGACTGACTAGGGGTCCTATAAAGGTCGCCGCCAGTCAGGCAGCAGCACAGACAGCTGCAGCGGCACAGGAGCTAGCAAACAGAGCTGTAAACAGGCGGGTTTGAGTGGGAGTTCTGTTGGAGGAGAAGGTATTTGTGTGTGTTTGGTTTTGTATTGGTAGTATCTGTATGTTTTGGGGCTTTGTGCTGGGAGAGAAGATGAGCCCTGATTAGGGGTCGGGGCTTCCCTGACTAGGGGTCCTATAAAGGTAGCAGCCAGTCAGGCAGCGGCACAGGAGCTAGCAAACAGAGCTGTAAACAGGGGAGTTTGAGTGGGAGTTCTGTTGGAGGAGAAGGTATTTGTGTGTGTTTGGTTTTGTATTGTTAGTATCTGTATGTGTAGGGGCTTTGTGCTGGGAGAGAAGCTGAGCCCTGATTGGGGGCGGGGCTTCCCTGACTAGGGGTCCTATAAAGGTCGCAGGCAGTCAGGCAGCGGCACAGACTGCTAGCTCCTGTGCCGCTGCAGCTGTCTGTGCCGCTGCCTGACTGGCTGCTACCTTTATAGGACCCCTAGTCAGGGAAGACCCGCCCCCTAATCAGGGCTCAGCTTCTGTCCCAGCACAAAGCCCCTACACACACAGATACTACCAATACAAAACCAAACACAAACGAATACCTTCTCCTCCAACAGAAATCCCACTCGAACTCCCCTGTTTACAGCTCTGTTTGTAGCTCCTGTGCCGCTGCCTGACTGGCTGCTACCTTTATAGGACCCCTAGTCAGGGAAGCCCCGCCCCCTAATCAGGGCTCAGCTTCTTTCCCAGCGCAAAGCCCCTCCAAGCCTCTACACATACAGATACTACCAATACAAAACCAAACACACACACAAATACCTTTTCCTCCAACAGAACTCCCACTCAAACTCCCCTGTTTACAGCTCTGTTTGCTAGCTCCTGTGCCGCTGCCTGACTGGCTGCCACCTTTATAGGACCCCAAGTCAGGAAAGCCCCGCCCCCTAATCGGGGCTCAGCTTCTCTCCCAGCACAAAGCCTCTACACATACAGATACTACCAATACAAATCCAAACACACACAAATACCTTCTCCTCCAACAGAACTCCCACTCAAACTCCACTGTTTACAGCTCTGTTTGCTAGCTCCTGTGCCGCTGCAGCTGTCTGTGCCGCTGCCTGACTGGCTGCTACCTTTATAGGACCCCTAGTCAGGGAAGACCCGCCCCTAATCAGGGCTCAGCTTCTCTCCCAGCACAAAGCCCCTACACATACAGATACTAACAATACAAAACCAAACACACACAAATACCTTCTCCTCCAACAGAACTCCCACTCAAACTCCCCTGTTTATAGCTCCGTTTGCTAGCTCCTGTGCCGCTGCAGCTGTCTGTGCCGCTGCCTGACTGGCTGATACCTTTCTAGGACCCCTAGTAAGTGAAGCCCCGCCCCCTAATCACGGCTCAGCTTCTCTCCCAGCACAAAGCCCCTTCACATACAGATACTACCAATACAAAACCAAACACACACGAATACCTTCTCGTCCAACAGAACTCCCACTCGAACTCCCCTGTTTACAGCTCTGTTAGCTGCAGCGGCACAGGAGCTATCAAACAGAGCTGTAAACAGGGGAGTTTGAGTGGGAGTTCTGTTGGAGTAGAAGGTATTTGTGTTTGTTTGGTTTTGTATTGGTATTTGTATGTGTCGGGGCTTTGTGCTGGGTGAGAAGCTGAGCCCTGATTAGGGGGCGGGGCTTCCCTGACTAGGGGTCCTATAAACGTAGCAGCCAATCAGGCAGCGGCACAGACAGCTGCAGCGGCACAGGAGCTAGCAAACAGAGCTGTAAACAGGGGAGTTGGAGAGAGAGTTCTGTTGGAGGAGAAGGTATTTGTGTGTGTTTGGATTTGTATTGGTAGTATTTGTATGTGTAGAGGCTTTGTGCTGGGAGAGAAACTGAGCCCTGATTAGGGGGCGGGGCTTCCTTGACTAAGGGTCCTATAAAGGTAGCAGCCAGTCAGGCAGCGGCACAGGAGCTGGCAAACAGAGCTGTAAACAGGGGAGTTTGAGTGGGAGTTCTGTTGGAGAAGAAGGTATTTGTGTGTGTTTGGTTTTGTATTGATAGTATCTGTATGTGTAGGGGCTTTGTGCTGGGAGAGAAGCTGACCCCTGATTAGGGGGCGGGGCTTGACTGACTAGGGGTCCTATAAAGGTATCAGCCAATCAGGCAGCGGCACAGACAGCTGCAGCGGCACAGGAGCTAGCAAACAGAGCTGTAAACAGGCGGGTTTGAGTGGGAGTTCTGTTGGAGGAGAAGGTATTTGTGTGTGTGTTTGGTTTTGTATTGGTAGTATCTGTATGTGTAGCGGCTTGGAGGGGCTTTGTGCTGGGAAAGAAGCTGAGCCCTGATTAGGGGGCGGGGCTTCCCTGACTAGGGGTCCTATAAAGGTCGCAGCCAGTCAGGCAGCGGCACAGACAGCTGCAGCGGCACAGGAGCTAGCAAACAGAGCTGTAAACAGGCGGGTTTGAGTGGGAGTTCTGTTGGAGGAGAAGGTATTTGTGTGTGTGTTTGGTTTTGTATTGGTAGTATCTGTGTGTGTAGGGGCTTTGTGCTGGGACAGAAGCTGAGCCCTGATTAGGGGGCGGGGCTTCACTGACTAGGAGTCCTATAAAGGTAGCAGCCAGTCAGGCAGCGGCACAGACAGCTGCAGCGGCACAGGAGCTATCAAACAGAGCTGTAAACAGGGGAGTTCGAGTGGGAGTTCTGTTGGAGGAGAAGGTATTTGTGTGTGTTTGGTTTTGTATTGGTGGTATCTGTATGTGTAGGGGCTTTGTGCTGGGAGAGAAGCTGAGCCCTGATTAGGGGGCGGGGCTTCCCTGACTAGGGGTCCTATGAAGGTAGCAGCCAGTCAGGTAGCGGCACAGACAGCTGCAGCAGCACAGGAGCTAGCAAACAGAGCTGTAAACAGGGGAGTTTGAGTGGGAGTTCTTTTGGAGGAGAAGGTATTTGTGTGTGTTTGGTTTTGTATTGTTAGTATCTGTATGTGTAGGGGCTTTGTGCTGGGAGAGAAGCTGAGCCCTGATTAGGGGGCGGGGCTTCCCTGACTAGGGGTCCTATAAAGGTAGCAGCCAGTCAGGCAGCGGCACAGACAGCTGCAGCAGCACAGGAGCTAGCAAACAGAGCTGTAAACAGGGGAGTTTGAGTGGGAGTACTGTTGGAGTAGAAGGTATTTGTGTGTGTTTGGTTTTGTATTGGTAGTATCTGTGTGTGTAGGGGCTTTGTGCTGGGACAGAAGCTGAGCCCTGATTAGTGGGCGGGGCTTCCCTGACTAGGGATCCTATAAAGGTAGCAGCCAGTCAGGCAGCCGCACAGACAGCTGCAGCGGCACAGGATCTAGCAAACAGAGCTGTAAACAGGGGAGTTTGAGTGGGAGTTCTGTTGGAGGAGAAGGTATTTGTGTGTGTTTGGTTTTGTATTGTTAGTATCTGTATGTGTAGGGGCTTTGTGCTGGGAGAGAAGCTGAGCCCTGATTAGGGGGCGGGGCTTGACTGACTAGGGGTCCTATAAAGGTCGCAGCCAGTCAGGCAGCGGCACAGACAGCTGCAGCGGCACAGGAGCTGGCAAACAGAGCTGTAAACAGGCGGGTTTGAGTGGGAGTTCTGTTGGTGGAGAAGGTATTTGTGTGTGTGTTTGGTTTTGTATTGGTAGTATCTGTATATGTAGAGGCTTGGAGGGGCTTTGTGCTGGGAAAGAAGCTGAGCCCTGATTAGGGGGCGGGGCTTCCCTGACTAGGGGTCCTATAAAGGTAGCAGCCAGTCAGGCAGCGGCACAGGAGCTACAAACAGAGCTGTAAACAGGGGAGTTCGAGTGGGAGTTCTGTTGGAGGAGAAGGTATTCGTGTGTGTTTGGTTTTGTATTGGTAGTATCTGTATGTGAAGGGGCTTTGTGCTGGGAGAGAAGCTGAGCCGTGATTAGGGGGCGGGGCTTCACTTACTAGGGGTACTAGAAAGGTATCAGCCAGTCAGGCAGCGGCACAGACAGCTGCAGCGGCACAGGAGCTAGCAAACAGAGCTGTAAACAGGGGAGTTGGAGTGAGAGTTCTGTTGGAGGAGAAGGTATTTGTGTGTGTTTGGTTTTGTATTGTTAGTATCTGTATGTGTAGGGGCTTTGTGGTGGGACAGAAGCTGAGCCCTGATTAGTGGGCGGGGCTTCCCTGACTAGGGGTCCTATAAAGGTAGCAGCCAGTCAGGCAGCGGCACAGGAGCTAGCACACAGAGCTGTAAACAGGGGAGTTTGAGTGGGAGTCCTGTTGGAGGAGAAGGTATTTGTGTGTGTTTGGTTTTGTATTTGTAGTATCTGTATGTGTAGGGGCTTTGTGCTGGGAGAGAAGCTGACCCCTGATAAGGGGGCGGGGCTTGACTGACTAGGGGTCCTATAAAGGTAGCAGCCAGTCAGGCAGCGGCACAGACAGCTGCAGCGGCACAGGAGCTAGCAAACAGAGCTGTAAACAGGCGGGTTTGAGTGGGAGTTCTGTTGGAGGAGAAGGTATTTGTGTTTGTTTGGTTTTGTATTGGTATTTGTATGTGTCGGGGCTTTGTGCTGGGTGAGAAGCTGAGCCCTCATTAGGGGGCGGGGCTTCCCTGACTAGGGGTCCTATAAACGTAGCAGCCAATCAGGCAGCGGCACAGACAGCTGCAGCGGCACAGGAGCTAGCAAACAGAGCTGTAAACAGGGGGGTTTGAGTGGGAGTTCTGTTGGAGGAGAAGGTATTTGTGTGTGTTTGGTTTTGTATTGTTAGTATCTGTATGTGTAGGGGCTTTGTGCTGGGAGAGAAGCTGAGCCCTGATTAGGGGGCGGGGCTTCCCTGATTAGGGGTCCTATAAAGGTAGCAGACAGTCAGGCAGCGGCACAGGAGCTAGCAAACAGAGCTGTAAACAGGGGAGTTTGAATGGGAGTTCTGTTGGAGAAGAAGGTATTTGTGTGTGTTTGGTTTTGTATTGATAGTATCTGTATGTGTAGGGGCTTTGTGCTGGGAAAGAAGCTGAGGCCTGATAATGGGCGGGGCTTGACTAACTAGGGGTCCTATAAAGGTAGCAGTCAGTCAGGCAGCGGCACAGACAGCTGCAGCGGCACAGGAGCTAGCAAACAGAGCTGTAAACAGGGGAGTTTGAGTGGGAGTTCTGTTGAAGGAGAAGGTATATGTGTGTGTTTGGTTTTGTATAGGTGGTATCTGTATGTGTAGGGGCTTTGTGCTGGGAAAGAAGCTGAGCCCTGATTAGTGGGCGGGGCTTCCCTGACTAGGGGTCCTATAAGGTTGCAGCCAGTCAAGCAGCGGCACAGGAGCTATCAAAGAGAGCTGTAAACAGGGGAGTTTGAGTGGGAGTTCTGTTGGAGTAGAAGGTATTTGTGTGTGTTTGGTTTTGTATTGGTAGTATCTGTATGTGTAGGGGCTTTGTGCTGGGAGAGAAGCTGAGCCCTGATTAGGGGGCGGGGCTTCACTGACTAGGGGTCCTATAAAGGTATCAGCCAGTCAGGCAGCGGCACAGACAGCTGCAGCGGCACAGGAGCTAGCAAACAGAGCTGTAAACAGGGGGGTTTGAGTGGGAGTTCTGTTGGAGGAGAAGGTATTTGTGTGTGTTTGGTTTTGTATTGGTATTATTTCTATGTGTCGGGGCTTTGTGCTGGGTGAGAAGCTGAGCCCTGATTAGGGGGCGGGGCTTCCCTGACTAGGGGTCCTATAAACGTAGCAGGCAATCAGGCAGCGGCACAGACAGCTGCAGCGGCACAGGAACTAGCAAACAGAGCTGTAAACAGGGGAGTTTGAGTGGGAGTACTGTTGGAGTAGAAGGTATTTGTGTGTTTGGTTTTGTATTGGTAGTATCTGTATGTGTAGCGGCTTGGAGGGGCTTTGTGCTGGGAAAGAAGCTGAGCCCTGATTAGGGGGCGGGGCTTCCCTGACTAGGGGTCCTATAAAGGTCGCAGCCAGTCAGGCAGCGGCACAGGCAGCTGCAGCGGCACAGGAGCTACAAACAGAGCTGTAAACAGGGGAGTTCGAGTGGGAGTTCTGTTGGAGGAGAAGGTATTCGTGTGTGTTTGGTTTTGTATTGGTGGTATCTGTATGTGTAGGCGCTTTGTCCTGGGAGAGAAGCTGAGCCCTGATTAGGGGGCGGGGCTTCCCTGACTAGGGGTCCTATAAAGGTAGCTGCCAGTCAGGCAGCGGCACAGGAGCTAGCAAACAGAGCTGTAAACAGGGAGTTTGAGTGGGAGTTCTGTTGGAGAAGAAGGTATCTGTGTGTGTTTGGTTTTGTATTGGTAATATCTGTATGTGTAGGGGCTTTGTGCTGGGAGAGAAGCTGAGGCCTGATTAGGGGGCGGGGCTTGACTGACTAGGGGTCCTATAAAGGTAGCAGCCAGTCAGGCAGCGGCACAGACAGCTGCAGCGGCACAGGAGCTAGCAAACAGAGCTGTAAACAGGGGAGTTTGAGTGGGAGTTCTTTCGGAGGAGAAGGTATTTGTGTGTGTTTGGTTTTGTATTGTTAGTATCTGTATGTGTAGGGGCTTTGTGCTGGGAGAGAAGCTGAGCCCTGATTAGGGGCGGGGCTTCCCTGACTAGGGGTCCTATAAAGGTAGCAGCCAGTCAGGCAGCGGCACAGGAGCTAGCAAACAGAGCTGTAAACAGGGGAGTTTGAGTTGGAGTACTGTTGGAGGAGAAGGTATTTGTGTGTGTGTTTGGTTTTGTATTGGTAGTATCTGTGTGTGTAGAGGCTTGGAGGGGCTTTGTGCTGGGAAAGAAGCTGAGCCCTGATTAGTGGGCGGGGCTTCCCTGACAAGGGGTCCAATAAGGTTGCAGCCAGTCAGGCAGCGGCACAGGAGCTATAAAACAGAGCTGTAAACAGGGGAGTTTGAGTGGGAGTTCTGTTGGAGTAGAAGGTATTTGTGTGTGTTTGGTTTTGTATTGGTAGTATCTGCATGTGTAGGGGCTTTGTGCTGGGAGAGAAGCTGAGCCCTGATTAGGGGGCGGGGCTTCACTGACTAGGGGTCCTAAAAAGGTATCAGCCAGTCAGACAGCGGCACAGACAGCTGCATCGGCACAGGAGCTAGCAAACAGAGCTGTAAACAGGGGAGTTTGAGTAGGAGTACTGTCGGAGTAGAAGGTATTTGTGTGTGTTTGGTTTTGTATTGGTAGTATCTGTGTGTGTAGGGGCTTTGTGCTGAGACAGAAGCTGAGCCCTGATTGGGGGGCGGGGCTTCACTGACTAGGGGTCCTATAAAGGTAGCAGCCAGTCAGGTAGCGGCACAGACAGCTGCAGCAGCACAGGAGCTAGCAAACAGAGCTGTAAACAGGGGAGTTTGAGTGGGAGTTCTGTTGGAGGAGAAGGTATTTGTGTGTGTTTGGTTTTGTATTGGTGGTATCTGTATGTGTAGGGGCTTTGTGCTGGGAAAGAAGCTGAGCCCTGATTAGGGGGCGGGGCTTGACTGACTAGGGGTCCTATAAAGGTTGCAGACAGTCAGGCAGCGGCACAGACAGCTGCAGCGGCACAGGAGCTATCAAACAGAGCTGTAAACAGGGGAGTTTGAGTGGGAGTACTGTTGGAGTAGAAGGTATTTGTGTGTGTTTGGTTTTGTATTGGTAGTATCTGTATGTGTAGGGGCTTTGTGCTGGGGCAGAAGCTGAGCCCTGATTAGGGGGCGGGGCTTGACTGACTAGGGGTCCTATAAAGGTAGCAGCCAGTCAGGCAGCGGCACAGGAGCTAGCAAACAGAGCTGTAAACAGGGGAGTTTGAGTGGGAGTTCTGTTGGAGGAGAAGGTATTCGTGTGTGTTTGGTTTTGTATTGGTAGTATCTGTATGTGAAGGGGCTTTGTGCTGGGAGAGAAGCTGAGCCGTGATTAGGGGGCGGGGCTTCACTTACTAGGGGTCCTAGAAAGGTATCAGCCAGTCAGGCAGCGGCACAGACAGCTGCAGCGGCACAGGAGCTAGCAAACAGAGCTGTAAACAGGGGAGTTTGAGTGGGAGTTCTGTTGGAGGAGAAGGTATTTGTGTGTGTTTGGTTTTGTATTGGTGGTATCTGTATGGTAGAGGCTTGGAGGGTCTTTGTGCTGGGAGAGAAGCTGAGCCCTGATTAGGGGGCGGGGCTTCACTGACTAGGGGTCCTATAAAGGTAGCAGCCAGTCAGGCAGCGGCACAGACAGCTGCAGCGGCACAGGAGCTAGCAAACAGAGCTGTAAACAGGGGAGTTGGAGTGGGAGTTCTGTTGAAGGAGAAGGTATTTGTGTGTGTTTGGTTTTGTATTGTTAGTATCTGTATGTGTAGGGGCTTTGTGCTGGGAGAGAAGCTGAGCCCTGATTAGGGGCGGGGCTTCCCTGACTAGGGGTCCTATAAAGGTAGCAGCCAGTCAGGCAGCGGCACAGGAGTTGGCAAACAGAGCTGTAAACAGGGGAGCTTGAGTGGGAGTTCTGTTGGAGGAGAAGGTATTTGTGTGTGTTTGGATTTGTATTGGTAGTATCTGTATGTGTAGAGGCTTTGTGCTGGGAGAGAAGCTGAGCCCTGATTAGGGGGCGAGGCTTCCCTGACTTGGGGTCCTATAAAGGTAGCAGCCAGTCAGGCAGCGGCACAGGAGCTAGCAAACAGAGCTGTAAACAGGGGAGTTCGAGTGGGAGTTCTGTTGGAGGAGAAGGTATTCGTGTGTGTTTGGTTTTGTATTGGTAGTATCTGTATGTGAAGGGGCTTTGTGCTGGGAGAGAAGCTGAGCCGTGATTAGGGGTCGGGGCTTCACTTACTAGGGGTCCTAGAAAGGTATCAGCCAGTCAGGCAGCGGCACAGACAGCTGCAGCGGCACAGGAGCTAGCAAACAGAGCTGTAAACAGGGGAGTTTGAGTGGGAGTTCTGTTGGAGGAGAAGGTATTTGTGTGTGTTTGGTTTTGTATTGGTGATATCTGTATGTGTAGGCGCTTTGTCCTGGGAGAGAAGCTGAGCCCTGATTAGGGAGCGGGGCTTCCCTGACTAGGGGTCCTATAATGGTAGCTGCCAGTCAGGCAGCGGCACAGGAGCTAGCAAACAGAGCTGTAAACAGGGAGTTTGAGTGGGAGTTCTGTTGGAGAAGAAGGTATCTGTGTGTGTTTGGTTTTGTATTGGTAATATCTGTATGTGTAGGGGCTTTGTGCTGGGAGAGAAGCTGAGGCCTGATTAGGGGGCGGGGCTTGACTGACTAGGGGTCCTATAAAGGTAGCAGCCAGTCAGGCAGCGGCACAGACAGCTGCAGCGGCACAGGAGCTAGCAAACAGAGCTGTAAACAGGGGAGCTTGAGTGGGAGTTCTGTTGGAGGAGAAGGTATTTGTGTGTGTTTGGATTTGTATTGGTAGTATCTGTATGTGTAGAGGCTTTGTGCTGGGAGAGAAGCTGAGCCCTGATTAGGGGGCGGGGCTTCCCTGACTTGGGGTCCTATAAAGGTAGCAGCCAGTCAGGCAGCGGCACAGGAGCTAGCAAACAGAGCTGTAAACAGGGGAGTTTGAGTGGGAGTTCTGTTGGAGGAAAAGGTATTTGTGTGTGTGTTTGGTTTTGTATTGGTAGTATCTGTATGTGTAGAGGCTTGGAGGGGCTTTGTGCTGGGAAAGAAGCTGAGCCCTGATTAGGGGGCGGGGCTTCCCTGACTAGGGGTCCTATAAAGGTAGCAGCCAGTCAGGCAGCGGCACAGGAGCTACAAACAGAGCTGTAAACAGGGGAGTTCGAGTGGGAGTTCTGTTGGAGGAGAAGGTATTCGTGTGTGTTTGGTTTTGTATTGGTAGTATCTGTATGTGAAGGGGCTTTGTGCTGGGAGAGAAGCTGAGCCCTGATTAGGGGCGGGGCTTCCCTGACTACGGGTCCTATAAAGGTAGCAGCCAGTCAGGCAGCGGCACAGGAGCTAGCAAACAGAGCTGTAAACAGGGGAGTTTGAGTGGGAGTTCTGTTGGAGGAAAAGGTATTTGTGTGTGTGTTTGGTTTTGTATTGGTAGTATCTGTATGTGTAGAGGCTTGGAGGGGCTTTGTGCTGGGAAAGAAGCTGAGCCCTGATTAGGGGGCGGGGCTTCCCTGACTAGGGGTCCTATAAAGGAAGCAGCCAGTCAGGCAGCGGCACAGGAGCTACAAACAGAGCTGTAAACAGGGGAGTTCGAGTGGGAGTTCTGTTGGAGGAGAAGGTATTCGTGTGTGTTTGGTTTTGTATTGGTAGTATCTGTATGTGAAGGGGCTTTGTGCTGGGAGAGAAGCTGAGCCCTGATTAGGGGCGGGGCTTCCCTGACTACGGGTCCTATAAAGGTAGCAGCCAGTCAGGCAGCGGCACAGGAGCTATCAAACAGAGCTGTAAACAGGGGAGTTTGAGTGGGAGTACTGTTGGAGGAGACGGTATTTGTGTGTGTGTTTGGTTTTGTATTGGTCGTATCTGTGTGTGTAGGGGCTTTATGCTGGGAGAGAAGCTGAGCCCTGATTAGGGGGCGGGTCTTCACTGACTAGGGGTCCTACAAAGGTAGCAGCCAGTCAGGCAGCGGCACAGACAGCTGCAGCGGCACAGGAGCTATCAAACAGAGCTGTAAACAGGGGAGTTTGAGTGGGAGTACTGTTGGAGTAGAAGGTATTTGTGTGTGTTTGGATTTGTATTGGTAGTATCTGTATGTGTAGAGGCTTTGTGCTGGGAGAGAAGCTGAGCCCTGATTAGGGGGCGGGGCTTCCCTGACTTGGGGTCCTATAAGGGTAGCAGCCAGTCAGGCAGCGGCACAGGAGCTAGCAAACAGAGCTGTAAACAGGGGATTTTGAGTGGGAGTTCTGTTGGAGGAGAAGGGATTTGTGTGTGTTTGGTTTTGTATTGGTGGTATCTGTATGTGTAGGGGCTTTGTGCTGGGAGAGAAGCTGAGCCCTGATTAGGGGGCGGGGCTTCCCTGACTAGGGGTCCTATAAAGGTAGCTGCCAGTCAGGTAGCGGCACAGACAGCTGCAGCAGCACAGGAGCTAGCAAACAGAGCTGTAAACAGGGGAGTTTGAGTGGGAGTTCTTTTGGAGGAGAAGGTATTTGTGTGTGTTTGGTTTTGTATTGTTAGTATCTGTATGTGTAGGGGCTTTGTGCTGGGAGAGAAGCTGAGCCCCGATTAGGGGGCGGGGCTTCCCTGACTAGGGGTCCTATAAAGGTAGCAGCCAGTCAGGCAGCGGCACAGGAGCTAGCAAACAGAGCTGTAAACAGGGGAGTTTGAGTGGGAGTTCTCTTGGAGGAGAAGGTATTTGTGTGTGTTTTTGTATTGGTAGTATCTGTATGTGTAGGGGCTTTGTGCTGGGAGAGAAGCTGAGCCGTGATTAGGGGGCGGTGCTTCACTGACTAGGGGTCCTATAAAGGTATCAGCCAGTCAGGCAGCGGCACAGACAGCTGCAGCGGCACAGGAGCTATCAAACAGAGCTGTAAACAGGGGAGTTTGAGTGGGAGTTCTGTTGGAGGAGAAGGTATTTGTGTGTGTTTGGTTTTGTATTGGTAGTATCTGTATGTGTAGGGGCTTTGTGCTGGGAGAGAAGCTGAGCCCTGATTAGGGGGCGGGGCTTGACTGACTAGGGGTCCTATAAAGGTCGCAGCCAGTCAGGCAGCGGCACAGACAGCTGCAGCGGCACAGGAGCTAGCAAACAGAGCTGTAAACAGGCGGGTTTGAGTGGGAGTTCTGTTGGTGGAGAAGGTATTTGTGTGTGTGTTTGGTTTTGTATTGGTAGTATCTGTATATGTAGAGGCTTGGAGGGGCTTTGTGCTGGGAAAGAAGCTGAGCCCTGATTAGGGGGCGGGGCTTCCCTGACTAGGGGTCCTATAAAGGTAGCAGCCAGTCAGGCAGCGGCACAGGAGCTACAAACAGAGCTGTAAACAGGGGAGTTCGAGTGGGAGTTCTGTTGGAGGAGAAGGTATTCGTGTGTGTTTGGTTTTGTATTGGTAGTATCTGTATGTGAAGGGGCTTTGTGCTGGGAGAGAAGCTGAGCCGTGATTAGGGGGCGGGGCTTCACTTACTAGGGGTACTAGAAAGGTATCAGCCAGTCAGGCAGCGGCACAGACAGCTGCAGCGGCACAGGAGCTAGCAAACAGAGCTGTAAACAGGGGAGTTTGAGTGGGAGTTCTGTTGGAGGAGAAGGTATTTGTGTGTGTTTGGTTTTGTATTGGTGGTATCTGTATGTGTAGGGGCTTTGTCCTGGGAGAGAAGCTGAGCCCTGATTAGGGGGCGGGGCTTCCCTGGCTAGGGGTCCTATAAAGGTTGCAGCCTGTCAGGCAGCGGCACAGGAGCTATCAAACAGAGCTGTAAACAGGGGAGTTTGAGTGGGAGTTCTGTTGGAGTAGAAGGTATTTGTGTGTGTTTGGATTTGTATTGGTAGTATCTGTGTGTGTAGGGGCTTTGTGCTGGGACAGAAGGTGAGCCCTGATTAGGGGGCGGGGCTTGACTGACTAGGGGTCCTATAAAGGTATCAGCCAGTCAGGCAGCGGCACAGACAGCTGCAGCGGCACAGGAGCTAGCAAACAGAGCTGTAAACGGGGAGTTTGAGTGGGAGGAGAAGGTATTTGTGTGTGTTTTTTTTTGTATTGTTAGTATCTGTATGTGTAGGGGCTTTGTGCTGGGAGAGAAGCTGAGCCCTGATTAGGGGGCGGGGCTTCACTGACTAGGGGTCCTAAAAAGGTATCAGCCTGTCACGCAGCGGCACAGACAGCTGCATCGGCACAGGAGCTAGCGAACAGAGCTGTAAACAGGGGATTTTGAGTGCGAGTTCTTTTGGAGATGAAGGTATTTGTGTGTGTTTGGTTTTGTATTGGTGGTATCTGTATGTGTAGGGGCTTTGTGCTGGGAGAGAAGCTGAGCCCTGATTAGGGGGCGGGTCCTCCCTGACTAGGTGTCCTATAAAGGTTGCAGCCAGTCAGGCAGCGGCACAGGAGCTATCAAACAGAGCTGTAAACAGGGGAGTTTGAGTGGGAGTACTGTCGGAGTAGAAGGTATTTGTGTGTGTTTGGTTTTGTATTGGTAGTATCTGTGTGTGTAGGGGCTTTGTGCTGGGAGAGAAGCTGAGCCCTGATTAGGGGGCGGGGCTTGACTGACTAGGGGTCCTATAAAGGTCGCAGCCAGTCAGGCAGCGGCACAGGAGCTAGCAAACAGAGCTGTAAACAGGGGAGTTTGAGTGCGAGTTCTGTTGGAGGAGAAGGTATTTGTGTGTGTGCTTGGTTTTGTATTGGTAGTATCTGTATGTGTAGAGGCTTGGAGGGGCTTTGTGCTGGGAAAGAAGCTGAGCCCTGATTAGGGGGCGGGGCTTCCCTGACTAGGGGTCCTATAAAGGTAGCAGCCAGTCAGGCAGCGGCACAGGAGCTAGCAAACAGAGCTGTAAACAGGGGAGTTTGAGTGGGAGTTCTGTTGGAGGAGAAGGTATTTGTGTGTGTTTGGTTTTGTATTGGTAGTATCTGTGTGTGTAGGGGCTTTGTGCTGAGACAGAAGCTGAGCCCTGATTAGGGGGCGGGGCTTCACTGACTAGGGGTCCTATAAAGGTAGCAGCCAGTCAGGTAGTGGCACAGACAGCTGCAGCAGCACAGGAGCTAGCAAACAGAGCTGTAAACAGGGGAGTTTGAGTGGGAGTTCTTTCGGAGGAGAAGGTATTTGTGTGTGTTTGGTTTTGTATTAGTATCTGTATGTGTAGGGGCTTTGTGCTGGGAGAGAAGCTGAGCCCTGATTAGGGGCGGGGCTTCCCTGACTAGGGGTCCTATAAAGGTAGCAGCCAGTCAGGCAGCGGCACAGGAGCTAGCAAACAGAGCTGTAAACAGGAGCGTTTGAGTGCGAGTACTGTTGGAGGAGAAGGTATTTGTGTGTGTGTTTGGTTTTCTATTGGTAGTATCTGTGTGTGTAGGGGCTTTGTGCTGGGACAGAAGCTGAGCCTTATTAGGGGGCGGGGCTTGACTGACTAGGGGTCCTATAAAGGTAGCAGCCAGTCAAGCAGCGGCACAGACAGCTGCAGCGGCACAGGAGCTAGCAAACAGAGCTGTAAAGAGGAAAGTTGGAGTGGGAGTTCTGTTGGAGGAGAAGGTATTTGTGTGTGTGTTTGGTTTTGTATTGGTAGTATCTGTGTGTGTAGGTGCTTTGTGCTGAGACAGAAGCTGAGCCCTGATTGGGGGGCGGGGCTTCACTGACTAGGGGTCCTATGAAGGTAGCAGCCAGTCAGGTAGCGGCACAGACAGCTGCAGCAGCACAGGAGCTAGCAAACAGAGCTGTAAACAGGGGATTTTGAGTGGGAGTTCTTTTGGAGGAGAAGGTATTTGTGTGTGTTTGGTTTTGTATTGTTAGTATCTGTATGTGTAGGGGCTTTGTGCTGGGAGAGAAGCTGAGCCCTGATTAGGGGGCGGGGCTTCCCTGACTAGGGGTCCTATAAAGGTAGCAGCCAGTCAGGCAGCGGCACAGGAGCTATCAAACAGAGCTGTAAACAGGGGAGTTTGAGTGGGAGTACTGTTGTTGTAGAAGGTATGTGTGTGTTTGGTTTTGTATTGGTAGTATCTGTATGTGTAGAGGCTTGGAGGGGCTTTGTGCTGGGAGAGAAGCTGAGCCCTGATTAGTGGGCGGGGCTTCCCTGACTAGGGATCCTATAAAGGTAGCAGCCAGTCAGGCAGCCGCACAGACAGCTGCAGCGGGACAGGAGCTCGCAAACAGAGCTGTAAACAGGGGAGTTTGAGTGGGAGTTCTGTTGGAGGAAAAGGTATTTGTGTGTGTTTTTGGTTTTGTATTGGTGGTATCTGTACGTGTAGAGGCTTCGAGGGGCTTTGTGCTGGGAAAGAAGCTGAGCCCTGATTAGTGGGCGGGGCTTCCCTGACTAGGGGTCCTATAAGGTTGCAGCCAGTCAGGAAGCGGCACAGGAGCTATCAAACAGAGCTGTAAACAGGGGAGTTTGAGTGGGAGTTCTGTTGGAGTAGAAGGTATTTGTGTGTGTTTGGTTTTGTATTGGTAGTATCTGTTTGTGTAGGGGCTTTGTGCTAGGACAGAAGCTGAACCCTGATTCGGGGGCGGGGCTTCACTGACTAGGGGTCCTATAAAGGTAGCAGCTAGTCAGGCAGTGGCACAGACAGCTGCAGCGGCACAGGAGCTAGCAAACAGAGCTGTAAACAGGGGAGTTTGAGTGGGAGGAGAAGGTATTCGTGTGTCTTTGATTTTGTATTGTTAGTATCTGTATGTGTAGGGGCTTTGTGCTGGGAGAGAAGCTGAGTCCTGATTAGGGGGCGGGGCTTCACTGACTAGGGGTCCTATAAAGGTTGCAGCAAGTCAGGCAGCGGCACAGGAGCTATCAAACAGAGCTGTAAACAGGGGAGTTTGAGTGGGAGTTCTTTTGGAGGAGAAGGTATTTGTGTGTGTTTGGTTTTGTATTGGTGGTATCTGTATGTGTGGAGGCTTGGAGGGGCTTTGTGCTGGGAGAGAAGCTGAGCCCTGATTAGGGGGCGGGACTTCCCTGACTAGGGGTCCTATAAAGGTAGCAGCCAATCAGGCAGCGGCACAGACAGCTGCAGCGGCACAGGAGCTAGCAAACAGAGCTGTAAACAGGGGAGTTTGAGTGGGAGTTCTGTTGGAGGAGAAGGTATTTGTGTGTGTTTGGTTTTGTATTGGTAGTATCTGTATGTGTAGAGGCTTTGTGCTGGGAGAGAAGCTGAGCCCTGATTAGGGGGCGGGGCTTCCCTGACTAGGGGTCCTATAAAGGTAGCAGCCAGTCAGGCAGCGGCACAGGAGCTAGCAAACAGAGCTGTAAACAGGGGAGTTTGAGTGGGAGTTCTGTTGGAGGAGAAGGTATTTGTGTGTGTTTGGTTTTGTATTGGTAGTATCTGTATGTGTAGGGGCTTCGTGCTGGGAGAGAAGCTGAGCCGAGATTAGGGGTCGGGGCTTCACTGACTAGGTGTCCTATAAAGGTATCAGCCAGTCAGGCAGCGGCACAGACAGCTGCAGCGGCACAGGAGCTATCAAACAGAGCTGTAAACAGGGGAGTTTGAGTGGGAGTACTGTTGGTGTAGAAGGTATGTGTGTGTTTGGTTTTGTATTGGTAGTATCTGTGTGTGTAGGGGCTTTGTGCTGGGACAGAAGCTGAGCCCTGATTAGGGGGCGGGGCTTCACTGACTAGGAGTCCTATAAAGGTAGCAGCCAGTCAGGCAGCGGCACAGACAGCTGCAGCGGCACAGGAGCTAGCAAACAGAGCTGTAAACAGGGGAGTTTGAGTGGGAGTTCTGTTGGAGGAGAAGGTATTTGTGTGTTTGGTTTTGTATTGGTAGTATCTGTATGTGTAGGGGCTTTGTGCTGGGAGAGAAGCTGAGCCCTGATTAGATGGCGGGGCTTGACTGACTAGGAGTCCTATAAAGGTCGCAGCCAGTCAGGCAGCGGCACAGACAGCTGCAGCGGCACAGGAGCTAGCACACAGATATGTAAACAGGGGAGTTTGAGTGGGAGTTCTGTTGGAGGAGAAGGTATTTGTGTGTGTTTGGTTTTGTATTGGTAGTATCTGTATGTGTAGAGGCTTGGAGGGGCTTTGTGCTGGGAGAGAAGCTGAGCCCTGATTAGGGGGCGGGACTTCCCTGACTAGGGGTCCTATAAAGGTAGCAGCCAGTCAGGCAGCGGCACAGACAGCTGCAGCGGCACAGGAGCTAGCAAACAGAGCTGTAAACAGGGGAGTTTGAGTGGGAGTTCTGTTGGAGGAGAAGGTATTTGTGTGTGTTTGGTTTTGTATAGGTAGTATCTGTATGTGTAGAGGCTTAGTGCTGGGAGAGAAGCTGAGCCCTGATTAGGGGGCGGGGTTTCCCTGACTAGGGGTCCTATAAAGGTAGCAGCCAGTCAGGCAGTGGCACAGGAGCTAGCAAACAGAGCTGTAAACAGGGGAGTTTGAGTGGGAGCTCTGTTGGAGGAGAAGGTATTTGTGTGTGTTTGGTTTTGTATTGGTAGTATCTGTATGTGTAGGGGCTTTGTGCTGGGAGAGAAGCTGAGCCCTGATTAGGGGCGGGGCTTCCCTGACTAGGGGTCCTATAAAGGTAGCAGCCAGTCAGGCAGCGGCACAGGAGCTAGCAAACAGAGCTGTAAACAGGGGAGTTTGAGTGCGAGTACTGTTGGAGGATTAGGTATTTGTGTGTGTGTTTGGTTTTGTATTGGTAGTATCTGTGTGTGTAGGGGCTTTGTGCTGGGACAGAAGCTGAGCCCTGATTAGGGGGCGGGTCTTCCCTGACTAGGGGTCCTATAAAGGTAGCAGCCAGTCAGGCAGCGGCACAGACAGCTGCAGCGGCACAGGAGCTAGCAAACAGAGCTGTAAACAGTGGAGTTTGAGTGGGAGTTCTGTTGGAGGAGAAGGTATTTGTGTGTGTTTGGTTTTGTATTGGTAGTATCTGTATGTGTAGGGGCTTTGTGCTGGGAGAGAAACTGAGCCCTGATTAGGGGGCGGGGCTTGACTGACTAGTGGTCCTATAAAGGTAGCAGCCAGTCAGGCAGCGGCACAGACAGCTGCAGCGGCACAGGAGCTAGCAAACAGAGCTGTAAAGAGGAAAGTTCTAGTGGGAGTTCTTTTGGAGGAGAAGGTATTTGTGTGTGTTTGGATTTGTATTGGTAGTATCTGTATGTGTAGAGGCTTTGTGCTGGGAGAGAAGCTGAGCCCTGATTAGGGGGCGGGGCTTGACTGTCTAGGGGTCCTATAAAGGTCGCAGCCAGTCAGGCAGCGGCACAGACAGCTGCAGCGGCACAGGAGCTATCACACAGATATGTAAACAGGGGAGTTTGAGTGGGAGTTCTGTTGGTGGAGAAGGTATTTGTGTGTGTGTTTGGTTTTGTATTGGTAGTATCTGTATGTTTTGGGGCTTTGTGCTGGGAGAGAAGATGAGCCCTGATTAGGGGGCGGGGCTTCCCTGACTAGGGGTCCTATAAAGGTAGCAGCCAGTCAGGCAGCGGCACAGGAGCTAGCAAACAGAGCTGTAAACAGGGGAGTTTGAGTGGGAGTTCTGTTGGAGGAGAAGGTATTTGTGTGTGTTTGGTTTTGCATTGGTAGTATCTGTATGTGTAGAGGCTTGGAGGGGCTTTGTGCTGGGAGAGAAGCTGAGCCCTGATTAGTGGGCGGGGCTTCCCTGACTAGGGATCCTATAAAGGTAGCAGCCAGTCAGGCAGCCGCACAGACAGCTGCAGCGGCACAGGAGCTAGCAAACAGAGCTGTAAACAGGGGAGTTTGAGTGGGAGTTCTGTTGGAGGAGAAGGTATTTGTGTGTGTTTGGTTTTGTATTGTTAGTATCTGTATGTGTAGGGGTTTTGTGCTGGGAGAGAAGCTGAGCCCTGATTAGGGGGCGGGGCTTCCCTGACTAGGGGTCCTATAAAGGTAGCAGCCAGTCAGGCAGCGGCACAGGAGCTAGCAAACAGAGCTGTAAACAGGGGAGTTTGAGTGGGAGTTCTGTTGGAGAAAATGGTATTTGTGTGTGTGTTTGGTTTTGTATTGGTGGTATCTGTATGTGTAGAGGCTTGGAGGGGATTTGTGCTGGGAAAGAAGCTGAGCCCTGATAAGTGGGCGGGGCTTCCCTGACTAGGGGTCCTATAAGGTTGCAGCCAGTCAGGCACCGGCACAGGAGCTATCAAACAGAGCTGTAAACAGGGGAGTTTGAGTGGGAGTTCTGTTGGAGTAGAAGGTATTTGTGTGTGTTTGGTTTTGTATTGGTAGTATCTGTGTGTGTAGGGGCTTTGTGCTAGGACAGAAGCTGAACCCTGATTAGGGGGCGGGGCTTCACTGACTAGGGGTCCTATAAAGGTAGCAGCCAGTCAGGCAGCGGCACAGACAGCTGCAGCGGCACAGGAGCTAGCAAACAGAGCTGTAAACAGGGGAGTTTGAGTGGGAGTTCTGTTGGAGGAGAAGGTATTTGTGTGTGTTTGGTTTTGTATTGTTAGTATCTGTATGTGTAGGGGTTTTGTGCTGGGAGAGAAGCTGAGCCCTGATTAGGGGGCGGGGCTTCCCTGACTAGGGGTCCTATAAAGGTAGCAGCCAGTCAGGCAGCGGCACAGGAGCTAGCAAACAGAGCTGTAAACAGGGGAGTTTGAGTGGGAGTTCTGTTGGAGGAGAAGATATTTGTGTGTGTTTGGTTTTGTATTGTTAGTATCTGTTTGTGTAGGGGCTTTGTGCTGGGAGAGAAGCTGAGCCGTGATTAGGGGGCGGGGCTTCACTGACTAGGGGTTCTATAAAGGTAGCAGCCAGTCAGGCAGCGGCACAGGAGCTAGCAAACAGAGCTGTAAACAGGGGAGTTTGAGTGGGAGTTCTGTTGGAGGAGAAGATATTTGTGTGTGTTTGGTTTTGTATTGTTAGTATCTGTATGTGTAGGGGCTTTGTGCTGGGAGAGAAGCTGAGCCGTGATTACGGGTCGGGGCTTCACTGACTAGGGGTCCAAAAAAGGTATCAGCCAGTCAGGCAGCGGCACAGACAGCTGCAGCGGCACAGGAGCTAGCAAACAGAGCTGTAAACAGGGGAGTTTGAGTGGGAGTTCTGTTGGAGGAGAAGGTATTTGTGTGTTTGGTTTTGTATTGGTGGTATCTGTATGTGTAGGGGCTTTGTCCTGGGAGAGAAGCTGAGCCCTGATTAGGGGGCGGGGCATCCCTGACTAGGGGTCCTATAAAGGTAGCAGCCAGTCAAGTAGCAGCACAGACAGCTGCAGCGGCACAGGAGTTAGCAAACAGAGCTGTAAACAGGGGAGTTTGAGTGGGAGTTCTGTTGGAGGAGAAGGTATTTGTTTGTGTGTTTGGTTTTGTATTGGTGGTATCTGTATGTGTGGAGGCTTGGAGGGGTTTTGTGCTGGGAGAGAAGCTGAGCCCTGATTAGTGGGCGGGGCTTCCCTGACTAGGGGTCCTATAAAGCTTGCAGCTAGTCAGGCAGCGGCACAGGAGCTATCAAACAGAGCTGTAAACAGGGGAGTTTGAGTGGGAGTTCTGTTGGAGGAGAAGGTATTTGTGTGTGTTTGGTTTTGTATTGGTAGTATCTGTATGTGTAGGGGCTTTGTGCTGGGAGAGAAGCTGAGCCCTGATTAGGGGGCGGGGCCTCCCTGACTAGGGGTTCTATAAAGGTAGCAGCCAGTCAGGCAGCGGCACAGACAGCTGCAGCGGCACAGGAGCTAGCAAACAGAGCTGTAAACAGGGGAGTTTGAGTGGGAGTTCTGTTGGAGGAGAAGGTATTTGTGTGTGTTTGGTTTGTATTGGTGGTATCTGTATGTGTAGGGGCTTTGTCCTGGGAGAGAAGCTGAGCCCTGATTAGGGGGCGGGGCTTCCCTGGCTAGGGGTCCTATAAAGGTTGCAGCCAGTCAGGCAGCGGCACAGGAGCTATCAAACAGAGCTGTAAACAGGGGAGTTGGAGTGAGAGTTCTGTTGGAGGAGAAGGTATTTGTGTGTGTTTGGATTTGTATTGGTAGTATTTGTATGTGTAGAGGCTTTGTGCTGGGAGAGAAGATGAGCCCTGATTAGGGGGCGGGGCTTCCCTGACTAGGGGTCTTATAAAGGTAGCAGCCAGTCAGGCAGCGGCACAGGAGCTAGCACACAGAGATGTAAACAGGGGAGTTTGAGTGGGAGTTCTGTTGGAGGAGAAGGTATTTGTGTGTGTTTGGATTTGTATTGGTAGTATTTGTATGTGTAGAGTCTTTGTGCTGGGAGAGAAGCTGAGCCCTGATTAGTGGGCGGGGCTTCCCTGACTAGGGGTCCTATAAAGGTAGCAGCCAGTCAGGCAGCGGCACAGGAGCTAGCAAACAGAGCTGTAAACAGGGGAGTTTGAGAGGGAGTTCTGTCGGAGGAGAAGGTATTTGTGTGTGTGTTTGGTTTTGTATAGGTGGTATCTGTATGTGTAGGGGCTTTGTGTTGGGAGAGAAGCTGAGCCCTGATTAGGGGGCGGGGCTTCCCTGACTAGAGGTCCTATAACGGTTGCAGCCAGTCAGGCAGCGGCACAGGAGCTATCAAACAGAGCTGTAAACAGGGGAGTTTGAGTGGGAGGAGAAGGTATTTGTGTGTGTTTGATTTTGTATTGTTAGTATCTGTATTTGTAGGGGCTTTGTGCTGGGAGAGAAGCTGAGCCCTGATTAGTGGGCGGGGCTTCCCTGACTAGGGGTCCTATAAAGCTTGCAGCCAGTCAGACAGCGGCACAGGAGCTATCAAACAGAGCTGTAAACAGGGGAGTTTGAGTGGGAGTTCTGTTGGAGGAGAAGATATTTGTGTGAGTTTGGTTTTGTATTGTTAGTATCTGTATGTGTAGGGGCTTTGTGCTGGGAGAGAAGCTGAGCCGTGATTAGGGGGCGGGGCTTCACTGACTAGGGGTTCTATAAAGGTAGCAGCCAGTCAGGCAGCGGCACAGGAGCTAGCAAACAGAGCTGTAAACAGGGGAGTTTGAGTGGGAGTTCTGTTGGAGGAGAAGGTATTTGTGTGTGTTTGGTTTTGTATTGTTAGTATCTGTATGTGTAGGGGCTTTGTGCTGGGAGAGAAGCTGAGCCGTGATTAGGGGTCGGGGCTTCACTGACTAGGGGTCCAAAAAAGGTATCAGCCAGTCAAGTAGCGGCACAGACAGCTGCAGCGGCACAGGAGTTAGCAAACAGAGCTGTAAACAGGGGAGTTTGAGTGGGAGTTCTGTTGGAGGAAAAGGTATTTGTTTGTGTGTTTGGTTTTGTATTGGTGGTATCTGTATGTGTGGAGGCTTGGAGGGGTTTGTGCTGGGAGAGAAGCTGAGCCCTGATTAGTGGGCGGGGCTTCCCTGACTAGGGGTCCTATAAAGCTTGCAGCCAGTCAGGCAGCGGCACAGGAGCTATCAAACAGAGCTGTAAACAGGGGAGTTTGAGTGGGAGTTCTGTTGGAGGAGAAGGTATTTGTGTGTGTTTGGTTTTGTATTGTTAGTATCTGTATGTGTAGGGGCTTTGTGCTGGGAGAGAAGCTGAGCCCTGATTAGGGGGCGGGGCTTCCCTGACTAGGGGTTCTATAAAGGTAGCAGCCAGTCAGGCAGCGGCACAGGATCTAGCAAACAGAGCTGTAAACAGGGGAGTTTGAGTGGGAGTTCTGTTAGAGTAGAAGGTATTTGTGTGTGTTTGGTTTTGTATTGGTAGTATCTGTGTGTGTAGGGGCTTTGTGCTGGGAGAGAAGCTGAGCCCTGATTAGGGGGCGGGGCTTCCCTGACTAGGGGTCCTATAAAGGTTGCAGCCAGTCAGGCAGCGGCACAGGAGCTAGCAAACAGAGCTGTAAATAGGGGAGTTTGAGTGGGAGTTCTGTTGGAGGAGAAGGTATTTGTGTGTGTGTTTTGTTTTGTATTGGTAGTATCTGTATGTGTATGGGCTTTGTGCTGGGAGAGAAGCTGAGCCCTGATTAGGGGGCGGGGCTTCCCTGACTAGGGGTCCTATAAAGGTATCAGCCAGTCAGGCAGCGGCACAGACAGCTGCAGCGGCACAGGAGCTAGCAAACAGAGCTGTAAACAGGGGAGTTTGAGTGGGAGTTCTGTTGGAGGAGAAGGTATTTGTGTGTGTTTGGTTTTGTATTGGTGGTATCTGTATGTGTAGGGGCTTTGTCCTGGGAGAGAAGCTGAGCCCTGATTAGGGGGCGGGTCTTCCCTGGCTAGGGGTCCTATAAAGGTTGCAGCCAGTCAGGCAGCGGCACAGGAGCTATCAAACAGAGCTGTAAACAGGGGATTTTGAGTGGGAGTTCTGTTGGAGTAGAAGGTATTTGTGTGTGTTTGGTTTTGTATTGGTAGTATCTGTGTGTGTAGGGGCTTTGTGCTGGGACAGAAGCTGAGCCCTGATTAGG
Organism: Lepidochelys olivacea; assembly: GCF_965140295.1. NCBI lineage: Eukaryota > Metazoa > Chordata > Testudines > Cheloniidae > Lepidochelys > Lepidochelys olivacea. Next base: position 4,665,461 of record NC_140428.1, read on the forward strand.
GGGCGGCCTTCACTGACTAGGGGTCCTATAAAGGTAGCAGCCAGTCAGGCAGCGGCACAGACACCTGCAGCGGCACAGGAGCTAACAAACAGAGCTGTAAACAGGTGAGTTTGAGTGGGAGTTCTGTTGGAGAAGAAGGTATTTGTGTGTGTTTGGTTTTGTATTGGTAGTATCTGTATGTGTAGGGGCTTTGTGCTGGGAGAGAAGCTGAGGCCTGATTAGGGGGCGGGGCTTGACTGACTAGGGCTCCTATAAAGGTAGCAGCCAGTCAGGCAGCGGCAAAGACAGCTGCAGCGGCACAGGAGCTAGCAAACAGAGCTGTAAACAGGGGAGTTGGAGTGAGAGTTCTGTTGGAGGAGAAGGTATTTGTGTGTGTTTGGATTTGTATTGGTAGTATTTGTATGTGTAGAGGCTTTGTGCTGGGAGAGAAGCTGAGCCCTGATTAGGGGGCGGGGCTTCCCTGACTAGGGGTCCTATAAAGGTAGCAGCCAGTCAGGCAGCGGCACAGGAGCTATCAAACAGAGCTGTAAACAGGGGATTTTGAGTGGGAGTTCTGTTGGAGTAGAAGGTATTTGTGTGTGTTTGGTTTTGTATTGGTAGTATCTGTGTGTGTAGGGGCTTTGTGCTGGGACAGAAGCTGAGCCCTGATTAGGGGGCGGCCTTCACTGACTAGGGGTCCTATAAAGGTAGCAGCCAGTCAGGCAGCGGCACAGACAGCTGCAGCGGCACAGGAGCTAACAAACAGAGCTGTAAACAGGTGCGTTTGAGTGGGAGTTCTGTTGGAGAAGAAGGTATTTGTGTGTGTTTGGTTTTGTATTGGTAGAATCTGTATGTGTAGGGGCTTTGTGCTGGGAGAGAAGCTGAGGCCTGATTAGGGGGCGGGGCTTGACTGACTAGGGGTCCTATAAAGGTAGCAGCCAGTCAGGCAGCGGCACAGACAGCTGCAGCTGCACAGGAGCTAGCAAACAGAGCTGTAAACAGGGGAGTTGGAGTGAGAGTTCTGTTGGAGGAGAAGGTATTTGTGTGTGTTTGGTTTTGTATAGGTGGTATCTGTATGTGTAGGGGCTTTGTGTTGGGAGAGAAGCTGAGCCCTGATTAGGGGGCGGGGCTTCCCTGACTAGAGGTCCTATAAAGGTTGCAGCCAGTCAGGCAGCGGCACAGGAGCTATCAAACAGAGCTGTAAACAGGGGAGTTTGAGTGGGAGGAGAAGGTATTTGTGTGTGTTTGGTTTTGTATTGTTAGTATCTGTATGTGTAGGGGCTTTGTGCTGGTAGAGAAGCTGAGCCCTGATTAGGGGGCGGGGCTTCACTGACTAGGGGTTCTATAAAGGTAGCAGCCAGTCAGGCAGCGGCACAGGAGCTAGCAAACAGAGCTGTAAACAGGGGAGTTTGAGTGGGAGTTCTGTTGGAGGAGAAGATATTTGTGTGTGTTTGGTTTTGTATTGTTAGTATCTGTATGTGTAGGGGCTTTGTGCTGGGAGAGAAGCTGAGCCGTGATTAGGGGTCGGGGCTTCACTGACTAGGGGTCCAAAAAAGGTATCAGCCAGTCAGGCAGCGGCACAGACAGCTGCAGCGGCACAGGAGCTAGCAAACAGAGCTGTAAACAGGGGAGTTTGAGTGGGAGTTCTGTTGGAGGAGAAGGTATTTGTGTGTTTGGTTTTGTATTGGTGGTATCTGTATGTGTAGGGGCTTTGTCCTGGGAGAGAAGCTGAGCCCTGATTAGGGGGCGGGGCATCCCTGACTAGGGGTCCTATAAAGGTAGCAGCCAGTCAAGTAGCGGCACAGACAGCTGCAGCGGCACAGGAGTTAGCAAAGAGAGCTGTAAACAGGGGAGTTTGAGTGGGAGTTCTGTTGGAGGAAAAGGTATTTGTTTGTGTGTTTGGTTTTGTATTGGTGGTATCTGTATGTGTGGAGGCTTGGAGGGGTTTTGTCCTGGGAGAGAAGCTGAGCCCTGATTAGTGGGCGGGGCTTCCCTGACTAGGGGTCCTATAAAGCTTGCAGCCAGTCAGGCAGCGGCACAGGAGCTATCAAACAGAGCTGTAAACAGGGGAGTTTGAGTGGGAGTTCTGTTGGAGGAGAAGGTATTTGTGTGTGTTTGGTTTTGTATTGGTGGTATCTGTATGTGTAGGGGCTTTGTCCTGGGAGAGAAGCTGAGCCCTGATTAGGGGGCGGGGCTTCCCTGGCTAGGGGTCCTATAAAGGTTGCAGCCAGTCAGGCAGCGGCACAGGAGCTATCAAACAGAGCTGTAAACAGGGGATTTTGAGTGGGAGTTCTGTTGGAGTAGAAGGTATTTGTGTGTGTTTGGTTTTGTATTGGTAGTATCTGTGTGTGTAGGGGCTTTGCGCTGGGACAGAAGCTGAGCCCTGATTAGGGGGCGGCCTTCACTGACTAGGGGTCCTATAAAGGTAGCAGCCAGTGAGGCAGCGGCACAGACAGCTGCAGCGGCACAGGAGCTAACAAACAGAGCTGTAAACAGGTGCGTTTGAGTGGGAGTTCTGTTGGAGAAGAAGGTATTTGTGTGTGTTTGGTTTTGTATTGGTAGTATCTGTATGTGTAGGGGCTTTGTGCTGGGAGAGAAGCTGAGGCCTGATTAGGGTTCGGGGCTTGACTGACTAGGGGTCCTATAAAGGTAGCAGCCAGTCAGGCAGCGGCACAGACAGCTGCAGCGGCACAGGAGCTAGCAAACAGAGCTGTAAACAGGGGAGTTGGAGTGAGAGTTCTGTTGGAGGAGAAGGTATTTGTGTGTGTTTGGATTTGTATTGGTAGTATTTGTATGTGTAGAGTCTTTGTGCTGGGAGAGAAGCTGAGCCCTGATTAGGGGGCGGGGCTTCCCTGACTAGGGGTCCTATAAAGGTAGCAGCCAGTCAGGCAGCGGCACAGCAGCTAGCAAACAGAGCTGTAAACAGGGGAGTTTGAGAGGGAGTTCTGTCGGAGGAGAAGGTATTTGTGTGTGTGTTTGGTTTTGTATAGGTGGTATCTGTATGTGTAGGGGCTTTGTGTTGGGAGAGAAGCTGAGCCCTGATTAGGGGGCGGGGCTTCCCTGACTAGAGGTCCTATAACGGTTGCAGCCAGTCAGGCAGCGGCACAGGAGCTATCAAACAGAGCTGTAAACAGGGGAGTTTGAGTGGGAGGAGAAGGTATTTGTGTGTGTTTGATTTTGTATTGTTAGTATCTGTATTTGTAGGGGCTTTGTGCTGGGAGAGAAGCTGAGCCCTGATTAGTGGGCGGGGCTTCCCTGACTAGGGGTCCTATAAAGCTTGCAGCCAGTCAGACAGCGGCACAGGAGCTATCAAACAGAGCTGTAAACAGGGGAGTTTGAGTGGGAGTTCTGTTGGAGGAGAAGATATTTGTGTGTGTTTGGTTTTGTATTGTTAGTATCTGTATGTGTAGGGGCTTTGTGCTGGGAGAGAAGCTGAGCCGTGATTAGGGGGCGGGGCTTCACTGACTAGGGGTTCTATAAAGGTAGCAGCCAGTCAGGCAGCAGCACAGGAGCTAGCAAACAGAGCTGTAAACAGGGGAGTTTGAGTGGGAGTTCTGTTGGAGGAGAAGGTACTTGTGTGTGTTTGGTTTTGTATTGTTAGTATCTGTATGTGTAGGGGCTTTGTGCTGGGAGAGAAGCTGAGCCGTGATTAGGGGTCGGGGCTTCACTGACTAGGGGTCCAAAAAAGGTATCAGCCAGTCAGGCAGCGGCACAGACAGCTGCAGCGGCACAGGAGCTAGCAAACAGAGCTGTAAACAGGGGAGTTTGAGTGGGAGTTCTGTTGGAGGAGAAGGTATTTGTGGGTGTTTGGTTTTGTATTGGTAGTATCTGTATGTGCAGGGGCTTTGTGCTGGGAGAGAAGCTGAGCCCTGATTAGGGGACGGGGCTTCCCTGACTAGGGGTCCTATAAAGGTTGCAGCCAGTCAGGCAGCGGCACAGGAGCTAGCAAACAGAGCTGTAAACAGGGGAGTTTGAGTGGGAGTTCTGTTGGAGGAGAAGGTATTTGTGTGTGTGTTTTGTTTTGTATTGGTAGTATCTGTATGTGTATGGGCTTTGTCCTGGGAGAGAAGCTGAGCCCTGATTAGGGGGCGGGTCTTCCCTGGCTAGGGGTCCTATAAAGGTTGCAGCCAGTCAGGCAGCGGCACAGGAGCTATCAAACAGAGCTGTAAACAGGGGATTTTGAGTGGGAGTTCTGTTGGAGTAGAAGGTATTTGTGTGTGTTTGGTTTTGTATTGGTAGTATCTGTGTGTGTAGGGGCTTTGTGCTGGGACAGAAGCTGAGCCCTGATTAGGGGGCGGCCTTCACTGACTAGGGGTCCTATAAAGGTAGCAGCCAGTCAGGCAGCGGCACAGACAGCTGCAGCGGCACAGGAGCTAACAAACAGAGCTGTAAACAGGTGAGTTGGAGTGAGAGTTCTGTTGGAGGAGAAGGTATTTGTGTGTGTTTGGATTTGTATTGGTAGTATTTGTATGTGTAGAGGCTTTGTGCTGGGAGAGAAGCTGAGCCCTGATTAGGGGGCGGGGCTTCCCTGACTAGGGGTCCTATAAAGGTAGCAGCCAGTCAGGCAGCGGCACAGGAGCTATCAAACAGAGCTGTAAACAGGGGATTTTGAGTGGGAGTTCTGTTGGAGTAGAAGGTATTTGTGTGTGTTTGGTTTTGTATTGGTAGTATCTGTGTGTGTAGGGGCTTTGTGCTGGGACAGAAGCTGAGCCCTGATTAGGGGGCGGCCTTCACTGACTAGGGGTCCTATAAAGGTAGCAGCCAGTCAGGCAGCGGCACAGACAACTGCAGCGGCACAGGAGCTAACAAACAGAGCTGTAAACAGGTGCGTTTGAGTGGGATTTCTGTTGGAGAAGAAGGTATTTGTGTGTGTTTGGTTTTGTATTGGTAGTATCTGTATGTGTAGGGGCTTTGTGCTGGGAGAGAAGCTGAGGCCTGATTAGGGGGCGGGGCTTGACTGACTAGGGGTCCTATAAAGGTAGCAGCCAGTCAGGCAGCGGCACAGACAGCTGCAGCTGCACAGGAGCTAGCAAACAGAGCTGTAAACAGGGGAGTTGGAGTGAGAGTTCTGTTGGAGGAGAAGGTATTTGTGTGTGTTTGGTTTTGTATAGGTGGTATCTGTATGTGTAGGGGCTTTGTGTTGGGAGAGAAGCTGAGCCCTGATTAGGGGGCGGGGCTTCCCTGACTAGAGGTCCTATAAAGGTTGCAGCCAGTCAGGCAGCGGCACAGGAGCTATCAAACAGAGCTGTAAACAGGGGAGTTTGAGTGGGAGGAGAAGGTATTTGTGTGTGTTTGATTTTGTATTGTTAGTATCTGTATTTGTAGGGGCTTTGTGCTGGGAGAGAAGCTGAGCCCTGATTAGTGGGCGGGGCTTCCCTGACTAGGGGTCCTATAAAGCTTGCAGCCAGTCACACAGCGGCACAGGAGCTATCAAACAGAGCTGTAAACAGGGGAGTTTGAGTGGGAGTTCTGTTGGAGGAGAAGGTATCTGTGTGTGTTTGGTTTTGTATTGTTAGTATCTGTATGTGTAGGGGCTTTGTGCTGGGAGAGAAGCTGAGCCCTGATTAGGAGGCGGGGCTTCCCTGACTAGGGGTTCTATAAAGGTAGCAGCCAGTCAGGCAGCGGCACAGGAGCTAGCAAACAGAGCTGTAAACAGGGGAGTTTGAGTGGGAGTTCTGTTGGAGGAGAAGGTATTTGTGTGTGTTTGGTTTTGTATTGTTAGTATCTGTATGTGTAGGGGCTTTGTGCTGGGAGAGAAGCTGAGCCGTGATTAGGGGGCGGGGCTTCACTGACTAGGGGTCCAAAAAAGGTATCAGCCAGTCAGGCAGCGGCACAGACAGCTGCAGCGGCACAGGAGCTAGCAAACAGAGCTGTAAACAGGGGAGTTTGAGTGGGAGTTCTGTTGGAGGAGAAGGTATTTGTGTGTTTGGTTTTGTATTGGTGGTATCTGTATGTGTAGGGGCTTTGTCCTGGGAGAGAAGCTGAGCCCTGATTAGGGGGCGGGGCTTCCCTGACTAGGTGTCCTATAAAGGTTGCAGCCAGTCAGGCAGCGGCACAGGAGCTATCAAACAGAGCTGTAAACAGGGGAGTTTGAGTGGGAGTTCTGTTGGAGTAGAAGGTATTTGTGTGTGTTTGGTTTTGTATTGGTAGTATCTGTGTGTGTAGGGGCTTTGTGCTGGGAGAGAAGCTGAGCCCTGATTAGGGGGCGGGGCTTCCCTGACTAGGGGTCCTATAAAGGTAGCAGCCAGTCAGGCAGCGGCACAGGAGCTAGCAAACAGAGCTGTAAACAGGGGAGTTTGAGTGGGAGTTCTGTTGGAGGAGAAGGTATTTGTGTGTGTTTGGATTTGTATTGGTAGTATTTGTATGTGTAGAGGCTTTGTGCTGGGAGAGAAGCTGAGCCCTGATTAGGGGGCGGGACTTCCCTGACTAGGGGTCCTATAAAGGTAGCAGCCAATCAGGCAGCGGCACAGACAGCTGCAGCGGCACAGGAGCTAGCAAACAGAGCTGTAAACAGGGGAGTTTGAGTGGGAGTTCTGTTGGAGGAGAAGGTATTTGTGTGTGTTTGGTTTTGTATTTATAGTATCTGTATGTGTAGAGGCTTTGTGCTGGGAGAGAAGCTGAGCCCTGATTAGGGGGCGGGGCTTCCCTGACTAGGGGTCCTATAAAGATAGCAGACAGTCAGGCAGCGGCACAGGAGCTAGCAAACAGAGCTGTAAACAGGGGAGTTTGAGTGGGAGTTCTGTTGGAGGAGAAGGTATTTGTGTGTGTTTGGTTTTGTATTGGTAGTATCTGTATGTGTAGGGGCTTTGTGCTGGGAGAGAAGCTGAGCCGAGATTAGGGGGCGGGGCTTCACTGACTAGGTGTCCTATAAAGGTATCAGCCAGTCAGGCAGCGGCACAGACAGCTGCAGCGGCACAGGAGCTATCAAACAGAGCTGTAAACAGGGGAGTTTGAGTGGGAGTACTGTTGGTGTAGAAGGTGTGTGTGTGTTTGCTTTTGTATTGGTAGTATCTGTATGTTTTGGGGCTTTGTGCTGGGAGAGAAGATGAGCCCTGATTAGGGGGCGGGGCTTCCCTGACTAGGGGTCCTATAAAGGTAGCAGCCAGTCAGGCAGCGGCACAGGAGCTAGCAAACAGAGCTGTAAACAGGGGAGTTTCAGTGGGAGTTCTGTTGGAGGAGAAGGTATTTGTGTGTGTTTGATTTTGTATTGTTAGTATCTGTATGTGTAGGGGCTTTGTGCTGGGAGAGAAGCTGAGTCCTGATTAGGGGGCGGGGCTTCACTGACTAGGGGTCCTATAAAGGTTGCAGCCAGTCAGGCAGCGGCACAGGAGCTATCAAACAGAGCTGTAAACAGGGGAGTTTGAGTGGGAGTACTGTTGGAGTAGAAGGTATTTGTGTGTGTTTGGTTTTGTATTGGTAGTATCTGTGTGTGTAGGGGCTTTGTGCTGAGACAGAAGCTGAGCCCTGATTAGGGGGCGGGGCTTCACTCACTAGGGGTCCTATAAAGGTAGCAGCCAGTCAGGTAGTGGCACAGACAGCTGCAGCAGCACAGGAGCTAGCAAACAGAGCTGTAAACAGGGGAGTTTGAGTGGGAGTTCTTTTGGAGGAGAAGGTATTTGTGTGTGTTTGGTTTTGTATTGGTGGTATCTGTATGTGTGGAGGCTTGGAGGGGCTTTGTGCTGGGAGAGAAGCTGAGCCCTGATTAGTGGGCGGGGCTTCCCTGACTAGGGGTCCTATAAAGCTTGCAGCCAGTCAGACAGCGGCACAGGAGCTATCAAACAGAGCTGTAAACAGGGGAGTTTGAGTGGGAGTTCTGTTGGAGGAGAAGGTATTTCTGTGTTTGGTTTTGTATTGGTGGTATCTGTATGTGTAGGGGCTTTGTCCTGGGATAGAAGCTGAGCCCTGATTAGGGGGCGGGGCTTCCCTGACTAGGGGTCCTATAAAGCTTGCAGCCAGTCAGGCAGCGGCACAGGAGCTAGCAAACAGAGATGTAAACAGGGGAGTTTGAGTGGGAGTTCTGTTGGAGGAGAAGGTATTTGTGTGTGTTTGGATTTGTATTGGTAGTATTTGTATGTGTAGAGGCTTTGTGCTGGGAGAGAAGCTGAGCCCTGATTAGGGGGCGGGGTTTCCCTGACTAGGGGTCCTATAAAGGTAGCAGCCAGTCAGGCAGCGGCACAGGAGCTAGCAAACAGAGCTGTAAACAGGGGAGTTTGAGTGCGAGTACTGTTGGAGGATTAGGTATTTGTGTGTGTGTTTGGTTTTGTATTGGTAGTATCTGTGTGTGTAGGGGCTTTGTGCTGGGACAGAAGCTGAGCCCTGATTAGGGGGCGGGTCTTCCCTGACTAGGGGTCCTATAAAGGTAGCAGCCAGTCAGGCAGCGGCACAGACAGCTGCAGCGGCACAGGAGCTAGCAAACAGAGCTGTAAACAGTGGAGTTTGAGTGGGAGTTCTGTTGGAGGAGAAGGTATTTGTGTGTGTTTGGATTTGTATTGGTAGTATCTGTATGTGCAGGGGCTTTGTGCTGGGAGAGAAGCTGAGCCCTGATTAGGGGGCGGGGCTTCCCTGACTAGGGGTCCTATAAAGGTTGCAGCCAGTCAGGCAGCGGCACAGGAGCTATCAAACAGAGCTGTAAACAGGGGAGTTTGAGTGGGAGTTCTGTTGGAGGAGAAGGTATTTGTGTGTGTTTGGTTTTGTATTGGTAGTACCTGTATGTGTAGAAGCTTGGAGGGGCTTTGTGCTGGGAGAGAAGCTGAGCCCTGATTAGGGGGCGGGGCTTCACTGACAAAGGGTCCTATAAATGTAGCAGCCAGTCAGGCAGCGGCACAGACAGCTGCAGCGGCACAGGAGCTAGCAAACAGAGCTGTAAACAGGGGGTTTGAGTGGGAGTTCTGTTGGAGGAGAAGGTATTTGTGTGTTTGGTTTTGTATTGGTAGTATCTGTATGTGTACGGGCTTTGTGCTGGGAGAGAAGCTGAGCCCTGATTAGGGGGCGGGGCTTCCCTGACTAGGGGTCCTATAAAGGTTGCAGCCAGTCAGGCAGCGGCACAGGAGCTATCAAACAGAGCTGTAAAAAGGGGAGTTTGAGTGGGAGTTCTGTTGGAGGAGAAGGTATTTGTGTGTTTGGTTTTGTATTGGTAGTATCTGTATGTGTAGGGGCTTTGTGCTGGGAAAGAAGGTGAGCCCTGATTAGGGGGCGGGGCTTCCCTGACTAGGGGTCTTATAAGGTTGCAGCCAGTCAGGCAGCTGCACAGGAGCTATCAAACAGAGCTGTGAACAGGGGAGTTTGAGTGGGAGTTCTGTTGGAGTAGAAGGTATTTGTGTGTGTTTGGTTTTGTATTGGTAGTATCTGTGTGTGTAGGGGCTTTGTGCTGGGATAGAAGCTGAACCCTGATTAGGGGGCGGGGCTTCACTGACTAGGGGTCCTATAAAGGTAGCAGCCAGTCAGACAGCGGCACAGACAGCTGCAGCGGCACAGGAGCAAGCAAACAGAGCTGTAAACGGGGAGTTTGAGTGGGAGGAGAAGGTATTTGTGTGTGTTTGGTTTTGTATTGTTAGTATCTGTATGTGTAGGGGCTTTGTGCTGGGAGAGTAGCTGAGCCCTGATTAGGGGGCGGGGCTTCACTGACTAGGGGTCCTATAAAGGTAGCAGACAGTCATGCAGCGGCACAGACAGCTGCAGCGGCACAGGAGCTAGCAAACAGAGCTGTAAACAGGGGAGTTTGAGTGGGAGTTCTGTTGGAGGAGAAGGTATTTGTGTGTGTTTGGTTTTGTATTGGTAGTATCTGTATGTGTAGGGGCTTTGTGCTGGGAGAGAAGCTGACCCCTGATTAGGGGGCGGGGCTTGACTGACTAGGGGTCCTATAAAGGTAGCAGCCAGTCAGGCAGCGGCACAGGAGCTAGCAAACAGAGCTGTAAACAGGGGAGTTTGAGTGGGAGTTCTGTTGGAGAAGAAGGTATTTGTGTGTGTTTGGTTTTGTATTGATAGTATCTGTATGTGTCGGGGCTTTGTGCTGGGAGAGAAGCTGAGCCGTGATTAGGGGGCGGGGCTTCCCTGACTAGGGGTCCTATAAAGGTAGCAGCCAATCAGGCAGCGGCACAGACAGCTGCAGCGGCACAGGAACTAGCAAACAGAGCTGTAAACAGGGGAGTTTGAGTGGGAGTTCTGTTGAAGGAGAAGGTATATGTGTGTGTTTGGTTTTGTATAGGTGGTATCTGTATGTGTAGGGGCTTTGTGCTGGGAAAGAAGCTGAGCCCTGATTAGTGGGCGGGGCTTCCCTGACTAGGGGTCCTATAAGGTTGCAGCCAGTCAGGCAGCGGCACAGGAGCTATCAAACAGAGCTGTAAACAGGGGAGTTTGAGTGGGAGTTCTGTTGGAGGAGAAGGTATTTGTGTGTGTTTGGTTTTGTATTGGTAGTATCTGTATGTGTAGGGGCTTTGTGCTGGGAGAGAAGCTGAGCCGTGATTAGGGGGCGGGGCTTCACTGACTAGGGGTCCTATAAAGTTATCAGCCAGTCAGGCAGCGGCACAGACAGCTGCAGCGGCACAGGAGCTAGCAAACAGAGCTGTAAACAGGGGGGTTTGAGTGGGAGTTCTGTTGGAGGAGAAGGTATTTGTGTGTGTTTGGTTTTGTATTGGTATTATTTGTATGTGTCGGGGCTTTGTGCTGGGTGAGAAGCTGAGCCCTGATTAGGGGGCGGGGCTTCCCTGACTAGGGGTCCTATAAACGTAGCAGGCAATCAGGCAGCGGCACAGACAGCTGCAGCGGCACAGGAGCTAGCAAACAGAGCTGTAAACAGGGGAGTTTGAGTGGGAGTTCTGTTGGAGGAGAAGGTATTTGTGTGTGTTTGGTTTTGTATTGGTGGTATCTGTATGTGTAGGGGCTTTGTGCTGGGAGAGAAGCTGAGCCCTGATTAGGGGGCGGGGCTTCCCTGACTAGGGGTCCTATAAAGGTTGCAGACAGTCACGCAGCGGCACAGGAGCTAGCAAACAGAGCTGTAAACAGGGGAGTCTGAGTGGGAGTTCTCTTGGAGGAGAAGGTATCTGTGTGTGTTTGGTTTTGTATTGGTAATATCTGTATGTGTAGGGGCTTTGTGCTGGGAGAGAAGCTGAGGCCTGATTAGGGGGCGGGGCTTGACTGACTAGGGGTCCTATAAAGGTAGCAGCCAGTCAGGCAGCGGCACAGACAGCTGCAGCGGCACAGGAGCTAGCAAACAGAGCTGTAAACAGGGGAGTTCGAGCGGGAGTTCTGCTGGAGTAGAAGGTATTTGTGTGTGTTTTTGTATTGGTAGTATCTGTGTGTGTAGGGGCTTTGTGCTGGGACAGAAGCTGAGCCCTGATTAGGGGGCGGGGCTTCCCTGCCTAGGGGTCCTATAAAGGTTGCAGCCAGTCAGGCAGCGGCACAGGAGCTATCAAACAGAGCTGTAAACAGGGGAGTTCGAGTGGGAGTTCTGTTGGAGTAGAAGGTATTTGTGTGTGTTTTTGTATTGGTAGTATCTGTGTGTGTAGGGGCTTTGTGCTGGGACAGAAGCTGAGCCCTGATTAGGGGGCGGGGCTTCACTGACTAGGAGTCCTATAAAGGTAGCAGCCAGTCAGGCAGCGGCACAGACAGCTGCAGCGGCACAGGAGCTAGCAAACAGAGCTGTAAACAGGCGGGTTTGAGTGGGAGTTCTGTTGGAGGAGAAGGTATTTGTGTGTGTTTGGTTTTGTATTGGTAGTATCTGTATGTTTTGGGGCTTTGTGCTGGGAGAGAAGATGAGCCCTGATTAGGGGTCGGGGCTTCCCTGACTAGGGGTCCTATAAAGGTAGCAGCCAGTCAGGCAGCGGCACAGGAGCTAGCAAACAGAGCTGTAAACAGGGGAGTTTGAGTGGGAGTTCTGTTGGAGTAGAAGGTATTTGTGTGTGTTTGGTTTTGTATTGGTAGTATCTGCATGTGTAGAGGCTTGGAGGGGCTTTGTGCTGGGAGAGAAGCTGAGCCCTGATTAGTGGGCGGGGCTTCCCTGACTAGGGATCCTATAAAGGTAGCAGCCAGTCAGGCAGCCGCACAGACAGCTGCAGCGGCACAGGAGCTAGCAAACAGAGCTGTAAACAGGGGAGTTTGAGTGGGAGTTCTGTTGGAGGAGAAGGTATTTGTGTGTGTTTGGTTTTGTATTGTTAGTATCTGTATGTGTAGGGGCTTTGTGCTGGGAGAGAAGCTGAGCCCTGATTAGGGGGCGGGGCTTCACTGACTAGGGGTCCTAAAAAGGTATCAGCCAGTCAGACAGCGGCACAGACAGCTGCATCGGCACAGGAGCTAGCAAACAGAGCTGTAAACAGGGGAGTTTGAGTGGGAGTACTGTCGGAGTAGAAGGTATTTGTGTGTGTTTGGTTTTGTATTGGTAGTATCTGTGTGTGTAGGGGCTTTGTGCTGAGACAGAAACTGAGCCCTGATTGGGGGGCGGGGCTTCACTGACTAGGGGTCCTATAAAGGTAGCAGCCAGTCGGGTAGCGGCACAGACAGCTGCAGCAGCACAGGAGCTAGCAAACAGAGCTGTAAACAGGGGAGTTTGAGTGGGAGTTCTTTTGGAGGATAAGGTATTTGTGTGTGTTTGGTTTTGTATTGTTAGTATCTGTATGTGTAGGGGCTTTGTGCTGGGAGAGAAGCTGAGCCCTGATTAGGGGGCGGGGCTTCCCTGACTAGGGGTCCTATAAAGGTTGCAGCCAGTCAGGCAGCGGCACAGGAGCTATCAAACAGAGCTGTAAACAGGGGAGTTTGAGTGGGAGTTCTGTTGGAGGAGAAGGTATTTGTGTGTGTTTGGTTTTGTATTGGTAGTATCTGTGTGTGTAGGGGCTTTGTGCTGGGACAGAAGCTGAGCCCTGATTAGGGGGCGGGGCTTAACTGACTAGGAGTCCTATAAAGGTAGCAGCCAGTCAGGCAGCGGCACAGACAGCTGCAGCGGCACAGGAGCTAGCAAACAGAGCTGTAAACAGGGGAGTTTGATTGGGAGTTCTCTTGGAGGAGAAGGTATTTGTGTGTGTTTGGTTTTGTATTGGTAGTATCTGTATGTTTTGTGGCTTTGTGCTGGGAGAGAAGATGAGCCCTGATTAGGGGTCGGGGCTTCCCTGACTAGGGGTCCTATAAAGGTAGCAGCCAGTCAGGCAGCGGCACAGGAGCTAGCAAACAGAGCTGTAAACAGGGGAGTTTGAGTGGGAGTTCTGTTGGAGTAGAAGGTATTTGTGTGTGTTTGGTTTTGTATTGGTAGTATCTGCATGTGTAGAGGCTTGGAGGGGCTTTGTGCTGGGAGAGAAGCTGAGCCCTGATTAGTGGGCGGGGCTTCCCTGACTAGGGATCCTATAAAGGTAGCAGCCAGTCAGGCAGCCGCACAGACAGCTGCAGCGGCACAGGAGCTAGCAAACAGAGCTGTAAACAGGGGAGTTTGAGTGGGAGTTCTGTTGGAGGAGAAGGTATTTGTGTGTGTTTGGTTTTGTATTGTTAGTATCTGTATGTGTAGGGGCTTTGTGCTGGGAGAGAAGCTGAGCCCTGATTAGGGGGCGGGGCTTGACTGACTAGGGGTCCTATAAAGGTCGCAGCCAGTCAGGCAGCGGCACAGACAGCTACAGCGGCACAGGAGCTAGCAAACAGAGCTGTAAACAGGCGGGTTTGAGTGGGAGTTCTGTTGGAGGAGAAGGTATTTGTGTGTGTGTTTGGTTTTGTATTGGTAGTATCTGTATGTGTAGAGGCTTGGAGGGGCTTTGTGCTGGGAAAGAAGCTGAGCCCTGATTAGGGGGCGGGGCTTCCCTGACTAGGGGTCCAATAAGGTTGCAGCCAGTCAGGCAGCGGCAGAGGAACTATAAAACAGAGCTGTAAACAGGGGAGTTTGAGTGGGAGTTCTGTTGGAGTAGAAGGTATTTGTGTGTGTTTGGTTTTGTATTGGTAGTATCTGCATGTGTAGGGGCTTTGTCCTGGGAGAGAAGCTGAGCCCTGATTAGGGGGCGGGGCTTCCCTGACTAGGGGTCCTATAAAGGTATCAGCCAGTCAGGCAGCGGCACAGGAGCTATCAAACAGAGCTGTAAACAGGGGAGTTTGAGTGGGAGTTCTGTTGGAGTAGAAGGTATTTGTGTGTGTTTGGATTTGTATTGGTAGTATCTGTGTGTGTAGGGGCTTTGTGCTGGGACAGAAGCTGAGCCCTGATTAGGGGGCGGGGCTTCACTGACTAGGGGTCCTGTAAAGGTAGCAGCCAGTCAGGCAGCGGCACAGACAGCTGCAGCGGCACAGGAGCTAGCAAACAGAGCTGTAAACAGGGGAGTTTGAGTGGGAGTTCTGTTGGAGGAGAAGGTATTTGTGTGTGTTTGGATTTGTATTGGTAGTATCTGTATGTGTAGAGGCTTTGTGCTGGGAGAGAAGCTGAGCCCTGATTCGGGGGCGGGGCTTCCCTGACTAGGGGTCCTATAAAGGTAGCAGCCAGTCAGGCAGTGGCACAGGAGATAGCAAACAGAGCTGTAAACAGGGGAGTTTGAGTGGGAGTTCTGTTGGAGGAAAAGGTATTTGTGTGTGTGTTTGGTTTCGTATTGGTGGTATCTGTATGTGTAGAGGCTTGGAGGGGCTTTGTGCTGGGAAAGAAGCTGAGCCATGATTAGTGGGCGGGGCTTCCCTGACAAGGGGTCCAATAAGGTTGCAGCCAGTCAGGCAGCGGCAGAGGAGCTATAAAACAGAGCTGTAAACAGGGGAGTTTGAGTGGGAGTTCTGTTGGAGTAGAAGGTATTTGTGTGTGTTTGGTTTTGTATTGGTAGTATCTGCATGTGTAGGGGCTTTGTGCTGGGAGAGAAGCTGAGCCCTGATTAGGGGGCGGGGCTTCACTGACTAGGGGTCCTAAAAAGGTATCAGCCAGTCAGACAGCGGCACAGACAGCTGCATCGGCACAGGAGCTAGCAAACAGAGCTGTAAACAGGGGAGTTTGAGTGGGAGTACTGTCGGAGTAGAAGGTATTTGTGTGTGTTTGGTTTTGTATTGGTAGTATCTGTGTGTGTAGGGGCTTTGTGCTGAGACAGAAGCTGAGCCCTGATTGGGGGGCGGGGCTTCACTGACTAGGGGTCCTATAAAGGTAGTAGCCAGTCAGGTAGCGGCACAGAGAGCTGCAGCAGCACAGGAGCTAGCAAACAGAGCTGTAAACAGGGGAGTTTGAGTGGGAGTTCTTTTGGAGGATTAGGTATTTGTGTGTGTTTGGTTTTGTATTGTTAGTATCTGTATGTGTAGGGGCTTTGTGCTGGGAGAGAAGCTGAGCCCTGATTAGGGGGCGGGGCTTCCCTGCCTAGGGGTCCTATAAAGGTTGCAGCCAGTCAGGCAGCGGCACAGGAGCTATCAAACAGAGCTGTAAACAGGGGAGTTCGAGTGGGAGTTCTGTTGGAGTAGAAGGTATTTGTGTGTGTTTTTGTATTGGTAGTATCTGTGTGTGTAGAGGCTTGGAGGGGCTTTGTGCTGGGAGAGAAGCTGAGCCCTGATTAGGGGGCGGGGCTTCCCTGACTTGGGGTCCTATAAAGGTAGCAGCCAGTCAGGCAGCGGCACAGGAGCTAGCAAACAGAGCTGTAAACAGGGGAGTTTGAGTGGGAGTTCTGTTGGAGGAGAAGGTATTTGTGTGTGTTTGGATTTGTATTGGTAGTATCTGTATGTGTAGAGGCTTTGTGCTGGGAGAGAAGCTGAGCCCTGATTAGGGGGCGGGGCTTCCCTGACTTGGGGTCCTATAAAGGTAGCAGCCAGTCAGGCAGCGGCACAGGAGATAGCAAACAGAGCTGTAAACAGGGGAGTTGGAGTGGGAGTTCTGTTGGAGGAAAAGGTATTTGTGTGTGTGTTTGGTTTCGTATTGGTGGTATCTGTATGTGTAGAGGCTTGGAGGGGCTTTGTGCTGGGAAAGAAGCTGAGCCATGATTAGTGGGCGGGGCTTCCCTGACAAGGGGTCCAATAAGGTTGCAGCCAGTCAGGCAGCGGTAAGGACAGCTGCAGCAGCACAGGAGCTAGCAAACAGAGCTGTAAACAGGGGAGTTTGAGTGGGAGTTCTTTTGGAGGATTAGGTATTTGTGTGTGTTTGGTTTTGTATTGTTAGTATCTGTATGTGTAGGGGCTTTGTGCTGGGAGAGAAGCTGAGCCCTGATTAGGGGGCGGGGCTTCCCTGACTAGGGGTCCTATAAAGGTTGCAGCCAGTCAGGCAGCGGCACAGGAGCTATCAAACAGAGCTGTAAACAGGGGAGTTCGAGTGGGAGTTCTGTTGGAGGAGAAGGTATTTGTGTGTGTTTTTGTATTGGTAGTATCTGTATGTGTAGGGGCTTTGTGCTGGGAGAGAAGCTGAGCCGTGATTAGGGGGCGGGGCTTCACTGACTAGGGGTCCTATAAAGGTATCAGCCAGTCAGGCAGCGGCACAGACACCTGCAGCGGCACAGGAGCTATCAAACAGAGCTCTAAACAGGGGAGTTTGAGTGGGAGTACTGTTGGAGTAGAAGGTATTTGTGTGTGTTTGGTTTTGTATTGGTAGTATCTGTGTGTGTAGGGGCTTTGTGCTGGGACAGAAGCTGAGCCCTGATTAGGGGGCGGGGCTTCACTGACTAGGAGTCCTATAAAGGTAGCAGCCAGTCAGGCAGCGGCACAGACAGCTGCAGCGGCACAGGAGCTAGCAAACAGAGCTGTAAACAGGGGAGTTTGATTGGGAGTTCTCTTGGAGGAGAAGGTATTTGTGTGTGCTTGGTTTTGTATTGGTAGTATCTGTATGTGTAGGGGCTTTTTGCTGGGAGAGAAGCTGAGCCCTGATTATGGAGCGGGGCTTGACTGACTAGGGGTCCTATAAAGGTCGCCGCCAGTCAGGCAGCAGCACAGACAGCTGCAGCGGCACAGGAGCTAGCAAACAGAGCTGTAAACAGGCGGGTTTGAGTGGGAGTTCTGTTGGAGGAGAAGGTATTTGTGTGTGTTTGGTTTTGTATTGGTAGTATCTGTGTGTGTAGGGGCTTTGTGCTGAGACAGAAGCTGAGCCCTGATTGGGGGGCGGGGCTTCACTGACTAGGGGTCCTATAAAGGTAGCAGCCAGTCAGGTAGCGGCACAGACAGCTGCAGCAGCACAGGAGCTAGCAAACAGAGCTGTAAACAGGGGAGTTTGAGTGGGAGTTCTGTTGGAGGAGAAGGTATTCGTGTGTGTTTGGTTTTGTATTGGTAGTATCTGTATGTGAAGGGGCTTTGTGCTGGGAGAGAAGCTGAGCCGTGATTAGGGGGCGGGGCTTCACTTACTTGGGGTCCTAGAAAGGTATCAGCCAGTCAGGCAGCGGCAAAGACAGCTGCAGCGGCACAGGAGCTAGCAAACGGAGCTATAAACAGGGGAGTTTGAGTGGGAGTTCTGTTGGAGGAGAAGGTATTTGTGTGTGTTTGGTTTTGTATTGTTAGTATCTGTATGTGTAGGGGCTTTGTGCTGGGAGAGAAGCTGAGCCCTGATTAGGGGCGGGGCTTCCCTGACTAGGGGTCCTATAAAGGTAGCAGCCAGTCAGGCAGCGGCACAGGAGCTAGCAAACAGAGCTGTAAACAGGGGAGATTGAGTGGGAGTACTATTGGAGGAGAAGGTATTTGTGTGTGTGTTTGGTTTTGTATTGGTAGTATCTGTGTGTGTAGGGGCTTTGTGCTGGGACAGAAGCTGAGCCCTGATTAGGGGGCGGGTCTTCCCTGACTAGGGGTCCTATAAAGGTAGCAGCCAGTCAGGCAGCGGCACAGGAGCTAGCAAACAGAGCTGTAAACAGGGGAGTTTGAGTGGGAGTACTGTTGGAGGAGAAGGTATTTGTGTGTGTGTTTGGTTTTGTATTGGTAGTATCTGTGTGTGTAGGGGCTTTGTGCTGGGACAGAAGCTGAGCCCTGATTAGGGGGCGGGTCTTCCCTGACTAGGGGTCCTATAAAGGTAGCAGCCAGTCAGGCAGCGGCACAGACAGCTGCAGCGGCACAGGAGCTAGCAAACAGAGCTGTACACAGTGGAGTTTGAGTGGGAGTTCTGTTGGAGGAGAAGGTATTTGTGTGTGTTTGGATTTGTATTGGTAGTATCTGTATGTGTAGAGGCTTTGTGCTGGGAGAGAAGCTGAGCCCTGATTAGGGGGCGGGGCTTCCCTGACTTGGGGTCCTATAAAGGTAGCAGCCAGTCAGGCAGCGGCACAGGAGATAGCAAACAGAGCTGTAAACAGGGGAGTTGGAGTGGGAGTTCTGTTGGAGGAAAAGGTATTTGTGTGTGTGTTTGGTTTCGTATTGGTGGTATCTGTATGTGTAGAGGCTTGGAGGGGCTTTGTGCTGGGAAAGAAGCTGAGCCATGATTAGTGGGCGGGGCTTCCCTGACAAGGGGTCCAATAAGGTTGCAGCCAGTCAGGCAGCGGCACAGAAGCTATAAAACAGAGCTGTAAACAGGGGAGTTTGAGTGGGAGTTCTGTTGGAGTAGAAGGTATTTGTGTGTGTTTGGTTTTGTATTGGTAGTATCTGCATGTGTAGGGGCTTTGTGCTGGGAGAGAAGCTGAGCCCTGATTAGGGGGCGGGGCTTCACTGACTAGGGGTCCTAAAAAGGTATCAGCCAGTCAGACAGCGGCACAGACAGCTGCATCGGCACAGGAGCTAGCAAACAGAGCTGTAAACAGGGGAGTTTGAGTGGGAGTACTGTCGGAGTAGAAGGTATTTGTGTGTGTTTGGTTTTGTATTGGTAGTATCTGTGTGTGTAGGGGCTTTGTGCTGAGACAGAAGCTGAGCCCTGATTGGGGGGCGGGGCTTCACTGACAAGGGGTCCTATAAAGGTAGCAGCCAGTCAGGTAGCGGCACAGAGAGCTGCAGCAGCACAGGAGCTAGCAAACAGAGCTGTAAACAGGGGAGTTTGAGTGGGAGTTCTTTTGGAGGATTAGGTATTTGTGTGTGTTTGGTTTTGTATTGTTAGTATCTGTATGTGTAGGGGCTTTGTGCTGGGAGAGAAGCTGAGCCCTGATTAGGGGGCGGGGCTTCCCTGACTAGGGGTCCTATAAAGGTTGCAGCCAGTCAGGCAGCGGCACAGGAGCTATCAAACAGAGCTGTAAACAGGGGAGTTCGAGTGGGAGTTCTGTTGGAGGAGAAGGTATTTGTGTGTGTTTTTGTATTGGTAGTATCTGTATGTGTAGGGGCTTTGTGCTGGGAGAGAAGCTGAGCCGTGATTAGGGGGCGGGGCTTCACTGACTAGGGGTCCTATAAAGGTATCAGCCAGTCAGGCAGCGGCACAGACACCTGCAGCGGCACAGGAGCTATCAAACAGAGCTCTAAACAGGGGAGTTTGAGTGGGAGTACTGTTGGAGTAGAAGGTATTTGTGTGTGTTTGCTTTTGTATTGGTAGTATCTGTGTGTGTAGGGGCTTTGTGCTGGGAGAGAAGCTGAGCCGTGATTAGGGGGCGGGCTTCACTGACTAGGAGTCCTATAAAGGTATCAGCCAGTCAGACAGCGGCACAGACAGCTGCAGCGGCACAGGAGCCAGCAAACAGAGCTGTAAACAGGGGAGTTTGATTGGGAGTTCTCTTGGAGGACAAGGTATTTGTGTGTGCTTGGTTTTGTATTGGTAGTATCTGTATGTGTAGGGGCTTTTTGCTGGGAGAGAAGCTGAGCCCTGATTACGGAGCGGGGCTTGACTGACTAGGGGTCCTATAAAGGTCGCCGCCAGTCAGGCAGCAGCACAGACAGCTGCAGCGGCACAGGAGCTAGCAAACAGAGCTGTAAACAGGCGGGTTTGAGTGGGAGTTCTGTTGGAGGAGAAGGTATTTGTGTGTGTTTGGTTTTGTATTGGTAGTATCTGTATGTTTTGGGGCTTTGTGCTGGGAGAGAAGATGAGCCCTGATTAGGGGTCGGGGCTTCCCTGACTAGGGGTCCTATAAAGGTAGCAGCCAGTCAGGCAGCGGCACAGGAGCTAGCAAACAGAGCTGTAAACAGGGGAGTTTGAGTGGGAGTTCTGTTGGAGGAGAAGGTATTTGTGTGTGTTTGGTTTTGTATTGTTAGTATCTGTATGTGTAGGGGCTTTGTGCTGGGAGAGAAGCTGAGCCCTGATTAGGGGGCGGGGCTTGACTGACTAGGGGTCCTATAAAGGTCGCAGCCAGTCAGGAAGCGGCACAGACAGCTACAGCGGCACAGGAGCTAGCAAACAGAGCTGTAAACAGGCGGGTTTGAGTGGGAGTTCTGTTGGAGGAGAAGGTATTTGTGTGTGTGTTTGGTTTTGTATTGGTAGTATCTGTATGTGAAGGGGCTTTGTGCTGGGAGAGAAGCTGAGCCGTGATTAGGGGGCGGGGCTTCACTTACTAGGGGTCCTAGAAAGGTATCAGCCAGTCAGGCAGCGGCACAGACAGCTGCAGCGGCACAGGAGCTAGCAAACGGAGCTATAAACAGGGGAGTTTGAGTGGGAGTTCTGTTGGAGGAGAAGGTATTTGTGTGTGTTTGGTTTTGTATTGTTAGTATCTGTATGTGTAGGGGCTTTGTGCTGGGAGAGAAGCTGAGCCCTGATTAGGGGCGGGGCTTCCCTGACTAGGGGTCCTATAAAGGTAGCAGCCAGTCAGGCAGCGGCACAGGAGCTTGCAAACAGAGCTGTAAACAGGGGAGCTTTAGTGGGAGTACCATTGGAGGAGAAGGTATTTGTGTGTGTGTTTGGTTTTGTATTGGTAGTATCTGTGTGTGTAGGGGCTTTGTGCTGGGACAGAAGCTGAGCCCTGATTAGGGGGCGGGTCTTCCCTGACTAGGGGTCCTATAAAGGTAGCAGCCAGTCAGGCAGCGGCACAGACAGCTGCAGCGGCACAGGAGCTAGCAAACAGAGCTGTAAACAGTGGAGTTTGAGTGGGAGTTCTGTTGGAGGAGAAGGTATTTGTGTGTGTTTGGATTTGTATTGGTAGTATCTGTATGTGTAGAGGCTTTGTGCTGGGAGAGAAGCTGAGCCCTGATTAGGGGGCGGGGCTTTCCTGACTTGGGGTCCTATAAAGGTGGCAGCCAGTCAGGCAGCGGCACAGGAGCTAGCAAACAGAGCTGTAAACAGGGGAGTTTGAGTGGGAGTTCTGTTGGAGGAAAAGGTATTTGTGTGTGTGTTTGGTTTTGTATTGGTAGTA
The DNA here is from genome assembly GCF_965140295.1 of Lepidochelys olivacea. Lineage (NCBI taxonomy): Eukaryota > Metazoa > Chordata > Testudines > Cheloniidae > Lepidochelys > Lepidochelys olivacea. Next base: position 4,686,514 of record NC_140428.1, read on the forward strand.
TCTGTATGTGTAGAGGCTTGGAGGGGCTTAGTGCTGGGAAAGAAGCTGAGCCCTGATTAGGGGGCGGGGCTTCCCTGACTAGGGGTCCTATAAAGGTAGCAGCCAGTCAGGCAGCGGCACAGGAGCTACAAACAGAGCTGTAAACAGGGGAGTTCGAGTGGGAGTTCTGTTGGAGGAGAAGGTATTCGTGTGTTTGGTTTTGTATTGGTAGTATCTGTATGTGAAGGGGCTTTGTGCTGGGAGAGAAGCTGAGCCCTGATTAGGGGCGGGGCTTCCCTGACTTGGGGTCCTATAAGGGTAGAAGCCAGTCAGGCAGCGGCACAGGAGCTAGCAAACAGAGCTGTAAACAGGGGAGTTTGAGTGGGAGTTCTGTTGGAGGAAAAGGTATTTGTGTGTGTGTTTGGTTTTGTATTGGTGGTATCTGTATGTGTAGAGGCTTGGAGGGGCTTTGTGCTGGGAAAGAAGCTGAGCCCTGATTAGGGGGCGGGGCTTCCCTGACTAGGGGTCCTATAAAGGTTGCAGCCAGTCAGGCAGCAGCACAGGAGCTATCAAACAGAGCTGTAAACAGGGGAGTTTGAGTGGGAGTACTGTCGGAGTAGAAGGTATTTGTGTGTGTTTGGTTTTGTATTGGTAGTATCTGTGTGTGTAGGGGCTTTGTGCTGAGACAGAAGCTGAGCCCTGATTGGGGGGCGGGGCTTCACTGACTAGGGGTCCTATAAAGGTAGCAGCCAGTCAGGTAGCGGCACAGACAGCTGCAGCAGCACAGGAGCTAGCAAACAGAGCTGTAAACAGGGGAGTTTGAGTGGGAGTTCTTTTGGAGGAGAAGGTATTTGTGTGTGTTTGCTTTTGTATTGTTAGTATCTGTATGTGTAGGGGCTTTGTGCTGGGAGAGAAGCTGAGCCCTGATTAGGGGGCGGGGCTTCCCTGACTAGGGTCCTATAAAGGTAGCAGCCAGTCAGGCAGCGGCACAGGAGCTAGCAAACAGAGCTGTAAACAGGGGAGTTTGAGTGGGAGTTCTCTTGGAGGAGAAGGTATTTGTGTGTGTTTTTGTGTTGGTAGTATCTGTATGTGTAGGGGCTTTGTGCTGGGAGAGAAGCTGAGCCGTGATTAGGGGGCGGGGCTTCACTGACTAGGGGTCCTATAAAGGTATCAGCCAGTCAGGCAGCGGCACAGACAGCTGCAGCGGCACAGGAGCTATCAAACAGAGCTGTAAACAGGGGAGTTTGAGTGGGAGTACTGTTGGAGTAGAAGGTATTTGTGTGTGTTTGGTTTTGTATTGGTAGTATCTGTGTGTGTAGGGGCTTTGTGCTGGGACAGAAGCTGAGCCCTGATTAGTGGGCGGGGCTTCCCTGACTAGGGATCCTATAAAGGTAGCAGCCAGTCAGGCAGCCGCACAGACAGCTGCAGCGGCACAGGATCTAGCAAACAGAGCTGTAAACAGGGGAGTTTGAGTGGGAGTTCTGTTGGAGGAGAAGGTATTTGTGTGTGTTTGGTTTTGCATTGTTAGTATCTGTATGTGTAGGGGCTTTGTGCTGGGAGAGAAGCTGAGCCCTGATTAGGGGGCGGGGCTTGACTGACTAGGGGTCCTATAAAGGTCGCAGCCAGTCAGGCAGCGGCACAGACAGCTGCAGCGGCACAGGAGCTAGCAAACAGAGCTGTAAACAGGCGGGTTTGAGTGGGAGTTCTGTTGGTGGAGAAGGTATTTGTGTGTGTGTTTGGTTTTGTATTGGTAGTATCTGTATATGTAGAGGCTTGGAGGGGCTTTGTGCTGGGAAAGAAGCTGAGCCCTGATTAGGGGGCGGGGCTTCCCTGACTAGGGGTCCTATAAAGGAGCAGCCCGTCAGGCAGCGGCACAGGAGCTAGCAAACAGAGCTGTAAACAGGGGAGTTTGAGTGGGAGTTCTGTTGGAGGAGAAGGTATTTGTGTGTGTTTGGTTTTGTATTGGTGGTATCTGTATGTGTAGGGGCTTTGTCCTGGGAGAGAAGCTGAGCCCTGATTAGGGGGCGGGGCTTCCCTGGCTAGGGGTCCTATAAAGGTTGCAGCCAGTCAGGCAGCAGCACAGGAGCTATCAAACAGAGCTGTAAACAGGGGAGTTTGAGTGGGAGTTCTGTTGGAGTAGAAGGTATTTGTGTGTGTTTGGATTTGTATTGGTAGTATCTGTGTGTGTAGGGGCTTTGTGCTGGGACAGAAGCTGAGCCCTGATTAGGGGGCGGGGCTTCACTGACTAGGGGTCCTATAAAGGTAGCAGTCAGTCAGGCAGCGGCACAGACAGCTGCATCGGCACAGGAGCTAGCAAACAGAGCTGTAAACGGGGAGTTTGAGTGGGAGGAGAATGTATTTGTGTGTGTTTGGTTTTGTATTGTTAGTATCTGTATGTGTAGGGGCTTTGTGCTGGGAGAGAAGCTGAGCCCTGATTAGGGGGCGGGGCTTCACTGACTAGGGGTCCTATAAAGGTAGCAGCCAGTCACGCAGCGGCACAGACAGCTGCATCGGCACAGGAGCTAGCAAACAGAGCTGTAAACAGGGGATTTTGAGTGCGAGTTCTGTTGGAGGAGAAGGTATTTGTGTGTGTTTGGTTTTGTATTGGTGGTATCTGTATGTGTAGGGGCTTTGTGCTGGGAGAGAAGCTGAGCCCTGATTAGGGGGCGGGGCTTCCCTGACTAGATGTCCTATAAAGGTTGCAGCCAGTCAGGCAGCGGCACAGACAGCTGCAGCAGCACAGGAGCTATCAAACAGAGCTGTGAACAGGGGAGTTTGAGTGGGAGTTCTGTTGGAGTAGAAGGTATTTGTGTTTGTTTGGTTTTGTATTGGTATTTGTATGTGTCGGGGCTTTGTGCTGGGTGAGAAGCTGAGCCCTGATTAGGGGGCGGGGCTTCCCTGACTAGGGGTCCTATAAACGTAGCAGCCAATCAGGCAGCGGCACAGACAGCTGCAGCGGCACAGGAGCTAGAAAACAGAGCTGTAAACAGGGGGGTTTGAGTGGGAGTTCTGTTGGAGGAGAAGGTATTTGTGTGTGTTTGGTTTTGTATTGTTAGTATCTGTATGTGTAGGGGCTTTGTGCTGGGAGAGAAGCTGAGCCCTGATTAGGGGGCGGGGCTTCCCTGATTAGGGGTCCTATAAAGGTAGCAGACAGTCAGGCAGCGGCACAGGAGCTAGCAAACAGAGCTGTAAACAGGGGAGTTTGAGTGGGAGTTCTGTTGGAGAAGAAGGTATTTGTGTGTGTTTGGTTTTGTATTGATAGTATCTGTATGTGTAGGGGCTTTGTGCTGGGAGAGAAGCTGAGGCCTGATTAGGGGGCGGGGCTTGACTGACTAGGGGTCCTATAAAGGTAGCAGTCAGTCAGGCAGCGGCACAGACAGCTGCAGCGGCACAGGAGCTAGCAAACAGAGCTGTAAACAGGGGAGTTGGAGTGAGAGTTCTGTTGGAGGAGAAGGTATTTGTGTGTGTTTGGATTTGTATTGGTAGTATTTGTATGTGTAGAGGCTTTGTGCTGGGAGAGAAACTGAGCCCTGATTAGGGGGCGGGGCTTCCCTGACTAGGGGTCCTATAAAGGTAGCACCCAGTCAGGCAGCGGCACAGGAGCTAGCAAACAGAGCTGTAAACAGGGGAGTTTGAGTGGGAGTTCTGTTGGAGAAGAAGGTATTTGTGTGTGTTTGGTTTTGTATTGATAGTATCTGTATGTGTAGGGGCTTTTTGCTGGGAGAGAAGCTGAGCCCTGATTACGGGGCGGGGCTTGACTGACTAGGGGTCCTATAAAGGTCGCCGCCAGTCAGGCAGCAGCACAGACAGCTGCAGCGGCACAGGAGCTAGCAAACAGAGCTGTAAACAGGCGGGTTTGAGTGGGAGTTCTGTTGGAGGAGAAGGTATTTGTGTGTGTTTGGTTTTGTATTGGTAGTATCTGTATGTTTTGGGGCTTTGTGCTGGGAGAGAAGATGAGCCCTGATTAGGGGTCGGGGCTTCACTTACTAGGGGTACTAGAAAGGTATCAGCCAGTCAGGCAGCGGCACAGACAGCTGCAGCGGCACAGGAGCTAGCAAACAGAGCTGTAAACAGGGGAGTTGGAGTGAGAGTTCTGTTGGAGGAGAAGGTATTTGTGTGTGTTTGGTTTTGTATTGTTAGTATCTGTATGTGTAGGGGCTTTGTGCTGGGACAGAAGCTGAGCCCTGATTAGTGGGCGGGGCTTCCCTGACTAGGGGTCCTATAAAGGTAGCAGCCAGTCAGGCAGCGGCACAGGAGCTAGCACACAGAGCTGTAAACAGGGGAGTTTGAGTGGGAGTTCTGTTGGAGGAGAAGGTATTTGTGTGTGTTTGGTTTTGTATTGTTAGTATCTGTATGTGTAGGGGCTTTGTGCTGGGAGAGAAGCTGAGCCCTGATTAGGGGGCGGGGCTTCCCTGATTAGGGGTCCTATAAAGGTAGCAGACAGTCAGGCAGCGGCACAGGAGCTAGCAAACAGAGCTGTAAACAGGGGAGTTCGCGTGGGAGTTCTGTTGGAGGAAAAGGTATTTGTGTGTGTGCTTGGTTTTGTATTGGTGGTATCTGTATGTGTAGAGGCTTGGAGGGGCTTTGTGCTGGGAAAGAAGCTGAGCCCTGATTAGTGGGCGGGGCTTCCCTGACAAGGGGTCCAATAAGGTTGCAGCCAGTCAGGCAGCGGCACAGGAGCTATCAAACAGAGCTGTAAACAGGGGAGTTCGAGTGGGAGTTCTGTTGGAGTAGAAGGTATTTGTGTGTGTTTGGTTTTGTATTGGTTGTATCTGCATGTGTTGGGGGTTTGTGCTGGGAGAGAAGCTGAGCCCTGATTAGGGGGCGGGGCTTCACTGACTAGGGGTCCTAAAAAGGTATCAGCCAGTCAGACAGCGGCACAGACAGCTGCATCGGCACAGGAGCTAGCAAACAGAGCTGTAAACAGGGGATTTTGAGTGGGAGTTCTGTTGGAGGAGAAGGTATTTGTGTGTGTTTGGTTTTGTATTGGTGGTATCTGTATGTGTAGGGGCTTTGTGCTGGGAGAGAAGCTGAGCCCTGATTAGGGGGCGGGGCTTCCCTGACTAGGGGTCCTATAAAGGTAGCAGCCAGTCAGGTAGCGGCACAGACAGCTGCAGCAGCACAGGAGCTAGCAAACAGAGCTGTAAACAGGGGAGTTTGAGTGGGAGTTCTTTTGGAGGAGAAGGTATTTGTGTGTGTTTGGTTTTGTATTGTTAGTATCTGTATGTGTAGGGGCTTTGTGCTGGGAGAGAAGCTGAGCCCTGATTAGGGGGCGGGGCTTCCCTGACTAGGGGTCCTATAAAGGTAGCAGCCAGTCAGGCAGCGGCACAGGAGCTAGCAAACAGAGCTGTAAACAGGGGAGTTTGAGTGGGAGTTCTGTTGGAGGAGAAGATATTTGTGTGTGTTTGGTTTTGTATTGTTAGTATCTGTATGTGTAGGGGCTTTGTGCTGGGAGAGAAGCTGAGCCGTGATTAGGGGTCGGGGCTTCACTGACTAGGGGTCCAAAAAAGGTATCAGCCAGTCAGGCAGCGGCACAGACAGCTGCAGCGGCACAGGAGCTAGCAAACAGAGCTGTAAACAGGGGAGTTTGAGTGGGAGTTCTGTTGGAGGAGAAGGTATTTGTGTGTTTGGTTTTGTATTGGTGGTATCTGTATGTGTAGGGGCTTTGTCCTGGGAGAGAAGCTGAGCCCTGATTAGGGGGCGGGGCATCCCTGACTAGGGGTCCTATAAAGGTAGCAGCCAGTCAAGTAGCGGCACAGACAGCTGCAGCGGCACAGGAGTTAGCAAAGAGAGCTGTAAACAGGGGAGTTTGAGTGGGAGTTCTGTTGGAGGAAAAGGTATTTGTTTGTGTGTTTGGTTTTGTATTGGTGGTATCTGTATGTGTGGAGGCTTGGAGGGGTTTTGTCCTGGGAGAGAAGCTGAGCCCTGATTAGTGGGCGGGGCTTCCCTGACTAGGGGTCCTATAAAGCTTGCAGCCAGTCAGGCAGCGGCACAGGAGCTATCAAACAGAGCTGTAAACAGGGGAGTTTGAGTGGGAGTTCTGTTGGAGGAGAAGGTATTTGTGTGTGTTTGGTTTTGTATTGGTGGTATCTGTATGTGTAGGGGCTTTGTCCTGGGAGAGAAGCTGAGCCCTGATTAGGGGGCGGGGCTTCCCTGGCTAGGGGTCCTATAAAGGTTGCAGCCAGTCAGGCAGCGGCACAGGAGCTATCAAACAGAGCTGTAAACAGGGGATTTTGAGTGGGAGTTCTGTTGGAGTAGAAGGTATTTGTGTGTGTTTGGTTTTGTATTGGTAGTATCTGTGTGTGTAGGGGCTTTGCGCTGGGACAGAAGCTGAGCCCTGATTAGGGGGCGGCCTTCACTGACTAGGGGTCCTATAAAGGTAGCAGCCAGTGAGGCAGCGGCACAGACAGCTGCAGCGGCACAGGAGCTAACAAACAGAGCTGTAAACAGGTGCGTTTGAGTGGGAGTTCTGTTGGAGAAGAAGGTATTTGTGTGTGTTTGGTTTTGTATTGGTAGTATCTGTATGTGTAGGGGCTTTGTGCTGGGAGAGAAGCTGAGGCCTGATTAGGGTTCGGGGCTTGACTGACTAGGGGTCCTATAAAGGTAGCAGCCAGTCAGGCAGCGGCACAGACAGCTGCAGCGGCACAGGAGCTAGCAAACAGAGCTGTAAACAGGGGAGTTGGAGTGAGAGTTCTGTTGGAGGAGAAGGTATTTGTGTGTGTTTGGATTTGTATTGGTAGTATTTGTATGTGTAGAGTCTTTGTGCTGGGAGAGAAGCTGAGCCCTGATTAGGGGGCGGGGCTTCCCTGACTAGGGGTCCTATAAAGGTAGCAGCCAGTCAGGCAGCGGCACAGCAGCTAGCAAACAGAGCTGTAAACAGGGGAGTTTGAGAGGGAGTTCTGTCGGAGGAGAAGGTATTTGTGTGTGTGTTTGGTTTTGTATAGGTGGTATCTGTATGTGTAGGGGCTTTGTGTTGGGAGAGAAGCTGAGCCCTGATTAGGGGGCGGGGCTTCCCTGACTAGAGGTCCTATAACGGTTGCAGCCAGTCAGGCAGCGGCACAGGAGCTATCAAACAGAGCTGTAAACAGGGGAGTTTGAGTGGGAGGAGAAGGTATTTGTGTGTGTTTGATTTTGTATTGTTAGTATCTGTATTTGTAGGGGCTTTGTGCTGGGAGAGAAGCTGAGCCCTGATTAGTGGGCGGGGCTTCCCTGACTAGGGGTCCTATAAAGCTTGCAGCCAGTCAGACAGCGGCACAGGAGCTATCAAACAGAGCTGTAAACAGGGGAGTTTGAGTGGGAGTTCTGTTGGAGGAGAAGATATTTGTGTGTGTTTGGTTTTGTATTGTTAGTATCTGTATGTGTAGGGGCTTTGTGCTGGGAGAGAAGCTGAGCCGTGATTAGGGGGCGGGGCTTCACTGACTAGGGGTTCTATAAAGGTAGCAGCCAGTCAGGCAGCAGCACAGGAGCTAGCAAACAGAGCTGTAAACAGGGGAGTTTGAGTGGGAGTTCTGTTGGAGGAGAAGGTACTTGTGTGTGTTTGGTTTTGTATTGTTAGTATCTGTATGTGTAGGGGCTTTGTGCTGGGAGAGAAGCTGAGCCGTGATTAGGGGTCGGGGCTTCACTGACTAGGGGTCCAAAAAAGGTATCAGCCAGTCAGGCAGCGGCACAGACAGCTGCAGCGGCACAGGAGCTAGCAAACAGAGCTGTAAACAGGGGAGTTTGAGTGGGAGTTCTGTTGGAGGAGAAGGTATTTGTGGGTGTTTGGTTTTGTATTGGTAGTATCTGTATGTGCAGGGGCTTTGTGCTGGGAGAGAAGCTGAGCCCTGATTAGGGGACGGGGCTTCCCTGACTAGGGGTCCTATAAAGGTTGCAGCCAGTCAGGCAGCGGCACAGGAGCTAGCAAACAGAGCTGTAAACAGGGGAGTTTGAGTGGGAGTTCTGTTGGAGGAGAAGGTATTTGTGTGTGTGTTTTGTTTTGTATTGGTAGTATCTGTATGTGTATGGGCTTTGTCCTGGGAGAGAAGCTGAGCCCTGATTAGGGGGCGGGTCTTCCCTGGCTAGGGGTCCTATAAAGGTTGCAGCCAGTCAGGCAGCGGCACAGGAGCTATCAAACAGAGCTGTAAACAGGGGATTTTGAGTGGGAGTTCTGTTGGAGTAGAAGGTATTTGTGTGTGTTTGGTTTTGTATTGGTAGTATCTGTGTGTGTAGGGGCTTTGTGCTGGGACAGAAGCTGAGCCCTGATTAGGGGGCGGCCTTCACTGACTAGGGGTCCTATAAAGGTAGCAGCCAGTCAGGCAGCGGCACAGACAGCTGCAGCGGCACAGGAGCTAACAAACAGAGCTGTAAACAGGTGAGTTGGAGTGAGAGTTCTGTTGGAGGAGAAGGTATTTGTGTGTGTTTGGATTTGTATTGGTAGTATTTGTATGTGTAGAGGCTTTGTGCTGGGAGAGAAGCTGAGCCCTGATTAGGGGGCGGGGCTTCCCTGACTAGGGGTCCTATAAAGGTAGCAGCCAGTCAGGCAGCGGCACAGGAGCTATCAAACAGAGCTGTAAACAGGGGATTTTGAGTGGGAGTTCTGTTGGAGTAGAAGGTATTTGTGTGTGTTTGGTTTTGTATTGGTAGTATCTGTGTGTGTAGGGGCTTTGTGCTGGGACAGAAGCTGAGCCCTGATTAGGGGGCGGCCTTCACTGACTAGGGGTCCTATAAAGGTAGCAGCCAGTCAGGCAGCGGCACAGACAGCTGCAGCGGCACAGGAGCTAACAAACAGAGCTGTAAACAGGTGCGTTTGAGTGGGATTTCTGTTGGAGAAGAAGGTATTTGTGTGTGTTTGGTTTTGTATTGGTAGTATCTGTATGTGTAGGGGCTTTGTGCTGGGAGAGAAGCTGAGGCCTGATTAGGGGGCGGGGCTTGACTGACTAGGGGTCCTATAAAGGTAGCAGCCAGTCAGGCAGCGGCACAGACAGCTGCAGCTGCACAGGAGCTAGCAAACAGAGCTGTAAACAGGGGAGTTGGAGTGAGAGTTCTGTTGGAGGAGAAGGTATTTGTGTGTGTTTGGTTTTGTATAGGTGGTATCTGTATGTGTAGGGGCTTTGTGTTGGGAGAGAAGCTGAGCCCTGATTAGGGGGCGGGGCTTCCCTGACTAGAGGTCCTATAAAGGTTGCAGCCAGTCAGGCAGCGGCACAGGAGCTATCAAACAGAGCTGTAAACAGGGGAGTTTGAGTGGGAGGAGAAGGTATTTGTGTGTGTTTGATTTTGTATTGTTAGTATCTGTATTTGTAGGGGCTTTGTGCTGGGAGAGAAGCTGAGCCCTGATTAGTGGGCGGGGCTTCCCTGACTAGGGGTCCTATAAAGCTTGCAGCCAGTCACACAGCGGCACAGGAGCTATCAAACAGAGCTGTAAACAGGGGAGTTTGAGTGGGAGTTCTGTTGGAGGAGAAGGTATCTGTGTGTGTTTGGTTTTGTATTGTTAGTATCTGTATGTGTAGGGGCTTTGTGCTGGGAGAGAAGCTGAGCCCTGATTAGGAGGCGGGGCTTCCCTGACTAGGGGTTCTATAAAGGTAGCAGCCAGTCAGGCAGCGGCACAGGAGCTAGCAAACAGAGCTGTAAACAGGGGAGTTTGAGTGGGAGTTCTGTTGGAGGAGAAGGTATTTGTGTGTGTTTGGTTTTGTATTGTTAGTATCTGTATGTGTAGGGGCTTTGTGCTGGGAGAGAAGCTGAGCCGTGATTAGGGGGCGGGGCTTCACTGACTAGGGGTCCAAAAAAGGTATCAGCCAGTCAGGCAGCGGCACAGACAGCTGCAGCGGCACAGGAGCTAGCAAACAGAGCTGTAAACAGGGGAGTTTGAGTGGGAGTTCTGTTGGAGGAGAAGGTATTTGTGTGTTTGGTTTTGTATTGGTGGTATCTGTATGTGTAGGGGCTTTGTCCTGGGAGAGAAGCTGAGCCCTGATTAGGGGGCGGGGCTTCCCTGACTAGGTGTCCTATAAAGGTTGCAGCCAGTCAGGCAGCGGCACAGGAGCTATCAAACAGAGCTGTAAACAGGGGAGTTTGAGTGGGAGTTCTGTTGGAGTAGAAGGTATTTGTGTGTGTTTGGTTTTGTATTGGTAGTATCTGTGTGTGTAGGGGCTTTGTGCTGGGAGAGAAGCTGAGCCCTGATTAGGGGGCGGGGCTTCCCTGACTAGGGGTCCTATAAAGGTAGCAGCCAGTCAGGCAGCGGCACAGGAGCTAGCAAACAGAGCTGTAAACAGGGGAGTTTGAGTGGGAGTTCTGTTGGAGGAGAAGGTATTTGTGTGTGTTTGGATTTGTATTGGTAGTATTTGTATGTGTAGAGGCTTTGTGCTGGGAGAGAAGCTGAGCCCTGATTAGGGGGCGGGACTTCCCTGACTAGGGGTCCTATAAAGGTAGCAGCCAATCAGGCAGCGGCACAGACAGCTGCAGCGGCACAGGAGCTAGCAAACAGAGCTGTAAACAGGGGAGTTTGAGTGGGAGTTCTGTTGGAGGAGAAGGTATTTGTGTGTGTTTGGTTTTGTATTTATAGTATCTGTATGTGTAGAGGCTTTGTGCTGGGAGAGAAGCTGAGCCCTGATTAGGGGGCGGGGCTTCCCTGACTAGGGGTCCTATAAAGATAGCAGACAGTCAGGCAGCGGCACAGGAGCTAGCAAACAGAGCTGTAAACAGGGGAGTTTGAGTGGGAGTTCTGTTGGAGGAGAAGGTATTTGTGTGTGTTTGGTTTTGTATTGGTAGTATCTGTATGTGTAGGGGCTTTGTGCTGGGAGAGAAGCTGAGCCGAGATTAGGGGGCGGGGCTTCACTGACTAGGTGTCCTATAAAGGTATCAGCCAGTCAGGCAGCGGCACAGACAGCTGCAGCGGCACAGGAGCTATCAAACAGAGCTGTAAACAGGGGAGTTTGAGTGGGAGTACTGTTGGTGTAGAAGGTGTGTGTGTGTTTGCTTTTGTATTGGTAGTATCTGTATGTTTTGGGGCTTTGTGCTGGGAGAGAAGATGAGCCCTGATTAGGGGGCGGGGCTTCCCTGACTAGGGGTCCTATAAAGGTAGCAGCCAGTCAGGCAGCGGCACAGGAGCTAGCAAACAGAGCTGTAAACAGGGGAGTTTCAGTGGGAGTTCTGTTGGAGGAGAAGGTATTTGTGTGTGTTTGATTTTGTATTGTTAGTATCTGTATGTGTAGGGGCTTTGTGCTGGGAGAGAAGCTGAGTCCTGATTAGGGGGCGGGGCTTCACTGACTAGGGGTCCTATAAAGGTTGCAGCCAGTCAGGCAGCGGCACAGGAGCTAGCAAACAGAGCTGTAAACAGGGGAGTTTCAGTGGGAGTACTGTTGGAGTAGAAGGTATTTGTGTGTGTTTGGTTTTGTATTGGTAGTATCTGTGTGTGTAGGGGCTTTGTGCTGAGACAGAAGCTGAGCCCTGATTAGGGGGCGGGGCTTCACTCACTAGGGGTCCTATAAAGGTAGCAGCCAGTCAGGTAGTGGCACAGACAGCTGCAGCAGCACAGGAGCTAGCAAACAGAGCTGTAAACAGGGGAGTTTGAGTGGGAGTTCTTTTGGAGGAGAAGGTATTTGTGTGTGTTTGGTTTTGTATTGGTGGTATCTGTATGTGTGGAGGCTTGGAGGGGCTTTGTGCTGGGAGAGAAGCTGAGCCCTGATTAGTGGGCGGGGCTTCCCTGACTAGGGGTCCTATAAAGCTTGCAGCCAGTCAGACAGCGGCACAGGAGCTATCAAACAGAGCTGTAAACAGGGGAGTTTGAGTGGGAGTTCTGTTGGAGGAGAAGGTATTTCTGTGTTTGGTTTTGTATTGGTGGTATCTGTATGTGTAGGGGCTTTGTCCTGGGATAGAAGCTGAGCCCTGATTAGGGGGCGGGGCTTCCCTGACTAGGGGTCCTATAAAGCTTGCAGCCAGTCAGGCAGCGGCACAGGAGCTAGCAAACAGAGATGTAAACAGGGGAGTTTGAGTGGGAGTTCTGTTGGAGGAGAAGGTATTTGTGTGTGTTTGGATTTGTATTGGTAGTATTTGTATGTGTAGAGGCTTTGTGCTGGGAGAGAAGCTGAGCCCTGATTAGGGGGCGGGGTTTCCCTGACTAGGGGTCCTATAAAGGTAGCAGCCAGTCAGGCAGCGGCACAGGAGCTAGCAAACAGAGCTGTAAACAGGGGAGTTTGAGTGCGAGTACTGTTGGAGGATTAGGTATTTGTGTGTGTGTTTGGTTTTGTATTGGTAGTATCTGTGTGTGTAGGGGCTTTGTGCTGGGACAGAAGCTGAGCCCTGATTAGGGGGCGGGTCTTCCCTGACTAGGGGTCCTATAAAGGTAGCAGCCAGTCAGGCAGCGGCACAGACAGCTGCAGCGGCACAGGAGCTAGCAAACAGAGCTGTAAACAGTGGAGTTTGAGTGGGAGTTCTGTTGGAGGAGAAGGTATTTGTGTGTGTTTGGATTTGTATTGGTAGTATCTGTATGTGCAGGGGCTTTGTGCTGGGAGAGAAGCTGAGCCCTGATTAGGGGGCGGGGCTTCCCTGACTAGGGGTCCTATAAAGGTTGCAGCCAGTCAGGCAGCGGCACAGGAGCTATCAAACAGAGCTGTAAACAGGGGAGTTTGAGTGGGAGTTCTGTTGGAGGAGAAGGTATTTGTGTGTGTTTGGTTTTGTATTGGTAGTACCTGTATGTGTAGAAGCTTGGAGGGGCTTTGTGCTGGGAGAGAAGCTGAGCCCTGATTAGGGGGCGGGGCTTCACTGACAAAGGGTCCTATAAATGTAGCAGCCAGTCAGGCAGCGGCACAGACAGCTGCAGCGGCACAGGAGCTAGCAAACAGAGCTGTAAACAGGGGGTTTGAGTGGGAGTTCTGTTGGAGGAGAAGGTATTTGTGTGTTTGGTTTTGTATTGGTAGTATCTGTATGTGTACGGGCTTTGTGCTGGGAGAGAAGCTGAGCCCTGATTAGGGGGCGGGGCTTCCCTGACTAGGGGTCCTATAAAGGTTGCAGCCAGTCAGGCAGCGGCACAGGAGCTATCAAACAGAGCTGTAAAAAGGGGAGTTTGAGTGGGAGTTCTGTTGGAGGAGAAGGTATTTGTGTGTTTGGTTTTGTATTGGTAGTATCTGTATGTGTAGGGGCTTTGTGCTGGGAAAGAAACTGAGCCCTGATTAGGGGGCGGGGCTTCCCTGACTAGGGGTCCTATAAAGGTAGCAGCCAGTCAGGCAGCGGCACAGACAGCTGCAGCGGCACAGGAGCTAGCAAACAGAGCTGTAAACAGGGGAGTTTGAGTGGGAGTTCTGTTGGAGGAAAAGGTATTTGTGTGTGTGTTTGGTTTTGTATTGGTGGTATCTGTATGTGTAGAGGCTTGGAGGGGCTTTGTGCTGGGAAAGAAGGTGAGCCCTGATTAGTGGGCGGGGCTTCCCTGACTAGGGGTCTTATAAGGTTGCAGCCAGTCAGGCAGCTGCACAGGAGCTATCAAACAGAGCTGTGAACAGGGGAGTTTGAGTGGGAGTTCTGTTGGAGTAGAAGGTATTTGTGTGTGTTTGGTTTTGTATTGGTAGTATCTGTGTGTGTAGGGGCTTTGTGCTGGGATAGAAGCTGAACCCTGATTAGGGGGCGGGGCTTCACTGACTAGGGGTCCTATAAAGGTAGCAGCCAGTCAGACAGCGGCACAGACAGCTGCAGCGGCACAGGAGCAAGCAAACAGAGCTGTAAACGGGGAGTTTGAGTGGGAGGAGAAGGTATTTGTGTGTGTTTGGTTTTGTATTGTTAGTATCTGTATGTGTAGGGGCTTTGTGCTGGGAGAGTAGCTGAGCCCTGATTAGGGGGCGGGGCTTCACTGACTAGGGGTCCTATAAAGGTAGCAGACAGTCATGCAGCGGCACAGACAGCTGCAGCGGCACAGGAGCTAGCAAACAGAGCTGTAAACAGGGGAGTTTGAGTGGGAGTTCTGTTGGAGGAGAAGGTATTTGTGTGTGTTTGGTTTTGTATTGGTAGTATCTGTATGTGTAGGGGCTTTGTGCTGGGAGAGAAGCTGACCCCTGATTAGGGGGCGGGGCTTGACTGACTAGGGGTCCTATAAAGGTAGCAGCCAGTCAGGCAGCGGCACAGGAGCTAGCAAACAGAGCTGTAAACAGGGGAGTTTGAGTGGGAGTTCTGTTGGAGAAGAAGGTATTTGTGTGTGTTTGGTTTTGTATTGATAGTATCTGTATGTGTCGGGGCTTTGTGCTGGGAGAGAAGCTGAGCCGTGATTAGGGGGCGGGGCTTCCCTGACTAGGGGTCCCATAAAGATAGCAGCCAATCAGGCAGCGGCACAGACAGCTGCAGCGGCACAGGAACTAGCAAACAGAGCTGTAAACAGGGGAGTTTGAGTGGGAGTTCTGTTGAAGGAGAAGGTATATGTGTGTGTTTGGTTTTGTATAGGTGGTATCTGTATGTGTAGGGGCTTTGTGCTGGGAAAGAAGCTGAGCCCTGATTAGTGGGCGGGGCTTCCCTGACTAGGGGTCCTATAAGGTTGCAGCCAGTCAGGCAGCGGCACAGGAGCTATCAAACAGAGCTGTAAACAGGGGAGTTTGAGTGGGAGTTCTGTTGGAGGAGAAGGTATTTGTGTGTGTTTGGTTTTGTATTGGTAGTATCTGTATGTGTAGGGGCTTTGTGCTGGGAGAGAAGCTGAGCCGTGATTAGGGGGCGGGGCTTCACTGACTAGGGGTCCTATAAAGTTATCAGCCAGTCAGGCAGCGGCACAGACAGCTGCAGCGGCACAGGAGCTAGCAAACAGAGCTGTAAACAGGGGGGTTTGAGTGGGAGTTCTGTTGGAGGAGAAGGTATTTGTGTGTGTTTGGTTTTGTATTGGTATTATTTGTATGTGTCGGGGCTTTGTGCTGGGTGAGAAGCTGAGCCCTGATTAGGGGGCGGGGCTTCCCTGACTAGGGGTCCTATAAACGTAGCAGGCAATCAGGCAGCGGCACAGACAGCTGCAGCGGCACAGGAGCTAGCAAACAGAGCTGTAAACAGGGGAGTTTGAGTGGGAGTTCTGTTGGAGGAGAAGGTATTTGTGTGTGTTTGGTTTTGTATTGGTGGTATCTGTATGTGTAGGGGCTTTGTGCTGGGAGAGAAGCTGAGCCCTGATTAGGGGGCGGGGCTTCCCTGACTAGGGGTCCTATAAAGGTTGCAGACAGTCACGCAGCGGCACAGGAGCTAGCAAACAGAGCTGTAAACAGGGGAGTCTGAGTGGGAGTTCTCTTGGAGGAGAAGGTATCTGTGTGTGTTTGGTTTTGTATTGGTAATATCTGTATGTGTAGGGGCTTTGTGCTGGGAGAGAAGCTGAGGCCTGATTAGGGGGCGGGGCTTGACTGACTAGGGGTCCTATAAAGGTAGCAGCCAGTCAGGCAGCGGCACAGACAGCTGCAGCGGCACAGGAGCTAGCAAACAGAGCTGTAAACAGGGGAGTTCGAGTGGGAGTTCTGCTGGAGTAGAAGGTATTTGTGTGTGTTTTTGTATTGGTAGTATCTGTGTGTGTAGGGGCTTTGTGCTGGGACAGAAGCTGAGCCCTGATTAGGGGGCGGGGCTTCCCTGCCTAGGGGTCCTATAAAGGTTGCAGCCAGTCAGGCAGCGGCACAGGAGCTATCAAACAGAGCTGTAAACAGGGGAGTTCGAGTGGGAGTTCTGTTGGAGTAGAAGGTATTTGTGTGTGTTTTTGTATTGGTAGTATCTGTGTGTGTAGGGGCTTTGTGCTGGGACAGAAGCTGAGCCCTGATTAGGGGGCGGGGCTTCACTGACTAGGAGTCCTATAAAGGTAGCAGCCAGTCAGGCAGCGGCACAGACAGCTGCAGCGGCACAGGAGCTAGCAAACAGAGCTGTAAACAGGCGGGTTTGAGTGGGAGTTCTGTTGGAGGAGAAGGTATTTGTGTGTGTTTGGTTTTGTATTGGTAGTATCTGTATGTTTTGGGGCTTTGTGCTGGGAGAGAAGATGAGCCCTGATTAGGGGTCGGGGCTTCCCTGACTAGGGGTCCTATAAAGGTAGCAGCCAGTCAGGCAGCGGCACAGGAGCTAGCAAACAGAGCTGTAAACAGGGGAGTTTGAGTGGGAGTTCTGTTGGAGTAGAAGGTATTTGTGTGTGTTTGGTTTTGTATTGGTAGTATCTGCATGTGTAGAGGCTTGGAGGGGCTTTGTGCTGGGAGAGAAGCTGAGCCCTGATTAGTGGGCGGGGCTTCCCTGACTAGGGATCCTATAAAGGTAGCAGCCAGTCAGGCAGCCGCACAGACAGCTGCAGCGGCACAGGAGCTAGCAAACAGAGCTGTAAACAGGGGAGTTTGAGTGGGAGTTCTGTTGGAGGAGAAGGTATTTGTGTGTGTTTGGTTTTGTATTGTTAGTATCTGTATGTGTAGGGGCTTTGTGCTGGGAGAGAAGCTGAGCCCTGATTAGGGGGCGGGGCTTCACTGACTAGGGGTCCTAAAAAGGTATCAGCCAGTCAGACAGCGGCACAGACAGCTGCATCGGCACAGGAGCTAGCAAACAGAGCTGTAAACAGGGGAGTTTGAGTGGGAGTACTGTCGGAGTAGAAGGTATTTGTGTGTGTTTGGTTTTGTATTGGTAGTATCTGTGTGTGTAGGGGCTTTGTGCTGAGACAGAAACTGAGCCCTGATTGGGGGGCGGGGCTTCACTGACTAGGGGTCCTATAAAGGTAGCAGCCAGTCGGGTAGCGGCACAGACAGCTGCAGCAGCACAGGAGCTAGCAAACAGAGCTGTAAACAGGGGAGTTTGAGTGGGAGTTCTTTTGGAGGATAAGGTATTTGTGTGTGTTTGGTTTTGTATTGTTAGTATCTGTATGTGTAGGGGCTTTGTGCTGGGAGAGAAGCTGAGCCCTGATTAGGGGGCGGGGCTTCCCTGACTAGGGGTCCTATAAAGGTTGCAGCCAGTCAGGCAGCGGCACAGGAGCTATCAAACAGAGCTGTAAACAGGGGAGTTTGAGTGGGAGTTCTGTTGGAGGAGAAGGTATTTGTGTGTGTTTGGTTTTGTATTGGTAGTATCTGTGTGTGTAGGGGCTTTGTGCTGGGACAGAAGCTGAGCCCTGATTAGGGGGCGGGGCTTAACTGACTAGGAGTCCTATAAAGGTAGCAGCCAGTCAGGCAGCGGCACAGACAGCTGCAGCGGCACAGGAGCTAGCAAACAGAGCTGTAAACAGGGGAGTTTGATTGGGAGTTCTCTTGGAGGAGAAGGTATTTGTGTGTGTTTGGTTTTGTATTGGTAGTATCTGTATGTTTTGTGGCTTTGTGCTGGGAGAGAAGATGAGCCCTGATTAGGGGTCGGGGCTTCCCTGACTAGGGGTCCTATAAAGGTAGCAGCCAGTCAGGCAGCGGCACAGGAGCTAGCAAACAGAGCTGTAAACAGGGGAGTTTGAGTGGGAGTTCTGTTGGAGTAGAAGGTATTTGTGTGTGTTTGGTTTTGTATTGGTAGTATCTGCATGTGTAGAGGCTTGGAGGGGCTTTGTGCTGGGAGAGAAGCTGAGCCCTGATTAGTGGGCGGGGCTTCCCTGACTAGGGATCCTATAAAGGTAGCAGCCAGTCAGGCAGCCGCACAGACAGCTGCAGCGGCACAGGAGCTAGCAAACAGAGCTGTAAACAGGGGAGTTTGAGTGGGAGTTCTGTTGGAGGAGAAGGTATTTGTGTGTGTTTGGTTTTGTATTGTTAGTATCTGTATGTGTAGGGGCTTTGTGCTGGGAGAGAAGCTGAGCCCTGATTAGGGGGCGGGGCTTGACTGACTAGGGGTCCTATAAAGGTCGCAGCCAGTCAGGCAGCGGCACAGACAGCTACAGCGGCACAGGAGCTAGCAAACAGAGCTGTAAACAGGCGGGTTTGAGTGGGAGTTCTGTTGGAGGAGAAGGTATTTGTGTGTGTGTTTGGTTTTGTATTGGTAGTATCTGTATGTGTAGAGGCTTGGAGGGGCTTTGTGCTGGGAAAGAAGCTGAGCCCTGATTAGGGGGCGGGGCTTCCCTGACTAGGGGTCCAATAAGGTTGCAGCCAGTCAGGCAGCGGCAGAGGAACTATAAAACAGAGCTGTAAACAGGGGAGTTTGAGTGGGAGTTCTGTTGGAGTAGAAGGTATTTGTGTGTGTTTGGTTTTGTATTGGTAGTATCTGCATGTGTAGGGGCTTTGTCCTGGGAGAGAAGCTGAGCCCTGATTAGGGGGCGGGGCTTCCCTGACTAGGGGTCCTATAAAGGTATCAGCCAGTCAGGCAGCGGCACAGGAGCTATCAAACAGAGCTGTAAACAGGGGAGTTTGAGTGGGAGTTCTGTTGGAGTAGAAGGTATTTGTGTGTGTTTGGATTTGTATTGGTAGTATCTGTGTGTGTAGGGGCTTTGTGCTGGGACAGAAGCTGAGCCCTGATTAGGGGGCGGGGCTTCACTGACTAGGGGTCCTGTAAAGGTAGCAGCCAGTCAGGCAGCGGCACAGACAGCTGCAGCGGCACAGGAGCTAGCAAACAGAGCTGTAAACAGGGGAGTTTGAGTGGGAGTTCTGTTGGAGGAGAAGGTATTTGTGTGTGTTTGGATTTGTATTGGTAGTATCTGTATGTGTAGAGGCTTTGTGCTGGGAGAGAAGCTGAGCCCTGATTCGGGGGCGGGGCTTCCCTGACTAGGGGTCCTATAAAGGTAGCAGCCAGTCAGGCAGTGGCACAGGAGATAGCAAACAGAGCTGTAAACAGGGGAGTTTGAGTGGGAGTTCTGTTGGAGGAAAAGGTATTTGTGTGTGTGTTTGGTTTCGTATTGGTGGTATCTGTATGTGTAGAGGCTTGGAGGGGCTTTGTGCTGGGAAAGAAGCTGAGCCATGATTAGTGGGCGGGGCTTCCCTGACAAGGGGTCCAATAAGGTTGCAGCCAGTCAGGCAGCGGCAGAGGAGCTATAAAACAGAGCTGTAAACAGGGGAGTTTGAGTGGGAGTTCTGTTGGAGTAGAAGGTATTTGTGTGTGTTTGGTTTTGTATTGGTAGTATCTGCATGTGTAGGGGCTTTGTGCTGGGAGAGAAGCTGAGCCCTGATTAGGGGGCGGGGCTTCACTGACTAGGGGTCCTAAAAAGGTATCAGCCAGTCAGACAGCGGCACAGACAGCTGCATCGGCACAGGAGCTAGCAAACAGAGCTGTAAACAGGGGAGTTTGAGTGGGAGTACTGTCGGAGTAGAAGGTATTTGTGTGTGTTTGGTTTTGTATTGGTAGTATCTGTGTGTGTAGGGGCTTTGTGCTGAGACAGAAGCTGAGCCCTGATTGGGGGGCGGGGCTTCACTGACTAGGGGTCCTATAAAGGTAGTAGCCAGTCAGGTAGCGGCACAGAGAGCTGCAGCAGCACAGGAGCTAGCAAACAGAGCTGTAAACAGGGGAGTTTGAGTGGGAGTTCTTTTGGAGGATTAGGTATTTGTGTGTGTTTGGTTTTGTATTGTTAGTATCTGTATGTGTAGGGGCTTTGTGCTGGGAGAGAAGCTGAGCCCTGATTAGGGGGCGGGGCTTCCCTGCCTAGGGGTCCTATAAAGGTTGCAGCCAGTCAGGCAGCGGCACAGGAGCTATCAAACAGAGCTGTAAACAGGGGAGTTCGAGTGGGAGTTCTGTTGGAGTAGAAGGTATTTGTGTGTGTTTTTGTATTGGTAGTATCTGTGTGTGTAGAGGCTTGGAGGGGCTTTGTGCTGGGAGAGAAGCTGAGCCCTGATTAGGGGGCGGGGCTTCCCTGACTTGGGGTCCTATAAAGGTAGCAGCCAGTCAGGCAGCGGCACAGGAGCTAGCAAACAGAGCTGTAAACAGGGGAGTTTGAGTGGGAGTTCTGTTGGAGGAGAAGGTATTTGTGTGTGTTTGGTTTTGTATTGTTAGTATCTGTATGTGTAGGGGCTTTGTGCTGGGAGAGAAGCTGAGCCCTGATTAGGGGCGGGGCTTCCCTGACTAGGGGTCCTATAAAGGTAGCAGCCAGTCAGGCAGCGGCACAGGAGCTAGCAAACAGAGCTGTAAACAGGGGAGTTTGAGTGGGAGTACTGTTGGAGGAGAAGGTATTTGTGTGTGTGTTTGGTTTTGTATTGGTAGTATCTGTGTGTGTAGGGGCTTTGTGCTGGGACAGAAGCTGAGCCCTGATTAGGGGGCGGGTCTTCCCTGACTAGGGGTCCTATAAAGGTAGCAGCCAGTCAGGCAGCGGCACAGACAGCTGCAGCGGCACAGGAGCTAGCAAACAGAGCTGTAAACAGTGGAGTTTGAGTGGGAGTTCTGTTGGAGGAGAAGGTATTTGTGTGTGTTTGGATTTGTATTGGTAGTATCTGTATGTGTAGAGGCTTTGTGCTGGGAGAGAAGCTGAGCCCTGATTAGGGGGCGGGGCTTCCCTGACTTGGGGTCCTATAAAGGTAGCAGCCAGTCAGGCAGCGGCACAGGAGATAGCAAACAGAGCTGTAAACAGGGGAGTTGGAGTGGGAGTTCTGTTGGAGGAAAAGGTATTTGTGTGTGTGTTTGGTTTCGTATTGGTGGTATCTGTATGTGTAGAGGCTTGGAGGGGCTTTGTGCTGGGAAAGAAGCTGAGCCATGATTAGTGGGCGGGGCTTCCCTGACAAGGGGTCCAATAAGGTTGCAGCCAGTCAGGCAGCGGCAAGGACAGCTGCAGCAGCACAGGAGCTAGCAAACAGAGCTGTAAACAGGGGAGTTTGAGTGGGAGTTCTTTTGGAGGATTAGGTATTTGTGTGTGTTTGGTTTTGTATTGTTAGTATCTGTATGTGTAGGGGCTTTGTGCTGGGAGAGAAGCTGAGCCCTGATTAGGGGGCGGGGCTTCCCTGACTAGGGGTCCTATAAAGGTTGCAGCCAGTCAGGCAGCGGCACAGGAGCTATCAAACAGAGCTGTAAACAGGGGAGTTCGAGTGGGAGTTCTGTTGGAGGAGAAGGTATTTGTGTGTGTTTTTGTATTGGTAGTATCTGTATGTGTAGGGGCTTTGTGCTGGGAGAGAAGCTGAGCCGTGATTAGGGGGCGGGGCTTCACTGACTAGGGGTCCTATAAAGGTATCAGCCAGTCAGGCAGCGGCACAGACACCTGCAGCGGCACAGGAGCTATCAAACAGAGCTCTAAACAGGGGAGTTTGAGTGGGAGTACTGTTGGAGTAGAAGGTATTTGTGTGTGTTTGGTTTTGTATTGGTAGTATCTGTGTGTGTAGGGGCTTTGTGCTGGGACAGAAGCTGAGCCCTGATTAGGGGGCGGGGCTTCACTGACTAGGAGTCCTATAAAGGTAGCAGCCAGTCAGGCAGCGGCACAGACAGCTGCAGCGGCACAGGAGCTAGCAAACAGAGCTGTAAACAGGGGAGTTTGATTGGGAGTTCTCTTGGAGGAGAAGGTATTTGTGTGTGCTTGGTTTTGTATTGGTAGTATCTGTATGTGTAGGGGCTTTTTGCTGGGAGAGAAGCTGAGCCCTGATTATGGAGCGGGGCTTGACTGACTAGGGGTCCTATAAAGGTCGCCGCCAGTCAGGCAGCAGCACAGACAGCTGCAGCGGCACAGGAGCTAGCAAACAGAGCTGTAAACAGGCGGGTTTGAGTGGGAGTTCTGTTGGAGGAGAAGGTATTTGTGTGTGTTTGGTTTTGTATTGGTAGTATCTGTGTGTGTAGGGGCTTTGTGCTGAGACAGAAGCTGAGCCCTGATTGGGGGGCGGGGCTTCACTGACTAGGGGTCCTATAAAGGTAGCAGCCAGTCAGGTAGCGGCACAGACAGCTGCAGCAGCACAGGAGCTAGCAAACAGAGCTGTAAACAGGGGAGTTTGAGTGGGAGTTCTGTTGGAGGAGAAGGTATTCGTGTGTGTTTGGTTTTGTATTGGTAGTATCTGTATGTGAAGGGGCTTTGTGCTGGGAGAGAAGCTGAGCCGTGATTAGGGGGCGGGGCTTCACTTACTTGGGGTCCTAGAAAGGTATCAGCCAGTCAGGCAGCGGCAAAGACAGCTGCAGCGGCACAGGAGCTAGCAAACGGAGCTATAAACAGGGGAGTTTGAGTGGGAGTTCTGTTGGAGGAGAAGGTATTTGTGTGTGTTTGGTTTTGTATTGTTAGTATCTGTATGTGTAGGGGCTTTGTGCTGGGAGAGAAGCTGAGCCCTGATTAGGGGCGGGGCTTCCCTGACTAGGGGTCCTATAAAGGTAGCAGCCAGTCAGGCAGCGGCACAGGAGCTAGCAAACAGAGCTGTAAACAGGGGAGATTGAGTGGGAGTACTATTGGAGGAGAAGGTATTTGTGTGTGTGTTTGGTTTTGTATTGGTAGTATCTGTGTGTGTAGGGGCTTTGTGCTGGGACAGAAGCTGAGCCCTGATTAGGGGGCGGGTCTTCCCTGACTAGGGGTCCTATAAAGGTAGCAGCCAGTCAGGCAGCGGCACAGGAGCTAGCAAACAGAGCTGTAAACAGGGGAGTTTGAGTGGGAGTACTGTTGGAGGAGAAGGTATTTGTGTGTGTGTTTGGTTTTGTATTGGTAGTATCTGTGTGTGTAGGGGCTTTGTGCTGGGACAGAAGCTGAGCCCTGATTAGGGGGCGGGTCTTCCCTGACTAGGGGTCCTATAAAGGTAGCAGCCAGTCAGGCAGCGGCACAGACAGCTGCAGCGGCACAGGAGCTAGCAAACAGAGCTGTACACAGTGGAGTTTGAGTGGGAGTTCTGTTGGAGGAGAAGGTATTTGTGTGTGTTTGGATTTGTATTGGTAGTATCTGTATGTGTAGAGGCTTTGTGCTGGGAGAGAAGCTGAGCCCTGATTAGGGGGCGGGGCTTCCCTGACTTGGGGTCCTATAAAGGTAGCAGCCAGTCAGGCAGCGGCACAGGAGATAGCAAACAGAGCTGTAAACAGGGGAGTTGGAGTGGGAGTTCTGTTGGAGGAAAAGGTATTTGTGTGTGTGTTTGGTTTCGTATTGGTGGTATCTGTATGTGTAGAGGCTTGGAGGGGCTTTGTGCTGGGAAAGAAGCTGAGCCATGATTAGTGGGCGGGGCTTCCCTGACAAGGGGTCCAATAAGGTTGCAGCCAGTCAGGCAGCGGCACAGAAGCTATAAAACAGAGCTGTAAACAGGGGAGTTTGAGTGGGAGTTCTGTTGGAGTAGAAGGTATTTGTGTGTGTTTGGTTTTGTATTGGTAGTATCTGCATGTGTAGGGGCTTTGTGCTGGGAGAGAAGCTGAGCCCTGATTAGGGGGCGGGGCTTCACTGACTAGGGGTCCTAAAAAGGTATCAGCCAGTCAGACAGCGGCACAGACAGCTGCATCGGCACAGGAGCTAGCAAACAGAGCTGTAAACAGGGGAGTTTGAGTGGGAGTACTGTCGGAGTAGAAGGTATTTGTGTGTGTTTGGTTTTGTATTGGTAGTATCTGTGTGTGTAGGGGCTTTGTGCTGAGACAGAAGCTGAGCCCTGATTGGGGGGCGGGGCTTCACTGACAAGGGGTCCTATAAAGGTAGCAGCCAGTCAGGTAGCGGCACAGAGAGCTGCAGCAGCACAGGAGCTAGCAAACAGAGCTGTAAACAGGGGAGTTTGAGTGGGAGTTCTTTTGGAGGATTAGGTATTTGTGTGTGTTTGGTTTTGTATTGTTAGTATCTGTATGTGTAGGGGCTTTGTGCTGGGAGAGAAGCTGAGCCCTGATTAGGGGGCGGGGCTTCCCTGACTAGGGGTCCTATAAAGGTTGCAGCCAGTCAGGCAGCGGCACAGGAGCTATCAAACAGAGCTGTAAACAGGGGAGTTCGAGTGGGAGTTCTGTTGGAGGAGAAGGTATTTGTGTGTGTTTTTGTATTGGTAGTATCTGTATGTGTAGGGGCTTTGTGCTGGGAGAGAAGCTGAGCCGTGATTAGGGGGCGGGGCTTCACTGACTAGGGGTCCTATAAAGGTATCAGCCAGTCAGGCAGCGGCACAGACACCTGCAGCGGCACAGGAGCTATCAAACAGAGCTCTAAACAGGGGAGTTTGAGTGGGAGTACTGTTGGAGTAGAAGGTATTTGTGTGTGTTTGCTTTTGTATTGGTAGTATCTGTGTGTGTAGGGGCTTTGTGCTGGGAGAGAAGCTGAGCCGTGATTAGGGGGCGGGCTTCACTGACTAGGAGTCCTATAAAGGTATCAGCCAGTCAGACAGCGGCACAGACAGCTGCAGCGGCACAGGAGCCAGCAAACAGAGCTGTAAACAGGGGAGTTTGATTGGGAGTTCTCTTGGAGGACAAGGTATTTGTGTGTGCTTGGTTTTGTATTGGTAGTATCTGTA
Organism: Lepidochelys olivacea; assembly: GCF_965140295.1. NCBI lineage: Eukaryota > Metazoa > Chordata > Testudines > Cheloniidae > Lepidochelys > Lepidochelys olivacea. The sequence continues at coordinate 4,710,675 of NC_140428.1, forward strand.
TGTGTAGGGGCTTTTTGCTGGGAGAGAAGCTGAGCCCTGATTACGGAGCGGGGCTTGACTGACTAGGGGTCCTATAAAGGTCGCCGCCAGTCAGGCAGCAGCACAGACAGCTGCAGCGGCACAGGAGCTAGCAAACAGAGCTGTAAACAGGCGGGTTTGAGTGGGAGTTCTGTTGGAGGAGAAGGTATTTGTGTGTGTTTGGTTTTGTATTGGTAGTATCTGTATGTTTTGGGGCTTTGTGCTGGGAGAGAAGATGAGCCCTGATTAGGGGTCGGGGCTTCCCTGACTAGGGGTCCTATAAAGGTAGCAGCCAGTCAGGCAGCGGCACAGGAGCTAGCAAACAGAGCTGTAAACAGGGGAGTTTGAGTGGGAGTTCTGTTGGAGGAGAAGGTATTTGTGTGTGTTTGGTTTTGTATTGTTAGTATCTGTATGTGTAGGGGCTTTGTGCTGGGAGAGAAGCTGAGCCCTGATTAGGGGGCGGGGCTTGACTGACTAGGGGTCCTATAAAGGTCGCAGCCAGTCAGGAAGCGGCACAGACAGCTACAGCGGCACAGGAGCTAGCAAACAGAGCTGTAAACAGGCGGGTTTGAGTGGGAGTTCTGTTGGAGGAGAAGGTATTTGTGTGTGTGTTTGGTTTTGTATTGGTAGTATCTGTATGTGTAGAGGCTTGGAGGGGCTTTGTGCTGGGAAAGAAGCTGAGCCCTGATTGGGGGCGGGGCTTCCCTGACTAGGGGTCCTATAAAGGTCGCAGCCAGTCAGGCAGCGGCACAGACAGCTGCAGCGGCACAGGAGCTAGCAAACAGGGCTGTAAACAGGGGAGTTCGAGTGGGAGTTCTGTTGGAGGAGAAGGTATTCGTGTGTGTTTGGTTTTGTATTGGTAGTATCTGTATGTGAAGGGGCTTTGTGCTGGGAGAGAAGCTGAGCCGTGATTAGGGGGCGGGGCTTCACTTACTAGGGGTCCTAGAAAGGTATCAGCCAGTCAGGCAGCGGCACAGACAGCTGCAGCGGCACAGGAGCTAGCAAACGGAGCTATAAACAGGGGAGTTTGAGTGGGAGTTCTGTTGGAGGAGAAGGTATTTGTGTGTGTTTGGTTTTGTATTGTTAGTATCTGTATGTGTAGGGGCTTTGTGCTGGGAGAGAAGCTGAGCCCTGATTAGGGGCGGGGCTTCCCTGACTAGGGGTCCTATAAAGGTAGCAGCCAGTCAGGCAGCGGCACAGGAGCTTGCAAACAGAGCTGTAAACAGGGGAGCTTTAGTGGGAGTACCATTGGAGGAGAAGGTATTTGTGTGTGTGTTTGGTTTTGTATTGGTAGTATCTGTGTGTGTAGGGGCTTTGTGCTGGGACAGAAGCTGAGCCCTGATTAGGGGGCGGGTCTTCCCTGACTAGGGGTCCTATAAAGGTAGCAGCCAGTCAGGCAGCGGCACAGACAGCTGCAGCGGCACAGGAGCTAGCAAACAGAGCTGTAAACAGTGGAGTTTGAGTGGGAGTTCTGTTGGAGGAGAAGGTATTTGTGTGTGTTTGGATTTGTATTGGTAGTATCTGTATGTGTAGAGGCTTTGTGCTGGGAGAGAAGCTGAGCCCTGATTAGGGGGCGGGGCTTTCCTGACTTGGGGTCCTATAAAGGTGGCAGCCAGTCAGGCAGCGGCACAGGAGCTAGCAAACAGAGCTGTAAACAGGGGAGTTTGAGTGGGAGTTCTGTTGGAGGAAAAGGTATTTGTGTGTGTGTTTGGTTTTGTATTGGTAGTATCTGTATGTGTAGAGGCTTGGAGGGGCTTAGTGCTGGGAAAGAAGCTGAGCCCTGATTAGGGGGCGGGGCTTCCCTGACTAGGGGTCCTATAAAGGTAGCAGCCAGTCAGGCAGCGGCACAGGAGCTACAAACAGAGCTGTAAACAGGGGAGTTCGAGTGGGAGTTCTGTTGGAGGAGAAGGTATTCGTGTGTTTGGTTTTGTATTGGTAGTATCTGTATGTGAAGGGGCTTTGTGCTGGGAGAGAAGCTGAGCCCTGATTAGGGGCGGGGCTTCCCTGACTTGGGGTCCTATAAGGGTAGAAGCCAGTCAGGCAGCGGCACAGGAGCTAGCAAACAGAGCTGTAAACAGGGGAGTTTGAGTGGGAGTTCTGTTGGAGGAAAAGGTATTTGTGTGTGTGTTTGGTTTTGTATTGGTGGTATCTGTATGTGTAGAGGCTTGGAGGGGCTTTGTGCTGGGAAAGAAGCTGAGCCCTGATTAGGGGGCGGGGCTTCCCTGACTAGGGGTCCTATAAAGGTTGCAGCCAGTCAGGCAGCAGCACAGGAGCTATCAAACAGAGCTGTAAACAGGGGAGTTTGAGTGGGAGTACTGTCGGAGTAGAAGGTATTTGTGTGTGTTTGGTTTTGTATTGGTAGTATCTGTGTGTGTAGGGGCTTTGTGCTGAGACAGAAGCTGAGCCCTGATTGGGGGGCGGGGCTTCACTGACTAGGGGTCCTATAAAGGTAGCAGCCAGTCAGGTAGCGGCACAGACAGCTGCAGCAGCACAGGAGCTAGCAAACAGAGCTGTAAACAGGGGAGTTTGAGTGGGAGTTCTTTTGGAGGAGAAGGTATTTGTGTGTGTTTGCTTTTGTATTGTTAGTATCTGTATGTGTAGGGGCTTTGTGCTGGGAGAGAAGCTGAGCCCTGATTAGGGGGCGGGGCTTCCCTGACTAGGGTCCTATAAAGGTAGCAGCCAGTCAGGCAGCGGCACAGGAGCTAGCAAACAGAGCTGTAAACAGGGGAGTTTGAGTGGGAGTTCTCTTGGAGGAGAAGGTATTTGTGTGTGTTTTTGTGTTGGTAGTATCTGTATGTGTAGGGGCTTTGTGCTGGGAGAGAAGCTGAGCCGTGATTAGGGGGCGGGGCTTCACTGACTAGGGGTCCTATAAAGGTATCAGCCAGTCAGGCAGCGGCACAGACAGCTGCAGCGGCACAGGAGCTATCAAACAGAGCTGTAAACAGGGGAGTTTGAGTGGGAGTACTGTTGGAGTAGAAGGTATTTGTGTGTGTTTGGTTTTGTATTGGTAGTATCTGTGTGTGTAGGGGCTTTGTGCTGGGACAGAAGCTGAGCCCTGATTAGTGGGCGGGGCTTCCCTGACTAGGGATCCTATAAAGGTAGCAGCCAGTCAGGCAGCCGCACAGACAGCTGCAGCGGCACAGGATCTAGCAAACAGAGCTGTAAACAGGGGAGTTTGAGTGGGAGTTCTGTTGGAGGAGAAGGTATTTGTGTGTGTTTGGTTTTGCATTGTTAGTATCTGTATGTGTAGGGGCTTTGTGCTGGGAGAGAAGCTGAGCCCTGATTAGGGGGCGGGGCTTGACTGACTAGGGGTCCTATAAAGGTCGCAGCCAGTCAGGCAGCGGCACAGACAGCTGCAGCGGCACAGGAGCTAGCAAACAGAGCTGTAAACAGGCGGGTTTGAGTGGGAGTTCTGTTGGTGGAGAAGGTATTTGTGTGTGTGTTTGGTTTTGTATTGGTAGTATCTGTATATGTAGAGGCTTGGAGGGGCTTTGTGCTGGGAAAGAAGCTGAGCCCTGATTAGGGGGCGGGGCTTCCCTGACTAGGGGTCCTATAAAGGAGCAGCCCGTCAGGCAGCGGCACAGGAGCTAGCAAACAGAGCTGTAAACAGGGGAGTTTGAGTGGGAGTTCTGTTGGAGGAGAAGGTATTTGTGTGTGTTTGGTTTTGTATTGGTGGTATCTGTATGTGTAGGGGCTTTGTCCTGGGAGAGAAGCTGAGCCCTGATTAGGGGGCGGGGCTTCCCTGGCTAGGGGTCCTATAAAGGTTGCAGCCAGTCAGGCAGCAGCACAGGAGCTATCAAACAGAGCTGTAAACAGGGGAGTTTGAGTGGGAGTTCTGTTGGAGTAGAAGGTATTTGTGTGTGTTTGGATTTGTATTGGTAGTATCTGTGTGTGTAGGGGCTTTGTGCTGGGACAGAAGCTGAGCCCTGATTAGGGGGCGGGGCTTCACTGACTAGGGGTCCTATAAAGGTAGCAGTCAGTCAGGCAGCGGCACAGACAGCTGCATCGGCACAGGAGCTAGCAAACAGAGCTGTAAACGGGGAGTTTGAGTGGGAGGAGAATGTATTTGTGTGTGTTTGGTTTTGTATTGTTAGTATCTGTATGTGTAGGGGCTTTGTGCTGGGAGAGAAGCTGAGCCCTGATTAGGGGGCGGGGCTTCACTGACTAGGGGTCCTATAAAGGTAGCAGCCAGTCACGCAGCGGCACAGACAGCTGCATCGGCACAGGAGCTAGCAAACAGAGCTGTAAACAGGGGATTTTGAGTGCGAGTTCTGTTGGAGGAGAAGGTATTTGTGTGTGTTTGGTTTTGTATTGGTGGTATCTGTATGTGTAGGGGCTTTGTGCTGGGAGAGAAGCTGAGCCCTGATTAGGGGGCGGGGCTTCCCTGACTAGATGTCCTATAAAGGTTGCAGCCAGTCAGGCAGCGGCACAGACAGCTGCAGCAGCACAGGAGCTATCAAACAGAGCTGTGAACAGGGGAGTTTGAGTGGGAGTTCTGTTGGAGTAGAAGGTATTTGTGTTTGTTTGGTTTTGTATTGGTATTTGTATGTGTCGGGGCTTTGTGCTGGGTGAGAAGCTGAGCCCTGATTAGGGGGCGGGGCTTCCCTGACTAGGGGTCCTATAAACGTAGCAGCCAATCAGGCAGCGGCACAGACAGCTGCAGCGGCACAGGAGCTAGCAAACAGAGCTGTAAACAGGGGGGTTTGAGTGGGAGTTCTGTTGGAGGAGAAGGTATTTGTGTGTGTTTGGTTTTGTATTGTTAGTATCTGTATGTGTAGGGGCTTTGTGCTGGGAGAGAAGCTGAGCCCTGATTAGGGGGCGGGGCTTCCCTGACTAGGGGTCCTATAAAGGTAGCAGACAGTCAGGCAGCGGCACAGGAGCTAGCAAACAGAGCTGTAAACAGGGGAGTTTGAGTGGGAGTTCTGTTGGAGAAGAAGGTATTTGTGTGTGTTTGGTTTTGTATTGATAGTATCTGTATGTGTAGGGGCTTTTTGCTGGGAGAGAAGCTGAGCCCTGATTACGGGGCGGGGCTTGACTGACTAGGGGTCCTATAAAGGTCGCCGCCAGTCAGGCAGCAGCACAGACAGCTGCAGCGGCACAGGAGCTAGCAAACAGAGCTGTAAACAGGCGGGTTTGAGTGGGAGTTCTGTTGGAGGAGAAGGTATTTGTGTGTGTTTGGTTTTGTATTGGTAGTATCTGTATGTTTTGGGGCTTTGTGCTGGGAGAGAAGATGAGCCCTGATTAGGGGTCGGGGCTTCACTTACTAGGGGTACTAGAAAGGTATCAGCCAGTCAGGCAGCGGCACAGACAGCTGCAGCGGCACAGGAGCTAGCAAACAGAGCTGTAAACAGGGGAGTTGGAGTGAGAGTTCTGTTGGAGGAGAAGGTATTTGTGTGTGTTTGGTTTTGTATTGTTAGTATCTGTATGTGTAGGGGCTTTGTGCTGGGACAGAAGCTGAGCCCTGATTAGTGGGCGGGGCTTCCCTGACTAGGGGTCCTATAAAGGTAGCAGCCAGTCAGGCAGCGGCACAGGAGCTAGCACACAGAGCTGTAAACAGGGGAGTTTGAGTGGGAGTTCTGTTGGAGGAGAAGGTATTTGTGTGTGTTTGGTTTTGTATTGTTAGTATCTGTATGTGTAGGGGCTTTGTGCTGGGAGAGAAGCTGAGCCCTGATTAGGGGGCGGGGCTTCCCTGATTAGGGGTCCTATAAAGGTAGCAGACAGTCAGGCAGCGGCACAGGAGCTAGCAAACAGAGCTGTAAACAGGGGAGTTCGCGTGGGAGTTCTGTTGGAGGAAAAGGTATTTGTGTGTGTGCTTGGTTTTGTATTGGTGGTATCTGTATGTGTAGAGGCTTGGAGGGGCTTTGTGCTGGGAAAGAAGCTGAGCCCTGATTAGTGGGCGGGGCTTCCCTGACAAGGGGTCCAATAAGGTTGCAGCCAGTCAGGCAGCGGCACAGGAGCTATCAAACAGAGCTGTAAACAGGGGAGTTCGAGTGGGAGTTCTGTTGGAGTAGAAGGTATTTGTGTGTGTTTGGTTTTGTATTGGTTGTATCTGCATGTGTTGGGGGTTTGTGCTGGGAGAGAAGCTGAGCCCTGATTAGGGGGCGGGGCTTCACTGACTAGGGGTCCTAAAAAGGTATCAGCCAGTCAGACAGCGGCACAGACAGCTGCATCGGCACAGGAGCTAGCAAACAGAGCTGTAAACAGGGGATTTTGAGTGGGAGTTCTGTTGGAGGAGAAGGTATTTGTGTGTGTTTGGTTTTGTATTGGTGGTATCTGTATGTGTAGGGGCTTTGTGCTGGGAGAGAAGCTGAGCCCTGATTAGGGGGCGGGGCTTCCCTGACTAGGGGTCCTATAAAGGTAGCAGCCAGTCAGGTAGCGGCACAGACAGCTGCAGCAGCACAGGAGCTAGCAAACAGAGCTGTAAACAGGGGAGTTTGAGTGGGAGTTCTTTTGGAGGAGAAGGTATTTGTGTGTGTTTGGTTTTGTATTGTTAGTATCTGTATGTGTAGGGGCTTTGTGCTGGGAGAGAAGCTGAGCCCTGATTAGGGGGCGGGGCTTCCCTGACTAGGGGTCCTATAAAGGTAGCAGCCAGTCAGGCAGCGGCACAGACAGCTGCAGCAGCACAGGAGCTAGCAAACAGAGCTGTAAACAGGGGAGTTTGAGTGGGAGTACTGTTGGAGTAGAAGGTATTTGTGTGTGTTTGGTTTTGTATTGGTAGTATCTGTATATGTAGAGGCTTGGAGGGGCTTTGTGCTGGGAAAGAAGCTGAGCCCTGATTAGGGGGCGGGGCTTCCCTGACTAGGGGTCCTATAAAGGTAGCAGCCAGTCAGGCAGCGGCACAGGAGCTACAAACAGAGCTGTAAACAGGGGAGTTCGAGTGGGAGTTCTGTTGGAGGAGAAGGTATTCGTGTGTGTTTGGTTTTGTATTGGTAGTATCTGTATGTGAAGGGGCTTTGTGCTGGGAGAGAAGCTGAGCCGTGATTAGGGGGCGGGGCTTCACTTACTAGGGGTACTAGAAAGGTATCAGCCAGTCAGGCAGCGGCACAGACAGCTGCAGCGGCACAGGAGCTAGCAAACAGAGCTGTAAACAGGGGAGTTGGAGTGAGAGTTCTGTTGGAGGAGAAGGTATTTGTGTGTGTTTGGTTTTGTATTGTTAGTATCTGTATGTGTAGGGGCTTTGTGCTGGGACAGAAGCTGAGCCCTGATTAGTGGGCGGGGCTTCCCTGAATAGGGGTCCTATAAAGGTAGCAGCCAGTCAGGCAGCGGCACAGGAGCTAGCACACAGAGCTGTAAACAGGGGAGTTTGAGTGGGAGTTCTGTTGGAGGAGAAGGTATTTGTGTGTGTTTGGTTTTGTATTTGTAGTATCTGTATGTGTAGGGGCTTTGTGCTGGGAGAGAAGCTGACCCCTGATTAGGGGGCGGGGCTTGACTGACTAGGGGTCCTATAAAGGTAGCAGCCAGTCAGGCAGCGGCACAGACAGCTGCAGCGGCACAGGAGCTAGCAAACAGAGCTGTAAACAGGGGGGTTTGAGTGGGAGTTCTGTTGGAGGAGAAGGTATTTGTGTGTGTTTGGTTTTGTATTGTTAGTATCTGTATGTGTAGGGGCTTTGTGCTGGGAGAGAAGCTGAGCCCTGATTAGGGGGCGGGGCTTCCCTGATTAGGGGTCCTATAAAGGTAGCAGACAGTCAGGCAGCGGCACAGGAGCTAGCAAACAGAGCTGTAAACAGGGGAGTTCGAGTGGGAGTTCTGTTGGAGGAAAAGGTATTTGTGTGTGTGCTTGGTTTTGTATTGGTGGTATCTGTATGTGTAGAGGCTTGGAGGGGCTTTGTGCTGGGAAAGAAGCTGAGCCCTGATTAGTGGGCGGGGCTTCCCTGACAAGGGGTCCAATAAGGTTGCAGCCAGTCAGGCAGCGGCACAGGAGCTATCAAACAGAGCTGTAAACAGGGGAGTTCGAGTGGGAGTTCTGTTGGAGTAGAAGGTATTTGTGTGTGTTTGGTTTTGTATTGGTTGTATCTGCATGTGTTGGGGGTTTGTGCTGGGAGAGAAGCTGAGCCCTGATTAGGGGGCGGGGCTTCACTGACTAGGGGTCCTAAAAAGGTATCAGCCAGTCAGACAGCGGCACAGACAGCTGCATCGGCACAGGAGCTAGCAAACAGAGCTGTAAACAGGGGATTTTGAGTGGGAGTTCTGTTGGAGGAGAAGGTATTTGTGTGTGTTTGGTTTTGTATTGGTGGTATCTGTATGTGTAGGGGCTTTGTGCTGGGAGAGAAGCTGAGCCCTGATTAGGGGGCGGGGCTTCCCTGACTAGGGGTCCTATAAAGGTAGCAGCCAGTCAGGTAGCGGCACAGACAGCTGCAGCAGCACAGGAGCTAGCAAACAGAGCTGTAAACAGGGGAGTTTGAGTGGGAGTTCTTTTGGAGGAGAAGGTATTTGTGTGTGTTTGGTTTTGTATTGTTAGTATCTGTATGTGTAGGGGCTTTGTGCTGGGAGAGAAGCTGAGCCCTGATTAGGGGGCGGGGCTTCCCTGACTAGGGGTCCTATAAAGGTAGCAGCCAGTCAGGCAGCGCCACAGACAGCTGCAGCAGCACAGGAGCTAGCAAACAGAGCTGTAAACAGGGGAGTTTGAGTGGGAGTACTGTTGGAGTAGAAGGTATTTGTGTGTGTTTGGTTTTGTATTGGTAGTATCTGTGTGTGTAGGGGCTTTGTGCTGGGACAGAAGCTGAGCCCTGATTAGTGGGCGGGGCTTCCCTGACTAGGGATCCTATAAAGGTAGCAGCCAGTCAGGCAGCCACACAGACAGCTGCAGCGGCACAGGATCTAGCAAACAGAGCTGTAAACAGGGGAGTTTGAGTGGGAGTTCTGTTGGAGGAGAAGGTATTTGTGTGTGTTTGGTTTTGTATTGTTAGTATCTGTATGTGTAGGGGCTTTGTGCTGGGAGAGAAGCTGAGCCCTGATTAGGGGGCGGGGCTTGACTGACTAGGGGTCCTATAAAGGTCGCAGCCAGTCAGGCAGCGGCACAGACAGCTGCAGCGGCACAGGAGCTAGCAAACAGAGCTGTAAACAGGCGGGTTTGAGTGGGAGTTCTGTTGGTGGAGAAGGTATTTGTGTGTGTGTTTGGTTTTGTATTGGTAGTATCTGTATATGTAGAGGCTTGGAGGGGCTTTGTGCTGGGAAAGAAGCTGAGCCCTGATTAGGGGGTGGGGCTTCCCTGACTAGGGGTCCTATAAAGGTAGCAGCCAGTCAGGCAGCGGCACAGGAGCTACAAACAGAGCTGTAAACAGGGGAGTTCGAGTGGGAGTTCTGTTGGAGGAGAAGGTATTCGTGTGTGTTTGGTTTTGTATTGGTAGTATCTGTATGTGAAGGGGCTTTGTGCTGGGAGAGAAGCTGAGCCGTGATTAGGGGGCGGGGCTTCACTTACTAGGGGTACTAGAAAGGTATCAGCCAGTCAGGCAGCGGCACAGACAGCTGCAGCGGCACAGGAGCTAGCAAACAGAGCTGTAAACAGGGGAGTTGGAGTGAGAGTTCTGTTGGAGGAGAAGGTATTTGTGTGTGTTTGGTTTTGTATTGTTAGTATCTGTATGTGTAGGGGCTTTGTGCTGGGACAGAAGCTGAGCCCTGATTAGTGGGCGGGGCTTCCCTGACTAGGGGTCCTATAAAGGTAGCAGCCAGTCAGGCAGCGGCACAGGAGCTAGCACACAGAGCTGTAAACAGGGGAGTTTGAGTGGGAGTTCTGTTGGAGGAGAAGGTATTTGTGTGTGTTTGGTTTTGTATTTGTAGTATCTGTATGTGTAGGGGCTTTGTGCTGGGAGAGAAGCTGACCCCTGATTAGGGGGCGGGGCTTGACTGACTAGGGGTCCTATAAAGGTAGCAGCCAGTCAGGCAGCGGCACAGACAGCTGCAGCGGCACAGGAGCTAGCAAACAGAGCTGTAAACAGGCGGGTTTGAGTGGGAGTTCTGTTGGAGGAGAAGGTATTTGTGTTTGTTTGGTTTTGTATTGGTATTTGTATGTGTCGGGGCTTTGTGCTGGGTGAGAAGCTGAGCCCTCATTAGGGGGCGGGGCTTCCCTGACTAGGGGTCCTATAAACGTAGCAGCCAATCAGGCAGCGGCACAGACAGTCAGGCAGCGGCACAGGAGCTAGCAAACAGAGCTGTAAACAGGGGAGTTTGAATGGGAGTTCTGTTGGAGAAGAAGGTATTTGTGTGTGTTTGGTTTTGTATTGATAGTATCTGTATGTGTAGGGGCTTTGTGCTGGGAAAGAAGCTGAGGCCTGATTATGGGCGGGGCTTGACTAACTAGGGGTCCTATAAAGGTAGCAGTCAGTCAGGCAGCGGCACAGACAGCTGCAGCGGCACAGGAGCTAGCAAACAGAGCTGTAAACAGGGGAGTTTGAGTGGGAGTTCTGTTGAAGGAGAAGGTATATGTGTGTGTTTGGTTTTGTATAGGTGGTATCTGTATGTGTAGGGGCTTTGTGCTGGGAAAGAAGCTGAGCCCTGATTAGTGGGCGGGGCTTCCCTGACTAGGGGTCCTATAAGGTTGCAGCCAGTCAAGCAGCGGCACAGGAGCTATCAAAGAGAGCTGTAAACAGGGGAGTTTGAGTGGGAGTTCTGTTGGAGTAGAAGGTATTTGTGTGTGTTTGGTTTTGAATTGGTAGTATCTGTATGTGTAGGGGCTTTGTGCTGGGAGAGAAGCTGAGCCCTGATTAGGGGGCGGGGCTTCACTGACTAGGGGTCCTATAAAGGTATCAGCCAGTCAGGCAGCGGCACAGACAGCTGCAGCGGCACAGGAGCTAGCAAACAGAGCTGTAAACAGGGGAGTTTGAGTGGGAGTTCTGTTGGAGGAGAAGGTATTTGTGTGTGTTTGGTTTTGTATTGTTAGTATCTGTATGTGTAGGGGCTTTGTGCTGGGAGAGAAGCTGAGCCCTGATTAGGGGCGGGGCTTCCCTGACTAGGGGTCCTATAAAGGTAGCAGCCAGTCAGGCAGCGGCACAGGAGCTAGCAAACAGAGCTGTAAACAGGGGAGTTTGAGTTGGAGTACTGTTGGAGGAGAAGGTATTTGTGTGTGTGTTTGGTTTTGTATTGGTAGTATCTGTGTGTGTAGGGGCTTTGTGCTGGGACAGAAGCTGAGCCCTGATTAGGGGGCGGGTCTTCCCTGACTAGGGGTCCTATAAAGGTAGCAGCCAGTCAGGCAGCGGCACAGACAGCTGCAGCGGCACAGGAGCTAGCAAACAGAGCTGTAAACAGTGGAGTTTGAGTGGGAGTTCTGTTGGAGGAGAAGGTATTTGTGTGTGTTTGGATTTGTATTGGTAGTATCTGTATGTGTAGAGGCTTTGTGCTGGGAGAGAAGCTGAGCCCTGATTAGGGGGCGGGGCTTCCCTGACTTGGGGTCCTATAAAGGTAGCAGCCAGTCAGGCAGCGGCACAGGAGCTAGCAAACAGAGCTGTAAACAGGGGAGTTTGAGTGGGAGTTCTGTTGGAGGAAAAGGTATTTGTGTGTGTGTTTGGTTTCGTATTGGTGATATCTGTATGTGTAGAGGCTTGGAGGGGCTTTGTGCTGGGAAAGAAGCTGAGCCCTGATTAGTGGGCGGGGCTTCCCTGACAAGGGGTCCAATAAGGTTGCAGCCAGTCAGGCAGCGGCACAGGAGCTATAAAACAGAGCTGTAAACAGGGGAGTTTGAGTGGGAGTTCTGTTGGAGTAGAAGGTATTTGTGTGTGTTTGGTTTTGTATTGGTAGTATCTGCATGTGTAGGGGCTTTGTGCTGGGAGAGAAGCTGAGCCCTGATTAGGGGGCGGGGCTTCACTGACTAGGGGTCCTAAAAAGGTATCAGCCAGTCAGACAGCGGCACAGACAGCTGCATCGGCACAGGAGCTAGCAAACAGAGCTGTAAACAGGGGAGTTTGAGTAGGAGTACTGTCGGAGTAGAAGGTATTTGTGTGTGTTTGGTTTTGTATTGGTAGTATCTGTGTGTGTAGGGGCTTTGTGCTGAGACAGAAGCTGAGCCCTGATTGGGGGGCGGGGCTTCACTGACTAGGGGTCCTATAAAGGTAGCAGCCAGTCAGGTAGCGGCACAGACAGCTGCAGCAGCACAGGAGCTAGCAAACAGAGCTGTAAACAGGGGAGTTTGAGTGGGAGTTCTGTTGGAGGAGAAGGTATTTGTGTGTGTTTGGTTTTGTATTGGTGGTATCTGTATGTGTAGGGGCTTTGTGCTGGGGCAGAAGCTGAGCCCTGATTAGGGGGTGGGGCTTGACTGACTAGGGGTCCTATAAAGGTAGCAGCCAGTCAGGCAGCGGCACAGGAGCTAGCAAACAGAGCTGTAAACAGGGGAGTTTGAGTGGGAGTTCTGTTGGAGGAGAAGGTATTCGTGTGTGTTTGGTTTTGTATTGGTAGTATCTGTATGTGAAGGGGCTTTGTGCTGGGAGAGAAGCTGAGCCGTGATTAGGGGGCGGGGCTTCACTTACTAGGGGTCCTAGAAAGGTATCAGCCAGTCAGGCAGCGGCACAGACAGCTGCAGCGGCACAGGAGCTAGCAAACAGAGCTGTAAACAGGGGAGTTTGAGTGGGAGTTCTGTTGGAGGAGAAGGTATTTGTGTGTGTTTGGTTTTGTATTGGTGGTATCTGTATGGTAGAGGCTTGGAGGGTCTTTGTGCTGGGAGAGAAGCTGAGCCCTGATTAGGGGGCGGGGCTTCACTGACTAGGGGTCCTATAAAGGTAGCAGCCAGTCAGGCAGCGGCACAGACAGCTGCAGCGGCACAGGAGCTAGCAAACAGAGCTGTAAACAGGGGAGTTGGAGTGGGAGTTCTGTTGAAGGAGAAGGTATTTGTGTGTGTTTGGTTTTGTATTGTTAGTATCTGTATGTGTAGGGGCTTTGTGCTGGGAGAGAAGCTGAGCCCTGATTAGGGGCGGGGCTTCCCTGACTAGGGGTCCTATAAAGGTAGCAGCCAGTCAGGCAGCGGCACAGGAGTTGGCAAACAGAGCTGTAAACAGGGGAGCTTGAGTGGGAGTTCTGTTGGAGGAGAAGGTATTTGTGTGTGTTTGGATTTGTATTGGTAGTATCTGTATGTGTAGAGGCTTTGTGCTGGGAGAGAAGCTGAGCCCTGATTAGGGGGCGAGGCTTCCCTGACTTGGGGTCCTATAAAGGTAGCAGCCAGTCAGGCAGCGGCACAGGAGCTAGCAAACAGAGCTGTAAACAGGGGAGTTCGAGTGGGAGTTCTGTTGGAGGAGAAGGTATTCGTGTGTGTTTGGTTTTGTATTGGTAGTATCTGTATGTGAAGGGGCTTTGTGCTGGGAGAGAAGCTGAGCCCTGATTAGGGGGCGGGGCTTCCCTGACAAGGGGTCCAATAAGGTTGCAGCCAGTCAGGCAGCGGCACAGGAGCTACAAACAGAGCTGTAAACAGGGGAGTTCGAGTGGGAGTTCTGTTGGAGGAGAAGGTATTCGTGTGTGTTTGGTTTTGTATTGGTAGTATCTGTATGTGAAGGGGCTTTGTGCTGGGAGAGAAGCTGAGCCCTGATTAGGGGGCGGGGCTTCCCTGACTAGGGGTCCTATAAAGGTCGCAGCCAGTCAGGCAGCGGCACAGACAGCTGCAGCGGCACAGGAGCTACAAACAGAGCTGTAAACAGGGGAGTTCGAGTGGGAGTTCTGTTGGAGGAGAAGGTATTCGTGTGTGTTTGGTTTTGTATTGGTAGTATCTGTATGTGAAGGGGCTTTGTGCTGGGAGAGAAGCTGAGCCGTGATTAGGGGTCGGGGCTTCACTTACTAGGGGTCCTAGAAAGGTATCAGCCAGTCAGGCAGCGGCACAGACAGCTGCAGCGGCACAGGAGCTAGCAAACAGAGCTGTAAACAGGGGAGTTTGAGTGGGAGTTCTGTTGGAGGAGAAGGTATTTGTGTGTGTTTGGTTTTGTATTGTTAGTATCTGTATGTGTAGGGGCTTTGTGCTGGGAGAGAAGCTGAGCCCTGATTAGGGGCGGGGCTTCCCTGACTAGGGGTCCTATAAAGGTAGCACCCAGTCAGGCAGCGGCACAGGAGCTAGCAAACAGAGCAGTAAACAGGGGAGTTTGAGTTGGAGTACTGTTGGAGGAGGAGGTATTTGTGTGTGTGTTTGGTTTTGTATTGGTAGTATCTGTGTGTGTAGGGGCTTTGTGCTGGGACAGAAGCTGAGCCCTGATTAGGGGGCGGGTCTTCCCTGACTAGGGGTCCTATAAAGGTAGCAGCCAGTCAGGCAGCGGCACAGGAGCTAGCAAACAGAGCTGTAAACAGGGGAGTTTGAGTGGGAGTTCTGTTGGAGGAAAAGGTATTTGTGTGTGTGTTTGGTTTCGTATTGGTGATATCTGTATGTGTAGAGGCTTGGAGGGGCTTTGTGCTGGGAAAGAAGCTGAGCCCTGATTAGTGGCCGGGGCTTCCCTGACAAGGGGTCCAATAAGGTTGCAGCCAGTCAGGCAGCGGCACAGGAGCTATAAAACAGAGCTGTAAACAGGGGAGTTTGAGTGGGAGTTCTGTTGGAGTAGAAGGTATTTGTGTGTGTTTGGTTTTGTATTGGTAGTATCTGCATGTGTAGGGGCTTTGTGCTGGGAGAGAAGCTGAGCCCTGATTAGGGGGCGGGGCTTCACTGACTAGGGGTCCTAAAAAGGTATCAGCCAGTCAGACAGCGGCACAGACAGCTGCATCGGCACAGGAGCTAGCAAACAGAGCTGTAAACAGGGGAGTTTGAGTAGGAGTACTGTCGGAGTAGAAGGTATTTGTGTGTGTTTGGTTTTGTATTGGTAGTATCTGTGTGTGTAGGGGCTTTGTGCTGAGACAGAAGCTGAGCCCTGATTGGGGGGCGGGGCTTCACTGACTAGGGGTCCTATAAAGGTAGCAGCCAGTCAGGTAGCGGCACAGACAGCTGCAGCAGCACAGGAGCTAGCAAACAGAGCTGTAAACAGGGGAGTTTGAGTGGGAGTTCTGTTGGAGGAGAAGGTATTTGTGTGTGTTTGGTTTTGTATTGGTGGTATCTGTATGTGTAGGGGCTTTGTGCTCGGAGAGAAGCTGAGCCCTGATTAGGGGGCGGGGCTTCCCTGACTAGAGGTCCTATAAAGTTTGCAGACAGTCAGGCAGCGGCACAGGAGCTAGCAAACAGAGCTGTAAACAGGGGAGTTTGAGTGGGAGTACTGTTGGACTAGAAGGTATTTGTGTGTTTGGTTTTGTATTGGTAGTATCTGTGTGTGTAGGGGCTTTGTGCTGGGAGAGAAGCTGAGCCCTGATTAGGGGGCGGGGCTTCACTTACTAGGGGTCCTAGAAAGGTATCAGCCAGTCAGGCAGCGGCACAGACAGCTGCAGCGGCACAGGAGCTAGCAAACAGAGCTGTAAACAGGGGAGTTTGAGTGGGAGTTCTGTTGGAGGAGAAGGTATTTGTGTGTGTTTGGTTTTGTATTGGTGGTATCTGTATGGTAGAGGCTTGGAGGGTCTTTGTGCTGGGAGAGAAGCTGATCCCTGATTAGGGGGCGGGGCTTCACTGACTAGGGGTCCTATAAAGGTAGCAGCCAGTCAGGCAGCGGCACAGGAGCTAGCAAACAGAGCTGTAAACAGGGGAGCTTGAGTGGGAGTACTGTTGGAGGAGAAAGTATTTGTGTGTGTGTTTGGTTTTGTATTGGTAGTATCTGTGTGTGTAGGGGCTTTGTGCTGGGACAGAAGCTGAGCCCTGATTAGGGGGCGGGTCTTCCCTGACTAGGGGTCCTATAAAGGTAGCAGCCAGTCAGGCAGCGGCACAGACAGCTGCAGCGGCACAGGAGCTAGCAAACAGAGCTGTAAACAGGGGAGCTTGAGTGGGAGTTCTGTTGGAGGAGAAGGTATTTGTGTGTGTTTGGATTTGTATTGGTAGTATCTGTATGTGTAGAGGCTTTGTGCTGGGAGAGAAGCTGAGCCCTGATTAGGGGGCGGGGCTTCCCTGACTTGGGGTCCTATAAAGGTAGCAGCCAGTCAGGCAGCGGCACAGGAGCTAGCAAACAGAGCTGTAAACAGGGGAGTTTGAGTGGGAGTTCTGTTGGAGGAAAAGGTATTTGTGTGTGTGTTTGGTTTTGTATTGGTAGTATCTGTATGTGTAGAGGCTTGGAGGGGCTTTGTGCTGGGAAAGAAGCTGAGCCCTGATTAGGGGGCGGGGCTTCCCTGACTAGGGGTCCTATAAAGGTAGCAGCCAGTCAGGCAGCGGCACAGGAGCTACAAACAGAGCTGTAAACAGGGGAGTTCGAGTGGGAGTTCTGTTGGAGGAGAAGGTATTCGTGTGTGTTTGGTTTTGTATTGGTAGTATCTGTATGTGAAGGGGCTTTGTGCTGGGAGAGAAGCTGAGCCCTGATTAGGGGCGGGGCTTCCCTGACTACGGGTCCTATAAAGGTAGCAGCCAGTCAGGCAGCGGCACAGGAGCTAGCAAACAGAGCTGTAAACAGGGGAGTTTGAGTGGGAGTTCTGTTGGAGGAAAAGGTATTTGTGTGTGTGTTTGGTTTTGTATTGGTAGTATCTGTATGTGTAGAGGCTTGGAGGGGCTTTGTGCTGGGAAAGAAGCTGAGCCCTGATTAGGGGGCGGGGCTTCCCTGACCAGGGGTCCTATAAAGGAAGCAGCCAGTCAGGCAGCGGCACAGGAGCTACAAACAGAGCTGTAAACAGGGGAGTTCGAGTGGGAGTTCTGTTGGAGGAGAAGGTATTCGTGTGTGTTTGGTTTTGTATTGGTAGTATCTGTATGTGAAGGGGCTTTGTGCTGGGAGAGAAGCTGAGCCCTGATTAGGGGCGGGGCTTCCCTGACTACGGGTCCTATAAAGGTAGCAGCCAGTCAGGCAGCGGCACAGGAGCTATCAAACAGAGCTGTAAACAGGGGAGTTTGAGTGGGAGTACTGTTGGAGGAGACGGTATTTGTGTGTGTGTTTGGTTTTGTATTGGTCGTATCTGTGTGTGTAGGGGCTTTATGCTGGGAGAGAAGCTGAGCCCTGATTAGGGGGCGGGTCTTCACTGACTAGGGGTCCTATAAAGGTAGCAGCCAGTCAGGCAGCGGCACAGACAGCTGCAGCGGCACAGGAGCTATCAAACAGAGCTGTAAACAGGGGAGTTTGAGTGGGAGTACTGTTGGAGTAGAAGGTATTTGTGTGTGTTTGGATTTGTATTGGTAGTATCTGTATGTGTAGAGGCTTTGTGCTGGGAGAGAAGCTGAGCCCTGATTAGGGGGCGGGGCTTCCCTGACTTGGGGTCCTATAAGGGTAGCAGCCAGTCAGGCAGCGGCACAGGAGCTAGCAAACAGAGCTGTAAACAGGGGAGTTCGAGTGGGAGTTCTGTTGGAGGAAAAGGTATTTGTGTGTGTGCTTGGTTTTGTATTGGTGGTATATGTATGTGTAGAGGCTTGGAGGGGCTTTGTGCTGGGAAAGAAGCTGAGCCCTGATTAGTGGGCGGGGCTTCCCTGACAAGGGGTCCAATAAGGTTGCAGCCAGTCAGGCAGCGGCACAGGAGCTATAAAACAGAGCTGTAAACAGGGGAGTTTGAGTGGGAGTTCTGTTGGAGTAGAAGGTATTTGTGTGTGTTTGGTTTTGTATTGGTAGTATCTGCATGTGTAGGGGCTTTGTGCTGGGAGAGAAGCTGAGCCCTGATTAGGGGGCGGGGCTTCACTGACTAGGGGTCCTAAAAAGGTATCAGCCAGTCAGACAGCGGCACAGACAGCTGCATCGGCACAGGAGCTAGCAAACAGAGCTGTAAACAGGGGATTTTGAGTGGGAGTTCTGTTGGAGGAGAAGGGATTTGTGTGTGTTTGGTTTTGTATTGGTGGTATCTGTATGTGTAGGGGCTTTGTGCTGGGAGAGAAGCTGAGCCCTGATTAGGGGGCGGGGCTTCCCTGACTAGGGGTCCTATAAAGGTAGCAGCCAGTCAGGTAGCGGCACAGACAGCTGCAGCAGCACAGGAGCTAGCAAACAGAGCTGTAAACAGGGGAGTTTGAGTGGGAGTTCTTTTGGAGGAGAAGGTATTTGTGTGTGTTTGGTTTTGTATTGTTAGTATCTGTATGTGTAGGGGCTTTGTGCTGGGAGAGAAGCTGAGCCCTGATTAGGGGGCGGGGCTTCCCTGACTAGGGGTCCTATAAAGGTAGCAGCCAGTCAGGCAGCGGCACAGGAGCTAGCAAACAGAGCTGTAAACAGGGGAGTTTGAGTGGGAGTTCTCTTGGAGGAGAAGGTATTTGTGTGTGTTTTTGTATTGGTAGTATCTGTATGTGTAGGGGCTTTGTGCTGGGAGAGAAGCTGAGCCGTGATTAGGGGGCGGGGCTTCACTGACTAGGGGTCCTATAAAGGTATCAGCCAGTCAGGCAGCGGCACAGACAGCTGCAGCGGCACAGGAGCTATCAAACAGAGCTGTAAACAGGGGAGTTTGAGTGGGAGTTCTGTTGGAGGAGAAGGTATTTGTGTGTGTTTGGTTTTGTATTGGTAGTATCTGTATGTGTAGGGGCTTTGTGCTGGGAGAGAAGCTGAGCCCTGATTAGGGGGCGGGGCTTGACTGACTAGGGGTCCTATAAAGGTCGCAGCCAGTCAGGCAGCGGCACAGACAGCTGCAGCGGCACAGGAGCTAGCAAACAGAGCTGTAAACAGGCGGGTTTGAGTGGGATTTCTGTTGGTGGAGAAGGTATTTGTGTGTGTGTTTGGTTTTGTATTGGTAGTATCTGTATATGTAGAGGCTTGGAGGGGCTTTGTGCTGGGAAAGAAGCTGAGCCCTGATTAGGGGGCGGGGCTTCCCTGACTAGGGGTCCTATAAAGGTAGCAGCCAGTCAGGCAGCGGCACAGGAGCTACAAACAGAGCTGTAAACAGGGGAGTTCGAGTGGGAGTTCTGTTGGAGGAGAAGGTATTCGTGTGTGTTTGGTTTTGTATTGGTAGTATCTGTATGTGAAGGGGCTTTGTGCTGGGAGAGAAGCTGAGCCGTGATTAGGGGGCGGGGCTTCACTTACTAGGGGTACTAGAAAGGTATCAGCCAGTCAGGCAGCGGCACAGACAGCTGCAGCGGCACAGGAGCTAGCAAACAGAGCTGTAAACAGGGGAGTTTGAGTGGGAGTTCTGTTGGAGGAGAAGGTATTTGTGTGTGTTTGGTTTTGTATTGGTGGTATCTGTATGTGTAGGGGCTTTGTCCTGGGAGAGAAGCTGAGCCCTGATTAGGGGGCGGGGCTTCCCTGGCTAGGGGTCCTATAAAGGTTGCAGCCAGTCAGGCAGCGGCACAGGAGCTATCAAACAGAGCTGTAAACAGGGGAGTTTGAGTTGGAGTTCTGTTGGAGTAGAAGGTATTTGTGTGTGTTTGGATTTGTATTGGTAGTATCTGTGTGTGTAGGGGCTTTGTGCTGGGACAGAAGGTGAGCCCTGATTAGGGGGCGGGGCTTGACTGACTAGGGGTCCTATAAAGGTATCAGCCAGTCAGGCAGCGGCACAGACAGCTGCAGCGGCACAGGAGCTAGCAAACAGAGCTGTAAACGGGGAGTTTGAGTGGGAGGAGAAGGTATTTGTGTGTGTTTGGTTTTGTATTGTTAGTATCTGTATGTGTAGGGGCTTTGTGCTGGGAGAGAAGCTGAGCCCTGATTAGGGGGCGGGGCTTCACTGACTAGGGGTCCTAAAAAGGTATCAGCCTGTCACGCAGCGGCACAGACAGCTGCATCGGCACAGGAGCTAGCGAACAGAGCTGTAAACAGGGGATTTTGAGTGCGAGTTCTGTTGGAGATGAAGGTATTTGTGTGTGTTTGGTTTTGTATTGGTGGTATCTGTATGTGTAGGGGCTTTGTGCTGGGAGAGAAGCTGAGCCCTGATTAGGGGGCGGGGCTTCCCTGACTAGGGGTCCTATAAAGGTAGCAGCCAGTCAGGCAGCGGCACAGGAGCTAGCAAACAGAGCTGTAAACAGGGGAGTTTGAGTGGGAGTTCTCTTGGAGGAGAAGGTATTTGTGTGTGTTTTTGTATTGGTAGTATCTGTATGTGTAGGGGCTTTGTGCTGGGAGAGAAGCTGAGCCGTGATTAGGGGGCGGGGCTTCACTGACTAGGGGTCCTATAAAGGTATCAGCCAGTCAGGCAGCGGCACAGACAGCTGCAGCGGCACAGGAGCTATCAAACAGAGCTGTAAACAGGGGAGTTTGAGTGGGAGTTCTGTTGGAGGAGAAGGTATTTGTGTGTGTTTGGTTTTGTATTGGTAGTATCTGTATGTGTAGGGGCTTTGTGCTGGGAGAGAAGCTGAGCCCTGATTAGGGGGCGGGGCTTGACTGACTAGGGGTCCTATAAAGGTCGCAGCCAGTCAGGCAGCGGCACAGACAGCTGCAGCGGCACAGGAGCTAGCAAACAGAGCTGTAAACAGGCGGGTTTGAGTGGGATTTCTGTTGGTGGAGAAGGTATTTGTGTGTGTGTTTGGTTTTGTATTGGTAGTATCTGTATATGTAGAGGCTTGGAGGGGCTTTGTGCTGGGAAAGAAGCTGAGCCCTGATTAGGGGGCGGGGCTTCCCTGACTAGGGGTCCTATAAAGGTAGCAGCCAGTCAGGCAGCGGCACAGGAGCTACAAACAGAGCTGTAAACAGGGGAGTTCGAGTGGGAGTTCTGTTGGAGGAGAAGGTATTCGTGTGTGTTTGGTTTTGTATTGGTAGTATCTGTATGTGAAGGGGCTTTGTGCTGGGAGAGAAGCTGAGCCGTGATTAGGGGGCGGGGCTTCACTTACTAGGGGTACTAGAAAGGTATCAGCCAGTCAGGCAGCGGCACAGACAGCTGCAGCGGCACAGGAGCTAGCAAACAGAGCTGTAAACAGGGGAGTTTGAGTGGGAGTTCTGTTGGAGGAGAAGGTATTTGTGTGTGTTTGGTTTTGTATTGGTGGTATCTGTATGTGTAGGGGCTTTGTCCTGGGAGAGAAGCTGAGCCCTGATTAGGGGGCGGGGCTTCCCTGGCTAGGGGTCCTATAAAGGTTGCAGCCAGTCAGGCAGCGGCACAGGAGCTATCAAACAGAGCTGTAAACAGGGGAGTTTGAGTGGGAGTTCTGTTGGAGTACAAGGTATTTGTGTGTGTTTGGATTTGTATTGGTAGTATCTGTGTGTGTAGGGGCTTTGTGCTGGGACAGAAGGTGAGCCCTGATTAGGGGGCGGGGCTTGACTGACTAGGGGTCCTATAAAGGTATCAGCCAGTCAGGCAGCGGCACAGACAGCTGCAGCGGCACAGGAGCTAGCAAACAGAGCTGTAAACGGGGAGTTTGAGTGGGAGGAGAAGGTATTTGTGTGTGTTTGGTTTTGTATTGTTATTATCTGTATGTGTAGGGGCTTTGTGCTGGGAGAGAAGCTGAGCCCTGATTAGGGGGCGGGGCTTCACTGACTAGGGGTCCTAAAAAGGTATCAGCCTGTCACGCAGCGGCACAGACAGCTGCATCGGCACAGGAGCTAGCGAACAGAGCTGTAAACAGGGGATTTTGAGTGCGAGTTCTGTTGGAGATGAAGGTATTTGTGTGTGTTTGGTTTTGTATTGGTGGTATCTGTATGTGTAGGGGCTTTGTGCTGGGAGAGAAGCTGAGCCCTGATTAGGGGGCGGGTCCTCCCTGACTAGGTGTCCTATAAAGGTTGCAGCCAGTCAGGCAGCGGCACAGGAGCTATCAAACAGAGCTGTAAACAGGGGAGTTTGAGTGGGAGTACTGTCGGAGTAGAAGGTATTTGTGTGTGTTTGGTTTTGTATTGGTAGTATCTGTGTGTGTAGGGGCTTTGTGCTGGGAGAGAAGCTGAGCCCTGATTAGGGGGCGGGGCTTGACTGACTAGGGGTCCTATAAAGGTCGCAGCCAGTCAGGCAGCGGCACAGGAGCTAGCAAACAGAGCTGTAAACAGGGGAGTTTGAGTGCGAGTTCTGTTGGAGGAGAAGGTATTTGTGTGTGTGCTTGGTTTTGTATTGGTAGTATCTGTATGTGTAGAGGCTTGGAGGGGCTTTGTGCTGGGAAAGAAGCTGAGCCCTGATTAGGGGGCGGGGCTTCCCTGACTAGGGGTCCTATAAAGGTAGCAGCCAGTCAGGCAGCGGCACAGGAGCTAGCAAACAGAGCTGTAAACAGGGGAGTTTGAGTGGGAGTTCTGTTGGAGGAGAAGGTATTTGTGTGTGTTTGGTTTTGTATTGGTAGTATCTGTGTGTGTAGGGGCTTTGTGCTGAGACAGAAGCTGAGCCCTGATTAGGGGGCGGGGCTTCACTGACTAGGGGTCCTATAAAGGTAGCAGCCAGTCAGGTAGTGGCACAGACAGCTGCAGCAGCACAGGAGCTAGCAAACAGAGCTGTAAACAGGGGAGTTTGAGTGGGAGTTCTTTCGGAGGAGAAGGTATTTGTGTGTGTTTGGTTTTGTATTAGTATCTGTATGTGTAGGGGCTTTGTGCTGGGAGAGAAGCTGAGCCCTGATTAGGGGCGGGGCTTCCCTGACTAGGGGTCCTATAAAGGTAGCAGCCAGTCAGGCAGCGGCACAGGAGCTAGCAA
Organism: Lepidochelys olivacea; assembly: GCF_965140295.1. Classification (NCBI taxonomy): domain Eukaryota; kingdom Metazoa; phylum Chordata; order Testudines; family Cheloniidae; genus Lepidochelys; species Lepidochelys olivacea. The sequence continues at coordinate 4,733,130 of NC_140428.1, forward strand.
ACAGAGCTGTAAACAGGAGCGTTTGAGTGCGAGTACTGTTGGAGGAGAAGGTATTTGTGTGTGTGTTTGGTTTTCTATTGGTAGTATCTGTGTGTGTAGGGGCTTTGTGCTGGGACAGAAGCTGAGCCTTATTAGGGGGCGGGTCTTCCCTCACTAGGGGTCCTATAAAGGTAGCAGCCAGTCAAGCAGCGGCACAGACAGCTGCAGCGGCACAGGAGCTAGCAAACAGAGCTGTAAAGAGGAAAGTTGGAGTGGGAGTTCTGTTGGAGGAGAAGGTATTTGTGTGTGTGTTTGGTTTTGTATTGGTGGTATCTGTATGTGTAGAGGCTTGGAGGGGCTTTGTGCTGGGAAAGAAGCTGAACCCTGATTAGGGGGCGGGGCTTCCCTGACTAGGGGTCCTAAAAAGGTATCAGCCAGTCACGCAGCGGCACAGACAGCTGCATCGGCACAGGAGCTAGCAAACAGAGCTGTAAACAGGGGATTTTGAGTGGGAGTACTGTCGGAGTAGAAGGTATTTGTGTGTGTTTGGTTTTGTATTGGTAGTATCTGTGTGTGTAGGTGCTTTGTGCTGAGACAGAAGCTGAGCCCTGATTGGGGGGCGGGGCTTCACTGACTAGGGGTCCTATGAAGGTAGCAGCCAGTCAGGTAGCGGCACAGACAGCTGCAGCAGCACAGGAGCTAGCAAACAGAGCTGTAAACAGGGGATTTCGAGTGGGAGTTCTTTTGGAGGAGAAGGTATTTGTGTGTGTTTGGTTTTGTATTGTTAGTATCTGTATGTGTAGGGGCTTTGTGCTGGGAGAGAAGCTGAGCCCTGATTAGGGGGCGGGGCTTCCCTGACTAGGGGTCCTATAAAGGTAGCAGCCAGTCAGGCAGCGGCACAGGAGCTAGCAAACAGAGCTGTAAACAGGGGAGTTTGAGTGGGAGTTCTGTTGGAGGAGAAGGTATTTGTGTGTGTTTTTGTATTGGTAGTATCTGTATGTGTAGGGGCTTTGTGCTGGGAGAGAAGCTGAGCCGAGATTAGGGGGCGGGGCTTCACTGACTAGGGGTCCTATAAAGGTATCAGCCAGTCAGGCAGCGGCACAGACAGCTGCAGCGGCACAGGAGCTATCAAACAGAGCTGTAAACAGGGGAGTTTGAGTGGGAGTACTGTTGGTGTAGAAGGTATGTGTGTGTTTGGTTTTGTATTGGTAGTATCTGTATGTGTAGAGGCTTGGAGGGGCTTTGTGCTGGGAGAGAAGCTGAGCCCTGATTAGTGGCGGGGCTTCCCTGACTAGGGATCCTATAAAGGTAGCACCAGTCAGGCAGCCGCACAGACAGCTGCAGCGGGACAGGAGCTCGCAAACAGAGCTGTAAACAGGGGAGTTTGAGTGGGAGTTCTGTTGGAGGAAAAGGTATTTGTGTGTGTTTTTGGTTTTTTATTGGTGGTATCTGTACGTGTAGAGGCTTCGAGGGGCTTTGTGCTGGGAAAGAAGCTGAGCCCTGATTAGTGGGCGGGGCTTCCCTGACTAGGGGTCCTATAAGGTTGCAGCCAGTCAGGAAGCGGCACAGGAGCTATCAAACAGAGCTGTAAACAGGGGAGTTTGAGTGGGAGTTCTGTTGGAGTAGAAGGTATTTGTGTGTGTTTGGTTTTGTATTGGTAGTATCTGTTTGTGTAGGGGCTTTGTGCTAGGACAGAAGCTGAACCCTGATTCGGGGGCGGGGCTTCACTGACTAGGGGTCCTATAAAGGTAGCAGCTAGTCAGGCAGTGGCACAGACAGCTGCAGCGGCACAGGAGCTAGCAAACAGAGCTGTAAACAGGGGAGTTTGAGTGGGAGGAGAAGGTATTTGTGTGTGTTTGATTTTGTATTGTTAGTATCTGTATGTGTAGGGGCTTTGTGCTGGGAGAGAAGCTGAGTCCTGATTAGGGGGCGGGGCTTCACTGACTAGGGGTCCTATAAAGGTTGCAGCAAGTCAGGCAGCGGCACAGGAGCTATCAAACAGAGCTGTAAACAGGGGAGTTTGAGTGGGAGTACTGTTGGAGTAGAAGGTATTTGTGTGTGTTTGGTTTTGTATTGGTAGTATCTGTGTGTGTAGGGGCTTTGTGCTGAGACAGAAGCTGAGCCCTGATTAGGGGGCGGGGCTTCACTGACTAGGGGTCCTATAAAGGTAGCAGCCAGTCAGGTAGTGGCACAGACAGCTGCAGCAGCACAGGAGCTAGCAAACAGAGCTGTAAACAGGGGAGTTTGAGTGGGAGTTCTTTTGGAGGAGAAGGTATTTGTGTGTGTTTGGTTTTGTATTGGTGGTATCTGTATGTGTGGAGGCTTGGAGGGGCTTTGTGCTGGGAGAGAAGCTGAGCCCTGATTAGGGGGCGGGACTTCCCTGACTAGGGGTCTTATAAAGGTAGCAGCCAATCAGGCAGCGGCACAGACAGCTGCAGCGGCACAGGAGCTAGCAAACAGAGCTGTAAACAGGGGAGTTTGAGTGGGAGTTCTGTTGGAGGAGAAGGTATTTGTGTGTGTTTGGTTTTGTATTGGTAGTATCTGTATGTGTAGAGGCTTTGTGCTGGGAGAGAAGCTGAGCCCTGATTAGGGGGCGGGGCTTCCCTGACTAGGGGTCCTATAAAGGTAGCAGCCAGTCAGGCAGCGGCACAGGAGCTAGCAAACAGAGCTGTAAACAGGGGAGTTTGAGTGGGAGTTGTGTTGGAGGAGAAGGTATTTGTGTGTGTTTGGTTTTGTATTGGTAGTATCTGTATGTGTAGGGGCTTCGTGCTGGGAGAGAAGCTGAGCCGAGATTAGGGGTCGGGGCTTCACTGACTAGGTGTCCTATAAAGGTATCAGCCAGTCAGGCAGCGGCACAGACAGCTGCAGCGGCACAGGAGCTATCAAACAGAGCTGTAAACAGGGGAGTTTGAGTGGGAGTACTGTTGGTGTAGAAGGTATGTGTGTGTTTGGTTTTGTATTGGTAGTATCTGTGTGTGTAGGGGCTTTGTGCTGGGACAGAAGCTGAGCCCTGATTAGGGGGCGGGGCTTCACTGACTAGGAGTCCTATAAAGGTAGCAGCCAGTCAGGCAGCGGCACAGACAGCTGCAGCGGCACAGGAGCTAGCACACAGATATGTAAACAGGGGAGTTTGAGTGGGAGTTCTGTTGGAGGAGAAGGTATTTGTGTGTGTTTGGTTTTGTATTGGTAGTATCTGTATGTGTAGAGGCTTGGAGGGGCTTTGTGCTGGGAGAGAAGCTGAGCCCTGATTAGGGGGCGGGACTTCCCTGACTAGGGGTCCTATAAAGGTAGCAGCCAGTCAGGCAGCGGCACAGACAGCTGCAGCGGCACAGGAGCTAGCAAACAGAGCTGTAAACAGGGGAGTTTGAGTGGGAGTTCTGTTGGAGGAGAAGGTATTTGTGTGTGTTTGGTTTTGTATTGGTAGTATCTGTATGTGTAGAGGCTTAGTGCTGGGAGAGAAGCTGAGCCCTGATTAGGGGGCGGGGTTTCCCTGACTAGGGGTCCTATAAAGGTAGCAGCCAGTCAGGCAGTGGCACAGGAGCTAGCAAACAGAGCTGTAAACAGGGGAGTTTGAGTGGGAGTTCTGTTGGAGGAGAAGGTATTTGTGTGTGTTTGGTTTTGTATTGGTAGTATCTGTATGTGTAGGGGCTTTGTGCTGGGACAGAAGCTGAGCCCTGATTAGGGGCGGGGCTTCCCTGACTAGGGGTCCTATAAAGGTAGCAGCCAGTCAGGCAGCGGCACAGGAGCTAGCAAACAGAGCTGTAAACAGGGGAGTTTGAGTGCGAGTACTGTTGGAGGATTAGGTATTTGTGTGTGTGTTTGGTTTTGTATTGGTAGTATCTGTGTGTGTAGGGGCTTTGTGCTGGGACAGAAGCTGAGCCCTGATTAGGGGGCGGGTCTTCCCTGACTAGGGGTCCTATAAAGGTAGCAGCCAGTCAGGCAGCGGCACAGACAGCTGCAGCGGCACAGGAGCTGGCAAACAGAGCTGTAAACAGTGGAGTTTGAGTGGGAGTTCTGTTGGAGGAGAAGGTATTTGTGTGTGTTCGGTTTTGTATTGGTAGTATCTGTATGTGTAGGGGCTTTGTGCTGGGAGAGAAACTGAGCCCTGATTAGGGGGCGGGGCTTGACTGACTAGTGGTTCTATAAAGGTAGCAGCCAGTCAGGCAGCGGCACAGACAGCTGCAGCGGCACAGGAGCTAGCAAACAGAGCTGTAAAGAGGAAAGTTCTAGTGGGAGTTCTTTTGGAGGAGAAGGTATTTGTGTGTGTTTGGATTTGTATTGGTAGTATCTGTATGTGTAGAGGCTTTGTGCTGGGAGAGAAGCTGAGCCCTGATTAGGGGGCGGGGCTTCCCTGACTTGGGGTCCTATAAAGGTAGCAGCCAGTCAGGCAGCGGCACAGGAGCTAGCAAACAGAACTGTAAACAGGGGAGTTTGAGTGGGAGTTCTGTTGGAGGAAAAGGTATTTGTGTGTGTGTTTGGTTTTGTATTGGTGGTATCTGTATGTGTAGAGGCTTGGAGGGGCTTTGTGCTGGGAAAGAAGCTGAACCCTGATTAGGGGGCGGGGCTTCACTGACTTGGGGTCCTATAAAGGTAGCAGCCAGTCAGACAGCGGCACAGACAGCTGCAGCGGCACAGGAGCTAGCAAACAGAGCTGTAAACGGGGAGTTTGAGTGGGAAGAGAAGGTATTTGTGTGTGTTTGGTTTTGTATTGTTAGTATCTGTATGTGTAGGGGCTTTGTGCTGGGAGAGAAGCTGAGCCCTGATTAGGGGGCGGGGCTTCACTGACTAGGGGTCCTAAAAAGGTATCAGCCAGTCACGCAGCGGCACAGACAGCTGCATCGGCACAGGAGCTAGCAAACAGAGCTGTAAACAGGGGATTTTGAGTGGGAGTTCTGTTGGAGGAGAAGGTATTTGTGTGTGTTTGGTTTTGTATTGGTAGTATCTGTGTGTGTAGGGGCTTTGTGCTGAGACAGAAGCTGAGCCCTGATTAGGGGGCGGGGCTTCACTGACTAGGGGTCCTATAAAGGTAGCAGCCAGTCAGGTAGTGGCACAGACAGCTGCAGCAGCACAGGAGCTAGCAAACAGAGCTGTAAACAGGGGAGTTTGAGTGGGAGTTCTTTTGGAGGAGAAGGTATTTGTGTGTGTTTGGTTTTGTATTGGTGGTATCTGTATGTGTGGAGGCTTGGAGGGGCTTTGTGCTGGGAGAGAAGCTGAGCCCTGATTAGTGGGCGGGGCTTCCCTGACTAGGGGTCCTATAAAGCTTGCAGCCAGTCAGACAGCGGCACAGGAGCTAGCAAACAGAGCTGTAAACAGGGGAGTTTGAGTGGGAGTTCTGTTGGAGTAGAAGGTATTTGTGTGTGTTTGGTTTTGTATTGGTAGTATCTGTGTGTGTAGGGGCTTTGTGCTGGGAGAGAAGCTGAGCCCTGATTAAGGGGCGGGGCTTCCCTGACTAGGGGTCCTATAAAGGTAGCAGCCAGTCAGGCAGCGGCACAGGAGCTAGCAAACAGAGCTGTAAACAGGGGAGTTTGAGTGGGAGTTCTGTTGGAGGAGAAGGTATTTGTGTGTGTTTGGATTTGTATTGGTAGTATTTGTATGTGTAGAGGCTTTGTGCTGGGAGAGAAGCTGAGCCCTGATTAGGGGGCGGGACTTCCCTGACTAGGGGTCCTATAAAGGTAGCAGCCAATCAGGCAGCGGCACAGACAGCTGCAGCGGCACAGGAGCTAGCAAACAGAGCTGTAAACAGGGGAGTTTGAGTGGGAGTTCTGTTGGAGGAGAAGGTATTTGTGTGTGTTTGGTTTTGTATTGGTAGTATCTGTATGTGTAGAGGCTTTGTGCTGGGAGAGAAGCTGAGCCCTGATTAGGGGGCGGGGCTTCCCTGACTAGGGGTCCTATAAAGGTAGCAGCCAGTCAGGCAGCGGCACAGGAGCTAGCAAACAGAGCTGTAAACAGGGGAGTTTGAGTGGGAGTTCTGTTGGAGGAGAAGGTATTTGTGTGTGCTTGGTTTTGTATTGGTAGTATCTGTATGTGTAGGGGCTTCGTGCTGGGAGAGAAGCTGAGCCGAGATTAGGGGGCGGGGCTTCACTGACTAGGTGTCCTATAAAGGTATCAGCCAGTCAGGCAGCGGCACAGACAGCTGCAGCGGCACAGGAGCTATCAAACAGAGCTGTAAACAGGGGAGTTTGAGTGGGAGTACTGTTGGTGTAGAAGGTATGTGTGTGTTTGGTTTTGTATTGGTAGTATCTGTGTGTGTAGGGGCTTTGTGCTGGGACAGAAGCTGAGCCCTGATTAGGGGGCGGGGCTTCACTGACTAGGAGTCCTATAAAGGTAGCAGCCAGTCAGGCAGCGGCACAGGAGCTAGCAAACAGAGCTGTAAACAGGGGAGTTTCAGTGGGAGTTCTGTTGGAGGAGAAGGTATTTGTGTGTGTTTGGTTTTGTATTGGTAGTATCTGTATGTGTAGAGGCTTGGAGGGGCTTTGTGCTGGGAGAGAAGCTGAGCCCTGATTAGGGGGCGGGACTTCCCTGACTAGGGGTCCTATAAAGGTAGCAGCCAGTCAGGCAGCGGCACAGACAGCTGCAGCGGCACAGGAGCTAGCAAACAGAGCTGTAAACAGGGGAGTTTGAGTGGGAGTTCTGTTGGAGGAGAAGGTATTTGTGTGTGTTTGGTTTTGTATTGGTAGTATCTGTATGTGTAGGGGCTTTGTGCTGGGAGAGAAGCTGAGCCCTGATTAGGGGCGGGGCTTCCCTGACTAGGGGTCCTATAAAGGTAGCAGCCAGTCAGGCAGCGGCACAGGAGCTAGCAAACAGAGCTGTAAACAGGGGAGTTTGAGTGCGAGTACTGTTGGAGGATTAGGTATTTGTGTGTGTGTTTGGTTTTGTATTGGTAGTATCTGTGTGTGTAGGGGCTTTGTGCTGAGACAGAAGCTGAGCCCTGATTGGGGGGCGGGGCTTCACTGACTAGGGGTCCTATGAAGGTAGCAGCCAGTCAGGCAGCGGCACAGACAGCTGCAGCGGCACAGGAGCTAGCAAACAGAGCTGTAAACAGTGGAGTTTGAGTGGGAGTTCTGTTGGAGGAGAAGGTATTTGTGTGTGTTTGGATTTGTATTGGTAGTATCTGTGTGTGTAGAGGCTTTGTGCTGGGAGAGAAGCTGAGCCCTGATTAGGGGGCGGGGCTTCCCTGACTTGGGGTCCTATAAAGGTAGCAGCCAGTCAGGCAGCGGCACAGGAGCTAGCAAACAGAACTGTAAACAGGGGAGTTTGAGTGGGAGTTCTGTTGGAGGAAAAGGTATTTGTGTGTGTGTTTGGTTTTGTATTGGTGGTATCTGTATGTGTAGAGGCTTGGAGGGGCTTTGTGCTGGGAAAGAAGCTGAACCCTGATTAGGGGGCGGGGCTTCACTGACTAGGGGTCCTAAAAAGGTATCAGCCAGTCACGCAGCGGCACAGACAGCTGCATCGGCACAGGAGCTAGCAAACAGAGCTGTAAACAGGGGATTTTGAGTGGGAGTTCTGTTGGAGGAGAAGGTATTTGTGTGTGTTTGGTTCTGTATTGGTGGTATCTGTATGTGTAGGGGCTTTGTGCTGGGAGAGAAGCTGAGCCCTGATTAGGGGGCGGGGCTTCCCTGACTAGGGGTCCTATAAAGGTTGCAGCCAGTCAGGCAGCGGCACAGGAGCTATCAAACAGAGCTGTAAACAGGGGAGTTTGAGTGGGAGTACTGTCGGAGTAGAAGGTATTTGTGTGTGTTTGGTTTTGTATTGGTAGTATCTGTGTGTGTAGGGGCTTTGTGCTGAGACAGAAGCTGAGCCCTGATTGGGGGGCGGGGCTTCACTGACTAGGGGTCCTATGAAGGTAGCAGCCAGTCAGGCAGCGGCACAGACAGCTGCAGCAGCACAGGAGCTAGCAAACAGAGCTGTAAACAGGGGAGTTTGAGCGGGAGTTCTTTTGGAGGAGAAGGTATTTGTGTGTGTTTGGTTTTGTATTGTTAGTATCTGTATGTGTAGGGGCTTTGTGCTGGGAGAGAAGCTGAGCCCTGATTAGGGGGCGGGGCTTCCCTGACTAGGGGTCCTATAAAGGTAGCAGCCAGTCAGGCAGCGGCACAGGAGCTAGCAAACACAGCTGTAAACAGGGGAGTTGGAGTGGCAGTTCTGTTGGAGGAGAAGGTATTTGTGTGTGTTTTTGTATTGGTAGTATCTGTATGTGTAGGGGCTTTGTGCTGGGAGAGAAGCTGAGCCGAGATTAGGGGGCGGGGCTTCACTGACTAGGGGTCCTATAAAGGTATCAGCCAGTCAGGCAGCGGCACAGACAGCTGCAGCGGCACAGGAGCTATCAAACAGAGCTGTAAACAGGGGAGTTTGAGTGGGAGTACTGTTGGTGTAGAAGGTATTTGTGTGTGTTTGGTTTTGTATTGTTAGTATCTGTATGTGTAGGGGCTTTGTGCTGGGAGAGAAGCTGAGCCCTGATTAGGGGGCGGGGCTTGACTGACTAGGGGTCCTATAAAGGTCGCAGCCAGTCAGGCAGCGGCACAGACAGCTGCAGCGGCACAGGAGCTAGCACACAGATATGTAAACAGGGGAGTTTGAGTGGGAGTTCTGTTGGTGGAGAAGGTATTTGTGTGTGTGTTTGGTTTTGTATTGGTAGTATCTGTATGTTTTGGGGCTTTGTGCTGGGAGAGAAGATGAGCCCTGATTAGGGGGCGGGGCTTCCCTGACTAGGGGTCCTATAAAGGTAGCAGCCAGTCAGGCAGCGGCACAGGAGCTAGCAAACAGAGCTGTAAACCGGGGAGTTTGAGTGGGAGTTCTGTTGGAGGAGAAGGTATTTGTGCTTGTTTGGTTTTGTATTGGTAGTATCTGTATGTGTAGAGGCTTGGAGGGGCTTTGTGCTGGGAGAGAAGCTGAGCCCTGATTAGTGGGCGGGGCTTCCCTGACTAGGGATCCTATAAAGGTAGCAGCCAGTCAGGCAGCCGCACAGACAGCTGCAGCGGCACAGGAGCTAGCAAACAGAGCTGTAAACAGGGGAGTTTGAGTGGGAGTTCTGTTGGACGAAAAGGTATTTGTGTGTGTGTTTGGTTTTGTATTGGTGGTATCTGTATGTGTAGAGGCTTGGAGGGGCTTTGTGCTGGGAAAGAAGCTGAGCCCTGATTAGTGGGCGGGGCTTCCCTGACTAGGGGTCCTATAAGGTTGCAGCCAGTCAGGCAGTGGCACAGGAGCTATCAAACAGAGCTGTAAACAGGGGAGTTTGAGTGGGAGTTCTGTTGGAGTAGAAGGTATTTGTGTGTGTTTGGTTTTGTATTGGTAGTATCTGTATGTGTAGGGGCTTTGTGCTGGGACAGAAGCTGAGCCCTGATTAGGGGCGGGGCTTCCCTGACTAGGGGTCCTATAAAGGTAGCAGCCAGTCAGGCAGCGGCACAGGAGCTAGCAAACAGAGCTGTAAACAGGGGAGTTTGAGTGGGAGTTCTGTTGGAGGAGAAGGTATTTGTGTGTGTTTGGTTTTGTATTGGTGGTATCTGTATGGTAGAGGCTTGGAGGGTCTTTGTGCTGGGAGAGAAGCTGAGCCCTGATTAGGGGGCGGGGCTTCACTGACTAGGGGTCCTATAAAGGTAGCAGCCAGTCAGGCAGCGGCACAGGAGCTAGCAAACAGAGCTGTAAACAGGGGATTTTGAGTGGGAGTTCTGTTGGAGTAGAAGGTATTTGTGTGTGTTTGGTTTTGTATTGGTGGTATCTGTATGTGCAGGGGCTTTGTCCTGGGAGAGAAGCTGAGCCCTGATTAGGGGGCGGGGTTTCCCTGGCTAGGGGTCCTATAAAGGTTGCAGCCAGTCAGGCAGCGGCACAGGAGCTATCAAACAGAGCTGTAAACAGGGGATTTTGAGTGGGAGTTCTGTTGGAGTAGAAGGTATTTGTGTGTGTTTGGTTTTGTATTGGTAGTATCTGTGTGTGTAGGGACTTTGTGCTGGGACAGAAGCTGAGCCCTGATTAGGGGGCGGCCTTCACTGACTAGGGGTCCTATAAAGGTAGCAGCCAGTCAGGCAGCGGCACAGACAGCTGCAGCGGCACAGGAGCTAACAAACAGAGCTGTAAACAGGGGAGTTTGAGTGGGAGTTCTGTTGGAGGAGAAGGTATTTGTGTGTGTTTGGTTTTGTATTGGTAGTATCTGTATGTGTAGGGGCTTTGTGCTGGGAGAGAAGCTGAGCCCTGATTAGGGGGCGGGGCTTGACTGACTAGGGGTCCTATAAAGGTCGCAGCCAGTCAGGCAGCGGCACAGACAGCTGCAGCGGCACAGGAGCTATCACACAGATATGTAAACAGGGGAGTTTGAGTGGGAGTTCTGTTGGTGGAGAAGGTATTTGTGTGTGTGTTTGGTTTTGTATTGGTAGTATCTGTATGTTTTGGGGCTTTGTGCTGGGAGAGAAGATGAGCCCTGATTAGGGGGCGGGGCTTCCCTGACTAGGGGTCCTATAAAGGTAGCAGCCAGTCAGGCAGCGGCACAGGAGCTAGCAAACAGAGCTGTAAACAGGGGAGTTTGAGTGGGAGTTCTGTTGGAGGAGAAGGTATTTGTGTGTGTTTGGTTTTGCATTGGTAGTATCTGTATGTGTAGAGGCTTGGAGGGGCTTTGTGCTGGGAGAGAAGCTGAGCCCTGATTAGTGGGCGGGGCTTCCCTGACTAGGGATCCTATAAAGGTAGCAGCCAGTCAGGCAGCCGCACAGACAGCTGCAGCGGCACAGGAGCTAGCAAACAGAGCTGTAAACAGGGGAGTTTGAGTGGGAGTTCTGTTGGAGGAGAAGGTATTTGTGTGTGTGTTTGGTTTTGTATTGGTAGTATCTGTATGTTTTGGGGCTTTGTGCTGGGAGAGAAGCTGAGCCCTGATTAGGGGGCGGGGCTTCCCTGACTAGGGGTCCTATAAAGGTAGCAGCCAGTCAGGCAGCGGCACAGGAGCTAGCAAACAGAGCTGTAAACAGGGGAGTTTGAGTGGGAGTTCTGTTGGAGGAAATGGTATTTGTGTGTGTGTTTGGTTTTGTATTGGTGGTATCTGTATGTGTAGAGGCTTGGAGGGGATTTGTGCTGGGAAAGAAGCTGAGCCCTGATAAGTGGGCGGGGCTTCCCTGACTAGGGGTCCTATAAGGTTGCAGCCAGTCAGGCAGCGGCACAGGAGCTATCAAACAGAGCTGTAAACAGGGGAGTTTGAGTGGGAGTTCTGTTGGAGTAGAAGGTATTTGTGTGTGTTTGGTTTTGTATTGGTAGTATCTGTGTGTGTAGGGGCTTTGTGCTAGGACAGAAGCTGAACCCTGATTAGGGGGCGGGGCTTCACTGACTAGGGGTCCTATAAAGGTAGCAGCCAGTCAGGCAGCGGCACAGACAGCTGCAGCGGCACAGGAGCTAGCAAACAGAGCTGTAAACAGGGGAGTTTGAGTGGGAGTTCTGTTGGAGGAGAAGATATTTGTGTGTGTTTGGTTTTGTATTGTTAGTATCTGTTTGTGTAGGGGCTTTGTGCTGGGAGAGAAGCTGAGCCGTGATTAGGGGGCGGGGCTTCACTGACTAGGGGTTCTATAAAGGTAGCAGCCAGTCAGGCAGCGGCACAGGAGCTAGCAAACAGAGCTGTAAACAGGGGAGTTTGAGTGGGAGTTCTGTTGGAGGAGAAGGTATTTGTGTGTTTGGTTTTGTATTGGTGGTATCTGTATGTGTAGGGGCTTTGTCCTGGGAGAGAAGCTGAGCCCTGATTAGGGGGCGGGGCATCCCTGACTAGGGGTCCTATAAAGGTAGCAGCCAGTCAAGTAGCGGCACAGACAGCTGCAGCGGCACAGGAGTTAGCAAACAGAGCTGTAAACAGGGGAGTTTGAGTGGGAGTTCTGTTGGAGGAGAAGGTATTTGTTTGTGTGTTTGGTTTTGTATTGGTGGTATGTGTATGTGTGGAGGCTTGGAGGGGTTTTGTGCTGGGAGAGAAGCTGAGCCCTGATTAGTGGGCGGGGCTTCCCTGACTAGGGGTCCTATAAAGCTTGCAGCCAGTCAGGCAGCGGCACAGGAGCTATCAAACAGAGCTGTAAACAGGGGAGTTTGAGTGGGAGTTCTGTTGGAGGAGAAGGTATTTGTGTGTGTTTGGTTTTGTATTGGTAGTATCTGTATGTGTAGGGGCTTTGTGCTGGGAGAGAAGCTGAGCCCTGATTAGGGGGCGGGGCTTCCCTGACTAGGGGTTCTATAAAGGTAGCAGCCAGTCAGGCAGCGGCACAGACAGCTGCAGCGGCACAGGAGCTAGCAAACAGAGCTGTAAACAGGGGAGTTTGAGTGGGAGTTCTGTTGGAGGAGAAGGTATTTGTGTGTGTTTGGTTTTGTATTGGTGGTATCTGTATGTGTAGGGGCTTTGTCCTGGGAGAGAAGCTGAGCCCTGATTAGGGGGCGGGGCTTCCCTGGCTAGGGGTCCTATAAAGGTTGCAGCCAGTCAGGCAGCGGCACAGGAGCTATCAAACAGAGCTGTAAACAGGGGATTTTGAGTGGGAGTTCTGTTGGAGTAGAAGGTATTTGTGTGTGTTTGGTTTTGTATTGGTAGTATCTGTGTGTAGGGGCTTTGCGCTGGGACAGAAGCTGAGCCCTGATTAGGGGGCGGCCTTCACTGACTAGGGGTCCTATAAAGGTAGCAGCCAGTCAGGCAGCGGCACAGACAGCTGCAGCGGCACAGGAGCTAACAAACAGAGCTGTAAACAGGTGCGTTTGAGTGGGAGTTCTGTGGGAGAAGAAGGTATTTGTGTGTGTTTGGTTTTGTATTGGTAGTATCTGTATGTGTAGGGGCTTTGTGCTGGGAGAGAAGCTGAGGCCTGATTAGGGTTCGGGGCTTGACTGACTAGGGGTCCGATAAAGGTAGCAGCCAGTCAGGCAGCGGCACAGACAGCTGCAGCGGCACAGGAGCTAGCAAACAGAGCTGTAAACAGGGGAGTTGGAGTGAGAGTTCTGTTGGAGGAGAAGGTATTTGTGTGTGTTTGGATTTGTATTGGTAGTATTTGTATGTGTAGAGGCTTTGTGCTGGGAGAGAAGATGAGCCCTGATTAGGGGGCGGGGCTTCCCTGACTAGGGGTCCTATAAAGGTAGCAGCCAGTCAGGCAGCGGCACAGGAGCTAGCACACAGAGATGTAAACAGGGGAGTTTGAGTGGGAGTTCTGTTGGAGGAGAAGGTATTTGTGTGTGTTTGGATTTGTATTGGTAGTATTTGTATGTGTAGAGTCTTTGTGCTGGGAGAGAAGCTGAGCCCTGATTAGTGGGCGGGGCTTCCCTGACTAGGGGTCCTATAAAGGTAGCAGCCAGTCAGGCAGCGGCACAGGAGCTAGCAAACAGAGCTGTAAACAGGGGAGTTTGAGAGGGAGTTCTGTCGGAGGAGAAGGTATTTGTGTGTGTGTTTGGTTTTGTATAGGTGGTATCTGTATGTGTAGGGGCTTTGTGTTGGGAGAGAAGCTGAGCCCTGATTAGGGGGCGGGGCTTCCCTGACTAGAGGTCCTATAACGGTTGCAGCCAGTCAGGCAGCGGCACAGGAGCTATCAAACAGAGCTGTAAACAGGGGAGTTTGAGTGGGAGGAGAAGGTATTTGTGTGTGTTTGATTTTGTATTGTTAGTATCTGTATTTGTAGGGGCTTTGTGCTGGGAGAGAAGCTGAGCCCTGATTAGTGGGCGGGGCTTCCCTGACTAGGGGTCCTATAAAGCTTGCAGCCAGTCAGACAGCGGCACAGGAGCTATCAAACAGAGCTGTAAACAGGGGAGTTTGAGTGGGAGTTCTGTTGGAGGAGAAGATATTTGTGTGAGTTTGGTTTTGTATTGTTAGTATCTGTATGTGTAGGGGCTTTGTGCTGGGAGAGAAGCTGAGCCGTGATTAGGGGGCGGGGCTTCACTGACTAGGGGTTCTATAAAGGTAGCAGCCAGTCAGGCAGCGGCACAGGAGCTAGCAAACAGAGCTGTAAACAGGGGAGTTTGAGTGGGAGTTCTGTTGGAGGAGAAGGTATTTGTGTGTGTTTGGTTTTGTATTGTTAGTATCTGTATGTGTAGGGGCTTTGTGCTGGGAGAGAAGCTGAGCCGTGATTAGGGGTCGGGGCTTCACTGACTAGGGGTCCTATAAAGGTATCAGCCAGTCAAGTAGCGGAACAGACAGCTGCAGCGGCACAGGAGCTAGCAAACAGATCTGTAAACAGGGGAGTTTGAGTGGGAGTTCTGTTGGAGGAGAAGGTATTTGTGTGTGTTTGGTTTTGTATTGGTGGTATCTGTATGTGTAGGGGCTTTGTCCTGGGAGAGAAGCTGAGCCCTGATTAGGGGGCGGGTCTTCCCTGGCTAGGGGTCCTATAAAGGTTGCAGCCAGTCAGGCAGCGGCACAGGAGCTATCAAACAGAGCTGTAAACAGGGGAGTTTGAGTGGGAGTTCTGTTGGAGGAGAAGGTATTTGTGTGTGTCTGGTTTTGTATTGGTAGTATCTGTGTGTGTAGGGGCTTTGTGCTGGGACAGAAGCTGAGCCCTGATTAGGGGGCGGCCTTCACTGACTAGGGGTCCTATAAAGGTAGCAGCCAGTCAGGCAGCGGCACAGACACCTTTAGCGGCACAGGAGCTAACAAACAGAGCTGTAAACAGGTGAGTTTGAGTGGGAGTTCTGTTGGAGAAGAAGGTATTTGTGTGTGTTTGGTTTTGTATTGGTAGTATCTGTATGTGTAGGGGCTTTGTGCTGGGAGAGAAGCTGAGGCCTGATTAGGGGGCGGGGCTTGACTGACTAGGGCTCCTATAAAGGTAGCAGCCAGTCAGGCAGCGGCAAAGACAGCTGCAGCGGCACAGGAGCTAGCAAACAGAGCTGTAAACAGGGGAGTTGGAGTGAGAGTTCTGTTGGAGGAGAAGGTATTTGTGTGTGTTTGATTTTGTATTGTTAGTATCTGTATTTGTAGGGGCTTTGTGCTGGGAGAGAAGCTGAGCCCTGATTAGTGGGCGGGGCTTCCCTGACTAGGGGTCCTATAAAGCTTGCAGCCAGTCAGACAGCGGCACAGGAGCTATCAAACAGAGCTGTAAACAGGGGAGTTTGAGTGGGAGTTCTGTTGGAGGAGAAGATATTTGTGTGAGTTTGGTTTTGTATTGTTAGTATCTGTATGTGTAGGGGCTTTGTGCTGGGAGAGAAGCTGAGCCGTGATTAGGGGGCGGGGCTTCACTGACTAGGGGTTCTATAAAGGTAGCAGCCAGTCAGGCAGCGGCACAGGAGCTAGCAAACAGAGCTGTAAACAGGGGAGTTTGAGTGGGAGTTCTGTTGGAGGAGAAGGTATTTGTGTGTGTTTGGTTTTGTATTGTTAGTATCTGTATGTGTAGGGGCTTTGTGCTGGGAGAGAAGCTGAGCCGTGATTAGGGGTCGGGGCTTCACTGACTAGGGGTCCTATAAAGGTATCAGCCAGTCAAGTAGCGGCACAGACAGCTGCAGCGGCACAGGAGCTAGCAAACAGAGCTGTAAACAGGGGAGTTTGAGTGGGAGTTCTGTTGGAGGAGAAGGTATTTGTGTGTGTTTGGTTTTGTATTGGTGGTATCTGTATGTGTAGGGGCTTTGTCCTGGGAGAGAAGCTGAGCCCTGATTAGGGGGCGGGTCTTCCCTGGCTAGGGGTCCTATAAAGGTTGCAGCCAGTCAGGCAGCGGCACAGGAGCTATCAAACAGAGCTGTAAACAGGGGATTTTGAGTGGGAGTTCTGTTGGAGTAGAAGGTATTTGTGTGTGTTTGGTTTTGTATTGGTAGTATCTGTGTGTGTAGGGGCTTTGTGCTGGGACAGAAGCTGAGCCCTGATTAGGGGGCGGCCTTCACTGACTAGGGGTCCTATAAAGGTAGCAGCCAGTCAGGCAGCGGCACAGACACCTGCAGCGGCACAGGAGCTAACAAACAGAGCTGTAAACAGGTGAGTTTGAGTGGGAGTTCTGTTGGAGAAGAAGGTATTTGTGTGTGTTTGGTTTTGTATTGGTAGTATCTGTATGTGTAGGGGCTTTGTGCTGGGAGAGAAGCTGAGGCCTGATTAGGGGGCGGGGCTTGACTGACTAGGGCTCCTATAAAGGTAGCAGCCAGTCACGCAGCGACAAAGACAGCTGCAGCGGCACAGGAGCCAGCAAACAGAGCTGTAAACAGGGGAGTTGGAGTGAGAGTTCTGTTGGAGGAGAAGGTATTTGTGTGTGTTTGGATTTGTATTGGTAGTATTTGTATGTGTAGAGGCTTTGTGCTGGGAGAGAAGCTGAGCCCTGATTAGGGGGCGGGGCTTCCCTGACTAGGGGTCTTATAAAGGTAGCAGCCAGTCAGGCAGCGGCACAGGAGCTATCAAACAGAGCTGTAAACAGGGGATTTTGAGTGGGAGTTCTGTTGTAGTAGAAGGTATTTGTGTGTGTTTGGTTTTGTATTGGTAGTATCTGTGTGTGTAGGGGCTTTGTGCTGGGACAGAAGCTGAGCCCTGATTAGGGGGCGGCCTTCACTGACTAGGGGTCCTATAAAGGTAGCAGCCAGTCAGGCAGCGGCACAGACAGCTGCAGCGGCACAGGAGCTAACAAACAGAGCTGTAAACAGGTGCGTTTGAGTGGGAGTTCTGTTGGAGAAGAAGGTATTTGTGTGTGTTTGGTTTTGTATTGGTAGAATCTGTATGTGTAGGGGCTTTGTGCTGGGAGAGAAGCTGAGGCCTGATTAGGGGGCGGGGCTTGACTGACTAGGGGTCCTATAAAGGTAGCAGCCAGTCAGGCAGCGGCACAGACAGCTGCAGCTGCACAGGAGCTAGCAAACAGAGCTGTAAACAGGGGAGTTGGAGTGAGAGTTCTGTTGGAGGAGAAGGTATTTGTGTGTGTTTGGTTTTGTATAGGTGGTATCTGTATGTGTAGGGGCTTTGTGTTGGGAGAGAAGCTGAGCCCTGATTAGGGGGCGGGGCTTCCCTGACTAGAGGTCCTATAAAGGTTGCAGCCAGTCAGGCAGCGGCACAGGAGCTATCAAACAAAGCTGTAAACAGGGGAGTTTGAGTGGGAGGAGAAGGTATTTGTGTGTGTTTGATTTTGTATTGTTAGTATCTGTATTTGTAGGGGCTTTGTGCTGGGAGAGAAGCTGAGCCGTGATTAGGGGGCGGGGCTTCACTGACTAGGGGTTCTATAAAGGTAGCAGCCAGTCAGGCAGCGGCACAGGAGCTAGCAAACAGAGCTGTAAACAGGGGAGTTTGAGTGGGAGTTCTGTTGGAGGAGAAGATATTTGTGTGTGTTTGGTTTTCTATTGTTAGTATCTGTATGTGTAGGGGCTTTGTGCTGGGAGAGAAGCTGAGCCGTGATTAGGGGTCGGGGCTTCACTGACTAGGGGTCCAAAAAAGGTATCAGCCAGTCAGGCAGCGGCACAGACAGCTGCAGCGGCACAGGAGCTAGCAAACAGAGCTGTAAACAGGGGAGTTTGAGTGGGAGTTCTGTTGGAGGAGAAGGTATTTGTGTGTTTGGTTTTGTATTGGTGGTATCTGTATGTGTAGGGGCTTTGTCCTGGGAGAGAATTTGAGCCCTGATTAGGGGGCGGGGCATCCCTGACTAGGGGTCCTATAAAGGTAGCAGCCAGTCAAGTAGCGGCACAGACAGCTGCAGCGGCACAGGAGTTAGCAAACAGAGCTGTAAACAGGGGATTTTGAGTGGGAGTTCTGTTGGAGTAGAAGGTATTTGTGTGTGTTTGGTTTTGTATTGGTAGTATCTGTGTGTGTAGGGGCTTTGCGCTGGGACAGAAGCTGAGCCCTGATTAGGGGGCGGCCTTCACTGACTAGGGGTCCTATAAAGGTAGCAGCCAGTCAGGCAGCGGCACAGACACCTGCAGCGGCACAGGAGCTAACAAACAGAGCTGTAAACAGGTGAGTTTGAGTGGGAGTTCTGTTGGAGAAGAAGGTATTTGTGTGTGTTTGGTTTTGTATTGGTAGTATCTGTATGTGTAGGGGCTTTGTGCTGGGAGAGAAGCTGAGGCCTGATTAGGGGGCGGGGCTTGACTGACTAGGGCTCCTATAAAGGTAGCAGCCAGTCAGGCAGCGGCAAAGACAGCTGCAGCGGCACAGGAGCTAGCAAACAGAGCTGTAAACAGGGGAGTTGGAGTGAGAGTTCTGTTGGAGGAGAAGGTATTTGTGTGTGTTTGATTTTGTATTGTTAGTATCTGTATTTGTAGGGGCTTTGTGCTGGGAGAGAAGCTGAGCCCTGATTAGTGGGCGGGGCTTCCCTGACTAGGGGTCCTATAAAGCTTGCAGCCAGTCAGACAGCGGCACAGGAGCTATCAAACAGAGCTGTAAACAGGGGAGTTTGAGTGGGAGTTCTGTTGGAGGAGAAGATATTTGTGTGAGTTTGGTTTTGTATTGTTAGTATCTGTATGTGTAGGGGCTTTGTGCTGGGAGAGAAGCTGAGCCGTGATTAGGGGGCGGGGCTTCACTGACTAGGGGTTCTATAAAGGTAGCAGCCAGTCAGGCAGCGGCACAGGAGCTAGCAAACAGAGCTGTAAACAGGGGAGTTTGAGTGGGAGTTCTGTTGGAGGAGAAGGTATTTGTGTGTGTTTGGTTTTGTATTGTTAGTATCTGTATGTGTAGGGGCTTTGTGCTGGGAGAGAAGCTGAGCCGTGATTAGGGGTCGGGGCTTCACTGACTAGGGGTCCTATAAAGGTATCAGCCAGTCAAGTAGCGGCACAGACAGCTGCAGCGGCACAGGAGCTAGCAAACAGAGCTGTAAACAGGGGAGTTTGAGTGGGAGTTCTGTTGGAGGAGAAGGTATTTGTGTGTGTTTGGTTTTGTATTGGTGGTATCTGTATGTGTAGGGGCTTTGTCCTGGGAGAGAAGCTGAGCCCTGATTAGGGGGCGGGTCTTCCCTGGCTAGGGGTCCTATAAAGGTTGCAGCCAGTCAGGCAGCGGCACAGGAGCTATCAAACAGAGCTGTAAACAGGGGATTTTGAGTGGGAGTTCTGTTGGAGTAGAAGGTATTTGTGTGTGTTTGGTTTTGTATTGGTAGTATCTGTGTGTGTAGGGGCTTTGTGCTGGGACAGAAGCTGAGCCCTGATTAGGGGGCGGCCTTCACTGACTAGGGGTCCTATAAAGGTAGCAGCCAGTCAGGCAGCGGCACAGACACCTGCAGCGGCACAGGAGCTAACAAACAGAGCTGTAAACAGGTGAGTTTGAGTGGGAGTTCTGTTGGAGAAGAAGGTATTTGTGTGTGTTTGGTTTTGTATTGGTAGTATCTGTATGTGTAGGGGCTTTGTGCTGGGAGAGAAGCTGAGGCCTGATTAGGGGGCGGGGCTTGACTGACTAGGGCTCCTATAAAGGTAGCAGCCAGTCACGCAGCGACAAAGACAGCTGCAGCGGCACAGGAGCTAGCAAACAGAGCTGTAAACAGGGGAGTTGGAGTGAGAGTTCTGTTGGAGGAGAAGGTATTTGTGTGTGTTTGGATTTGTATTGGTAGTATTTGTATGTGTAGAGGCTTTGTGCTGGGAGAGAAGCTGAGCCCTGATTAGGGGGCGGGGCTTCCCTGACTAGGGGTCCTATAAAGGTAGCAGCCAGTCAGGCAGCGGCACAGGAGCTATCAAACAGAGCTGTAAACAGGGGATTTTGAGTGGGAGTTCTGTTGGAGTAGAAGGTATTTGTGTGTGTTTGGTTTTGTATTGGTAGTATCTGTGTGTGTAGGGGCTTTGTGCTGGGACAGAAGCTGAGCCCTGATTAGGGGGCGGCCTTCACTGACTAGGGGTCCTATAAAGGTAGCAGCCAGTCAGGCAGCGGCACAGACAGCTGCAGCGGCACAGGAGCTAACAAACAGAGCTGTAAACAGGTGCGTTTGAGTGGGAGTTCTGTTGGAGAAGAAGGTATTTGTGTGTGTTTGGTTTTGTATTGGTAGAATCTGTATGTGTAGGGGCTTTGTGCTGGGAGAGAAGCTGAGGCCTGATTAGGGGGCGGGGCTTGACTGACTAGGGGTCCTATAAAGGTAGCAGCCAGTCAGGCAGCGGCACAGACAGCTGCAGCTGCACAGGAGCTAGCAAACAGAGCTGTAAACAGGGGAGTTGGAGTGAGAGTTCTGTTGGAGGAGAAGGTATTTGTGTGTGTTTGGTTTTGTATAGGTGGTATCTGTATGTGTAGGGGCTTTGTGTTGGGAGAGAAGCTGAGCCCTGATTAGGGGGCGGGGCTTCCCTGACTAGAGGTCCTATAAAGGTTGCAGCCAGTCAGGCAGCGGCACAGGAGCTATCAAACAGAGCTGTAAACAGGGGAGTTTGAGTGGGAGGAGAAGGTATTTGTGTGTGTTTGATTTTGTATTGTTAGTATCTGTATTTGTAGGGGCTTTGTGCTGGGAGAGAAGCTGAGCCCTGATTAGTGGGCGGGGCTTCCCTGACTAGGGGTCCTATAAAGCTTGCAGCCAGTCAGACAGCGGCACAGGAGCTATCAAACAGAGCTGTAAACAGGGGAGTTTGAGTGGGAGTTCTGTTGGAGGAGAAGGTATTTGTGTGTGTTTGGTTTTGTATTGTTAGTATCTGTATGTGTAGGGGCTTTGTGCTGGGAGAGAAGCTGAGCCCTGATTAGGGGGCGGGGCTTCACTGACTAGGGGTTCTATAAAGGTAGCAGCCAGTCAGGCAGCGGCACAGGAGCTAGCAAACAGAGCTGTAAACAGGGGAGTTTGAGTGGGAGTTCTGTTGGAGGAGAAGATATTTGTGTGTGTTTGGTTTTGTATTGTTAGTATCTGTATGTGTAGGGGCTTTGTGCTGCGAGAGAAGCTGAGCCGTGATTAGGGGTCGGGGCTTCACTGACTAGGGGTCCAAAAAAGGTATCAGCCAGTCAGGCAGCGGCACAGACAGCTGCAGCGGCACAGGAGCTAGCAAACAGAGCTGTAAACAGGGGAGTTTGAGTGGGAGTTCTGTTGGAGGAGAAGGTATTTGTGTGTTTGGTTTTGTATTGGTGGTATCTGTATGTGTAGGGGCTTTGTCCTGGGAGAGAAGCTGAGCCCTGATTAGGGGGCGGGGCATCCCTGACTAGGGGTCCTATAAAGGTAGCAGCCAGTCAAGTAGCGGCACAGACAGCTGCAGCGGCACAGGAGTTAGCAAACAGAGCTGTAAACAGGGGAGTTTGAGTGGGAGTTCTGTTGGAGGAGAAGGTATTTGTGTGTGTTTGGTTTTGTATTGGTGGTATCTGTATGTGTAGGGGCTTTGTCCTGGGAGAGAAGCTGAGCCCTGATTAGGGGGCGGGGCTTCCCTGGCTAGGGGTCCTATAAAGGTTGCAGCCAGTCAGGCAGCGGCACAGGAGCTATCAAACAGAGCTGTAAACAGGGGATTTTGAGTGGGAGTTCTGTTGGAGTAGAAGGTATTTGTGTGTGTTTGGTTTTGTATTGGTAGTATCTGTGTGTGTAGGGGCTTTGCGCTGGGACAGAAGCTGAGCCCTGATTAGGGGGCGGCCTTCACTGACTAGGGGTCCTATAAAGGTAGCAGCCAGTGAGGCAGCGGCACAGACAGCTGCAGCGGCACAGGAGCTAACAAACAGAGCTGTAAACAGGTGCGTTTGAGTGGGAGTTCTGTTGGAGAAGAAGGTATTTGTGTGTGTTTGGTTTTGTATTGGTAGTATCTGTATGTGTAGGGGCTTTGTGCTGGGAGAGAAGCTGAGGCCTGATTAGGGTTCGGGGCTTGACTGACTAGGGGTCCTATAAAGGTAGCAGCCAGTCAGGCAGCGGCACAGACAGCTGCAGCGGCACAGGAGCTAGCAAACAGAGCTGTAAACAGGGGAGTTGGAGTGAGAGTTCTGTTGGAGGAGAAGGTATTTGTGTGTGTTTGATTTTGTATTGTTAGTATCTGTATTTGTAGGGGCTTTGTGCTGGGAGAGAAGCTGAGCCCTGATTAGTGGGCGGGGCTTCCCTGACTAGGGGTCCTATAAAGCTTGCAGCCAGTCAGACAGCGGCACAGGAGCTATCAAACAGAGCTGTAAACAGGGGAGTTTGAGTGGGAGTTCTGTTGGAGGAGAAGATATTTGTGTGTGTTTGGTTTTGTATTGTTAGTATCTGTATGTGTAGGGGCTTTGTGCTGGGAGAGAAGCTGAGCCGTGATTAGGGGGCGGGGCTTCACTGACTAGGGGTTCTATAAAGGTAGCAGCCAGTCAGGCAGCAGCACAGGAGCTAGCAAACAGAGCTGTAAACAGGGGAGTTTGAGTGGGAGTTCTGTTGTAGGAGAAGGTATTTGTGTGTGTTTGGTTTTGTATTGTTAGTATCTGTATGTGTAGGGGCTTTGTGCTGGGAGAGAAGCTGAGCCGTGATTAGGGGTCGGGGCTTCACTGACTAGGGGTCCGAAAAAGGTATCAGCCAGTCAGGCAGCGGCACAGACAGCTGCAGCGGCACAGGAGCTAACAAACAGAGCTGTAAACAGGTGAGTTGGAGTGAGAGTTCTGTTGGAGGAGAAGGTATTTGTGTGTGTTTGGATTTGTATTGGTAGTATTTGTATGTGTAGAGGCTTTGTGCTGGGAGAGAAGCTGAGCCCTGATTAGGGGGCGGGGCTTCCCTGACTAGGGGTCCTATAAAGGTAGCAGCCAGTCAGGCAGCGGCACAGGAGCTATCAAACAGAGCTGTAAACAGGGGATTTTGAGTGGGAGTTCTGTTGGAGTAGAAGGTATTTGTGTGTGTTTGGTTTGGTATTGGTAGTATCTGTGTGTGTAGGGGCTTTGTGCTGGGACAGAAGCTGAGCCCTGATTAGGGGGCGGCCTTCACTGACTAGGGGTCCTATAAAGGTAGCAGCCACTCAGGCAGCGGCACAGACAGCTGCAGCGGCACAGGAGCTAACAAACAGAGCTGTAAACAGGTGCGTTTGAGTGGGATTTCTGTTGGAGAAGAAGGTATTTGTGTGTGTTTGGTTTTGTATTGGTAGTATCTGTATGTGTAGGGGCTTTGTGCTGGGAGAGAAGCTGAGGCCTGATTAGGGGGCGGGGCTTGACTGACTAGGGGTCCTATAAAGGTAGCAGCCAGTCAGGCAGCGGCACAGACAGCTGCAGCTGCACAGGAGCTAGCAAACAGAGCTGTAAACAGGGGAGTTGGAGTGAGAGTTCTGTTGGAGGAGAAGGTATTTGTTTGTGTTTGGTTTTGTATAGCTGGTATCTGTATGTGTAGGGGCTTTGTGTTGGGAGAGAAGCTGAGCCCTGATTAGGGGGCGGGGCTTCCCTGACTAGAGGTCCTATAAAGGTTGCAGCCAGTCAGGCAGCGGCACAGGAGCTATCAAACAGAGCTGTAAACAGGGGAGTTTGAGTGGGAGGAGAAGGTATTTGTGTGTGTTTGATTTTGTATTGTTAGTATCTGTATTTGTAGGGGCTTTGTGCTGGGAGAGAAGCTGAGCCCTGATTAGTGGGCGGGGCTTCCCTGACTAGGGGTCCTATAAAGCTTGCAGCCAGTCAGACAGCGGCACAGGAGCTATCAAACAGAGCTGTAAACAGGGGAGTTTGAGTGGGAGTTCTGTTGGAGGAGAAGGTATTTGTGTGTGTTTGGTTTTGTATTGTTAGTATCTGTATGTGTAGGGGCTTTGTGCTGGGAGAGAAGCTGAGCCCTGATTAGGAGGCGGGGCTTCCCTGACTAGGGGTTCTATAAAGGTAGCAGCCAGTCAGGCAGCGGCACAGGAGCTAGCAAACAGAGCTGTAAACAGGGGAGTTTGAGTGGGAGTTCTGTTGGAGGAGAAGGTATTTGTGTGTGTTTGGTTTTGTATTGTTAGTATCTGTATGTGTAGGGGCTTTGTGCTGGGAGAGAAGCTGAGCCGTGATTAGGGGGCGGGGCTTCACTGACTAGGGGTCCAAAAAAGGTATCAGCCAGTCAGGCAGCGGCACAGACAGCTGCAGCGGCACAGGAGCTAGCAAACAGAGCTGTAAACAGGGGAGTTTGAGTGGGAGTTCTGTTGGAGGAGAAGGTATTTGTGTGTTTGGTTTTGTATTGGTGGTATCTGTGTGTGTAGGGGCTTTGTGCTGGGAGAGAAGCTGAGCCCTGATTAGGGGGCGGGGCTTCCCTGACTAGGGGTCCTATAAAGGTAGCAGCCAGTCAGGCAGCGGCACAGGAGCTAGCAAACAGAGCTGTAAACAGGGGAGTTTGAGTGGGAGTTCTGTTGGAGGAGAAGGTATTTGTGTGTGTTTGGATTTGTATTGGTAGTATTTGTATGTGTAGAGGCTTTGTGCTGGGAGAGAAGCTGAGCCCTGATTAGGGGGCGGGACTTCCCTGACTAGGGGTCCTATAAAGGTAGCAGCCAATCAGGCAGCGGCACAGACAGCTGCAGCGGCACAGGAGCTAGCAAACAGAGCTGTAAACAGGGGAGTTTGAGTGGGAGTTCTGTTGGAGGAGAAGGTATTTGTGTGTGTTTGGTTTTGTATTTATAGTATCTGTATGTGTAGAGGCTTTGTGCTGGGAGAGAAGCTGAGCCCTGATTAGGGGGCGGGGCTTCCCTGACTAGGGGTCCTATAAAGGTAGCAGCCAGTCAGGCAGCGGCACAGGAGCTAGCAAACAGAGCTGTAAACAGGGGAGTTTGAGTGGGAGTTCTGTTGGAGGAGAAGGTATTTCTGTGTTTGATTTTGTATTGTTAGTATCTGTATGTGTAGGGGCTTTGTGCTGGGAGAGAAGCTGAGTCCTGATTAGGGGGCGGGGCTTCACTGACTAGGGGTCCTATAAAGGTTGCAGCCAGTCAGGCAGCGGCACAGGAGCTATCAAACAGAGCTGTAAACAGGGGAGTTTGAGTGGGAGTACTGTTGGAGTAGAAGGTATTTGTGTGTGTTTGGTTTTGTATTGGTAGTATCTGTGTGTGTAGGGGCTTTGTGCTGAGACAGAAGCTGAGCCCTGATTAGGGGGCGGGGCTTCACTGACTAGGGGTCCTATAAAGGTAGCAGCCAGTCAGGTAGTGGCACAGACAGCTGCAGCAGCACAGGAGCTAGCAAACAGAGTTGTAAACAGGGGAGTTTGAGTGGGAGTTCTTTTGGAGGAGAAGGTATTTGTGTGTGTTTGGTTTTGTATTGGTGGTATCTGTATGTGTGGAGGCTTGGAGGGGCTTCGTGCTGGGAGAGAAGCTGAGCCCTGATTAGTGGGCGGGGCTTCCCTGACTAGGGGTCCTATAAAGCTTGCAGCCAGTCAGACAGCGGCACAGGAGCTATCAAACAGAGCTGTAAACAGGGGAGTTTGAGTGGGAGTTCTGTTGGAGGAGAAGGTATTTGTGTGTTTGGTTTTGTATTGGTGGTATCTGTATGTGTAGGGGCTTTGTCCTGGGATAGAAGCTGAGCCCTGATTAGGGGGCGGGGCTTCCCTGACTAGGGGTCCTATAAAGGTAGCAGCCAGTCAGGCAGCGGCACAGGAGCTAGCAAACAGAGCTGTAAACAGGGGAGTTTGAGTGGGAGTTCTGTTGGAGGAGAAGGTATTTGTGTGTGTTTGGTTTTGTATTGGTAGTATCTGTATGTGTAGGGGCTTTGTGCTGGGAGAGAAGCTGAGCCCTGATTAGGGGCGGGGCTTCCCTGACTAGGGGTCCTATAAAGGTAGCAGCCAGTCAGGCAGCGGCACAGGAGCTAGCAAACAGAGCTGTAAACAGGGGAGTTTGAGTGCGAGTACTGTTGGAGGATTAGGTATTTGTGTGTGTGTTTGGTTTTGTATTGGTAGTATCTGTGTGTGTAGGGGCTTTGTGCTGGGACAGAAGCTGAGCCCTGATTAGGGGGCGGGTCTTCCCTGACTAGGGGTCCTATAAAGGTAGCAGCCAGTCAGGCAGCGGCACAGACAGCTGCAGCGGCACAGGAGCTAGCAAACAGAGCTGTAAACAGTGGAGTTTGAGTGGGAGTTCTGTTGGAGGAGAAGGTATTTGTGTGTGTTTGGATTTGTATTGGTAGTATCTGTATGTGTAGAGGCTTTGTGCTGGGAGAGAAGCTGAGCCCTGATTAGGGGGCAGGGCTTCCCTGACTTGGGGTCCTATAAAGGTAGCAGCCAGTCAGGCAGCGGCACAGGAACTAGCAAACAGAACTGTAAACAGGGGAGTTTGAGTGGGAGTTCTGTTGGAGGAAAAGGTATTTGTGTGTGTGTTTGGTTTTGTATTGGTGGTATCTGTATGTGTAGAGGCTTGGAGGGGCTTTGTGCTGGGAAAGAAGCTGAACCCTGATTAGGGGGCGGGGCTTCACTGACTAGGGGTCCTATAAAGGTAGCAGCCAGTCAGACAGCGGCACAGACAGCTGCAGCGGCACAGGAGCTAGCAAACAGAGATGTAAACGGGGAGTTTGAGTGGGAGGAGAAGGTATTTGTGTGTGTTTGGTTTTGTATTGGTAGTATCTGTATGTGTAGGGGCTTTGTGCTGGGAGAGAAGCTGAGCCCTGATTAGGGGGCGGGGCTTCCCTGACTATGGGTCCTATAAAGGTAGCAGCCAGTCAGGCAGCGGCACAGGAGCTAGCAAACAGAGCTGTAAACAGGGGAGTTGGAGTGGCAGTTCTGTTGGAGGAGAAGGTATTTGTGTGTGTTTTTGTATTGGTAGTATCTGTATGTGTAGGGGCTTTGTGCTGGGAGAGAAGCTGAGCCGAGATTAGGGGGCGGGGCTTCACTGACTAGGGGTCCTATAAAGGTATCAGCCAGTCAGGCAGCGGCACAGACAGCTGCAGCGGCACAGGAGCTATCAAACAGAGCTGTAAACAGGGGAGTTTGAGTGGGAGTACTGTTGGTGTAGAAGGTATTTGTGTGTGTTTGGTTTTGTATTGTTAGTATCTGTATGTGTAGGGGCTTTGTGCTGGGAGAGAAGCTGAGCCCTGATTAGGGGGCGGGGCTTGACTGACTAGGGGTCCTATAAAGGTCGCAGCCAGTCAGGCAGCGGCACAGACAGCTGCAGCGGCACAGGAGCTAGCACACAGATATGTAAACAGGGGAGTTTGAGTGGGAGTTCTGTTGGTGGAGAAGGTATTTGTGTGTGTGTTCGGTTTTGTATTGGTAGTATCTGTATGTTTTGGGGCTTTGTGCTGGGAGAGAAGATGAACCCTGATTAGGGGGCGGGGCTTCCCTGACTAGGGGTCCTATAAAGGTAGCAGCCAGTCAGGCAGCGGCACAGGAGCTAGCAAACAGAGCTGTAAACCGGGGAGTTTGAGTGGGAGTTCTGTTGGAGGAGAAGGTATTTGTGTTTGTTTGGTTTTGTATTGGTAGTATCTGTATGTGTAGAGGCTTGGAGGCGCTTTGTGCTGGGAGAGAAGCTGAGCCCTGATTAGTGGGCGGGGCTTCCCTGACTAGGGATCCTATAAAGGTAGCAGCCAGTCAGGCAGCCGCACAGACAGCTGCAGCGGCACAGGAGCTGGCAAACAGAGCTGTAAACAGGGGAGTTTGAATGGGAGTTCTGTTGGAGAAGGTATTTGTGTGTGTTTGGTTTTGTATTGTTAGTATCTCTATGTGTAGGGGCTTTGTGCTGGGAGAGAAGCTGAGCCCTGATTAGGGGGCGGGGCTTCCCTGACTAGGGGTCCTATCAAGGTAGCAGCCAGTCAGGCAGCGGCACAGGAGCTAGCAAACAGAGCTGTAAACAGGGGAGTTTGAGTGGGAGTTCTGTTGGATGAAAAGGTATTTGTGTGTGTGTTTGGTTTTGTATTGGTGGTATCTGTATGTGTAGAGGCTTGGAGGGGCTTTGTGCTGGGAAAGAAGCTGAGCCCTGATTAGTGGGCGGGGCTTCCCTGAGTAGGGGTCCTATAAGGTTGCAGCCAGTCAGGCAGCGGCACAGGAGCTATCAAACAGAGCTGTAAACAGGGGAGTTTGAGTGGGAGTTCTGTTGGAGTAGAAGGTATTTGTGTGTGTTTGGTTTTGTATTGGTAGTATCTGTGTGTGTAGGGGCTTTGTGCTAGGACAGAAGCTGAACCTGATTAGGGGGCGGGGCTTCACTGACTAGGGGTCCTATAAAGGTAGCAGCCAGTCAGGCAGCGGCACAGGAGCTAGCAAACAGAGCTGTAAACAGGGGAGTTTGAGTGGGAGTTCTGTTGGAGGAGAAGGTATTTGTGTGTGTTTGGTTTTGTATTGGTAGTATCTGTATGTGTAGGGGCTTTGTGCTGGGACAGAAGATGAGCCCTGATTAGGGGGCGGGGCCTCACTGACTAGGGGTCCTATAAAGGTAGCAGCCAGTCAAGGAGCGGCACAGACAGCTGCAGCGGCACAGGAGCTAGCAAACAGAGCTGTAAACAGGGGAGTTTGAGTGGGAGTTCTGTTGGAGGAGAAAGTATTTGTGTGTGTTTGGATTTGTATTGGTAGTATTTGTATGTGTAGAGGCTTTGTGCTGGGAGAGAAGCTGAGCCCTGATTAGGGGGCGGGACTTCCCTGACTAGGGGTCCTATAAAGGTAGCAGCCAATCAGGCACGGGACAGACAGCTGCAGCGGCACAGGAGTTAGCAAACAGAGCTGTAAACAGGGGAGTTTGAGTGGGAGTTCTGTTGGAGGAAAAGGTATTTGTTTGTGTGTTTGGTTTTGTATTGGTGGTATCTGTATGTGCAGGGACTTTGTGCTGGGAGAGAAGCTGAGCCGTGATTAGGGGGCGGGGCTTCCCTGACTAGGGGTCCTATAAAGGTTGCAGCCAGTCAGGCAGCGGCACAGGAGCTAGCAAACAGAGCTGTAAACAGGGGAGTTTGAGTGGGAGTTCTGTTGGAGGAGAAGGTATTTGTGTGTGTGTTTGGTTTTGTATTGGTAGTATCTGTATGTGTAGGGACTTTGTGCTGGGAGAGAAGCTGAGCCGTGATTAGGGGGCGGGGCTTCCCTGACTAGGGGTCCTATAAAGGTAGCAGCCAATCAGGCAGCGGCACAGACAGCTGCATCGGCACAGGAGCTAGCAAACAGAGCTGTAAACAGGGGAGTTTGAGTGGGAGTTCTGTTGAAGGAGAAGGTATTTGTGTGTGTTTGGTTTTGTATAGGTGGTATCTGTATGTGTAGGGGCTTGTGTTGGGAGAGAAGCTGAGCCCTGATTAGGGGGCGGGGCTTCCCTGACTAGGGGTCCTATAAAGCTTGCAGCCAGTCAGGCAGCGGCACAGGTGCTATCAAACAGAGCTGTAAACAGGGGAGTTTGAGTGGGAGTTCTGTTGGAGGAGAAGGTATTTGTGTGTGTTTGGATTTGTATTGGTAGTATTTGTATGTGTAGAGGCTTTGTGCTGGGAGAGAAGCTGAGCCCTGATTAGGGGGCGGGGCTTCCCTGACTAGGGGTCCTATAAAGGTAGCAGCTAGTCAGGCAGCGGCACAGGAGCTAGAAAACAGAGCTGTAAACAGGGGAGTTTGAGTGGGAGTTCTGTTGGAGGAGAAGGTATTTGTGTGTGTGTTTGGTTTTGTATTGGTAGTATCTGTATGTGTAGGGGCTTTGTGCTGGGAGAGAAGCTGAGCCGTGATTAGGGGGCGGGGCTTCACTGACTAGGGGTCCAAAAAAGGTATCAGCCAGTCAGGCAGCGGCACAGACAGCTGCAGCGGCACAGGAGCTAGGAAACAGAGCTGTAAACAGGGTAGTTTGAGTGGGAGTTCTGTTGGAGGAGAAGGTATTTGTGGGTGTTTGGTTTTGTATTGGTAGTATCTGTATGTGCAGGGGCTTTGTGCTGGGAGAGAAGCTGAGCCCTGATTAGGGGGCGGGGCTTCCCTGACTAGGGGTCCTATAAGGTTGCAGCCAGTCAGGCAGCGGCACAGGAGCTAGCAAACAGAGATGTAAACAGGGGAGTTTGAGTGGGAGTTCTGTTGGAGGAGAAGGTATTTGTGTGTGTTTGGTTTTGTATTGGTGGTATCTGTGTGTGTAGGGGCTTTGTGCTGGGAGAGAAGCTGAGCCCTGATTAGGGGGCGGGGCTTCCCTGACTAGGGGTCCTATAAAGGTAGCAGCTAGTCAGGCAGCGGCACAGGAGCTAGCAAACAGAGCTGTAAACAGGGGAGTTTGAGTGGGAGTTCTGTTGGAAGAAAAGGTATTTGTGTGTGTGTTTGGTTTTGTATTGGTAGTATCTGTATGTGTAGGGGTTTGTGCTGGGAGAGAAGCTGAGCCGTGATTAGGGGGCGGGGCTTCACTGACTAGGGGTCCAAAAAAGGTATCAGCCAGTCAGGCAGCGGCACAGACAGCTGCAGCGGCACAGGAGCTAGGAAACAGAGCTGTAAACAGGGGAGTTTGAGTGGGAGTTCTTTTGGAGGAGAAGGTATTTGTGGGTGTTTGGTTTTGAATTGGTAGTATCTGTATGTGCAGGGGCTTTGTGCTGGGAGAGAAGCTGAGCCCTGATTAGGGGGCGGGGCTTCCCTGACTAGGGGTCCTATAAAGGTTGCAGCCAGTCAGGCAGCGGCACAGGAACTATCAAACAGAGCTGTAAACAGGGGAGTTTGAGTGGGAGTTCTGTTGGAGGAGAAGGTATTTGTGTGTGTGCTTGGTTTTGTATTGGTAATATCTGTATGTGCAGGGGCTTTGTGCTGGGAGAGAAGCTGAGCCCTGATTAGGGGGCGGGGCTTCCCTGACTAGGGGTCCTATAAAGGTAGCAGCCAGTCAGACAGCGGCACAGGAGCTAGGAAACAGAGCTGTAAACAGGGGAGTTTGAGTGAGAGTTCTGTTGGAGGAGAAGGTATTTGTGGGTGTTTGGTTTTGTATTGGTAGTATCTGTATGTGCAGGGGCTTTGTGCTGGGAGAGAAGCTGAGCCCTGATTCGGGGGCGGGGCTTCCCTGACTAGGGGTCCTATAAAGCTTGCAGCCAGTCAGGCAGCGGCACAGGAGCTAGCAAACAGATCTGTAAACAGGGGAGTTTGAGTGGGAGTTCTGTTGAAGGAGAAGGTATTTGTGCGTGTTTGGTTTTGTATAGGTGGTATCTGTATGTGTAGGGGCTTTGTGTTGGGAGAGAAGCTGAGCCCTGATTAGGGGGCGGGGCTTCCCTGACTAGGGGTCCTATAAAGCTTGCAGCCAGTCAGGCAGTGGCACAGGAGCTATCAAACAGAGCTGTAAACAGGGGAGTTTGAGTTGGAGTTCTGTTGGAGGAGAAGGTATTTGTGTGTGTTTGGTTTTGTATTGGTGGTATCTGTATGTGTAGGGGCTTTGTCCTGGGAGAGGAGCTGAGCCCTGATTAGGGGGCGGGGCTTCCCTGGGTAGGGGTCCTATAAAGGTAGCAGCCAGTCAGGCAGCGGCACAGGAGCTAGCAAACAGAGCTGTAAACAGGGGAGTTTTAGTGGGAGTTCTGTTGGAGGAGAAGGTATTTGTGTGTGTTTGGTTTTGTATTGGTGGTATCTGTATGTGTAGGGGCTTTGTGCTGGGAGAGAAGCTGAGCCCTGATTAGGGGGCGGGGCTTCCCTGACTAGGGGTCCTATAAAGCTTGCAGCCAGTCAGGCAGCGGCACAGGAGCTATCAAACAGAGCTGTAAACAGGGGAGTTTGAGTGGGAGTTCTGTTGGAGGAGAAGGTATTTGTGTGTGTTTGGTTTTCTATTGTTAGTATCTGTATGTGTAGGGGCTTTGTGCTGGGAGAGAAGCTGAGCCCTGATTAGGGGGCGGGGCTTCCCTGACTAGGGGTTCTATAAAGGTAGCAGCCAGTCAGGCAGCGGCACAGGAGCTAGCAAACAGAGCTGTAAACAGGGGAGTTTGAGTGGGAGTTGTGTTGGAGGAGAAGGTATTTGTGTGTGTTTGGTTTTGTATTGTTAGTATCTGTATGTGTAGGGGCTTTGTGCTGGGACAGAAGATGAGCCCTGATTAGGGGGCGGGGCTTCACTGACTAAGGGTCCAAAAAAGATATCAGCCAGTCAGGCAGCGGCACAGACAGCTGCAGCGGCACAGGAGCTAGCAAACAGAGCTGTAAACAGGGGAGTTTGAGTGGGAGTTCTTTTGGAGGAGAAGGTATTTGTGTGTGTTTGGTTTTGTATTGGTGGTATCTGTATGTGTCGGGGCTTTGTGCTGGGAGAGAAGCTGAGCCCTGATTAGGGGGCGGGGCTTCCCTGACTAGAGGTCCTATAAAGGTTGCAGCCAGTCAGGCAGCGGCACAGGAGCTATCAAACAGAGCTGTAAACAGGGGAGTTTGAGTGGGAGTTCTTTTGGAGGAGAAGGTATTTGTGGGTGTTTGGTTTTGTATTGGTATTATCTGTATGTGCAGGGGCTTTGTGCTGGGAGAGAAGCTGAGCCCTGATTAGGGGGCGGGGCTTCCCTGACTAGGGGTCCTATAAAGGTGGAAGCCAGTCAGGCAGCGGCACAGGAGCAATCAAACAGAGCTGTAAACAGGGGAGTTTGAGTGGGAGTTCTTTTGGAGTAGAATGTATTCGTGTGTGTTTGGTTTTGTATTGGTAGTATCTGTATGTGTAGGGGCTTTGTGTTGGGAGAGAAGCTGAGCCCTGATTAGGGGGCGGGGCTTCCCTGACTAGGGGTCCTATAAGGTTGCAGCCAGTCAGGCAGCGGCACAGGAGCTAGCAAACAGAGATGTAAACAGGGGAGTTTGAGTGGGAGTTCTGTTGGAGGAGAAGGTATTTGTGTGTGTTTGGATTTGTATTGGTAGTATTTGTATGTGTAGAGGCTTTGTGCTGGGAGAGAAGCTGAGCCCTGATTAGGGGGCGGGGCTTCCCTGACTAGGGGTCCTATAAAGGTAGCAGCCAATCAGGCAGCGGCACAGACAGCTGCAGCGGCACAGGAGCTACAAACAGAGCTGTAAACAGGGGAGTTTGAGTGGGAGTTCTGTTGGAGGAGAGGGTATTTGTGGGAGTTTGGTTTTGTATTGGTAGTATCTGTATGTGCAGGGGCTTTGTGCTGGGAGAGAAGCTGACCCCTGATTAGGGGGCGGTGCTTCCCTGACTAGGGGTCCTATAAAGGTTGCAGCCAGTCAGGCAGCGCCACAGACAGCTGCAGCGGCACAGGAGCTAGGAAACAGAGCTGTAAACAGGGTAGTTTGAGTGGGAGTTCTGTTGGAGGAGAAGGTATTTGTGGGTGTTTGGTTTTGTATTGGTAGTATCTGTATGTGCAGGGGCTTTGTGCTGGGAGAGAAGCTGAGCCCTGATTAGGGGGCGGGGCTTCCCTGACTAGGGGTCCTATAAAGGTTGGAGCCAGTCAGGCAGCGGCACAGGAGCTAGCAAACAGAGCTGTAAACAGGGGAGTTTGAGAGGGAGTTCTGTTAAAGGAGAAGGTATTTGTGTGTGTTTGGTTTTGTATAGGTGGTATCTGTATGTGTAGGGGCTTTGTGGTGGGAGAGAAGCTGAGCCCTGATTAGGGGGCGGGGCTTCCCTGACTAGGGGTCCTATAAAGCTTGCAGCCAGTCAGGCAGCGGCACAGGCGCTATCAAACAGAGCTGTAAACAGGGGAGTTTGAGTGGGAGTTCTGTTGGAGGAAAAGGTATTTGTGTGTGTGTTTGGTTTTGTATTGGTGGTATCTGTATGTGTAGGCGATTTGTCCTGGGAGAGAAGCTGAGCCCTGATTAGGGGGCGGGGCTTCCCTGACTAGGGGTCCTATAAAGGTAGCTGCCAGTCAGGCAGCGGCACAGGAGCTAGCAAACAGAGCTGTAAACAGGGGAGTTTGAGTGGGAGTTCTGTTGGAGGAGAAGGTATTTGTGTGTGTGTTTGGTTTTGTATTGGTAGTATCTGTATGTGTAGGGGCTTTGTGCTGGGATAGAAGCTGAGGCCTGATTAGGGGGCGGGGCTTGACTGACTAGGGGTCCTATAAAGGTATCAGCCAGTCAGGCAGCGGCACAGACAGCTGCAGCGGCACAGGAGCTAGCAAACAGAGCTGTAAACAGGGGAGTTTGAGTGGGAGTTCTTTTGGAGTAGAATGTATTCGTGTGTGTTTGGTTTTGTATTGGTAGTATCTGTATGTGTAGGGGCTTTGTGTTGGGAGAGAAGCTGAGCCCTGATTAGGGGGCGGGGCTTCCCTGACTAGGGGTCCTATAAGGTTGCAGCCAGTCAGGCAGCGGCACAGGAGCTAGCAAACAGAGATGTAAACAGGGGAGTTTGAGTGGGAGTTCTGTTGGAGGAGAAGGTATTTGTGTGTGTTTGGATTTGTATTGGTAGTATTTGTATGTGTAGAGGCTTTGTGCTGGGAGAGAAGCTGAGCCCTGATTAGGGGGCGGGGCTTCCCTGACTAGGGGTCCTATAAAGGTAGCAGCCAATCAGGCAGCGGCACAGACAGCTGCAGCGGCACAGGAGCTACAAACAGAGCTGTAAACAGGGGAGTTTGAGTGGGAGTTCTGTTGGAGGAGAGGGTATTTGTGGGAGTTTGGTTTTGTATTGGTAGTATCTGTATGTGCAGGGGCTTTGTGCTGGGAGAGAAGCTGACCCCTGATTAGGGGGCGGTGCTTCCCTGACTAGGGGTCCTATAAAGGTTGCAGCCAGTCAGGCAGCGCCACAGACAGCTGCAGCGGCACAGGAGCTAGGAAACAGAGCTGTAAACAGGGTAGTTTGAGTGGGAGTTCTGTTGGAGGAGAAGGTATTTGTGGGTGTTTGGTTTTGTATTGGTAGTATCTGTATGTGCAGGGGCTTTGTGCTGGGAGAGAAGCTGAGCCCTGATTAGGGGGCGGGGCTTCCCTGACTAGGGGTCCTATAAAGGTTGGAGCCAGTCAGGCAGCGGCACAGGAGCTAGCAAACAGAGCTGTAAACAGGGGAGTTTGAGAGGGAGTTCTGTTAAAGGAGAAGGTATTTGTGTGTGTTTGGTTTTGTATAGGTGGTATCTGTATGTGTAGGGGCTTTGTGGTGGGAGAGAAGCTGAGCCCTGATTAGGGGGCGGGGCTTCCCTGACTAGGGGTCCTATAAAGCTTGCAGCCAGTCAGGCAGCGGCACAGGCGCTATCAAACAGAGCTGTAAACAGGGGAGTTTGAGTGGGAGTTCTGTTGGAGGAAAAGGTATTTGTGTGTGTGTTTGGTTTTGTATTGGTGGTATCTGTATGTGTAGGCGATTTGTCCTGGGAGAGAAGCTGAGGCCTGATTAGGGGGCGGGGCTTGACTGACTAGGGGTCCTATAAAGGTATCAGCCAGTCAGGCAGCGGCACAGACAGCTGCAGCGGCACAGGAGCTAGCAAACAGAGCTGTAAACAGGGGAGTTGGAGTGAGAGTTCTGTTGGAGGAGAAGGTATTTGTGTGTGTTTGGATTTGTATTGGTAGTATTTGTATGTGTAGAGTCTTTGTGCTGGGAGAGGAGCTGAGCCCTGATTAGGGGGCGGGGCTTCCCTGACTAGGGGTCCTATAAAGGTAGCAGCCAGTCAGGTAGCGGCACAGGAACTAGCACACAGAGATGTAAACAGGGGAGTTTGAGTGGGAGTTCTGTTGGAGGAGAAGGTATTTGTGTGTGTTTGGATTTGTATTGGTAGTATCTGTATGTGTCGGGGCTTTGTGCTGGGAGAGAAGCTGAGCCGTGATTAGGGGGCGGGTCTTCCCTGACTAGGGGTCCTATAAAGGTAGCAGCCAGTCAGGCAGCGGCACAGACAGCTGCATCGGCACAGGAGCTAGCAAACAGAGCTGTAAACAGGGGATTTTGAGTGGGAGTTCTGTTGGAGGAGAAGGTATTTGTGTGTGTTTGGTTTTGTATTGGTGGTATCTGTATGTGTCGAGGCTTTGTGCTGGGAGAGAAGCTGAGCCCTGATTAGGGGGCGGGGCTTCCCTGACTAGAGGTCCTATAAAGGTTGCAGCCAGTCAGGCAGCGGCACAGGAGCTATCAAACAGAGCTGTAAACAGGGGAGTTTGAGTGGGAGTTCTTTTGGAGGAGAAGGTATTTTTGGGTGTTTGGTTTTGTATTGGTAGTATCTGTATGTGTAGGGGCTTTGTGTTGGGAGAGAAGCTGAGCCCTGATTAGGGGGCGGGGCTTCCCTGACTAGGGGTCCTATAAGGTTGCAGCCAGTCAGGCAGCGGCACAGGAGCTAGCAAACAGAGATGTAAACAGGGGAGTTTGAGTGGGAGTTCTGTTGGAGGAGAAGGTATTTGTGTGTGTTTGGATTTGTATTGGTAGTATTTGTATGTGTAGAGGCTTTGTGCTGGGAGAGAAGCTGAGCCCTGATTAGGGGGCGGGGCTTCCCTGACTAGGGGTCCTATAAAGGTAGCAGCCAATCAGGCAGCGGCACAGACAGCTGCAGCGGCACAGGAGCCCGCAAACAGAGCTGTAAACAGGGGAGTTTGAGTGGGAGTTCTGTTGGAGGAGAAGGTATTTGTGTGTGTTTGGATTTGTATTGGTAGTATCTGTATGTGCAGGGGCTTTGTGCTGGGAGAGAAGCTGAGCCCTGATTAGGGGGCGGGGCTTCCCTGACTAGGGGTCCTATAAAGCTTGCAGCCAGTCAGGCAGCGGCACAGGAGCTATCAAACAGAGCTGTAAACAGGGGAGTTTGAGTGGGAGTTCTGTTGGAGGAGAAGGTATTTGTGTGTGTTTGGTTTTCTATTGTTAGTATCTGTATGTGTATGGGCTTTGTGCTGGGAGAGAAGCTGAGCCCTGATTAGGGGGCGGGACTTCCCTGACTAGGGGTTCTATAAAGGTAGCAGCCAGTCAGGCAGCGGCACAGGAGCTAGCAAACAGAGCTGTAAACAGGGGAGTTTGAGTGGGAGTTCTGTTGGAGGAGAAGGAATTTGTGTGTGTTTGGTTTTGTATTGTTAGTATCTGTATGTGTAGGGGCTTTGTGCTGGGAGAGAAGCTGAGCCCTGATTAGGGGGCGGGGCTTCCCTGACTAGGGGTCCTATAAAGGTAGCAGCCAGTCAGGCAGCGGCACAGGAGCTAGCACACAGAGATGTAAACAGGGGAGTTTGAGTGGGAGTTCTGTTGGTGGAGAAGGTATTTGTGTGTGTTTTTGTATTGGTAGTAT
Organism: Lepidochelys olivacea; assembly: GCF_965140295.1. Lineage (NCBI taxonomy): Eukaryota > Metazoa > Chordata > Testudines > Cheloniidae > Lepidochelys > Lepidochelys olivacea. The sequence goes on from NC_140428.1 coordinate 4,769,749, forward strand.
CTGTATGTGTAGGGCCTTTGTGCTGGGAGAGAAGCTGAGCTGAGATTAGGGGGCGGGGCTTCACTGACTAGGGGTCCTATAAAGGTAGCAGCCAGTCAGGCAGCGGCACAGGAGCTAGCACACAGAGATGTAAACAGGGGAGTTTGAGTGGGAGTACTGTCGGAGTAGAAGGTATTTGTGTGTGTTTGGTTTTGTCTTGGTAGTATCTGTGTGTTGGGGCTTTGTGCTGAGACAGAAGCTGAGCCCTCATTGGGGGGCGGGGCTTCACTGACTAGGGGATCCTATAAAGGTAGCAGCCAGTCAGGTAGCGGCACAGATAGCTGCAGCAGCACAGGAGCTAGCAAACAGAGCTGTAAACAGGGGAGTTTGAGTGGGAGTTCTGTTGGAGGAGAAGGTATTTGTGTGTGTTTGGTTTTGTATTGGTAGTATCTGTATGTGTAGAGGCTTGGAGGGGCTTTGTGCTGGGAGAGAAGCTGAGCCCTTATTAGTGGGCGGGGCTTCCCTGACTAGGGGTCCTATAAGGTTGCAGCCAGTCAGGCAGCGGCACAGGAGCTATCAAACAGAGCTGTAAACAGGGGAGTTTGAGTGGGAGTTCTGTTGGAGGAGAAGGTATTTGTGTGTGTTTGGTTTTGTATTGTTAGTATCTGTATGTGTAGGGGCTTTGTGCTGGGAGAGAAGCTGAGCCCTGATTAGGGGGCGGGGCTTCCCTGACTAGGGGTCCTATAAAGGTAGCAGCCAGTCAGGCAGCGGCACAGGAGCTAGCAAACAGAGCTGTAAACAGGGGAGTTTGAGTGGGAGTTCTGTTGGAGGAAAAGGTATTTGTGTGTGTGTTTGGTTTTGTATTGGTGGTATCTGTATGTGTAGAGGCTTCGAGGGGCTTTGTGCTGGGAAAGAAGCTGAGCCCTGATTAGTGGGCGGGGCTTCCCTGACTAGGGGTCCTATAAGGTTGCAGCCAGTCAGGCAGCGGCACAGGAGCTAGCAAACAGACCTGTAAACAGGGGAGTTTGAGAGGGAGGAGAAGGTATTTGTGTGTGTTTGGTTTTGTATTCTTAGTATCTGTATGTGTAGGGGCTTTGTGCTGGGAGAGAAGCTGAGCCCTGATTAGGGGGCGGGGCTTCACTGACAAGGGTTCCTATAAATGTAGCAGCCAGTCAGGCAGCGGCACAGACAGCTGCAGCGGCACAGGAGCTAGCAAACAGAGCTGTAAACAGGGGGTTTGAGTGGGAGTTCTGTTGGAAGAGAAGGTATTTGTGTGTGTTTGGTTTTGTATTGGTAGTATCTGTATGTGTAGGGGATTTGTGCTGGGAGAGAAGCTGAGCCCTGATTAGGGGGCGGGGCTTTCCTGACTAGGGGTCCTATAAAGGTTGCAGCCAGTCAGGCAGCGGCACAGGAGCTATCAAACAGAGCTGTAAACAGGGGAGCTTGAGTGGGAGTTCTTTTGGAGGAGAAGGTATTTGTGTGTGTTTGGTTTTGTATTGGTAGTATCTTTGTGTGTAGGGGCTTTGTGCTGGGAAAGGAACTGAGCCCTGATTAGGGGGCGGGGCTTGACTGACTAGGGGTCCTATAAAGGTAGCAGCCAGTCAGGCAGCGGCACAGACAGCTGCAGCGGCACAGGAGCTAGCAAACAGAGCTGTAAGCCGGGGAGTTTGAGTGGGAGTTCTGTTGGAGGAGAAGGTATTTGTGTGTGTTTGGTTTTGTATTGGTGGTATCTGTATGTTTAGAGGCTTGGAGGGGCTTTGTGCTGGGAGAGAAGCTGAGCCCTGATTAGGGGGCGGGGCTTCCCTGACTAGGGGTCCTATAAAGGTAGCAGCCACTCAGGCAGCAGCACAGACAGCTGCAGCGGCACAGGAGCTAGCAAACAGAGCTGTAAACAGGGGAGTTTGAGTGGGAGTTCTGTTGGAGGAGAAGGTATTTGTGTGTGTTTGGTTTTGTATTGGTAGTATCTTTGTGTGTAGGGGCTTTGTGCTGGGTGAGAAGCTGAGCCCTGATTAGGGGGCGGGGCTTCCCTGACTGGGGTCCTATAAATGTAGCAGCCAATCAGGCAGCGGCACAGACAGCTGCAGCGGCACAGGAGCTAGCAAACAGAGCTGTAAACAGGGGATTTTGAGTGGGAGTTCTGTTGGAGGAGAAGGTATTTGTGTGTGTTTGGTTTTGTATTGGTGGTATCTGTATGTGTAGGGGCTTTGTGCTGGGAGAGAAGCTGAGCCCTGATTAGGGGGCGGGGCTTCCCTGACTAGGGGTCCTGTAAAGGTTGCAGCCAGTCAGGCAGCGGCACAGGAGCTATCAAACAGAGCTGTAAACAGGGGAGTTTGAGTGGGAGTACTGTCGGAGTAGAAGGTATTTGTGTGTGTTTGGTTTTGTATTGGTAGTATCTCTGTGTGTAGGGGCTTTGTCCTGAGACAGAAGCTGAGCCCTCATTGGGGGGCGGGGCTTCACTGACTAGGGGTCCTATAAAGGTAGCATCCAGTCAGGTAGCGGCACAGACAGCTGCAGCAGCACAGGAGCTAGCAAACAGAGCTGTAAACAGGGGAGTTTGAGTGGGAGTTCTTTTGGAGGAGAAGGTATTTGTGTGTGTTTGGTTTTGTATTGTTAGTATCTGTATGTGTAGGGGCTTTGTGCTGGGAGAGAAGCTGAGCCCTGATTAGGGGGCGGGGCTTCCCTGACTAGGGGTCCTATAAAGGTAGCAGCCAGTCAGGCAGCGGCACAGGAGCTAGCAAACAGAGCTGTGAACAGGGGAGTTTGAGTGGGAGTTCTGTTGGAGGAGAAGGTATTTGTGTGTGTTTTTGTATTGGTAGTATCTGTATGTGTAGGGGCTTCGTGCTGGGAGAGAAGCTGAGCCCTGATTAGGGGGCGGGGCTTCACTGACTAGGGGTCCTATAAAGGTATCAGCCAGTCAGGCAGCGGCACAGACAGCTGCAGCGGCACAGGAGCTATCAAACAGAGCTGTAAACAGGGGAGTTTGAGTGGGAGTACTGTTGGAGTAGAAGGTATTTGTGTGTGTTTGGTTTTGTATTGGTAGTATCTGTGTGTGTAGGGGCTTTGTGCTGGGACAGAAGCTGAGCCCTGATTAGGGGGCGGGGCTTGACTGACTAGGGGTCCTATAAAGGTAGCAGCCAGTCAGGCAGCGGCACAGACAGCTGCAGCGGCACAGGAGCTAGCAAACAGAGCTGTAAACAGGGGAGTTTGAGTGGGAGTTCTGTTGGAGGAGAAGGTATTTGTGTGTGTTTGGTTTTGTATTGGTAGTATCTGTATGTGTAGGGGCTTTGTGCTGGGAGAGAAGCTGAGCCGTGATTAGGGGGCGGGGCTTGACTGACTAGGGGTCCTATAAAGGTAGCAGTCAGTCAGGCAGCGGCACTGACAGCTGCAGCGGCACAGGAGCTAGCAAACAGAGCTGTAAACAGGGGAGTTTGAGTGGGAGTTCTGTTGGAGGAGAAGGTATTTGTGTGTGTTTGGTTTTGTATTGGCAGTATCTGTATGTGTAGGGGCTTTGTGCTGGGAGAGAAGCTGAGCCCTGATTAGGGGGCGGGGCTTGACAGACTAGGGGTCCTATTAAGGTAGCAGTCAGTCAGGCAGCGGCACTGACAGCTGCAGCGGCACAGGAGCTAGCAAACAGAGCTGTAAACAGGGGAGTTTGAGTGGGAGTTCTGTTGGAGGAGAAGGTATTTGTGTGTGTTTGGTTTTGTATTGGCAGTATCTGTATGTGTAGGGGCTTTGTGCTGGGAGAGAAGCTGAGCCCTGATTAGGGGGCGGGGCTTGACTGACTAGGGGTCCTATAAAGGTAGCAGTCAGTCAGGCAGAGGCACTGACAGCTGCAGCGGCACAGGAGCTAGCAAACAGAGCTGTAAACAGGGGAGTTGGAGTGGGAGTTCTGTTGGAGGAGAAGGTATTTGTGTGTGTTTGGTTTTGTATTGGTGGTATCTGTATGTGTAGAGGCTTGGAGGGGCTTTGTGCTGGGAGAGAAGCTGAGCCCTGATTAGTGGGCGTGGCTTCCCTGTCTAGGGGTCCTATAAAGGTTGCAGCCAGTCAGGCAGCGGCACAGGAGCTAGCAAACAGAGCTGTAAACAGGGGGGTTTGAGTGGGAGTTCTGTTGGAGGAGAAGGTATTTGTGTGTGTTTGGTTTTGTATTGGTGGTATCTGTATGTGTAGGGGCTTTGTGCTGGGAGAGAAGCTGAGCCCTGATTAGGGGGCGGGGCTTCCCTGACTAGGGGTCCTGTAAAGGTTGCAGCCAGTCAGGCAGCGGCACAGGAGCTATCAAACAGAGCTGTAAACAGGGGAGTTTGAGTGGGAGTACTGTCGGAGTAGAAGGTATTTGTGTGTGTTTGGTTTTGTATTGGTAGTATCTCTGTGTGTAGGGGCTTTGTCCTGAGACAGAAGCTGAGTCCTCATTGGGGGGCGGGGCTTCACTGACTAGGGGTCCTATAAAGGTAGCAGCCAGTCAGGTAGCGGCACAGACAGCTGCAGCAGCACAGGAGCTAGCAAACAGAGCTGTAAACAGGGGAGTTTGAGTGGGAGTTCTTTTGGAGGAGAAGGTATTTGTGTGTGTTTGGTTTTGTATTGTTAGTATCTGTATGTGTAGGGGCTTTGTGCTGGGAGAGAAGCTGAGCCCTGATTAGGGGGCGGGGCTTCCCTGACTAGGGGTCCGATAAAGGTAGCAGCCAGTCAGGCAGCGGCACAGGAGCTAGCAAACAGAGCTGTGAACAGGGGAGTTTGAGTGGGAGTTCTGTTGGAGGAGAAGGTATTTGTGTGTGTTTTTGTATTGGTAGTATCTGTATGTGTAGGGGCTTCGTGCTGGGAGAGAAGCTGAGCCCTGATTAGGGGGCGGGGCTTCACTGACTAGGGGTCCTATAAAGGTATCAGCCAGTCAGGCAGCGGCACAGACAGCTGCAGCGGCACAGGAGCTATCAAACAGAGCTGTAAACAGGGGAGTTTGAGTGGGAGTTCTGTTGGAGGAGAAGGTATTTGTGTGTGTTTGGTTTTGTATTGGTAGTATCTGTATGTGTAGAGGCTTGGAGGGGCTTTGTGCTGGGAGAGAAGCTGAGCCCTGATTAGTGGGCGGGGCTTCCCTGACTAGGGGTCCTATAAAGGTAGCAGCCAGTCAGGCAGCCGCACAGACAGCTGCAGCGGCACAGGAGCTAGCAAACAGAGCTGTAAACAGGGGAGTTTGAGTGGGAGTTTTGTTGGAGGAGAAGGTATTTGTGTGTGTTTGGTTTTGTATTGTTACTATCTGTATGTGTAGGGGCTTTGTGCTCGGAGAGAAGCTGAGCCCTGATTAGGGGGCGGGGCTTCCCTGACTAGGGGTCCTATAAAGGTAGGAGCCAGTCAGGCAGCGGCACAGGAGCTAGCAAACAGAGCTGTAAACAGGGGAGTTTGAGTGGGAGTTCTGTTGGAGGAGAAGGTTTTTGTGTGTGTTTGGTTTTGTATTGGTAGTATCTGGATGTGTAGAGGCTTGGAGGGGCTTTGTGCTGGGAGAGAAGCTGAGCCCTGATTAGTGGGCGGGGCTTCCCTGACTAGGGGTCCTATAAAGGTAGCAGCCAGTCAGGCAGCGGCACAGACAGCTGCAGCGGCACAGGAGCTAGCAAACAGAGCTGTAAACAGCGGAGTTTGAGTGGGAGTTCTGTTGGAGAAGAAGGTATTTGTGTGTGTTTGGTTTTGTATTGGTAGTATCTGTATGTGTAGGGGCTTTGTGCTGGGAGAGAAACTGAGCCCTGATTAGGGGGCGGGGCTTGACTGACTAGGGGTCCTATAAAGGTAGCAGCCAGTCAGACAGCAGCACAGACAGCTGCAGCGGCACAGGAGCTAGCAAACAGAGCTGTAAACGGGGAGTTTGAGTGGGAGGAGAAGGTATTTGTGTGTGTTTGGTTTTGTATTGTTAGTATCTGTATGTGTAGGGGCTTTGTGCTGGGAGAGAAGCTGAGCCCTGATTAGGGGGCGGGGCTTCACTGACTAGGGGTCCTAAAAAGGTATCAGCCAGTCAGGCAGCGGCACAGACAGCTGCATCGGCACAGGAGCTAGCAAACAGAGCTGTAAACAGGGGATTTTGAGTGGGAGTTCTGTTGGAGGAGAAGGTATTTGTGTGTGTTTGGTTTTGTATTGGTGGTATCTGTATGTGTCGAGGCTTTGTGCTGGGAGAGAAGCTGAGCCCTGATTAGGGGGCGGGGCTTCCCTGACTAGAGGTCCTATAAAGGTTGCAGCCAGTCAGGCAGCGGCACAGGAGCTATCAAACAGAGCTGTAAACAGGGGAGTTTGAGTGGGAGTTCTTTTGGAGGAGAAGGTATTTTTGGGTGTTTGGTTTTGTATTGGTAGTATCTGTATGTGTAGGGGCTTTGTGTTGGGAGAGAAGCTGAGCCCTGATTAGGGGGCGGGGCTTCCCTGACTAGGGGTCCTATAAGGTTGCAGCCAGTCAGGCAGCGGCACAGGAGCTAGCAAACAGAGATGTAAACAGGGGAGTTTGAGTGGGAGTTCTGTTGGAGGAGAAGGTATTTGTGTGTGTTTGGATTTGTATTGGTAGTATTTGTATGTGTAGAGGCTTTGTGCTGGGAGAGAAGCTGAGCCCTGATTAGGGGGCGGGGCTTCCCTGACTAGGGGTCCTATAAAGGTAGCAGCCAATCAGGCAGCGGCACAGACAGCTGCAGCGGCACAGGAGCCCGCAAACAGAGCTGTAAACAGGGGAGTTTGAGTGGGAGTTCTGTTGGAGGAGAAGGTATTTGTGTGTGTTTGGATTTGTATTGGTAGTATCTGTATGTGCAGGGGCTTTGTGCTGGGAGAGAAGCTGAGCCCTGATTAGGGGGCGGGGCTTCCCTGACTAGGGGTCCTATAAAGCTTGCAGCCAGTCAGGCAGCGGCACAGGAGCTATCAAACAGAGCTGTAAACAGGGGAGTTTGAGTGGGAGTTCTGTTGGAGGAGAAGGTATTTGTGTGTGTTTGGTTTTCTATTGTTAGTATCTGTATGTGTATGGGCTTTGTGCTGGGAGAGAAGCTGAGCCCTGATTAGGGGGCGGGGCTTCCCTGACTAGGGGTTCTATAAAGGTAGCAGCCAGTCAGGCAGCGGCACAGGAGCTAGCAAACAGAGCTGTAAACAGGGGAGTTTGAGTGGGAGTTCTGTTGGAGGAGAAGGAATTTGTGTGTGTTTGGTTTTGTATTGTTAGTATCTGTATGTGTAGGGGCTTTGTGCTGGGAGAGAAGCTGAGCCCTGATTAGGGGGCGGGGCTTCCCTGACTAGGGGTCCTATAAAGGTAGCAGCCAGTCAGGCAGCGGCACAGGAGCTAGCACACAGAGATGTAAACAGGGGAGTTTGAGTGGGAGTTCTGTTGGTGGAGAAGGTATTTGTGTGTGTTTTTGTATTGGTAGTATCTGTATGTGTAGGGCCTTTGTGCTGGGAGAGAAGCTGAGCTGAGATTAGGGGGCGGGGCTTCACTGACTAGGGGTCCTATAAAGGTAGCAGCCAGTCAGGCAGCGGCACAGGAGCTAGCACACAGAGATGTAAACAGGGGAGTTTGAGTGGGAGTACTGTCGGAGTAGAAGGTATTTGTGTGTGTTTGGTTTTGTCTTGGTAGTATCTGTGTGTTGGGGCTTTGTGCTGAGACAGAAGCTGAGCCCTCATTGGGGGGCGGGGCTTCACTGACTAGGGGATCCTATAAAGGTAGCAGCCAGTCAGGTAGCGGCACAGATAGCTGCAGCAGCACAGGAGCTAGCAAACAGAGCTGTAAACAGGGGAGTTTGAGTGGGAGTTCTGTTGGAGGAGAAGGTATTTGTGTGTGTTTGGTTTTGTATTGGTAGTATCTGTATGTGTAGAGGCTTGGAGGGGCTTTGTGCTGGGAGAGAAGCTGAGCCCTTATTAGTGGGCGGGGCTTCCCTGACTAGGGGTCCTATAAGGTTGCAGCCAGTCAGGCAGCGGCACAGGAGCTATCAAACAGAGCTGTAAACAGGGGAGTTTGAGTGGGAGTTCTGTTGGAGGAGAAGGTATTTGTGTGTGTTTGGTTTTGTATTGTTAGTATCTGTATGTGTAGGGGCTTTGTGCTGGGAGAGAAGCTGAGCCCTGATTAGGGGGCGGGGCTTCCCTGACTAGGGGTCCTATAAAGGTAGCAGCCAGTCAGGCAGCGGCACAGGAGCTAGCAAACAGAGCTGTAAACAGGGGAGTTTGAGTGGGAGTTCTGTTGGAGGAAAAGGTATTTGTGTGTGTGTTTGGTTTTGTATTGGTGGTATCTGTATGTGTAGAGGCTTCGAGGGGCTTTGTGCTGGGAAAGAAGCTGAGCCCTGATTAGTGGGCGGGGCTTCCCTGACTAGGGGTCCTATAAGGTTGCAGCCAGTCAGGCAGCGGCACAGGAGCTAGCAAACAGACCTGTAAACAGGGGAGTTTGAGAGGCAGGAGAAGGTATTTGTGTGTGTTTGGTTTTGTATTCTTAGTATCTGTATGTGTAGGGGCTTTGTGCTGGGAGAGAAGCTGAGCCCTGATTAGGGGGCGGGGCTTCACTGACAAGGGTTCCTATAAATGTAGCAGCCAGTCAGGCAGCGGCACAGACAGCTGCAGCGGCACAGGAGCTAGCAAACAGAGCTGTAAACAGGGGGTTTGAGTGGGAGTTCTGTTGGAAGAGAAGGTATTTGTGTGTGTTTGGTTTTGTATTGGTAGTATCTGTATGTGTAGGGGATTTGTGCTGGGAGAGAAGCTGAGCCCTGATTAGGGGGCGGGGCTTTCCTGACTAGGGGTCCTATAAAGGTTGCAGCCAGTCAGGCAGCGGCACAGGAGCTATCAAACAGAGCTGTAAACAGGGGAGTTTGAGTGGGAGTTCTTTTGGAGGAGAAGGTATTTGTGTGTGTTTGGTTTTGTATTGGTAGTATCTTTGTGTGTAGGGGCTTTGTGCTGGGAAAGGAACTGAGCCCTGATTAGGGGGCGGGGCTTGACTGACTAGGGGTCCTATAAAGGTAGCAGCCAGTCAGGCAGCGGCACAGACAGCTGCAGCGGCACAGGAGCTAGCAAACAGAGCTGTAAGCCGGGGAGTTTGAGTGGGAGTTCTGTTGGAGGAGAAGGTATTTGTGTGTGTTTGGTTTTGTATTGGTGGTATCTGTATGTTTAGAGGCTTGGAGGGGCTTTGTGCTGGGAGAGAAGCTGAGCCCTGATTAGGGGGCGGGGCTTCCCTGACTAGGGTTCCTATAAAGGTAGCAGCCACTCAGGCAGCAGCACAGACAGCTGCAGCGGCACAGGAGCTAGCAAACAGAGCTGTAAACAGGGGAGTTTGAGTGGGAGTTCTGTTGGAGGAGAAGGTATTTGTGTGTGTTTGGTTTTGTATTGGTAGTATCTTTGTGTGTAGGGGCTTTGTGCTGGGTGAGAAGCTGAGCCCTGATTAGGGGGCGGGGCTTCCCTGACTGGGGTCCTATAAATGTAGCAGCCAATCAGGCAGCGGCACAGACAGCTGCAGCGGCACAGGAGCTAGCAAACAGAGCTGTAAACAGGGGATTTTGAGTGGGAGTTCTGTTGGAGGAGAAGGTATTTGTGTGTGTTTGGTTTTGTATTGGTGGTATCTGTATGTGTAGGGGCTTTGTGCTGGGAGAGAAGCTGAGCCCTGATTAGGGGGCGGGGCTTCCCTGACTAGGGGTCCTGTAAAGGTTGCAGCCAGTCAGGCAGCGGCACAGGAGCTATCAAACAGAGCTGTAAACAGGGGAGTTTGAGTGGGAGTACTGTCGGAGTAGAAGGTATTTGTGTGTGTTTGGTTTTGTATTGGTAGTATCTCTGTGTTTAGGGGCTTTGTCCTGAGACAGAAGCTGAGCCCTCATTGGGGGGCGGGGCTTCACTGACTAGGGGTCCTATAAAGGTAGCAGCCAGTCAGGTAGCGGCACAGACAGCTGCAGCAGCACAGGAGCTAGCAAACAGAGCTGTAAACAGGGGAGTTTGAGTGGGAGTTCTTTTGGAGGAGAAGGTATTTGTGTGTGTTTGGTTTTGTATTGTTAGTATCTGTATGTGTAGGGGCTTTGTGCTGGGAGAGAAGCTGAGCCCTGATTAGGGGGCGGGGCTTCACTGACTAGGGGTCCTATAAAGGTATCAGCCAGTCAGGCAGCGGCACAGACAGCTGCAGCGGCACAGGAGCTATCAAACAGAGCTGTAAACAGGGGAGTTTGAGTGGGAGTACTGTTGGAGTAGAAGGTATTTGTGTTTGTTTGGTTTTGTATTGGTAGTATCTGTGTGTGTAGGGGCTTTGTGCTGGGACAGAAGCTGAGCCCTGATTAGGGGGCGGGGCTTGACTGACTAGGGGTCCTATAAAGGTAGCAGCCAGTCAGGCGGCGGCACAGACAGCTGCAGCGGCACAGGAGCTAGCAAACAGAGCTGTAAACAGGGGAGTTTGAGTGGGAGTTCTGTTGGAGGAGAAGGTATTTGTGTGTGTTTGGTTTTGTATTGGTAGTATCTGTATGTGTAGAGGCTTGGAGGGGCTTTGTGCTGGGAGAGAAGCTGAGCCCTGATTAGTGGGCGGGGCTTCCCTGACTAGGGGTCCTATAAAGGTAGCAGCCAGTCAGGCAGCCGCACAGACAGCTGCAGCGGCACAGGAGCTAGCAAACAGAGCTGTAAACAGGGGAGTTTGAGTGGGAGTTTTGTTGGAGGAGAAGGTATTTGTGTGTGTTTGGTTTTGTATTGTTACTATCTGTATGTGTAGGGGCTTTGTGCTCGGAGAGAAGCTGAGCCCTGATTAGGGGGCGGGGCTTCCCTGACTAGGGGTCCTATAAAGGTAGGAGCCAGTCAGGCAGCGGCACAGACAGCTGCAGCGGCACAGGAGCTAGCAAACAGAGCTGTAAACAGGGGAGTTTGAGTGGGAGTTCTGTTGGAGGAGAAGGTATTTGTGTGTGTTTGGTTTTGTATTGGTAGTATCTTTGTGTGTAGGGGCTTTGTGCTGGGTGAGAAGCTGAGCCCTGATTAGGGGGCGGGGCTTCCCTGACTGGGGTCCTATAAATGTAGCAGCCAATCAGGCAGCGGCACAGACAGCTGCAGCGGCACAGGAGCTAGCAAACAGAGCTGTAAACAGGGGATTTTGAGTGGGAGTTCTGTTGGAGGAGAAGGTATTTGTGTGTGTTTGGTTTTGTATTGGTGGTATCTGTATGTGTAGGGGCTTTGTGCTGGGAGAGAAGCTGAGCCCTGATTAGGGGGCGGGGCTTCCCTGACTAGGGGTCCTGTAAAGGTTGCAGCCAGTCAGGCAGCGGCACAGGAGCTATCAAACAGAGCTGTAAACAGGGGAGTTTGAGTGGGAGTACTGTCGGAGTAGAAGGTATTTGTGTGTGTTTGGTTTTGTATTGGTAGTATCTCTGTGTGTAGGGGCTTTGTCCTGAGACAGAAGCTGAGCCCTCATTGGGGGGCGGGGCTTCACTGACTAGGGGTCCTATAAAGGTAGCAGCCAGTCAGGTAGCGGCACAGACAGCTGCAGCAGCACAGGAGCTAGCAAACAGAGCTGTAAACAGGGGAGTTTGAGTGGGAGTTCTTTTGGAGGAGAAGGTATTTGTGTGTGTTTGGTTTTGTATTGTTAGTATCTGTATGTGTAGGGGCTTTGTGCTGGGAGAGAAGCTGAGCCCTGATTAGGGGGCGGGGCTTCCCTGACTAGGGGTCCTATAAAGGTAGCAGCCAGTCAGGCAGCGGCACAGGAGCTAGCAAACAGAGCTGTGAACAGGGGAGTTTGAGTGGGAGTTCTGTTGGAGGAGAAGGTATTTGTGTGTGTTTTTGTATTGGTAGTATCTGTATGTGTAGGGGCTTCGTGCTGGGAGAGAAGCTGAGCCCTGATTAGGGGGCGGGGCTTCACTGACTAGGGGTCCTATAAAGGTATCAGCCAGTCAGGCAGCGGCACAGACAGCTGCAGCGGCACAGGAGCTATCAAACAGAGCTGTAAACAGGGGAGTTTGAGTGGGAGTACTGTTGGAGTAGAAGGTATTTGTGTGTGTTTGGTTTTGTATTGGTAGTATCTGTGTGTGTAGGGGCTTTGTGCTGGGACAGAAGCTGAGCCCTGATTAGGGGGCGGGGCTTGACTGACTAGGGGTCCTATAAAGGTAGCAGCCAGTCAGGCGGCGGCACAGACAGCTGCAGCGGCACAGGAGCTAGCAAACAGAGCTGTAAACAGGGGAGTTTGAGTGGGAGTTCTGTTGGAGGAGAAGGTATTTGTGTGTGTTTGGTTTTGTATTGGTAGTATCTGTATGTGTAGAGGCTTGGAGGGGCTTTGTGCTGGGAGAGAAGCTGAGCCCTGATTAGTGGGCGGGGCTTCCCTGACTAGGGGTCCTATAAAGGTAGCAGCCAGTCAGGCAGCCGCACAGACAGCTGCAGCGGCACAGGAGCTAGCAAACAGAGCTGTAAACAGGGGAGTTTGAGTGGGAGTTTTGTTGGAGGAGAAGGTATTTGTGTGTGTTTGGTTTTGTATTGTTACTATCTGTATGTGTAGGGGCTTTGTGCTCGGAGAGAAGCTGAGCCCTGATTAGGGGGCGGGGCTTCCCTGACTAGGGGTCCTATAAAGGTAGGAGCCAGTCAGGCAGCGGCACAGGAGCTAGCAAACAGAGCTGTAAACAGGGGAGTTTGAGTGGGAGTTCTGTTGGAGGAGAAGGTTTTTGTGTGTGTTTGGTTTTGTATTGGTAGTATCTGGATGTGTAGAGGCTTGGAGGGGCTTTGTGCTGGGAGAGAAGCTGAGCCCTGATTAGTGGGCGGGGCTTCCCTGACTAGGGGTCCTATAAAGGTAGCAGCCAGTCAGGCAGCGGCACAGACAGCTGCAGCGGCACAGGAGCTAGCAAACAGAGCTGTAAACAGCGGAGTTTGAGTGGGAGTTCTGTTGGAGAAGAAGGTATTTGTGTGTGTTTGGTTTTGTATTGGTAGTATCTGTATGTGTAGGGGCTTTGTGCTGGGAGAGAAACTGAGCCCTGATTAGGGGGCGGGGCTTGACTGACTAGGGGTCCTATAAAGGTAGCAGCCAGTCAGGCAGCAGCACAGACAGCTGCAGCGGCACAGGAGCTAGCAAACAGAGCTGTAAACGGGGAGTTTGAGTGGGAGGAGAAGGTATTTGTGTGTGTTTGGTTTTGTATTGTTAGTATCTGTATGTGTAGGGGCTTTGTGCTGGGAGAGAAGCTGAGCCCTGATTAGGGGGCGGGGCTTCACTGACTAGGGGTCCTAAAAAGGTATCAGCCAGTCAGGCAGCGGCACAGACAGCTGCATCGGCACAGGAGCTAGCAAACAGAGCTGTAAACAGGGGATTTTGAGTGGGAGTTCTGTTGGAGGAGAAGGTATTTGTGTGTGTTTGGTTTTGTATTGGTGGTATCTGTATGTGTCGAGGCTTTGTGCTGGGAGAGAAGCTGAGCCCTGATTAGGGGGCGGGGCTTCCCTGACTAGAGGTCCTATAAAGGTTGCAGCCAGTCAGGCAGCGGCACAGGAGCTATCAAACAGAGCTGTAAACAGGGGAGTTTGAGTGGGAGTTCTTTTGGAGGAGAAGGTATTTTTGGGTGTTTGGTTTTGTATTGGTAGTATCTGTATGTGTAGGGGCTTTGTGTTGGGAGAGAAGCTGAGCCCTGATTAGGGGGCGGGGCTTCCCTGACTAGGGGTCCTATAAGGTTGCAGCCAGTCAGGCAGCGGCACAGGAGCTAGCAAACAGAGATGTAAACAGGGGAGTTTGAGTGGGAGTTCTGTTGGAGGAGAAGGTATTTGTGTGTGTTTGGATTTGTATTGGTAGTATTTGTATGTGTAGAGGCTTTGTGCTGGGAGAGAAGCTGAGCCCTGATTAGGGGGCGGGGCTTCCCTGACTAGGGGTCCTATAAAGGTAGCAGCCAATCAGGCAGCGGCACAGACAGCTGCAGCGGCACAGGAGCCCGCAAACAGAGCTGTAAACAGGGGAGTTTGAGTGGGAGTTCTGTTGGAGGAGAAGGTATTTGTGTGTGTTTGGATTTGTATTGGTAGTATCTGTATGTGCAGGGGCTTTGTGCTGGGAGAGAAGCTGAGCCCTGATTAGGGGGCGGGGCTTCCCTGACTAGGGGTCCTATAAAGCTTGCAGCCAGTCAGGCAGCGGCACAGGAGCTATCAAACAGAGCTGTAAACAGGGGAGTTTGAGTGGGAGTTCTGTTGGAGGAGAAGGTATTTGTGTGTGTTTGGTTTTCTATTGTTAGTATCTGTATGTGTATGGGCTTTGTGCTGGGAGAGAAGCTGAGCCCTGATTAGGGGGCGGGGCTTCCCTGACTAGGGGTTCTATAAAGGTAGCAGCCAGTCAGGCAGCGGCACAGGAGCTAGCAAACAGAGCTGTAAACAGGGGAGTTTGAGTGGGAGTTCTGTTGGAGGAGAAGGAATTTGTGTGTGTTTGGTTTTGTATTGTTAGTATCTGTATGTGTAGGGGCTTTGTGCTGGGAGAGAAGCTGAGCCCTGATTAGGGGGCGGGGCTTCCCTGACTAGGGGTCCTATAAAGGTAGCAGCCAGTCAGGCAGCGGCACAGGAGCTAGCACACAGAGATGTAAACAGGGGAGTTTGAGTGGGAGTACTGTCGGAGTAGAAGGTATTTGTGTGTGTTTGGTTTTGTCTTGGTAGTATCTGTGTGTTGGGGCTTTGTGCTGAGACAGAAGCTGAGCCCTCATTGGGGGGCGGGGCTTCACTGACTAGGGGATCCTATAAAGGTAGCAGCCAGTCAGGTAGCGGCACAGATAGCTGCAGCAGCACAGGAGCTAGCAAACAGAGCTGTAAACAGGGGAGTTTGAGTGGGAGTTCTGTTGGAGGAGAAGGTATTTGTGTGTGTTTGGTTTTGTATTGGTAGTATCTGTATGTGTAGAGGCTTGGAGGGGCTTTGTGCTGGGAGAGAAGCTGAGCCCTTATTAGTGGGCGGGGCTTCCCTGACTAGGGGTCCTATAAGGTTGCAGCCAGTCACGTAGCGGCACAGGAGCTATCAAACAGAGCTGTAAACAGGGGAGTTTGAGTGGGAGTTCTGTTGGAGGAGAAGGTATTTGTGTGTGTTTGGTTTTGTATTGTTAGTATCTGTATGTGTAGGGGCTTTGTGCTGGGAGAGAAGCTGAGCCCTGATTAGGGGGCGGGGCTTCCCTGACTAGGGGTCCTATAAAGGTAGCAGCCAGTCAGGCAGCGGCACAGGAGCTAGCAAACAGAGCTGTAAACAGGGGAGTTTGAGTGGGAGTTCTGTTGGAGGAAAAGGTATTTGTGTGTGTGTTTGGTTTTGTATTGGTGGTATCTGTATGTGTAGAGGCTTCGAGGGGCTTTGTGCTGGGAAAGAAGCTGAGCCCTGATTAGTGGGCGGGGCTTCCCTGACTAGGGGTCCTATAAGGTTGCAGCCAGTCAGGCAGCGGCACAGGAGCTAGCAAACAGACCTGTAAACAGGGGAGTTTGAGAGGGAGGAGAAGGTATTTGTGTGTGTTTGGTTTTGTATTCTTAGTATCTGTATGTGTAGGGGCTTTGTGCTGGGAGAGAAGCTGAGCCCTGATTAGGGGGCGGGGCTTCACTGACAAGGGTTCCTATAAATGTAGCAGCCAGTCAGGCAGCGGCACAGACAGCTGCAGCGGCACAGGAGCTAGCAAACAGAGCTGTAAACAGGGGGTTTGAGTGGGAGTTCTGTTGGAAGAGAAGGTATTTGTGTGTGTTTGGTTTTGTATTGGTAGTATCTGTATGTGTAGGGGATTTGTGCTGGGAGAGAAGCTGAGCCCTGATTAGGGGGCGGGGCTTTCCTGACTAGGGGTCCTATAAAGGTTGCAGCCAGTCAGGCAGCGGCACAGGAGCTATCAAACAGAGCTGTAAACAGGGGAGTTTGAGTGGGAGTTCTTTTGGAGGAGAAGGTATTTGTGTGTGTTTGGTTTTGTATTGGTAGTATCTTTGTGTGTAGGGGCTTTGTGCTGGGAAAGGAACTGAGCCCTGATTAGGGGGCGGGGCTTGACTGACTAGGGGTCCTATAAAGGTAGCAGCCAGTCAGGCAGCGGCACAGACAGCTGCAGCGGCACAGGAGCTACCAACAGAGCTGTAAGCCGGGGAGTTTGAGTGGGAGTTCTGTTGGAGGAGAAGGTATTTGTGTGTGTTTGGTTTTGTATTGGTGGTATCTGTATGTTTAGAGGCTTGGAGGGGCTTTGTGCTGGGAGAGAAGCTGAGCCCTGATTAGGGGGCGGGGCTTCCCTGACTAGGGGTCCTATAAAGGTAGCAGCCACTCAGGCAGCAGCACAGACAGCTGCAGCGGCACAGGAGCTAGCAAACAGAGCTGTAAACAGGGGAGTTTGAGTGGGAGTTCTGTTGGAGGAGAAGGTATTTGTGTGTGTTTGGTTTTGTATTGGTAGTATCTTTGTGTGTAGGGGCTTTGTGCTGGGTGAGAAGCTGAGCCCTGATTAGGGGGCGGGGCTTCCCTGACTGGGGTCCTATAAATGTAGCAGCCAATCAGGCAGCGGCACAGACAGCTGCAGCGGCACAGGAGCTAGCAAACAGAGCTGTAAACAGGGGATTTTGAGTGGGAGTTCTGTTGGAGGAGAAGGTATTTGTGTGTGTTTGGTTTTGTATTGGTGGTATCTGTATGTGTAGGGGCTTTGTGCTGGGAGAGAAGCTGAGCCCTGATTAGGGGGCGGGGCTTCCCTGACTAGGGGTCCTGTAAAGGTTGCAGCCAGTCAGGCAGCGGCACAGGAGCTATCAAACAGAGCTGTAAACAGGGGAGTTTGAGTGGGAGTACTGTCGGAGTAGAAGGTATTTGTGTGTGTTTGGTTTTGTATTGGTAGTATCTCTGTGTGTAGGGGCTTTGTCCTGAGACAGAAGCTGAGCCCTCATTGGGGGGCGGGGCTTCACTGACTAGGGGTCCTATAAAGGTAGCAGCCAGTCAGGTAGCGGCACAGACAGCTGCAGCAGCACAGGAGCTAGCAAACAGAGCTGTAAACAGGGGAGTTTGAGTGGGAGTTCTTTTGGAGGAGAAGGTATTTGTGTGTGTTTGGTTTTGTATTGTTAGTATCTGTATGTGTAGGGGCTTTGTGCTGGGAGAGAAGCTGAGCCCTGATTAGGGGGCGGGGCTTCACTGACTAGGGGTCCTATAAAGGTATCAGCCAGTCAGGCAGCGGCACAGACAGCTGCAGCGGCACAGGAGCTATCAAACAGAGCTGTAAACAGGGGAGTTTGAGTGGGAGTACTGTTGGAGTAGAAGGTATTTGTGTTTGTTTGGTTTTGTATTGGTAGTATCTGTGTGTGTAGGGGCTTTGTGCTGGGACAGAAGCTGAGCCCTGATTAGGGGGCGGGGCTTGACTGACTAGGGGTCCTATAAAGGTAGCAGCCAGTCAGGCGGCGGCACAGACAGCTGCAGCGGCACAGGAGCTAGCAAACAGAGCTGTAAACAGGGGAGTTTGAGTGGGAGTTCTGTTGGAGGAGAAGGTATTTGTGTGTGTTTGGTTTTGTATTGGTAGTATCTGTATGTGTAGAGGCTTGGAGGGGCTTTGTGCTGGGAGAGAAGCTGAGCCCTGATTAGTGGGCGGGGCTTCCCTGACTAGGGGTCCTATAAAGGTAGCAGCCAGTCAGGCAGCCGCACAGACAGCTGCAGCGGCACAGGAGCTAGCAAACAGAGCTGTAAACAGGGGAGTTTGAGTGGGAGTTTTGTTGGAGGAGAAGGTATTTGTGTGTGTTTGGTTTTGTATTGTTACTATCTGTATGTGTAGGGGCTTTGTGCTCGGAGAGAAGCTGAGCCCTGATTAGGGGGCGGGGCTTCCCTGACTAGGGGTCCTATAAAGGTAGGAGCCAGTCAGGCAGCGGCACAGACAGCTGCAGCGGCACAGGAGCTAGCAAACAGAGCTGTAAACAGGGGAGTTTGAGTGGGAGTTCTGTTGGAGGAGAAGGTATTTGTGTGTGTTTGGTTTTGTATTGGTAGTATCTTTGTGTGTAGGGGCTTTGTGCTGGGTGAGAAGCTGAGCCCTGATTAGGGGGCGGGGCTTCCCTGACTGGGGTCCTATAAATGTAGCAGCCAATCAGGCAGCGGCACAGACAGCTGCAGCGGCACAGGAGCTAGCAAACAGAGCTGTAAACAGGGGATTTTGAGTGGGAGTTCTGTTGGAGGAGAAGGTATTTGTGTGTGTTTGGTTTTGTATTGGTGGTATCTGTATGTGTAGGGGCTTTGTGCTGGGAGAGAAGCTGAGCCCTGATTAGGGGGCGGGGCTTCCCTGACTAGGGGTCCTGTAAAGGTTGCAGCCAGTCAGGCAGCGGCACAGGAGCTATCAAACAGAGCTGTAAACAGGGGAGTTTGAGTGGGAGTACTGTCGGAGTAGAAGGTATTTGTGTGTGTTTGGTTTTGTATTGGTAGTATCTCTGTGTGTAGGGGCTTTGTCCTGAGACAGAAGCTGAGCCCTCATTGGGGGGCGGGGCTTCACTGACTAGGGGTCCTATAAAGGTAGCAGCCAGTCAGGTAGCGGCACAGACAGCTGCAGCAGCACAGGAGCTAGCAAACAGAGCTGTAAACAGGGGAGTTTGAGTGGGAGTTCTTTTGGAGGAGAAGGTATTTGTGTGTGTTTGGTTTTGTATTGTTAGTATCTGTATGTGTAGGGGCTTTGTGCTGGGAGAGAAGCTGAGCCCTGATTAGGGGGCGGGGCTTCCCTGACTAGGGGTCCTATAAAGGTAGCAGCCAGTCAGGCAGCGGCACAGGAGCTAGCAAACAGAGCTGTGAACAGGGGAGTTTGAGTGGGAGTTCTGTTGGAGGAGAAGGTATTTGTGTGTGTTTTTGTATTGGTAGTATCTGTATGTGTAGGGGCTTCGTGCTGGGAGAGAAGCTGAGCCCTGATTAGGGGGCGGGGCTTCACTGACTAGGGGTCCTATAAAGGTATCAGCCAGTCAGGCAGCGGCACAGACAGCTGCAGCGGCACAGGAGCTATCAAACAGAGCTGTAAACAGGGGAGTTTGAGTGGGAGTACTGTTGGAGTAGAAGGTATTTGTGTGTGTTTGGTTTTGTATTGGTAGTATCTGTGTGTGTAGGGGCTTTGTGCTGGGACAGAAGCTGAGCCCTGATTAGGGGGCGGGGCTTGACTGACTAGGGGTCCTATAAAGGTAGCAGCCAGTCAGGCAGCGGCACAGACAGCTGCAGCGGCACAGGAGCTAGCAAACAGAGCTGTAAACAGGGGAGTTTGAGTGGGAGTTCTGTTGGAGGAGAAGGTATTTGTGTGTGTTTGGTTTTGTATTGGTAGTATCTGTATGTGTAGGGGCTTTGTGCTGGGAGAGAAGCTGAGCCGTGATTAGGGGGCGGGGCTTGACTGACTAGGGGTCCTATAAAGGTAGCAGTCAGTCAGGCAGCGGCACTGACAGCTGCAGCGGCACAGGAGCTAGCAAACAGAGCTGTAAACAGGGGAGTTTGAGTGGGAGTTCTGTTGGAGGAGAAGGTATTTGTGTGTGTTTGGTTTTGTATTGGCAGTATCTGTATGTGTAGGGGCTTTGTGCTGGGAGAGAAGCTGAGCCCTGATTAGGGGGCGGGGCTTGACAGACTAGGGGTCCTATTAAGGTAGCAGTCAGTCAGGCAGCGGCACTGACAGCTGCAGCGGCACAGGAGCTAGCAAACAGAGCTGTAAACAGGGGAGTTTGAGTGGGAGTTCTGTTGGAGGAGAAGGTATTTGTGTGTGTTTGGTTTTGTATTGGCAGTATCTGTATGTGTAGGGGCTTTGTGCTGGGAGAGAAGCTGAGCCCTGATTAGGGGGCGGGGCTTGACTGACTAGGGGTCCTATAAAGGTAGCAGTCAGTCAGGCAGAGGCACTGACAGCTGCAGCGGCACAGGAGCTAGCAAACAGAGCTGTAAACAGGGGAGTTGGAGTGGGAGTTCTGTTGGAGGAGAAGGTATTTGTGTGTGTTTGGTTTTGTATTGGTGGTATCTGTATGTGTAGAGGCTTGGAGGGGCTTTGTGCTGGGAGAGAAGCTGAGCCCTGATTAGTGGGCGTGGCTTCCCTGTCTAGGGGTCCTATAAAGGTTGCAGCCAGTCAGGCAGCGGCACAGGAGCTAGCAAACAGAGCTGTAAACAGGGGGGTTTGAGTGGGAGTTCTGTTGGAGGAGAAGGTATTTGTGTGTGTTTGGTTTTGTATTGGTGGTATCTGTATGTGTAGGGGCTTTGTGCTGGGAGAGAAGCTGAGCCCTGATTAGGGGGCGGGGCTTCCCTGACTAGGGGTCCTGTAAAGGTTGCAGCCAGTCAGGCAGCGGCACAGGAGCTATCAAACAGAGCTGTAAACAGGGGAGTTTGAGTGGGAGTACTGTCGGAGTAGAAGGTATTTGTGTGTGTTTGGTTTTGTATTGGTAGTATCTCTGTGTGTAGGGGCTTTGTCCTGAGACAGAAGCTGAGTCCTCATTGGGGGGCGGGGCTTCACTGACTAGGGGTCCTATAAAGGTAGCAGCCAGTCAGGTAGCGGCACAGACAGCTGCAGCAGCACAGGAGCTAGCAAACAGAGCTGTAAACAGGGGAGTTTGAGTGGGAGTTCTTTTGGAGGAGAAGGTATTTGTGTGTGTTTGGTTTTGTATTGTTAGTATCTGTATGTGTAGGGGCTTTGTGCTGGGAGAGAAGCTGAGCCCTGATTAGGGGGCGGGGCTTCCCTGACTAGGGGTCCTATAAAGGTAGCAGCCAGTCAGGCAGCGGCACAGGAGCTAGCAAACAGAGCTGTGAACAGGGGAGTTTGAGTGGGAGTTCTGTTGGAGGAGAAGGTATTTGTGTGTGTTTTTGTATTGGTAGTATCTGTATGTGTAGGGGCTTCGTGCTGGGAGAGAAGCTGAGCCCTGATTAGGGGGCGGGGCTTCACTGACTAGGGGTCCTATAAAGGTATCAGCCAGTCAGGCAGCGGCACAGACAGCTGCAGCGGCACAGGAGCTATCAAACAGAGCTGTAAACAGGGGAGTTTGAGTGGGAGTACTGTTGGAGTAGAAGGTATTTGTGTTTGTTTGGTTTTGTATTGGTAGTATCTGTGTGTGTAGGGGCTTTGTGCTGGGACAGAAGCTGAGCCCTGATTAGGGGGCGGGGCTTGACTGACTAGGGGTCCTATAAAGGTAGCAGCCAGTCAGGCGGCGGCACAGACAGCTGCAGCGGCACAGGAGCTAGCAAACAGAGCTGTAAACAGGGGAGTTTGAGTGGGAGTTCTGTTGGAGGAGAAGGTATTTGTGTGTGTTTGGTTTTGTATTGGTAGTATCTGTATGTGTAGAGGCTTGGAGGGGCTTTGTGCTGGGAGAGAAGCTGAGCCCTGATTAGTGGGCGGGGCTTCCCTGACTAGGGGTCCTATAAAGGTAGCAGCCAGTCAGGCAGCCGCACAGACAGCTGCAGCGGCACAGGAGCTGGCAAACAGAGCTGTAAACAGGGGAGTTTGAGTGGGAGTTTTGTTGGAGGAGAAGGTATTTGTGTGTGTTTGGTTTTGTATTGTTACTATCTGTATGTGTAGGGGCTTTGTGCTCGGAGAGAAGCTGAGCCCTGATTAGGGGGCGGGGCTTCCCTGACTAGGGGTCCTATAAAGGTAGGAGCCAGTCAGGCAGCGGCACAGGAGCTAGCAAACAGAGCTGTAAACAGGGGAGTTTGAGTGGGAGTTCTGTTGGAGGAGAAGGTTTTTGTGTGTGTTTGGTTTTGTATTGGTAGTATCTGGATGTGTAGAGGCTTGGAGGGGCTTTGTGCTGGGAGAGAAGCTGAGCCCTGATTAGTGGGCGGGGCTTCCCTGACTAGGGGTCCTATAAAGGTAGCAGCCAGTCAGGCAGCCGCACAGACAGCTGCAGCGGCACAGGAGCTAGCAAACAGAGCTGTAAACAGGGGAGTTTGAGTGGGAGTTCTGTTGGAGGAGAAGGTATTTGTGTGTGTTTGGTTTTGCATTGTTAGTATATGTATGTGTAGGGGCTTTGTGCTGGGAGAGAAGCTGAGCCCTGATTAGGGGGCGGGGCTTCCCTGACTAGGGGTCCTATAAAGGTAGCAGCCAGTCAGGCAGCAGCACAGGAGCTAGCAAACAGAGCTGTAAACGGGGGAGTTTGAGTGGGAGTTCTGTTGGAGGAAAAGGTATTTGTGTGTGTGTTTGGTTTTGTATTGGTGGTATCTGTATGTGTAGAGGCTTGGAGGGGTTTTGTGCTGGGAAAGAAGCTGAGCCCTGATTAGTGGGCGGGGCTTCCCTGACTAGGGGTCCTATAAGGTTGCAGCCAGTCAGCCAGCGGCACAGGAGCTATCAAACAGAGCTGTAAACAGGGGAGTTTGAGTGGGAGTTCTGTTGGAGTAGAAGGTATTTGTGTGTGTTTGGTTTTGTATTGGTAGTATCTGTGTGTGTAGGGGCTTTGTGCTGGGAGAGAAGCTGAGCCCTGATTAGGGGGCGGGGCTTCACTGACTAGGGGTCCTATAAATGTAGCAGCCAGTCAGGCAGCGGCACAGACAGCTGCAGCGGCACAGGAGCTAGCAAACAGAGCTGTAAACAGGGGGTTTGAGTGGGAGTTCTGTTGGAGGAGAAGGTATTTGTGTGTTTTTGGTTTTGTATTGGTAGTATCTGTATGTGTAGGGGCTTTGTGCTGGGAGAGAAGCTGAGCCCTGATTGGGGGCAGGGCTTCCCTGACTAGGGGTCCTATAAAGGTTGCAGCCAGTCAGGCAGCGGCACAGGAGCTATCAAACAGAGCTGTAAACAGGGGAGTTTGAGTGGGAGTACTGTTGGAGTAGAAGGTATTTGTGTGTGTTTGGTTTTGTATTAGTAGTATGTGTATGTGTAGGGGCTTTGTGCTGGGAGAGAAGCTGAGCCGTGATTAGGGGGCGGGGCTTCCCTGACTAGGGGTCCTATAAAGGTAGCAGCGAGTCAGGCAGCGGCACAGGAGCTAGCAAACAGAGCTGTAAACAGGGGAGTTTGAGTGGGAGTTCTGTTGGAGGAGAAGGTATTTATGTGTGTTTGATTTTGTATTGGCAGTATCTGTATGTGTAGGGGCTTTGTGCTGGGAGAGAAGCTGAGCCCTGATTAGGGGGCGGGGCTTGACTGACTAGGGGTCCTATAAAGGTAGCAGTCAGTCAGGCAGCGGCACTGACAGCTGCAGCGGCACAGGAGCTAGCAAACAGAGCTGTAAACAGGGGAGTTTGAGTGGGAGTTCTGTTGGAGGAGAAGGTATTTGTGTGTGTTTGGTTTTGTATTGGCAGTATCTGTATGTGTAGGGGCTTTGTGCTGGGAGAGAAGCTGAGCCCTGATTAGGGGGCGGGGCTTGACTGACTAGGGGTCCTATAAAGGCAGCAGTCAGTCAGGCAGAGGCACTGACAGCTGCAGCGGCACAGGAGCTAGCAAACAGAGCTGTAAACAGGGGAGTTGGAGTGGGAGTTCTGTTGGAGGAGAAGGTATTTGTGTGTGTTTGGTTTTGTATTGGTGGTATCTGTATGTGTAGGGGCTTTGTGCTGGGACAGAAGATGAGCCCTGATTAGGGGGCGGGGCTTCCCTGACTAGGGGTCCTATAAAGGTAGCAGCCAGTCAGGCAGCGGCACAGGGGCTAGCAAACAGAGCTGTAAACAGGGGAGTTTGAGTGGGAGTTCCGTTGGAGGAGAAGGTATTTGTGGGTGTTTGGTTTTGTATTGGTAGTATCTGTATGTGCAGGGTCTTTGTGCTGGGAGAGAAGCTGAGCCCTGATTAGGGGGCGGGGCTTCCCTGACTAGGGGTCCTATAAAGGTAGCAGCCAGTCAGGCAGCGGCACAGGAGCTAGCAAACAGAGCTGTAAACAGGGGAGTTTGAGTGGGAGTTCTGTTGGAGGAGAAGGTATTTGTGTGTGTTTGGTTTTGTATTGGTAGTATCTGTATGTGTAGGGGCTTTGTGCTGGGAGAGAAGCTGAGCCGTGATTAGGGGGCGGGGCTTCCCTGACTAGGGGTCCTATAAAGGTAGCAGCGAGTCAGGCAGCGGCACAGGAGCTAGCAAACAGAGCTGTAAACAGGGGAGTTTGAGTGGGAGTTCTGTTGGAGGAGAAGGTATTTGTGTGTGTTTGGTTTTGTATTGGTAGTATCTGTATGTGTACGGGCTTTGTGCTGGGAGAGAAGCTGAGCCGTGATTAGGAGGCGGGGCTTCACTGACTAGGGGTCCTATAAAGGTAGCAGCCAATCAGGGAGCGGCACAGACAGCTGCAGCGGCACAGGAGCTAACAAACAGAGGTGTAAACAGGGGAGTTTGAGTGGGAGTTCTGTTGGAGGAAAAGGTATTTGTGTGTGTGTTTGGTTTTGTATTGGTGGTATCTGTATGTGTAGAGGCTTGGAGGGGCTTTGTGCTGGGAGAGAAGCTGAGCCCTGATTAGTGGGCGTGGCTTCCCTGTCTAGGGGTCCTATAAAGGTTGCAGCCAGTCAGGCAGCGGCACAGGAGCTAGCAAACAGAGCTGTAAACAGGGGTGTTGGAGTGGGAGTTCTGTTGGAGAAGAAGGTATTTGTGTGTGTTTGGTTTTGTATTGGTGGTATCTGTATGTGTAGGGGCTTTGTCCTGGGAGAGAAGCTGAGCCCTGATTACGGGGCAGGGCTTCCCTGACTAGGGGTTCTATAAAGGTAGCAGCCAGTCAGGCAGCGGCACAGGAGCTAGCAAACAGAGCTGTAAACAGGGGAGTTTGAGTGGGAGTTCTGTTGGAGGAGAAGGTATTTGTGTGTGTTTGGTTTTTTATTTGTGGTATCTGTATGTGTAGGGGCTTTGTCCTGGGAGAGAAGCTGAGCCCTGATTAGGGGGCGGGGATTCCCTGGGTAGGGGTCCTATAAAGGTAGCAGCCAGTCAGGCAGCGGCACAGACAGCTGCAGCGGCACAGGAGCTGGCAAACGGAGCTGTAAACAGGGGAGTTTGAGTGGGAGTTCTGTTGGAGGAGAAGGTATTTGTGTGTGTTTGGTGTTGTATTGGTCGTATCTGTATGTGTATTGGTTTGGCGGGGCTTTGTGCTTGGAGAGAAGCTGAGCCCTGATTAGGGGGCGGGGCATCACTGACTAGGGTTCCTATAAAGGTCGCAGCCAGTCAGGCGGCGGAACAGACAGCTGCAGTGGCACAGGAGCCATCAAACAGAGCTGTAAACAGGGGAATTTGAGTGGGAGTTCTGTTGGAGGAGAAGGTATTTGTGTGTGTTTGGATATGTATTGTCAGTATCTGTATGTGCAGGGGCTTTGTGCTGGGAGAGAAGCTGAGCCCTGATTAGGGGGCGGGGCTTCCCTGACTAGGGGTCCTATAAAGCTTGCAGCCAGTCAGGCAGCGGCACAGGAGCTATCAAACAGAGCTGTAAACAGGGGAGTTTGAGTGGGAGTTCTGTTGGAGGAGATGGTATTTGTGTGTGTTTGGTTTTGTATTGGTAGTATCTGTATGTGTAGGGGTTTGGCGGGGCTTTGTGCTTGGAGAGAAGCTGAGCCCTGATTAGGGGGCGGGGCTTCACTAACTAGGGGTCCTATAAAGGTAGCAGCCAGTCAGGCAGCGGAACAGAGAGCTGCAGCGGCACAGGAGCTAGCAAACAGAGCTCTAAACAGGGGAGTTTGAGTGGGAGTTCTGTTGGAGGAGAAGGTATTTGTGTTTGGTTTTGTATTGGTAGTATCTGTAAGTGTAGAGGTTTGAAGGGGTTTTGTGCTGGGAGAGAAGCTGAGCCCTGATTAGGGGGCGGGGCTTCACTGACTAGGCGTCCTATAAAGGTAGCAGGCAGTCAGGCAGCGGAACAGACAGCTGCAGCGGCACAGGAGCTAGCAAACAGAGCTCTAAACAGGGGAGTTTGAGTGGGAGTTCTGTTGGAGGAGAAGGTATTTGTGTGTGTTTTTGTATTGGTAGTATCTGTATGTGTAGAGTTTTGAAGGGGTTTTGTGCTGGGAGAGAAGCTGAGCCCTGATTAGGGGGCGGGGCTTCACTGACTAGGCGTCCTATAAAGGTAGGAGCCAGTCAGGCAGCGGCACAGGAGCTAGCAAACAGAGCTTTTAACAGGGGAGTTGGAGTGGGAGTTCTGATGGAGGAGAAGGTATTTGTGTTTGCTTTTGTATTGGTAGTATCTGTATGTGTAGAGGCTTGGAGGGGCTTTGTGCTGGGAGAGAAGCTGGGCCCTGATTAGGGGGCGGGGCTTCACTGACTAGGGGTCCTATAAAGGTAGCAGCCAGTCAGGCAGCGGCACAGACAGCTGCAGCAGCACAGGAGCTAGCAAACAGAGCTGTAAACAGGGGAGTTTGAGTGGGAGTTCTGTTGGAGGAGATGGTATTCGTGTGTGTTTGGTGTTGTATTGGTAGTATCTGTATGTGTATTGGTTTGGCGGGGCTTTGTGCTTGGAGAGAAGCTGAGCCCTGATTAGGGGGCGGGGCATCACTGACTAGGGTTCCTATAAAGGTAGCAGCCAGTCAGGCGGCGGAACAGACAGCTGCAGTGGCACAGGAGCTATCAAACAGAGCTGTAAACAGGGGAATTTGAGTGGGAGTTCTGTTGGAGGAGAAGGTATTTGTGTGTGTTTGGATATGTATTGTCAGTATCTGTATGTGCAGGGGCTTTGTGCTGGGAGAGAAGCTGAGCCCTGATTAGGGGGCGGGGCTTCACTGACTAGGGGTCCTATAAAGGTAGCAGCCAGTCAGGCAGCGGAACAGAGAGCTGCAGCGGCACAGGAGCTAGCAAACAGAGCTCTAAACAGGGGAGTTTGAGTGGGAGTTCTGTTGGAGGAGAAGGTATTTGTGTGCGTTTTTGTATTGGTAGTATCTGTATGTGTAGAGGTTTGAAGGGGTTTTGTGCTGGGAGAGAAGCTGAGCCCTGATTAGGGGGCGGGGCTTCACTGACTAGGGGTCCTATAAAGGTAGCAGCCAGTCAGGCAGCGGCACAGACAGCTGCAGCGGCACAGGAGCTGGCAAACGGAGCTGTAAACAGGGGAGTTTGAGTGGGAGTTCTGTTGGAGGAGAAGGTATTTGTGTGTGTGTTTGGTTTTGTATTGGTAGTATCTGTATGTGTAGAGGTTTGAAGGGGTTTTGTGCTGGGAGAGAAGCTGAGCCCTGATTAGGGGGCGGGGCTTCACTGACTAGGCGTCCTATAAAGGTAGCAGCCAGTCAGGCAGCGGCACAGACAGCTGCAGCGGCACAGGAGCTAGCAAACAGAGCTGTAAACAGGGGAGTTTGAGTGGGAGTTCTCTTGGAGGAGATGGTATTTGTGTGTGTTTGGTTTTCTATTGTCAGTAACTGTATGTGCAGGGGCTTTGTGCTGGGAGAGAAGCTGAGCCCTGATTAGGCAGCGGCACAGACAGCTGCAGCGGCACAGGAGCTAGCAACCATAGCTGTAAACAGGGGAGTTTGAGTGGGAGTTCTGTTGGAGGAGAAGGTATTTGTGTGTGTTTTTGTATTGGTATTATCGGTATGTGTAGAGGCTTGGAGGGGCTTTGTGCTGGGAGAGAAGCTGGGCCCTGATTAGGGGGCGGGGCTTCACTGACTAGGGGTCCTATAAAGGTAGCAGCCAGTCAGGCAGCGGCACAGACAGCTGCAGTGGCACAGGAGCTATCAAACAGAGCTGTAAACAGGGGAATTTGAGTGGGAGTTCTGTTGGAGGAGAAGGTATTTGTGTGTGTTTGGTGTTGTATTGGTAGTATCTGTATGTGCAGGGGCTTTGTGCTGGGAGAGAAGCTGAGCCCTGATTAGGGGGCGGGGCTTCCCTGACTAGGGGTCCTATAAAGGTAGCAGCCAGTCAGGCAGCGGCAAAGGAGCTAGCAAACAGAGCTGTAAACAGGGGAGTTTGAGTGGGAGTTCTGTTGGAGGAGATGGTATTTGTGTGTGTTTTTGTATTGGTAGTATCTGTATGTGTAGGGGTTTGGCGGGGCTTTGTGCTTGGAGAGAAGCTCAGCCCTGATTAGGGGGCGGGGCTTCACTGACTAGGGGTCCTATAAAGGTAGCAGCCAGTCAGGCAGTGGAACAGACAGCTGCAGCGGCACAGGAGCTAGCAAACAGAGCTCTAAACAGGGGAGTTTGAGTGGGAGTTCTCTTGGAGGAGAAGGTATTTGTGTGTGTTTTTGTATTGGTAGTATCTGTATGTGTAGAGGTTTGAAGGGGTTTTGTGCTGGGAGAGAAGCTGAGCCCTGATTAGGGGGCGGGGCTTCACTGACTAGGGGTCCTAGAAAGGTAGCAGCCAGTCAGGCAGCGGCACAGGAGCTATCAAACAGAGCTGTAAACAGGGGAGTTTGAGTGGGAGTTCTGTTGGAGTAGAAGGTATTTGTGTGTGTTTGGTTTTGTATTGGTAGTATCTGTGTGTGTAGGGGCTTTGTGCTGGGAGAGAAGCTGAGCCCTGATTAGGGGGCGGGGCTTTACTGACTAGGGGTCCTATAAATGTAGCAGCCAGTCAGGCAGCGGCACAGACAGCTGCAGCGGCACAGGAGCTAGCAAACAGAGCTGTAAACAGGGGGTTTGAGTGGGAGTTCTGTTGGAGGAGAAGGTATTTGTGTGTGTTTGGTTTTGTATTGGTAGTATCTGTATGTGTAGGGGCTTTGTGCTGGGAGAGAAGCTGAGCCCTGATTAGGGGGCAGGGCTTCCCTGACTAGGGGTCCTATAAAGGTTGCAGCCAGTCAGGCAGCGGCACAGGAGCTATCAAACAGAGCTGTAAACAGGGGAGTTTGAGTGGGAGTACTGTTGGAGTAGAAGGTATTTGTGTGTGTTTGGTTTTGTATTAGTAGTATGTGTGTGTGTAGGGGCTTTGTGCTGAGACAGAAGCTGAGCCCTGATTAGGGGGCGGGGCTTCACTGACTAGGGGTCCTATAAAGGTAGCAGCCAGTCAGGCAGCGGCACAGGAGCTAGCAAACAGAGCTGTTAACAGGGGAGTTTGAGTGGGAGTTCTGTTGGAGGAGAAGGTATATGTGTGTGTTTGGTTTTGTATTGGTAGTATCTGTATGTGTAGGGGCTTTGTGCTGGGAGAGAAGCTGAGCCGTGATTAGGGGGCGGGGCTTCCCTGACTAGGGGTCCTATAAAGGTAGCAGCGAGTCAGGCAGCGGCACAGGAGCTAGCAAACAGAGCTGTAAACAGGGGAGTTTGAGTGGGAGTTCTGTTGGAGGAGAAGGTATTTGTGTGTGTTTGGTTTTGTATTGGCAGTATCTGTATGTGTAGGGGCTTTGTGCTGGGAGAGAAGCTGAGCCGTCATTAGGGGGCGGGGCTTCACTGACTAGGGGTCCTAGAAAGGTAGCAGCCAGTCAGGCAGCGGCACAGACAGCTGCAGCGGCACAGGAGCTAGCAAACAGAGCTGTAAACAGGGGAGTTTGAGTGGGAGTTCTGTTGGAGGAGCAGGTATTTGTGTGTGTGTTTGGTTTTGTATTGGTAGTATCTGTATGTGTAGGGGCTTTGTGCTGGGAGAGAAGCTGAGCCCTGATTAGGGGGCGGGGCTTCACTGACTAGGCGTCCTATAAAGGTAGCAGGCAGTCAGGCAGCGGAACAGACAGATGCAGCGGCACAGGAGCTAGCAAACAGACCTGTAAACAGGGGAGTTTGAGTGGGAGTTCTGTTGGAGGAGATGGTATTTGTGTGTGTTTGGTTTTCTATTGTCAGTAACTGTATGTGCAGGGGCTTTGTGCTGGGAGAGAAGCTGAGCCCTGATTAGGCAGCGGCACAGACAGCTGCAGCGGCACAGGAGCTAGCAAACAGAGCTGTAAACAGGGGAGTTTGAGTGGGAGTTCTGTTGGAGGAGAAGGTATTTGTGTGTGTTTTTGTATTGGTATTATCGGTATGTGTAGAGGCTTGGAGGGGCTTTGTGCTGGGAGAGAAGCTGGGCCCTGATTAGGGGGCGGGGCTTCACTGACTAGGGGTCCTATAAATTAGCAGCCAGTCAGGCAGCGGCACAGGAACTAGCAAACAGAGCTGTAAACAGGGGAGTTTGAGTGGGAGTTCTGTTGGAGGAGAAGGTATTTGTGTGTGTTTTTGTATTGGTATTATCGGTATGTGTAGAGGCTTGGAGGGGCTTTGTGCTGGGAGAGAAGCTGGGCCCTGATTAGGGGGCGGGGCTTCACTGACTAGGGTTCCTATAAAGGTAGCAGCCAGTCAGGCAGCGGCACAGACAGCTGCAGCGGCACAGGAGCTGGCAAACGGAGCTGTAAACAGGGGAGTTTGAGTGGGAGTTCTGTTGGAGGAGAAGGTATTTGTGTGTGTTTGGTGTTGTATTGGTCGTATCTGTATGTGTATTGGTTTGGCGGGGCTTTGTGCTTGGAGAGAAGCTGAGCCCTGATTAGGGGGCGGGGCATCACTGACTAGGGTTCCTATAAAGGTAGCAGCCAGTCAGGCGGCGGAACAGACAGCTGCAGTGGCACAGGAGCCATCAAACAGAGCTGTAAACAGGGGAATTTGAGTGGGAGTTCTGTTGGAGGAGAAGGTATTTGTGTGTGTTTGGATATGTATTGTCAGTATCTGTATGTGCAGGGGCTTTGTGCTGGGAGAGAAGCTGAGCCCTGATTAGGGGGCGGGGCTTCCCTGACTAGGGGTCCTATAAAGCTTGCAGCCAGTCAGGCAGCGGCACAGGAGCTATCAAACAGAGCTGTAAACAGGGGAGTTTGAGTGGGAGTTCTGTTGGAGGAGATGGTATTTGTGTGTGTTTGGTTTTGTATTGGTAGTATCTGTATGTGTAGGGGTTTGGCGGGGCTTTGTGCTTGGAGAGAAGCTGAGCCCTGATTAGGGGGCGGGGCTTCACTGACTAGGGGTCCTATAAAGGTAGCAGCCAGTCAGGCAGCGGAACAGAGAGCTGCAGCGGCACAGGAGCTAGCAAACAGAGCTCTAAACAGGGGAGTTTGAGTGGGAGTTCTGTTGGAGGAGAAGGTATTTGTGTTTGGTTTTGTATTGGTAGTATCTGTATGTGTAGAGGTTTGAAGGGGTTTTGTGCTGGGAGAGAAGCTGAGCCCTGATTAGGGGGCGGGGCTTCACTGACTAGGCGTCCTATAAAGGTAGCAGGCAGTCAGGCAGCAGAACAGACAGCTGCAGCGGCACAGGAGCTAGCAAACAGAGCTCTAAACAGGGGAGTTTGAGTGGGAGTTCTGTTGGAGGAGAAGGTATTTGTGTGTGTTTTTGTATTGGTAGTATCTGTATGTGTAGAGTTTTGAAGGGGTTTTGTGCTGGGAGAGAAGCTGAGCCCTGATTAGGGGGCGGGGCTTCACTGACTAGGCGTCCTATAAAGGTAGGAGCCAGTCAGGCAGCGGCACAGGAGCTAGCAAACAGAGCTTTTAACAGGGGAGTTGGAGTGGGAGTTCTGATGGAGGAGAAGGTATTTGTGTCTGTTTTTGTATTGGTAGTATCTGTATGTGTAGAGGCTTGGAGGGGCTTTGTGCTGGGAGAGAAGCTGGGCCCTGATTAGGGGGCGGGGCTTCACTGACTAGGGGTCCTATAAAGGTAGCAGCCAGTCAGGCAGCGGCACAGACAGCTGCAGCAGCACAGGAGCTTGCAAACAGAGCTGTAAACAGGGGAGTTTGAGTGGGAGTTCTGTTGGAGGAGATGGTATTCGTGTGTGTTTGGATATGTATTGTCAGTATCTGTATGTGCAGGGGCTTTGTGCTGGGAGAGAAGCTGAGCCCTGATTAGGGGGCGGGGCTTCACTGACTAGGGGTCCTATAAAGGTAGCAGCCAGTCAGGCAGCGGAACAGAGAGCTGCAGCGGCACAGGAGCTAGCAAACAGAG
Organism: Lepidochelys olivacea; assembly: GCF_965140295.1. Taxonomy (NCBI): domain Eukaryota; kingdom Metazoa; phylum Chordata; order Testudines; family Cheloniidae; genus Lepidochelys; species Lepidochelys olivacea. Next base: position 4,801,220 of record NC_140428.1, read on the forward strand.
CTCTAAACAGGGGAGTTTGAGTGGGAGTTCTGTTGGAGGAGAAGGTATTTGTGTGTGTGTTTGGTTTTGTATTGGTAGTATCTGTATGTGTAGAGGTTTGAAGGGGTTTTGTGCTGGGAGAGAAGCTGAGCCCTGATTAGGGGGCGGGGCTTCACTGACTAGGCGTCCTATAAAGGTAGCAGCCAGTCAGGCAGCGGCACAGACAGCTGCAGCGGCACAGGAGCTAGCAAACAGAGCTGTAAACAGGGGAGTTTGAGTGGGAGTTCTCTTGGAGGAGATGGTATTTGTGTGTGTTTGGTTTTCTATTGTCAGTAACTGTATGTGCAGGGGCTTTGTGCTGGGAGAGAAGCTGAGCCCTGATTAGGCAGCGGCACAGACAGCTGCAGCGGCACAGGAGCTAGCAACCAGAGCTGTAAACAGGGGAGTTTGAGTGGGAGTTCTGTTGGAGGAGAAGGTATTTGTGTGTGTTTTTGTATTGGTATTATCGGTATGTGTAGAGGCTTGGAGGGGCTTTGTGCTGGGAGAGAAGCTGGGCCCTGATTAGGGGGCGGGGCTTCACTGACTAGGGGTCCTATAAAGGTAGCAGCCAGTCAGGCAGCGGCAAAGGAGCTAGCAAACAGAGCTGTAAACAGGGGAGTTTGAGTGGGAGTTCTGTTGGAGGAGAAGGTATTTGTGTGTGTTTGGTGTTGTATTGGTAGTATCTGTATGTGCAGGGGCTTTGTGCTGGGAGAGAAGCTGAGCCCTGATTAGGGGGCGGGGCTTCCCTGACTAGGGGTCCTATAAAGGTAGCAGCCAGTCAGGCAGCGGCAAAGGAGCTAGCAAACAGAGCTGTAAACAGGGGAGTTTGAGTGGGAGTTCTGTTGGAGGAGATGGTATTTGTGTGTGTTTTTGTATTGGTAGTATCTGTATGTGTAGGGGTTTGGCGGGGCTTTGTGCTTGGAGAGAAGCTCAGCCCTGATTAGGGGGCGGGGCTTCACTGACTAGGGGTCCTATAAAGGTAGCAGCCAGTCAGGCGGCGGAAAAGACAGCTGCAGTGGCACAGGAGCCATCAGACAGAGCTGTAAACAGGGGAATTTGAGTGGGAGTTCTGTTGGAGGAGAAGGTATTTGTGTGTGTTTGGATATGTATTGTCAGTATCTGTATGTGCAGGGGCTTTGTGCTGGGAGAGAAGCTGAGCCCTGATTAGGGGGCGGGGCTTCCCTGACTAGGGGTCCTATAAAGGTAGCAGCCAGTCAGGCAGCGGCAAAGGAGCTAGCAAACAGAGCTGTAAACAGGGGAGTTTGAGTGGGAGTTCTGTTGGAGGAGATGGTATTTGTGTGTGTTTGGTTTTGTATTGGTAGTATCTGTATGTGTAGGGGTTTGGCGGGGCTTTGTGCTTGGAGAGAAGCTGAGCCCTGATTAGGGGGCGGGGCTTCACTGACTAGGCGTCCTATAAAGGTAGGAGCCAGTCAGGCAGCGGCACAGGAGCTAGCAAACAGAGCTTTTAACAGGGGAGTTGGAGTGGGAGTTCTGATGGAGGAGAAGGTATTTGTGTCTGTTTTTGTATTGGTAGTATCTGTATGTGTAGAGGCTTGGAGGGGCTTTGTGCTGGGAAAGAAGTTCAGCCCTGATTAGGGGGCGGGGCTTCACTGAATAGGGGTCCTATAAAGGTAGCAGCCAGTCAGGCAGCGGCACAGACAGCTGCAGCGGCACAGGAGCTAGCAAACAGAGCTGTAAACAGGGGAGTTTGAGTGGGAGTTCTGTTGGAGGATAAGGTATTTGTGTGTGTGTTTGGTTTTGTATTGGTAGTATCTGTATGTGTAGGGGCTTTGTGCTGGGAGAGAAGCTGAGCCCTGATTAGGGGGCGGGGCTTCACTGACTCGGCGTCCTATAAAGGTAGCAGGCAGTCAAGCAGCGGAACAGACAGCTGCAGCGGCACAGGAGCTTGCAAACAGAGCTCTAAACAGGGGAGTTTGAGTGGGAGTTCTGTTGGAGGAGAAGGTATTTGTGTGTGTTTTTGTATTGGTAGTATCTGAATGTGTAGAGGTTTGAAGGGGTTTTGTGCTGGGAGAGAAGCTGAGCCCTGATTAGGGGGCGGGGCTTCACTGACTAGGGGTCCTATAAAGGTAGCAGCCAGTCAGGCAGCAGCACAGACAGCTGCAGCGGCACAGGAGCTGGCAAACGGAGCTGTAAACAGGGGAATTTGAGTGGGAGTTCTGTTGGAGGAGAAGGTATTTGTGTGTGTTTGGATATGTATTGTCAGTATCTGTATGTGCAGGGGCTTTGTGCTGGGAGAGAAGCTGAGCCCTGATTAGGGGGCGGGGCTTCCCTGACTAGGGGTCCTATAAACGTAGCAGCCAGTCAGGCAGCGGCACAGACAGCTGCAGCGGCACAGGAGCTAGCAAACAGAGCTGTAAACAGGGGAGTTTGAGTGGGAGGAGAAGGTATTTGTGTGTGTTTGATTTTGTATTGTTAGTATCTGTATGTGCAGGGGCTTTGTGCTGGGAGAGAAGCTGAGCCCTGATTAGGGGGCGGGACTTCCCTGACTAGGGGTCCTATAAAGGTAGCAGCCAGTCAGGCAGCGGCACAGGTGCTAGCAAACAGAGATGTAAACAGGGGAGTTTGAGTGGGAGTTCTGTTGGAGGAGAAGGTATTTGTGTGTGTTTGGATTTGTATTGGTAGTATTTGTATGTGTAGAGGCTTTGTGCTGGGAGAGAAGCTGAGCCCTGATTAGGGGGCGGGACTTCCCTGACTAGGGGTCCTATAAAGGTAGCAGCCAATCAGGCAGCGGCACAGACAGCTGCAGCGGCACAGGAGTTAGCAAACAGAGCTGTAAACAGGGGAGTTTGAGTGGGAGTTCCGTTGGAGTAGAAGGTATTTGTGTGTGTTTGGTTTTGTATTGGTAGTATCTGTATGTGTAGGGGCTTTGTGCTGGGAGAGAAACTGAGCCCTGATTAGGGGGCGGGGCTTGACTGACTAGGGGTCCTATAAAGGTAGCAGCCAGTCAGGCAGCGGCACAGGAGCTAGCAAACAGAGCTGTAAACAGGGGAGTTTGAGTGGGAGTTCTGTTGGAGGAAAAGGTATTTGTGTGTGTTTGGTTTTGTATTGGTAGTATCTGTGTGTGTAGGGGCTTTGTGCTGAGACAGAAGCTGAGCCCTCATTGGGGGGCGGGGCTTCACTGACTAGGGGTCCTAAAAAGGTATCAGCCAGTCACGCAGCGGCACAGACAGCTGCATCGGCACAGGAGCTAGCAAACAGAGCTGTAAACAGGGGATTTTGAGTGGGAGTTCTGTTGGAGGAGAAGGTATTTGTGTGTGTTTGGTTCTGTATTGGTGGTATCTGTATGTGTAGGGGCTTTGTGCTGGGAGAGAAGCTGAGCCCTGATTAGGGGGCGGGGCTTCCCTGACTAGGGGTCCTATAAAGGTAGCAGCCAGTCAGGCAGCGGCACAGGAGCTAGCAAACAGAGCTGTAAACAGGGTAGTTTGAGTGGGAGTACTGTCGGAGTAGAAGGTATTTGTGTGTGTTTGGTTTTGTATTGGTAGTATCTGTATGTGTAGAGGCTTGGAGGGGCTTTGTGCTGGGAAAGAAGCTGAGCCCTGATTAGTGGGCGGGGCTTCCCTGACTAGGGGTCCTATAAGGTTGCCGCCAGTCAGGCAGCGGCACAGGAGCTATCAAACAGAGCTGTAAACAGGGGAGTTTGAGTGGGAGTTATGTTGGAGTAGAAGGTATTTGTGTGTGTTTGGTTTTGTATTGGTAGTATCTGTATGTGTAGGGGCTTTGTGCTGGGCCAGAAGATGAGCCCTGATTAGTGGGCGGGGCCTCACTGACTAGGGGTCCTATAAAGGTAGCAGCCAGTCAAGGAGCGGCACAGACAGCTGCAGCGGCACAGGAGCTAGCAAACAGAGCTGTAAACAGGGGAGTTTGAGTGGGAGTTCTGTTGGAGGAGAAGGTATTTGTGTGTGTTTGGTTTTGTATTGGTGGTATCTGTATGGTAGAGGCTTGGAGGGTCTTTGTGCTGGGAGAGAAGCTGAGCCCTGATTAGGGGGCGGGGCTTCACTGACTAGGGGTCCTATAAAGGTAGCAGCCAGTCAGGCAGCGGCACAGGAGCTAGCAAACAGAGCTGTAAACAGGGGAGTTGGAGTGGGAGTTCTGTTGGAGGAGAAGGTATTTGTGTGTGTTTGGTTTTGTATTGGTGGTATCTGTATGTGTAGGGGCTTTGTCCTGGGAGAGAAGCTGAGCCCTGATTAGGGGGCGGGGTTTCCCTGGCTAGGGGTCCTATAAAGGTTGCAGCCAGTCAGGCAGCGGCACAGGAGCTATCAAACAGAGCTGTAAACAGGGGATTTTGAGTGGGAGTTCTGTTGGAGTAGAAGGTATTTGTGTGTGTTTGGTTTTGTATTGGTAGTATCTGTGTGTGTAGGGGCTTTGTGCTAGGACAGAAGCTGAACCCTGATTAGGGGGCGGGGCTTCACTGACTAGGGGTCCTATACAGGTAGCAGCCAGTCAGGCAGCGGCACAGACAGCTGCAGCGGCACAGGAGCTAGCAAACAGAGCTGTAAACAGGGGAGTTTGAGTGGGAGGAGAAGGTATTTGTGTGTGTTTGGTTTTGTATTGGTAGTATCTGTATGTGTAGGGGCTTTGTGCTGGGAGAGAAGCTGAGTCCTGATTAGGGGCGGGGCTTCACTGACTAGGGGTCCTATAAAGATTGCAGCCAGTCAGGCAGCGGCACAGGAGATATCAAACAGAGCTGTAAACAGGGGAGTTTGAGTGGGAGTTCTGTTGGAGGAGAAGGTATTTGTGTGTGTTTGGTTTTGTATTGGTAGTATCTGTGTGTGTAGGGGCTTTGTGCTGAGACAGAAGCTGAGCCCTGATTAGGGGGCGGGGCTTCACTGACTAGGGGTCCTATAAAGGTAGCAGCCAGTCAGGTAGTGGCACAGACAGCTGCAGCAGCACAGGAGCTAGCAAACAGAGCTGTAAACAGGGGAGTTTGAGTGGGAGTTCTGTTGGAGGAGAAGGTATTTGTGTGTGTTTGGTTTTGTATTGGTAGTATCTGTATGTGTAGGGGCTTTGTGCTGGGCCAGAAGATGAGCCCTGATTAGTGGGCGGGGCCTCACTGACTAGGGGTCCTATAAAGGTAGCAGCCAGTCAAGGAGCGGCACAGACAGCTGCAGCGGCACAGGAGCTAGCAAACAGAGCTGTAAACAGGGGAGTTTGAGTGGGAGTTCTGTTGGAGGAGAAGGTATTTGTGTGTGTTTGGTTTTGTATTGGTGGTATCTGTATGGTAGAGGCTTGGAGGGTCTTTGTGCTGGGAGAGAAGCTGAGCCCTGATTAGGGGGCGGGGTTTCCCTGGCTAGGGGTCCTATAAAGGTTGCAGCCAGTCAGGCAGCGGCACAGGAGCTATCAAACAGAGCTGTAAACAGGGGATTTTGAGTGGGAGTTCTGTTGGAGTAGAAGGTATTTGTGTGTGTTTGGTTTTGTATTGGTAGTATCTGTGTGTGTAGGGACTTTGTGCTGGGACAGAAGCTGAGCCCTGATTAGGGGGCGGCCTTCACTGACTAGGGGTCCTATAAAGGTAGCAGCCAGTCAGGCAGCGGCACAGACAGCTGCAGCGGCACAGGAGCTAACAAACAGAGCTGTAAACAGGGGAGTTTGAGTGGGAGTTCTGTTGGAGAAGAAGGTATTTATGTGTGTTTGGTTTTGTATTGGTAGTATTTGTATGTGTAGAGGCTTTGTGCTGGGAGAGAAGCTGAGCCCTGATTAGGGGGCGGGGCTTCCCTGACTAGGGGTCCTATAAAGGTAGCAGCCAGTCAGGCAGCGGCACAGGAGCTAGCACACAGAGATGTAAACAGGGGAGTTTGAGTGGGAGTTCTGTTGGAGGAGAAGGTATTTGTGTGTGTTTGGTTTTGTATTGGTAGTATCTGTATGTGTAGGGGCTTTGTGCTGGGAGAGAAACTGAGCCCTGATTAGGGGGCGGCGCTTGACTGACTAGGGGTCCTATAAAGGTAGCAGCCAGTCAGGCAGCGGCACAGACAGCTGCAGCGGCACAGGAGCTAGCAAACAGAGCTGTAAAGAGGAAAGTTGGAGTGGGAGTTCTGTTGGAGGAGAAGGTATTTGTGTGTGTTTGGATTTGTATTGGTAGTATCTGTATGTGTAGAGGCTTTGTGCTGGGAGAGAAGCTGAGCCCTGATTAGGGGGCGGGTCTTCCCTGACTTGGGGTCCTATAAAGGTAGCAGCCAGTCAGGCAGCGGCACAGGAGCTAGCAAACAGAGCTGTAAACAGGGGAGTTTGAGTGGGAGTTCTGTTGGAGGAGAAGGTATTTGTGTGTGTTTGGTTTTGTATTGGTAGTATCTGTGTGTGTAGGGGCTTTGTGCTGGGAGAGAAGCTGAGCCCTGATTAGGGGGCGGGGCTTCCCTGACTAGGGATCCTATAAAGGTAGCAGCCAGTCAGGCAGCCGCACAGACAGCTGCAGCGGCACAGGAGCTAGCAAACAGAGCTGTAAACAGGGGAGTTTGAGTGGGAGTTCTGTTGGAGGAGAAGGTATTTGTGTGTGTTTGGTTTTGTATTGTTAGTATCTGTATGTGTAGGGGTTTTGTGCTGGGAGAGAAGCTGAGCCCTGATTAGGGGGCGGGGCTTCCCTGACTAGGGGTCCTATAAAGGTAGCAGCCAGTCAGGCAGCGGCACAGGAGCTAGCAAACAGAGCGGTAAACAGGGGAGTTTGAGTGGGAGTTCTGTTGGAGGAAAAGGTATTTGTGTGTGTGTTTGGTTTTGTATTGGTGGTATCTGTATGTGTAGAGGCTTGGAGGGGCTTTGTGCTGGGAAAGAAGCTGAGCCCTGATTAGTGGGCGGGGCTTCCCTGACTAGGGGTCCTATAAGGTTGCAGCCAGTCAGGCAGCGGCACAGGAGCTATCAAACAGAGCTGTAAACAGGGGAGTTTGAGTGGGAGTTCTGTTGGAGTAGAAGGTATTTGTGTGTGTTTGGTTTTGTATTGGTAGTATCTGTGTGTGTAGGGGCTTTGTGCTAGGACAGAAGCTGAACCCTGATTAGGGGGCGGGGCTTCACTGACTAGGGGTCCTATAAAGGTAGCAGCCAGTCAGGCAGCGGCACAGGAGCTAGCAAACAGAGCTGTAAACAGGGGAGTTTGAGTGGGAGGAGAAGGTATTTGTGTGTGTTTGATTTTGTATTGTTAGTATCCGTATGTGTAGGGGCTTTGTGCTGGGAGAGAAGCTGAGCCCTGATTAGTGGGCGGGGCTTCCCTGACTAGGGGTCCTATAAAGCTTGCAGCCAGTCAGACAGCGGCACAGGAGCTATCAAACAGAGCTGTAAACAGGGGAGTTTGAGTGGGAGTTCTGTTGGAGGAGAAGATATTTGTGTGTGTTTGGTTTTGTATTGTTAGTATCTGTATGTGTAGGGGCTTTGTGCTGGGAGAGAAGCTGAGCCGTGATTAGGGGGCGGGGCTTCACTGACTAGGGGTTCTATAAAGGTAGCAGCCAGTCAGGCAGCGGCACAGGAGCTAGCAAACAGAGCTGTGAACAGGGGAGTTTGAGTGGGAGTTCTGTTGGAGGAGAAGGTATTTGTGTGTGTTTGGTTTTGTATTGTTAGTATCTGTATGTGTAGGGGCTTTGTGCTGGGAGAGAAGCTGAGCCGTGATTAGGGGTCGGGGCTTCACTGACTAGGGGTCCAAAAAAGGTATCAGCCAGTCAGGCAGCGGCACAGACAGCTGCAGCGGCACAGGAGCTAGCAAACAGAGCTGTAAACAGGGGAGTTTGAGTGGGAGTTCTGTTGGAGGAGAAGGTATTTGTGTGTTTGGTTTTGTATTGGTGGTATCTGTATGTGTAGGGGCTTTGTCCTGGGAGAGAAGCTGAGCCCTGATTAGGGGGCGGGGCTTCCCTGACTAGGTGTCCTATAAAGGTTGCAGCCAGTCAGGCAGCGGCACAGGAGCTATCAAACAGAGCTCTAAACAGGGGAGTTTGAGTGGGAGTTCTGTTGGAGTAGAAGGTATTTGTGTGTGTTTGGTTTTGTATTGGTAGTATCTGTGTGTGTAGGGGCTTTGTGCTGGGAGAGAAGCTGAGCCCTGATTAGGGGGCGGGGCTTCCCTGACTAGGGGCCCTATAAAGGTAGCAGCCAGTCAGGCAGCGGCACAGGAGCTAGCAAACAGAGCTGTAAACAGGGGAGTTTGAGTGGGAGTTCTGTTGGAGGAGAAGGTATTTGTGTGTGTTTGGTTTTGTATTGGTAGTATCTGTATGTGTCGGGGCTTCGTGCTGGGACAGAAGATGAGCCCTGATTAGGGGCGGGGCCTCACTGACTAGGGGTCCTATAAAGGTAGCAGCCAGTCAAGTAGCGGCACAGACAGCTGCAGCGGCACAGGAGTTAGCAAACAGAGCTGTAAACAGGGGAGTTTGAGTGGGAGTTCTGTTGGAGGAAAAGGTATTTGTGTGTGTTTGGTTTTGTATTGTTAGTATCTGTATGTGTAGGGGCTTTGTGCTGGGAGAGAAGCTGAGCCCTGATTAGGGGGCAGGGCTTCCCTGACTAGGGGTTCTATAAAGGTAGCAGCCAGTCTGGCAGCGGCACAGGATCTAGCAAACAGAGCTGTAAACAGGGGAGTTTGAGTGGGAGTTCTGTTGGAGGAGAAGGTATTTGTGTGTGTTTGGTTTTGTATTGGTGGTATCTGTATGTGTAGGGGCTTTGTCCTGGGAGAGAAGCTGAGCCCTGATTAGGGGGCGGGGTTTCCCTGGCTAGGGGTCCTATAAAGGTTGCAGCCAGTCAGGCAGCGGCACAGGAGCTATCAAACAGAGCTGTAAACAGGGGATTTTGAGTGGGAGTTCTGTTGGAGTAGAAGGTATTTGTGTGTGTTTGGTTTTGTATTGGTAGTATCTGTGTGTGTAGGGGCTTTGTGCTGGAACAGAAGCTGAGCCCTGATTAGGGGGCGGCCTTCACTGACTAGGGGTCCTATAAAGGTAGCAGCCAGTCAGGAAGCGGCACAGACAGCTGCAGCGGCACAGGAGCTAACAAACAGAGCTGTAAACAGGTGAGTTTGAGTGGGAGTTCTGTTGGAGAAGAAGGTATTTGTGTGTGTTTGGTTTTGTATTGGTAGTATCTGTATGTGTAGGGGCTTTGTGCTGGGAGAGAAGCTGAGGCCTGATTAGGGGGCGGGGCTTGACTGACTAGGGGTCCTATAAAGGTAGCAGCCAGTCAGGCAGCGGCACAGACAGCTGCAGCGGCACAGGAGCTAGCAAACAGAGCTGTAAACAGGGGAGTTGGAGTGAGAGTTCTGTTGGAGGAGAAGGTATTTGTGTGTGTTTGGATTTGTATTGGTAGTATTTGTATGTGTAGAGGCTTTGTGCTGGGAGAGAAGCTGAGCCCTGATTAGGGGGCGGGGCTTCCCTGACTAGGGGTCCTATAAAGGTAGCAGCCAGTCAGGCAGCGGCACAGGAGCTAGCACACAGAGATGTAAACAGGGGAGTTTGAGTGGGAGTTCTGTTGGAGGAGAAGGTATTTGTGTGTGTTTGGATTTGTATTGGTAGTATTTGTATGTGTAGAGTCTTTGTGCTGGGAGAGAAGCTGAGCCCTGATTAGTGGGCGGGGCTTCCCTGACTAGGGGTCCTATAAAGGTAGCAGCCAGTCAGGCAGCGGCACAGGAGCTAGCAAACAGAGCTGTAAACAGGGGAGTTTGAGAGGGAGTTCCGTTGGAGGAGAAGGTATTTGTGTGTGTGTTTGGTTTTGTATAGGTGGTATCTGTATGTGTAGGGGCTTTGTGTTGGGAGAGAAGCTGAGCCCTGATTAGGGGGCGGGGCTTCCCTGACTAGAGGTCCTATAAAGGTTGCAGCCAGTCAGGCAGCGGCACAGGAGCTATCCAACAGAGCTGTAAACAGGGGAGTTTGAGTGGGAGTTCTGTTGGAGTAGAAGGTATTTGTGTGTGTTTGGTTTTGTATTGGTAGTATCTGTGTGTGTAGGGGCTTTGTGCTAGGACAGAAGCTGAACCCTGGTTAGGAGGCGGGGCTTCACTGACTAGGGGTCCTATAAAGGTAGCAGCCAGTCAGGTAGTGGCACAGACAGCTGCAGCGGCACAGGAGCTAGCAAACAGAGCTGTAAACAGGGGAGTTTGAGTGGGAGGAGAAGGTATTTGTGTGTGTTTGATTTTGTATTGTTAGTATCTGTATTTGTAGGGGCTTTGTGCTGGGAGAGAAGCTGAGCCCTGATTAGTGGGCGGGGCTTCCCTGACTAGGGGTCCTATAAAGCTTGCAGCCAGTCAGACAACGGCACAGGAGCTATCAAACAGAGCTGTAAACAGGGGAGTTTGAGTGGGAGTTCTGTTGGAGGAGAAGATATTTGTGTGTGTTTGGTTTTGTATTGTTAGTATCTGTATGTGTAGGGGCTTTGTGCTGGGAGAGAAGCTGAGCCGTGATTAGGGGGCGGGGCTTCACTGACTAGGGGTTCTATAAAGGTAGCAGCCAGTCAGGCAGCGGCACAGGAGCTAGCAAACAGAGGTGTAAACAGGGGAGTTTGAGTGGGAGTTCTGTTGGAGGAGAAGGTATTTGTGTGTGTTTGGTTTTGTATTGTTAGTATCTGTATGTGTTGGGGCTTTGTGCTGGGAGAGAAGCTGAGCCGTGATTAGGGGTCGGGGCTTCACTGACTAGGGGTCCAAAAAAGGTATCAGCCAGTCAGGCAGCGGCACAGACAGCTGCAGCGGCACAGGAGCTAGCAAACAGAGCTGTAAACAGGGGAGTTTGAGTGGGAGTTCTGTTGGAGGAGAAGGTATTTGTGTGTTTGGTTTTGTATTGGTGGTATCTGTATGTGTAGGGGCTTTGTCCTGGGAGAGAAGCTGAGCCCTGATTAGGGGGCGGGGCTTCCCTGACTAGGTGTCCTATAAAGGTTGCAGCCAGTCAGGCAGCAGCACAGGAGCTATCAAACAGAGCTGTAAACAGGGGAGTTTGAGTGGGAGTTCTGTTGGAGTAGAAGGTATTTGTGTGTGTTTGGTTTTGTATTGGTAGTATCTGTGTGTGTAGGGGCTTTGTGCTGGGAGAGAAGCTGAGCCCTGATTAGGGGGCGGGGCTTCCCTGACTAGGGGCCCTATAAAGGTAGCAGCCAGTCAGGCAGCGGCACAGGAGCTAGCAAACAGAGCTGTAAACAGGGGAGTTTGAGTGGGAGTTCTGTTGGAGGAGAAGGTATTTGTGTGTGTTTGGTTTTGTATTGGTAGTATCTGTATGTGTCGGGGCTTTGTGCTGGGACAGAAGATGAGCCCTGATTAGGGGCGGGGCCTCACTGACTAGGGGTCCTATAAAGGTAGCAGCCAGTCAAGTAGCGGCACAGACAGCTGCAGCGGCACAGGAGTTAGCAAACAGAGCTGTAAACAGGGGAGTTTGAGTGGGAGTTCTGTTGGAGGAAAAGTTATTTGTTTGTGTGTTTGGTTTTGTATTGGTGGTATCTGTATGTGTGGAGGCTTGGAGGGGTTTTGTGCTGGGAGAGAAGCTGAGCCCTGATTAGTGGGCGGGGCTTCCCTGACTAGGGGTCCTATAAAGCTTGCAGCCAGTCAGGCAGCGGCACAGGAGCTATCAAACAGAGCTGTAAACAGGGGAGTTTGAGTGGGAGTTCTGTTGGAGGAGAAGGTATTTGTGTGTGTTTGGTTTTGTATTGTTAGTATCTGTATGTGTAGAGGCTTGGAGGGGCTTTGTGCTGGGAGAGAAGCTGAGCCCTGATTAGTGGGCGGGGCTTCCCTGACTAGGGATCCTATAAAGGTAGCAGCCAGTCAGGCAGCCGCACAGACAGCTGCAGCGGCACAGGAGCTAGCAAACAGAGCTGTAAACAGGGGAGTTTGAGTGGGAGTTCTGTTGGAGGAGAAGGTATTTGTGTGTGTTTGGTTTTGTATTGTTAGTATCTGTATGTGTAGGGGTTTTGTGCTGGGAGAGAAGCTGAGCCCTGATTAGGGGGCGGGGCTTCCCTGACTAGGGGTCCTATAAGGTTGCAGCCAGTCAGGCAGCGGCACAGGAGCTATCAAACAGAGCTGTAAACAGGGGAGTTTGAGTGGGAGTTCTGTTGGAGTAGAAGGTATTTGTGTGTGTTTGGTTTTGTATTGGTAGTATCTGTGTGTGTAGGGGCTTTGTGCTAGGACAGAAGCTGAACCCTGATTAGGGGGCGGGGCTTCCCTGACTAGGGGCCCTATAAAGGTAGCAGCCAGTCAGGCAGCGGCACAGGAGCTAGCAAACAGAGCTGTAAACAGGGGAGTTTGAGTGGGAGTTCTGTTGGAGGAGAAGGTATTTGTGTGTGTTTGGTTTTGTATTGGTAGTATCTGTATGTGTCGGGGCTTCGTGCTGGGACAGAAGATGAGCCCTGATTAGGGGCGGGGCCTCACTGACTAGGGGTCCTATAAAGGTAGCAGCCAGTCAAGTAGCGGCACAGACAGCTGCAGCGGCACAGGAGTTAGCAAACAGAGCTGTAAACAGGGGAGTTTGAGTGGGAGTTCTGTTGGAGGAAAAGGTATTTGTGTGTGTTTGGTTTTGTATTGTTAGTATCTGTATGTGTAGGGGCTTTGTGCTGGGAGAGAAGCTGAGCCCTGATTAGGGGGCGGGGCTTCCCTGACTAGGGGTTCTATAAAGGTTGCAGCCAGTCAGGCAGCGGCACAGGAGCTATCAAACAGAGCTGTAAACAGGGGATTTTGAGTGGGAGTTTTGTTGGAGTAGAAGGTATTTGTGTGTGTTTGGTTTTGTATTGGTAGTATCTGTGTGTGTAGGGGCTTTGTGCTGGAACAGAAGCTGAGCCCTGATTAGGGGGCGGCCTTCACTGACTAGGGGTCCTATAAAGGTAGCAGCCAGTCAGGAAGCGGCACAGACAGCTGCAGCGGCACAGGAGCTAACAAACAGAGCTGTAAACAGGTGAGTTTGAGTGGGAGTTCTGTTGGAGAAGAAGGTATTTGTGTGTGTTTGGTTTTGTATTGGTAGTATCTGTATGTGTAGGGGCTTTGTGCTGGGAGAGAAGCTGAGGCCTGATTAGGGGGCGGGGCTTGACTGACTAGGGGTCCTATAAAGGTAGCAGCCAGTCAGGCAGCGGCACAGACAGCTGCAGCGGCACAGGAGCTAGCAAACAGAGCTGTAAACAGGGGAGTTTGAGTGGGAGGAGAAGGTATTTGTGTGTGTTTGATTTTGTATTGTTAGTATCTGTATTTGTAGGGGCTTTGTGCTGGGAGAGAAGCTGAGCCCTGATTAGTGGGCGGGGCTTCCCTGACTAGGGGTCCTATAAAGCTTGCAGCCAGTCAGACAACGGCACAGGAGCTATCAAACAGAGCTGTAAACAGGGGAGTTTGAGTGGGAGTTCTGTTGGAGGAGAAGATATTTGTGTGTGTTTGGTTTTGTATTGTTAGTATCTGTATGTGTAGGGGCTTTGTGCTGGGAGAGAAGCTGAGCCGTGATTAGGGGGCGGGGCTTCACTGACTAGGGGTTCTATAAAGGTAGCAGCCAGTCAGGCAGCGGCACAGGAGCTAGCAAACAGAGGTGTAAACAGGGGAGTTTGAGTGGGAGTTCTGTTGGAGGAGAAGGTATTTGTGTGTGTTTGGTTTTGTATTGTTAGTATCTGTATGTGTTGGGGCTTTGTGCTGGGAGAGAAGCTGAGCCGTGATTAGGGGTCGGGGCTTCACTGACTAGGGGTCCAAAAAAGGTATCAGCCAGTCAGGCAGCGGCACAGACAGCTGCAGCGGCACAGGAGCTAGCAAACAGAGCTGTAAACAGGGGAGTTTGAGTGGGAGTTCTGTTGGAGGAGAAGGTATTTGTGTGTTTGGTTTTGTATTGGTGGTATCTGTATGTGTAGGGGCTTTGTCCTGGGAGAGAAGCTGAGCCCTGATTAGGGGGCGGGGCTTCCTTGACTAGGTGTCCTATAAAGGTTGCAGCCAGTCAGGCAGCAGCACAGGAGCTATCAAACAGAGCTGTAAACAGGGGAGTTTGAGTGGGAGTTCTGTTGGAGTAGAAGGTATTTGTGTGTGTTTGGTTTTGTATTGGTAGTATCTGTGTGTGTAGGGGCTTTGTGCTGGGAGAGAAGCTGAGCCCTGATTAGGGGGCGGGGCTTCCCTGACTAGGGGCCCTATAAAGGTAGCAGCCAGTCAGGCAGCGGCACAGGAGCTAGCAAACAGAGCTGTAAACAGGGGAGTTTGAGTGGGAGTTCTGTTGGAGGAGAAGGTATTTGTGTGTGTTTGGTTTTGTATTGGTAGTATCTGTATGTGTCGGGGCTTTGTGCTGGGACAGAAGATGAGCCCTGATTAGGGGCGGGGCCTCACTGACTAGGGGTCCTATAAAGGTAGCAGCCAGTCAAGTAGCGGCACAGACAGCTGTAGCGGCACAGGAGTTAGCAAACAGAGCTGTAAACAGGGGAGTTTGAGTGGGAGTTCTGTTGGAGGAAAAGTTATTTGTTTGTGTGTTTGGTTTTGTATTGGTGGTATCTGTATGTGTGGAGGCTTGGAGGGGTTTTGTGCTGGGAGAGAAGCTGAGCCCTGATTAGTGGGCGGGGCTTCCCTGACTAGGGGTCCTATAAAGCTTGCAGCCAGTCAGGCAGCGGCACAGGAGCTATCAAACAGAGCTGTAAACAGGGGAGTTTGAGTGGGAGTTCTGTTGGAGGAGAAGGTATTTGTGTGTGTTTGGTTTTGTATTGTTAGTATCTGTATGTGTAGAGGCTTGGAGGGGCTTTGTGCTGGGAGAGAAGCTGAGCCCTGATTAGTGGGCGGGGCTTCCCTGACTAGGGATCCTATAAAGGTAGCAGCCAGTCAGGCAGCCGCACAGACAGCTGCAGCGGCACAGGAGCTAGCAAACAGAGCTGTAAACAGGGGAGTTTGAGTGGGAGTTCTGTTGGAGGAGAAGGTATTTGTGTGTGTTTGGTTTTGTATTGTTAGTATCTGTATGTGTAGGGGTTTTGTGCTGGGAGAGAAGCTGAGCCCTGATTAGGGGGCGGGGCTTCCCTGACTAGGGGTCCTATAAGGTTGCAGCCAGTCAGGCAGCGGCACAGGAGCTATCAAACAGAGCTGTAAACAGGGGAGTTTGAGTGGGAGTTCTGTTGGAGTAGAAGGTATTTGTGTGTGTTTGGTTTTGTATTGGTAGTATCTGTGTGTGTAGGGGCTTTGTGCTAGGACAGAAGCTGAACCCTGATTAGGGGGCGGGGCTTCACTGACTAGGGGTCCTATAAAGGTAGCAGCCAGTCAGGCAGCGGCACAGACAGCTGCAGCGGCACAGGAGCTAGCAAACAGAGCTGTAAACAGGGGAGTTTGAGTGATAGGAGAAGGTATTTGTGTGTTTGATTTTGTATTGTTAGTATCTGTATGTGTAGGGGCTTTGTGCTGGGAGAGAAGCTGAGCCCTGATTAGTGGGCGGGGCTTCCCTGACTAGGGGTCCTATAAAGCTTGCAGCCAGTCAGACAGCGGCACAGGAGCTATCAAACAGAGCTGTAAACAGGGGAGTTTGAGTGGGAGTTCTGTTGGAGGAGAAGATATTTGTGTGTGTTTGGTTTTGTATTGTTAGTATCTGTATGTGTAGGGGCTTTGTGCTGGGAGAGAAGCTGAGCCGTGATTAGGGGGCGGGGCTTCACTGACTAGGGGTTCTATAAAGGTAGCAGCCAGTCAGGCAGCGGCACAGGAGCTAGCAAACAGAGCTGTAAACAGGGGAGTTTGAGTGGGAGTTCTGTTGGAGGAGAAGGTATTTGTGTGTGTTTGGTTTTGTATGGTTAGTATCTGTATGTGTAGGGGCTTTGTGCTGGGAGAGAAGCTGAGCCGTGATTAGGGGTCGGGGCTTCACTGACTAGGGGTCCAAAAAAGGTATCAGCCAGTCAGGCAGCGGCACAGACAGCTGCAGCGGCACAGGAGCTAGCAAACAGAGCTGTAAACAGGGGAGTTTGAGTGGGAGTTCTGTTGGAGGAGAAGGTATTTGTGTGTTTGGTTTTGTATTGGTGGTATCTGTATGTGTAGGGGCTTTGTGCTGGGAGAGAAGCTGAGCCCTGATTAGTGGGCGGGGCTTCCCTGACTAGGGATCCTATAAAGGTAGCAGCCAGTCAGGCAGCGGCACAGGAGCTAGCAAACAGAGCTGTAAACAGGGGAGTTTGAGTGGGAGTTCTGTTGGAGGAGAAGGTATTTGTGTGTTTGGTTTTGTATTGGTAGTATCTGTGTGTGTAGGGGCTTTGTGCTGAGACAGAAGCTGAGCCCTGATTAGGGGGCGGCCTTCACTGACTAGGGGTCCTATAAAGGTAGCAGCCAGTCAGGCAGCGGCACAGACAGCTGCAGCGGCACAGGAGCTAACAAACAGAGCTGTAAACAGGTGAGTTTGAGTGGGAGTTCTGTTGGAGAAGAAGGTATTTGTGTGTGTTTGGTTTTGTATTGGTAGTATCTGTATGTGTAGGGGCTTTGTGCTGGGAGAGAAGCTGAGGCCTGATTAGGGGGCGGGGCTTGACTGACTAGGGGTCCTATAAAGGTAGCAGCCAGTCAGGCAGCGGCACAGACAGCTGCAGCAGCACAGGAGCTAGCAAACAGAGCTGTAAACAGGTGAGTTTGAGTGGGAGTTCTGTTGGAGGAAAAGGTATTTGTGTGTGTGTTCGGTTTTGTATTGGTGGTATCTGTATGTGTAGAGGCTTGGAGGGGCTTTGTGCTGGGAAAGAAGCTGAGCCCTGATTAGTGGGCGGGGCTTCCCTGACTAGGGGTCCTATAAAGCTTGCAGCCAGTCAGACAGCGGCACAGGAGCTATCAAACAGAGCTGTAAACAGGGGAGTTTGAGTGGGAGTTCTGTTGGAGGAGAAGATATTTGTGTGTGTTTGGTTTTGTATTGTTAGTATCTGTATGTGTAGGGGCTTTGTGCTGGGAGAGAAGCTGAGCCGTGATTAGGGGGCGGGGCTTCACTGACTAGGGGTTCTATAAAGGTAGCAGCCAGTCAGGCAGCGGCACAGGAGCTATCAAACAGAGCTGTAAACAGGGGAGTTTGAGTGGGAGTCCTGTTGGAGGAGAAGGTATTTGTGTGTGTTTGGTTTTGTATTGGTAGTATCTGTATGTGTCGGGGCTTTGTGCTGGGACAGAAGATGAGCCCTGATTAGGGGCGGGGCCTCACTGACTAGGGGTCCTATAAAGGTAGCAGCCAGTCAAGTAGCGGCACAGACAGCTGCAGCGGCACAGGAGTTACCAAACAGAGCTGTAAACAGGGGAGTTTGAGTGGGAGTTCTGTTGGAGGAAAAGGTATTTGTTTGTGTGTTTGGTTTTGTATTGGTGGTATCTGTATGTGTGGAGGCTTGGAGGGGTTTTGTGCTGGGAGAGAAGCTGAGCCCTGATTAGTGGGCGGGGCTTCCCTGACTAGGGGTCCTATAAAGCTTGCAGCCAGTCAGGCAGCGGCACAGGAGCTATCAAACAGAGCTGTAAACAGGGGAGTTTGAGTGGGAGTTCTGTTGGAGGAGAAGGTATTTGTGTGTGTTTGGTTTTGTATTGTTAGTATCTGTATGTGTAGGGGCTTTGTGCTGGGAGAGAAGCTGAGCCCTGATTAGGGGGCGGGGCTTCCCTGACTAGGGGTTCTATAAAGGTAGCAGCCAGTCAGGCAGCGGCACAGGATCTAGCAAACAGAGCTGTAAACAGGGGAGTTTGAGTGGGAGTTCTGTTGGAGGAGAAGGTATTTGTGTGTGTTTGGTTTTGTATTGGTGGTATCTGTATGTGTAGGGGCTTTGTCCTGGGAGAGAAGCTGAGCCCTGATTAGGGGGCGGGGCTTCCCTGGCTAGGGGTCCTATAAAGGTTGCAGCCAGTCAGGCAGCGGCACAGGAGCTATCAAACAGATATGTAAACAGGGGAGTTTGAGTGGGAGTTCTGTTGGAGTAGAAGGTATTTGTGTGTGTTTGGTTTTGTATTGGTAGTATCTGTGTGTGTAGGGGCTTTGTGCTAGGACAGAAGCTGAACCCTGATTAGGGGGCGGGGCTTCACTGACTAGGGGTCCTATAAAGGTAGCAGCCAGTCAGGCAGCGGCACAGACAGCTGCAGCGGCACAGGAGCTAGCAAACAGAGCTGTAAACAGGGGAGTTTGAGTGGGAGTTCTGTTGGAGGAAAAGGTATTCGTGTGTGTGTTTGGTTTTGTATTGGTGGTATCTGTATGTGTAGAGGCTTGGAGGGGCTTTGTGCTGGGAAAGAAGCTGAGCCCTGATTAGTGGGCGGGGCTTCCCTGACTAGGGGTCCTATAAGGTTGCAGCCAGTCAGGCAGCGGCACAGGAGCTATCAAACAGAGCTGTAAACAGGGGAGTTTGAGTGGGAGGAGAAGGTATTTGTGTGTGTTTGATTTTGTATTGTTAGTATCTGTATTTGTAGGGGCTTTGTGCTGGGAGAGAAGCTGAGCCCTGATTAGTGGGCGGGGCTTCCCTGACTAGGGGTCCTATAAAGCTTGCAGCCAGTCAGGCAGCGGCACAGGAGCTATCAAACAGAGCTGTAAACAGGGGAGTTTGAGTGGGAGTTCTGTTGGAGGAGAAGGTATTTGTGTGTGTTTGGTTTTGTATTGTTAGTATCTGTATGTGTAGGGGCTTTGTGCTGGGAGAGAAGCTGAGCCCTGATTAGGGGGCGGGGCTTCCCTGACTAGGGGTTCTATAAAGGTAGCAGCCAGTCAGGCAGCGGCACAGGATCTAGCAAACAGAGCTGTAAACAGGGGAGTTTGAGTGGGAGTTCTGTTAGAGTAGAAGGTATTTGTGTGTGTTTGGTTTTGTATTGGTAGTATCTGTATGTGCAGGGGCTTTGTGCTGGGAGAGAAGCTGAGCCCTGATTAGGGGACGGGGCTTCCGTGACTAGGGGTCCTATAAAGGTTGCAGCCAGTCAGGCAGCGGCACAGGAGCTATCAAACAGAGCTGTAAACAGGGGATTTTGAGTGGGAGTTCTGTTGGAGTAGAAGGTATTTGTGTGTGTTTGGTTTTGTATTGGTAGTATCTGTGTGTGTAGGGGCTTTGTGCTGGGACAGAAGCTGAGCCCTGATTAGGGGGCGGCCTTCACTGACTAGGGGTCCTATAAAGGTAGCAGCCAGTCAGGCAGCGGCACAGACAGCTGCAGCGGCACAGGAGCTAACAAACAGAGCTGTAAACAGGGGAGTTTCAGTGGGAGTTCTGTTGGAGAAGAAGGTATTTGTGTGTGTTTGGTTTTGTATTGGTAGTATCTGTATGTGTAGGGACTTTGTGCTGGGAGAGAAGCTGAGGCCTGATTAGGGGGCGGGGCTTGACTGACTAGGGGTCTTATAAAGGTAGCAGCCAGTCAGGCAGCGGCACAGACAGCTGCAGCGGCACAGGAGCTAGCAAACAGAGCTGTAAACAGGGGAGTTTGAGTGGGAGTTCTGTTGGAGGAGAAGGTATTTGTGTGTGTTTGGATTTGTATTGGTAGTATTTGTATGTGTAGAGGCTTTGTGCTGGGAGAGAAGCTGAGCCCTGATTAGGGGGCGGGGCTTTCCTGACTAGGGGTCCTATAAAGGTAGCAGCCAGTCAGGCAGCGGCACAGGAGCTAGCACACAGATATGTAAACAGGGGAGTTTGAGTGGGAGGAGAAGGTATTTGTGTGTGTTTGATTTTGTATTGTTAGTATCTGTATTTGTAGGGGCTTTGTGCTGGGAGAGAAGCTGAGCCCTGATTAGTGGGCGGGGCTTCCCTGACTAGGGGTCCTATAAAGCTTGCAGCCAGTCAGACAACGGCACAGGAGCTATCAAACAGAGCTGTAAACAGGGGAGTTTGAGTGGGAGTTCTGTTGGAGGAGAAGGTATTTGTGTGTGTTTGGTTTTGTATTGTTAGTATCTGTATGTGTTGGGGCTTTGTGCTGGGAGAGAAGCTGAGCCGTGATTAGGGGTCGGGGCTTCACTGACTAGGGGTCCAAAAAAGGTATCAGCCAGTCAGGCAGCGGCACAGACAGCTGCAGCGGCACAGGAGCTAGCAAACAGAGCTGTAAACAGGGGAGTTTGAGTGGGAGTTCTGTTGGAGGAGAAGGTATTTGTGTGTTTGGTTTTGTATTGGTGGTATCTGTATGTGTAGGGGCTTTGTCCTGGGAGAGAAGCTGAGCCCTGATTAGGGGGCGGGGCTTCCCTGACTAGGTGTCCTATAAAGGTTGCAGCCAGTCAGGCAGCAGCACAGGAGCTATCAAACAGAGCTGTAAACAGGGGAGTTTGAGTGGGAGTTCTGTTGGAGTAGAAGGTATTTGTGTGTGTTTGGTTTTGTATTGGTAGTATCTGTGTGTGTAGGGGCTTTGTGCTGGGAGAGAAGCTGAGCCCTGATTAGGGGGCGGGGCTTCCCTGACTAGGGGCCCTATAAAGGTAGCAGCCAGTCAGGCAGCGGCACAGGAGCTAGCAAACAGAGCTGTAAACAGGGGAGTTTGAGTGGGAGTTCTGTTGGAGGAGAAGGTATTTGTGTGTGTTTGGTTTTGTATTGGTAGTATCTGTATGTGTCGGGGCTTTGTGCTGGGACAGAAGATGAGCCCTGATTAGGGGCGGGGCCTCACTGACTAGGGGTCCTATAAAGGTAGCAGCCAGTCAAGTAGCGGCACAGACAGCTGTAGCGGCACAGGAGTTAGCAAACAGAGCTGTAAACAGGGGAGTTTGAGTGGGAGTTCTGTTGGAGGAAAAGTTATTTGTTTGTGTGTTTGGTTTTTTATTGGTGGTATCTGTATGTGTGGAGGCTTGGAGGGGTTTTGTGCTGGGAGAGAAGCTGAGCCCTGATTAGTGGGCGGGGCTTCCCTGACTAGGGGTCCTATAAAGCTTGCAGCCAGTCAGGCAGCGGCACAGGAGCTATCAAACAGAGCTGTAAACAGGGGAGTTTGAGTGGGAGTTCTGTTGGAGGAGAAGGTATTTGTGTGTGTTTGGTTTTGTATTGTTAGTATCTGTATGTGTAGAGGCTTGGAGGGGCTTTGTGCTGGGAGAGAAGCTGAGCCCTGATTAGTGGGCGGGGCTTCCCTGACTAGGGATCCTATAAAGGTAGCAGCCAGTCAGGCAGCCGCACAGACAGCTGCAGCGGCACAGGAGCTAGCAAACAGAGCTGTAAACAGGGGAGTTTGAGTGGGAGTTCTGTTGGAGGAGAAGGTATTTGTGCGTGTTTGGTTTTGTATTGTTAGTATCTGTATGTGTAGGGGCTTTGTGCTGGGAGAGAAGCTGAGCCCTGATTAGTGGGCGGGGCTTCCCTGACTAGGGGTCCTATAAAGCTTGCAGCCAGTCAGACAGCGGCACAGGAGCTATCAAACAGAGCTGTAAACAGGGGAGTTTGAGTGGGAGTTCTGTTGGAGGAGAAGATATTTGTGTGTGTTTGGTTTTGTATTGTTAGTATCTGTATGTGTAGGGGCTTTGTGCTGGGAGAGAAGCTGAGCCGTGATTAGGGGGCGGGGCTTCACTGACTAGGGGTTCTATAAAGGTAGCAGCCAGTCAGGCAGCGGCACAGGAGCTAGCAAACAGAGCTGTAAACAGGGGAGTTTGAGTGGGAGTTCTGTTGGAGGAGAAGGTATTTGTGTGTGTTTGGTTTTGTATGGTTAGTATCTGTATGTGTAGGGGCTTTGTGCTGGGAGAGAAGCTGAGCCGTGATTAGGGGTCGGGGCTTCACTGACTAGGGGTCCAAAAAAGGTATCAGCCAGTCAGGCAGCGGCACAGACAGCTGCAGCGGCACAGGAGCTAGCAAACAGAGCTGTAAACAGGGGAGTTTGAGTGGGAGTTCTGTTGGAGGAGAAGGTATTTGTGTGTTTGGTTTTGTATTGGTGGTATCTGTATGTGTAGGGGCTTTGTGCTGGGAGAGAAGCTGAGCCCTGATTAGTGGGCGGGGCTTCCCTGACTAGGGATCCTATAAAGGTAGCAGCCAGTCAGGCAGCGGCACAGGAGCTAGCAAACAGAGCTGTAAACAGGGGAGTTTGAGTGGGAGTTCTGTTGGAGGAGAAGGTATTTGTGTGTTTGGTTTTGTATTGGTAGTATCTGTGTGTGTAGGGGCTTTGTGCTGGGACAGAAGCTGAGCCCTGATTAGGGGGCGGCCTTCACTGACTAGGGGTCCTATAAAGGTAGCAGCCAGTCAGGCAGCGGCACAGACAGCTGCAGCGGCACAGGAGCTAACAAACAGAGCTGTAAACAGGTGAGTTTGAGTGGGAGTTCTGTTGGAGAAGAAGGTATTTGTGTGTGTTTGGTTTTGTATTGGTAGTATCTGTATGTGTAGGGGCTTTGTGCTGGGAGAGAAGCTGAGGCCTGATTAGGGGGCGGGGCTTGACTGACTAGGGGTCCTATAAAGGTAGCAGCCAGTCAGGCAGCGGCACAGACAGCTGCAGCAGCACAGGAGCTAGCAAACAGAGCTGTAAACAGGTGAGTTTGAGTGGGAGTTCTGTTGGAGGAAAAGGTATTTGTGTGTGTGTTCGGTTTTGTATTGGTGGTATCTGTATGTGTAGAGGCTTGGAGGGGTTTTGTGCTGGGAGAGAAGCTGAGCCCTGATTAGTGGGCGGGGCTTCCCTGACTAGGGGTCCTATAAAGCTTGCAGCCAGTCAGGCAGCGGCACAGGAGCTATCAAACAGAGCTGTAAACAGGGGAGTTTGAGTGGGAGTTCTGTTGGAGGAGAAGGTATTTGTGTGTGTTTGGTTTTGTATTGTTAGTATCTGTATGTGTAGGGGCTTTGTGCTGGGAGAGAAGCTGAGCCCTGATTAGGGGGCGGGGCTTCCCTGACTAGGGGTTCTATAAAGGTAGCAGCCAGTCAGGCAGCGGCACAGGATCTAGCAAACAGAGCTGTAAACAGGGGAGTTTGAGTGGGAGTTCTGTTGGAGGAGAAGGTATTTGTGTGTGTTTGGTTTTGTATTGGTAGTATCTGTGTGTGTAGGGGCTTTGTGCTAGGACAGAAGCTGAACCCTGATTAGGGGGCGGGGCTTCACTGACTAGGGGTCCTATAAAGGTAGCAGCCAGTCAGGCAGCGGCACAGACAGCTGCAGCGGCACAGGAGCTAGCAAACAGAGCTGTAAACAGGGGAGTTTGAGTGGGAGTTCTGTTGGAGGAAAAGGTATTCGTGTGTGTGTTTGGTTTTGTATTGGTGGTATCTGTATGTGTAGAGGCTTGGAGGGGCTTTGTGCTGGGAAAGAAGCTGAGCCCTGATTAGTGGGCGGGGCTTCCCTGACTAGGGGTCCTATAAGGTTGCAGCCAGTCAGGCAGCGGCACAGGAGCTATCAAACAGAGCTGTAAACAGGGGAGTTTGAGTGGGAGGAGAAGGTATTTGTGTGTGTTTGATTTTGTATTGTTAGTATCTGTATTTGTAGGGGCTTTGTGCTGGGAGAGAAGCTGAGCCCTGATTAGTGGGCGGGGCTTCCCTGACTAGGGGTCCTATAAAGCTTGCAGCCAGTCAGGCAGCGGCACAGGAGCTATCAAACAGAGCTGTAAACAGGGGAGTTTGAGTGGGAGTTCTGTTGGAGGAGAAGATATTTGTGTGTGTTTGGTTTTGTATTGGTGGTATCTGTATGTGTAGGGGCTTTGTCCTGGGAGAGAAGCTGAGCCCTGATTAGGGGGCGGGGCTTCCCTGACTAGGTGTCCTATAAAGGTTGCAGCCAGTCAGGCAGCGGCACAGGAGCTATCAAACAGAGCTGTAAACAGGGGAGTTTGAGTGGGAGTTCTGTTGGAGTAGAAGGTATTTGTGTGTGTTTGGTTTTGTATTGGTAGTATCTGTGTGTGTAGGGGCTTTGTGCTGGGAGAGAAGCTGAGCCCTGATTAGGGGGCGGGGCTTCCCTGACTAGGGGCCCTATAAAGGTAGCAGCCAGTCAGGCAGCGGCACAGGAGCTAGCAAACAGAGCTGTAAACAGGGGAGTTTGAGTGGGAGTTCTGTTGGAGGAGAAGGTATTTGTGTGTGTTTGGTTTTGTATTGGTAGTATCTGTATGTGTCGGGGCTTTGTGCTGGGACAGAAGATGAGCCCTGATTAGGGGCGGGGCCTCACTGACTAGGGGTCCTATAAAGGTAGCAGCCAGTCAAGTAGCGGCACAGACAGCTGCAGTGGCAGAGGAGTTAGCAAACAGAGCTGTAAACAGGGGAGTTTGAGTGGGAGTTCTGTTGGAGGAAAAGGTATTTGTTTGTGTGTTTGGTTTTGTATTGGTGGTATCTGTATGTGTGGAGGCTTGGAGGGGTTTTGTGCTGGGAGAGAAGCTGAGCCCTGATTAGTGGGCGGGGCTTCCCTGACTAGGGGTCCTATAAAGCTTGCAGCCAGTCAGGCAGCGGCACAGGAGCTATCAAACAGAGCTGTAAACAGGGGAGTTTGAGTGGGAGTTCTGTTGGAGGAGAAGGTATTTGTGTGTGTTTGGTTTTGTATTGTTAGTATCTGTATGTGTAGGGGCTTTGTGCTGGGAGAGAAGCTGAGCCCTGATTAGGGGGCGGGGCTTCCCTGACTAGGGGTTCTATAAAGGTAGCAGCCAGTCAGGCAGCGGCACAGGATCTAGCAAACAGAGCTGTAAACAGGGGAGTTTGAGTGGGAGTTCTGTTAGAGTAGAAGGTATTTGTGTGTGTTTGGTTTTGTATTGGTAGTATCTGTATGTGCAGGGGCTTTGTGCTGGGAGAGAAGCTGAGCCCTGATTAGGGGACGGGGCTTCCCTGACTAGGGGTCCTATAAAGGTTGCAGCCAGTCAGGCAGCGGCACAGGAGCTATCAAACAGAGCTGTAAACAGGGGATTTTGAGTGGGAGTTCTGTTGGAGTAGAAGGTATTTGTGTGTGTTTGGTTTTGTATTGGTAGTATCTGTGTGTGTAGGGGCTTTGTGCTGGGACAGAAGCTGAGCCCTGATTAGGGGGCGGCCTTCACTGACTAGGGGTCCTATAAAGGTAGCAGCCAGTCAGGCAGCGGCACAGACAGCTGCAGCGGCACAGGAGCTAACAAACAGAGCTGTAAACAGGGGAGTTTCAGTGGGAGTTCTGTTGGAGAAGAAGGTATTTGTGTGTGTTTGGTTTTGTATTGGTAGTATCTGTATGTGTAGGGACTTTGTGCTGGGAGAGAAGCTGAGGCCTGATTAGGGGGCGGGGCTTGACTGACTAGGGGTCTTATAAAGGTAGCAGCCAGTCAGGCAGCGGCACAGACAGCTGCAGCGGCACAGGAGCTAGCAAACAGAGCTGTAAACAGGGGAGTTTGAGTGGGAGTTCTGTTGGAGGAGAAGGTATTTGTGTGTGTTTGGATTTGTATTGGTAGTATTTGTATGTGTAGAGGCTTTGTGCTGGGAGAGAAGCTGAGCCCTGATTAGGGGGCGGGGCTTCCCTGACTAGGGGTCCTATAAAGGTAGCAGCCAGTCAGGCAGCGGCACAGGAGCTAGCACACAGAGATGTAAACAGGGGAGTTTGAGTGGGAGTTCTGTTGGAGGAGAAGGTATTTGTGTGTGTTTGGATTTGTATTGGTAGTATTTGTATGTGTAGAGTCTTCGTGCTGGGAGAGAAGCTGAGCCCTGATTAGTGGGCGGGGCTTCCCTGACTAGGGGTCCTATAAAGGTAGCAGCCAGTCAGGCAGCGGCACAGGAGCTAGCAAACAGAGCTGTAAACAGGGGAGTTTGAGTGGGAGTATTGTTGGAGTAGAAGGAATTTGTGTGTGTTTGGTTTTGTATTGGTAGTATCTGTGTGTGTAGGGGCTTTGTGCTGAGACAGAAGCTGAGCCCTGATTAGGGGGCGGGGCTTCACTGACTAGGGGTCCTATAAAGGTAGCAGCCAGTCAGGTAGTGGCACAGACAGCTGCAGCAGCACAGGAGCTAGCAAACAGAGCTGTAAACAGGGGAGTTTGAGTGGGAGTCCTGTTGGAGGAAAAGGTATTTGTGTGTGTGTTTGGTTTTGTATTGGTGGTATCTGTATGTGTAGAGGCTTGGAGGGGCTTTGTGCTGGGAAAGAAGCTGAGCCCTGATTAGTGGGCGGGGCTTCCCTGACTAGGGGTCCTATAAGGTTGCAGCCAGTCAGGCAGCGGCACAGGAGCTATCAAACAGAGCTGTAAACAGGGGAGTTTGAGTGGGAGTTCTGTTGGAGTAGAAGGTATTTGTGTGTGTTTGGTTTTGTATTGGTAGTATCTGTGTGTGTAGGGGCTTTGTGCTAGGACAGAAGCTGAACCCTGATTAGGGGGCGGGGCTTCACTGACTAGGGGTCCTATAAAGGTAGCAGCCAGTCAGGCAGCGGCACAGACAGCTGCAGCGGCACAGGAGCTAGCAAACAGAGCTGTAAACAGGGGAGTTTGAGTGGGAGGAGAAGGTATTTGTGTGTGTTTGAT
Source organism: Lepidochelys olivacea (assembly GCF_965140295.1). Taxonomy (NCBI): domain Eukaryota; kingdom Metazoa; phylum Chordata; order Testudines; family Cheloniidae; genus Lepidochelys; species Lepidochelys olivacea. Next base: position 4,827,355 of record NC_140428.1, read on the forward strand.
TTTGTATTGTTAGTATCTGTATTTGTAGGGGCTTTGTGCTGGGAGAGAAGCTGAGCCCTGATTAGTGGGCGGGGCTTCCCTGACTAGGGGTCCTATAAAGCTTGCAGCCAGTCAGACAGCGGCACAGGAGCTATCAAACAGAGCTGTAAACAGGGGAGTTTGAGTGGGAGTTCTGTTGGAGGAGAAGATATTTGTGTGTGTTTGGTTTTGTATTGTTAGTATCTGTATGTGTAGGGGCTTTGTGCTGGGAGAGAAGCTGAGCCGTGATTAGGGGGCGGGGCTTCACTGACTAGGGGTTCTATAAAGGTAGCAGCCAGTCAGGCAGCGGCACAGGAGCTAGCAAACAGAGCTGTAAACAGGGGAGTTTGAGTGGGAGTTCTGTTGGAGGAGAAGGTATTTGTGTGTTTGGTTTTGTATTGGTGGTATCTGTATGTGTAGGGGCTTTGTCCTGGGAGAGAAGCTGAGCCCTGATTAGGGGGCGGGGCTTCACTGACTAGGGGTCCTATAAAGGTTGCAGCCAGTCAGGCAGCGGCACAGGAGCTATCAAACAGAGCTGTAAACAGGGGAGTTTGAGTGGGAGTTCTGTTGGAGTAGAAGGTATTTGTGTGTGTTTGGTTTTGTATTGGTAGTATCTGTGTGTGTAGGGGCTTTGTGCTGGGAGAGAAGCTGAGCCCTGATTAGGGGGCGGGGCTTCCCTGACTAGGGGCCCTATAAAGGTAGCAGCCAGTCAGGCAGCGGCACAGGAGCTAGCAAACAGAGCTGTAAACAGGGGAGTTTGAGTGGGAGTTCTGTTGGAGGAGAAGGTATTTGTGTGTGTTTGGTTTTGTATTGGTAGTATCTGTATGTGTCGGGGCTTTGTGCTGGGACAGAAGATGAGCCCTGATTAGGGGCGGGGTCTCACTGACTAGGGGTCCTATAAAGGTAGCAGCCAGTCAAGTAGCGGCACAGACAGCTGCAGCGGCACAGGAGTTAGCAAACAGAGCTGTAAACAGGGGAGTTTGAGTGGGAGTTCTGTTGGAGGAAAAGGTATTTGATTGTGTGTTTGGTTTTGTATTGGTGGTATCTGTATGTGTGGAGGCTTGGAGGGGTTTTGTGCTGGGAGAGAAGCTGAGCCCTGATTAGGGGGCGGGGCTTCACTGACTAGGAGTCCTATAAAGCTAGAAGCCAGTCAGGCAGCGGCACAGACAGCTGCAGCGGCACAGGAGCTAGCAAACAGAGCTGTAAACGGGAGTTTGAGTGGGAGTTCTGTTGGAGGAGAAGGTATTTGTGTGTTTGGTTTTGTATTGGTAGTATCTGTATGTTTTGGGGCTTTGTGCTGGGACAGAAGCTGAGCCCTGATTAGTGGGCGGGCTTCCCTGACTAGGGGTCCTATAAAGCTTGCAGCCAGTCAGACAGCGGCACAGGAGCTATCAAACAGAGCTGTAAACAGGGGAGTTTGAGTGGGAGTTCTGTTGGTGTAGAAGGTATGTGTGTGTTTGGTTTTGTATTGGTAGTATCTGTGTGTGTAGGGGCTTTGTGCTGGGACAGAAGCTGAGCCCTGATTAGGGGGCGGGGCTTTACTGACTAGGAGTCCTATAAAGGTAGCAGCCAGTCAGGCAGCGGCACAGACAGCTGCAGCGGCACAGGAGCTAGCAAACAGAGCTGTAAACAGGGGAGTTTGAGTGGGAGTTCTGTTGGAGGAGAAGGTATTTGTGTGTTTGGTTTTGTATTGGTGGTATCTGTATGTGTAGGGGCTTTGTCCTGGGAGAGAAGCTGAGCCCTGATTAGGGGGCGGGGCTTCCCTGACTAGGGGTCCTATAAAGGTAGCAGCCAGTCAGGCAGCGGCACAGGAGCTCGCAAACAGAGATGTAAACAGGGGAGTTTGAGTGGGAGTTCTGTTGGAGGAGAAGGTATTTGTGTGTGTTTGGATTTGTATTGGTAGTATTTGTATGTGTAGAGGCTTTGTGCTGGGAGAGAAGCTGAGCCCTGATTAGGGGGCGGGACTTCCCTGACTAGGGGTCCTATAAAGGTAGCAGCCAATCAGGCAGCGGCACAGACAGCTGCAGCGGCACAGGAGCTAGCAAACAGAGCTGTAAACAGGGGAGTTTGAGTGGGAGTTCTGTTGGAGGAGAAGGTATTTGTGTGTGTTTGGTTTTGTATTGGTGGTATCTGTATGTGTAGGGGCTTTGTGCTGGGAGAGAAGCTGAGCCGAGATTAGGGGGCGGGGCTTCACTGACTAGGTGTCCTATAAAGGTATCAGCCAGTCAGGCAGCGGCACAGACAGCTGCAGCGGCACAGGAGCTAGCACACAGATATGTAAACAGGGGAGTTTGAGTGGGAGTTCTGTTGGTGGAGAAGGTATTTGTGTGTGTGTTTGGTTTTGTATTGGTAGTATCTGTATGTTTTGGGGCTTTGTGCTGGGAGAGAAGATGAGCCCTGATTAGGGGGCGGGGCTTCCCTGACTAGGCGTCCTATAAAGGTAGCAGCCAGTCAGGCAGCGGCACAGGAGCTAGCAAACAGAGCTGTAAACAGGGGAGTTTCAGTGGGAGTTCTGTTGGAGGAGAAGGTATTTGTGTGTGTTTGGTTTTGTATTGGTAGTATCTGTATGTGTAGAGGCTTGGAGGGGCTTTGTGCTGGGAGAGAAGCTGAGCCCTGATTAGTGGGCGGGGCTTCCCTGACTAGGGATCCTATAAAGGTAGCAGCCAGTCAGGCAGCCGCACAGACAGCTGCAGCGGCACAGGAGCTAGCAAACAGAGCTGTAAACAGGGGAGTTTGAGTGGGAGGAGAAGGTATTTGTGTGTGTTTGATTTTGTATTGTTAGTATCTGTATGTGTAGGGGCTTTGTGCTGGGAGAGAAGCTGAGTCCTGATTAGGGGGCGGGGCTTCACTGACTAGGGGTCCTATAAAGGTTGCAGCCAGTCAGGCAGCGGCACAGGAGCTATCAAACAGAGCTGTAAACAGGGGAGTTTGAGTGGGAGTTCTTTTGGAGGAGAAGGTATTTGTGTGTGTTTGGTTTTGTATTGGTGGTATCTGTATGTGTGGAGGCTTGGAGGGGCTTTGTGCTGGGAGAGAAGCTCAGCCCTGATTAGTGGGCGGGGCTTCCCTGACTAGGGGTCCTATAAAGCTTGCAGCCAGTCAGACAGCGGCACAGACAGCTGCAGCGGCACAGGAGCTAGCAAACAGAGCTGTAAACGGGGAGTTTGAGTGGGAGGAGAAGGTATTTGTGTGTGTGTTTGGTTTTGTATTGGTGGTATCTGTATGTGTAGAGGCTTGGAGGGGCTTTGTGCTGGGAAAGAAGATGAACCCTGATTAGGGGGCGGGGCTTCACTGACTAGGGGTCCTATAAAGGTAGCAGCCAGTCAGACAGCGGCACAGACAGCTGCAGCGGCACAGGAGCTAGCAAACAGAGCTGTAAACGGGGAGTTTGAGTGGGAGGAGAAGGTATTTGTGTGTGTTTGGTTTTGTATTGTTAGTATCTGTATGTGTAGGGGCTTTGTGCTGGGAGAGAAGCTGAGCCCTGACTAGGGGGCGGGGCTTCACTGACTAGGGGTCCTAAAAAGGTATCAGCCAGTCACGCAGCGGCACAGACAGCTGCATCGGCACAGGAGCTAGCAAACAGAGCTGTAAAGAGGGGATTTTGAGTGGGAGTTCTGTTGGAGGAGAAGGTATTTGTGTGTGTTTGGTTCTGTATTGGTAGTATCTGTGTGTGTAGGGGCTTTGTGCTGAGACAGAAGCTGAGCCCTGATTGGGGGGCGGGGCTTCACTGACTAGGGGTCCTATGAAGGTAGCAGCCAGTCAGGTAGCGGCACAGACAGCTGCAGCAGCACAGGAGCTAGCAAACAGAGCTGTAAACAGGGGAGTTTGAGCGGGAGTTCTTTTGGAGGAGAAGGTATTTGTGTGTGTTTGGTTTTGTATTGTTAGTATCTGTATGTGTAGGGGCTTTGTGCTGGGAGAGAAGCTGAGCCCTGATTAGGGGGCGGGGCTTCCCTGACTAGGGGTCCTATAAAGGTAGCAGCCAGTCAGGCAGCGGCACAGGAGCTAGCAAACAGAGCTGTAAACAGGGGAGTTTGAGTGGCAGTTCTGTTGGAGGAGAAGGTATTTGTGTGTGTTTTTGTATTGGTAGTATCTGTATGTGTAGGGGCTTTGTGCTGGGAGAGAAGCTGAGCCGAGATTAGGGGGCGGGGCTTCACTGACTAGGGGTCCTATAAAGGTCGCAGCCAGTCAGGCAGCGGCACAGACAGCTGCAGCGGCACAGGAGCTAGCACACAGATATGTAAACAGGGGAGTTTGAGTGGGAGTTCTGTTGGTGGAGAAGGTATTTGTGTGTGTGTTTGGTTTTGTATTGGTAGTATCTGTATGTTTTGGGGCTTTGTGCTGGGAGAGAAGATGAGCCCTGATTAGGGGGCGGGGCTTCCATGACTAGGGGTCCTATAAAGGTAGCAGCCAGTCAGGCAGCGGCACAGGAGCTAGCAAACAGAGATGTAAACAGGGGAGTTTGAGTGGGAGTTCTGTTGGAGGAGAAGGTATTTGTGTGTGTTTGGATTTGTATTGGTAGTATTTGTATGTGTAGAGGCTTTGTGCTGGGAGAGAAGCTGAGCCCTGATTAGGGGGCGGGACTTCCCTGACTAGGGGTCCTAAAAAGGTAGCAGCCAATCAGGCAGCGGCACAGACAGCTGCAGCGGCACAGGAGTTAGCAAACAGAGCTGTAAACAGGGGAGTTTGAGTGGGAGTTCTGTTGGAGGAAAAGGTATTTGTTTGTGTGTTTGGTTTTGTATTGGTGGTATCTGTATGTGTGGAGGCTTGGAGGGGTTTTGTGCTGGGAGAGAAGCTGAGCCCTGATTAGTGGGCGGGGCTTCCCTGACTAGGGGTCCTATAAAGCTTGCAGCCAGTCAGGCAGCGGCACAGGAGCTATCAAACAGAGCTGTAAACAGGGGAGTTTGAGTGGGAGTTCTGTTGGAGGAGAAGGTATTTGTGTGTGTGTTTTGTTTTGTATTGGTAGTATCTGTATGTGTCGGGGCTTTGTGCTGGGAGAGAAGCTGAGCCGTGATTAGGGGGCGGGGCTTCCCTGACTAGGGGTCCTATAAAGGTAGCAGCCAATCAGGCAGCGGCACAGACAGCTGCAGCGGCACAGGAGCTAGCAAACAGCGCTGTAAACAGGGGAGTTTGAGTGGGAGTTCCGTTGGAGTAGAAGGTATTTGTGTGTGCTTGGTTTTGTATTGGTAGTATCTGTGTGTGTAGGGGCTTTGTGCTGGGAGAGAAGCTGAGCCCTGATTAGGGGGCGGGGCTTCCCTGACTAGGGGTCCTATAAAGCTTGCAGCCAGTCAGGCAGCGGCACAGGAGCTAGCAAACAGAGCTGTAAACAGGGGAGTTTGAGTGGGAGTTCTGTTGGAGGAGAAGGTATTTGTGTGTGTTTGGTTCTGTATTGGTGGTATCTGTATGTGTAGGGGCTTTGTGCTGGGAGAGAAGCTTAGCCCTGATTAGGGGGCGGGGCTTCCCTGACTAGGGGTCCTATAAAGGTTGCAGCCAGTCAGGCAGCGGCACAGGAGCTAGCAAACAGAGCTGTAAACAGGGGAGTTTGAGTGGGAGTACTGTCGGAGTAGAACGTATTTGTGTGTGTTTGGTTTTGTATTGGTAGTATCTGTGTGTGTAGGGGCTTTGTGCTGAGACAGAAGCTGAGCCCTGATTGGGGGGCGGGGCTTCACTGACTAGGGGTCCTATGAAGGTAGCAGCCAGTCAGGTAGCGGCACAGACAGCTGCAGCAGCACAGGAGCTAGCAAACAGAGCTGTAAACAGGGGAGTTTGAGCGGGAGTTCTTTTGGAGGAGAAGGTATTTGTGTGTGTTTGGTTTTGTATTGTTAGTATCTGTATGTGTAGGGGCTTTGTGCTGCGAGAGAAGCTGAGCCCTGATTAGGGGGCGGGGCTTCCCTGACTAGGGGTCCTATAAAGGTAGCAGCCAGTCAGGCAGCGGCACAGGAGCTAGCAAACAGAGCTGTAAACAGGGGAGTTTGAGTGGGAGTTCTGTTGGAGGAGAAGGTATTTGTGTGTGTTTTTGTATTGGTAGTATCTGTATGTGTAGGGGCTTTGTGCTGGGAGAGAAGCTGAGCCCTGATTAGGGGCCGGGGCTTCACTGACTAGGGGTCCTATAAAGGTATCAGCCAATCAGGCAGCCGCACAGACAGCTGCAGCGGCACAGGAGCTAGCAAACAGAGCTGTAAACAGGGGAGTTTGAGTGGGAGTTCTGTTGGAGGAGAAGGTATTTGTGTGTGTTTGGTTTTGTATTGTTAGTATCTGTATGTGTAGAGGCTTGGAGGGGCTTTGTGCTGGGAAAGAAGCTGAGCCCTGATTAGTGGGCGGGGCTTCCCTGACTAGGGGTCCTATAAGGTTGCAGCCAGTCAGGCAGCGGCACAGGAGCTATCGAACAGAGCTGTAAACAGGGGAGTTTGAGTGGGAGTTCTGTTGGAGGAGAAGGTATTTGTGTGTGTTTGGTTTTCTATTGGTAGTATCTGTATGTGTAGAGGCTTTGTGCTGGGCCAGAAGATGAGCCCTGATTAGTGGGCGGGGCCTCACTGACTAGGGGTCCTATAAAGGTAGCAGCCAGTCAAGGAGCGGCACAGACAGCTGCAGCGGCACAGGAGCTGGCAAACAGAGCTGTAAACAGGGGAGTTTGAGTGGGAGTTCTGTTGGAGGAAAAGGTATTTGTGTGTGTGTTTGGTTTTGTATTGGTGGTATCTGTATGTGTGGAGGCTTGGAGGGGCTTTGTGCTGGGAGAGAAGCTAAGCCCTGATTAGTGGGCGGGGCTTCCCTGACTAGGGGTCCTATAAAGCTTGCAGCCAGTCAGGCAGCGGCACAGGAGCTATCAAACAGAGCTGTAAACAGGGGAGTTTGAGTGGGAGTTCTGTTGGAGTAGAAGGTATTTGTGTGTGTTTGGTTTTGTATTGGTAGTATATGTGTGTGTAGGGGCTTTGTGCTGGGAGAGAAGCTGAGCCCTGATTAGGGGGCGGGGCTTCCCTGACTAGGTGTCCTATAAAGGTTGCAGCCAGTCAGGCAGCGGCACAGGAGCTATCAAACAGAGCTGTAAACAGGGGAGTTTGAGTGGGAGTTCTGTTGGAGTAGAAGGTATTTGTGTGTGTTTGGTTTTGTATTGGTAGTATATGTGTGTGTAGGGGCTTTGTGCTGAGACAGAAGCTGAGCCCTGATTGGGGGGCGGGGCTTCACTGACTAGGGGTCCTATGAAGGTAGCAGCCAGTCAGGTAGCGGCACAGACAGCTGCAGCAGCACAGGAGCTAGCAAACAGAGCTGTAAACAGGGGAGTTTGAGCGGGAGTTCTTTTGGAGGAGAAGGTATTTGTGTGTGTTTGGTTTTGTATTGTTAGTATCTGTATGTGTAGGGGCTTTGTGCTGCGAGAGAAGCTGAGCCCTGATTAGGGGGCGGGGCTTCCCTGACTAGGGGTCCTATAAAGGTAGCAGCCAGTCAGGCAGCGGCACAGGAGCTAGCAAACAGAGCTGTAAACAGGGGAGTTTGAGTGGGAGTTCTGTTGGAGGAGAAGGTATTTGTGTGTGTTTTTGTATTGGTAGTATCTGTATGTGTAGGGGCTTTGTGCTGGGAGAGAAGCTGAGCCCTGATTAGGGGCCGGGGCTTCACTGACTAGGGGTCCTATAAAGGTATCAGCCAATCAGGCAGCCGCACAGACAGCTGCAGCGGCACAGGAGCTAGCAAACAGAGCTGTAAACAGGGGAGTTTGAGTGGGAGTTCTGTTGGAGGAGAAGGTATTTGTGTGTGTTTGGTTTTGTATTGTTAGTATCTGTATGTGTAGAGGCTTGGAGGGGCTTTGTGCTGGGAAAGAAGCTGAGCCCTGATTAGTGGGCGGGGCTTCCCTGACTAGGGGTCCTATAAGGTTGCAGCCAGTCAGGCAGCGGCACAGGAGCTATCGAACAGAGCTGTAAACAGGGGAGTTTGAGTGGGAGTTCTGTTGGAGGAGAAGGTATTTGTGTGTGTTTGGTTTTCTATTGGTAGTATCTGTATGTGTAGAGGCTTTGTGCTGGGCCAGAAGATGAGCCCTGATTAGTGGGCGGGGCCTCACTGACTAGGGGTCCTATAAAGGTAGCAGCCAGTCAAGGAGCGGCACAGACAGCTGCAGCGGCACAGGAGCTGGCAAACAGAGCTGTAAACAGGGGAGTTTGAGTGGGAGTTCTGTTGGAGGAAAAGGTATTTGTGTGTGTGTTTGGTTTTGTATTGGTGGTATCTGTATGTGTGGAGGCTTGGAGGGGCTTTGTGCTGGGAGAGAAGCTGAGCCCTGATTAGTGGGCGGGGCTTCCCTGACTAGGGGTCCTATAAAGCTTGCAGCCAGTCAGGCAGCGGCACAGGAGCTATCAAACAGAGCTGTAAACAGGGGAGTTTGAGTGGGAGTTCTGTTGGAGTAGAAGGTATTTGTGTGTGTTTGGTTTTGTATTGGTAGTATATGTGTGTGTAGGGGCTTTGTGCTGGGAGAGAAGCTGAGCCCTGATTAGGGGGCGGGGCTTCCCTGACTAGGTGTCCTATAAAGGTTGCAGCCAGTCAGGCAGCGGCACAGGAGCTATCAAACAGAGCTGTAAACAGGGGAGTTTGAGTGGGAGTTCTGTTGGAGTAGAAGGTATTTGTGTGTGTTTGGTTTTGTATTGGTAGTATATGTGTGTGTAGGGGCTTTGTGCTGGGAGAGAAGCTGAGCCCTGATTAGGGGGCGGGGCTTCCCTGACTAGGGGTCCTATAAAGGTAGCAGCCAGTCAGGCAGCGGCACAGGAGCTAGCAAACAGAGATGTAAACAGGGGAGTTTGAGTGGGAGTTCTGTTGGAGGAGAAGGTATTTGTGTGTCTTTGGATTTGTATTGGTAGTATTTGTATGTGTAGAGGCTTTGTGCTGGGAGAGAAGCTGAGCCCTGATTAGGGGGCGGGACTTCCCTGACTAGGGGTCCTATAAAGGTAGCAGCCAGTCAGGCAGCGGCACAGGAGCTAGCAAACAGAGCTGTAAACAGGGGAGTTTGAGTGGGAGTTCTGTTGGAGGAGAAGGTATTTGTGTGTGTGCTTGGTTTTGTATTGGTAGTATCTGTATGTGCAGGGGCTTTGTGCTGGGAGAGAAGCTGAGCCCTGATTAGGGGGCGGGGCTTCCCTGACTAGGGGTCCTATAAAGGTAGCAGCCAGTCAGGCAGCGGCACAGGAGCTAGCAAACAGAGCTGTAAACAGGGGAGTTTGAGTGGGAGTTCTGTTGGAGGAGAAGGTATTCGTGTGTGTTTGGTTTTGTATTGGTGGTATCTGTATGTGTAGGGGCTTTGTGCTGGGAGAGAAGCTGAGCCCAGATTAGGGGGCGGGGCTTCACTGACTAGGGGTCCAAAAAAGATATCAGCCAGTCAGGCAGCGGCACAGACAGCTGCAGCGGCACAGGAGCTAGCAAACAGAGCTGTAAACAGGGGAGTTTGAGTGGGAGTTCTTTTGGAGGAGAAGGTATTTGTGTGTGTTTGGTTTTGTATTGGTAGTATCTGTATGTGTAGGGGCTTTGTGTTGGGAGAGAAGCTGAGCCCTGATTAGGGGGCGGGGCTTCCCTGACTAGGTGTCCTATAAAGGTTGCAGCCAGTCAGGCAGCGGCACAGGAGCTATCAAACAGAGCTGTAAACAGGGGAGTTTGAGTGGGAGTTCTGTTGGAGTAGAAGGTATTTGTGTGTGTTTGGTTTTGTATTGGTAGTATCTGTGTGTGTAGGGGCTTTGTGCTGGGAGAGAAGCTGAGCCCTGATTAGGGGGCGGGGCTTCCCTGACTAGGGGTCCTATAAAGGTAGCAGCCAGTCAGGCAGCGGCACAGGAGCTAGCAAACAGAGATGTAAACAGGGGAGTTTGAGTGGGAGTTCTGTTGGAGGAGAAGGTATTTGTGTGTGTTTGGATTTGTATTGGTAGTATTTGTATGTGTAGAGGCTTTGTGCTGGGAGAGAAGCTGAGCCCTGATTAGGGGGCGGGACTTCCCTGACTAGGGGTCCTATAAAGGTAGCAGCCAATCAGGCAGCGGCACAGACAGCTGCAGCGGCACAGGAGCTAGCAAACAGAGCTGTAAACAGGGGAGTTTGAGTGGGAGTTCTGTTGGAGGAGAAGGTATTTGTGTGTGTTTGGTTTTGTATTGGTGGTATCTGTGTGTGTAGGGGCTTTGTGCTGGGAGAGAAGCTGAGCCCTGATTAGGGGGCGGGGCTTCCCTGACTAGGGGTCCTATAAAGGTAGCAGCTAGTCAGGCAGTGGCACAGGAGCTAGCAAACAGAGCTGTAAACAGGGGAGTTTGAGTGGGAGTTCTGTTGGAGGAGAAGGTATTTGTGTGTGTGTTTGGTTTTGTATTGGTAGTATCTGTATGTGTAGGGGCTTTGTGCTGGGAGAGAAGCTGAGCCGTGATTAGGGGGCGGGGTTTCACTGACTAGGGGTCCTATAAAGGTATCAGCCAGTCAGGCAGCGGCACAGACAGCTGCAGCGGCACAGGAGCTAGGAAACAGAGCTGTAAACAGGGGAGTTTGAGTGGGAGTTCTTTTGGAGGAGAAGGTATTTGTGGGTGTTTGGTTTTGAATTGGTAGTATCTGTATGTGCAGGGGCTTTGTGCTGGGAGAGAAGCTGAGCAGTGATTAGGGGGCGGGGCTTCCCTGACTAGGGGTCCTATAAAGGTTGCAGCCAGTCAGGCAGCGGCACAGGAGCTATCAAACAGAGCTGTAAACAGGGGAGTTTGAGTGGGAGTTCTGTTGGAGGAGAAGGTATTTGTGTGTTTTTGGATTTGTATTGGTAGTATTTGTATGTGTAGAGGCTTTGTGCTGGGAGAGAAGCTGAGCCCTGATTAGGGGGCGGGGCTTCCCTGACTAGGGGTCCTATAAAGGTAGCAGCTAGTCAGGCAGCGGCACAGGAGCTAGCAAACAGAGCTGTAAACAGGGGAGTTTGAGTGGGAGTTCTTTTGGAGGAGAAGGTATTTGTGGGTGTTTGGTTTTGAATTGGTAGTATCTGTATGTGCAGGGGCTTTGTGCTGGGAGAGAAGCTGAGCCCTGATTAGGGGGCGGGGCTTCCCTGACTAGGGGTCCTATAAAGGTTGCAGCCAGTCAGGCAGCGGCACAGGAGCTAGCAAACAGAGCTGTAAACAGGGGAGTTTGAGTGGGAGTTCTGTTGGAGGAAAAGGTATTTGTGTGTGTGTTTGGTTTTGTATTGGTGGTATCTGTATGTGTGGAGGCTTGGAGGGGCTTTGTGCTGGGAGAGAAGCTGAGCCCTGATTAGTGGGCGGGGCTTCCCTGACTAGGGGTCCTATAAAGCTTGCAGCCAGTCAGGCAGCGGCACAGACAGCTGCAGCGGCACAGGAGCTAGCAAACAGAGCTGTAAACAGGGGAGTTTGAGTGGGAGTTCTGTTGGAGGAGAAGGTATTTGTGTGTTTGGTTTTGTATTGGTGGTATCTGTATGCGTAGGGGCTTTGTCCTGGGAGAGAAGCTGAGCCCTGATTAGGGGGCGGGGCTTCCCTGACTAGGTGTCCTATAAAGGTTGCAGCCAGTCAGGCAGCGGCACAGGAGCTATCAAACAGAGCTGTAAACAGGGGAGTTTGAGTGGGAGTTCTGTTGGAGTAGAAGGTATTTGTGTGTGTTTGGTTTTGTATTGGTAGTATCTGTGTGTGTAGGGGCTTTGTGCTGGGAGAGAAGCTGAGCCCTGATTAGGGGGCGGGGCTTCCCTGACTAGGGGTCCTATAAAGGTAGCAGCCAGTCAGGCAGCGGCACAGGAGCTAGCAAACAGAGATGTAAACAGGGGAGTTTGAGTGGGAGTTCTGTTGGAGGAGAAGGTATTTGTGTGTCTTTGGATTTGTATTGGTAGTATTTGTATGTGTAGAGGCTTTGTGCTGGGAGAGAAGCTGAGCCCTGATTAGGGGGCGGGACTTCCCTGACTAGGGGTCCTATAAAGGTAGCAGCCAGTCAGGCAGCGGCACAGGAGCTAGCAAACAGAGCTGTAAACAGGGGAGTTTGAGTGGGAGTTCTGTTGGAGGAGAAGGTATTTGTGTGTGTGCTTGGTTTTGTATTGGTAGTATCTGTATGTGCAGGGGCTTTGTGCTGGGAGAGAAGCTGAGCCCTGATTAGGGGGCGGGGCTTCCCTGACTAGGGGTCCTATAAAGGTAGCAGCCAGTCAGACAGCGGCACAGGAGCTAGCAAACAGAGCTGTAAACAGGGGAGTTTGAGTGGGAGTTCTGTTGGAGGAGAAGGTATTTGTGTGTGTTTGGTTTTGTATTGGTGGTATCTGTATGTGTAGGGGCTTTGTGCTGGGAGAGAAGCTGAGCCCAGATTAGGGGGCGGGGCTTCACTGACTAGGGGTCCAAAAAAGATATCAGCCAGTCAGGCAGCGGCACAGACAGCTGCAGCGGCACAGGAGCTAGCAAACAGAGCTGTAAACAGGGGAGTTTGAGTGGGAGTTCTTTTGGAGGAGAACGTATTTGTGTGTGTTTGGTTTTGTATTGGTAGTATCTGTATGTGTAGGGGCTTTGTGTTGGGAGAGAAGCTGAGCCCTGATTAGGGGGCGGGGCTTCCCTGACTAGGTGTCCTATAAAGGTTGCAGCCAGTCAGGCAGCGGCACAGGAGCTATCAAACAGAGCTGTAAACAGGGGAGTTTGAGTGGGAGTTCTGTTGGAGTAGAAGGTATTTGTGTGTGTTTGGTTTTGTATTGGTAGTATCTGTGTGTGTAGGGGCTTTGTGCTGGGAGAGAAGCTGAGCCCTGATTAGGGGGCGGGGCTTCCCTGACTAGGGGTCCTATAAAGGTAGCAGCCAGTCAGGCAGCGGCACAGGAGCTAGCAAACAGAGATGTAAACAGGGGAGTTTGAGTGGGAGTTCTGTTGGAGGAGAAGGTATTTGTGTGTCTTTGGATTTGTATTGGTAGTATTTGTATGTGTAGAGGCTTTGTGCTGGGAGAGAAGCTGAGCCCTGATTAGGGGGCGGGACTTCCCTGACTAGGGGTCCTATAAAGGTAGCAGCCAATCAGGCAGCGGCACAGACAGCTGCAGCGGCACAGGAGCTAGCAAACAGAGCTGTAAACAGGGGAGTTTGAGTGGGAGTTCTGTTGGAGGAGAAGGTATTTGTGTGTGTGTTTGGTTTTGTATTGGTAGTATCTGTATGTGTAGGGGCTTTGTGCTGGGAGAGAAGCTGAGCCGTGATTAGGGGGCGGGGCTTCACTGACTAGGGGTCCTATAAAGGTATCAGCCAGTCAGGCAGCGGCACAGACAGCTGCAGCGGCACAGGAGCTAGGAAACAGAGCTGTAAACAGGGGAGTTTGAGTGGGAGTTCTTTTGGAGGAGAAGGTATTTGTGGGTGTTTGGTTTTGAATTGGTAGTATCTGTATGTGCAGGGGCTTTGTGCTGGGAGAGAAGCTGAGCAGTGATTAGGGGGCGGGGCTTCCCTGACTAGGGGTCCTATAAAGGTTGCAGCCAGTCAGGCAGCGGCACAGGAGCTATCAAACAGAGCTGTAAACAGGGGAGTTTGAGTGGGAGTTCTGTTGGAGGAGAAGGTATTTGTGTGTTTTTGGATTTGTATTGGTAGTATTTGTATGTGTAGAGGATTTGTGCTGGGAGAGAAGCTGAGCCCTGATTAGGGGGCGGGGCTTCCCTGACTAGGGGTCCTATAAAGGTAGCAGCCAGTCAGGCAGCGGCACAGGAGCTAGCAAACAGAGCTGTAAACAGGGGAGTTTGAGTGGGAGTTCTTTTGGAGGAGAAGGTATTTGTGGGTGTTTGGTTTTGTATTGGTGGTATCTGTGTGTGTAGGGGCTTTGTGCTGGGAGAGAATCTGAGCCCTGATTAGGGGGCGGGGCTTCCCTGACTAGGGGTCCTATAAAGGTAGCAGCTAGTCAGGCAGCGGCACAGGAGCTAGCAAACAGAGCTGTAAACAGGGGAGTTTGAGTGGGAGTTCTTTTGGAGGAGAAGGTATTTGTGGGTGTTTGGTTTTGAATTGGTAGTATCTGTATGTGCAGGGGCTTTGTGCTGGGAGAGAAGCTGAGCCCTGATTAGGGGGCGGGGCTTCCCTGACTAGGGGTCCTATAAAGGTTGCAGCCAGTCAGGCAGCGGCACAGGAGCTATCAAACAGAGCTGTAAACAGGGGAGTTTGAGTGGGAGTTCTGTTGGAGGAGAAGGTATTTGTGTGTGTGCTTGGTTTTGTATTGGTAGTATCTGTATGTGCAGGGGCTTTGTGCTGGGAGAGAAGCTGAGCCCTGATTAGGGGGCGGGGCTTCCCTGACTAGGGGTCCTATAAAGGTAGCAGCCAGTCAGGCAGCGGCACAGGAGCTAGCAAACAGAGCTGTAAACAGGGGAGTTTGAGTGGGAGTTCTGTTGGAGGAGAAGGTATTTGTGTGTGTTTGGTTTTGTATTGGTGGTATCTGTATGTGTAGGGGCTTTGTGCTGGGAGAGAAGCTGAGCCCAGATTAGGGGGCGGGGCTTCACTGACTAGGGGTCCAAAAAAGATATCAGCCAGTCAGGCAGCGGCACAGACAGCTGCAGCGGCACAGGAGCTAGCAAACAGAGCTGTTAACAGGGGAGTTTGAGTGGGAGTTCTTTTGGAGGAGAAGGTATTTGTGTGTGTTGGGTTTTGTATTGGTAGTATCTGTATGTGTAGGGGCTTTGTGTTGGGAGAGAAGCTGAGCCCTGATTAGGGGGCGGGGCTTCCCTGACTAGGTGTCCTATAAAGGTTGCAGCCAGTCAGGCAGCGGCACAGGAGCTATCAAACAGAGCTGTAAACAGGGGAGTTTGAGTGGGAGTTCTGTTGGAGTAGAAGGTATTTGTGTGTGTTTGGTTTTCTATTGGTAGTATCTGTGTGTGTAGGGGCTTTGTGCTGGGAGAGAAGCTGAGCCCTGATTAGGGGGCGGGGCTTCCCTGACTAGGGGTCCTATAAAGGTAGCAGCCAGTCAGGCAGCGGCACAGGAGCTAGCAAACAGAGATGTAAACAGGGGAGTTTGAGTGGGAGTTCTGTTGGAGGAGAAGGTATTTGTGTGCGTTTGGTTTTGTATTGGTAGTATTTGTATGTGTCGGGGCTTTGTGCTGGGAGAGAAGCTGAGCCGTGATTAGGGGGCGGGGCTTCCCTGACTAGGGGTCCTATAAAGGTAGCAGCCAAGCAGGCAGCGGCACAGACAGCTGCAGCGGCACAGGAGCTAGCAAACAGCGCTGTAAACAGGGGAGTTTGAGTGGGAGTTCTGTTGAAGGAGAAGATATTTGTGTGTGTTTGGTTTTGTATAGGTGGTATCTGTATGTGTAGGGGCTTTGTGTTGGGAGAGAAGCTGAGCCCTGATTAGGGGGCGGGGCTTCCCTGACTAGGGGTCCTATAAAGCTTGCAGCCAGTCAGGCAGCGGCACAGGAGCTAGCAAACAGAGCTGTAAACAGGGGAGTTTGAGTGGGAGTTCCGTTGGAGTAGAAGGTATTTGTGTGTGTTTGGTTTTGTATTGGTAGTATCTGTATGTGTAGGGGCTTTGTGCTGGGACAGAACATGAGCCCTGATTAGGGGGCGGAGCCTCATTGACTAGGGGTCCTATAAAGGTAGCAGCCAGTCAGGTAGCGGCACAGACAGCTGCAGCGGCACAGGAGCTAGCAAACAGAGCTGTAAACAGGGGAGTTTGAGTGGGAGTTCTGTTGGAGGAAAAGGTATTTGTGTGTGTGTTTGGTTTTGTATTGGTGGTATCTGTATGTGTAGAGGCTTGGAGGGTCTTTGTGCTGGGAGAGAAGCTGAGCCCTGATTAGGGGGCGGGGCTTCCCTGGGTAGGGGTCCTATAAAGGTAGCAGCCAGTCAGGCAGCGGCACAGGAGCTAGCAAACAGAGCTGTAAACAGGGGAGTTTGAGTGGGAGTTCTGTTGGAGGAGAAGGTACTTGTGTGTGTTTGGTTTTGTATTGGTGGTATCTGTATGTGCAGGGGCTTTGTGCTGGGACAGAAGCTGAGCCCTGATTAGGGGGCAGGGCTTCCCTGACTAGGTGTCCTATAAAGGTTGCAGCCAGTCAGGCAGCGGCACAGGAGCTAGCAAACAGAGCTGTAAACAGGGGAGTTTGAGTGGGAGTTCTGTTGGAGTAGAAGGTATTTGTGTGTCTTTGGTTTTGTATTGGTAGTATCTGTGTGTGTAGGGGCTTTGTGCTGGGAGAGAAGCTGAGCCCTGATTAGGGGGCGGGCCTTCCCTGACAAGGGGTCCTATAAAGGTAGCAGTCAGTCAGGCAGCGGCACAGACAGCTGCAGCGGCACAGGAGCTAGCAAACAGAGCTGTAAACAGGGGAGTTTGAGTGGGAGTTCTGTTGGAGGAGAAGGTATTTGTGGGTGTTTGGTTTTGTATTGGTAGTATCTGTATGTGCAGGGACTTTGTGCTGGGAGAGAAGCTGAGCCGTGATTAGGGGGCGGGGCTTCCCTGACTAGGGGTCCTATAAAGGTAGCAGCCAATCAGGCAGCGGCACAGACAGCTGCATCGGCACAGGAGCTAGCAAACAGAGCTGTAAACAGGGGAGTTTGAGTGGGAGTTCTGTTGGAGGAGAAGGTATTTGTGTGTGTTTGGATTTGTATTGGTAGTATTTGTATGTGTAGAGGCTTTGTGCTGGGAGAGAAGCTGAGCCCTGATTAGGGGGCGGGGCTTCCCTGACTAGGGGTCCTATAAAGGTAGCAGCTAGTCAGGCAGCGGCACAGGAGCTAGCAAACAGAGCTGTAAACAGGGGAGTTTGAGTGGGAGTTCTGTTGGAGGAGAAGGTATTTGTGTGTGTGTTTGGTTTTGTATTGGTAGTATCTGTATGTGTAGGGGCTTTGTGCTGGGAGAGAAGCTGAGCCGTGATTAGGGGGCGGGGCTTCACTGACTAGGGGTCCAAAAAAGGTATCAGCCAGTCAGGCAGCGGCACAGACAGCTGCAGCGGCACAGGAGCTAGGAAACAGAGCTGTAAACAGGGTAGTTTGAGTGGGAGTTCTGTTGGAGGAGAAGGTATTTGTGGGTGTTTGGTTTTGTATTGGTAGTATCTGTATGTGCAGGGGCTTTGTGCTGGGAGAGAAGCTGAGCCCTGATTAGGGGGCGGGGCTTCCCTGACTAGGGGTCCTATAAAGGTAGCAGCCAGTCAGGCAGCGGCACAGGAGCTAGCAAACAGAGCTGTAAACAGGGGAGTTTGAGTGGGAGTTCTGTTGGAGGAGAAGGTATTTGTGTGTGTTTGGTTTTGTATTGGTGGTATCTGTGTGTGTAGGGGCTTTGTGCTGGGAGAGAAGCTGAGCCCTGATTAGTGGGCGGGGCTTCCCTGACTAGGGGTCCTATAAAGGTAGCAGCTAGTCAGGCAGCGGCACAGGAGCTAGCAAACAGAGCTGTAAACAGGGGAGTTTGAGTGGGAGTTCTGTTGGAGGAGAAGGTATTTGTGTGTGTGTTTGGTTTTGTATTGGTAGTATTTGTATGTGTAGGGGCTTTGTGCTGGGAGAGAAGCTGAGCCGTGATTAGGGGGCGGGGCTTCACTGACTAGGGGTCCAAAAAGGTATCAGCCAGTCAGGCAGCGGCACAGACAGCTGCAGCGGCACAGGAGCTAGGAAACAGAGCTGTAAACAGGGGAGTTTGAGTGGGAGTTCTGTTGGAGGAGAAGGTATTTGTGTGTGTGTTATGTTTTGTATTGGTAGTATCTGTATGTGCAGGGGCTTTGTGCTGGGAGAGAAGCTGAGCCCTGATTAGGGGGCGGGGCTTCCCTGACTAGGGGTCCTATAAGGTTGCAACCAGTCAGGCAGCGGCACAGGAGCTAGCAAACAGAGCTGTAAACAGGGGAGTTTGAGTGGGAGTTCTGTTGGAGTAGAAGGTATTTGTGTGTCTTTGGTTTTGTATTGGTAGTATCTGTGTGTGTAGGGGCTTTGTGCTGGGAGAGAAGCTGAGCCCTGATTAGGGGGCGGGCCTTCCCTGACAAGGGGTCCTATAAAGGTAGCAGTCAGTCAGGCAGCGGCACAGACAGCTGCAGCGGCACAGGAGCTAGCAAACAGAGCTGTAAACAGGGGAGTTTGAGTGGGAGTTCTGTTGGAGGAGAAGGTATTTGTGGGTGTTTGGTTTTGTATTGGTAGTATCTGTATGTGCAGGGACTTTGTGCTGGGAGAGAAGCTGAGCCGTGATTAGGGGGCGGGGCTTCCCTGACTAGGGGTCCTATAAAGGTAGCAGCCAATCAGGCAGCGGCACAGACAGCTGCATCGGCACAGGAGCTAGCAAACAGAGCTGTAAACAGGGGAGTTTGAGTGGGAGTTCTGTTGAAGGAGAAGGTATTTGTGTGTGTTTGGTTTTGTATAGGTGGTATCTGTATGTGTAGGGGCTTGTGTTGGGAGAGAAGCTGAGCCCTGATTAGGGGGCGGGGCTTCCCTGACTACGGGTCCTATAAAGCTTGCAGCCAGTCAGGCAGCGGCACAGGCGCTATCAAACAGAGCTGTAAACAGGGGAGTTTGAGTGGGAGTTCTGTTGGAGGAGAAGGTATTTGTGTGTGTGTTTGGTTTTGTATTGGTAGTATCTGTATGTGTAGGGGCTTTGTGCTGGGAGAGAAGCTGAGCCGTGATTAGGGGGCGGGGCTTCACTGACTAGGGGTCCAAAAAAGGTATCAGCCAGTCAGGCAGCGGCACAGACAGCTGCAGCGGCACAGGAGCTAGGAAACAGAGCTGTAAACAGGGTAGTTTGAGTGGGATTTCTGTTGGAGGAGAAGGTATTTGTGGGTGTTTGGTTTTGTATTGGTAGTATCTGTATGTGCAGGGGCTTTGTGCTGGGAGAGAAGCTGAGCCCTGATTAGGGGGCGGGGCTTCCCTGACTAGGGGTCCTATAAAGGTAGCAGCCAGTCAGGCAGCGGCACAGGAGCTAGCAAACAGAGCTGTAAACAGGGGAGTTTGAGTGGGAGTTCTGTTGGAGGAGAAGGTATTTGTGTGTGTTTGGTTTTGTATTGGTGGTATCTGTGTGTGTAGGGGCTTTGTGCTGGGAGAGAAGCTGAGCCCTGATTAGGGGGCGGGGCTTCCCTGACTAGGGGTCCTATAAAGGTAGCAGCTAGTCAGGCAGCGGCACAGGAGCTAGCAAACAGAGCTGTAAACAGGGGAGTTTGAGTGGGAGTTCTGTTGGAGGAGAAGGTATTTGTGTGTGTGTTTGGTTTTGTATTGGTAGTATTTGTATGTGTAGGGGCTTTGTGCTGGGAGAGAAGCTGAGCCGTGATTAGGGGGCGGGGCTTCACTGACTAGGGGTCCAAAAAGGTATCAGCCAGTCAGGCAGCGGTACAGACAGCTGCAGCGGCACAGGAGCTAGGAAACAGAGCTGTAAACAGGGGAGTTTGAGTGGGAGTTCTGTTGGAGGAGAAGGTATTTGTGTGTGTGTTATGTTTTGTATTGGTAGTATCTGTATGTGCAGGGGCTTTGTGCTGGGAGAGAAGCTGAGCCCTGATTAGGGGGCGGGGCTTCCCTGACTAGGGGTCCTATAAGGTTGCAACCAGTCAGGCAGCGGCACAGGAGCTAGCAAACAGAGATGTAAACAGGGGAGTTTGAGTGGGAGTTCTGTTGGAGGAGAAGGTATTTGTGTGTGTTTGGATTTGTATTCGTAGTATTTGTATGTGTAGAGGCTTTGTGCTGGGAGAGAAGCTGAGCCCTGATTAGGGGGCGGGGCTTCCCTGACTAGGGGTCCTATAAAGGTTGCAGCCAGTCAGGCAGCGGCACAGGAGCTAGCAAACAGAGCTGTAAACAGGGGAGTTTGAGTGGGAGTTCTGTTGGAGTAGAAGGTATTTGTGTGTCTTTGGTTTTGTATTGGTAGTATCTGTGTGTGTAGGGGCTTTGTGCTGGGAGAGAAGCTGAGCCCTGATTAGGGGGCGGGCCTTCCCTGACAAGGGGTCCTATAAAGGTAGCAGTCAGTCAGGCAGCGGCACAGACAGCTGCAGCGGCACAGGAGCTAGCAAACAGAGCTGTAAACAGGGGAGTTTGAGTGGGAGTTCTGTTGGAGGAGAAGGTATTTGTGGGTGTTTGGTTTTGTATTGGTAGTATCTGTATGTGCAGGGACTTTGTGCTGGGAGAGAAGCTGAGCCGTGATTAGGGGGCGGGGCTTCCCTGACTAGGGGTCCTATAAAGGTAGCAGCCAATCAGGCAGCGGCACAGACAGCTGCATCGGCACAGGAGCTAGCAAACAGAGCTGTAAACAGGGGAGTTTGAGTGGGAGTTCTGTTGGAGGAGAAGGTATTTGTGTGTGTTTGGATTTGTATTGGTAGTATTTGTATGTGTAGAGGCTTTGTGCTGGGAGAGAAGCTGAGCCCTGATTAGGGGGCGGGGCTTCCCTGACTAGGGGTCCTATAAAGGTAGCAGCTAGTCAGGCAGCGGCACAGGAGCTAGCAAACAGAGCTGTAAACAGGGGAGTTTGAGTGGGAGTTCTGTTGGAGGAGAAGGTATTTGTGTGTGTGTTTGGTTTTGTATTGGTAGTATCTGTATGTGTAGGGGCTTTGTGCTGGGAGAGAAGCTGAGCCGTGATTAGGGGGCGGGGCTTCACTGACTAGGGGTCCAAAAAAGGTATCAGCCAGTCAGGCAGCGGCACAGACAGCTGCAGCGGCACAGGAGCTAGGAAACAGAGCTGTAAACAGGGTAGTTTGAGTGGGAGTTCTGTTGGAGGAGAAGGTATTTGTGGGTGTTTGGTTTTGTATTGGTAGTATCTGTATGTGCAGGGGCTTTGTGCTGGGAGAGAAGCTGAGCCCTGATTAGGGGGCGGGGCTTCCCTGACTAGGGGTCCTATAAAGGTAGCAGCCAGTCAGGCAGCGGCACAGGAGCTAGCAAACAGAGCTGTAAACAGGGGAGTTTGAGTGGGAGTTCTGTTGGAGGAGAAGGTATTTGTGTGTGTTTGGTTTTGTATTGGTGGTATCTGTGTGTGTAGGGGCTTTGTGCTGGGAGAGAAGCTGAGCCCTGATTAGTGGGCGGGGCTTCCCTGACTAGGGGTCCTATAAAGGTAGCAGCTAGTCAGGCAGCGGCACAGGAGCTAGCAAACAGAGCTGTAAACAGGGGAGTTTGAGTGGGAGTTCTGTTGGAGGAGAAGGTATTTGTGTGTGTGTTTGGTTTTGTATTGGTAGTATTTGTATGTGTAGGGGCTTTGCGCTGGGAGAGAAGCTGAGCCGTGATTAGGGGGCGGGGCTTCACTGACTAGGGGTCCAAAAAGGTATCAGCCAGTCAGGCAGCGGCACAGACAGCTGCAGCGGCACAGGAGCTAGGAAACAGAGCTGTAAACAGGGGAGTTTGAGTGGGAGTTCTGTTGGAGGAGAAGGTATTTGTGTGTGTGTTATGTTTTGTATTGGTAGTATCTGTATGTGCAGGGGCTTTGTGCTGGGAGAGAAGCTGAGCCCTGATTAGGGGGCGGGGCTTCCCTGACTAGGGGTCCTATAAGGTTGCAACCAGTCAGGCAGCGGCACAGGAGCTAGCAAACAGAGCTGTAAACAGGGGAGTTTGAGTGGGAGTTCTGTTGGAGTAGAAGGTATTTGTGTGTCTTTGGTTTTGTATTGGTAGTATCTGTGTGTGTAGGGGCTTTGTGCTGGGAGAGAAGCTGAGCCCTGATTAGGGGGCGGGCCTTCCCTGACAAGGGGTCCTATAAAGGTAGCAGTCAGTCAGGCAGCGGCACAGACAGCTGCAGCGGCACAGGAGC
Source organism: Lepidochelys olivacea (assembly GCF_965140295.1). NCBI lineage: Eukaryota > Metazoa > Chordata > Testudines > Cheloniidae > Lepidochelys > Lepidochelys olivacea. The sequence goes on from NC_140428.1 coordinate 4,848,930, forward strand.
TAGCAAACAGAGCTGTAAACAGGGGAGTTTGAGTGGGAGTTCTGTTGGAGGAGAAGGTATTTGTGGGTGTTTGGTTTTGTATTGGTAGTATCTGTATGTGCAGGGACTTTGTGCTGGGAGAGAAGCTGAGCCGTGATTAGGGGGCGGGGCTTCCCTGACTAGGGGTCCTATAAAGGTAGCAGCCAATCAGGCAGCGGCACAGACAGCTGCATCGGCACAGGAGCTAGCAAACAGAGCTGTAAACAGGGGAGTTTGAGTGGGAGTTCTGTTGAAGGAGAAGGTATTTGTGTGTGTTTGGTTTTGTATAGGTGGTATCTGTATGTGTAGGGGCTTGTGTTGGGAGAGAAGCTGAGCCCTGATTAGGGGGCGGGGCTTCCCTGACTACGGGTCCTATAAAGCTTGCAGCCAGTCAGGCAGCGGCACAGGCGCTATCAAACAGAGCTGTAAACAGGGGAGTTTGAGTGGGAGTTCTGTTGGAGGAGAAGGTATTTGTGTGTGTGTTTGGTTTTGTATTGGTAGTATCTGTATGTGTAGGGGCTTTGTGCTGGGAGAGAAGCTGAGCCGTGATTAGGGGGCGGGGCTTCACTGACTAGGGGTCCAAAAAAGGTATCAGCCAGTCAGGCAGCGGCACAGACAGCTGCAGCGGCACAGGAGCTAGGAAACAGAGCTGTAAACAGGGTAGTTTGAGTGGGATTTCTGTTGGAGGAGAAGGTATTTGTGGGTGTTTGGTTTTGTATTGGTAGTATCTGTATGTGCAGGGGCTTTGTGCTGGGAGAGAAGCTGAGCCCTGATTAGGGGGCGGGGCTTCCCTGACTAGGGGTCCTATAAAGGTAGCAGCCAGTCAGGCAGCGGCACAGGAGCTAGCAAACAGAGCTGTAAACAGGGGAGTTTGAGTGGGAGTTCTGTTGGAGGAGAAGGTATTTGTGTGTGTTTGGTTTTGTATTGGTGGTATCTGTGTGTGTAGGGGCTTTGTGCTGGGAGAGAAGCTGAGCCCTGATTAGGGGGCGGGGCTTCCCTGACTAGGGGTCCTATAAAGGTAGCAGCTAGTCAGGCAGCGGCACAGGAGCTAGCAAACAGAGCTGTAAACAGGGGAGTTTGAGTGGGAGTTCTGTTGGAGGAGAAGGTATTTGTGTGTGTGTTTGGTTTTGTATTGGTAGTATTTGTATGTGTAGGGGCTTTGTGCTGGGAGAGAAGCTGAGCCGTGATTAGGGGGCGGGGCTTCACTGACTAGGGGTCCAAAAAGGTATCAGCCAGTCAGGCAGCGGTACAGACAGCTGCAGCGGCACAGGAGCTAGGAAACAGAGCTGTAAACAGGGGAGTTTGAGTGGGAGTTCTGTTGGAGGAGAAGGTATTTGTGTGTGTGTTATGTTTTGTATTGGTAGTATCTGTATGTGCAGGGGCTTTGTGCTGGGAGAGAAGCTGAGCCCTGATTAGGGGGCGGGGCTTCCCTGACTAGGGGTCCTATAAGGTTGCAACCAGTCAGGCAGCGGCACAGGAGCTAGCAAACAGAGATGTAAACAGGGGAGTTTGAGTGGGAGTTCTGTTGGAGGAGAAGGTATTTGTGTGTGTTTGGATTTGTATTCGTAGTATTTGTATGTGTAGAGGCTTTGTGCTGGGAGAGAAGCTGAGCCCTGATTAGGGGGCGGGGCTTCCCTGACTAGGGGTCCTATAAAGGTAGCAGCCAGTCAGGCAGCGGCACAGGAGCTAGCAAACAGAGCTGTAAACAGGGGAGTTTGAGTGGGAGTTCTGTTGGAGGAGAAGGTATTTGTGGGTGTTTGGTTTTGAATTGGTAGTATCTGTATGTGCAGGGGCTTTGTGCTGGGAGAGAAGCTGAGCCCTGATTAGGGGGCGGGGCTTCCCTGACTAGGGGTCCTATAAAGGTTGCAGCCAGTCAGGCAGCGGCACAGGAGCTATCAAACAGAGCTGTAAACAGGGGAGTTTGAGTGGGAGTTCTGTTGGAGGAGAAGGTATTTGTGTGTGTGCTTGGTTTTGTATTGGTAGTATCTGTATGTGCAGGGGCTTTGTGCTGGGAGAGAAGCTGAGCCCTGATTAGGGGGCGGGGCTTCCCTGACTAGGGGTCCTATAAAGGTAGCAGCCAGTCAGGCAGCGGCACAGGAGCTAGCAAACAGAGCTGTAAACAGGGGAGTTTGAGTGGGAGTTCTGTTGGAGGAGAAGGTATTTGTGTGTGTTTGGTTTTGTATTGGTGGTATCTGTATGTGTAGGGGCTTTGTGCTGGGAGAGAAGCTGAGCCCAGATTAGGGGGCGGGGCTTCACTGACTAGGGGTCCAAAAAAGATATCAGCCAGTCAGGCAGCGGCACAGACAGCTGCAGCGGCACAGGAGCTAGCAAACAGAGCTGTAAACAGGGGAGTTTGAGTGGGAGTTCTTTTAGAGGAGAAGGTATTTGTGTGTGTTTGGTTTTGTATTGGTGGTATCTGTGTGTGCAGGGGCTTTGTGCTGGGAGAGAAGCTGAGCCCTGATTAGGGGGCGGGGCTTCCCTGACTAGGGGTCCTATAAAGGTTGCAGCCAGTCAGGCAGCGGCACAGGAGCTAGCAAACAGAGATGTAAACAGGGGAGTTTGAGTGGGAGTTCTGTTGGAGGAGAAGGTATTTGTGTGTGTTTGGATTTGTATTGGTAGTATTTGTATGTGTAGAGGCTTTGTGCTGGGAGAGAAGCTGAGCCCTGATTAGGGGGCGGGACTTCCCTGACTAGGGGTCCTATAAAGGTAGCAGCCAATCAGGCAGCGGCACAGACAGCTGCAGCGGCACAGGAGCTAGCAAACAGAGCTGTAAACAGGGGAGTTTGAGTGGGAGTTCTGTTGGAGGAGAAGGTATTTGTGTGTGTTTGGTTTTGTATTGGTGGTATCTGTGTGTGTAGGGGCTTTGTGCTGGGAGAGAAGCTGAGCCCTGATTAGGGGGCGGGGCTTCCCTGACTAGGGGTCCTATAAAGGTAGCAGCTAGTCAGGCAGCGGCACAGGAGCTAGCAAACAGAGCTGTAAACAGGGGAGTTTGAGTGGGAGTTCTGTTGGAGGAGAAGGTATTTGTGTGTGTGTTTGGTTTTGTATTGGTAGTATCTGTATGTGTAGGGGCTTTGTGCTGGGAGAGAAGCTGAGCCGTGATTAGGGGGCGGGGCTTCACTGACTAGGGGTCCTATAAAGGTATCAGCCAGTCAGGCAGCGGCACAGACAGCTGCAGCGGCACAGGAGCTAGCAAACAGAGCTGTAAACAGGGGAGTTTGAGTGGGAGTTCTTTTGGAGGAGAAGGTATTTGTGGGTGTTTGGTTTTGAATTGGTAGTATCTGTATGTGCAGGGGCTTTGTGCTGGGAGAGAATCTGAGCCCTGATTAGGGGGCGGGGCTTCCCTGACTAGGGGTCCTATAAAGGTAGCAGCTAGTCAGGCAGCGGCACAGGAGCTAGCAAACAGAGCTGTAAACAGGGGAGTTTGAGTGGGAGTTCTTTTGGAGGAGAAGGTATTTGTGGGTGTTTGGTTTTGAATTGGTAGTATCTGTATGTGCAGGGGCTTTGTGCTGGGAGAGAAGCTGAGCCCTGATTAGGGGGCGGGGCTTCCCTGACTAGGGGTCCTATAAAGGTTGCAGCCAGTCAGGCAGCGGCACAGGAGCTACCAAACAGAGCTGTAAACAGGGGAGTTTGAGTGGGAGTTCTGTTCGAGGAGAAGGTATTTGTGTGTGTGCTTGGTTTTGTATTGGTAGTATCTGTATGTGCAGGGGCTTTGTGCTGGGAGAGAAGCTGAGCCCTGATTAGGGGGCGGGGCTTCCCTGACTAGGGGTCCTATAAAGGTAGCAGCCAGTCAGGCAGCGGCACAGGAGCTAGCAAACAGAGCTGTAAACAGGGGAGTTTGAGTGGGAGTTCTGTTGGAGGAGAAGGTATTTGTGTGTGTTTGGTTTTGTATTGGTGGTATCTGTATGTGTAGGGGCTTTGTGCTGGGAGAGAAGCTGAGCCCAGATTAGGGGGCGGGGCTTCACTGACTAGGGGTCCAAAAAAGATATCAGCCAGTCAGGCAGCGGCACAGACAGCTGCAGCGGCACAGGAGCTAGCAAACAGAGCTGTAAACAGGGGAGTTTGAGTGGGAGTTCTTTTGGAGGAGAAGGTATTTGTGTGTGTTGGGTTTTGTATTGGTAGTATCTGTATGTGTAGGGGCTTTGTGTTGGGAGAGAAGCTGAGCCCTGATTAGGGGGCGGGGCTTCCCTGACTAGGTGTCCTATAAAGGTTGCAGCCAGTCAGGCAGCGGCACAGGAGCTATCAAACAGAGCTGTAAACAGGGGAGTTTGAGTGGGAGTTCTGTTGGAGTAGAAGGTATTTGTGTGTGTTTGGTTTTGTATTGGTAGTATCCGTGTGTGTGTAGGGGCTTTGTGCTGGGAGAGAAGCTGAGCCCTGATTAGGGGGCGGGGCTTCCCTGACTAGGGGTCCTATAAAGGTAGCAGCCAGTCAGGCAGCGGCACAGGAGCTAGCAAACAGAGATGTAAACAGGGGAGTTTGAGTGGGAGTTCTGTTGGAGGAGAAGGTATTTGTGTGCGTTTGGTTTTGTATTGGTAGTATTTGTATGTGTCGGGGCTTTGTGCTGGGAGAGAAGCTGAGCCGTGATTAGGGGGCGGGGCTTCCCTGACTAGGGGTCCTATAAAGGTAGCAGCCAATCAGGCAGCGGCACAGACAGCTGCAGCGGCACAGGAGCTAGCAAACAGCGCTGTAAACAGGGGAGTTTGAGTGGGAGTTCTGTTGAAGGAGAAGATATTTGTGTGTGTTTGGTTTTGTATAGGTGGTATCTGTATGTGTAGGGGCTTTGTGTTGGGAGAGAAGCTGAACCCTGATTAGGGGGCGGGGCTTCCCTGACTAGGGGTCCTATAAAGCTTGCAGCCAGTCAGGCAGCGGCACAGGAGCTAGCAAACAGAGCTGTAAACAGGGGAGTTTGAGTGGGAGTTCCGTTGGAGTAGAAGGTATTTGTGTGTGTTTGGTTTTGTATTGGTAGTATCTGTATGTGTAGGGGCTTTGTGCTGGGACAGAAGATGAGCCCTGATTAGGGGGCGGAGCCTCACTGACTAGGGGTCCTATAAAGGTAGCAGCCAGTCAGGTAGCGGCACAGACAGCTGCAGCGGCACAGGAGCTAGCAAACAGAGCTGTAAACAGGGGAGTTTGAGTCGGAGTTCTGTTGGAGGAAAAGGTATTTGTGTGTGTGTTTGGTTTTGTATTGGTGGTATCTGTATGTGTAGAGGCTTGGAGGGGCTTTGTGCTGGGAGAGAAGCTGAGCCCTGATTAGGGGGCGGGGCTTCCCTGGGTAGGGGTCCTATAAAGGTAGCAGCCAGTCAGGCAGCGGCACAGACAGCTGCATTGGCACAGGAGCTAGCAAACAGAGCTGTAAACAGGGGAGTTTGAGTGGGAGTTCTGTTGAAGGAGAAGGTATTTGTGTGTGTTTGGTTTTGTATAGGTGGTATCTGTATGTGTAGGGGCTTGTGTTGGGAGAGAAGCTGAGCCCTGATTAGGGGGCGGGGCTTCCCTGACTAGGGGTCCTATAAAGCTTGCAGCCAGTCAGGCAGCGGCACAGGCGCTATCAAACAGAGCTGTAAACAGGGGAGTTTGAGTGGGAGTTCTGTTGGAGGAGAAGGTATTTGTGTGTGTTTGGATTTGTATTGGTAGTATTTGTATGTGTAGAGGCTTTGTGCTGGGAGAGAAGCTGAGCCCTGATTAGGGGGCGGGGCTTCCCTGACTAGGGGTCCTATAAAGGTAGCAGCTAGTCAGGCAGCGGCACAGGAGCTAGCAAACAGAGCTGTAAACAGGGGAGTTTGAGTGGGAGTTCTGTTGGAGGAGAAGGTATTTGTGTGTGTGTTTGGTTTTGTATTGGTAGTATCTGTATGTGTAGGGGCTTTGTGCTGGGAGAGAAGCTGAGCCGTGATTAGGGGGCGGGGCTTCACTGACTAGGGGTCCAAAAAAGGTATCAGCCAGTCAGGCAGCGGCACAGACAGCTGCAGCGGCACAGGAGCTAGGAAACAGAGCTGTAAACAGGGTAGTTTGAGTTGGAGTTCTGTTGGAGGAGAAGGTATTTGTGGGTGTTTGGTTTTGTATTGGTAGTATCTGTATGTGCAGGGGCTTTGTGCTGGGAGAGAAGCTGAGCCCTGATTAGGGGGCGGGGCTTCCCTGACTAGGGGTCCTATAAAGGTAGCAGCCAGTCAGGCAGCGGCACAGGAGCTAGCAAACAGAGCTGTAAACAGGGGAGTTTGAGTGGGAGTTCTGTTGGAGGAGAAGGTATTTGTGTGTGTTTGGTTTTGTATTGGTGGTATCTGTGTGTGTAGGGGCTTTGTGCTGGGAGAGAAGCTGAGCCCTGATTAGGGGGCGGGGCTTCCCTGACTAGGGGTCCTATAAAGGTAGCAGCTAGTCAGGCAGCGGCACAGGAGCTAGCAAACAGAGCTGTAAACAGGGGAGTTTGAGTGGGAGTTCTGTTGGAGGAGAAGGTATTTGTGTGTGTGTTTGGTTTTGTATTGGTAGTATTTGTATGTGTAGGGGCTTTGTGCTGGGAGAGAAGCTGAGCCGTGATTAGGGGGCGGGGCTTCACTGACTAGGGGTCCAAAAAGGTATCAGCCAGTCAGGCAGCGGTACAGACAGCTGCAGCGGCACAGGAGCTAGGAAACAGAGCTGTAAACAGGGGAGTTTGAGTGGGAGTTCTGTTGGAGGAGAAGGTATTTGTGTGTGTGTTATGTTTTGTATTGGTAGTATCTGTATGTGCAGGGGCTTTGTGCTGGGAGAGAAGCTGAGCCCTGATTAGGGGGCGGGGCTTCCCTGACTAGGGGTCCTATAAGGTTGCAACCAGTCAGGCAGCGGCACAGGAGCTAGCAAACAGAGATGTAAACAGGGGAGTTTGAGTGGGAGTTCTGTTGGAGGAGAAGGTATTTGTGTGTGTTTGGATTTGTATTCGTAGTATTTGTATGTGTAGAGGCTTTGTGCTGGGAGAGAAGCTGAGCCCTGATTAGGGGGCGGGGCTTCCCTGACTAGGGGTCCTATAAAGGTAGCAGCCAGTCAGGCAGCGGCACAGGAGCTAGCAAACAGAGCTGTAAACAGGGGAGTTTGAGTGGGAGTTCTGTTGGAGGAGAAGGTATTTGTGGGTGTTTGGTTTTGAATTGGTAGTATCTGTATGTGCAGGGGCTTTGTGCTGGGAGAGAAGCTGAGCCCTGATTAGGGGGCGGGGCTTCCCTGACTAGGGGTCCTATAAAGGTTGCAGCCAGTCAGGCAGCGGCACAGGAGCTATCAAACAGAGCTGTAAACAGGGGAGTTTGAGTGGGAGTTCTGTTGGAGGAGAAGGTATTTGTGTGTGTGCTTGGTTTTGTATTGGTAGTATCTGTATGTGCAGGGGCTTTGTGCTGGGAGAGAAGCTGAGCCCTGATTAGGGGGCGGGGCTTCCCTGACTAGGGGTCCTATAAAGGTAGCAGCCAGTCAGGCAGCGGCACAGGAGCTAGCAAACAGAGCTGTAAACAGGGGAGTTTGAGTGGGAGTTCTGTTGGAGGAGAAGGTATTTGTGTGTGTTTGGTTTTGTATTGGTGGTATCTGTATGTGTAGGGGCTTTGTGCTGGGAGAGAAGCTGAGCCCAGATTAGGGGGCGGGGCTTCACTGACTAGGGGTCCAAAAAAGATATCAGCCAGTCAGGCAGCGGCACAGACAGCTGCAGCGGCACAGGAGCTAGCAAACAGAGCTGTAAACAGGGGAGTTTGAGTGGGAGTTCTTTTAGAGGAGAAGGTATTTGTGTGTGTTTGGTTTTGTATTGGTGGTATCTGTGTGTGCAGGGGCTTTGTGCTGGGAGAGAAGCTGAGCCCTGATTAGGGGGCGGGGCTTCCCTGACTAGGGGTCCTATAAAGGTTGCAGCCAGTCAGGCAGCGGCACAGGAGCTAGCAAACAGAGATGTAAACAGGGGAGTTTGAGTGGGAGTTCTGTTGGAGGAGAAGGTATTTGTGTGTGTTTGGATTTGTATTGGTAGTATTTGTATGTGTAGAGGCTTTGTGCTGGGAGAGAAGCTGAGCCCTGATTAGGGGGCGGGACTTCCCTGACTAGGGGTCCTATAAAGGTAGCAGCCAATCAGGCAGCGGCACAGACAGCTGCAGCGGCACAGGAGCTAGCAAACAGAGCTGTAAACAGGGGAGTTTGAGTGGGAGTTCTGTTGGAGGAGAAGGTATTTGTGTGTGTTTGGTTTTGTATTGGTGGTATCTGTGTGTGTAGGGGCTTTGTGCTGGGAGAGAAGCTGAGCCCTGATTAGGGGGCGGGGCTTCCCTGACTAGGGGTCCTATAAAGGTAGCAGCTAGTCAGGCAGCGGCACAGGAGCTAGCAAACAGAGCTGTAAACAGGGGAGTTTGAGTGGGAGTTCTGTTGGAGGAGAAGGTATTTGTGTGTGTGTTTGGTTTTGTATTGGTAGTATCTGTATGTGTAGGGGCTTTGTGCTGGGAGAGAAGCTGAGCCGTGATTAGGGGGCGGGGCTTCACTGACTAGGGGTCCTATAAAGGTATCAGCCAGTCAGGCAGCGGCACAGACAGCTGCAGCGGCACAGGAGCTAGCAAACAGAGCTGTAAACAGGGGAGTTTGAGTGGGAGTTCTTTTGGAGGAGAAGGTATTTGTGGGTGTTTGGTTTTGAATTGGTAGTATCTGTATGTGCAGGGGCTTTGTGCTGGGAGAGAATCTGAGCCCTGATTAGGGGGCGGGGCTTCCCTGACTAGGGGTCCTATAAAGGTAGCAGCTAGTCAGGCAGCGGCACAGGAGCTAGCAAACAGAGCTGTAAACAGGGGAGTTTGAGTGGGAGTTCTTTTGGAGGAGAAGGTATTTGTGGGTGTTTGGTTTTGAATTGGTAGTATCTGTATGTGCAGGGGCTTTGTGCTGGGAGAGAAGCTGAGCCCTGATTAGGGGGCGGGGCTTCCCTGACTAGGGGTCCTATAAAGGTTGCAGCCAGTCAGGCAGCGGCACAGGAGCTACCAAACAGAGCTGTAAACAGGGGAGTTTGAGTGGGAGTTCTGTTCGAGGAGAAGGTATTTGTGTGTGTGCTTGGTTTTGTATTGGTAGTATCTGTATGTGCAGGGGCTTTGTGCTGGGAGAGAAGCTGAGCCCTGATTAGGGGGCGGGGCTTCCCTGACTAGGGGTCCTATAAAGGTAGCAGCCAGTCAGGCAGCGGCACAGGAGCTAGCAAACAGAGCTGTAAACAGGGGAGTTTGAGTGGGAGTTCTGTTGGAGGAGAAGGTATTTGTGTGTGTTTGGTTTTGTATTGGTGGTATCTGTATGTGTAGGGGCTTTGTGCTGGGAGAGAAGCTGAGCCCAGATTAGGGGGCGGGGCTTCACTGACTAGGGGTCCAAAAAAGATATCAGCCAGTCAGGCAGCGGCACAGACAGCTGCAGCGGCACAGGAGCTAGCAAACAGAGCTGTAAACAGGGGAGTTTGAGTGGGAGTTCTTTTGGAGGAGAAGGTATTTGTGTGTGTTGGGTTTTGTATTGGTAGTATCTGTATGTGTAGGGGCTTTGTGTTGGGAGAGAAGCTGAGCCCTGATTAGGGGGCGGGGCTTCCCTGACTAGGTGTCCTATAAAGGTTGCAGCCAGTCAGGCAGCGGCACAGGAGCTATCAAACAGAGCTGTAAACAGGGGAGTTTGAGTGGGAGTTCTGTTGGAGTAGAAGGTATTTGTGTGTGTTTGGTTTTGTATTGGTAGTATCCGTGTGTGTGTAGGGGCTTTGTGCTGGGAGAGAAGCTGAGCCCTGATTAGGGGGCGGGGCTTCCCTGACTAGGGGTCCTATAAAGGTAGCAGCCAGTCAGGCAGCGGCACAGGAGCTAGCAAACAGAGATGTAAACAGGGGAGTTTGAGTGGGAGTTCTGTTGGAGGAGAAGGTATTTGTGTGCGTTTGGTTTTGTATTGGTAGTATTTGTATGTGTCGGGGCTTTGTGCTGGGAGAGAAGCTGAGCCGTGATTAGGGGGCGGGGCTTCCCTGACTAGGGGTCCTATAAAGGTAGCAGCCAATCAGGCAGCGGCACAGACAGCTGCAGCGGCACAGGAGCTAGCAAACAGCGCTGTAAACAGGGGAGTTTGAGTGGGAGTTCTGTTGAAGGAGAAGATATTTGTGTGTGTTTGGTTTTGTATAGGTGGTATCTGTATGTGTAGGGGCTTTGTGTTGGGAGAGAAGCTGAACCCTGATTAGGGGGCGGGGCTTCCCTGACTAGGGGTCCTATAAAGCTTGCAGCCAGTCAGGCAGCGGCACAGGAGCTAGCAAACAGAGCTGTAAACAGGGGAGTTTGAGTGGGAGTTCCGTTGGAGTAGAAGGTATTTGTGTGTGTTTGGTTTTGTATTGGTAGTATCTGTATGTGTAGGGGCTTTGTGCTGGGACAGAAGATGAGCCCTGATTAGGGGGCGGAGCCTCACTGACTAGGGGTCCTATAAAGGTAGCAGCCAGTCAGGTAGCGGCACAGACAGCTGCAGCGGCACAGGAGCTAGCAAACAGAGCTGTAAACAGGGGAGTTTGAGTCGGAGTTCTGTTGGAGGAAAAGGTATTTGTGTGTGTGTTTGGTTTTGTATTGGTGGTATCTGTATGTGTAGAGGCTTGGAGGGGCTTTGTGCTGGGAGAGAAGCTGAGCCCTGATTAGGGGGCGGGGCTTCCCTGGGTAGGGGTCCTATAAAGGTAGCAGCCAGTCAGGCAGCGGCACAGACAGCTGCATTGGCACAGGAGCTAGCAAACAGAGCTGTAAACAGGGGAGTTTGAGTGGGAGTTCTGTTGAAGGAGAAGGTATTTGTGTGTGTTTGGTTTTGTATAGGTGGTATCTGTATGTGTAGGGGCTTGTGTTGGGAGAGAAGCTGAGCCCTGATTAGGGGGCGGGGCTTCCCTGACTAGGGGTCCTATAAAGCTTGCAGCCAGTCAGGCAGCGGCACAGGCGCTATCAAACAGAGCTGTAAACAGGGGAGTTTGAGTGGGAGTTCTGTTGGAGGAGAAGGTATTTGTGTGTGTTTGGATTTGTATTGGTAGTATTTGTATGTGTAGAGGCTTTGTGCTGGGAGAGAAGCTGAGCCCTGATTAGGGGGCGGGGCTTCCCTGACTAGGGGTCCTATAAAGGTAGCAGCTAGTCAGGCAGCGGCACAGGAGCTAGCAAACAGAGCTGTAAACAGGGGAGTTTGAGTGGGAGTTCTGTTGGAGGAGAAGGTATTTGTGTGTGTGTTTGGTTTTGTATTGGTAGTATCTGTATGTGTAGGGGCTTTGTGCTGGGAGAGAAGCTGAGCCGTGATTAGGGGGCGGGGCTTCACTGACTAGGGGTCCAAAAAAGGTATCAGCCAGTCAGGCAGCGGCACAGACAGCTGCAGCGGCACAGGAGCTAGGAAACAGAGCTGTAAACAGGGTAGTTTGAGTTGGAGTTCTGTTGGAGGAGAAGGTATTTGTGGGTGTTTGGTTTTGTATTGGTAGTATCTGTATGTGCAGGGGCTTTGTGCTGGGAGAGAAGCTGAGCCCTGATTAGGGGGCGGGGCTTCCCTGACTAGGGGTCCTATAAAGGTAGCAGCCAGTCAGGCAGCGGCACAGGAGCTAGCAAACAGAGCTGTAAACAGGGGAGTTTGAGTGGGAGTTCTGTTGGAGGAGAAGGTATTTGTGTGTGTTTGGTTTTGTATTGGTGGTATCTGTGTGTGTAGGGGCTTTGTGCTGGGAGAGAAGCTGAGCCCTGATTAGGGGGCGGGGCTTCCCTGACTAGGGGTCCTATAAAGGTAGCAGCTAGTCAGGCAGCGGCACAGGAGCTAGCAAACAGAGCTGTAAACAGGGGAGTTTGAGTGGGAGTTCTGTTGGAGGAGAAGGTATTTGTGTGTGTGTTTGGTTTTGTATTGGTAGTATTTGTATGTGTAGGGGCTTTGTGCTGGGAGAGAAGCTGAGCCGTGATTAGGGGGCGGGGCTTCACTGACTAGGGGTCCAAAAAGGTATCAGCCAGGCAGGCAGCGGCACAGACAGCTGCAGCGGCACAGGAGCTAGGAAACAGAGCTGTAAACAGGGGAGTTTGAGTGGGAGTTCTTTTGGAGGAGAAGGTATTTGTGGGTGTTTGGTTTTGAATTGGTAGTATCTGTATGTGCAGGGGCTTTGTGCTGGGAGAGAAGCTGAGCAGTGATTAGGGGGCGGGGCTTCCCTGACTAGGGGTCCTATAAAGGTTGCAGCCAGTCAGGCAGCGGCACAGGAGCTATCAAACAGAGCTGTAAACAGGGGAGTTTGAGTGGGAGTTCTGTTGGAGGAGAAGGTATTTGTGTGTGTGTTATGTTTTGTATTGGTAGTATCTGTATGTGCAGGGGCTTTGTGCTGGGAGAGAAGCTGAGCCCTGATTAGGGGGCGGGGCTTCCCTGACTAGGGGTCCTATAAGGTTGCAGCCAGTCAGGCAGCGGCACAGGAGCTAGCAAACAGAGATGTAAACAGGGGAGTTTGAGTGGGAGTTCTGTTGGAGGAGAAGGTATTTGTGTGTGTTTGGATTTGTATTGGTAGTATTTGTATGTGTAGAGGCTTTGTGCTGGGAGAGAAGCTGAGCCCTGATTAGGGGGCGGGGCTTCCCTGACTAGGGGTCCTATAAAGGTAGCAGCCAGTCAGGCAGCGGCACAGGAGCTAGCAAACAGAGCTGTAAACAGGGGAGTTTGAGTGGGAGTTCTGTTGGAGGAGAAGGTATTTGTGGGTGTTTGGTTTTGAATTGGTAGTATCTGTATGTGCAGGGGCTTTGTGCTGGGAGAGAAGCTGAGCCCTGATTAGGGGGCGGGGCTTCCCTGACTAGGGGTCCTATAAAGGTTGCAGCCAGTCAGGCAGCGGCACAGGAGCTATCAAACAGAGCTGTAAACAGGGGAGTTTGAGTGGGAGTTCTGTTGGAGGAGAAGGTATTTGTGTGTGTGCTTGGTTTTGTATTGGTAGTATCTGTATGTGCAGGGGCTTTGTGCTGGGAGAGAAGCTGAGCCCTGATTAGGGGGCGGGGCTTCCCTGACTAGGGGTCCTATAAAGGTAGCAGCCAGTCAGGCAGCGGCACAGGAGCTAGCAAACAGAGCTGTAAACAGGGGAGTTTGAGTGGGAGTTCTGTTGGAGGAGAAGGTATTTGTGTGTGTTTGGTTTTGTATTGGTGGTATCTGTATGTGTAGGGGCTTTGTGCTGGGAGAGAAGCTGAGCCCAGATTAGGGGGCGGGGCTTCACTGACTAGGGGTCCAAAAAAGATATCAGCCAGTCAGGCAGCGGCACAGACAGCTGCAGCGGCACAGGAGCTAGCAAACAGAGCTGTAAACAGGGGAGTTTGAGTGGGAGTTCTTTTAGAGGAGAAGGTATTTGTGTGTGTTTGGTTTTGTATTGGTGGTATCTGTGTGTGCAGGGGCTTTGTGCTGGGAGAGAAGCTGAGTCCTGATTAGGGGGCGGGGCTTCCCTGACTAGGGGTCCTATAAAGGTTGCAGCCAGTCAGGCAGCGGCACAGGAGCTAGCAAACAGAGCTGTAAACAGGGGAGTTTGAGTTGGAGTTCTGTTGGAGTAGAATGTATTCGTGTGTGTTTGGTTTTGTATTGGTAGTATCTGTATGTGTAGGGGCTTTGTGCAGGGACAGAAGATGAGCCCAGATTAGGGGGCGGGGCTTCCCTGACTAGAGGTCCTATAAAGGTTGCAGCCAGTCAGGCAGCGGCACAGGAGCTATCAAACAGAGCTGTAAACAGGGGAGTTTGAGTGGGAGTTCTTTTGGAGGAGAAGGTATTTGTGTGTGTTTTGTTTTGTATTGGTAGTATCTGTATGTGTAGGGGCTTTGTGCTGGGAGAGAAGCTGAGCCGTGATTAGGGGGCGGGGCTTCACTGACTAGGGGTCCAAAAAAGGTATCAGCCAGTCAGGCAGCGGCACAGACAGCTGCAGCGGCACAGGAGCTAGGAAACAGAGCTGTAAACAGGGGAGTTTGAGTGGGAGTTCTTTTGGAGGAGAAGGTATTTGTGTGTGTTTGGATTTGTATTGGTAGTATCTGTATGTGTAGGGGCTTTGTGTTGGGAGAGAAGCTGAGCCCTGATTAGGGGGCGGGGCTTCCCTGACTAGGGGTCCTATAAGGTTGCAGCCAGTCAGGCAGCGGCACAGGAGCTAGCAAACAGAGATGTAAACAGGGGAGTTTGAGTGGGAGTTCTGTTGGAGGAGAAGGTATTTGTGTGTGTTTGGATTTGTATTGGTAGTATTTGTATGTGTAGAGGCTTTGTGCTGGGAGAGAAGCTGAGCCCTGATTAGGGGGCGGGGCTTCCCTGACTAGGGGTCCTATAAAGGTAGCAGCTAGTCAGGCAGCGGCACAGGAGCTAGCAAACAGAGCTGTAAACAGGGGAGTTTGAGTGGGAGTTCTGTTGGAGGAGAAGGTATTTGTGTGTGTTTGGTTTTGTATTGGTAGTATCTGTATGTGTAGGGGCTTTGTGCTGGGCGAGAAACTGAGCCCTGATTAGGGGGCGGGGCTTCACTGACTAGGGGTCCTATAAAGGTAGCAGCCAGTCAGGCAGCGGCACAGACAGCTGCAGCGGCACAGGAGCTAGCAAACAGAGCTGTAAACAGGGGAGTTTGAGAGGGAGTTCTGTTGGAGGAGAAGGTATTTGTGTGTGTTTGGTTTTGTATTGGTAGTATCTGTATGTGTAGGGGCTTTGTGCTGGGCGAGAAACTGAGCCCTGATTAGGGGGCGGGGCTTGACTGACTAGGGGTCCTATAAAGTTAGCAGCCAGTCAGGCAGTGGCACAGACAGCTGCAGCGGCACAGGAGCTAGCAAACAGAGCTGTAAGCCGGGGAGTTTGAGTGGGAGTTCTGTTGGAGGAGAAGGTATTTGTGTGTGTTTGGTTTTGTATTGGTGGTATCTGTATGTTTAGAGGCTTGGAGGGGCTTTGTGCTGGGAGAGAAGCTGAGCCCTGATTAGGGGGCGGGTCTTCCCTGACTAGGGGTCCTATAAAGGTAGCAGCCAGTCAGGCAGCGGCACAGGAGCTAGCAAACAGAGCTGTAAACAGGGGAGTTTGAGAGGGAGTTCTGTTGGAGGAGAAGGTATTTGTGTGTGTTTGGTTTTGTATTGGTAGTATCTGTATGTGTAGGGGCTTTGTGCTGGGCGAGAAACTGAGCCCTGATTAGGGGGCGGGGCTTGACTGACTAGGGGTCCTATAAAGGTAGCAGCCAGTCAGGCAGCGGCACAGACAGCTGCAGCGGCACAGGAGCTAGCAAACAGAGCTGTAAACAGGGGGGGTTGAGTGGGAGTTCTGTTGGAGGAGAAGGTATTTGTGTGTGTTTGGTTTTGTATTGGTGGTATCTGTATGTGTAGGGGCTTTGTGCTGGGAGAGAAGCTGAGCCCTGATTAGGGGGCGGGGCTTGACTGACTAGGGGTCCTATAAGGTTGCAGCCAGTCAGGCAGCGGCACAGGAGCTATCAAACAGAGCTGTAAACAGGGGAGTTTGAGTGGGAGTTCTGTTGGAGGAGAAGGTATTTGTGTGTGTTTGGTTTTGTATTGGTGGTATCTGTATGTTTAGAGGCTTGGAGGGGCTTTGTGCTGGGAGAGAAGCTGAGCCCTGATTAGGGGGCGGGTCTTCCCTGACTAGGGGTCCTATAAAGGTAGCAGCCAGTCAGGCAGCGGCACAGGAGCTATCAAACAGAGCTGTAAACAGGGGAGTTTGAGTGGGAGTTCTGTTGGAGTAGAAGGTATTTGTGTGTGTTTGGTTTTGCATTGTTAGTTCCTGTATATGTAGGGGCTTTGTGCTGGGACAGAAGCTGAGCCCTGATTAGGGGGCGGGGCTTCACTGACTAGGGGTCCTATAAAGGTATCAGCCAGTCAGGCAGCGGCACAGACAGCTGCAGCGGCACAGGAGCTAGCAAACAGAGCTGTAAACAGGGGGGGTTGAGTGGGAGTTCTGTTGGAGGAGAAGGTATTTGTGTGTGTTTGGTTTTGTATTGGTGGTATCTGTATGTGTAGGGGCTTTGTGCTGGGAGAGAAGCTGAGCCCTGATTAGGGGGCGGGGCTTGACTGACTAGGGGTCCTATAAAGGTCGCAGCCAGTCAGGCAGCGGCAAAGACAGCTGCAGCGGCACAGGAGCTAGCAAACAGAGCTGTAAACAGGGGAGTTTGAGTGGGAGTTCTGTTGGAGGAGAAGGTATTTGTGTGTGTTTGGTTTTGTATTGGTAGTATCTGTATGTGTAGAGGCTTGGAGGGGCTTTGTGCTGGGAGAGAAGCTGAGCCCTGATTAGTGGGCGGGGCTTCCCTGACTAGGGGTCCTATAAAGGTAGCAGCCAGTCAGGCAGCCGCACAGACAGCTGCAGCGGCACAGGAGCTAGCAAACAGACCTGTAAACAGGGGAGTTTGAGTGGGAGGAGAAGGTATTTGTGTGTGTTTGGTTTTGTATTCTTAGTATCTGTATGTGTAGGGGCTTTGTGCTGGGAGAGAAGCTGAGCCCTGATTAGGGGGCGGGGCTTCAGTGACTAGGGGTCCTATAAATGTAGCAGCCAGTCAGGCAGCGGCACAGACAGCTGCAGCGGCACAGGAGCTAGCAAACAGAGCTGTAAACAGGGGGTTTGAGTGGGAGTTCTGTTGGAGGAGAAGGTATTTGTGTGTGTGTTTGGTTTTGTATTGGTAGTATCTGTATGTGTAGGGGCTTTGTGCTGGGAGAGAAGCTGAGCCCTGATTAGGGGGCGGGGCTTCACTGACTAGGCGTCCTATAAAGGTAGCAGCCAGTCAGGCAGCGGAACAGACAGCTGCAGCGGCACAGGAGCTAGCAAACAGAGCTCTAAACAGGGGAGTTTGAGTGGGAGTTCTGTTGGAGGAGAAGGTATTTGTGTGTGTTTTTGTATTGGTAGTATCAGTATGTGTAGAGGTGTGAAGGGGTTTTGTGCTGGGAGAGAAGCTGAGCCCTGATTAGGGGGCGGGGCTTCACTGACTAGGCGTCCTATAAAGGTAGGAGCCAGTCAGGCAGCGGCACAGGAGCTAGCAAACAGAGCTTTTAACAGGGGAGTTGGAGTGGGAGTTCTGATGGAGGAGAAGGTATTTGTGTCTGTTTTTGTATTGGTAGTATCTGTATGTGTAGAGGCTTGGAGGGGCTTTGTGCTGGGAGAGAAGCTGGGCCCTGATTAGGGGGTGGGGCTTCACTGACTAGGGGTCCTATAAAGGTAGCAGCCAGTCTGGCAGCGGCACAGGAGCTAGCAAACAGAGCTGTAAACAGGGGAGTTTGAGTGGGAGTTCTGTTGGAGGAGATGGTATTTGTGTGTGTTTGGATATGTATTGTCAGTATCTGTATGTGCAGGGGCTTTGTGCTGGGAGAGAAGCTGAGCCCTGATTAGGGGGCGGGGCTTCACTGACTAGGGGTCCTATAAAGATAGCAGCCAGTCAGGCAGCGGAACAGAGAGCTGCAGCGGCACAGGAGCTAGCAAACAGAGCTCTAAACAGGGGAGTTTGAGTGGGAGTTCTGTTGGAGGAGAAGGTATTTGTGTGTGTTTTTGTATTGGTAGTATCTGTATGTGTAGAGGTTTGAAGGGGTTTTGTGCTGGGAGAGAAGCTGAGCCCTGATTAGGGGGCGGGGCTTCACAGACTAGGGGTCCTATAAAGGTAGCAGCCAGTCAGGCAGCGGCACAGACAGCTGCAGCGGCACAGGAGCTGGCAAACGGAGCTGTAAACAGGGGAGTTTGAGTGGCAGTTCTGTTGGAGGAGAAGGTATTTGTGTGTATTTGGTTTTGTATTGGTAGTATCTGTATGTGTAGAGGCTTGGAGGGGCTTTGTGCTGGGAGAGAAGCTGAGCCCTGATTAGGGGGCGGGGCTTCACTGACTAGGCGTCCTATAAAGGTAGGAGCCAGTCAGGCAGCGGCACAGGAGCTAGCAAACAGAGCTTTTAACAGGGGAGTTGGAGTGGGAGTTCTGATGGAGGAGAAGGTATTTGTGTCTGTTTTTGTATTGGTAGTATCTGAATGTGTAGAGGCTTGGAGGGGCTTTGTGCTGGGAGAGAAGCTGAGCCCTGATTAGGCAGCGGCACAGACAGCTGCAGCGGCACAGGAGCTAGCAAACAGAGCTGTAAACAGGGGAGTTTGAGTGGGAGTTCTGTTGGAGGAGAAGGTATTTGTGTGTGTTTTTGTATTGGTATTATCGGTATGTGTAGAGGCTTGGAGGGGCTTTGTGCTGGGAGAGAAGCTGGGCCCTGATTAGGGGGCGGAGCTTCACTGACTAGGGGTCCTATAAAGGTAGCAGCCAGTCAGGCAGCGGCACAGGAACTAGCAAACAGAGCTGTAAACAGGGGAGTTTGAGTGGGAGTTCTGTTGGAGGAGAAGGTATCTGTGTGTGTTTTTGTATTGGTATTATCGGTATGTGTAGAGGCTTGGAGGGGCTTTGTGCTGGGAGAGAAGCTGGGCCCTGATTAGGGGGCGGGGCTTCACTGACTAGGGGTCCTATAAAGGTAGCAGCCAGTCAGGCAGCGGCACAGACAGCTGCAGCGGCACAGGATCTAGCAAACAGAGCTGTAAACAGGGGAATTTGAGTGGGAGTTCTGTTGGAGGAGATGGTATTCGTGTGTGTTTAGTGTTGTATTGGTAGTATCTGCATGTGTATTGGTTTGGCGGGGCTTTGTGCTTGGAGAGAAGCTGAGCCCTGATTAGGGGGCGGGGCTTCACTGACTAGGGTTCCTATAAAGGTAGCAGCCAGTCAGGCGGCGGAACAGACAGCTGCAGTGGCACAGGAGCTATCAAACAGAGCTGTAAACAGGGGAATTTGAGTGGGAGTTCTGTTTGAGGAGAAGGTATTTGTGTGTGTTTGGATATGTATTGTCAGTATCTGTATGTGCAGGGGCTTTGTGCTGGGAGAGAAGCTGAGCCCTGATTAGGGGGCGGGGCTTCCCTGACTAGGGGTCCTATAAAGGTAGCAGCCAGTCAGGCAGCGGCAAAGGAGCTCGCAAACAGAGCTGTAAACAGGGGAGTTTGAGTGGGAGTTCTGTTGGAGGAGATGGTATTTGTGTGTGTTTGGTTTTGTATTGGTAGTATCTGTATGTGTAGGGGTTTGGCGGGGCTTTGTGCTTGGAGAGAAGCTGAGCCCTGATTAGGGGGCGGGGCTTCACTGACTAGGCGTCCTATAAAGGTAGCAGCCAGTCAGGCAGCGGAACAGACAGCTGCAGCGGCACAGGAGCTAGCAAACAGAGCTGTAAACAGGGGAGTTTGAGTGGGAGTTCTGTTGGAGGAGAAGGTATTTGTGTGTGTTTTTGTATTGGTAGTATCTGTATGTGTAGAGGTTTGAAGGGGTTTTGTGCTGGGAGAGAAGCTGAGCCCTGATTAGGGGGCGGGGCTTCACTGACTAGGCGTCCTATAAAGGTAGGAGCCAGTCAGGCAGCGGCACAGGAGCTAGCAAACAGAGCTTTTAACAGGGGAGTTGGAGTGGGAGTTCTGATGGAGGAGAAGGTATTTGTGTCTGTTTTTGTATTGGTAGTATCTGTATGTGTAGAGGCTTGGAGGGGCTTTGTGCTGGGAGAGAAGCTGAGCCCTGATTAGGGGGCGGGGCTTCCCTGACTATGGGTCTTATAAAGGTAGCAGCCAGTCAGGCAGCGGCACAGACAGCTGCAGCGGCACAAGACCTAGCAAACAGAGCTGTAAACAGGGGAGTTTGAGTGGGAGTTCTGTTGGAGGAGATGGTATTTGTGTGTGTTTGGTTTTGTATTGGTAGTATCTGTATGTGTAGAGGCTTGGAGGGGCTTTGTGCTGGGAGAGAAGCTGAGCCCTGATTAGGGGGCGGGGCTTCACTGACTAGGGGTCCTATAAAGGGAGAAGCCAGTCAGGCAGCGGCACAGACAGCTGCAGCGGCACAGGAGCTAGCAAACAGAGCTGTGAACAGGGGAGTTTGAGTGGCAGTTCTCTTGGAGGAGATGGTATTTGTGTGTGTTCGGTTTTGTATTGGCAGTATATGTATGTGTACGGGCTTTGTGCTGGGAGAGAAGCTGAGCTCTGATTAGGGGGCGGGGCTTCACTGACTAGGGGTCCTATAAAGGTAGCAGAAAGTCAGGCAGCGGCTCAGGAACTAGCAAACAGAGCTGTAAACAGGGGAGCTTGAGTGGGAGTTCTGTTGGAGGAGAAGGTATTTGTGTGTGTTTTTGTATTGGTATTATCGGTATGTGTAGAGGCTGGGAGGGGCTTTGTGCTGGGAGAGAAGCTGGGCGCTGATTAGGGGGCGGGGTTTCACTGACTAGGGGTCCTATAAAGGTAGCAGCCAGTCAGGCAGTGGCACAGACAGCTGCAGCGGCACAGGAGCTAGCAAACAGAGCTGTAAACAGGGGAGTTTGAGTGGGAGTTCTGTTGAAGGAGATGGTATTCGTGTGTGTTTGGTGTTGTATTGGTAGTATCTGTATGTGTATTGGTTTGGCGGGGCTTTGTGCTTGGAGAGAAGCTGAGCCCTGATTAGGGGGCGGGGCTTCACTGACTAGGGTTCCCATAAAGGTAGCAGCCAGTCAGGCGGCGGAACAGACAGCTGCAGTGGCACAGGAGCTATCAAACAGAGCTGTAAAGAGGGGAATTTGAGTGGGAGTTCTGTTGGAGGAGAAGGTATTTGTGTGTGTTTGGATATGTATTGTCAGTATCTGTATGTGCAGGGGCTTTGTGCTGGGAGAGAAGCTGAGCCCTGATTAGGGGGCGGGGCTTCCCTGACTAGGGGTCCTATAAAGGTAGCAGCCAGTCAGGCAGCGGCAAAGGAGCTAGCAAACAGAGCTGTAAACAGGGGAGTTTGAGTGGGAGTACTGTTGGAGGAGAAGGTATTTGTGTGTGTGTTTGGTTTTGTATTGGTAGTATCTGTATGTGTAGGGGCTTTGTGCTGGGAGAGAAGCTGAGCCCTGATTAGGGGGCGGGGTTTCACTGACTAGGCGTCCTATAAAGGTAGCAGCCAGTCAGGCAGCGGAACAGACAGCTGCAGCGGCACAGGAGCTAGCAAACAGAGCTCTAAACAGGGGAGTTTGAGTGGGAGTTCTGTTGGAGGAGAAGGTATTTGTGTGTGTTTTTGTATTGGTAGTATCTGTATGTGTAGAGGTTTGAAGGGGTTTTGTGCTGGGAGAGAAGCTGAGCCCTGATTAGGGGGCGGGGCTTCACTGACTAGGGGCCTATAAAGGTCGCAGCCAGTCAGGCAGCGGCACAGGAGCTAGCAAAGAGAGCTGTGAACAGGGGAGTTTGAGTGGGAGTTCTGTTGGAGGAGAAGGTATTTGTGTGTTTTTTTGTATTGGTAGTATCTGTATGTGTAGAGGCTTGGAGGGGCTTTGTGCTGGGAGAAAAGCTGAGCCCTGATTAGGGGGCGGGGCTTCACTGACTAGGGGTCCTATAAAGGTAGCAGCCAGTGAGGCAGCGGCAGACAGCTGCAGCGGCACAGGAGCTAGCAAACAGAGCTGTAAACAGGGGAGTTTGTGTGGGAGTTCTGTTGGAGGAGAAGGTATTTGTGTGTGTTTGGTTTTGCCTTGGTAGTATCTGTATGTGTAGAGGCTTGGAGGGGCTTTGTGCTGGGAGAGAAGCTGAGCCCTGATTAGGGGGCGGGGCTTCACTGACTAGGGGTCCTATAAAGGTAGCAGCCAGTCAGGCAGCGGCACAGGAGCTAGCAAACAGAGCTGTGAACAGGGGAGTTTGAGTGGGAGTTCTGTTGGAGGAGAAGGTATTTGTGTGTGTTTGGTTTTGTATTGGTAGTATCTGTATGTGTAGGGGCTTTGTGCTGGGAGAGAAGCTGAGCCCTGATTAGGGGGCGGGGCTTCACTGACTAGGGGTCCTATAAAGGTAGCAGCCAGTCAGGCAGCGGCACAGGAGCTAGCAAACATAGCTGTAAACAGGGGAGTTTGAGTGGGAGTTCTGTTGGAGGAGATGGTATTTGTGTGTGTTTGGTTTTGTATTGGTAGTATCTGTATGTGTATTGGTTTGGCGGGGCTTTGTGCTTGGAGAGAAGCTGAGCCCTGATTAGGGGGCGGGGCTTCACTGACTAGGGTTCCCATAAAGGTAGCAGCCAGTCAGGCGGCGGAACAGACAGCTGCAGTGGCACAGGAGCTATCAAACAGAGCTGTAAAGAGGGGAATTTGAGTGGGAGTTCTGTTGGAGGAGAAGGTATTTGTGTGTGTTTGGATATGTATTGTCAGTATCTGTATGTGCAGGGGCTTTGTGCTGGGAGAGAAGCTGAGCCCTGATTAGGGGGCGGGGCTTCCCTGACTAGGGGTCCTATAAAGGTAGCAGCCAGTCAGGCAGCGGCAAAGGAGCTAGCAAACAGAGCTGTAAACAGGGGAGTTTGAGTGGGAGTTCTGTTGGAGGAGATGGTATTTGTGTGTGTTTGGTTTTGTATTGGTAGTATCTGTATGTGTAGGGGTTTGGCGGGGCTTTGTGCTTCGAGAGAAGCTGAGCCCTGATTAGGGGGCGGGGCTTCACTGACTAGGGGTCCTATAAAGGTAGCAGCCAGTCAGGCAGCGGAACAGACAGCTGCAGCGGCACAGGAGCTAGCAAACAGAGCTCTAAACAGGGGAGTTTCAGTGGGAGTTCTGTTGGAGGAGAAGGTATTTGTGTGTGTTTTTGTATTGGTAGTATCTGTATGTGTAGAGGTTTGAATGGGTTTTGTGCTGGGAGAGAAGCTGAGCCCTGATTAGGGGGCGGGGCTTCACTGACTAGGGGTCCTATAAAGGTAGCAGCCAGTCAGGCAGCGGCACAGACAGCTGCAGCGGCACAGGAGCTGGCAAACGGAGCTGTAAACAGGGGAGTTTGAGTGGGAGTTCTGTTGGAGGAGAAGGTATTTGTGTGTGTTTGGTTTTGTATTGGTAGTATCTGTATGTGTAGAGGCTTGGAGGGGCTTTGTGCTGGGAAAGAAGCTGAGCCCTGATTAGGGGGCGGGGCTTCATTGACTAGGGGTCCTATAAAGGTAGCAGCCAGTCAGGCAGCGGCACAGACAGCTGCAGCGGCACAGGAGCTAGCAAACAGAGCTGTAAACAGGGGAGTTTGAGTGGGAGTTCTGTTGGAGGAGAAGGTATTTGTGTGTGTGTTTGGTTTTGTATTGGTAGTATCTGTATGTGTAGGGGCTTTGTGCTGGGAGAGAAGCTGAGCCCTGATTAGGGGGCGGGGTTTCACTGACTAGGCGTCCTATAAAGGTAGCAGCCAGTCAGGCAGCGGAACAGACAGCTGCAGCGGCACAGGAGCTAGCAAACAGAGCTCTAAACAGGGGAGTTTGAGTGGGAGTTCTGTTGGAGGAGAAGGTATTTGTGTGTGTTTTTGTATTGGTAGTATCTGTATGTGTAGAGGCTTGGAGGGGCTTTGTGCTGGGAGAAAAGCTGAGCCCTGATTAGGGGGCGGGGCTTCACTGACTAGGGGTCCTATAAAGGTAGCAGCCAGTGAGGCAGCGGCAGACAGCTGCAGCGGCACAGGAGCTAGCAAACAGAGCTGTAAACAGGGGAGTTTGTGTGGGAGTTCTGTTGGAGGAGAAGGTATTTGTGTGTGTTTGGTTTTGCCTTGGTAGTATCTGTATGTGTAGAGGCTTGGAGGGGCTTTGTGCTGGGAGAGAAGCTGAGCCCTGATTAGGGGGCGGGGCTTCACTGACTAGGGGTCCTATAAAGGTAGCAGCCAGTCAGGCAGCGGCACAGGAGCTAGCAAACAGAGCAGTGAACAGGGGAGTTTGAGTGGGAGTTCTGTTGGAGGAGATGGTATTTGTGTGTGTTTGGTTTTGTATTGGTAGTATCTGTATGTGTAGGGGCTTTGTGCTGGGAGAGAAGCTGAGCCCTGATTAGGGGGCGGGGCTTCACTGACTAGGGGTCCTATAAAGGTAGCAGCCAGTCAGGCAGCGGCACAGGAGCTAGCAAACATAGCTGTAAACAGGGGAGTTTGAGTGGGAGTTCTGTTGGAGGAGATGGTATTTGTGTGTGTTTGGTTTTGTATTGGTAGTATCTGTATGTGTGTTGGTTTGGCGGGGCTTTGTGCTTGGAGAGAAGCTGAGCCCTGATTAGGGAGCGGGGCTTCACTGACTAGGGGTCCTATAAAGGTAGCAGCCAGTCACGCAGCGGCACAGGAGCTAGCAAACATAGCTGTAAACAGGGGAGTTTGAGTGGGAATTCTGTTGGAGGAGATGGTATTTGTGTGTGTTTGGTTTTGTATTGGTAGCATCTGTTTGTGTAGAGGCTTGGAGGGGCTTTGTGCTGGGAGAGAAGCTGAGCCCTGATTAGGGGGCGGGGCTTCCCTGACTAGGGGTCTTATAAAGGTAGCAGCCAGTCAGGCAGCGGCAAAGGAGCTAGCAAACAGAGCTGTAAACAGGGGAGTTTGAGTGGGAGTTCTGTTGGAGGAGAAGGTATTTGTGTGTGTTTTTGTATTGGTAGTGTCTGTATGTGTAGAGGCTTGGAGGGACTAGGTGCTGGGAGAGAAGCTGAGCTCTGATTAGGGGGCGGGGCTTCACTGACTAGGGGTCCTATAAAGGTAGCAGCCAGTCAGGCAGCGGCACAGACAGCTGCAGCGGCACAGGAGCTAGCAAACAGAGCTGTAAACAGGGGAGTTTGAGTGGGAGTTCTGTTGGAGGAGATGGTATTTGTGTGTGTTTGGTTTTCTATTGTCAGTAACTGTATGTGCAGGGGCTTTGTGCTGGGAGAGAAGCTGAGCCCTGATTAGGCAGCGGCACAGACAGCTGCAGCGGCACAGGAGCTAGCAAACAGAGCTGTAAACAGGGGAATTTGAGTGGGAGTTCTGTTGGAGGAGATGGTATTCGTGTGTGTTTGGTGTTGTATTGGTAGTATCTGTATGTGTATTGGTTTGGCGGGGCTTTGTGCTTGGAGAGAAGCTGAGCCCTGATTAGGGGGCGGGGCTTCACTGACTAGGGTTCCTATAAAGGTAGCAGCCAGTCAGGCGGCGGAACAGACAGCTGCAGTGGCACAGGAGCTATCAAACAGAGCTGTAAACAGGGGAATTTGAGTGGGAGTTCTGTTGGAGGAGAAGGCATTTGTGTGTGTTTGGATATGTATTGTCAGTATCTGTATGTGCAGGGGCTTTGTGCTGGGAGAGAAGCTGAGCCCTGATTAGGGGGCGGGGCTTCCCTGACTAGGGGTCCTATAAAGGTAGCAGCCAGTCAGGCAGCGGCAAAGGAGCTAGCAAACAGAGCTGTAAACAGGGGAGTTTGAGTGGGAGTTCTGTTGGAGGAGATGGTATTTGTTTGTGTTTGGTTTTGTATTGGTAGTATCTGTATGTGTAGAGGCTTGGAGGGGCTTTGTGCTGGGAAAGAAGCTGAGCCCTGATTAGGGGGCGGGGCTTCACTGACTAGGGGTCCTATAAAGGTAGCAGCCAGTCAGGCAGCGGCACAGACAGCTGCAGCGGCACAGGAGCTAGCAAACAGAGCTGTAAACAGGGGAGTTTGAGTGGGAGTTCTGTTAGAGGAGAAGGTATTTGTGTGTGTGTTTGGTTTTGTATTGGTAGTATCTGTATGTGTAGGGGCTTTGTGCTGGGAGAGAAGCTGACCCCTGATTAGGGGGCGGGGCTTCACTGACTAGGCGTCCTATAAAGGTAGCAGGCAGTCAGGCAGCGGAACAGACAGCTGCAGCGGCACAGGAGCTTGCAAACAGAGCTCTAAACAGGGGAGTTTGAGTGGGAGTTCTGTTGGAGGAGAAGGTATTTGTGTGTGTGTTTGGTTTTGTATTGGTAGTATCTGTATGTGTAGAGGTTTGAAGGGGTTTTGTGCTGGGAGAGAAGCTGAGCCCTGATTAGGGGGCGGGGCTTCACTGACTAGGGGCCTATAAAGGTCGCAGCCAGTCAGGCAGCGGCACAGGAGCTAGCAAACAGAGCTGTGAACAGGGGAGTTTGAGTGGGAGTTCTGTTGGAGGAGAAGGTATTTGTGTGTGCTTTTGTATTGGTAGTATCTGTATGTGTAGAGGCTTGGAGGGGCTATGTGCTGCGAGAGAAGCTGAACCCTGATTAGGGGGCGGGGCTTCACTGACTAGGGGCCTATAAAGGTCGCAGCCAGTCAGGCAGCGGCACAGGAGCTAGCAAACAGAGCTGTGAACAGGGGAGTTTGAGTGGGAGTTCTGTTGGAGGAGAAGGTATTTGTGTGTGTTTTTGTATTGGTAGTATCTGTATGTGTAGAGTTTTGAAGGGGTTTTGTGCTGGGAGAGAAGCTGAGCCCTGATTAGGGGGCGGGGCTTCACTGACTAGGCGTCCTATAAAGGTAGGAGCCAGTCAGGCAGCGGCACAGGAGCTAGCAAACAGAGCTTTTAACAGGGGAGTTGGAGTGGGAGTTCTGATGGAGGAGAAGGTATTTGTGTGTGTTTTTGTATTGGTAGTATCTGTATGTGTAGAGGCTTGGAGGGGCTTTGTGCTGGGAGAGAAGCTGGGCCCTGATTAGGGGGTGGGGATTCACTGACTAGGGGTCCTATAAAGGTAGCAGCCAGTCAGGCAGCGGCACAGGAACTAGCAAACAGAGCTGTAAACAGGGGAGTTTGAGTGGGAGTTCTGTTGGAGGAGATGGTATTCGTGTGTGTTTGGTGTTGTATTGGTAGTATCTGTATGTGTATTGGTTTGGCGGGGCTTTGTGCTTGGAGAGAAGCTGAGCCCTGATTAGGGGGCGGGGCATCACTGACTAGGGTTCCTATAAAGGTAGCAGCCAGTCAGGCGGCGGAACAGACAGCTGCAGTGGCACAGGAGCTATCAAACAGAGCTGTAAACAGGGGAATTTGAGTGGGAGTTCTGTTGGAGGAGAAGGTATTTGTGTGTGTTTGGATATGTATTGTCAGTATCTGTATGTGCAGGGGCTTTGTGCTGGGAGAGAAGCTGAGCCCTGATTAGGGGGCGGGGCTTCCCTGACTAGGGGTCCTATAAAGGTAGCAGCCAGTCAGGCAGCGGCACAGACAGCTGCAGCGGCACAGGAGCTAGCAAACAGAGCTGTAAACAGGGGAGTTTGAGTGGGAGTTCTGTTAGAGGAGAAGGTATTTGTGTGTGTGTTTGGTTTTGTATTGGTAGTATCTGTATGTGTAGGGGCTTTGTGCTGGGAGAGAAGCTGGGCCCTGATTAGGGGGCGGAGCTTCACTGACTAGGGGTCCTATAAAGGTAGCAGCCAGTCAGGCAGCGGCACAGGAACTAGCAAACAGAGCTGTAAACAGGGGAGTTTGAGTGGGAGTTCTGTTGGAGGAGAAGGTATCTGTGTGTGTTTTTGTATTGGTATTATCGGTATGTGTAGAGGCTTGGAGGGGCTTTGTGCTGGGAGAGAAGCTGGGCCCTGATTAGGGGGCGGGGCTTCACTGACTAGGGGTCCTATAAAGGTAGCAGCCAGTCAGGCAGCGGCACAGACAGCTGCAGCGGCACAGGATCTAGCAAACAGAGCTGTAAACAGGGGAATTTGAGTGGGAGTTCTGTTGGAGGAGATGGTATTCGTGTGTGTTTAGTGTTGTATTGGTAGTATCTGCATGTGTATTGGTTTGGCGGGGCTTTGTGCTTGGAGAGAAGCTGAGCCCTGATTAGGGGGCGGGGCTTCACTGACTAGGGTTCCTATAAAGGTAGCAGCCAGTCAGGCGGCGGAACAGACAGCTGCAGTGGCACAGGAGCTATCAAACAGAGCTGTAAACAGGGGAATTTGAGTGGGAGTTCTGTTTGAGGAGAAGGTATTTGTGTGTGTTTGGATATGTATTGTCAGTATCTGTATGTGCAGGGGCTTTGTGCTGGGAGAGAAGCTGAGCCCTGATTAGGGGGCGGGGCTTCCCTGACTAGGGGTCCTATAAAGGTAGCAGCCAGTCAGGCAGCGGCAAAGGAGCTCGCAAACAGAGCTGTAAACAGGGGAGTTTGAGTGGGAGTTCTGTTGGAGGAGATGGTATTTGTGTGTGTTTGGTTTTGTATTGGTAGTATCTGTATGTGTAGGGGTTTGGCGGGGCTTTGTGCTTGGAGAGAAGCTGAGCCCTGATTAGGGGGCGGGGCTTCACTGACTAGGCGTCCTATAAAGGTAGCAGCCAGTCAGGCAGCGGAACAGACAGCTGCAGCGGCACAGGAGCTAGCAAACAGAGCTGTAAACAGGGGAGTTTGAGTGGGAGTTCTGTTGGAGGAGAAGGTATTTGTGTGTGTTTTTGTATTGGTAGTATCTGTATGTGTAGAGGTTTGAAGGGGTTTTGTGCTGGGAGAGAAGCTGAGCCCTGATTAGGGGGCGGGGCTTCACTGACTAGGCGTCCTATAAAGGTAGGAGCCAGTCAGGCAGCGGCACAGGAGCTAGCAAACAGAGCTTTTAACAGGGGAGTTGGAGTGGGAGTTCTGATGGAGGAGAAGGTATTTGTGTCTGTTTTTGTATTGGTAGTATCTGTATGTGTAGAGGCTTGGAGGGGCTTTGTGCTGGGAGAGAAGCTGAGCCCTGATTAGGGGGCGGGGCTTCCCTGACTATGGGTCTTATAAAGGTAGCAGCCAGTCAGGCAGCGGCACAGACAGCTGCAGCGGCACAAGACCTAGCAAACAGAGCTGTAAACAGGGGAGTTTGAGTGGGAGTTCTGTTGGAGGAGATGGTATTTGTGTGTGTTTGGTTTTGTATTGGTAGTATCTGTATGTGTAGAGGCTTGGAGGGGCTTTGTGCTGGGAGAGAAGCTGAGCCCTGATTAGGGGGCGGGGCTTCACTGACTAGGGGTCCTATAAAGGGAGAAGCCAGTCAGGCAGCGGCACAGACAGCTGCAGCGGCACAGGAGCTAGCAAACAGAGCTGTGAACAGGGGAGTTTGAGTGGCAGTTCTCTTGGAGGAGATGGTATTTGTGTGTGTTCGGTTTTGTATTGGCAGTATATGTATGTGTACGGGCTTTGTGCTGGGAGAGAAGCTGAGCTCTGATTAGGGGGCGGGGCTTCACTGACTAGGGGTCCTATAAAGGTAGCAGAAAGTCAGGCAGCGGCTCAGGAACTAGCAAACAGAGCTGTAAACAGGGGAGCTTGAGTGGGAGTTCTGTTGGAGGAGAAGGTATTTGTGTGTGTTTTTGTATTGGTATTATCGGTATGTGTAGAGGCTGGGAGGGGCTTTGTGCTGGGAGAGAAGCTGGGCGCTGATTAGGGGGCGGGGTTTCACTGACTAGGGGTCCTATAAAGGTAGCAGCCAGTCAGGCAGTGGCACAGACAGCTGCAGCGGCACAGGAGCTAGCAAACAGAGCTGTAAACAGGGGAGTTTGAGTGGGAGTTCTGTTGAAGGAGATGGTATTCGTGTGTGTTTGGTGTTGTATTGGTAGTATCTGTATGTGTATTGGTTTGGCGGGGCTTTGTGCTTGGAGAGAAGCTGAGCCCTGATTAGGGGGCGGGGCTTCACTGACTAGGGTTCCCATAAAGGTAGCAGCCAGTCAGGCGGCGGAACAGACAGCTGCAGTGGCACAGGAGCTATCAAACAGAGCTGTAAAGAGGGGAATTTGAGTGGGAGTTCTGTTGGAGGAGAAGGTATTTGTGTGTGTTTGGATATGTATTGTCAGTATCTGTATGTGCAGGGGCTTTGTGCTGGGAGAGAAGCTGAGCCCTGATTAGGGGGCGGGGCTTCCCTGACTAGGGGTCCTATAAAGGTAGCAGCCAGTCAGGCAGCGGCAAAGGAGCTAGCAAACAGAGCTGTAAACAGGGGAGTTTGAGTGGGAGTACTGTTGGAGGAGAAGGTATTTGTGTGTGTGTTTGGTTTTGTATTGGTAGTATCTGTATGTGTAGGGGCTTTGTGCTGGGAGAGAAGCTGAGCCCTGATTAGGGGGCGGGGTTTCACTGACTAGGCGTCCTATAAAGGTAGCAGCCAGTCAGGCAGCGGAACAGACAGCTGCAGCGGCACAGGAGCTAGCAAACAGAGCTCTAAACAGGGGAGTTTGAGTGGGAGTTCTGTTGGAGGAGAAGGTATTTGTGTGTGTTTTTGTATTGGTAGTATCTGTATGTGTAGAGGTTTGAAGGGGTTTTGTGCTGGGAGAGAAGCTGAGCCCTGATTAGGGGGCGGGGCTTCACTGACTAGGGGCCTATAAAGGTCGCAGCCAGTCAGGCAGCGGCACAGGAGCTAGCAAAGAGAGCTGTGAACAGGGGAGTTTGAGTGGGAGTTCTGTTGGAGGAGAAGGTATTTGTGTGTTTTTTTGTATTGGTAGTATCTGTATGTGTAGAGGCTTGGAGGGGCTTTGTGCTGGGAGAAAAGCTGAGCCCTGATTAGGGGGCGGGGCTTCACTGACTAGGGGTCCTATAAAGGTAGCAGCCAGTGAGGCAGCGGCAGACAGCTGCAGCGGCACAGGAGCTAGCAAACAGAGCTGTAAACAGGGGAGTTTGTGTGGGAGTTCTGTTGGAGGAGAAGGTATTTGTGTGTGTTTGGTTTTGCCTTGGTAGTATCTGTATGTGTAGAGGCTTGGAGGGGCTTTGTGCTGGGAGAGAAGCTGAGCCCTGATTAGGGGGCGGGGCTTCACTGACTAGGGGTCCTATAAAGGTAGCAGCCAGTCAGGCAGCGGCACAGGAGCTAGCAAACAGAGCTGTGAACAGGGGAGTTTGAGTGGGAGTTCTGTTGGAGGAGAAGGTATTTGTGTGTGTTTGGTTTTGTATTGGTAGTATCTGTATGTGTAGGGGCTTTGTGCTGGGAGAGAAGCTGAGCCCTGATTAGGGGGCGGGGCTTCACTGACTAGGGGTCCTATAAAGGTAGCAGCCAGTCAGGCAGCGGCACAGGAGCTAGCAAACATAGCTGTAAACAGGGGAGTTTGAGTGGGAGTTCTGTTGGAGGAGATGGTATTTGTGTGTGTTTGGTTTTGTATTGGTAGTATCTGTATGTGTATTGGTTTGGCGGGGCTTTGTGCTTGGAGAGAAGCTGAGCCCTGATTAGGGGGCGGGGCTTCACTGACTAGGGTTCCCATAAAGGTAGCAGCCAGTCAGGCGGCGGAACAGACAGCTGCAGTGGCACAGGAGCTATCAAACAGAGCTGTAAAGAGGGGAATTTGAGTGGGAGTTCTGTTGGAGGAGAAGGTATTTGTGTGTGTTTGGATATGTATTGTCAGTATCTGTATGTGCAGGGGCTTTGTGCTGGGAGAGAAGCTGAGCCCTGATTAGGGGGCGGGGCTTCCCTGACTAGGGGTCCTATAAAGGTAGCAGCCAGTCAGGCAGCGGCAAAGGAGCTAGCAAACAGAGCTGTAAACAGGGGAGTTTGAGTGGGAGTTCTGTTGGAGGAGATGGTATTTGTGTGTGTTTGGTTTTGTATTGGTAGTATCTGTATGTGTAGGGGTTTGGCGGGGCTTTGTGCTTCGAGAGAAGCTGAGCCCTGATTAGGGGGCGGGGCTTCACTGACTAGGGGTCCTATAAAGGTAGCAGCCAGTCAGGCAGCGGAACAGACAGCTGCAGCGGCACAGGAGCTAGCAAACAGAGCTCTAAACAGGGGAGTTTCAGTGGGAGTTCTGTTGGAGGAGAAGGTATTTGTGTGTGTTTTTGTATTGGTAGTATCTGTATGTGTAGAGGTTTGAATGGGTTTTGTGCTGGGAGAGAAGCTGAGCCCTGATTAGGGGGCGGGGCTTCACTGACTAGGGGTCCTATAAAGGTAGCAGCCAGTCAGGCAGCGGCACAGACAGCTGCAGCGGCACAGGAGCTGGCAAACGGAGCTGTAAACAGGGGAGTTTGAGTGGGAGTTCTGTTGGAGGAGAAGGTATTTGTGTGTGTTTGGTTTTGTATTGGTAGTATCTGTATGTGTAGAGGCTTGGAGGGGCTTTGTGCTGGGAAAGAAGCTGAGCCCTGATTAGGGGGCGGGGCTTCATTGACTAGGGGTCCTATAAAGGTAGCAGCCAGTCAGGCAGCGGCACAGACAGCTGCAGCGGCACAGGAGCTAGCAAACAGAGCTGTAAACAGGGGAGTTTGAGTGGGAGTTCTGTTGGAGGAGAAGGTATTTGTGTGTGTGTTTGGTTTTGTATTGGTAGTATCTGTATGTGTAGGGGCTTTGTGCTGGGAGAGAAGCTGAGCCCTGATTAGGGGGCGGGGTTTCACTGACTAGGCGTCCTATAAAGGTAGCAGCCAGTCAGGCAGCGGAACAGACAGCTGCAGCGGCACAGGAGCTAGCAAACAGAGCTCTAAACAGGGGAGTTTGAGTGGGAGTTCTGTTGGAGGAGAAGGTATTTGTGTGTGTTTTTGTATTGGTAGTATCTGTATGTGTAGAGGCTTGGAGGGGCTTTGTGCTGGGAGAAAAGCTGAGCCCTGATTAGGGGGCGGGGCTTCACTGACTAGGGGTCCTATAAAGGTAGCAGCCAGTGAGGCAGCGGCAGACAGCTGCAGCGGCACAGGAGCTAGCAAACAGAGCTGTAAACAGGGGAGTTTGTGTGGGAGTTCTGTTGGAGGAGAAGGTATTTGTGTGTGTTTGGTTTTGCCTTGGTAGTATCTGTATGTGTAGAGGCTTGGAGGGGCTTTGTGCTGGGAGAGAAGCTGAGCCCTGATTAGGGGGCGGGGCTTCACTGACTAGGGGTCCTATAAAGGTAGCAGCCAGTCAGGCAGCGGCACAGGAGCTAGCAAACAGAGCAGTGAACAGGGGAGTTTGAGTGGGAGTTCTGTTGGAGGAGATGGTATTTGTGTGTGTTTGGTTTTGTATTGGTAGTATCTGTATGTGTAGGGGCTTTGTGCTGGGAGAGAAGCTGAGCCCTGATTAGGGGGCGGGGCTTCACTGACTAGGGGTCCTATAAAGGTAGCAGCCAGTCAGGCAGCGGCACAGGAGCTAGCAAACATAGCTGTAAACAGGGGAGTTTGAGTGGGAGTTCTGTTGGAGGAGATGGTATTTGTGTGTGTTTGGTTTTGTATTGGTAGTATCTGTATGTGTGTTGGTTTGGCGGGGCTTTGTGCTTGGAGAGAAGCTGAGCCCTGATTAGGGAGCGGGGCTTCACTGACTAGGGGTCCTATAAAGGTAGCAGCCAGTCACGCAGCGGCACAGGAGCTAGCAAACATAGCTGTAAACAGGGGAGTTTGAGTGGGAATTCTGTTGGAGGAGATGGTATTTGTGTGTGTTTGGTTTTGTATTGGTAGCATCTGTTTGTGTAGAGGCTTGGAGGGGCTTTGTGCTGGGAGAGAAGCTGAGCCCTGATTAGGGGGCGGGGCTTCCCTGACTAGGGGTCTTATAAAGGTAGCAGCCAGTCAGGCAGCGGCAAAGGAGCTAGCAAACAGAGCTGTAAACAGGGGAGTTTGAGTGGGAGTTCTGTTGGAGGAGAAGGTATTTGTGTGTGTTTTTGTATTGGTAGTGTCTGTATGTGTAGAGGCTTGGAGGGACTAGGTGCTGGGAGAGAAGCTGAGCTCTGATTAGGGGGCGGGGCTTCACTGACTAGGGGTCCTATAAAGGTAGCAGCCAGTCAGGCAGCGGCACAGACAGCTGCAGCGGCACAGGAGCTAGCAAACAGAGCTGTAAACAGGGGAGTTTGAGTGGGAGTTCTGTTGGAGGAGATGGTATTTGTGTGTGTTTGGTTTTCTATTGTCAGTAACTGTATGTGCAGGGGCTTTGTGCTGGGAGAGAAGCTGAGCCCTGATTAGGCAGCGGCACAGACAGCTGCAGCGGCACAGGAGCTAGCAAACAGAGCTGTAAACAGGGGAATTTGAGTGGGAGTTCTGTTGGAGGAGATGGTATTCGTGTGTGTTTGGTGTTGTATTGGTAGTATCTGTATGTGTATTGGTTTGGCGGGGCTTTGTGCTTGGAGAGAAGCTGAGCCCTGATTAGGGGGCGGGGCTTCACTGACTAGGGTTCCTATAAAGGTAGCAGCCAGTCAGGCGGCGGAACAGACAGCTGCAGTGGCACAGGAGCTATCAAACAGAGCTGTAAACAGGGGAATTTGAGTGGGAGTTCTGTTGGAGGAGAAGGCATTTGTGTGTGTTTGGATATGTATTGTCAGTATCTGTATGTGCAGGGGCTTTGTGCTGGGAGAGAAGCTGAGCCCTGATTAGGGGGCGGGGCTTCCCTGACTAGGGGTCCTATAAAGGTAGCAGCCAGTCAGGCAGCGGCAAAGGAGCTAGCAAACAGAGCTGTAAACAGGGGAGTTTGAGTGGGAGTTCTGTTGGAGGAGATGGTATTTGTTTGTGTTTGGTTTTGTATTGGTAGTATCTGTATGTGTAGAGGCTTGGAGGGGCTTTGTGCTGGGAAAGAAGCTGAGCCCTGATTAGGGGGCGGGGCTTCACTGACTAGGGGTCCTATAAAGGTAGCAGCCAGTCAGGCAGCGGCACAGACAGCTGCAGCGGCACAGGAGCTAGCAAACAGAGCTGTAAACAGGGGAGTTTGAGTGGGAGTTCTGTTAGAGGAGAAGGTATTTGTGTGTGTGTTTGGTTTTGTATTGGTAGTATCTGTATGTGTAGGGGCTTTGTGCTGGGAGAGAAGCTGACCCCTGATTAGGGGGCGGGGCTTCACTGACTAGGCGTCCTATAAAGGTAGCAGGCAGTCAGGCAGCGGAACAGACAGCTGCAGCGGCACAGGAGCTTGCAAACAGAGCTCTAAACAGGGGAGTTTGAGTGGGAGTTCTGTTGGAGGAGAAGGTATTTGTGTGTGTGTTTGGTTTTGTATTGGTAGTATCTGTATGTGTAGAGGTTTGAAGGGGTTTTGTGCTGGGAGAGAAGCTGAGCCCTGATTAGGGGGCGGGGCTTCACTGACTAGGGGCCTATAAAGGTCGCAGCCAGTCAGGCAGCGGCACAGGAGCTAGCAAACAGAGCTGTGAACAGGGGAGTTTGAGTGGGAGTTCTGTTGGAGGAGAAGGTATTTGTGTGTGCTTTTGTATTGGTAGTATCTGTATGTGTAGAGGCTTGGAGGGGCTATGTGCTGCGAGAGAAGCTGAACCCTGATTAGGGGGCGGGGCTTCACTGACTAGGGGCCTATAAAGGTCGCAGCCAGTCAGGCAGCGGCACAGGAGCTAGCAAACAGAGCTGTGAACAGGGGAGTTTGAGTGGGAGTTCTGTTGGAGGAGAAGGTATTTGTGTGTGTTTTTGTATTGGTAGTATCTGTATGTGTAGAGTTTTGAAGGGGTTTTGTGCTGGGAGAGAAGCTGAGCCCTGATTAGGGGGCGGGGCTTCACTGACTAGGCGTCCTATAAAGGTAGGAGCCAGTCAGGCAGCGGCACAGGAGCTAGCAAACAGAGCTTTTAACAGGGGAGTTGGAGTGGGA
The DNA here is from genome assembly GCF_965140295.1 of Lepidochelys olivacea. Lineage (NCBI taxonomy): Eukaryota > Metazoa > Chordata > Testudines > Cheloniidae > Lepidochelys > Lepidochelys olivacea. The sequence continues at coordinate 4,883,893 of NC_140428.1, forward strand.
GTTCTGATGGAGGAGAAGGTATTTGTGTGTGTTTTTGTATTGGTAGTATCTGTATGTGTAGAGGCTTGGAGGGGCTTTGTGCTGGGAGAGAAGCTGGGCCCTGATTAGGGGGTGGGGATTCACTGACTAGGGGTCCTATAAAGGTAGCAGCCAGTCAGGCAGCGGCACAGGAACTAGCAAACAGAGCTGTAAACAGGGGAGTTTGAGTGGGAGTTCTGTTGGAGGAGATGGTATTCGTGTGTGTTTGGTGTTGTATTGGTAGTATCTGTATGTGTATTGGTTTGGCGGGGCTTTGTGCTTGGAGAGAAGCTGAGCCCTGATTAGGGGGCGGGGCATCACTGACTAGGGTTCCTATAAAGGTAGCAGCCAGTCAGGCGGCGGAACAGACAGCTGCAGTGGCACAGGAGCTATCAAACAGAGCTGTAAACAGGGGAATTTGAGTGGGAGTTCTGTTGGAGGAGAAGGTATTTGTGTGTGTTTGGATATGTATTGTCAGTATCTGTATGTGCAGGGGCTTTGTGCTGGGAGAGAAGCTGAGCCCTGATTAGGGGGCGGGGCTTCCCTGACTAGGGGTCCTATAAAGGTAGCAGCCAGTCAGGCAGCGGCACAGACAGCTGCAGCGGCACAGGAGCTAGCAAACAGAGCTGTAAACAGGGGAGTTTGAGTGGGAGTTCTGTTAGAGGAGAAGGTATTTGTGTGTGTGTTTGGTTTTGTATTGGTAGTATCTGTATGTGTAGGGGCTTTGTGCTGGGAGAGAAGCTGACCCCTGATTAGGGGGCGGGGCTTCACTGACTAGGCGTCCTATAAAGGTAGCAGGCAGTCAGGCAGCGGAACAGACAGCTGCAGCGGCACAGGAGCTTGCAAACAGAGCTCTAAACAGGGGAGTTGGAGTGGGAGTTCTGATGGAGGAGAAGGTATTTGTGTCTGTTTTTATATTGGTAGTATCTGTATGTGTGGAGGCTTGGAGGGGCTTTGTGCTGGGAGAGAAGCTGGGCCCTGATTAGGGGGTGGGGATTCACTGACTAGGGGTCCTATAAAGGTAGCAGCCAGTCAGGCGGCGGAACAGACAGCTGCAGTGGCACAGGAGCTATCAAACAGAGCTGTAAACAGGGGAATTTGAGTGGGAGTTCTGTTGGAGGAGAAGGTATTTGTGTGTGTTTGGATATGTATTGTCAGTATCTGTATGTGCAGGGGCTTTGTGCTGGGAGAGAAGCTGAGCCCTGATTAGGGGGCGGGGCTTCACTGACTAGGGGTCCTATAAAGGTAGCAGCCAGTCAGGCAGCGGAACAGAGAGCTGCAGCGGCACAGGAGCTAGCAAACAGAGCTCTAAACAGGGGAGTTTGAGTGGGAGTTCTGTTGGAGGAGAAGGTATTTGTGTGTGTTTTTGTATTGGTAGTATCTGTATGTGTAGAGGTTTGAAGGGGTTTTGTGCTGGGAGAGAAGCTGAGCCCTGATTAGGGGGCGGGGCTTCACTGACTAGGGGTCCTATAAAGGTAGCAGCCAGTCAGGCAGCGGCACAGACAGCTGCAGCGGCACAGGAGCTGGCAAACGGAGCTGTAAACAGGGGAGTTTGAGTGGGAGTTCTGTTGGAGGAGAAGGTATTTGTGTGTGTGTTTGGTTTTGTATTGGTAGTATCTGTATGTGTAGAGGCTTGGAGGGGCTTTGTGCTGGGAAAGAAGCTGAGCCCTGATTAGGGGGCGGGGCTTCACTGACTAGGGGTCCTGTAAAGGTAGCAGCCAGTCAGGCAGCGGCACAGACAGCTGCAGCGGCACAGGAGCTAGCAAACAGAGCTGTAAACAGGGGAGTTTGAGTGGGAGTTCTGTTGGAGGAGAAGGTATTTGTGTGTGTGTTTGGTTTTGTATTGGTAGTATCTGTATGTGTAGAGGTTTGAAGGCGTTTTGTGCTGGGAGAGAAGCTGAGCCCTGATTAGGGGGCGGGGCTTCACTGACTAGGCGTCCTATAAAGGTAGGAGCCAGTCAGGCAGCGGCACAGGAGCTAGCAAACAGAGCTTTTAACAGGGGAGTTGGAGTGGGAGTTCTGATGGAGGAGAAGGTATTTGTGTCTGTTTTTGTATTGGTAGTATCTGTATGTGTAGAGGCTTGGAGGGGCTTTGTGCTGGGAGAGAAGCTGAGCCCTGATTAGGGGGCGGGGCTTCACTGACTAGGGGTCCTATAAAGGGAGCAGCCAGTCAGGCAGCGGCACAGACAGCTGCAGCGGCACAGGAGCTAGCAAACACAGCTGTAAACAGGGGAGTTTGAGTGGGAGTTCTCTTGGAGGAGATGGTATTTGTGTGTGTTTGGTTTTCTATTGTCAGTAACTGTATGTGCAGGGGCTTTGTGCTGGGAGAGAAGCTGAGCCCTGATTAGGCAGCGGTACAGACAGCTGCAGCGGCACAGGAGCTAGCAAACAGAGCTGTAAACAGGGGAGTTTGAGTGGGAGTTCTGTTGGAGAAGAAGGTATTTGTGTGTGTTTTTGTATTGGTATTATCGGTATGTGTAGAGGCTTGGAGGGGCTTTGTGCTGGGAGAGAAGCTGGGCCCTGATTAGGGGGCGGGGCTTCACTGACTAGGGGTCCTATAAAGGTAGCAGCCAGTCAGGCAGCGGCACAGACAGCTGCAGAGGCACAGGATCTAGCAAACAGAGCTGTAAACAGGGGAATTTGAGTGGGAGTTCTGTTGGAGATGGTATTCCTGTGTGTTTGGTGTTGTATTGGTAGTATCTGTATGTGTATTGGTTTGGCGGGGCTTTGTGCTTGGGGAGAAGCTGAGCCCTGATTAGGGGGCGGGGCTTCCCTGACTAGGGGTCCTATAAAGGTAGCAGCCAGTCAGGCAGCGGCAAAGGAGCTAGCAAACAGAGCTGTAAACAGGGGAGTTTGAGTGGGAGTTCTGTTGGAGGAGATGGTATTTGTGTGTGTTTGGTTTTGTATTGGTAGTATCTGTATGTGTAGGGGCTTTGTGCTGGGAGAGAAGCTGAGCCCTGATTAGGGGGCGGGGCTTCACTGACTAGGCGTCCTATAAAGGTAGCAGCCAGTCAGGCAGCGGAACAGACAGCTGCAGCGGCACAGGAGCTAGCAAACAGAGCTCTAAACAGGGGAGTTTGAGTGGGAGTTCTGTTGGAGGAGAAGGTATTTGTGTGTGTTTTTGTATTGGTAGTATCTGTATGTGTAGAGGTTTGAACGGGTTTTGTGCTGGGAGAGAAGCTGAGCCCTGATTAGGGGGCGGGGCTTCACTGACTAGGCGTCCTATAAAGGTAGGAGCCAGTCAGGCAGCGGCACAGGAGCTAGCAAACAGAGCTTTTAACAGGGGAGTTGGAGTGGGAGTTCTGATGGAGGAGAAGGTATTTGTGTCTGTTTTTGTATTGGTAGTATCTGTATGTGTAGAGGCTTGGAGGGGCTTTGTGCTGGGAGAGAAGCTGAGCCCTGATTAGGGGGCGGGGCTTCCCTGACTAGGGGTCTTATAAAGGTAGCAGCCAGTCAGGCAGCGGCACAGACAGCTGCAGCGGCACAAGACCTAGCAAACAGAGCTGTAAACAGGGGAGTTTGAGTGGGAGTTCTGTTGGAGGAGATGGTATTTGTGTGTGTTTGGTTTTGTATTGGTAGTATCTGTATGTGTAGAGGCTTGGAGGGGCTTTGTGCTGGGAGAGAAGCTGAGCCCTGATTAGGGGGCGGGGCTTCACTGACTAGGGGTCCTATAAAGGGAGAAGCCAGTCAGGCAGCGGCACAGGAACTAGCAAACAGAGCTGTAAACAGGGGAGTTTGAGTGGGAGTTCTGTTGGAGGAGAAGGTATTTGTGTGTGTTTTTGTATTGGTAGTATCTGTATGTGTATTGGTTTGGCGGGGCTTTGTGCTTGGAGAGAAGCTGAGCCCTGATTAGGGGGCGGGGCTTCACTGACTAGGGTTCCCATAAAGGTAGCAGCCAGTCAGGCGGCGGAACAGACAGCTGCAGTGGCACAGGAGCTATCAAACAGAGCTGTAAACAGGGGAATTTGAGTGGGAGTTCTGTTGGAGGAGAAGGTATTTGTGTGTGTTTGGATATGTATTGTCAGTATCTGTATGTGCAGGGGCTTTGTGCTGGGAGAGAAGCTGAGCCCTGATTAGGGGGCGGGGCTTCCCTGACTAGGGGTCCTATAAAGGTAGCAGCCAGTCACGCAGCGGCAAAGGAGCTAGCAAACAGAGCTGTAAACAGGGGAGTTTGAGTGGGAGTTCTGTTGGAGGAGATGGTATTTGTGTGTGTTTGGTTTTGTATTGGTAGTATCTGTATGTGTAGGGGTTTGGCGGGGCTTTGTGCTTCGAGAGAAGCTGAGCCCTGATTAGGGGGCGGGGCTTCACTGACTAGGGGTCCTATAAAGGTAGCAGCCAGTCAGGCAGCGGAACAGACAGCTGCAGCGGCACAGGAGCTAGCAAACAGAGCTCTAAACAGGGGAGTTTCAGTGGGAGTTCTGTTGGAGGAGAAGGTATTTGTGTGTGTTTTTGTATTGGTAGTATCTGTATGTGTAGAGGCTTGGAGGGGCTTTGTGCTGGGAAAGAAGCTGAGCCCTGATTAGGGGGCGGGGCTTCATTGACTAGGGGTCCTATAAAGGTAGCAGCCAGTCAGGCAGCGGCACAGACAGCTGCAGCGGCACAGGAGCTAGCAAACAGAGCTGTAAACAGGGGAGTTTGAGTGGGAGTTCTGTTGGAGGAGAAGGTATTTGTGTGTGTGTTTGGTTTTGTATTGGTAGTATCTGTATGTGTAGGGGCTTTGTGGTGGGAGGGAAGCTGAGCCCTGATTAGGGGGCGGGGCTTCACTGACGAGGGGTCCTATAAAGGGAGCAGCCAGTCAGGCAGCGGCACAGACAGCTGCAGCGGCACAGGAGCTAGCAAACAGAGCTGTAAACAGGGGAGTTTGAGTGGGAGTTCTGTTGGAGGAGATGGTATTTGTGTGTGTTTTTGTATTGGTAGTGTCTGTATGTGTAGAGGCTTGGAGGGGCTTTGTGCTGGGAGAGAAGCTGAGCCCTGATTAGGGGGCGGGGCTTCACTGACGAGGGGTCCTATAAAGGGAGCAGCCAGTCAGGCAGCGGCACAGACAGCTGCAGCGGCACAGGAGCTAGCAAACAGAGCTGTAAACAGGGGAGTTTGAGTGGGAGTTCTGTTGGAGGAGATGGTATTTGTGTGTGTTTGGTTTTCTATTGTCAGTAACTGTATGTGCAGAGGCTTTGTGCTGGGAGAGAAGCTGAGCCCTGATTAGGCAGCGGCACAGACAGCTACAGCGGCACAGGAGCTAGCAAACAGAGCTGTAAACAGGGGAGTTTGACTGGGAGTTCTGATGGAGGAGAAGGTATTTGTGTCTGTTTTTGTATTGGTAGTATCTGTATGTGTACGGGCTTTGTGCTGGGAGAGAAGCTGAGCTCTGATTAGGGGGCGGGGCTTCACTGACTAGGGGTCCTATAAAGGTAGCAGCCAGTCAGGCAGCGGCACAGGAACTAGCAAACAGAGCTGTAAACAGGGGAGTTTCAGTGGGAGTTCTGTTGGAGGAGAAGGTATTTGTGTGTGTTTGGTTTTGTATTGGTAGTATCTGTATGTGTAGGGGTTTGGCGGGGCTTTGTGCTTCGAGAGAAGCTGAGCCCTGATTAGGGGGCGGGGCTTCACTGACTAGGGGTCCTTTTAAGGTAGCAGCCAGTCAGGCAGCGGAACAGACAGCTGCAGCGGCACAGGAGCTAGCAAACAGAGCTCTAAACAGGGGAGTTTCAGTGGGAGTTCTGTTGGAGGAGAAGGTATTTGTGTGTGTTTTTGTATTGGTAGTATCTGTATGTGTAGAGGTTTGAATGGGTTTTGTGCTGGGAGAGAAGCTGAGCCCTGATTAGGGGGCGGGGCTTCACTGACTAGGGGTCCTATAAAGGTAGCAGCCAGTCAGGCAGCGGCACAGACAGCTGCAGCGGCACAGGAGCTGGCAAACGGAGCTGTAAACAGGGGAGTTTGAGTGGGAGTTCTGTTGGAGGAGAAGGTATTTGTGTGTGTTTGGTTTTGTATTGGTAGTATCTGTATGTGTAGAGGCTTGGAGGGGCTTTGTGCTGGGAAAGAAGCTGAGCCCTGATTAGGGGGCGGGGCTTCATTGACTAGGGGTCCTATAAAGGTAGCAGTCAGTCAGGCAGCGGCACAGACAGCTGCAGCGGCACAGGAGCTAGCAAACAGAGCTGTAAACAGGGGAGTTTGAGTGGGAGTTCTGTTGGAGGAGAAGGTATTTGTGTGTGTGTTTGGTTTTGTATTGGTAGTATCTGTATGTGTAGGGGCTTTGTGCTGGGAGAGAAGCTGAGCCCTGATTAGGGGGCTGGGCTTCACTGACTAGGCGTCCTATAAAGGTAGCAGCCAGTCAGGCAGCGGAACAGACAGCTGCAGCGGCACAGGAGCTAGCAAACAGAGCTCTAAACAGGGGAGTTTGAGTGGGAGTTCTGTTGGAGGAAAAGGTATTTGTGTGTGTTTGGTTTGGTATTGGCAGTATCTGTATGTGTAGGGGCTTTGTGCTGGGAGAGAAGCTGAGCCCTGATTAGGGGGCAGGGCTTCACTGAATAGGGGTCCTATAAAGGTAGCAGCCAGTCAGGCAGCGGCACAGGAGCTAGCAAACAGAGCTGTAAACAGGGGAGTTTGAGTGGGAGTTCTGTTGGAGGAGATGGTATTTGTGTGTGTTTGGTTTTGTATTGGTAGTATCTGTATGTGTGTTGGTTTGGCGGGGCTTTGTGCTTGGAGAGAAGCTGAGCCCTGATTAGGGAGCGGGGCTTCACTGACTAGGGGTCCTATAAAGGTAGCAGCCAGTCAGGCAGCGGCACAGGAGCTAGCAAACATAGCTGTAAACAGGGGAGTTTGAGTGGGAGTTCTGTTGGAGGAGATGGTATTTGTGTGTGTTTGGTTTTGTATTGGTAGCATCTGTATGTGTAGAGGCTTGGAGGGGCTTTGTGCTGGGAGAGAAGCTGAGCCCTGATTAGGGGGCGGGGCTTCCCTGACTAGGGGTCTTATAAAGGTAGCAGCCAGTCAGGCAGCGGCACAGACAGCTGCAGCGGCACAGGAGCTAGCAAACAGAGCTGTAAGCAGGGGAGTTTGAGTGGGAGTTCTGTTGGAGGAGAAGGTATTTGTGTGTGTTTTTGTATTGGTAGTGTCTGTATGTGTAGAGGCTTGGAGGGACTAGGTGCTGGGAGAGAAGCTGAGCCCTGATTAGGGGGCGGGGCTTCACTGACTATGGGTCCTATAAAGGTACCAGCCAGTCAGGCAGCGGCACAGACAGCTGCAGCGGCACAAGACCTAGCAAACAGAGCTGTAAACAGGTGAGTTTGAGTGGGAGTTCTGTTGGAGGAGATGGTATTTGTGTGTGTTTGGTTTTGTATTGGTAGTATCTGTATGTGTAGAGGCTTGGAGGGGCTTTGTGCTGGGAGAGAAGCTGAGCCCTGATTAGGGGGCGGGGCTTCACTGACTAGGGGTCCTATAAAGGGAGCAGCCAGTCAGGCAGCGGCACAGACAGCTGCAGCGGCACAGGAGCTAGCAAACAGAGCTGTAAACAGGGGAGTTTGAGTGGGAGTTCTGTTGGAGGAGATGGTATTTGTGTGTGTTTGGTTTTCTATTGTCAGTAACTGTATGTGCAGGGGCTTTGTGCTGGGAGAGAAGCTGAGCCCTGATTAGGCAGCGGCACAGACAGCTGCAGCGGCACAGGAGCTAGCAAACAGAGCTGTAAACAGGGGAGTTTGACTGGGAGTTCTGATGGAGGAGAAGGTATTTGTGTCTGTTTTTGTATTGGTAGTGTCTGTATGTGTAGAGCCTTGGAAGGGCTTTGTGCTGGGAGAGAAGCTGAGCTCTGATTAGGGGGCGGGGCTTCACTGACTAGTGGTCCTATAAAGGTAGCATCCAGTCAGGCAGCGGCACAGGAACTAGCAAACAGAGCTGTAAGCAGGGGAGTTTGAGTGGGAGTTCTGTTGGAGGAGAAGGTATTTGTGTGTGTTTTTGTATTGGTATTATGTGTATGTGTAGAGGCTTGGAGGGACTTTGTGCTGGGAGAGAAGCTGGGCCCTGATTAGGGGGCGGGGCTTCACTGACTAGGGGTCCTATAAAGGTAGCAGCCAGTCAGGCAGCGGCACAGACAGCTGCAGCGGCACAGGAGCTAGCAAACAGAGCTGTAAACAGGGGAGTTTGAGTGGGAGTTCTGTTGGAGGAGATGGTATTTGTGTGTGTTTGGTTTTGTATTTGTAGTATCTGTATGTGTATTGGTTTGGCGGGGCTTTGTGCTGTGAGAGAAGCTGAGCCCTGATTAGGGGGCGGGGCTTCACTGACGAGGGGTCCTATAAAGGTAGCAGCCAGTCAGGCAGCGGCACAGGAGCTAGCAAACAGAGCTGTAAACAGGGGAGTTTGAGTGGGAGTTCTGTTGGAGGAGATGGTATTTGTGTGTGTTTGGTTTTGTATTGGTAGTATCTGTATGTGTAGGGGCTTTGTGCTGGGAGAGAAGCTGAGCCCTGATTAGGGGGCGGGGCTTCACTGACTAGGGGTCCTATAAAGGTAGCAGCCAGTCAGGCAGCGGCAGACAGCTGCAGCGGCACAGGAGCTAGCAAACAGAGCTGTGAACAGGGGAGTTTGAGTGGGAGTTCTGTTGGAGGAGAAGGTATTTGTGTGTGTTTGGTTTTGTATTGGTAGTATCTGTATGTGTAGAGGCTTGGAGGGGCTTTGTGCTGGGAGAGAAGCTGAGACCTGATTAGGGGGCGGGGCTTCACTGATTAGGGGTCCTAGAAAGGGAGCAGCCAGTCAGGCAGCGGCACAGGAGCTAGCAAACAGAGCTGTGAACAGGGGAGTTTGAGTGGGAGTTCTGTTGGAGGAGAAGGTATTTGTGTGTGTGTGTTTTTGTATTGGTAGTATCTGTATGTGTAGAGGCTTGGAGCGGCTTTGTGCTGGGAGAGAAGCTGAGCCCTGATTGGGGGGCGGGGCTTCACTGACTAGGGGTCCTATAAAGGTAGCAGCCAGTCAGGCAGCGGCAGACAGCTGCAGCGGCACAGGAGCTAGCAAACAGAGCTGTGAACAGGGGAGTTTGAGTGGGAGTTCTGTTGGAGGAGAAGGTATTTGTGTGTGTTTGGTTTTGTATTGGTAGTATCTGTATGTGTAGAGGCTTGGAGGGGCTTTGTGCTGGGAGAGAAGCTGAGACCTGATTAGGGGGCGGGGCTTCACTGATTAGGGGTCCTAGAAAGGGAGCAGCCAGTCAGGCAGCGGCACAGGAGCTAGCAAACAGAGCTGTGAACAGGGGAGTTTGAGTGGGAGTTCTGTTGGAGGAGAAGGTATTTGTGTGTGTGTGTTTTTGTATTGGTAGTATCTGTATGTGTAGAGGCTTTGAGGGGCTTTGTGCTGGGACAGAAGCTGAGCCCTGATTAGGGGGCGGGGCTTCACTGACTAGGGTTCCTATAAAGGTAGCAGCCAGTCAGGCAGCGGCACAGACAGCTGCAGCGGCACAGGAGCTAGCAAACAGAGCTGTAAACAGGGGAGTTTGAGTGGGAGTTCTGTTGGAGGAGAAGGTATTTGTGTATGTGTGTTTTTGTATTGTCAGTATCTGTATGTGCAGGGGCTTTGTCCTGGGAGAGAAGCTGAGCCCTGATTAGGGGGCGGGGTTTCACTGACTAGGGGTCCTATAAAGGTACCAGCCAGTCAGGCAGCGGCACAGGAGCTAGCAAACAGAGCTGTAAACAGGGGAGTTTGAGGGGAGTTCTGTTGGAGGAGAAGGTATTTGTGTGTGTTTTTGTATTGGTATTATGTGTATGTGTAGAGGCTTGGAGGGGCTTTGTGATGGGAGAGAAGCTGGGCCCTGATTAGGGGTCGGGGCTTCACTGATTAGGGGTCCTATAAAGGTAGCAGCCAGTCAGGCAGCGGCAGACAGCTGCAGCGGCACAGGAGCTAGCAAACAGAGCTGTGAACAGGGGAGTTTGAGTGGGAGTTCTGTTGGAGGAGAAGGTATTTGTGTGTGTTTGGTTTTGTATTGTCAGTATCTGTATGTGTAGGGGCTTTGTGCTGGGAGAGAAGCTGAGCCCTGATTAGGGGGCGGGGCTTCACTGACTAGCGGTCCTATAAAGGTAGCAGCCAATCAGGCAGCAGCACAGGAGCTAGCAAACAGAGCTGTAAACAGGGGAGTTTGAGTGGGAGTTCTGTTGGAGGAGAAGGTATTTGTGTGTGTTTGGTTTTGTATTGGTAGTATCTGTATGTGTGTTGGTTTGGCGGGGCTTTGTGCTTGGAGAGAAGCTGAGCCCTGATTAGGGAGCGGGGCTTCACTGACTAGGGGTCCTATAAAGGTAGCAGCCAGTCAGGCAGCGGCACAGGAGCTAGCAAACAGAGCTGTAAGCAGGGTAGTTTGAGTGGGAGTTCTGTTGGAGGAGAAGGTATTTGTGTGTGTTTTTGTATTGGTATTATGTGTATGTGTAGAGGCTTGGAGGGGCTTTGTGCTGGGAGAGAAGCTGGGCCCTGATTAGGGGGCGGGGCTTCACTGACTATGGGTCCTATAAAGGTAGAAGCCAGTCAGGCAGCGGCACAGACAGCTGCAGCGGCACAGGAGCTAGCAAACAGAGCTGTAAACAGGGGAGTTTGAGTGGGAGTTCTGTTGGAGGAGATGGTATTTGTGTGTGTTTGGTTTTGTATTGGTAGTATCTGTATGTGTAGGGGCTTTGTGCGGGGAGAGAAGCTGAGCCCTGATTAGGGGGCGGGGCTTCACTAACTAGGGGTCCGAAAAGGTAGCAGCGAGTCAGGCAGTGGAACAGACAGCTGCAGTGGCACAGGAGCTAGCAAACAGAGCTGTAAACAGGGGAGTTTGAGTGGGAGTTCTGTTGGAGGAGAAGGTATTTGTGTGTGTTTGGTTTTGTATTGGTAGTATCTGTATGTGCAGAGGCTTGGAGGGGCTTTGTGCTGCGAGAGAAGCTGAGCCCTGATTAGGGGGCGGGGTTTCACTGACTAGGGGTCCTATAAAGGTACCAGCCAGTCAGGCAGCGGCACAGGAGCTAGCAAACAGAGCTGTAAACCAGGGAGTTTGAGTGGGAGTTCTGTTGGAGGAGAAGGTATTTGTGTGTGTTTTTGCATTCGTAGTATCTGTTTGTGTAGAGGCTTGGAGGGGCTTTGTGCTGGGAGAGAAGCTGAGCCCTGATTAGGGGCGGGGCTTCACTGACTAGGGGTCCTATAAAGGTAGCAGCCAATCAGGCAGCGGCACAGACAGCTGCAGCGGCGCAGGAGCTAGCAAACAAAGCTGTAAACAGGGCAGTTTGAGTGGGAGTTCTGTTGGAGGAGAAGGTATTTGTGTGTGTTTGGTTTTGTATTGGTAGTATCTGTATGTGTAGAGACTTGGAGGGGCTTTGTGCTGGGAGAGAAGCTGAGCCCTGATTAGGGGGCGGGGCTTCACTGACTAGGGGTCCTATAAAGGTAGCAGCCAGTCAGACAGCGGCTCAGGAGCTAGCAGACACAGCTGTAAGCAGGGGAGTTTGAGTGGGAGTTCTGTTGGAGGAGAAGGTATTTGTGTGTGTTTGGTTTTGTATTGGTAGTATCTGTATGTGTAGAGGCTTGGAGGGGCTTTGTGCTGGGAGAGAAGCTGAGCCCTGATTAGGGGGCGGGGCTTCCCTGACTAGGGGTCCTATAAAGGTAGCAGCCAGTGAGGCAGCGGCACAGGAGCTAGCAAACAGACCTGTGAACAGGGGAGTTAGAGTCGGAGTTCTGTTGGAGGAGAAGGTATTTGTGTGTGATTTTGTATTGGTAGTATCTGTATGTGTAGAGGCTTGGAGGGGCTTTGTGCTGGGAGAGAAGCTGAGCCCCGATTAGGGGGCGGGGCTTCACTGACTAGGGGTCCTGTAAAGGTAGCAGCCAGTCAGGCAGCGGCACAGGAGCTAGCAAACAGAGTTGTAAACAGGGGAGTTTGAGTGGGAGTTCTGTTGGAGGAGAAGGTATTTGTGTGTGTTTCCTTTTGTATTGGTAGTATCTGTATGTGTAGAGGCTTGGAGGGGCTTTGTGCTGGGAGAGAAGCTGAGCCCTGATTAGGGGGCGGGGCTTCCCTGACTAGGGGTCCTATAAAGGTAGCAGCCAGTCACGCAGCGGCAAAGGAGCTAGCAAACAGAGCTGTAAACAGGGGAGTTTGAGTGGGAGTTCTGTTGGAGGAGATGGTATTTGTGTGTGTTTGGTTTTGTATTGGTAGTATCTGTATGTGTAGGGGTTTGGCGGGGCTTTGTGCTTCGAGAGAAGCTGAGCCCTGATTAGGGGGCGGGGCTTCACTGACTAGGGGTCCTATAAAGGTAGCAGCCAGTCAGGCAGCGGAACAGACAGCTGCAGCGGCACAGGAGCTAGCAAACAGAGCTCTAAACAGGGGAGTTTCAGTGGGAGTTCTGTTGGAGGAGAAGGTATTTGTGTGTGTTTTTGTATTGGTAGTATCTGTATGTGTAGAGGCTTGGAGGGGCTTTGTGCTGGGAAAGAAGCTGAGCCCTGATTAGGGGGCGGGGCTTCATTGACTACGGGTCCTATAAAGGTAGCAGCCAGTCAGGCAGCGGCACAGACAGCTGCAGCGGCACAGGAGCTAGCAAACAGAGCTGTAAACAGGGGAGTTTGAGTGGGAGTTCTGTTGGAGGAGAAGGTATTTGTGTGTGTGTTTGGTTTTGTATTGGTAGTATCTGTATGTGTAGGGGCTTTGTGGTGGGAGAGAAGCTGAGCCCTGATTAGGGGGCGGGGCTTCACTGACGAGGGGTCCTATAAAGGGAGCAGCCAGTCAGGCAGCGGCACAGACAGCTGCAGCGGCACAGGAGCTAGCAAACAGAGCTGTAAACAGGGGAGTTTGAGTGGGAGTTCTGTTGGAGGAGATGGTATTTGTGTGTGTTTTTGTATTGGTAGTGTCTGTATGTGTAGAGGCTTGGAGGGGCTTTGTGCTGGGAGAGAAGCTGAGCCCTGATTAGGGGGCGGGGCTTCACTGACGAGGGGTCCTATAAAGGGAGCAGCCAGTCAGGCAGCGGCACAGACAGCTGCAGCGGCACAGGAGCTAGCAAACAGAGCTGTAAACAGGGGAGTTTGAGTGGGAGTTCTGTTGGAGGAGATGGTATTTGTGTGTGTTTGGTTTTCTATTGTCAGTAACTGTATGTGCAGAGGCTTTGTGCTGGGAGAGAAGCTGAGCCCTGATTAGGCAGCGGCACAGACAGCTACAGCGGCACAGGAGCTAGCAAACAGAGCTGTAAACAGGGGAGTTTGACTGGGAGTTCTGATGGAGGAGAAGGTATTTGTGTCTGTTTTTGTATTGGTAGTATCTGTATGTGTACGGGCTTTGTGCTGGGAGAGAAGCTGAGCTCTGATTAGGGGGCGGGGCTTCACTGACTAGGGGTCCTATAAAGGTAGCAGCCAGTCAGGCAGCGGCACAGGAACTAGCAAACAGAGCTGTAAACAGGGGAGTTTCAGTGGGAGTTCTGTTGGAGGAGAAGGTATTTGTGTGTGTTTGGTTTTGTATTGGTAGTATCTGTATGTGTAGGGGTTTGGCGGGGCTTTGTGCTTCGAGAGAAGCTGAGCCCTGATTAGGGGGCGGGGCTTCACTGACTAGGGGTCCTTTTAAGGTAGCAGCCAGTCAGGCAGCGGAACAGACAGCTGCAGCGGCACAGGAGCTAGCAAACAGAGCTCTAAACAGGGGAGTTTCAGTGGGAGTTCTGTTGGAGGAGAAGGTATTTGTGTGTGTTTTTGTATTGGTAGTATCTGTATGTGTAGAGGTTTGAATGGGTTTTGTGCTGGGAGAGAAGCTGAGCCCTGATTAGGGGGCGGGGCTTCACTGACTAGGGGTCCTATAAAGGTAGCAGCCAGTCAGGCAGCGGCACAGACAGCTGCAGCGGCACAGGAGCTGGCAAACGGAGCTGTAAACAGGGGAGTTTGAGTGGGAGTTCTGTTGGAGGAGAAGGTATTTGTGTGTGTTTGGTTTTGTATTGGTAGTATCTGTATGTGTAGAGGCTTGGAGGGGCTTTGTGCTGGGAAAGAAGCTGAGCCCTGATTAGGGGGCGGGGCTTCATTGACTAGGGGTCCTATAAAGGTAGCAGCCAGTCAGGCAGTGGCACAGACAGCTGCAGCGGCACAGGAGCTAGCAAACAGAGCTGTAAACAGGGGAGTTTGAGTGGGAGTTCTGTTGGAGGAGAAGGTATTTGTGTGTGTGTTTGGTTTTGTATTGGTAGTATCTGTATGTGTAGGGGCTTTGTGCTGGGAGAGAAGCTGAGCCCTGATTAGGGGGCTGGGCTTCACTGACTAGGCGTCCTATAAAGGTAGCAGCCAGTCAGGCAGCGGAACAGACAGCTGCAGCGGCACAGGAGCTAGCAAACAGAGCTCTAAACAGGGGAGTTTGAGTGGGAGTTCTGTTGGAGGAAAAGGTATTTGTGTGTGTTTGGTTTTGTATTGGCAGTATCTGTATGTGTAGGGGCTTTGTGCTGGGAGAGAAGCTGAGCCCTGATTAGGGGGCAGGGCTTCACTGAATAGGGGTCCTATAAAGGTAGCAGCCAGTCAGGCAGCGGCACAGGAGCTAGCAAACAGAGCTGTAAACAGGGGAGTTTGAGTGGGAGTTCTGTTGGAGGAGAAGGTATTTGTGTGTGTTTGGTTTTGTATTGGTAGTATCTGTATGTGTAGAGGCTTGGAGGGGCTTTGTGCTGGGAGAGAAGCTGAGCCCTGATTAGGGGCGGGGCTTCACTGACTAGGGGTCCTATAAAGGTAGCAGCCAATCAGGCAGCGGCACAGACAGCTGCAGCGGCGCAGGAGCTAGCAAACAAAGCTGTAAACAGGGCAGTTTGAGTGGGAGTTCTGTTGGAGGAGAAGGTATTTGTGTGTGTTTGGTTTTGTATTGGTAGTATCTGTATGTGTAGAGACTTGGAGGGGCTTTGTGCTGGGAGAGAAGCTGAGCCCTGATTAGGGGGCGGGGCTTCACTGACTAGGGGTCCTATAAAGGTAGCAGCCAGTCAGACAGCGGCTCAGGAGCTAGCAGACACAGCTGTAAGCAGGGGAGTTTGAGTGGGAGTTCTGTTGGAGGAGAAGGTATTTGTGTGTGTTTGGTTTTGTATTGGTAGTATCTGTATGTGTAGAGGCTTGGAGGGGCTTTGTGCTGGGAGAGAAGCTGAGCCCTGATTAGGGGGCGGGGCTTCCCTGACTAGGGGTCCTATAAAGGTAGCAGCCAGTGAGGCAGCGGCACAGGAGCTAGCAAACAGACCTGTGAACAGGGGAGTTAGAGTCGGAGTTCTGTTGGAGGAGAAGGTATTTGTGTGTGATTTTGTATTGGTAGTATCTGTATGTGTAGAGGCTTGGAGGGGCTTTGTGCTGGGAGAGAAGCTGAGCCCCGATTAGGGGGCGGGGCTTCACTGACTAGGGGTCCTGTAAAGGTAGCAGCCAGTCAGGCAGCGGCACAGGAGCTAGCAAACAGAGTTGTAAACAGGGGAGTTTGAGTGGGAGTTCTGTTGGAGGAGAAGGTATTTGTGTGTGTTTCCTTTTGTATTGGTAGTATCTGTATGTGTAGAGGCTTGGAGGGGCTTTGTGCTGGGAGAGAAGCTGAGCCCTGATTAGGGGGCGGGGCTTCCCTGACTAGGGGTCCTATAAAGGTAGCAGCCAGTCACGCAGCGGCAAAGGAGCTAGCAAACAGAGCTGTAAACAGGGGAGTTTGAGTGGGAGTTCTGTTGGAGGAGATGGTATTTGTGTGTGTTTGGTTTTGTATTGGTAGTATCTGTATGTGTAGGGGTTTGGCGGGGCTTTGTGCTTCGAGAGAAGCTGAGCCCTGATTAGGGGGCGGGGCTTCACTGACTAGGGGTCCTATAAAGGTAGCAGCCAGTCAGGCAGCGGAACAGACAGCTGCAGCGGCACAGGAGCTAGCAAACAGAGCTCTAAACAGGGGAGTTTCAGTGGGAGTTCTGTTGGAGGAGAAGGTATTTGTGTGTGTTTTTGTATTGGTAGTATCTGTATGTGTAGAGGCTTGGAGGGGCTTTGTGCTGGGAAAGAAGCTGAGCCCTGATTAGGGGGCGGGGCTTCATTGACTACGGGTCCTATAAAGGTAGCAGCCAGTCAGGCAGCGGCACAGACAGCTGCAGCGGCACAGGAGCTAGCAAACAGAGCTGTAAACAGGGGAGTTTGAGTGGGAGTTCTGTTGGAGGAGAAGGTATTTGTGTGTGTGTTTGGTTTTGTATTGGTAGTATCTGTATGTGTAGGGGCTTTGTGGTGGGAGAGAAGCTGAGCCCTGATTAGGGGGCGGGGCTTCACTGACGAGGGGTCCTATAAAGGGAGCAGCCAGTCAGGCAGCGGCACAGACAGCTGCAGCGGCACAGGAGCTAGCAAACAGAGCTGTAAACAGGGGAGTTTGAGTGGGAGTTCTGTTGGAGGAGATGGTATTTGTGTGTGTTTTTGTATTGGTAGTGTCTGTATGTGTAGAGGCTTGGAGGGGCTTTGTGCTGGGAGAGAAGCTGAGCCCTGATTAGGGGGCGGGGCTTCACTGACGAGGGGTCCTATAAAGGGAGCAGCCAGTCAGGCAGCGGCACAGACAGCTGCAGCGGCACAGGAGCTAGCAAACAGAGCTGTAAACAGGGGAGTTTGAGTGGGAGTTCTGTTGGAGGAGATGGTATTTGTGTGTGTTTGGTTTTCTATTGTCAGTAACTGTATGTGCAGAGGCTTTGTGCTGGGAGAGAAGCTGAGCCCTGATTAGGCAGCGGCACAGACAGCTACAGCGGCACAGGAGCTAGCAAACAGAGCTGTAAACAGGGGAGTTTGACTGGGAGTTCTGATGGAGGAGAAGGTATTTGTGTCTGTTTTTGTATTGGTAGTATCTGTATGTGTACGGGCTTTGTGCTGGGAGAGAAGCTGAGCTCTGATTAGGGGGCGGGGCTTCACTGACTAGGGGTCCTATAAAGGTAGCAGCCAGTCAGGCAGCGGCACAGGAACTAGCAAACAGAGCTGTAAACAGGGGAGTTTCAGTGGGAGTTCTGTTGGAGGAGAAGGTATTTGTGTGTGTTTGGTTTTGTATTGGTAGTATCTGTATGTGTAGGGGTTTGGCGGGGCTTTGTGCTTCGAGAGAAGCTGAGCCCTGATTAGGGGGCGGGGCTTCACTGACTAGGGGTCCTTTTAAGGTAGCAGCCAGTCAGGCAGCGGAACAGACAGCTGCAGCGGCACAGGAGCTAGCAAACAGAGCTCTAAACAGGGGAGTTTCAGTGGGAGTTCTGTTGGAGGAGAAGGTATTTGTGTGTGTTTTTGTATTGGTAGTATCTGTATGTGTAGAGGTTTGAATGGGTTTTGTGCTGGGAGAGAAGCTGAGCCCTGATTAGGGGGCGGGGCTTCACTGACTAGGGGTCCTATAAAGGTAGCAGCCAGTCAGGCAGCGGCACAGACAGCTGCAGCGGCACAGGAGCTGGCAAACGGAGCTGTAAACAGGGGAGTTTGAGTGGGAGTTCTGTTGGAGGAGAAGGTATTTGTGTGTGTTTGGTTTTGTATTGGTAGTATCTGTATGTGTAGAGGCTTGGAGGGGCTTTGTGCTGGGAAAGAAGCTGAGCCCTGATTAGGGGGCGGGGCTTCATTGACTAGGGGTCCTATAAAGGTAGCAGCCAGTCAGGCAGTGGCACAGACAGCTGCAGCGGCACAGGAGCTAGCAAACAGAGCTGTAAACAGGGGAGTTTGAGTGGGAGTTCTGTTGGAGGAGAAGGTATTTGTGTGTGTGTTTGGTTTTGTATTGGTAGTATCTGTATGTGTAGGGGCTTTGTGCTGGGAGAGAAGCTGAGCCCTGATTAGGGGGCTGGGCTTCACTGACTAGGCGTCCTATAAAGGTAGCAGCCAGTCAGGCAGCGGAACAGACAGCTGCAGCGGCACAGGAGCTAGCAAACAGAGCTCTAAACAGGGGAGTTTGAGTGGGAGTTCTGTTGGAGGAAAAGGTATTTGTGTGTGTTTGGTTTTGTATTGGCAGTATCTGTATGTGTAGGGGCTTTGTGCTGGGAGAGAAGCTGAGCCCTGATTAGGGGGCAGGGCTTCACTGAATAGGGGTCCTATAAAGGTAGCAGCCAGTCAGGCAGCGGCACAGGAGCTAGCAAACAGAGCTGTAAACAGGGGAGTTTGAGTGGGAGTTCTGTTGGAGGAGATGGTATTTGTGTGTGTTTGGTTTTGTATTGGTAGTATCTGTATGTGTGTTGGTTTGGCGGGGCTTTGTGCTTGGAGAGAAGCTGAGCCCTGATTAGGGAGCGGGGCTTCACTGACTAGGGGTCCTATAAAGGTAGCAGCCAGTCAGGCAGCGGCACAGGAGCTAGCAAACATAGCTGTAAACAGGGGAGTTTGAGTGGGAGTTCTGTTGGAGGAGATGGTATTTGTGTGTGTTTGGTTTTGTATTGGTAGCATCTGTATGTGTAGAGGCTTGGAGGGGCTTTGTGCTGGGAGAGAAGCTGAGCCCTGATTAGGGGGCGGGGCTTCCCTGACTAGGGGTCTTATAAAGGTAGCAGCCAGTCAGGCAGCGGCACAGACAGCTGCAGCGGCACAGGAGCTAGCAAACAGAGCTGTAAGCAGGGGAGTTTGAGTGGGAGTTCTGTTGGAGGAGAAGGTATTTGTGTGTGTTTTTGTATTGGTAGTGTCTGTATGTGTACGGGCTTTGTGCTGGGAGAGAAGCTGAGCTCTGATTAGGGGGCGGGGCTTCACTGACTAGGGGTCCTATAAAGGTAGCAGCCAGTCAGGCAGCGGCACAGACAGCTGCAGCGGCACAGGAGCTAGCAAACAGAGCTGTAAACAGGGGAGTTTGAGTGGGAGTTCTCTTGGAGGAGATGGTATTTGTGTGTGTTTGGTTTTCTATTGTCAGTAACTGTATGTGCAGGGGCTTTGTGCTGGGAGAGAAGCTGAGCCCTGATTAGGCAGCGGCACAGACAGCTGCAGCGGCACAGGAGCTAGCAACCAGAGCTGTAAACAGGGGAGTTTGAGTGGGAGTTCTGTTGGAGGAGAAGGTATTTGTGTGTGTTTTTGTATTGGTATTATCGGTATGTGTAGAGGCTTGGAGGGGCTTTGTGCTGGGAGAGAAGCTGGGCCCTGATTAGGGGGCGGGGCTTCACTGACTAGGGGTCCTATAAAGGTAGCAGCCAGTCAGGCAGCGGCACAGACAGCTGCAGTGGCACAGGAGCTATCAAACAGAGCTGTAAACAGGGGAATTTGAGTGGGAGTTCTGTTGGAGGAGAAGGTATTTGTGTGTGTTTGGTGTTGTATTGGTAGTATCTGTATGTGCAGGGGCTTTGTGCTGGGAGAGAAGCTGAGCCCTGATTAGGGGGCGGGGCTTCCCTGACTAGGGGTCCTATAAAGGTAGCAGCCAGTCAGGCAGCGGCAAAGGAGCTAGCAAACAGAGCTGTAAACAGGGGAGTTTGAGTGGGAGTTCTGTTGGAGGAGATGGTATTTGTGTGTGTTTTTGTATTGGTAGTATCTGTATGTGTAGGGGTTTGGCGGGGCTTTGTGCTTGGAGAGAAGCTCAGCCCTGATTAGGGGGCGGGGCTTCACTGACTAGGGGTCCTATAAAGGTAGCAGCCAGTCAGGCAGTGGAACAGACAGCTGCAGCGGCACAGGAGCTAGCAAACAGAGCTCTAAACAGGGGAGTTTGAGTGGGAGTTCTCTTGGAGGAGAAGGTATTTGTGTGTGTTTCTGTATTGGTAGTATCTGTATGTGTAGAGGTTTAAAGGGCTTTGTGCTGGGAGAGAAGCTGAGCCCTGATTAGGGGGCGGGGTTGACTGACTAGGGGTCCTATAAAGGTAGCAGGCAGTCAGGCAGCGGCACTGACAGCTGCAGCGGCACAGGAGCTAGCAAACAGAGCTGTAAACAGGGGAGTTTGAGTGGGAGTTCTGTTGGAGGAGAAGGTATTTGTGTGTGTTTGGTTTTGTATTGGCAGTATCTGTATGTGTAGGGGCTTTGTGCTGGGAGAGAAGCTGAGCCCTGATTAGGGGGCGGGGCTTGACTGACTAGGGGTCCTATAAAGGTAGCAGTCAGTCAGGCAGCGGCACTGACAGCTGCAGCGGCACAGGAGCTAGCAAACAGAGCTGTAAACAGGGGAGTTTGAGTGGGAGTTCTGTTGGAGGAGAAGGTATTTGTGTGTGTTTGGTTTTGTATTGGCAGTATCTGTATGTGTAGGGGCTTTGTGCTGGGAGAGAAGCTGAGCCCTGATTAGGGGGCGGGGCTTGACTGACTAGGGGTCCTATAAAGGTTGCAGCCAGTCAGGCAGCGGCACAGGAGCTAGCAAACAGAGCTGTAAACAGGGGAGTTTGAGTGGGAGTTCTGTTGGAGGAGAAGGTATTTGTGTGTGTTTGGTTTTGTATTGGTGGTATCTGTATGTGTAGGGGCTTTGTCCTGGGAGAGAAGCTGAGCCCTGATTACGGGGCAGGGCTTCCCTGACTAGGGGTTCTATAAAGGTAGCAGCCAGTCAGGCAGCGGCACAGGAGCTAGCAAACAGAGCTGTAAACAGGGGAGTTTGAGTGGGAGTTCTGTTGGAGGAGAAGGTATTTGTGTGTGTTTGGTTTTGTATTTGTGGTATCTGTATATGTAGGGGCTTTGTCCTGGGAGAGAAGCTGAGCCCTGATTAGGGGGCGGGGCTTCCCTGGGTAGGGGTCCTATAAAGGTAGCAGTCAGTCAGGCAGCGGCACAGGAGCTAGCAAACAGAGCTGTAAACAGGGGAGTTTGAGTGGGAGTTCTGTTGGAGGAGAAGGTGTTTGTGTGTGTTTCGTTTTGTATTGGTAGTATCTGTATGTGTAGGGGCTTTGTGCTGGGAGAGAAGCTGAGCCGTGATTAGGGGGCGGGGCTTCACTGACTAGGGGTCCTATAAAGGTGTCAGCCAGTCAGGCAGCGGCACAGACAGCTGCAGTGGCACAGGAGCTAGCAAACAGAGCTGTAAACAGGGGGGTTTGAGTGGGAGTTCTGTTGGAGGAGAAGGTATTTGTGTGTGTTTGGTTTTGTATTGGCAGTATCTGTATGTGTAGGGGCTTTGTGCTGGAAGAGAAGCTGAGCCCTGATTAGGGGGCGGGGCTTGACTGACTAGGGGTCCTATAAAGGTAGCAGTCAGTCAGGCAGCGGCACTGACAGCTGCAGCGGCACAGGAGCTAGCAAACAGAGCTGTAAACAGGGGAGTTGGAGTGGGAGTTCTGTTGGAGGGGAAGGTATTTGTGGGTGTTTGGTTTTGTATTGGTGGTATCTGTATGTGTAGGGGCTTTCTGCTGGGAGAGAAGCTGAGCCCTGATTAGGGGGCGGGGCTTCCCTGTCTAGGGGTCCTATAAAGGTTGCAGCCAGTCAGGCAGCGGCACAGGAGCTAGCAAACAGAGCTGTAAACAGGGGAGTTTGAGTGGGAGTTCTGTTGGAGGAGAAGGTATTTGTGTGTGTTTGGTTTTGTATTGGTAGTATCTGTATGTGTAGGGTCTTTGTGCTGTGAGAGAAGCTGAGCCGTGATTAGGGGGCGAGGATTCACTGACTAGGGGTCCAAAAAAGGTATCAGCCAGTCAGGCAGCGGCACAGACAGCTGCAGCGGCACAGGAGCTAGCAAACAGAGCTGTAAACAGGGGAGTTTGAGTGGGAGTTCTGTTGGAGGAGAAGGTATTTGTGTGTGTTTGGTTTTGTATTGGTAGTATCTGTATGTGTAGGGGCTTTGTGCTGGGAGAGAAGATGAGCCCTGATTAGGGGGCGGGGCTTCACTGACTAGGGGTCCTATAAAGGTAGCAGCCAGTCAGGCAGCGGAACAGAGAGCTGCAGCGGCACAGGAGCTAGCAAACAGAGCTCTAAACAGGGGAGTTTGAGTGGGAGTTCTGTTGGAGGAGAAGGTATTTGTGTGTGTTTTTGTATTGGTAGTATCTGTATGTGTAGAGGTTTGAAGGGGTTTTGTGCTGGGAGAGAAGCTGAGCCCTGATTAGGGGGCGGGGCTTCACTGACTAGGGGTCCTAGAAAGGTAGCAGCCAGTCAGGCAGCGGCACAGACAGCTGCAGCGGCACAGGAGCTGGCAAACGGAGCTGTAAACAGGGGAGTTTGAGTGGGAGTTCTGTTGGAGGAGAAGGTATTTGTGTGTGTGTTTGGTTTTGTATTGGTAGTATCTGTATGTGTAGGGGCTTTGTGCTGGGAGAGAAGCTGAGCCCTGATTAGGGGGCGGGGCTTCACTGACTAGGCGTCCTATAAAGGTAGGAGCCAGTCTGGCAGCGGCACAGGAGCTAGCAAACAGAGCTTTTAACAGGGGAGTTTGAGTGGGAGTTCTGTTGGAGGAGAAGGTATTTGTGTGTGTTTTTGTATTGGTATTATCGGTATGTGTAGAGGCTTGGAGGGGCTTTGTGCTGGGAGAGAAGCTGGGCCCTGATTAGGGGGCGGGGCTTCACTGACTAGGGGTCCTATAAAGGTAGCAGCCAGTCAGGCAGCGGCACAGACAGCTGCAGCGGCACAGGAGCTAGCAAACAGAGCTTTTAACAGGGGAGTTTGAGTGGGAGTTCTGTTGGAGGAGATGGTATTCGTGTGTGTTTGGTGTTGTATTGGTAGTATCTGTATGTGTATTGGTTTGGCGGGGCTTTGTGCTTGGAGAGAAGCTGAGCCCTGATTAGGGGGCGGGGCATCACTGACTAGGGTTCCTATAAAGGTAGCAGCCAGTCAGGCGGCGGAAAAGACAGCTGCAGTGGCACAGGAGCCATCAGACAGAGCTGTAAACAGGGGAATTTGAGTGGGAGTTCTGTTGGAGGAGAAGGTATTTGTGTGTGTTTGGATATGTATTGTCAGTATCTGTATGTGCAGGGGCTTTGTGCTGGGAGAGAAGCTGAGCCCTGATTAGGGGGCGGGGCTTCCCTGACTAGGGGTCCTATAAAGGTAGCAGCCAGTCAGGCAGCGGCAAAGGAGCTAGCAAACAGAGCTGTAAACAGGGGAGTTTGAGTGGGAGTTCTGTTGGAGGAGATGGTATTTGTGTGTGTTTGGTTTTGTATTGGTAGTATCTGTATGTGTAGGGGTTTGGCGGGGCTTTGTGCTTGGAGAGAAGCTGAGCCCTGATTAGGGGGCGGGGCTTCACTGACTAGGGGTCCTATAAAGGTAGCAGCCAGTCAGGCAGCGCAACAGAGAGCTGCAGCGGCACAGGAGCTAGCAAACAGAGCTCTAAACAGGGGAGTTTGAGTGGGAGTTCTGTTGGAGGAGAAGGTATTTGTGTGTGTTTTTGTATTGGTAGTATCTGTATGTGTAGAGGTTTGAAGGGGTTTTGTGCTGGGAGAGAAGCTGAGCCCTGATTAGGGGGCGGGGCTTCACTGACTAGGGGTCCTATAAAGGTAGCAGCCAGTCAGGCAGCGGCACAGACAGCTGCAGCGGCACAGGAGCTGGCAAACGGAGCTGTAAACAGGGGAGTTTGAGTGGGAGTTCTGTTGGAGGAGAAGGTATTTGTGTGTGTTTGGTTTTGTATTGGTAGTATCTGTATGTGTAGGGGCTTTGTGCTGGGAGAGAAGCTGAGCCCTGATTAGGGGGCGGGGCTTCACTGACTAGGCGTCCTATAAAGGTAGCAGGCAGTCAGGCAGCGGAACAGACAGCTGCAGCGGCACAGGAGCTAGCAAACAGAGCTCTAAACAGGGGAGTTTGAGTGGGAGTTCTGTTGGAGGAGAAGGTATTCGTGTGTGTTTTTGTATTGGTAGTATCTGTATGTGTAGAGTTTTGAAGGGGTTTTGTGCTGGGAGAGAAGCTGAGCCCTGATTAGGGGGCGGGGCTTCACTGACTAGGCGTTCTATAAAGGTAGGAGCCAGTCAGGCAGCGGCACAGGAGCTAGCAAACAGAGCTGTAAACAGGGGAGTTTGAGTGGGAGTTCTGTTGGAGGAGAAGGTATTTGTGTGTGTGTTTGGTTTTGTATTGGTAGTATCTGTATGTGTAGGGGCTTTGTGCTGGGAGAGAAGCTGAGCCCTGATTAGGGGGCGGGGCTTCACTGACTCGGCGTCCTATAAAGGTAGCAGGCAGTCAAGCAGCGGAACAGACAGCTGCAGCGGCACAGGAGCTTGCAAACAGAGCTCTAAACAGGGGAGTTTGAGTGGGAGTTCTGTTGGAGGAGAAGGTATTTGTGTGTGTTTTTGTATTGGTAGTATCTGTATGTGTAGAGGTTTGAAGGGGTTTTGTGCTGGGAGAGAAGCTGAGCCCTGATTAGGGGGCGGGGCTTCACTGACTAGGGGTCCTATAAAGGTAGCAGCCAGTCAGGCAGCAGCACAGACAGCTGCAGCGGCACAGGAGCTGGCAAACGGAGCTGTAAACAGGGGAATTTGAGTGGGAGTTCTGTTGGAGGAGAAGGTATTTGTGTGTGTTTGGATATGTATTGTCAGTATCTGTATGTGCAGGGGCTTTGTGCTGGGAGAGAAGCTGAGCCCTGATTAGGGGGCGGGGCTTCCCTGACTAGGGGTCCTATAAACGTAGCAGCCAGTCAGGCAGCGGCACAGACAGCTGCAGAGGCACAGGAGCTAGCAAACAGAGCTGTAAACAGGGGAGTTTGAGTGGGAGTTCTGTTGGAGGAGAAGGTATTTGTGTGTGTTTTTGTATTGGTAGTATCTGTATGTGTAGAGTTTTGAAGGGGTTTTGTGCTGGGAGAGAAGCTGAGCCCTGATTAGGGGGCGGGGCTTCACTGACTAGGCGTCCTATAAAGGTAGGAGCCAGTCAGGCAGCGGCACAGACAGCTGCAGCGGCACAGGAGCTAGCAAACAGAGCTGTAAACAGGGGAGTTTGAGTGGGAGGAGAAGGTATTTGTGTGTGTTTGATTTTGTATTGTTAGTATCTGTATGTGCAGGGGCTTTGTGCTGGGAGAGAAGCTGAGCCCTGATTAGGGGGCGGGACTTCCCTGACTAGGGGTCCTATAAAGGTAGCAGCCAGTCAGGCAGCGGCACAGGTGCTAGCAAACAGAGATGTAAACAGGGGAGTTTGAGTGGGAGTTCTGTTGGAGGAGAAGGTATTTGTGTGTGTTTGGATTTGTATTGGTAGTATTTGTATGTGTAGAGGCTTTGTGCTGGGAGAGAAGCTGAGCCCTGATTAGGGGGCGGGACTTCCCTGACTAGGGGTCCTATAAAGGTAGCAGCCAATCAGGCAGCGGCACAGACAGCTGCAGCGGCACAGGAGTAAGCAAACAGAGCTGTAAACAGGGGAGTTTGAGTGGGAGTTCCGTTGGAGTAGAAGGTATTTGTGTGTGTTTGGTTTTGTATTGGTAGTATCTGTATGTGTAGGGGCTTTGTGCTGGGAGAGAAACTGAGCCCTGATTAGGGGGCGGGGCTTGACTGACTAGGGGTCCTATAAAGGTAGCAGCCAGTCAGGCAGCGGCACAGGAGCTAGCAAACAGAGCTGTAAACAGGGGAGTTTGAGTGGGAGTTCTGTTGGAGGAAAAGGTATTTGTGTGTGTTTGGTTTTGTATTGGTAGTATCTGTGTGTGTAGGGGCTTTGTGCTGAGACAGAAGCTGAGCCCTCATTGGGGGGCGGGGCTTCACTGACTAGGGGTCCTAAAAAGGTATCAGCCAGTCACGCAGCGGCACAGACAGCTGCATCGGCACAGGAGCTAGCAAACAGAGCTGTAAACAGGGGATTTTGAGTGGGAGTTCTGTTGGAGGAGAAGGTATTTGTGTGTGTTTGGTTCTGTATTGGTGGTATCTGTATGTGTAGGGGCTTTGTGCTGGGAGAGAAGCTGAGCCCTGATTAGGGGGCGGGGCTTCCCTGACTAGGGGTCCTATAAAGGTTGCAGCCAGTCAGGCAGCGGCACAGGAGCTAGCAAACAGAGCTGTAAACAGGGTAGTTTGAGTGGGAGTACTGTCGGAGTAGAAGGTATTTGTGTGTGTTTGGTTTTGTATTGGTAGTATCTGTGTGTGTAGGGGCTTTGTGCTGAGACAGAAGCTGAGCCCTGATTGGGGGGCGGGGCTTCACTGACTAGGGGTCCTATGAAGGTAGCAGCCAGTCAGGTAGCGGCACAGACAGCTGCAGCAGCACAGGAGCTAGCAAACAGAGCTGTAAACAGGGGAGTTTGAGCGGGAGTTCTTTTGGAGGAGAAGGTATTTGTGTGTGTTTGGTTTTGTATTGTTAGTATCTGTATGTGTAGGGGCTTTGTGCTGCGAGAGAAGCTGAGCCCTGATTAGGGGGCGGGGCTTCCCTGACTAGGGGTCCTATAAAGGTAGCAGCCAGTCAGGCAGCGGCACAGGAGCTAGCAAACAGAGCTGTAAACAGGGGAGTTTGAGTGGGAGTTCTGTTGGAGGAGAAGGTATTTGTGTGTGTTTTTGTATTGGTAGTATCTGTATGTGTAGGGGCTTTGTGCTGGGAGAGAAGCTGAGCCCTGATTAGGGGGCGGGGCTTCACTGACTAGGGGTCCTATAAAGGTATCAGCCAGTCAGGCAGCCGCACAGACAGCTGCAGCGGCACAGGAGCTAGCAAACAGAGCTGTAAACAGGGGAGTTTGAGTGGGAGTTCTGTTGGAGGAGAAGGTATTTGTGTGTGTTTGGTTTTGTATTGTTAGTATCTGTATGTGTAGGGGCTTTGTGCTGGGAGAGAAGCTGAGCCCTGATTAGGGGGCGGGGCTTCCCTGACTAGGGGTCCTATAAAGGTAGCAGCCAGTCAGGCAGCGGCACAGGAGCTAGCAAACAGAGCTGTAAAGAGGGGAGTTTGAGTGGGAGTTCTGTTGGAGTAGAAGGTATTTGTGTGTGTTTGGTTTTGTATTGGTGGTATCTGTATGTGTAGAGGCTTGGAGGGGCTTTGTGCTGGGAAAGAAGCTGAGCCCTGATTAGTGGGCGGGGCTTCCCTGACTAGGGGTCCTATAAGGTTGCCGCCAGTCAGGCAGCGGCACAGGAGCTATCAAACAGAGCTGTAAACAGGGGAGTTTGAGTGGGAGTTATGTTGGAGTAGAAGGTATTTGTGTGTGTTTGGTTTTGTATTGGTAGTATCTGTATGTGTAGGGGCTTTGTGCTGGGCCAGAAGATGAGCCCTGATTAGTGGGCGGGGCCTCACTGACTAGGGGTCCTATAAAGGTAGCAGCCAGTCAAGGAGCGGCACAGACAGCTGCAGCGGCACAGGAGCTAGCAAACAGAGCTGTAAACAGGGGAGTTTGAGTGGGAGTTCTGTTGGAGGAGAAGGTATTTGTGTGTGTTTGGTTTTGTATTGGTGGTATCTGTATGGTAGAGGCTTGGAGGGTCTTTGTGCTGGGAGAGAAGCTGAGCCCTGATTAGGGGGCGGGGCTTCACTGACTAGGGGTCCTATAAAGGTAGCAGCCAGTCAGGCAGCGGCACAGGAGCTAGCAAACAGAGCTGTAAACAGGGGAGTTGGAGTGGGAGTTCTGTTGGAGGAGAAGGTATTTGTGTGTGTTTGGTTTTGTATTGGTGGTATCTGTATGTGTAGGGGCTTTGTCCTGGGAGAGAAGCTGAGCCCTGATTAGGGGGCGGGGTTTCCCTGGCTAGGGGTCCTATAAAGGTTGCAGCCAGTCAGGCAGCGGCACAGGAGCTATCAAACAGAGCTGTAAACAGGGGATTTTGAGTGGGAGTTCTGTTGGAGTAGAAGGTATTTGTGTGTGTTTGGTTTTGTATTGGTAGTATCTGTGTGTGTAGGGGCTTTGTGCTAGGACAGAAGCTGAACCCTGATTAGGGGGCGGGGCTTCACTGACTAGGGGTCCTATAAAGGTAGCAGCCAGTCAGGCAGCGGCACAGACAGCTGCAGCGGCACAGGAGCTAGCAAACAGAGCTGTAAACAGGGGAGTTTGAGTGGGAGGAGAAGGTATTTGTGTGTGTTTGATTTTGTATTGTTAGTATCTGTATGTGTAGGGGCTTTGTGCTGGGAGAGAAGCTGAGTCCTGATTAGGGGCGGGGCTTCACTGACTAGGGGTCCTATAAAGATTGCAGCCAGTCAGGCAGCGGCACAGGAGATATCAAACAGAGCTGTAAACAGGGGAGTTTGAGTGGGAGTTCTGTTGGAGGAGAAGGTATTTGTGTGTGTTTGGTTTTGTATTGGTAGTATCTGTGTGTGTAGGGGCTTTGTGCTGAGACAGAAGCTGAGCCCTGATTAGGGGGCGGGGCTTCACTGACTAGGGGTCCTATAAAGGTAGCAGCCAGTCAGGTAGTGGCACAGACAGCTGCAGCAGCACAGGAGCTAGCAAACAGAGCTGTAAACAGGGGAGTTTGAGTGGGAGTTCTGTTGGAGGAGAAGGTATTTGTGTGTGTTTGGTTTTGTATTGGTAGTATCTGTATGTGTAGGGGCTTTGTGCTGGGCCAGAAGATGAGCCCTGATTAGTGGGCGGGGCCTCACTGACTAGGGGTCCTATAAAGGTAGCAGCCAGTCAAGGAGCGGCACAGACAGCTGCAGCGGCACAGGAGCTAGCAAACAGAGCTGTAAACAGGGGAGTTTGAGTGGGAGTTCTGTTGGAGGAGAAGGTATTTGTGTGTGTTTGGTTTTGTATTGGTGGTATCTGTATGGTAGAGGCTTGGAGGGTCTTTGTGCTGGGAGAGAAGCTGAGCCCTGATTAGGGGGCGGGGTTTCCCTGGCTAGGGGTCCTATAAAGGTTGCAGCCAGTCAGGCAGCGGCACAGGAGCTATCAAACAGAGCTGTAAACAGGGGATTTTGAGTGGGAGTTCTGTTGGAGTAGAAGGTATTTGTGTGTGTTTGGTTTTGTATTGGTAGTATCTGTGTGTGTAGGGACTTTGTGCTGGGACAGAAGCTGAGCCCTGATTAGGGGGCGGCCTTCACTGACTAGGGGTCCTATAAAGGTAGCAGCCAGTCAGGCAGCGGCACAGACAGCTGCAGCGGCACAGGAGCTAACAAACAGAGCTGTAAACAGGGGAGTTTGAGTGGGAGTTCTGTTGGAGAAGAAGGTATTTATGTGTGTTTGGTTTTGTATTGGTAGTATTTGTATGTGTAGAGGCTTTGTGCTGGGAGAGAAGCTGAGCCCTGATTAGGGGGCGGGGCTTCCCTGACTAGGGGTCCTATAAAGGTAGCAGCCAGTCAGGCAGCGGCACAGGAGCTAGCACACAGAGATGTAAACAGGGGAGTTTGAGTGGGAGTTCTGTTGGAGGAGAAGGTATTTGTGTGTGTTTGGTTTTGTATTGGTAGTATCTGTATGTGTAGGGGCTTTGTGCTGGGAGAGAAACTGAGCCCTGATTAGGGGGCGGGGCTTGACTGACTAGGGGTCCTATAAAGGTAGCAGCCAGTCAGGCAGCGGCACAGACAGCTGCAGCGGCACAGGAGCTAGCAAACAGAGCTGTAAAGAGGAAAGTTGGAGTGGGAGTTCTGTTGGAGGAGAAGGTATTTGTGTGTGTTTGGATTTGTATTGGTAGTATCTGTATGTGTAGAGGCTTTGTGCTGGGAGAGAAGCTGAGCCCTGATTAGGGGGCGGGTCTTCCCTGACTTGGGGTCCTATAAAGGTAGCAGCCAGTCAGGCAGCGGCACAGGAGCTAGCAAACAGAGCTGTAAACAGGGGAGTTTGAGTGGGAGTTCTGTTGGAGGAGAAGGTATTTGTGTGTGTTTGGTTTTGTATTGGTAGTATCTGTGTGTGTAGGGGCTTTGTGCTAGGACAGAAGCTGAACCCTGATTAGGGGGCGGGGCTTCACTGACTAGGGGTCCTATAAAGGTAGCAGCCAGTCAGGCAGCGGCACAGGAGCTAGCAAACAGAGCTGTAAACAGGGGAGTTTGAGTGGGAGGAGAAGGTATTTGTGTGTGTTTGATTTTGTATTGTTAGTATCCGTATGTGTAGGGGCTTTGTGCTGGGAGAGAAGCTGAGCCCTGATTAGTGGGCGGGGCTTCCCTGACTAGGGGTCCTATAAAGCTTTCCGCCAGTCAGACAGCGGCACAGGAGCTATCAAACAGAGCTGTAAACAGGGGAGTTTGAGTGGGAGTTCTGTTGGAGGAGAAGATATTTGTGTGTGTTTGGTTTTGTATTGTTAGTATCTGTATGTGTAGGGGCTTTGTGCTGGGAGAGAAGCTGAGCCGTGATTAGGGGGCGGGGCTTCACTGACTAGGGGTTCTATAAAGGTAGCAGCCAGTCAGGCAGCGGCACAGGAGCTAGCAAACAGAGCTGTAAACAGGGGAGTTTGAGTGGGAGTTCTGTTGGAGGAGAAGGTATTTGTGTGTGTTTGGTTTTGTATTGTTAGTATCTGTATGTGTAGGGGCTTTGTGCTGGGAGAGAAGCTGAGCCGTGATTAGGGGTCGGGGCTTCACTGACTAGGGGTCCAAAAAAGGTATCAGCCAGTCAGGCAGCGGCACAGACAGCTGCAGCGGCACAGGAGCTAGCAAACAGAGCTGTAAACAGGGGAGTTTGAGTGGGAGTTCTGTTGGAGGAGAAGGTATTTGTGTGTTTGGTTTTGTATTGGTGGTATCTGTATGTGTAGGGGCTTTGTCCTGGGAGAGAAGCTGAGCCCTGATTAGGGGGCGGGGCTTCCCTGACTAGGTGTCCTATAAAGGTTGCAGCCAGTCAGGCAGCGGCACAGGAGCTATCAAACAGAGCTCTAAACAGGGGAGTTTGAGTGGGAGTTCTGTTGGAGTAGAAGGTATTTGTGTGTGTTTGGTTTTGTATTGGTAGTATCTGTGTGTGTAGGGGCTTTGTGCTGGGAGAGAAGCTGAGCCCTGATTAGGGGGCGGGGCTTCCCTGACTAGGGGCCCTATAAAGGTAGCAGCCAGTCAGGCAGCGGCACAGGAGCTAGCAAACAGAGCTGTAAACAGGGGAGTTTGAGTGGGAGTTCTGTTGGAGGAGAAGGTATTTGTGTGTGTTTGGTTTTGTATTGGTAGTATCTGTATGTGTCGGGGCTTCGTGCTGGGACAGAAGATGAGCCCTGATTAGGGGCGGGGCCTCACTGACTAGGGGTCCTATAAAGGTAGCAGCCAGTCAAGTAGCGGCACAGACAGCTGCAGCGGCACAGGAGTTAGCAAACAGAGCTGTAAACAGGGGAGTTTGAGTGGGAGTTCTGTTGGAGGAAAAGGTATTTGTGTGTGTTTGGTTTTGTATTGTTAGTATCTGTATGTGTAGGGGCTTTGTGCTGGGAGAGAAGCTGAGCCCTGATTAGGGGGCAGGGCTTCCCTGACTAGGGGTTCTATAAAGGTAGCAGCCAGTCTGGCAGCGGCACAGGATCTAGCAAACAGAGCTGTAAACAGGGGAGTTTGAGTGGGAGTTCTGTTGGAGGAGAAGGTATTTGTGTGTGTTTGGTTTTGTATTGGTGGTATCTGTATGTGTAGGGGCTTTGTCCTGGGAGAGAAGCTGAGCCCTGATTAGGGGGCGGGGTTTCCCTGGCTAGGGGTCCTATAAAGGTTGCAGCCAGTCAGGCAGCGGCACAGGAGCTATCAAACAGAGCTGTAAACAGGGGATTTTGAGTGGGAGTTCTGTTGGAGTAGAAGGTATTTGTGTGTGTTTGGTTTTGTATTGGTAGTATCTGTGTGTGTAGGGGCTTTGTGCTGGAACAGAAGCTGAGCCCTGATTAGGGGGCGGCCTTCACTGACTAGGGGTCCTATAAAGGTAGCAGCCAGTCAGGAAGCGGCACAGACAGCTGCAGCGGCACAGGAGCTAACAAACAGAGCTGTAAACAGGTGAGTTTGAGTGGGAGTTCTGTTGGAGAAGAAGGTATTTGTGTGTGTTTGGTTTTGTATTGGTAGTATCTGTATGTGTAGGGGCTTTGTGCTGGGAGAGAAGCTGAGGCCTGATTAGGGGGCGGGGCTTGACTGACTAGGGGTCCTATAAAGGTAGCAGCCAGTCAGGCAGCGGCACAGACAGCTGCAGCGGCACAGGAGCTAGCAAACAGAGCTGTAAACAGGGGAGTTGGAGTGAGAGTTCTGTTGGAGGAGAAGGTATTTGTGTGTGTTTGGATTTGTATTGGTAGTATTTGTATGTGTAGAGGCTTTGTGCTGGGAGAGAAGCTGAGCCCTGATTAGGGGGCGGGGCTTCCCTGACTAGGGGTCCTATAAAGGTAGCAGCCAGTCAGGCAGCGGCACAGGAGCTAGCACACAGAGATGTAAACAGGGGAGTTTGAGTGGGAGTTCTGTTGGAGGAGAAGGTATTTGTGTGTGTTTGGATTTGTATTGGTAGTATTTGTATGTGTAGAGTCTTTGTGCTGGGAGAGAAGCTGAGCCCTGATTAGTGGGCGGGGCTTCCCTGACTAGGGGTCCTATAAAGGTAGCAGCCAGTCAGGCAGCGGCACAGGAGCTAGCAAACAGAGCTGTAAACAGGGGAGTTTGAGAGGGAGTTCCGTTGGAGGAGAAGGTATTTGTGTGTGTGTTTGGTTTTGTATAGGTGGTATCTGTATGTGTAGGGGCTTTGTGTTGGGAGAGAAGCTGAGCCCTGATTAGGGGGCGGGGCTTCCCTGACTAGAGGTCCTATAAAGGTTGCAGCCAGTCAGGCAGCGGCACAGGAGCTATCCAACAGAGCTGTAAACAGGGGAGTTTGAGTGGGAGTTCTGTTGGAGTAGAAGGTATTTGTGTGTGTTTGGTTTTGTATTGGTAGTATCTGTGTGTGTAGGGGCTTTGTGCTGAGACAGAAGCTGAGCC
The DNA here is from genome assembly GCF_965140295.1 of Lepidochelys olivacea. Taxonomy (NCBI): domain Eukaryota; kingdom Metazoa; phylum Chordata; order Testudines; family Cheloniidae; genus Lepidochelys; species Lepidochelys olivacea. The sequence continues at coordinate 4,916,290 of NC_140428.1, forward strand.
CTGGTTAGGAGGCGGGGCTTCACTGACTAGGGGTCCTATAAAGGTAGCAGCCAGTCAGGTAGTGGCACAGACAGCTGCAGCAGCACAGGAGCTAGCAAACAGAGCTGTAAACAGGGGAGTTTGAGTGGGAGTTCTGTTGGAGGAAAAGGTATTTGTGTGTGTGTTTGGTTTTGTATTGGTGGTATCTGTATGTGTAGAGGCTTGGAGGGGCTTTGTGCTGGGAAAGAAGCTGAGCCCTGATTAGTGGGCGGGGCTTCCCTGACTAGGGGTCCTATAAGGTTGCAGCCAGTCAGGCAGCGGCACAGGAGCTATCAAACAGAGCTGTAAACAGGGGAGTTTGAGTGGGAGTTCTGTTGGAGTAGAAGGTATTTGTGTGTGTTTGGTTTTGTATTGGTAGTATCTGTGTGTGTAGGGGCTTTGTGCTAGGACAGAAGCTGAACCCTGATTAGGGGGCGGGGCTTCACTGACTAGGGGTCCTATAAAGGTAGCAGCCAGTCAGGCAGCGGCACAGACAGCTGCAGCGGCACAGGAGCTAGCAAACAGAGCTGTAAACAGGGGAGTTTGAGTGGGAGGAGAAGGTATTTGTGTGTGTTTGATTTTGTATTGTTAGTATCTGTATTTGTAGGGGCTTTGTGCTGGGAGAGAAGCTGAGCCCTGATTAGTGGGCGGGGCTTCCCTGACTAGGGGTCCTATAAAGCTTGCAGCCAGTCAGACAACGGCACAGGAGCTATCAAACAGAGCTGTAAACAGGGGAGTTTGAGTGGGAGTTCTGTTGGAGTAGAAGGTATTTGTGTGTGTTTGGTTTTGTATTGGTAGTATCTGTGTGTGTAGGGGCTTTGTGCTGGGAGAGAAGCTGAGCCCTGATTAGGGGGCGGGGCTTCCCTGACTAGGGGCCCTATAAAGGTAGCAGCCAGTCAGGCAGCGGCACAGGAGCTAGCAAACAGAGCTGTAAACAGGGGAGTTTGAGTGGGAGTTCTGTTGGAGGAGAAGGTATTTGTGTGTGTTTGGTTTTGTATTGGTAGTATCTGTATGTGTCGGGGCTTTGTGCTGGGACAGAAGATGAGCCCTGATTAGGGGCGGGGCCTCACTGACTAGGGGTCCTATAAAGGTAGCAGCCAGTCAAGTAGCGGCACAGACAGCTGCAGCGGCACAGGAGTTAGCAAACAGAGCTGTAAACAGGGGAGTTTGAGTGGGAGTTCTGTTGGAGGAAAAGTTATTTGTTTGTGTGTTTGGTTTTGTATTGGTGGTATCTGTATGTGTGGAGGCTTGGAGGGGTTTTGTGCTGGGAGAGAAGCTGAGCCCTGATTAGTGGGCGGGGCTTCCCTGACTAGGGGTCCTATAAAGCTTGCAGCCAGTCAGGCAGCGGCACAGGAGCTATCAAACAGAGCTGTAAACAGGGGAGTTTGAGTGGGAGTTCTGTTGGAGTAGAAGGTATTTGTGTGTGTTTGGTTTTGTATTGGTAGTATCTGTGTGTGTAGGGGCTTTGTGCTAGGACAGAAGCTGAACCCTGATTAGGGGGCGGGGCTTCACTGACTAGGGGTCCTATAAAGGTAGCAGCCAGTCAGGCAGCGGCACAGACAGCTGCAGCGGCACAGGAGCTAGCAAACAGAGCTGTAAACAGGGGAGTTTGAGTGGGAGGAGAAGGTATTTGTGTGTGTTTGATTTTGTATTGTTAGTATCTGTATTTGTAGGGGCTTTGTGCTGGGAGAGAAGCTGAGCCCTGATTAGTGGGCGGGGCTTCCCTGACTAGGGGTCCTATAAAGCTTGCAGCCAGTCAGACAACGGCACAGGAGCTATCAAACAGAGCTGTAAACAGGGGAGTTTGAGTGGGAGTTCTGTTGGAGGAGAAGATATTTGTGTGTGTTTGGTTTTGTATTGTTAGTATCTGTATGTGTAGGGGCTTTGTGCTGGGAGAGAAGCTGAGCCGTGATTAGGGGGCGGGGCTTCACTGACTAGGGGTTCTATAAAGGTAGCAGCCAGTCAGGCAGCGGCACAGGAGCTAGCAAACAGAGGTGTAAACAGGGGAGTTTGAGTGGGAGTTCTGTTGGAGGAGAAGGTATTTGTGTGTGTTTGGTTTTGTATTGTTAGTATCTGTATGTGTTGGGGCTTTGTGCTGGGAGAGAAGCTGAGCCGTGATTAGGGGTCGGGGCTTCACTGACTAGGGGTCCAAAAAAGGTATCAGCCAGTCAGGCAGCGGCACAGACAGCTGCAGCGGCACAGGAGCTAGCAAACAGAGCTGTAAACAGGGGAGTTTGAGTGGGAGTTCTGTTGGAGGAGAAGGTATTTGTGTGTTTGGTTTTGTATTGGTGGTATCTGTATGTGTAGGGGCTTTGTCCTGGGAGAGAAGCTGAGCCCTGATTAGGGGGCGGGGCTTCCCTGACTAGGTGTCCTATAAAGGTTGCAGCCAGTCAGGCAGCAGCACAGGAGCTATCAAACAGAGCTGTAAACAGGGGAGTTTGAGTGGGAGTTCTGTTGGAGTAGAAGGTATTTGTGTGTGTTTGGTTTTGTATTGGTAGTATCTGTGTGTGTAGGGGCTTTGTGCTGGGAGAGAAGCTGAGCCCTGATTAGGGGGCGGGGCTTCCCTGACTAGGGGCCCTATAAAGGTAGCAGCCAGTCAGGCAGCGGCACAGGAGCTAGCAAACAGAGCTGTAAACAGGGGAGTTTGAGTGGGAGTTCTGTTGGAGGAGAAGGTATTTGTGTGTGTTTGGTTTTGTATTGGTAGTATCTGTATGTGTCGGGGCTTTGTGCTGGGACAGAAGATGAGCCCTGATTAGGGGCGGGGCCTCACTGACTAGGGGTCCTATAAAGGTAGCAGCCAGTCAAGTAGCGGCACAGACAGCTGTAGCGGCACAGGAGTTAGCAAACAGAGCTGTAAACAGGGGAGTTTGAGTGGGAGTTCTGTTGGAGGAAAAGTTATTTGTTTGTGTGTTTGGTTTTGTATTGGTGGTATCTGTATGTGTGGAGGCTTGGAGGGGTTTTGTGCTGGGAGAGAAGCTGAGCCCTGATTAGTGGGCGGGGCTTCCCTGACTAGGGGTCCTATAAAGCTTGCAGCCAGTCAGGCAGCGGCACAGGAGCTATCAAACAGAGCTGTAAACAGGGGAGTTTGAGTGGGAGTTCTGTTGGAGGAGAAGGTATTTGTGTGTGTTTGGTTTTGTATTGTTAGTATCTGTATGTGTAGAGGCTTGGAGGGGCTTTGTGCTGGGAGAGAAGCTGAGCCCTGATTAGTGGGCGGGGCTTCCCTGACTAGGGATCCTATAAAGGTAGCAGCCAGTCAGGCAGCCGCACAGACAGCTGCAGCGGCACAGGAGCTAGCAAACAGAGCTGTAAACAGGGGAGTTTGAGTGGGAGTTCTGTTGGAGGAGAAGGTATTTGTGTGTGTTTGGTTTTGTATTGTTAGTATCTGTATGTGTAGGGGTTTTGTGCTGGGAGAGAAGCTGAGCCCTGATTAGGGGGCGGGGCTTCCCTGACTAGGGGTCCTATAAGGTTGCAGCCAGTCAGGCAGCGGCACAGGAGCTATCAAACAGAGCTGTAAACAGGGGAGTTTGAGTGGGAGTTCTGTTGGAGTAGAAGGTATTTGTGTGTGTTTGGTTTTGTATTGGTAGTATCTGTGTGTGTAGGGGCTTTGTGCTAGGACAGAAGCTGAACCCTGATTAGGGGGCGGGGCTTCACTGACTAGGGGTCCTATAAAGGTAGCAGCCAGTCAGGCAGCGGCACAGACAGCTGCAGCGGCACAGGAGCTAGCAAACAGAGCTGTAAACAGGGGAGTTTGAGTGATAGGAGAAGGTATTTGTGTGTTTGATTTTGTATTGTTAGTATCTGTATGTGTAGGGGCTTTGTGCTGGGAGAGAAGCTGAGCCCTGATTAGTGGGCGGGGCTTCCCTGACTAGGGGTCCTATAAAGCTTGCAGCCAGTCAGACAGCGGCACAGGAGCTATCAAACAGAGCTGTAAACAGGGGAGTTTGAGTGGGAGTTCTGTTGGAGGAGAAGATATTTGTGTGTGTTTGGTTTTGTATTGTTAGTATCTGTATGTGTAGGGGCTTTGTGCTGGGAGAGAAGCTGAGCCGTGATTAGGGGGCGGGGCTTCACTGACTAGGGGTTCTATAAAGGTAGCAGCCAGTCAGGCAGCGGCACAGGAGCTAGCAAACAGAGCTGTAAACAGGGGAGTTTGAGTGGGAGTTCTGTTGGAGGAGAAGGTATTTGTGTGTGTTTGGTTTTGTATTGTTAGTATCTGTATGTGTTGGGGCTTTGTGCTGGGAGAGAAGCTGAGCCGTGATTAGGGGTCGGGGCTTCACTGACTAGGGGTCCAAAAAAGGTATCAGCCAGTCAGGCAGCGGCACAGACAGCTGCAGCGGCACAGGAGCTAGCAAACAGAGCTGTAAACAGGGGAGTTTGAGTGGGAGTTCTGTTGGAGGAGAAGGTATTTGTGTGTTTGGTTTTGTATTGGTGGTATCTGTATGTGTAGGGGCTTTGTCCTGGGAGAGAAGCTGAGCCCTGATTAGGGGGCGGGGCTTCCCTGACTAGGTGTCCTATAAAGGTTGCAGCCAGTCAGGCAGCAGCACAGGAGCTATCAAACAGAGCTGTAAACAGGGGAGTTTGAGTGGGAGTTCTGTTGGAGTAGAAGGTATTTGTGTGTGTTTGGTTTTGTATTGGTAGTATCTGTGTGTGTAGGGGCTTTGTGCTGGGAGAGAAGCTGAGCCCTGATTAGGGGGCGGGGCTTCCCTGACTAGGGGCCCTATAAAGGTAGCAGCCAGTCAGGCAGCGGCACAGGAGCTAGCAAACAGAGCTGTAAACAGGGGAGTTTGAGTGGGAGTTCTGTTGGAGGAGAAGGTATTTGTGTGTGTTTGGTTTTGTATTGGTAGTATCTGTATGTGTCGGGGCTTTGTGCTGGGACAGAAGATGAGCCCTGATTAGGGGCGGGGCCTCACTGACTAGGGGTCCTATAAAGGTAGCAGCCAGTCAAGTAGCGGCACAGACAGCTGTAGCGGCACAGGAGTTAGCAAACAGAGCTGTAAACAGGGGAGTTTGAGTGGGAGTTCTGTTGGAGGAAAAGTTATTTGTTTGTGTGTTTGGTTTTGTATTGGTGGTATCTGTATGTGTGGAGGCTTGGAGGGGTTTTGTGCTGGGAGAGAAGCTGAGCCCTGATTAGTGGGCGGGGCTTCCCTGACTAGGGGTCCTATAAAGCTTGCAGCCAGTCAGGCAGCGGCACAGGAGCTATCAAACAGAGCTGTAAACAGGGGAGTTTGAGTGGGAGTTCTGTTGGAGGAGAAGGTATTTGTGTGTGTTTGGTTTTGTATTGTTAGTATCTGTATGTGTAGAGGCTTGGAGGGGCTTTGTGCTGGGAGAGAAGCTGAGCCCTGATTAGTGGGCGGGGCTTCCCTGACTAGGGATCCTATAAAGGTAGCAGCCAGTCAGGCAGCCGCACAGACAGCTGCAGCGGCACAGGAGCTAGCAAACAGAGCTGTAAACAGGGGAGTTTGAGTGGGAGTTCTGTTGGAGGAGAAGGTATTTGTGTGTGTTTGGTTTTGTATTGTTAGTATCTGTATGTGTAGGGGTTTTGTGCTGGGAGAGAAGCTGAGCCCTGATTAGGGGGCGGGGCTTCCCTGACTAGGGGTCCTATAAGGTTGCAGCCAGTCAGGCAGCGGCACAGGAGCTATCAAACAGAGCTGTAAACAGGGGAGTTTGAGTGGGAGTTCTGTTGGAGTAGAAGGTATTTGTGTGTGTTTGGTTTTGTATTGGTAGTATCTGTGTGTGTAGGGGCTTTGTGCTAGGACAGAAGCTGAACCCTGATTAGGGGGCGGGGCTTCACTGACTAGGGGTCCTATAAAGGTAGCAGCCAGTCAGGCAGCGGCACAGACAGCTGCAGCGGCACAGGAGCTAGCAAACAGAGCTGTAAACAGGGGAGTTTGAGTGATAGGAGAAGGTATTTGTGTGTTTGATTTTGTATTGTTAGTATCTGTATGTGTAGGGGCTTTGTGCTGGGAGAGAAGCTGAGCCCTGATTAGTGGGCGGGGCTTCCCTGACTAGGGGTCCTATAAAGCTTGCAGCCAGTCAGACAGCGGCACAGGAGCTATCAAACAGAGCTGTAAACAGGGGAGTTTGAGTGGGAGTTCTGTTGGAGGAGAAGATATTTGTGTGTGTTTGGTTTTGTATTGTTAGTATCTGTATGTGTAGGGGCTTTGTGCTGGGAGAGAAGCTGAGCCGTGATTAGGGGGCGGGGCTTCACTGACTAGGGGTTCTATAAAGGTAGCAGCCAGTCAGGCAGCGGCACAGGAGCTAGCAAATAGAGCTGTAAACAGGGGAGTTTGAGTGGGAGTTCTGTTGGAGGAGAAGGTATTTGTGTGTGTTTGGTTTTGTATGGTTAGTATCTGTATGTGTAGGGGCTTTGTGCTGGGAGAGAAGCTGAGCCGTGATTAGGGGTCGGGGCTTCACTGACTAGGGGTCCAAAAAAGGTATCAGCCAGTCAGGCAGCGGCACAGACAGCTGCAGCGGCACAGGAGCTAGCAAACAGAGCTGTAAACAGGGGAGTTTGAGTGGGAGTTCTGTTGGAGGAGAAGGTATTTGTGTGTTTGGTTTTGTATTGGTGGTATCTGTATGTGTAGGGGCTTTGTCCTGGGAGAGAAGCTGAGCCCTGATTAGGGGGCGGGGCTTCCCTGACTAGGTGTCCTATAAAGGTTGCAGCCAGTCAGGCAGCGGCACAGGAGCTATCAAACAGAGCTGTAAACAGGGGAGTTTGAGTGGGAGTTCTGTTGGAGTAGAAGGTATTTGTGTGTGTTTGGTTTTGTATTGGTAGTATCTGTGTGTGTAGGGGCTTTGTGCTGGGAGAGAAGCTGAGCCCTGATTAGTGGGCGGGGCTTCCCTGACTAGGGATCCTATAAAGGTAGCAGCCAGTCAGGCAGCGGCACAGGAGCTAGCAAACAGAGCTGTAAACAGGGGAGTTTGAGTGGGAGTTCTGTTGGAGGAGAAGGTATTTGTGTGTTTGGTTTTGTATTGGTAGTATCTGTGTGTGTAGGGGCTTTGTGCTGGGACAGAAGCTGAGCCCTGATTAGGGGGCGGCCTTCACTGACTAGGGGTCCTATAAAGGTAGCAGCCAGTCAGGCAGCGGCACAGACAGCTGCAGCGGCACAGGAGCTAACAAACAGAGCTGTAAACAGGTGAGTTTGAGTGGGAGTTCTGTTGGAGAAGAAGGTATTTGTGTGTGTTTGGTTTTGTATTGGTAGTATCTGTATGTGTAGGGGCTTTGTGCTGGGAGAGAAGCTGAGGCCTGATTAGGGGGCGGGGCTTGACTGACTAGGGGTCCTATAAAGGTAGCAGCCAGTCAGGCAGCGGCACAGACAGCTGCAGCAGCACAGGAGCTAGCAAACAGAGCTGTAAACAGGGGAGTTTGAGTGGGAGTTCTGTTGGAGGAAAAGGTATTTGTGTGTGTGTTCGGTTTTGTATTGGTGGTATCTGTATGTGTAGAGGCTTGGAGGGGCTTTGTGCTGGGAAAGAAGCTGAGCCCTGATTAGTGGGCGGGGCTTCCCTGACTAGGGGTCCTATAAAGCTTGCAGCCAGTCAGACAGCGGCACAGGAGCTATCAAACAGAGCTGTAAACAGGGGAGTTTGAGTGGGAGTTCTGTTGGAGGAGAAGATATTTGTGTGTGTTTGGTTTTGTATTGTTAGTATCTGTATGTGTAGGGGCTTTGTGCTGGGAGAGAAGCTGAGCCGTGATTAGGGGGCGGGGCTTCACTGACTAGGGGTTCTATAAAGGTAGCAGCCAGTCAGGCAGCGGCACAGGAGCTATCAAACAGAGCTGTAAACAGGGGAGTTTGAGTGGGAGTCCTGTTGGAGGAGAAGGTATTTGTGTGTGTTTGGTTTTGTATTGGTAGTATCTGTATGTGTCGGGGCTTTGTGCTGGGACAGAAGATGAGCCCTGATTAGGGGCGGGGCCTCACTGACTAGGGGTCCTATAAAGGTAGCAGCCAGTCAAGTAGCGGCACAGACAGCTGCAGCGGCACAGGAGTTACCAAACAGAGCTGTAAACAGGGGAGTTTGAGTGGGAGTTCTGTTGGAGGAAAAGGTATTTGTTTGTGTGTTTGGTTTTGTATTGGTGGTATCTGTATGTGTGGAGGCTTGGAGGGGTTTTGTGCTGGGAGAGAAGCTGAGCCCTGATTAGTGGGCGGGGCTTCCCTGACTAGGGGTCCTATAAAGCTTGCAGCCAGTCAGGCAGCGGCACAGGAGCTATCAAACAGAGCTGTAAACAGGGGAGTTTGAGTGGGAGTTCTGTTGGAGGAGAAGGTATTTGTGTGTGTTTGGTTTTGTATTGTTAGTATCTGTATGTGTAGGGGCTTTGTGCTGGGAGAGAAGCTGAGCCCTGATTAGGGGGCGGGGCTTCCCTGACTAGGGGTTCTATAAAGGTAGCAGCCAGTCAGGCAGCGGCACAGGATCTAGCAAACAGAGCTGTAAACAGGGGAGTTTGAGTGGGAGTTCTGTTGGAGGAGAAGGTATTTGTGTGTGTTTGGTTTTGTATTGGTGGTATCTGTATGTGTAGGGGCTTTGTCCTGGGAGAGAAGCTGAGCCCTGATTAGGGGGCGGGGCTTCCCTGGCTAGGGGTCCTATAAAGGTTGCAGCCAGTCAGGCAGCGGCACAGGAGCTATCAAACAGATATGTAAACAGGGGAGTTTGAGTGGGAGTTCTGTTGGAGTAGAAGGTATTTGTGTGTGTTTGGTTTTGTATTGGTAGTATCTGTGTGTGTAGGGGCTTTGTGCTAGGACAGAAGCTGAACCCTGATTAGGGGGCGGGGCTTCACTGACTAGGGGTCCTATAAAGGTAGCAGCCAGTCAGGCAGCGGCACAGACAGCTGCAGCGGCACAGGAGCTAGCAAACAGAGCTGTAAACAGGGGAGTTTGAGTGGCAGTTCTGTTGGAGGAAAAGGTATTCGTGTGTGTGTTTGGTTTTGTATTGGTGGTATCTGTATGTGTAGAGGCTTGGAGGGGCTTTGTGCTGGGAAAGAAGCTGAGCCCTGATTAGTGGGCGGGGCTTCCCTGACTAGGGGTCCTATAAGGTTGCAGCCAGTCAGGCAGCGGCACAGGAGCTATCAAACAGAGCTGTAAACAGGGGAGTTTGAGTGGGAGGAGAAGGTATTTGTGTGTGTTTGATTTTGTATTGTTAGTATCTGTATTTGTAGGGGCTTTGTGCTGGGAGAGAAGCTGAGCCCTGATTAGTGGGCGGGGCTTCCCTGACTAGGGGTCCTATAAAGCTTGCAGCCAGTCAGGCAGCGGCACAGGAGCTATCAAACAGAGCTGTAAACAGGGGAGTTTGAGTGGGAGTTCTGTTGGAGGAGAAGATATTTGTGTGTGTTTGGTTTTGTATTGGTGGTATCTGTATGTGTAGGGGCTTTGTCCTGGGAGAGAAGCTGAGCCCTGATTAGGGGGCGGGGCTTCCCTGACTAGGTGTCCTATAAAGGTTGCAGCCAGTCAGGCAGCGGCACAGGAGCTATCAAACAGAGCTGTAAACAGGGGAGTTTGAGTGGGAGTTCTGTTGGAGTAGAAGGTATTTGTGTGTGTTTGGTTTTGTATTGGTAGTATCTGTGTGTGTAGGGGCTTTGTGCTGGGAGAGAAGCTGAGCCCTGATTAGGGGGCGGGGCTTCCCTGACTAGGGGCCCTATAAAGGTAGCAGCCAGTCAGGCAGCGGCACAGGAGCTAGCAAACAGAGCTGTAAACAGGGGAGTTTGAGTGGGAGTTCTGTTGGAGGAGAAGGTATTTGTGTGTGTTTGGTTTTGTATTGGTAGTATCTGTATGTGTCGGGGCTTTGTGCTGGGACAGAAGATGAGCCCTGATTAGGGGCGGGGCCTCACTGACTAGGGGTCCTATAAAGGTAGCAGCCAGTCAAGTAGCGGCACAGACAGCTGCAGCGGCAGAGGAGTTAGCAAACAGAGCTGTAAACAGGGGAGTTTGAGTGGGAGTTCTGTTGGAGGAGAAGGTATTTGTGTGTGTTTGGTTTTGTATTGGTAGTATCTGTGTGTGTAGGGGCTTTGTGCTGGGACAGAAGCTGAGCCCTGATTAGGGGGCGGCCTTCACTGACTAGGGGTCCTATAAAGGTAGCAGCCAGTCAGGCAGCGGCACAGACAGCTGCAGCGGCACAGGAGCTAACAAACAGAGCTGTAAACAGGGGAGTTTCAGTGGGAGTTCTGTTGGAGAAGAAGGTATTTGTGTGTGTTTGGTTTTGTATTGGTAGTATCTGTATGTGTAGGGACTTTGTGCTGGGAGAGAAGCTGAGGCCTGATTAGGGGGCGGGGCTTGACTGACTAGGGGTCTTATAAAGGTAGCAGCCAGTCAGGCAGCGGCACAGACAGCTGCAGCGGCACAGGAGCTAGCAAACAGAGCTGTAAACAGGGGAGTTTGAGTGGGAGTTCTGTTGGAGGAGAAGGTATTTGTGTGTGTTTGGATTCGTATTGGTAGTATTTGTATGTGTAGAGGCTTTGTGCTGGGAGAGAAGCTGAGCCCTGATTAGGGGGCGGGGTTTCCCTGGCTAGGGGTCCTATAAAGGTTGCAGCCAGTCAGGCAGCGGCACAGGAGCTATCAAACAGAGCTGTAAACAGGGGATTTTGAGTGGGAGTTCTGTTGGAGTAGAAGGTATTTGTGTGTGTTTGGTTTTGTATTGGTAGTATCTGTGTGTGTAGGGGCTTTGTGCTGGAACAGAAGCTGAGCCCTGATTAGGGGGCGGCCTTCACTGACTAGGGGTCCTATAAAGGTAGCAGCCAGTCAGGAAGCGGCACAGACAGCTGCAGCGGCACAGGAGCTAACAAACAGAGCTGTAAACAGGTGAGTTTGAGTGGGAGTTCTGTTGGAGAAGAAGGTATTTGTGTGTGTTTGGTTTTGTATTGGTAGTATCTGTATGTGTAGGGGCTTTGTGCTGGGAGAGAAGCTGAGGCCTGATTAGGGGGCGGGGCTTGACTGACTAGGGGTCCTATAAAGGTAGCAGCCAGTCAGGCAGCGGCACAGACAGCTGCAGCGGCACAGGAGCTAGCAAACAGAGCTGTAAACAGGGGAGTTGGAGTGAGAGTTCTGTTGGAGGAGAAGGTATTTGTGTGTGTTTGGATTTGTATTGGTAGTATTTGTATGTGTAGAGGCTTTGTGCTGGGAGAGAAGCTGAGCCCTGATTAGGGGGCGGGGCTTCCCTGACTAGGGGTCCTATAAAGGTAGCAGCCAGTCAGGCAGCGGCACAGGAGCTAGCACACAGAGATGTAAACAGGGGAGTTTGAGTGGGAGTTCTGTTGGAGGAGAAGGTATTTGTGTGTGTTTGGATTTGTATTGGTAGTATTTGTATGTGTAGAGTCTTTGTGCTGGGAGAGAAGCTGAGCCCTGATTAGTGGGCGGGGCTTCCCTGACTAGGGGTCCTATAAAGGTAGCAGCCAGTCAGGCAGCGGCACAGGAGCTAGCAAACAGAGCTGTAAACAGGGGAGTTTGAGAGGGAGTTCCGTTGGAGGAGAAGGTATTTGTGTGTGTGTTTGGTTTTGTATAGGTGGTATCTGTATGTGTAGGGGCTTTGTGTTGGGAGAGAAGCTGAGCCCTGATTAGGGGGCGGGGCTTCCCTGACTAGAGGTCCTATAAAGGTTGCAGCCAGTCAGGCAGCGGCACAGGAGCTATCCAACAGAGCTGTAAACAGGGGAGTTTGAGTGGGAGTTCTGTTGGAGTAGAAGGTATTTGTGTGTGTTTGGTTTTGTATTGGTAGTATCTGTGTGTGTAGGGGCTTTGTGCTGAGACAGAAGCTGAGCCCTGGTTAGGAGGCGGGGCTTCACTGACTAGGGGTCCTATAAAGGTAGCAGCCAGTCAGGTAGTGGCACAGACAGCTGCAGCAGCACAGGAGCTAGCAAACAGAGCTGTAAACAGGGGAGTTTGAGTGGGAGTTCTGTTGGAGGAAAAGGTATTTGTGTGTGTGTTTGGTTTTGTATTGGTGGTATCTGTATGTGTAGAGGCTTGGAGGGGCTTTGTGCTGGGAAAGAAGCTGAGCCCTGATTAGTGGGCGGGGCTTCCCTGACTAGGGGTCCTATAAGGTTGCAGCCAGTCAGGCAGCGGCACAGGAGCTATCAAACAGAGCTGTAAACAGGGGAGTTTGAGTGGGAGTTCTGTTGGAGTAGAAGGTATTTGTGTGTGTTTGGTTTTGTATTGGTAGTATCTGTGTGTGTAGGGGCTTTGTGCTAGGACAGAAGCTGAACCCTGATTAGGGGGCGGGGCTTCACTGACTAGGGGTCCTATAAAGGTAGCAGCCAGTCAGGCAGCGGCACAGACAGCTGCAGCGGCACAGGAGCTAGCAAACAGAGCTGTAAACAGGGGAGTTTGAGTGGGAGGAGAAGGTATTTGTGTGTGTTTGATTTTGTATTGTTAGTATCTGTATTTGTAGGGGCTTTGTGCTGGGAGAGAAGCTGAGCCCTGATTAGTGGGCGGGGCTTCCCTGACTAGGGGTCCTATAAAGCTTGCAGCCAGTCAGACAACGGCACAGGAGCTATCAAACAGAGCTGTAAACAGGGGAGTTTGAGTGGGAGTTCTGTTGGAGGAGAAGATATTTGTGTGTGTTTGGTTTTGTATTGTTAGTATCTGTATGTGTAGGGGCTTTGTGCTGGGAGAGAAGCTGAGCCGTGATTAGGGGGCGGGGCTTCACTGACTAGGGGTTCTATAAAGGTAGCAGCCAGTCAGGCAGCGGCACAGGAGCTAGCAAACAGAGGTGTAAACAGGGGAGTTTGAGTGGGAGTTCTGTTGGAGGAGAAGGTATTTGTGTGTGTTTGGTTTTGTATTGTTAGTATCTGTATGTGTTGGGGCTTTGTGCTGGGAGAGAAGCTGAGCCGTGATTAGGGGTCGGGGCTTCACTGACTAGGGGTCCAAAAAAGGTATCAGCCAGTCAGGCAGCGGCACAGACAGCTGCAGCGGCACAGGAGCTAGCAAACAGAGCTGTAAACAGGGGAGTTTGAGTGGGAGTTCTGTTGGAGGAGAAGGTATTTGTGTGTTTGGTTTTGTATTGGTGGTATCTGTATGTGTAGGGGCTTTGTCCTGGGAGAGAAGCTGAGCCCTGATTAGGGGGCGGGGCTTCCCTGACTAGGTGTCCTATAAAGGTTGCAGCCAGTCAGGCAGCAGCACAGGAGCTATCAAACAGAGCTGTAAACAGGGGAGTTTGAGTGGGAGTTCTGTTGGAGTAGAAGGTATTTGTGTGTGTTTGGTTTTGTATTGGTAGTATCTGTGTGTGTAGGGGCTTTGTGCTGGGAGAGAAGCTGAGCCCTGATTAGGGGGCGGGGCTTCCCTGACTAGGGGCCCTATAAAGGTAGCAGCCAGTCAGGCAGCGGCACAGGAGCTAGCAAACAGAGCTGTAAACAGGGGAGTTTGAGTGGGAGTTCTGTTGGAGGAGAAGGTATTTGTGTGTGTTTGGTTTTGTATTGGTAGTATCTGTATGTGTCGGGGCTTTGTGCTGGGACAGAAGATGAGCCCTGATTAGGGGCGGGGCCTCACTGACTAGGGGTCCTATAAAGGTAGCAGCCAGTCAAGTAGCGGCACAGACAGCTGCAGCGGCACAGGAGTTAGCAAACAGAGCTGTAAACAGGGGAGTTTGAGTGGGAGTTCTGTTGGAGGAAAAGTTATTTGTTTGTGTGTTTGGTTTTGTATTGGTGGTATCTGTATGTGTGGAGGCTTGGAGGGGTTTTGTGCTGGGAGAGAAGCTGAGCCCTGATTAGTGGGCGGGGCTTCCCTGACTAGGGGTCCTATAAAGCTTGCAGCCAGTCAGGCAGCGGCACAGGAGCTATCAAACAGAGCTGTAAACAGGGGAGTTTGAGTGGGAGTTCTGTTGGAGGAGAAGGTATTTGTGTGTGTTTGGTTTTGTATTGTTAGTATCTGTATGTGTAGAGGCTTGGAGGGGCTTTGTGCTGGGAGAGAAGCTGAGCCCTGATTAGTGGGCGGGGCTTCCCTGACTAGGGATCCTATAAAGGTAGCAGCCAGTCAGGCAGCCGCACAGACAGCTGCAGCGGCACAGGAGCTAGCAAACAGAGCTGTAAACAGGGGAGTTTGAGTGGGAGTTCTGTTGGAGGAGAAGGTATTTGTGTGTGTTTGGTTTTGTATTGTTAGTATCTGTATGTGTAGGGGTTTTGTGCTGGGAGAGAAGCTGAGCCCTGATTAGGGGGCGGGGCTTCCCTGACTAGGGGTCCTATAAGGTTGCAGCCAGTCAGGCAGCGGCACAGGAGCTATCAAACAGAGCTGTAAACAGGGGAGTTTGAGTGGGAGTTCTGTTGGAGTAGAAGGTATTTGTGTGTGTTTGGTTTTGTATTGGTAGTATCTGTGTGTGTAGGGGCTTTGTGCTAGGACAGAAGCTGAACCCTGATTAGGGGGCGGGGCTTCCCTGACTAGGGGCCCTATAAAGGTAGCAGCCAGTCAGGCAGCGGCACAGGAGCTAGCAAACAGAGCTGTAAACAGGGGAGTTTGAGTGGGAGTTCTGTTGGAGGAGAAGGTATTTGTGTGTGTTTGGTTTTGTATTGGTAGTATCTGTATGTGTCGGGGCTTTGTGCTGGAACAGAAGATGAGCCCTGATTAGGGGGCGGCCTTCACTGACTAGGGGTCCTATAAAGGTAGCAGCCAGTCAAGTAGCGGCACAGACAGCTGCAGCGGCACAGGAGCTAACAAACAGAGCTGTAAACAGGTGAGTTTGATTGGGAGTTCTGTTGGAGAAGAAGGTATTTGTGTGTGTTTGGTTTTGTATTGGTAGTATCTGTATGTGTAGGGGCTTTGTGCTGGGAGAGAAGCTGAGGCCTGATTAGGGGGCGGGGCTTGACTGACTAGGGGTCCTATAAAGGTAGCAGCCAGTCAGGCAGCGGCACAGACAGCTGCAGCGGCACAGGAGCTAGCAAACAGAGCTGTAAACAGGGGAGTTGGAGTGAGAGTTCTGTTGGAGGAGAAGGTATTTGTGTGTGTTTGGATTTGTATTGGTAGTATTTGTATGTGTAGAGGCTTTGTGCTGGGAGAGAAGCTGAGCCCTGATTAGGGGGCGGGGCTTCCCTGACTAGGGGTCCTATAAAGGTAGCAGCCAGTCAGGCAGCGGCACAGGAGCTAGCACACAGAGATGTAAACAGGGGAGTTTGAGTGGGAGTTCTGTTGGAGGAGAAGGTATTTGTGTGTGTTTGGATTTGTATTGGTAGTATTTGTATGTGTAGAGTCTTTGTGCTGGGAGAGAAGCTGAGCCCTGATTAGTGGGCGGGGCTTCCCTGACTAGGGGTCCTATAAAGGTAGCAGCCAGTCAGGCAGCGGCACAGGAGCTAGCAAACAGAGCTGTAAACAGGGGAGTTTGAGAGGGAGTTCTGTTGTAGTAGAAGGTATTTGTGTGTGTTTGGTTTTGTATTGGTAGTATCTGTGTGTGTAGGGGCTTTGTGCTGAGACAGAAGCTGAGCCCTGATTAGGAGGCGGGGCTTCACTGACTAGGGGTCCTATAAAGGTAGCAGCCAGTCAGGTAGTGGCACAGACAGCTGCAGCAGCACAGGAGCTAGCAAACAGAGCTGTAAACAGGGGAGTTTGAGTGGGAGTTCTGTTGGAGGAAAAGGTATTTGTGTGTGTGTTTGGTTTTGTATTGGTGGTATCTGTATGTGTAGAGGCTTGGAGGGGCTTTGTGCTGGGAAAGAAGCTGAGCCCTGATTAGTGGGCGGGGCTTCCCTGACTAGGGGTCCTATAAGGTTGCAGCCAGTCAGGCAGCGGCACAGGAGCTATCAAACAGAGCTGTAAACAGGGGAGTTTGAGTGGGAGTTCTGTTGGAGTAGAAGGTATTTGTGTGTGTTTGGTTTTGTATTGGTAGTATCTGTGTGTGTAGGGGCTTTGTGCTAGGACAGAAGCTGAACCCTGATTAGGGGGCGGGGCTTCACTGACTAGGGGTCCTATAAAGGTAGCAGCCAGTCAGGCAGCGGCACAGACAGCTGCAGCGGCACAGGAGCTAGCAAACAGAGCTGTAAACAGGGGAGTTTGAGTGGGAGGAGAAGGTATTTGTGTGTGTTTGGTTTTGTATTGGTGGTATCTGTATGTGTAGGGGCTTTGTCCTGGGAGAGAAGCTGAGCCCTGATTAGGGGGCGGGGCTTCCCTGACTAGGTGTCCTATAAAGGTTGCAGCCAGTCAGGCAGCAGCACAGGAGCTATCAAACAGAGCTGTAAACAGGGGAGTTTGAGTGGGAGTTCTGTTGGAGTAGAAGGTATTTGTGTGTGTTTGGTTTTGTATTGGTAGTATCTGTGTGTGTAGGGGCTTTGTGCTGGGAGAGAAGCTGAGCCCTGATTAGGGGGCGGGGCTTCCCTGACTAGGGGCCCTATAAAGGTAGCAGCCAGTCAGGCAGCGGCACAGGAGCTAGCAAACAGAGCTGTAAACAGGGGAGTTTGAGTGGGAGTTCTGTTGGAGGAGAAGGTATTTGTGTGTGTTTGGTTTTGTATTGGTAGTATCTGTATGTGTCGGGGCTTTGTGCTGGGACAGAAGATGAGCCCTGATTAGGGGCGGGGCCTCACTGACTAGGGGTCCTATAAAGGTAGCAGCCAGTCAAGTAGCGGCACAGACAGCTGTAGCGGCACAGGAGTTAGCAAACAGAGCTGTAAACAGGGGAGTTTGAGTGGGAGTTCTGTTGGAGGAAAAGTTATTTGTTTGTGTGTTTGGTTTTGTATTGGTGGTATCTGTATGTGTGGAGGCTTGGAGGGGTTTTGTGCTGGGAGAGAAGCTGAGCCCTGATTAGTGGGCGGGGCTTCCCTGACTAGGGGTCCTATAAAGCTTGCAGCCAGTCAGGCAGCGGCACAGGAGCTATCAAACAGAGCTGTAAACAGGGGAGTTTGAGTGGGAGTTCTGTTGGAGGAGAAGGTATTTGTGTGTGTTTGGTTTTGTATTGTTAGTATCTGTATGTGTAGAGGCTTGGAGGGGCTTTGTGCTGGGAGAGAAGCTGAGCCCTGATGAGTGGGCGGGGCTTCCCTGACTAGGGATCCTATAAAGGTAGCAGCCAGTCAGGCAGCCGCACAGACAGCTGCAGCGGCACAGGAGCTAGCAAACAGAGCTGTAAACAGGGGAGTTTGAGTGGGAGTTCTGTTGGAGGAGAAGGTATTTGTGTGTGTTTGGTTTTGTATTGTTAGTATCTGTATGTGTAGGGGTTTTGTGCTGGGAGAGAAGCTGAGCCCTGATTAGGGGGCGGGGCTTCCCTGACTAGGGGTCCTATAAGGTTGCAGCCAGTCAGGCAGCGGCACAGGAGCTATCAAACAGAGCTGTAAACAGGGGAGTTTGAGTGGGAGTTCTGTTGGAGTAGAAGGTATTTGTGTGTGTTTGGTTTTGTATTGGTAGTATCTGTGTGTGTAGGGGCTTTGTGCTAGGACAGAAGCTGAACCCTGATTAGGGGGCGGGGCTTCACTGACTAGGGGTCCTATAAAGGTAGCAGCCAGTCAGGCAGCGGCACAGACAGCTGCAGCGGCACAGGAGCTAGCAAACAGAGCTGTAAACAGGGGAGTTTGAGTGATAGGAGAAGGTATTTGTGTGTTTGATTTTGTATTGTTAGTATCTGTATGTGTAGGGGCTTTGTGCTGGGAGAGAAGCTGAGCCCTGATTAGTGGGCGGGGCTTCCCTGACTAGGGGTCCTATAAAGCTTGCAGCCAGTCAGACAGCGGCACAGGAGCTATCAAACAGAGCTGTAAACAGGGGAGTTTGAGTGGGAGTTCTGTTGGAGGAGAAGATATTTGTGTGTGTTTGGTTTTGTATTGTTAGTATCTGTATGTGTAGGGGCTTTGTGCTGGGAGAGAAGCTGAGCCGTGATTAGGGGGCGGGGCTTCACTGACTAGGGGTTCTATAAAGGTAGCAGCCAGTCAGGCAGCGGCACAGGAGCTAGCAAACAGAGCTGTAAACAGGGGAGTTTGAGTGGGAGTTCTGTTGGAGGAGAAGGTATTTGTGTGTGTTTGGTTTTGTATGGTTAGTATCTGTATGTGTAGGGGCTTTGTGCTGGGAGAGAAGCTGAGCCGTGATTAGGGGTCGGGGCTTCACTGACTAGGGGTCCAAAAAAGGTATCAGCCAGTCAGGCAGCGGCACAGACAGCTGCAGCGGCACAGGAGCTAGCAAACAGAGCTGTAAACAGGGGAGTTTGAGTGGGAGTTCTGTTGGAGGAGAAGGTATTTGTGTGTTTGGTTTTGTATTGGTGGTATCTGTATGTGTAGGGGCTTTGTCCTGGGAGAGAAGCTGAGCCCTGATTAGGGGGCGGGGCTTCCCTGACTAGGTGTCCTATAAAGGTTGCAGCCAGTCAGGCAGCGGCACAGGAGCTATCAAACAGAGCTGTAAACAGGGGAGTTTGAGTGGGAGTTCTGTTGGAGTAGAAGGTATTTGTGTGTGTTTGGTTTTGTATTGGTAGTATCTGTGTGTGTAGGGGCTTTGTGCTGGGAGAGAAGCTGAGCCCTGATTAGTGGGCGGGGCTTCCCTGACTAGGGATCCTATAAAGGTAGCAGCCAGTCAGGCAGCGGCACAGGAGCTAGCAAACAGAGCTGTAAACAGGGGAGTTTGAGTGGGAGTTCTGTTGGAGGAGAAGGTATTTGTGTGTTTGGTTTTGTATTGGTAGTATCTGTGTGTGTAGGGGCTTTGTGCTGGGACAGAAGCTGAGCCCTGATTAGGGGGCGGCCTTCACTGACTAGGGGTCCTATAAAGGTAGCAGCCAGTCAGGCAGCGGCACAGACAGCTGCAGCGGCACAGGAGCTAACAAACAAAGCTGTAAACAGGTGAGTTTGAGTGGGAGTTCTGTTGGAGAAGAAGGTATTTGTGTGTGTTTGGTTTTGTATTGGTAGTATCTGTATGTGTAGGGGCTTTGTGCTGGGAGAGAAGCTGAGGCCTGATTAGGGGGCGGGGCTTGACTGACTAGGGGTCCTATAAAGGTAGCAGCCAGTCAGGCAGCGGCACAGACAGCTGCAGCAGCACAGGAGCTAGCAAACAGAGCTGTAAACAGGGGAGTTTGAGTGGGAGTTCTGTTGGAGGAAAAGGTATTTGTGTGTGTGTTCGGTTTTGTATTGGTGGTATCTGTATGTGTAGAGGCTTGGAGGGGCTTTGTGCTGGGAAAGAAGCTGAGCCCTGATTAGTGGGCGGGGCTTCCCTGACTAGGGGTCCTATAAAGCTTGCAGCCAGTCAGACAGCGGCACAGGAGCTATCAAACAGAGCTGTAAACAGGGGAGTTTGAGTGGGAGTTCTGTTGGAGGAGAAGATATTTGTGTGTGTTTGGTTTTGTATTGTTAGTATCTGTATGTGTAGGGGCTTTGTGCTGGGAGAGAAGCTGAGCCGTGATTAGGGGGCGGGGCTTCACTGACTAGGGGTTCTATAAAGGTAGCAGCCAGTCAGGCAGCGGCACAGGAGCTATCAAACAGAGCTGTAAACAGGGGAGTTTGAGTGGGAGTCCTGTTGGAGGAGAAGGTATTTGTGTGTGTTTGGTTTTGTATTGGTAGTATCTGTATGTGTCGGGGCTTTGTGCTGGGACAGAAGATGAGCCCTGATTAGGGGCGGGGCCTCACTGACTAGGGGTCCTATAAAGGTAGCAGCCAGTCAAGTAGCGGCACAGACAGCTGCAGCGGCACAGGAGTTACCAAACAGAGCTGTAAACAGGGGAGTTTGAGTGGGAGTTCTGTTGGAGGAAAAGGTATTTGTTTGTGTGTTTGGTTTTGTATTGGTGGTATCTGTATGTGTGGAGGCTTGGAGGGGTTTTGTGCTGGGAGAGAAGCTGAGCCCTGATTAGTGGGCGGGGCTTCCCTGACTAGGGGTCCTATAAAGCTTGCAGCCAGTCAGGCAGCGGCACAGGAGCTATCAAACAGAGCTGTAAACAGGGGAGTTTGAGTGGGAGTTCTGTTGGAGGAGAAGGTATTTGTGTGTGTTTGGTTTTGTATTGTTAGTATCTGTATGTGTAGGGGCTTTGTGCTGGGAGAGAAGCTGAGCCCTGATTAGGGGGCGGGGCTTCCCTGACTAGGGGTTCTATAAAGGTAGCAGCCAGTCAGGCAGCGGCACAGGATCTAGCAAACAGAGCTGTAAACAGGGGAGTTTGAGTGGGAGTTCTGTTGGAGGAGAAGGTATTTGTGTGTGTTTGGTTTTGTATTGGTGGTATCTGTATGTGTAGGGGCTTTGTCCTGGGAGAGAAGCTGAGCCCTGATTAGGGGGCGGGGCTTCCCTGGCTAGGGGTCCTATAAAGGTTGCAGCCAGTCAGGCAGCGGCACAGGAGCTATCAAACAGATATGTAAACAGGGGAGTTTGAGTGGGAGTTCTGTTGGAGTAGAAGGTATTTGTGTGTGTTTGGTTTTGTATTGGTAGTATCTGTGTGTGTAGGGGCTTTGTGCTAGGACAGAAGCTGAACCCTGATTAGGGGGCGGGGCTTCACTGACTAGGGGTCCTATAAAGGTAGCAGCCAGTCAGGCAGCGGCACAGACAGCTGCAGCGGCACAGGAGCTAGCAAACAGAGCTGTAAACAGGGGAGTTTGAGTGGCAGTTCTGTTGGAGGAAAAGGTATTCGTGTGTGTGTTTGGTTTTGTATTGGTGGTATCTGTATGTGTAGAGGCTTGGAGGGGCTTTGTGCTGGGAAAGAAGCTGAGCCCTGATTAGTGGGCGGGGCTTCCCTGACTAGGGGTCCTATAAGGTTGCAGCCAGTCAGGCAGCGGCACAGGAGCTATCAAACAGAGCTGTAAACAGGGGAGTTTGAGTGGGAGGAGAAGGTATTTGTGTGTGTTTGATTTTGTATTGTTAGTATCTGTATTTGTAGGGGCTTTGTGCTGGGAGAGAAGCTGAGCCCTGATTAGTGGGCGGGGCTTCCCTGACTAGGGGTCCTATAAAGCTTGCAGCCAGTCAGGCAGCGGCACAGGAGCTATCAAACAGAGCTGTAAACAGGGGAGTTTGAGTGGGAGTTCTGTTGGAGGAGAAGATATTTGTGTGTGTTTGGTTTTGTATTGGTGGTATCTGTATGTGTAGGGGCTTTGTCCTGGGAGAGAAGCTGAGCCCTGATTAGGGGGCGGGGCTTCCCTGACTAGGTGTCCTATAAAGGTTGCAGCCAGTCAGGCAGCGGCACAGGAGCTATCAAACAGAGCTGTAAACAGGGGAGTTTGAGTGGGAGTTCTGTTGGAGTAGAAGGTATTTGTGTGTGTTTGGTTTTGTATTGGTAGTATCTGTGTGTGTAGGGGCTTTGTGCTGGGAGAGAAGCTGAGCCCTGATTAGGGGGCGGGGCTTCCCTGACTAGGGGCCCTATAAAGGTAGCAGCCAGTCAGGCAGCGGCACAGGAGCTAGCAAACAGAGCTGTAAACAGGGGAGTTTGAGTGGGAGTTCTGTTGGAGGAGAAGGTATTTGTGTGTGTTTGGTTTTGTATTGGTAGTATCTGTATGTGTCGGGGCTTTGTGCTGGGACAGAAGATGAGCCCTGATTAGGGGCGGGGCCTCACTGACTAGGGGTCCTATAAAGGTAGCAGCCAGTCAAGTAGCGGCACAGACAGCTGCAGCGGCAGAGGAGTTAGCAAACAGAGCTGTAAACAGGGGAGTTTGAGTGGGAGTTCTGTTGGAGGAAAAGGTATTTGTTTGTGTGTTTGGTTTTGTATTGGTGGTATCTGTATGTGTAGGGGCTTTGTCCTGGGAGAGAAGCTGAGCCCTGATTAGGGGGCGGGGCTTCCCTGACTAGGGGCCCTATAAAGGTAGCAGCCAGTCAGGCAGCGGCACAGGAGCTAGCAAACAGAGCTGTAAACAGGGGAGTTTGAGTGGGAGTTCTGTTGGAGGAGAAGGTATTTGTGTGTGTTTGGTTTTGTATTGGTAGTATCTGTATGTGTCGGGGCTTTGTGCTGGGAGAGAAGCTGAGCCCTGATTAGGGGACGGGGCTTCCCTGACTAGGGGTCCTATAAAGGTTGCAGCCAGTCAGGCAGCGGCACAGGAGCTATCAAACAGAGCTGTAAACAGGGGATTTTGAGTGGGAGTTCTGTTGGAGTAGAAGGTATTTGTGTGTGTTTGGTTTTGTATTGGTAGTATCTGTGTGTGTAGGGGCTTTGTGCTGGGACAGAAGCTGAGCCCTGATTAGGGGGCGGCCTTCACTGACTAGGGGTCCTATAAAGGTAGCAGCCAGTCAGGCAGCGGCACAGACAGCTGCAGCGGCACAGGAGCTAACAAACAGAGCTGTAAACAGGGGAGTTTCAGTGGGAGTTCTGTTGGAGAAGAAGGTATTTGTGTGTGTTTGGTTTTGTATTGGTAGTATCTGTATGTGTAGGGACTTTGTGCTGGGAGAGAAGCTGAGGCCTGATTAGGGGGCGGGGCTTGACTGACTAGGGGTCTTATAAAGGTAGCAGCCAGTCAGGCAGCGGCACAGACAGCTGCAGCGGCACAGGAGCTAGCAAACAGAGCTGTAAACAGGGGAGTTTGAGTGGGAGTTCTGTTGGAGGAGAAGGTATTTGTGTGTGTTTGGATTTGTATTGGTAGTATTTGTATGTGTAGAGGCTTTGTGCTGGGAGAGAAGCTGAGCCCTGATTAGGGGGCGGGGCTTCCCTGACTAGGGGTCCTATAAAGGTAGCAGCCAGTCAGGCAGCGGCACAGGAGCTAGCACACAGAGATGTAAACAGGGGAGTTTGAGTGGGAGTTCTGTTGGAGGAGAAGGTATTTGTGTGTGTTTGGATTTGTATTGGTAGTATTTGTATGTGTAGAGTCTTCGTGCTGGGAGAGAAGCTGAGCCCTGATTAGTGGGCGGGGCTTCCCTGACTAGGGGTCCTATAAAGGTAGCAGCCAGTCAGGCAGCGGCACAGGAGCTAGCAAACAGAGCTGTAAACAGGGGAGTTTGAGTGGGAGTATTGTTGGAGTAGAAGGTATTTGTGTGTGTTTGGTTTTGTATTGGTAGTATCTGTGTGTGTAGGGGCTTTGTGCTGAGACAGAAGCTGAGCCCTGATTAGGGGGCGGGGCTTCACTGACTAGGGGTCCTATAAAGGTAGCAGCCAGTCAGGTAGTGGCACAGACAGCTGCAGCAGCACAGGAGCTAGCAAACAGAGCTGTAAACAGGGGAGTTTGAGTGGGAGTTCTGTTGGAGGAAAAGGTATTTGTGTGTGTGTTTGGTTTTGTATTGGTGGTATCTGTATGTGTAGAGGCTTGGAGGGGCTTTGTGCTGGGAAAGAAGCTGAGCCCTGATTAGTGGGCGGGGCTTCCCTGACTAGGGGTCCTATAAGGTTGCAGCCAGTCAGGCAGCGGCACAGGAGCTATCAAACAGAGCTGTAAACAGGGGAGTTTGAGTGGGAGTTCTGTTGGAGTAGAAGGTATTTGTGTGTGTTTGGTTTTGTATTGGTAGTATCTGTGTGTGTAGGGGCTTTGTGCTAGGACAGAAGCTGAACCCTGATTAGGGGGCGGGGCTTCACTGACTAGGGGTCCTATAAAGGTAGCAGCCAGTCAGGCAGCGGCACAGACAGCTGCAGCGGCACAGGAGCTAGCAAACAGAGCTGTAAACAGGGGAGTTTGAGTGGGAGGAGAAGGTATTTGTGTGTGTTTGATTTTGTATTGTTAGTATCTGTATTTGTAGGGGCTTTGTGCTGGGAGAGAAGCTGAGCCCTGATTAGTGGGCGGGGCTTCCCTGACTAGGGGTCCTATAAAGCTTGCAGCCAGTCAGACAGCGGCACAGGAGCTATCAAACAGAGCTGTAAACAGGGGAGTTTGAGTGGGAGTTCTGTTGGAGGAGAAGATATTTGTGTGTGTTTGGTTTTGTATTGTTAGTATCTGTATGTGTAGGGGCTTTGTGCTGGGAGAGAAGCTGAGCCGTGATTAGGGGGCGGGGCTTCACTGACTAGGGGTTCTATAAAGGTAGCAGCCAGTCAGGCAGCGGCACAGGAGCTAGCAAACAGAGCTGTAAACAGGGGAGTTTGAGTGGGAGTTCTGTTGGAGGAGAAGGTATTTGTGTGTGTTTGGTTTTGTATTGTTAGTATCTGTGTGTGTAGGGGCTTTGTGCTGGGAGAGAAGCTGAGCCGTGATTAGGGGTCGGGGCTTCACTGACTAGGGGTCCAAAAAAGGTATCAGCCAGTCAGGCAGCGGCACAGACAGCTGCAGCGGCACAGGAGCTAGCAAACAGAGCTGTAAACAGGGGAGTTTGAGTGGGAGTTCTGTTGGAGGAGAAGGTATTTGTGTGTTTGGTTTTGTATTGGTGGTATCTGTATGTGTAGGGGCTTTGTCCTGGGAGAGAAGCTGAGCCCTGATTAGGGGGCGGGGCTTCACTGACTAGGGGTCCTATAAAGGTTGCAGCCAGTCAGGCAGCGGCACAGGAGCTATCAAACAGAGCTGTAAACAGGGGAGTTTGAGTGGGAGTTCTGTTGGAGTAGAAGGTATTTGTGTGTGTTTGGTTTTGTATTGGTAGTATCTGTGTGTGTAGGGGCTTTGTGCTGGGAGAGAAGCTGAGCCCTGATTAGGGGGCGGGGCTTCCCTGACTAGGGGCCCTATAAAGGTAGCAGCCAGTCAGGCAGCGGCACAGGAGCTAGCAAACAGAGCTGTAAACAGGGGAGTTTGAGTGGGAGTTCTGTTGGAGGAGAAGGTATTTGTGTGTGTTTGGTTTTGTATTGGTAGTATCTGTATGTGTCGGGGCTTTGTGCTGGGACAGAAGGTGAGCCCTGATTAGGGGCGGGGTCTCACTGACTAGGGGTCCTATAAAGGTAGCAGCCAGTCAAGTAGCGGCACAGACAGCTGCAGCGGCACAGGAGTTAGCAAACAGAGCTGTAAACAGGGGAGTTTGAGTGGGAGTTCTGTTGGAGGAAAAGGTATTTGATTGTGTGTTTGGTTTTGTATTGGTGGTATCTGTATGTGTGGAGGCTTGGAGGGGTTTTGTGCTGGGAGAGAAGCTGAGCCCTGATTAGTGGGCGGGGCTTCCCTGACTACGGGTCCTATAAAGCTTGCAGCCAGTCAGGCAGCGGCACAGGAGCTATCAAACAGAGCTGTAAACAGGGGAGTTTGAGTGGGAGTTCTGTTGGAGGAGAAGGTATTTGTGTGTGTTTGGTTTTGTATTGTTAGTATCTGTATGTGTAGGGGCTTTGTGCTGGGAGAGAAGCTGAGCCCTGATTAGGGGGCGGGGCTTCCCTGACTAGGGGTTCTATAAAGGTAGCAGCCAGTCAGGCAGCGGCACAGGATCTAGCAAACAGAGCTGTAAACAGGGGAGTTTGAGTGGGAGTACTGTTGGTGTAGAAGGTATGTGTGTGTTTGGTTTTGTATTGGTAGTATCTGTGTGTGTAGGGGCTTTGTGCTGGGACAGAAGCTGAGCCCTGATTAGGGGGCGGGGCTTCACTGACTAGGAGTCCTATAAAGCTAGAAGCCAGTCAGGCAGCGGCACAGACAGCTGCAGCGGCACAGGAGCTAGCAAACAGAGCTGTAAACGGGAGTTTGAGTGGGAGTTCTGTTGGAGGAGAAGGTATTTGTGTGTTTGGTTTTGTATTGGTAGTATCTGTATGTTTTGGGGCTTTGTGCTGGGACAGAAGCTGAGCCCTGATTAGTGGGCGGGCTTCCCTGACTAGGGGTCCTATAAAGCTTGCAGCCAGTCAGACAGCGGCACAGGAGCTATCAAACAGAGCTGTAAACAGGGGAGTTTGAGTGGGAGTTCTGTTGGAGGAGAAGGTATTTGTGAGTTTGGTTTTGTATTGGTGGTATCTGTATGTGTAGGGGTTTTGTCCTGGGAGAGAAGCTGAGCCCTGATTAGGGGGCGGGGCTTCCCTGACTAGGGGTCCTATAAAGGTAGCAGCCAGTCAGGCAGCGGCACAGGAGCTAGCAAACAGAGCTGTAAACAGGGGAGTTTGAGTGGGAGTACTGTTGGTGTAGAAGGTATGTGTGTGTTTGGTTTTGTATTGGTAGTATCTGTGTGTGTAGGGGCTTTGTGCTGGGACAGAAGCTGAGCCCTGATTAGGGGGCGGGGCTTTACTGACTATGAGTCCTATAAAGGTAGCAGCCAGTCAGGCAGCGGCACAGACAGCTGCAGCGGCACAGGAGCTAGCAAACAGAGCTGTAAACAGGGGAGTTTGAGTGGGAGTTCTGTTGGAGGAGAAGGTATTTGTGTGTTTGGTTTTGTATTGGTGGTATCTGTATGTGTAGGGGCTTTGTCCTGGGAGAGAAGCTGAGCCCTGATTAGGGGGCGGGGCTTCCCTGACTAGGGGTCCTATAAAGGTAGCAGCCAGTCAGGCAGCGGCACAGGAGCTCGCAAACAGAGATGTAAACAGGGGAGTTTGAGTGGGAGTTCTGTTGGAGGAGAAGGTATTTGTGTGTGTTTGGATTTGTATTGGTAGTATTTGTATGTGTAGAGGCTTTGTGCTGGGAGAGAAGCTGAGCCCTGATTAGGGGGCGGGACTTCCCTGACTAGGGGTCCTATAAAGGTAGCAGCCAATCAGGCAGCGGCACAGACAGCTGCAGCGGCACAGGAGCTAGCAAACAGAGCTGTAAACAGGGGAGTTTGAGTGGGAGTTCTGTTGGAGGAGAAGGTATTTGTGTGTGTTTGGTTTTGTATTGGTGGTATCTGTATGTGTAGGGGCTTTGTGCTGGGAGAGAAGCTGAGCCGAGATTAGGGGGCGGGGCTTCACTGACTAGGTGTCCTATAAAGGTATCAGCCAGTCAGGCAGCGGCACAGACAGCTGCAGCGGCACAGGAGCTAGCACACAGATATGTAAACAGGGGAGTTTGAGTGGGAGTTCTGTTGGTGGAGAAGGTATTTGTGTGTGTGTTTGGTTTTGTATTGGTAGTATCTGTATGTTTTGGGGCTTTGTGCTGGGAGAGAAGATGAGCCCTGATTAGGGGGCGGGGCTTCCCTGACTAGGCGTCCTATAAAGGTAGCAGCCAGTCAGGCAGCGGCACAGGAGCTAGCAAACAGAGCTGTAAACAGGGGAGTTTGAGTGGGAGTTCTTTTGGAGGAGAAGGTATTTGTGTGTGTTTGGTTTTGTATTGGTGGTATCTGTATGTGTGGAGGCTTGGAGGGGCTTTGTGCTGGGAGAGAAGCTCAGCCCTGATTAGTGGGCGGGGCTTCCCTGACTAGGGGTCCTATAAAGCTTGCAGCCTGTCAGACAGCGGCACAGACAGCTGCAGCGGCACAGGAGCTAGCAAACAGAGCTGTAAACGGGGAGTTTGAGTGGGAGGAGAAGGTATTTGTGTGTGTGTTTGGTTTTGTATTGGTGGTATCTGTATGTGTAGAGGCTTGGAGGGGCTTTGTGCTGGGAAAGAAGATGAACCCTGATTAGGGGGCGGGGCTTCACTGACTAGGGGTCCTATAAAGGTAGCAGCCAGTCAGACAGCGGCACAGACAGCTGCAGCGGCACAGGAGCTAGCAAACAGAGCTGTAAACGGGGAGTTTGAGTGGGAGGAGAAGGTATTTGTGTGTGTTTGGTTTTGTATTGTTAGTATCTGTATGTGTAGGGGCTTTGTGCTGGGAGAGAAGCTGAGCCCTGACTAGGGGGCGGGGCTTCACTGACTAGGGGTCCTAAAAAGGTATCAGCCAGTCACGCAGCGGCACAGACAGCTGCATCGGCACAGGAGCTAGCAAACAGAGCTGTAAAGAGGGGATTTTGAGTGGGAGTTCTGTTGGAGGAGAAGGTATTTGTGTGTGTTTGGTTCTGTATTGGTAGTATCTGTGTGTGTAGGGGCTTTGTGCTGAGACAGAAGCTGAGCCCTGATTGGGGGGCGGGGCTTCACTGACTAGGGGTCCTATGAAGGTAGCAGCCAGTCAGGTAGCGGCACAGACAGCTGCAGCAGCACAGGAGCTAGCAAACAGAGCTGTAAACAGGGGAGTTTGAGCGGGAGTTCTTTTGGAGGAGAAGGTATTTGTGTGTGTTTGGTTTTGTATTGTTAGTATCTGTATGTGTAGGGGCTTTGTGCTGGGAGAGAAGCTGAGCCCTGATTAGGGGGCGGGGCTTCCCTGACTAGGGGTCCTATAAAGGTAGCAGCCAGTCAGGCAGCGGCACAGGAGCTAGCAAACAGAGCTGTAAACAGGGGAGTTTGAGTGGCAGTTCTGTTGGAGGAGAAGGTATTTGTGTGTGTTTTTGTATTGGTAGTATCTGTATGTGTAGGGGCTTTGTGCTGGGAGAGAAGCTGAGCCGAGATTAGGGGGCGGGGCTTCACTGACTAGGGGTCCTATAAAGGTCGCAGCCAGTCAGGCAGCGGCACAGACAGCTGCAGCGGCACAGGAGCTAGCACACAGATATGTAAACAGGGGAGTTTGAGTGGGAGTTCTGTTGGTGGAGAAGGTATTTGTGTGTGTGTTTGGTTTTGTATTGGTAGTATCTGTATGTTTTGGGGCTTTGTGCTGGGAGAGAAGATGAGCCCTGATTAGGGGGCGGGGCTTCCATGACTAGGGGTCCTATAAAGGTAGCAGCCAGTCAGGCAGCGGCACAGACAGCTGCAGCGGCACAGGAGCTAGCAAACAGAGCTGTAAACAGGGGAGTTTGAGTGGGAGTTCTGTTGGAGTAGAAGGTATTTGTGTGTGTTTGGATTTGTATTGGTAGTATCTGTGTGTGTAGGGGCTTTGTGCTGGGAGAGAAGCTGAGCCCTTATTAGGGGGCGGGGCTTCCCTGACTAGGGGTCCTATAAAGGTAGCAGCCAGTCAGGCAGCGGCACAGGAGCTAGCAAACAGAGCTGTAAACAGGGGAGTTTGAGTGGGAGTTCTGTTGGAGGAGAAGGTATTTGTGTGTGTTTTTGTATTGGTAGTATCTGTATGTGTAGGGGCTTTGTGCTGGGAGAGAAGCTGAGCCCTGATTAGGGGCCGGGGCTTCACTGACTAGGGGTCCTATAAAGGTATCAGCCAATCAGGCAGCCGCACAGACAGCTGCAGCGGCACAGGAGCTAGCAAACAGAGCTGTAAACAGGGGAGTTTGAGTGGGAGTTCTGTTGGAGGAGAATGTATTTGTGTGTGTTTGGTTTTGTATTGTTAGTATCTGTATGTGTAGAGGCTTGGAGGGGCTTTGTGCTGGGAAAGAAGCTGAGCCCTGATTAGTGGGCGGGGCTTCCCTGACTAGGGGTCCTATAAGGTTGCAGCCAGTCAGGCAGCGGCACAGGAGCTATCGAACAGAGCTGTAAACAGGGGAGTTTGAGTGGGAGTTCTGTTGGAGGAGAAGGTATTTGTGTGTGTTTGGTTTTCTATTGGTAGTATCTGTATGTGTAGAGGCTTTGTGCTGGGCCAGAAGATGAGCCCTGATTAGTGGGCGGGGCCTCACTGACTAGGGGTCCTATAAAGGTAGCAGCCAGTCAAGGAGCGGCACAGACAGCTGCAGCGGCACAGGAGCTGGCAAACAGAGCTGTAAACAGGGGAGTTTGAGTGGGAGTTCTGTTGGAGGAAAAGGTATTTGTGTGTGTGTTTGGTTTTGTATTGGTGGTATCTGTATGTGTGGAGGCTTGGAGGGGCTTTGTGCTGGGAGAGAAGCTAAGCCCTGATTAGTGGGCGGGGCTTCCCTGACTAGGGGTCCTATAAAGCTTGCAGCCAGTCAGGCAGCGGCACAGGAGCTATCAAACAGAGCTGTAAACAGGGGAGTTTGAGTGGGAGTTCTGTTGGAGTAGAAGGTATTTGTGTGTGTTTGGTTTTGTATTGGTAGTATATGTGTGTGTAGGGGCTTTGTGCTGGGAGAGAAGCTGAGCCCTGATTAGGGGGCGGGGCTTCCCTGACTAGGTGTCCTATAAAGGTTGCAGCCAGTCAGGCAGCGGCACAGGAGCTATCAAACAGAGCTGTAAACAGGGGAGTTTGAGTGGGAGTTCTGTTGGAGTAGAAGGTATTTGTGTGTGTTTGGTTTTGTATTGGTAGTATATGTGTGTGTAGGGGCTTTGTGCTGAGACAGAAGCTGAGCCCTGATTGGGGGGCGGGGCTTCACTGACTAGGGGTCCTATGAAGGTAGCAGCCAGTCAGGTAGCGGCACAGACAGCTGCAGCAGCACAGGAGCTAGCAAACAGAGCTGTAAACAGGGGAGTTTGAGTGGGAGTTCTGTTGGAGGAGAAGGTATTTGTGTGTGTTTTTGTATTGGTAGTATCTGTATGTGTAGGGGCTTTGTGCTGGGAGAGAAGCTGAGCCCTGATTAGGGGCCGGGGCTTCACTGACTAGGGGTCCTATAAAGGTATCAGCCAATCAGGCAGCCGCACAGACAGCTGCAGCGGCACAGGAGCTAGCAAACAGAGCTGTAAACAGGGGAGTTTGAGTGGGAGTTCTGTTGGAGGAGAAGGTATTTGTGTGTGTTTGGTTTTGTATTGTTAGTATCTGTATGTGTAGAGGCTTGGAGGGGCTTTGTGCTGGGAAAGAAGCTGAGCCCTGATTAGTGGGCGGGGCTTCCCTGACTAGGGGTCCTATAAGGTTGCAGCCAGTCAGGCAGCGGCACAGGAGCTATCGAACAGAGCTGTAAACAGGGGAGTTTGAGTGGGAGTTCTGTTGGAGGAGAAGGTATTTGTGTGTGTTTGGTTTTCTATTGGTAGTATCTGTATGTGTAGAGGCTTTGTGCTGGGCCAGAAGATGAGCCCTGATTAGTGGGCGGGGCCTCACTGACTAGGGGTCCTATAAAGGTAGCAGCCAGTCAAGGAGCGGCACAGACAGCTGCAGCGGCACAGGAGCTGGCAAACAGAGCTGTAAACAGGGGAGTTTGAGTGGGAGTTCTGTTGGAGGAAAAGGTATTTGTGTGTGTGTTTGGTTTTGTATTGGTGGTATCTGTATGTGTGGAGGCTTGGAGGGGCTTTGTGCTGGGAGAGAAGCTGAGCCCTGATTAGTGGGCGGGGCTTCCCTGACTAGGGGTCCTATAAAGCTTGCAGCCAGTCAGGCAGCGGCACAGGAGCTATCAAACAGAGCTGTAAACAGGGGAGTTTGAGTGGGAGTTCTGTTGGAGTAGAAGGTATTTGTGTGTGTTTGGTTTTGTATTGGTAGTATATGTGTGTGTAGGGGCTTTGTGCTGGGAGAGAAGCTGAGCCCTGATTAGGGGGCGGGGCTTCCCTGACTAGGTGTCCTATAAAGGTTGCAGCCAGTCAGGCAGCGGCACAGGAGCTATCAAACAGAGCTGTAAACAGGGGAGTTTGAGTGGGAGTTCTGTTGGAGTAGAAGGTATTTGTGTGTGTTTGGTTTTGTATTGGTAGTATATGTGTGTGTAGGGGCTTTGTGCTGGGAGAGAAGCTGAGCCCTGATTAGGGGGCGGGGCTTCCCTGACTAGGGGTCCTATAAAGGTAGCAGCCAGTCAGGCAGCGGCACAGGAGCTAGCAAACAGAGATGTAAACAGGGGAGTTTGAGTGGGAGTTCTGTTGGAGGAGAAGGTATTTGTGTGTCTTTGGATTTGTATTGGTAGTATTTGTATGTGTAGAGGCTTTGTGCTGGGAGAGAAGCTGAGCCCTGATTAGGGGGCGGGACTTCCCTGACTAGGGGTCCTATAAAGGTAGCAGCCAGTCAGGCAGCGGCACAGGAGCTAGCAAACAGAGCTGTAAACAGGGGAGTTTGAGTGGGAGTTCTGTTGGAGGAGAAGGTATTTGTGTGTGTGCTTGGTTTTGTATTGGTAGTATCTGTATGTGCAGGGGCTTTGTGCTGGGAGAGAAGCTGAGCCCTGATTAGGGGGCGGGGCTTCCCTGACTAGGGGTCCTATAAAGGTAGCAGCCAGTCAGGCAGCGGCACAGGAGCTAGCAAACAGAGCTGTAAACAGGGGAGTTTGAGTGGGAGTTCTGTTGGAGGAGAAGGTATTCGTGTGTGTTTGGTTTTGTATTGGTGGTATCTGTATGTGTAGGGGCTTTGTGCTGGGAGAGAAGCTGAGCCCAGATTAGGGGGCGGGGCTTCACTGACTAGGGGTCCAAAAAAGATATCAGCCAGTCAGGCAGCGGCACAGACAGCTGCAGCGGCACAGGAGCTAGCAAACAGAGCTGTAAACAGGGGAGTTTGAGTGGGAGTTCTTTTGGAGGAGAAGGTATTTGTGTGTGTTTGGTTTTGTATTGGTAGTATCTGTATGTGTAGGGGCTTTGTGTTGGGAGAGAAGCTGAGCCCTGATTAGGGGGCGGGGCTTCCCTGACTAGGTGTCCTATAAAGGTAGCAGCCAGTCAGGCAGCGGCACAGGAGCTAGCAAACAGAGATGTAAACAGGGGAGTTTGAGTGGGAGTTCTGTTGGAGGAGAAGGTATTTGTGTGTCTTTGGATTTGTATTGGTAGTATTTGTATGTGTAGAGGCTTTGTGCTGGGAGAGAAGCTGAGCCCTGATTAGGGGGCGGGACTTCCCTGACTAGGGGTCCTATAAAGGTAGCAGCCAATCAGGCAGCGGCACAGACAGCTGCAGCGGCACAGGAGCTAGCAAACAGAGCTGTAAACAGGGGAGTTTGAGTGGGAGTTCTGTTGGAGGAGAAGGTATTTGTGTGTGTTTGGTTTTGTATTGGTGGTATCTGTGTGTGTAGGGGCTTTGTGCTGGGAGAGAAGCTGAGCCCTGATTAGGGGGCGGGGCTTCCCTGACTAGGGGTCCTATAAAGGTAGCAGCTAGTCAGGCAGTGGCACAGGAGCTAGCAAACAGAGCTGTAAACAGGGGAGTTTGAGTGGGAGTTCTGTTGGAGGAGAAGGTATTTGTGTGTGTGTTTGGTTTTGTATTGGTAGTATCTGTATGTGTAGGGGCTTTGTGCTGGGAGAGAAGCTGAGCCGTGATTAGGGGGCGGGGTTTCACTGACTAGGGGTCCTATAAAGGTATCAGCCAGTCAGGCAGCGGCACAGACAGCTGCAGCGGCACAGGAGCTAGGAAACAGAGCTGTAAACAGGGGAGTTTGAGTGGGAGTTCTTTTGGAGGAGAAGGTATTTGTGGGTGTTTGGTTTTGAATTGGTAGTATCTGTATGTGCAGGGGCTTTGTGCTGGGAGAGAAGCTGAGCAGTGATTAGGGGGCGGGGCTTCCCTGACTAGGGGTCCTATAAAGGTTGCAGCCAGTCAGGCAGCGGCACAGGAGCTATCAAACAGAGCTGTAAACAGGGGAGTTTGAGTGGGAGTTCTGTTGGAGGAGAAGGTATTTGTGTGTTTTTGGATTTGTATTGGTAGTATTTGTATGTGTAGAGGCTTTGTGCTGGGAGAGAAGCTGAGCCCTGATTAGGGGGCGGGGCTTCCCTGACTAGGGGTCCTATAAAGGTAGCAGCCAGTCAGGCAGCGGCACAGGAGCTAGCAAACAGAGCTGTAAACAGGGGAGTTTGAGTGGGAGTTCTGTTGGAGGAGAAGGTATTTGTGTGTGTTTGGTTTTGTATTGGTGGTATCTGTGTGTGTAGGGGCTTTGTGCTGGGAGAGAATCTGAGCCCTGATTAGGGGGCGGGGCTTCCCTGACTAGGGGTCCTATAAAGGTAGCAGCTAGTCAGGCAGCGGCACAGGAGCTAGCAAACAGAGCTGTAAACAGGGGAGTTTGAGTGGGAGTTCTTTTGGAGGAGAAGGTATTTGTGGGTGTTTGGTTTTGAATTGGTAGTATCTGTATGTGCAGGGGCTTTGTGCTGGGAGAGAAGCTGAGCCCTGATTAGGGGGCGGGGCTTCCCTGACTAGGGGTCCTATAAAGGTTGCAGCCAGTCAGGCAGCGGCACAGGAGCTAGCAAACAGAGCTGTAAACAGGGGAGTTTGAGTGGGAGTTCTGTTGGAGGAAAAGGTATTTGTGTGTGTGTTTGGTTTTGTATTGGTGGTATCTGTATGTGTGGAGGCTTGGAGGGGCTTTGTGCTGGGAGAGAAGCTGAGCCCTGATTAGTGGGCGGGGCTTCCCTGACTAGGGGTCCTATAAAGCTTGCAGCCAGTCAGGCAGCGGCACAGACAGCTGCAGCGGCACAGGAGCTAGCAAACAGAGCTGTAAACAGGGGAGTTTGAGTGGGAGTTCTGTTGGAGGAGAAGGTATTTGTGTGTTTGGTTTTGTATTGGTGGTATCTGTATGCGTAGGGGCTTTGTCCTGGGAGAGAAGCTGAGCCCTGATTAGGGGGCGGGGCTTCCCTGACTAGGTGTCCTATAAAGGTTGCAGCCAGTCAGGCAGCGGCACAGGAGCTATCAAACAGAGCTGTAAACAGGGGAGTTTGAGTGGGAGTTCTGTTGGAGTAGAAGGTATTTGTGTGTGTTTGGTTTTGTATTGGTAGTATCTATGTGTGTAGGGGCTTTGTGCTGGGAGAGAAGCTGAGCCCTGATTAGGGGGCGGGGCTTCCCTGACTAGGGGTCCTATAAAGGTAGCAGCCAGTCAGGCAGCGGCACAGGAGCTAGCAAACAGAGATGTAAACAGGGGAGTTTGAGTGGGAGTTCTGTTGGAGGAGAAGGTATTTGTGTGTCTTTGGATTTGTATTGGTAGTATTTGTATGTGTAGAGGCTTTGTGCTGGGAGAGAAGCTTAGCCCTGATTAGGGGGCGGGACTTCCCTGACTAGGGGTCCTATAAAGGTAGCAGCCAGTCAGGCAGCGGCACAGGAGCTAGCAAACAGAGCTGTAAACAGGGGAGTTTGAGTGGGAGTTCTGTTGGAGGAGAAGGTATTTGTGTGTGTGCTTGGTTTTGTATTGGTAGTATCTGTATGTGCAGGGGCTTTGTGCTGGGAGAGAAGCTGAGCCCTGATTAGGGGGCGGGGCTTCCCTGACTAGGGGTCCTATAAAGGTAGCAGCCAGTCAGACAGCGGCACAGGAGCTAGCAAACAGAGCTGTAAACAGGGGAGTTTGAGTGGGAGTTCTGTTGGAGGAGAAGGTATTTGTGTGTGTTTGGTTTTGTATTGGTGGTATCTGTATGTGTAGGGGCTTTGTGCTGGGAGAGAAGCTGAGCCCAGATTAGGGGGCGGGGCTTCACTGACTAGGGGTCCAAAAAAGATATCAGCCAGTCAGGCAGCGGCACAGACAGCTGCAGCGGCACAGGAGCTAGCAAACAGAGCTGTAAACAGGGGAGTTTGAGTGGGAGTTCTTTTGGAGGAGAAGGTATTTGTGTGTGTTTGGTTTTGTATTGGTAGTATCTGTATGTGTAGGGGCTTTGTGTTGGGAGAGAAGCTGAGCCCTGATTAGGGGGCGGGGCTTCCCTGACTAGGTGTCCTATAAAGGTTGCAGCCAGTCAGGCAGCGGCACAGGAGCTATCAAACAGAGCTGTAAACAGGGGAGTTTGAGTGGGAGTTCTGTTGGAGTAGAAGGTATTTGTGTGTGTTTGGTTTTGTATTGGTAGTATCTGTGTGTGTAGGGGCTTTGTGCTGGGAGAGAAGCTGAGCCCTGATTAGGGGGCGGGGCTTCCCTGACTAGGGGTCCTATAAAGGTAGCAGCCAGTCAGGCAGCGGCACAGGAGCTAGCAAACAGAGCTGTAAACAGGGGAGTTTGAGTGGGAGTTCTGTTGGAGGAGAAGGTATTTGTGTGTGTTTGGTTTTGTATTGGTGGTATCTGTGTGTGTAGGGGCTTTGTGCTGGGAGAGAAGCTGAGCCCTGATTAGGGGGCGGGGCTTCCCTGACTAGGGGTCCTATAAAGGTAGCAGCTAGTCAGGCAGCGGCACAGGAGCTAGCAAACAGAGCTGTAAACAGGGGAGTTTGAGTGGGAGTTCTGTTGGAGGAGAAGGTATTCGTGTGTGTGTTTGGTTTTGTATTGGTAGTATCTGTATGTGTAGGGGCTTTGTGCTGGGAGAGAAGCTGAGCCGTGATTAGGGGGCGGGGCTTCACTGACTAGGGGTCCTATAAAGGTATCAGCCAGTCAGGCAGCGGCACAGACAGCTGCAGCGGCACAGGAGCTAGGAAACAGAGCTGTAAACAGGGGAGTTTGAGTGGGAGTTCTTTTGGAGGAGAAGGTATTTGTGGGTGTTTGGTTTTGAATTGGTAGTATCTGTATGTGCAGGGGCTTTGTGCTGGGAGAGAAGCTGAGCAGTGATTAGGGGGCGGGGCTTCCCTGACTAGGGGTCCTATAAAGGTTGCAGCCAGTCAGGCAGCGGCACAGGAGCTATCAAACAGAGCTGTAAACAGGGGAGTTTGAGTGGGAGTTCTGTTGGAGGAGAAGGTATTTGTGTGTTTTTGGATTTGTATTGGTAGTATTTGTATGTGTAGAGGATTTGTGCTGGGAGAGAAGCTGAGCCCTGATTAGGGGGCGGGGCTTCCCTGACTAGGGGTCCTATAAAGGTAGCAGCCAGTCAGGCAGCGGCACAGGAGCTAGCAAACAGAGCTGTAAACAGGGGAGTTTGAGTGGGAGTTCTTTTGGAGGAGAAGGTATTTGTGGGTGTTTGGTTTTGTATTCGTGGTATCTGTGTGTGTAGGGGCTTTGTGCTGGGAGAGAATCTGAGCCCTGATTAGGGGGCGGGGCTTCCCTGACTAGGGGTCCTATAAAGGTAGCAGCTAGTCAGGCAGCGGCACAGGAGCTAGCAAACAGAGCTGTAAACAGGGGAGTTTGAGTGGGAGTTCTTTTGGAGGAGAAGGTATTTGTGGGTGTTTGGTTTTGAATTGGTAGTATCTGTATGTGCAGGGGCTTTGTGCTGGGAGAGAAGCTGAGCCCTGATTAGGGGGCGGGGCTTCCCTGACTAGGGGTCCTATAAAGGTTGCAGCCAGTCAGGCAGC
Source organism: Lepidochelys olivacea (assembly GCF_965140295.1). Classification (NCBI taxonomy): domain Eukaryota; kingdom Metazoa; phylum Chordata; order Testudines; family Cheloniidae; genus Lepidochelys; species Lepidochelys olivacea. The sequence goes on from NC_140428.1 coordinate 4,952,694, forward strand.
GGCACAGGAGCTATCAAACAGAGCTGTAAACAGGGGAGTTTGAGTGGGAGTTCTGTTGGAGGAGAAGGTATTTGTGTGTGTGCTTGGTTTTGTATTGGTAGTATCTGTATGTGCAGGGGCTTTGTGCTGGGAGAGAAGCTGAGCCCTGATTAGGGGGCGGGGCTTCCCTGACTAGGGGTCCTATAAAGGTAGCAGCCAGTCAGGCAGCGGCACAGGAGCTAGCAAACAGAGCTGTAAACAGGGGAGTTTGAGTGGGAGTTCTGTTGGAGGAGAAGGTATTTGTGTGTGTTTGGTTTTGTATTGGTGGTATCTGTATGTGTAGGGGCTTTGTGCTGGGAGAGAAGCTGAGCCCAGATTAGGGGGCGGGGCTTCACTGACTAGGGGTCCAAAAAAGATATCAGCCAGTCAGGCAGCGGCACAGACAGCTGCAGCGGCACAGGAGCTAGCAAACAGAGCTGTTAACAGGGGAGTTTGAGTGGGAGTTCTTTTGGAGGAGAAGGTATTTGTGTGTGTTTGGTTTTGTATTGGTAGTATCTGTATGTGTAGGGGCTTTGTGTTGGGAGAGAAGCTGAGCCCTGATTAGGGGGCGGGGCTTCCCTGACTAGGGGTCCTATAAAGGTAGCAGCCAGTCAGGCAGCGGCACAGGAGCTAGCAAACAGAGATGTAAACAGGGGAGTTTGAGTGGGAGTTCTGTTGGAGGAGAAGGTATTTGTGTGCGTTTGGTTTTGTATTGGTAGTATTTGTATGTGTCGGGGCTTTGTGCTGGGAGAGAAGCTGAGCCGTGATTAGGGGGCGGGGCTTCCCTGACTAGGGGTCCTATAAAGGTAGCAGCCAAGCAGGCAGCGGCACAGACAGCTGCAGCGGCACAGGAGCTAGCAAACAGCGCTGTAAACAGGGGAGTTTGAGTGGGAGTTCTGTTGAAGGAGAAGATATTTGTGTGTGTTTGGTTTTGTATAGGTGGTATCTGTATGTGTAGGGGCTTTGTGTTGGGAGAGAAGCTGAGCCCTGATTAGGGGGCGGGGCTTCCCTGACTAGGGGTCCTATAAAGCTTGCAGCCAGTCAGGCAGCGGCACAGGAGCTAGCAAACAGAGCTGTAAACAGGGGAGTTTGAGTGGGAGTTCCGTTGGAGTAGAAGGTATTTGTGTGTGTTTGGTTTTGTATTGGTAGTATCTGTATGTGTAGGGGCTTTGTGCTGGGACAGAACATGAGCCCTGATTAGGGGGCGGAGCCTCATTGACTAGGGGTCCTATAAAGGTAGCAGCCAGTCAGGTAGCGGCACAGACAGCTGCAGCGGCACAGGAGCTAGCAAACAGAGCTGTAAACAGGGGAGTTTGAGTGGGAGTTCTGTTGGAGGAAAAGGTATTTGTGTGTGTGTTTGGTTTTGTATTGGTGGTATCTGTATGTGTAGAGGCTTGGAGGGTCTTTGTGCTGGGAGAGAAGCTGAGCCCTGATTAGGGGGCGGGGCTTCCCTGGGTAGGGGTCCTATAAAGGTAGCAGCCAGTCAGGCAGCGGCACAGGAGCTAGCAAACAGAGCTGTAAACAGGGGAGTTTGAGTGGGAGTTCTGTTGGAGGAGAAGGTACTTGTGTGTGTTTGGTTTTGTATTGGTGGTATCTGTATGTGCAGGGGCTTTGTGCTGGGACAGAAGCTGAGCCCTGATTAGGGGGCAGGGCTTCCCTGACTAGGTGTCCTATAAAGGTTGCAGCCAGTCAGGCAGCGGCACAGGAGCTAGCAAACAGAGCTGTAAACAGGGGAGTTTGAGTGGGAGTTCTGTTGGAGTAGAAGGTATTTGTGGGTGTTTGGTTTTGTATTGGTAGTATCTGTATGTGCAGGGACTTTGTGCTGGGAGAGAAGCTGAGCCGTGATTAGGGGGCGGGGCTTCCCTGACTAGGGGTCCTATAAAGGTAGCAGCCAATCAGGCAGCGGCACAGACAGCTGCATCGGCACAGGAGCTAGCAAACAGAGCTGTAAACAGGGGAGTTTGAGTGGGAGTTCTGTTGAAGGAGAAGGTATTTGTGTGTGTTTGGTTTTGTATAGGTGGTATCTGTATGTGTAGGGGCTTGTGTTGGGAGAGAAGCTGAGCCCTGATTAGGGGGCGGGGCTTCCCTGACTAGGGGTCCTATAAAGCTTGCAGCCAGTCAGGCAGCGGCACAGGCGCTATCAAACAGAGCTGTAAACAGGGGAGTTTGAGTGGGAGTTCTGTTGGAGGAGAAGGTATTTGTGTGTGTTTGGATTTGTATTGGTAGTATTTGTATGTGTAGAGGCTTTGTGCTGGGAGAGAAGCTGAGCCCTGATTAGGGGGCGGGGCTTCCCTGACTAGGGGTCCTATAAAGGTAGCAGCTAGTCAGGCAGCGGCACAGGAGCTAGCAAACAGAGCTGTAAACAGGGGAGTTTGAGTGGGAGTTCTGTTGGAGGAGAAGGTATTTGTGTGTGTGTTTGGTTTTGTATTGGTAGTATCTGTATGTGTAGGGGCTTTGTGCTGGGAGAGAAGCTGAGCCGTGATTAGGGGGCGGGGCTTCACTGACTAGGGGTCCAAAAAAGGTATCAGCCAGTCAGGCAGCGGCACAGACAGCTGCAGCGGCACAGGAGCTAGGAAACAGAGCTGTAAACAGGGTAGTTTGAGTGGGAGTTCTGTTGGAGGAGAAGGTATTTGTGGGTGTTTGGTTTTGTATTGGTAGTATCTGTATGTGCAGGGGCTTTGTGCTGGGAGAGAAGCTGAGCCCTGATTAGGGGGCGGGGCTTCCCTGACTAGGGGTCCTATAAAGGTAGCAGCCAGTCAGGCAGCGGCACAGGAGCTAGCAAACAGAGCTGTAAACAGGGGAGTTTGAGTGGGAGTTCTGTTGGAGGAGAAGGTATTTGTGTGTGTTTGGTTTTGTATTGGTGGTATCTGTGTGTGTAGGGGCTTTGTGCTGGGAGAGAAGCTGAGCCCTGATTAGGGGGCGGGGCTTCCCTGACTAGGGGTCCTATAAAGGTAGCAGCTAGTCAGGCAGCGGCACAGGAGCTAGCAAACAGAGCTGTAAACAGGGGAGTTTGAGTGGGAGTTCTGTTGGAGGAGAAGGTATTTGTGTGTGTGTTTGGTTTTGTATTGGTAGTATTTGTATGTGTAGGGGCTTTGTGCTGGGAGAGAAGCTGAGCCGTGATTAGGGGGCGGGGCTTCACTGACTAGGGGTCCAAAAAGGTATCAGCCAGTCAGGCAGCGGCACAGACAGCTGCAGCGGCACAGGAGCTAGGAAACAGAGCTGTAAACAGGGGAGTTTGAGTGGGAGTTCTGTTGGAGGAGAAGGTATTTGTGTGTGTGTTATGTTTTGTATTGGTAGTATCTGTATGTGCAGGGGCTTTGTGCTGGGAGAGAAGCTGAGCCCTGATTAGGGGGCGGGGCTTCCCTGACTAGGGGTCCTATAAGGTTGCAACCAGTCAGGCAGCGGCACAGGAGCTAGCAAACAGAGCTGTAAACAGGGGAGTTTGAGTGGGAGTTCTGTTGGAGTAGAAGGTATTTGTGTGTCTTTGGTTTTGTATTGGTAGTATCTGTGTGTGTAGGGGCTTTGTGCTGGGAGAGAAGCTGAGCCCTGATTAGGGGGCGGGCCTTCCCTGACAAGGGGTCCTATAAAGGTAGCAGTCAGTCAGGCAGCGGCACAGACAGCTGCAGCGGCACAGGAGCTAGCAAACAGAGCTGTAAACAGGGGAGTTTGAGTGGGAGTTCTGTTGGAGGAGAAGGTATTTGTGGGTGTTTGGTTTTGTATTGGTAGTATCTGTATGTGCAGGGACTTTGTGCTGGGAGAGAAGCTGAGCCGTGATTAGGGGGCGGGGCTTCCCTGACTAGGGGTCCTATAAAGGTAGCAGCCAATCAAGCAGCGGCACAGACAGCTGCATCGGCACAGGAGCTAGCAAACAGAGCTGTAAACAGGGGAGTTTGAGTGGGAGTTCTGTTGAAGGAGAAGGTATTTGTGTGTGTTTGGTTTTGTATAGGTGGTATCTGTATGTGTAGGGGCTTGTGTTGGGAGAGAAGCTGAGCCCTGATTAGGGGGCGGGGCTTCCCTGACTAGGGGTCCTATAAAGCTTGCAGCCAGTCAGGCAGCGGCACAGGCGCTATCAAACAGAGCTGTAAACAGGGGAGTTTGAGTGGGAGTTCTGTTGGAGGAGAAGGTATTTGTGTGTGTTTGGATTTGTATTGGTAGTATTTGTATGTGTAGAGGCTTTGTGCTGGGAGAGAAGCTGAGCCCTGATTAGGGGGCGGGGCTTCCCTGACTAGGGGTCCTATAAAGGTAGCAGCTAGTCAGGCAGCGGCACAGGAGCTAGCAAACAGAGCTGTAAACAGGGGAGTTTGAGTGGGAGTTCTGTTGGAGGAGAAGGTATTTGTGTGTGTGTTTGGTTTTGTATTGGTAGTATCTGTATGTGTAGGGGCTTTGTGCTGGGAGAGAAGCTGAGCCGTGATTAGGGGGCGGGGCTTCACTGACTAGGGGTCCAAAAAAGGTATCAGCCAGTCAGGCAGCGGCACAGACAGCTGCAGCGGCACAGGAGCTAGGAAACAGAGCTGTAAACAGGGTAGTTTGAGTGGGAGTTCTGTTGGAGGAGAAGGTATTTGTGGGTGTTTGGTTTTGTATTGGTAGTATCTGTATGTGCAGGGGCTTTGTGCTGGGAGAGAAGCTGAGCCCTGATTAGGGGGCGGGGCTTCCCTGACTAGGGGTCCTATAAAGGTAGCAGCCAGTCAGGCAGCGGCACAGGAGCTAGCAAACAGAGCTGTAAACAGGGGAGTTTGAGTGGGAGTTCTGTTGGAGGAGAAGGTATTTGTGTGTGTTTGGTTTTGTATTGGTGGTATCTGTGTGTGTAGGGGCTTTGTGCTGGGAGAGAAGCTGAGCCCTGATTAGGGGGCGGGGCTTCCCTGACTAGGGGTCCTATAAAGGTAGCAGCTAGTCAGGCAGCGGCACAGGAGCTAGCAAACAGAGCTGTAAACAGGGGAGTTTGAGTGGGAGTTCTGTTGGAGGAGAAGGTATTTGTGTGTGTGTTTGGTTTTGTATTGGTAGTATTTGTATGTGTAGGGGCTTTGTGCTGGGAGAGAAGCTGAGCCGTGATTAGGGGGCGGGGCTTCACTGACTAGGGGTCCAAAAAGGTATCAGCCAGTCAGGCAGCGGCACAGACAGCTGCAGCGGCACAGGAGCTAGGAAACAGAGCTGTAAACAGGGGAGTTTGAGTGGGAGTTCTGTTGGAGGAGAAGGTATTTGTGTGTGTGTTATGTTTTGTATTGGTAGTATCTGTATGTGCAGGGGCTTTGTGCTGGGAGAGAAGCTGAGCCCTGATTAGGGGGCGGGGCTTCCCTGACTAGGGGTCCTATAAGGTTGCAACCAGTCAGGCAGCGGCACAGGAGCTAGCAAACAGAGATGTAAACAGGGGAGTTTGAGTGGGAGTTCTGTTGGAGGAGAAGGTATTTGTGTGTGTTTGGATTTGTATTGGTAGTATTTGTATGTGTAGAGGCTTTGTGCTGGAGAGAAGCTGAGCCCTGATTAGGGGGCGGGGCTTCCCTGACTAGGGGTCCTATAAAGGTAGCAGCCAGTCAGGCAGCGGCACAGGAGCTAGCAAACAGAGCTGTAAACAGGGGAGTTTGAGTGGGAGTTCTGTTGGAGGAGAAGGTATTTGTGTGTGTTTGGTTTTGTATTGGTGGTATCTGTGTGTGCAGGGGCTTTGTGCTGGGAGAGAAGCTGAGCCCTGATTAGGGGGCGGGGCTTCCCTGACTAGGGGTCCTATAAAGGTTGCAGCCAGTCAGGCAGCGGCACAGGAGCTAGCAAACAGAGCTGTAAACAGGGGAGTTTGAGTTGGAGTTCTGTTGGAGTAGAATGTATTCGTGTGTGTTTGGTTTTGTATTGGTAGTATCTGTATGTGTAGGGGCTTTGTGCAGGGACAGAAGATGAGCCCAGATTAGGGGGCGGGGCTTCCCTGACTAGAGGTCCTATAAAGGTTGCAGCCAGTCAGGCAGCGGCACAGGAGCTATCAAACAGAGCTGTAAACAGGGGAGTTTGAGTGGGAGTTCTGTTGGAGTAGAAGGTATTTGTGTGTGTTTGGTTTTGTATTGGTAGTATCTGTGTGTGTAGGGGCTTTGTGCTGGGAGAGAAGCTGAGACCTGATTAGGGGGCGGGGCTTCCCTGACTAGGGGTCCTATAAAGGTAGCAGCCAGTCAGGCAGCGGCACAGGAGCTAGCAAACAGAGATGTAAACAGGGGAGTTTGAGTGGGAGTTCTGTTGGAGGAGAAGGTATTTGTGTGTGTTTGGATTTGTATTGGTAGTATTTGTATGTGTAGAGGCTTTGTGCTGGGAGAGAAGCTGAGCCCTGATTAGGGGGCGGGACTTCCCTGACTAGGGGTCCTATAAAGGTAGCAGCCAATCAGGCAGCGGCACAGACAGCTGCAGCGGCACAGGAGCTAGCAAACAGAGCTGTAAACAGGGGAGTTTGAGTGGGAGTTCTGTTGGAGGAGAAGGTATTTGTGTGTGTTTGGTTTTGTATTGGTGGTATCTGTGTGTGTAGGGGCTTTGTGCTGGGAGAGAAGCTGAGCCCTGATTAGGGGGCGGGGCTTCCCTGACTAGGGGTCCTATAAAGGTAGCAGCTAGTCAGGCAGCGGCACAGGAGCTAGCAAACAGAGCTGTAAACAGGGGAGTTTGAGTGGGAGTTCTGTTGGAGGAGAAGGTATTTGTGTGTGTGTTTGGTTTTGTATTGGTAGTATCTGTATGTGTAGGGGCTTTGTGCTGGGAGAGAAGCTGAGCCGTGATTAGGGGGCGGGGCTTCCCTGACTAGGGGTCCTATAAAGGTAGCAGCTAGTCAGGCAGCGGCACAGGAGCTAGCAAACAGAGCTGTAAACAGGGGAGTTTGAGTGGGAGTTCTTTTGGAGGAGAAGGTATTTGTGGGTGTTTGGTTTTGAATTGGTAGTATCTGTATGTGCAGGGGCTTTGTGCTGGGAGAGAAGCTGAGCCCTGATTAGGGGGCGGGGCTTCCCTGACTAGGGGTCCTATAAAGGTTGCAGCCAGTCAGGCAGCGGCACAGGAGCTACCAAACAGAGCTGTAAACAGGGGAGTTTGAGTGGGAGTTCTGTTCGAGGAGAAGGTATTTGTGTGTGTGCTTGGTTTTGTATTGGTAGTATCTGTATGTGCAGGGGCTTTGTGCTGGGAGAGAAGCTGAGCCCTGATTAGGGGGCGGGGCTTCCCTGACTAGGGGTCCTATAAAGGTAGCAGCCAGTCAGGCAGCGGCACAGGAGCTAGCAAACAGAGCTGTAAACAGGGGAGTTTGAGTGGGAGTTCTGTTGGAGGAGAAGGTATTTGTGTGTGTTTGGTTTTGTATTGGTGGTATCTGTATGTGTAGGGGCTTTGTGCTGGGAGAGAAGCTGAGCCCAGATTAGGGGGCGGGGCTTCACTGACTAGGGGTCCAAAAAAGATATCAGCCAGTCAGGCAGCGGCACAGACAGCTGCAGCGGCACAGGAGCTAGCAAACAGAGCTGTAAACAGGGGAGTTTGAGTGGGAGTTCTTTTGGAGGAGAAGGTATTTGTGTGTGTTGGGTTTTGTATTGGTAGTATCTGTATGTGTAGGGGCTTTGTGTTGGGAGAGAAGCTGAGCCCTGATTAGGGGGCGGGGCTTCCCTGACTAGGTGTCCTATAAAGGTTGCAGCCAGTCAGGCAGCGGCACAGGAGCTATCAAACAGAGCTGTAAACAGGGGAGTTTGAGTGGGAGTTCTGTTGGAGTAGAAGGTATTTGTGTGTGTTTGGTTTTGTATTGGTAGTATCCGTGTGTGTGTAGGGGCTTTGTGCTGGGAGAGAAGCTGAGCCCTGATTAGGGGGCGGGGCTTCCCTGACTAGGGGTCCTATAAAGGTAGCAGCCAGTCAGGCAGCGGCACAGGAGCTAGCAAACAGAGATGTAAACAGGGGAGTTTGAGTGGGAGTTCTGTTGGAGGAGAAGGTATTTGTGTGCGTTTGGTTTTGTATTGGTAGTATTTGTATGTGTCGGGGCTTTGTGCTGGGAGAGAAGCTGAGCCGTGATTAGGGGGCGGGGCTTCCCTGACTAGGGGTCCTATAAAGGTAGCAGCCAATCAGGCAGCGGCACAGACAGCTGCAGCGGCACAGGAGCTAGCAAACAGCGCTGTAAACAGGGGAGTTTGAGTGGGAGTTCTGTTGAAGGAGAAGATATTTGTGTGTGTTTGGTTTTGTATAGGTGGTATCTGTATGTGTAGGGGCTTTGTGTTGGGAGAGAAGCTGAACCCTGATTAGGGGGCGGGGCTTCCCTGACTAGGGGTCCTATAAAGCTTGCAGCCAGTCAGGCAGCGGCACAGGAGCTAGCAAACAGAGCTGTAAACAGGGGAGTTTGAGTGGGAGTTCCGTTGGAGTAGAAGGTATTTGTGTGTGTTTGGTTTTGTATTGGTAGTATCTGTATGTGTAGGGGCTTTGTGCTGGGACAGAAGATGAGCCCTGATTAGGGGGCGGAGCCTCACTGACTAGGGGTCCTATAAAGGTAGCAGCCAGTCAGGTAGCGGCACAGACAGCTGCAGCGGCACAGGAGCTAGCAAACAGAGCTGTAAACAGGGGAGTTTGAGTGGGAGTTCTGTTGGAGGAAAAGGTATTTGTGTGTGTGTTTGGTTTTGTATTGGTGGTATCTGTATGTGTAGAGGCTTGGAGGGGCTTTGTGCTGGGAGAGAAGCTGAGCCCTGATTAGGGGGCGGGGCTTCCCTGGGTAGGGGTCCTATAAAGGTAGCAGCCAGTCAGGCAGCGGCACAGACAGCTGCATTGGCACAGGAGCTAGCAAACAGAGCTGTAAACAGGGGAGTTTGAGTGGGAGTTCTGTTGAAGGAGAAGGTATTTGTGTGTGTTTGGTTTTGTATAGGTGGTATCTGTATGTGTAGGGGCTTGTGTTGGGAGAGAAGCTGAGCCCTGATTAGGGGGCGGGGCTTCCCTGACTAGGGGTCCTATAAAGCTTGCAGCCAGTCAGGCAGCGGCACAGGCGCTATCAAACAGAGCTGTAAACAGGGGAGTTTGAGTGGGAGTTCTGTTGGAGGAGAAGGTATTTGTGTGTGTTTGGATTTGTATTGGTAGTATTTGTATGTGTAGAGGCTTTGTGCTGGGAGAGAAGCTGAGCCCTGATTAGGGGGCGGGGCTTCCCTGACTAGGGGTCCTATAAAGGTAGCAGCTAGTCAGGCAGCGGCACAGGAGCTAGCAAACAGAGCTGTAAACAGGGGAGTTTGAGTGGGAGTTCTGTTGGAGGAGAAGGTATTTGTGTGTGTGTTTGGTTTTGTATTGGTAGTATCTGTATGTGTAGGGGCTTTGTGCTGGGAGAGAAGCTGAGCCGTGATTAGGGGGCGGGGCTTCACTGACTAGGGGTCCAAAAAAGGTATCAGCCAGTCAGGCAGCGGCACAGACAGCTGCAGCGGCACAGGAGCTAGGAAACAGAGCTGTAAACAGGGTAGTTTGAGTGGGAGTTCTGTTGGAGGAGAAGGTATTTGTGGGTGTTTGGTTTTGTATTGGTAGTATCTGTATGTGCAGGGGCTTTGTGCTGGGAGAGAAGCTGAGCCCTGATTAGGGGGCGGGGCTTCCCTGACTAGGGGTCCTATAAAGGTAGCAGCCAGTCAGGCAGCGGCACAGGAGCTAGCAAACAGAGCTGTAAACAGGGGAGTTTGAGTGGGAGTTCTGTTGGAGGAGAAGGTATTTGTGTGTGTGTTTGGTTTTGTATTGGTAGTATTTGTATGTGTAGGGGCTTTGTGCTGGGAGAGAAGCTGAGCCGTGATTAGGGGGCGGGGCTTCACTGACTAGGGGTCCAAAAAGGTATCAGCCAGTCAGGCAGCGGCACAGACAGCTGCAGCGGCACAGGAGCTAGGAAACAGAGCTGTAAACAGGGGAGTTTGAGTGGGAGTTCTTTTGGAGGAGAAGGTATTTGTGGGTGTTTGGTTTTGAATTGGTAGTATCTGTATGTGCAGGGGCTTTGTGCTGGGAGAGAAGCTGAGCAGTGATTAGGGGGCGGGGCTTCCCTGACTAGGGGTCCTATAAAGGTTGCAGCCAGTCAGGCAGCGGCACAGGAGCTATCAAACAGAGCTGTAAACAGGGGAGTTTGAGTGGGAGTTCTGTTGGAGGAGAAGGTATTTGTGTGTGTGTTATGTTTTGTATTGGTAGTATCTGTATGTGCAGGGGCTTTGTGCTGGGAGAGAAGCTGAGCCCTGATTAGGGGGCGGGGCTTCCCTGACTAGGGGTCCTATAAGGTTGCAGCCAGTCAGGCAGCGGCACAGGAGCTAGCAAACAGAGATGTAAACAGGGGAGTTTGAGTGGGAGTTCTGTTGGAGGAGAAGGTATTTGTGTGTGTTTGGATTTGTATTGGTAGTATTTGTATGTGTAGAGGCTTTGTGCTGGGAGAGAAGCTGAGCCCTGATTAGGGGGCGGGGCTTCCCTGACTAGGGGTCCTATAAAGGTAGCAGCCAGTCAGGCAGCGGCACAGGAGCTAGCAAACAGAGCTGTAAACAGGGGAGTTTGAGTGGGAGTTCTGTTGGAGGAGAAGGTATTTGTGGGTGTTTGGTTTTGAATTGGTAGTATCTGTATGTGCAGGGGCTTTGTGCTGGGAGAGAAGCTGAGCCCTGATTAGGGGGCGGGGCTTCCCTGACTAGGGGTCCTATAAAGGTTGCAGCCAGTCAGGCAGCGGCACAGGAGCTATCAAACAGAGCTGTAAACAGGGGAGTTTGAGTGGGAGTTCTGTTGGAGGAGAAGGTATTTGTGTGTGTGCTTGGTTTTGTATTGGTAGTATCTGTATGTGCAGGGGCTTTGTGCTGGGAGAGAAGCTGAGCCCTGATTAGGGGGCGGGGCTTCCCTGACTAGGGGTCCTATAAAGGTAGCAGCCAGTCAGGCAGCGGCACAGGAGCTAGCAAACAGAGCTGTAAACAGGGGAGTTTGAGTGGGAGTTCTGTTGGAGGAGAAGGTATTTGTGTGTGTTTGGTTTTGTATTGGTGGTATCTGTATGTGTAGGGGCTTTGTGCTGGGAGAGAAGCTGAGCCCAGATTAGGGGGCGGGGCTTCACTGACTAGGGGTCCAAAAAAGATATCAGCCAGTCAGGCAGCGGCACAGACAGCTGCAGCGGCACAGGAGCTAGCAAACAGAGCTGTAAACAGGGGAGTTTGAGTGGGAGTTCTTTTAGAGGAGAAGGTATTTGTGTGTGTTTGGTTTTGTATTGGTGGTATCTGTGTGTGCAGGGGCTTTGTGCTGGGAGAGAAGCTGAGCCCTGATTAGGGGGCGGGGCTTCCCTGACTAGGGGTCCTATAAAGGTTGCAGCCAGTCAGGCAGCGGCACAGGAGCTAGCAAACAGAGCTGTAAACAGGGGAGTTTGAGTTGGAGTTCTGTTGGAGTAGAATGTATTCGTGTGTGTTTGGTTTTGTATTGGTAGTATCTGTATGTGTAGGGGCTTTGTGCAGGGACAGAAGATGAGCCCAGATTAGGGGGCGGGGCTTCCCTGACTAGAGGTCCTATAAAGGTTGCAGCCAGTCAGGCAGCGGCACAGGAGCTATCAAACAGAGCTGTAAACAGGGGAGTTTGAGTGGGAGTTCTTTTGGAGGAGAAGGTATTTGTGTGTGTTTTGTTTTGTATTGGTAGTATCTGTATGTGTAGGGGCTTTGTGCTGGGAGAGAAGCTGAGCCGTGATTAGGGGGCGGGGCTTCACTGACTAGGGGTCCAAAAAAGGTATCAGCCAGTCAGGCAGCGGCACAGACAGCTGCAGCGGCACAGGAGCTAGGAAACAGAGCTGTAAACAGGGGAGTTTGAGTGGGAGTTTTTTTGGAGGAGAAGGTATTTGTGTGTGTTTGGATTTGTATTGGTAGTATCTGTATGTGTAGGGGCTTTGTGTTGGGAGAGAAGCTGAGCCCTGATTAGGGGGCGGGGCTTCCCTGACTAGGGGTCCTATAAGGTTGCAGCCAGTCAGGCAGCGGCACAGGAGCTAGCAAACAGAGATGTAAACAGGGGAGTTTGAGTGGGAGTTCTGTTGGAGGAGAAGGTATTTGTGTGTGTTTGGATTTGTATTGGTAGTATTTGTATGTGTAGAGGCTTTGTGCTGGGAGAGAAGCTGAGCCCTGATTAGGGGGCGGGGCTTCCCTGACTAGGGGTCCTATAAAGGTAGCAGCTAGTCAGGCAGCGGCACAGGAGCTAGCAAACAGAGCTGTAAACAGGGGAGTTTGAGTGGGAGTTCTGTTGGAGGAGAAGGTATTTGTGTGTGTTTGGTTTTGTATTGGTAGTATCTGTATGTGTAGGGGCTTTGTGCTGGGCGAGAAACTGAGCCCTGATTAGGGGGCGGGGCTTCACTGACTAGGGGTCCTATAAAGGTAGCAGCCAGTCAGGCAGCGGCACAGACAGCTGCAGCGGCACAGGAGCTAGCAAACAGAGCTGTAAACAGGGGAGTTTGAGAGGGAGTTCTGTTGGAGGAGAAGGTATTTGTGTGTGTTTGGTTTTGTATTGGTAGTATCTGTATGTGTAGGGGCTTTGTGCTGGGCGAGAAACTGAGCCCTGATTAGGGGGCGGGGCTTGACTGACTAGGGGTCCTATAAAGTTAGCAGCCAGTCAGGCAGTGGCACAGACAGCTGCAGCGGCACAGGAGCTAGCAAACAGAGCTGTAAGCCGGGGAGTTTGAGTGGGAGTTCTGTTGGAGGAGAAGGTATTTGTGTGTGTTTGGTTTTGTATTGGTGGTATCTGTATGTTTAGAGGCTTGGAGGGGCTTTGTGCTGGGAGAGAAGCTGAGCCCTGATTAGGGGGCGGGTCTTCCCTGACTAGGGGTCCTATAAAGGTAGCAGCCAGTCAGGCAGCGGCACAGGAGCTAGCAAACAGAGCTGTAAACAGGGGAGTTTGAGAGGGAGTTCTGTTGGAGGAGAAGGTATTTGTGTGTGTTTGGTTTTGTATTGGTAGTATCTGTATGTGCAGGGGCTTTGTGCTGGGCGAGAAACTGAGCCCTGATTAGGGGGCGGGGCTTGACTGACTAGGGGTCCTATAAAGGTAGCAGCCAGTCAGGCAGCGGCACAGACAGCTGCAGCGGCACAGGAGCTAGCAAACAGAGCTGTAAACAGGGGGGGTTGAGTGGGAGTTCTGTTGGAGGAGAAGGTATTTGTGTGTGTTTGGTTTTGTATTGGTGGTATCTGTATGTGTAGGGGCTTTGTGCTGGGAGAGAAGCTGAGCCCTGATTAGGGGGCGGGGCTTGACTGACTAGGGGTCCTATAAAGGTCGCAGCCAGTCAGGCAGCGGCAAAGACAGCTGCAGCGGCACAGGAGCTAGCAAACAGAGCTGTAAACAGGGGAGTTTGAGTGGGAGTTCTGTTGGAGGAAAAGGTATTTGTGTGTGTGTTTGGTTTTGTATTGGTGGTATCTGTATGTGTAGAGGCTTGGAGGGGCTTTGTGCTGGGAAAGAAGCTGAGCCCTGATTAGTGGGCGGGGCTTCCCTGACTAGGGGTCCTATAAGGTTGCAGCCAGTCAGGCAGCGGCACAGGAGCTATCAAACAGAGCTGTAAACAGGGGAGTTTGAGTGGGAGTTCTGTTGGAGTAGAAGGTATTTGTGTGTGTTTGGTTTTGCATTGTTAGTTCCTGTATATGTAGGGGCTTTGTGCTGGGACAGAAGCTGAGCCCTGATTAGGGGGCGGGGCTTCACTGACTAGGGGTCCTATAAAGGTATCAGCCAGTCAGGCAGCGGCACAGACAGCTGCAGCGGCACAGGAGCTAGCAAACAGAGCTGTAAACAGGGGGGGTTGAGTGGGAGTTCTGTTGGAGGAGAAGGTATTTGTGTGTGTTTGGTTTTGTATTGGTGGTATCTGTATGTGTAGGGGCTTTGTGCTGGGAGAGAAGCTGAGCCCTGATTAGGGGGCGGGGCTTGACTGACTAGGGGTCCTATAAAGGTCGCAGCCAGTCAGGCAGCGGCAAAGACAGCTGCAGCGGCACAGGAGCTAGCAAACAGAGCTGTAAACAGGGGAGTTTGAGTGGGAGTTCTGTTGGAGGAGAAGGTATTTGTGTGTGTTTGGTTTTGTATTGGTAGTATCTGTATGTGTAGAGGCTTGGAGGGGCTTTGTGCTGGGAGAGAAGCTGAGCCCTGATTAGTGGGCGGGGCTTCCCTGACTAGGGGTCCTATAAAGGTAGCAGCCAGTCAGGCAGCCGCACAGACAGCTGCAGCGGCACAGGAGCTAGCAAACAGACCTGTAAACAGGGGAGTTTGAGTGGGAGGAGAAGGTATTTGTGTGTGTTTGGTTTTGTATTCTTAGTATCTGTATGTGTAGGGGCTTTGTGCTGGGAGAGAAGCTGAGCCCTGATTAGGGGGCGGGGCTTCACTGACTAGGGGTCCTATAAATGTAGCAGCCAGTCAGGCAGCGGCACAGACAGCTGCAGCGGCACAGGAGCTAGCAAACAGAGCTGTAAACAGGGGGTTTGAGTGGGAGTTCTGTTGGAGGAGAAGGTATTTGTGTGTGTTTGGTTTTGTATTGGTAGTATCTGTATGTGTAGGGGCTTTGTGCTGGGAGAGAAGCTGAGCCCTGATTAGGGGGCAGGGCTTCCCTGACTAGGGGTCCTATAAAGGTTGCAGCCAGTCAGGCAGCGGCACAGGAGCTATCAAACAGAGCTGTAAACAGGGGAGTTTGAGTGGGAGTACTGTTGGAGTAGAAGGTATTTGTGTGTGTTTGGTTTTGTATTGGTAGTATGTGTGTGTGTAGGGGCTTTGTGCTGAGACAGAAGCTGAGCCCTGATTAGGGGGCGGGGCTTCACTGACTAGGGGTCCTATAAAGGTAGCAGCCAGTCAGGCAGCGGCACAGGAGCTAGCAAACAGAGCTGTAAACAGGGGAGTTTGAGTGGGAGTTCTGTTGGAGGAGAAGGTATTTGTGTGTGTTTGGTTTTGTATTGGTAGTATCTGTATGTGTAGGGGCTTTGTGCTGGGAGAGAAGCTGAGCCGTGATTAGGGGGCGGGGCTTCCCTGACTAGGGGTCCTATAAAGGTAGCAGCGAGTCAGGCAGCGGCACAGGAGCTATCAAACAGAGCTGTAAACAGGGGAGTTTGAGTGGGAGTTCTGTTGGAGGAGAAGGTATTTGTGTGTGTTTGGTTTTGTATTGGTGGTATCTGTATGTGTAGAGGCTTGGAGGGGCTTTGTGCTGGGAGAGAAGCTGAGCCCTGATTAGTGGGCGGGGCTTCCCTGACTAGGGGTCCTATAAAGGTATCATCCAGTCAGGCAGCGGCACAGGACCTAGCAAACAGAGCTGTAAACAGGGGAGTTTGAGTGGGAGTTCTGTTGGAGGAGAAGGTATTTGTGTGTGTTTGGTTTTGTATTGGCAGTATCTGTATGTGTAGGGGCTTTGTGCTGGGAGAGAAGCTGAGCCCTGATTAGGGGGCGGGGCTTGACTGACTAGGGGTCCTATAAAGGTAGCAGTCAGTCAGGCAGCGGCACTGACAGCTGCAGCGGCACAGGAGCTAGCAAACAGAGCTGTAAACAGGGGAGTTTGAGTGGGAGTTCTGTTGGAGGAGAAGGTATTTGTGTGTGTTTGGTTTTGTATTGGTAGTATCTGTTTGTGTACGGGCTTTGTGCTGGGAGAGAAGCTGAGCCGTGATTAGGAGGCGGGGCTTCACTGACTAGGGGTCCTATAAAGGTAGCAGCCAATCAGGGAGCGGCACAGACAGCTGCAGCGGCACAGGAGCTAACAAACAGAGGTGTAAACAGGGGAGTTTGAGTGGGAGTTCTGTTGGAGGAAAAGGTATTTGTGTGTGTGTTTGGTTTTGTATTGGTGGTATCTGTATGTGTAGAGGCTTGGAGGGGCTTTGTGCTGGGAGAGAAGCTGAGCCCTGATTAGTGGGCGTGGCTTCCCTGTCTAGGGGTCCTATAAAGGTTGCAGCCAGTCAGGCAGCGGCACAGGAGCTAGCAAACAGAGCTGTAAACAGGGGAGTTTGAGTGGGAGTTCTGTTGGAGGAGAAGGTATTTGTGTGTGTTTGGTTTTGTATTGGTGGTATCTGTATGTGTAGGGGCTTTGTCCTGGGAGAGAAGCTGAGCCCTGATTACGGGGCAGGGCTTCCCTGACTAGGGGTTCTATAAAGGTAGCAGCCAGTCAGGCAGCGGCACAGGAGCTAGCAAACAGAGCTGTAAACAGGGGAGTTTGAGTGGGAGTTCTGTTGGAGGAGAAGGTATTTGTGTGTGTTTTGTTTTGTATTTGTGGTATCTGTATGTGTAGGGGCTTTGTCCTGGGAGAGAAGGTGAGCCCTGATTAGGGGGCGGGGCTTCCCTGGGTAGGGGTCCTATAAAGGTAGCAGCCAGTCAGGCAGCGGCACAGGAGCTAGCAAACAGAGCTGTAAACAGGGGAGTTTGAGTGGGAGTTCTGTTGGAGGAGAAGGTATTTGTGTGTGTTTGGTTTTGTATTGGTAGTATCTGTTTGTGTACGGGCTTTGTGCTGGGAGAGAAGCTGAGCCGTGATTAGGAGGCGGGGCTTCACTGACTAGGGGTCCTATAAAGGTAGCAGCCAATCAGGGAGCGGCACAGACAGCTGCAGCGGCACAGGAGCTAACAAACAGAGGTGTAAACAGGGGAGTTTGAGTGGAAGTTCTGTTGGAGGAAAAGGTATTTGTGTGTGTGTTTGGTTTTGTATTGGTGGTATCTGTATGTGTAGAGGCTTGGAGGGGCTTTGTGCTGGGAGAGAAGCTGAGCCCTGATTAGTGGGCGTGGCTTCCCTGTCTAGGGGTCCTATAAAGGTTGCAGCCAGTCAGGCAGCGGCACAGGAGCTAGCAAACAGAGCTGTAAACAGGGGAGTTTGAGTGGGAGTTCTGTTGGAGGAGAAGGTATTTGTGTGTGTTTGGTTTTGTATTGGTGGTATCTGTATGTGTAGGGGCTTTGTCCTGGGAGAGAAGCTGAGCCCTGATTACGGGGCAGGGCTTCCCTGACTAGGGGTTCTATAAAGGTAGCAGCCAGTCAGGCAGCGGCACAGGAGCTAGCAAACAGAGCTGTAAACAGGGGAGTTTGAGTGGGAGTTCTGTTGGAGGAGAAGGTATTTGTGTGTGTTTTGTTTTGTATTTGTGGTATCTGTATGTGTAGGGGCTTTGTCCTGGGAGAGAAGGTGAGCCCTGATTAGGGGGCGGGGCTTCCCTGGGTAGGGGTCCTATAAAGGTAGCAGCCAGTCAGGCAGCGGCACAGGAGCTAGCAAACAGAGCTGTAAACAGGGGAGTTTCAGTGGGAGTTCTGTTGGAGGAGAAGGTATTTGTGTGTGTTTGGTTTTGTATTGGCAGTATCTGTATGTGTAGGGGCTTTGTGCTGGAAGAGAAGCTGAGCCCTGATTAGGGGGCGGGGCTTGACTGACTAGGGGTCCTATAAAGGTAGCAGTCAGTCAGGCAGCGGCACTGACAGCTGCAGCGGCACAGGAGCTAGCAAACAGAGCTGTAAACAGGGGAGTTGGAGTGGGAGTTCTGTTGGAGGGGAAGGTATTTGTGTGTGTTTGGTTTTGTATTGGCAGTATCTGTATGTGTAGGGGCTTTGTGCTGGGAGAGAAGCTGAGCCCTGATTAGGGGGCGGGGCTTCCCTGACTAGGGGTCCTATAAAGGTAGCAGCCAGTCAGGCAGCGGCACAGGAGCTAGCAAACAGAGCTGTAAACAGGGGAGTTTGAGTGGGAGTTCTGTTGGAGGAGAAGGTATTTGTGTGTGTTTGGTTTTGTATTGGTAGTATCTGTATGTGTACGGGCTTTGTGCTGGGAGAGAAGCTGAGCCGTGATTAGGAGGCGGGGCTTCACTGATTAGGGGTCCTATAAAGGTAGCAGCCAATCAGGGAGCGGCACAGACAGCTGCAGCGGCACAGGAGCTAACAAACAGAGGTGTAAACAGGGGAGTTTGAGTGGGAGTTCTGTTGGAGGAAAAGGTATTTGTGTGTGTGTTTGGTTTTGTATTGGTGGTATCTGTATGTGTAGAGGCTTGGAGGGGCTTTGTGCTGGGAGAGAAGCTGAGCCCTGATTAGTGGGCGGGGCTTCCCTGTCTAGGGGTCCTATAAAGGTTGCAGCCAGTCAGGCAGCGGCACAGGAGCCTGCAAACAGAGCTGTAAACAGGGGAGTTTGAGTGGGAGTTCTGTTGGAGGAGAAGGTATTTGTGTGTGTTTGGTTTTGTATTGGTAGTATCTGTATGTGTAGGGGCTTTGTCCTGGGAGAGAAGCTGAGCCCTGATTAGGGGGCGGGGCTTCCCTGGGTAGGGGTCCTATAAAGGTAGCAGCCAGTCAGGCAGCGGCACAGGAGCTAGCAAACAGAGCTGTAAACAGGGGAGTTTGAGTGGGAGTTCTGTTGGAGGAGAAGGTATTTGTGTGTGTTTGGTTTTGTATTGGTAGTATCTGTATGTGTAGGGGCTTTGTGCTGGGAGAGAAGATGAGCCCTGATTAGGGGGCGGGGCTTCCCTGACTAGGGGTCCTATAAAGCTTGCAGCCAGTCAGGCAGCGGCACAGGAGCTATCAAACAGAGCTGTGAACAGGGGAGTTTGAGTGGGAGTTCTGTTGGAGTAGAAGGTATTTATGTGTGTTTGGTTTTGCATTGGTGGTATCTGTATGTGTAGGGGCTTTGTGCTGGGAGAGAAGCTGAGCCGTGATTAGGGGGCGGGGCTTCACTGACTAGGGGTCCTATAAAGGTAGCAGCCAGTCAGGCAGCGGAACAGAGAGCTGCAGCGGCACAGGAGCTAGCAAACAGAGCTCTAAACAGGGGAGTTTGAGTGGGAGTTCTGTTGGAGGAGAAGGTATTTGTGTGTGTTTGGTTTTGTATTGGTAGTATCTGTATGTGTAGAGGTTTGGAGGGGCTTTGTGCTGGGAAAGAAGCTGAGCCCTGATTAGGGGGCGGGGCTTCACTGACTAGGGGTCCTATAAAGGTAGGAGCCAGTCAGGCAGCGGCACAGACAGCTGCAGCGGCACAGGAGCTAGAAAACAGAGCTCTAAACAGGGGAGTTTGAGTGGGAGTTCTGTTGGAGGAGAAGGTATTTGTGTGTGTTTTTGTATTGGTATTATCGGTATGTGTAGAGGCTTGGAGGGGCTTTGTGCTGGGAGAGAAGCTGGGCCCTGATTAGGGGGCGGGGCTTCACTGACTAGGGGTCCTATAAAGGTAGCAGCCAGTCAGGCAGCGGCACAGGAACTAGCAAACAGAGCTGTAAACAGGGGAGTTTGAGTGGGAGTTCTGTTGGAGGAGATGGTATTTGTGTGTGTTTGGTTTTCTATTGTCAGTAACTGTATGTGCAGGGGCTTTGTGCTGGGAGAGAAGCTGAGCCCTGATTAGGCAGCGGCACAGACAGCTGCAGCGGCACAGGAGCTAGCAAACAGAGCTGTAAACAGGGGAATTTGAGTGGGAGTTCTGTTGGAGGAGATGGTATTTGTGTGTGTTTGGTGTTGTATTGGTAGTATCTGTATGTGTAGGGGCTTTGTGCTGGGAGAGAAGCTGAGCCCTGATTAGGGGGCGGGGCTTCACTGACTAGGCGTCCTATAAAGGTAGCAGCCAGTCAGGCAGCGGCACAGACAGCTGCAGCGGCACAGGAGCTAGCAACAGAGCTCTAAACAGGGGAGTTTGAGTGGGAGTTCTGTTGGAGGAGAAGGTATTTGTGTGTGTGTTTGGTTTTGTATTGGTAGTATCTGTATGTGTAGGGGCTTTGTGCTGGGAGAGAAGCTGAGCCCTGATTAGGGGGCGGGGCTTCACTGACTAGGCGTCCTATAAAGGTAGGAGCCAGTCAGGCAGCGGCACAGGAGCTAGCAAACAGAGCTTTTAACAGGGGAGTTGGAGTGGGAGTTCTGATGGAGGAGAAGGTATTTGTGTCTGTTTTTGTATTGGTAGTATCTGTATGTGTAGAGGCTTGGAGGGGCTTTGTGCTGGGAGAGAAGCTGGGCCCTGATTAGGGGGTGGGGCTTCACTGACTAGGGGTCCTATAAAGGTAGCAGCCAGTCTGGCAGCGGCACAGGAGCTAGCAAACAGAGCTGTAAACAGGGGAGTTTGAGTGGGAGTTCTGTTGGAGGAGATGGTATTTGTGTGTGTTTGGATATGTATTGTCAGTATCTGTATGTGCAGGGGCTTTGTGCTGGGAGAGAAGCTGAGCCCTGATTAGGGGGCGGGGCTTCACTGACTAGGGGTCCTATAAAGATAGCAGCCAGTCAGGCAGCGGAACAGAGAGCTGCAGCGGCACAGGAGCTAGCAAACAGAGCTCTAAACAGGGGAGTTTGAGTGGGAGTTCTGTTGGAGGAGAAGGTATTTGTGTGTGTTTTTGTATTGGTAGTATCTGTATGTGTAGAGGTTTGAAGGGGTTTTGTGCTGGGAGAGAAGCTGAGCCCTGATTAGGGGGCGGGGCTTCACAGACTAGGGGTCCTATAAAGGTAGCAGCCAGTCAGGCAGCGGCACAGACAGCTGCAGCGGCACAGGAGCTGGCAAACGGAGCTGTAAACAGGGGAGTTTGAGTGGCAGTTCTGTTGGAGGAGAAGGTATTT
Organism: Lepidochelys olivacea; assembly: GCF_965140295.1. Lineage (NCBI taxonomy): Eukaryota > Metazoa > Chordata > Testudines > Cheloniidae > Lepidochelys > Lepidochelys olivacea. The sequence continues at coordinate 4,973,106 of NC_140428.1, forward strand.
GTGTGTATTTGGTTTTGTATTGGTAGTATCTGTATGTGTAGAGGCTTGGAGGGGCTTTGTGCTGGGAAAGAAGCTGAGCCCTGATTAGGGGGCGGGGCTTCACTGACTAGGGGTCCTATAAAGGTAGCAGCCAGTCAGGCAGCGGCACAGACAGCTGCAGCGGCACAGGAGCTAGCAAACAGAGCTGTAAACAGGGGAGTTTGAGTGGGAGTTCTGTTGGAGGAGAAGGTATTTGTGTGTGTGTTTGGTTTTGTATTGGTAGTATCTGTATGTGTAGAGGTTTGAAGGGGTTTTGTGCTGGGAGAGAAGCTGAGCCCTGATTAGGGGGCGGGGCTTCACTGACTAGGCGTCCTATAAAGGTAGGAGCCAGTCAGGCAGCGGCACAGGAGCTAGCAAACAGAGCTTTTAACAGGGGAGTTGGAGTGGGAGTTCTGATGGAGGAGAAGGTATTTGTGTCTGTTTTTGTATTGGTAGTATCTGAATGTGTAGAGGCTTGGAGGGGCTTTGTGCTGGGAGAGAAGCTGAGCCCTGATTAGGCAGCGGCACAGACAGCTGCAGCGGCACAGGAGCTAGCAAACAGAGCTGTAAACAGGGGAGTTTGAGTGGGAGTTCTGTTGGAGGAGAAGGTATTTGTGTGTGTTTTTGTATTGGTATTATCGGTATGTGTAGAGGCTTGGAGGGGCTTTGTGCTGGGAGAGAAGCTGGGCCCTGATTAGGGGGCGGAGCTTCACTGACTAGGGGTCCTATAAAGGTAGCAGCCAGTCAGGCAGCGGCACAGGAACTAGCAAACAGAGCTGTAAACAGGGGAGTTTGAGTGGGAGTTCTGTTGGAGGAGAAGGTATCTGTGTGTGTTTTTGTATTGGTATTATCGGTATGTGTAGAGGCTTGGAGGGGCTTTGTGCTGGGAGAGAAGCTGGGCCCTGATTAGGGGGCGGGGCTTCACTGACTAGGGGTCCTATAAAGGTAGCAGCCAGTCAGGCAGCGGCACAGACAGCTGCAGCGGCACAGGATCTAGCAAACAGAGCTGTAAACAGGGGAATTTGAGTGGGAGTTCTGTTGGAGGAGATGGTATTCGTGTGTGTTTAGTGTTGTATTGGTAGTATCTGCATGTGTATTGGTTTGGCGGGGCTTTGTGCTTGGAGAGAAGCTGAGCCCTGATTAGGGGGCGGGGCTTCACTGACTAGGGTTCCTATAAAGGTAGCAGCCAGTCAGGCGGCGGAACAGACAGCTGCAGTGGCACAGGAGCTATCAAACAGAGCTGTAAACAGGGGAATTTGAGTGGGAGTTCTGTTTGAGGAGAAGGTATTTGTGTGTGTTTGGATATGTATTGTCAGTATCTGTATGTGCAGGGGCTTTGTGCTGGGAGAGAAGCTGAGCCCTGATTAGGGGGCGGGGCTTCCCTGACTAGGGGTCCTATAAAGGTAGCAGCCAGTCAGGCAGCGGCAAAGGAGCTCGCAAACAGAGCTGTAAACAGGGGAGTTTGAGTGGGAGTTCTGTTGGAGGAGATGGTATTTGTGTGTGTTTGGTTTTGTATTGGTAGTATCTGTATGTGTAGGGGTTTGGCGGGGCTTTGTGCTTGGAGAGAAGCTGAGCCCTGATTAGGGGGCGGGGCTTCACTGACTAGGCGTCCTATAAAGGTAGCAGCCAGTCAGGCAGCGGAACAGACAGCTGCAGCGGCACAGGAGCTAGCAAACAGAGCTGTAAACAGGGGAGTTTGAGTGGGAGTTCTGTTGGAGGAGAAGGTATTTGTGTGTGTTTTTGTATTGGTAGTATCTGTATGTGTAGAGGTTTGAAGGGGTTTTGTGCTGGGAGAGAAGCTGAGCCCTGATTAGGGGGCGGGGCTTCACTGACTAGGCGTCCTATAAAGGTAGGAGCCAGTCAGGCAGCGGCACAGGAGCTAGCAAACAGAGCTTTTAACAGGGGAGTTGGAGTGGGAGTTCTGATGGAGGAGAAGGTATTTGTGTCTGTTTTTGTATTGGTAGTATCTGTATGTGTAGAGGCTTGGAGGGGCTTTGTGCTGGGAGAGAAGCTGAGCCCTGATTAGGGGGCGGTGCTTCCCTGACTATGGGTCTTATAAAGGTAGCAGCCAGTCAGGCAGCGGCACAGACAGCTGCAGCGGCACAAGACCTAGCAAACAGAGCTGTAAACAGGGGAGTTTGAGTGGGAGTTCTGTTGGAGGAGATGGTATTTGTGTGTGTTTGGTTTTGTATTGGTAGTATCTGTATGTGTAGAGGCTTGGAGGGGCTTTGTGCTGGGAGAGAAGCTGAGCCCTGATTAGGGGGCGGGGCTTCACTGACTAGGGGTCCTATAAAGGGAGAAGCCAGTCAGGCAGCGGCACAGACAGCTGCAGCGGCACAGGAGCTAGCAAACAGAGCTGTGAACAGGGGAGTTTGAGTGGCAGTTCTCTTGGAGGAGATGGTATTTGTGTGTGTTCGGTTTTGTATTGGCAGTATATGTATGTGTACGGGCTTTGTGCTGGGAGAGAAGCTGAGCTCTGATTAGGGGGCGGGGCTTCACTGACTAGGGGTCCTATAAAGGTAGCAGAAAGTCAGGCAGCGGCTCAGGAACTAGCAAACAGAGCTGTAAACAGGGGAGCTTGAGTGGGAGTTCTGTTGGAGGAGAAGGTATTTGTGTGTGTTTTTGTATTGGTATTATCGGTATGTGTAGAGGCTGGGAGGGGCTTTGTGCTGGGAGAGAAGCTGGGCGCTGATTAGGGGGCGGGGTTTCACTGACTAGGGGTCCTATAAAGGTAGCAGCCAGTCAGGCAGTGGCACAGACAGCTGCAGCGGCACAGGAGCTAGCAAACAGAGCTGTAAACAGGGGAGTTTGAGTGGGAGTTCTGTTGAAGGAGATGGTATTCGTGTGTGTTTGGTGTTGTATTGGTAGTATCTGTATGTGTATTGGTTTGGCGGGGCTTTGTGCTTGGAGAGAAGCTGAGCCCTGATTAGGGGGCGGGGCTTCACTGACTAGGGTTCCCATAAAGGTAGCAGCCAGTCAGGCGGCGGAACAGACAGCTGCAGTGGCACAGGAGCTATCAAACAGAGCTGTAAAGAGGGGAATTTGAGTGGGAGTTCTGTTGGAGGAGAAGGTATTTGTGTGTGTTTGGATATGTATTGTCAGTATCTGTATGTGCAGGGGCTTTGTGCTGGGAGAGAAGCTGAGCCCTGATTAGGGGGCGGGGCTTCCCTGACTAGGGGTCCTATAAAGGTAGCAGCCAGTCAGGCAGCGGCAAAGGAGCTAGCAAACAGAGCTGTAAACAGGGGAGTTTGAGTGGGAGTACTGTTGGAGGAGAAGGTATTTGTGTGTGTGTTTGGTTTTGTATTGGTAGTATCTGTATGTGTAGGGGCTTTGTGCTGGGAGAGAAGCTGAGCCCTGATTAGGGGGCGGGGTTTCACTGACTAGGCGTCCTATAAAGGTAGCAGCCAGTCAGGCAGCGGAACAGACAGCTGCAGCGGCACAGGAGCTAGCAAACAGAGCTCTAAACAGGGGAGTTTGAGTGGGAGTTCTGTTGGAGGAGAAGGTATTTGTGTGTGTTTTTGTATTGGTAGTATCTGTATGTGTAGAGGTTTGAAGGGGTTTTGTGCTGGGAGAGAAGCTGAGCCCTGATTAGGGGGCGGGGCTTCACTGACTAGGGGCCTATAAAGGTCGCAGCCAGTCAGGCAGCGGCACAGGAGCTAGCAAAGAGAGCTGTGAACAGGGGAGTTTGAGTGGGAGTTCTGTTGGAGGAGAAGGTATTTGTGTGTTTTTTTGTATTGGTAGTATCTGTATGTGTAGAGGCTTGGAGGGGCTTTGTGCTGGGAGAAAAGCTGAGCCCTGATTAGGGGGCGGGGCTTCACTGACTAGGGGTCCTATAAAGGTAGCAGCCAGTGAGGCAGCGGCAGACAGCTGCAGCGGCACAGGAGCTAGCAAACAGAGCTGTAAACAGGGGAGTTTGTGTGGGAGTTCTGTTGGAGGAGAAGGTATTTGTGTGTGTTTGGTTTTGCCTTGGTAGTATCTGTATGTGTAGAGGCTTGGAGGGGCTTTGTGCTGGGAGAGAAGCTGAGCCCTGATTAGGGGGCGGGGCTTCACTGACTAGGGGTCCTATAAAGGTAGCAGCCAGTCAGGCAGCGGCACAGGAGCTAGCAAACAGAGCTGTGAACAGGGGAGTTTGAGTGGGAGTTCTGTTGGAGGAGAAGGTATTTGTGTGTGTTTGGTTTTGTATTGGTAGTATCTGTATGTGTAGGGGCTTTGTGCTGGGAGAGAAGCTGAGCCCTGATTAGGGGGCGGGGCTTCACTGACTAGGGGTCCTATAAAGGTAGCAGCCAGTCAGGCAGCGGCACAGGAGCTAGCAAACATAGCTGTAAACAGGGGAGTTTGAGTGGGAGTTCTGTTGGAGGAGATGGTATTTGTGTGTGTTTGGTTTTGTATTGGTAGTATCTGTATGTGTATTGGTTTGGCGGGGCTTTGTGCTTGGAGAGAAGCTGAGCCCTGATTAGGGGGCGGGGCTTCACTGACTAGGGTTCCCATAAAGGTAGCAGCCAGTCAGGCGGCGGAACAGACAGCTGCAGTGGCACAGGAGCTATCAAACAGAGCTGTAAAGAGGGGAATTTGAGTGGGAGTTCTGTTGGAGGAGAAGGTATTTGTGTGTGTTTGGATATGTATTGTCAGTATCTGTATGTGCAGGGGCTTTGTGCTGGGAGAGAAGCTGAGCCCTGATTAGGGGGCGGGGCTTCCCTGACTAGGGGTCCTATAAAGGTAGCAGCCAGTCAGGCAGCGGCAAAGGAGCTAGCAAACAGAGCTGTAAACAGGGGAGTTTGAGTGGGAGTTCTGTTGGAGGAGATGGTATTTGTGTGTGTTTGGTTTTGTATTGGTAGTATCTGTATGTGTAGGGGTTTGGCGGGGCTTTGTGCTTCGAGAGAAGCTGAGCCCTGATTAGGGGGCGGGGCTTCACTGACTAGGGGTCCTATAAAGGTAGCAGCCAGTCAGGCAGCGGAACAGACAGCTGCAGCGGCACAGGAGCTAGCAAACAGAGCTCTAAACAGGGGAGTTTGAGTGGGAGTTCTGTTGGAGGAGAAGGTATTTGTGTGTGTGTTTGGTTTTGTATTGGTAGTATCTGTATGTGTAGGGGCTTTGTGCTGGGAGAGAAGCTGAGCCCTGATTAGGGGGCGGGGTTTCACTGACTAGGCGTCCTATAAAGGTAGCAGCCAGTCAGGCAGCGGAACAGACAGCTGCAGCGGCACAGGAGCTAGCAAACAGAGCTCTAAACAGGGGAGTTTGAGTGGGAGTTCTGTTGGAGGAGAAGGTATTTGTGTGTGTTTTTGTATTGGTAGTATCTGTATGTGTAGAGGCTTGGAGGGGCTTTGTGCTGGGAGAAAAGCTGAGCCCTGATTAGGGGGCGGGGCTTCACTGACTAGGGGTCCTATAAAGGTAGCAGCCAGTGAGGCAGCGGCAGACAGCTGCAGCGGCACAGGAGCTAGCAAACAGAGCTGTAAACAGGGGAGTTTGTGTGGGAGTTCTGTTGGAGGAGAAGGTATTTGTGTGTGTTTGGTTTTGCCTTGGTAGTATCTGTATGTGTAGAGGCTTGGAGGGGCTTTGTGCTGGGAGAGAAGCTGAGCCCTGATTAGGGGGCGGGGCTTCACTGACTAGGGGTCCTATAAAGGTAGCAGCCAGTCAGGCAGCGGCACAGGAGCTAGCAAACAGAGCTGTGAACAGGGGAGTTTGAGTGGGAGTTCTGTTGGAGGAGATGGTATTTGTGTGTGTTTGGTTTTGTATTGGTAGTATCTGTATGTGTAGGGGCTTTGTGCTGGGAGAGAAGCTGAGCCCTGATTAGGGGGCGGGGCTTCACTGACTAGGGGTCCTATAAAGGTAGCAGCCAGTCAGGCAGCGGCACAGGAGCTAGCAAACATAGCTGTAAACAGGGGAGTTTGAGTGGGAGTTCTGTTGGAGGAGATGGTATTTGTGTGTGTTTGGTTTTGTATTGGTAGTATCTGTATGTGTGTTGGTTTGGCGGGGCTTTGTGCTTGGAGAGAAGCTGAGCCCTGATTAGGGAGCGGGGCTTCACTGACTAGGGGTCCTATAAAGGTAGCAGCCAGTCACGCAGCGGCACAGGAGCTAGCAAACATAGCTGTAAACAGGGGAGTTTGAGTGGGAATTCTGTTGGAGGAGATGGTATTTGTGTGTGTTTGGTTTTGTATTGGTAGCATCTGTTTGTGTAGAGGCTTGGAGGGGCTTTGTGCTGGGAGAGAAGCTGAGCCCTGATTAGGGGGCGGGGCTTCCCTGACTAGGGGTCTTATAAAGGTAGCAGCCAGTCAGGCAGCGGCAAAGGAGCTAGCAAACAGAGCTGTAAACAGGGGAGTTTGAGTGGGAGTTCTGTTGGAGGAGAAGGTATTTGTGTGTGTTTTTGTATTGGTAGTATCTGTATGTGTAGAGGTTTGAAGGGGTTTTGTGATGGGAGAGAAGCTGAGCCCTGATTAGGGGGCGGGGCTTCACTGACTAGGGGTCCTATAAAGGTAGCAGCCAGTCAGGCAGCGGCACAGACAGCTGCAGCGGCACAGGAGCTGGCAAACGGAGCTGTAAACAGTGGAGTTTGAGTGGGAGTTGTGTTGGAGGAGAAGGTATTTGTGTGTGTTTTTGTATTGGTAGTGTCTGTATGTGTAGAGGCTTGGAGGGACTAGGTGCTGGGAGAGAAGCTGAGCTCTGATTAGGGGGCGGGGCTTCACTGACTAGGGGTCCTATAAAGGTAGCAGCCAGTCAGGCAGCGGCACAGACAGCTGCAGCGGCACAAGACCTAGCAAACAGAGCTGTAAACAGGGGAGTTTGAGTGGGAGTTCTGTTGGAGGAGATGGTATTTGTGTGTGTTTGGTTTTCTATTGTCAGTAACTGTATGTGCAGGGGCTTTGTGCTGGGAGAGAAGCTGAGCCCTGATTAGGCAGCGGCACAGACAGCTGCAGCGGCACAGGAGCTAGCAAACAGAGCTCTAAACAGGGGAGTTTGAGTGGGAGTTCTGTTGGAGGAGAAGGTATTTGTGTGTGTTTTTGTATTGGTAGTATCTGTATGTGTAGAGGTTTGAAGGGGTTTTGTGCTGGGAGAGAAGCTCAGCCCTGATTAGGGGGCGGGGCTTCACTGACTAGGGGTCCTATAAAGGTAGTAGGAAGTCAGGCAGCGGCACAGGAACTAGCAAACAGAGCTGTAAAAAGGGGAGTTTGAGTGGGAGTTCTGTTGGAGGAGAAGGTATTTGTGTGTGTGTTTGGTTTTGTATTGGTAGTATCTGTATGTGTAGAGGTTTGAAGGGGTTTTGTGCTGGGAGAGAAGCTGAGCCCTGATTAGGGGGCGGGGCTTCACTGACTAGGGGCCTATAAAGGTCGCAGCCAGTCAGGCAGCGGCACAGGAGCTAGCAAACAGAGCTGTGAACAGGGGAGTTTGAGTGGGAGTTCTGTTGGAGGAGAAGGTATTTGTGTGTGCTTTTGTATTGGTAGTATCTGTATGTGTAGAGGCTTGGAGGGGCTATGTGCTGCGAGAGAAGCTGAACCCTGATTAGGGGGCGGGGCTTCACTGACTAGGGGCCTATAAAGGTCGCAGCCAGTCAGGCAGCGGCACAGGAGCTAGCAAACAGAGCTGTGAACAGGGGAGTTTGAGTGGGAGTTCTGTTGGAGGAGAAGGTATTTGTGTGTGTTTTTGTATTGGTAGTATCTGTATGTGTAGAGTTTTGAAGGGGTTTTGTGCTGGGAGAGAAGCTGAGCCCTGATTAGGGGGCGGGGCTTCACTGACTAGGCGTCCTATAAAGGTAGGAGCCAGTCAGGCAGCGGCACAGGAGCTAGCAAACAGAGCTTTTAACAGGGGAGTTGGAGTGGGAGTTCTGATGGAGGAGAAGGTATTTGTGTGTGTTTTTGTATTGGTAGTATCTGTATGTGTAGAGGCTTGGAGGGGCTTTGTGCTGGGAGAGAAGCTGGGCCCTGATTAGGGGGTGGGGATTCACTGACTAGGGGTCCTATAAAGGTAGCAGCCAGTCAGGCAGCGGCACAGGAACTAGCAAACAGAGCTGTAAACAGGGGAGTTTGAGTGGGAGTTCTGTTGGAGGAGATGGTATTCGTGTGTGTTTGGTGTTGTATTGGTAGTATCTGTATGTGTATTGGTTTGGCGGGGCTTTGTGCTTGGAGAGAAGCTGAGCCCTGATTAGGGGGCGGGGCATCACTGACTAGGGTTCCTATAAAGGTAGCAGCCAGTCAGGCGGCGGAACAGACAGCTGCAGTGGCACAGGAGCTATCAAACAGAGCTGTAAACAGGGGAATTTGAGTGGGAGTTCTGTTGGAGGAGAAGGTATTTGTGTGTGTTTGGATATGTATTGTCAGTATCTGTATGTGCAGGGGCTTTGTGCTGGGAGAGAAGCTGAGCCCTGATTAGGGGGCGGGGCTTCCCTGACTAGGGGTCCTATAAAGGTAGCAGCCAGTCAGGCAGCGGCACAGGAGCTAGCAAACAGAGCTTTTAACAGGGGAGTTGGAGTGGGAGTTCTGATGGAGGAGAAGGTATTTGTGTCTGTTTTTATATTGGTAGTATCTGTATGTGTGGAGGCTTGGAGGGGCTTTGTGCTGGGAGAGAAGCTGGGCCCTGATTAGGGGGTGGGGATTCACTGACTAGGGGTCCTATAAAGGTAGCAGCCAGTCAGGCGGCGGAACAGACAGCTGCAGTGGCACAGGAGCTATCAAACAGAGCTGTAAACAGGGGAATTTGAGTGGGAGTTCTGTTGGAGGAGAAGGTATTTGTGTGTGTTTGGATATGTATTGTCAGTATCTGTATGTGCAGGGGCTTTGTGCTGGGAGAGAAGCTGAGCCCTGATTAGGGGGCGGGGCTTCACTGACTAGGGGTCCTATAAAGGTAGCAGCCAGTCAGGCAGCGGAACAGAGAGCTGCAGCGGCACAGGAGCTAGCAAACAGAGCTCTAAACAGGGGAGTTTGAGTGGGAGTTCTGTTGGAGGAGAAGGTATTTGTGTGTGTTTTTGTATTGGTAGTATCTGTATGTGTAGAGGTTTGAAGGGGTTTTGTGCTGGGAGAGAAGCTGAGCCCTGATTAGGGGGCGGGGCTTCACTGACTAGGGGTCCTATAAAGGTAGCAGCCAGTCAGGCAGCGGCACAGACAGCTGCAGCGGCACAGGAGCTGGCAAACGGAGCTGTAAACAGGGGAGTTTGAGTGGGAGTTCTGTTGGAGGAGAAGGTATTTGTGTGTATTTGGTTTTGTATTGGTAGTATCTGTATGTGTAGAGGCTTGGAGGGGCTTTGTGCTGGGAAAGAAGCTGAGCCCTGATTAGGGGGCGGGGCTTCACTGACTAGGGGTCCTGTAAAGGTAGCAGCCAGTCAGGCAGCGGCACAGACAGCTGCAGCGGCACAGGAGCTAGCAAACAGAGCTGTAAACAGGGGAGTTTGAGTGGGAGTTCTGTTGGAGGAGAAGGTATTTGTGTGTGTGTTTGGTTTTGTATTGGTAGTATCTGTATGTGTAGAGGTTTGAAGGCGTTTTGTGCTGGGAGAGAAGCTGAGCCCTGATTAGGGGGCGGGGCTTCACTGACTAGGCGTCCTATAAAGGTAGGAGCCAGTCAGGCAGCGGCACAGGAGCTAGCAAACAGAGCTTTTAACAGGGGAGTTGGAGTGGGAGTTCTGATGGAGGAGAAGGTATTTGTGTCTGTTTTTGTATTGGTAGTATCTGTATGTGTAGAGGCTTGGAGGGGCTTTGTGCTGGGAGAGAAGCTGAGCCCTGATTAGGGGGCGGGGCTTCACTGACTAGGGGTCCTATAAAGGGAGCAGCCAGTCAGGCAGCGGCACAGACAGCTGCAGCGGCACAGGAGCTAGCAAACACAGCTGTAAACAGGGGAGTTTGAGTGGGAGTTCTCTTGGAGGAGATGGTATTTGTGTGTGTTTGGTTTTCTATTGTCAGTAACTGTATGTGCAGGGGCTTTGTGCTGGGAGAGAAGCTGAGCCCTGATTAGGCAGCGGTACAGACAGCTGCAGCGGCACAGGAGCTAGCAAACAGAGCTGTAAACAGGGGAGTTTGAGTGGGAGTTCTGTTGGAGAAGAAGGTATTTGTGTGTGTTTTTGTATTGGTATTATCGGTATGTGTAGAGGCTTGGAGGGGCTTTGTGCTGGGAGAGAAGCTGGGCCCTGATTAGGGGGCGGGGCTTCACTGACTAGGGGTCCTATAAAGGGAGCAGCCAGTCAGGCAGCGGCACAGACAGCTGCAGAGGCACAGGATCTAGCAAACAGAGCTGTAAACAGGGGAATTTGAGTGGGAGTTCTGTTGGAGGAGATGGTATTCCTGTGTGTTTGGTGTTGTATTGGTAGTATCTGTATGTGTATTGGTTTGGCGGGGCTTTGTGCTTGGGGAGAAGCTGAGCCCTGATTAGGGGGCGGGGCTTCCCTGACTAGGGGTCCTATAAAGGTAGCAGCCAGTCAGGCAGCGGCAAAGGAGCTAGCAAACAGAGCTGTAAACAGGGGAGTTTGAGTGGGAGTTCTGTTGGAGGAGATGGTATTTGTGTGTGTTTGGTTTTGTATTGGTAGTATCTGTATGTGTAGGGGCTTTGTGCTGGGAGAGAAGCTGAGCCCTGATTAGGGGGCGGGGCTTCACTGACTAGGCGTCCTATAAAGGTAGGAGCCAGTCAGGCAGCGGCACAGGAGCTAGCAAACAGAGCTTTTAACAGGGGAGTTGGAGTGGGAGTTCTGATGGAGGAGAAGGTATTTGTGTCTGTTTTTGTATTGGTAGTATCTGTATGTGTAGAGGCTTGGAGGGGCTTTGTGCTGGGAGAGAAGCTGAGCCCTGATTAGGGGGCGGGGCTTCCCTGACTAGGGGTCTTATAAAGGTAGCAGCCAGTCAGGCAGCGGCACAGACAGCTGCAGCGGCACAAGACCTAGCAAACAGAGCTGTAAACAGGGGAGTTTGAGTGGGAGTTCTGTTGGAGGAGATGGTATTTGTGTGTGTTTGGTTTTGTATTGGTAGTATCTGTATGTGTAGAGGCTTGGAGGGGCTTTGTGCTGGGAGAGAAGCTGAGCCCTGATTAGGGGGCGGGGCTTCACTGACTAGGGGTCCTATAAAGGGAGAAGCCAGTCAGGCAGCGGCACAGGAACTAGCAAACAGAGCTGTAAACAGGGGAGTTTGAGTGGGAGTTCTGTTGGAGGAGAAGGTATTTGTGTGTGTTTTTGTATTGGTAGTATCTGTATGTGTATTGGTTTGGCGGGGCTTTGTGCTTGGAGAGAAGCTGAGCCCTGATTAGGGGGCGGGGCTTCACTGACTAGGGTTCCCATAAAGGTAGCAGCCAGTCAGGCGGCGGAACAGACAGCTGCAGTGGCACAGGAGCTATCAAACAGAGCTGTAAACAGGGGAATTTGAGTGGGAGTTCTGTTGGAGGAGAAGGTATTTGTGTGTGTTTGGATATGTATTGTCAGTATCTGTATGTGCAGGGGCTTTGTGCTGGGAGAGAAGCTGAGCCCTGATTAGGGGGCGGGGCTTCCCTGACTAGGGGTCCTATAAAGGTAGCAGCCAGTCACGCAGCGGCAAAGGAGCTAGCAAACAGAGCTGTAAACAGGGGAGTTTGAGTGGGAGTTCTGTTGGAGGAGATGGTATTTGTGTGTGTTTGGTTTTGTATTGGTAGTATCTGTATGTGTAGGGGTTTGGCGGGGCTTTGTGCTTCGAGAGAAGCTGAGCCCTGATTAGGGGGCGGGGCTTCACTGACTAGGGGTCCTATAAAGGTAGCAGCCAGTCAGGCAGCGGAACAGACAGCTGCAGCGGCACAGGAGCTAGCAAACAGAGCTCTAAACAGGGGAGTTTCAGTGGGAGTTCTGTTGGAGGAGAAGGTATTTGTGTGTGTTTTTGTATTGGTAGTATCTGTATGTGTAGAGGCTTGGAGGGGCTTTGTGCTGGGAAAGAAGCTGAGCCCTGATTAGGGGGCGGGGCTTCATTGACTAGGGGTCCTATAAAGGTAGCAGCCAGTCAGGCAGCGGCACAGACAGCTGCAGCGGCACAGGAGCTAGCAAACAGAGCTGTAAACAGGGGAGTTTGAGTGGGAGTTCTGTTGGAGGAGAAGGTATTTGTGTGTGTGTTTGGTTTTGTATTGGTAGTATCTGTATGTGTAGGGGCTTTGTGGTGGGAGAGAAGCTGAGCCCTGATTAGGGGGCGGGGCTTCACTGACGAGGGGTCCTATAAAGGGAGCAGCCAGTCAGGCAGCGGCACAGACAGCTGCAGCGGCACAGGAGCTAGCAAACAGAGCTGTAAACAGGGGAGTTTGAGTGGGAGTTCTGTTGGAGGAGATGGTATTTGTGTGTGTTTTTGTATTGGTAGTGTCTGTATGTGTAGAGGCTTGGAGGGGCTTTGTGCTGGGAGAGAAGCTGAGCCCTGATTAGGGGGCGGGGCTTCACTGACGAGGGGTCCTATAAAGGGAGCAGCCAGTCAGGCAGCGGCACAGACAGCTGCAGCGGCACAGGAGCTAGCAAACAGAGCTGTAAACAGGGGAGTTTGAGTGGGAGTTCTGTTGGAGGAGATGGTATTTGTGTGTGTTTGGTTTTCTATTGTCAGTAACTGTATGTGCAGAGGCTTTGTGCTGGGAGAGAAGCTGAGCCCTGATTAGGGGGCGGGGCTTCACTGACGAGGGGTCCTATAAAGGGAGCAGCCAGTCAGGCAGCGGCACAGACAGCTACAGCGGCACAGGAGCTAGCAAACAGAGCTGTAAACAGGGGAGTTTGACTGGGAGTTCTGATGGAGGAGAAGGTATTTGTGTCTGTTTTTGTATTGGTAGTATCTGTATGTGTACGGGCTTTGTGCTGGGAGAGAAGCTGAGCTCTGATTAGGGGGCGGGGCTTCACTGACTAGGGGTCCTATAAAGGTAGCAGCCAGTCAGGCAGCGGCACAGGAACTAGCAAACAGAGCTGTAAACAGGGGAGTTTCAGTGGGAGTTCTGTTGGAGGAGAAGGTATTTGTGTGTGTTTGGTTTTGTATTGGTAGTATCTGTATGTGTAGGGGTTTGGCGGGGCTTTGTGCTTCGAGAGAAGCTGAGCCCTGATTAGGGGGCGGGGCTTCACTGACTAGGGGTCCTTTTAAGGTAGCAGCCAGTCAGGCAGCGGAACAGACAGCTGCAGCGGCACAGGAGCTAGCAAACAGAGCTCTAAACAGGGGAGTTTCAGTGGGAGTTCTGTTGGAGGAGAAGGTATTTGTGTGTGTTTTTGTATTGGTAGTATCTGTATGTGTAGAGGTTTGAATGGGTTTTGTGCTGGGAGAGAAGCTGAGCCCTGATTAGGGGGCGGGGCTTCACTGACTAGGGGTCCTATAAAGGTAGCAGCCAGTCAGGCAGCGGCACAGACAGCTGCAGCGGCACAGGAGCTGGCAAACGGAGCTGTAAACAGGGGAGTTTGAGTGGGAGTTCTGTTGGAGGAGAAGGTATTTGTGTGTGTTTGGTTTTGTATTGTTAGTATCTGTATGTGTAGAGGCTTGGAGGGGCTTTGTGCTGGGAAAGAAGCTGAGCCCTGATTAGGGGGCGGGGCTTCATTGACTAGGGGTCCTATAAAGGTAGCAGCCAGTCAGGCAGCGGCACAGACAGCTGCAGCGGCACAGGAGCTAGCAAACAGAGCTGTAAACAGGGGAGTTTGAGTGGGAGTTCTGTTGGAGGAGAAAGTATTTGTGTGTGTGTTTGGTTTTGTATTGGTAGTATCTGTATGTGTAGGGGCTTTGTGCTGGGAGAGAAGCTGAGCCCTGATTAGGGGGCTGGGCTTCACTGACTAGGCGTCCTATAAAGGTAGCAGCCAGTCAGGCAGCGGAACAGACAGCTGCAGCGGCACAGGAGCTAGCAAACAGAGCTCTAAACAGGGGAGTTTGAGTGGGAGTTCTGTTGGAGGAAAAGGTATTTGTGTGTGTTTGGTTTTGTATTGGCAGTATCTGTATGTGTAGGGGCTTTGTGCTGGGAGAGAAGCTGAGCCCTGATTAGGGGGCAGGGCTTCACTGAATAGGGGTCCTATAAAGGTAGCAGCCAGTCAGGCAGCGGCACAGGAGCTAGCAAACAGAGCTGTAAACAGGGGAGTTTGAGTGGGAGTTCTGTTGGAGGAGATGGTATTTGTGTGTGTTTGGTTTTGTATTGGTAGTATCTGTATGTGTGTTGGTTTGGCGGGGCTTTGTGCTTGGAGAGAAGCTGAGCCCTGATTAGGGAGCGGGGCTTCACTGACTAGGGGTCCTATAAAGGTAGCAGCCAGTCAGGCAGCGGCACAGGAGCTAGCAAACATAGCTGTAAACAGGGGAGTTTGAGTGGGAGTTCTGTTGGAGGAGATGGTATTTGTGTGTGTTTGGTTTTGTATTGGTAGCATCTGTATGTGTAGAGGCTTGGAGGGGCTTTGTGCTGGGAGAGAAGCTGAGCCCTGATTAGGGGGCGGGGCTTCCCTGACTAGGGGTCTTATAAAGGTAGCAGCCAGTCAGGCAGCGGCACAGACAGCTGCAGCGGCACAGGAGCTAGCAAACAGAGCTGTAAGCAGGGGAGTTTGAGTGGGAGTTCTGTTGGAGGAGAAGGTATTTGTGTGTGTTTTTGTATTGGTAGTGTCTGTATGTGTAGAGGCTTGGAGGGACTAGGTGCTGGGAGAGAAGCTGAGCCCTGATTAGGGGGCGGGGCTTCACTGACTATGGGTCCTATAAAGGTACCAACCAGTCAGGCAGCGGCACAGACAGCTGCAGCGGCACAAGACCTAGCAAACAGAGCTGTAAACAGGTGAGTTTGAGTGGGAGTTCTGTTGGAGGAGATGGTATTTGTGTGTGTTTGGTTTTGTATTGGTAGTATCTGTATGTGTAGAGGCTTGGAGGGGCTTTGTGCTGGGAGAGAAGCTGAGCCCTGATTAGGGGGCGGGGCTTCACTGACTAGGGGTCCTATAAAGGGAGCAGCCAGTCAGGCAGCGGCACAGACAGCTGCAGCGGCACAGGAGCTAGCAAACAGAGCTGTAAACAGGGGAGTTTGAGTGGGAGTTCTGTTGGAGGAGATGGTATTTGTGTGTGTTTGGTTTTCTATTGTCAGTAACTGTATGTGCAGGGGCTTTGTGCTGGGAGAGAAGCTGAGCCCTGATTAGGCAGCGGCACAGACAGCTGCAGCGGCACAGGAGCTAGCAAACAGAGCTGTAAACAGGGGAGTTTGAGTGGGAGTTCTGTTGGAGGAGATGGTATTTGTGTGTGTTTGGTTTTGTATTTGTAGTATCTGTATGTGTATTGGTTTGGCGGGGCTTTGTGCTGTGAGAGAAGCTGAGCCCTGATTAGGGGGCGGGGCTTCACTGACGAGGGGTCCTATAAAGGTAGCAGCCAGTCAGGCAGCGGCACAGGAGCTAGCAAACAGAGCTGTAAACAGGGGAGTTTGAGTGGGAGTTCTGTTGGAGGAGATGGTATTTGTGTGTGTTTGGTTTTGTATTGGTAGTATCTGTATGTGTAGGGGCTTTGTGCTGGGAGAGAAGCTGAGCCCTGATTAGGGGGCGGGGCTTCACTGACTAGGGGTCCTATAAAGGTAGCAGCCAGTCAGGCAGCGGCAGACAGCTGCAGCGGCACAGGAGCTAGCAAACAGAGCTGTGAACAGGGGAGTTTGAGTGGGAGTTCTGTTGGAGGAGAAGGTATTTGTGTGTGTTTGGTTTTGTATTGGTAGTATCTGTATGTGTAGAGGCTTGGAGGGGCTTTGTGCTGGGAGAGAAGCTGAGACCTGATTAGGGGGCGGGGCTTCACTGATTAGGGGTCCTAGAAAGGGAGCAGCCAGTCAGGCAGCGGCACAGGAGCTAGCAAACAGAGCTGTGAACAGGGGAGTTTGAGTGGGAGTTCTGTTGGAGGAGAAGGTATTTGTGTGTGTGTGTTTTTGTATTGGTAGTATCTGTATGTGTAGAGGCTTGGAGCGGCTTTGTGCTGGGAGAGAAGCTGAGCCCTGATTGGGGGGCGGGGCTTCACTGACTAGGGGTCCTATAAAGGTAGCAGCCAGTCAGGCAGCGGCAGACAGCTGCAGCGGCACAGGAGCTAGCAAACAGAGCTGTGAACAGGGGAGTTTGAGTGGGAGTTCTGTTGGAGGAGAAGGTATTTGTGTGTGTTTGGTTTTGTATTGGTAGTATCTGTATGTGTAGAGGCTTGGAGGGGCTTTGTGCTGGGAGAGAAGCTGAGACCTGATTAGGGGGCGGGGCTTCACTGATTAGGGGTCCTAGAAAGGGAGCAGCCAGTCAGGCAGCGGCACAGGAGCTAGCAAACAGAGCTGTGAACAGGGGAGTTTGAGTGGGAGTTCTGTTGGAGGAGAAGGTATTTGTGTGTGTGTGTTTTTGTATTGGTAGTATCTGTATGTGTAGAGGCTTTGAGGGGCTTTGTGCTGGGACAGAAGCTGAGCCCTGATTAGGGGGCGGGGCTTCACTGACTAGGGTTCCTATAAAGGTAGCAGCCAGTCAGGCAGCGGCACAGACAGCTGCAGCGGCACAGGAGCTAGCAAACAGAGCTGTAAACAGGGGAGTTTGAGTGGGAGTTCTGTTGGAGGAGAAGGTATTTGTGTATGTGTGTTTTTGTATTGTCAGTATCTGTATGTGCAGGGGCTTTGTCCTGGGAGAGAAGCTGAGCCCTGATTAGGGGGCGGGGTTTCACTGACTAGGGGTCCTATAAAGGTACCAGCCAGTCAGGCAGCGGCACAGGAGCTAGCAAACAGAGCTGTAAACAGGGGAGTTTGAGGGGAGTTCTGTTGGAGGAGAAGGTATTTGTGTGTGTTTTTGTATTGGTATTATGTGTATGTGTAGAGGCTTGGAGGGGCTTTGTGATGGGAGAGAAGCTGGGCCCTGATTAGGGGTCGGGGCTTCACTGATTAGGGGTCCTATAAAGGTAGCAGCCAGTCAGGCAGCGGCAGACAGCTGCAGCGGCACAGGAGCTAGCAAACAGAGCTGTGAACAGGGGAGTTTGAGTGGGAGTTCTGTTGGAGGAGAAGGTATTTGTGTGTGTTTGGTTTTGTATTGTCAGTATCTGTATGTGTAGGGGCTTTGTGCTGGGAGAGAAGCTGAGCCCTGATTAGGGGGCGGGGCTTCACTGACTAGCGGTCCTATAAAGGTAGCAGCCAATCAGGCAGCAGCACAGGAGCTAGCAAACAGAGCTGTAAACAGGGGAGTTTGAGTGGGAGTTCTGTTGGAGGAGAAGGTATTTGTGTGTGTTTGGTTTTGTATTGGTAGTATCTGTATGTGTGTTGGTTTGGCGGGGCTTTGTGCTTGGAGAGAAGCTGAGCCCTGATTAGGGAGCGGGGCTTCACTGACTAGGGGTCCTATAAAGGTAGCAGCCAGTCAGGCAGCGGCACAGGAGCTAGCAAACAGAGCTGTAAGCAGGGTAGTTTGAGTGGGAGTTCTGTTGGAGGAGAAGGTATTTGTGTGTGTTTTTGTATTGGTATTATGTGTATGTGTAGAGGCTTGGAGGGGCTTTGTGCTGGGAGAGAAGCTGGGCCCTGATTAGGGGGCGGGGCTTCACTGACTATGGGTCCTATAAAGGTAGAAGCCAGTCAGGCAGCGGCACAGACAGCTGCAGCGGCACAGGAGCTAGCAAACAGAGCTGTAAACAGGGGAGTTTGAGTGGGAGTTCTGTTGGAGGAGATGGTATTTGTGTGTGTTTGGTTTTGTATTGGTAGTATCTGTATGTGTAGGGGCTTTGTGCTGGGAGAGAAGCTGAGCCCTGATTAGGGGGCGGGGCTTCACTAACTAGGGGTCCGAAAAGGTAGCAGCGAGTCAGGCAGTGGAACAGACAGCTGCAGTGGCACAGGAGCTAGCAAACAGAGCTGTAAACAGGGGAGTTTGAGTGGGAGTTCTGTTGGAGGAGAAGGTATTTGTGTGTGTTTGGTTTTGTATTGGTAGTATCTGTATGTGCAGAGGCTTGGAGGGGCTTTGTGCTGCGAGAGAAGCTGAGCCCTGATTAGGGGGCGGGGTTTCACTGACTAGGGGTCCTATAAAGGTACCAGCCAGTCAGGCAGCGGCACAGGAGCTAGCAAACAGAGCTGTAAACCAGGGAGTTTGAGTGGGAGTTCTGTTGGAGGAGAAGGTATTTGTGTGTGTTTTTGCATTGGTAGTATCTGTTTGTGTAGAGGCTTGGAGGGGCTTTGTGCTGGGAGAGAAGCTGAGCCCTGATTAGGGGCGGGGCTTCACTGACTAGGGGTCCTATAAAGGTAGCAGCCAATCAGGCAGCGGCACAGACAGCTGCAGCGGCGCAGGAGCTAGCAAACAAAGCTGTAAACAGGGCAGTTTGAGTGGGAGTTCTGTTGGAGGAGAAGGTATTTGTGTGTGTTTGGTTTTGTATTGGTAGTATCTGTATGTGTAGAGGCTTGGAGGGGCTTTGTGCTGGGAGAGAAGCTGAGCCCTGATTAGGGGGCGGGGCTTCACTGACTAGGGGTCCTATAAAGGTAGCAGCCAGTCAGACAGCGGCTCAGGAGCTAGCAGACACAGCTGTAAGCAGGGGAGTTTGAGTGGGAGTTCTGTTGGAGGAGAAGGTATTTGTGTGTGTTTGGTTTTGTATTGGTAGTATCTGTATGTGTAGAGGCTTGGAGGGGCTTTGTGCTGGGAGAGAAGCTGAGCCCTGATTAGGGGGCGGGGCTTCCCTGACTAGGGGTCCTATAAAGGTAGCAGCCAGTGAGGCAGCGGCACAGGAGCTAGCAAACAGACCTGTGAACAGGGGAGTTAGAGTCGGAGTTCTGTTGGAGGAGAAGGTATTTGTGTGTGATTTTGTATTGGTAGTATCTGTATGTGTAGAGGCTTGGAGGGGCTTTGTGCTGGGAGAGAAGCTGAGCCCCGATTAGGGGGCGGGGCTTCACTGACTAGGGGTCCTGTAAAGGTAGCAGCCAGTCAGGCAGCGGCACAGGAGCTAGCAAACAGAGTTGTAAACAGGGGAGTTTGAGTGGGAGTTCTGTTGGAGGAGAAGGTATTTGTGTGTGTTTCCTTTTGTATTGGTAGTATCTGTATGTGTAGAGGCTTGGAGGGGCTTTGTGCTGGGAGAGAAGCTGAGCCCTGATTAGGGGGCGGGGCTTCCCTGACTAGGGGTCCTATAAAGGTAGCAGCCAGTCACACAGCGGCAAAGGAGCTAGCAAACAGAGCTGTAAACAGGGGAGTTTGAGTGGGAGTTCTGTTGGAGGAGATGGTATTTGTGTGTGTTTGGTTTTGTATTGGTAGTATCTGTATGTGTAGGGGTTTGGCGGGGCTTTGTGCTTCGAGAGAAGCTGAGCCCTGATTAGGGGGCGGGGCTTCACTGACTAGGGGTCCTATAAAGGTAGCAGCCAGTCAGGCAGCGGAACAGACAGCTGCAGCGGCACAGGAGCTAGCAAACAGAGCTCTAAACAGGGGAGTTTCAGTGGGAGTTCTGTTGGAGGAGAAGGTATTTGTGTGTGTTTTTGTATTGGTAGTATCTGTATGTGTAGAGGCTTGGAGGGGCTTTGTGCTGGGAAAGAAGCTGAGCCCTGATTAGGGGGCGGGGCTTCATTGACTAGGGGTCCTATAAAGGTAGCAGCCAGTCAGGCAGCGGCACAGACAGCTGCAGCGGCACAGGAGCTAGCAAACAGAGCTGTAAACAGGGGAGTTTGAGTGGGAGTTCTGTTGGAGGAGAAGGTATTTGTGTGTGTGTTTGGTTTTGTATTGGTAGTATCTGTATGTGTAGGGGCTTTGTGGTGGGAGAGAAGCTGAGCCCTGATTAGGGGGCGGGGCTTCACTGACGAGGGGTCCTATAAAGGGAGCAGCCAGTCAGGCAGCGGCACAGACAGCTGCAGCGGCACAGGAGCTAGCAAACAGAGCTGTAAACAGGGGAGTTTGAGTGGGAGTTCTGTTGGAGGAGATGGTATTTGTGTGTGTTTGGTTTTCTATTGTCAGTAACTGTATGTGCAGAGGCTTTGTGCTGGGAGAGAAGCTGAGCCCTGATTAGGCAGCGGCACAGACAGCTACAGCGGCACAGGAGCTAGCAAACAGAGCTGTAAACAGGGGAGTTTGACTGGGAGTTCTGATGGAGGAGAAGGTATTTGTGTCTGTTTTTGTATTGGTAGTATCTGTATGTGTACGGGCTTTGTGCTGGGAGAGAAGCTGAGCTCTGATTAGGGGGCGGGGCTTCACTGACTAGGGGTCCTATAAAGGTAGCAGCCAGTCAGGCAGCGGCACAGGAACTAGCAAACAGAGCTGTAAACAGGGGAGTTTCAGTGGGAGTTCTGTTGGAGGAGAAGGTATTTGTGTGTGTTTGGTTTTGTATTGGTAGTATCTGTATGTGTAGGGGTTTGGCGGGGCTTTGTGCTTCGAGAGAAGCTGAGCCCTGATTAGGGGGCGGGGCTTCACTGACTAGGGGTCCTTTTAAGGTAGCAGCCAGTCAGGCAGCGGAACAGACAGCTGCAGCGGCACAGGAGCTAGCAAACAGAGCTCTAAACAGGGGAGTTTCAGTGGGAGTTCTGTTGGAGGAGAAGGTATTTGTGTGTGTTTTTGTATTGGTAGTATCTGTATGTGTAGAGGTTTGAATGGGTTTTGTGCTGGGAGAGAAGCTGAGCCCTGATTAGGGGGCGGGGCTTCACTGACTAGGGGTCCTATAAAGGTAGCAGCCAGTCAGGCAGCGGCACAGACAGCTGCAGCGGCACAGGAGCTGGCAAACGGAGCTGTAAACAGGGGAGTTTGAGTGGGAGTTCTGTTGGAGGAGAAGGTATTTGTGTGTGTTTGGTTTTGTATTGGTAGTATCTGTATGTGTAGAGGCTTGGAGGGGCTTTGTGCTGGGAAAGAAGCTGAGCCCTGATTAGGGGGCGGGGCTTCATTGACTAGGGGTCCTATAAAGGTAGCAGCCAGTCAGGCAGTGGCACAGACAGCTGCAGCGGCACAGGAGCTAGCAAACAGAGCTGTAAACAGGGGAGTTTGAGTGGGAGTTCTGTTGGAGGAGAAGGTATTTGTGTGTGTGTTTGGTTTTGTATTGGTAGTATCTGTATGTGTAGGGGCTTTGTGCTGGGAGAGAAGCTGAGCCCTGATTAGGGGGCTGGGCTTCACTGACTAGGCGTCCTATAAAGGTAGCAGCCAGTCAGGCAGCGGAACAGACAGCTGCAGCGGCACAGGAGCTAGCAAACAGAGCTCTAAACAGGGGAGTTTGAGTGGGAGTTCTGTTGGAGGAAAAGGTATTTGTGTGTGTTTGGTTTTGTATTGGCAGTATCTGTATGTGTAGGGGCTTTGTGCTGGGAGAGAAGCTGAGCCCTGATTAGGGGGCAGGGCTTCACTGAATAGGGGTCCTATAAAGGTAGCAGCCAGTCAGGCAGCGGCACAGGAGCTAGCAAACAGAGCTGTAAACAGGGGAGTTTGAGTGGGAGTTCTGTTGGAGGAGATGGTATTTGTGTGTGTTTGGTTTTGTATTGGTAGTATCTGTATGTGTGTTGGTTTGGCGGGGCTTTGTGCTTGGAGAGAAGCTGAGCCCTGATTAGGGAGCGGGGCTTCACTGACTAGGGGTCCTATAAAGGTAGCAGCCAGTCAGGCAGCGGCACAGGAGCTAGCAAACATAGCTGTAAACAGGGGAGTTTGAGTGGGAGTTCTGTTGGAGGAGATGGTATTTGTGTGTGTTTGGTTTTGTATTGGTAGCATCTGTATGTGTAGAGGCTTGGAGGGGCTTTGTGCTGGGAGAGAAGCTGAGCCCTGATTAGGGGGCGGGGCTTCCCTGACTAGGGGTCTTATAAAGGTAGCAGCCAGTCAGGCAGCGGCACAGACAGCTGCAGCGGCACAGGAGCTAGCAAACAGAGCTGTAAGCAGGGGAGTTTGAGTGGGAGTTCTGTTGGAGGAGAAGGTATTTGTGTGTGTTTTTGTATTGGTAGTGTCTGTATGTGTAGAGGCTTGGAGGGACTAGGTGCTGGGAGAGAAGCTGAGCCCTGATTAGGGGGCGGGGCTTCACTGACTATGGGTCCTATAAAGGTACCAGCCAGTCAGGCAGCGGCACAGACAGCTGCAGCGGCACAAGACCTAGCAAACAGAGCTGTAAACAGGTGAGTTTGAGTGGGAGTTCTGTTGGAGGAGATGGTATTTGTGTGTGTTTGGTTTTGTATTGGTAGTATCTGTATGTGTAGAGGCTTGGAGGGGCTTTGTGCTGGGAGAGAAGCTGAGCCCTGATTAGGGGGCGGGGCTTCACTGACTAGGGGTCCTATAAAGGGAGCAGCCAGTCAGGCAGCGGCACAGACAGCTGCAGCGGCACAGGAGCTAGCAAACAGAGCTGTAAACAGGGGAGTTTGAGTGGGAGTTCTGTTGGAGGAGATGGTATTTGTGTGTGTTTGGTTTTCTATTGTCAGTAACTGTATGTGCAGGGGCTTTGTGCTGGGAGAGAAGCTGAGCCCTGATTAGGCAGCGGCACAGACAGCTGCAGCGGCACAGGAGCTAGCAAACAGAGCTGTAAACAGGGGAGTTTGACTGGGAGTTCTGATGGAGGAGAAGGTATTTGTGTCTGTTTTTGTATTGGTAGTGTCTGTATGTGTAGAGCCTTGGAAGGGCTTTGTGCTGGGAGAGAAGCTGAGCTCTGATTAGGGGGCGGGGCTTCACTGACTAGTGGTCCTATAAAGGTAGCAGCCAGTCAGGCAGCGGCACAGGAACTAGCAAACAGAGCTGTAAGCAGGGGAGTTTGAGTGGGAGTTCTGTTGGAGGAGAAGGTATTTGTGTGTGTTTTTGTATTGGTATTATGTGTATGTGTAGAGGCTTGGAGGGACTTTGTGCTGGGAGAGAAGCTGGGCCCTGATTAGGGGGCGGGGCTTCACTGACTAGGGGTCCTATAAAGGTAGCAGCCAGTCAGGCAGCGGCACAGACAGCTGCAGCGGCACAGGAGCTAGCAAACAGAGCTGTAAACAGGGGAGTTTGAGTGGGAGTTCTGTTGGAGGAGATGGTATTTGTGTGTGTTTGGTTTTGTATTTGTAGTATCTGTATGTGTATTGGTTTGGCGGGGCTTTGTGCTGTGAGAGAAGCTGAGCCCTGATTAGGGGGCGGGGCTTCACTGACGAGGGGTCCTATAAAGGTAGCAGCCAGTCAGGCAGCGGCACAGGAGCTAGCAAACAGAGCTGTAAACAGGGGAGTTTGAGTGGGAGTTCTGTTGGAGGAGATGGTATTTGTGTGTGTTTGGTTTTGTATTGGTAGTATCTGTATGTGTAGGGGCTTTGTGCTGGGAGAGAAGCTGAGCCCTGATTAGGGGGCGGGGCTTCACTGACTAGGGGTCCTATAAAGGTAGCAGCCAGTCAGGCAGCGGCAGACAGCTGCAGCGGCACAGGAGCTAGCAAACAGAGCTGTGAACAGGGGAGTTTGAGTGGGAGTTCTGTTGGAGGAGAAGGTATTTGTGTGTGTTTGGTTTTGTATTGGTAGTATCTGTATGTGTAGAGGCTTGGAGGGGCTTTGTGCTGGGAGAGAAGCTGAGACCTGATTAGGGGGCGGGGCTTCACTGATTAGGGGTCCTAGAAAGGGAGCAGCCAGTCAGGCAGCGGCACAGGAGCTAGCAAACAGAGCTGTGAACAGGGGAGTTTGAGTGGGAGTTCTGTTGGAGGAGAAGGTATTTGTGTGTGTGTGTTTTTGTATTGGTAGTATCTGTATGTGTAGAGGCTTGGAGCGGCTTTGTGCTGGGAGAGAAGCTGAGCCCTGATTGGGGGGCGGGGCTTCACTGACTAGGGGTCCTATAAAGGTAGCAGCCAGTCAGGCAGCGGCAGACAGCTGCAGCGGCACAGGAGCTAGCAAACAGAGCTGTGAACAGGGGAGTTTGAGTGGGAGTTCTGTTGGAGGAGAAGGTATTTGTGTGTGTTTGGTTTTGTATTGGTAGTATCTGTATGTGTAGAGGCTTGGAGGGGCTTTGTGCTGGGAGAGAAGCTGAGACCTGATTAGGGGGCGGGGCTTCACTGATTAGGGGTCCTAGAAAGGGAGCAGCCAGTCAGGCAGCGGCACAGGAGCTAGCAAACAGAGCTGTGAACAGGGGAGTTTGAGTGGGAGATCTGTTGGAGGAGAAGGTATTTGTGTGTGTGTGTTTTTGTATTGGTAGTATCTGTATGTGTAGAGGCTTTGAGGGGCTTTGTGCTGGGACAGAAGCTGAGCCCTGATTAGGGGGCGGGGCTTCACTGACTAGGGTTCCTATAAAGGTAGCAGCCAGTCAGGCAGCGGCACAGACAGCTGCAGCGGCACAGGAGCTAGCAAACAGAGCTGTAAACAGGGGAGTTTGAGTGGGAGTTCTGTTGGAGGAGAAGGTATTTGTGTATGTGTGTTTTTGTATTGTCAGTATCTGTATGTGCAGGGGCTTTGTCCTGGGAGAGAAGCTGAGCCCTGATTAGGGGGCGGGGTTTCACTGACTAGGGGTCCTATAAAGGTACCAGCCAGTCAGGCAGCGGCACAGGAGCTAGCAAACAGAGCTGTAAACAGGGGAGTTTGAGGGGAGTTCTGTTGGAGGAGAAGGTATTTGTGTGTGTTTTTGTATTGGTATTATGTGTATGTGTAGAGGCTTGGAGGGGCTTTGTGATGGGAGAGAAGCTGGGCCCTGATTAGGGGTCGGGGCTTCACTGATTAGGGGTCCTATAAAGGTAGCAGCCAGTCAGGCAGCGGCAGACAGCTGCAGCGGCACAGGAGCTAGCAAACAGAGCTGTGAACAGGGGAGTTTGAGTGGGAGTTCTGTTGGAGGAGAAGGTATTTGTGTGTGTTTGGTTTTGTATTGTCAGTATCTGTATGTGTAGGGGCTTTGTGCTGGGAGAGAAGCTGAGCCCTGATTAGGGGGCGGGGCTTCACTGACTAGCGGTCCTATAAAGGTAGCAGCCAATCAGGCAGCAGCACAGGAGCTAGCAAACAGAGCTGTAAACAGGGGAGTTTGAGTGGGAGTTCTGTTGGAGGAGAAGGTATTTGTGTGTGTTTGGTTTTGTATTGGTAGTATCTGTATGTGTGTTGGTTTGGCGGGGCTTTGTGCTTGGAGAGAAGCTGAGCCCTGATTAGGGAGCGGGGCTTCACTGACTAGGGGTCCTATAAAGGTAGCAGCCAGTCAGGCAGCGGCACAGGAGCTAGCAAACAGAGCTGTAAGCAGGGTAGTTTGAGTGGGAGTTCTGTTGGAGGAGAAGGTATTTGTGTGTGTTTTTGTATTGGTATTATGTGTATGTGTAGAGGCTTGGAGGGGCTTTGTGCTGGGAGAGAAGCTGGGCCCTGATTAGGGGGCGGGGCTTCACTGACTATGGGTCCTATAAAGGTAGAAGCCAGTCAGGCAGCGGCACAGACAGCTGCAGCAGCACAGGAGCTAGCAAACAGAGCTGTAAACAGGGGAGTTTGAGTGGGAGTTCTGTTGGAGGAGATGGTATTTGTGTGTGTTTGGTTTTGTATTGGTAGTATCTGTATGTGTAGGGGCTTTGTGCTGGGAGAGAAGCTGAGCCCTGATTAGGGGGCGGGGCTTCACTAACTAGGGGTCCGAAAAGGTAGCAGCGAGTCAGGCAGTGGAACAGACAGCTGCAGTGGCACAGGAGCTAGCAAACAGAGCTGTAAACAGGGGAGTTTGAGTGGGAGTTCTGTTGGAGGAGAAGGTATTTGTGTGTGTTTGGTTTTGTATTGGTAGTATCTGTATGTGCAGAGGCTTGGAGGGGCTTTGTGCTGCGAGAGAAGCTGAGCCCTGATTAGGGGGCGGGGTTTCACTGACTAGGGGTCCTATAAAGGTACCAGCCAGTCAGGCAGCGGCACAGGAGCTAGCAAACAGAGCTGTAAACCAGGGAGTTTGAGTGGGAGTTCTGTTGGAGGAGAAGGTATTTGTGTGTGTTTGGTTTTGTATTGGTTGTATCTGTATGTGTAGGGGCTTTGTGCTGGGAGAGAAGCTGAGCCCTGATTAGGGGGCGGGGCTTCACTGACTAGGGGTCCTATAAAGGTAGCAGCCAGTCAGACAGCGGCTCAGGAGCTAGCAGACACAGCTGTAAGCAGGGGAGTTTGAGTGGGAGTTCTGTTGGAGGAGAAGGTATTTGTGTGTGTTTGGTTTTGTATTGGTAGTATCTGTATGTGTAGAGGCTTGGAGGGGCTTTGTGCTGGGAGAGAAGCTGAGCCCTGATTAGGGGGCGGGGCTTCCCTGACTAGGGGTCCTATAAAGGTAGCAGCCAGTGAGGCAGCGGCACAGGAGCTAGCAAACAGACCTGTGAACAGGGGAGTTAGAGTCGGAGTTCTGTTGGAGGAGAAGGTATTTGTGTGTGATTTTGTATTGGTAGTATCTGTATGTGTAGAGGCTTGGAGGGGCTTTGTGCTGGGAGAGAAGCTGAGCCCCGATTAGGGGGCGGGGCTTCACTGACTAGGGGTCCTGTAAAGGTAGCAGCCAGTCAGGCAGCGGCACAGGAGCTAGCAAACAGAGTTGTAAACAGGGGAGTTTGAGTGGGAGTTCTGTTGGAGGAGAAGGTATTTGTGTGTGTTTCCTTTTGTATTGGTAGTATCTGTATGTGTAGAGGCTTGGAGGGGCTTTGTGCTGGGAGAGAAGCTGAGCCCTGATTAGGGGGCGGGGCTTCACTGACTAGGGGTCCTATAAAGGTAGCAGCCAGTCAGGCAGCGGCACAGGAGCTAGCAAACAGATGTGTGAACAGAGGAGTTTGAGTGGGAGTTCTGTTGGAGGAGAAGGTATTTGTCTGTGAGTTTGTATTGGTAGTATCTGTATGTGTAGAGGCGTGGAGGGGCTAGGTGCTGCGAGAGAAGCTGAGCCCTGATTAGGGGGCGGGGCTTCACTGACTAGGGGTCCTATAAAGGTAGCAGCCAGTCAGGCAGCGGCAGAGGAGCTAGCAAACAGAGCTGTAAACAGGGGAGTTTGAGTGGGAGTTCTGTTGGAGAAGAAGGTATTTGTGTGTTTTTTTGTATTGGTAGTATCTGTATGTGTAGAGGCTTGGAGGGGCTTTGTGCTGGGAGAGAAGCTGAGCCCTGATTAGGGGGCGGGGCTTCACTGACTAGGGGGTCCTATAAAGGTAGCAGCCAGTCAGGCAGCGGAACAGACAGCTGCAGTGGCACAGGAGCTAGCAAACAGACCTGTAAACAGGGGAGTTTGGGTGGGAGTTCTGTTGCAGGAGAAGGTATTTGTGTGTGTTTGGTTTTGTATTGGTAGTATCTGTATGTGTAGAGGCTTTGAGGGGCTTTGTGCTGGGAGAGAAGCTGAGCCCTGATTAGGGGGCGGGGCTTCACTGACTTGGGGTCCTGTAAAGGTAGCAGCCAGTCAGGCAGCGGCACAGGAGCTAGGAAACAGAGCTGTAAACAGGGGAGTTTGAGTGGGAGTTTGGTTGGAGGAGATGGTATTTGTGTGTGTTTGGTTTTGTATTGGTAGTATCTGTATGTGTATTGGTTTGCCGGGGCTTTGTGCTTGGAGACAAGCTGAGCCCTGATTAGGGGGCGGGGCTTCACTGACGAGGGTTCCTATAAAGGTAGCAGCCGGGCAGGCAGAGGAACAGACAGCTGCAGTGGCACAGGAGCTAGCAAACAGAGCTGTAAACAGGGGAGTTTGAGTGGGAGTTCTGTTGGAGGAGAAGGTATTTGTGTGTGTTTGGTTTTGTATTGTCAGTATCTGTATGTGCAGGGGCTTTGTGCTGGGAGAGAGGCTGAGCCCTGATTAGGGGGCGGGGCTTCCCTGACTAGGGGTCCTATAAAGGTAGCAGCCAGTCAGGCAGCGGCAGAAGGCTGCAGCGGCACAGGAGCTAGCAAACAGAGCTGTAAGCAGGGGAGTTTGAGTGGGAGTTCTGTTGGAGGAGAAGGTATTTGTGTGTGTTTCGTTTTGTATTGGTAGTATCTGTATGTGTAGAGGCTTGGAGGGGCTTTGTGCTGGGAGAGAAGCTGAGCCCTGATTAGGGGGGGGGCTTCACTGACTAGGGGTCCTATAAAGGTAGCAGCCGGTCAGGCAGCGGCACAGGAGCTAGCAAACAGACGTGTGAACAGGGGAGTTTGAGTGGGAGTTCTGTTGGAGGAGAAGGTATTTTTCTGTGATTTTGTATTGGTAGTATCTGTATGTGTAGAGGCGTGGACGGGCTAGGTGCTGCGAGAGAAGCTGAGCCCTGATTAGGGGGCGGGGCTTCACTGACTAGGGGTCCTATAAAGGTAGCAGCCAGTCAGGCAGCGGAACAGACAGCTGCAGTGGCACAGGAGCTAGCAAACAGAGCTGTAAACAGGGGAGTTTGTGTGGGAGTTCTGTTGGAGGAGAAGGTATTTGTGTGTGTTTGATTTTGCATTGGTAGTATCTGTATGTTTGAGGCTTGTAGGGGCTTTGTGCTGGGAGAGAAGCTGAGCCCTGATTAGGGGGCGGGGCTTCACTGACTAGGGGTCCTATAAAGGTAGCAGCCAGTCAGGCAGCAGCACAGACAGCTGCAGCAGCACAGGAGCTAGCAAACAGAGCTGTAAACAGGGGAGTTAGAGTGGGAGTTTTGATGGAGGAGAAGGTGTTTGTGTGTGTTCGGTTTTGTATTGGTAGTATCTGTATGTGTAGAGGCTTGGAGGGCTTTGTGCTGGGAGAGAAGCTGAGCCCTGATTAGGGGGCGGGCCTTCACTGACTAGGGGTCCTATAAAGGTAGCGGCACAGGAGCTAGCAAACAGAGCTGTAAACAGGGGAGTTTGAGTGGGAGTTCTGTTGGACGAGAAGGTATTTGTGTGTGTTTGGTTTTGTATTGGTAGTATCTACCAATACAAAACCAAACACACACAAATACCCTCTCCTCCAACAGAACTCCCACTCAAACTCCCCTGTTTACAGCTCTGTTTGCTAGCTCCTGTGCCGCTGCAGCTGCCTGACTGGCTGCTCCCTTTCTAGGACCCCTAGTCAGTGAAGCCCCGCCCTCTAATCAGGGCTCAGCTTCTCTCCCAGCACAAAGCCCTTCCAAGCCTCTACACATACAGATACTACCAATACAAAACCAAACACACACAAATACCTTCTCCTCCAACAGAACCCCCACTCAAACTCCCCTGTTTACAGCTCTCTTTGCTAGATCCTGTGCCGCTGCAGCTGTCTGTGCCGCTGCCTGACTGGCTGCTCCCTTTATATGACCCCTAGTCAGTGAAGCCCCGCCCCCTAATCAGGGCTCAGCTTCTCTCCCAGCACAAAGCCCATAGGCATACAGATACTGCCAATACAAAACCAAACACACACAAATACCTTCTACTCCAACAGAACTCCCACTCAAACTCCCCTGTTTACAGCTCTGTTTGATAGCTCCTGTGCCGATGCAGCTGTCTGTGCCGCTGTCTGACTGGCTGATACCTTTTTAGGACCCCTAGTCAGTGAAGCCCCGCCCCCTAATCAGGGCTCAGCTTCTCTCCCAGCACAAAGCCCCTACACATGCAGATACTACCAATACAAAACCAAACACACACAAATACCTTCTACTCCAACAGAACTCCCACTCAAACTCCCCTGTTTACAGCTCTGTTTGCTAGCTCCTGTGCCGCTGCCTGACTGGCTGCTACCTTTATAGGACCCCTAGTCAGGGAAGCCCCGCCCCCTAATCAGGGCTCATCTTCTCTCCCAGCACAAAGCCCCAAAACATACAGATACTACCAATACAAAACCAAACACACACACAAATACCTTCTCCACCAACAGAACTCCCACTCAAACTCCCCTGTTTACATATCTGTGTGCTAGCTCCTGTGCCGCTGCAGCTGTCTGTGCCGCTGCCTGACTGGCTGCGACCTTTATAGGACCCCTAGTCAGTCAAGCCCCGCCCCCTAATCAGGGCTCAGCTTCTCTCCCAGCACAAAGCCCCTACACATACAGATACTACCAATACAAAACCAAACACACAAATACCTTCTCCTCCAACAGAACTCCCACTCAAACTCCCCTGTTTACAGCTCTGTTTGCTAGCTCCTGTGCCGCTGCCTGACTGGCTGCTACCTTTATAGGACCCCTAGTCAGGGAAGCCCCGCCCCCTAATCAGGGCTCAGCTTCTCTCCCAGCACAAAGCCCCTACACATACAGATACTAACAATACAAAACCAAACACACACAAATACCTTCTCCTCCAAAAGAACTCCCACTCAAACTCCCCTGTTTACAGCTCTGTTTGCTAGCTCCTGTGCTGCTGCAGCTGTCTGTGCCGCTACCTGACTGGCTGCTACCTTCATAGGACCCCTAGTCAGTGAAGCCCCGCCCCCCAATCAGGGCTCAGCTTCTGTCTCAGCACAAAGCCCCTCCAAGCCTCTACACATACAGATACTAACAATACAAAACCAAACACACACAAATACCTTCTCCTCCAACAGAACTCCCACTCAAAATCCCCTGTTTACAGCTCTGTTTGCTAGCTCCTGTGCCGATGCAGCTGTCTGTGCCGCTGCGTGACTGGCTGATACCTTTTTAGGACCCCTTGTCAGTGAAGCCCCGCCCCCTAATCAGGGTTCAGCTTCTTTCCCAGCACAAAGCCCCTCCAAGCCTCTACACATACAGATACCACCAATACAAAACCAAACACACACACAAATACCTTCTCCTCCAACAGAACTCCCACTCCAACTTTCCTCTTTACAGCTCTGTTTGCTAGCTCCTGTGCCGCTGCAGCTGTCTGTGCCGCTGCCTGACTGGCTGCTACCTTTATAGGACCCCTAGTCAGTCAAGCCCCGCCCCCTAATCAGGGCTCAGTTTCTCTCCCAGCACAAAGCCCCTACACATACAGATACTAACAATACAAAACCAAACACACACAAATACCTTCTCCTCCAACAGAACTCCCACTCGAACTCCCCTGTTTACAGCTCTGTTTGTAGCTCCTGTGCCGCTGCCTGACTGGCTGCTACCTTTATAGGACCCCTAGTCAGGGAAGCCCCGCCCCCCAATCAGGGCTCAGCTTCTGTCTCAGCACAAAGCCCCTACACACACAGATACTACCAATACAAAACCAAACACACACAAATACCTTCTACTCCAACAGTACTCCCACTCAAACTCCCCTGTTTACAGCTCTGTTTGATAGCTCCTGTGCCGCTGCCTGACTGGCTGCAACCTTTATAGAACCCCTAGTCAGGGAAGCCCCGCCCCCTAATCAGGGCTCAGCTTCTCTCCCAGCACAAAGCCCCTACACATACAGATACCACCAATACAAAACCAAACACACACAAATACCTTCTCCTCCAACAGAACTCCCACTCAAACTCCCCTGTTTACAGCTCTGTTTGATAGCTCCTGTGCCGATGCAGCTGTCTGTGCCGCTGTCTGACTGGCTGATACCTTTTTAGGACCCCTAGTCAGTGAAGCCCCGCCCCCTAATCAGGGCTCAGCTTCTCTCCCAGCACAAAGCCCCTACACATGCAGATACTACCAATACAAAACCAAACACACACAAATACCTTCTACTCCAACAGAACTCCCACTCAAACTGCCCTGTTTACTGCTCTGTTTGATAGCTCCTGTGCCGCTGCCTGACTGGCTGCAACCTTATTGGACCTCTTGTCAGGGAAGCCCCGCCCACTAATCAGGGCTCAGCTTCTCACCCAGCACAAAGCCCCGACACATACAAATAATACCAATCCAAAACCAAACACACACAAATACCTTCTCCTCCAACAGAACTCCCACTCAAACTCCCCTGTTTACAGCTCTGTTTGCTAGCTCCTGTGCCGCTGCCTGACTGGCTGCTACCTTTATAGGACCCCTAGCCAGGGAAGCCCCGCCCCCTAATCAGGGCTCAGCTTCTCTCCCAGGACAAAGCCCCTACACATACAGATACCACCAATACAAAACCAAACACACACAAATACCTTCTCCTCCAAAAGAACTCCCACTCAAACTCCCCTGTTTACAGCTCTGTTTGCTAGCTCCTGTGCCGCTGCACCTGTCTGTGCCGCTGCCTGACTGGCTGCTACCTTTATAGGACCCCTAGTCATTGAAGCCCCGCCCCCTAATCAGGGCTCAGCTACTCTCCCAGCACAAAGCCCCTACACATACAGATACTAACAATACAAAACCAAACACACACAAATACCTTCTCCTCCCACTCAAACTCCCCGTTTACAGCTGTGTTTGCTAGCTCCTGTGCCGCTGCAGCTGTCTGTGCCGCTGTCTGACTGGCTGCTACCTTTATAGGACCCCTAGTCAGTGAAGCCCCGCCCCCTAATCAGGGTTCAGCTTCTATCCCAGCACAAAGCCCCTACACACACAGATACTACCAATACAAAACCAAACACACACAAATACCTTCTACTCCAACAGAACTCCCACTCAAACTCCCCTGTTTACAGCTCTGTTTGATAGCTCCTGTGCCGCTGCCTGACTGGCTGCTACCTTTATAGGACCCCTAGTCAGGGAAGCCCCGCCCCCTAATCAGGGCTCAGCTTCTTTCCCAGCACAAATCCCCTCCAAGCCTCTACACATACAGATACTACCAATACAAAACCAAACACACACACAAATACCTTCTCCTCCAACAGAACTCCCACTCAAACCCGCCTGTTTACAGCTCTGTTTGATAGCTCCTGTGCCGCTGCAGCTGTCTTTGCCGCTGCCTGACTGGCTGATACCTTTATAGGACCCCTAGTCAGTGAAGCCCCGCCCCTAATCACGGCTCAGCTTCTCTCCCAGCACAAAGCCCCTACACATACAGATACTACCAATACAAAAACACACACAAATACCTTCTCCTCCAAAAGAACTCCCACTCAAACTCCCCTGTTTACAGCTCTGTTTGCTAGCTCCTGTGCCGCTGCCTGACTGGCTGCTACCTTTATAGGACCCCTAGTCAGGGAAGCCCCGCCCCCAAATCAGGGCTCAGCTTCTCTCCCAGCACAAAGCCCCTACACATACAGATACTAACAATACAAAACCAAACACACACAAATACCTTCTCCTCCAAAAGAACTCCCACTCAAACTCCCCTGTTTACAGCTCTGTTTGATAGCTCCTGTGCCACTGCCTGACTGTCTGCAACCTTTATAGGACCCCTAGTGAGGGAAGCCCCGCCCCCTAATCAGGGCTCAGCTTCTCTCCCAGCACAAAGCCCCTACACATACAGATACCACCAATACAAAACCAAACACACACAAATACCTTCTCCTCCAACAGAACTCCCACTCAAACTCCCCTGTTTACAGCTCTGTTTGCTAGCTCCTCTGCCGCTGCAGCTGTCTGTGTCGCTGCCTGATTGCCTGCTACGTTTATAGGACCCCTAGTCAGGGAAGCCCCGCCCCCTAATCAGGGCTCAGCTTCTCACCCAGCACAAAGCCCCGACACATACAAATAATACCAATACAAAACCAAACACACACAAATACCTTCTCCTCCAACAGAACTCCCACTCAAACCCCCCTGTTTACAGCTCTGTTTGCTAGCTCCTGTGCCGCTGCAGCTGTCTGTGCCGCTGCCTGACTGGCTGATACCTTTATAGGACCCCTAGTCAGTGAAGCCCCGCCCCCTAATCAGGGCTCAGCTTCTCTCCCAGCACAAAGCCCCTACACATACAGATACCACCAATACAAAACCAAACACACACAAATACCCTCTACTCGAACAGAACTCCCACTCAAACTCCCCTGTTTACCGCTCTGTTTGATAGCTCCTGTGCCGCTGCCTGACTGGCTGCAACCTTATAGGACCCCTAGTCAGGGAAGCCCCGCCCACTAATCAGGGCTCAGCTTCTTTCCCAGCACAAAGCCCCTACACATACAGATACCACCAATACAAAACCAAACACACACAAATACCTTCTCCTTCAACAGAACTCCCACTCAAACTCCCCTGTTTACAGCTCTGTTTGCTAGCTCCTGTGCCGCTGCAGCTGTCTGTGCCGCTGCCTGATTGGCTGCTACCTTTATAGGACCCCTAGTCAGGGAAGTCCCGCCCCCTAATCACGGCTCAGCTTCTCTCCCAGCACAAAGCCCCAACACATACAGATACCACCAATACAAAACCAAACACACACACAAATACCTCTCCTCCAACAGAACTCCCACTCAAACTCCCCTGTTTACAGCTCTGTGTGCTAGCTCCTGTGCCGCTGCCTGACTGGCTGCTACCTTTATAGGACCCCTAGTCAGGGAAGCCCCGCCCCCTAATCAGGGCTCAGCTTCTCTCCCAGCACAAAGCCTCTACACATACAAATACTACCAATACAAATCCAAACACACACAAATACCTTCTCCTCCAACAGAACTCCCACTCAAACTCCCCTGTTTACAGCTCTGTTTGCTAGCTCCTGTGCCGCTGCAGCTGTCTGTGCCGCTGCCTGACTGGCTGCTACCTTTATAGGACCGCTAGTCAGTCAAGCCCCGCCCCCTAATCAGGGGTCAGCTTCTCTCCCAGCACAAAGCCCCTACACACAGATACTACCAATACAAAACCAAACACACACAAATACCTTCTCCTCCAACAGAACTCCCACTCAAACTCCCCTGTTTACAGCTCTGTTTGCTAGCTCCTGTGCCGCTGCAGCTGTCTGTGCCGATGCCTGACTGGCTGCTACCTTTATAGGACCCCTAGTCAGTGAAGCCCCGCCCCCTAATCAGGGCTCAGCTACTCTCCCAGCACAAAGCCCCTACACATACAGATACTAACAATACAAAACCAAACACACACAAATACCTTCTCCTCCCACTCAAACTCCCCGTTTACAGCTCTGTTTGATAGCTCCTGTGCCGCTGCCTGACTGGCTGCAACCTTATAAGACCCCTAGTCAGGGAAGCCCCGCCCACTAATCAGGGCTCAGCTTCTTTCCCAGCACAAAGCCCCTGCAAGCCTCTATACATACAGATACCACCAATACAAAACCAAACACACACACAAATTCCTTTTCCTCCAACAGAACTCCCACTCAAACTCCCCTGTTTACAGCTCTGTTTGCTAGCTCCTGTGCCGCTGCAGCTGTCTGTGCCGCTGCCTGACTGGCTGCTACCTTTATAGGACCCCTAGTCAGTCAAGCCCCGCCCCCTAATCAGGGCTCTGTTTCTTTCCCAGCACAAAGCCCCTACACATACAGATACTACCAATACAAAACCAAATATACACAAATACCTTCTCCTCCAACAGAACTCCCACTCAAACTCCACTGTTTACAGCTCTGCTTGCTAGCCCCTGTGCCGCTGCAGCTGTCTGTGCCGCTGCCTGATTGGCTGCTACGTTTATAGGACCCCTAGTCAGGGAAGCCCCGCCCCCTAATCAGGGCTCAGCTTCTCACCCAGCACAAAGCCCCGACACATACAAATACCAATACAAAACCAAACACACACAAATACCTTCTCCTCCAACAGAACTCCCACTCAAACTCCCCTGTTTACATCTCTGTGTGCTAGCTCCTGTGCCGCTGCCTGACTGGCTGCTACCTTTATAGGACCCCTAGTCAGTCAAGCCCCGCCCCCTAATCAGGGGTCAGCTTCTCTCCCAGCACAAAGCCCCTACACATACAGATACTACCAATACAAAACCAAACACACACAAATACCTTCTCCTCCAACAGAACTCCCACTCAAACCCCCTGTTTACGGCTCTGTTTGCTAGCTCCTGTGCCGCTGCAGCTGTCTGTGCCGCTGCCTGACTGGCTGCTACATTTATAGGACCCCTTGTCAGTGAAGCCCCGCCCCCTAATCAGGGCTCAGCTTCTCTCCCAGCACAAAGCCCCTACACATACAGATACTAAGAATACAAAACCAAACACACACAAATACCTTCTCCTCCCACTCAAACTCCCCTGTTTACAGGTCTGTTTGCTAGCTCCTGTGCCGCTGCAGCTGTCTGTGCCGCTGCCTGACTGGCTGCTACCTTTATAGGACCCCTAGTCAGTGAAGCCCCGCCCCCTAATCAGGGTTCAGCTTCTGTCCCAGCACAAAGCCCCTACACACACAGATACTACCAATACAAAACCAAACACACACAAATACCTTCTACTCCAACAGAACTCCCACTCAAACTCCCCTGTTTACAGCTCTGTTTGATAGCTCCTGTGCCGCTGCCTGACTGGCTGCAACCTTATAGGACCCCTAGTCAGGGAAGCCCCGCCCACTAATCAGGGCTCAGCTTCTTTCCCAGCACAAAGCCCCTCCAAGCCTCTACACATACAGATATTACCAATACAAAACCAAACACACACAAATACCTTCTCCTCCAACAGAACTCCCACTCAAACTCCACTGTTTACAGCTCTGCTTGCTAGCCCCTGTGCCGCTGCAGTTGTCTGTGCCGCTGCCTGACTGGCTGCTACCGTTATAGGACCCCTAGTCAGGGAAGCCCCGCCCCCTAATCAGGGCTCAGCTTCTGTCCGAGCACAAAGCCCCTACACACACAGATACTACCAATACAAAACCAAACACACACACAAACACCTTCTCCTCCAACAGTACTCCCACTCAAACTCCCCTGTTTACAGCTCTGTTTGCTAGCTCCTGTGCCGCTGCCTGACTGGCTGCTACCTTTATAGGACCCCTAGTCAGGGAAGCCCCGCCCCCTAATCAGGGCTCAGCTTCTCTCCCAGCACAAAGCCCCTACACATACAGATACTAACAATACAAAACCAAACACACACAAATACCTTCTCCTCCAAAAGAACTCCCACTCAAACTCCCCTGTTTACATCTCTGTTTGCTAGCTCCTGTGCCGCTGCAGCTGTCTGTGCCGCTGCCTGA
Organism: Lepidochelys olivacea; assembly: GCF_965140295.1. NCBI lineage: Eukaryota > Metazoa > Chordata > Testudines > Cheloniidae > Lepidochelys > Lepidochelys olivacea. The sequence continues at coordinate 5,009,584 of NC_140428.1, forward strand.
TTGGCTGCTACGTTTATAGGACCCCTAGTCAGGGAAGCCCCGCCCCCTAATCAGGGCTCAGCTTCTCACCCAGCACAAAGCCCCGACACATACAAATACCAATACAAAACCAAACACACACAAATACCTTCTCCTCCAACAGAACTCCCACTCAAACTCCCCTGTTTACATCTCTGTGTGCTAGCTCCTGTGCCGCTGCCTGACTGGCTGCTACCTTTATAGGACCCCTAGTCAGTCAAGCCCCGCCCCCTAATCAGGGGTCAGCTTCTCTCCCAGCACAAAGCCCCTACACATACAGATACTACCAATACAAAACCAAACACACACAAATACCTTCTCCTCCAACAGAACTCCCACTCAAACCCCCTGTTTACGGCTCTGTTTGCTAGCTCCTGTGCCGCTGCAGCTGTCTGTGCCGCTGCCTGACTGGCTGCTACCTTTATAGGACCCCTAGTCAGTGAAGCCCCGCCCCCTAATCAGGGTTCAGCTTCTGTCCCAGCACAAAGCCCCTACACACACAGATACTACCAATACAAAACCAAACACACACAAATACCTTCTACTCCAACAGAACTCCCACTCAAACTCCCCTGTTTACAGCTCTGTTTGATAGCTCCTGTGCCGCTGCCTGACTGGCTGCAACCTTATAGGACCCCTAGTCAGGGAAGCCCCGCCCACTAATCAGGGCTCAGCTTCTTTCCCAGCACAAAGCCCCTCCAAGCCTCTACACATACAGATACTACCAATACAAAACCAAACACACACAAATACCTTCTCCTCCAACAGTACTCCCACTCAAACTCCCCTGTTTACAGCTCTGTTTGATAGCTCCTGTGCCGCTGCCCGACTGGCTGCAACCTTTATAGGACCCCTAGTCAGGGAAGCCCCGCCCCCTAATCAGGGCTCATCTTCTCTCCCAGCACAAAGCCCCTACACATACAGATACTACCAATACAAAACCAAACACACACAAATACCTTCTCCTCCCACTCAAACTCCCCTGTTTACAGCTCTGTTTGCTAGCTCCTGTGCCGCTGCAGCTGTCTGTGCCGCTGCCTGACTGGCTGCTACCTTTATAGGAACCCTAGTCAGTGAAGCCCCGCCCCCTAATCAGGGTTCAGCTTCTGTCCCAGCACAAAGCCCCTACACACACAGATACTACCAATACAAAACCAAACACACACAAATACCTTCTACTCCAACAGAACTCCCACTGAAACTCCCCTGTTTACAGCTCTGTTTGATAGCTCCTGTGCCGCTGCCTGACTAGCTGCAACCTTATAGGACCCCTACTCAGGGAAGCCCCGCCCACTAATCAGGGCTCAGCTTCTTTCCCAGCACAAAGCCCCTCCAAGCCTCTACACATACAGATACCACCAATACAAAACCAAACACACACACAAATACCTTTTCCTCCAACAGAACTCCCACTCAAACTCCCCTGTTTACAGCTCTGTTTGCTAGCTCCTGTGCCGCTGCCTGACTGGCTGCTACCTTTATAGGACCCCTAGTCAGAGAAGCCCCGCCCCCAAATCAGGGCTCAGCTTCTCTCCCAGCACAAAGCCCCTACACATACAGATACTAACAATACAAAACCAAACACACACAAATACCTTCTCCTCCAACAGAACTCCCACTCAAACTCCCCTGTTTACAGCTCTGTTTGCTAGCTCCTGTGCCGCTGCAGCTGTCTGTGCGGCTGCCTGACTGGCTGCTACCTTTATAGGACCCCTAGTCAGGGAAGCCCCGCCCACTAATCAGGGCTCAGCTTCTCTCCCAGCACAAAGCCCCTCCAAGCCTCTACACATACAGGTACTACCAATACAAAACCAAACACACACAAATACCTTCTCCTCCAACAGAACTCCCACTCAAACTCCCCTGTTTACAGCTCTGTTTGCTAGCTCCTGTGCCGCTGCCTGACTGGCTGCTACCTTTATAGGACCCCTAGTCAGGGAAGCCCCGCCCCCTAATCAGGGCTCAGCTTCTCTCCCAGCACAAAGCCCCTACACATACAGATACTAACAATACAAAACCAAACACACACAAATACCTTCTCCTCCAACAGAACTCCCACTCAAACTCCCCTGTTTACAGCTCTGTTTGGTAGCTCCTGTGCCGCTGCAGCTGTCTGTGCGGCTGCCTGACTGGCTGCTACCTTTATAGGACCCCTAGTCAGGGAAGCCCCGCCCACTAATCAGGGCTCAGCTTCTCTCCCTGCGCAAAGCCCCTCCAAGCCTCTACACATACAGGTACTACCAATACAAAACCAAACACACACAAATACCTTCTCCTCCAACAGAACTCCCACTCAAACTCCCCTGTTTACAGCTCTGTTTGCTAGCTCCTGTGCCGCTGCCTGACTGGCTGCTACCTTTATAGGACCCCTAGTCAGGGAAGCCCCGCCCCCTAATCAGGGCTCAGCTTCTCTCCCAGCACAAAGATCCTACCCATACAGATACTAACAATACAAAACCAAACACACACAAATACCTCCTCCTCCAACAGAACTCCCACTCAAACTCCCCTGTTTACAGCTCTGTTTGCTAGCTCCTGTGCCGCTGCAGCTGTCTGTGCGGCTGCCTGACTGGCTGCTACCTTTATAGGACCCCTAGTCAGGGAAGCCCCGCCCACTAATCAGGGCTCAGCTTCTCTCCCAGCACAAAGCCCCTCCAAGCCTCTACACATACAGGTACTACCAATACAAAACCAAACACACACAAATACCTTCTCCTCCAACAGAACTCCCACTCAAACTCCCCTGTTTACAGCTCTGTTTGCTAGCTCCTGTGCCGCTGCCTGACTGGCTGCTACCTTTATAGGACCCCTAGCCAGGGAAGCCCCGCCCCCTAATCAGGGCTCACCTTCTCTCCCAGCACAAAGACCCTCCAAGCCTCTACCATACAGATACCACCAATACAAAACCAAACACACACAAATACCTTCTCCTCCAACAGAACTCCCACTCAAACTCCCCTGTTTACAGCTCTGTTTGCTAGCTCCTGTGCCGCTGCAGCTGTCTGTGCCGCTGCCTGACTGGCTGATACCTTTCTAGGACCCCTAGTAAGTGAAGCCCCGCCCCCTAATCACGGCTCAGCTTCTCTCCCAGCACAAAGCCCCTTCACATACAGATACTACCAATACAAAACCAAACACACACGAATACCTTCTCCTCCAACAGAACTCCCACTCAAACCCGCCTGTTTACAGCTCTGTTTGCTAGCTCCTGTGCCGCTGCAGCTGTCTGTGCCGCTGCCTGACTGGCTGCGACCTTTATAGGACCCCTAGTCAGTCAAGCCCCGCCCCCTAATCAGGGCTCAGCTTCTGTCCCAGCACAAAGCCCCTACACACACAGATACTACCAATACAAAACCAAAGACACACAAATACCTTCTACTCCAACAGTACTCCCACTCAAACTCCCCTGTTTACAGCTCTGTTTGATAGCTCCTGTGCCGCTGCAGCTGTCTTTGCCGCTGCCTGACTGGCTGATACCTTTATAGGACCCCTAGTCAGTGAAGCCCCGCCCCTAATCACGGCTCAGCTTCTCTCCCAGCACAAAGCCCCTACACATACAGATACTACCAATACAAAAACACACACAAATACCTTCTCCTCCAAAAGAACTCCCACTCAAACTCCCCTGTTTACAGCTCTGTTTGCTAGCTCCTGTGCCGCTGCCTGACTGGCTGCTACCTTTATAGGACCCCTAGTCAGGGAAGCCCCGCCCCCAAATCAGGGCTCAGCTTCTCTCCCAGCACAAAGCCCCTACACATACAGATACTAACAATACAAAACCAAACACACACAAATACCTTCTCCTCCAAAAGAACTCCCACTCAAACTCCCCTGTTTACAGCTCTGTTTGATAGCTCCTGTGCCACTGCCTGACTGTCTGCAACCTTTATAGGACCCCTAGTGAGGGAAGCCCCGCCCCCTAATCAGGGCTCAGCTTCTCTCCCAGCACAAAGCCCCTACACATACAGATACCACCAATACAAAACCAAACACACACAAATACCTTCTCCTCCAACAGAACTCCCACTCAAACTCCCCTGTTTACAGCTCTGTTTGCTAGCTCCTGTGCCGCTGCAGCTGTCTGTGCCGCTGCCTGACTGGCTGATACCTTTATAGGACCCCTAGTCAGTGAAGCCCCGCCCCCTAATCAGGGCTCAGCTTCTCTCCCAGCACAAAGCCCCTACACATACAGATACCACCAATACAAAACCAAACACACACAAATACCCTCTACTCGAACAGAACTCCCACTCAAACTCCCCTGTTTACAGCTCTGTTTGATAGCTCCTGTGCCGCTGCCTGACTGGCTGCAACCTTATAGGACCCCTAGTCAGGGAAGCCCCGCCCACTAATCAGGGCTCAGCTTCTTTCCCAGCACAAAGCCCCTACACATACAGATACCACCAATACAAAACCAAACACACACAAATACCTTCTCCTTCAACAGAACTCCCACTCAAACTCCCCTGTTTACAGCTCTGTTTGCTAGCTCCTGTGCCGCTGCAGCTGTCTGTGCCGCTGCCTGATTGGCTGCTACCTTTATAGGACCCCTAGTCAGGGAAGTCCCGCCCCCTAATCACGGCTCAGCTTCTCTCCCAGCACAAAGCCCCAACACATACAGATACCACCAATACAAAACCAAACACACACACAAATACCTCTCCTCCAACAGAACTCCCACTCAAACTCCCCTGTTTACAGCTCTGTTTGCTAGCTCCTGTGCCGCTGCCTGACTGGCTGCTACCTTTATAGGACCCCTAGTCAGGGAAGCCCCGCCCCCTAATCAGGGCTCAGCTTCTCTCCCAGCACAAAGCCTCTACACATACAAATACTACCAATACAAATCCAAACACACAAATACCTTCTCCTCCAACAGAACTCCCACTCAAACTCCCCTGTTTACATCTCTGTGTGCTAGCTCCTGTGCCGCTGCCTGACTGGCTGCTACCTTTATAGGACCCCTAGTCAGGGAAGCCCCGCCCCCTAATCAGGGCTCAGCTTCTCTCCCAGCACAAAGCCTCTACACATACAAATACTACCAATACAAATCCAAACACACACAAATACCTTCTCCTCCAACAGAACTCTCACTCCAACTCCCCTGTTTACAGCTCTGTTTGCTAGCTCCTGTGCCTCTGCAGCTGTCTGTGCCGCTGCCTGAGTGGCTGCTACCTTTATAGGACCCCTAGTCAGTCAAGCCCCGCCCCCTAATCAGGCCTCAGCTTCTCTCCCAGCACAAAGCCCCTACACATACAGATACTATCAATACAAAACCAAACACACACAAATACCTTCTTCTCCAACAGAACTCCCACTCAAACTCCCCTGTTTACAGCTCTGTTTGCTAGCTCCTGTGCCGCTGCCTGACTGGCTGCTACCTTTATAGGACCCCTAGTCAGGGAAGCCCCGCCCCCTAATCAGGGCTCAGCTTCTCTCCCAGCACAAAGCCCCTACACATACAGATACTAACAATACAAAACCAAACACACACAAATACCTTCTCCTCCAACAGAACTCCCACTCAAACTCCCCTGTTTACAACTCTGTGTGCTAGCTCCTGTGCCGCTGCCTGACTGGCTGCTACCTTTATAGGACCCCTAGTCAGGGAAGCCCCGCCCCCTAATCAGGGCTCAGCTTCTGTCCCAGCACAAAGCCCCTACACATACAGATACTAACAATACAAAACCAAACACACACAAATACCTTCTCCTCCAACAGAACTCTCACTCCAACTCCCCTGTTTAGAGCTCTGTTTGCTAGCTCCTGTGCCGCTGCAGCTGTCTGTGCCGCTGCCTGACTGGCTGCTACCTTTCTAGGACCCCTAGTAAGTGAAGCCCCGTCCCCTAATCACGGCTCAGCTTCTGTCTCAGCACAAAGCCCCTACACACACAGATACTACCAATACAAAACCAAACACACACAAATACCTTCTACTCCGACAGTACTCCCACTCAAACCCCCCTGTTTACAGCTCTGTTTGCTAGCTCCTGTGCCGCTGCAGCTGTCTGTGCCGCTGCCTGACTGGCTGCTACCTTTATAGGACCCCTAGTCAGTCAAGCCCCGCCCCCTAATCAGGGGTCAGCTTCTCTCCCAGCACAAAGCCCCTACACATACAGATACTAACAATACAGAACCAAACACACACAAATACCTTCTCCTCCCACTCAAACTCCCCGTTTACAGCTCTGTTTGCTAGCTCCTGTGCTGCTGCAGCTGTCTGTGCCGCTGTCTGACTGGCTGCTACCTTTATAGGACCCCTAGTCTGTGAAGCCCCGCCCCCTAATCAGGGCTCAGCTTCTGTCTCAGCACAAAGCCCCTACACACACACATACTACCAATACAAAACCAAACACACACAAAAACCTTCTACTCCAACAGTACTCCCACTCAAACTCCCCTGTTTACAGCTCTGTTTGCTAGCTCCTGTGCCGCTGCCTGACTGGCTGCTACCTTTATAGGACCCCTAGTCAGGGAAGCCCCGCCCCCTAATCAGGGCTCAGCTTCTCTCCCAGCACAAAGCCCCTACACATACAGATACTAACAATACAAAACCAAACACACACAAATACCTTCTCCTCCAACAGAACTCCCACTCAAACTCCCCTGTTTACAGCTCTGTTTGCTAGCTCCTGTGCCGCTGCAGCTGTCTGTGCGGCTGCCTGACTGGCTGCTACCTTTATAGGACCCCTAGTCAGGGAAGCCCCGCCCACTAATCAGGGCTCAGCTTCTCTCCCAGCACAAAGCCCCTCCAAGCCTCTACACATACAGATACTACCAATACAAAACCAAACACACACAAATACCTTCTCCTCCAACAGAACTCCCACTCAAACTCCCCTGTTTACAGCTCTGTTTGCTAGCTCCTGTGCCGCTGCAGCTGTCTGTGCCGCTGCCTGACTGGCTGCGACCTTTATAGGACCCCTAGTCAGTGAAGCCCCGCCCCCTAATCAGGGCTCAGCTTCTGTCCCAGCACAAAGCCCCTACACACACAGATACTACCAATACAAAACCAAACACACACAAATACCTTCTCCTCCAACAGAACTCCCACTCAAACTCCCCTGTTTACAGCTCTGTTTGATAGCTCCTGTGCCGCTGCCTGACTGGCTGCAACCTTTATAGGACCCCTAGTGAGGGAAGCCCCGCCCCCTAATCAGGGCTCAGCTTCTCTCCCAGCACAAAGCCCCTACACATACAGATACCACCAATACAAAACCAAACACACACAAATACCTTCTCCTCCAACAGAACTCCCACTCAAACTCCCCTGTTTACAGCTCTGTTTGCTAGCTCCTGTGCCGCTGCAGCTGTCTGTGTCGCTGCCTGATTGCCTGCTACGTTTATAGGACCCCTAGTCAGGGAAGCCCCGCCCCCTAATCAGGGCTCAGCTTCTCACCCAGCACAAAGCCCCGACACATACAAATAATACCAATACAAAACCAAACACACACAAATACCTTCTCCTCCAACAGAACTCCCACTCAAACCCCCCTGTTTACAGCTCTGTTTGCTAGCTCCTGTGCCGCTGCAGCTGTCTGTGCCGCTGCCTGACTGGCTGATACCTTTATAGGACCCCTAGTCAGTGAAGCCCCGCCCCCTAATCAGGGCTCAGCTTCTCTCCCAGCACAAAGCCCCTACACATACAGATACCACCAATACAAAACCAAACACACACAAATACCCTCTACTCGAACAGAACTCCCACTCAAACTCCCCTGTTTACAGCTCTGTTTGATAGCTCCTGTGCCGCTGCCTGACTGGCTGCAACCTTATAGGACCCCTAGTCAGGGAAGCCCCGCCCACTAATCAGGGCTCAGCTTCTTTCCCAGCACAAAGCCCCTACACATACAGATACCACCAATACAAAACCAAACACACACAAATACCTTCTCCTTCAACAGAACTCCCACTCAAACTCCCCTGTTTACAGCTCTGTTTGCTAGCTCCTGTGCCGCTGCAGCTGTCTGTGCCGCTGCCTGATTGGCTGCTACCTTTATAGGACCCCTAGTCAGGGAAGTCCCGCCCCCTAATCACGGCTCAGCTTCTCTCCCAGCACAAAGCCCCAACACATACAGATACCACCAATACAAAACCAAACACACACACAAATACCTCTCCTCCAACAGAACTCCCACTCAAACTCCTCTGTTTACAGCTCTGTTTGCTAGCTCCTGTGCCGCTGCCTGACTGGCTGCTACCTTTATAGGACCCCTAGTCAGGGAAGCCCCGCCCCCTAATCAGGGCTCAGCTTCTCTCCCAGCACAAAGCCCCTACACATACAGATACCACCAATACAAAACCAAACACACACAAATACCTTCTCCTTCAACAGAACTCCCACTCAAACTCCCCTGTTTACAGCTCTGTTTGCTAGCTCCTGTGCCTCTGCAGCTGTCTGTGCCGCTGCCTGAGTGGCTGCTACCTTTATAGGACCCCTAGTCAGTCAAGCCCCGCCCCCTAATCAGGCCTCAGCTTCTCTCCCAGCACAAAGCCCCTACACATACAGATACTATCAATACAAAACCAAACACACACAAATACCTTCTTCTCCAACAGAACTCCCACTCAAACTCCCCTGTTTACAGCTCTGTTTGCTAGCTCCTGTGCCGCTGCCTGACTGGCTGCTACCTTTATAGGACCCCTAGTCAGGGAAGCCCCGCCCCCTAATCAGGGCTCAGCTTCTCTCCCAGCACAAAGCCCCTACACATACAGATACTATCAATACAAAACCAAACACACACAAATACCTTCTTCTCCAACAGAACTCCCACTCGAACTCCCCTGTTTACAGCTCTGTTTGTAGCTCCTGTGCCGCTGCCTGACTGGCTGCTACCTTTATAGGACCCCTCGTCAGGGAAGCCCCGCCCCCTAATCAGGGCTCAGCTTCTTTCCCAGCACAAAGCCCCTCCAAGCCTCTACACATACAGATACTACCAATACAAAACCAAGCACACACACAAATACCTTCTCCTCCAACAGAACTCCCACTCAAACTCCCCTGTTTACAGCTCTGTTTGATAGCTCCTGTGCAGCTGCCTGACTGGTTGCAACCTTTATAGGATCCCTAGCCAGGGAAGCCCCGCCCCCTAATCAGGGCTCAGCTTCTCTCCCAGGACAAAGCCCCTACACATACAGATACTAACAATACAAAACCAAACACACACAAATACCTTCTCCTCCCACTCAAACTCCCCGTTTACAGCTCTGTTTGCTAGCTCCTGTGCCGCTGCAGCTCTCTGTGCCGCTGCCTGACTGACTGCTACCTTTATAGGACCCCTAGTCAGTGAAGCCCCGCCCCCTAATCAGGGCTCAGCTTCTGTCCCAGCACAAAGCCCCTACACACACAGATACTACCAATACAAATCCAAACACACACAAATACCTTCTACTCCAACAGAACTCCCACTCAAACTCCCCTGTTTACAGCTCTGTTTGATAGCTCCTGTGCAGCTGCCTGACTGGTTGCAACCTTTATAGGATCCCTAGCCAGGGAAGCCCCGCCCCCTAATCAGGGCTCAGCTTCTCTCCCAGGACAAAGCCCCTACACATACAGATACCACCAATACAAAACCAAACACACACAAATACCTTCTCCTCCAACAGAACTCCCACTCAAACTCCCCTGTTTACAGCTCTGTTTGCTAGCTCCTGTGCCGCTGCAGCTGTCTGTGCCGCTGCCTGACTGGCTGATACCTTTATAGGACCCCTAGTCAGGGAAGCCCCGCCCCCTAATCAGGGCTCAGCTTCTCTCCCAGCACAAAGCCCATACACATACAGATACTAACAATACAAAACCAAACACACACAAATACCTTCTCCTCCAACAGAACTCCCACTCTAACTCCCCTGTTTACAGCTCTGTTTGCTAGCTCCTGTGCCGCTGCAGCTGTCTGTGCCGCTGCCTGACTGGCTGATACCTTTCTAGGACCCCTAGTAAGTGAAGCCCCGCCCCCTAATCACGGCTCAGCTTCTCTCCCAGCACAAATCCCCTTCACATGCAGATACTACCAATACAAAACCAAACACACACGAATACCTTCTCCTCCAACAGAACTCCCACTCGAACTCCCCTGTTTACAGCTCTGTTTGTAGCTCCTGTGCCGCTGCCTGACTGGCTGCTACCTTTATAGGACCCCTAGTCAGGGAAGCCCCGCCCCCTAATCAGGGCTCAGCTTCTTTCCCAGCACAAAGCCCCTCCAAGCGTCTACATATACAGATACTACCAATACAAAACCAAACACACACAAATACCTTCTCCTCCAACAGAACTCCCACTCAAACCCGCCTGTTTACAGCTCTGTTTGCTAGCTCCTGTGCCGCTGCAGCTGTCTGTGCCGCTGCCTGACTGGTTGCGACCTTTATAGGAACCCTACACAGTCAAGCCCCGCCCCCTAATCAGGGCTCAGCTTCTCTCCCAGCGCAAAGCCCCTACACATACAGATACTAACAATACAAAACCAAACACACACAAATACCTTCTCCTCCAACAGAACTCCCACTCAAACTCCCCTGTTTACAGCTCTGTTTGCTAGCTCCTGTGCCGCTGCCTGACTGGCTGCTACCTTTATAGGACCCCTAGTCAGGGAAGCCCCGCCCCCTAATCAGGGCTCAGCTTCTCTCCCAGCACAAAGCCCCTACACATACAGATACTAACAATACAAAACCAAACACACACAAATACCTTCTCCTCCAACAGAACTCCCACTCAAACTCCCCTGTTTACAGCTCTGTTTGCTAGCTCCTGTGCCGCTGCAGCTGTCTGTGCGGCTGCCTGACTGGCTGCTACCTTTATAGGACCCCTAGTCAGGGAAGCCCCGCCCACTAATCAGGGCTCAGCTTCTCTCCCAGCACAAAGCCCCTCCAAGCCTCTACACATACAGATACTACCAATACAAAACCAAACACACACAAATACCTTCTCCTCCAACAGAACTCCCACTCAAACTCCCCTGTTTACAGCTCTGTTTGCTAGCTCCTGTGCCGCTGCAGCTGTCTGTGCCGCTGCCTGACTGGCTGCGACCTTTATAGGACCCCTAGTCAGTGAAGCCCCGCCCCCTAATCAGGGCTCAGCTTCTGTCCCAGCACAAAGCCCCTACACACACAGATACTACCAATACAAAACCAAACACACACAAATACCTTCTCCTCCAACAGAACTCCCACTCAAACTCCCCTGTTTACAGCTCTGTTTGATAGCTCCTGTGCCGCTGCCTGACTGGCTGCAACCTTTATAGGACCCCTAGTCAGGGAAGCCCCGCCCCCTAATCAGGGCTCAGCTTCTCTCCCAGCACAAAGCCCCTACACATACAGATACTAACAATACAAAACCAAACACACACAAATACCTTCTCCTCCAACAGAACTCCCACTCAAATCCCCCTGTTTACAGCTCTGTTTGCTAGCTCCTGTGCCGCTGCAGCTGTCTGTGCCGCTGCCTGACTGGCTGCTACCTTTATAGGACCCCTAGTCAGTGAAGCCCCGCCCCCTAATCAGGGCTCAGCTTCTGTCCTAGCACAAAGCCCCTACACACACAGATACTACCAATACAAAACCAAACACACACAAATACCTTCTACTCCAACAGAACTCCCACTCAAACTCCCCTGTTTACAGCTCTGTTTGATAGCTCCTGTGCCGCTGCCTGACTGGCTGCAATCTTATAGGACCCCTAGTCAGGGAAGCCCCGCCCACTAATCAGGGCTCAGCTTCTTTCCCAGCACAAAGCCCCTCCAAGCCTCTACACATACAGATACCACCAATACAAAACCAAACACACACACAAATACCTTTTCCTCCAACAGAACTCCCACTCAAACTCCCCTGTTTACAGCTCTGTTTGCTAGCTCCTGTGCCGCTGCCTGACTGGCTGCTACCTTTATAGGACCCTAGTCAGTCAAGCCCCGCCCCCTAATCAGGGCTCAGTTTCTCTCCCAGCACAAAGCCCCTACACATACAGATACTACCAATACAAAACCAAACACACACAAATACCTTCTCCTCCAACAGAACTCCCACTCAAACTCCACTGTTTACAGCTCTGTTTGCTAGCTCCTGTGCCGCTGCAGCTGTCTGTGCCGCTGCCTGACTGGCTGATACCTTTATAGGACCCCTAGCCAGTGAAGCCCCGCCCCCTAATCACGGTTCAGCTTCTGTCCTAGCACAAAGCCCCTACACACACAGATACTACCAATACAAAACCAAACAAACACAAATACCTTCTACTCCAACAGAACTCCCACTCAAACTCCCCTGTTTACAGCTCTGTTTGCTAGCTCCTGTGCCGCTGCAGCTGTCTGTGCGGCTGCCTGACTGGCTGCTACCTTTATAGGACCCCTAGTCAGGGAAGGCCCGCCCCCTAATCAGGGCTCATCTTCTCTCCCAGCACAAAGCCCCAAAACATACAGATACTACCAATACAAAACCAAACACACACACAAATACCTTCTCCACCAACAGAACTCCCACTCAAACTCCCCTGTTTACATCTCTGTGTGCTAGCTCCTGTGCCGCTGCCTCACTGGCTGCTACCTTTATAGGACCCCTAGTCAGGGAAGTCCCGCCCCCTAATCAGGGCTCAGCTTCTCTCCCAGCACAAAGCCCCTACACATACAGATACTAACAATACAAAACCAAACATACACAAATACCTTCTCCTCCCACTCAAACTCCCCTGTTTACAGCTCTGTTTGCTAGCTCCTGTGCCGCTGCAGCTGTCTGTGCGGCTGCCTGACTGGCTGCTACCTTTATAGGATCCCTAGTCAGGGAAGCCCCGCCCACTAATCAGGGCTCAGCTTCTCTCCCAGCACAAAGCCCCTCCAAGCCCCTACACACACAGATACTACCAATACAAAACCAAGCACACACACAAATACCTTCTCCTCCAACAGAACTCCCACTCAAACCCGCCTGTTTACAGCTCTGTTTGCTACCTCCTGTGCCGCTGCAGCTGTCTGTGCCGCTGCCTGACTGCCTGCGACCTTTATAGGACTCCTAGTCAGTCAAGCCCCGCCCCCTAATCAGGGCTCAGCTTCTGTCCCAGCACAAAGCCCCTACACACACAGATACTACCAATACAAAACCAAACACACACAAATACCTTCTCCTCCAACAGAACTCCCACTCAAACTCCCCTGTTTACAGCTCTGTTTGTAGCTCCTGTGCCGCTGCCTGACTGGCTGCTACCTTTATAGGACCCCTCGTCAGGGAAGCCCCGCCCCCTAATCAGGGCTCAGCTTCTTTCCCAGCACAAAGCCCCTCCAAGCCTCTACACATACAGATACTACCAATACAAAACCAAGCACACACACAAATACCTTCTCCTCCAACAGAACTCCCACTCAAACTCCCCTGTTTACAGCTCTGTTTGATAGCTCCTGTGCAGCTGCCTGACTGGTTGCAACCTTTATAGGATCCCTAGCCAGGGAAGCCCCGCCCCCTAATCAGGGCTCAGCTTCTCTCCCAGGACAAAGCCCCTACACATACAGATACTAACAATACAAAACCAAACACACACAAATACCTTCTCCTCCCACTCAAACTCCCCGTTTACAGCTCTGTTTGCTAGCTCCTGTGCCGCTGCAGCTCTCTGTGCCGCTGCCTGACTGACTGCTACCTTTATAGGACCCCTAGTCAGTGAAGCCCCGCCCCCTAATCAGGGCTCAGCTTCTGTCCCAGCACAAAGCCCCTACACACACAGATACTACCAATACAAATCCAAACACACACAAATACCTTCTACTCCAACAGAACTCCCACTCAAACTCCCCTGTTTACAGCTCTGTTTGATAGCTCCTGTGCAGCTGCCTGACTGGTTGCAACCTTTATAGGATCCCTAGCCAGGGAAGCCCCGCCCCCTAATCAGGGCTCAGCTTCTCTCCCAGGACAAAGCCCCTACACATACAGATACCACCAATACAAAACCAAACACACACAAATACCTTCTCCTCCAACAGAACTCCCACTCAAACTCCCCTGTTTACAGCTCTGTTTGCTAGCTCCTGTGCCGCTGCAGCTGTCTGTGCCGCTGCCTGACTGGCTGATACCTTTATAGGACCCCTAGTCAGGGAAGCCCCGCCCCCTAATCAGGGCTCAGCTTCTCTCCCAGCACAAAGCCCATACACATACAGATACTAACAATACAAAACCAAACACACACAAATACCTTCTCCTCCAACAGAACTCCCACTCTAACTCCCCTGTTTACAGCTCTGTTTGCTAGCTCCTGTGCCGCTGCAGCTGTCTGTGCCGCTGCCTGACTGGCTGATACCTTTCTAGGACCCCTAGTAAGTGAAGCCCCGCCCCCTAATCACGGCTCAGCTTCTCTCCCAGCACAAATCCCCTTCACATGCAGATACTACCAATACAAAACCAAACACACACGAATACCTTCTCCTCCAACAGAACTCCCACTCGAACTCCCCTGTTTACAGCTCTGTTTGTAGCTCCTGTGCCGCTGCCTGACTGGCTGCTACCTTTATAGGACCCCTAGTCAGGGAAGCCCCGCCCCCTAATCAGGGCTCAGCTTCTTTCCCAGCACAAAGCCCCTCCAAGCGTCTACATATACAGATACTACCAATACAAAACCAAACACACACAAATACCTTCTCCTCCAACAGAACTCCCACTCAAACCCGCCTGTTTACAGCTCTGTTTGCTAGCTCCTGTGCCGCTGCAGCTGTCTGTGCCGCTGCCTGACTGGTTGCGACCTTTATAGGAACCCTACACAGTCAAGCCCCGCCCCCTAATCAGGGCTCAGCTTCTCTCCCAGCGCAAAGCCCCTACACATACAGATACTAACAATACAAAACCAAACACACACAAATACCTTCTCCTCCAACAGAACTCCCACTCAAACTCCCCTGTTTACAGCTCTGTTTGCTAGCTCCTCTGCCGCTGCCTGACTGGCTGCTACCTTTATAGGACCCCTAGTCAGGGAAGCCCCGCCTCCTAATCAGGGCTCAGCTTCTCTCCCAGCACAAAGCCCCTACACATACAGAAACTAACAATACAAAACCAAACACACACACAAATACCTTCTCCTCCAACAGAACTCCCACTCAAACTCCCCGTTTACAGCTCTGTTTGCTAGCTCCTGTGCCGCTGCAGCTGTCTGTGCCGCTGTCTGACTGGCTGCTACCTTTATAGGACCCCTAGTCAGTGAAGCCCCGCCCCCTAATCAGGGTTCAGCTTCTATCCCAGCACAAAGCCCCGACACACACAGATACTACCAATACAAAACCAAACACACACAAATACCTTCTACTCCAACAGAACTCCCACTCAAACTCCCCTGTTCACAGATCTGTTTGATAGCTCCTGTGCCGCTGCCTGACTGGCTGCTACCTTTATAGGACCCCTAGTCAGTGAAGCCCCGCCCCCAATCAGCGCTCAGCTTCTCTCCCAGCACAAAGACCCTCCAAGCCTCTACCATACAGATACCACCAATACAAAACCAAACACACACAAATACCTTCTCCTCCAACAGAACTCCCACTCAAACTCCCCTGTTTACCGCTCTGTTTGCTAGCTCCTGTGCCGCTGCCTGACTGGCTGCTACCTTTATAGGACCCCTAGCCAGGGAGGCCCCGCCCCCTAATCAGGGCTCAGCTTCTCTCCCAGGACAAAGCCCCTACACATACAGATACCACCAATACAAAACCAAACACACACAAATACCTTCTCCTCCAACAGAACTCCCACTCGAACTCCCCTGTTTACAGCTCTGTTTGTAGCTCCTGTGCCGGTGCCTGCCTGGCTGCTACCTTTATAGGACCCCTAGTCAGGGAAGCCCCGCCCCCTAATCAGGGCTCAGCTTCTGTCCCAGCACAAAGCCCCTACACACACAGATACTACCAATACAAGACCAAACACACACACAAATACCTTCTACTCCAACAGAACTCCCACTCAAACTCCCCTGTTTACAGCTCTGTTTTCTAGCTCCTGTGCCGCTGCCTGACTGGCTGCTACCTTTATAGGACCCCTAGTCAGGAAAGCCCCACCCCTAATCAGGGCTCAGCTTCTCTCCCAGCACAAAGCCCCTACACATACAGATACTAACAATACAAAACCAAACACACACAAATACCTTCTCCTCCAAAAGAACTCCCACTCAAACTCCCCTGTTTACAGCTCTGTTTGCTAGCTCCTGTGCTGCTGCAGCTGTCTGTGCCACTACCTGACTGGCTGCTACCTTTATAGGACCCCTAGTCAGTGAAGCCCCGCCCCCTAATCAGGGCTCAGCTTCTGTCTCAGCACAAAGCCCCTACACACACACATACTACCAATACAAAACCAAACACACACAAAAACCTTCTACTCCAACAGTACTCCCACTCAAACTCCCCTGTTTACAGCTCTGTTTGATAGCTCCTGTGCCGCTGCCTGACTGGCTGCAACCTTTATAGGACCCCTAGTCAGGAAAGCCCCACCCCTAATCAGGGCTCAGCTTCTCTCCCAGCACAAAGCCCCTACACATACAGATACTAACAATACAAAACCAAACACACACAAATACCTTCTCCTCCAAAAGAACTCCCACTCAAACTCCCCTGTTTACAGCTCTGTTTGCTAGCTCCTGTGCTGCTGCAGCTGTCTGTGCCACTACCTGACTGGCTGCTACCTTTATAGGACCCCTAGTCAGTGAAGCCCCGCCCCCTAATCAGGGCTCAGCTTCTGTCTCAGCACAAAGCCCCTACACACACACATACTACCAATACAAAACCAAACACACACAAAAACCTTCTACTCCAACAGTACTCCCACTCAAACTCCCCTGTTTACAGCTCTGTTTGATAGCTCCTGTGCCGCTGCCTGACTGGCTGCAAGCTTTATAGGACCCGTAGTCAGGGAAGCCCCGCCCACTAATCAGGGCTCAGCTTCTCTCCCAGCACAAAGCCCCTCCAAGCGTCTACATATACAGATACTACCAATACAAAACCAAACACACACAAATACCTTCTCCTCCAACAGAACTCCCACTCAAACCCGCCTGTTTACAGCTCTGTTTGCTAGCTCCTGTGCCGCTGCAGCTGTCTGTGCCGCTGCCTGACTGGTTGCGACCTTTATAGGAACCCTACACAGTCAAGCCCCGCCCCCTAATCAGGGCTCAGCTTCTCTCCCAGCGCAAAGCCCCTACACATACAGATACTAACAATACAAAACCAAACACACACAAATACCTTCTCCTCCAACAGAACTCCCACTCAAACTCCCCTGTTTACAGCTCTGTTTGCTAGCTCCTCTGCCGCTGCCTGACTGGCTGCTACCTTTATAGGACCCCTAGTCAGGGAAGCCCCGCCTCCTAATCAGGGCTCAGCTTCTCTCCCAGCACAAAGCCCCTACACATACAGAAACTAACAATACAAAACCAAACACACACACAAATACCTTCTCCTCCAACAGAACTCCCACTCAAACTCCCCGTTTACAGCTCTGTTTGCTAGCTCCTGTGCCGCTGCAGCTGTCTGTGCCGCTGTCTGACTGGCTGCTACCTTTATAGGACCCCTAGTCAGTGAAGCCCCGCCCCCTAATCAGGGTTCAGCTTCTATCCCAGCACAAAGCCCCGACACACACAGATACTACCAATACAAAACCAAACACACACAAATACCTTCTACTCCAACAGAACTCCCACTCAAACTCCCCTGTTCACAGATCTGTTTGATAGCTCCTGTGCCGCTGCCTGACTGGCTGCTACCTTTATAGGACCCCTAGTCAGTGAAGCCCCGCCCCCAATCAGCGCTCAGCTTCTCTCCCAGCACAAAGACCCTCCAAGCCTCTACCATACAGATACCACCAATACAAAACCAAACACACACAAATACCTTCTCCTCCAACAGAACTCCCACTCAAACTCCCCTGTTTACCGCTCTGTTTGCTAGCTCCTGTGCCGCTGCCTGACTGGCTGCTACCTTTACAGGACCCCTAGCCAGGGAGGCCCCGCCCCCTAATCAGGGCTCAGCTTCTCTCCCAGGACAAAGCCCCTACACATACAGATACCACCAATACAAAACCAAACACACACAAATACCTTCTCCTCCAACAGAACTCCCACTCAAACTCCCCTGTTTACAGCTCTGTTTGCTAGCTCCTGTGCCGCTGCAGCTGTCTGTGCCGCTGCCTGACTGGCTGATACCTTTCTAGGACCCCTAGTAAGTGAAGCCCCGCCCCCTAATCACGGCTCAGCTTCTCTCCCAGCACAAAGCCCCTTCACATACAGATACTACCAATACAAAACCAAACACACACGAATACCTTCTCCTCCAACAGAACTCCCACTCGAACTCCCCTGTTTACAGCTCTGTTTGTAGCTCCTGTGCCGGTGCCTGCCTGGCTGCTACCTTTATAGGACCCCTAGTCAGGGAAGCCCCGCCCCCTAATCAGGGCTCAGCTTCTGTCCCAGCACAAAGCCCCTACACACACAGATACTACCAATACAAGACCAAACACACACACAAATACCTTCTACTCCAACAGAACTCCCACTCAAACTCCCCTGTTTACAGCTCTGTTTTCTAGCTCCTGTGCCGCTGCCTGACTGGCTGCTACCTTTATAGGACCCCTAGTCAGGAAAGCCCCACCCCTAATCAGGGCTCAGCTTCTCTCCCAGCACAAAGCCCCTACACATACAGATACTAACAATACAAAACCAAACACACACAAATACCTTCTCCTCCAAAAGAACTCCCACTCAAACTCCCCTGTTTACAGCTCTGTTTGCTAGCTCCTGTGCTGCTGCAGCTGTCTGTGCCACTACCTGACTGGCTGCTACCTTTATAGGACCCCTAGTCAGTGAAGCCCCGCCCCCTAATCAGGGCTCAGCTTCTGTCTCAGCACAAAGCCCCTACACACACACATACTACCAATACAAAACCAAACACACACAAAAACCTTCTACTCCAACAGTACTCCCACTCAAACTCCCCTGTTTACAGCTCTGTTTGATAGCTCCTGTGCCGCTGCCTGACTGGCTGCAACCTTTATAGGACCCCTAGTCAGGAAAGCCCCACCCCTAATCAGGGCTCAGCTTCTCTCCCAGCACAAAGCCCCTACACATACAGATACTAACAATACAAAACCAAACACACACAAATACCTTCTCCTCCAAAAGAACTCCCACTCAAACTCCCCTGTTTACAGCTCTGTTTGCTAGCTCCTGTGCTGCTGCAGCTGTCTGTGCCACTACCTGACTGGCTGCTACCTTTATAGGACCCCTAGTCAGTGAAGCCCCGCCCCCTAATCAGGGCTCAGCTTCTGTCTCAGCACAAAGCCCCTACACACACACATACTACCAATACAAAACCAAACACACACAAAAACCTTCTACTCCAACAGTACTCCCACTCAAACTCCCCTGTTTACAGCTCTGTTTGATAGCTCCTGTGCCGCTGCCTGACTGGCTGCAACCTTTATAGGACCCCTAGTCAGGGAAGCCCCGCCCCCTAATCAGGGCTCAGCTTCTGTCCCAGCACAAAGCCCCTACACACACAGATACTACCAATACAAAACCAAACACACACAAATACCTTCTACTCCAACAGTACTCCCACTCAAACTCCCCTGTTTACAGCTCTGTTTGATAGCTGCTGTGCCGCTGCAGCTGTCTGTGCCGCTGCCTGACTGGCTGATACCTTTATAGGACCCCTAGTCAGTGAAGCCCCGCCCCCAAATCAGGGCTCAGCTTCTCTCCCAGCACAAAGCCCCTACACATACAGATACTAACAATACAAAACCAAACACACACAAATACCTTCTCCTCCAAAAGAACTCCCACTCAAACTCCCCTGTTTACTGCTCTGTTTGCTAGCCCCTGTGCCGCTGCAGCTGTCTGTGCCGCTGCCTGACTGGCTGCTACCTTTATAGGACCCCTAGTCAGGGAAGCCCCGCCCCCTAATCAGGGCTCAGCTTCTGTCCCAGCACAAAGCCCCTACACACACAGATACTACCAATACAAGACCAAACACACACACAAATACCTTCTCCTCCAACAGTACTCCCACTCAAACTCCCCTGTTTACAGCTCTGTTTGCTAGCTCCTGTGCCGCTGCCTGACTGGCTGCTACCTTTATAGGACCCCTAGTCAGGAAAGCCCCGCCCCTAATCAGGGCTCAGCTTCTCTCCCAGCACAAAGCCCCTACACATACAGATACTAACAATACAAAACCAAACACACACAAATACCTTCTCCTCCAAAAGAACTCCCACTCAAACTCCCCTGTTTACAGCTCTGTTTGCTAGCTCCTGTGCTGCTGCAGCTGTCTGTGCCACTACCTGACTGGCTGCTACCTTTATAGGACCCCTAGTCAGTGAAGCCCCGCCCCCTAATCAGGGCTCAGCTTCTGTCTCAGCACAAAGCCCCTACACACACACATACTACCAATACAAAACCAAACACACACAAAAACCTTCTACTCCAACAGTACTCCCACTCAAACTCCCCTGTTTACAGCTCTGTTTGATAGCTCCTGTGCCGCTGCCTGACTGGCTGCAACCTTTATAGGACCCCTAGTCAGGGAAGCCCCGCCCCCTAATCAGGGCTCAGCTTCTCTCCCAGCACAAAGCCCCTACACATACAGATACTTCCAATACAAAACCAAACACACACAAATACCTTCTCCTCCAACAGAACTCCCACTCAAACCCCCTGTTTACAGCTCTGTTTGCTAGCTCCTGTGCCGCTGCAGCTGTCTGTGCCGCTGCCTGACTGGCTGCTACATTTATAGGACCCCTTGTCAGTGAAGCCCCGCCCCCTAATCAGGGCTCAGCTTCTCTCCCAGCACAAAGCCCCTACACATACAGATACTAAGAATACAAAACCAAACACACACAAATACCTTCTCCTCCCACTCAAACTCCCCTGTTTACAGCTCTGTTTGATAGCTCCTGTGCCGCTGCCTGACTGGCTGCTACCTTTAGAGGACCCCTAGTCAGTCAAGCCCCGCCCCCTAATCAGGGCTCAGCTTCTGTCCCAGCACAAAGCCTCTACAAACACAGATACTACCAATACAAACCAAACACACACAAATACCTTCTACTCCAACAGTACTCCCACTCAAACTCCCCTGTTTACAGCTCTGTTTGATAGCTCCTGTGCCGCTGCAGCTGTCTGTGCCGCTGCCTGACTGGCTGATACCTTTATAGGACCCCTAGTCAGTGAAGCCCCGCCCCTAATCACGGCTCAGCTTCTCTCCCAGCACAAAGCCCCTACACATACAGATACCACCAATACAAAAACACACACAAATACCTTCTCCTCCAACAGAACTCCCTCTCAAACTCCCCTGTTTACAGCTCTGTTTGCTAGCTCCTGTGCCGCTGCCTGACTGGCTGCTACCTTTATAGGACCCCTAGTCAGGGAAGCCCCGCCCCCAAATCAGGGCTCAGCTTCTCTCCCAGCACAAAGACCCTACACATACAGATATTAACAATACAAAACCAAACACACACAAATACCTTCTCCTCCAAAAGAACTCCCACTCAAACTCCCCTGTTTACAGCTCTGTTTGCTAGCTCCTGTGCTGCTGCAGATGTCTGTGCCGCTACCTGACTGGCTGCTACCTTTATAGGACCCCTAGTCAGGTAAGCCCCGCCCCCTAATCAGGGCTCAGCTTCTCTCCCAGCACAAAGCCCCTACACATACAGATACCAACAATACAAAACCAAACACACACAAATACCTTCTCCTCCAAAAGAACTCCCACTCAAACTCCCCTGTTTACAGCTCTGTTTGATAGCTCCTGTGCCGCTGCAGCTGTCTGTGCCGCTGTCTGACTGGCTGCTACCTTTATAGGACCCCTAGTCAGTGAAGCCCCGCCCCCTAATCAGGGTTCAGCTTCTGTCCCAGCACAAAGCCCCTACACACAGAGATACTACCAATACAAAACCAAACACACACAAATACCTTCTACTCCAACAGAACTCCCACTCAAACTCCCCTGTTTACAGCTCTGTTTGATAGCTCCTGTGCCGCTGCCTGACTGGCTGCTACCTTTATAGGACCCCTAGTCAGGGAAGCCCCGCCCACTAATCAGGGCTCAGCTTCTTTCCCAGCACAAAGCCCCTCCAAGCCTCTACACATACAGATACCACCAATACAAAACCAAACACACACACAAATACCTTTTCCTCCAACAGAACTCCCACTCAAACTCCCCTGTTTACAGCTCTGTTTGCTAGCTCCTGTGCCGCTGCAGTTGTCTGTGCCGCTGCCTGACTGGCTGCTACCTTTATAGGACCCCTAGTCAGTCAAGCCCCGCCCCCTAATCAGGGCTCAGTTTCTTTCCCAGCACAAAGCCCCTACACATACAGATACTACCAATACAAAACCAAACACACACAAATACCTTCTCCTCCCACTCAAACTCCCCTGTTTACAGCTCTGTTTGATAGCTCCTGTGCCGCTGCCTGACTGGCTGCTACCTTTATAGGACCCCTCGTCAGGGAAGCCCCGCCCCCTAATCAGGGCTCAGCTTCTCTCCCAGCACAAAGACCCTACACATTCAGATATTAACAATACAAAACCAAACACACACAAATACCTTGTCCTCCAACAGAACTGCCACTCAAACTCCCCTGTTTACAGCTCTGTTTGCTAGCTCCTGTGCCGCTGCCTGACTGGCTGCTACCTTTATAGGACCCCTAGCCAGGGAAGCCCCGCCCCCTAATCAGGGCTCAGCTTCTCTCCCAGGACAAAGCCCCTACACATACAGATACTACCAATACAAAACCAAACACACACACAAATACCTTCTCCTCCAACAGAACTCCCACTCAAACCCGCCTGTTTACAGCTCTGTTTGCTAGGTCCTGTGCCGCTGCAGCTGTCTGTGCCGCTGCCTGACTGGCTGCGACCTTTATAGGACCCCTAGTCAGTCAAGCCCCGCCCCCTAATCAGGGCTCAGCTTCTGTCCCAGCACAAAGCCTCTACAAACACAGATACTACCAATACAAACCAAACACACACAAATACCTTCTACTCCAACAGTACTCCCACTCAAACTCCCCTGTTTACAGCTCTGTTTGATAGCTCCTGTGCCGCTGCAGCTGTCTGTGCCGCTGCCTGACTGGCTGATACCTTTATAGGACCCCTAGTCAGTGAAGCCCCGCCCCTAATCACGGCTCAGCTTCTCTCCCAGCACAAAGCCCCTACACATACAGATACCACCAATACAAAAACACACACAAATACCTTCTCCTCCAACAGAACTCCCTCTCAAACTCCCCTGTTTACAGCTCTGTTTGCTAGCTCCTGTGCCGCTGCCTGACTGGCTGCTACCTTTATAGGACCCCTAGTCAGGGAAGCCCCGCCCCCAAATCAGGGCTCAGCTTCTCTCCCAGCACAAAGACCCTACACATACAGATATTAACAATACAAAACCAAACACACACAAATACCTTCTCCTCCAAAAGAACTCCCACTCAAACTCCCCTGTTTACAGCTCTGTTTGCTAGCTCCTGTGCTGCTGCAGATGTCTGTGCCGCTACCTGACTGGCTGCTACCTTTATAGGACCCCTAGTCAGGTAAGCCCCGCCCCCTAATCAGGGCTCAGCTTCTCTCCCAGCACAAAGCCCCTACACATACAGATACCAACAATACAAAACCAAACACACACAAATACCTTCTCCTCCAAAAGAACTCCCACTCAAACTCCCCTGTTTACAGCTCTGTTTGATAGCTCCTGTGCCGCTGCAGCTGTCTGTGCCGCTGTCTGACTGGCTGCTACCTTTATAGGACCCCTAGTCAGTGAAGCCCCGCCCCCTAATCAGGGTTCAGCTTCTGTCCCAGCACAAAGCCCCTACACACAGAGATACTACCAATACAAAACCAAACACACACAAATACCTTCTACTCCAACAGAACTCCCACTCAAACTCCCCTGTTTACAGCTCTGTTTGATAGCTCCTGTGCCGCTGCCTGACTGGCTGCTACCTTTATAGGACCCCTAGTCAGGGAAGCCCCGCCCACTAATCAGGGCTCAGCTTCTTTCCCAGCACAAAGCCCCTCCAAGCCTCTACACATACAGATACCACCAATACAAAACCAAACACACACACAAATACCTTTTCCTCCAACAGAACTCCCACTCAAACTCCCCTGTTTACAGCTCTGTTTGCTAGCTCCTGTGCCGCTGCAGTTGTCTGTGCCGCTGCCTGACTGGCTGCTACCTTTATAGGACCCCTAGTCAGTCAAGCCCCGCCCCCTAATCAGGGCTCAGTTTCTTTCCCAGCACAAAGCCCCTACACATACAGATACTACCAATACAAAACCAAACACACACAAATACCTTCTCCTCCAACAGAACTCCCACTCAAACTCCACTGTTTACAGCTCTGCTTGCTAGCCCCTGTGCCGCTGCAGCTGTCTGTGCCGCTGCCTGACTGGCTGCTACCTTTATAGGACCCCTAGTCAGGGAAGCCCCGCCCCCTAATCAGGGCTCAGCTTCTGTCCCAGCACAAAGCCCCTACACACACAGATACTACCAATACAAAACCAAACACACACACAAATACCTTCTCCTCCAACAGTACTCCCACTCAAACTCCCCTGTTTACAGCTCTGTTTGCTAGCTCCTGTGCCGCTGCCTGACTGGCTGCTACCTTTATAGGACCCCTAGTCAGGAAAGCCCCGCCCCTAATCAGGGCTCAGCTTCTCTCCCAGCACAAAGCCCCTACACATACAGATACTAACAATACAAAACCAAACACACACAAATACCTTCTCCTCCAAAAGAACTCCCACTCAAACTCCCCTGTTTACAGCTCTGTTTGCTAGCTCCTGTGCCGCTGCAGCTGTCTGTGCCACTACCTGACTGGCTGCTACCTTTATAGGACCCCTAGTCAGTGAAGCCCCGCCCCCTAATCAGGGCTCAGCTTCTGTCTCAGCACAAAGCCCCTGCACACAGACATACTACCAAAACAAAACCAAACACACACAAAAACCTTCTACTCCAACAGTACTCCCACTCAAACTCCCCTGTTTACAGCTCTGTTTGATAGCTCCTGTGCCGCTGCCTGACTGGCTGCAACCTTTATAGGACCCCTAGTCAGGGAAGCCCCGCCCCCTAATCAGGGCTCAGCTTCTCTCCCAGCACAAAGCCCCTACACATACAGATACTACCAATACAAAACCAAACACACACAAATACCTTCTCCTCCAACAGAACTCCCACTCAAACCCCCTGTTTACAGCTCTGTTTGCTAGCTCCTGTGCCGCTGCAGCTGTCTGTGCCGCTGCCTGACTGGCTGCTACCTTTATAGGACCCCTAGTCAGTGAAGCCCCGCCCCCTAATCAGGGGTCAGCTTCTCTCCCAGCACAATGCCCCTACACATACAGGTACTAACAATACAAAACCAAACACACACAAATACCTTCTCCTCCAACAGAACTCCCACTCAAACTCCCCTGTTTACAGCTCTGTTTGCTAGCTCCTGTGCCGCTGCAGCTGTCTGTGCTGCTGCCTGACTGGCTGCTACCTTTATAGGACCCCTAGTCAGTGAAGCCCCGCCCCCTAATCAGGGCTCAGCTACTCTCCCAGCACAAAGCCCCTACACATACAGCTACTAACAATACAAAACCAAACACACACAAATACCTTCTCCTCCCACTCAAACTCCCCGTTTACAGCTCTGTTTGCTAGCTCCTGTGCCGCTGCAGCTGTCTGTGCCGCTGTCTGACTGGCTGCTACCTTTATAGGACCCCTAGTCAGTGAAGCCCCGCCCCCTAATCAGGGCTCAGCTTCTGTCTCAGCACAAAGCCCCTGCACACACACATACTACCAAAACAAAACCAAACACACACAAAAACCTTCTACTCCAACAGTACTCCCACTCAAACTCCCCTGTTTACAGCTCTGTTTGATAGCTCCTGTGCCGCTGCCTGACTGGCTGCAACCTTTATAGGACCCCTAGTCAGGGAAGCCCCGCCCCCTAATCAGGGCTCAGCTTCTCTCCCAGCACAAAGCCCCTACACATACAGATACTACCAATACAAAACCAAACACACACAAATACCTTCTCCTCCAACAGAACTCCCACTCAAACCCCCTGTTTACAGCTCTGTTTGCTAGCTCCTGTGCCGCTGCAGCTGTCTGTGCCGCTGCCTGACTGGCTGCTACATTTATAGGACCCCTAGTCAGGGAAGCCCCGCGCCCTAATCAGGGCTCAGCTTCTTTCCCAGCACAAAGCCCTTCCAAGCCTCTACACATACAGATACCACCAATACAAAACCAAACACACACACAAATACGTTTTCCTCCAACAGAACTCCCACTCAAACTCCCCTGTTTACAGCTCTGTTTGATAGCTCCTGTGCCGCTGCCTGACTGGCTGCAACCTTATAGGACCCCTAGTCAGGGAAGCCCCGCCCCCCAATGAGGGTTCAGCTTCTGTCCCAGCAGAAAGCCCCTACACACACAGATACTACCAATACAAAACCAAACAAACAGAAATACCTTCTCCTCCAACAGAACTCCCACTCAAATCCCCCTGTTTACAGCTCTGTTTGCTAGCTCCTGTGCCGCTGCCTGACTGGCTGCTACCTTTATAGGACCCCTAGCCAGGGAAGCCCCGCCCCCTAATCAGGGCTCAGCTTCTCTCCCAGGACAAAGCCCCTACACATACAGATACTACCAATACAAAACCAAACACACACACAAATACCTTCTCCTCCAACAGAACTCCCACTCAAACCCGCCTGTTTACAGCTCTGTTTGCTAGGTCCTGTGCCGCTGCAGCTGTCTGTGCCGCTGCCTGACTGGCTGCGACCTTTATAGGACCCCTAGTCAGTCAAGCCCCGCCCCCTAATCAGGGCTCAGCTTCATTCCCAGCAGAAAGCCCCTACACACACAGATACTACCAATACAAAACCAAACACACACAAATACCTTCTCCTCCAACAGAACTCCCACTCAAACTCCCCTGTTTACAGCTCTGTTTGCTAGCTCCTGTGCCGCTGCAGCTGTCTGTGCCACTACCTGACTGGCTGCTACCTTTATAGGACCCCTAGTCAGTGAAGCCCCGCCCCCTAATCAGGGCTCAGCTTCTGTCTCAGCACAAAGCCCCTGCACACACACATACTACCAAAACAAAACCAAACACACACAAAAACCTTCTACTCCAACAGTACTCCCACTCAAACTCCCCTGTTTACAGCTCTGTTTGATAGCTCCTGTGCCGCTGCCTGACTGGCTGCAACCTTTATAGGACCCCTAGTCAGGGAAGCCCCGCCCCCTAATCAGGGCTCAGCTTCTCTCCCAGCACAAAGCCCCTACACATACAGATACTACCAATACAAAACCAAACACACACAAATACCTTCTCCTCCAACAGAACTCCCACTCAAACCCCCTGTTTACAGCTCTGTTTGCTAGCTCCTGTGCCGCTGCAGCTGTCTGTGCCGCTGCCTGACTGGCTGCTACATTTATAGGACCCCTAGTCAGGGAAGCCCCGCGCCCTAATCAGGGCTCAGCTTCTTTCCCAGCACAAAGCCCCTCCAAGCCTCTACACATACAGATACCACCAATACAAAACCAAACACACACACAAATACGTTTTCCTCCAACAGAACTCCCACTCAAACTCCCCTGTTTACAGCTCTGTTTGATAGCTCCTGTGCCGCTGCCTGACTGGCTGCAACCTTATAGGACCCCTAGTCAGGGAAGCCCCGCCCCCCAATGAGGGTTCAGCTTCTGTCCCAGCAGAAAGCCCCTACACACACAGATACTACCAATACAAAACCAAACAAACAGAAATACCTTCTCCTCCAACAGAACTCCCACTCAAATCCCCCTGTTTACAGCTCTGTTTGCTAGCTCCTGTGCCGCTGCCTGACTGGCTGCTACCTTTATAGGACCCCTAGCCAGGGAAGCCCCGCCCCCTAATCAGGGCTCAGCTTCTCTCCCAGGACAAAGCCCCTACACATACAGATACTACCAATACAAAACCAAACACACACACAAATACCTTCTCCTCCAACAGAACTCCCACTCAAACCCGCCTGTTTACAGCTCTGTTTGCTAGGTCCTGTGCCGCTGCAGCTGTCTGTGCCGCTGCCTGACTGGCTGCGACCTTTATAGGACCCCTAGTCAGTCAAGCCCCGCCCCCTAATCAGGGCTCAGCTTCTGTCCCAGCACAAAGCCTCTACAAACACAGATACTACCAATACAAACCAAACACACACAAATACCTTCTACTCCAACAGTACTCCCACTCAAACTCCCCTGTTTACAGCTCTGTTTGATAGCTCCTGTGCCGCTGCAGCTGTCTGTGCCGCTGCCTGACTGGCTGATACCTTTATAGGACCCCTAGTCAGTGAAGCCCCGCCCCTAATCACGGCTCAGCTTCTCTCCCAGCACAAAGCCCCTACACATACAGATACCACCAATACAAAAACACACACAAATACCTTCTCCTCCAACAGAACTCCCTCTCAAACTCCCCTGTTTACAGCTCTGTTTGCTAGCTCCTGTGCCGCTGCCTGACTGGCTGCTACCTTTATAGGACCCCTAGTCAGGGAAGCCCCGCCCCCAAATCAGGGCTCAGCTTCTCTCCCAGCACAAAGACCCTACACATACAGATATTAACAATACAAAACCAAACACACACAAATACCTTCTCCTCCAAAAGAACTCCCACTCAAACTCCCCTGTTTACAGCTCTGTTTGCTAGCTCCTGTGCTGCTGCAGATGTCTGTGCCGCTACCTGACTGGCTGCTACCTTTATAGGACCCCTAGTCAGGTAAGCCCCGCCCCCTAATCAGGGCTCAGCTTCTCTCCCAGCACAAAGCCCCTACACATACAGATACCAACAATACAAAACCAAACACACACAAATACCTTCTCCTCCAAAAGAACTCCCACTCAAACTCCCCTGTTTACAGCTCTGTTTGATAGCTCCTGTGCCGCTGCAGCTGTCTGTGCCGCTGTCTGACTGGCTGCTACCTTTATAGGACCCCTAGTCAGTGAAGCCCCGCCCCCTAATCAGGGTTCAGCTTCTGTCCCAGCACAAAGCCCCTACACACAGAGATACTACCAATACAAAACCAAACACACACAAATACCTTCTACTCCAACAGAACTCCCACTCAAACTCCCCTGTTTACAGCTCTGTTTGATAGCTCCTGTGCCGCTGCCTGACTGGCTGCTACCTTTATAGGACCCCTAGTCAGGGAAGCCCCGCCCACTAATCAGGGCTCAGCTTCTTTCCCAGCACAAAGCCCCTCCAAGCCTCTACACATACAGATACCACCAATACAAAACCAAACACACACACAAATACCTTTTCCTCCAACAGAACTCCCACTCAAACTCCCCTGTTTACAGCTCTGTTTGCTAGCTCCTGTGCCGCTGCAGTTGTCTGTGCCGCTGCCTGACTGGCTGCTACCTTTATAGGACCCCTAGTCAGTCAAGCCCCGCCCCCTAATCAGGGCTCAGTTTCTTTCCCAGCACAAAGCCCCTACACATACAGATACTACCAATACAAAACCAAACACACACAAATACCTTCTCCTCCAACAGAACTCCCACTCAAACTCCACTGTTTACAGCTCTGCTTGCTAGCCCCTGTGCCGCTGCAGCTGTCTGTGCCGCTGCCTGACTGGCTGCTACCTTTATAGGACCCCTAGTCAGGGAAGCCCCGCCCCCTAATCAGGGCTCAGCTTCTGTCCCAGCACAAAGCCCCTGCACACACACATACTACCAAAACAAAACCAAACACACACAAAAACCTTCTCCTCCAACAGTACTCCCACTCAAACTCCCCTGTTTACAGCTCTGTTTGCTAGCTCCTGTGCCGCTGCCTGACTGGCTGCAACCTTTATAGGACCCCTAGTCAGTGAAGCCCCGCCCCCTAATCAGGGCTCAGCTTCTGTCTCAGCACAAAGCCCCTGCACACACACATACTACCAAAACAAAACCAAACACACACAAAAACCTTCTACTCCAACAGTACTCCCACTCAAACTCCCCTGTTTACAGCTCTGTTTGATAGCTCCTGTGCCGCTGCCTGACTGGCTGCAACCTTTATAGGACCCCTAGTCAGGGAAGCCCCGCCCCCTAATCAGGGCTCAGCTTCTCTCCCAGCACAAAGCCCCTACACATACAGATACTACCAATACAAAACCAAACACACACAAATACCTTCTCCTCCAACAGAACTCCCACTCAAACCCCCTGTTTACAGCTCTGTTTGCTAGCTCCTGTGCCGCTGCAGCTGTCTGTGCCGCTGCCTGACTGGCTGCTACCTTTATAGGACCCCTAGTCAGTGAAGCCCCGCCCCCTAATCAGGGGTCAGCTTCTCTCCCAGCACAAAGCCCCTACACATACAGGTACTAACAATACAAAACCAAACACACACAAATACCTTCTCCTCCAACAGAACTCCCACTCAAACTCCCCTGTTTACAGCTCTGTTTGCTAGCTCCTGTGCCGCTGCAGCTGTCTGTGCCGCTGCCTGACTGGCTGCTACCTTTATAGGACCCCTAGTCAGTGAAGCCCCGCCCCCTAATCAGGGCTCAGCTACTCTCCCAGCACAAAGCCCCTACACATACAGCTACTAACAATACAAAACCAAACACACACAAATACCTTCTCCTCCCACTCAAACTCCCCGTTTACAGCTCTGTTTGCTAGCTCCTGTGCCGCTGCAGCTGTCTGTGCCGCTGTCTGACTGGCTGCTACCTTTATAGAACCCCTAGTCAGTGAAGCCCCGCCCCCTAATCAGGGTTCAGCTTCTGTCCCAGCACAAAGCCCCTACACACAGAGATACTACCAATACAAAACCAAACACACACAAATACCTTCTACTCCAACAGAACTCCCACTCAAACTCCCCTGTTTACAGCTCTGTTTGCTAGCTCCTGTGCCGCTGCAGCTGTCTGTGCCGCTGCCTGACTGGCTGCTACCTTTATAGGACCCCTAGTCAGTGAAGCCCCGCCCCCTAATCAGGGTTCAGCTTCTGTCCCAGCAGAAAGCCCCTACACACACAGATACTACCAATACAAAACCAAACACACACAAATACCTTCTCCTCCAACAGAACTCCCACTCAAACTCCCCTGTTTACAGCTCTGTTTGCTAGCTCCTGTGCCGCTGCAGCTGTCTGTGCCGCTGCCTGACTCGCTGCTACATTTATAGGACCCCTAGTCAGGGAAGCCCCGCGCCCTAATCAGGGCTCAGCTTCTTTCCCAGCACAAAGCCCCTCCAAGCCTCTACACATACAGATACCACCAATACAAAACCAAACACACACACAAATACCTTTTCCTCCAACAGAACTCCCACTCAAACTCCCCTGTTTACAGCTCTGTTTGATAGCTCCTGTGCCGCTGCCTGACTGGCTGCAACCTTATAGGACCCCTAGTCAGGGAAGCCCCGCCCCCCAATCAGGGTTCAGCTTCTGTCCCAGCAGAAAGCCCCTACACACACAGATACTACCAATACAAAACCAAACACACACAAATACCTTCTCCTCCAACAGAACTCCCACTCAAATCCCCCTGTTTACAGCTCTGTTTGCTAGCTCCTGTGCCACTGCAGCTGTCTGTGCCGCTGCCTGATTGGCTGCTACCTTAATAGGACCCCTAGTCAGTGAAGCCCCGCCCCCTAATCAGGGCTCAGCTTCTCTCCCAGCACAAAGCCCCTCCAAGGCTCTACACATACAGATACCACCAATACAAAACCAAACACACACACAAATACCTTTTCCTCCAACAGAACTCCCACTCAAACTCCGCTGTTTACAGCTCTGTTTGCTAGCTCCTGTGCTGCTGCCTGACTGGCTGCTTCCTTTATAGGACCCCTAGTCAGTGAAGCCCCGCCCCCTAATCAGGGCTCAGCTTCTCTCCCAGCAAAAGCCCCTGCACATACAGATACCACCAATACAAAACGAAACACTCACAAGTACCTTCTCCTCCAACAGAACCCCCACTCATACTCCCCTGTTTACAGCTCTGTTTGCTACCTCCTGTGACGCTGCCTGACTGGCTGCTACCTTTATAGGACCCCTAGTCAGGGAAGCCCCGCCCCCTAATCAGGGCTCAGCTTCTCTCCCAACACAAAGCCCCTACACATACAGATACTAACAATACAAAACCAAACACACACAAATACCTTCTCCTCCAACAGAACTCCCACTCAAACTCCCCTGTTTACAGCTCTGTTTGCTAGCTCCTGTGCCGCTGCAGCTGTCTGTGCCGCTGCCTGACTGGCTGATACCTTTATAGGACCCCTAGTCAGTGAAGCCCCGCCCCCTAATCAGGGCTCAGCTTCTGTCCCAGCACAAAGCCCCTACACACACAGATACTACCAATACAAAACCAAACACACACCAATAGCTTCTACTCCAACAGAACTCCCACTCAAACTCCCCTGTTTACAGCTCTGTTTGATAGCTCCTGTGCCGCTGCCTGACTGGCTGCAACCTTTATAGGACCCCTAGTCAGTGAAGCCCCGCCCCCTAATCAGGGCTCAGCTTCTCTCCCGGCACAAAGCCCATACACATACAGATACTAAGAATACAAAACCAAACACACACAAATACCTTCTCCTCCCACTCTAACTCCCCTGTTTACAGGTCTGTTTGCTAGCTCCTGTGCCGCTGCAGCTGTCTGTGCCGCTGCCTGACTGGCTGCTACCTTTATAGGACCCCTAGTCAGTGAAGCCCCGCCCCCTAATCAGGGTTCAGCTTCTGTCCCAGCAGAAAGCCCCTACACACACAGATACTACCAATACAAAACCAAACACACACAAATACCTTCTACTCCAACAGAACTCCCACTCAAACTCCCCTGTTTACAGCTCTGTTTGATAGCTCCTGTGCCGCTGCCTGACTGGCTGCAACCTCATAGGACCCCTAGTCAGGGAAGCCCCGCGCCCTAATCAGGGTTCAGCTTCTTTCCCAGCACAAAGCCCCTCCAAGCCTCTACACATACAGATACCACCAATACAAAACCAAACACACACACAAATACGTTTTCCTCCAACAGAACTCCCACTCAAACTCCCCTGTTTACAGCTCTGTTTGATAGCTCCTGTGCCGCTGCCTGACTGGCTGCAACCTTATAGGACCCCTAGTCAGGGAAGCCCCGCCCACTAATCAGGGCTCAGCTTCTCTCCCAGCACAAAGCCCCTGCACATACAGATACCACCAATACAAAACGAAACACACACAAGTACCTTCTCCTCCAACAGAACCCCCACTCATACTCCCCTGTTTACAGCTCTGTTGGCTAGCTCCTGTGCCACTGCAGCATCTGTGCCGCTGCCTGATTGGCTGCTACCTTTATAGGACCCCTAGTCAGTGAAGACCCGCCCCCTAATCAGGGCTCAGCTTCTCTCCCAGCACAAAGCCCCTCCAAGCCTCTACACATACAGATACCACCAATACAAAACCAAACACACACACAAATACCTTTTCCTCCAACAGAACTCCCACTCAAACTCCGCTGTTTACAGCTCTGTTTGCTAGCTCCTGTGCCGCTGCCTGACTGGCTGCTTCCTTTATAGGACCCCTACTTAGTCAAGCCCCGCCCCCTAATCAGGGCTCAGCTTCTCTCCCAACACAAAGCCCCTACACATACAGATACTAACAATACAAAACCAAACACACACAAATACCTTCTCCTCCAACAGAACTCCCACTCAAACTCCCCTGTTTACAGCTCTGTTTGCTAGCTCCTGTGCCGCTGCAGCTGTCTGTGCCGCTGCCTGACTGGCTGATACCTTTATAGAACCCCTAGTCAGTGAAGCCCCGCCCCCTAATCAGGGCTCAGCTTCTGTCCCAGCACAAAGCCCCTACACACACAGATACTACCAATACAAAACCAAACACACACCAATACCTTCTACTCCAACAGAACTCCCACTCAAACTCCCCTGTTTACAGCTCTGTTTGATAGCTCCTGTGCCGCTGCCTTACTGGCTGCAACCTTTATAGGACCCCTAGTCAGTGAAGCCCCGCCCCCTAATCAGGGCTCAGCTTCTCTCCCGGCACAAAGCCCATACACATACAGATACTAAGAATACAAAACCAAACACACACAGATACCTTCTACTCCAACAGAACTCCCACTCAAACTCCCCTGTTTACAGCTCTGTTTGCTAGCTCCTGTGCCGCTGCAGCTGTCTGTGCCGCTGCCTGACTGGTTGCTACCTTTATAGGACCCCTAGTCAGTGAAGCCCCGCCCCCTAATCAGGGCTCAGCTTCTGTCCCAGCACAAAGCCCCTACACATACAGATACTACCAATACAAAGCAAAACACACACACAAATACCTTTTCCTCCAACAGAACTCCCACTCAAACTCCGCTGTTTACAGCTCTGTTTGCTAGCTCCTGTGCCGCTGCCTGACTGGCTGCTTCCTTTATAGGACCCCTACTTAGTCAAGCCCCGCCCCCTAATCAGGGCTCAGCTTCTCTCCCAGCACAAAGCCCCTACACATACAGATACTAACAGTACAAAACCAAACACAAACAAATACCTTCTCCTCCACCAGAACTCCCACTCAAACTCCCCTGTTTACAGCTCTGTTTGCTAGCTCCTGTGCCGCTGCAGCTGTCTGTGCCGCTGCCTGACTGGTTGCTACCTTTATAGGACCCCTAGTCAGTGAAGCCCCGCCCCCTAATCAGGGCTCAGGTTCTGTCCCAGCACAAAGCCCCTGCACATACAGATACTACCAATACAAAACCAAACACACACAAATACCTTCTACTCCAACAGAACTCCCACTCAAACTCCCCTGTTTACAGCTCTGTTTGATAGCTCCTGTGCCGCTGCCTGACTGGCTGCGACCTTTATAGGACCCCTAGTCAGGGAAGCCCCGCCCACTAATCAGGGCTCAGCTTCTCTCCCAACACAAAGCCCCTGCACATACAGATACTACCAATACAAAACCAAACACACACAAATACCTTCGCCTCCAACATAACTCTCACTCAAACTCCCCTGTTTACAGCTCTGTTTGCTAGCTCCTGTGCCGCTGCCTGACTGGCTGCTACCTTTATAGGACCCCTAGTCAGTGAAGCCCCGCCCCCTAATCAGAGCTCAGCTTCTCTCCCAGCACAAAGCCCCTGCACATACAGATACCACCAATACAAAACGAAACACACACAAGTACCTTCTCTTCCAACAGAACCCCCACTCATACTCCCCTGTTTACAGCTCTGTTGGCTAGCTCCTGTGCCACTGCAGCATCTGTGCCGCTGCCTGATTGGCTGCTACCTTAATAGGACCCCTAGTCAGTGAAGCCCCGCCCCCTAATCAGGGCTCAGCTTCTCTCCCAGCACAAAGCCCCTGCACATACAGATACCACCAATACAAAACGAAACACACACAAATACCTTCTCCTCCAACAGAACTCCCACTCAAACTCCCCTGTTTACAGCTCTGTTTGCTCGCTCCTGTGCCGCTGCAGCTGTCTTTGCCGCTGCCTGACTGGCTGATACCTTTATAGGACCCCTCGTCAGTGAAGCCCCGCCCCCTAATCACGGCTCAGCTTCTCTCCCAGCACAAAGCCCCTACACATACAGATACTACCAATACAAAACAAAACACACTCAAATACCTTCTCCTCCAACAGAACTCCCACTCAAACTCCCCTGTTTACAGCTCTGTTTGCTAGCTCCTGTGCCGCTGCCTGACTGGCTGCTACCTTTATAGGACCCCTAGTCAGGGAAGCCCCGCCCCCTAATCACTTCTCAGCTTCTCTCCCAGCACAAAGCCCCTACACATACAGATACTACCAATACAAAACCAAACACACACACAAATACCTTCTCCACCAAGAGAACTCCCACTCAAACTCCCCTGTTTAGAGCTCTGTTTGCTCACTCCTGTGCCGCTGCCTGACTGGCTGCTACCTTTATAGGACCCCTAGTCAGGCAAGCCACGCCCCCTAATCAGGGCTCATCTTCTGTCCCAGCACAAAGCCCCTACACGTACAGATACCACCAATACAAAACCAAACACACACAAATACCTTCTCCTCCAACAGAACTCCAACTCAAACTCCACTGTTTACAGCTCTGTTTGCTAG
The DNA here is from genome assembly GCF_965140295.1 of Lepidochelys olivacea. Taxonomy (NCBI): domain Eukaryota; kingdom Metazoa; phylum Chordata; order Testudines; family Cheloniidae; genus Lepidochelys; species Lepidochelys olivacea. The sequence continues at coordinate 5,045,629 of NC_140428.1, forward strand.
CTCCTGTGCCGCTGCAGCTGTCTGTGCCGCTGCCTGACTGGCTGATACCTTTTTTGGACCCCTAGTCAGTGAAGCCCCGCCCCCAATCACGGCTCATCTTCTCTCCCAGCACAAAGCCCCTGCACATACAGATACTACCAATACAAAACCAAACACACACAAATACCTTCTCCTCCAACAGAACTCCCACTCAAACTCCCCTGTTTACATCTCTGTTTGCTAGCTCCTGTGCCGCTGCCTGACTGGCTGCTACCTTTATAGAACCCCTAGTGAGGGAAGCCCCGACCACTAATCAGGGCTCAGCTTCTCTCCCAGGACAAAGCCCCTACACATACAGATACCACCAATACAAAACCAAACACACACACAAATACCTTTTCCTCCAACAGAACTCCCACTCAAACTCCCCTGTTTACAGCTCTGTTTGATAGCTCCTGTGCCGCTGCCTGACTGGCTGCAACCTTTATAGGACCCCTAGTCAGGGAAGCCCCGCCCCCTAATCAGGGCTCAGCTTCTCTCCCAGCACAAAGCCCCTGCACATACAGATACCACCAATACAAAACCAAACACACACAAGTACCTTCTCCTCCAACAGAACTCCCACTCAAACTCCCCTGTTTACAGCTCTGTTTGCTAGCTCCTGTGCCGCTGCCTGACTGGCTGCTACCTTTACAGGACCCCTACCCAGGGAAGCCCCGCCCCCTAATCAGGGCTCAGCTTCATTCCCAGGACAAGCCCCTACACATACAGATACCACCAATACAAAACCAAACACACACAAATACCTTCTCCTCCAAAAGAACTCCCACTCAAACTCCCCTGTTTACAGCTCTGTTTGCTAGCTCCTGTGCCGCTGCAGCTGTCTGTGCCGCTGTCTGACTGGCTGATATCTTTTTTGGACCCCTAGTCAGTGAAGCCCCGCCCCCTAATCAGGGCTCAGCTTCTCTCCCAGCACAAAGCCCCTACACATACAAATACTGCCAATACAAATCCAAACACACACAAATACCTTCTCCTCCAACAGAACTCCCACTCAAACTCCCCTGTTTACAGCTCTGTTTGATAGCTCCTGTGCCGCTGCCTGACTGGCTGCAAGCTTTATAGGACCCCTAGTCAGGGAAGCCCCGCCCACTAATCAGGGCTCAGCTTCTCTCCCAGCACAAAGCCCCTCCAAGCCTCCACACATACAGATACCACCAATACAAAACCAAACACACACACAAATACCTTCTCCTCCAACAGAACTCCCACTCAAACTCCCCTGTTTACAGCTCTGTTTGCTAGCTCCTGTGCCGCTGCCTCACTGGCTGCAACCTTTATAGGACCCCTAGTCAGGGAAGCCCCGCCCGCTAATCAGGGCTCAGCTTCTCTCCCAGCACAAAGCCCCTGCACATACAGATACTACCAATACAAAACCAAACACACACAAATACCTTCTCCTCCAACAGAACTCCCACTCAAACTCCCCTGTTTACAGCTCTGTTTGCTAGCTCCTGTGCCGCTGCAGCTGTCTGTGCCGCTGCCTGACCGGCTGATACCTTTCTAGGACCCCTAGTAAGTGAAGCCCCGCCCCCTAATCACGGCTCAGCTTCTCTCCCAGCACAAAGCCCCTTCACATACAGATACTACCAATACAAAACCAAACACACACGAATACCTTCTCCTCCAACAGAACTCCCACTCGAACTCCCCTGTTTACAGCTCTGTTTGTAGCTCCTGTGCCGCTGCCTGACTGGCTGCTACCTTTATAGGACCCCTAGTCAGGGAAGCCCCGCCCCCTAATCAGGGCTCAGCTTCTTTCCCAGCACAAAGCCCCTCCAAGCCTCTACACATACAGATACTACCAATACAAAACCAAACACACACACAAATACCTTCTCCTCCAACAGAACTCCCACTCAAACCCGCCTGTTTACAGCTCTGTTTGCTAGCTCCTGTGCCGCTGCAGCTGTCTGTGCCGCTGCCTGACTGGCTGCGACCTTTATAGGACCCCTAGTCAGTCAAGCCCCGCCCCCTAATCAGGGCTCAGCTTCTGTCCCAGCACAAAGCCCCTACACACACAGATACTACCAATACAAAACCAAACACACACGAATACCTTCTACTCCAACAGTACTCCCACTCAAACTCCCCTGTTTACAGCTCTGTTTGATAGCTCCTGTGCCGCTGCAGCTGTCTGTGCCGCTGCCTGACTGGCTGATACCTTTATAGGACCCCTAGTCAGTGAAGCCCCGCCCCTAATCACGGCTCAGCTTCTCTCCGAGCACAAAGCCCCTACACATACAGATACTACCAATACAAAAACACACACAAACACCTTCTCCTCCAACAGAACTCCCACTCAAACTCCCCTTTTACAGCTCTGTTTGCTAGCTCCTGTGCCGCTGCCTGACTGGCTGCTACCTTTATAGGACCCCTAGTCAGGCAAGCCCCGCCCCCAAATCAGGGCTCAGCTTCTCTCCCAGCACAAAGCCCCTACACATTCAGATACTAACAATACAAAACCAAACACACACAAATACCTTCTCCTCCAAAAGAACTCCCACTCAAACTCCCCTGTTTACTGCTCTGTTTGCTAGCTCCTGTGCTGCTGCAGCTGTCTGTGCCGCTACCTGACTGGCTGCTACCTTTATAGGACCCCTAGTCAGTGAAGCCCCGCCCCCCAATCAGGGCTCAGCTTCTGTCTCAGCACAAAGCCCCTACACACACAGATACTACCAATGCAAAACCAAACACACACAAATACCTTCTACTCCGACAGTACTCCCACTCAAACTCCCCTGTTTACAGCTCTGTTTGATAGCTCCTGTGCCGCTGCCTGACTGTCTGCAACCTTTATAGGACCCCTAGTCAGGGAAGCCCCGCCCCCTAATCAGGGCTCAGCTTCTCTCCCAGCACAAAGCCCCTACACATACAGATACCACCAATACAAAACCAAACACACACAAATACCTTCTCCTCCAACAGAACTCCCACTCAAACTCCCCTGTTTACAGCTGTTTGCTAGCTCCTGTGCCGCTGCAGCTGTCTGTGCCGCTGCCTGATTGCCTGCTACGTTTATAGGACCCCTAGTCAGGGAAGCCCCGCCCCCTAATCAGGGCTCAGCTTCTCACCCAGCACAAAGCCCCGACACATACAAATAATACCAATACAAAACCAAACACACACAAATACCTTCTCCTCCAACAGAACTCCCACTCAAACCCCCCTGTTTACAGCTCTGTTTGCTAGCTCCTGTGCCGCTGCAGCTGTCTGTGCCGCTGCCTGACTGGCTGATACCTTTATAGGACCCCTAGTCAGTGAAGCCCCGCCCCCTAATCAGGGCTCAGCTTCTCTCCCAGCACAAAGCCCCTACACATACAGATACTACCAATACAAAACCAAACACACACACACAAATACCTTCTCCTCCAACAGAACTCCCACTCAAACTCCCCTGTTTACAGCTCTGCTTGCTAGCTCCTGTGCCGCTGCCTGACTGGCTGCTACCTTTATAGGACCCCTAGTCAGGGAAGACCCGCCCCCTAATCAGGGCTCAGCTTCTCTCCCAGCACAAAGCCTCTACACATACAAATACTACCAATACAAATCCAAACACACAAATACCTTCTCCTCCAACAGAACTCAAACTCAAACTCCCCTGTTTACATCTCTGTGTGCTAGCTCCTGTGCCGCTGCCTGACTGGCTGCTACCTTTATAGGACCCCTAGTCAGGGAAGCCCCGCCCCCTAATCAGGGCTCAGCTTCTCTCCCAGCACAAAGCCTCTACACATACAAATACTACCAATACAAATCCAAACACACACATATACCTTCTCCTCCAACAGAACTCTCACTCCAACTCCCCTGTTTACAGCTCTGTTTGCTAGCTCCTGTGCCGCTGCAGCTGTCTGTGCCGCTGCCTGACTGGCTGCTACCTTTATAGGACCCCTAGTCAGTCAAGCCCCGCCCCCTAATCAGGCCTCAGCTTCTCTCCCAGCACAAAGCCCCTACACATACAGATACTATCAATACAAAACCAAACACACACAAATACCTTCTTCTCCAACAGAACTCCCACTCAAACTCCCCTGTTTACAGCTCTGTTTGCTAGCTCCTGTGCCGCTGCCTGACTGGCTGCTACCTTTCTAGGACCCCTAGTAAGTGAAGCCCCGCCCCCTAATCACGGCTCAGCTTCTCTCCCAGCACAAAGCCCCTTCACATACAGATACTAACAATACAAAACCAAACACACACAAATACCTTCTCCTCCAAAAGAACTCCCACTCAAACTCCCCTGTTTACAGCTCTGTTTGCTAGCTCCTGTGCTGCTGCAGCTGTCTGTGCCGCTACCTGACTGGCTGCTACCTTTATAGGACCCCTAGTCAGTGAAGCCCCGCCCCCTAATCAGGGCTCAGCTTCTCTCCCAGCACAAAGCCCCTGCACATACAGATACCACCAATACAAAACGAAACACACACAAATACCTTCTCCTCCAACAGAACTCCCACTCAAACTCCCCTGTTTACAGCTCTGTTTGCTCGCTCCTGTGCCGCTGCAGCTGTCTTTGCCGCTGCCTGACTGGCTGATACCTTTATAGGACCCCTCGTCAGTGAAGCCCCGCCCCCTAATCACGGCTCAGCTTCTCTCCCAGCACAAAGCCCCTACACATACAGATACTACCAATACAAAACAAAACACACTCAAATACCTTCTCCTCCAACAGAACTCCCACTCAAACTCCCCTGTTTACAGCTCTGTTTGCTAGCTCCTGTGCCGCTGCCTGACTGGCTGCTACCTTTATAGGACCCCTAGTCAGGGAAGCCCCGCCCCCTAATCACTTCTCAGCTTCTCTCCCAGCACAAAGCCCCTACACATACAGATACTACCAATACAAAACCAAACACACACACAAATACCTTCTCCACCAAGAGAACTCCCACTCAAACTCCCCTGTTTAGAGCTCTGTTTGCTCACTCCTGTGCCGCTCCCTGACTGGCTGCTACCTTTATAGGACCCCTAGTCAGGGAAGCCACGCCCCCTAATCAGGGCTCATCTTCTGTCCCAGCACAAAGCCCCTACACGTACAGATACCACCAATACAAAACCAAACACACACAAATACCTTCTCCTCCAACAGAACTCCAACTCAAACTCCACTGTTTACAGCTCTGTTTGCTAGCTCCTGTGCCGCTGCAGCTGTCTGTGCCGCTGCCTGACTGGCTGATACCTTTTTTGGACCCCTAGTCAGTGAAGCCCCGCCCCCAATCACGGCTCATCTTCTCTCCCAGCACAAAGCCCCTGCACATACAGATACTACCAATACAAAACCAAACACACACAAATACCTTCTCCTCCAACAGAACTCCCACTCAAACTCCCCTGTTTACAGCTCTGTTTGATAGCTCCTGTGCCGCTGCCTGACTGGCTGCAACCTTTATAGGACCCCTAGTCAGGGAAGCCCCGCCCCCTAATCAGGGCTCAGCTTCTCTCGCAGCACAAAGCCCCTGCACATACAGATACCACCAATACAAAACCAAACACACACAAGTACCTTCTCCTCCAACAGAACTCCCACTCAAACTCCCCTGTTTACAGCTCTGTTTCCTAGCTCCTGTGCCGCTGCCTGACTGGCTGCTACCTTTACAGGACCCCTACCCAGGGAAGCCCCGCCCCCTAATCAGGGCTCAGCTTCATTCCCAGGACAAGCCCCTACACATACAGATACCACCAATACAAAACCAAACACACACAAATACCTTCTCCTCCAAAAGAACTCCCACTCAAACTCCCCTGTTTACAGCTCTGTTTGCTAGCTCCTGTGCCGCTGCAGCTGTCTGTGCCGCTGTCTGACTGGCTGATATCTTTTTTGGACCCCTAGTCAGTGAAGCCCCGCCCCCTAATCAGGGCTCATCTTCTGTCCCAGCACAAAGCCCCTACACATACAGATACTACCAATACAAAACCAAACACACACAAATACCTTCTACTCCAACAGAACTCCCACTCAAACTCCCCTGTTTACAGCTCTGTTTGATAGCTCCTGTGCCACTGCCTGACTGGCTGCAAGCTTTATAGGACCCCTAGTCAGGGAAGCCCCGACCACTAATCAGGGCTCAGCTTCTCTCCCAGCACAAAGCCCCTCCAAGCCTCTACACATACAGATACCACCAATACAAAACCAAACACACACACAAATACCTTCTCCTCCAACAGAACTCCCACTCAAACTCCCCTGTTTACAGCTCTGTTTGCTAGCTCCTGTGCCGCTGCCTGACTGGCTGCTACCTTTATAGGACCCCTAGTCAGGGAAGCCCCGCCCGCTAATCAGGGCTCAGCTTCTCTCCCAGCACAAAGCCCCTGCACATACAGATACTACCAATACAAAACCAAACACACACAAATACCTTCTCCTCCAACAGAACTCCCACTCAAACTCCTCTGTTTACAGCTCTGTTTGCTAGCTCCTGTGCCGCTGCAGCTGTCTGTGCCGCTGCCTGATTGGCTGCTACCTTTATAGGACCCCTAGTCAGTGAAGCCCCGCCCCGTAATCAGGGCTCAGCTTCTCTCCCAGCACAAAGCCTCTACACATACAAATACTGCCAATACAAATCCAAACACACACAAATACCTTCTCCTCCAACAGAACTCCCACTCAAACTCCCCTGTTTACAGCTCTGTTTGATAGCTCCTGTGCCGCTGCCTGACTGGCTGCAAGCTTTATAGGACCCCTAGTCAGGGAAGCCCCGCCCACTAATCAGGGCTCAGCTTCTCTCCCAGCACAAAGCCCCTCCAAGCCTCCACACATACAGATACCACCAATACAAAACCAAACACACACACAAATACCTTCTCCTCCAACAGAACTCCCACTCAAACTCCCCTGTTTACAGCTCTGTTTGCTAGCTCCTGTGCCGCTGCCTGACTGGCTGCTACCTTTATAGGACCCCTAGTCAGGGAAGACCCGCCCCCTAATCAGGGCTCAGCTTCTCTCCCAGCAAAAAGCCCCTACATATACAGATACTAACAATGCAAAACCAAACACACACAAATACCTTCTCCTCCAACAGAACTCCCACTCAAACTCCCCTGTTTACAGCTCTGTTTGATAGCTCCTGTGCCGCTGCCTGACTGGCTGCAACCTTATAGGACCCCTAGTCAGGGAAGCCCCGCCCCCCAATGAGGGCTCAGCTTCTGTCTCAGCACAAAGCCCCTACACACACAGATACTACCAATACAAAACCAAACACACACAAATACCTTCTCCTCCAACAGAACTCCCACTCAAACTCCCCTGTTTACAGCTCTGTTTGCTAGCTCCTGTGCCGCTGCAGCTGTCTGTGCCGCTGCCTGACTGGCTGATACCTTTATAGGACCCCTAGTCAGTGAAGCCCCGCCCCCTAATCAGGGCACAGCTTCTGTCCCAGCACAAAGCCCCTACACACACAGATACTACCAATACAAAACCAAACACACACCAATACCTTCTACTCCAACAGAACTCCCACTCAAACTCCCCTGTTTACAGCTCTGTTTGATAGCTCCTGTGCCGCTGCCTGACTGGCTGCAACCTTTATAGGACCCCTAGTCAGTGAAGCCCCGCCCCCTAATCAGGGCTCAGCTTCTCTCCCAGCACAAAGCCCATACACATACAGATACTAAGAATACAAAACCAAACACACACAGATACCTTCTACTCCAACAGAACTCCCACTCAAACTCCCCTGTTTACAGCTCTGTTTGATAGCTCCTGTGCCGCTGCCTGACTGGCTGCAACCTTTATAGGACCCCTAGTCAGGGAAGCCCCGCCCACTAATCAGGGCTCAGCTTCTCTCCCAGCACAAAGCCCCTGCACATACAGATACCACCAATACAAAACGAAACACACACAAGTACCTTCTCCTCCAACAGAACCCCCACTCATACTCCCCTGTTTACAGCTCTCTTGGCTAGCTCCTGTGCCACTGCAGCATCTGTGCCGCTGCCTGATTGGCTGCTACCTTTATAGGACCCCTAGTCAGTGAAGACCCGCCCCCTAATCAGGGCTCAGCTTCTCTCCCAGCACAAAGCCCCGACACACACAGATACTACCAATACAAAACCAAACACACACAAATACCTTCTACTCCAACAGAACTCCCAGTCAAACTCCCCTGTTTACAGCTCTGTTTGCTAGCTCCTGTGCCGCTGCAGCTGTCTGTGCCGCTCCCTGATTGGCTGCTACCTTTATAGGACCCCTAGTCAGTGAAGCCCCGCCCCCAAATCAGGGCTCAGCTTCTCTCCCAGCACAAAGCCCCTCCAAGCCTCTACACATACAGATGCCACCAATACAAAACCAAACACACACACAAATAACTTTTCCTCCAACAGAACTCCCACTCAAACTCCGCTGTTTACAGCTCTGTTTGCTAGCTCCTGTGCCGCTGCCTGACTGGCTGCTTCCTTTATAGGACCCCTACTTAGTCAAGCCCCGCCCCCTAATCAGGGCTCAGCTTCTCTCCCAGCACAAAGCCCCTACACATACAGATACTACCAATACAAAACAAAACACTCAAATACCTTCTCCTCCAACAGAACTCCCACTCAAACTCCCCTGTTTACAGCTCTGTTTGCGAGCTCCTGTGCCGCTGCCTGACTGGCTGCTACCTTTATAGGACCCCTAGTCAGGGAAGCCCCGCCCCCTAATCACTTCTCAGCTTCTCTCCCAGCACAAAGCCCCTACACAAACAGATACCACCAATACAAAGCCAAACACCCACAAATACCTTCTCCTCCAACAGAACTCCCACTCAAACTCCCCTGTTTACAGCTCTGTTTGCTAGCTCCTGTGCCGCTGCAGCTGTCTGTGCCGCTGCCTGATTGGCTGCTACCTTTATAGGACCCCTAGTCAGTGAAGCCCCGCCCCGTAATCAGGGCTCAGCTTCTCTCCCAGCACAAAGCCTCTACACATACACATACCACCAATACAAAACCAAACACACACAAATACCTTCTCCTCCAACAGAACTCCCACTCAAACTCCCCTGTTTACAGCTCTGTTTGCTAGCTCCTGTGCCGCTGCAGCTGTCTGTGCCGCTGCCTGATTGGCTGCTACCTTTATAGGACCCCTAGTCAGTGAAGCCCCGCCCCGTAATCAGGTCTCAGCTTCTCTCCCAGCACAAAGCCTCTACACATACACATACCACCAATACAAAACCAAACACACACACAAATACCTTCTCCTCCAACAGAACTCCCTCTCAAACTCCCCTGTTTACAGCTCTGTTTGCTAGCTCCTGTGCCGCTGCCTGACTAGCTGTTACCTTTATAGGACCCCTAGTCAGGGAAGCCCCGCCCCCTAATCAGGGCTCAGCTTCTCTCCCAGCACAAAGCCCCTACACATACAGATACGAACAATACAAAACCAAACACACACAAATACCTTCTCCTCCAACAGAACTCCCACTCAAACTCCCCTGTTTACAGCTCTGTTTGCTAGCTCCTGTGCCGCTTCCTGACTGGCTGCTACCTTTATAGGACCCCTAGTCAGGGAAGCCCCGCCCCCTAATCAGGGCTCAGCTTCTCTCCCAGCACAAAGCCCCTGCACATACAGATACTACAAATACAAAACCAAACACCCACAAATACCTTCTCCTCCAAAAGAACTCCCACTCAAACTCCCCTGTTTACAGCTCTGTTTGCTAGCTCCTGTGCCGCTGCCTGACTGGCTGCAACCTTTATAGGACCCCTAGTCAGGGAAGCCCCGCCCCCTAATCAGGGCTCAGCTTCTCTCCCAGCACAAAGCCCCGACACATACAGATACCACCAATACAAAACCAAACACACACAAATACCTTCTCCTCCAAAAGAACTCCCACTCAAACTCCCCTGTTTACAGCTCTGTTTGCTAGCTCCTGTGCCGCTGCAGCTGTCTGTGCCGCTGCCTGACTGGCTGATATCTTTTTTGGACCCCTAGTCAGTGAAGCCCCGCCCCCTAATCAGGGCTCATCTTCTGTCCCAGCACAAAGCCCCTACACATACAGATACTACCAATACAAAACCAAACACACACAAATACCTTCTCCTCCAACAGAACTCCCACTCAAACTCCCCTGTTTACAGCTCTGTTTGCTAGCTCCTGTGCCGCTGCCTGACTGGCTGCTACCTTTATAGGACCCCTAGCCAGGGAAGCCCCGCCCCCTAATCAGGGCTCATCTTCTGTCCCAGCACAAAGCCCCTACACAAACAGATACCACCAATACAAAAACAAACACACACAAATACCTTCTCCTCCAACAGAACTCCCACTCAAACTCCCCTGTGTACAGCTCTGTTTGCTAGATCCTGTGTCGCTGCAGCTGTCTTTGCCACTGCCTGACTGGCTGATACCTTTATAGGACCCCTCGTCAGTGAAGCCCCGCCCCCTAATCACGGCTCAGCTTCTCTCCCAGCACAAAGCCCCTACACATACAGATACTACCAATACAAAACAAAACACACTCAAATACCTTCTCCTCCAACAGAACTCCCACTCAAACTCCCCTGTTTACAGCTCTCTTTGCGAGCTCCTGTGCCGCTGCCTGACTGGCTGGTACCTTTATAGGACCCCTAGTCAGGGAAGCCCCGCCCCCTAATCACTTCTCAGCTTCTCTCCCAGCACAAAGCCCCTACACAAACAGATACCACCAATACAAAACCAAACACCCACAAATACCTTCTCCTCCAACAGAACTCCAACTCAAACTCCACTGTTTACAGCTCTGTTTGCTAGCTCCTGTGCCGCTGCAGCTGTCTGTGCCGCTGCCTGACTGGCTGATACCTTTTTTGGACCCCTAGTCAGTGAAGCCCCGCCCCCAATCACGGCTCAGCTTCTCTCCCAGCACAAAGCCCCTGCACATACAGATACTACCAATACAAAACCAAACACACACACAAATACCTTTTCCTCCAACAGAACTCCCACTCAAACTCCCCTGTTTACAGCTCTGTTTGCTAGCTCCTGTGCCGCTGCAGCTGTCTGTGCCACTGCCTGACTGACTGCTACCTTTATAGGACCCCTAGTCAGGGAAGCCCCGCCCCCTAATCAGGGCTCAGCTTCTCTCCCAGCACAAAGCCCCTACACACACAGATACTACCAATACAAAACCAAACACACACAAATACCTTCTACTCCAACAGAACTCCCACTCAAACTCCCCTGTTTACATCTCTGTTTGATAGCTCCTGTGCCGCTGCCTGACTGGCTGCAACCTGTATAGGACCCCTAGTCAGGGAAGCCCCGCCCCCTAATCAGGGCTCATCTTCTGTCCCAGCACAAAGCCCCTACACAAACAGATACCACCAATACAAAACCAAACACACACAAATACCTTCTCCTCCAACAGAACTCCCACTCAAACTCCCCTGTTTACATCTCTGTTTGCTAGCTCCTGTGCCGCTGCCTGACTGGCTGCAACCTGTATAGGACCCCTAGTCAGGGAAGCCCCGCCCCCTAATCAGGGCTCATCTTCTGTCCCAGCACAAAGCCCCTACACAAACAGATACCACCAATACAAAACCAAACACACACAAATACCTTCTCCTCCAACAGAACTCCCACTCAAACTCCCCTGTTTACAGCTCTGTTTGCTAGCTCCTGTGCCGCTGCCTGACTGGCTGCTACCTTTATAGAACCCCTAGTGAGTGAAGCCCCGACCACTAATCAGGGCTCAGCTTCTCTCCCAGGACAAAGCCCCTACACATACAGATACCACCAATACAAAACCAAACACACACACAAATACCTTTTCCTCCAACAGAACTCCCACTCAAACTCCCCTGTTTACAGCTCTGTTTGCTAGCTCCTGTGCCGCTGCAGCTGTCTGTGCCACTGCCTGACTGACTGCTACCTTTATAGGACCCCTAGTCAGGGAAGCCCCGCCCCCTAATCAGGGCTCAGCTTCTCTCCCAGCACAAAGCCCCTACACACACAGATACTACCAATACAAAACCAAACACACACAAATACCTTCTACTCCAACGGAACTCCCACTCAAACTCCCCTGTTTATAGCTCTGTTTGCTAGCTCCTGTGCCGCTGCCTGACTGGCTGCTACCTTTATAGGACCCCTAGTCAGGGAAGCCCCGCCCCCTAATCAGGGCTCAGCTTCTCTCCCAGGACAAAGCCCCTACACATACTGATACCACCAATACAAAACCAAACACACACAAATACCTTCTCCTCCAAAAGAACTCCCACTCAAACTCCCCTGTTTACAGCTCTGTTTGATAGCTCCTGTGCCACTGCCTGACTGGCTGCAAGCTTTATAGGACCCCTAGTCAGGGAAGCCCCGACCACTAATCAGGGCTCAGCTTCTCTCCCAGCACAAAGCCCCTCCAAGCCTCTACACATACAGATACCACCAATACAAAACCAAACACACACACAAATACCTTTTCCTCCAACAGAACTCCCACTCAAACTCCCCTGTTTACAGCTCTGTTTCCTAGCTCCTGTGCCGCTGCAGCTGTCTGTGCCGCTGCCTGACTGGCTGATACCTTTTTTGGACCCCTAGTCAGTGAAGCCCCGCCCCCTAATCACGGCTCAGATTCTCTCCCAGCACAAAGCCCCTACACATACAGATACTACCAATACAAAACCAAACACACACAAATACCTTCTCCTCCAACAGAACTCCCACTCAAACTCCCCTGTTTACAGCTCTGTTTGATAGCTCTTGTGCCGCTGCCTGACTGGCTGCAAGCTTTATAGGACCCCTAGTCAGGGAAGCCCCGCCCCCTAGTCAGGGCTCAGCTTCTCTCCCAGCACAAAGCCCCTACACATACAGATACTAACAATACAAATCCAAACACACACAAATACCTTCTCCTTCAACAGAACTCCCACTCAAACTCCCCTGTTTACAGCTCTGTTTGCTAGCTCCGGTGCCGCTGCAGCTGTCTGTGCCGCTGCCTGATTGGCTGCTACCTTTATAGAACCCCTACCCAGGGAAGCCCCGCCCCCTAATCAGGGCTCAGCTTCTCTCCCAGCACAAAGCCCCTACACATACAGATACCACCAATACAAAACCAAACACACACAAATACCTTCTACTCCAACAGAACTCCAACTCAAACTCCCCTGTTTACAGCTCTGTTTGATAGCTCCTGTGCCACTGCCTGACTGGCTGCAAGCTTTATAGGACCCCTAGTCAGGGAAGCCCCGACCACTAATCAGGGCTCAGCTTCTCTCCCAGCACAAAGCCCCTACACATACAGATACTACCAATACAAAACCAAACACAAACAAATACCTTCTCCTCCACCAGAACTCCCACTCAAACTCCCCTGTTTACAGCTCTGTTTGCTAGATCCTGTGTCGCTGCAGCTGTCTTTGCCGCTGCCTGACTGCCTGATACCTTTATAGGACCCCTCGTCAGTGAAGCCCCGCCCCCTAATCACGGCTCAGCTTCTCTCCCAGCACAAAGCCCCTACACATACAGATACTACCAATACAAAACAAAACACACTCAAATACCTTCTCCTCCAACAGAACTCCCACTCAAACTCCCCTGTTTACAGCTCTGTTTGCCAGCTCCTGTGCCGCTGCCTGACTGGCTGCTACCTTTATAGGACCCCTAGTCAGGGAAGCCCCGCCCCCTAATCACTTCTCAGCTTCTCTCCCAGCACAAAGCCCCTACACAAACAGATACCACCAATACAAAACCAAACACCCACAAATACCTTCTCCTCCAACAGAACTCCCACTCAAACTCCCCTGTTTACAGCTCTGTTTGCTAGCTCCTGTGCCGCTGCCTGACTGGCTGCTACCTTTACAGGACCCCTACCCAGGGAAGCCCCGCCCCCTAATCAGGGCTCAGCTTCATTCCCAGGACAAGCCCCTACACATACAGATACCACCAATACAAAACCAAACACACACACAAATACCTTCTCCTCCAACAGAACTCCCACTCAAACTCCCCTGTTTACAGCTCTGTTTGATAGCTCCTGTGCCGCTGCCTGACTGGCTGCAAGCTTTATAGGACCCCTAGTCAGGGAAGCCCCGCCCCCTAATCAGGGCTCAGCTTCTCTCCCAGCACAAAGCCCCTACACATACAAATACTACCAATACAAAACCAAACACACACAAATACCTTCTACTCCAACGGAACTCCCACTCAAACTCCCCTGTTTACAGCTCTGTTTGCTAGCTCCTGTGCCGCTGCAGCTGTCTGTGCCCCTGCCTGACTGGCTGATATCTTTTTTGGACCCCTAGTCAGTGAAGCCCCGCCCCCTAATCACGGCTCAGCTTCTCTCCCAGCACAAAGCCCCTACACATACAGATACCACCAATACAAAACCAAACACACACAAATACCTTCTCCTCCAACAGAACTCCCACTCAAACTCCCCTGTTTACAGCTCTGTTTGCTAGCTCCTGTGCCGCTGCCTGACTGGCTGCTACCTTTATAGGACCCCTAGTCAGGGAAGCCCCGCCCCCTAATCAGGGCTCATCTTCTGTCCCAGCACAAAGCCCCTACACAAACAGATACCACCAATACAAAACCAAACACCCACAAATACCTTCTCCTCCAACAGAACTCCCACTCAAACTCCACTGTTTACAGCTCTGTTTGCTAGCTCCTGTGCCGCTGCAGCTGTCTGTGCCGCTGCCTGACTGGCTGATACCTTTTTTGGACCCCTAGTCAGTGAAGCCCCGCCCCCAATCACGGCTCAGCTTCTCTCCCAGCACAAAGCCCCTGCACATACAGATACTACCAATACAAAACCAAACACACACACAAATACCTTTTCCTCCAACAGAACTCCCACTCAAACTCCCCTGTTTACAGCTCTGTTTGCTAGCTCCTGTGCCGCTGCAGCTGTCTGTGCCAATGCCTGACTGACTGCTACCTTTATAGGACCCCTAGTCAGGGAAGCCCCGTCCCCTAATCAGGGCTCAGCTTCTCTCCCAGCACAAAGCCCCTACACACACAGATACTACCAATACAAAACCAAACACACACAAATACCTTCTACTCCAACAGAACTCCCACTCAAACTCCCCTGTTTACATCTCTGTTTGATAGCTCCTGTGCCGCTGCCTGACTGGCTGCAACCTGTATAGGACCCCTAGTCAGGGAAGCCCCGCCCCCTAATCAGGGCTCATCTTCTGTCCCAGCACAAAGCCCCTACACAAACAGATACCACCAATACAAAACCAAACACACACAAATACCTTCTCCTCCAACAGAACTCCCACTCAAACTCCCCTGTTTACAGCTCTGTGTGCTAGCTCCTGTGCCGCTGCCTGACTGGCTGCTACCTTTATAGGACCCCTAGTCAGGGAAGCCCCGCCCCCTAGTCAGGGCTCAGCTTCTCTCCCAGCACAAAGCCCCTACACATACAGATACTAACAATACAAATCCAAACACACACAAATACCTTCTCCTTCAACAGAACTCCCACTCAAACTCCCCTGTTTACAGCTCTGTTTGCTAGCTCCGGTGCCGCTGCAGCTGTCTGTGCCGCTGCCTGATTGGCTGCTACCTTTATAGAACCCCTACCCAGGGAAGCCCCGCCCCCTAATCACGGCTCAGATTCTCTCCCAGCACAAAGCCCCTACACATACAGATACCACCAATACAAAACCAAACACACACAAATACCTTCTACTCCAACAGAACTCCAACTCAAACTCCCCTGTTTACAGCTCTGTTTGATAGCTCCTGTGCCACTGCCTGACTGGCTGCAAGCTTTATAGGACCCCTAGTCAGGGAAGCCCCGACCACTAATCAGGGCTCAGCTTCTCTCCCAGCACAAAGGCCCTCAAAGCCTCTACACATACAGATACCACGAATACAAAACCAAACACACACAAATACCTTCTCCTTCAACAGAACTCCCACTCAAACTCCCCTGTTTACAGCTCTGTTTGCTAGCTCCTGTGCCGCTGCCTCACTGGCTGCAAACTTTATAGGACCCCTAGTCAGGGAAGCCCCGCCCCCTAATCAGGGCTCAGCTTCTCTCCCAGCACAAAGCCCCTACACATACAGATACTACCAATACAAAACCAAACACCCACAAATACCTTCTCCTCCAACAGAACTCCCACTCAAACTCCCCTGTTTACAGCTCTGTTTCCTAGCTCCTGTGCCGCTGCAGCTGTCTGTGCCGCTGCCTGACTGGCTGATACCTTTTTTGGACCCCTAGTCAGTGAAGCCCCGCCCCCTAATCACGGCTCAGCTTCTCTCCCAGCACAAAGCCCCTACACATACAGATACTACCAATACAAAACCAAACACACACACAAATACCTTCTCCTCCAACAGAACTCCCTCTCAAACTCCCCTGTTTACAGCTCTGTTTGCTAGCTCCTGTGCCGCTGCCTGACTAGCTGTTACCTTTATAGGATCCCTAGTCAGGGAAGCCCCGCCCCCTAATCAGGGCTCAGCTTCTCTCCCAGCACAAAGCCCCTACACATACAGATACGAACAATACAAAACCAAACACACACAAATACCTTCTCCTCCAACAGAACTCCCACTCAAACTCCCCTGTTTACAGCTCTGTTTGCTAGCTCCTGTGCCGCTTCCTGACTGGCTGCTACCTTTATAGGACCCCTAGTCAGGGAAGCCCCGCCCCCTAATCAGGGCTCAGCTTCTCTCCCAGCACAAAGCCCCTGCACATACAGATACTACCAATACAAAACCAAACACCCACAAATACCTTCTCCTCCAAAAGAACGCCCACTCAAACTCCCCTGTGTACAGCTCTGTTTGCTAGATCCCGTGTCGCTGCAGCTGTCTGTGCCGCTGCCTGACTGGCTGATATCTTTTTTGGACCGCTAGTCAGTGAAGCCCCGCCCCCTAATCAGGGCTCATCTTCTGTCCCAGCACAAAGCCCCTACACAAACAGATACCACCAATACAAAAACAAACACACACAAATACCTTCTCCTCCAACAGAACTCCCACTCAAACTCCCCTGTGTACAGCTCTGTTTGCTAGATCCCGTGTCGCTGCAGCTGTCTTTGCCACTGCCTGACTGGCTGATACCTTTATAGGACCCCTCGTCAGTGAAGCCCCGCCCCCTAATCACGGCTCAGCTTCTCTCCCAGCACAAAGCCCCTACACATACAGATACTACCAATACAAAACAAAACACACTCAAATACCTTCTCCTCCAACAGAACTCCCACTCAAACTCCCCTGTTTACAGCTCTCTTTGCGAGCTCCTGTGCCGCTGCCTGACTGGCTGGTACCTTTATAGGACCCCTAGTCAGGGAAGCCCCGCCCCCTAATCACTTCTCAGCTTCTCTCCCAGCACAAAGCCCCTACACAAACAGATACCACCAATACAAAACCAAACACACACAAATACCTTCTCCTCCAACAGAACTCCCACTCAAACTCCCCTGTTTACAGCTCTGTTTGCTAGCTCCTGTGCCGCTGCCTGATTGGCTGCTAACTTTATAGGACCCCTAGTCAGTGAGGCTCCGCCCCCTAATCAGGGCTCATCTTCTCTCCCAGCACAAAGCCCCTCCAAGCCTCTACACATACAGATACCACCAATACAAAACCAAACACACACAAGTACCTTCTCCTCCAACAGAACTCCCACTCAAACTCCCCTGTTTACAGCTCTGTTTGCTAGCTACTGTGCCGCTGCAGCTGTCTGTGCCGCTACCTGACTGGCTGCTACCTTTATAGGACCCCTAGTCAGTGAGGCTCCGCCCCCTAATCAGGGCTCATCTTCTGTCCCAGCACAAAGCCCCGACACATACAGATACTACCAATACAAAACCAAACACCCACAAATACCTTCTCCTCCAACAGAACTCCCACTCAAACTCCCCTGTTTACAGCTTTGTTTGCTAGCTCCTGTGCCGCTGCCTGACTGGCTGCTACCTTTATAGAACCCCTAGTCAGGGAAGCCCCGCCCCCTAATTTGGGCTCAGCTTCTCTCCCAGCACAAAGCCCCTACACATACAGATACTAACAATACAAATCCAAACACACACAAATACCTTCTCCTCCAACAGAACTCCCACTCAAACTCCCCTGTTTACAGCTCTGTTTGATAGCTCCTGTGCCGCTGCCTGACTGGCTGCAAGCTTTATAGGACCCCTAGTCAGGGAAGCCCCGCCCACTAATCAGGGCTCAGCTTCTCTCCCAGCACAAAACCCCTCCAAGCCTCCACACATACAGATACCACCAATACAAAACCAAACACACAAACAAATACCTTTTCCTCCAACAGAACTCCCACTCAAACTCCCCTGTTTACAGCTCTGTTTGCTAACTCCTGTGCCGCTGCAGCTGTCTGTGCCGCTACTTGACTGGCTGCTACCTTTATAGGACCCCTAGTCAGTGAGGCCCCGCCCCCTAATAAGGGCTCATCTTCTGTCCCAGCACAAAGCCCCGACACATACAGATACTACCAATACAAAACCAAACACACACAAATACCTTCTCCTCCAACAGAACTCCCACTCAAACTCCCCTGTTTACAGCTCTGTTTGCTAGCTCCTGTGCCGCTGCCTGACTGGCTGCTACCTTTATAGGACCCCTAGTCAGGGAAGCCCCGCCCCCTAATCAGGGCTCAGCTTCTCTCCCAGCACAAAGCCTCTACACATACAGATACTACCGATACAAAACCAAACACACACAAATACCTTCTCCTCCAACAGAACTCCCACTCAAACTCCCCTGTTTACAGCTCTGTTTGCTAGCTCCTGTGCCGCTGCAGCTGTCAGTGCCGCTGCCTGATTGGCTGCTACCTTTATAGGACCCCTAGTCAGGGAAGCCCCGCCCCCTAATCAGGGCTCAGCTTCTCTCCCAGCACAAAGCCTCTACACATACAAATACTACCAATACAAATCCAAACACACACAAATACCTTCTCCTCCAACAGAACTCCCACTCAAACTCCCCTGTTTACATCTCTGTTTGCTAGCTCCTGTGCCGCTGCCTGACTGGCTGCTACCTTTATAGGACCCCTAGTCAGGGAAGCCCTGCCCCCTAATCAGGGCTCAGCTTCTCTCCCAGCACAAAGCCCCTACACACACAGATACTACCAATACAAAACCAAACACACACAAATACCTTCTACTCCAACAGAACTCCCACTCAAACTCCCCTGTTTACAGCTCTGTTTCATAGCTCCTGTGCCGCTGCCTGACTGGCTGCAACCTTTATAGGACCCCTAGTCAGGGAAGCCCCGCCCCCTAATCAGGGCTCAGCTTCTCTCCCAGGACAAAGCCCCTACACATACAGATACCACCAATACAAAAACAAACACACAAATACCTTCTCCTCCAAAAGAACTGCCACTCAAACTCCCCTGTTTACAGCTCTGTTTGCTAGCTCCTCTGCCACTGCAGCTGTCTGTGCCGCTACTTGACTGGCTGCTACCTTTATAGGACCCCTAGTCAGTGAGGCCCCGCCCCCTAATCAGGGCTCATCTTCTGTCCCAGCACAAAGCCCCTACACATACAGATACTACCAATACAAAACCAAACACACACACAAATACCTTCTACTCCAACAGAACTCCCACTCAAACTCCCCTGTTTACAGCTCTGTTTGCTAGCTCCTGTGCCGCTGCCTGACTGGCTGCTACCTTTATAGGACCTCTAGTCAGGGAAGCCCCGCCCCCTAATCAGGGCTCAGCTTCTGTCTCAGCACAAAGCCCCTACACACACAGATACTACCAATACAAAACCAAACACACACAAATACCTTCTCCTCCAACAGAACTCCCACTCAAACTCCCCTGTTTACAGCTCTGTTTGCTAGCTCCTGTGCCGCTGCCTGACTGGCTGCTACCTTTATAGGACCCCTAGTCAGGGAAGGCCCGCCCTCTAATCAGGGCTCAGCTTCGCTCCAAGCACAAAGCCCCTACACACACAGATACTAACAATACAAAACCAAACACACACAAATACCTTCTCCTCCAACAGAACTCCCACTCAAACTCCCCTGTTTACAGCTCTGTTTGATAGCTCCTGTGCCGCTGCCTGACTGGCTGCAAGCTTTATAGGACCCCTAGTCAGGGAAGCCCCGCCCACTAATCAGGGCTCAGCTTCTCTCCCAGCACAAAACCCCTCCAAGCCTCCACACATACAGATACCACCAATACAAAACCAAACACACAAACAAATACCTTTTCCTCCAACAAAACTCCCACTCAAACTTCCCTGTTTACAGCTCTGTTTGCTAACTCCTGTGCCGCTGCAGCTGTCTGTGCCGCTACTTGACTGGCTGCTACCTTTATAGGACCCCTAGTCAGTGAGGCCCCGCCCCCTAATCAGGGCTCATCTTCTCTCCCACCACAAAGCCCCGACACATACAGATACCACCAATACAAAACCAAACACACACAAATACCTTCTCCTCCAACAGAACTCCCACTCAAACTCCCCTGTTTACAGCTCTGTTTGCTAGCTCCTGTGCCGCTGCCTGACTGGCTGCTACCTTTATAGGACCCCTAGTCAGGGAAGCCCCACCCCTAATCAGGGCTCAGCTTCTCTCCCAGCACAAAGCCCCTACACATACAGATACTAACAATACAAAACCAAACACACACAAATACCTTCTCCTCCAAAAGAACTCCCACTCAAACTCCCCTGTTTACAGCTCTGTTTGCTAGCTCCTGTGCTGCTGCAGCTGTCTGTGCCACTACCTGACTGGCTGCTACCTTTATAGGACCCCTAGTCAGTGAAGCCCCACCCCCTAATCAGGACTCAGCTTCTCTCCCAGCACAAAGCCCCTACACATACAGATACTAACAATACAAAATCAAACACACACAAATACCTTCTCCTCCCACTCAAACTCCCCTGTTTACAGCTCTGTTTGCTAGCTCCTGTGCCGCTGCAGCTGTCTGTGCCGCTGCCTGACTGGCTGCTACCTTTATAGGACCCCTAGTCAGTGAAGCCCCGCCCCCTAATCAGGGTTCAGCTTCTGTCCGAGCACAAAGCCCCTACACACACAGATACTACCAATACAAAACCAAACACACACAAATACCTTCTACTCCCACAGAACTCCCACTCAAACTCCCCTGTTTACAGCTCTGTTTGATAGCTCCTGTGCCGCTGCCTGACTGGCTGCTACCTTTATAGGACCCCTAGTCAGGGAAGCCCCGCCCCCTAATCAGGGCTCAGCTTCTCTCCCAGCACAAAGCCCCTACACACACAGATACTACCAATACAAAACCAAACACACACAAATACCTTCTACTCCAACAGAACTCCCACTCAAACTCCCCTGTTTACAGCTCTGTTTCATAGCTCCTGTGCCGCTGCCTGACTGGCTGCAACCTTTATAGGACCCCTAGTCAGGGAAGCCCCGCCCCCTAATCAGGGCTCAGCTTCTCTCCCAGGACAAAGCCCCTACACATACAGATACCACCAATACAAAAACAAACACACAAATACCTTCTCCTCCAAAAGAACTGCCACTCAAACTCCCCTGTTTACAGCTCTGTTTGCTAGCTCCTCTGCCACTGCAGCTGTCTGTGCCGCTACTTGACTGGCTGCTACCTTTATAGGACCCCTAGTCAGTGAGGCCCCGCCCCCTAATCAGGGCTCATCTTCTGTCCCAGCACAAAGCCCCTACACATACAGATACTACCAATACAAAACCAAACACACACACAAATACCTTCTACTCCAACAGAACTCCCACACAAACTCCCCTGTTTACAGCTCTGTTTGCTAGCTCCTGTGCCGCTGCCTGACTGGCTGCTACCTTTATAGGACCTCTAGTCAGGGAAGCCCCGCCCCCTAATCAGGGCTCAGCTTCTGTCTCAGCACAAAGCCCCTACACACACAGATACTACCAATACAAAACCAAACACACACAAATACCTTCTCCTCCAACAGAACTCCCACTCAAACTCCCCTGTTTACAGCTCTGTTTGCTAGCTCCTGTGCCGCTGCCTGACTGGCTGCTACCTTTATAGGACCCCTAGTCAGGGAAGGCCCGCCCTCTAATCAGGGCTCAGCTTCGCTCCAAGCACAAAGCCCCTACACACACAGATACTAACAATACAAAACCAAACACACACAAATACCTTCTCCTCCAACAGAACTCCCACTCAAACTCCCCTGTTTACAGCTCTGTTTGATAGCTCCTGTGCCGCTGCCTGACTGGCTGCAAGCTTTATAGGACCCCTAGTCAGGGAAGCCCCGCCCACTAATCAGGGCTCAGCTTCTCTCCCAGCACAAAACCCCTCCAAGCCTCCACACATACAGATACCACCAATACAAAACCAAACACACAAACAAATACCTTTTCCTCCAACAAAACTCCCACTCAAACTTCCCTGTTTACAGCTCTGTTTGCTAACTCCTGTGCCGCTGCAGCTGTCTGTGCCGCTACTTGACTGGCTGCTACCTTTATAGGACCCCTAGTCAGTGAGGCCCCGCCCCCTAATAAGGGCTCATCTTCTGTCCCAGCACAAAGCCCCGACACATACAGATACTACCAATACAAAACCAAACACACACAAATACCTTCTCCTCCAACAGAACTCCCACTCAAACTCCCCTGTTTACAGCTCTGTTTGCTAGCTCCTGTCCCGCTGCAGCTGTCTGTGCCGCTGCCTGATTGGCTGCTACCTTTATAGGACCTCTAGTCAGGGAAGCCCCGCCCCCTAATCAGGGCTCAGCTTCTCTCCCAGCACAAAGCCTCTACACATACAAATACTACCAATACAAATCCAAACACACACACAAATACCTTCTACTCCAACAGAACTCCCACTCAAACTCCCCTGTTTACAGCTCTGTTTCATAGCTCCTGTGCCGCTGCCTGACTGGCTGCAACCTTTATAGGACCCCTAGTCAGGGAAGCCCCGCCCCCTAATCAGGGCTCAGCTTCTCTCCCAGGACAAAGCCCCTACACATACAGATACCACCAATACAAAAACAAACACACACACAAATACCTTCTACTCCAACAGAACTCCCACTCAAACTCCCCTGTTTACATCTCTGTTTGCTAGCTCCTGTGCCGCTGCCTGACTGGCTGCTACCTTTATAGGACCCCTAGTCAGGGAAGCCCCGCCCCCTAATCAGGGCTCAGCTTCTGTCTCAGCACAAAGCCCCTACACACACAGATACTACCAATACAAAACCAAACACACACAAATACCTTCTACTCCAACAGTACTCCCACTCAAACTCCCCTGTTTACAGCTCTGTTTGATAGCTCCTGTGCCGCTGCATGACTGGCTGCAACCTTTATAGGACCCCTAGTCAGGGAAGCCCCGCCCCCTAATCAGGGCTCAGCTTCTCTCCCAGCACAAAGCCCCTACACATACAGATACCACCAATACAAAACCAAACACACACAAATACCTTCTCCTCCAAGAGAACTCCCACTCAAACTCCCCTGTTTACAGCTCTGTTTGCTAGCTCCTGTGCCGCTGCCTGACTGGCTGCTACCTTTATAGGACCCCTAGTCAGGGAAGCCCCGCCCCTAATCAGGGCTCAGCTTCTCTCCCAGCACAAAGCCCCTACACATACAGATACTAACAATACAAAACCAAACACACACAAATACCTTCTCCTCCGAAAGAACTCCCACTCAAACTCCCCTGTTTACAGCTCTGTTTGCTAGCTCCTGTGCTGCTGCAGCTGTCTGTGCCACTACCTGACTGGCTGCTACCTTTATAGGACCCCTAGTCAGTGAAGCCCCACCCCCTAATCAGGACTCAGCTTCTCTCCCAGCACAAAGCCCCTACACATACAGATACTAACAATACAAAATCAAACACACACAAATACCTTCTCCTCCCACTCAAACTCCCCTGTTTACAGCTCTGTTTGCTAGCTCCTGTGCCGCTGCAGCTGTCTGTGCGGCTGCCTGACTGGCTGCTACCTTTATAGGACCCCTAGTCAGTGAAGCCCCGCCCCCTAATCAGGGTTCAGCTTCTGTCCGAGCACAAAGCCCCTACACACACAGATACTACCAATACAAAACCAAACACACACAAATACCTTCTACTCCCACAGAACTCCCACTCAAACTCCCCTGTTTACAGCTCTGTTTGATAGCTCCTGTGCCGCTGCCTGACTGGCTGCTACCTTTATAGGACCCCTAGTCAGGGAAGCCCCGCCCCCTAATCAGGGCTCAGCTTCTCTCCCAGCACAAAGCCCCTACACATACAGATACTAACAATACAAAACCAAACACACACAAATACCTTCTCCTCCAACAGAACTCCCTCTCAAACTCCCCTGTTTACAGCTCTGTTTGCTAGCTCCTGTGCCGCTGCAGCTGTCTGTGCGGCTGCCTGACTGGCTGCTACCTTTATAGGATCCCTAGTCAGTCAAGCCCCGCCCCCTAATCAGGGCTCAGCTTCTGTCCCAGCACAAAGCCCCTACACATACAGATACTAACAATACAAAACCAAACACACACAAATACCTTCTACTCCGACAGTACTCCCACTCAAACTCCCCTGTTTACAGCTCTGTTTGATAGCTCCTGTGCCGCTGCCTGACTGGCTGCAACCTTTATAGGACCCCTAGTCAGGGAAGCCCCGCCCCCTAATCAGGGCTCAGCTTCTCTCCAAGCACAAAGCCCCTACACATACAGATACCACCAATACAAAACCAAACACACACAAATACCTTCTCCTCCAACAGAACTCCCACTCAAAATCCCCTGTTTACAGCTCTGTTTGCTAGCTCCTGTGCCGATGCAGCTGTCTGTGCCGCTGCGTGACTGGCTGATACCTTTTTAGGACCCCTAGTCAGTGAAGCCCCGCCCCCTAATCAGGGCTCAGCTTCTCTCCCAGCACAAAGCCCCTACACATACAGATACTAACCATACAAAACCAAACACACACAAATACCTTCTCCTCCCACTCAAACTCCCCGTTTCCAGCTCTGTTTGCTAGCTCCTGTGCTGCTGCAGCTGTCTGTGCCGCTGTATGACTGGCTGCTACCTTTATAGGACCCCTAGTCAGTGAAGCCCCGCCCCCTAATCAGGGCTCAGCTTCTCTCCCAGCACAAAGCCCCTACACATACAGATACTAACAATACAAAACCAAACACACACAAATACCTTCTCCTCCCACTCAAACTCCCCGTTTACAGCTCTGTTTGCTAGCTCCTGTGCTGCTGCAGCTGTCTGTGCCGCTGTCTGACTGGCTGCTACCTTTATAGGACCCCTAGTCAGTGAAGCCCCGCCCCCTAATCAGGGCTCAGCTTCTGTCCCAGCACAAAGCCCCTACACACACAGATACTACCAATACAAAACCAAACACACACACAAATACCTTCTCCTCCAACAGTACTCGCACTCAAACTCCCCTGTTTACAGCTCTGTTTGCTAGCTCCTGTGCCGCTGCCTGACTGGCTGCTACCTTTATAGGACCCCTAGTCAGGGAAGCCCCGCCCCTAATCAGGGCTCAGCTTCTCTCCAACACAAAGCCCCTACACATACAGATGCCACCTATACAAAACCAAACACACACACAAATACCTTCTCCTCCAACAGAACTCCCTCTCAAACTCCCCTGTTTACAGCTCTGTTTGCTAGCTCCTGTGCCGCTGCCTGACTGGCTGCTACCTTTATAGGACCCCTAGTCAGGGAAGCCCCGCCCCCTAATCAGGGCTCAGCTTCTCTCCCAGCACAAAGACTCTACACATACAAATACTACCAATACAAATCCAAACACACACAAATACCTTCTTCTCCAACAGAACTCCCACTCAAACTCCCCTGTTTACAGCTCTGTTTGTTAGCTCCTGTGCCGCTGCAGCTGTCTGTGCCGCTGCCTGACTGGCTGCTACCTTTATAGGACCCCTAGTCAGGGAAGCCCCGACCACTAATCAGGGCTCAGCTTCTCTCCCAGCACAAAGCCCCTACACATACAGATACTAACAATACAAAACCAAACATACACAAATACCTTCTCCTCCAACAGAACTCCCTCTCAAACTCCCCTGTTTACAGCTCTGTTTGCTAGCTCCTGTGCCGCTGCAGCTGTCTGTGCGGCTGCCTGACTGGCTGCTACCTTTATAGGATCCCTAGTCAGGGAAGCCCCCGCCCACTAATCAGGGCTCAGCTTCTCTCCCAGCACAAAGCCCCTCCAAGCCTCTACACATACAGGTACTACCAATACAAAACCAAACACACACAAATACCTTCTCCTCCAACAGAACTCCCACTCAAACTCCCCTGTTTACAGCTCTGTTTGCTAGCTCCTGTGCCGCTGCCTGACTGGCTGCGACCTTTATAGGACCCCTAGTCAGTCAAGCCCCGCCCCCTAATCAGGGCTCAGCTTCTCTCCCAGCACAAAGCCCCAACGCATACAGATACTACCAATACAAAACCAAACACACAAATACCTTCTCCTCCAACAGAACTCCCACTCAAACTCCCCTGTTTACAGCTCTGTTTGCTAGCTCCTGTGCCGCTGCAGCTGTCTGTGCCGCTGCCTGACTGGCTGCTACCTTTATAGGACTCCTAGTCAGTGAAGCCCCGCCCCCTAATCAGGGCTCAGCTTCTGTCCCAGCACAAAGCCCCTACACACACAGATACTACCAATACAAAACCAAACACACACAAATACCTTCTACACCAACAGTACTCCCACTCAAACTCCCCTGTTTACAGCTCTGTTTGATAGCTCCTGTGCCGCTGCCTGACTGGCTGCAACCTTTATAGGACCCCTAGTCAGGGAAGCCCCGCCCCCTAATCAGGGCTCAGCTTCTTTCCCAGCACAAAGCCCCTCCAAGCCTCTACACATACAGATATCACCAATACAAAACCAAACACACACAAATACCTTCTCCTCCCACTCAAACTCCCCGTTTACAGCTCTGTTTGCTAGCTCCTGTGCTGCTGCAGCTGTCTGTGCCGCTGTCTGACTGGCTGCTACCTTTATAGGACCCCTAGTCAGTGAAGCCCCGCCCCCTAATCAGGGTTCAGCTTCTTTCCCAGCAGAAAGCCCCTCCAAGCCTCTACACATACAGATACCACCAATACAAAACCAAACACACACACAAATACCTTTTCCTCCAACAGAACTCCCACTCAAACTCCCCTGTTTACAGCTCTGTTTGCTAGCTCCTGTGCCGCTGCCTGACTGGCTGCTACATTTATAGGACCCCAAGTCAGGGAAGCCCCGCCCCCTAATCAGGGCTCAGCTTCTCTCCCAGCACAAAGCCTCTACACATAGAGATACTACCAATACAAATCCAAACACACACAAATACCTTCTCCTCCAACAGAACTCCCACTCCAACTTTCCTCTTTACAGCTCTGTTTGCTAGCTCCTGTGCCGCTGCAGCTGTCTGTGCCGCTGCCTGACTGGCTGCTACCTTTATAGGACCCCTAGTCAGTCAAGCCCCGCCCCCTAATCAGGGCTCAGTTTCTCTCCCAGCACAAAGCCCCTACACATACAGATACTACCAATACAAAACCAAAAACACTCAAATACCTTCTCCTCCAACAGAACTCCCACTCAAACTCCACTGTTTACAGCTCTGTTTGCTAGCTCCTGTGCCGCTGCAGCTGTCTGTGCCGCTGCCTGACTGGCTGCTACCTTTATAGGACCCCTAGTCAGGGAAGACCCGCCCCCTAAGCAGGGCTCAGCTTCTGTCCCAGCACAAAGCCCCTACACACACAGATACTACCAATACAACACCAAACACACACACAAATACCTTCTCCTCCAACAGTACTCGCACTCAAACTCCCCTGTTTACAGCTCTGTTTGATAGCTCCTGTGCCGCTGCCTGACTGGCTGCAACCTTTATAGGACCCCTAGCCAGGGAAGCCCCGCCCCCTAATCAGCGCTCAGCTTCTCTCCCAGGACAAAGCCCCTACACATACAGATACCACCAATACAAAACCAAACACACACAAATACCTTCTCCTCCAACAGAACTCCCACTCAAACTCCCCTGTTTACAGCTCTGTTTGCTAGCTCCTGTGCCGCTGCAGCTGTCTGTGCCGCTGCCTGACTGGCTGATACCTTTATAGGACCCCTAAGTCAGGGAAGCCCCGCCCCCTAATCAGGGCTCAGCTTCTCTCCCAGCACAAAGCCCATACACATACAGATACTAACAATACAAAACCAAACACACACAAATACCTCCTCCTCCAACAGAACTCCCACTCCAACTCCCCTGTTTACACCTCTGTTTGCTAGCTCCTGTGCCGCTGCAGCTGTCTGTGCGGCTGCCTGACTGGCTGCTACCTTTATAGGACCCCTAGTCAGGGAAGCCCCGCCCACTAATCAGGGCTCAGCTTCTCTCCCAGCACAAAGCCCCTCCAAGCCTCTACACATACAGATACTACCAATACAAAACCAAATACACACAAATACCTTCTCCTCCAAGAGAACTCCCACTCAGACTCCCCTGTTTACAGCTCTGTTTGCTAGCTCCTGTGCCGCTGCAGCTGTCTGTGCCGCTGCCTGACTGGCTGCTACCTTTATAGGACCCCTAGTCAGTGAAGCCCCGCCCCCTAATCAGGGCTCAGCTTCTGTCCCAGCACAAAGCCCCTACACACACAGATACTACCAATACAAATCCAAACACACACAAATACCTTCTACTCCAACAGAACTCCCACTCAAACTCCCCTGTTTACAGCTCTGTTTGATAGCTCCTGTGCCGCTGCCTGACTGGCTGATACCTTTATAGGACCCCTAGTCAGGGAAGCCCCGCCCCCTAATCAGGGCTCAGCTTCTCTCCCAGCACAAAGCCCATACACATACAGATACTAACAATGCAAAACCAAACACACACAAATACCTTCTCCTCCAACAGAACTCCCACTCCAACTCCCCTGTTTACAGCTCTGTTTGCTAGCTCCTGTGCCGCTGCAGCTGTCTGTGCCGCTGCCTGACTGGCTGCTACCTTTATAGGACCCCTAGTCAGTGAAGCCCGGCCCCCTAATCAGCGCTCAGCTTCCCTCCCAGCAAAAAGACCCTCCAAGCCTCTACCATACAGATACCACCAATACAAAACCAAACACACACAAATACCTTCTCCTCCAACAGAACTCCCACTCAAACTCCCCTGTTTACAGCTCTGTTTGCTAGCTCCTGTGCCGCTGCCTGACTGGCTGCTACCTTTATAGGACCCCTACCCAGGGAAGCCCCGCCCCATAATCAGGGCTCAGCTTCTCTCCCAGGACAAAGCCCCTACACATACAGATACCACCAATACAAAACCAAACACACACAAATACCTTCTCCTCCAACGGAACTCCCACTCAAACTCCCCTGTTTACAGCTCTGTTTGCTAGCTCCTGTGCCGCTGCAGCTGTCTGTGCCGCTGCCTGACTGGCTGATACCTTTCTAGGACCCCTAGTAAGTGAAGCCCCGCCCCCTAATCACGGCTCAGCTTCTCTCCCAGCACAAAGCCCCTTCACATACAGATACTACCAATACAAAACCAAACACACACGAATACCTTCTCCTCCAACAGAACTCCCACTCGAACTCCCCTGTTTACAGCTCTGTTTGTAGCTCCTGTGCCGCTGCCTGACTGGCTGCTACCTTTATAGGACCCCTAGTCAGGGAAGCCCCGCCCCCTAATCAGGGCTCAGCTTCTTTCCCAGCACAAAGCCCCTCCAAGCCTCTACACATACAGATACTACCAATACAAAACCAAACACACACACGAATACCTTCTCCTCCAACAGAACTCCCACTCGAACTCCCCTGTTTACTGCTCTGTTTGCTAGCTCCTGTGCTGCTGCAGCTGTCTGTGCCGCTACCTGACTGGCTGCTACCTTTATAGGACCCCTAGTCAGTGAAGCCCCGCCCCCCAATCAGGGCTCAGCTTCTGTCTCAGCACAAAGCCCCTACACACACAGATACTACCAATACAAAACCAAACACACACAAATACCTTCTACTCCGACAGTACTCCCACTCGAACTCCCCTGTTTACAGCTCTGTTTGATAGCTCCTGTGCCGCTGCCTGACTGTCTGCAACCTTTATAGGACCCCTAGTCAGGGAAGCCCCGCCCCCTAATCAGGGCTCAGCTTCTCTCCCAGCACAAAGCCCCTACACATACAGATACCACCAATACAAAACCAAACACACAAATACCTTCTCCTCCAACAGAACTCCCACTCAAACTCCCCTGTTTACAGCTCTGTTTGCTAGCTCCTGTGCCGCTGCAGCTGTCTGTGCCGCTGCCTGATTGCCTGCTACGTTTATAGGACCCCTAGTCAGGGAAGCCCCGCCCCCTCATCAGGGCTCAGCTTCTCACCCAGCACAAAGCCCCGACACATACAAATAATACGAATACAAAACCAAACACACACAAATACCTTCTCCTCCAACAGAACTCCCACTCAAACCCCCCTGTTTACAGCTCTGTTTGCTAGCTCCTGTGCCGCTGCAGCTGTCTGTGCCGCTGCCTGACTGGCTGATACCTTTATAGGACCCCTAGTCAGTGAAGCCCCGCCCCCTAATCAGGGCTCAGCTTCTCTCCCAGCACAAAGCCCCTACACGTACAGATACTACCAATACAAATCCAAACACACAAATACCTTCTCCTCCAACAGAACTCCCACTCAAACTCCCCTGTTTACAGCTCTGTTTGCTAGCTCCTGTGCCGCTGCCTGGCTGGCTGCTTCCTTTATAGGACCCCTAGTCAGGGAAGCCCCGCCCCCTAATCAGGGCTCAGCTTCTCTCCCAGCACAAAGCCTCTACACATACAAATACTACCAATACAAATCCAAACACACAAATACCTTCTCCTCCAACAGAACTCCCACTCAAACTCCCCTGTTTACATCTCTGTGTGCTAGCTCCTGTGCCGCTGCCTGACTGGCTGCTACCTTTATAGGACCCCTAGTCAGGGAAGCCCCGCCCCCTAATCAGGGCTCAGCTTCTCTCCCAGCACAAAGCCTCTACACATACAGATACTATCAATACAAAACCAAACACACACAAATACCTTCTTCTCCAACAGAACTCTCACTCCAACTCCCCTGTTTACAGCTCTGTTTGCTAGCTCCTGTGCCGCTGCAGCTGTCTGTGCCGCTACCTGACTGGCTGCTACCTTTATAGGACCCCTAGTCAGTGAAGCCCCGCCCCCCAATCAGGGCTCAGCTTCTGTCTCAGCACAAAGACCCTACACACACAGATACTACCAATACAAAACCAAACACACACAAATACCTTCTACTCCGACAGTACTCGCACTCAAACTCCCCTGTTTACAGCTCTGTTTGATAGCTCCTGTGCCGCTGCCTGACTGGCTGCAACCTTTATAGGACCCCTAGTCAGGGAAGCCCCGCCCCCTAATCAGGGCTCAGCTTCTCTCCCAGCACAAAGCCCCTACACATACAGATACCACCAATACAAAACCAAACACACACAAATACCTTCTCCTCCAACAGAACTCCCACTCAAACTCCCCTGTTTACAGCTCTGTTGGCTAGCTCCTGTGCCGCTGCAGCTGTCTGTGCCGCTGCCTGACTGGCTGATACCTTTCTAGGACCCCTAGTAAGTGAAGACCCGCCGCCTAATCACGGCTCAGCTTCTCTCCCAGCACAAAGCCCCTTCACATACAGATACTACCAATACAAAACCAAACACACACGAATACCTTCTCCTCCAACAGAACTCCCACTCGAACTCCCCTGTTTACAGCTCTGTTTGTAGCTCCTGTGCCGCTGCCTGACTGGCTGCTACCTTTATAGGACCCCTAGTCAGGGAAGCCCCGCCCCCTAATCAGGGCTCAGCTTCTTTCCCAGCACAAAGCCCCTCCAAGCCTCTACACATACAGATACTACCAATACAAAGCCAAACACACACACAAATACCTTCTCCTCCAAAAGAACTCCCACTCAAACTCCCCTGTTTACTGCTCTGTTTGCTAGCTCCTGTGCTGCTGCAGCTGTCTGTGCCGCTACCTGACTGGCTGCTACCTTTATAGGACCCCTAGTCAGTGAAGCCCCGCCCCCCAATCAGGGCTCAGCTTCTGTCTCAGCACAAAGCCCCTACACACACAGATACTACTAATACAAAACCAAACACACACAAATACCTTCTACTCCGACAGTACTCCCACTCAAACTCCCCTGTTTACATCTCTGTGTGCTAGCTCCTGTGCCGCTGCCTGACTGGCTGCTACCTTTATAGGACCCCTAGTCAGGGAAGCCTCGCCCCCTAATCAGGGCTCAGCTTCTCTCCCAGCACAAAGCCTCTACACATACAAATACTACCAATACAAATCCAAACACACACAAATACCTTCTCCTCCAACAGAACTCTCACTCCAACTCCCCTGTTTACAGCTCTGTTTGCTAGCTCCTGTGCCGCTGCAGCTGTCTGTGCCGCTGCCTGACTGGCTGCTACCTTTATAGGACCCCTAGTCAGTGAAGCCCCGCCCCCCAATCAGGGCTCAGCTTCTGTCTCAGCACAAAGCCCCTACACACACAGATACTACCAATACAAAACCAAACACACACAAATACCTTCTACTCCGACAGTACTCCCACTCAAACTCCCCTGTTTACAGCTCTGTTTGATAGCTCCTGTGCCGCTGCCTGACTGGCTGCAACCTTTATAGGACCCCTAGTCAGGTAAGCCCCGCCCCCTAATCAGGGCTCAGCTTCTCTCCCAGCACAAAGCCCCTACACATACAGATACCACCAATACAAAACCAAACACACACAAATACCTTCCCCTCCAAAAGAACTCCCACTCAAACTCCCCTGTTTACAGCTCTGTTTGCTAGCTCCTGTGCCGCTGCAGCTGTCTGTGCCGCTGCCTGATTGGCTGCTACGTTTATAGGACCCCTAGTCAGGGAAGCCCCGACCCCTAATCAGGGCTCAGCTTCTCACCCAGCACAAAGCCCCGACACATACAAATACCAATACAAAACCAAACACACACAAATACCTTCTCCTCCAACAGAACTCCCACTCAAACCCCCCTGTTTACAGCTCTGTTTGCTAGCTCCTCTGCCGCTGCAGCTGTCTGTGCCGCTGCCCGACTGGCTGCTACCTTTATAGGACCCCTAGTCAGTCAAGCCCCGCCCCCTAATCAGGGGTCAGCTTCTCTCCCAGCACAAAGCCCCTACACACACACATACTACCAAAACAAAAGCAAACACACACAAAAACCTTCTACTCCAACAGTACTCCCACTCAAACTCCCCTGTTTACAGCTCTGTTTGATAGCTCCTGTGCCGCTGCCTGACTGGCTGCAACCTTATAGGACCCCTAGTCAGGGAAGCCCCGCCCACTAATCAGGGCTCAGCTTCTTTCCCAGCACAAAGCCCCTCCAAGCCTCTACACATACAGATACCACCGATACAAATCCAAACACACACACAAATACGTTTTCCTCCAACAGAACTCCCACTCAAACTCCCCTGTTTACAGCTCTGTTTGCTAGCTCCTGTGCCGCTGCCTGACTGGCTGCAACCTTATAGGACCCCTAGTCAGGGAAGCCCCGCCCCCCAATGAGGGCTCAGCTTCTGTCTCAGCACAAAGCCCCTACACACACAGATACTACCAATACAAAACCAAACACACACAAATACCTTCTCCTCCAACAGAACTCCCACTCAAATCCCCCTGTTTACAGCTCTGTTTGCTAGCTCCTGTGCCGCTGCAGCTGTCTGTGCCGCTGCCTGATTGGCTGCTACCTTAATAGGACCCCTAGTCAGTGAAGCCCCGCCCCCTAATCAGGGCTCAGCTTCTCTCCCAGCACAAAGCCCCTCCAAGCCTCTACACATACAGATACCACCAATACAAAACCAAACACACACACAAATACCTTTTCCTCCAACAGAACTCCCACTCAAACTCCGCTGTTTACAGCTCTGTTTGCTAGCTCCTGTGCTGCTGCCTGACTGGCTGCTACCTTTATAGGACCCCTAGTCAGGGAAGCCCCGCCCCCTAATCAGGGCTCAGCTTCTCTCCCAACACAAAGCCCCTACACATACAGATACTAACAATACAAAACCAAACACACACAAATACCTTCTCCTCCAACAGAACTCCCACTCAAACTCCCCTGTTTACAGCTCTGTTTGCTAGCTCCTGTGCCGCTGCAGCTGTCTGTGCCGCTGCCTGACTGGCTGATACCTTTATAGGACCCCTAGTCAGTGAAGCCCCGCCCCCTAATCAGGGCTCAGCTTCTGTCCCAGCACAAAGCCCCTACACACACTGATACTACCAATACAAAACCAAACACACACAGATACCTTCTACTCCAACAGAACTCCCACTCAAACTCCCCTGTTTACAGCTCTGTTTGCTAGCTCCTGTGCCGCTGCAGCTGTCTGTGCCGCTGCCTGACTGGTTGCTACCTTTATAAGACCCCTCGTCAGTGAAGCCCCGCCCCCTAATCACGGCTCAGCTTCTCTCCCAGCACAAAGCCCCTACACATACAGATACTACCAATACAAAACAAAACACACCAAATACCTTCTCCTCCAACAGAACTCCCACTCAAACTCCCCTGTTTACAGCTCTGTTTGCTAGCCCCTGTGGGGCTGCCTGACTGGCTGCTACCTTTATAGAACCCCTAGTGAGGGAAGCCCCGACCACTAATCAGGGCTCAGCTTCTCTCCCAGGACAAAGCCCCTGCACATACAGATACCACCAATACAAAACCAAACACACACAAGTACCTTCTCCTCCAACAGAACTCCCACTCAAACTCCCCTGTTTACAGCTCTGTTTGCTAGCTCCTGTGCCGCTGCCTGACTGGCTGCTACCTTTACAGGACCCCTACCCAGGGAAGCCCCGCCCCCTAATCAGGGCTCAGCTTCATTCCCAGGACAAGCCCCTACACATACAGATACCACCAATACAAAACCAAGCACACACAAATACCTTCTCCTCCAAAAGAACTCCCACTCAAACTCCCCTGTTTACAGCTCTGTTTGCTAGCTCCTGTGCCGCTGCAGCTGTCTGTGCCGCTGCCTGACTGGCTGATATCTTTTTTGGACACCTAGTCAGTGAAGCCCCGCCCCCTAATCAGGGCTCATCTTCTGTCCCAGCACAAAGCCCCTACACATACAGATACTACCAATACAAAACCAAACACACACAAATACCTTCTACTCCAACAGAACTCCCACTCAAACTCCCCTGTTTACAGCTCTGTTTGATAGCTCCTGTGCCACTGCCTGACTGGCTGCAAGCTTTATAGGACCCCTAGTCAGGGAAGCCCCGACCACTAATCAGGGCTCAGCTTCTCTCCCAGCACAAAGCCCCTCCAAGCCTCTACACATACAGATACCACCAATACAAAACCAAACACACACACAAATACCTTTTCCTCCAACAGAACTCCCACTCAAACTCCCCTGTTTACAGCTCTGTTTGCTAGCTCCTGTGCCGCTGCAGCTGTCTGTGCCGCTACCTGACTGGCTGCTACCTTTATAGGACCCCTAGTCAGTGAGGCTCCGCCCCCTAATCAGGGCTCATCTTCTGTCCCAGCACAAAGCCCCTACACATACAGATACCACCAATACAAAACCAAACACACACAAATACCTTCTCCTCCAACAGAACTCCCACTCAAACTCCCCTGTTTACAGCTCTCTTTGATAGCTCCTGTGCCGCTGCCTGACTGGCTGCATGCTTTATAGGACCCCTAGTCAGGGAAGCCCCGCCCACTAATCAGGGCTCAGCTTGTCTCCCAGCACAAAGCCCCTCCAAGCCTCCACACATACAGATACGACCAATACAAAACCAAACACACACACAAATACCTTTTCCTCCAACAGAACTCCCACTCAAAGTCCCCTGTTTACAGCTCTGTCTGCTAACTCCTGTGCCGCTGCAGCTGTCTGTGCCGCTACTTGACTGGCTGCTACCTTTATAGGACCCCTAGTCAGTGAGGCCCCGCCCCCTAATCAGGGCTCATCTTTTGTCCCAGCACAAAGCCCCTACACATACAGATACTACCAATACAAAACCAAACACACAAATACCTTCTACTCCAACAGAACTCCCACTCAAACTCCCCTGTTTACAGCTCTGTTTGCTAGCTCCTGTGCCGCTGCCTGACTGTCTGCAAGCTTTATAGGACCCCTACCCAGGGAAGCCCCGCCCCCTAATCACGGCTCAGCTTCTCTCCCAACACAAAGCCCCTACCCATACAGATACCACCAATACAAAACCAAACACACACAAATACCTTCTCCTCCAAAAGAACTCCCACTCAAACTCCCCTGTTTACAGCTCTGTTTGCTAGCTCCTGTGCCGCTGCAGCTGTCTGTGCCGCTGCCTGACTGGCTGATATCTTTTTTGGACCCCTAGTCAGTGAAGCCCCGCCCCCTAATCAGGGCTCATCTTCTGTCCCAGCACAAAGCATCTACACATACAGATACCACCAATACAAAACCAAACACACACAAATACCTTCTCCTCCAACAGAACTCCCACTCAAACTCTCCTGTTTACAGATCTCTTTGATAGCTCTTGTGCCGCTGCCTGACCGGCTGCAAGCTTTATAGGACCCCTAGTCAGGGAAGCCCCGCCCCCTAATCAGGGCTCAGCTTCTCTCCCAGCACAAAGCCTCTACACATTCAGATACTACCCATACAAAACCAAACACACACAAATACCTTCTACTCCAACAGAACTCCCACTCAAACTCCCCTGTTTACAGCTCTGTTTGATAGCTCCTGTGCCGCTGCCTGACTGGCTGCAAGCTTTATAGGACCCCTAGTCAGGGAAGCCCCGCCCCCTAATCAGGGCTCAGCTTCTCTCCCAACACAAAGCCCCTACACATACAGATACCACCTATACAAAACCAAACACACACACAAATACCTTCTACTCCAACAGAACTCCCACTCAAACTCCCCTGTTTACAGCTCTGTTTACTCGCTCCTGTGCCGCTGCCTGACTGGCTGCAAGCTTTATAGGACCCCTAGTCAGGGAAGCCCCGCCCCCTAATCAGGGCTCAGCTTCTCTCCCAGCACAAAGCCCCTACACATACAAATACTACCAGTACAAAACCAAACACACACAAATACCTTCTACTCCAACAGAACTCCCACTCAAACTCCCCTCTTTACATCTCTGTTTGCTAGCTCCTGTGCCGCTGCCTGACTGGCTGCTACCTTTAAAGGACCCCTACCCAGGGAAGCCCCGCCCCCTAATCAGGGCTCAGCTTCTCTCCCAGGACAAAGCCCCTACACACACAGATACTACCAATACAAAACCAAACACACACAAATAGCTTCTACTCCAACAGAACTCCCACTCAAACTCCCCTGTTTACAGCTCTGTTTGCTAGCTCCTGTGCCGCTGCCTGACTGGCTGCTACCTTTATAGGACCCCTACCCAGGGAAGCCCCGCCCCCTAATCAGGGCTCAGCTTCTCTCCCAGGACAAAGCCCCTACACATACAGATACCACCAATACAAAACCAAACACACACAAATACCTTCTCCTCCAAAAGAACTCCCACTCAAACTCCCCTGTTTACAGCTCTGTTTGCTAGCTCCTGTGCCGCTCCAGCTGTCTGTGCCGCTGCCTGACTGGCTGATATCTTTTTTGGACCCCTTGTCAGTGAAGCCCCGCCCCTAATCAGGGCTCATCTTCTGTCCCAGCACAAAGCCCCTACACATACAGATACTACCAATACAAAACCAAACACACACAAATACCTTCTACTCCAACAGAACTCCAACTCAAACTCCCCTGTTTACAGCTCTGTTTGCTAGCTCCTATGTCGCTGCCTGACTGGCTGCAAGCTTTATAGGACCCCTAGTCAGGGAAGCCCCGACCACTAATCAGGGCTCAGCTTCTCTCCCAGCACAAAGGCCCTCAAAGCCTCTACACATACACATACCACGAATACAAAACCAAACACACACAAATACCTTCTCCTTCAACAGAACTCCCACTCAAACTCCCCTGTTTACAGCTCTGTTTGCTAGCTCCTGTGCCGCTGCAGCTGTCTGTGCCGCTGCCTGACTGGCTGATATCTTTTTTGGACCCCTTGTCAGTGAAGCCCCGCCCCCTAATCAGGGCTCATCTTCTGTCCCAGCACAAAGCCCCTACACATACAGATACTACCAATACAAAACCAAACACACACAAATACCTTTTCCTCCAAGAGAACTCCCACTCAAACTCCCCTGTTTACAGCTCTGTTTGATAGCGCCTGTGCCGCTGCCTGACTGGCTGCAAGCTTTATAGGACCCCTAGTCAGGGAAGCCCCGCCCCCTAATCAGGGCTCAGCTTCTCTCCCAACACAGAGCCCCTACACATACAGATACCACCTATACAAAACCAAACACACACAAGTACCTTCTCCTCCAACAGAACCCCCACTCATACTCCCCTGTTTACAGCTCTGTTTGCTAGCTCCTGTGCCGCTGCCTGACTGGCTGCAACCTTTATAGGACCCCTAGTCAAGGAAGCCCCGCCCCCTAATCAGGGCTCTGCTTCTCTCCCAGCACAAAGCCCCTACACATACAGATACTACCAATACAAAACCAAACACCCACAAATACCTTCTCCTCCAACAGAACTCCCACTCAAACTACCCTGTTTACAGCTCTGTTTCCTAGCTCCTGTGCCGCTTCCTGACTGGCTGCTACCTTTATAGGACCCCTAGTCAGGGAAGCCCCGCCCCCTAATCAGGGCTCAGCTTCTCTCCCAGCACAAAGCCCCTGCACATACAGATACTACAAATACAAAACCAAACATCCACAAATACCTTCTCCTCCAAAGGAACTCCCACTCAAACTCCCCTGTTTACAGCTCTGTTTGCTAGCTCCTGTGCCGCTGCAGCTGTCTGTGCCGCTGCCTGACTGGCTGATATCTTTTTTGGACCCCTAGTCAGTGAAGCCCCGCCCCCTAATCAGGGCTCATCTTCTGTCCCAGCACAAAGCCCCTACACATACAGATACTACCAATACAAAACCAAACACACACGAATACATTCTACTCCAACAGAACTCCAACTCAAACTCCCCTGTTTACAGCTCTGTTTGATAGCTCCTGTGCCACTGCCTGACTGGCTGCAAGCTTTATAGGACCCCTAGTCAGGGAAGCCCCGCCCCCTAATCAGGACTCAGCTTCTCTCCCAGCACAAAGCCCCTGCACATACAGATACTACCAATTCAAAACCAAACACCCACAAATACCTTCTCCTCCAAAAGAACTCCCACTCAAACTCCCCTGTTTACAGCTCTGTTTCCTAGCTCCTGTGAAGCTGCAGCTGTCTGTGCCGCTGCCTGACTGGCTGATACCTTTTTTGGACCCCTAGTCAGTGAAGCCCCGCCCCCTAATCACGGCTCAGCTTCTCTCCCAGCACAAAGCCCCTACACATACAGATACTACCAATACAAAACCAAACACACACACAAATACCTTCTCCTCCAACAGAACTCCCACTCAAACTCCCCTGTTTACAGCTCTGTTTGCTAGCTCCTGTGCCGCTGCCTGACTGGCTGCTACCTTTATAGGACCCCTACCCAGGGAAGCCCCGCCCCCTAATCAGGGCTCAGCTTCTCTCCCAGGACAAAGCCCCTACACATACAGATACCACCAATACAAAACCAAACACACACACAAATACCTTCTCCTCCAACAGAACTCCCACTCAAACTCCCCTGTTTACAGCTCTGTTTGCTAGCTCCTGTGCCACTGCCTGACTGGCTGCAAGCTTTATAGGACCCCTAGTCAGGGAAGCCCCGACCACTAATCAGGGCTCAGCTTCTCTCCCAGCACAAAGCCCCTCCAAGCCTCTACACATACAGATACCACCAATACAAAACCAAACACACACACAAATACCTTTTCCTCCAACAGAACTCCCACTCAAACTCCCCTGTTTACAGCTCTGTTTCCTAGCTCCTGTGCCGCTGCAGCTGTCTGTGCCGCTGCCTGACTGGCTGATACCTTTTTTGGACCCCTAGTCAGTGAAGCCCCGCCCCCTAATCACGGCTCAGATTCTCTCCCAGCACAAAGCCCCTACACATACAGATACTACCAATACAAAACCAAACACACACAAATAGCTTCTCCTCCAACAGAACTCCCACTCAAACTCCCCTGTTTACAGCTCTGTTTGATAGCTCCTGTGCCGCTGCCTGACTGGCTGCAAGCTTTATAGGACACCTAGTCAGGGAAGCCCCGCCCCCTAATCAGGGCTCAGCTTCTCTCCCAGCACAAAGCCCCTACACATACAGATACTAACAATACAAAACCAAACACACACACAAGTACCTTCTCCTCCAACAGAACTCCCACTCAAACTCCCCTGTTTACAGCTCTGTTTGCTAGCTCCTGTGCCGCTGCAGCTGTCTGTGCCGCTGCCTGACTGGCTGCTACCTTTATAGGACCCCTAGTAAGAGAAGCCCCGCCCCGTAATCAGGGCTCAGCTTCTCTCCCAGCACAAAGCCTCTACACATACAAATACTGCCAATACAAATCCAAACACACACAAATACCTTCTCCTCCAACAGAACTCCCACTCAAACTCCCCTGTTTACAGCTCTGATTGCTAGCTCCTGTGCCGCTGCAGCTGTCTGTGCCGCTGCCTGACTGGCTGCTACCTTTATAGGACCCCTAGTAAGAGAAGCCCCGCCCCCTAATCACGGCTCAGCTTCTCTCCCAGGACAAAGCCCCTACACATACAGATACCACCAATACAAAACCAAGCACACACAAATACCTCTCCTCCACCAGAACTCCCACTCAAACTCCCCTGTTTACAGCTCTCTTTGATAGCTCCTGTGCCGCTGCCTGACTGGCTGCATGCTTTATAGGACCCCTAGTCAGGGAAGCCCCGCCCACTAATCAGGGCTCAGCTTCTCTCCCAGCACAAAGCCCCTCCAAGCCTCCACACATACAGATACCACCAATACAAAACCAAACACACACACAAATACCTTTTCCTCCAACAGAACTCCCACTCAAAGTCCCCTGTTTACAGCTCTGTTTGCTAACTCCTGTGCCGCTGCAGCTGTCTGTGCCGCTGCCTGATTGGCTGCTACCTTTATAGGACCCCTAGTCAGAGAAGCCCCGCCCCCTAATCAGGGCTCAGCTTCTCTCCCAGCACAAAGCCCCTGCACATACAGATACTACCAATACAAAACCAAACACACACAAATACCTTCTCCTCCAACAGAACTCCCACTCAAACTCCCCTGTTTACAGCTCTGTTTGCTAGCTCCTGTGCCGCTGCAGCTGTCTGTGCCGCTGCCTGATTGGCTGCTACCTTTATAGGAACCCTAGTCAGAGAAGCCCCGCCCCGTAATCAGGGCTCAGCTTCTCTCCCAGCACAAAGCCTCTACACATACAAATACTGCCAATACAAATCCAAACACACACAAATACCTTCTCCTCCAACAGAACTCCCACTCAAACTCCCCTGTTTACAGCTCTCTTTGATAGCTCCTGTGCCGCTGCCTGACTGGCTGCATGCTTTATAGGACCCGTAGTCAGGGAAGCCCCGCCCACTAATCAGGGCTCAGCTTCTCTCCCAGCACAAAGCCCCTCCAAGCCTCCACACATACAGATACCACCAATACAAAACCAAACACACACACAAATACCTTTTCCTCCAACAGAACTCCCACTCAAAGTCCCCTGTTTACAGCTCTGTTTGCTAACTCCTGTGCCGCTGCAGCTGTCTGTGCCGCTACTTGACTGGCTGCTACCTTTATAGGACCCCTAGTCAGTGAGGCCCCGCCCCCTAATCAGGGCTCATCTTCTGTCCCAGCACAAAGCCCCTACACATACAGATACTACCAATACAAAACCAAACACACACAAATACATTCTACTCCAACAGAACTCCCACTCAAACTCCCCTGTTTACAGCTCTGTTTGCTAGCTCCTGTGCCGCTGCCTGACTGTCTGCAAGCTTTATAGGACCCCTAGTCAGGGAAGCCCCGCCCCCTAATCAGGGCTCAGCTTCTCTCCCAACACAAAGCCCCTACACATACAGATACCACCAATACAAAACCAAACACACACAAGTACCTTCTCCTCCAACAGAACTCCCACTCAAACTCCCCTGTTTACAGCTCTGTTTGCTAGCTCCTGTGCCGCTGCCTGACTGGCTGCTACCTTTATAGGACCCCTACCCAGGGAAGCCCCGCCCCCTAATCACGGCTCAGCTTCTCTCCCAGGACAAAGCCCCTACACATACAGATACCACCAATACAAAACCAAACACACACACAAATACCCTTTCCTCCAACAGAACTCCCACTCAAACTCCCCTGTTTACAGCTCTGTTTGCTAACTCCTGTGCCAATGCAGCTGTCTGTGCCGCTACTTGACTGGCTGCTACCTTTATGGGACCCCTAGTCAGGGAAGCCCCGCCCCGTAATCAGGGCTCAGCTTCTCTCCCAGCACAAAGCCTCTACACATAAAAATACTGCCAATACAAATCCAAACACACACAAATACCTTCTCCTCCAACTGAACTCCCACTCAAACTCCCCTGTTTACAGCTCTGTTTGCTAGCTCCTGTGCCGCTGCAGCTGTCTGTGCCGCTGCCTGACTGGCTGATATCTTTTTTGGACCCCTAGTCAGTGAAGCCCCGCCCCCTAATCACGGCTCAGCTTCTCTCCCAGGACAAAGCCCCTACACATACAGATACCACCAATACAAAACCAAACACACACAAATACCTTCTCCTCCAACAGAACTCCCACTCAAACTCCCCTGTTTACAGCTCTCTTTGATAGCTCTTGTGCCGCTGCCTGACTGGCTGCAAGCTTTATAGGATCCCTAGTCAGGGAAGCCCCGCCCACTAATCAGGGCTCAGCTTC
Source organism: Lepidochelys olivacea (assembly GCF_965140295.1). Taxonomy (NCBI): domain Eukaryota; kingdom Metazoa; phylum Chordata; order Testudines; family Cheloniidae; genus Lepidochelys; species Lepidochelys olivacea. The sequence continues at coordinate 5,088,337 of NC_140428.1, forward strand.
TCTCCCAGCACAAAGCCCCTCCAAGCCTACACACATACAGATACCACCAATACAAAACCAAACACACACACAAATACCCTTTCCTCCAACAGAACTCCCACTCAAACTCCCCTGTTTACAGCTCTGTTTGCTAACTCCTGTGCCAATGCAGCTGTCTGTGCCGCTACTTGACTGGCTGCTACCTTTATGGGACCCCTAGTCAGTGAGGCCCCGCCCCCTAATCAGGGCTCATCTTCTGTCCCAGCACAAAGCCCCTACACATACAGATACTACCAATACAAAACCAAACACACACAAATACCTTCTACTCCAACAGAACTCCCACTCAAACTCCCCTGTTTACAGCTCTGTTTGATAGCTCCTGTGCCGCTGCCTGACTGGCTGCAAGCTTTATAGGACCCCTAGTCAGGGAAGCCCCGCCCCCTAATCAGGGCTCAGCTTCTCTCCCAGCACAAAGCCCCTGCACATACAGATACTACCAACACAAAACCAAACACCCACAAATACCTTATCCTCCAACAGAACTCCCACTCAAACTCCCCTGTTTACAGCTCTGTTTGCTAGCTCCTGTGCCGCTGCCTGACTGGCTGCTACCTTTATAGGACCCCTAGTCAGTGAAGCCCCGCCCCCTAATCAGGGCTCAGCTTCTCTCCCAGCACAAAGCCTCTACACATTCAGATACTACCAATACAAAACCAAACACACACAAATACCTTCTCCTCCAACAGAGCTCCCACTCAAACTCCCCTGTTTACATCTCTGTTTGATAGCTCCTGTGCCGCTGCCTGACTGGCTGCAAGCTTTATAGGACCCCTAGTCAGGGAAGCCCCGCCCACTAATCAGGGCTCAGCTTCTCTCCCAGCACAAAGCCCCTCCAAGCCTCCACACATACAGATACCACCAATACAAAACCAAACACACACACAAATACCTTTTCCTCCAACAGAACTCCCACTCAAACTCCCCTGTTTACAGCTCTGTTTGCTAACTCCTGTGCCGCTGCAGCTGTCTGTGCCGCTACTTAACTGGCTGCTAGCTTTATGGAACCCCTAGTCAGTGAGGCCCCGCCCCCTAATCAGGGCTCATCTTCTGTCCCAGCACAAAGCCCCTACACATACAGATACTACCAATACAAAACCAAACACACACAAATACTTTCTACTCCAACAGAACTCCCACTCAAACTCCCCTGTTTACAGCTCTGTTTGATAGCTCCTGTGCCGCTGCCTCACTGGCTGCTACCTTTATAGAACCCCTAGTCAGGGAAGCCCCGCCCCCTAATCAGGGCTCAGCTTCTCTCCCAGCACAAAGCCCCTACACATACAGATACTAACAATACAAAACCAAACACACACAAGTACCTTCTCCTCCAACAGAACCCCCACTCATACTCCCCTGTTTACAGCTCTGTTTGCTAGCTCCTGTGCCACTGCAGCTGTCTGTGCCGCTGCCTGACTGGCTGATACCTTTATAGGACCCCTAGTCAGTGAAGACCCGCCCCCTAATCAGGGCTCAGCTTCTCTCCCAGCACAAAGCCCCTCCAAGCCTCTACACATACAGATACCACCAATACAAAACCAAACACACACACAAATACCTTTTCCTCCAACAGAACTCCCACTCAAACTGCGCTGTTTACAGCTCTGTTTGCTAGCTCCTGTGCCGCTGCCTGACTGGCTGCTTCCTTTATAGGACCCCTACTTAGTCAAGCCCCGCCCCCTAATCAGGGCTCAGCTTCTCCCCCAGCACAAAGCCCCTACACATACAGATACTACCAATACAAAACCAAACACACACACAAATACCTTCTCCTCCACCAGAACTCCCACTCAAACTCCCCTGTTTACAGCTCTGTTTGCTAGCTCCTGTGCCGCTGCCTGACTGGCTGCTACCTTTCTAGGACCCCTAGTCAGTGAAGCCCCGCCCCCTAATCAGAGCTCAGCTTCTCTCCCAGCACAAAGCCCCTGCACATACAGATACCACCAATACAAAACGAAACACACACAAGTACCTTCTCTTCCAACAGAACCCCCACTCATACTCCCCTGTTTACAGCTCTGTTGGCTAGCTCCTGTGCCACTGCAGCATCTGTGCCGCTGCCTGACTGGCTGCTACCTTTATAGGACCCCTAGCCAGGGAAGCCCCGCCCCCTAATCAGAGCTCAGCTTCTGTCCCAGCACAGAGCCCCTACACAAACAGATACCACCAATACAAAACCAAACACACACAAATACCTTCTCCTCCAACAGAACTCCCACTCAAACTCCCCTGTTTACAGCTCTGTTTGCTAGATTCTGTGCCGCTGCAGCTGTCTTTGCCGCTGCCTGACTGGCTGATACCTTTATAAGACCCCTCGTCAGTGAAGCCCCGCCCCCTAATCACGGCTCAGCTTCTCTCCCAGCACAAAGCCCCTACACATACAGATACTACCAATACAAAACAAAACACACCAAATACCTTCTCCTCCAACAGAACTCCCACTCAAACTCCCCTGTTTACAGCTCTGTTTGCTAGCCCCTGTGGGGCTGCCTGACTGGCTGCTACCTTTATAGAACCCCTAGTGAGGGAAGCCCCGACCACTAATCAGGGCTCAGCTTCTCTCCCAGGACAAAGCCCCTACACACACAGATACTACCAATACAAAACCAAACACACACAAATACCTTCTACTCCAACAGAACTCCCACTCAAACTCCCCTGTTTACAGCTCTGTTTGATAGCTCCTGTGCCGCTGCCTGACTGGCTGCAACCTTTATAGGACCCCTACCCAGGGAAGCCCCGCCCCCTAATCAGGGCTCAGCTTCATTCCCAGGACAAGCCCCTACACATACAGATACCACCAATACAAAACCAAGCACACACAAATACCTTCTCCTCCAAAAGAACTCCCACTCAAACTCCCCTGTTTACAGCTCTGTTTGCTAGCTCCTGTGCCGCTGCAGCTGTCTGTGCCGCTGCCTGACTGGCTGATATCTTTTTTGGACACCTAGTCAGTGAAGCCCCGCCCCCTAATCAGGGCTCATCTTCTGTCCCAGCACAAAGCCCCTACACATACAGATACTACCAATACAAAACCAAACACACACAAATACCTTCTACTCCAACAGAACTCCCACTCAAACTCCCCTGTTTACAGCTCTGTTTGATAGCTCCTGTGCCACTGCCTGACTGGCTGCAAGCTTTATAGGACCCCTAGTCAGGGAAGCCCCGACCACTAATCAGGGCTCAGCTTCTCTCCCAGCACAAAGCCCCTCCAAGCCTCTACACATACAGATACCACCAATACAAAACCAAACACACACACAAATACCTTTTCCTCCAACAGAACTCCCACTCAAACTCCCCTGTTTACAGCTCTGTTTGCTAGCTCCTGTGCCGCTGCAGCTGTCTGTGCCGCTACCTGACTGGCTGCTACCTTTATAGGACCCCTAGTCAGTGAGGCTCCGCCCCCTAATCAGGGCTCATCTTCTGTCCCAGCACAAAGCCCCTACACATACAGATACTACCAATACAAAACCAAACACACACAAATACCTTCTACTCCAACGGAACTCCAACTCAAACTCCCCTGTTTACAGCTCTTTTTGTTAGCTCCTGTGCCGCTGCCTGACTGGCTGCTACCTTTATAGGACCCCTACCCAGGGAAGCCCCGCCCCCTAATCACGGCTCAGCTTCTCTCCCAGGACAAAGCCCCTACACATACAGATACCACCAATACAAAACCAAACACACACAAATACCTTCTCCTCCAACAGAACTCCCACTCAAACTCCCCTGTTTACAGCTCTCTTTGATAGCTCCTGTGCCGCTGCCTGACTGGCTGCATGCTTTATAGGACCCCTAGTCAGGGAAGCCCCGCCCACTAATCAGGGCTCAGCTTGTCTCCCAGCACAAAGCCCCTCCAAGCCTCCACACATACAGATACGACCAATACAAAACCAAACACACACACAAATACCTTTTCCTCCAACAGAACTCCCACTCAAAGTCCCCTGTTTACAGCTCTGTCTGCTAACTCCTGTGCCGCTGCAGCTGTCTGTGCCGCTACTTGACTGGCTGCTACCTTTATAGGACCCCTAGTCAGTGAGGCCCCGCCCCCTAATCAGGGCTCATCTTCTGTCCCAGCACAAAGCCCCTACACATACAGATACTACCAATACAAAACCAAACACACAAATACCTTCTACTCCAACAGAACTCCCACTCAAACTCCCCTGTTTACAGCTCTGTTTGCTAGCTCCTGTGCCGCTGCCTGACTGTCTGCAAGCTTTATAGGACCCCTACCCAGGGAAGCCCCGCCCCCTAATCACGGCTCAGCTTCTCTCCCAACACAAAGCCCCTACCCATACAGATACCTCCAATACAAAACCAAACACACACAAATACCTTCTCCTCCAAAAGAACTCCCACTCAAACTCCCCTGTTTACAGCTCTGTTTGCTAGCTCCTGTGCCGCTGCAGCTGTCTGTGCCGCTGCCTGACTGGCTGATATCTTTTTTGGACCCCTAGTCAGTGAAGCCCCGCCCCCTAATCAGGGCTCATCTTCTGTCCCAGCACAAAGCATCTACACATACAGATACCACCAATACAAAACAAAACACACACAAATACCTTCTCCTCCAACAGAACTCCCACTCAAACTCCCCTGTTTACAGATCTCTTTGATAGCTCTTGTGCCGCTGCCTGACTGGCTGCAAGCTTTATAGGATCCCTAGTCAGGGAAGCCCCGCCCACTAATCAGGGCTCAGCTTCTCTCCCAGCACAAAGCCCCTCCAAGCCTCCACACATACAGATACCACCAATACAAAACCAAACACACACACAAATACCTTCTCCTCCAACAGAACTCCCACTCCAACTCCCCTGTTTACAGATCTCTTTGATAGCTCTTGTGCCGCTGCCTGACCGGCTGCAAGCTTTATAGGACCCCTAGTCAGGGAAGCCCCGCCCCCTAATCAGGGCTCAGCTTCTCTCCCAGCACAAAGCCTCTACACATTCAGATACTACCAATACAAAACCAAACACCCACAAATAACTTCTCCTTCAACAGAACTCCCACTCAAACTCCCCTGTTTACAGCTCTGTTTGATAGCTCCTGTGCCGCTGCCTGACTGGCTGCAAGCTTTATAGGACCCCTAGTCAGGGAAGCCCCGCCCCCTAATCAGGGCTCAGCTTCTCTCCCAACACAAAGCCCCTACACATACAGATACCACCTATACAAAACCAAACACACACACAAATACCTTCTACTCCAACAGAACTCCCACTCAAACTCCCCTGTTTACAGCTCTGTTTACTCGCTCCTGTGCCGCTGCCTGACTGGCTGCAAGCTTTATAGGACCCCTAGTCAGGGAAGCCCCGCCCCCTAATCAGGGCTCAGCTTCTCTCCCAGCACAAAGCCCCTACACATACAAATACTACCAGTACAAAACCAAACACACACAAATACCTTCTACTCCAACAGAACTCCCACTCAAACTCCCCTCTTTACATCTCTGTTTGCTAGCTCCTGTGCCGCTGCCTGACTGGCTGCTACCTTTAAAGGACCCCTACCCAGGGAAGCCCCGCCCCCTAATCAGGGCTCAGCTTCTCTCCCAGGACAAAGCCCCTACACACACAGATACTACCAATACAAAACCAAACACACACAAATAGCTTCTACTCCAACAGAACTCCCACTCAAACTCCCCTGTTTACAGCTCTGTTTGCTAGCTCCTGTGCCGCTGCCTGACTGGCTGCTACCTTTATAGGACCCCTACCCAGGGAAGCCCCGCCCCCTAATCAGGGCTCAGCTTCTCTCCCAGGACAAAGCCCCTACACATACAGATACCACCAATACAAAACCAAACACACACAAATACCTTCTCCTCCAAAAGAACTCCAACTCAAACTCCCCTGTTTACAGCTCTGTTTGATAGCTCCTGTGCCACTGCCTGACTGGCTGCAAGCTTTATAGGACCCCTAGTCAGGGAAGCCCCGCCCCCTAATCAGGGCTCAGCTTCTCTCCCAGCACAAAGCCCCTACACATACAGATACCACCAATACAAAACCAAACACACACAAATACCTTCTCCTCCAACAGAACTCCCACACAAACTCCCCTGTTTACAGCTCTGTTTGATAGCTCCTGTGCCGCTGCCTGACTGGCTGCAACCTTTATAGGACCCCTAGTCAGGGAAGCCCCGCCCCCTAATCAGGGCTCAGCTTCTCTCCCAGCACAAAGCCCCTGCACATACAGATACTACCAATTCAAAACCAAACACCCACAAATACCTTCTCCTCCAAAAGAACTCCCACTCAAACTCCCCTGTTTACAGCTCTGTTTCCTAGCTCCTGTGCCGCTGCAGCTGTCTGTGCCGCTGCCTGACTGGCTGATATCTTTTTTGGACCCCTAGTCAGTGAAGCCCCGCCCCCTAATCACGGCTCAGCTTCTCTCCCAGCACAAAGCCCCTACACATACAGATACTACCAATACAAAACCAAACACACACACAAATACCTTCTCCTCCAACAGAACTCCCACTCAAACTCCCCTGTTTACAGCTCTGTTTGCTAGCTCCTGTGCCGCTGCCTGACTGGCTGCTACCTTTATAGGACCCCTACCCAGGGAAGCCCCGCCCCCTAATCAGGGCTCAGCTTCTCTCCCAGGACAAAGCCCCTACACATACAGATACCACCAATACAAAACCAAACACACACACAAATACCTTCTCCTCCAACAGAACTCCCACTCAAACTCCCCTGTTTACAGCTCTGTTTGCTAGCTCCTGTGCCACTGCCTGACTGGCTGCAAGCTTTATAGGACCCCTAGTCAGGGAAGCCCCGACCACTAATCAGGGCTCAGCTTCTCTCCCAGCACAAAGCCCCTCCAAGCCTCTACACATACAGATACCACCAATACAAAACCAAACACACACACAAATACCTTTTCCTCCAACAGAACTCCCACTCAAACTCCCCTGTTTACAGCTCTGTTTCCTAGCTCCTGTGCCGCTGCAGCTGTCTGTGCCGCTGCCTGACTGGCTGATACCTTTTTTGGACCCCTAGTCAGTGAAGCCCCGCCCCCTAATCACGGCTCAGATTCTCTCCCAGCACAAAGCCCCTACACATACAGATACTACCAATACAAAACCAAACACACACAAATAGCTTCTCCTCCAACAGAACTCCCACTCAAACTCCCCTGTTTACAGCTCTGTTTGATAGCTCCTGTGCCGCTGCCTGACTGGCTGCAAGCTTTATAGGACCCCTAGTCAGGGAAGCCCCGCCCCCTAATCAGGGCTCAGCTTCTCTCCCAGCACAAAGCCCCTACACATACAGATACTAACAATACAAAACCAAACACACACACAAGTACCTTCTCCTCCAACAGAACTCCCACTCAAACTCCCCTGTTTACAGCTCTGTTTGCTAGCTCCTGTGCCGCTGCAGCTGTCTGTGCCGCTGCCTGACTGGCTGCTACCTTTATAGGACCCCTAGTAAGAGAAGCCCCGCCCCGTAATCAGGGCTCAGCTTCTCTCCCAGCACAAAGCCTCTACACATAAAAATACTGCCAATACAAATCCAAACACACACAAATACCTTCTCCTCCAACAGAACTCCCACTCAAACTCCCCTGTTTACAGCTCTGTTTGCTAGCTCCTGTGCCGCTGCCTGACTGGCTGCATGCTTTATAGGACCCCTAGTCAGGGAAGCCCCGCCCCCTAATCAGGGCTCAGCTTCTCTCCCAACACAAAGCCCCTACACATACAGATACCACCAATACAAAACCAAACACACACAAGTACCTTCTCCTCCAACAGAACTCCCACTCAAACTCCCCTGTTTACAGCTCTGTTTGCTAGCTCCTGTGCCGCTGCCTGACTGGCTGCTACCTTTATAGGACCCCTACCCAGGGAAGCCCCGCCCCCTAATCACGGCTCAGCTTCTCTCCCAGGACAAAGCCCCTACACATACAGATACCACCAATACAAAACCAAACACACACACAAATACCCTTTCCTCCAACAGAACTCCCACTCAAACTCCCCTGTTTACAGCTCTGTTTGCTAACTCCTGTGCCAATGCAGCTGTCTGTGCCGCTACTTGACTGGCTGCTACCTTTATGGGACCCCTAGTCAGGGAAGCCCCGCCCCGTAATCAGGGCTCAGCTTCTCTCCCAGCACAAAGCCTCTACACATAAAAATACTGCCAATACAAATCCAAACACACACAAATACCTTCTCCTCCAACTGAACTCCCACTCAAACTCCCCTGTTTACAGCTCTGTTTGCTAGCTCCTGTGCCGCTGCAGCTGTCTCTGCCGCTGCCTGACTGGCTGATATCTTTTTTGGACCCCTAGTCAGTGAAGCCCCGCCCCCTAATCACGGCTCAGCTTCTCTCCCAGGACAAAGCCCCTACACATACAGATACCACCAATACAAAACCAAACACACACAAATACCTTCTCCTCCAACAGAACTCCCACTCAAACTCCCCTGTTTACAGCTCTCTTTGATAGCTCTTGTGCCGCTGCCTGACTGGCTGCAAGCTTTATAGGATCCCTAGTCAGGGAAGCCCCGCCCACTAATCAGGGCTCAGCTTCTCTCCCAGCACAAAGCCCCTCCAAGCCTACACACATACAGATACCACGAATACAAAACCAAACACACACACAAATACCCTTTCCTCCAACAGAACTCCCACTCAAACTCCCCTGTTTACAGCTCTGTTTGCTAACTCCTGTGCCAATGCAGCTGTCTGTGCCGCTACTTGACTGGCTGCTACCTTTATGGGACCCCTAGTCAGTGAGGCCCCGCCCCCTAATCAGGGCTCATCTTCTGTCCCAGCACAAAGCCCCTACACATACAGATACTACCAATACAAAACCAAACACACACAAATACCTTCTACTCCAACAGAACTCCCACTCAAACTCCCCTGTTTACAGCTCTGTTTGATAGCTCCTGTGCCGCTGCCTGACTGGCTGCAAGCTTTATAGGACCCCTAGTCAGGGAAGCCCCGCCCCCTAATCAGGGCTCAGCTTCTCTCCCAGCACAAAGCCCCTGCACATACAGATACTACCAACACAAAACCAAACACCCACAAATACCTTATCCTCCAACAGAACTCCCACTCAAACTCCCCTGTTTACAGCTCTGTTTGCTAGCTCCTGTGCCGCTGCCTGACTGGCTGCTACCTTTATAGGACCCCTAGTCAGTGAAGCCCCGCCCCCTAATCAGGGCTCAGCTTCTCTCCCAGCACAAAGCCCCTACACACACAGATACTACCAATACAAAACCAAACACACACAAATACCTTCTACTCCAACAGAACTCCCACTCAAACTCCCCTGTTTACAGCTCTTTTTGATAGCTCCTGTGCCGCTGCCTGCCTGGCTGCAAGCTTTATAGGACCCCTAGTCAGGGAAGCCCCGCCCCCTAATCAGGGCTCAGCTTCTCTCCCAACACAAAGCCCCTACACATACAGATACCACCTATACAAAACCAAACACACACAAATAACTTCTCCTCCAACAGAACTCCCACTCAAACTCCCCTGTTTACAGCTCTGGTTGCTAGCTCCTGTGCCGCTGCAGCTGTCTGTGCCGCTGCCTGATTGGCTGCTACCTTTATAGGACCCCTAGTCAGGGAAGCCCCGCCCCGTAATCAGGGCTCAGCTTCTCTCCCAGCACAAAGCCTCTACACATACAAATACTGCCAATACAAATCCAAACACACACAAATACCTTCTCCTCCAACAGAACTCCCACTCAAACTCCCCTGTTTACATCTCTGTTTGCTAGCTCCTGTGCCGCTGCCTGACTGGCTGCTACGTTTATAGGACCCCTACCCAGGGAAGCCCCGCCCCCTAATCACGGCTCAGCTTCTCTCCCAGGACAAAGACCCTACACATACAGATACCACCAATACAAAACCAAACACACACAAATACCTTCTCCTCCAACAGAACTCCCACTCAAACTCCCCTGTTTACAGCTCTGTTTGCTAACTCCTGTGCCGCTGCAGCTGTCTGTGCCGCTACTTGACTGGCTGCTACCTTTATAGGACCCCTAGTCAGTGAGGCCCCGCCCCCTAATCAGGGCTCATCTTCTGTCCCAGCACAAAGCCCCTACACATACAGATACTACCAATACAAAACCAAACACAAACAAATACCTTCTACTCCAACAGAACTCCCACTCAAACTCCCCTGTTTACAGCTCTGTTTGCTAGCTCCTGTGCCGCTGCCTGACTGTCTGCAAGCTTTATAGGACCCCTAGTCAGGGAAGCCCCGCCCCCTAATCAGGGCTCAGCTTCTCTCCCAACACAAAGCCCCTACACATACAGATACCACCAATACAAAACCAAACACACACAAGTACCTTCTCCTCCAACAGAACTCCCACTCAAACTCCCCTGTTTACAGCTCTGTTTGCTAGCTCCTGTGCCGCTGCCTGACTGGCTGCTACCTTTATAGGACCCCTACCCAGGGAAGCCCCGCCCCCTAATCAGGGCTCAGCTTCTCTCCCAGGACAAAGCCCCTACACATACAGATACCACCAATACAAAACCAAACACACACAAATACCTTCTCCTCCAACAGAACTCCCACTCAAACTCCCCTGTTTACAGCTCTCTTTGATAGCTCTTGTGCCGCTGCCTGACTGGCTGCAAGCTTTATAGGATCCCTAGTCAGGGAAGCCCCGCCCACTAATCAGGGCTCAGCTTCTCTCCCAGCACAAAGCCCCTCCAAGCCTCCACACATACAGATACCACCAATACAAAACCAAACACACACACAAATACCCTTTCCTCCAACAGAACTCCCACTCCAACTCCCCTGTTTACAGCTCTGTTTGCTAACTCCTGTGCCAATGCAGCTGTCTGTGCCGCTACTTGACTGGCTGCTACCTTTATCTGACCCCTAGTCAGTGAGGCCCCGCCCCCTAATCAGGGCTCATCTTCTGTCCCAGCACAAAGCCCCTACACATACAGATACTACCAATACAAAAAAAACACACACAAATACCTTCTACTCCAACAGAACTCCCACTCAAACTCCCCTGTTTACAGCTCTGTTTGATAGCTCCTGTGCCGCTGCCTGACTGGCTGCAAGCTTTATAGGACCCCTAGTCAGGGAAGCCCCGCCCCCTAATCAGGGCTCAGCTTCTCTCCCAGCACAAAGCCCCTGCACATTCAGATACTACCAATACAAAACCAAACACACACAAATACCTTCTCCTCCAACAGAGCTCCCACTCAAACTCCCCTGTTTACAGCTCTGTTTGTTAGCTCCTGTGCCGCTGCCTGACTGGCTGCTACCTTTATAGGACCCCTAGTCAGTGAAGCCCCGCCTCCTAATCAGGGCTCAGCTTCTCTCCCAGCACAAAGCCTCTACACATTCAGATACTACCAATACAAAACCAAACACACACAAATACCTTCTCCTCCAACAGAGCTCCCACTCAAACTCCCCTGTTTACAGCTCTGTTTGACAGCTCCTGTGCCGCTGCCTGACTGGCTGCTACCTTTACAGAACCCCTACCCAGGGAAGCCCCGCCCCCTAATCAGGGCTCAGCTTCATTCCCAGGACAAGCCCCTACACATACAGATACCACCAATACAAAACCAAACACACACACAAGTACCTTCTCCTCCAACAGAACTCCCACTCAAACTCCCCTGTTTACAGCTCTGTTTGCTAGCTCCTGTGCCGCTGCAGCTGTCTGTGCCGCTGCCTGATTGGCTGCTACCTTTATAGGACCCCTAGTCAGGGAAGCCCCGCCCCCTAATCACGGCTCAGCTTCTCTCCCAGGACAAAGCCCCTACACATACAGATACCACCAATACAAAACCAAACACACACAAATACCTTCTCCTCCAACAGAACTCCCACTCAAAGTCCCCTGTTTACAGCTCTGTTTGCTAACTCCTGTGCCGCTGCAGCTGTCTGTGCCGCTACTTGACTGGCTGCTACCTTTATAGGACCCCTAGTCAGTGAGGCCCCGCCCCCTAATCAGGGCTCATCTTCTGTCCCAGCACAAAGCCCCTACACATACAGATACTACCAATACAAAACCAAACACACACAAATACCTGCTCCTCCAACAGAACTCCCACTCAAACTCCCCTGTTTACAGCTCTGTTTGCTAGCTCCTGTGCCGCTGCCTGACTGGCTGCTACCTTTATAGGACCCCTAGTCAGGGAAGCCCCGCCCCCTAATCAGGGCTCAGCTTCTCTCCCAGCACAAAGCCCCTGCACATACAGATACTACCAATACAAAACCAAACACACACAAATACCTTCTCCTCCAACAGAACTCCCACTCAAACTCCCCTGTTTACAGCTCTGTTTGCTAGCTCCTGTGCCGCTGCCTGACTGTCTGCAAGCTTTATAGGACCCCTAGTCAGGGAAGCCCCGCCCCCTAATCAGGGCTCAGCTTCTCTCCCAACACAAAGCCCCTACACATACAGATACTACCAATACATAACCAAACACACACAAATACCTTCTACTCCAACAGAACTCCCACTCAAACTCCCCTGTTTACAGCTCTGTTTGATAGCTCCTGTGCCACGGCCTGACTGGCTGCAAGCTTTATAGGACCCCTAGTCAGGGAAGCCCCGACCACTAATCAGGGCTCAGCTTCTCTCCCAGCACAAAGCCCCTCCAAGCCTCTACACATACAGATACCACCAATACAAAATCAAACACACACACAAATACCTTTTCCTCCAACAGAACTCCCACTCAAACTCCCCTGTTTACAGCTCTGTTTGCTAGCTCCTGTGCCGCTGCAGCTGTCTGTGCCGCTACCTGACTGGCTGCTACCTTTATTGGACCCCTAGTCAGTGAGGCTCCGCCCCCTAATCAGGGCTCATCTTCTGTCCCAGCACAAAGCCCCTACACATACAGATACTACCAATACAAAACCAAACACACACATATACCTTCTACTCCAACGGAACTCCCACTCAAACTCCCCTGTTTACAGCTCTGTTTGCTAGCTCCTGTGCCGCTGCCTGACTGGCTGCTACCTTTATAGGACCCCTAGTCAGGGAAGCCCCGCCCCCTAATCAGGGCTCAGCTTCTCTCCCAGCACAAAGCCCCTGCACATACAGATACTACCAATACAAAACCAAACACACACAAATACCTTCTCCTGCAACAGAACTCCCACTCAAACTCCCCTGTTTACAGCTCTGTTTGCTAGCTCCTGTGCCGCTGCAGCTGTCTGTGCCGCTGCCTGATTGGCTGCTACCTTTATAGGACCCCTAGTCAGGGAAGCCCCGCCCCGTAATCAGGGCTCAGCTTCTCTCCCAACACAAAGCCCCTACACATACAGATACCACCTATACAAAACCAAACACACACAAATACCTTCTCCTCCAACAGAACTCCCACTCAAACTCCCCTGTTTACATCTCTTTTTGCTAGCTCCTGTGCCGCTGCCTGACTGGCTGCTACCTTTATAGGACCCCTACCCAGGGAAGCCCCGCCCCCTAATCAGGGCTCAGCTTCTCTCCCAGGACAAAGCCCCTACACATACAGATACCACCAATACAAAACCAAACACACACAAATACCTTCTCCTCCAACAGAACTCCCACTCAAACACCCCTGTTTACAGCTCTCTTTGATAGCTCTTGTGCCGCTGCCTGACTGGCTGCAAGCTTTATAGGATCCCTAGTCAGGGAAGCCCCGCCCACTAATCAGGGCTCAGCTTCTCTCCCAGCACAAAGCCCCTCCAAGCCTCCACACATACAGATACCACCAATACAAAACCAAACACACACACAAATACCCTTTCCTCCAACAGAACTCCCACTCAAACTCCCCTGTTTACAGCTCTGTTTGCTAACTCCTGTGCCAATGCAGCTGTCTGTGCCGCTACTTGACTGGCTGCTACCTTTATGGGACCCCTAGTCAGTGAGGCCCCGCCCCCTAATCAGGGCTCATCTTCTGTCCCAGCACAAAGCCCCTACACATACAGATACTACCAATACAAAACCAAACACACACAAATACCTTCTACTCCAACAGAACTCCCACTCAAACTCCCCTGTTTACAGCTCTGTTTGATAGCTCCTGTGCCGCTGCCTCACTGGCTGCTACCTTTATAGAACCCCTAGTCAGGGAAGCCCCGCCCCCTAATCAGGGCTCAGCTTCTCTCCCAGCACAAAGCCCCTACACATACAGATACTACCAATACAAAACCAAACACACACAAATACCTTCTCCTCCAACAGAACTCCCACTCAAACTCCCCTGTTTACAGCTCTGTTTGCTAGCTCCTGTGCCGCTGCCTGACTGGCTGCTACCTTTATAGGACCCCTAGTCAGTGAAGCCCCGCCCCCTAATCACGGTTCAGCTTCTGTCCTAGAACAAAGCCCCTACACACACAGATACTACCAATACAAAACCAAACACACACAAATACCTTCTACTCCAACAAAACTCCCACTCAAACTCCCCTGTTTACAGCTCTGTTTGCTAGCTCCTGTGCCGCTGCAGCTGTCTGTGCGGCTGCCTGACTGGCTGCTACCTTTATAGGATCCCTAGTCAGGGAAGCCCCGCCCACTAACCAGAGCTCAGCTTCTCTCCCAGCACAAAGCCCCTCCAAGCCTCTACACATGCAGATACTACCAATACAAAACCAAACACACACAAATACCTTCTCCTCCAACAGAACTCCCACTCAAACTCCCCTGTTTACAGCTCTGTTTGATAGCTCCTGTGCCGCTGCAGCTGTCTGTGCGGCTGCCTAACTGGCTGCTACCTTTATAGGACCCCTCGTCAGGGAAGCCCCGCCCACTAATCAGGGCTCAGCTTCTTTCCCAGCACAAAGCCCCTCCAAGCCTCTACACATACAGATACTACCAATACAAAACCAAGCACACACACAAATACCTTCTCCTCCAACAGAAATCCCACTCAAACCCGCCTGTTTACAGCTCTGTTTGCTACCTCCTGTGCCGCTGCAGCTGTCTGTGCCGCTGCCTGACTGGCTGCGACCTTTATAGGACCCCTAGTCAGTCAAGCCCCGCCCCCTAATCAGGGCTCAGCTTCTCTCCCAGCACAAAGCCCCTACACATACAGATACTACCAATACAAAAACACACACAAATACCTTCTCCTCCAACAGAACTCCCACTCAAACTCCCCTGTTTACAGCTCTGTTTGATAGCTCCTGTGCCGCTGCCTCACTGGCTGCAAACTTTATAGGACCCCTAGTCAGGGAAGCCCCGCCCCCTAATCAGGGCTCAGCTTCTCTCCCAGCACAAAGCCCCTACACATACAGATACCACCAATACAAAACCAAACACACACAAATATCTTCTCCTCCAACAGAACTCGCACTCAAAATCCCCTGTTTACAGCTCTGTTTGCTAGCTCCTGTGCCGATGCAGCTGTCTGTGCCGCTGCGTGACTGGCTGATACCTTTTTAGGACCCCTAGTCAGTGAAGCCCCGCCCCCTAATCAGGGCTCAGCTTCTCTCCCAGCACAAAGCCCCTACACATACAGATACTAACAATACAAAACAAAACACACACAAATACCTTCTCCTCCCACTCAAACTCCCCGTTTACAGCTCTGTTTGATAGCTCCTGTGTCGCTGCAGCTGTCTGTGCCGCTGCCTGACTGGCTGATACCTTTATAGGACCCCTAGTCAGTGAAGCCCCGCCCCCTAATCACGGCTCAGCTTCTCTCCCAGCACAAAGCCCCTACACATACAGATACTACCAATACAAAAACACACACAAATACCTTCTCCTCCAACAGAACTCCCACTCAAACTCCCCTGTTTACAGCTCTGTTTGCTAGCTCCTGTGCCGCTGCCTGACTGGCAGCTACCTTTATAGGACCCCTAGTCAGGGAAGCCCCGCCCCCTAATCAGGGCTCAGCTTCTCTCCCAGCACAAAGCCCCTACACATACAGATACTAACAATACAAAACCAAACACACACAAATACCTTCTCCTCCAAAAGAACTCCCACTCAAACTCCCCTGTTTACAGCTCTGTTTGCTAGCTCCTGTGCTGCTGCAGCTGTCTGCGCCGCTACCTGACTGGCTGCTACCTTTATAGGACCCCTAGTCAGTGAAGCCCCGCCCCCCAATCAGGGCTCAGCTTCTGTCTCAGCACAAAGCCCCTACACACACAGATACTACCAATACAAAACCAAACACACACAAATACCTTCTCCTCCAACAGAACTCCCACTCAAAATCCCCTGTTTACAGCTCTGTTTGCTAGCTCCTGTGCCGCTGCAGCTGTCTGTGCCGCTGCCTGACTGGCTGATACCTTTCTAGGACCCCTAGTAAGTGAAGCCCCGCCCCCTAATCACGGCTCAGCTTCTCTCCCAGCACAAAGCCCCTTCACATACAGATACTACCAATACAAAACCAAACACACACACAAGCACCTTCTCCACCAACAGAACTCCCACTCAAACTCCCCTGTTTACAACTCTGTGTGCTAGCTCCTGTGCCGCTGCCTGACTGGCTGCGACCTTTATAGGACCCCTAGTCAGTCAAGCCCCGCCCCCTAATCAGGGCTCAGCTTCTCTCCCAGCACAAAGCCCCTACACATACAGATACTAACAATACAAAACCAAACACACACAAATACCTTCTCCTCCAACAGAACTCCCACTCAAACTCCCCTGTTTACAGCTCTGTTTGCTAGCTCCTGTGCCGCTGCCTGACTGGCTGCTACCTTTATAGGACCCCTACACAGGGAAGCCCCGCCCCCTAATCACGGCTCAGCTTCTCTCCCAGGACAAAGCCCCTACACATACAGATACCACCAATACAAAACCAAACACACACACAAATACCCTTTCCTCCAACAGAACTCCCACTCAAACTCCCATGTTTACAGCTCTGTTTGCTAACTCCTGTGCCAATGCAGCTGTCTGTGCCGCTACTTGACTGGCTGCTACCTTTATGGGACCCCTAGTCAGTGAGGCCCCGCCCCCTAATCAGGGCTCATCTTCTGTCCCAGCACAAAGCCCCTACACATACAGATACTACCAATACAAAACCAAACACACACAAATACCTTCTACTCCAACAGAACTCCCACTCAAACTCCCCTGTTTACAGCTCTGTTTGATAGCTCCTGTGCCGCTGCCTGATTGGCTGCTACCTTTATAGGACCCCTAGTCAGGGAAGCCCCGCCCCGTAATCAGGGCTCAGCTTCTCTCCCAGCACAAAGCCTCTACACATACAAATACTGCCAATACAAATCCAAACACACACAAATACCTTCTCCTCCAACAGAACTCCCACTCAAACTCCCCTGTTTACATCTCTGTTTGCTAGCTCCTGTGCCGCTGCCTGACTGGCTGCTACCTTTATAGGACCCCTACCCAGGGAAGCCCCGCCCCCTAATCAGGGCTCAGCTTCTCTCCCAGGACAAAGCCCCTACACATACAGATACAACCAATACAAAACCAAACACACACAAATACCTTCTCCTCCAAAAGAACTCCCACTCAAACTCCCCTGTTTACAGCTCTCTTTGATAGCTCTTGTGCCGCCTCCTGACTGGCTGCAAGCTTTATAGGATCCCTAGTCAGGGAAGCCCCGCCCACTAATCAGGGCTCAGCTTCTCTCCCAGCACAAAGCCCCTCCAAGCCTCCACACATACAGATACCACCAATACAAAACCAAACACACACACAAATACCCTTTCCTCCAACAGAACTCCCACTCAAACTCCCCTGTTTACAGCTCTGTTTGCTAACTCCTGTGCCGCTGCAGCTGTCTGTGCCGCTACTTAACTGGCTGCTAGCTTTATGGAACCCCTAGTCAGTGAGGCCCCGCCCCCTAATCAGGGCTCATCTTCTGTCCCAGCACAAAGCCCCTACACATACAGATACTACCAATACAAAACCAAACACACACAAATACCTTCTACTCCAACAGAACTCCCACTCAAACTCCCCTGTTTACAGCTCTGTTTGATAGCTCCTGTGCCGCTGCCTCACTGGCTGCTACCTTTATAGAACCCCTAGTCAGGGAAGCCCCGCCCCCTAATCAGGGCTCAGCTTCTCTCCCAGCACAAAGCCCCTACACATACAGATACTAACAATACAAAACCAAACACACACAAATACCTTCTCCTCCAACAGAACTCCCACTCAAAATCCCCTGTTTACAGCTCTGTTTGCTAGCTCCTGTGCCGCTGCCTGACTGGCTGCTACCTTTATAGCACCCCTAGTAAGTGAAGCCCCGCTCCCTAATCAGGGCTCAGCTTCTCTCCCAGCACAAAGCCTCTACACATACAAATACTACCAATACAAATCCAAACACACACAAATACCTTCTCCTCCAACAGAACTCCCACTCAAACTCCCCTGTTTACAGCTCTTTTTGATAGCTCCTGTGCCGCTGCCTGACTGGCTGCAAGCTTTATAGGACCCCTAGTCAGGGAAGCCCCGCCCACTAATCAGGGCTCAGCTTCTCTCCCAGCACAAAGCCCCTCCAAGCCTCCACACATACAGATACCATCAATACAAAACCAAACACACACACAAATACCTTTTCCTCCAACAGAACTCCCATTCAAACTCCCCTGTTTACAGCTCTGTTTGCTAACTCCTGTGCCGCTGCAGCTGTCTGTGCCGCTACTTGACTGGCTGCTACCTTTATAGGACCCCTAGTCAGTGAGGCCCCGCCCCCTAATCAGGGCTCATCTTCTCTCCCAGCACAAAGCCCCTACACATACAGATACTACCAATACAAAACCAAACACACACAAATACCTTCTACTCCAACAGAACTCCCACTCAAACTCCCCTGTTTACAGCTCTGTTTGATAGCTCCTGTGCCGCTGCCTGACTGCCTGCAAGCTTTATAGGACCCCTAGTCAGGGAAGCCCCGCCCCCTAATCAGGGCTCAGCTTCTCTCCCAGCACAAAGACCCTACACATACAAATACTACCAATACAAAACCAAACACACACACAAGCACCTTCTCCACCAACAGAACTCCCACTCAAACTCCCCTGTTTACAACTCTGTGTGCTAGCTCCTGTGCCGCTGCCTGACTGGCTGCTACCTTTATAGGACCCCTAGTCAGGGAAGCCCCGCCCCCTAATCAGGGCTCAGCTTCTCTCCCAGCACAAAGCCCCTACACATACAGATACTAACAATACAAAACCAAACACACACAAATACCTTCTCCTCCAACAGAACTCCCACTCAAACCCGCCTGTTTACAGCTCTGTTTGCTAGCTCCTGTGCCGCTGCAGCTGTCTGTGCCGCTGCCTGACTGGCTGCGACCTTTATAGGACCCCTAGTCAGTCAAGCCCCGCCCCCTAATCAGGGCTCAGCTTCTCTCCCAGCACAAAGCCCCTACACATACAGATACTAACAATACAAAACCAAACACACACAAATACCTTCTCCTCCAACAGAACTCCCACTCAAACTCCCCTGTTTACAGCTCTGTTTGCTAGCTCCTGTGCCGCTGCCTGACTGGCTGCTACCTTTATAGGACCCCTACACAGGGAAGCCCCGCCCCCTAATCACGGCTCAGCTTCTCTCCCAGGACAAAGCCCCTACACATACAGATACCACCAATACAAAACCAAACACACACACAAATACCCTTTCCTCCAACAGAACTCCCACTCAAACTCCCATGTTTACAGCTCTGTTTGCTAACTCCTGTGCCAATGCAGCTGTCTGTGCCGCTACTTGACTGGCTGCTACCTTTATGGGACCCCTAGTCAGTGAGGCCCCGCCCCCTAATCAGGGCTCATCTTCTGTCCCAGCACAAAGCCCCTACACATACAGATACTACCAATACAAAACCAAACACACACAAATACCTTCTACTCCAACAGAACTCCCACTCAAACTCCCCTGTTTACAGCTCTGTTTGATAGCTCCTGTGCCGCTGCCTGATTGGCTGCTACCTTTATAGGACCCCTAGTCAGGGAAGCCCCGCCCCGTAATCAGGGCTCAGCTTCTCTCCCAGCACAAAGCCTCTACACATACAAATACTGCCAATACAAATCCAAACACACACAAATACCTTCTCCTCCAACAGAACTCCCACTCAAACTCCCCTGTTTACATCTCTGTTTGCTAGCTCCTGTGCCGCTGCCTGACTGGCTGCTACCTTTATAGGACCCCTACCCAGGGAAGCCCCGCCCCCTAAACAGGGCTCAGCTTCTCTCCCAGGACAAAGCCCCTACACATACAGATACCACCAATACAAAACCAAACACACACAAATACCTTCTCCTCCAAAAGAACTCCCACTCAAACTCCCCTGTTTACAGCTCTCTTTGATAGCTCTTGTGCCGCCTCCTGACTGGCTGCAAGCTTTATAGGATCCCTAGTCAGGGAAGCCCCGCCCACTAATCAGGGCTCAGCTTCTCTCCCAGCACAAAGCCCCTCCAAGCCTCCACACATACAGATACCACCAATACAAAACCAAACACACACACAAATACCCTTTCCTCCAACAGAACTCCCACTCAAACTCCCCTGTTTACAGCTCTGTTTGCTAACTCCTGTGCCAATGCAGCTGTCTGTGCCGCTACTTGACTGGCTGCTACCTTTATGGGACCCCTAGTCAGTGAGGCCCCGCCCCCTAATCAGGGCTCATCTTCTGTCCCAGCACAAAGCCCCTACACATACAGATACTACCAATACAAAACCAAACACACACAAATACCTTCTACTCCAACAGAACTCCCACTCAAACTCCCCTGTTTACAGCTCTGTTTGATAGCTCCTGTGCCGCTGCCTGACTGGCTGCAAGCTTTATAGGACCCCTAGTCAGGGAAGCCCCGCCCCTAATCAGGGCTCAGCTTCTCTCCCAACACAAAGCCCCTACACATACAGATACCACCTATACAAAACCAAACACACACAAATAACTTCTCCTTCAACAGAACTCCCACTCAAACTCCCCTGTTTACAGCTCTGTTTGCTAGCTCCTGTGGCGCTGCCTGACTTGCTGCTACCTTTATAGGACCCCTAGTCAGGGAAGCCCCGCCCCCTAATCAGGGCTCAGCTTCTCTCCCAGCACAAAGCCCCTGCACATACAGATACTACCAATACAAAACCAAACACCCACAAATACCTTATCCTCCAACAGAACTCCCACTCAAACTCCCCTGTTTACAGCTCTGTTTGCTAGCTCCTGTGCCGCTGCCTGACTGGCTGCTACCTTTATAGGACCCCTAGTCAGTGAAGCCCCGCCCCCTAATCAGGGCTCAGCTTCTCTCCCAGCACAAAGCCTCTACACATTCAGATACTACCAATACAAAACCAAACACACACAAATACCTTCTACTCCAACAGAACTCCCACTCAAACTCCCCTGTTTACAGCTCTGTTTGATAGCTCCTGTGCCGCTGCCTCACTGGCTGCTACCTTTATAGAACCCCTAGTCAGGGAAGCCCCGCCCACTAATCAGGGCTCAGCTTCTCTCCCAGCACAAAGCCCCTCCAAGCCTCCACACATACAGATACCACCAATACAAAACCAAACACACACACAAATACCTTTTCCTCCAACAGAACTCCCACTCAAACTCCCCTGTTTACAGCTCTGTTTGCTAACTCCTGTGCCGCTGCAGCTGTCTGTGCCGCTACTTAACTGGCTGCTAGCTTTATGGAACCCCTAGTCAGTGAGGCCCCGCCCCCTAATCAGGGCTCATCTTCTGTCCCAGCACAAAGCCCCTACACATACAGATACTACCAATACAAAACCAAACACACACAAATACCTTCTACTCCAACAGAACTCCCACTCAAACTCCCCTGTTTACAGCTCTGTTTGATAGCTCCTGTGCCGCTGCCTCACTGGCTGCTACCTTTATAGAACCCCTAGTCAGGGAAGCCCCGCCCCCTAATCAGGGCTCAGCTTCTCTCCCAGCACAAAGCCCCTACACATACAGATACTAACAATACAAAACCAAACACACACAAATACCTTCTCCTCCAACAGAACTCCCACTCAAAATCCCCTGTTTACAGCTCTGTTTGCTAGCTCCTGTGCCGCTGCCTGACTGGCTGCTACCTTTATAGGACCCCTAGTAAGTGAAGCCCCGCTCCCTAATCAGGGCTCAGCTTCTCTCCCAGCACAAAGCCTCTACACATACAAATACTACCAATACAAATCCAAACACACACAAATACCTTCTCCTCCAACAGAACTCCCACTCAAACTCCCCTGTTTACATCTCTGTTTGCTAGCTCCTGTGCCGCTGCCTGACTGGCTGCTACCTTTATAGGACCCCTAGTCAGGGAAGCCCCGCCCCCTAATCAGGGCTCAGCTTCTCTCCCAGCACAAAGCCTCTACACATACAAATACTACCAATACAAATCCAAACACACACAAATACCTTCTCCTCCAACAGAACTCCCACTCAAACTCCCCTGTTTACAGCTCTTTTTGATAGCTCCTGTGCCGCTGCCTGACTGGCTGCAAGCTTTATAGGACCCCTAGTCAGGGAAGCCCCGCCCACTAATCAGGGCTCAGCTTCTCTCCCAGCACAAAGCCCCTCCAAGCCTCCACACATACAGATACCATCAATACAAAACCAAACACACACACAAATACCTTTTCCTCCAACAGAACTCCCATTCAAACTCCCCTGTTTACAGCTCTGTTTCCTAACTCCTGTGCCGCTGCAGCTGTCTGTGCCGCTACTTGACTGGCTGCTACCTTTATAGGACCCCTAGTCAGTGAGGCCCCGCCCCCTAATCAGGGCTCATCTTCTCTCCCAGCACAAAGCCCCTACACATACAGATACTACCAATACAAAACCAAACACACACAAATACCTTCTACTCCAACAGAACTCCCACTCAAACTCCCCTGTTTACAGCTCTGTTTGATAGCTCCTGTGCCGCTGCCTGACTGCCTGCAAGCTTTATAGGACCCCTAGTCAGGGAAGCCCCGCCCCCTAATCAGGGCTCAGCTTCTCTCCCAACACAAAGCCCCTACACATACAGATACCACCTATGCAAAACCAAACACACACACAAATACCTTCTACTCCAACAGAACTCCCACTCAAACTCCCCTGTTTACAGCTCTGTTTACTCGCTCCTGTGCCGCTGCCTGACTGGCTGCAAGCTTTATAGGACCCCTAGTCAGGGAAGCCCCGCCCCCTAATCAGGGCTCAGCTTCTCTCCCAGCACAAAGACCCTACACATACAAATACTACCAATACAAAACCAAACACACACAAATACCTTCTACTCCAACAGAACTCCCACTCAAACTCCCCTCTGTACATCTCTGTTTGCTAGCTCCTGTGCCGCTGCCTGACTGGCTGCTACCTTTATAGGACCCCTAGTCAGGGAAGCCCCGCCCCCTCATCAGGGCTCAGCTTCTCTCCCAGCACAAAGCCCCTACACACACAGATACTACCAATACAAAACCAAACACACACAAATACCTTCTACTCCAACAGAACTCCCACTCAAACTCCCCTGTTTATAGCTCTGTTTGCTAGCTCCTGTGCCGCTGCCTGACTGGCTGCTACCTTTAAAATACCCCTACCCAAGGAAGCCCCGCCCCCTAATCAGGGCTCAGCTTCTCTCCCAGGACAAAGCCCCTACACACACAGATACTACCAATACAAAACCAAACACACACAAATAGCTTCTACTCCAACAGAACTCCCACTCAAACTCCCCTGTTTACAGCTCTGTTTGCTAGCTCCTGTGCCGCTGCCTGACTGGCTGCTACCTTTATAGGACCCCTACCCAGGGAAGCCCCGCCCCCTAATCAGGGCTCAGCTTCTCTCCCAGGACAAAGCCCCTACACATACAGATACCACCAATACAAAACCAAACACACACAAATACCTTCTCCTCCAAAAGAACTCTCACTCAAACTCCCCTGTTTACAGCTCTGTTTACTAGCTCCTGTGCCGCTGCAGCTGTCTGTGCCGCTGCCTGACTGGCTGATATCTTTTTTGGACCCCTAGTCAGTGAAGCCCCGCCCCCTAATCAGGGCTCATCTTCTGTCCCAGCACAAAGCCCCTACACATACAGATACTACCAATACAAAACCAAACACACACAAATACCTTCTACTCCAACAGAACTCCCACTCAAACTCCCCTGTTTACAGCTCTGTTTGATAGCTCCTGTGCCGCTGCCTGATTGGCTGCTACCTTTATAGGACCCCTAGTCAGGGAAGCCCCGCCCCGTAATCAGGGCTCAGCTTCTCTCCCAGCACAAAGCCTCTACACATACAAATACTGCCAATACAAATCCAAACACACACAAATACCTTCTCCTCCAACAGAACTCCCACTCAAACTCCCCTGTTTACATCTCTGTTTGCTAGCTCCTGTGCCGCTGCCTGACTGGCTGCTACCTTTATAGGACCCCTACCCAGGGAAGCCCCGCCCCCTAAACAGGGCTCAGCTTCTCTCCCAGGACAAAGCCCCTACACATACAGATACCACCAATACAAAACCAAACACACACAAATACCTTCTCCTCCAAAAGAACTCCCACTCAAACTCCCCTGTTTACAGCTCTCTTTGATAGCTCTTGTGCCGCCTCCTGACTGGCTGCAAGCTTTATAGGATCCCTAGTCAGGGAAGCCCCGCCCACTAATCAGGGCTCAGCTTCTCTCCCAGCACAAAGCCCCTCCAAGCCTCCACACATACAGATACCACCAATACAAAACCAAACACACACACAAATACCCTTTCCTCCAACAGAACTCCCACTCAAACTCCCCTGTTTACAGCTCTGTTTGCTAACTCCTGTGCCAATGCAGCTGTCTGTGCCGCTACTTGACTGGCTGCTACCTTTATGGGACCCCTAGTCAGTGAGGCCCCGCCCCCTAATCAGGGCTCATCTTCTGTCCCAGCACAAAGCCCCTACACATACAGATACTACCAATACAAAACCAAACACACACAAATACCTTCTACTCCAACAGAACTCCCACTCAAACTCCCCTGTTTACAGCTCTGTTTGATAGCTCCTGTGCCGCTGCCTGACTGGCTGCAAGCTTTATAGGACCCCTAGTCAGGGAAGCCCCGCCCCTAATCAGGGCTCAGCTTCTCTCCCAACACAAAGCCCCTACACATACAGATACCACCTATACAAAACCAAACACACACAAATAACTTCTCCTTCAACAGAACTCCCACTCAAACTCCCCTGTTTACAGCTCTGTTTGCTAGCTCCTGTGGCGCTGCCTGACTTGCTGCTACCTTTATAGGACCCCTAGTCAGGGAAGCCCCGCCCCCTAATCAGGGCTCAGCTTCTCTCCCAGCACAAAGCCCCTACACATACAGATACTAACAATACAAAACCAAACACACACAAATACCTTCTCCTCCAACAGAACTCCCACTCAAAATCCCCTGTTTACAGCTCTGTTTGCTAGCTCCTGTGCCGCTGCCTGACTGGCTGCTACCTTTATAGGACCCCTAGTAAGTGAAGCCCCGCTCCCTAATCAGGGCTCAGCTTCTCTCCCAGCACAAAGCCTCTACACATACAAATACTACCAATACAAATCCAAACACACACAAATACCTTCTCCTCCAACAGAACTCCCACTCAAACTCCCCTGTTTACATCTCTGTTTGCTAGCTCCTGTGCCGCTGCCTGACTGGCTGCTACCTTTATAGGACCCCTAGTCAGGGAAGCCCCGCCCCCTAATCAGGGCTCAGCTTCTCTCCCAGCACAAAGCCTCTACACATACAAATACTACCAATACAAATCCAAACACACACAAATACCTTCTCCTCCAACAGAACTCCCACTCAAACTCCCCTGTTTACAGCTCTTTTTGATAGCTCCTGTGCCGCTGCCTGACTGGCTGCAAGCTTTATAGGACCCCTAGTCAGGGAAGCCCCGCCCACTAATCAGGGCTCAGCTTCTCTCCCAGCACAAAGCCCCTCCAAGCCTCCACACATACAGATACCATCAATACAAAACCAAACACACACACAAATACCTTTTCCTCCAACAGAACTCCCATTCAAACTCCCCTGTTTACAGCTCTGTTTCCTAACTCCTGTGCCGCTGCAGCTGTCTGTGCCGCTACTTGACTGGCTGCTACCTTTATAGGACCCCTAGTCAGTGAGGCCCCGCCCCCTAATCAGGGCTCATCTTCTCTCCCAGCACAAAGCCCCTACACATACAGATACTACCAATACAAAACCAAACACACACAAATACCTTCTACTCCAACAGAACTCCCACTCAAACTCCCCTGTTTACAGCTCTGTTTGATAGCTCCTGTGCCGCTGCCTGACTGCCTGCAAGCTTTATAGGACCCCTAGTCAGGGAAGCCCCGCCCCCTAATCAGGGCTCAGCTTCTCTCCCAACACAAAGCCCCTACACATACAGATACCACCTATGCAAAACCAAACACACACACAAATACCTTCTACTCCAACAGAACTCCCACTCAAACTCCCCTGTTTACAGCTCTGTTTACTCGCTCCTGTGCCGCTGCCTGACTGGCTGCAAGCTTTATAGGACCCCTAGTCAGGGAAGCCCCGCCCCCTAATCAGGTCTCAGCTTCTCTCCCAGCACAAAGACCCTACACATACAAATACTACCAATACAAAACCAAACACACACAAATACCTTCTACTCCAACAGAACTCCCACTCAAACTCCCCTCTGTACATCTCTGTTTGCTAGCTCCTGTGCCGCTGCCTGACTGGCTGCTACCTTTATAGGACCCCTAGTCAGGGAAGCCCCGCCCCCTCATCAGGGCTCAGCTTCTCTCCCAGCACAAAGCCCCTACACACACAGATACTACCAATACAAAACCAAACACACACAAATACCTTCTACTCCAACAGAACTCCCACTCAAACTCCCCTGTTTATAGCTCTGTTTGCTAGCTCCTGTGCCGCTGCCTGACTGGCTGCTACCTTTAAAATACCCCTACCCAAGGAAGCCCCGCCCCCTAATCAGGGCTCAGCTTCTCTCCCAGGACAAAGCCCCTACACACACAGATACTACCAATACAAAACCAAACACACACAAATAGCTTCTACTCCAACAGAACTCCCACTCAAACTCCCCTGTTTACAGCTCTGTTTGCTAGCTCCTGTGCCGCTGCCTGACTGGCTGCTACCTTTATAGGACCCCTACCCAGGGAAGCCCCGCCCCCTAATCAGGGCTCAGCTTCTCTCCCAGGACAAAGCCCCTACACATACAGATACCACCAATACAAAACCAAACACACACAAATACCTTCTCCTCCAAAAGAACTCTCACTCAAACTCCCCTGTTTACAGCTCTGTTTACTAGCTCCTGTGCCGCTGCAGCTGTCTGTGCCGCTGCCTGACTGGCTGATATCTTTTTTGGACCCCTAGTCAGTGAAGCCCCGCCCCCTAATCAGGGCTCATCTTCTGTCCCAGCACAAAGCCCCTACACATACAGATACTACCAATACAAAACGAAACACACACAAATACCTTCTACTCCAACAGAACTCCAACTCAAACTCCCCTGTTTACAGCTCTGTTTGATAACTCCTGTGCCACTGCCTGACTGGCTGCAAGCTTTATAGGACCCCTAGTCAGGGAAGCCCCGACCACTAATCAGGGCTCAGCTTCTCTCCCAGCACAAAGCCCCTGCACATACAGATACTACAAATACAAAACCAAACACCCACAAATACCTTCTCCTCCAAAAGAACTCCCACTCAAACTCCCCTGTTTACAGCTCTGTTTGATAGCTCCTGTGCCGCTGCCTGACTGGCTGCAACCTTTATAGGACCTCTAGTCAGGGAAGCCCCGCCCCCTAATCAGGGCTCAGCTTCTCTCCCAGCACAAAGCCCCGACACATACAGATACTACCAATACAAAACCAAACACACACACAAATACCTTCTACTCCAACAGAACTCCCACTCAAACTCCCCTGTTTACAGCTCTGTTTGATAGCTCGTGTGCCGCTGCCTGACTGGCTGCAAGCTTTATAGGACCCCTAGTCAGGGAAGCCCCGACCACTAATCAGGGCTCAGCTTCTCTCCCAGCACAAAGCCCCTCCAAGCCTCTACACATACAGATACCACCAATACAAAACCAAACACACACACAAATACCTTTTCCTCCAACAGAACTCCCACTCAAACTCCCCTGTTTACAGCTCTGTTTCCTAGCTCCTGTGCCGCTGCAGCTGTCTGTGCCGCTGCCTGACTGGCTGATACCTTTTTTGGACCCCTAGTCAGTGAAGCCCCGCCCCCTAATCACGGCTCAGATTCTCTCTCAGCACAAAGCCCCTACACATACAGATACTACCAATACAAAACAAAACACACACAAATACCTTCTCCTCCAACAGAACTCCCACTCAAACTCCCCTGTTTACAGCTCTGTTTGCTAGCTCCTGTGCCGCTGCAGCTGTCTGTGCCGCTGCCTGATTGGCTGCTACCTTTATAGGACCCCAAGTCAGGGAAGCCCCGCCCCCTAATCAGGGCTCAGCTTCTCTCCCAGCACAAAGCCTCTACACATACAAATACTACCAATACAAATCCAAACACACACAAATACCTTCTCCTCCAACAGAACTCCCACTGAAACTCCCCTGTTTACAGCTCTGTTTGCTAGCTCCTGTGCCGCTGCAGCTGTCTGTGCCGCTGCCTGACTGGCTGCTACCTTTATAGGACCCCTAGTCAGTGAAGGCCGCCCCCTAATCAGGGCTCAGCTTCTGTCCCAGCACAAAGCCCCTACACACACACAGATACTACCAATACAAAACCAAACACACACACAAATACCTTCTCCTCCAACAGAACTCCCACTCAAACCCGCCTGTTTACAGCTCTGTTTGCTAGCTCCTGTGCCGCTGCAGCTGTCTGTGCCGCTGCCTGACTGGCTGATACCTTTATAGGACCCCTAGTCAGTGAAGCCCCGCCCCCTAATCACGGTTCAGCTTCTGTCCTAGAACAAAGCCCCTACACACACAGATACTACCAATACAAAACCAAACACACACAAATACCTTCTACTCCAACAAAACTCCCACTCAAACTCCCCTGTTTACAGCTCTGTTTGCTAGCTCCTGTGCCGCTGCAGCTGTCTGTGCGGCTGCCTGACTGGCTGCTACCTTTATAGGATCCCTAGTCAGGGAAGCCCCGCCCACTAACCAGAGCTCAGCTTCTCTCCCAGCACAAAGCCCCTCCAAGCCTCTACACATGCAGATACTACCAATACAAAACCAAACACACACAAATACCTTCTCCTCCAACAGAACTCCCACTCAAACTCCCCTGTTTACAGCTCTGTTTGCTAGCTCCTGTGCCGCTGCCTGACTGACTGCTACCTTTATAGGACCCCTAGTCAGGGAAGCCCCGCCCCCTAATCAGGGCTCAGCTTCTCTCCCAGCACAAAGCCCCTACACATACAGATACTAACAATACAAAACCAAACACACACAAATACCTTCTCCTCCAACAGAACTCCCACTCAAACTCCCCTGTTTACAGCTCTGTTTGATAGCTCCTGTGCCGCTGCAGCTGTCTGTGCGGCTGCCTAACTGGCTGCTACCTTTATAGGACCCCTCGTCAGGGAAGCCCCGCCCACTAATCAGGGCTCAGCTTCTTTCCCAGCACAAAGCCCCTCCAAGCCTCTACACATACAGATACTACCAATACAAAACCAAGCACACACACAAATACCTTCTCCTCCAACAGAACTCCCACTCAAACCCGCCTGTTTACAGCTCTGTTTGCTACCTCCTGTGCCGCTGCAGCTGTCTGTGCCGCTGCCTGACTGGCTGCGACCTTTATAGGACCCCTAGTCAGTCAAGCCCCGCCCCCTAATCAGGGCTCAGCTTCTCTCCCAGCACAAAGCCCCTACACATACAGATACTACCAATACAAAAACACACACAAATACCTTCTCCTCCAACAGAACTCCCACTCAAACTCCCCTGTTTACAGCTCTGTTTGCTAGCTCCTGTGCCGCTGCCTGACTGGCTGCTACCTTTATAGGACCCCTAGTCAGGGAAGCCCCGCCCCCTAATCAGGGCTCAGCTTCTCTCCCAGCACAAAGCCCCTACACATAGAGATACTAACAATACAAAACCAAACACACACAAATACCTTCTCCTCCAACAGAACTCCCACTCAAACTCCCCTGTTTACAGCTCTGTTTGATAGCTCCTGTGCCGCTGCAGCTGTCTGTGCGGCTGCCTGACTGGCTGCTACCTTTATAGGATCCCTAGTCAGGGAAGCCCCGCCCACTAATCAGGGCTCAGCTTCTCTCCCAGCACAAAGCCCCTCCAAGCCTCTACACATACAGATACTAACAATACAAAACCAAACACACACAAATACCTTCT
This sequence comes from Lepidochelys olivacea, assembly GCF_965140295.1. NCBI lineage: Eukaryota > Metazoa > Chordata > Testudines > Cheloniidae > Lepidochelys > Lepidochelys olivacea. Next base: position 5,118,633 of record NC_140428.1, read on the forward strand.
CCTCCAACAGAACTCCCACTCGAACTCCCCTGTTTACAGCTCTGTTTGTAGCCCCTGTGCCGCTGCCTGACTGGCTGCTACCTTTATAGGACCCCTCGTCAGGGAAGCCCCGCCCCCTAATCAGGGCTCAGCTTCTTTCCCAGCACAAAGCCCCTCCAAGCCTCTACACATACAGATACTACCAATACAAAACCAAGCACACACACAAATACCTTCTCCTCCAACAGAACTCCCACTCAAACCCGCCTGTTTACAGCTCTGTTTGCTACCTCCTGTGCCGCTGCAGCTGTCTGTGCCGCTGCCTGACTGGCTGCTACCTTTATAGGACTCCTAGTCAGTGAAGCCCCGCCCCCTAATCAGGGCTCAGCTTCTGTCCCAGCACAAAGCCCCGACACACACAGATACTACCAATACAAAACCAAACACACACAAATACCTTCTACTCCGACAGTACTCCCACTCAAACTCCCCTGTTTACAGCTCTGTTTGATAGCTCCTGTGCCGCTGCCTCACTGGCTGCAAACTTTATAGGACCCCTAGTCAGGGAAGCCCCGCCCCCTAATCAGGGCTCAGCTTCTCTCCCAGCACAAAGCCCCTACACATACAGATACCACCAATACAAAACCAAACACACACAAATACCTTCTCCTCCAACAGAACTCGCACTCAAAATCCCCTGTTTACAGCTCTGTTTGCTAGCTCCTGTGCCGATGCAGCTGTCTGTGCCGCTGCGTGACTGGCTGATACCTTTTTAGGACCCCTAGTCAGTGAAGCCCCGCCCCCTAATCAGGGCTCAGCTTCTCTCCCAGCACAAAGCCCCTACACATACAGATACTAACAATACAAAACAAAACACACACAAATACCTTCTCCTCCCACTCAAACTCCCCGTTTACAGCTCTGTTTGATAGCTCCTGTGCCGCTGCAGCTGTCTGTGCCGCTGCCTGACTGGCTGATACCTTTATAGGACCCCTAGTCAGTGAAGCCCCGCCCCCTAATCACGGCTCAGCTTCTCTCCCAGCACAAAGCCCCTACACATACAGATACTACCAATACAAAAACACACACAAATACCTTCTCCTCCAACAGAACTCCCACTCAAACTCCCCTGTTTACAGCTCTGTTTGCTAGCTCCTGTGCCGCTGCCTGACTGGCAGCTACCTTTATAGGACCCCTAGTCAGGGAAGCCCCGCCCCCTAATCAGGGCTCAGCTTCTCTCCCAGCACAAAGCCCCTACACATACATATACTAACAATACAAAACCAAACACACACAAATACCTTCTCCTCCAAAAGAACTCCCACTCAAACTCCCCTGTTTACAGCTCTGTTTGCTAGCTCCTGTACTGCTGCAGCTGTCTGTGCCGCTACCTGACTGGCTGCTACCTTTATAGGACCCCTAGTCAGTGAAGCCCCGCCCCCCAATCAGGGCTCAGCTTCTGTCTCAGCACAAAGCCCCTACACACACAGATACTACCAATACAAAACCAAACACACACAAATACCTTCTCCTCCAACAGAACTCCCACTCAAAATCCCCTGTTTACAGCTCTGTGTGCTAGCTCCTGTGCCGCTGCCTGACTGGCTGCTACCTTTATAGGACCCCTAGTCAGGGAAGCCCCGCCCCCTAATCAGGGCTCAGCTTCTCTCCCAGCACAAAGCCCCTACACATACAGATACTAACAATACAAAACCAAACACACACAAATACCTTCTCCTCCAACAGAACTCCCACTCAAACCCGCCTGTTTACAGCTCTGTTTGCTAGCTCCTGTGCCGCTGCAGCTGTCTGTGCCGCTGCCTGACTGGCTGCGACCTTTATAGGACCCCTAGTCAGTCAAGCCCCGCCCCCTAATCAGGGCTCAGCTTCTCTCCCAGCACAAAGCCCCTACACATACAGATACTAACAATACAAAACCAAACACACACAAATACCTTCTCCTCCAACAGAACTCCCACTCAAACTCCCCTGTTTACAGCTCTGTTTGCTAGCTCCTGTGCCGCTGCAGCTGTCTGTGCGGCTGCCTGAGTGGCTGCTACCTTTATAGGATCCCTAGTCAGGGAAGCCCCGCCCACTAATCAGGGCTCAGCTTCTCTCCCAGCACAAAGCCCCTCCAAGCCTCTACACATGCAGATACTACCAATACAAAACCAAACACACACAAATACCTTCTACTCCAGCAGAACTCCCACTCAAACTCCCCTGTTTACAGCTCTGTTTGCTAGCTCCTGTGCTGCTGCCTGACTGGCTGCTACCTTTATAGGACCCCTAGTCATTGAAGCCCCGCCCCCTAATCAGGGCTCAGCTTCTCTCCCAGCACAAAGCCCCTACACATACAGATACTAACAATACAAAACCAAACACACACAAATACCTTCTCTTCCAACAGAACTCCCACTCGAACTCCCCTGTTTACAGCTCTGTTTGTAGCTCCTGTGCCGCTGCCTGACTGGCTGCTACCTTTATAGGACCCCTCGCCAGGGAAGCCCCGCCCCCTAATCAGGGCTCAGCTTCTTTCCCAGCAAAAAGCCCATACACATACAGATACTACCAATACAAAACCAAACACACACAAATACCTTCTCCTCCAACACAACTCCCACTCAAACCCGCCTGTTTACAGCTCTGTTTGCGAGCTCCTGTGCCGCTGCAGCTGTCTGTGCCGCTGCCTGACTGGCTGCGACCTTTATAGGACCCCTAGTCAGTCAAGCCCCGGCCCCTAATCAGGGCTCAGCTTCTCTCCCAGCAAAAAGCCCCTACACATACAGATACTACCAATACAAAACCAAACACACACAAATACCTTCTCCTCCAACAGAACTCCCACTCAAACTCCCCTGTTTTCAGCTCTGTTTGCTAGCTCCTGTGCCGCTGCAGCTGTCTGTGCCGCTGCCTGACTGGCTGATACGTTTATAGGACCCCTAGTCAGTGAAGCCCCGCCCCCTAATCTCAGCTCAGCTTCTCTCCCAGCACAAAGCCCCTACACATACAGATACTACCAATACAAAAACACACACAAATACCTTCTCCTCCAACAGAACTCCCACTCAAACTCCCCTGTTTACAGCTCTGTTTGCTAGCTCCTGTGCCGCTGCCTGACTGGCTGCTACCTTTATAGGACCCCTAGTCAGGGAAGCCCCGCCCACTAATCAGGGCTCAGCTTCTCTCCCAGCACAAAGCCTCTACACATACAGATACCACCAATACAAAACCAAACACACACACAAATACCTTTTCCTCCAACAGAACTCCCACTCAAACTCCCCTGTTTACAGCTCTGTTTGCTAGCTCCTGTGCCGCTGCCTGACTGGCTGCTACCTTTATAGGACCCCAAGTCAGGGAAGCCCCGCCCACTAATCAGGGCTCAGCTTCTTTCCCAGCACAAAGCCCCTCCAAGCCTCTACACATACAGATACCACCAATACAAAACCAAACACACACACAAATACCTTTTCCTCCAACAGAACTCCCACTCAAACTCCGCTGTTTACAGCTCTGTTTGCTACTCCTGTGCCGCTGCCTGACTGGCTGCTACCTTTATAGGACCCCAAGTCAGGGAAGCCCCGCCCCCTAATCAGGGCTCAGCTTCTGTCCCAGCACAAAGCCCCTACACACACAGATACTACCAATACAAAACCAAACACACACACAAATACCTTCTCCTCCAACAGTAGTCCCACTCAAACTCCCCTGTTTACAGCTCTGTTTGCTAGCTCCTGTGCCGCTGCCTGACTGGCAGCTACCTTTATAGGACCCCTAGTCAGGGAAGCCCCGCCCCCTAATCAGGGCTCAGCTTCTCTCCCAGGACAAAGCGCCTACACATACAGATACCACCGATACAAAACCAAACACACACAAATACCTTCTCCTCCAAGTGAACTCCCACTCAGACTCCCCTGTTTACAGCTCTGTTTGCTAGCTCCTGTGCCGCTGCAGCTGTCTGTGCCGCTGCCTGACTGGCTGCTACCTTTATAGGACCCCTAGTCAGTGAAGCCCCGCCCCCTAATCAGGGCTCAGCTTCTGTCCAGCACAAAGCCCCTACACACACAGATACTACCAATACAAATCCAAACACACACAAATACCTTCTACTCCAACAGAACTCCCACTCAAACTCCCCTGTTTACAGGTCTGTTTGATAGCTCCTGTGCCGCTGCCTGACTGGCTGCAACCTTTATAGGACCCCTAGCCAGGGAAGCCCCGCCCCCTAATCCGGGCTCAGCTTCTCTCCCAGGACAAAGCCCCTACACATACAGATACCACCAATACAAAACCAAACACACACAAATACCTTCTCCTCCAACAGAACTCCCACTCAAACTCCCCTGTTTACAGCTCTGTTTGCGAGCTCCTGTGCCGCTGAAGCTGTCTGTGCCGCTGCCTGACTGGCTGATACCTTTATAGGACCCCTAGTCAGGGAAGCCCCGCCCCCTAATCAGGGCTCAGCTTCTCTCCCAGCACAAAGCCCATACACATACAGATACTAACAATACAAAACCAAACACACACAAATACCTTCTCCTCCAACAGAACTCCCACTCCAACTCCCCTGTTTACAGCTCTGTTTGCTAGCTCCTGTGCCGCTGCAGCTGTCTGTGCCGCTGCCTGACTGGCTGCTACCTTTATAGGACCCCTAGTCAGTGAAGCCCCGCCCCCTAATCAGGGCTCAGCTTCTCTCCCAGCACAAAGACCCTCCAAGCCTCTACCATACAGATACCACCAATACAAAACCAAACACACACAAATACCTTCTCCTCCAACAGAACTCCCACTCAAACTCCCCTGTTTACAGCTCTGTTTGCTAGCTCCTGTGCCGCTGCCTGACTGGCTGCTACCTTTATAGGACCCCTAGCCAGGGAAGCCCCGCCCCCTAATCAGGGCTCAGCTTCTCTCCCAGCACAAAGCCCCTACACACACAGATACTACCAATACAAAACCAAACACACACACAAATACCTTCTCCTCCAACAGTACTCCCACTCAAACTCCCCTGTTTACAGCTCTGTTTGCTAGCTCCTGTGCCGCTGCCTGACTGGCAGCTACCTTTATAGGACCCCTAGTCAGTGAAGCCCCGCCCCCTAATCAGGGCTCAGCTTCTGTCCCAGCACAAAGCCCCTCCAAGCCTCTACACATACAGGTACTACCAATACAAAACCAAACACACACACAAATACCTTCTCCTCCAACAGAACTCCCACTCAAACTCCCCTGTTTACAGCTCTGTTTGCTAGCTCCTGTGCCGCTGCAGCTGTCTGTGCCGCTGCCTGACTGGCTGCGACCTTTATAGGACCCCTAGTCAGTCAAGCCCCGCCCCCTACTCAAGGCTCAGCTTCTCTCCCAGCACAAAGCCCCTACACACACAGATACTACCAATACAAAACCAAACACACAAATACCTTCTACTCCAACAGTACTCCCACTCAAACTCCCCTGTTTACAGCTCTGTTTGCTAGCTCCTGTGCCGCTGCCTGACTGGCTGCTACCTTTAGAGGACCCCTAGTCAGGGAAGCCCCGCCCCCAAATCAGGGCTCAGCTTCTCTCCCAGCACAAAGCCCCTACACATACAGATACTAACAATACAAAACCAAACACACACAAATACCTTCTCCTCCAAAAGAACTCCCACTCAAACTCCACTGTTTACTGCTCTGTTTGCTAGCTCCTGTGCTGCTGCAGCTGTCTGTGCCGCTACCTGACTGGCTGCTACCTTTATAGGACCCCTAGGCAGTGAAGCCCCGCCCCCCAATCAGGGCTCAGCTTCTGTCTCAGCACAAAGCCCCTACACACACAGATACTACCAATACAAAACCAAACACACACAAATACCTTCTACTCCGACAATACTCCCACTCAAACTCCCCTGTTTACAGCTCTGTTTGATAGCTCCTGTGCCGCTGCCTGACTGTCTGCAACCTTTATAGGACCCCTAGTCAGGGAAGCCCCGCCCCCTAATCAGGGGTCAGCTTCTCTCCCAGCACAAAGCCCCTACACATACAGATACTACCAATACAAAACCAAACACACACAAATACCTTCTCCTCCAACAGAACTCCCACTCAAACTCCCCTGTTTACAGCTCTGTTTGCTAGCTCCTGTGCCGCTGCAGCTGTCTGTGCCGCTGCCTGACTGGCTGCTACCTTTATAGGACCCCTAGTCAGTGAAGCCCCGCCCCCTAATCAGGGCTCAGCTACTCTCCCAGCACAAAGCCCCTACACATACAGATACTAACAATACAAAACCAAACACACACAAATACCTTCTCCTCCCACTCAAACTCCCCGTTTACAGCTCTGCTTGCTAGCCCCTGTGCCGCTGCAGCTGTCTGTGCCGCTGCCTGACTGGCTGCTACCTTTATAGGACCCCTAGCCAGGGAAGCCCCGCCCCCTAATCAGGGCTCAGCTTCTCTCCCAGGACAAAGCCCCTACACATACAGATACCACCAATACAAAACCAAACACACACAAATACCTTCTCCTCCAACAGAACTCCCACTCAAACTCCCCTGTTTACAGCTCTGTTTGCTAGCTCCTGTGCCGCTGCAGCTGTCTGTGCCGCTGCCTGACTGGCTGATACCTTTCTAGGACCCCTAGTAAGTGAAGCCCCGCCCCCTAATCACGGCTCAGCTTCTCTTCCAGCACAAAGCCCCTTCACATACTGATACTACCAATACAAAACCAAACACACACGAATACCTTCTCCTCCAACAGAACTCCCACTCGAACTCCCCTGTTTACAGCTCTGTTTGCTTGCTCCTGTGCCGCTGCAGCTGTCTGTGCGGCTGCCTGACTGGCTGCTACCTTTATAGGACCCCTAGTCAGGGAAGCCCCGCCCCCTAATCAGGGCTCAGCTTCTGTCCCAGCACAAAGCCCCTACACATACAGATACTAACAATACAAAACCAAACACACACAAATACCTTCTCCTCCAACAGAACTCCCACTCAAACTCCCCTGTTTACATCTCTGTGTACTAGCTCCTGTGCCGCTGCCTGACTGGCTGCTACCTTTATAGGACCCCTAGTCAGGGAAGCCCCGCCCCCTAATCAGGGCTCAGCTTCTCTCCCAGCACAAAGCCCCTACACATACAGATACTAACAATACAAAACCAAACACACACAAATACCTTCTCCTCCAACAGAACTCCCACTCAAACTCCCCTGTTTACATCTCTGTGTACTAGCTCCTGTGCCGCTGCCTGACTGGCTGCTACCTTTATAGGACCCCTAGTCAGGAAAGCCCCGCCCCCTAATCAGGGCTCAGCTTCTGTCCCAGCACAAAGCCCCTACACATACAGATTCTAACAATACAAAACCAAACACACACAAATACCTTCTCCTCCAACAGAACTCTTATTCCAACTCCCCTGTTTAGAGCTCTGTTAGCTAGCTCCTGTGCCGCTGCAGCTGTCTGTGCCGCTGCCTGACTGGCTGATACCTTTCTAGGACCCCTAGTAAGTGAAGCCCCGCCCCCTAATCACGGCTCAGCTTCTCTCCCAGCACAAAGCCCCTTCACATACAGATACTAACAATACAAAACCAAACACACACAAATACCTTCTCCTCCAAAAGAACTCCCACTCAAACTCCCCTGTTTACAGCTCTGTTTGCTAGCTCCTGTGCTGTTGCAGCTGTCTGTGCGGCTACCTGACTGGCTGCTACCTTTATAGGACCCCTAGTCAGTGAAGCCCCGCCCCCCAATCAGGGCTCAGCTTCTGTCTCAGCACAAAGCCCCTTCACATACAGATACTAACAATACAAAACCAAACACACACAAATACCTTCTACTCCGACAGTACTCCCACTCAAACTCCCCTGTTTACAGCTCTGTTTGCTAGCTCCTGTGCCGCTGCAGCTGTCTGTGCCGCTGCCTGATTGGCTGCTACGTTTATAGGACCCCTAGTCAGGGAAGCCCCGCCCCCTAATCAGGGCTCAGCTTCTCACCCAGCACAAAGCCCCGACACATACAAATACCAATACAAAACCAAACACACACAAATACCTTCTCCTCCAACAGAACTCCCACTCAACCCCCCCTGTTTACAGCTCTGTTTGCTAGCTCCTGTGCCGCTGCAGCTGTCTGTGCCGCTGTCTGACTGGCTGCTACCTTTATAGGACCCCTAGTCAGTGAAGCCCCGCCCCCTAATCAGGGTTCAGCTTCTGTCCCAGCACAAAGCCCCTACACACACAGATACTACCAATACAAAACCAAACACACACAAATACCTTCTACTCCAACAGAACTCCCACTCAAACTCCCCTGTTTACAGCTCTGTTTGGTAGCTCCTGTGCCGCTGCCTGACTGGCTGCAACCTTATAAGACCCCTAGTCAGGGAAGCCCCGCCCACTAATCAGGGCTCAGCTTCTTTCCCAGCACAAAGCCCCTCCAAGCCTCTACACATACAGATACCACCAATACAAAACTAAACACACACACAAATACCTTTTCCTCCAACAGAACTCCCACTCAAACTCCCCTGTTTACAGTTCTGTTTGCTAGCTCCTGTGCCGCTGCAGCTGTCTGTGCCGCTGCCTGACTGGCTGCTACCTTTATAGGACCCCTAGTCAGTCAAGCCCCGCCCCCTAATCAGGGCTCAGTTTCTTTCCCAGCACAAAGCCCCTACACATACAGATACTACCAATACAAAACCAAACACACACAAATACCTTCTCCTCCAACAGAACTCCCACTCAAACTCCACTGTTTACAGCTCTGCTTGCTAGCCCCTGTGCCGCTGCAGCTGTCTGTGCCTCTGCCTGACTGGCTGCTACCTTTATAGGACCCCTAGTCAGGGAAGCCCCGCCCCCTAATCAGGGCTCAGCTTCTGTCCCAGCACAAAGCCCCTACACACACAGATACTACCAATACAAAACCAAACACACACACAAATACCTTCTCCTCCAAAAGAACTCCCACTCAAACTCCCCTGTTTACAGCTCTGTTTGCTAGCTCCTGTGCCGCTGCAGCTGTCTGTGCCGCTGTCTGACTGGCTGCTACCTTTATAGGACCCCTAGTCAGTGAAGCCCCGCCCCCTAATCAGGGTTCAGCTTCTCTCCCAGCACAAAGCCCCTACACACACAGATACTACCAATACAAAACCAAACACACACAAATACCTTCTACTCCAACAGAACTCCCACTCAAACTCCCCTGTTTACAGCTCTGTTTGATAGCTCCTGTGCCGCTGCCTGACTGGCTGCAACCTTATAAGACCCCTAGTCAGGGAAGCCCCGCCCACTAATCAGGGCTCAGCTTCTTTCCCAGCACAAAGCCCCTCCAAGCCTCTACACATACAGATACCACCAATACAAAACTAAACACACACACAAATACCTTTTCCTCCAACAGAACTCCCACTCAAACTCCCCTGTTTACGGCTCTGTTTGCTAGCTCCTGTGCCGCTGCAGCTGTCTGTGCCTCTGCCTGACTGGCTGCTACCTTTATAGGACCCCTAGTCAGGGAAGCCCCGCCCCCTAATCAGGGCTCAGCTTCTGTCCCAGCACAAAGCCCCTACACACACAGATACTACCAATACAAAACCAAACACACACACAAATACCTTCTCCTCCAACAGTACTCCCACTCAAACTCCCCTGTTTACAGCTCTGTTTGCTAGCTCCTGTGCCGCTGCCTGACTGGCTGCTACCTTTATAGGACCCCTAGTCAGGAAAGCCCCGCCCCTAATCAGGGCTCAGCTTCTCTCCCAGCACAAAGCCCCTACACATACAGATACTAACAATACAAAACCAAACACACACAAATACCTTCTCCTCCAAAAGAACTCCCACTCAAACTCCCCTGTTTACAGCTCTGTTTGTAGCTCCTGTGCCGCTGCCTGACTGGCTGCTCCCTTTATAGGACCCCTAGTCAGGGAAGCCCCGCCCCCTAATCAGGGCACAGCTTCTTTCCCAGCACAAAGCCCCTCCAAGCCTCTACACATACAGATACTACCAATACAAAACCAAACACACACGAATACCTTCTCCTCCAACAGAACTCCCACTCAAACCCGCCTGTTTACAGCTCTGTTTGCTAGCTCCTGTGCCGCTGCAGCTGTCTGTGCCGCTGCCTGACTGGCTGCGACCTTTATAGGACCCCTAGTCAGTGAAGCCCCGCCCCCTAATCAGGGTTCAGCTTCTCTCCCAGCACAAAGCCCCTACACACACAGATACTACCAATACAAAACCAAACACACACAAATACCTTCTCCTCCCACTCAAACTCCCCTGTTTACAGGTCTGTTTGATAGCTCCTGTGCCGCTGCCTGACTGGCTGCAACCTTATAGGACCCCTAGTCAGGGAAGCCCCGCCCACTAATCAGGGCTCAACTTCTTTCCCAGCACAAAGCCCCTCCAAGCCCCTACACATACAGATACTAACAATACAAAACCAAACACACACGAATACCTTCTCCTCCAACAGAACTCCCACTCGAACTCCCCTGTTTACAGCTCTGTTTGCTAGCTCCTGTGCCGCTGCCTGACTGGCTGCTACCTTTATAGGACCCCTAGTCAGGGAAGCCCCGCCCCCTAATCAGGGCTCAGCTTCTCTCCCAGCACAAAGCCCCTACACATACAGATACTAACAATACAAAACCAAACACACACAAATACCTTCTCCTCCAACAGAACTCCCACTCAAACTCCCCTGTTTACAGCTCTGTTTGCTAGCTCCTGTGCCGCTGCAGCTGTCTGTGCCGCTGCCTGACTGGCTGCTACCTTTCTAGGACCCCTAGTAAGTGAAGCCCCGCCCCCTAATCACGGCTCAGCTTCTCTCCCAGCACAAAGCCCCTTCACATACAGATACTAACAATACAAAACCACACACACACAAATACCTTCTCCTCCAAAAGAACTCTCACTCAAACTCCCCTGTTTACAGCTCTGTTTGCTAGCTCCTGTGCTGCTGCAGCTGTCTGTGCCGCTACCTGACTGGCTGCTACCTTTATAGGACCCCTAGTCAGTGAAGCCCCGCCCCCCAATCAGGGCTCAGCTTCTGTCTCAGCACAAAGCCCCTACAGACACAGATACTACCAATACAAAACCAAACACACACAAATACCTTCTCCTCCAACAGAACTCCCACTCAAACTCCCCTGTTTACAGCTCTGTTTGCTAGCTCCTGTGCCGCTGCAGCTGTCTGTGCCGCTGCCTGACTGGCTGCTACCTTTATAGGACCCCTAGTCAGTGAAGCCCCGCCCCCTAATCAGGGCTCAGCTACTCTCCCAGCACAAAGCCCCTACACATACAGATACTAACAATACAAAACCAAACACACACGAATACCTTCTCCTCCAACAGAACTCCCACTCGAACTCCCCTGTTTACAGCTCTGTTTGTAGCTCCTGTGCCGCTGCCTGACTGGCTGCTCCCTTTATAGGACCCCTAGTCAGGGAAACCCCGCCCCCTAATCAGGGCACAGCTTCTTTCCCAGCACAAAGCCCCTCCAAGCCTCTACACATACAGATACTACCAATACAAAACCAAACACACACGAATACCTTCTCCTCCAACAGAACTCCCACTCAAACCCGCCTGTTTACAGCTCTGTTTGCTAGCTCCTGTGCCACTGCAGCTGTCTGTGCCGCTGTCTGACTGGCTGCTACCTTTATAGGACCCCTAGTCAGTGAAGCCCCGCCCCCTAATCAGGGCTCAGCTACTCTCCCAGCACAAAGCCCCTACACATACAGATACTACCAATACAAAACCAAACACACACAAATACCTTCTACTCCAACAGAACTCCCACTCAAACTCCCCTGTTTACAGCTCTGTTTGATAGCTCCTGTGCCGCTGCCTGACTGGCTGCAACCTTATAAGACCCCTAGTCAGGGAAGCCCCGCCCACTAATCAGGGCTCAGCTTCTTTCCCAGCACAAAGCCCCTCCAAGCCTCTACACATACAGATACCACCAATAGAAAACCAAACACACACACAAATACCTTTTCCTCCAACAGAACTCCCACTCAAACTCCCCTGTTTACAGCTCTGCTTGCTAGCCCCTGTGTCGCTGCAGCTGTCTGTGCCGCTGCCTGACTGGCTGCTACCTTTATAGGACCCCTAGTCAGCCAGCACAAAGCCCCTACACACACAGATACTACCAATACAAAACCAAACACACACACAAACACCTTCTCCTCCAACAGTACTCCCACTCAAACTCCCCTGTTTACAGCTCTGTTTGCTTGCTCCTGTGCCGCTGCAGCTGTCTGTGCGGCTGCCTGACTGGCTGCTACCTTTATAGGACCCCTAGTCAGGGAAGCCCCGCCCCCTAATCAGGGCTCAGCTTCTCTCCCAGCACAAAGCCCCTACACATACAGATACTAACAATACAAAACCAAACACACACAAATACCTTCTCCTCCAACAGAACTCCCACTCAAACTCCCCTGTTTACAGCTCTGTTTGCTTGCTCCTGTGCCGCTGCAGCTGTCTGTGCGGCTGCCTGACTGGCTGCTACCTTTATAGGACCCCTAGTCAGGGAAGCCCGCCCACTAATCAGGGCTCAGCTTCTCTCCCAGCACAAAGCCCCTCCAAGCCTCTACACATACAGGTACTACCAATACAAAACCAAACACACACAAATACCTTCTCCTCCAACAGAACTCCCACTCAAACTCCCCTGTTTACAGCTCTGTTTGCTAGCTCCTGTGCCGCTGCCTGACTGGCTGCTACCTTTATAGGACCCCTAGTCAGGGAAGCCCCGCCCCCTAATCAGGGCTCAGCTTCTCTCCCAGCACAAAGCCCCTACACATACAGATACTAACAATACAAAACCAAACACACACAAATACCTTCTCCTCCAACAGAACTCCCACTCAAACTCCCCTGTTTACATCTCTGTGTGCTAGCTCCTGTGCCGCTGCCTGACTGGCTGCTACCTTTATAGAACCCCTAGTCAGGAAAGCCCCGCCCCCTAATCAGGGCTCAGCTTCTGTCCCAGCACAAAGCCCCTACACATACAGATACTAACAATACAAAACCAAACACACACAAATACCTTCTCCTCCAACAGAACTCTCATTCCAACTCCCCTGTTTAGAGCTCTGTTTGCTAGCTCCTGTGCCGCTGCAGCTGTCTGTGCCGCTGCCTGACTGGCTGATACCTTTCTAGGACCCCTAGTAAGTGAAGCCCCGCCCCCTAATCACGGCTCAGCTTCTCTCCCAGCACAAAGCCCCTTCACATACAGATGCTAACAATACAAAACCAAACACACACAAATACCTTCTCCTCCAAAAGAACTCCCACTCAAACTCCCCTGTTTACAGCTCTGTTTGCTAGCTCCTGTGCCGCTGCAGCTGTCTGTGCCGCTGCCTGACTGGCTGCTACCTTTATAGGACCCCTAGTCAGTCAAGCCCCGCCCCCTAATCAGGGCTCAGTTTCTCTCCCAGCACAAAGCCCCTACACATACAGATACTACCAATACAAAACCAAAAACACTCAAATACCTTCTCCTCCAACAGAACTCCCACTCAAACTCCACTGTTTACAGCTCTGTTTGCTAGCTCCTGTGCCGCTGCAGCTGTCTGTGCCGCTGCCTGACTGGCTGCTACCTTTATAGGACCCCTAGTCAGGGAAGACCCGCCCCCTAAGCAGGGCTCAGCTTCTGTCCCAGCACAAAGCCCCTACACACACAGATACTACCAATACAAAACCAAACACACACACAAATACCTTCTCCTCCAACAGTACTCGCACTCAAACTCCCCTGTTTACAGCTCTGTTTGATAGCTCCTGTGCCGCTGCCTGACTGGCTGCAACCTTTATAGGACCCCTAGCCAGGGAAGCCCCGCCCCCTAATCAGCGCTCAGCTTCTCTCCCAGGACAAAGCCCCTACACATACAGATACCACCAATACAAAACCAAACACACACAAATACCTTCTCCTCCAACAGAACTCCCACTCAAACTCCCCTGTTTACAGCTCTGTTTGCTAGCTCCTGTGCCGCTGCAGCTGTCTGTGCCGCTGCCTGACTGGCTGCTACCTTTATAGGACCCCTAGTCAGGGAAGACCCGCCCCCTAAGCAGGGCTCAGCTTCTGTCCCAGCACAAAGCCCCTACACACACAGATACTACCAATACAAAACCAAACACACACACAAATACCTTCTCCTCCAACAGTACTCGCACTCAAACTCCCCTGTTTACAGCTCTGTTTGATAGCTCCTGTGCCGCTGCCTGACTGGCTGCAACCTTTATAGGACCCCTAGCCAGGGAAGCCCCGCCCCCTAATCAGCGCTCAGCTTCTCTCCCAGGACAAAGCCCCTACACATACAGATACCACCAATACAAAACCAAACACACACAAATACCTTCTCCTCCAACAGAACTCCCACTCAAACTCCCCTGTTTACAGCTCTGTTTGCTAGCTCCTGTGCCGCTGCAGCTGTCTGTGCCGCTGCCTGACTGGCTGATACCTTTATAGGACCCCTAAGTCAGGGAAGCCCCGCCCCCTAATCAGGGCTCAGCTTCTCTCCCAGCACAAAGCCCATACACATACAGATACTAACAATACAAAACCAAACACACACAAATACCTCCTCCTCCAACAGAACTCCCACTCCAACTCCCCTGTTTACACCTCTGTTTGCTAGCTCCTGTGCCGCTGCAGCTGTCTGTGCGGCTGCCTGACTGGCTGCTACCTTTATAGGACCCCTAGTCAGGGAAGCCCCGCCCACTAATCAGGGCTCAGCTTCTCTCCCAGCACAAAGCCCCTCCAAGCCTCTACACATACAGATACTACCAATACAAAACCAAATACACACAAATACCTTCTCCTCCAAGAGAACTCCCACTCAGACTCCCCTGTTTACAGCTCTGTTTGCTAGCTCCTGTGCCGCTGCAGCTGTCTGTGCCGCTGCCTGACTGGCTGCTACCTTTATAGGACCCCTAGTCAGTGAAGCCCCGCCCCCTAATCAGGGCTCAGCTTCTGTCCCAGCACAAAGCCCCTACACACACAGATACTACCAATACAAATCCAAACACACACAAATACCTTCTACTCCAACAGAACTCCCACTCAAACTCCCCTGTTTACAGCTCTGTTTGATAGCTCCTGTGCCGCTGCCTGACTGGCTGATACCTTTATAGGACCCCTAGTCAGGGAAGCCCCGCCCCCTAATCAGGGCTCAGCTTCTCTCCCAGCACAAAGCCCATACACATACAGATACTAACAATGCAAAACCAAACACACACAAATACCTTCTCCTCCAACAGAACTCCCACTCCAACTCCCCTGTTTACAGCTCTGTTTGCTAGCTCCTGTGCCGCTGCAGCTGTCTGTGCCGCTGCCTGACTGGCTGCTACCTTTATAGGACCCCTAGTCAGTGAAGCCCGGCCCCCTAATCAGCGCTCAGCTTCCCTCCCAGCAAAAAGACCCTCCAAGCCTCTACCATACAGATACCACCAATACAAAACCAAACACACACAAATACCTTCTCCTCCAACAGAACTCCCACTCAAACTCCCCTGTTTACAGCTCTGTTTGCTAGCTCCTGTGCCGCTGCCTGACTGGCTGCTACCTTTATAGGACCCCTACCCAGGGAAGCCCCGCCCCCTAATCAGGGCTCAGCTTCTCTCCCAGGACAAAGCCCCTACACATACAGATACCACCAATACAAAACCAAACACACACAAATACCTTCTCCTCCAACGGAACTCCCACTCAAACTCCCCTGTTTACAGCTCTGTTTGCTAGCTCCTGTGCCGCTGCAGCTGTCTGTGCCGCTGCCTGACTGGCTGATACCTTTCTAGGACCCCTAGTAAGTGAAGCCCCGCCCCCTAATCACGGCTCAGCTTCTCTCCCAGCACAAAGCCCCTTCACATACAGATACTACCAATACAAAACCAAACACACACGAATACCTTCTCCTCCAACAGAACTCCCACTCGAACTCCCCTGTTTACAGCTCTGTTTGTAGCTCCTGTGCCGCTGCCTGACTGGCTGCTACCTTTATAGGACCCCTAGTCAGGGAAGCCCCGCCCCCTAATCAGGGCTCAGCTTCTTTCCCAGCACAAAGCCCCTCCAAGCCTCTACACATACAGATACTACCAATACAAAACCAAACACACACACGAATACCTTCTCCTCCAACAGAACTCCCACTCGAACACCCCTGTTTACTGCTCTGTTTGCTAGCTCCTGTGCTGCTGCAGCTGTCTGTGCCGCTACCTGACTGGCTGCTACCTTTATAGGACCCCTAGTCAGTGAAGCCCCGCCCCCCAATCAGGGCTCAGCTTCTGTCTCAGCACAAAGCCCCTACACACACAGATACTACCAATACAAAACCAAACACACACAAATACCTTCTACTCCGACAGTACTCCCACTCGAACTCCCCTGTTTACAGCTCTGTTTGATAGCTCCTGTGCCGCTGCCTGACTGTCTGCAACCTTTATAGGACCCCTAGTCAGGGAAGCCCCGCCCCCTAATCAGGGCTCAGCTTCTCTCCCAGCACAAAGCCCCTACACATACAGATACCACCAATACAAAACCAAACACACAAATACCTTCTCCTCCAACAGAACTCCCACTCAAACTCCCCTGTTTACAGCTCTGTTTGCTAGCTCCTGTGCCGCTGCAGCTGTCTGTGCCGCTGCCTGATTGCCTGCTACGTTTATAGGACCCCTAGTCAGGGAAGCCCCGCCCCCTCATCAGGGCTCAGCTTCTCACCCAGCACAAAGCCCCGACACATACAAATAATACGAATACAAAACCAAACACACACAAATACCTTCTCCTCCAACAGAACTCCCACTCAAACCCCCCTGTTTACAGCTCTGTTTGCTAGCTCCTGTGCCGCTGCAGCTGTCTGTGCCGCTGCCTGACTGGCTGATACCTTTATAGGACCCCTAGTCAGTGAAGCCCCGCCCCCTAATCAGGGCTCAGCTTCTCTCCCAGCACAAAGCCCCTACACGTACAGATACTACCAATACAAATCCAAACACACAAATACCTTCTCCTCCAACAGAACTCCCACTCAAACTCCCCTGTTTACAGCTCTGTTTGCTAGCTCCTGTGCCGCTGCCTGGCTGGCTGCTTCCTTTATAGGACCCCTAGTCAGGGAAGCCCCGCCCCCTAATCAGGGCTCAGCTTCTCTCCCAGCACAAAGCCTCTACACATACAAATACTACCAATACAAATCCAAACACACAAATACCTTCTCCTCCAACAGAACTCCCACTCAAACTCCCCTGTTTACATCTCTGTGTGCTAGCTCCTGTGCCGCTGCCTGACTGGCTGCTACCTTTATAGGACCCCTAGTCAGGGAAGCCCCGCCCCCTAATCAGGGCTCAGCTTCTCTCCCAGCACAAAGCCTCTACACATACAGATACTATCAATACAAAACCAAACACACACAAATACCTTCTTCTCCAACAGAACTCTCACTCCAACTCCCCTGTTTACAGCTCTGTTTGCTAGCTCCTGTGCCGCTGCAGCTGTCTGTGCCGCTACCTGACTGGCTGCTACCTTTATAGGACCCCTAGTCAGTGAAGCCCCGCCCCCCAATCAGGGCTCAGCTTCTGTCTCAGCACAAAGACCCTACACACACAGATACTACCAATACAAAACCAAACACACACAAATACCTTCTACTCCGACAGTACTCGCACTCAAACTCCCCTGTTTACAGCTCTGTTTGATAGCTCCTGTGCCGCTGCCTGACTGGCTGCAACCTTTATAGGACCCCTAGTCAGGGAAGCCCCGCCCCCTAATCAGGGCTCAGCTTCTCTCCCAGCACAAAGCCCCTACACATACAGATACCACCAATACAAAACCAAACACACACAAATACCTTCTCCTCCAACAGAACTCCCACTCAAACTCCCCTGTTTACAGCTCTGTTGGCTAGCTCCTGTGCCGCTGCAGCTGTCTGTGCCGCTGCCTGACTGGCTGATACCTTTCTAGGACCCCTAGTAAGTGAAGACCCGCCGCCTAATCACGGCTCAGCTTCTCTCCCAGCACAAAGCCCCTTCACATACAGATACTACCAATACAAAACCAAACACACACGAATACCTTCTCCTCCAACAGAACTCCCACTCGAACTCCCCTGTTTACAGCTCTGTTTGTAGCTCCTGTGCCGCTGCCTGACTGGCTGCTACCTTTATAGGACCCCTAGTCAGGGAAGCCCCGCCCCCTAATCAGGGCTCAGCTTCTTTCCCAGCACAAAGCCCCTCCAAGCCTCTACACATACAGATACTACCAATACAAAGCCAAACACACACACAAATACCTTCTCCTCCAAAAGAACTCCCACTCAAACTCCCCTGTTTACTGCTCTGTTTGCTAGCTCCTGTGCTGCTGCAGCTGTCTGTGCCGCTACCTGACTGGCTGCTACCTTTATAGGACCCCTAGTCAGTGAAGCCCCGCCCCCCAATCAGGGCTCAGCTTCTGTCTCAGCACAAAGCCCCTACACACACAGATACTACTAATACAAAACCAAACACACACAAATACCTTCTACTCCGACAGTACTCCCACTCAAACTCCCCTGTTTACATCTCTGTGTGCTAGCTCCTGTGCCGCTGCCTGACTGGCTGCTACCTTTATAGGACCCCTAGTCAGGGAAGCCTCGCCCCCTAATCAGGGCTCAGCTTCTCTCCCAGCACAAAGCCTCTACACATACAAATACTACCAATACAAATCCAAACACACACAAATACCTTCTCCTCCAACAGAACTCTCACTCCAACTCCCCTGTTTACAGCTCTGTTTGCTAGCTCCTGTGCCGCTGCAGCTGTCTGTGCCGCTGCCTGACTGGCTGCTACCTTTATAGGACCCCTAGTCAGTGAAGCCCCGCCCCCCAATCAGGGCTCAGCTTCTGTCTCAGCACAAAGCCCCTACACACACAGATACTACCAATACAAAACCAAACACACACAAATACCTTCTACTCCGACAGTACTCCCACTCAAACTCCCCTGTTTACAGCTCTGTTTGATAGCTCCTGTGCCGCTGCCTGACTGGCTGCAACCTTTATAGGACCCCTAGTCAGGTAAGCCCCGCCCCCTAATCAGGGCTCAGCTTCTCTCCCAGCACAAAGCCCCTACACATACAGATACCACCAATACAAAACCAAACACACACAAATACCTTCCCCTCCAAAAGAACTCCCACTCAAACTCCCCTGTTTACAGCTCTGTTTGCTAGCTCCTGTGCCGCTGCAGCTGTCTGTGCCGCTGCCTGATTGGCTGCTACGTTTATAGGACCCCTAGTCAGGGAAGCCCCGACCCCTAATCAGGGCTCAGCTTCTCACCGAGCACAAAGCCCCGACACATACAAATACCAATACAAAACCAAACACACACAAATACCTTCTCCTCCAACAGAACTCCCACTCAAACCCCCCTGTTTACAGCTCTGTTTGCTAGCTCCTCTGCCGCTGCAGCTGTCTGTGCCGCTGCCTGACTGGCTGCTACCTTTATAGGACCCCTAGTCAGTCAAGCCCCGCCCCCTAATCAGGGGTCAGCTTCTCTCCCAGCACAAAGCCCCTACACACACACATACTACCAAAACAAAAGCAAACACACACAAAAACCTTCTACTCCAACAGTACTCCCACTCAAACTCCCCTGTTTACAGCTCTGTTTGATAGCTCCTGTGCCGCTGCCTGACTGGCTGCAACCTTATAGGACCCCTAGTCAGGGAAGCCCCGCCCACTAATCAGGGCTCAGCTTCTTTCCCAGCACAAAGCCCCTCCAAGCCTCTACACATACAGATACCACCGATACAAATCCAAACACACACACAAATACGTTTTCCTCCAACAGAACTCCCACTCAAACTCCCCTGTTTACAGCTCTGTTTGCTAGCTCCTGTGCCGCTGCCTGACTGGCTGCAACCTTATAGGACCCCTAGTCAGGGAAGCCCCGCCCCCCAATGAGGGCTCAGCTTCTGTCTCAGCACAAAGCCCCTACACACACAGATACTACCAATACAAAACCAAACACACACAAATACCTTCTCCTCCAACAGAACTCCCACTCAAATCCCCCTGTTTACAGCTCTGTTTGCTAGCTCCTGTGCCGCTGCAGCTGTCTGTGCCGCTGCCTGATTGGCTGCTACCTTAATAGGACCCCTAGTCAGTGAAGCCCCGCCCCCTAATCAGGGCTCAGCTTCTCTCCCAGCACAAAGCCCCTCCAAGCCTCTACACATACAGATACCACCAATACAAAACCAAACACACACACAAATACCTTTTCCTCCAACAGAACTCCCACTCAAACTCCGCTGTTTACAGCTCTGTTTGCTAGCTCCTGTGCTGCTGCCTGACTGGCTGCTACCTTTATAGGACCCCTAGTCAGGGAAGCCCCGCCCCCTAATCAGGGCTCAGCTTCTCTCCCAACACAAAGCCCCTACACATACAGATACTAACAATACAAAACCAAACACACACAAATACCTTCTCCTCCAACAGAACTCCCACTCAAACTCCCCTGTTTACAGCTCTGTTTGCTAGCTCCTGTGCCGCTGCAGCTGTCTGTGCCGCTGCCTGACTGGCTGATACCTTTATAGGACCCCTAGTCAGTGAAGCCCCGCCCCCTAATCAGGGCTCAGCTTCTGTCCCAGCACAAAGCCCCTACACACACAGATACTACCAATACAAAACCAAACACACACAGATACCTTCTACTCCAACAGAACTCCCACTCAAACTCCCCTGTTTACAGCTCTGTTTGCTAGCTCCTGTGCCGCTGCAGCTGTCTGTGCCGCTGCCTGACTGGTTGCTACCTTTATAAGACCCCTCGTCAGTGAAGCCCCGCCCCCTAATCACGGCTCAGCTTCTCTCCCAGCACAAAGCCCCTACACATACAGATACTACCAATACAAAACAAAACACACCAAATACCTTCTCCTCCAACAGAACTCCCACTCAAACTCCCCTGTTTACAGCTCTGTTTGCTAGCCCCTGTGGGGCTGCCTGACTGGCTGCTACCTTTATAGAACCCCTAGTGAGGGAAGCCCCGACCACTAATCAGGGCTCAGCTTCTCTCCCAGGACAAAGCCCCTGCACATACAGATACCACCAATACAAAACCAAACACACACAAGTACCTTCTCCTCCAACAGAACTCCCACTCAAACTCCCCTGTTTACAGCTCTGTTTGCTAGCTCCTGTGCCGCTGCCTGACTGGCTGCTACCTTTACAGGACCCCTACCCAGGGAAGCCCCGCCCCCTAATCAGGGCTCAGCTTCATTCCCAGGACAAGCCCCTACACATACAGATACCACCAATACAAAACCAAGCACACACAAATACCTTCTCCTCCAAAAGAACTCCCACTCAAACTCCCCTGTTTACAGCTCTGTTTGCTAGCTCCTGTGCCGCTGCAGCTGTCTGTGCCGCTGCCTGACTGGCTGATATCTTTTTTGGACACCTAGTCAGTGAAGCCCCGCCCCCTAATCAGGGCTCATCTTCTGTCCCAGCACAAAGCCCCTACACATACAGATACTACCAATACAAAACCAAACACACACAAATACCTTCTACTCCAACAGAACTCCCACTCAAACTCCCCTGTTTACAGCTCTGTTTGCTAGCTCCTGTGCCGCTGCAGCTGTCTGTGCCGCTACCTGACTGGCTGCTACCTTTATAGGACCCCTAGTCAGTGAGGCTCCGCCCCCTAATCAGGGCTCATCTTCTGTCCCAGCACAAAGCCCCTACACATACAGATACCACCAATACAAAACCAAACACACACAAATACCTTCTCCTCCAACAGAACTCCCACTCAAACTCCCCTGTTTACAGCTCTCTTTGATAGCTCCTGTGCCGCTGCCTGACTGGCTGCATGCTTTATAGGACCCCTAGTCAGGGAAGCCCCGCCCACTAATCAGGGCTCAGCTTGTCTCCCAGCACAAAGCCCCTCCAAGCCTCCACACATACAGATACGACCAATACAAAACCAAACACACACACAAATACCTTTTCCTCCAACAGAACTCCCACTCAAAGTCCCCTGTTTACAGCTCTGTCTGCTAACTCCTGTGCCGCTGCAGCTGTCTGTGCCGCTACTTGACTGGCTGCTACCTTTATAGGACCCCTAGTCAGTGAGGCCCCGCCCCCTAATCAGGGCTCATCTTTTGTCCCAGCACAAAGCCCCTACACATACAGATACTACCAATACAAAACCAAACACACAAATACCTTCTACTCCAACAGAACTCCCACTCAAACTCCCCTGTTTACAGCTCTGTTTGCTAGCTCCTGTGCCGCTGCCTGACTGTCTGCAAGCTTTATAGGACCCCTACCCAGGGAAGCCCCGCCCCCTAATCACGGCTCAGCTTCTCTCCCAACACAAAGCCCCTACCCATACAGATACCACCAATACAAAACCAAACACACACAAATACCTTCTCCTCCAAAAGAACTCCCACTCAAACTCCCCTGTTTACAGCTCTGTTTGCTAGCTCCTGTGCCGCTGCAGCTGTCTGTGCCGCTGCCTGACTGGCTGATATCTTTTTTGGACCCCTAGTCAGTGAAGCCCCGCCCCCTAATCAGGGCTCATCTTCTGTCCCAGCACAAAGCATCTACACATACAGATACCACCAATACAAAACCAAACACACACAAATACCTTCTCCTCCAACAGAACTCCCACTCAAACTCCCCTGTTTACAGATCTCTTTGATAGCTCTTGTGCCGCTGCCTGACCGGCTGCAAGCTTTATAGGACCCCTAGTCAGGGAAGCCCCGCCCCCTAATCAGGGCTCAGCTTCTCTCCCAGCACAAAGCCTCTACACATTCAGATACTACCCATACAAAACCAAACACACACAAATACCTTCTACTCCAACAGAACTCCCACTCAAACTCCCCTGTTTACAGCTCTGTTTGATAGCTCCTGTGCCGCTGCCTGACTGGCTGCAAGCTTTATAGGACCCCTAGTCAGGGAAGCCCCGCCCCCTAATCAGGGCTCAGCTTCTCTCCCAACACAAAGCCCCTACACATACAGATACCACCTATACAAAACCAAACACACACACAAATACCTTCTACTCCAACAGAACTCCCACTCAAACTCCCCTGTTTACAGCTCTGTTTACTCGCTCCTGTGCCGCTGCCTGACTGGCTGCAAGCTTTATAGGACCCCTAGTCAGGGAAGCCCCGCCCCCTAATCAGGGCTCAGCTTCTCTCCCAGCACAAAGCCCCTACACATACAAATACTACCAGTACAAAACCAAACACACACAAATACCTTCTACTCCAACAGAACTCCCACTCAAACTCCCCTCTTTACATCTCTGTTTGCTAGCTCCTGTGCCGCTGCCTGACTGGCTGCTACCTTTAAAGGACCCCTACCCAGGGAAGCCCCGCCCCCTAATCAGGGCTCAGCTTCTCTCCCAGGACAAAGCCCCTACACACACAGATACTACCAATACAAAACCAAACACACACAAATAGCTTCTACTCCAACAGAACTCCCACTCAAACTCCCCTGTTTACAGCTCTGTTTGCTAGCTCCTGTGCCGCTGCCTGACTGGCTGCTACCTTTATAGGACCCCTACCCAGGGAAGCCCCGCCCCCTAATCAGGGCTCAGCTTCTCTCCCAGGACAAAGCCCCTACACATACAGATACCACCAATACAAAACCAAACACACACAAATACCTTCTCCTCCAAAAGAACTCCCACTCAAACTCCCCTGTTTACAGCTCTGTTTGCTAGCTCCTGTGCCGCTCCAGCTGTCTGTGCCGCTGCCTGACTGGCTGATATCTTTTTTGGACCCCTTGTCAGTGAAGCCCCGCCCCTAATCAGGGCTCATCTTCTGTCCCAGCACAAAGCCCCTACACATACAGATACTACCAATACAAAACCAAACACACACAAATACCTTCTACTCCAACAGAACTCCAACTCAAACTCCCCTGTTTACAGCTCTGTTTGCTAGCTCCTATGCCGCTGCCTGACTGGCTGCAAGCTTTATAGGACCCCTAGTCAGGGAAGCCCCGACCACTAATCAGGGCTCAGCTTCTCTCCCAGCACAAAGGCCCTCAAAGCCTCTACACATACACATACCACGAATACAAAACCAAACACACACAAATACCTTCTCCTTCAACAGAACTCCCACTCAAACTCCCCTGTTTACAGCTCTGTTTGCTAGCTCCTGTGCCGCTGCAGCTGTCTGTGCCGCTGCCTGACTGGCTGATATCTTTTTTGGACCCCTTGTCAGTGAAGCCCCGCCCCCTAATCAGGGCTCATCTTCTGTCCCAGCACAAAGCCCCTACACATACAGATACTACCAATACAAAACCAAACACACACAAATACCTTTTCCTCCAAGAGAACTCCCACTCAAACTCCCCTGTTTACAGCTCTGTTTGATAGCGCCTGTGCCGCTGCCTGACTGGCTGCAAGCTTTATAGGACCCCTAGTCAGGGAAGCCCCGCCCCCTAATCAGGGCTCAGCTTCTCTCCCAACACAAAGCCCCTACACATACAGATACCACCTATACAAAACCAAACACACACAAGTACCTTCTCCTCCAACAGAACCCCCACTCATACTCCCCTGTTTACAGCTCTGTTTGCTAGCTCCTGTGCCGCTGCCTGACTGGCTGCAACCTTTATAGGACCCCTAGTCAAGGAAGCCCCGCCCCCTAATCAGGGCTCAGCTTCTCTCCCAGCACAAAGCCCCTACACATACAGATACTACCAATACAAAACCAAACACCCACAAATACCTTCTCCTCCAACAGAACTCCCACTCAAACTACCCTGTTTACAGCTCTGTTTCCTAGCTCCTGTGCCGCTTCCTGACTGGCTGCTACCTTTATAGGACCCCTAGTCAGGGAAGCCCCGCCCCCTAATCAGGGCTCAGCTTCTCTCCCAGCACAAAGCCCCTGCACATACAGATACTACAAATACAAAACCAAACATCCACAAATACCTTCTCCTCCAAAGGAACTCCCACTCAAACTCCCCTGTTTACAGCTCTGTTTGCTAGCTCCTGTGCCGCTGCAGCTGTCTGTGCCGCTGCCTGACTGGCTGATATCTTTTTTGGACCCCTAGTCAGTGAAGCCCCGCCCCCTAATCAGGGCTCATCTTCTGTCCCAGCACAAAGCCCCTACACATACAGATACTACCAATACAAAACCAAACACACACGAATACATTCTACTCCAACAGAACTCCAACTCAAACTCCCCTGTTTACAGCTCTGTTTGATAGCTCCTGTGCCGCTGCCTGACTGGCTGCAACCTTTATAGGACCCCTAGTCAAGGAAGCCCCGCCCCCTAATCAGGGCTCAGCTTCTCTCCCAGCACAAAGCCCCTACACATACAGATACTACCAATACAAAACCAAACACCCACAAATACCTTCTCCTCCAACAGAACTCCCACTCAAACTACCCTGTTTACAGCTCTGTTTCCTAGCTCCTGTGCCGCTTCCTGACTGGCTGCTACCTTTATAGGACCCCTAGTCAGGGAAGCCCCGCCCCCTAATCAGGGCTCAGCTTCTCTCCCAGCACAAAGCCCCTGCACATACAGATACTACAAATACAAAACCAAACATCCACAAATACCTTCTCCTCCAAAGGAACTCCCACTCAAACTCCCCTGTTTACAGCTCTGTTTGCTAGCTCCTGTGCCGCTGCAGCTGTCTGTGCCGCTGCCTGACTGGCTGATATCTTTTTTGGACCCCTAGTCAGTGAAGCCCCGCCCCCTAATCAGGGCTCATCTTCTGTCCCAGCACAAAGCCCCTACACATACAGATACTACCAATACAAAACCAAACACACACGAATACATTCTACTCCAACAGAACTCCAACTCAAACTCCCCTGTTTACAGCTCTGTTTGATAGCTCCTGTGCCACTGCCTGACTGGCTGCAAGCTTTATAGGACCCCTAGTCAGGGAAGCCCCGCCCCCTAATCAGGGCTCAGCTTCTCTCCCAGCACAAAGCCCCTGCACATACAGATACTACCAATTCAAAACCAAACACCCACAAATACCTTCTCCTCCAAAAGAACTCCCACTCAAACTCCCCTGTTTACAGCTCTGTTTCCTAGCTCCTGTGAAGCTGCAGCTGTCTGTGCCGCTGCCTGACTGGCTGATACCTTTTTTGGACCCCTAGTCAGTGAAGCCCCGCCCCCTAATCACGGCTCAGCTTCTCTCCCAGCACAAAGCCCCTACACATACAGATACTACCAATACAAAACCAAACACACACACAAATACCTTCTCCTCCAACAGAACTCCCACTCAAACTCCCCTGTTTACAGCTCTGTTTGCTAGCTCCTGTGCCGCTGCCTGACTGGCTGCTACCTTTATAGGACCCCTACCCAGGGAAGCCCCGCCCCCTAATCAGGGCTCAGCTTCTCTCCCAGGACAAAGCCCCTACACATACAGATACCACCAATACAAAACCAAACACACACACAAATACCTTCTCCTCCAACAGAACTCCCACTCAAACTCCCCTGTTTGCTAGCTCCTGTGCCACTGCCTGACTGGCTGCAAGCTTTATAGGACCCCTAGTCAGGGAAGCCCCGACCACTAATCAGGGCTCAGCTTCTCTCCCAGCACAAAGCCCCTCCAAGCCTCTACACATACAGATACCACCAATACAAAACCAA
This sequence comes from Lepidochelys olivacea, assembly GCF_965140295.1. NCBI lineage: Eukaryota > Metazoa > Chordata > Testudines > Cheloniidae > Lepidochelys > Lepidochelys olivacea. The sequence goes on from NC_140428.1 coordinate 5,145,212, forward strand.
ACACACACACAAATACCTTTTCCTCCAACAGAACTCCCACTCAAACTCCCCTGTTTACAGCTCTGTTTCCTAGCTCCTGTGCCGCTGCAGCTGTCTGTGCCGCTGCCTGACTGGCTGATACCTTTTTTGGACCCCTAGTCAGTGAAGCCCCGCCCCCTAATCACGGCTCAGATTCTCTCCCAGCACAAAGCCCCTACACATACAGATACTACCAATACAAAACCAAACACACACAAATAGCTTCTCCTCCAACAGAACTCCCACTCAAACTCCCCTGTTTACAGCTCTGTTTGATAGCTCCTGTGCCGCTGCCTGACTGGCTGCAAGCTTTATAGGACACCTAGTCAGGGAAGCCCCGCCCCCTAATCAGGGCTCAGCTTCTCTCCCAGCACAAAGCCCCTACACATACAGATACTAACAATACAAAACCAAACACACACACAAGTACCTTCTCCTCCAACAGAACTCCCACTCAAACTCCCCTGTTTACAGCTCTGTTTGCTAGCTCCTGTGCCGCTGCAGCTGTCTGTGCCGCTGCCTGACTGGCTGCTACCTTTATAGGACCCCTAGTAAGAGAAGCCCCGCCCCGTAATCAGGGCTCAGCTTCTCTCCCAGCACAAAGCCTCTACACATACAAATACTGCCAATACAAATCCAAACACACACAAATACCTTCTCCTCCAACAGAACTCCCACTCAAACTCCCCTGTTTACAGCTCTGATTGCTAGCTCCTGTGCCGCTGCAGCTGTCTGTGCCGCTGCCTGACTGGCTGCTACCTTTATAGGACCCCTAGTAAGAGAAGCCCCGCCCCCTAATCACGGCTCAGCTTCTCTCCCAGGACAAAGCCCCTACACATACAGATACCACCAATACAAAACCAAGCACACACAAATACCTCTCCTCCACCAGAACTCCCACTCAAACTCCCCTGTTTACAGCTCTCTTTGATAGCTCCTGTGCCGCTGCCTGACTGGCTGCATGCTTTATAGGACCCCTAGTCAGGGAAGCCCCGCCCACTAATCAGGGCTCAGCTTCTCTCCCAGCACAAAGCCCCTCCAAGCCTCCACACATACAGATACCACCAATACAAAACCAAACACACACACAAATACCTTTTCCTCCAACAGAACTCCCACTCAAAGTCCCCTGTTTACAGCTCTGTTTGCTAACTCCTGTGCCGCTGCAGCTGTCTGTGCCGCTGCCTGATTGGCTGCTACCTTTATAGGACCCCTAGTCAGAGAAGCCCCGCCCCCTAATCAGGGCTCAGCTTCTCTCCCAGCACAAAGCCCCTGCACATACAGATACTACCAATACAAAACCAAACACACACAAATACCTTCTCCTCCAACAGAACTCCCACTCAAACTCCCCTGTTTACAGCTCTGTTTGCTAGCTCCTGTGCCGCTGCAGCTGTCTGTGCCGCTGCCTGATTGGCTGCTACCTTTATAGGAACCCTAGTCAGAGAAGCCCCGCCCCGTAATCAGGGCTCAGCTTCTCTCCCAGCACAAAGCCTCTACACATACAAATACTGCCAATACAAATCCAAACACACACAAATACCTTCTCCTCCAACAGAACTCCCACTCAAACTCCCCTGTTTACAGCTCTCTTTGATAGCTCCTGTGCCGCTGCCTGACTGGCTGCATGCTTTATAGGACCCGTAGTCAGGGAAGCCCCGCCCACTAATCAGGGCTCAGCTTCTCTCCCAGCACAAAGCCCCTCCAAGCCTCCACACATACAGATACCACCAATACAAAACCAAACACACACACAAATACCTTTTCCTCCAACAGAACTCCCACTCAAAGTCCCCTGTTTACAGCTCTGTTTGCTAACTCCTGTGCCGCTGCAGCTGTCTGTGCCGCTACTTGACTGGCTGCTACCTTTATAGGACCCCTAGTCAGTGAGGCCCCGCCCCCTAATCAGGGCTCATCTTCTGTCCCAGCACAAAGCCCCTACACATACAGATACTACCAATACAAAACCAAACACACACAAATACATTCTACTCCAACAGAACTCCCACTCAAACTCCCCTGTTTACAGCTCTGTTTGCTAGCTCCTGTGCCGCTGCCTGACTGTCTGCAAGCTTTATAGGACCCCTAGTCAGGGAAGCCCCGCCCCCTAATCAGGGCTCAGCTTCTCTCCCAACACAAAGCCCCTACACATACAGATACCACCAATACAAAACCAAACACACACAAGTACCTTCTCCTCCAACAGAACTCCCACTCAAACTCCCCTGTTTACAGCTCTGTTTGCTAGCTCCTGTGCCGCTGCCTGACTGGCTGCTACCTTTATAGGACCCCTACCCAGGGAAGCCCCGCCCCCTAATCACGGCTCAGCTTCTCTCCCAGGACAAAGCCCCTACACATACAGATACCACCAATACAAAACCAAACACACACACAAATACCCTTTCCTCCAACAGAACTCCCACTCAAACTCCCCTGTTTACAGCTCTGTTTGCTAACTCCTGTGCCAATGCAGCTGTCTGTGCCGCTACTTGACTGGCTGCTACCTTTATGGGACCCCTAGTCAGGGAAGCCCCGCCCCGTAATCAGGGCTCAGCTTCTCTCCCAGCACAAAGCCTCTACACATAAAAATACTGCCAATACAAATCCAAACACACACAAATACCTTCTCCTCCAACTGAACTCCCACTCAAACTCCCCTGTTTACAGCTCTGTTTGCTAGCTCCTGTGCCGCTGCAGCTGTCTGTGCCGCTGCCTGACTGGCTGATATCTTTTTTGGACCCCTAGTCAGTGAAGCCCCGCCCCCTAATCACGGCTCAGCTTCTCTCCCAGGACAAAGCCCCTACACATACAGATACCACCAATACAAAACCAAACACACACAAATACCTTCTCCTCCAACAGAACTCCCACTCAAACTCCCCTGTTTACAGCTCTCTTTGATAGCTCTTGTGCCGCTGCCTGACTGGCTGCAAGCTTTATAGGATCCCTAGTCAGGGAAGCCCCGCCCACTAATCAGGGCTCAGCTTCTCTCCCAGCACAAAGCCCCTCCAAGCCTACACACATACAGATACCACCAATACAAAACCAAACACACACACAAATACCCTTTCCTCCAACAGAACTCCCACTCAAACTCCCCTGTTTACAGCTCTGTTTGCTAACTCCTGTGCCGCTGCAGCTGTCTGTGCCGCTACTTAACTGGCTGCTAGCTTTATGGAACCCCTAGTCAGTGAGGCCCCGCCCCCTAATCAGGGCTCATCTTCTGTCCCAGCACAAAGCCCCTACACATACAGATACTACCAATACAAAACCAAACACACACAAATACTTTCTACTCCAACAGAACTCCCACTCAAACTCCCCTGTTTACAGCTCTGTTTGATAGCTCCTGTGCCGCTGCCTCACTGGCTGCTACCTTTATAGAACCCCTAGTCAGGGAAGCCCCGCCCCCTAATCAGGGCTCAGCTTCTCTCCCAGCACAAAGCCCCTACACATACAGATACTAACAATACAAAACCAAACACACAAGTACCTTCTCCTCCAACAGAACCCCCACTCATACTCCCCTGTTTACAGCTCTGTTTGCTAGCTCCTGTGCCACTGCAGCTGTCTGTGCCGCTGCCTGACTGGCTGATACCTTTATAGGACCCCTAGTCAGTGAAGACCCGCCCCCTAATCAGGGCTCAGCTTCTCTCCCAGCACAAAGCCCCTACACATACAGATACTAACAATACAAAACCAAACACACACAAGTACCTTCTCCTCCAACAGAACCCCCACTCATACTCCCCTGTTTACAGCTCTGTTGGCTAGCTCCTGTGCCACTGCAGCATCTGTGCCGCTGCCTGACTGGCTGCTACCTTTATAGGACCCCTAGCCAGGGAAGCCCCGCCCCCTAATCAGAGCTCAGCTTCTGTCCCAGCACAGAGCCCCTACACAAACAGATACCACCAATACAAAACCAAACACACACAAATACCTTCTCCTCCAACAGAACTCCCACTCAAACTCCCCTGTTTACAGCTCTGTTTGCTAGATTCTGTGCCGCTGCAGCTGTCTTTGCCGCTGCCTGACTGGCTGATACCTTTATAAGACCCCTCGTCAGTGAAGCCCCGCCCCCTAATCACGGCTCAGCTTCTCTCCCAGCACAAAGCCCCTACACATACAGATACTACCAATACAAAACAAAACACACCAAATACCTTCTCCTCCAACAGAACTCCCACTCAAACTCCCCTGTTTACAGCTCTGTTTGCTAGCCCCTGTGGGGCTGCCTGACTGGCTGCTACCTTTATAGAACCCCTAGTGAGGGAAGCCCCGACCACTAATCAGGGCTCAGCTTCTCTCCCAGGACAAAGCCCCTACACACACAGATACTACCAATACAAAACCAAACACACACAAATACCTTCTACTCCAACAGAACTCCCACTCAAACTCCCCTGTTTACAGCTCTGTTTGATAGCTCCTGTGCCGCTGCCTGACTGGCTGCAACCTTTATAGGACCCCTACCCAGGGAAGCCCCGCCCCCTAATCAGGGCTCAGCTTCATTCCCAGGACAAGCCCCTACACATACAGATACCACCAATACAAAACCAAGCACACACAAATACCTTCTCCTCCAAAAGAACTCCCACTCAAACTCCCCTGTTTACAGCTCTGTTTGCTAGCTCCTGTGCCGCTGCAGCTGTCTGTGCCGCTGCCTGACTGGCTGATATCTTTTTTGGACACCTAGTCAGTGAAGCCCCGCCCCCTAATCAGGGCTCATCTTCTGTCCCAGCACAAAGCCCCTACACATACAGATACTACCAATACAAAACCAAACACACACAAATACCTTCTACTCCAACAGAACTCCCACTCAAACTCCCCTGTTTACAGCTCTGTTTGATAGCTCCTGTGCCACTGCCTGACTGGCTGCAAGCTTTATAGGACCCCTAGTCAGGGAAGCCCCGACCACTAATCAGGGCTCAGCTTCTCTCCCAGCACAAAGCCCCTCCAAGCCTCTACACATACAGATACCACCAATACAAAACCAAACACACACACAAATACCTTTTCCTCCAACAGAACTCCCACTCAAACTCCCCTGTTTACAGCTCTGTTTGCTAGCTCCTGTGCCGCTGCAGCTGTCTGTGCCGCTACCTGACTGGCTGCTACCTTTATAGGACCCCTAGTCAGTGAGGCTCCGCCCCCTAATCAGGGCTCATCTTCTGTCCCAGCACAAAGCCCCTACACATACAGATACTACCAATACAAAACCAAACACACACAAATACCTTCTACTCCAACGGAACTCCAACTCAAACTCCCCTGTTTACAGCTCTGTTTGTTAGCTCCTGTGCCGCTGCCTGACTGGCTGCTACCTTTATAGGACCCCTACCCAGGGAAGCCCCGCCCCCTAATCACGGCTCAGCTTCTCTCCCAGGACAAAGCCCCTACACATACAGATACCACCAATACAAAACCAAACACACACAAATACCTTCTCCTCCAACAGAACTCCCACTCAAACTCCCCTGTTTACAGCTCTCTTTGATAGCTCCTGTGCCGCTGCCTGACTGGCTGCATACTTTATAGGACCCCTAGTCAGGGAAGCCCCGCCCACTAATCAGGGCTCAGCTTGTCTCCCAGCACAAAGCCCCTCCAAGCCTCCACACATACAGATACGACCAATACAAAACCAAACACACACACAAATACCTTTTCCTCCAACAGAACTCCCACTCAAAGTCCCCTGTTTACAGCTCTGTCTGCTAACTCCTGTGCCGCTGCAGCTGTCTGTGCCGCTACTTGACTGGCTGCTACCTTTATAGGACCCCTAGTCAGTGAGGCCCCGCCCCCTAATCAGGGCTCATCTTCTGTCCCAGCACAAAGCCCCTACACATACAGATACTACCAATACAAAACCAAACACACAAATACCTTCTACTCCAACAGAACTCCCACTCAAACTCCCCTGTTTACAGCTCTGTTTGCTAGCTCCTGTGCCGCTGCCTGACTGTCTGCAAGCTTTATAGGACCCCTACCCAGGGAAGCCCCGCCCCCTAATCACGGCTCAGCTTCTCTCCCAACACAAAGCCCCTACCCATACAGATACCTCCAATACAAAACCAAACACACACAAATACCTTCTCCTCCAAAAGAACTCCCACTCAAACTCCCCTGTTTACAGCTCTGTTTGCTAGCTCCTGTGCCGCTGCAGCTGTCTGTGCCGCTGCCTGACTGGCTGATATCTTTTTTGGACCCCTAGTCAGTGAAGCCCCGCCCCCTAATCAGGGCTCATCTTCTGTCCCAGCACAAAGCATCTACACATACAGATACCACCAATACAAAACAAAACACACACAAATACCTTCTCCTCCAACAGAACTCCCACTCAAACTCCCCTGTTTACAGATCTCTTTGATAGCTCTTGTGCCGCTGCCTGACTGGCTGCAAGCTTTATAGGATCCCTAGTCAGGGAAGCCCCGCCCACTAATCAGGGCTCAGCTTCTCTCCCAGCACAAAGCCCCTCCAAGCCTCCACACATACAGATACCACCAATACAAAACCAAACACACACACAAATACCTTCTCCTCCAACAGAACTCCCACTCCAACTCCCCTGTTTACAGATCTCTTTGATAGCTCTTGTGCCGCTGCCTGACCGGCTGCAAGCTTTATAGGACCCCTAGTCAGGGAAGCCCCGCCCCCTAATCAGGGCTCAGCTTCTCTCCCAGCACAAAGCCTCTACACATTCAGATACTACCAATACAAAACCAAACACCCACAAATAACTTCTCCTTCAACAGAACTCCCACTCAAACTCCCCTGTTTACAGCTCTGTTTGATAGCTCCTGTGCCGCTGCCTGACTGGCTGCAAGCTTTATAGGACCCCTAGTCAGGGAAGCCCCGCCCCCTAATCAGGGCTCAGCTTCTCTCCCAACACAAAGCCCCTACACATACAGATACCACCTATACAAAACCAAACACACACACAAATACCTTCTACTCCAACAGAACTCCCACTCAAACTCCCCTCTTTACATCTCTGTTTGCTAGCTCCTGTGCCGCTGCCTGACTGGCTGCTACCTTTAAAGGACCCCTACCCAGGGAAGCCCCGCCCCCTAATCAGGGCTCAGCTTCTCTCCCAGGACAAAGCCCCTACACACACAGATAATACCAATACAAAACCAAACACACACAAATAGCTTCTACTCCAACAGAACTCCCACTCAAACTCCCCTGTTTACAGCTCTGTTTGCTAGCTCCTGTGCCGCTGCCTGACTGGCTGCTACCTTTATAGGACCCCTACCCAGGGAAGCCCCGCCCCCTAATCAGGGCTCAGCTTCTCTCCCAGGACAAAGCCCCTACACATACAGATACCACCAATAAAAACCAAACACACACAAATACCTTCTCCTCCAAAAGAACTCCAACTCAAACTCCCCTGTTTACAGCTCTGTTTGATAGCTCCTGTGCCACTGCCTGACTGGCTGCAAGCTTTATAGGACCCCTAGTCAGGGAAGCCCCGCCCCCTAATCAGGGCTCAGCTTCTCTCCCAGCACAAAGCCCCTACACATACAGATACCACCAATACAAAACCAAACACACACAAATACCTTCTCCTCCAACAGAACTCCCACACAAACTCCCCTGTTTACAGCTCTGTTTGATAGCTCCTGTGCCGCTGCCTGACTGGCTGCAACCTTTATAGGACCCCTAGTCAGGGAAGCCCCGCCCCCTAATCAGGGCTCAGCTTCTCTCCCAGCACAAAGCCCCTGCACATACAGATACTACCAATTCAAAACCAAACACCCACAAATACCTTCTCCTCCAAAAGAACTCCCACTCAAACTCCCCTGTTTACAGCTCTGTTTCCTAGCTCCTGTGCCGCTGCAGCTGTCTGTGCCGCTGCCTGACTGGCTGATACCTTTTTTGGACCCCTAGTCAGTGAAGCCCCGCCCCCTAATCACGGCTCAGCTTCTCTCCCAGCACAAAGCCCCTACACATACAGATACTACCAATACAAAACCAAACACACACACAAATACCTTCTCCTCCAACAGAACTCCCACTCAAACTCCCCTGTTTACAGCTCTGTTTGCTAGCTCCTGTGCCGCTGCCTGACTGGCTGCTACCTTTATAGGACCCCTACCCAGGGAAGCCCCGCCCCCTAATCAGGGCTCAGCTTCTCTCCCAGGACAAAGCCCCTACACATACAGATACCACCAATACAAAACCAAACACACACACAAATACCTTCTCCTCCAACAGAACTCCCACTCAAACTCCCCTGTTTACAGCTCTGTTTGCTAGCTCCTGTGCCACTGCCTGACTGGCTGCAAGCTTTATAGGACCCCTAGTCAGGGAAGCCCCGACCACTAATCAGGGCTCAGCTTCTCTCCCAGCACAAAGCCCCTCCAAGCCTCTACACATACAGATACCACCAATACAAAACCAAACACACACACAAATACCTTTTCCTCCAACAGAACTCCCACTCAAACTCCCCTGTTTACAGCTCTGTTTCCTAGCTCCTGTGCCGCTGCAGCTGTCTGTGCCGCTGCCTGACTGGCTGATACCTTTTTTGGACCCCTAGTCAGTGAAGCCCCGCCCCCTAATCACGGCTCAGATTCTCTCCCAGCACAAAGCCCCTACACATACAGATACTACCAATACAAAACCAAACACACACAAATAGCTTCTCCTCCAACAGAACTCCCACTCAAACTCCCCTGTTTACAGCTCTGTTTGATAGCTCCTTTGCCGCTGCCTGACTGGCTGCAAGCTTTATAGGACCCCTAGTCAGGGAAGCCCCGCCCCCTAATCAGGGCTCAGCTTCTCTCCCAGCACAAAGCCCCTACACATACAGATACTAACAATACAAAACCAAACACACACACAAGTACCTTCTCCTCCAACAGAACTCCCACTCAAACTCCCCTGTTTACAGCTCTGTTTGCTAGCTCCTGTGCCGCTGCAGCTGTCTGTGCCGCTGCCTGACTGGCTGCTACCTTTATAGGACCCCTAGTAAGAGAAGCCCCGCCCCGTAATCAGGGCTCAGCTTCTCTCCCAGCACAAAGCCTCTACACATAAAAATACTGCCAATACAAATCCAAACACACACAAATACCTTCTCCTCCAACAGAACTCCCACTCAAACTCCCCTGTTTACAGCTCTGTTTGCTAGCTCCTGTGCCGCTGCCTGACTGGCTGCATGCTTTATAGGACCCCTAGTCAGGGAAGCCCCGCCCCCTAATCAGGGCTCAGCTTCTCTCCCAACACAAAGCCCCTACACATACAGATACCACCAATACAAAACCAAACACACACAAGTACCTTCTCCTCCAACAGAACTCCCACTCAAACTCCCCTGTTTACAGCTCTGTTTGCTAGCTCCTGTGCCGCTGCCTGACTGGCTGCTACCTTTATAGGACCCCTACCCAGGGAAGCCCCGCCCCCTAATCACGGCTCAGCTTCTCTCCCAGGACAAAGCCCCTACACATACAGATACCACCAATACAAAACCAAACACACACACAAATACCCTTTCCTCCAACAGAACTCCCACTCAAACTCCCCTGTTTACAGCTCTGTTTGCTAACTCCTGTGCCAATGCAGCTGTCTGTGCCGCTACTTGACTGGCTGCTACCTTTATGGGACCCCTAGTCAGGGAAGCCCCGCCCCGTAATCAGGGCTCAGCTTCTCTCCCAGCACAAAGCCTCTACACATAAAAATACTGCCAATACAAATCCAAACACACACAAATACCTTCTCCTCCAACTGAACTCCCACTCAAACTCCCCTGTTTACAGCTCTGTTTGCTAGCTCCTGTGCCGCTGCAGCTGTCTCTGCCGCTGCCTGACTGGCTGATATCTTTTTTGGACCCCTAGTCAGTGAAGCCCCGCCCCCTAATCACGGCTCAGCTTCTCTCCCAGGACAAAGCCCCTACACATACAGATACCACCAATACAAAACCAAACACACACAAATACCTTCTCCTCCAACAGAACTCCCACTCAAACTCCCCTGTTTACAGCTCTCTTTGATAGCTCTTGTGCCGCTGCCTGACTGGCTGCAAGCTTTATAGGATCCCTAGTCAGGGAAGCCCCGCCCACTAATCAGGGCTCAGCTTCTCTCCCAGCACAAAGCCCCTCCAAGCCTACACACATACAGATACCACGAATACAAAACCAAACACACACACAAATACCCTTTCCTCCAACAGAACTCCCACTCAAACTCCCCTGTTTACAGCTCTGTTTGCTAACTCCTGTGCCAATGCAGCTGTCTGTGCCGCTACTTGACTGGCTGCTACCTTTATGGGACCCCTAGTCAGTGAGGCCCCGCCCCCTAATCAGGGCTCATCTTCTGTCCCAGCACAAAGCCCCTACACATACAGATACTACCAATACAAAACCAAACACACACAAATACCTTCTACTCCAACAGAACTCCCACTCAAACTCCCCTGTTTACAGCTCTGTTTGATAGCTCCTGTGCTGCTGCCTGACTGGCTGCAAGCTTTATAGGACCCCTAGTCAGGGAAGCCCCGCCCCCTAATCAGGGCTCAGCTTCTCTCCCAGCACAAAGCCCCTGCACATACAGATACTACCAACACAAAACCAAACACCCACAAATACCTTATCCTCCAACAGAACTCCCACTCAAACTCCCCTGTTTACAGCTCTGTTTGCTAGCTCCTGTGCCGCTGCCTGACTGGCTGCTACCTTTATAGGACCCCTAGTCAGTGAAGCCCCGCCCCCTAATCAGGGCTCAGCTTCTCTCCCAGCACAAAGCCCCTACACACACAGATACTACCAATACAAAACCAAACACACACAAATACCTTCTACTCCAACAGAACTCCCACTCAAACTCCCCTGTTTACAGCTCTTTTTGATAGCTCCTGTGCCGCTGCCTGCCTGGCTGCAAGCTTTATAGGACCCCTAGTCAGGGAAGCCCCGCCCCCTAATCAGGGCTCAGCTTCTCTCCCAACACAAAGCCCCTACACATACAGATACCACCTATACAAAACCAAACACACACAAATAACTTCTCCTCCAACAGAACTCCCACTCAAACTCCCCTGTTTACAGCTCTGGTTGCTAGCTCCTGTGCCGCTGCAGCTGTCTGTGCCGCTGCCTGATTGGCTGCTACCTTTATAGGACCCCTAGTCAGGGAAGCCCCGCCCCGTAATCAGGGCTCAGCTTCTCTCCCAGCACAAAGCCTCTACACATACAAATACTGCCAATACAAATCCAAACACACACAAATACCTTCTCCTCCAACAGAACTCCCACTCAAACTCCCCTGTTTACATCTCTGTTTGCTAGCTCCTGTGCCGCTGCCTGACTGGCTGCTACGTTTATAGGACCCCTACCCAGGGAAGCCCCGCCCCCTAATCACGGCTCAGCTTCTCTCCCAGGACAAAGACCCTACACATACAGATACCACCAATACAAAACCAAACACACACAAATACCTTCTCCTCCAACAGAACTCCCACTCAAACTCCCCTGTTTACAGCTCTGTTTGCTAACTCCTGTGCCGCTGCAGCTGTCTGTGCCGCTACTTGACTGGCTGCTACCTTTATAGGACCCCTAGTCAGTGAGGCCCCGCCCCCTAATCAGGGCTCATCTTCTGTCCCAGCACAAAGCCCCTACACATACAGATACTACCAATACAAAACCAAACACAAACAAATACCTTCTACTCCAACAGAACTCCCACTCAAACTCCCCTGTTTACAGCTCTGTTTGCTAGCTCCTGTGCCGCTGCCTGACTGTCTGCAAGCTTTATAGGACCCCTAGTCAGGGAAGCCCCGCCCCTTAATCAGGGCTCAGCTTCTCTCCCAACACAAAGCCCCTACACATACAGATACCACCAATACAAAACCAAACACACACAAGTACCTTCTCCTCCAACAGAACTCCCACTCAAACTCCCCTGTTTACAGCTCTGTTTGCTAGCTCCTGTGCCGCTGCCTGACTGGCTGCTACCTTTATAGGACCCCTACCCAGGGAAGCCCCGCCCCCTAATCAGGGCTCAGCTTCTCTCCCAGGACAAAGCCCCTACACATACAGATACCACCAATACAAAACCAAACACACACAAATACCTTCTCCTCCAAAAGAACTCCCACTCAAACTCCCCTGTTTACAGCTCTGTTTGCTAGCTCCTGTGCCGCTGCAGCTGTCTGTGCCGCTGCCTGACTGGCTGATATCTTTTTTGGACCCCTAGTCAGTGAAGCCCCGCCCCCTAATCACGGCTCAGCTTCTCTCCCAGGACAAAGCCCCTACACATACAGATACCACCAATACAAAACCAAACACACACAAATACCTTCTCCTCCAACAGAACTCCCACTCAAACTCCCCTGTTTACAGCTCTCTTTGATAGCTCTTGTGCCGCTGCCTGACTGGCTGCAAGCTTTATAGGATCCCTAGTCAGGGAAGCCCCGCCCACTAATCAGGGCTCAGCTTCTCTCCCAGCACAAAGCCCCTCCAAGCCTCCACACATACAGATACCACCAATACAAAACCAAACACACACACAAATACCCTTTCCTCCAACAGAACTCCCACTCCAACTCCCCTGTTTACAGCTCTGTTTGCTAACTCCTGTGCCAATGCAGCTGTCTGTGCCGCTACTTGACTGGCTGCTACCTTTATCTGACCCCTAGTCAGTGAGGCCCCGCCCCCTAATCAGGGCTCATCTTCTGTCCCAGCACAAAGCCCCTACACATACAGATACTACCAATACAAAAAAAACACACACAAATACCTTCTACTCCAACAGAACTCCCACTCAAACTCCCCTGTTTACAGCTCTGTTTGATAGCTCCTGTGCCGCTGCCTGACTGGCTGCAAGCTTTATAGGACCCCTAGTCAGGGAAGCCCCGCCCCCTAATCAGGGCTCAGCTTCTCTCCCAGCACAAAGCCCCTGCACATTCAGATACTACCAATACAAAACCAAACACACACAAATACCTTCTCCTCCAACAGAGCTCCCACTCAAACTCCCCTGTTTACAGCTCTGTTTGTTAGCTCCTGTGCCGCTGCCTGACTGGCTGCTACCTTTATAGGACCCCTAGTCAGTGAAGCCCCGCCTCCTAATCAGGGCTCAGCTTCTCTCCCAGCACAAAGCCTCTACACATTCAGATACTACCAATACAAAACCAAACACACACAAATACCTTCTCCTCCAACAGAGCTCCCACTCAAACTCCCCTGTTTACAGCTCTGTTTGACAGCTCCTGTGCCGCTGCCTGACTGGCTGCTACCTTTACAGAACCCCTACCCAGGGAAGCCCCGCCCCCTAATCAGGGCTCAGCTTCATTCCCAGGACAAGCCCCTACACATACAGATACCACCAATACAAAACCAAACACACACACAAGTACCTTCTCCTCCAACAGAACTCCCACTCAAACTCCCCTGTTTACAGCTCTGTTTGCTAGCTCCTGTGCCGCTGCAGCTGTCTGTGCCGCTGCCTGATTGGCTGCTACCTTTATAGGACCCCTAGTCAGGGAAGCCCCGCCCCCTAATCACGGCTCAGCTTCTCTCCCAGGACAAAGCCCCTACACATACAGATACCACCAATACAAAACCAAACACACACAAATACCTTCTCCTCCAACAGAACTCCCACTCAAAGTCCCCTGTTTACAGCTCTGTTTGCTAACTCCTGTGCCGCTGCAGCTGTCTGTGCCGCTACTTGACTGGCTGCTACCTTTATAGGACCCCTAGTCAGTGAGGCCCCGCCCCCTAATCAGGGCTCATCTTCTGTCCCAGCACAAAGCCCCTACACATACAGATACTACCAATACAAAACCAAACACACACAAATACCTGCTCCTCCAACAGAACTCCCACTCAAACTCCCCTGTTTACAGCTCTGTTTGCTAGCTCCTGTGCCGCTGCCTGACTGGCTGCTACCTTTATAGGACCCCTAGTCAGGGAAGCCCCGCCCCCTAATCAGGGCTCAGCTTCTCTCCCAGCACAAAGCCCCTGCACATACAGATACTACCAATACAAAACCAAACACACACAAATACCTTCTCCTCCAACAGAACTCCCACTCAAACTCCCCTGTTTACAGCTCTGTTTGCTAGCTCCTGTGCCGCTGCCTGACTGTCTGCAAGCTTTATAGGACCCCTAGTCAGGGAAGCCCCGCCCCCTAATCAGGGCTCAGCTTCTCTCCCAACACAAAGCCCCTACACATACAGATACCACCAATACAAAACCAAACACACACAAGTACCTTCTCCTCCAACAGAACTCCCACTCAAACTCCCCTCTTTACAGCTCTGTTTGCTAGCTCCTGTGCCGCTGCCTGACTGGCTGCTACCTTTATAGGACCCCAACCCAGGGAAGCTCCGCCCCCTAATCAGGGCTCAGCTTCTGTCCCAGCACAAAGCCCCTACACATACAGATACTACCAATACATAACCAAACACACACAAATACCTTCTACTCCAACAGAACTCCCACTCAAACTCCCCTGTTTACAGCTCTGTTTGATAGCTCCTGTGCCACGGCCTGACTGGCTGCAAGCTTTATAGGACCCCTAGTCAGGGAAGCCCCGACCACTAATCAGGGCTCAGCTTCTCTCCCAGCACAAAGCCCCTCCAAGCCTCTACACATACAGATACCACCAATACAAAATCAAACACACACACAAATACCTTTTCCTCCAACAGAACTCCCACTCAAACTCCCCTGTTTACAGCTCTGTTTGCTAGCTCCTGTGCCGCTGCAGCTGTCTGTGCCGCTACCTGACTGGCTGCTACCTTTATTGGACCCCTAGTCAGTGAGGCTCCGCCCCCTAATCAGGGCTCATCTTCTGTCCCAGCACAAAGCCCCTACACATACAGATACTACCAATACAAAACCAAACACACACAAATACCTTCTACTCCAACGGAACTCCCACTCAAACTCCCCTGTTTACAGCTCTGTTTGCTAGCTCCTGTGCCGCTGCCTGACTGGCTGCTACCTTTATAGGACCCCTAGTCAGGGAAGCCCCGCCCCCTAATCAGGGCTCAGCTTCTCTCCCAGCACAAAGCCCCTGCACATACAGATACTACCAATACAAAACCAAACACACACAAATACCTTCTCCTGCAACAGAACTCCCACTCAAACTCCCCTGTTTACAGCTCTGTTTGCTAGCTCCTGTGCCGCTGCAGCTGTCTGTGCCGCTGCCTGATTGGCTGCTACCTTTATAGGACCCCTAGTCAGGGAAGCCCCGCCCCGTAATCAGGGCTCAGCTTCTCTCCCAGCACAAAGCCTCTACACATACAAATACTGCCAATACAAATCCAAACACACACAAATACCTTCTCCTCCAACTGAACTCCCACTCAAACTCCCCTGTTTACATCTCTGTTTGCTAGCTCCTGTGCCGCTGCCTGACTGGCTGCTACCTTTATAGGACCCCTAGTCAGGGAAGCCCCGCCCCCTAATCAGGGCTCAGCTTCTCTCCCAACACAAAGCCCCTACACATACAGATACCACCTATACAAAACCAAACACACACAAATACCTTCTCCTCCAACAGAACTCCCACTCAAACTCCCCTGTTTACATCTCTTTTTGCTAGCTCCTGTGCCGCTGCCTGACTGGCTGCTACCTTTATAGGACCCCTACCCAGGGAAGCCCCGCCCCCTAATCAGGGCTCAGCTTCTCTCCCAGGACAAAGCCCCTACACATACAGATACCACCAATACAAAACCAAACACACACAAATACCTTCTCCTCCAACAGAACTCCCACTCAAACACCCCTGTTTACAGCTCTCTTTGATAGCTCTTGTGCCGCTGCCTGACTGGCTGCAAGCTTTATAGGATCCCTAGTCAGGGAAGCCCCGCCCACTAATCAGGGCTCAGCTTCTCTCCCAGCACAAAGCCCCTCCAAGCCTCCACACATACAGATACCACCAATACAAAACCAAACACACACACAAATACCCTTTCCTCCAACAGAACTCCCACTCAAACTCCCCTGTTTACAGCTCTGTTTGCTAACTCCTGTGCCAATGCAGCTGTCTGTGCCGCTACTTGACTGGCTGCTACCTTTATGGGACCCCTAGTCAGTGAGGCCCCGCCCCCTAATCAGGGCTCATCTTCTGTCCCAGCACAAAGCCCCTACACATACAGATACCACCAATACAAAACCAAACACACACAAATACCTTCTACTCCAACAGAACTCCCACTCAAACTCCCCTGTTTACAGCTCTGTTTGATAGCTCCTGTGCCGCTGCCTGACTTGCTGCTACCTTTATAGGACCCCTAGTCAGGGAAGCCCCGCCCCCTAATCAGGGCTCAGCTTCTCTCCCAGCACAAAGCCCCTGCACATACAGATACTACCAATACAAAACCAAACACCCACAAATACCTTATCCTCCAAGAGAGCTCCCACTCAAACTCCCCTGTTTACAGCTCTGTTTGATAGCTCCTGTGCCGCTGCCTGACTGGCTGCAAGCTTTATAGGACCCCTGGTCAGGGAAGCCCCGCCCACTAATCAGGGCTCAGCTTCTCTCCCAGCACAAAGCCCCTCCAAGCCTCCACACATACAGATACCACCAATACAAAACCAAACACACACACAAATACCTTTTCCTCCAACAGAACTCCCACTCAAACTCCCCTGTTTACAGCTCTGTTTGCTAACTCCTGTGCCGCTGCAGCTGTCTGTGCCGCTTCTTAACTGGCTGCTAGCTTTATGGAACCCCTAGTCAGTGAGGCCCCGCCCCCTAATCAGGGCTCATCTTCTGTCCCAGCACAAAGCCCCTACACATACAGATACTACCAATACAAAACCAAACACACACAAATACCTTCTACTCCAACAGAACTCCCACTCAAACTCCCCTGTTTACAGCTCTGTTTGATAGCTCCTGTGCCGCTGCCTCACTGGCTGCTACCTTTATAGAACCCCTAGTCAGGGAAGCCCCGCCCCCTAATCAGGGCTCAGCTTCTCTCCCAGCACAAAGCCCCTACACATACAGATACTACCAATACAAAACCAAACACACACAAATACCTTCTCCTCCAACAGAACTCCCACTCAAACTCCCCTGTTTACAGCTCTGTTTGCTAGCTCCTGTGCCGCTGCCTGACTGGCTGCTACCTTTATAGGACCCCTAGTCAGTGAAGCCCCGCCCCCTAATCACGGTTCAGCTTCTGTCCTAGAACAAAGCCCCTACACACACAGATACTACCAATACAAAACCAAACACACACAAATACCTTCTACTCCAACAAAACTCCCACTCAAACTCCCCTGTTTACAGCTCTGTTTGCTAGCTCCTGTGCCGCTGCAGCTGTCTGTGCGGCTGCCTGACTGGCTGCTACCTTTATAGGATCCCTAGTCAGGGAAGCCCCGCCCACTAACCAGAGCTCAGCTTCTCTCCCAGCACAAAGCCCCTCCAAGCCTCTACACATGCAGATACTACCAATACAAAACCAAACACACACAAATACCTTCTCCTCCAACAGAACTCCCACTCAAACTCCCCTGTTTACAGCTCTGTTTGCTAGCTCCTGTGCCGCTGCCTGACTGACTGCTACCTTTATAGGACCCCTAGTCAGGGAAGCCCCGCCCCCTAATCAGGGCTCAGCTTCTCTCCCAGCACAAAGCCCCTACACATACAGATACTAACAATACAAAACAAAACACACACAAATACCTTCTCCTCCAACAGAACTCCCACTCAAACTCCCCTGTTTACAGCTCTGTTTGATAGCTCCTGTGCCGCTGCAGCTGTCTGTGCGGCTGCCTAACTGGCTGCTACCTTTATAGGACCCCTCGTCAGGGAAGCCCCGCCCACTAATCAGGGCTCAGCTTCTTTCCCAGCACAAAGCCCCTCCAAGCCTCTACACATACAGATACTACCAATACAAAACCAAGCACACACACAAATACCTTCTCCTCCAACAGAAATCCCACTCAAACCCGCCTGTTTACAGCTCTGTTTGCTACCTCCTGTGCCGCTGCAGCTGTCTGTGCCGCTGCCTGACTGGCTGCGACCTTTATAGGACCCCTAGTCAGTCAAGCCCCGCCCCCTAATCAGGGCTCAGCTTCTCTCCCAGCACAAAGCCCCTACACATACAGATACTACCAATACAAAAACACACACAAATACCTTCTCCTCCAACAGAACTCCCACTCAAACTCCCCTGTTTACAGCTCTGTTTGATAGCTCCTGTGCCGCTGCCTCACTGGCTGCAAACTTTATAGGACCCCTAGTCAGGGAAGCCCCGCCCCCTAATCAGGGCTCAGCTTCTCTCCCAGCACAAAGCCCCTACACATACAGATACCACCAATACAAAACCAAACACACACAAATATCTTCTCCTCCAACAGAACTCGCACTCAAACTCCCCTGTTTACAGCTCTGTTTGCTAGCTCCTGTGCCGCTGCCTGACTGGCAGCTACCTTTATAGGACCCCTAGTCAGTGAAGCCCCGCCCCCCAATCAGGGCTCAGCTTCTGTCTCAGCACAAAGCCCCTACACACACAGATACTACCAATACAAAACCAAACACACACAAATACCTTCTCCTCCAACAGAACTCCCACTCAAAATCCCCTGTTTACAGCTCTGTTTGCTAGCTCCTGTGCCGCTGCAGCTGTCTGTGCCGCTGCCTGACTGGCTGATACCTTTCTAGGACCCCTAGTAAGTGAAGCCCCGCCCCCTAATCACGGCTCAGCTTCTCTCCCAGCACAAAGCCCCTTCACATACAGATACTACCAATACAAAACCAAACACACACACAAGCACCTTCTCCACCAACAGAACTCCCACTCAAACTCCCCTGTTTACAACTCTGTGTGCTAGCTCCTGTGCCGCTGCCTGACTGGCTGCGACCTTTATAGGACCCCTAGTCAGTCAAGCCCCGCCCCCTAATCAGGGCTCAGCTTCTCTCCCAGCACAAAGCCCCTACACATACAGATACTAACAATACAAAACCAAACACACACAAATACCTTCTCCTCCAACAGAACTCCCACTCAAACTCCCCTGTTTACAGCTCTGTTTGCTAGCTCCTGTGCCGCTGCCTGACTGGCTGCTACCTTTATAGGACCCCTACACAGGGAAGCCCCGCCCCCTAATCACGGCTCAGCTTCTCTCCCAGGACAAAGCCCCTACACATACAGATACCACCAATACAAAACCAAACACACACACAAATACCCTTTCCTCCAACAGAACTCCCACTCAAACTCCCATGTTTACAGCTCTGTTTGCTAACTCCTGTGCCAATGCAGCTGTCTGTGCCGCTACTTGACTGGCTGCTACCTTTATGGGACCCCTAGTCAGTGAGGCCCCGCCCCCTAATCAGGGCTCATCTTCTGTCCCAGCACAAAGCCCCTACACATACAGATACTACCAATACAAAACCAAACACACACAAATACCTTCTACTCCAACAGAACTCCCACTCAAACTCCCCTGTTTACAGCTCTGTTTGATAGCTCCTGTGCCGCTGCCTGATTGGCTGCTACCTTTATAGGACCCCTAGTCAGGGAAGCCCCGCCCCGTAATCAGGGCTCAGCTTCTCTCCCAGCACAAAGCCTCTACACATACAAATACTGCCAATACAAATCCAAACACACACAAATACCTTCTCCTCCAACAGAACTCCCACTCAAACTCCCCTGTTTACATCTCTGTTTGCTAGCTCCTGTGCCGCTGCCTGACTGGCTGCTACCTTTATAGGACCCCTACCCAGGGAAGCCCCGCCCCCTAATCAGGGCTCAGCTTCTCTCCCAGGACAAAGCCCCTACACATACAGATACCACCAATACAAAACCAAACACACACAAATACCTTCTCCTCCAAAAGAACTCCCACTCAAACTCCCCTGTTTACAGCTCTCTTTGATAGCTCTTGTGCCGCCTCCTGACTGGCTGCAAGCTTTATAGGATCCCTAGTCAGGGAAGCCCCGCCCACTAATCAGGGCTCAGCTTCTCTCCCAGCACAAAGCCCCTCCAAGCCTCCACACATACAGATACCACCAATACAAAACCAAACACACACACAAATACCCTTTCCTCCAACAGAACTCCCACTCAAACTCCCCTGTTTACAGCTCTGTTTGCTAACTCCTGTGCCAATGCAGCTGTCTGTGCCGCTACTTGACTGGCTGCTACCTTTATGGGACCCCTAGTCAGTGAGGCCCCGCCCCCTAATCAGGGCTCATCTTCTGTCCCAGCACAAAGCCCCTACACATACAGATACTACCAATACAAAACCAAACACACACAAATACCTTCTACTCCAACAGAACTCCCACTCAAACTCCCCTGTTTACAGCTCTGTTTGATAGCTCCTGTGCCGCTGCCTGACTGGCTGCAAGCTTTATAGGACCCCTAGTCAGGGAAGCCCCGCCCCTAATCAGGGCTCAGCTTCTCTCCCAACACAAAGCCCCTACACATACAGATACCACCTATACAAAACCAAACACACACAAATAACTTCTCCTTCAACAGAACTCCCACTCAAACTCCCCTGTTTACAGCTCTGTTTGCTAGCTCCTGTGGCGCTGCCTGACTTGCTGCTACCTTTATAGGACCCCTAGTCAGGGAAGCCCCGCCCCCTAATCAGGGCTCAGCTTCTCTCCCAGCACAAAGCCTCTACACATTCAGATACTACCAATACAAAACCAAACACACACAAATACCTTCTCCTCCAACAGAGCTCCCACTCAAACTCCCCTGTTTACAGCTCTGTTTGATAGCTCCTGTGCCGCTGCCTGACTGGCTGCAAGCTTTATAGGACCCCTAGTCAGGGAAGCCCCGCCCACTAATCAGGGCTCAGCTTCTCTCCCAGCACAAAGCCCCTCCAAGCCTCCACACATACAGATACCACCAATACAAAACCAAACACACACACAAATACCTTTTCCTCCAACAGAACTCCCACTCAAACTCCCCTGTTTACAGCTCTGTTTGCTAACTCCTGTGCCGCTGCAGCTGTCTGTGCCGCTACTTAACTGGCTGCTAGCTTTATGGAACCCCTAGTCAGTGAGGCCCCGCCCCCTAATCAGGGCTCATCTTCTGTCCCAGCACAAAGCCCCTAC
Source organism: Lepidochelys olivacea (assembly GCF_965140295.1). Lineage (NCBI taxonomy): Eukaryota > Metazoa > Chordata > Testudines > Cheloniidae > Lepidochelys > Lepidochelys olivacea. Next base: position 5,166,269 of record NC_140428.1, read on the forward strand.
ACATACAGATACTACCAATACAAAACCAAACACACACAAATACCTTCTACTCCAACAGAACTCCCACTCAAACTCCCCTGTTTACAGCTCTGTTTGATAGCTCCTGTGCCGCTGCCTCACTGGCTGCTACCTTTATAGAACCCCTAGTCAGGGAAGCCCCGCCCCCTAATCAGGGCTCAGCTTCTCTCCCAGCACAAAGCCCCTACACATACAGATACTAACAATACAAAACCAAACACACACAAATACCTTCTCCTCCAACAGAACTCCCACTCAAAATCCCCTGTTTACAGCTCTGTTTGCTAGCTCCTGTGCCGCTGCCTGACTGGCTGCTACCTTTATAGCACCCCTAGTAAGTGAAGCCCCGCTCCCTAATCAGGGCTCAGCTTCTCTCCCAGCACAAAGCCTCTACACATACAAATACTACCAATACAAATCCAAACACACACAAATACCTTCTCCTCCAACAGAACTCCCACTCAAACTCCCCTGTTTACAGCTCTTTTTGATAGCTCCTGTGCCGCTGCCTGACTGGCTGCAAGCTTTATAGGACCCCTAGTCAGGGAAGCCCCGCCCACTAATCAGGGCTCAGCTTCTCTCCCAGCACAAAGCCCCTCCAAGCCTCCACACATACAGATACCATCAATACAAAACCAAACACACACACAAATACCTTTTCCTCCAACAGAACTCCCATTCAAACTCCCCTGTTTACAGCTCTGTTTGCTAACTCCTGTGCCGCTGCAGCTGTCTGTGCCGCTACTTGACTGGCTGCTACCTTTATAGGACCCCTAGTCAGTGAGGCCCCGCCCCCTAATCAGGGCTCATCTTCTCTCCCAGCACAAAGCCCCTACACATACAGATACTACCAATACAAAACCAAACACACACAAATACCTTCTACTCCAACAGAACTCCCACTCAAACTCCCCTGTTTACAGCTCTGTTTGATAGCTCCTGTGCCGCTGCCTGACTGCCTGCAAGCTTTATAGGACCCCTAGTCAGGGAAGCCCCGCCCCCTAATCAGGGCTCAGCTTCTCTCCCAGCACAAAGACCCTACACATACAAATACTACCAATACAAAACCAAACACACACACAAGCACCTTCTCCACCAACAGAACTCCCACTCAAACTCCCCTGTTTAAAACTCTGTGTGCTAGCTCCTGTGCCGCTGCCTGACTGGCTGCTACCTTTATAGGACCCCTAGTCAGGGAAGCCCCGCCCCCTAATCAGGGCTCAGCTTCTCTCCCAGCACAAAGCCCCTACACATACAGATACTAACAATACAAAACCAAACACACACAAATACCTTCTCCTCCAACAGAACTCCCACTCAAACCCGCCTGTTTACAGCTCTGTTTGCTAGCTCCTGTGCCGCTGCAGCTGTCTGTGCCGCTGCCTGACTGGCTGCGACCTTTATAGGACCCCTAGTCAGTCAAGCCCCGCCCCCTAATCAGGGCTCAGCTTCTCTCCCAGCACAAAGCCCCTACACATACAGATACTAACAATACAAAACCAAACACACACAAATACCTTCTCCTCCAACAGAACTCCCACTCAAACTCCCCTGTTTACAGCTCTGTTTGCTAGCTCCTGTGCCGCTGCCTGACTGGCTGCTACCTTTATAGGACCCCTACACAGGGAAGCCCCGCCCCCTAATCACGGCTCAGCTTCTCTCCCAGGACAAAGCCCCTACACATACAGATACCACCAATACAAAACCAAACACACACACAAATACCCTTTCCTCCAACAGAACTCCCACTCAAACTCCCATGTTTACAGCTCTGTTTGCTAACTCCTGTGCCAATGCAGCTGTCTGTGCCGCTACTTGACTGGCTGCTACCTTTATGGGACCCCTAGTCAGTGAGGCCCCGCCCCCTAATCAGGGCTCATCTTCTGTCCCAGCACAAAGCCCCTACACATACAGATACTACCAATACAAAACCAAACACACACAAATACCTTCTACTCCAACAGAACTCCCACTCAAACTCCCCTGTTTACAGCTCTGTTTGATAGCTCCTGTGCCGCTGCCTGATTGGCTGCTACCTTTATAGGACCCCTAGTCAGGGAAGCCCCGCCCCGTAATCAGGGCTCAGCTTCTCTCCCAGGACAAAGCCCCTACACATACAGATACCACCAATACAAAACCAAACACACACAAATACCTTCTCCTCCAAAAGAACTCCCACTCAAACTCCCCTGTTTACAGCTCTCTTTGATAGCTCTTGTGCCGCCTCCTGACTGGCTGCAAGCTTTATAGGATCCCTAGTCAGGGAAGCCCCGCCCACTAATCAGGGCTCAGCTTCTCTCCCAGCACAAAGCCCCTCCAAGCCTCCACACATACAGATACCACCAATACAAAACCAAACACACACACAAATACCCTTTCCTCCAACAGAACTCCCACTCAAACTCCCCTGTTTACAGCTCTGTTTGCTAACTCCTGTGCCAATGCAGCTGTCTGTGCCGCTACTTGACTGGCTGCTACCTTTATGGGACCCCTAGTCAGTGAGGCCCCGCCCCCTAATCAGGGCTCATCTTCTGTCCCAGCACAAAGCCCCTACACATACAGATACTACCAATACAAAACCAAACACACACAAATACCTTCTACTCCAACAGAACTCCCACTCAAACTCCCCTGTTTACAGCTCTGTTTGATAGCTCCTGTGCCGCTGCCTGACTGGCTGCAAGCTTTATAGGACCCCTAGTCAGGGAAGCCCCGCCCCTAATCAGGGCTCAGCTTCTCTCCCAACACAAAGCCCCTACACATACAGATACCACCTATACAAAACCAAACACACACAAATAACTTCTCCTTCAACAGAACTCCCACTCAAACTCCCCTGTTTACAGCTCTGTTTGCTAGCTCCTGTGGCGCTGCCTGACTTGCTGCTACCTTTATAGGACCCCTAGTCAGGGAAGCCCCGCCCCCTAATCAGGGCTCAGCTTCTCTCCCAGCACAAAGCCCCTGCACATACAGATACTACCAATACAAAACCAAACACCCACAAATACCTTATCCTCCAACAGAACTCCCACTCAAACTCCCCTGTTTACAGCTCTGTTTGCTAGCTCCTGTGCCGCTGCCTGACTGGCTGCTACCTTTATAGGACCCCTAGTCAGTGAAGCCCCGCCCCCTAATCAGGGCTCAGCTTCTCTCCCAGCACAAAGCCTCTACACATTCAGATACTACCAATACAAAACCAAACACACACAAATACCTTCTACTCCAACAGAACTCCCACTCAAACTCCCCTGTTTACAGCTCTGTTTGATAGCTCCTGTGCCGCTGCCTCACTGGCTGCTACCTTTATAGAACCCCTAGTCAGGGAAGCCCCGCCCACTAATCAGGGCTCAGCTTCTCTCCCAGCACAAAGCCCCTCCAAGCCTCCACACATACAGATACCACCAATACAAAACCAAACACACACACAAATACCTTTTCCTCCAACAGAACTCCCACTCAAACTCCCCTGTTTACAGCTCTGTTTGCTAACTCCTGTGCCGCTGCAGCTGTCTGTGCCGCTACTTAACTGGCTGCTAGCTTTATGGAACCCCTAGTCAGTGAGGCCCCGCCCCCTAATCAGGGCTCATCTTCTGTCCCAGCACAAAGCCCCTACACATACAGATACTACCAATACAAAACCAAACACACACAAATACCTTCTACTCCAACAGAACTCCCACTCAAACTCCCCTGTTTACAGCTCTGTTTGATAGCTCCTGTGCCGCTGCCTCACTGGCTGCTACCTTTATAGAACCCCTAGTCAGGGAAGCCCCGCCCCCTAATCAGGGCTCAGCTTCTCTCCCAGCACAAAGCCCCTACACATACAGATACTAACAATACAAAACCAAACACACACAAATACCTTCTCCTCCAACAGAACTCCCACTCAAAATCCCCTGTTTACAGCTCTGTTTGCTAGCTCCTGTGCCGCTGCCTGACTGGCTGCTACCTTTATAGGACCCCTAGTAAGTGAAGCCCCGCTCCCTAATCAGGGCTCAGCTTCTCTCCCAGCACAAAGCCTCTACACATACAAATACTACCAATACAAATCCAAACACACACAAATACCTTCTCCTCCAACAGAACTCCCACTCAAACTCCCCTGTTTACATCTCTGTTTGCTAGCTCCTGTGCCGCTGCCTGACTGGCTGCTACCTTTATAGGACCCCTAGTCAGGGAAGCCCCGCCCCCTAATCAGGGCTCAGCTTCTCTCCCAGCACAAAGCCTCTACACATACAAATACTACCAATACAAATCCAAACACACACAAATACCTTCTCCTCCAACAGAACTCCCACTCAAACTCCCCTGTTTACAGCTCTTTTTGATAGCTCCTGTGCCGCTGCCTGACTGGCTGCAAGCTTTATAGGACCCCTAGTCAGGGAAGCCCCGCCCACTAATCAGGGCTCAGCTTCTCTCCCAGCACAAAGCCCCTCCAAGCCTCCACACATACAGATACCATCAATACAAAACCAAACACACACACAAATACCTTTTCCTCCAACAGAACTCCCATTCAAACTCCCCTGTTTACAGCTCTGTTTCCTAACTCCTGTGCCGCTGCAGCTGTCTGTGCCGCTACTTGACTGGCTGCTACCTTTATAGGACCCCTAGTCAGTGAGGCCCCGCCCCCTAATCAGGGCTCATCTTCTCTCCCAGCACAAAGCCCCTACACATACAGATACTACCAATACAAAACCAAACACACACAAATACCTTCTACTCCAACAGAACTCCCACTCAAACTCCCCTGTTTACAGCTCTGTTTGATAGCTCCTGTGCCGCTGCCTGACTGCCTGCAAGCTTTATAGGACCCCTAGTCAGGGAAGCCCCGCCCCCTAATCAGGGCTCAGCTTCTCTCCCAACACAAAGCCCCTACACATACAGATACCACCTATGCAAAACCAAACACACACACAAATACCTTCTACTCCAACAGAACTCCCACTCAAACTCCCCTGTTTACAGCTCTGTTTACTCGCTCCTGTGCCGCTGCCTGACTGGCTGCAAGCTTTATAGGACCCCTAGTCAGGGAAGCCCCGCCCCCTAATCAGGGCTCAGCTTCTCTCCCAGCACAAAGACCCTACACATACAAATACTACCAATACAAAACCAAACACACACAAATACCTTCTACTCCAACAGAACTCCCACTCAAACTCCCCTCTGTACATCTCTGTTTGCTAGCTCCTGTGCCGCTGCCTGACTGGCTGCTACCTTTATAGGACCCCTAGTCAGGGAAGCCCCGCCCCCTCATCAGGGCTCAGCTTCTCTCCCAGCACAAAGCCCCTACACACACAGATACTACCAATACAAAACCAAACACACACAAATACCTTCTACTCCAACAGAACTCCCACTCAAACTCCCCTGTTTATAGCTCTGTTTGCTAGCTCCTGTGCCGCTGCCTGACTGGCTGCTACCTTTAAAATACCCCTACCCAAGGAAGCCCCGCCCCCTAATCAGGGCTCAGCTTCTCTCCCAGGACAAAGCCCCTACACACACAGATACTACCAATACAAAACCAAACACACACAAATAGCTTCTACTCCAACAGAACTCCCACTCAAACTCCCCTGTTTACAGCTCTGTTTGCTAGCTCCTGTGCCGCTGCCTGACTGGCTGCTACCTTTATAGGACCCCTACCCAGGGAAGCCCCGCCCCCTAATCAGGGCTCAGCTTCTCTCCCAGGACAAAGCCCCTACACATACAGATACCACCAATACAAAACCAAACACACACAAATACCTTCTCCTCCAAAAGAACTCTCACTCAAACTCCCCTGTTTACAGCTCTGTTTACTAGCTCCTGTGCCGCTGCAGCTGTCTGTGCCGCTGCCTGACTGGCTGATATCTTTTTTGGACCCCTAGTCAGTGAAGCCCCGCCCCCTAATCAGGGCTCATCTTCTGTCCCAGCACAAAGCCCCTACACATACAGATACTACCAATACAAAACGAAACACACACAAATACCTTCTACTCCAACAGAACTCCAACTCAAACTCCCCTGTTTACAGCTCTGTTTGATAACTCCTGTGCCACTGCCTGACTGGCTGCAAGCTTTATAGGACCCCTAGTCAGGGAAGCCCCGACCACTAATCAGGGCTCAGCTTCTCTCCCAGCACAAAGCCCCTGCACATACAGATACTACAAATACAAAACCAAACACCCACAAATACCTTCTCCTCCAAAAGAACTCCCACTCAAACTCCCCTGTTTACAGCTCTGTTTGATAGCTCCTGTGCCGCTGCCTGACTGGCTGCAACCTTTATAGGACCTCTAGTCAGGGAAGCCCCGCCCCCTAATCAGGGCTCAGCTTCTCTCCCAGCACAAAGCCCCGACACATACAGATACTACCAATACAAAACCAAACACACACACAAATACCTTCTACTCCAACAGAACTCCCACTCAAACTCCCCTGTTTACAGCTCTGTTTGATAGCTCGTGTGCCGCTGCCTGACTGGCTGCAAGCTTTATAGGACCCCTAGTCAGGGAAGCCCCGACCACTAATCAGGGCTCAGCTTCTCTCCCAGCACAAAGCCCCTCCAAGCCTCTACACATACAGATACCACCAATACAAAACCAAACACACACACAAATACCTTTTCCTCCAACAGAACTCCCACTCAAACTCCCCTGTTTACAGCTCTGTTTCCTAGCTCCTGTGCCGCTGCAGCTGTCTGTGCCGCTGCCTGACTGGCTGATACCTTTTTTGGACCCCTAGTCAGTGAAGCCCCGCCCCCTAATCACGGCTCAGATTCTCTCTCAGCACAAAGCCCCTACACATACAGATACTACCAATACAAAACAAAACACACACAAATACCTTCTCCTCCAACAGAACTCCCACTCAAACTCCCCTGTTTACAGCTCTGTTTGCTAGCTCCTGTGCCGCTGCAGCTGTCTGTGCCGCTGCCTGATTGGCTGCTACCTTTATAGGACCCCAAGTCAGGGAAGCCCCGCCCCCTAATCAGGGCTCAGCTTCTCTCCCAGCACAAAGCCTCTACACATACAAATACTACCAATACAAATCCAAACACACACAAATACCTTCTCCTCCAACAGAACTCCCACTGAAACTCCCCTGTTTACAGCTCTGTTTGCTAGCTCCTGTGCCGCTGCAGCTGTCTGTGCCGCTGCCTGACTGGCTGCTACCTTTATAGGACCCCTAGTCAGTGAAGGCCGCCCCCTAATCAGGGCTCAGCTTCTGTCCCAGCACAAAGCCCCTACACACACACAGATACTACCAATACAAAACCAAACACACACACAAATACCTTCTCCTCCAACAGAACTCCCACTCAAACCCGCCTGTTTACAGCTCTGTTTGCTAGCTCCTGTGCCGCTGCAGCTGTCTGTGCCGCTGCCTGACTGGCTGATACCTTTATAGGACCCCTAGTCAGTGAAGCCCCGCCCCCTAATCACGGTTCAGCTTCTGTCCTAGAACAAAGCCCCTACACACACAGATACTACCAATACAAAACCAAACACACACAAATACCTTCTACTCCAACAAAACTCCCACTCAAACTCCCCTGTTTACAGCTCTGTTTGCTAGCTCCTGTGCCGCTGCACCTGTCTGTGCGGCTGCCTGACTGGCTGCTACCTTTATAGGATCCCTAGTCAGGGAAGCCCCGCCCACTAACCAGAGCTCAGCTTCTCTCCCAGCACAAAGCCCCTCCAAGCCTCTACACATGCAGATACTACCAATACAAAACCAAACACACACAAATACCTTCTCCTCCAACAGAACTCCCACTCAAACTCCCCTGTTTACAGCTCTGTTTGCTAGCTCCTGTGCCGCTGCCTGACTGACTGCTACCTTTATAGGACCCCTAGTCAGGGAAGCCCCGCCCCCTAATCAGGGCTCAGCTTCTCTCCCAGCACAAAGCCCCTACACATACAGATACTAACAATACAAAACCAAACACACACAAATACCTTCTCCTCCAACAGAACTCCCACTCAAACTCCCCTGTTTACAGCTCTGTTTGATAGCTCCTGTGCCGCTGCAGCTGTCTGTGCGGCTGCCTAACTGGCTGCTACCTTTATAGGACCCCTCGTCAGGGAAGCCCCGCCCACTAATCAGGGCTCAGCTTCTTTCCCAGCACAAAGCCCCTCCAAGCCTCTACACATACAGATACTACCAATACAAAACCAAGCACACACACAAACACCTTCTCCTCCAACAGAACTCCCACTCAAACCCGCCTGTTTACAGCTCTGTTTGCTACCTCCTGTGCCGCTGCAGCTGTCTGTGCCGCTGCCTGACTGGCTGCGACCTTTATAGGACCCCTAGTCAGTCAAGCCCCGCCCCCTAATCAGGGCTCAGCTTCTCTCCCAGCACAAAGCCCCTACACATACAGATACTACCAATACAAAAACACACACAAATACCTTCTCCTCCAACAGAACTCCCACTCAAACTCCCCTGTTTACAGCTCTGTTTGCTAGCTCCTGTGCCGCTGCCTGACTGGCTGCTACCTTTATAGGACCCCTAGTCAGGGAAGCCCCGCCCCCTAATCAGGGCTCAGCTTCTCTCCCAGCACAAAGCCCCTACACATAGAGATACTAACAATACAAAACCAAACACACACAAATACCTTCTCCTCCAACAGAACTCCCACTCAAACTCCCCTGTTTACAGCTCTGTTTGATAGCTCCTGTGCCGCTGCAGCTGTCTGTGCGGCTGCCTGACTGGCTGCTACCTTTATAGGATCCCTAGTCAGGGAAGCCCCGCCCACTAATCAGGGCTCAGCTTCTCTCCCAGCACAAAGCCCCTCCAAGCCTCTACACATACAGATACTAACAATACAAAACCAAACACACACAAATACCTTCTCCTCCAACAGAACTCCCACTCGAACTCCCCTGTTTACAGCTCTGTTTGTAGCCCCTGTGCCGCTGCCTGACTGGCTGCTACCTTTATAGGACCCCTCGTCAGGGAAGCCCCGCCCCCTAATCAGGGCTCAGCTTCTTTCCCAGCACAAAGCCCCTCCAAGCCTCTACACATACAGATACTACCAATACAAAACCAAGCACACACACAAATACCTTCTCCTCCAACAGAACTCCCACTCAAACCCGCCTGTTTACAGCTCTGTTTGCTACCTCCTGTGCCGCTGCAGCTGTCTGTGCCGCTGCCTGACTGGCTGCTACCTTTATAGGACTCCTAGTCAGTGAAGCCCCGCCCCCTAATCAGGGCTCAGCTTCTGTCCCAGCACAAAGCCCCGACACACACAGATACTACCAATACAAAACCAAACACACACAAATACCTTCTACTCCGACAGTACTCCCACTCAAACTCCCCTGTTTACAGCTCTGTTTGATAGCTCCTGTGCCGCTGCCTCACTGGCTGCAAACTTTATAGGACCCCTAGTCAGGGAAGCCCCGCCCCCTAATCAGGGCTCAGCTTCTCTCCCAGCACAAAGCCCCTACACATACAGATACCACCAATACAAAACCAAACACACACAAATACCTTCTCCTCCAACAGAACTCGCACTCAAAATCCCCTGTTTACAGCTCTGTTTGCTAGCTCCTGTGCCGATGCAGCTGTCTGTGCCGCTGCGTGACTGGCTGATACCTTTTTAGGACCCCTAGTCAGTGAAGCCCCGCCCCCTAATCAGGGCTCAGCTTCTCTCCCAGCACAAAGCCCCTACACATACAGATACTAACAATACAAAACAAAACACACACAAATACCTTCTCCTCCCACTCAAACTCCCCGTTTACAGCTCTGTTTGATAGCTCCTGTGCCGCTGCAGCTGTCTGTGCCGCTGCCTGACTGGCTGATACCTTTATAGGACCCCTAGTCAGTGAAGCCCCGCCCCCTAATCACGGCTCAGCTTCTCTCCCAGCACAAAGCCCCTACACATACAGATACTACCAATACAAAAACACACACAAATACCTTCTCCTCCAACAGAACTCCCACTCAAACTCCCCTGTTTACAGCTCTGTTTGCTAGCTCCTGTGCCGCTGCCTGACTGGCAGCTACCTTTATAGGACCCCTAGTCAGGGAAGCCCCGCCCCCTAATCAGGGCTCAGCTTCTCTCCCAGCACAAAGCCCCTACACATACATATACTAACAATACAAAACCAAACACACACAAATACCTTCTCCTCCAAAAGAACTCCCACTCAAACTCCCCTGTTTACAGCTCTGTTTGCTAGCTCCTGTACTGCTGCAGCTGTCTGTGCCGCTACCTGACTGGCTGCTACCTTTATAGGACCCCTAGTCAGTGAAGCCCCGCCCCCCAATCAGGGCTCAGCTTCTGTCTCAGCACAAAGCCCCTACACACACAGATACTACCAATACAAAACCAAACACACACAAATACCTTCTCCTCCAACAGAACTCCCACTCAAAATCCCCTGTTTACAGCTCTGTGTGCTAGCTCCTGTGCCGCTGCCTGACTGGCTGCTACCTTTATAGGACCCCTAGTCAGGGAAGCCCCGCCCCCTAATCAGGGCTCAGCTTCTCTCCCAGCACAAAGCCCCTACACATACAGATACTAACAATACAAAACCAAACACACACAAATACCTTCTCCTCCAACAGAACTCCCACTCAAACCCGCCTGTTTACAGCTCTGTTTGCTAGCTCCTGTGCCGCTGCAGCTGTCTGTGCCGCTGCCTGACTGGCTGCGACCTTTATAGGACCCCTAGTCAGTCAAGCCCCGCCCCCTAATCAGGGCTCAGCTTCTCTCCCAGCACAAAGCCCCTACACATACAGATACTAACAATACAAAACCAAACACACACAAATACCTTCTCCTCCAACAGAACTCCCACTCAAACTCCCCTGTTTACAGCTCTGTTTGCTAGCTCCTGTGCCGCTGCAGCTGTCTGTGCGGCTGCCTGAGTGGCTGCTACCTTTATAGGATCCCTAGTCAGGGAAGCCCCGCCCACTAATCAGGGCTCAGCTTCTCTCCCAGCACAAAGCCCCTCCAAGCCTCTACACATGCAGATACTACCAATACAAAACCAAACACACACAAATACCTTCTACTCCAGCAGAACTCCCACTCAAACTCCCCTGTTTACAGCTCTGTTTGCTAGCTCCTGTGCTGCTGCCTGACTGGCTGCTACCTTTATAGGACCCCTAGTCATTGAAGCCCCGCCCCCTAATCAGGGCTCAGCTTCTCTCCCAGCACAAAGCCCCTACACATACAGATACTAACAATACAAAACCAAACACACACAAATACCTTCTCTTCCAACAGAACTCCCACTCGAACTCCCCTGTTTACAGCTCTGTTTGTAGCTCCTGTGCCGCTGCCTGACTGGCTGCTACCTTTATAGGACCCCTCGCCAGGGAAGCCCCGCCCCCTAATCAGGGCTCAGCTTCTTTCCCAGCAAAAAGCCCATACACATACAGATACTACCAATACAAAACCAAACACACACAAATACCTTCTCCTCCAACACAACTCCCACTCAAACCCGCCTGTTTACAGCTCTGTTTGCGAGCTCCTGTGCCGCTGCAGCTGTCTGTGCCGCTGCCTGACTGGCTGCGACCTTTATAGGACCCCTAGTCAGTCAAGCCCCGGCCCCTAATCAGGGCTCAGCTTCTCTCCCAGCAAAAAGCCCCTACACATACAGATACTACCAATACAAAACCAAACACACACAAATACCTTCTCCTCCAACAGAACTCCCACTCAAACTCCCCTGTTTTCAGCTCTGTTTGCTAGCTCCTGTGCCGCTGCAGCTGCCTGTGCCGCTGCCTGACTGGCTGATACCTTTATGGGACCCCTAGTCAGTGAAGCCCCGCCCCCTAATCACGGCTCAGCTTCTCTCCCAGCACAAAGCCCCTACACATACAGATACTATCAATACAAAAACACACACAAATACCTTCTCCTCCAACAGAACTCCCACTCAAACTCCCCTGTTTACAGCTCTGTTTGTAGCTCCTGTGCCGCTGCAGCTGTCTGTGCGGCTGCCTGAGTGGCTGCTACCTTTATAGGATCCCTAGTCAGGGAAGCCCCGCCCACTAATCAGGGCTCAGCTTCTCTCCCAGCACAAAGCCCCTCCAAGCCTCTACACATGCAGATACTACCAATACAAAACCAAACACACACAAATACCTTCTACTCCAGCAGAACTCCCACTCAAACTCCCCTGTTTACAGCTCTGTTTGCTAGCTCCTGTGCTGCTGCCTGACTGGCTGCTACCTTTATAGGACCCCTAGTCATTGAAGCCCCGCCCCCTAATCAGGGCTCAGCTTCTCTCCCAGCACAAAGCCCCTACACATACAGATACTAACAATACAAAACCAAACACACACAAATACCTTCTCTTCCAACAGAACTCCCACTCGAACTCCCCTGTTTACAGCTCTGTTTGTAGCTCCTGTGCCGCTGCCTGACTGGCTGCTACCTTTATAGGACCCCTCGCCAGGGAAGCCCCGCCCCCTAATCAGGGCTCAGCTTCTTTCCCAGCAAAAAGCCCATACACATACAGATACTACCAATACAAAACCAAACACACACAAATACCTTCTCCTCCAACACAACTCCCACTCAAACCCGCCTGTTTACAGCTCTGTTTGCGAGCTCCTGTGCCGCTGCAGCTGTCTGTGCCGCTGCCTGACTGGCTGCGACCTTTATAGGACCCCTAGTCAGTCAAGCCCCGGCCCCTAATCAGGGCTCAGCTTCTCTCCCAGCAAAAAGCCCCTACACATACAGATACTACCAATACAAAACCAAACACACACAAATACCTTCTCCTCCAACAGAACTCCCACTCAAACTCCCCTGTTTTCAGCTCTGTTTGCTAGCTCCTGTGCCGCTGCAGCTGCCTGTGCCGCTGCCTGACTGGCTGATACCTTTATGGGACCCCTAGTCAGTGAAGCCCCGCCCCCTAATCACGGCTCAGCTTCTCTCCCAGCACAAAGCCCCTACACATACAGATACTATCAATACAAAAACACACACAAATACCTTCTCCTCCAACAGAACTCCCACTCAAACTCCCCTGTTTACAGCTCTGTTTGTAGCTCCTGTGCCGCTGCCTGACTGGCTGCTACCTTTATAGGACCCCTAGTCAGGGAAGCCCCGCCCCCTAATCAGGGCTCAGCTTCTTTCCCAGCACAAAGCCTCTCCAAGCCTCTACACATACAGATACTACCAATACAAAACCAAACACACACACAAATACCTTCTCCTCCAACAGAACTCCCACTCAAACCCGCCTGTTTACAACTCTGTTTGCTAGCTCCTGTGCCGCTGCAGCTGTCTGTGCCGCTGCCTGACTGGCTGCGACCTTTATAGGACCCCTAGTCAGTCAAGCCCCGCCCCCTAATCAGGGCTCAGCTTCTCTCCCAGCACAAAGCCCCTCCAAGCCTCTACACATACAGATACTACCAATACAAAAACACACACAAATACCTTCTCCTCCAACAGAACTCCCACTCAAACTCCCCTGTTTACAGCTCTGTTTGCTAGCTCCTGTGCCGCTGCCTGACTGGCTGCTACCTTTATAGGACCCCTAGTCAGGGAAGCCCCGCCCCTAATCAGGGCTCAGCTTCTCTCCCAGCACAAAGCCCCTACACACACAGATACTACCAATACAAAACCAAACACACAAATACCTTCTCCTCCAACAGAACTCCCACTCAAACTCCCCTGTTTACAGCTCTGTTTGATAGCTCCTGTGCCGCTGCAGCTGTCTGTGCCGCTGCCTGACTGGCTGATACGTTTATAGGACCCCTAGTCAGTGAAGCCCCGCCCCCTAATCTCAGCTCAGCTTCTCTCCCAGCACAAAGCCCCTACACATACAGATACTACCAATACAAAAACACACACAAATACCTTCTCCTCCAACAGAACTCCCACTCAAACTCCCCTGTTTACAGCTCTGTTTGCTAGCTCCTGTGCCGCTGCCTGACTGGCTGCTACCTTTATAGGACCCCTAGTCAGGGAAGCCCCGCCCACTAATCAGGGCTCAGCTTCTCTCCCAGCACAAAGCCTCTACACATACAGATACCACCAATACAAAACCAAACACACACACAAATACCTTTTCCTCCAACAGAACTCCCACTCAAACTCCCCTGTTTACAGCTCTGTTTGCTAGCTCCTGTGCCGCTGCCTGACTGGCTGCTACCTTTATAGGACCCCAAGTCAGGGAAGCCCCGCCCCCTAATCAGGGCTCAGCTTCTTTCCCAGCACAAAGCCCCTCCAAGTCTCTACACATACAGATACTACCAATACAAAACCAAACACACACACAAATACCTTCTCCTCCAACAGAACTCCCACTCGAACTCCCCTGTTTAGAGCTCTGTTTGATAGCTCCTGTGCCGCTGCCTGACTGGCTGCTACCTTTATAGGATCCCTAGTCAGGGAAGCCCCGCCCCCTAATCAGGGCTCAGCTTCTCTCCCAGCACAAAGCCCCTACACATACAGATACTAACAATACAAAACCAAACACACACAAATACCTTCTCCTCCAAAAGAACTCCCACTCAAACTCCCCTGTTTACAGCTCTGTTTGCTAGCTCCTGTGCTTCTGCAGCTGTCTGTGCCGCTACCTGACTGGCTGCTACCTTTATAGGACCCGTAGTCAGTGAAGCCCCGCCCCCCAATCAGGGCTCAGCTTCTGTCTCAGCACAAAGCCCCTACACACACAGATACTACCAATACGAAACCAAACACACACAAATACCTTCTACTCCGACAGTACTCCCACTCAAACTCCCCTGTTTACAGCTCTGTTTGATAGCTCCTGTGCCGCTGCCTGACTGGCTGCAACCTTTATAGGACCCCTAGTCAGGGAAGCCCCGCCCCCTAATCAGGGCTCAGCTTCTCTCCCAGGACAAAGCCCATACACATACAGATACCACCGATACAAAACCAAACACACACAAATACCTTCTCCTCCAACAGTACTCCCACTCAAACTCCCCTGTTTACAGCTCTGTTTGCTAGCTCCTGTGCCGCTGCCTGACTGGCTGCTACCTTTATAGGACCCCTAGTCAGTCAAGCCCCGCCCCCTAATCAGGCCTCAGCTTCTCTCCCAGCACAAAGCCCCTACACATATAGATATTACCATTACAAAACCAAACACACACAAATACCTTCTTCTCCAACAGAACTCCCACTCAAACTCCCTGTTTACAGCTCTGTTTGCTAGCTCCTGTGCCGCTGCCTGACTGGCAGCTACCTTTATAGGACCCCTAGTCAGGGAAGCCCCACCCCCTAATCAGGGCTCAGCTTCTCTCCCAGGACAAAGCGCCTACACATACAGATACCACCAATACAAAACCAAACACACACAAATACCTTCTCCTCCAACAGAACTCCCACTCAAACTCCCCTGTTTACAGCTCTGTTTGCTAGCTCCTGTGCCGCTGCAGCTGTCTGTGCCGCTGCCTGACTGGCTGATACCTTTCTAGGACCCCTAGTAAGTGAAGACCCGCCCCCTAATCACGGCTCAGCTTCTCTCCCAGCACAAAGCCCCTTCACATACAGATACTACCAATACAAAACCAAACACACACACAAATACCTCTCCTCCAACAGAACTCCCACTCAAACTCCCCTGTTTACAGCTCTGTTTGCTGGCTCCTGTGCCGCTGCCTGACTGGCTGCTACCTTTATAGGATCCCTAGTCAGGGAAGCCCCGCCCACTAATCAGGGCTCAGCTTCTCTCCCAGCACAAAGCCCCTCCAAGCCTCTACACATACAGATACTACCAATACAAAACCAAACACACACAAATACCTTCTCCTCCAACAGGACTCCCACTCGAACTCCCCTGTTTACAGCTCTGTTTGTAGCTCCAGTGCCACTGCCTGACTGGCTGCTACCTTTATAGGACCCCTAGTCAGTGAAGCCCCGCCCCCTAATCAGGGCTCAGCTTCTGTCCCAGCACAAAGCCCCTACACACACAGATACTACCAATACAAAACCAAACACACACAAATACCTTCTACTCCAACAGAACTCCCACTCAAACTCCCCTGTTTACAGCTCTGTTTGATAGCTCCTGTGCCGCTGCCTTACTGGCTGCAACCTTATTGGACCTCTTGTCAGGGAAGCCCCGCCCACTAATCAGGGCTCAGCTTCTTTCCCAGCACAAAGCCCCTCCAAGCCTCTACACATACAGATACCACCAATACAAAACCAAACACACACACAAATACCTTTTCCTCCAACAGAACTCCCACTCAAACTCCGCTGTTTACAGCTCTGTTTGCTACTCCTGTGCCGCTGCCTGACTGGCTGCTACCTTTATAGGACCCCAAGTCAGGGAAGCCCCGCCCCCTAATCAGGGCTCAGCTTCTGTCCCAGCACAAAGCCCCTACACACACAGATACTACCAATACAAAACCAAACACACACACAAATACCTTCTCCTCCAACAGTACTCCCACTCAAACTCCCCTGTTTACAGCTCTGTTTGCTAGCTCCTGTGCCGCTGCCTGACTGGCAGCTACCTTTATAGGACCCCTAGTCAGGGAAGCCCCGCCCCCTAATCAGGGCTCAGCTTCTCTCCCAGGACAAAGCGCCTACACATACAGATACCACCGATACAAAACCAAACACACACAAATACCTTCTCCTCCAAGAGAACTCCCACTCAGACTCCCCTGTTTACAGCTCTGTTTGCTAGCTCCTGTGCCGCTGCAGCTGTCTGTGCCGCTGCCTGACTGGCTGCTACCTTTATAGGACCCCTAGTCAGTGAAGCCCCGCCCCCTAATCAGGGCTCAGCTTCTGTCCAGCACAAAGCCCCTACACACACAGATACTACCAATACAAATCCAAACACACACAAATACCTTCTACTCCAACAGAACTCCCACTCAAACTCCCCTGTTTACAGGTCTGTTTGATAGCTCCTGTGCCGCTGCCTGACTGGCTGCAACCTTTATAGGACCCCTAGCCAGGGAAGCCCCGCCCCCTAATCCGGGCTCAGCTTCTCTCCCAGGACAAAGCCCCTACACATACAGATACCACCAATACAAAACCAAACACACACAAATACCTTCTCCTCCAACAGAACTCCCACTCAAACTCCCCTGTTTACAGCTCTGTTTGCGAGCTCCTGTGCCGCTGAAGCTGTCTGTGCCGCTGCCTGACTGGCTGATACCTTTATAGGACCCCTAGTCAGGGAAGCCCCGCCCCCTAATCAGGGCTCAGCTTCTCTCCCAGCACAAAGCCCATACACATACAGATACTAACAATACAAAACCAAACACACACAAATACCTTCTCCTCCAACAGAACTCCCACTCCAACTCCCCTGTTTACAGCTCTGTTTGCTAGCTCCTGTGCCGCTGCAGCTGTCTGTGCCGCTGCCTGACTGGCTGCTACCTTTATAGGACCCCTAGTCAGTGAAGCCCCGCCCCCTAATCAGGGCTCAGCTTCTCTCCCAGCACAAAGACCCTCCAAGCCTCTACCATACAGATACCACCAATACAAAACCAAACACACACAAATACCTTCTCCTCCAACAGAACTCCCACTCAAACTCCCCTGTTTACAGCTCTGTTTGCTAGCTCCTGTGCCGCTGCCTGACTGGCTGCTACCTTTATAGGACCCCTAGCCAGGGAAGCCCCGCCCCCTAATCAGGGCTCAGCTTCTCTCCCAGCACAAAGCCCCTACACACACAGATACTACCAATACAAAACCAAACACACACACAAATACCTTCTCCTCCAACAGTACTCCCACTCAAACTCCCCTGTTTACAGCTCTGTTTGCTAGCTCCTGTGCCGCTGCCTGACTGGCAGCTACCTTTATAGGACCCCTAGTCAGTGAAGCCCCGCCCCCTAATCAGGGCTCAGCTTCTGTCCCAGCACAAAGCCCCTCCAAGCCTCTACACATACAGGTACTACCAATACAAAACCAAACACACACACAAATACCTTCTCCTCCAACAGAACTCCCACTCAAACTCCCCTGTTTACAGCTCTGTTTGCTAGCTCCTGTGCCGCTGCAGCTGTCTGTGCCGCTGCCTGACTGGCTGCGACCTTTATAGGACCCCTAGTCAGTCAAGCCCCGCCCCCTACTCAAGGCTCAGCTTCTCTCCCAGCACAAAGCCCCTACACACACAGATACTACCAATACAAAACCAAACACACAAATACCTTCTACTCCAACAGTACTCCCACTCAAACTCCCCTGTTTACAGCTCTGTTTGCTAGCTCCTGTGCCGCTGCCTGACTGGCTGCTACCTTTAGAGGACCCCTAGTCAGGGAAGCCCCGCCCCCAAATCAGGGCTCAGCTTCTCTCCCAGCACAAAGCCCCTACACATACAGATACTAACAATACAAAACCAAACACACACAAATACCTTCTCCTCCAAAAGAACTCCCACTCAAACTCCACTGTTTACTGCTCTGTTTGCTAGCTCCTGTGCTGCTGCAGCTGTCTGTGCCGCTACCTGACTGGCTGCTACCTTTATAGGACCCCTAGGCAGTGAAGCCCCGCCCCCCAATCAGGGCTCAGCTTCTGTCTCAGCACAAAGCCCCTACACACACAGATACTACCAATACAAAACCAAACACACACAAATACCTTCTACTCCGACAATACTCCCACTCAAACTCCCCTGTTTACAGCTCTGTTTGATAGCTCCTGTGCCGCTGCCTGACTGTCTGCAACCTTTATAGGACCCCTAGTCAGGGAAGCCCCGCCCCCTAATCAGGGGTCAGCTTCTCTCCCAGCACAAAGCCCCTACACATACAGATACTACCAATACAAAACCAAACACACACAAATACCTTCTCCTCCAACAGAACTCCCACTCAAACTCCCCTGTTTACAGCTCTGTTTGCTAGCTCCTGTGCCGCTGCAGCTGTCTGTGCCGCTGCCTGACTGGCTGCTACCTTTATAGGACCCCTAGTCAGTGAAGCCCCGCCCCCTAATCAGGGCTCAGCTACTCTCCCAGCACAAAGCCCCTACACATACAGATACTAACAATACAAAACCAAACACACACAAATACCTTCTCCTCCCACTCAAACTCCCCGTTTACAGCTCTGCTTGCTAGCCCCTGTGCCGCTGCAGCTGTCTGTGCCGCTGCCTGACTGGCTGCTACCTTTATAGGACCCCTAGCCAGGGAAGCCCCGCCCCCTAATCAGGGCTCAGCTTCTCTCCCAGGACAAAGCCCCTACACATACAGATACCACCAATACAAAACCAAACACACACAAATACCTTCTCCTCCAACAGAACTCCCACTCAAACTCCCCTGTTTACAGCTCTGTTTGCTAGCTCCTGTGCCGCTGCAGCTGTCTGTGCCGCTGCCTGACTGGCTGATACCTTTCTAGGACCCCTAGTAAGTGAAGCCCCGCCCCCTAATCACGGCTCAGCTTCTCTTCCAGCACAAAGCCCCTTCACATACTGATACTACCAATACAAAACCAAACACACACGAATACCTTCTCCTCCAACAGAACTCCCACTCGAACTCCCCTGTTTACAGCTCTGTTTGCTTGCTCCTGTGCCGCTGCAGCTGTCTGTGCGGCTGCCTGACTGGCTGCTACCTTTATAGGACCCCTAGTCAGGGAAGCCCCGCCCCCTAATCAGGGCTCAGCTTCTGTCCCAGCACAAAGCCCCTACACATACAGATACTAACAATACAAAACCAAACACACACAAATACCTTCTCCTCCAACAGAACTCCCACTCAAACTCCCCTGTTTACATCTCTGTGTACTAGCTCCTGTGCCGCTGCCTGACTGGCTGCTACCTTTATAGGACCCCTAGTCAGGGAAGCCCCGCCCCCTAATCAGGGCTCAGCTTCTCTCCCAGCACAAAGCCCCTACACATACAGATACTAACAATACAAAACCAAACACACACAAATACCTTCTCCTCCAACAGAACTCCCACTCAAACTCCCCTGTTTACATCTCTGTGTACTAGCTCCTGTGCCGCTGCCTGACTGGCTGCTACCTTTATAGGACCCCTAGTCAGGAAAGCCCCGCCCCCTAATCAGGGCTCAGCTTCTGTCCCAGCACAAAGCCCCTACACATACAGATTCTAACAATACAAAACCAAACACACACAAATACCTTCTCCTCCAACAGAACTCTTATTCCAACTCCCCTGTTTAGAGCTCTGTTTGCTAGCTCCTGTGCCGCTGCAGCTGTCTGTGCCGCTGCCTGACTGGCTGATACCTTTCTAGGACCCCTAGTAAGTGAAGCCCCGCCCCCTAATCACGGCTCAGCTTCTCTCCCAGCACAAAGCCCCTTCACATACAGATACTAACAATACAAAACCAAACACACACAAATACCTTCTCCTCCAAAAGAACTCCCACTCAAACTCCCCTGTTTACAGCTCTGTTTGCTAGCTCCTGTGCTGTTGCAGCTGTCTGTGCGGCTACCTGACTGGCTGCTACCTTTATAGGACCCCTAGTCAGTGAAGCCCCGCCCCCCAATCAGGGCTCAGCTTCTGTCTCAGCACAAAGCCCCTTCACATACAGATACTAACAATACAAAACCAAACACACACAAATACCTTCTACTCCGACAGTACTCCCACTCAAACTCCCCTGTTTACAGCTCTGTTTGCTAGCTCCTGTGCCGCTGCAGCTGTCTGTGCCGCTGCCTGATTGGCTGCTACGTTTATAGGACCCCTAGTCAGGGAAGCCCCGCCCCCTAATCAGGGCTCAGCTTCTCACCCAGCACAAAGCCCCGACACATACAAATACCAATACAAAACCAAACACACACAAATACCTTCTCCTCCAACAGAACTCCCACTCAACCCCCCCTGTTTACAGCTCTGTTTGCTAGCTCCTGTGCCGCTGCAGCTGTCTGTGCCGCTGTCTGACTGGCTGCTACCTTTATAGGACCCCTAGTCAGTGAAGCCCCGCCCCCTAATCAGGGTTCAGCTTCTGTCCCAGCACAAAGCCCCTACACACACAGATACTACCAATACAAAACCAA
Organism: Lepidochelys olivacea; assembly: GCF_965140295.1. Classification (NCBI taxonomy): domain Eukaryota; kingdom Metazoa; phylum Chordata; order Testudines; family Cheloniidae; genus Lepidochelys; species Lepidochelys olivacea. The sequence continues at coordinate 5,187,206 of NC_140428.1, forward strand.
ACACACACAAATACCTTCTACTCCAACAGAACTCCCACTCAAACTCCCCTGTTTACAGCTCTGTTTGGTAGCTCCTGTGCCGCTGCCTGACTGGCTGCAACCTTATAAGACCCCTAGTCAGGGAAGCCCCGCCCACTAATCAGGGCTCAGCTTCTTTCCCAGCACAAAGCCCCTCCAAGCCTCTACACATACAGATACCACCAATACAAAACTAAACACACACACAAATACCTTTTCCTCCAACAGAACTCCCACTCAAACTCCCCTGTTTACAGTTCTGTTTGCTAGCTCCTGTGCCGCTGCAGCTGTCTGTGCCGCTGCCTGACTGGCTGCTACCTTTATAGGACCCCTAGTCAGTCAAGCCCCGCCCCCTAATCAGGGCTCAGTTTCTTTCCCAGCACAAAGCCCCTACACATACAGATACTACCAATACAAAACCAAACACACACAAATACCTTCTCCTCCAACAGAACTCCCACTCAAACTCCACTGTTTACAGCTCTGCTTGCTAGCCCCTGTGCCGCTGCAGCTGTCTGTGCCTCTGCCTGACTGGCTGCTACCTTTATAGGACCCCTAGTCAGGGAAGCCCCGCCCCCTAATCAGGGCTCAGCTTCTGTCCCAGCACAAAGCCCCTACACACACAGATACTACCAATACAAAACCAAACACACACACAAATACCTTCTCCTCCAAAAGAACTCCCACTCAAACTCCCCTGTTTACAGCTCTGTTTGCTAGCTCCTGTGCCGCTGCAGCTGTCTGTGCCGCTGTCTGACTGGCTGCTACCTTTATAGGACCCCTAGTCAGTGAAGCCCCGCCCCCTAATCAGGGTTCAGCTTCTCTCCCAGCACAAAGCCCCTACACACACAGATACTACCAATACAAAACCAAACACACACAAATACCTTCTACTCCAACAGAACTCCCACTCAAACTCCCCTGTTTACAGCTCTGTTTGATAGCTCCTGTGCCGCTGCCTGACTGGCTGCAACCTTATAAGACCCCTAGTCAGGGAAGCCCCGCCCACTAATCAGGGCTCAGCTTCTTTCCCAGCACAAAGCCCCTCCAAGCCTCTACACATACAGATACCACCAATACAAAACTAAACACACACACAAATACCTTTTCCTCCAACAGAACTCCCACTCAAACTCCCCTGTTTACGGCTCTGTTTGCTAGCTCCTGTGCCGCTGCAGCTGTCTGTGCCTCTGCCTGACTGGCTGCTACCTTTATAGGACCCCTAGTCAGGGAAGCCCCGCCCCCTAATCAGGGCTCAGCTTCTGTCCCAGCACAAAGCCCCTACACACACAGATACTACCAATACAAAACCAAACACACACACAAATACCTTCTCCTCCAACAGTACTCCCACTCAAACTCCCCTGTTTACAGCTCTGTTTGCTAGCTCCTGTGCCGCTGCCTGACTGGCTGCTACCTTTATAGGACCCCTAGTCAGGAAAGCCCCGCCCCTAATCAGGGCTCAGCTTCTCTCCCAGCACAAAGCCCCTACACATACAGATACTAACAATACAAAACCAAACACACACAAATACCTTCTCCTCCAAAAGAACTCCCACTCAAACTCCCCTGTTTACAGCTCTGTTTGTAGCTCCTGTGCCGCTGCCTGACTGGCTGCTCCCTTTATAGGACCCCTAGTCAGGGAAGCCCCGCCCCCTAATCAGGGCACAGCTTCTTTCCCAGCACAAAGCCCCTCCAAGCCTCTACACATACAGATACTACCAATACAAAACCAAACACACACGAATACCTTCTCCTCCAACAGAACTCCCACTCAAACCCGCCTGTTTACAGCTCTGTTTGCTAGCTCCTGTGCCGCTGCAGCTGTCTGTGCCGCTGCCTGACTGGCTGCGACCTTTATAGGACCCCTAGTCAGTGAAGCCCCGCCCCCTAATCAGGGTTCAGCTTCTCTCCCAGCACAAAGCCCCTACACACACAGATACTACCAATACAAAACCAAACACACACAAATACCTTCTCCTCCCACTCAAACTCCCCTGTTTACAGGTCTGTTTGATAGCTCCTGTGCCGCTGCCTGACTGGCTGCAACCTTATAGGACCCCTAGTCAGGGAAGCCCCGCCCACTAATCAGGGCTCAACTTCTTTCCCAGCACAAAGCCCCTCCAAGCCCCTACACATACAGATACTAACAATACAAAACCAAACACACACGAATACCTTCTCCTCCAACAGAACTCCCACTCGAACTCCCCTGTTTACAGCTCTGTTTGCTAGCTCCTGTGCCGCTGCCTGACTGGCTGCTACCTTTATAGGACCCCTAGTCAGGGAAGCCCCGCCCCCTAATCAGGGCTCAGCTTCTCTCCCAGCACAAAGCCCCTACACATACAGATACTAACAATACAAAACCAAACACACACACAAATACCTTCTCCTCCAACAGAACTCCCACTCGAACTCCCCTGTTTACAGCTCTGTTTGTAGCTCCTGTGCCGCTGCCTGACTGGCTGCTCCCTTTATAGGACCCCTAGTCAGGGAAACCCCGCCCCCTAATCAGGGCACAGCTTCTTTCCCAGCACAAAGCCCCTCCAAGCCTCTACACATACAGATACTACCAATACAAAACCAAACACACACGAATACCTTCTCCTCCAACAGAACTCCCACTCAAACCCGCCTGTTTACAGCTCTGTTTGCTAGCTCCTGTGCCACTGCAGCTGTCTGTGCCGCTGTCTGACTGGCTGCTACCTTTATAGGACCCCTAGTCAGTGAAGCCCCGCCCCCTAATCAGGGCTCAGCTACTCTCCCAGCACAAAGCCCCTACACATACAGATACTACCAATACAAAACCAAACACACACAAATACCTTCTACTCCAACAGAACTCCCACTCAAACTCCCCTGTTTACAGCTCTGTTTGATAGCTCCTGTGCCGCTGCCTGACTGGCTGCAACCTTATAAGACCCCTAGTCAGGGAAGCCCCGCCCACTAATCAGGGCTCAGCTTCTTTCCCAGCACAAAGCCCCTCCAAGCCTCTACACATACAGATACCACCAATAGAAAACCAAACACACACACAAATACCTTTTCCTCCAACAGAACTCCCACTCAAACTCCCCTGTTTACAGCTCTGCTTGCTAGCCCCTGTGTCGCTGCAGCTGTCTGTGCCGCTGCCTGACTGGCTGCTACCTTTATAGGACCCCTAGTCAGCCAGCACAAAGCCCCTACACACACAGATACTACCAATACAAAACCAAACACACACACAAACACCTTCTCCTCCAACAGTACTCCCACTCAAACTCCCCTGTTTACAGCTCTGTTTGCTTGCTCCTGTGCCGCTGCAGCTGTCTGTGCGGCTGCCTGACTGGCTGCTACCTTTATAGGACCCCTAGTCAGGGAAGCCCCGCCCCCTAATCAGGGCTCAGCTTCTCTCCCAGCACAAAGCCCCTACACATACAGATACTAACAATACAAAACCAAACACACACAAATACCTTCTCCTCCAACAGAACTCCCACTCAAACTCCCCTGTTTACAGCTCTGTTTGCTTGCTCCTGTGCCGCTGCAGCTGTCTGTGCGGCTGCCTGACTGGCTGCTACCTTTATAGGACCCCTAGTCAGGGAAGCCCGCCCACTAATCAGGGCTCAGCTTCTCTCCCAGCACAAAGCCCCTCCAAGCCTCTACACATACAGGTACTACCAATACAAAACCAAACACACACAAATACCTTCTCCTCCAACAGAACTCCCACTCAAACTCCCCTGTTTACAGCTCTGTTTGCTAGCTCCTGTGCCGCTGCCTGACTGGCTGCTACCTTTATAGGACCCCTAGTCAGGGAAGCCCCGCCCCCTAATCAGGGCTCAGCTTCTCTCCCAGCACAAAGCCCCTACACATACAGATACTAACAATACAAAACCAAACACACACAAATACCTTCTCCTCCAACAGAACTCCCACTCAAACTCCCCTGTTTACATCTCTGTGTGCTAGCTCCTGTGCCGCTGCCTGACTGGCTGCTACCTTTATAGAACCCCTAGTCAGGAAAGCCCCGCCCCCTAATCAGGGCTCAGCTTCTGTCCCAGCACAAAGCCCCTACACATACAGATACTAACAATACAAAACCAAACACACACAAATACCTTCTCCTCCAACAGAACTCTCATTCCAACTCCCCTGTTTAGAGCTCTGTTTGCTAGCTCCTGTGCCGCTGCAGCTGTCTGTGCCGCTGCCTGACTGGCTGATACCTTTCTAGGACCCCTAGTAAGTGAAGCCCCGCCCCCTAATCACGGCTCAGCTTCTCTCCCAGCACAAAGCCCCTTCACATACAGATACTAACAATACAAAACCAAACACACACAAATACCTTCTCCTCCAAAAGAACTCCCACTCAAACTCCCCTGTTTACAGCTCTGTTTGCTAGCTCCTGTGCTGTTGCAGCTGTCTGTGCCGCTACCTGACTGGCTGCTACCTTTATAGGACCCCTAGTCAGTGAAGCCCCACCCCCCAATCAGGACTCAGCTTCTGTCTCAGCACAAAGCCTCTACACATACAGATACCACCAATACAAAACCAAACACACACAAATACCTTCTACTCCGACAGTACTCCCACTCAAACTCCCCTGTTTACAGCTCTGTTTGATAGCTCCTGTGCCGCTGCCTGACTGGCTGCAACCTTTATAGGACCCCTAGTCAGGGAAGCCCCGCCCCCTAATCAGGGCTCAGCTTCTCTCCCAGCACAAAGCCTCTACACATACAGATACCACCAATACAAAACCAAACACACACAAATACCTTCTCCTCCAAAAGAACTCCCACTCAAACTCCCCTGTTTACAGCTCTGTTTGCTAGCTCCTGTGCCGCTGCAGCTGTCTGTGCCGCTGCCTGATTGGCTGCTACGTTTATAGGACCCCTAGTCAGGGAAGCCCCGCCCCCTAATCAGGGCTCAGCTTCTCACCCAGCACAAAGCCCCGACACATACAAATACCAATACAAAACCAAACACACACAAATACCTTCTCCTCCAACAGAACTCCCACTCAAACCCCCCTGTTTACAGCTCTGTTTGCTAGCTCCTGTGCCGCTGCAGCTGTCTGTGCCGCTGCCTGACTGGCTGCTTCCTTTATAGGACCCCTAGTCAGTCAAGCCCCGCCCCCTAATCAGGGGTCAGCTTCTCTCCCAGCACAAAGCCCCTACACATACAGATACTACCAATACAAAACCAAACACACACAAATACCTTCTCCTCCAACAGAACTCCCACTCAAACTCCCCTGTTTACAGCTCTGTTTGCTAGCTCCTGTGCCGCTGCAGCTGTCTGTGCCGCTGCCTGACTGGCTGCTACCTTTATAGGACCCCTAGTCAGTGAAGCCCCGCCCCCTAATCAGGGTTCAGCTTCTGTCCCAGCACAAAGCCCCTACACACACAGATACTACCAATACAAAACCAAACACACACAAATACCTTCTACTCCAACAGAACTCCCACTCAAACTCCCCTGTTTACAGCTCTGTTTGATAGCTCCTGTGCCGCTGCCTGACTGGCTGCTACCTTTATAGGACCCCTAGTCAGGGAAGCCCGCCCACTAATCAGGGCTCAGCTTCTCTCCCAGCACAAAGCCCCTCCAAGCCTCTACACATACAGGTACTACCAATACAAAACCAAACACACACAAATACCTTCTCCTCCAACAGAACTCCCACTCAAACTCCCCTGTTTACAGCTCTGTTTGCTAGCTCCTGTGCCGCTGCCTGACTGGCTGCTACCTTTATAGGACCCCTAGTCAGGGAAGCCCCGCCCCCTAATCAGGGCTCAGCTTCTCTCCCAGCACAAAGCCCCTACACATACAGATACTAACAATACAAAACCAAACACACACAAATACCTTCTCCTCCAACAGAACTCCCACTCAAACTCCCCTGTTTACATCTCTGTGTGCTAGCTCCTGTGCCGCTGCCTGACTGGCTGCTACCTTTATAGGACCCCTAGTCAGGAAAGCCCCGCCCCCTAATCAGGGCTCAGCTTCTGTCCCAGCACAAAGCCCCTACACATACAGATACTAACAATACAAAACCAAACACACACAAATACCTTCTCCTCCAACAGAACTCTCATTCCAACTCCCCTGTTTAGAGCTCTGTTTGCTAGCTCCTGTGCCGCTGCAGCTGTCTGTGCCGCTGTCTGACTGGCTGATACCTTTCTAGGACCCCTAGTAAGTGAAGCCCCGCCCCCTAATCACGGCTCAGCTTCTCTCCCAGCACAAAGCCCCTTCACATACAGATACTAACAATACAAAACCAAACACACACAAATACCTTCTCCTCCAAAAGAACTCCCACTCAAACTCCCCTGTTTACAGCTCTGTTTGCTAGCTCCTGTGCTGTTGCAGCTGTCTGTGCCGCTACCTGACTGGCTGCTACCTTTATAGGACCCCTAATCAGTGAAGCCCCGCCCCCCAATCAGGGCTCAGCTTCTGTCTCAGCACAAAGCCTCTACACATACAGATACCACCAATACAAAACCAAACACACACAAATACCTTCTACTCCGACAGTACTCCCACTCAAACTCCCCTGTTTACAGCTCTGTTTGATAGCTCCTGTGCCGCTGCCTGACTGGCTGCAACCTTTATAGGACCCCTAGTCAGGGAAGCCCCGCCCCCTAATCAGGGCTCAGCTTCTCTCCCAGCACAAAGCCTCTACACATACAGATACCACCAATACAAAACCAAACACACACACAAATACCTTTTCCTCCAACAGAACTCCCACTCAAACTCCACTGTTTACAGCTCTGCTTGCTAGCCCCTGTGCCCCTGCAGCTGTCTGTGCCGCTGCCTGACTGGCTGCTACCTTTATAGGACCCCTAGTCAGGGAAGCCCCGCCCCCTAATCGGGGCTCAGCTTCTCTCCCAGCACAAAGCCCCTACACACACAGATACTAACAATACAAAACCAAACACACACAAATACCTTCTCCTCCAACAGAACTGTCATTCCAACTCCCCTGTTTAGAGCTGTTTGCTAGCTCCTGTGCCGCTGCAGCTTCTGTGCCGCTGCCTGACTGGCTGATACCTTTCTAGGACCCCTAGTAAGTGAAGCCCCGCCCCCTAATCACGGCTCAGCTTCTCTCCCAGCACAAAGCCCCTTCACATACAGATACTAACAATACAAAACCAAACACACACAAATACCTTCTCCTCCAACAGAACTCCCACTCAAACTCCCCTGTTTACAGCTCTGTTTGCTAGCTCCTGTGCTGCTGCAGCTGTCTGTGCCACTACCTGACTGGCTGCTACCTTTATAGGACCCCTAGTCAGTGAAGCCCCGCCCCCTAATCGGGGCTCAGCTTCTCTCCCAGCACAAAGCCCCTACACATACAGATACTAACAATACAAAACCAAACACACACAAATACCTTCTCCTCCCACTCAAACTCCCCGTTTACAGCTCTGTTTGCTAGCTCCTGTGCCGCTGCAGCTGTCTGTGCCGCTGCCTGACTGGCTGCTACCTTTATAGGACCCCTAGTCAGTGAAGCCCCGCCCCCTAATCAGGGTTCAGCTTCTGTCCCAGCACAAAGCCCCTACACACACAGATACTACCAATACAAAACCAAACACACACAAATACCTTCTACTCCAACAGAACTCCAACTCAAACTCCCCTGTTTACAGCTCTGTTTGATAGCTCCTGTGCCGCTGCCTGACTGGCTGCAACCTTATAAGACCCCTAGTCAGGGAAGCCCGGCCCACTAATCAGGGCTCAGCTTCTTTCCCAGCACAAAGCCCCTCCAAGCCTCTACACATACAGATACCACCAATACAAAACCAAACACACACACAAATACCTTTTCCTGCAACAGAACTCCCACTCAAACTCCCCTGTTTACAGCTCTGTTTGCTAGCTCCTGTGCTGTTGCAGCTGTCTGTGCCGCTACCTGACTGGCTGCTACCTTTATAGGACCCCTAGTCAGTGAAGCCCCGCCCCCCAATCAGGGCTCAGCTTCTGTCTCAGCACAAAGCCTCTACACATACAGATACCACCAATACAAAACCAAACACACACAAATACCTTCTACTCCGACAGTACTCCCACTCAAACTCCCCTGTTTACAGCTCTGTTTGCTAGCTCCTGTGCCGCTGCAGCTGTCTGTGCCGCTGCCTGATTGGCTGCTACGTTTATAGGACCCCTAGTCAGGGAAGCCCCGCCCCCTAATCAGGGCTCAGCTTCTCACCCAGCACAAAGCCCCGACACATACAAATACCAATACAAAACCAAACACACACAAATACCTTCTCCTCCAACAGAACTCCCACTCAAACCCCCCTGTTTACAGCTCTGTTTGCTAGCTCCTGTGCCGCTGCAGCTGTCTGTGCCGCTACCTGACTGGCTGCTACCTTTATAGGACCCCTAGTAAGTGAAGCCCCGCCCCCTAATCACGGCTCAGCTTCTCTCCCAGCACAAAGCCCCTTCACATACAGATACTAACAATACAAAACCAAACACACACAAATACCTTCTCCTCCAAAAGAACTCCCACTCAAACTCCCCTGTTTACAGCTCTGTTTGCTAGCTCCTGTGCTGTTGCAGCTGTCTGTGCCGCTACCTGACTGGCTGCTACCTTTATAGGACCCCTAATCAGTGAAGCCCCGCCCCCCAATCAGGGCTCAGCTTCTGTCTCAGCACAAAGCCTCTACACATACAGATACCACCAATACAAAACCAAACACACACAAATACCTTCTACTCCGACACTACTCCCACTCAAACTCCCCTGTTTACAGCTCTGTTTGATAGCTCCTGTGCCGCTGCCTGACTGGCTGCAACCTTTATAGGACCCCTAGTCAGGGAAGCCCCGCCCCCTAATCAGGGCTCAGCTTCTCTCCCAGCACAAAGCCTCTACACATACAGATACCACCAATACAAAACCAAACACACACAAATACCTTCTCCTCCAACAGAACTCCCACTCAAACTCCCCTGTTTACAGCTCTGTTTGCTAGCTCCTGTGCTGCTGCAGCTGTCTGTGCCACTACCTGACTGGCTGCTACCTTTATAGGACCCCTAGTCAGTGAAGCCCCGCCCCCTAATCGGGGCTCAGCTTCTCTCCCAGCACAAAGCCCCTACACATACAGATACTAACAATACAAAACCAAACACACACAAATACCTTCTCCTCCCACTCAAACTCCCCGTTTACAGCTCTGTTTGCTAGCTCCTGTGCCGCTGCAGCTGTCTGTGCCGCTGCCTGACTGGCTGCTACCTTTATAGGACCCCTAGTCAGTGAAGCCCCGCCCCCTAATCAGGGTTCAGCTTCTGTCCCAGCACAAAGCCCCTACACACACAGATACTACCAATACAAAACCAAACACACACAAATACCTTCTACTCCAACAGAACTCCAACTCAAACTCCCCTGTTTACAGCTCTGTTTGATAGCTCCTGTGCCGCTGCCTGACTGGCTGCAACCTTATAAGACCCCTAGTCAGGGAAGCCCGGCCCACTAATCAGGGCTCAGCTTCTTTCCCAGCACAAAGCCCCTCCAAGCCTCTACACATACAGATACCACCAATACAAAACCAAACACACACACAAATACCTTTTCCTGCAACAGAACTCCCACTCAAACTCCCCTGTTTACAGCTCTGTTTGCTAGCTCCTGTGCCGCTGCAGCTGTCTGTGCCGCTGCCTGATTGGCTGCTACGTTTATAGGACCCCTAGTCAGGGAAGCCCCGCCCCCTAATCAGGGCTCAGCTTCTCACCCAGCACAAAGCCCCGACACATACAAATACCAATACAAAACCAAACACACACAAATACCTTCTCCTCCAACAGAACTCCCACTCAAACCCCCCTGTTTACAGCTCTGTTTGCTAGCTCCTGTGCCGCTGCAGCTGTCTGTGCCGCTACCTGACTGGCTGCTACCTTTATAGGACCCCTAGTAAGTGAAGCCCCGCCCCCTAATCACGGCTCAGCTTCTCTCCCAGCACAAAGCCCCTTCACATACAGATACTAACAATACAAAACCAAACACACACAAATACCTTCTCCTCCAAAAGAACTCCCACTCAAACTCCCCTGTTTACAGCTCTGTTTGCTAGCTCCTGTGCTGTTGCAGCTGTCTGTGCCGCTACCTGACTGGCTGCTACCTTTATAGGACCCCTAATCAGTGAAGCCCCGCCCCCCAATCAGGGCTCAGCTTCTGTCTCAGCACAAAGCCTCTACACATACAGATACCACCAATACAAAACCAAACACACACAAATACCTTCTACTCCGACACTACTCCCACTCAAACTCCCCTGTTTACAGCTCTGTTTGATAGCTCCTGTGCCGCTGCCTGACTGGCTGCAACCTTTATAGGACCCCTAGTCAGGGAAGCCCCGCCCCCTAATCAGGGCTCAGCTTCTCTCCCAGCACAAAGCCTCTACACATACAGATACCACCAATACAAAACCAAACACACACAAATACCTTCTCCTCCAAAAGAACTCCCACTCAAACTCCCCTGTTTACAGCTCTGTTTGCTAGCTCCTGTGCCGCTGCAGCTGTCTGTGCCGCTGCCTGATTGGCTGCTACCTTTATAGGACCCCTAGTCAGTGAAGCCCCGCCCCCTAATCAGGGTTCAGCTTCTGTCCCAGCACAAAGCCCCTACACACACAGATACTACCAATACAAAACCAAACACACACAAATACCTTCTACTCCAACAGAACTCCCACTCAAACTCCCCTGTTTACAGCTCTGTTTGACAGCTCCTGTGCCGCTGCCTGACTGGCTGCAACCTTATAAGACCCCTAGTCAGGGAAGCCAGGCCCACTAATCAGGGCTCAGCTTCTTTCCCAGCACAAAGCCCCTCCAAGCCTCTACACATACAGATACCACCAATACAAAACCAAACACACACACAAATACCTTTTCCTCCAACAGAACTCCCACTCAAACTCCACTGTTTACAGCTCTGCTTGCTAGCCCCTGTGCCCCTGCAGCTGTCTGTGCCGCTGCCTGACTGGCTGCTACCTTTATAGGACCCCTAGTCAGGGAAGCCCCGCCCCCTAATCAGGGCTCAGCTTCTGTCCCAGCACAACGCCCCTACACACACAGATACTACCAATACAAAACCAAACACACACACAAATACCTTCTCCTCCAACAGTACTCCCACTCAAACTCCCCTGTTTACAGCTCTGTTTGCTAGCTCCTGTGCTGCTGCAGCTGTCTGTGCCACTACCTGACTGGCTGCTACCTTTATAGGACCCCTAGTCAGTGAAGCCCCGCCCCCTAATCGGGGCTCAGCTTCTCTCCCAGCACAAAGCCCCTACACATACAGATACTAACAATACAAAACCAAACACACACAAATACCTTCTCCTCCCACTCAAACTCCCCGTTTACAGCTCTGTTTGCTAGCTCCTGTGCCGCTGCAGCTGTCTGTGCCGCTGCCTGACTGGCTGCTACCTTTATAGGACCCCTAGTCAGTGAAGCCCCGCCCCCTAATCAGGGTTCAGCTTCTGTCCCAGCACAAAGCCCCTACACACACAGATACTACCAATACAAAACCAAACACACACAAATACCTTCTACTCCAACAGAACTCCAACTCAAACTCCCCTGTTTACAGCTCTGTTTGATAGCTCCTGTGCCGCTGCCTGACTGGCTGCAACCTTATAAGACCCCTAGTCAGGGAAGCCCGGCCCACTAATCAGGGCTCAGCTTCTTTCCCAGCACAAAGCTCCTCCAAGCCTCTACACATACAGATACCACCAATACAAAACCAAACACACACACAAATACCTTTTCCTGCAACAGAACTCCCACTCAAACTCCCCTGTTTACAGCTCTGTTTGCTAGCTCCTGTGCTGTTGCAGCTGTCTGTGCCGCTACCTGACTGGCTGCTACCTTTATAGGACCCCTAGTCAGTGAAGCCCCGCCCCCCAATCAGGGCTCAGCTTCTGTCTCAGCACAAAGCCTCTACACATACAGATACCACCAATACAAAACCAAACACACACAAATACCTTCTACTCCGACAGTACTCCCACTCAAACTCCCCTGTTTACAGCTCTGTTTGCTAGCTCTTGTGCCGCTGCAGCTGTCTGTGCCGCTGCCTGACTGGCTGCTACCTTTATAGGACCCCTAGTCAGTGAAGCCCCGCCCCCTAATCAGGGTTCAGCTTCTGTCCCAGCACAAAGCCCCTACACACACAGATACTACCAATACAAAACCAAACACACACAAATACCTTCTACTCCAACAGAACTCCCACTCAAACTCCCCTGTTTACAGCTCTGTTTGATAGCTCCTGTGCCGCTGCCTGACTGGCTGCAACCTTATAAGACCCCTAGTCAGGGAAGCCCGGCCCACTAATCAGGGCTCAGCTTCTTTCCCAGCACAAAGCCCCTCCAAGCCTCTACACATACAGATACCACCAATACAAAACCAAACACACACACAAATACCTTTTCCTCCAACAGAACTCCCACTCAAACTCCACTGTTTACAGCTCTGCTTGCTAGCCCCTGTGCCGCTGCAGCTGTCTGTGCCGCTGCCTGACTGGCTGCTACCTTTATAGGACCCCTAGTCAGGGAAGCCCCGCCCCCTAATCAGGGCTCAGCTTCTGTCCCAGCACAAAGCCCCTACACACACAGATACTACCAATACAAAACCAAACACACACACAAATACCTTCTCCTCCAACAGTACTCCCACTCAAACTCCCCTGTTTACAGCTCTGTTTGCTAGCTCCTGTGCCGCTGCCTGACTGGCTGCTACCTTTATAGGACCCCTAGTCAGGAAAGCCCCGCCCCTAATCAGGGCTCAGCTTCTCTCCCAGCACAAAGCCCCTACACATACAGATACTAACAATACAAAACCAAACACACACAAATACCTTCTCCTCCAAAAGAACTCCCACTCAAACTCCCCTGTTTACAGCTCTGTTTGCTAGCTCCTGTGCTGCTGCAGCTGTCTGTGCCACTACCTGACTGGCTGCTACCTTTATAGGACCCCTAGTCAGTGAAGCCCCGCCCCCTAATCGGGGCTCAGCTTCTCTCCCAGCACAAAGCCCCTACACATACAGATACTAAGAATACAAAACCAAACACACACAAATACCTTCTCCTCCCACTCAAACTCCCCTGTTTACAGGTCTGTTTGCTAGCTCCTGTGCCGCTGCAGCTGTCTGTGCCGCTGCCTGACTGGCTGCTACCTTTATAGGACCCCTAGTCAGTGAAGCCCCGCCCCCTAATCAGGGTTCAGCTTCTGTCCCAGCACAAAGCCCCTACACACACAGATACTACCAATACAAAACCAAACACACACAAATACCTTCTCCTCCAACAGAACTCCCACTCAAACTCCCCTGTTTACAGCTCTGTTTGATAGCTCCTGTGCCGCTGCCTGACTGGCTGCAACCTTTATAGGACCCCTAGTCAGGGAAGCCCCGCCCCCTAATCAGGGCTCAGCTTCTCTCCCAGCACAAAGCCCCTACACATACAGATACTAACAATACAAAACCAAACACACACAAATACCTTCTCCTCCCACTCAAACTCCCCTGTTTACAGCTCTGTTTGCCAGCTCCTGTGCCGCTGCAGCTGTCTGTGCGGCTGCTTGACTGGCTGCTACCTTTATAGGACCCCTAGTCAGGGAAGCCCCGCCCACTAATCAGGGCTCAGCTTCTCTCCCAGCACAAAGCCCCTCCAAGCCTCTACACATACAGATACTACTAATACAAAACCAAACACACACAAATACCTTCTCCTCCAAGAGAACTCCCACTCAGACTCCCCTGTTTACAGCTCTGTTTGCTAGCTCCTGTGCCGCTGCAGCTGTCTGTGCCGCTGCCTGACTGGCTGATACCTTTCTAGGACCCCTAGTCAGTGAAGCCCCGCCCCCTAATCAGGGTTCAGCTTCTGTCCCAGCACAAAGCCCCTACACACACAGATACTACCAATACAAAACCAAACACACACAAATACCTTCTACTCCAACAGAACTCCCACTCAAACTCCCCTGTTTACAGCTCTGTTTGCTAGCTCCTGTGCCGCTGCCTGACTGGCTGCTACCTTTATAGGACCCCTAGTCAGGGAAGCCCCGCCCCCTAATCAGGGCTCAGCTTCTCTCCCAGCACAAAGCCCCTACACATACAGATACTAACAATACAAAACCAAACACACACAAATACCTTCTCCTCCAACAGAACTCCCACTCAAACTCCCCTGTTTACAGCTCTGTTTGCTAGCTCCTGTGCCGCTGCAGCTGTCTGTGCGGCTGCCTGACTGGCTGCTACCTTTATAGGATCCCTAGTCAGGGAAGCCCCGCCCACTAATCAGGGCTCAGCTTCTCTCCCAGCACAAAGCCCCTCCAAGCCTCTACACATACAGATACTACCAATACAAAACCAAACACACACAAATACCTTCTCCTCCAACAGAACTCCCACTCAAATCCCCCTGTTTACAGCTCTGTTTGCTGGCTCCTGTGCCGCTGCAGCTGTCTGTGCCGCTGCCTGACTGGCTGCTACCTTTATAGGACCCCTAGTCAGTGAAGCCCCGCCCCCTAATCAGGGCTCAGCTTCTCTCCCAGCACAAAGCCCCTACACATACAGATACTAACAATACAAAACCAAACACACACAAATACCTTCTACTCCAACAGAACTCCCACTCAAACTCCCCTGTTTACAGCTCTGTTTGCTAGCTCCTGTGCCGCTGCAGCTGTCTGTGCCGCTGCCTGACTGGCTGCTACCTTTATAGGACCCCTAGTCAGTGAAGCCCCGCCCCCTAATCAGGGTTCAGCTTCTGTCCTAGCACAAAGCCCCTACACACACAGATACTACCAATACAAAACCAAACACACACAAATACCTTCTACTCCAACAGAACTCCCACTCAAACTCCCCTGTTTACAGCTCTGTTTGCTAGCTCCTGTGCCGCTGCCTGACTGGCTGCTACCTTTATAGGACCCCTAGTCAGGGAAGCCCCGCCCCCTAATCAGGGCTCAGCTTCTCTCCCAGCACAAAGCCCCTACACACACAGATACTACCAATACAAAACCAAACACACACAAATACCTTCTCCTCCAACAGAACTCCCACTCAAATCCCCCTGTTTACAGCTCTGTTTGCTGGCTCCTGTGCCGCTGCAGCTGTCTGTGCCGCTGCCTGACTGGCTGCTACCTTTATAGGACCCCTAGTCAGTGAAGCCCCGCCCCCTAATCAGGGCTCAGCTTCTCTCCCAGCACAAAGCCCCTACACATACAGATACTAACAATACAAAACCAAACACACACAAATACCTTCTACTCCAACAGAACTCCCACTCAAACTCCCCTGTTTACAGCTCTGTTTGCTAGCTCCTGTGCCGCTGCAGCTGTCTGTGCCGCTGCCTGACTGGCTGCTACCTTTATAGGACCCCTAGTCAGTGAAGCCCCGCCCCCTAATCAGGGTTCAGCTTCTGTCCTAGCACAAAGCCCCTACACACACAGATACTACCAATACAAAACCAAACACACACAAATACCTTCTACTCCAACAGAACTCCCACTCAAACTCCCCTGTTTACAGCTCTGTTTGCTAGCTCCTGTGCCGCTGCCTGACTGGCTGCAACCTTATAGGACCCCTAGTCAGGGAAGCCCCGCCCCCTAATCAGGGCTCAGCTTCTCTCCCAGCACAAAGCCCCAAAACATACAGATACTACCAACACAAAACCAAACACACACACAAATACCTTCTCCACCAACAGAACTCCCACTCAAACTCCCCTGTTTACATCTCTGTGTGCTAGCTCCTGTGCCGCTGCCTGACTGGCTGCTACCTTTATAGGACCCCTAGTCAGGGAAGCCCCGCCCCCTAATCAGGGCTCAGCTTCTCTCCCAGCACAAAGCCCCAAAACATACAGATACTAACAATACAAAACCAAACACACACACAAATACCTTCTCCACCAAAAGAACTCCCACTCAAACTCCCCTGTTTACAGCTCTGTTTGTAGCTCCTGTGCCGCTGCCTGACTGGCTGCGACCTTTATAGGACCCCTAGTCAGTCAAGCCCCGCCCCCTAATCAGGGCTCAGCTTCTGTCCCAGCACAAAGCCCCTACACACACAGATACTACCAATACAAAACCAAACACACACAAATACCTTCTACTCCAACAGTACTCCCACTCAAACTCCCCTGTTTACAGCTCTGTTTGATAGCTCCTGTGCCGCTGCAGCTGTCTGTGCCGCTGCCTGACTGGCTGATACCTTTATAGGACCCCTAGTCAGTGAAGCCCCGCCCCCTAATCTCGGCTCAGCTTCTCTCCCAGCACAAAGCCCCTACACACACAGATACTACCAATACAAAACCAAACACACACAAATACCTTCTACTCCAACAGTACTCCCACTCAAACTCCCCTGTTTACAGCTCTGTTTGATAGCTCCTGTGCCGCTGCAGCTGTCTGTGCCGCTGCCTGACTGGCTGATACCTTTATAGGACCCCTAGTCAGTGAAGCCCCGCCCCCTAATCTCGGCTCAGCTTCTCTCCCAGCACAAAGCCCCTACACATACAGATACTACCAATACAAAACCAAACACACACACAAATACCTTCTCCACCAACAGAACTCCCACTCAAACTCCCCTGTTTACAGCTCTGTTTGCTAGCTCCTGTGCTGCTGCAGCTGTCTGTGCTGCTACCTGACTGGCTGCTACCTTTATAGGACCCCCAGTCAGTGAAGCCCCGCCCCCCAATCAGGGCTCAGCTTCTGTCTCAGCACAAAGCCCCAAAACATACAGATACTACCAACACAAAACCAAACACACACACAAATACCTTCTCCACCAACAGAACTCCCACTCAAACTCCCCTGTTTACATCTCTGTGTGCTAGCTCCTGTGCCGCTGCCTGACTGGCTGCTACCTTTATAGGACCCCTAGTCAGGGAAGCCCCGCCCCCTAATCAGGGCTCAGCTTCTCTCCCAGCACAAAGAGCCTACACATACAGATACTAACAATACAAAACCAAACACACACAAATACCTTCTACTCCAACAGAACTCCCACTCAAACTCCCCTGTTTACAGCTCTGTTTGCTAGCTCCTGTGCCGCTGCCTGACTGGCTGCTACCTTTATAGGACCCCTAGTCAGGGAAGCCCCGCCCCCTAATCAGGGCTCATCTTCTCTCCCAGCACAAAGCCCCAAAACATACAGATACTACCAACACAAAACCAAACACACACAAAAATACCTTCTCCACCAACAGAACTCCCACTCAAACTCCCCTGTTTACAGCTCTGTTTGTAGCTCCTGTGCCGCTGCCTGACTGGCTGCGACCTTTATAGGACCCCTAGTCAGTCAAGCCCCGCCCCCTAATCAGGGCTCAGCTTCTGTCCCAGCACAAAGCCCCTACACACACAGATACTACCAATACAAAACCAAACACACACAAATACCTTCTACTCCAACAGAACTCCCACTCAAACTCCCCTGTTTACAGCTCTGTTTGATAGCTCCTGTGCCGCTGCCTGACTGGCTGCAACCTTATAGGACCCCTAGTCAGGGAAGCCCCGGCCCCCTAATCAGGGCTCATCTTCTCTCCCAGCACAAAGCCCCAAAACATACAGATACTACCAACACAAAACCAAACACACACACAAATACCTTCTCCTCCAACAGAACTCCCACTCAAACTCCCCTGTTTACAGCTCTGTTTGCTAGCTCCTGTGCCGCTGCAGCTGTCTGTGCCGCTGCCTGACTGGCTGCTACATTTATAGGACCCCTTGTCAGTGAAGCCCCGCCCCCTAATCAGGGCTCAGCTTCTCTCCCAGCACAAAGCCCCTACACATACAGATACTAAGAATACAAAACCAAACACACACAAATACCTTCTCCTCCCACTCAAACTCCCCTGTTTACAGGTCTGTTTGCTAGCTCCTGTGCTGCTGCCTGACTGGCTGCAACCTTATAGGACCCTAGTCAGGGAAGCCCCGCCCACCAATCAGGGCTTAGCTTGTTTCCCAGCACAAAGCTCCTCCAAGCCTCTACACGTACAGATACCACCAATACAAAACCAAACACACACACAAATACCTTCTCCTCCAACAGTACTCGCACTCAAACTCCCTGTTTACAGCTTTGTTTGCTAGCTCCTGTGCTGCTGCCTGACTGGCTGCTACCTTTATAGGACCCCTAGTCAGGGAAGCCCCGCCCCTAATCAGGGCTCAGCTTCTCTCCCAGCACAAAGCCCCTACACATACAGATACTAACAATACAAAACCAAACACACACAAATACCTTCTCCTCCGAAAGAACTCCCACTCAAACTCCCCTGTTTACAGCTCTGTTTGCTAGCTCCTGTGCTGCTGCAGCTGTCTGTGCCACTACCTGACTGGCTGCTACCTTTATAGGACCCCTAGTCAGTGAAGCCCCGCCCCCTAATCAGGGCTCAGCTTCTGTCTCAGCACAAAGCCCCTACACACACAGATACTACCAATACAAAACCAAACACACACAAATACCTTCTACTCCAACAGTACTCCCACTCAAACTCCCCTGTTTACAGCTCTGTTTGCTAGCTCCTGTGCCGCTGCCTGACTGGCTGCTACCTTTATAGGACCCCTAGTCAGGGAAGCCCCGCCCCCTAATCAGGGCTCAGCTTCTCTCCCAGCACAAAGCCTCTACACATACAAATACTACCAATACAAATCCAAACACACACAAATACCTTCTCCTCCAACAGAACTCCCACTCAAACTCCCCTGTTTACATCTCTGTGTGCTAGCTCCTGTGCCGCTGCCTCACTGGCTGCTACCTTTATAGGACCCCTAGTCAGGGAAGCCCCGCCCCCTAATCAGGGCTCAGCTTCTCTCCCAGCACAAAGCCTCTACACATACAAATACTACCAATACAAATCCAAACACACACAAATACCTTCTCCTCCAGCAGAACTCTCACTCCAACTCCCCTGTTTACAGCTCTGTTTGCTAGCTCCTGTGCCGCTGCAGCTGTCTGTGCCGCTGCCTGAGTGGCTGCTGCCTTTATAGGACCCCTAGTCCGTCAAGCCCCGCCCCCTAATCAGGGCTCAGATTCTCTCCCAGCACAAAGCCTCTACACATACAGATACCACCAATACAAAAACACACACACACAAATACCTTCTCCTCCAACAGAACTCCCACTCAAACTCCCCTGTTTACAGCTCTGTTTGCTAGCTCCTGTGCCGCTGCCTGACTGGCTGCTACCTTTATAGGACCCCTAGCCAGGGAAGCCCCGCCCCCTAATCAGGGCTCAGCTTCTCTCCCAGGACAAAACACCCTACACATACAGATACCACAAATACAAAACCAAACACACACAAATACCTTCTCCTCCAACAGAACTCCCACTCAAACTCCCCTGTTTACAGCTCTGTTTGCTAGCTCCTGTGCCGCTGCCTGACTGGCTGCAACCTTTATAGGACCCCTAGTCAGGGAAGCCCCGCCCACTAATCAGGGCTCAGCTTCTCTCCCAGCACAAAGCCCCTCCAAGCCTCTACACATACAGATACCACCAATACAAAACCAAACACACACACAAATACCTTTTCCTGCAACAGAACTCCCACTCAAACTCCCCTGTTTACAGCTCTGTTTGCTAGCTCCTGTGCCGCTGCAGCTGTCTGTGCCGCTGCCTGACTGGCTGCTACCTTTATAGGACCCCTAGCCAGGGAAGCCCCGCACCCTAATCAGGGCTCAGCTTCTCTCCTAGGACAAAGCCCCTACACATACAGATACCACCAATACAAAACCAAACACACAAAAATACCTTCTCCTCCAACAGAACTCCCACTCAAACTCCGCTGTTTACAGCTCTGTTTGCTAGCTCCTCTGCCGCTGCAGCTGTCTTTGCCGCTGCCTGACTGGCTGATACCTTTATAGGACCCCTAGTCAGGGAAGCCCCGCCCCCTAATCACAGCTCAGCTTCTCTGCCAGCACAAAGCCCCTACACATACAGATACTACCAATACAAAACCAGACACCCACAAATACCTTCTCCTCCAACAGAACTCCCACTCAAACTCCCCTGTTTACAGCTCTGTTTGCTAGCTCCTGTGCCGCTGCCTGACTGGCTGCTACCTTTATAAGACCCCTAGTCAGGGAAGCCCCGCCCCCCAATCAGGGCTCATCTTCTGTCCCAGCACAAAGCCCCTACACATACAGATACCACTAATACAAAACCAAACACACACAAATACCTTCTCCTCCAACAGAACTCCCACTCAAACTCCCCTGTTTACAGCTCTGTTTGCTAGCTCCTGTGCCGCTGCCTGACTGGCTGCTACCGTTATAGGACCCCTAGTCAGGGAAGCCCCGCCCCCTAATCACGGCTCAGCTTCTCTCCCAGCACAAAGCCCCTGCACATACACATACCACCAATACAAAACCAAACACACACAAATACCTTCTTCTCCAGCAGAACTCCCACTCAAACTCCCCTGTTTACAGCTCTGTTTGCTAGCTCCTGTGCCGCTGCAGCTGTCTTTGCCGCTGCCTGACTGGCTGATACCTTTATAGGACCCCTAGCCAGGGAAGCCCCGAACCCTAATCAGGGCTCAGCTTCTGTCCCAGCACAAAGCCCCTACACATACAGATACGACCAATACAAAACCAAACACACACAAATACCTTCTCCTCCAACAGAACTCCCAGTCAAACTCCCCTGTTTACAGCTCTGTTTGCTAGCTCCTGTGCCGCTGCAGCTGTCTGTGCCGCTGCCTGACTGGCTGCAACCTTTATAGGACCCCTAGTCAGGGAAGCCCCGCCCACTAATCAGGGCTCAGCTTCTCTCCCAGAACAAAGCCCCTCCAAGCCTCTACACATACAGATACCACCAATACAAAACCAAACACACACACAAATACCTTTTCCTGCAACAGAACTCCCACTCCAACTCCCCTGTTTACAGCTCTGTTTGCTCGCTCCTGTGCCGCTGCAGCTGTCTGTGCCGCTGCCTGACTGGCTGATACCTTTCTAGGACCCCTAGTCAGTGAAGCCCCGCCCCCTAATCACGGCTCAGCTTCTCTCCCAGGACAAAGCCCCTACACATACAGATGCCACCAATACAAAACCAAACACACACAAATACCTTCTCCTCCAACAGAACTCCCACTCAAACTCCGCTGTTTACAGCTCTGTTTGCTAGCTCCTGTGCCGCTGCCTGACTGGCTGCTACCTTTACAGGACCCCTAGTCAGGGAAGCCCCGCCCCCTAATCAGGGCTCATCTTCTCTCCCAGCACAAAGCCCCTACACATACAGATACCACCAATACAAAACCAAACACACACAAATACCTCCTCCTCCAACAGAACTCCCACTCCAACTCTCCTGTTTACAGCTCTGTTTGCTAGCTCCTGTGCCGCTGCAGCTGTCTGTGCCGCTGCCTGACTGGCTGATACCTTTATAGGACCCCTAGTCAGTGAAGCCCCGCCCCCTAATCAGCGCTCAGCTTCTCTCCCAGCACAAAGACCCTGCACATACAGATACCACCAATACAAAACGAAACACACACAAATACCTTGTCCTCCAACAGAACTCCCACTCAAACTCCCCTGTTTACAGCTCTGTTTGCTAGCTCCTGTGCCGCTGCCTGACTGGCTGCTACCTTTATAGGACCCCTAGCCAGGGAAGCCCCGCCCCCTAATCAGGGCTCAGCTTCTCTCCCAGGACAAAAGACCCTACACATACAGATACCACCAATACAAAACCAAACACACACACAAATACCTTTTCCTGCAACAGAACTCCCACTCAAACTCCCCTGTTTACAGCTCTGTTTGCTAGCTCCTGTGCCGCTGCAGCTGTCTTTGCCGCTGCCTGATTGGCTGCTACCTTTATAGGACCCCTAGTCAGTGAAGCCCCGCCCCCTAATCAGGGGTCAGCTTCTCTCCCAGCACAAAGCCCCTGCACATACAGATACTACCAATACAAAATCAAACACACACAAATACCTTCTCCTCCAACAGAACTCCCACTCAAACTCCCCTGTTTACAGCTCTGTTTGCTAGCTCCTGTGCCGCTGCAGCTGTCTGTGCCGCTGCCTGACTGGCTGCTACCTTTATAGGACCCCTAATCCATGAAGCCCCGCCCCCTAATCAGGGCTCAGCTACTCTCCCAGCACAAAGCCCCTACACATACAGATACTAACAATACAAAACCAAACACACACAAATACCTTCTCCTCCCACTCAAACTCCCCGTTTACAGCTCTGTTTGCTAGCTCCTGTGCCGCTGCAGCTGTCTGTGCCGCTGTCAGACTGGCTGCTACCTTTATAGGACCCCTAGTCAGTGAAGCCCCGCCCCCTAATCAGGGCTCAGCTTCTCTCCCAGCACAAAGCCCCTACACATACAGATACTAACAATACAAAACCAAACACACACAAATACCTTCTCCTCCAAAAGAACTCCCACTCAAACTCCCCTGTTTACAGCTCTGTTTGCTAGCTCCTGTGCTGCTGCAGCTGTCTGTGCCGCTACCTGACTGGCTGCTACCTTTACAGCACCCCTAGTCAGTCAAGCCCCGCCCCCTAATCAGGGCTCAGCTTCTCTCCCAGCACAAAGCCCCTACACATACAGATACTACCAATACAAAACCAAACACACAAATACCTTCTCCTCCAACAGAACTCCCACTCAAACTCCCCTGTTTACAGCTGTGTTTGCTAGCTCCTGTGCCGCTGCAGCTGTCTGTGCCGCTGCCTGACTGGCTGCTACCTTTATAGGACTCCTAGTCATTGAAGCCCCGCCCCCTAACCTCAGCTCAGCTTCTCTCCCAGCACAAAGCCCCTACACACACAGATACTACCAATACAAAACCAAACACACAGAAATACCTTCTCCTCCGACAGTACTCCCACTCAAACTCCCCTGTTTACAGCTCTGTTTGATAGCTCCTGTGCCGCTGCAGCTGTCTGTGCCGCTGCGTGACTGGCTGATACCTTTTTAGGACCCCTAGTCAGTGAAGCCCCGCCCCCTAATCAGGGCTCAGCTTCTCTCCCAGCACAAAGACCCTCCAAGCCTCTACCATACAGATACCACCAATACAAAACCAAACACACACAAATACCTTCTCCTCCAACAGAACTCCCACTCAAACCCGCCTGTTTACAGCTCTGTTTGCTAGCTCCTGTGCCGCTGCCTGACTGGCTGCTACCTTTATAGGACCCCTAGCCAGGGAAGCCCCGCCCCCTAATCAGGGCTCAGCTTCTCTCCCAGGACAAAGCCCCTACACATACAGATACCACCAATACAAAACCAAACACACACAAATACCTTCTCCTGCAACAGAACTCCCACTCGAACTCCCCTGTTTACAGCTCTGTTTGTAGCTCCTGTGCCGCTGCCTGACTGGCTGCTACCTTTATAGGACCCCTAGTCAGGGAAGCCCCGCCCCCTAATCAGGGCTCAGCTTCTTTCCCAGCACAAAGCCCCTCCAAGCCTCTACACATACAGATACTACCAATACAAAACCAAACACACAAATACCTTCTACTCCAACAGTACTCCCACTCAAACTCCCCTGTTTACAGCTCTGTTTGCTAGCTCCTGTGCCGCTGCCTGACTGGCTGCTACCTTTATAGGACCCCTAGTCAGGGAAGCCCCGCCCCCAACTCAGGGCTCAGCTTCTCTCCCAGCACAAAGCCCCTACACATACAGATACTAACAATACAAAACCAAACACACACAAATGCCTTCTCCTCCAAAAGAACTCCCACTCAAACTCCCCTGTTTACAGCTCTGTTTGCTAGCTCCTGTGCTGCTGCAGCTGTCTGTGCTGCTACCTGACTGGCTGCTACCTTTATAGGACCCCTAGTCCGTGAAGCCCCGCCCCCCAATCAGGGCTCAGCTTCTGTCTCAGCACAAAGCCCCTACACACACAGATACTACCAATACAAAACCAAACACACACAAATACCTTCTACTCCGACAGTACTCCCACTCAAACTCCCCTGTTTACAGCTCTGCTTGATAGCTCCTGTGCCGCTGCCTGACTGTCTGCTACCTTTATAGGACCCCTAGTCAGTGAAGCCCCGCCCCCTAATCAGGGGTCAGCTTCTCTCCCAGCACAAAGCCCCTACACATACAAATAATACCAATACAAAACCAAACACACACAAATACCTTCTCCTCCAACAGAACTCCCACTCAAACTCCCCTGTTTACAGCTCTGTTTGCTAGCTCCTGTGCCGCTGCAGCTGTCTGTGCCGCTGTCAGACTGGCTGCTACCTTTATAGGACCCCTAGTCAGTGAAGCCCCGCCCCCTAATCAGGGCTCAGCTTCTGTCTCAGCACAAAGCCCCTACACACACACATACTACGAATACAAAACCAAACACACACAAAAACCTTCTACTCCAACAGTACTCCCACTCAAACTCCCCTGTTTACAGCTCTGTTTGCTAGCTCCTGTGCCGCTGCCTGACTGGCTGCTACCTTTATTGGACCCCTAGCCAGGGAAGCCCCGCCCCCTAATCAGGGCTCAGCTTCTCTCCCAGGACAAAGCCCCTACACATACAGATACCACCAATACAAAACCAAACACACACAAATACCTTCTCCTCCAACAGAACTCCCACTCAAACTCCCCTGTTTACAGCTCTGTTTGCTAGCTCCTGTGCCGCTGCAGCTGTCTGTGCCGCTGCCTGACTGGCTGATACCTTTCTAGGACCCCTAGTAAGTGAAGCCCCGCCCACTAATCACGGCTCAGCTTCTCTCCCAGCACAAAGCCCCTTCACATACAGATACTACCAATACAAAACCAAACACACACGAATACCTTCTCCTCCAACAGAACTCCCACTCGAACTCCGCTCTTTACAGCTCTGTTTGTAGCTCCTGTGCCGCTGCCTGACTGGCTGCTACCTTTATAGGACCCCTAGTCAGGGAAGCCCCGCCCCCTAATCAGGGCTCAGCTTCTCTCCCAGCACAAAGCCCCTACACATACAGATACTAACAATACAACACCAAACACACACAAATACCTTCTCCTCCAACAGAACTCCCACTCAAACTCCCCTGTTTACAGCTCTGTTTGCTAGCTCCTGTGCCGCTGCAGCTGTCTGTGCGGCTGCCTGACTGGCTGCTACCTTTATAGGATCCCTAGTCAGGGAAGCCCCGCCCACTAATCAGGGCTCAGCTTCTCTCTCAGCACAAAGCCCCTCCAAGCCTCTACACATGCAGATACGACCAATACAAAACCAAACACACACAAATACCTTCTACTCCAACAGAACTCCCACTCAAACTCCCCTGTTTACAGCTCTGTTTGCTAGCTCCTGTGCCGCTGCCTCACTGGCTGCTACCTTTATAGGACCCCTAGTCAGGGAAGCCCGGCCCCCTAATCAGGGCTCATCTTCTCTCCCAGCACAAAGCCCCAAAACATACAGATACTACCAATACAAAACCAAACACACACACAAACACCTTCTCCACCAACAGAACTCCCACTCAAACTCCCCTGTTTACAACTCTGTGTGCTAGCTCCTGTGCCGCTGCCTGACTCGCTGCTACCTTTACAGGACCCCTAGTCAGGGAAGCCCCGCCCCCTAATCAGGGCTCAGCTTCTCTCCCAGCACAAAGCCCCTACACATACAGATACTAACAATACAAAACCAAACACACACAAATACCTTCTCCTCCAACAGAACTCCCACTCAAACCCGCCTGTTTACAGCTCTGTTTGCTAGCTCCTGTGCTGCTGCAGCTGTCTGTGCCGCTGCCTGACTGGCTGCGACCTTTATAGGACCCCTAGTCAGTCAAGCCCCGCCCCCTAATCAGGGCTCAGCTTCTCTCCCAGCAAAAAGCCCCTACACATACAGATACTACCAATACAAAAACACACACAAATACCTTCTCCTCCAACAGAACTCCCACTGAAACTCCCCTGTTTACAGCTCTGTTTGCTAGCTCCTGTGCCGCTGCCTGACTGGCTGCTACCTTTATAGGACCCCTAGTCAGGGAAGCCCCGCCCCCTAATCAGGGCTCAGCTTCTCTCCCAGCACAAAGCCCCTACACATACAGATACTAACAATACAAAACCAAACACACACAAATACCTTCTCCTCCAAAAGAACTCCCACTCAAACTCCCTGTTTACAGCTCTGTTTGCTAGCTCCTGTGCCGCTGCCTGACTGGCAGCTACCTTTACAGGACCCCTAGTCAGGGAAGCCCCGCCCCCTAATCAGGGCTCAGCTTCTCTCCCAGCACAAAGCCCATACACATACAGATACTAACAATACAAAACCAAACACACACAAATACCTTCTCCTCCAACAGAACTCCCACTCAAACTCCCCTGTTTACAGCTCTGTTTGATAGCTCCTGTGCCGCTGCCTGACTGGCTGCTACCTTTATAGGATCCCTAGTCAGGGAAGCCCCGCCCCCTAATCAGGGCTCAGCTTCTCTCCCAGCACAAAGCCCATACACATACAGATACTAACAATACAAAACCAAACACACACAAATACCTTCTCCTCCAACAGAACTCCCACTCAAACTCCCCTGTTTACAGCTCTGTTTGCTAGCTCCTGTGCTGCTGCAGCTGTCTGTGCCGCTACCTGACTGGCTGCTACCTTTATAGGACCCCTAGTCAGTGAAACCCCGCCCCCCAATCAGGGCTCAGCTTCTGTCTCAGCACAAAGCCCCTACACACACAGATACTACCAATACAAAACCAAACACACACAAATACCTTCTCCTCCAACAGAACTCCCACTCAAAATCCCCAGTTTACAGCTCTGTTTGCTAGCTCCTGTGCCGATGCAGCTGTCTGTGCCGCTGTCTGACTGGCTGATACCTTTTTAGGACCCCTAGTCAGTGAAGCCCCGCCCCCCAATCAGGGCTCAGCTTCTGTCCCAGCACAAAGCCCCTACACATGCAGATACTACCAATACAAAACCAAACACACACAAATACCTTCTACTCCAACAGAACTCCCACTCAAACTCCCCTCTTTACAGCTCTGTTTGATAGCTCCTGTGCCGCTGCCTGACTGGCTGCAACCTTATTGGACCCCTTGTCAGTGAAGCCCCGCCCCCTAATCAGGGCTCAGCTTCTCTCCCAGCACAAAGACCCTCCAAGCCTCTACCATACAGATACCATCAATACAAAACCAAACACACACAAATACCTTCTCCTCCAACAGAACTCCCACTCAAACTCCCCTGTTTACAGCTCTGTTTGTAGCTCCTGTGCCGCTGCCTGACTGGCTGCTACCTTTATAGGACCCCTAGTCAGGGAATCCCCGCCCCCTAATCAGGGCTCAGCTTCTCTCCCAGCAAAAAGCCCCTACACATACAGATACTACCAATACAAAACCAAACACACACAAATACCTTCTCCTCCAACAGAACTCCCACTCAAACTCCCCTGTTTACAGCTCTGTTTGCTAGCTCCTGTGCCGCTGCAGCTGTCTGTGCGGCTGCCTGACTGGCTGCTACCTTTATAGGATCCCTAGTCAGGGAAGCCCCGCCCACTAATCAGGGCTCAGCTTCTCTCCCAGCACAAAGCCCCTCCAAGCCTCTACACATGCAGATACTACCAATACAAAACCAAACACACACAAATACCTTCTACTCCAACAGAACTCCCACTCAAACTCCCCTGTTTACAGCTCTGTTTGCTAGCTCCTGTGCCGCTGCCTGACTGGCTGCTACCTTTATAGGACCCCTAGTCAGGGAAGCCCCGCCCCCTAATCAGGGCTCATCTTCTCTCCCAGCACAAACCCCCAAAACATACAGATACTACCAATACAAAACCAAACACACACACAAACACCTTCTCCACCAACAGAACTCCCACTCAAACTCCCCTGTTTACAACTCTGTGTGCTAGCTCCTGTGCCGCTGCCTGACTGGCTGCTACCTTCATAGGACCCCTAGTCAGGGAAGCCCCGCCCCCCAATCAGGGCTCAGCTTCTCTCCCAGCACAAAGCCCCTACACATACAGATACTGACAATACAAAACCAAACACACACAAATACCTTCTCCTCCAACAGAACTCCCACTCAAACCCGCCTGTTTACAGCTCTGTTTGCTAGCTCCTGTGCCGCTGCAGCTGTCTGTGCCGCTGCCTGACTAGCTGCGACCTTTATAGGACCCCTAGTCAGTCAAGCCCCGCCCCCTAATCAGGGCTCAGCTTCTCTCCCAGCAAAAAGGCCCTACACATACAGATACTACCAATACAGAAACACACACACACACAAATACCTTCTCCTCCAACAGAACTCCCACTCAAAGCCGCCTGTTTACAGCTCTGTTTGCTAGCTCCTGTGCCGCTGCAGCTGTCTGTGCCGCTGCCTGACTGGCTGCGACCTTTATAGGACCCCTAGTCAGTCAAGCCCCGCCCCCTAATCAGGGCTCAGCTTCTCTCCCAGCACAAAGCCCCTACACATACAGATACTAACAATACAAAACCAAACACACACAAATACCTTCTCCTCCAACAGAACTCCCACTCAAACTCCCCTGTTTACAGCTCTGTTTGCTAGCTCCTGTGCCGCTGCAGCTGTCTGTGCGGCTGCCTGACTGGCTGCTACCTTTATAGCATCCCTAGTCAGGGAAGCCCCGCCCACTAATCAGGGCTCAGCTTCTCTCCCAGCACAAAGCCCCTCCAAGCCTCTACACATGCAGATACTACCAATACAATACCAAACACACACAAATACCTTCTACTCCAACAGAACTCCCACTCAAACTCCCCTGTTTACAGCTCTGTTTGCTAGCTCCTGTGCCGCTGCCTGACTGGCTGCTACCTTTATAGGACCCCTAGTCAGGGAAGCCCCGCCCCCTAATCAGGGCTCATCTTCTCTCCCAGCACAAAGCCCCAAAACATACAGATACTACCAATACAAAACCAAACACACACACAAACACCTTCTCCACCAACAGAACTCCCACTCAAACTCCCCTGTTTACAACTCTGTGTGCTAGCTCCTGTGCCGCTGCCTGACTGGCTGCTACCTTTATAGGACCCCTAGTCAGGGAAGCCCCGCCCCCTAATCAGGGCTCAGCTTCTCTCCCAGCACAAAGCCCCTACACATACAGATACTAACAATACAAAACCAAACACACACAAATACCTTCTCCTCCAACAGAACTCCCACTCAAACCCGCCTGTTTACAGCTCTCTTTGCTAGCTCCTGTGCCGCTGCAGCTGTCTGTGCCGCTGCCTGACTGGCTGCGACCTTTATAGGACCCCTAGTCAGTCAAGCCCCGCCCCCTAATCAGGGCTCAGCTTCTCTCCCAGCAAAAAGCCCCTACACACACAGATACTACCAATACAAAACCAAACACACACAAATACCTTCTACTCCGACAGTACTCCCACTCAAACTCCCCTGTTTACAGCTCTGTTTGATAGCTCCTGTGCCGCTGCCTGACTGGCTGCAACCTTTATAGGACCCCTAGTCAGTGAAGCCCCGCCCCCTAATCAGGGCTCAGCTTCTCTCCCAGCACAAAGCCCCTACACATGCAGATACTACCAATACAAAACCAAACACACACACAAATACCTTTTCCTCCAACAGAACTCCCACTCAAACTCCCCTGTTTACAGCTCTGTTTGATAGCTCCTGTGCCGCTGCCTGACTGGCTGCAACCTTATTGGACCTCTTGTCAGGGAAGCCCCGACCACTAATCAGGGCTCAGCTTCTCTCCCAGCACAAAGCGTCTACACATACAGATACCACCAATACAAAACCAAACACACACACAAATACCTTTTCCTCCAACAGAACTCCCACTCCAACTCCCCTGTTTACAGCTCTGTTTGATAGCTCCTGTGCCGCTGCCTGACTGGCTGCTACCTTTATAGGACCCCAAGTCAGGGAAGCCCCGCCCCCTAATCAGGGCTCAGCTTCTCTCCCAGCACAAAGCCTCTACACATACAGATACTACCAATACAAATCCAAACACACACAAATACCTTCTCCTCCAACAGAACTCCCACTCAAACTCCACTGTTTACAGCTCTGTTTGCTAGCTCCTGTGCCGCTGCCTGACTGGCAGCTACCTTTATAGGACCCCTAGTCAGTGAAGCCCCGCCCCCTAATCAGGGCTCAGCTTCTCTCCCAACACAAAGACCCTCCAAGCCTCTACCATATAGATACCACCAATACAAAACCAAACACACACAAATACCTTCTCCTCCAACACGACCCCCACTCGAACTCCCCTGTTTACAGCTCTGTTTGTAGCTCCTGTGCCACTGCCTGACTGGATGCTACCTTTATAGGACCCCTCGTCAGGGAAGCCCCGCCCCCTAATCAGGGCTCAGCTTCTTTCCCAGCACAAAGCCCCTCCAAGCCTCTACCACACAGATACCACCAATACAAAACCAAACACACACAAATACCTTCTCCTCCAACAGAACTCCCACTCAAACCCGCCTGTTTACAGCTCTGTGTGCTAGCTCCTGTGGCGCTGCCTGTCTGGCTGCTACCTTTATAGGACCCCTAGCCAGGGAAGCCCCGCCCCCTAATCAGGGCTCAGCTTCTCTCCCAGGACAAAGCCCCTACACATACAGATACCACCAATACAAAACCAAACACACACAAATACCTTCTCCTCCAACAGAACTCCCACTCGAACTCCCCTGTTTACAGCTCTGTTTGTAGCTCCTCTGCCGCTACCTGACTGGCTGCTACCTTTATAGGACCCCTAGTGAGGGAAGCCACGCCCCCAACTCAGGGCTCAGCTTCTGTCCCAGCACAAAGCCCCTACACATACAGATACTAACAATACAAAACCAAACACACACAAATGCCTTCTCCTCCAAAAGAACTCCCACTCAAACTCCCCTGTTTACAGCTCTGTTTGATAGCTCCTGTGCCGCTGCCTGACTGTCTGCAACCTTTATAGGACCCCTAGTCAGGGAAGCCCCGCCCGCTAATCAGGGCTCAGCTTCTCACCCAGCACAAAGCCCCGACACATACAAATAATACCAATACAAAACCAAACACACACAAATACCTTCTCCTCCAACAGAACTCCAACTCAAACCCCCCTGTTTACAGCTCTGTTTGCTAGCTCCTGTGCCGCTGCAGCTGTCTGTGCCGCTGCCTGACTGGCTACTACCTTTATAGGACCCCTAGTCAGTGAAGCCCCGCCCCCTAATCAGGGGTCAGCTTCTCTCCCAGCACAAAGCCCCTACACATACAGATACTACCAATACAAAACCAAACACACACAAATACCTTCTCCTCCAACAGAACTCGCACTCAAACTCCCCTGTTTACAGCTCTGTTTGCTAGCTCCTGTGCCGCTGCAGCTGTCTGTGCCGCTGCCTGACTGGCTGCTACCTTTATAGGACCCCTAATCAGTGAAGCCCCGCCCCCTAATCAGGGCTCAGCTACTCTCCCAGCACAAAGCCCCTACACATACAGATACTAACAATACAAAACCAAACACACACAAATACCTTCTCCTCCCACTCAAACTCCCCGTTTACAGCTCTGTTTGCTAGCTCCTGTGCCGCTGCAGCTGTCTGTGCCGCTGTCAGACTGGCTGCTACCTTTATAGGACCCCTAGTCAGTGAAGCCCCGCCCCCTAATCAGGGCTCAGCTTCTGTCTCAGCACAAAGCCCCTACACACACACATACTACGAATACAAAACCAAACACACACAAAAACCTTCTACTCCAACAGTACTCCCAATCAAACTCCCCTGTTTACAGCTCTGTTTGCTAGCTCCTGTGCCGCTGCAGCTGTCTGTGCCGCTGCCTGACTGGCTGCTACCTTTATAGGACCCCTAGTCAGGGAAGCCCCGCCCCCTAATCAGGGCTCAGCTTCTTTCCCAGCACAAAGCCCCTCCAAGCCTCTACACATACAGATACTACCAATACAAAACCAAACACACACACAAATACCTTCTCCTCCAACAGAACTCCCACTCGAACTCCCCTGTTTACAGCTCTGTTTGATAGCTCCTGTGCCGCTGCCTGACTGGCTGCTACCTTTATAGGATCCCTAGTCAGGGAAGCCCCGCCCACTAATCAGGGCTCAGCTTCTCTCCCAGCACAAAGCCCCTCCAAGCCTCTACACATACAGATACTACCAATACAAAACCAAACACACACAAATACCTTCTCCTCCAACAGAACTCCCACTCAAACTCCCCTGTTTACAGCTCTGTTTGCTAGCTCCTGTGACGCTGCCTGACTGGCTGCTACCTTTATAGGACCCCTAGTCAGGGAAGCCCCGCCCCCTAATCAGGGCTCATCTTCTCTCCCAGCACAAAGCCCCAAAACATACAGATACTACCAATACAAAACCAAACACACACAAATACCTTCTCCTCCAACACGACTCCCACTCGAACTCCCCTGTTTACAGCTCTGTTTGTAGCTCCTGTGCCACTGCCTGACTGGCTGCTACCTTTATAGGACCCCTCGTCAGGGAAGCCCCGCCCCCTAATCAGGGCTCATCTTCTCTCCCAGCACAAAGCCCCTACACATACAGATACTAACAATACAAAACCAAACACACACAAATACCTTCTCCTCCAAAAGAACTCCCACTCAAACTCCCCTGTTTACAGCTCTGTTTGCTAGCTCCTGTGCTGCTGCAGCTGTCTGTGCCGCTACCTGACTGGCTGCTACCTTTACAGCACCCCTAGTCAGTCAAGCCCCGCCCCCTAATCAGGGCTCAGCTTCTCTCCCAGCACAAAGCCCCTACACATACAGATACTACCAATACAAAACCAAACACACAAATACCTTCTCCTCCAACAGAACTCCCACTCAAACTCCCCTGTTTACAGCTGTGTTTGCTAGCTCCTGTGCCGCTGCAGCTGTCTGTGCCGCTGCCTGACTGGCTGCTACCTTTATAGGACTCCTAGTCATTGAAGCCCCGCCCCCTAATCTCAGCTCAGCTTCTCTCCCAGCACAAAGCCCCTACACATACAGATACTACCAATACAAAAACACACACAAATACCTTCTCCTCCAACAGAACTCCCACTCAAACCCCCCTGTTTACAGCTCTGTTTGCTTGCTCCTGTGCTGCTGCAGCTGTCTGTGCCTCTACCTGACTGGCTGCTACCTTTATAGGA
The DNA here is from genome assembly GCF_965140295.1 of Lepidochelys olivacea. NCBI lineage: Eukaryota > Metazoa > Chordata > Testudines > Cheloniidae > Lepidochelys > Lepidochelys olivacea. Next base: position 5,220,249 of record NC_140428.1, read on the forward strand.
CCCGTAGTCAGTGAAGCCCCGCCCCCCAATCAGGGCTCAGCTTCTGTCTCAGCACAAAGCCCCTACACACACAGATACTACCAATACAAAACCAAACACACACAAATACCTTCTCCTCCAACAGAACTCGCACTCAAAATCCCCTGTTTACAGCTCTGTTTGCTAGCTCCTGTGCCGCTGCAGCTGTCTGTGCCACTGCGTGACTGGCTGATACCTTTTTAGGACCCCTAGTCAGTGAAGCCCCGCCCCCTAATCAGGGCTCAGCTTCTCTCCCAGCACAAAGACCCTCCAAGCCTCTACCATACAGATACCACCAATACAAAACCAAACACACACAAATACCTTCTCCTCCAACAGAACTCCCACTCAAACCCGCCTGTTTACAGCTCTGTGTGCTAGCTCCTGTGCCGCTGCCTGACTGGCTGCTACCTTTATAGGACCCCTAGCCAGGGAAGCCCCGCCCCCTAATCAGGGCTCAGCTTCTCTCCCAGGACAAAGCCCCTACACATACAGATACCACCAATACAAAACCAAACACACACAAATACCTTCTCCTCCAACAGAACTCCCACTCGAACTCCCCTGTTTACAGCTCTGTTTGTAGCTCCTGTGCCGCTGCCTGACTGGCTGCTACCTTTATAGGACCCCTAGTCAGGGAAGCCCCGCCCCCAACTCAGGGCTCAGCTTCTGTCCCAGCACAAAGCCCCTACACATACAGATACTACTAATACAAAACCAAACACACACAAATACCTTCTCCTCCAACAGAACTCCCACTCAAACTCCCCTGTTTACAGCTCTGTTTGCTAGCTCCTGTGCCGCTGCAGCTGTCTGTGCCGCTGTCAGACTGGCTGCTACCTTTATAGGACCCCTAGTCAGTGAAGCCCCGCCCCCTAATCAGGGCTCAGCTTCTGTCTCAGCACAAAGCCCCTACACACACACATACTACGAATACAAAACCAAACACACACAAAAACCTTCTACTCCAACAGAACTCCCACTCAAACTCCCCTGTTTACAGCTCTGTTTGATAGCTCCTGTGCCGCTGCCTGACTGGCTGCAACCTTTATAGGACCCCTAGTCAGGGAAGCCCCGCCCCCTAATCAGGGCTCAGCTTCTCTCCCAGCACAAAGCCCCTACACATACAGATACTACCAATACAAAACCAAACACACACACAAATACCTTCTCCTCCAACAGTACTCCCACTCAAACTCCCCTGTTTACAGCTCTGTTTGCTAGCTCCTGTGCCGCTGCCTGACTGGCTGCTACCTTTATAGGACCCCTAGTCAGGGAAGCCCCGCCCCTAATCAGGGCTCAGCTTCTCTCCAAGCACAAAGCCCCTTCACATACAGATACTACCAATACAAAACCAAACACACACGAATACCTTCTCCTCCAACAGAACTCCCACTCGAACTCCCCTGTTTACAGCTCTGTTTGTAGCTCCTGTGCCGCTGCCTGACTGGCTGCTACCTTTATAGGACCCCTAGTCAGTCAAGCCCCGCCCCCTAATCAGGGCTCAGCTTCTCTCCCAGCACAAAGCCCCTACACATACAGATACTACCAATACAAAACCAAACACACACAAATACCTTCTCCTCCAACAGAACTCGCACTCAAACTCCCCTGTTTACAGCTCTGTTTGCTAGCTCCTGTGCCGCTGCAGCTGTCTGTGCGGCTGCCTGACTGGCTGCTACCTTTATAGGATCCCTAGTCAGGGAAGCCCCGCCCACTAATCAGGGCTCAGCTTCTCTCCCAGCACAAAGCCCCTCCAAGCCTCTACACATGCAGATACTACCAATACAATACCAAACACACACAAATACCTTCTACTCCAACAGAACTCCCACTCAAACTCCCCTGTTTACAGCTCTGTTTGCTAGCTCCTGTGCCGCTGCCTGACTGGCTGCTACCTTTATAGGACCCCTAGTCAGGGAAGCCCCGCCCCCTAATCAGGGCTCATCTTCTCTCCCAGCACAAAGCCCCAAAACATACAGATACTACCAATACAAAACCAAACACACACACAAACACCTTCTCCACCAACAGAACTCCCACTCAAACTCCCCTGTTTACAACTCTGTGTGCTAGCTCCTGTGCCGCTGCCTGACTGGCTGCTACCTTTATAGGACCCCTAGTCAGGGAAGCCCCGCCCCCTAATCAGGGCTCAGCTTCTCTCCCAGCACAAAGCCCCTACACATACAGATACTAACAATACAAAACCAAACACACACAAATACCTTCTCCTCCAACAGAACTCCCACTCAAACCCGCCTGTTTACAGCTCTCTTTGCTAGCTCCTGTGCCGCTGCAGCTGTCTGTGCCGCTGCCTGACTGGCTGCGACCTTTATAGGACCCCTAGTCAGTCAAGCCCCGCCCCCTAATCAGGGCTCAGCTTCTCTCCCAGCAAAAAGCCCCTACACACACAGATACTACCAATACAAAACCAAACACACACAAATACCTTCTACTCCGACAGTACTCCCACTCAAACTCCCCTGTTTACAGCTCTGTTTGATAGCTCCTGTGCCGCTGCCTGACTGGCTGCAACCTTTATAGGACCCCTAGTCAGTGAAGCCCCGCCCCCTAATCAGGGCTCAGCTTCTCTCCCAGCACAAAGCCCCTACACATGCAGATACTACCAATACAAAACCAAACACACACACAAATACCTTTTCCTCCAACAGAACTCCCACTCAAACTCCCCTGTTTACAGCTCTGTTTGATAGCTCCTGTGCCGCTGCCTGACTGGCTGCAACCTTATTGGACCTCTTGTCAGGGAAGCCCCGACCACTAATCAGGGCTCAGCTTCTCTCCCAGCACAAAGCGTCTACACATACAGATACCACCAATACAAAACCAAACACACACACAAATACCTTTTCCTCCAACAGAACTCCCACTCAAACTCCCCTGTTTACAGCTCTGTTTGATAGCTCCTGTGCCGCTGCCTGACTGGCTGCTACCTTTATAGGACCCCAAGTCAGGGAAGCCCCGCCCCCTAATCAGGGCTCAGCTTCTCTCCCAGCACAAAGCCTCTACACATACAGATACTACCAATACAAATCCAAACACACACAAATACCTTCTCCTCCAACAGAACTCCCACTCAAACTCCACTGTTTAAAGCTCTGTTTGCTAGCTCCTGTGCCGCTGCAGCTGTCTGTGCCGCTGCCTGACTGGCTGCTACCTTTATAGGACCCCTAGTCAGGGAAGACCCGCCCCCTAATCAGGGCTCAGCTTCTGTCCCAGCACAAAGCCCCTACACACACAGATACTACCAATACAAAACCAAACACACACACAAATACCTTCTCCTCCAACAGTACTCCCACTCAAACTCCCCTGTTTACAGCTCTGTTTGCTAGGTCCTGTGCCGCTGCCTGACTGGCTGCTACCTTTATAGGACCCCTAGTCAGGGAAGCCCCGCCCCTAATCAGGGCTCAGCTTCTCTCCCAGCACAAAGCCCCTACACATACAGATACTAACAATACAAAACCAAACACACACAAATACCTTCTTCTCCAACAGAACTCCCACTCAAACTCCCTGTTTACAGCTCTGTTTGCTAGCTCCTGTGCCGCTGCCTGACTGGCAGCTACCTTTATAGGACCCCTAGTCAGTGAAGCCCCGCCCCCTAATCAGGGCTCAGCTTCTCTCCCAACACAAAGACCCTCCAAGCCTCTACCATATAGATACCACCAATACAAAACCAAACACACACAAATACCTTCTCCTCCAACACGACTCCCACTCGAACTCCCCTGTTTACAGCTCTGTTTGTAGCTCCTGTGCCACTGCCTGACTGGATGCTACCTTTATAGGACCCCTCGTCAGGGAAGCCCCGCCCCCTAATCAGGGCTCAGCTTCTTTCCCAGCACAAAGCCCCTCCAAGCCTCTACCATACAGATACCACCAATACAAAACCAAACACACACAAATACCTTCTCCTCCAACAGAACTCCCACTCAAACCCGCCTGTTTACAGCTCTGTGTGCTAGCTCCTGTGCCGCTGCCTGACTGGCTGCTACCTTTATAGGACCCCTAGCCAGGGAAGCCCCGCCCCCTAATCAGGGCTCAGCTTCTCTCCCAGGACAAAGCCCCTACACATACAGATACCACCAATACAAAACCAAACACACACAAATACCTTCTCCTCCAACAGAACTCCCACTCGAACTCCCCTGTTTACAGCTCTGTTTGTAGCTCCTGTGCCGCTACCTGACTGGCTGCTACCTTTATAGGACCCCTAGTCAGGGAAGCCCCGCCCCCAACTCAGGGGTCAGCTTCTGTCCCAGCACAAAGCCCCTACACATACAGATACTAACAATACAAAACCAAACACACACAAATGCCTTCTCCTCCAAAAGAACTCCCACTCAAACTCCCCTGTTTACAGCTCTGTTTGATAGCTCCTGTGCCGCTGCCTGACTGGCTACTACCTTTATAGGACCCCTAGTCAGTGAAGCCCCGCCCCCTAATCAGGGGTCAGCTTCTCTCCCAGCACAAAGCCCCTACACATACAGATACTACCAATACAAAACCAAACACACACAAATACCTTCTCCTCCAACAGAACTCGCACTCAAACTCCCCTGTTTACAGCTCTGTTTGCTAGCTCCTGTGCGCTGCAGCTGTCTGTGCCGCTGCCTGACTGGCTGCTACCTTTATAGGACCCCTAATCAGTGAAGCCCCGCCCCCTAATCAGGGCTCAGCTACTCTCCCAGCACAAAGCCCCTACACATACAGATACTAACAATACAAAACCAAACACACACAAATACCTTCTCCTCCCACTCAAACTCCCCGTTTACAGCTCTGTTTGCTAGCTCCTGTGCCGCTGCAGCTGTCTGTGCCGCTGTCAGACTGGCTGCTACCTTTATAGGACCCCTAGTCAGTGAAGCCCCGCCCCCTAATCAGGGCTCAGCTTCTGTCTCAGCACAAAGCCCCTACACACACACATACTACGAATACAAAACCAAACACACACAAAAACCTTCTACTCCAACAGTACTCCCACTCAAACTCCCCTGTTTACAGCTCTGTTTGCTAGCTCCTGTGCCGCTGCAGCTGTCTGTGCCGCTGCCTGACTGGCTACTACCTTTATAGGACCCCTAGTCAGTGAAGCCCCGCCCCCTAATCAGGGGTCAGCTTCTCTCCCAGCACAAAGCCCCTACACATACAGATACTACCAATACAAAACCAAACACACACAAATACCTTCTCCTCCAACAGAACTCGCACTCAAACTCCCCTGTTTACAGCTCTGTTTGCTAGCTCCTGTGCCGCTGCAGCTGTCTGTGCCGCTGCCTGACTGGCTGCTACCTTTATAGGACCCCTAATCAGTGAAGCCCCGCCCCCTAATCAGGGCTCAGCTACTCTCCCAGCACAAAGCCCCTACACATACAGATACTAACAATACAAAACCAAACACACACAAATACCTTCTCCTCCCACTCAAACTCCCCGTTTACAGCTCTGTTTGCTAGCTCCTGTGCCGCTGCAGCTGTCTGTGCCGCTGTCAGACTGGCTGCTACCTTTATAGGACCCCTAGTCAGTGAAGCCCCGCCCCCTAATCAGGGCTCAGCTTCTGTCTCAGCACAAAGCCCCTACACACACACATACTACGAATACAAAACCAAACACACACAAAAACCTTCTACTCCAACAGTACTCCCACTCAAACTCCCCTGTTTACAGCTCTGTTTGCTAGCTCCTGTGCCGCTGCAGCTGTCTGTGCCGCTGCCTGACTGGCTGCTACCTTTATAGGACCCCTAGTCAGGGAAGCCCCGCCCCCTAATCAGGGCTCAGCTTCTTTCCCAGCACAAAGCCCCTCCAAGCCTCTACACATACAGATACTACCAATACAAAACCAAACACACACACAAATACCTTCTCCTCCAACAGAACTCCCACTCGAACTCCCCTGTTTACAGCTCTGTTTGATAGCTCCTGTGCCGCTGCCTGACTGGCTGCTACCTTTATAGGATCCCTAGTCAGGGAAGCCCCGCCCACTAATCAGGGCTCAGCTTCTCTCCCAGCACAAAGCCCCTCCAAGCCTCTACACATACAGATACTACCAATACAAAACCAAACACACACAAATACCTTCTCCTCCAACAGAACTCCCACTCAAACTCCCCTGTTTACAGCTCTGTTTGCTAGCTCCTGTGCCGCTGCCTGACTGGCTGCTACCTTTATAGGACCCCTAGTCAGGGAAGCCCCGCCCCCTAATCAGGGCTCATCTTCTCTCCCAGCACAAAGCCCCAAAACATACAGATACTACCAATACAAAACCAAACACACACAAATACCTTCTCCTCCAACACGACTCCCACTCGAACTCCCCTGTTTACAGCTCTGTTTGTAGCTCCTGTGCCACTGCCTGACTGGCTGCTACCTTTATAGGACCCCTCGTCAGGGAAGCCCCGCCCCCTAATCAGGGCTCATCTTCTCTCCCAGCACAAAGCCCCTACACATACAGATACTAACAATACAAAACCAAACACACACAAATACCTTCTCCTCCAAAAGAACTCCCACTCAAACTCCCCTGTTTACAGCTCTGTTTGCTAGCTCCTGTGCTGCTGCAGCTGTCTGTGCCGCTACCTGACTGGCTGCTACCTTTACAGCACCCCTAGTCAGTCAAGCCCCGCCCCCTAATCAGGGCTCAGCTTCTCTCCCAGCACAAAGCCCCTACACATACAGATACTACCAATACAAAAACACACACAAATACCTTCTCCTCCAACAGAACTCCCACTCAAACCCCCCTGTTTACAGCTCTGTTTGCTTGCTCCTGTGCTGCTGCAGCTGTCTGTGCCTCTACCTGACTGGCTGCTACCTTTATAGGACCCGTAGTCAGTGAAGCCCCGCCCCCCAATCAGGGCTCAGCTTCTGTCTCAGCACAAAGCCCCTACACACACAGATACTACCAATACAAAACCAAACACACACAAATACCTTCTCCTCCAACAGAACTCGCACTCAAAATCCCCTGTTTACAGCTCTGTTTGCTAGCTCCTGTGCCGCTGCAGCTGTCTGTGCCGCTGCGTGACTGGCTGATACCTTTTTAGGACCCCTAGTCAGTGAAGCCCCGCCCCCTAATCAGGGCTCAGCTTCTCTCCCAGCACAAAGACCCTCCAAGCCTCTACCATACAGATACCACCAATACAAAACCAAACACACACAAATACCTTCTCCTCCAACAGAACTCCCACTCAAACCCGCCTGTTTACAGCTCTGTGTGCTAGCTCCTGTGCCGCTGCCTGACTGGCTGCTACCTTTATAGGACCCCTAGCCAGGGAAGCCCCGCCCCCTAATCAGGGCTCAGCTTCTCTCCCAGGACAAAGCCCCTACACATACAGATACCACCAATACAAAACCAAACACACACAAATACCTTCTCCTCCAACAGAACTCCCACTCGAACTCCCCTGTTTACAGCTCTGTTTGTAGCTCCTGTGCCGCTGCCTGACTGGCTGCTACCTTTATAGGACCCCTAGTCAGGGAAGCCCCGCCCCCAACTCAGGGCTCAGCTTCTGTCCCAGCACAAAGCCCCTACACATACAGATACTACTAATACAAAACCAAACACACACAAATACCTTCTCCTCCAACAGAACTCCCACTCAAACTCCCCTGTTTACAGCTCTGTTTGCTAGCTCCTGTGCCGCTGCAGCTGTCTGTGCCGCTGTCAGACTGGCTGCTACCTTTATAGGACCCCTAGTCAGTGAAGCCCCGCCCCCTAATCAGGGCTCAGCTTCTGTCTCAGCACAAAGCCCCTACACACACACATACTACGAATACAAAACCAAACACACACACAAATACCTTCTCCTCCAACAGTACTCCCACTCAAACTCCCCTGTTTACAGCTCTGTTTGCTAGCTCCTGTGCCGCTGCCTGACTGGCTGCTACCTTTATAGGACCCCTAGTCAGGGAAGCCCCGCCCCCTAATCAGGGCTCAGCTTCTCTCCCAGCACAAAGCCCCTACACATACAGATACTACCAATACAAAACCAAACACACACAAATACCTTCTCCTCCAACAGAACTCGCACTCAAACTCCCCTGTTTACAGCTCTGTTTGCTAGCTCCTGTGCCGCTGCAGCTGTCTGTGCGGCTGCCTGACTGGCTGCTACCTTTATAGGATCCCTAGTCAGGGAAGCCCCGCCCACTAATCAGGGCTCAGCTTCTCTCCCAGCACAAAGCCCCTCCAAGCCTCTACACATGCAGATACTACCAATACAATACCAAACACACACAAATACCTTCTACTCCAACAGAACTCCCACTCAAACTCCCCTGTTTACAGCTCTGTTTGCTAGCTCCTGTGCCGCTGCCTGACTGGCTGCTACCTTTATAGGACCCCTAGTCAGGGAAGCCCCGCCCCCTAATCAGGGCTCATCTTCTCTCCCAGCACAAAGCCCCAAAACATACAGATACTACCAATACAAAACCAAACACACACACAAACACCTTCTCCACCAACAGAACTCCCACTCAAACTCCCCTGTTTACAACTCTGTGTGCTAGCTCCTGTGCCGCTGCCTGACTGGCTGCTACCTTTATAGGACCCCTAGTCAGGGAAGCCCCGCCCCCTAATCAGGGCTCAGCTTCTCTCCCAGCACAAAGCCCCTACACATACAGATACTAACAATACAAAACCAAACACACACAAATACCTTCTCCTCCAACAGAACTCCCACTCAAACCCGCCTGTTTACAGCTCTCTTTGCTAGCTCCTGTGCCGCTGCAGCTGTCTGTGCCGCTGCCTGACTGGCTGCGACCTTTATAGGACCCCTAGTCAGTCAAGCCCCGCCCCCTAATCAGGGCTCAGCTTCTCTCCCAGCAAAAAGCCCCTACACACACAGATACTACCAATACAAAACCAAACACACACAAATACCTTCTACTCCGACAGTACTCCCACTCAAACTCCCCTGTTTACAGCTCTGTTTGATAGCTCCTGTGCCGCTGCCTGACTGGCTGCAACCTTTATAGGACCCCTAGTCAGTGAAGCCCCGCCCCCTAATCAGGGCTCAGCTTCTCTCCCAGCACAAAGCCCCTACACATGCAGATACTACCAATACAAAACCAAACACACACACAAATACCTTTTCCTCCAACAGAACTCCCACTCAAACTCCCCTGTTTACAGCTCTGTTTGATAGCTCCTGTGCCGCTGCCTGACTGGCTGCAACCTTATTGGACCTCTTGTCAGGGAAGCCCCGACCACTAATCAGGGCTCAGCTTCTCTCCCAGCACAAAGCGTCTACACATACAGATACCACCAATACAAAACCAAACACACACACAAATACCTTTTCCTCCAACAGAACTCCCACTCAAACTCCCCTGTTTACAGCTCTGTTTGATAGCTCCTGTGCCGCTGCCTGACTGGCTGCTACCTTTATAGGACCCCAAGTCAGGGAAGCCCCGCCCCCTAATCAGGGCTCAGCTTCTCTCCCAGCACAAAGCCTCTACACATACAGATACTACCAATACAAATCCAAACACACACAAATACCTTCTCCTCCAACAGAACTCCCACTCAAACTCCACTGTTTAAAGCTCTGTTTGCTAGCTCCTGTGCCGCTGCAGCTGTCTGTGCCGCTGCCTGACTGGCTGCTACCTTTATAGGACCCCTAGTCAGGGAAGACCCGCCCCCTAATCAGGGCTCAGCTTCTGTCCCAGCACAAAGCCCCTACACACACAGATACTACCAATACAAAACCAAACACACACACAAATACCTTCTCCTCCAACAGTACTCCCACTCAAACTCCCCTGTTTACAGCTCTGTTTGCTAGGTCCTGTGCCGCTGCCTGACTGGCTGCTACCTTTATAGGACCCCTAGTCAGGGAAGCCCCGCCCCTAATCAGGGCTCAGCTTCTCTCCCAGCACAAAGCCCCTACACATACAGATACTAACAATACAAAACCAAACACACACAAATACCTTCTTCTCCAACAGAACTCCCACTCAAACTCCCTGTTTACAGCTCTGTTTGCTAGCTCCTGTGCCGCTGCCTGACTGGCAGCTACCTTTATAGGACCCCTAGTCAGTGAAGCCCCGCCCCCTAATCAGGGCTCAGCTTCTCTCCCAACACAAAGACCCTCCAAGCCTCTACCATATAGATACCACCAATACAAAACCAAACACACACAAATACCTTCTCCTCCAACACGACTCCCACTCGAACTCCCCTGTTTACAGCTCTGTTTGTAGCTCCTGTGCCACTGCCTGACTGGATGCTACCTTTATAGGACCCCTCGTCAGGGAAGCCCCGCCCCCTAATCAGGGCTCAGCTTCTTTCCCAGCACAAAGCCCCTCCAAGCCTCTACCATACAGATACCACCAATACAAAACCAAACACACACAAATACCTTCTCCTCCAACAGAACTCCCACTCAAACCCGCCTGTTTACAGCTCTGTGTGCTAGCTCCTGTGCCGCTGCCTGACTGGCTGCTACCTTTATAGGACCCCTAGCCAGGGAAGCCCCGCCCCCTAATCAGGGCTCAGCTTCTCTCCCAGGACAAAGCCCCTACACATACAGATACCACCAATACAAAACCAAACACACACAAATACCTTCTCCTCCAACAGAACTCCCACTCGAACTCCCCTGTTTACAGCTCTGTTTGTAGCTCCTGTGCCGCTACCTGACTGGCTGCTACCTTTATAGGACCCCTAGTCAGGGAAGCCCCGCCCCCAACTCAGGGGTCAGCTTCTGTCCCAGCACAAAGCCCCTACACATACAGATACTAACAATACAAAACCAAACACACACAAATGCCTTCTCCTCCAAAAGAACTCCCACTCAAACTCCCCTGTTTACAGCTCTGTTTGATAGCTCCTGTGCCGCTGCCTGACTGGCTACTACCTTTATAGGACCCCTAGTCAGTGAAGCCCCGCCCCCTAATCAGGGGTCAGCTTCTCTCCCAGCACAAAGCCCCTACACATACAGATACTACCAATACAAAACCAAACACACACAAATACCTTCTCCTCCAACAGAACTCGCACTCAAACTCCCCTGTTTACAGCTCTGTTTGCTAGCTCCTGTGCCGCTGCAGCTGTCTGTGCCGCTGCCTGACTGGCTGCTACCTTTATAGGACCCCTAATCAGTGAAGCCCCGCCCCCTAATCAGGGCTCAGCTACTCTCCCAGCACAAAGCCCCTACACATACAGATACTAACAATACAAAACCAAACACACACAAATACCTTCTCCTCCCACTCAAACTCCCCGTTTACAGCTCTGTTTGCTAGCTCCTGTGCCGCTGCAGCTGTCTGTGCCGCTGTCAGACTGGCTGCTACCTTTATAGGACCCCTAGTCAGTGAAGCCCCGCCCCCTAATCAGGGCTCAGCTTCTGTCTCAGCACAAAGCCCCTACACACACACATACTACGAATACAAAACCAAACACACACAAAAACCTTCTACTCCAACAGTACTCCCACTCAAACTCCCCTGTTTACAGCTCTGTTTGCTAGCTCCTGTGCCGCTGCAGCTGTCTGTGCCGCTGCCTGACTGGCTGCTACCTTTATAGGACCCCTAGTCAGGGAAGCCCCGCCCCCTAATCAGGGCTCAGCTTCTTTCCCAGCACAAAGCCCCTCCAAGCCTATACACATACAGATACTACCAATACAAAACCAAACACACACACAAATACCTTCTCCTCCAACAGAACTCCCACTCGAACTCCCCTGTTTACAGCTCTGTTTGATAGCTCCTGTGCCGCTGCCTGACTGGCTGCTACCTTTATAGGATCCCTAGTCAGGGAAGCCCCGCCCACTAATCAGGGCTCAGCTTCTCTCCCAGCACAAAGCCCCTCCAAGCCTCTACACATACAGATACTACCAATACAAAACCAAACACACACAAATACCTTCTCCTCCAACAGAACTCCCACTCAAACTCCCCTGTTTACAGCTCTGTTTGCTAGCTCCTGTGCCGCTGCCTGACTGGCTGCTACCTTTATAGGACCCCTAGTCAGGGAAGCCCCGCCCCCTAATCAGGGCTCATCTTCTCTCCCAGCACAAAGCCCCAAAACATACAGATACTACCAATACAAAACCAAACACACACAAATACCTTCTCCTCCAACACGACTCCCACTCGAACTCCCCTGTTTACAGCTCTGTTTGTAGCTCCTGTGCCACTGCCTGACTGGCTGCTACCTTTATAGGACCCCTCGTCAGGGAAGCCCCGCCCCCTAATCAGGGCTCAGCTTCTTTCCCAGCACAAAGCCCCTCCAAGCCTCTACACATTCATATACTACCAATACAAAACCAAGCACACACACACAAATACCTTCTCCTCCAACAGAACTCCCACTCAAACCCGCCTGTTTACAGCTGTGTTTGCTAGCTCCTGTGCCGCTGCAGCTGTCTGTGCCGCTGCCTGACTGGCTGATACGTTTATAGGACCCCTAGTCAGTGAAGCCCCGCCCCCTAATCTCAGCTCAGCTTCTCTCCCAGCACAAAGCCCCTACACATACAGATACTACCAATACAAAAACACACACAAATACCTTCTCCTCCAAAAGAACTCCCACTCAAACTCCCCTGTTTACAGCTCTGTTTGCTAGCTCCTGTGCTGCTGCAGCTGTCTGTGCCGCTACCTGACTGGCTGCTACCTTTATAGGACCCCTAGTCAGTGAAGCCCCGCCCCCTAATCAGGGCTCAGCTTCTCTCCCAGCACAAAGCCCCTACACATACAGATACTAACAATACAAAACCAAACACACACAAATACCTTCTCCTCCAAAAGAACTCCCACTCAAACTCCCCTGTTTACAGCTCTGTTTGCTAGCTCCTGTGCTGCTGCAGCTGTCTGTGCCGCTACCTGACTGGCTGCTACCTTTACAGCACCCCTAGTCAGTCAAGCCCCGCCCCCTAATCAGGGCTCAGCTTCTCTCCCAGCACAAAGCCCCTACACATACAGATACTACCAATACAAAACCAAACACACAAATACCTTCTCCTCCAACAGAACTCCCACTCAAACTCCCCTGTTTACAGCTGTGTTTGCTAGCTCCTGTGCCGCTGCAGCTGTCTGTGCCGCTGCCTGACTGGCTGCTACCTTTATAGGACTCCTAGTCATTGAAGCCCCGCCCCCTAATCTCAGCTCAGCTTCTCTCCCAGCACAAAGCCCCTACACATACAGATACTACCAATACAAAAACACACACAAATACCTTCTCCTCCAACAGAACTCCCACTCAAACCCCCCTGTTTACAGCTCTGTTTGCTTGCTCCTGTGCTGCTGCAGCTGTCTGTGCCGCTACCTGACTGGCTGCTACCTTTATAGGACCCGTAGTCAGTGAAGCCCCGCCCCCCAATCAGGGCTCAGCTTCTGTCTCAGCACAAAGCCCCTACACACACAGATACTACCAATACAAAACCAAACACACACAAATACCTTCTCCTCCAACAGAACTCGCACTCAAAATCCCCTGTTTACAGCTCTGTTTGCTAGCTCCTGTGCCGCTGCAGCTGTCTGTGCCGCTGCGTGACTGGCTGATACCTTTTTAGGACCCCTAGTCAGTGAAGCCCCGCCCCCTAATCAGGGCTCAGCTTCTCTCCCAGCACAAAGACCCTCCAAGCCTCTACCATACAGATACCACCAATACAAAACCAAACACACACAAATACCTTCTCCTCCAACAGAACTCCCACTCAAACCCGCCTGTTTACAGCTCTGTGTGCTAGCTCCTGTGCCGCTGCCTGACTGGCTGCTACCTTTATAGGACCCCTAGCCAGGGAAGCCCCGCCCCCTAATCAGGGCTCAGCTTCTCTCCCAGGACAAAGCCCCTACACATACAGATACCACCAATACAAAACCAAACACACACAAATACCTTCTCCTCCAACAGAACTCCCACTCGAACTCCCCTGTTTACAGCTCTGTTTGTAGCTCCTGTGCCGCTACCTGACTGGCTGCTACCTTTATAGGACCCCTAGTCAGGGAAGCCCCGCCCCCTAATCAGGGCTCAGCTTCTTTCCCAGCACAAAGCCCCTCCAAGCCTCTACACATACAGATACTACCAATACAAAACCAAACACACAAATACCTTCTACTCCAACAGTACTCCCACTCAAACTCCCCTGTTTACAGCTCTGTTTGCTAGCTCCTGTGCCGCTGCCTGACTGGCTGCTACCTTTATAGGACCCCTAGTCAGGGAAGCCCCGCCCCCAACTCAGGGCTCAGCTTCTGTCCCAGCACAAAGCCCCTACACATACAGATACTAACAATACAAAACCAAACACACACAAATACCTTCTCCTCCAACAGAACTCCCACTCAAACTCCCCTGTTTACAGCTCTGTTTGATAGCTCCTGTGCCGCTGCCTGACTGTCTGCAACCTTTATAGGACCCCTAGTCAGGGAAGCCCCGCCCCCTAATTAGGGCTCAGCTTCTCACCCAGCACAAAGCCCCGACACATACAAATAATACCAATACAAAACCAAACACACACAAATACCTTCTCCTCCAACAGAACTCCAACTCAAACCCCCCTGTTTACAGCTCTGTTTGCTAGCTCCTGTGCCGCTGCAGCTGTCTGTGCCGCTGCCTGACTGGCTACTACCTTTATAGGACCCCTAGTCAGTGAAGCCCCGCCCCCTAATCAGGGGTCAGCTTCTCTCCCAGCACAAAGCCCCTACACAAACAGATACTACTAATACAAAACCAAACACACACAAATACCTACTCCTCCAACAGAACTCCCACTCAAACTCCCCTGTTTACAGCTCTGTTTGCTAGCTCCTGTGCCGCTGCAGCTGTCTGTGCCGCTGCCTGACTGGCTGCTACCTTTATAGGACCCCTAATCAGTGAAGCCCCGCCCCCTAATCAGGGCTCAGCTACTCTCCCAGCACAAAGCCCCTACACATACAGATACTAACAATACAAAACCAAACACACACAAATACCTTCTCCTCCCACTCAAACTCCCCGTTTACAGCTCTGTTTGCTAGCTCCTGTGCCGCTGCAGCTGTCTGTGCCGCTGTCAGACTGGCTGCTACCTTTATAGGACCCCTAGTCAGTGAAGCCCCGCCCCCTAATCAGGGCTCAGCTTCTGTCTCAGCACAAAGCCCCTACACACACACATACTACGAATACAAAACCAAACACACACAAAAACCTTCTACTCCAACAGTACTCCCACTCAAACTCCCCTGTTTACAGCTCTGTTTGATAGCTCCTGTGCCGCTGCCTGACTGGCTGCAACCTTTATAGGACCCCTAGTCAGGGAAGCCCCGCCCCCTAATCAGGGCTCAGCTTCTCTCCCAGCACAAAGCCCCTACACATACAGATACTACCAATACAAAACCAAACACACACAAATACCTTCTCCTCCGAAAGAACTCCCACTCAAACTCCCCTGTTTACAGCTCTGTTTGCTAGCTCCTGTGCCGCTGCAGCTGTCTGCGCCGCTGCCTGACTGGCTGCTACCTTTATAGGACCCCTAGTCAGTCAAGCCCCGCCCCCTAATCAGGCCTCAGCTTCTCTCCCAGCACAAAGCCCCTACACATACAGATATTACCATTACAAAACCAAACACACACAAATACCATCTTCTCCAACAGAACTCCCACTCAAACTCCCTGTTTACAGCTCTGTTTGCTAGCTCCTGTGCCGCTGCCTGACTGGCTGCTACCTTTATAGGACCCCTAGTCAGTGAAGCCCCGCCCCCTAATCAGGGCTCAGCTTCTCTCCCAGGACAAAGCGCCTACACATACAGATACCACCAATACAAAACCAAACACACACAAATACCTTCTCCTCCAACAGAACTCCCACTCAAACTCCCCTGTTTACAGCTCTGTTTGCGAGCTCCTGTGCCGCTGCAGCTGTCTGTGCCGCTGCCTGACTGGCTGATACCTTTATAGGACCCCTAGTCAGGGAAGCCCCGCCCCCTAATCAGGGCTCAGCTTCTCTCCCAGCACAAAGACCCTCCAAGCCTCTACCATACAGATACCACCAATACAAAACCAAACACACACAAATACCTTCTCCTCCAACAGAACTCCCACTCAAACTCCCCTGTTTACAGCTCTGTTTGCTAGCTCCTGTGCCGTTGCAGCTGTCTGTGCCGCTGCCTGACTGGCTGATACCTTTCTAGGACCCCTAGTAAGTGAAGCCCCGCCCCCTAATCACGGCTCAGCTTCTCTCCCAGCACAAAGCCCCTTCACATACAGATACTACCAATACAAAACCAAACACACACGAATACCTTCTCCTCCAACAGAACTCCCACTCAAATTCCCCTGTTTACAGCTCTGTTTGTAGCTCCTGTGCCGCTGCCTGACTGGCTGCTACCTTTATAGGACCCCTAGTCAGGGAAGCCCCGCCCCCTAATCAGGGCTCAGCTTCTTTCCCAGCACAAAGCCCCTCCAAGCCTCTACACATACAGATACTACCAATACAAAACCAAACACACACACAAATACCTTCTCCTCCAACAGAACTCCCACTCAAACCCGCCTGTTTACAGCTCTGTTTGCTAGCTCCTGTGCCGCTGCAGCTGTCTGTGCCGCTGCCTGACTGGCTGCGACCTTTATAGGACCCCTAGTCAGTCAAGCCCCGCCTCCTAATCAGGGCTCAGCTTCTGTCCCAGCACTAAGCCCCTACACACACAGATACTACCAATACAAAACCAAACACACACAAATACCTTCTCCTCCAACAGAACTCCCACTCAAACCCCCTGTTTACAGCTCTGTTTGCTAGCTCCTGTGCCGCTGCAGCTGTCTGTGCCGCTGCCTGACTGGCTGCTACATTTATAGGACCCCTTGTCAGTGAAGCCCCGCCCCCTAATCAGGGCTCAGCTTCTCTCCCAGCACAAAGCCCCTACACATACAGATACTAAGAATACAAAACCAAACACACACAAATAACTTCTCCTCCCACTCAAACTCCCCTGTTTACAGGTCTGTTTGCTAGCTCCTGTGCCGCTGCAGCTGTCTGTGCCGCTGCCTGACTGGCTGCTACCTTTATAGGACCCCTAGTCAGGGAAGCCCCGCCCCGAATCAGGGTTCAGCTTCTGTCCCAGCACAAAGCCCCTACACACACAGATACTACCAATACAAAACCAAACACACACACAAATACCATCTCCTCCAACAGTACTCCCACTCAAACTCCCCTGTTTACAGCTCTGTTTGCTAGCTCCTGTGCCGCTGCAGCTGTCTGTGCCGCTGCCTGACTGGCTGCTACCTTTATAGGACCCCTAGTCAGTGAAGCCCCGCCCCCTAATCAGGGCTCAGCTTCTGTCCCAGCACAAAGCCCCTACACACACAGATACTACCAATACAAATCCAAACACACACAAATACCTTCAACTCCAACAGAACTCCCACTCAAACTCCCCTGTTTACAGCTCTGTTTGATAGCTCCTGTGCCGCTGCCTGACTGGCTGCTACCTTTATAGGACCCCTAGCCAGGGAAGCCCCGCCCCCTAATCAGGGCTCAGCTTCTCTCCCAGCACAAAGACCCTCCAAGCCTCTACCATACAGATACCACCAATACAAAACCAAACACACACAAATACCTTCTCCTCCAACAGAACTCCCACTCAAACTCCCCTGTTTACAGCTCTGTTTGCTAGCTCCTGTGCCGCTGCCTGACTGGCTGCTACCTTTATAGGACCCCTAGTCAGGGAAGCCCCGCCCCCTAATCAGGGCTCAGCTTCTCACCCAGGACAAAGCCCCTACACATACAGATACCACCAATACAAAACCAAACACACACAAATACCTTCAACTCCAACAGAACTCCCACTCAAACTCCCCTGTTTACAGCTCTGTTTGCTAGCTCCTGTGCCGCTGCCTGACTGGCTGCTACCTTTATAGGACCCCTAGTCAGTCAAGCCCCGCCCCCTAATCAGGGCTCAGCTTCTGTCCCAGCACTAAGCCCCTACACACACAGATACTACCAATACAAAACCAAACACACAAATACCGTCTACTCCAACAGTACTCCCACTCAAACTCCCCTGTTTACAGCTCTGTTTGCTAGCTCCTGTGCCGCTGCCTGACTGGCTGCTACCTTTATAGGACCCCTAGTCAGGGAAGCCCCGCCCCCTAATCAGGGCTCAGCTTCTCACCCAGCACAAAGCCCCGACACATACAAATAATACCAATAAAAAAACCAAACACACACAAATACCTTCTCCAACAGAACTCCCACTCAAACCCCCCTGTTTACAGCTCTGTTTGCTAGCTCCTGTGCCGCTGCAGCTGTCTGTGCCGCTGCCTGACTGGCTCCTACCTCTATAGGACCCCTAGTCAGTGAAGCCCAGCCCCCTAATCAGGGGTCAGCTTCTCTCCCAGCACAAAGCCCCTACACATACAGATACTAACAATACAAAACCAAACACACACAAATACCTTCTCCTCCCACTCAAACTCCCCGTTTACAGCTCTGTTTGCTAGCTCCTGTGGCGCTGCAGCTGTCTGTGCCGCTGCCTGACTGGCTGCTACCTTTATAGGACCCCTAGTCAGTGAAGCCCCGCCCCCTAATCAGGGTTCAGCTTCTGTCCCAGCACAAAGCCCCTACACACACAGATACTACCAATACAAAACCAAACACACACAAATACCTTCTACTCCAACAGAACTCCCACTCAAACTCCCCTGTTTACAGCTCTGTTTGATAGCTCCTGTGCCGCTGCCTGACTGGCTGCAACCTTTATAGGACCCCTAGTCAGGGAAGCCCCGCCCCCTAATCAGGGCTCAGCTTCTCTCCCAGCACAAAGCCCCTACACATACAGATACTAACAATACAAAACCAAACACACACAACTACCTTCTCCTCCAACAGAACTCCCACTCAAACTCCCCTGTTTACATCTCTGTGTGCTAGCTCCTGTGCCGCTGCCTGACTGGCTGCTACCTTTATAGGACCCCTAGTCAGGAAAGCCCCACCCCCTAATCAGGTCTCAGCTTCTGTCCCAGCACAAAGCCCCTACACATACAGATACTAACAATACAAAACCAAACACACACAAATACCTTCTCCTCCAACAGAAATCTCACTCCAACTCCCCTGTTTAGAGCTCTGTTTGCTAGCTGCTGTGCCGCTGCAGCTGTCTGTGCCGCTGCCTGACTGGCTGATACCTTTCTAAGACCCCTAGTAAGTGAAGCCCCGCCCCCTAATCACGGCTCAGCTTCTCTCCCAGCACAAAGCCCCTTCACATACATATACTAACAATACAAAACCAAACACACACAAATACCTTCTCCTCCAAAAGAACTCCCACTCAAACTCCCCTGTTTACAGCTCTGTTTGCTAGCTCCTGTGCTGCTGCAGCTGTCTGTGCCGCTACCTGACTGGCTGCTACCTTTTTAGGACCCCTAGTCAGTGAAGCCCCGCCCCCCAATCAGGGCTCAGCTTCTGTCTCAGCACAAAGCCCCTACAGACACAGATACTACCAATACAAAACCAAACACACACAAATACCTTCTACTCCGACAGTACTCCCACTCAAACTCCCCTGTTTACAGCTCTGTTTGATAGCTCCTGTGCCGCTGCCTGACTGGCTGCAACCTTTATAGGACCCCTAGTCAGGGAAGCCCCGCCCCCTAATCAGGGCTCAGCTTCTCTCCCAGCACAAAGCCCCGACACATACAAATACCAATACAAAACCAAACACACACAAATACCTTCTCCTCCAACAGAACTCCCACTCAAACCCCCCTGTTTACAGCTCTGTTTGCTAGCTCCTGTGCCGCTGCAGCTGTCTGTGCCGCTGCCTGACTGGCTGCTACCTTTATAGGACCCCTAGTCAGTCAAGCCCCGCCCCCTAATCAGGGGTCAGCTTCTCTCCCAGCACAAAGCCCCTACACATACAGATACTACCAATACAAAACCAAACACACACAAATACCTTCTCCTCCAACAGAACTCCCACCCAAACTCCCCTGTTTACAGCTCTGTTTGCTAGCTCCTGTGCCGCTGCCTGACTGGCTGCAACCTTATAAGACCCCTAGTCAGGGAAGCCCCGCCCAGTAATCAGGGCTCAGCTTCTTTCCCAGCACAAAGCCCCTCCAAGCCTCTACACATACAGATACCACCAATACAAAACCAAACACACACACAAATACCTTTTCCTCCAACAGAACTCCCACTCAAACTCCCCTGTTTACAGCTCTGTTTGCTAGCTCCTGTGCCGCTGCCTGACTGGCTGCTACCTTTATAGGACCCCTAGTCAGGAAAGCCCCGACCCTAATCAGGGCTCAGCTTCTCTCCCAGCACAAAGCCCCTACACATACAGATACTAACAATACAAAACCAAACACACACAAATACCTTCTCCTCCAAAAGAACTCCCACTCAAACCCCCTGTTTACAGCTCTGTTTGCTAGCTCCTGTGCCGCTGCAGCTGTCTGTGCCGCTGCCTGACTGGCTGCTACATTTATAGGACCCCTTGTCAGTGAAGCCCCGCCCCCTAATCAGGGCTCAGCTTCTCTTCCAGCACAAAGCCCCTACACATACAGATACTAAGAATACAAAACCAAACACACACAAATACCTTCTACTCCAACAGTACTCCCACTCAAACTCCCCTGTTTACAGCTCTGTCTGATAGCTCCTGTGCCGCTGCAGCTGTCTGTGCCGCTGCCTGACTGGCTGATACCTTTATAGGACCCCTAGTCAGTGAAGCCCCGCCCCCTAATCAGGGCTCAGCTTCTCTCCCAGCACAAAGCCCCTACACATACAGATACTACCAATACAAAATCAAACACACACAAATACCTTCTACTCCAACAGAACTCCCACTCAAACTCCCCTGTTTACAGCTCTGTTTGATAGCTCCTGTGCCGCTGCCTGACTGGCTGCAACCTTATAGGACCCCTAGTCAGGGAAGCCCCGCCCACTAATCAGGGCTCAGCTTCTTTCCCAGCACAAAGCCCCTACACATACAGATACCACCAATACAAAACCAAACACACACAAATACCTTCTCCTTCAACAGAACTCCCACTCAAACTCCCCTGTTTACAGCTCTGTTTGCTAGCTCCTGTGCCGCTGCAGCTGTCTTTGCCGCTGCCTGATTGGCTGCTACCTTTATAGGACCCCTAGTCAGGGAAGCCCCGCCCCCTAATCACGGCTCAGCTTCTCTCCCAGCACAAAGCCCCAACACATACAGATACTACCAATACAAAACCAAACACACACAAATACCTTCTCCTCCAACAGAACTCCCACTCAAACTCCCCTGTTTACAGCTCTGTTTGCTAGCTCCTGTGCCGCTGCCTGACTGGCTGCTACCTTTATAGGACCCCTAGTCAGTGAAGCCCCGCCCCCTAATCACGGCTCAGCTTCTCTCCCAGCACAAAGCCCCTTCACATACAGATACTAACAATACAAAACCAAACACACACAAATACCTTCTCCTCCAAAAGAACTCCCACTCAAACTCCCCTGTTTACAGCTCTGTTTGCTAGCTCCTGTGCTGCTGCAGCTGTCTGTGCCGCTACCTGACTGGCTGCTACCTTTATAGGACCCCTAGTCAGTGAAGCCCCGCCCCCCAATCAGGGCTCAGCTTCTGTCTCAGCACAAAGCCCCTACACACACAGATACTACCAATACAAAACCAAACACACACAAATACCTTCTACTCGGACAGTACTCCCACTCAAACTCCCCTGTTTACAGCTCTGTTTGATAGCTCCTGTGCCGCTGCCTGACTGGCTGCAACCTTTATACGACCCCTAGTCAGGTAAGCCCCGCCCCCTAATCAGGGCTCAGCTTCTCTCCCAGCACAAAGCCCCTACACATACAGATACCACCAATACAAAACCAAACACACACAAATACCTTCTCCTCCAAAAGAACTCCCACTCAAACTCCCCTGTTTACAGCTCTGTTTGCTAGCTCCTGTGCCGCTGCAGCTGTCTGTGCCGCTGCCTGATTGGCTGCTACGTTTATAGGACCCCTAGTCAGGGAAGCCCCGCCCCCTAATCAGGGCTCAGCTTCTCACCCAGCACAAAGCCCCAACACATACAGATACTACCAATACAAAACCAAACACACACAAATACCTTCTCCTCCAACAGAACTCCCACTCAAACCCCCCTGTTTACAGCTCTGTTTGCTAGCTCCTGTGCCGCTGCAGCTGTCTGTGCCGTTGCCTGACTGGCTGCTACCTTTATAGGACCCCTAGTCAGTGAAGCCCCGCCCCCTAATCAGGGCTCAGCTACTCTCCCAGCACAAAGCCCCTACACATACAGGTACTAACAATACAAAACCAAACACACACAAATACCTTCTCCTCCCACTCAAACTCCCCGTTTACAGCTCTGTTTGCTAGCTCCTGTGCCGCTGCAGCTGTCTGTGCCGCTGCCTGACTGGCTGCTACATTTATAGGACCCCTTGTCAGTGAAGCCCCGCCCCCTAATCAGGGCTCAGCTTCTTTCCCAGCACAAAGCCCCTCCAAGCCTCTACACATACAGATACCACCGATACAAAACCAAACACACACACAAATACGTTTTCCTCCAACAGAACTCCCACTCAAACTCCCCTGTTTACAGCTCTGTTTGCTAGCTCCTGTGCCGCTGCCTGACTGGCTGCTACCTTTATAGGACCCCTAGTCAGGGAAGACCCGCCCCCTAATCAGGGCTCAGCTTCTCTCCCAGCAAAAAGCCCCTACATATACAGATACTAACAATGCAAAACCAAACACACACAAATACCTTCTCCTCCAACAGAACTCCCACTCAAACTCCCCTGTTTACAGCTCTGTTTGATAGCTCCTGTGCCGCTGCCTGACTGGCTGCAACCTTATAGGACCCCTAGTCAGGGAAGCCCCGCCCCCCAATGAGGGCTCAGCTTCTGTCTCAGCACAAAGCCCCTACACACACAGATACTACCAATACAAAACCAAACACACACAAATACCTTCTCCTCCAACAGAACTCCCACTCAAACTCCCCTGTTTACAGCTCTGTTTGCTAGCTCCTGTGCCGCTGCAGCTGTCTGTGCCGCTGCCTGACTGGCTGATACCTTTATAGGACCCCTAGTCAGTGAAGCCCCGCCCCCTAATCAGGGCACAGCTTCTGTCCCAGCACAAAGCCCCTACACACACAGATACTACCAATACAAAACCAAACACACACCAATACCTTCTACTCCAACAGAACTCCCACTCAAACTCCCCTGTTTACAGCTCTGTTTGATAGCTCCTGTGCCGCTGCCTGACTGGCTGCAACCTTTATAGGACCCCTAGTCAGTGAAGCCCCGCCCCCTAATCAGGGCTCAGCTTCTCTCCCAGCACAAAGCCCATACACATACAGATACTAAGAATACAAAACCAAACACACACAGATACCTTCTACTCCAACAGAACTCCCACTCAAACTCCCCTGTTTACAGCTCTGTTTGATAGCTCCTGTGCCGCTGCCTGACTGGCTGCAACCTTTATAGGACCCCTAGTCAGGGAAGCCCCGCCCACTAATCAGGGCTCAGCTTCTCTCCCAGCACAAAGCCCCTGCACATACAGATACCACCAATACAAAACGAAACACACACAAGTACCTTCTCCTCCAACAGAACCCCCACTCATACTCCCCTGTTTACAGCTCTCTTGGCTAGCTCCTGTGCCACTGCAGCATCTGTGCCGCTGCCTGATTGGCTGCTACCTTTATAGGACCCCTAGTCAGTGAAGACCCGCCCCCTAATCAGGGCTCAGCTTCTCTCCCAGCACAAAGCCCCGACACACACAGATACTACCAATACAAAACCAAACACACACAAATACCTTCTACTCCAACAGAACTCCCAGTCAAACTCCCCTGTTTACAGCTCTGTTTGCTAGCTCCTGTGCCGCTGCAGCTGTCTGTGCCGCTCCCTGATTGGCTGCTACCTTTATAGGACCCCTAGTCAGTGAAGCCCCGCCCCCAAATCAGGGCTCAGCTTCTCTCCCAGCACAAAGCCCCTCCAAGCCTCTACACATACAGATGCCACCAATACAAAACCAAACACACACACAAATAACTTCTCCTCCAACAGAACTCCCACTCAAACTCCGCTGTTTACAGCTCTGTTTGCTAGCTCCTGTGCCGCTGCCTGACTGGCTGCTTCCTTTATAGGACCCCTACTTAGTCAAGCCCCGCCCCCTAATCAGGGCTCAGCTTCTCTCCCAGCACAAAGCCCCTACACATACAGATACTACCAATACAAAACCAAACACAAACAAATACCTTCTCCTCCACCAGAACTCCCACTCAAACTCCCCTGTTTACAGCTCTGTTTGCTAGATCCTGTGTCGCTGCAGCTGTCTTTGCCGCTGCCTGACTGGCTGATACCTTTATAGGACCCCTCGTCAGTGAAGCCCCGCCCCCTAATCACGGCTCAGCTTCTCTCCCAGCACAAAGCCCCTACACATACAGATACTACCAATACAAAACAAAACACTCAAATACCTTCTCCTCCAACAGAACTCCCACTCAAACTCCCCTGTTTACAGCTCTGTTTGCGAGCTCCTGTGCCGCTGCCTGACTGGCTGCTACCTTTATAGGACCCCTAGTCAGGGAAGCCCCGCCCCCTAATCACTTCTCAGCTTCTCTCCCAGCACAAAGCCCCTACACAAACAGATACCACCAATACAAAGCCAAACACCCACAAATACCTTCTCCTCCAACAGAACTCCCACTCAAACTCCCCTGTTTACAGCTCTGTTTGCTAGCTCCTGTGCCGCTGCAGCTGTCTGTGCCGCTGCCTGATTGGCTGCTACCTTTATAGGACCCCTAGTCAGTGAAGCCCCGCCCCGTAATCAGGGCTCAGCTTCTCTCCCAGCACAAAGCCTCTACACATACACATACCACCAATACAAAACCAAACACACACAAATACCTTCTCCTCCAACAGAACTCCCACTCAAACTCCCCTGTTTACAGCTCTGTTTGCTAGCTCCTGTGCCGCTGCAGCTGTCTGTGCCGCTGCCTGATTGGCTGCTACCTTTATAGGACCCCTAGTCAGTGAAGCCCCGCCCCGTAATCAGGTCTCAGCTTCTCTCCCAGCACAAAGCCTCTACACATACACATACCACCAATACAAAACCAAACACACACAAATACCTTCTACTCCAACGGAACTCCCACTCAAACTCCCCTGTTTACAGCTCTGTTTGATAGCTCCTGTGCCGCTGCCTGACTGGCTGCAAGCTTTATAGGACCCCTAGTCAGGGAAGCCCCGCCCCCTAATCAGGGCTCAGCTTCTCTCCCAGCACAAAGCCCCTACACATACAAATACTACCAATACAAAACCAAACACACACAAATACCTTCTACTCCAACGGAACTCCCACTCAAACTCCCCTGTTTACAGCTCTGTTTGCTAGCTCCTGTGCCGCTGCAGCTGTCTGTGCCGCTGCCTGACTGGCTGATACCTTTTTTGGACCCCTAGTCAGTGAAGCCCCGCCCCCTAATCACGGCTCAGCTTCTCTCCCAGCACAAAGCCCCTACACATACAGATACTACCAATACAAAACCAAACACACACACAAATACCTTCTCCTCCAACAGAACTCCCTCTCAAACTCCCCTGTTTACAGCTCTGTTTGCTAGCTCCTGTGCCGCTGCCTGACTAGCTGTTACCTTTATAGGACCCCTAGTCAGGGAAGCCCCGCCCCCTAATCAGGGCTCAGCTTCTCTCCCAGCACAAAGCCCCTACACATACAGATACGAACAATACAAAACCAAACACACACAAATACCTTCTCCTCCAACAGAACTCCCACTCAAACTCCCCTGTTTACAGCTCTGTTTGCTAGCTCCTGTGCCGCTTCCTGACTGGCTGCTACCTTTATAGGACCCCTAGTCAGGGAAGCCCCGCCCACTAATCAGGGCTCAGTTTCTCTCCCAGCACAAAGCCCCTGCACATACAGATACTACAAATACAAAACCAAACACCCACAAATACCTTCTCCTCCAAAAGAACTCCCACTCAAACTCCCCTGTTTACAGCTCTGTTTGATAGCTCCTGTGCCGCTGCCTGACTGGCTGCAACCTTTATAGGACCTCTAGTCAGGGAAGCCCCGCCCCCTAATCAGGGCTCAGCTTCTCTCCCAGCACAAAGCCCCGACACATACAGATACCACCAATACAAAACCAAACACACACAAATACCTTCTCCTCCAAAAGAACTCCCACTCAAACTCCCCTGTTTACAGCTCTGTTTGCTAGCTCCTGTGCCGCTGCAGCTGTCTGTGCCGCTGCCTGACTGGCTGATATCTTTTTTGGACCCCTAGTCAGTGAAGCCCCGCCCCCTAATCAGGGCTCATCTTCTGTCCCAGCACAAAGCCCCTACACATACAGATACTACCAATACAAAACCAAACACACACAAATACCTTCTCCTCCAACAGAACTCCCACTCAAACTCCCCTGTTTACAGCTCTGTTTGCTAGCTCCTGTGCCGCTGCCTGACTGGCTGCTACCTTTATAGGACCCCTAGCCAGGGAAGCCCCGCCCCCTAATCAGGGCTCATCTTCTGTCCCAGCACAAAGCCCCTACACAAACAGATACCACCAATACAAAAACAAACACACACAAATACCTTCTCCTCCAACAGAACTCCCACTCAAACTCCCCTGTGTACAGCTCTGTTTGCTAGATCCTGTGTCGCTGCAGCTGTCTTTGCCACTGCCTGACTGGCTGATACCTTTATAGGACCCCTCGTCAGTGAAGCCCCGCCCCCTAATCACGGCTCAGCTTCTCTCCCAGCACAAAGCCCCTACACATACAGATACTACCAATACAAAACAAAACACACTCAAATACCTTCTCCTCCAACAGAACTCCCACTCAAACTCCCCTGTTTACAGCTCTCTTTGCGAGCTCCTGTGCCGCTGCCTGACTGGCTGGTACCTTTATAGGACCCCTAGTCAGGGAAGCCCCGCCCCCTAATCACTTCTCAGCTTCTCTCCCAGCACAAAGCCCCTACACAAACAGATACCACCAATACAAAACCAAACACCCACAAATACCTTCTCCTCCAACAGAACTCCAACTCAAACTCCACTGTTTACAGCTCTGTTTGCTAGCTCCTGTGCCGCTGCAGCTGTCTGTGCCGCTGCCTGACTGGCTGATACCTTTTTTGGACCCCTAGTCAGTGAAGCCCCGCCCCCAATCACGGCTCAGCTTCTCTCCCAGCACAAAGCCCCTGCACATACAGATACTACCAATACAAAACCAAACACACACACAAATACCTTTTCCTCCAACAGAACTCCCACTCAAACTCCCCTGTTTACAGCTCTGTTTGCTAGCTCCTGTGCCGCTGCAGCTGTCTGTGCCACTGCCTGACTGACTGCTACCTTTATAGGACCCCTAGTCAGGGAAGCCCCGCCCCCTAATCAGGGCTCAGCTTCTCTCCCAGCACAAAGCCCCTACACACACAGATACTACCAATACAAAACCAAACACACACAAATACCTTCTACTCCAACAGAACTCCCACTCAAACTCCCCTGTTTACATCTCTGTTTGATAGCTCCTGTGCCGCTGCCTGACTGGCTGCAACCTGTATAGGACCCCTAGTCAGGGAAGCCCCGCCCCCTAATCAGGGCTCATCTTCTGTCCCAGCACAAAGCCCCTACACAAACAGATACCACCAATACAAAACCAAACACACACAAATACCTTCTCCTCCAACAGAACTCCCACTCAAACTCCCCTGTTTACATCTCTGTTTGCTAGCTCCTGTGCCGCTGCCTGACTGGCTGCAACCTGTATAGGACCCCTAGTCAGGGAAGCCCCGCCCCCTAATCAGGGCTCATCTTCTGTCCCAGCACAAAGCCCCTACACAAACAGATACCACCAATACAAAACCAAACACACACAAATACCTTCTCCTCCAACAGAACTCCCACTCAAACTCCCCTGTTTACAGCTCTGTTTGCTAGCTCCTGTGCCGCTGCCTGACTGGCTGCTACCTTTATAGAACCCCTAGTGAGTGAAGCCCCGACCACTAATCAGGGCTCAGCTTCTCTCCCAGGACAAAGCCCCTACACATACAGATACCACCAATACAAAACCAAACACACACACAAATACCTTTTCCTCCAACAGAACTCCCACTCAAACTCCCCTGTTTACATCTCTGTTTGCTAGCTCCTGTGCCGCTGCAGCTGTCTGTGCCACTGCCTGACTGACTGCTACCTTTATAGGACCCCTAGTCAGGGAAGCCCCGCCCCCTAATCAGGGCTCAGCTTCTCTCCCAGCACAAAGCCCCTACACACACAGATACTACCAATACAAAACCAAACACACACAAATACCTTCTACTCCAACGGAACTCCCACTCAAACTCCCCTGTTTATAGCTCTGTTTGCTAGCTCCTGTGCCGCTGCCTGACTGGCTGCTACCTTTATAGGACCCCTAGTCAGGGAAGCCCCGCCCCCTAATCAGGGCTCAGCTTCTCTCCCAGGACAAAGCCCCTACACATACTGATACCACCAATACAAAACCAAACACACACAAATACCTTCTCCTCCAAAAGAACTCCCACTCAAACTCCCCTGTTTACAGCTCTGTTTGATAGCTCCTGTGCCACTGCCTGACTGGCTGCAAGCTTTATAGGACCCCTAGTCAGGGAAGCCCCGACCACTAATCAGGGCTCAGCTTCTCTCCCAGCACAAAGCCCCTCCAAGCCTCTACACATACAGATACCACCAATACAAAACCAAACACACACACAAATACCTTTTCCTCCAACAGAACTCCCACTCAAACTCCCCTGTTTACAGCTCTGTTTCCTAGCTCCTGTGCCGCTGCAGCTGTCTGTGCCGCTGCCTGACTGGCTGATACCTTTTTTGGACCCCTAGTCAGTGAAGCCCCGCCCCCTAATCACGGCTCAGATTCTCTCCCAGCACAAAGCCCCTACACATACAGATACTACCAATACAAAACCAAACACACACAAATACCTTCTCCTCCAACCGAACTCCCACTCAAACTCCCCTGTTTACAGCTCTGTTTGATAGCTCCTGTGCCGCTGCCTGACTGACTGCAAGCTTTATAGGACCCCTAGTCAGGGAAGCCCCGCCCCCTAGTCAGGGCTCAGCTTCTCTCCCAGCACAAAGCCCCTACACATACAGATACTAACAATACAAATCCAAACACACACAAATACCTTCTCCTTCAACAGAACTCCCACTCAAACTCCCCTGTTTACAGCTCTGTTTGCTAGCTCCGGTGCCGCTGCAGCTGTCTGTGCCGCTGCCTGATTGGCTGCTACCTTTATAGAACCCCTACCCAGGGAAGCCCCGCCCCCTAATCAGGGCTCAGCTTCTCTCCCAGCACAAAGCCCCTACACATACAGATACCACCAATACAAAACCAAACACACACAAATACCTTCTACTCCAACAGAACTCCAACTCAAACTCCCCTGTTTACAGCTCTGTTTGATAGCTCCTGTGCCACTGCCTGACTGGCTGCAAGCTTTATAGGACCCCTAGTCAGGGAAGCCCCGACCACTAATCAGGGCTCAGCTTCTCTCCCAGCACAAAGCCCCTACACATACAGATACTACCAATACAAAACCAAACACAAACAAATACCTTCTCCTCCACCAGAACTCCCACTCAAACTCCCCTGTTTACAGCTCTGTTTGCTAGATCCTGTGTCGCTGCAGCTGTCTTTGCCGCTGCCTGACTGCCTGATACCTTTATAGGACCCCTCGTCAGTGAAGCCCCGCCCCCTAATCACGGCTCAGCTTCTCTCCCAGCACAAAGCCCCTACACATACAGATACTACCAATACAAAACAAAACACACTCAAATACCTTCTCCTCCAACAGAACTCCCACTCAAACTCCCCTGTTTACAGCTCTGTTTGCCAGCTCCTGTGCCGCTGCCTGACTGGCTGCTACCTTTATAGGACCCCTAGTCAGGGAAGCCCCGCCCCCTAATCACTTCTCAGCTTCTCTCCCAGCACAAAGCCCCGACACATACAGATACCACCAATACAAAACCGAACACACACAAATACCTTCTCCTCCAACAGAACTCCCACTCAAACTCCCCTGTTTACAGCTCTGTTTGCTAGCTCCTGTGCCGCTGCCTGACTGGCTGCTACCTTTACAGGACCCCTACCCAGGGAAGCCCCGCCCCCTAATCAGGGCTCAGCTTCATTCCCAGGACAAGCCCCTACACATACAGATACCACCAATACAAAACCAAACACACACACAAATACCTTCTCCTCCAACAGAACTCCCACTCAAACTCCCCTGTTTACAGCTCTGTTTGATAGCTCCTGTGCCGCTGCCTGACTGGCTGCAAGCTTTATAGGACCCCTAGTCAGGGAAGCCCCGCCCCCTAATCAGGGCTCAGCTTCTCTCCCAGCACAAAGCCCCTACACATACAAATACTACCAATACAAAACCAAACACACACAAATACCTTCTACTCCAACGGAACTCCCACTCAAACTCCCCTGTTTACAGCTCTGTTTGCTAGCTCCTGTGCCGCTGCAGCTGTCTGTGCCCCTGCCTGACTGGCTGATATCTTTTTTGGACCCCTAGTCAGTGAAGCCCCGCCCCCTAATCACGGCTCAGCTTCTCTCCCAGCACAAAGCCCCTACACATACAGATACTACAAATACAAAACCAAACACCCACAAATACCTTCTCCTCCAAAAGAACTCCCACTCAAACTCCCCTGTTTACAGCTCTGTTTGATAGCTCCTGTGCCGCTGCCTGACTGGCTGCAACCTTTATAGGACCTCTAGTCAGGGAAGCCCCGCCCCCTAATCAGGGCTCAGCTTCTCTCCCAGCACAAAGCCCCGACACATACAGATACCACCAATACAAAACCAAACACACACAAATACCTTCTCCTCCAACAGAACTCCCACTCAAACTCCCCTGTTTACAGCTCTGTTTGCTAGCTCCTGTGCCGCTGCCTGACTGGCTGCTACCTTTATAGGACCCCTAGTCAGGGAAGCCCCGCCCCCTAATCAGGGCTCATCTTCTGTCCCAGCACAAAGCCCCTACACAAACAGATACCACCAATACAAAACCAAACACCCACAAATACCTTCTCCTCCAACAGAACTCCCACTCAAACTCCACTGTTTACAGCTCTGTTTGCTAGCTCCTGTGCCGCTGCAGCTGTCTGTGCCGCTGCCTGACTGGCTGATACCTTTTTTGGACCCCTAGTCAGTGAAGCCCCGCCCCCAATCACGGCTCAGCTTCTCTCCCAGCACAAAGCCCCTGCACATACAGATACTACCAATACAAAACCAAACACACACACAAATACCTTTTCCTCCAACAGAACTCCCACTCAAACTCCCCTGTTTACAGCTCTGTTTGCTAGCTCCTGTGCCGCTGCAGCTGTCTGTGCCAATGCCTGACTGACTGCTACCTTTATAGGACCCCTAGTCAGGGAAGCCCCGTCCCCTAATCAGGGCTCAGCTTCTCTCCCAGCACAAAGCCCCTACACACACAGATACTACCAATACAAAACCAAACACACACAAATACCTTCTACTCCAACAGAACTCCCACTCAAACTCCCCTGTTTACATCTCTGTTTGATAGCTCCTGTGCCGCTGCCTGACTGGCTGCAACCTGTATAGGACCCCTAGTCAGGGAAGCCCCGCCCCCTAATCAGGGCTCATCTTCTGTCCCAGCACAAAGCCCCTACACAAACAGATACCACCAATACAAAACCAAACACACACAAATACCTTCTCCTCCAACAGAACTCCCACTCAAACTCCCCTGTTTACAGCTCTGTTTGCTAGCTCCTGTGCCGCTGCCTGACTGGCTGCTACCTTTATAGGACCCCTAGTCAGGGAAGCCCCGCCCCCTAATCAGGGCTCAGCTTCTCTCCCAGGACAAAGCCCCTACACATACTGATACCACCAATACAAAACCAAACACACACACAAATACCTTCTCCTCCAAAAGAACTCCCACTCAAACTCCCCTGTTTACAGCTCTGTTTCCTAGCTCCTGTGCCGCTGCAGCTGTCTGTGCCGCTGCCTGACTGGCTGATACCTTTTTTGGACCCCTAGTCAGTGAAGCCCCGCCCCCTAATCACGGCTCAGATTCTCTCCCAGCACAAAGCCCCTACACATACAGATACTACCAATACAAAACCAAACACACACAAATACCTTCTCCTCCAACAGAACTCCCACTCAAACTCCCCTGTTTACAGCTCTGTTTGATAGCTCCTGTGCCGCTGCCTGACTGGCTGCAAGCTTTATAGGACCCCTAGTCAGGGAAGCCCCGCCCCCTAGTCAGGGCTCAGCTTCTCTCCCAGCACAAAGCCCCTACACATACAGATACTAACAATACAAATCCAAACACACACAAATACCTTCTCCTTCAACAGAACTCCCACTCAAACTCCCCTGTTTACAGCTCTGTTTGCTAGCTCCGGTGCCGCTGCAGCTGTCTGTGCCGCTGCCTGATTGGCTGCTACCTTTATAGAACCCCTACCCAGGGAAGCCCCGCCCCCTAATCACGGCTCAGATTCTCTCCCAGCACAAAGCCCCTACACATACAGATACCACCAATACAAAACCAAACACACACAAATACCTTCTACTCCAACAGAACTCCAACTCAAACTCCCCTGTTTACAGCTCTGTTTGATAGCTCCTGTGCCACTGCCTGACTGGCTGCAAGCTTTATAGGACCCCTAGTCAGGGAAGCCCCGACCACTAATCAGGGCTCAGCTTCTCTCCCAGCACAAAGGCCCTCAAAGCCTCTACACATACAGATACCACGAATACAAAACCAAACACACACAAATACCTTCTCCTTCAACAGAACTCCCACTCAAACTCCCCTGTTTACAGCTCTGTTTGCTAGCTCCTGTGCCGCTGCCTCACTGGCTGCAAACTTTATAGGACCCCTAGTCAGGGAAGCCCCGCCCCCTAATCAGGGCTCAGCTTCTCTCCCAGCACAAAGCCCCTACACATACAGATACTACCAATACAAAACCAAACACCCACAAATACCTTCTCCTCCAACAGAACTCCCACTCAAACTCCCCTGTTTACAGCTCTGTTTCCTAGCTCCTGTGCCGCTGCAGCTGTCTGTGCCGCTGCCTGACTGGCTGATACCTTTTTTGGACCCCTAGTCAGTGAAGCCCCGCCCCCTAATCACGGCTCAGCTTCTCTCCCAGCACAAAGCCCCTACACATACAGATACTACCAATACAAAACCAAACACACACACAAATACCTTCTCCTCCAACAGAACTCCCTCTCAAACTCCCCTGTTTACAGCTCTGTTTGCTAGCTCCTGTGCCGCTGCCTGACTAGCTGTTACCTTTATAGGATCCCTAGTCAGGGAAGCCCCGCCCCCTAATCAGGGCTCAGCTTCTCTCCCAGCACAAAGCCCCTACACATACAGATACGAACAATACAAAACCAAACACACAAATACCTTCTCCTCCAACAGAACTCCCACTCAAACTCCCCTGTTTACAGCTCTGTTTGCTAGCTCCTGTGCCGCTTCCTGACTGGCTGCTACCTTTATAGGACCCCTAGTCAGGGAAGCCCCGCCCCCTAATCAGGGCTCAGCTTCTCTCCCAGCACAAAGCCCCTGCACATACAGATACTACCAATACAAAACCAAACACCCACAAATACCTTCTCCTCCAAAAGAACGCCCACTCAAACTCCCCTGTTTACAGCTCTGTTTGCTAGCTCCTGTGCCGCTGCAGCTGTCTGTGCCGCTGCCTGACTGGCTGATATCTTTTTTGGACCCCTAGTCAGTGAAGCCCCGCCCCCTAATCAGGGCTCATCTTCTGTCCCAGCACAAAGCCCCTACACAAACAGATACCACCAATACAAAAACAAACACACACAAATACCTTCTCCTCCAACAGAACTCCCACTCAAACTCCCCTGTGTACAGCTCTGTTTGCTAGATCCCGTGTCGCTGCAGCTGTCTTTGCCACTGCCTGACTGGCTGATACCTTTATAGGACCCCTCGTCAGTGAAGCCCCGCCCCCTAATCACGGCTCAGCTTCTCTCCCAGCACAAAGCCCCTACACATACAGATACTACCAATACAAAACAAAACACACTCAAATACCTTCTCCTCCAACAGAACTCCCACTCAAACTCCCCTGTTTACAGCTCTCTTTGCGAGCTCCTGTGCCGCTGCCTGACTGGCTGGTACCTTTATAGGACCCCTAGTCAGGGAAGCCCCGCCCCCTAATCACTTCTCAGCTTCTCTCCCAGCACAAAGCCCCTACACAAACAGATACCACCAATACAAAACCAAACACCCACAAATACCTTCTCCTCCAACAGAACTCCAACTCAAACTCCACTGTTTACAGCTCTGTTTGCTAGCTCCTGTGCCGCTGCAGCTGTCTGTGCCGCTGCCTGACTGGCTGATACCTTTTTTGGACCCCTAGTCAGTGAAGCCCCGCCCCCAATCACGGCTCAGCTTCTCTCCCAGCACAAAGCCCCTGCACATACAGATACTACCAATACAAAACCAAACACACACACAAATACCTTTTCCTCCAACAGAACTCCCACTCAAACTCCCCTGTTTACAGCTCTGTTTGCTAGCTCCTGTGCCGCTGCAGCTGCCTGTGCCGCTGCCTGACTGGCTGATATCTTTTTTGGACCCTTAGTCAGTGAAGCCCCGCCCCCTAATCAGGGCTCATCTTCTGTCCCAGCACAAAGCCCCTACACATACAGATACTACCAATACAAAACCAAACACACACAAATACCTTCTACTCCAACAGAACTCCCACTCAAACTCCCCTGTTTACAGCTCTGTTTGATAGCTCCTGTGCCACTGCCTGACTGGCTGCAAGCTTTATAGGACCCCTAGTCAGGGAAGCCCCGCCCCCTAATCAGGGCTCAGCTTCTCTCCCAGCACAAAGCCCCTCCAAGCCTCTACACATACAGATACCACCAATACAAAACCAAACACACACACAAATACCTTTTCCTCCAACAGAACTCCCACTCAAACTCCCCTGTTTACAGCTCTGTTTGCTAGCTCCTGTGCCGCTGCAGCTGTCTGTGCCGCTACCTGACTGGCTGCTACCTTTATAGGACCCCTAGTCAGTGAGGCTCCGCCCCCTAATAAGGGCTCAGCTTCTCTCCCAGCACAAAGCCCCTGCACATACAGATACTACCAGTACAAAACCAAACTCCCACAAATACCTTCTCCTCCAACAGAACTCCCACTCAAACTCCCCTGTTTCCAGCTCTGTTTGCTAGCTCCTGTGCCGCTGCAGCTGTCTGTGCCGCTGCCTGATTGGCTGCTACCTTTATAGGACCCCTAGTCAGTGAAGCCCCGCCCCGTAATCAGGGCTCAGCTTCCTCTCCCAGCACAAAGCCTCTACACATACACATACCACCAATACAAAGCCAAACACACAAAAATACCTTCTCCTCCAACAGAACTCCCACTCAAACTCCCCTGTTTACAGCTCTGTTTGATAGCTCCTGTGCCGCTGCCTGACTGGCTGCAAGCTTTATAGGACCCCTAGTCAGGGAAGCCCCGCCCCCTAATCAGGGCTCAGCTTCTCTCCCAGCACAAAGCCCCTACACATACAAATACTACCAATACAAAACCAAACACACACAAATACCTTCTACTCCAACAGAACTCCCACTCAAACTCCCCTGTTTATAGCTCTGTTTGCTAGCTCCTCTGCCGCTGCCTGACTGGCTGCTACCTTGAAAGGACCCCTAGTCAGGGAAGCTCCGCCCCCTAATCAGGGCTCAGCTTCTCTCCCAGGACAAAGCCCCTACACATACAGATACCACCAATACAAAACCACACACACACAAATACCTTCTCCTCCAAGAGAACTCCCACTCAAACTCCCCTGTTTACAGCTCTGTGTGCTAGCTCCTGTGCCGCTGCGTGACTGGCTGCTACCTTTATAGGACCCCTACCCAGGGAAGCCCCGCCCCCTAATCAGGGCTCAGCTTCTCTCCCAGGACAAAGCCCCTACACATACTGAAACCACCAATACAAAACCAAACACACACACAAATACCTTTTCCTCCAACAGAACTCCCACTCAAACTCCCCTGTTTACAGCTCTGTTTGCTAGCTCCTGTGCCGCTGCAGCTGTCTGTGCCGCTGCCTGATTGGCTGCTACCTTTATAGGACCCCTAGTCAGGGAAGCCCTGCCCCCTAATCAGAGCTCAGCTTCTCTCCCAGCACAAAGCCTCTACACATACAAATACTACCAATACAAATCCAAACACACACAAATACCTTCTCCTCCAACAGAACTCCCACTCAAACCCCCGTGTTTACAGCTCTGTTTGTTAGCTCCTGTGCCGCTGCCTGACTGGCTGCTACCTTTATAGGACCCCTTACCCAGGGAAGCCCCGCCCCCTAATCAGGGCTCAGCTTCTCTCCCAGGACAAAGCCCCTACACATACAGATACCACCAATACAAAACCAAACACACACAAATACCTTCTCCTCCAAAAGAACTCCCACTCAAACTCCCCTGTTTACAGCTCTGTTTGCTAGCTCCTGTGCCGCTGCAGCTGTCTGTGCCGCTGCCTGACTGGCTGATATCTTTTTTGGACCCCTAGTCAGTGAAGCCCCGCCCCCTAATCAGGGCTCATCTTCTGTCCCAGCACAAAGCCCCTACACATACAGATACTACCAATACAAAACAAAACACACACAAATACCTTCTACTCCAACAGAACTCCAACTCAAACTCCCCTGTTTACAGCTCTGTTTGATAGCTCCTGTGCCACTGCCTGACTGGCTGCAAGCTTTATAGGACCCCTAGTCAGGGAAGCCCCGACCACTAATCAGGGCTCAGCTTCTCTCCCAGCACAAAGGCCCTCAAAGCCTCTACACATACAGATACCACGAATACAAAACCAAACACACACAAATACCTTCTCCTTCAACAGAACACCCACTCAAACTCCCCTGTTTACAGCTCTGTTTGCTAGCTCCTGTGCCGCTGCCTGACTGGCTGCAACCTTTATAGGACCTCTAGTCAGGGAAGCCCCGCCCCCTAATCAGGGCTCAGCTTCTCTCCCAGCACAAAGCCCCGACACATACAGATACTACCAA
Source organism: Lepidochelys olivacea (assembly GCF_965140295.1). Lineage (NCBI taxonomy): Eukaryota > Metazoa > Chordata > Testudines > Cheloniidae > Lepidochelys > Lepidochelys olivacea. Next base: position 5,257,330 of record NC_140428.1, read on the forward strand.
TACAAAACCAAACACCCACAAATACCTTCTCCTCCAACAGAACTCCCACTCAAACTCCCCTGTTTACAGCTCTGTTTGCTAGCTCCTGTGCCGCTGCCTGACTGGCTGCTACCTTTATAGGACCTCTAGTCAGGGAAGCCCCGCCCCCTAATCAGGGCTCAGCTTCTCTCCCAGCACAAAGCCCCGACACATACAGATACCACCAATACAAAACCAAACACACACAAATACCTTCTCCTCCAAAAGAACTCCCACTCAAACTCCCCTGTTTACAGCTCTGTTTGCTAGCTCCTGTGCCGCTGCAGCTGTCTGTGCCGCTGCCTGACTGGCTGATATCTTTTTTGGACCCCTAGTCAGTGAAGCCCCGCCCCCTAATCAGGGCTCATCTTCTGTCCCAGCACAAAGCCCCTACACATACAGATACTACCAATACAAAACCAAACACACACGAATACATTCTACTCCAACAGAACTCCAACTCAAACTCCCCTGTTTACAGCTCTCTTTGATAGCTCCTGTGCCACTGCCTGACTGGCTGCAAGCTTTATAGGACCCCTAGTCAGGGAAGCCCCGCCCCCTAATCAGGGCTCAGCTTCTCTCCCAGCACAAAGCCCCTACACATACAGATACCACCAATACAAAACCAAACACACACAAATACCTTCTCCTCCAACAGAACTCCCACTCAAACTCCCCTGTTTACAGCTCTGTTTGCTAGCTCCTGTGCCGCTGCCTGACTGGCTGCTACCTTTATAGGACCCCTAGTCAGGGAAGCCCCGCCCCCTAATCAGGGCTCAGCTTCTCTCCCAGCACAAAGCCCCTGCACATACAGATACTACCAATACAAAACCAAACACACACACAAATACCTTCTCCTCCAACAGAACTCCCACTCAAACTCCCCTGTTTACAGCTCTGTTTGATAGCTCCTGTGCCACTGCCTGACTGGCTGCAACCTTTATAGGACCCCTAGTCAGGGAAGCCCCGCCCCCTAATCAGGGCTCAGCTTCTCTCCCAGGACAAAGCCCCTACACATACAGATACCACCAATACAAAACCAAACACACACAAATACCTTCTCCTCCAAAAGAACTCCCACTCAAACTCCCCTGTTTACAGCTCTGTTTGCTAGCTCCTGTGCCGCTGCAGCTGTCTGTGCCGCTGCCTGACTGGCTGATATCTTTTTTGGACCCCTAGTCAGTGAAGCCCCGCCCCCTAATCAGGGCTCATCTTCTGTCCCAGCACAAAGCCCCTACACATACAGATACTACCAATACAAAACAAAACACACACAAATACCTTCTACTCCAACAGAACTCCAACTCAAACTCCCCTGTTTACAGCTCTGTTTGATAGCTCCTGTGCCACTGCCTGACTGGCTGCAAGCTTTATAGGACCCCTAGTCAGGGAAGCCCCGACCACTAATCAGGGCTCAGCTTCTCTCCCAGCACAAAGGCCCTCAAAGCCTCTACACATACAGATACCACGAATACAAAACCAAACACACACAAATACCTTCTCCTTCAACAGAACACCCACTCAAACTCCCCTGTTTACAGCTCTGTTTGCTAGCTCCTGTGCCGCTGCCTGACTGGCTGCAACCTTTATAGGACCTCTAGTCAGGGAAGCCCCGCCCCCTAATCAGGGCTCAGCTTCTCTCCCAGCACAAAGCCCCGACACATACAGATACTACCAATACAAAACCAAACACCCACAAATACCTTCTCCTCCAACAGAACTCCCACTCAAACTCCCCTGTTTACAGCTCTGTTTGCTAGCTCCTGTGCCGCTGCCTGACTGGCTGCTACCTTTATAGGACCTCTAGTCAGGGAAGCCCCGCCCCCTAATCAGGGCTCAGCTTCTCTCCCAGCACAAAGCCCCGACACATACAGATACCACCAATACAAAACCAAACACACACAAATACCTTCTCCTCCAAAAGAACTCCCACTCAAACTCCCCTGTTTACAGCTCTGTTTGCTAGCTCCTGTGCCGCTGCAGCTGTCTGTGCCGCTGCCTGACTGGCTGATATCTTTTTTGGACCCCTAGTCAGTGAAGCCCCGCCCCCTAATCAGGGCTCATCTTCTGTCCCAGCACAAAGCCCCTACACATACAGATACTACCAATACAAAACCAAACACACACGAATACATTCTACTCCAACAGAACTCCAACTCAAACTCCCCTGTTTACAGCTCTCTTTGATAGCTCCTGTGCCACTGCCTGACTGGCTGCAAGCTTTATAGGACCCCTAGTCAGGGAAGCCCCGCCCCCTAATCAGGGCTCAGCTTCTCTCCCAGCACAAAGCCCCTACACATACAGATACCACCAATACAAAACCAAACACACACAAATACCTTCTCCTCCAACAGAACTCCCACTCAAACTCCCCTGTTTACAGCTCTGTTTGCTAGCTCCTGTGCCGCTGCCTGACTGGCTGCTACCTTTATAGGACCCCTAGTCAGGGAAGCCCCGCCCCCTAATCAGGGCTCAGCTTCTCTCCCAGCACAAAGCCCCTGCACATACAGATACTACCAATACAAAACCAAACACACACACAAATACCTTCTCCTCCAACAGAACTCCCACTCAAACTCCCCTGTTTACAGCTCTGTTTGATAGCTCCTGTGCCACTGCCTGACTGGCTGCAACCTTTATAGGACCCCTAGTCAGGGAAGCCCCGCCCCCTAATCAGGGCTCAGCTTCTCTCCCAGCACAAAGCCCCTGCACATACAGATACTACCAATTCAAAACCAAACACCCACAAATACCTTCTCCTCCAAAAGAACTCCCACTCAAACTCCCCTGTTTACAGCTCTGTTTCCTAGCTCCTGTGCCGCTGCAGCTGTCTGTGCCGCTGCCTGACTGGCTGATACCTTTTTTGGACCCCTAGTCAGTGAAGCCCCGCCCCCTAATCACGGCTCAGATTCTCTCCCAGCACAAAGCCCCTACACATACAGATACTACCAATACAAAACCAAACACACACAAATAGCTTCTCCTCCAACAGAACTCCCACTCAAACTCCCCTGTTTACAGCTCTGTTTGATAGCTCCTGTGCCGCTGCCTGACTGGCTGCAAGCTTTATAGGACCCCTAGTCAGGGAAGCCCCGCCCCCTAATCAGGGCTCAGATTCTCTCCCAGCACAAAGCCCCTACACATACAGATACTAACAATACAAAACCAAACACACACAAATACCTTCTCCTTCAACAGAACTCCCACTCAAACTCCCCTGTTTACAGCTCTGTTTGCTAGCTCCTGTGCCGCTGCATCTGTCTGTGCCGCTGCCTGATTGGCTGCTACCTTTATAGGACCCCTAGTCAGGGAAGCCCCGCCCCCTAATCAGGGCTCAGCTTCTCTCCCAGCACAAAGCCCCTGCACATACAGATACTACCAATACAAAACCAAACACACACAAATACCTTCTCCTACAACAGAAATCCCACTCAAACTCCCCTGTTTACAGCTCTGTTTGCTAGCTCCTGTGCCGCTGCAGCTGTCTGTGCCGCTGCCTGATTGGCTGCTACCTTTATAGGACCCCTAGTCAGGGAAGCCCCGCCCCCTCATCAGGGCTCAGCTTCTCTCCCAGCACAAAGCCTCTACACATACAAATACTACCAATACAAATCCAAACACACACAAATACCTTCTCCTCCAACAGAACTCCCACTCAAACTCCCCTGTTTACAGCTCTGTTTGCTAGCTCCTGTGCCGCTGCCTGACTGGCTGCTACCTTTATAGGACCCCTAGTCAGGGAAGCCCCGCCCCCTAATCAGGGCTCAGCTTCTCTCCCAGCACAAAGCCCCTACACACACAGATACTACCAATACAAAACCAAACACACACAAATACCTTCTACTCCAACAGAACTCCCACTCAAACTCCCCTGTTTACAGCTCTGTTTGCTAGCTCCTGTGCCGCTGCCTGACTGGCTGCTACCTTTATAGGACCCCTTACCCAGGGAAGCCCCGCCCCCTAATCAGGGCTCAGCTTCTCTCCCAGGACAAAGCCCCTACACATACAGATACCACCAATACAAAACCAAACACACACAAATACCTTCTCCTCCAAAAGAACTCCCACTCAAACTCCCCTGTTTACAGCTCTGTTTGCTAGCTCCTGTGCCGCTGCCTGACTAGCTGTTACCTTTATAGGACCCCTAGTCAGGGAAGCCCCGCCCCCTAATCAGGGCTCAGCTTCTCTCCCAGCACAAAGCCCCTACACATACAGATACGAACAATACAAAACCAAACAAACACAAATACCTTCTCCTCCAACAGAACTCCCACTCAAACTCCCCTGTTTACAGCTCTGTTTGCTAGCTCCTGTGCCGCTGCCTGACTGGCTGCTACCTTTATAGAAGCCCTAGTCAGGGAAGCCCCGCCCCCTAATCAGGGCTCAGCTTCTCTCCCAGCACAAAGCCCCTACACATACAGATACTAACAATAGAAAACGAAACACACACAATACCTTCTCCTGCAACAGAACTCCCACTCAAACTCCCCTGTTTACAGCTCTGTTTGATAGCTCCTGTGCCGCTGCCTGACTGGCTGCAAGCTTTATAGGACCCCTAGTCAGGGAAGCCCCGCCCCTTAATCAGGGCTCAGCTTCTCTCCCAGCACAAAGCCCCTGCACATACAGATACTACCAATATAAAACCAAACTCCCACAAATACCTTCTCCTCCAAAAGAACTCCCACTCAAACTCCCCTGTTTACAGCTCTGTTTGATAGCTCCTGTGCCGCTGCCTGACTGGCTGCAACCTTTATAGGACCTCTAGTCAGGGAAGCCCCGCCCCCTAATCAGGGCTCAGCTTCTCTCCCAGCACAAAGCCCCGACACATACAGATACCACCAATACAAAACCAAACACACACAAATACCTTCTCCTCCAAAAGAACTCCCACTCAAACTCCCCTGTTTACAGCTCTGTTTGCTAGCTCCTGTGCCGCTGCAGCTGTCTGTGCCGCTGCCTGACTGGCTGATATCTTTTTTGGACCCCTAGTCAGTGAAGCCCCGCCCCCTAATCAGGGCTCATCTTCTGTCCCAGCACAAAGCCCCTACACATACAGATACTACCAATACAAAACCAAACACACACGAATACATTCTACTCCAACAGAACTCCAACTCAAACTCCCCTGTTTACAGCTCTGTTTGATAGCTCCTGTGCCACTGCCTGACTGGCTGCAAGCTTTATAGGACCCCTAGTCAGGGAAGCCCCGCCCCCTAATCAGGGCTCAGCTTCTCTCCCAGCACAAAGCCCCTACACATACAGATACCACCAATACGAAACCAAACACACACAAATACCTTCTCCTCCAACAGAACTCCCACTCAAACTCCCCTGTTTACAGCTCTGTTTGCTAGCTCCTGTGCCGCTGCCTGACTGGCTGCTACCTTTATAGGACCCCTAGTCAGGGAAGCCCCGCCCCCTAATCAGGGCTCAGCTTCTCTCCCAGCACAAAGCCCCTGCACATACAGATACCACCAATACAAAACCAAACACACACACAAATACCTTCTCCTCCAACAGAACTCCCACTCAAATTCCCTGTTTACAGCTCTGTTTGATAGCTCCTGTGCCACTGCCTGACTGGCTGCAACCTTTATAGGACCCCTAGTCAGGGAAGCCCCCCCCCCTAATCAGGGCTCAGCTTCTCTCCCAGCACAAAGCCCCTGCACATACAGATACTACCAATTCAAAACCAAACACCCACAAATACCTTCTCCTCCAGCAGAAATCCCACTCAAACTCCCCTGTTTACAGCTCTGTTTCCTAGCTCCTGTGCCGCTGCAGCTGTCTGTGCCGCTGCCTGATTGGCTGCTACCTTTATAGGACCCCTAGTCAGGGAAGCCCCGCCCCCTAATCAGGGCTCAGCTTCTCTCCCAGCACAAAGCCTCTACACATACAAATACTACCAATACAAATCCAAACACACACAAATACCTTCTCCTCCAACAGAACTCCCACTCAAACTCCCCTGTTTACAGCTCTGTTTGCTAGCTCCTGTTTCGCTGCCTGACTGGCTGCTACCTTTATAGGACCCCTAGTCAGGGAAGCCCCGCCCCCTAATCAGGGCTCAGTTTCTCTCCCAGCACAAAGCCCCTACACAAACAGATACTACCAATACAAAACCAAACACACACAAATACCTTCTACTCCAACAGAACTCCCACTCAAACTCCCCTGTTTACAGCTCTGTTTGCTAGCTCCTGTGCCGCTGCCTGACTGGCTGCTACCTTTATAGGACCCCTTACCCAGGGAAGCCCCGCCCCCTAATCAGGGCTCAGCTTCTCTCCCAGGACAAAGCCCCTACACATACAGATACCACCAATACAAAACCAAACACACACAAATACCTTCTCCTCCAACAGAACTCCCACTCAAACTCCCCTGTTTACAGCTCTGTTTGCTAGCTCCTGTGCCGCTGCCTGACTGGCTGCTACCTTTATAGGACCACTACCCAGGGAAGCCCCGCCCCCTAATCAGGGCTCAGCTTCTCTCCCAGGACAAAGCCCCTACACATACAGATACCACCAATACAAAACCAAACACACACAAATACCTTCTCCTCCAAAAGAACTCCCACTCAAACTCCCCTGTTTACAGCTCTGTTTGCTAGCTCCTGTGCCGCTGCAGCTGTCTGTGCCGCTGCCTGACTGGCTGATATCTTTTTTGGACCCCAAGTCAGTGAAGCCCCGCCCCCTAATCAGGGCTCATCTTCTGTCCCAGCACAAAGCCCCTACACATACAGATACTACCAATACAAAACCAAACACACACAAATACCTTCTACTCCAACAGAACTCCAACTCAAACTCCCCTGTTTACAGCTCTGTTTGATAGCGCCTGTGCCGCTGCCTGACTGGCTGCAAGCTTTATAGGACCCCTAGTCAGGGAAGCCCCGACCACTAATCAGGGCTCAGCTTCTCTCCCAGCACAAAGGCCCTCAAAGCCTCTACACATACAGATACCACCAATACAAAACCAAACACACACAAATACCTTTTCCTCCAACAGAACTCCCACTCAAACTCCCCTGTTTACAGCTCTGTTTGATAGCGCCTGTGCCGCTGCCTGACCGGCTGCAAGCTTTATAGGACCCCTAGTCAGGGAAGCCCCGCCCCCTAATCAGGGCTCAGCTTCTCTCCCAGCACAAAGCCCCTACACATACAGATACTACCAATACAAAACCAAACACACACACAAATACCTTCTCCTCCAACAGAACTCCCACTCAAACTCCCCTGTTTACAGCTCTGTTTGCTAGCTCCTGTGCCGCTGCCTGACTAGCTGCTACCTTTATAGGACCCCTAGTCAGGGAAGCCCCGCCCCCTAATCAGGGCTCAGCTTCTCTCCCAGCACAAAGCCCCTACACATACAGATACTACCAATACAAAACCAAACACCCACAAATACCTTCTCCTCCAACAGAACTCCCACTCAAACTACCCTGTTTACAGCTCTGTTTCCTAGCTCCTGTGCCGCTGCAGCTGTCTGTGCCGCTGCCTGACTGGCTGATACCTTTTTTGGACCCCTAGTCAGTGAAGCCCCGCCCCCTAATCACGGCTCAGCTTCTCTCCCAGCACAAAGCCCCTACACATACAGATACTACCAATACAAAACCAAACACACACACAAATACCTTCTCCTCCAACAGAACTCCCACTCAAACTCCCCTGTTTACAGCTCTGTTTGCTAGCTCCTGTGCCGCTGCCTGACGAGCTGCTACCTTTATAGGACCCCTAGTCAGGGAAGCCCCGCCCCCTAATCAGGGCTCAGCTTCTCTCCCAGCACAAAGCCCCTGCACATACAGATACTACCAATACAAAACCCAAATCCCACAAATACCTTCTCCTCCAACAGAACTCCCACTCAAACTCCCCTGTTTACAGCTCTGTTTGATAGCTCCTGTGCCGCTGCCTGATTGGCTGCTACCTTTATAGGACCCCTAGTCAGGGAAGCCCCGCCCCCTAATCATGGCTCAGCTTCTCTCCCAGCACAAAGCCCCTGCACATACAGATACTACCAATACAAAACCAAACACCCACAAATACCTTCTCCTCCAACAGAACTCCCACTCAAACACCCCTGTTTACAGCTCTGTTTGATAGCTCCTGTGCCGCTGCCTGACTGGCTGCTACCTTTATAGGACCCCTTACCCAGGGAAGCCCCGCCCCCTAATCAGGGCTCAGCTTCTCTCCCAGCACAAAGCCCCTACACATACAGATACTAACAATACAAATCCAAACACACACAAATACCTTCTCCTTCAACAGAACTCCCACTCAAACTCCCCTGTTTACAGCTCTGTTTGCTAGCTCCTGTGCCGCTGCAGCTGTCTGTGCCGCTGCCTGACTGGCTGATATCTTTTTTGGACCCCTAGTCAGTGAAGCCCCGCCCCCTAATCAGGGCTCATCTTCTGTCCCAGCACAAAGCCCCTACACATACAGATACTACCAATACAAAACAAAACACACACAAATACCTTCTACTCCAACAGAACTCCAACTCAAACTCCCCTGTTTACAGCTCTGTTTGATAGCTCCTGTGCCACTGCCTGACTGGCTGCAAGCTTTATAGGACCCTTAGTCAGGGAAGCCCCGACCACTAATCAGGGCTCAGCTTCTCTCCCAGCACAAAGGCCCTCAAAGCCTCTACACATACAGATACCACGAATACAAAACCAAACACACACAAATACCTTCTCCTTCAACAGAACACCCACTCAAACTCCCCTGTTTACAGCTCTGTTTGCTAGCTCCTGTGCCGCTGCCTGACTGGCTGCAACCTTTATAGGACCTCTAGTCAGGGAAGCCCCGCCCCCTAATCAGGGCTCAGCTTCTCTCCCAGCACAAAGCCCCGACACATACAGATACTACCAATACAAAACCAAACACCCACAAATACCTTCTCCTCCAACAGAACTCCCACTCAAACTCCCCTGTTTACAGCTCTGTTTGCTAGCTCCTGTGCCGCTGCCTGACTGGCTGCTACCTTTATAGGACCTCTAGTCAGGGAAGCCCCGCCCCCTAATCAGGGCTCAGCTTCTCTCCCAGCACAAAGCCCCGACACATACAGATACCACCAATACAAAACCAAACACACACAAATACCTTCTCCTCCAAAAGAACTCCCACTCAAACTCCCCTGTTTACAGCTCTGTTTGCTAGCTCCTGTGCCGCTGCAGCTGTCTGTGCCGCTGCCTGACTGGCTGATATCTTTTTTGGACCCCTAGTCAGTGAAGCCCCGCCCCCTAATCAGGGCTCATCTTCTGTCCCAGCACAAAGCCCCTACACATACAGATACTACCAATACAAAACCAAACACACACGAATACATTCTACTCCAACAGAACTCCAACTCAAACTCCCCTGTTTACAGCTCTCTTTGATAGCTCCTGTGCCACTGCCTGACTGGCTGCAAGCTTTATAGGACCCCTAGTCAGGGAAGCCCCGCCCCCTAATCAGGGCTCAGCTTCTCTCCCAGCACAAAGCCCCTACACATACAGATACCACCAATACAAAACCAAACACACACAAATACCTTCTCCTCCAACAGAACTCCCACTCAAACTCCCCTGTTTACAGCTCTGTTTGCTAGCTCCTGTGCCGCTGCCTGACTGGCTGCTACCTTTATAGGACCCCTAGTCAGGGAAGCCCCGCCCCCTAATCAGGGCTCAGCTTCTCTCCCAGCACAAAGCCCCTGCACATACAGATACTACCAATACAAAACCAAACACACACACAAATACCTTCTCCTCCAACAGAACTCCCACTCAACCTCCCCTGTTTACAGCTCTGTTTGATAGCTCCTGTGCCACTGCCTGACTGGCTGCAACCTTTATAGGACCCCTAGTCAGGGAAGCCCCGCCCCCTAATCAGGGCTCAGCTTCTCTCCCAGCACAAAGCCCCTGCACATACAGATACTACCAATTCAAAACCAAACACCCACAAATACCTTCTCCTCCAAAAGAACTCCCACTCAAACTCCCCTGTTTACAGCTCTGTTTCCTAGCTCCTGTGCCGCTGCAGCTGTCTGTGCCGCTGCCTGACTGGCTGATACCTTTTTTGGACCCCTAGTCAGTGAAGCCCCGCCCCCTAATCACGGCTCAGATTCTCTCCCAGCACAAAGCCCCTACACATACAGATACTACCAATACAAAACCAAACACACACAAATAGCTTCTCCTCCAACAGAACTCCCACTCAAACTCCCCTGTTTACAGCTCTGTTTGATAGCTCCTGTGCCGCTGCCTGACTGGCTGCAAGCTTTATAGGACCCCTAGTCAGGGAAGCCCCGCCCCCTAATCAGGGCTCAGATTCTCTCCCAGCACAAAGCCCCTACACATACAGATACTAACAATACAAAACCAAACACACACAAATACCTTCTCCTTCAACAGAACTCCCACTCAAACTCCCCTGTTTACAGCTCTGTTTGCTAGCTCCTGTGCCGCTGCATCTGTCTGTGCCGCTGCCTGATTGGCTGCTACCTTTATAGGACCCCTAGTCAGGGAAGCCCCGCCCCCTAATCAGGGCTCAGCTTCTCTCCCAGCACAAAGCCCCTGCACATACAGATACTACCAATACAAAACCAAACACACACAAATACCTTCTCCTACAACAGAAATCCCACTCAAACTCCCCTGTTTACAGCTCTGTTTGCTAGCTCCTGTGCCGCTGCAGCTGTCTGTGCCGCTGCCTGATTGGCTGCTACCTTTATAGGACCCCTAGTCAGGGAAGCCCCGCCCCCTCATCAGGGCTCAGCTTCTCTCCCAGCACAAAGCCTCTACACATACAAATACTACCAATACAAATCCAAACACACACAAATACCTTCTCCTCCAACAGAACTCCCACTCAAACTCCCCTGTTTACAGCTCTGTTTGCTAGCTCCTGTGCCGCTGCCTGACTGGCTGCTACCTTTATAGGACCCCTAGTCAGGGAAGCCCCGCCCCCTAATCAGGGCTCAGCTTCTCTCCCAGCACAAAGCCCCTACACACACAGATACTACCAATACAAAACCAAACACACACAAATACCTTCTACTCCAACAGAACTCCCACTCAAACTCCCCTGTTTACAGCTCTGTTTGCTAGCTCCTGTGCCGCTGCCTGACTGGCTGCTACCTTTATAGGACCCCTTACCCAGGGAAGCCCCGCCCCCTAATCAGGGCTCAGCTTCTCTCCCAGGACAAAGCCCCTACACATACAGATACCACCAATACAAAACCAAACACACACAAATACCTTCTCCTCCAACAGAACTCCCACTCAAACTCCCCTGTTTACAGCTCTGTTTGCTAGCTCCTGTGCCGCTGCCTGACTAGCTGCTACCTTTATAGGACCCCTAGTCAGTGAAGCCCCGCCCCCTAATCAGGGCTCATCTTCTGTCCCAGCACAAAGCCCCTACACATACAGATACTACCAATACAAAACCAAACACACACAAATACCTTCTACTCCAACAGAACTCCAACTCAAACTCCCCTGTTTACAGCTCTGTTTGATAGCGCCTGTGCCGCTGCCTGACTGGCTGCAAGCTTTATAGGACCCCTAGTCAGGGAAGCCCCGACCACTAATCAGGGCTCAGCTTCTCTCCCAGCACAAAGGCCCTCAAAGCCTCTACACATACAGATACCACCAATACAAAACCAAACACACACAAATACCTTTTCCTCCAACAGAACTCCCACTCAAACTCCCCTGTTTACAGCTCTGTTTGATAGCGCCTGTGCCGCTGCCTGACCGGCTGCAAGCTTTATAGGACCCCTAGTCAGGGAAGCCCCGCCCCCTAATCAGGGCTCAGCTTCTCTCCCAGCACAAAGCCCCTACACATACAGATACTACCAATACAAAACCAAACACACACACAAATACCTTCTCCTCCAACAGAACTCCCACTCAAACTCCCCTGTTTACAGCTCTGTTTGCTAGCTCCTGTGCCGCTGCCTGACTAGCTGCTACCTTTATAGGACCCCTAGTCAGGGAAGCCCCGCCCCCTAATCAGGGCTCAGCTTCTCTCCCAGCACAAAGCCCCTACACATACAGATACTACCAATACAAAACCAAACACCCACAAATACCTTCTCCTCCAACAGAACTCCCACTCAAACTACCCTGTTTACAGCTCTGTTTCCTAGCTCCTGTGCCGCTGCAGCTGTCTGTGCCGCTGCCTGACTGGCTGATACCTTTTTTGGACCCCTAGTCAGTGAAGCCCCGCCCCCTAATCACGGCTCAGCTTCTCTCCCAGCACAAAGCCCCTACACATACAGATACTACCAATACAAAACCAAACACACACACAAATACCTTCTCCTCCAACAGAACTCCCACTCAAACTCCCCTGTTTACAGCTCTGTTTGCTAGCTCCTGTGCCGCTGCCTGACGAGCTGCTACCTTTATAGGACCCCTAGTCAGGGAAGCCCCGCCCCCTAATCAGGGCTCAGCTTCTCTCCCAGCACAAAGCCCCTGCACATACAGATACTACCAATACAAAACCCAAATCCCACAAATACCTTCTCCTCCAACAGAACTCCCACTCAAACTCCCCTGTTTACAGCTCTGTTTGCTAGCTCCTGTGCCGCTGCAGCTGTCTGTGCCGCTGCCTGATTGGCTGCTACCTTTATAGGACCCCTAGTCAGGGAAGCCCCGCCCCCTAATCATGGCTCAGCTTCTCTCCCAGCACAAAGCCCCTGCACATACAGATACTACCAATACAAAACCAAACACCCACAAATACCTTCTCCTCCAACAGAACTCCCACTCAAACACCCCTGTTTACAGCTCTGTTTGCTAGCTCCTGTGCCGCTGCCTGACTGGCTGCTACCTTTATAGGACCCCTAGTCAGGGAAGCCCCGCCCCCTAATCAGGGCTCAGCTTCTCTCCCAGCACAAAGCCCCTGCACATACAGATACTACCAATTCAAAACCAAACACCCACAAATACCTTCTCCTCCAAAAGAACTCCCACTCAAACTCCCCTGTTTACAGCTCTGTTTCCTAGCTCCTGTGCCGCTGCAGCTGTCTGTGCCGCTGCCTGACTGGCTGATACCTTTTTTGGACCCCTAGTCAGGGAAGCCCCGCCCCCTAATCAGGGCTCAGCTTCTCTCCCAGCACAAAGCCCCTACACACACACATACCACCAATACAAAACCAAACACACACAAATACCTTCTCCTCCAACAGAACTCCCACTCAAACTCCCCTGTTTACAGCTCTGTTTGCTAGCTCCTGTGCCGCTGCCTGACTGGCTTCTACCTTTATAGGACCCCTAGTCAGGGAATGCCCGCCCCCTAATCAGGGCTCAGCTTCTCTCCAAGCACAAAGCCCCTACACACACAGATACTACCAATACAAAACCAAACGCACACAAATAGCTTCTCCTCCAACAGAACTCCCACTCCAACTCCCCTGTTTACAGCTCTGTTTACTAGCTCCTGTGCCGCTGCAGCTGTCTGTGCCGCTGCCTGATTGGCTGCTACCTTTATAGGACCCCTAGTCAGTGAGGCTCCGCCCCCTAATCAGGGCTCATCTTCTCTCCCAGCACAAAGCCCCTACACACACAGATACTACCAATACAAAACCAAACACACACAAATACCTTCTACTCCAACGGAACTCCCACTCAAACTCCCCTGTTTACAGCTCTGTTTGATAGCGCCTGTGCCGCTGCCTGACTGGCTGCAAGCTTTATAGGACCCCTAGTCAGGGAAGCCCCGCCCCCTAATCAGGGCTCAGCTTCTCTCCCAACACAAAGCCCCTACACATACAGATACCACCTATACAAAACCAAACACACACAAATACCTTCTCCTTCAACAGAACTCCCACTCAAACTCCCCTGTTTACAGCTCTGTTTGCTAGCTCCTGTGCCGCTGCAGCTGTCTGTGCCGCTGCCTGATTGGCTGCTACCTTTATAGGACCCCTAGTCAGGGAAGCCCCGCCCCCTAATCACGGCTCAGCTTCTCTCCCAGCACAAAGCCCCTGCACATACAGATACTACCAATACAAAACCAAACACACACAAATACCTTCTCCTCCAACAGAACTCCCACTCAAACTCCCCTGTTTACAGCTCTGTTTGATAGCTCCTGTGCCGCTGCCTGACTGGATGCAACCTTTATAGGACCCCTAGTCAGGGAAGCCCCGCCCCCTAATCAGGGCTCAGCTTCTCTCCCAGCACAAAGCCCCTGCACATACAGATACTACCAATTCAAAACCAAACACCCACAAATACCTTCTCCTCCAAAAGAACTCCCACTCAAACTCCCCTGTTTACAGCTCTGTTTGCTAGCTCCTGTGCCGCTGCCTGACTAGCTGCTACCTTTATAGGACCCCTAGTCAGGGAAGCCCCGCCCCCTAATCAGGGCTCAGCTTCTCTCCCAGCACAAAGCCCCTACACACACAGATACCACCAATACAAAACCAAACACACACAAATACCTTCTCCTCCAACAGAACTCCCACTCAAACTCCCCTGTTTACAGCTCTGTTTGCTAGCTCCTGTCCCGCTGCAGCTGTCTGTGCCGCTGCCTGATTGGCTGCTACCTTTATAGGACCTCTAGTCAGGGAAGCCCCGCCCCCTAATCAGGGCTCAGCTTCTCTCCCAGCACAAAGCCTCTACACATACAAATACTACCAATACAAATCCAAACACACACACAAATACCTTCTACTCCAACAGAACTCCCACTCAAACTCCCCTGTTTACATCTCTGTTTCATAGCTCCTGTGCCGCTGCCTGACTGGCTGCAACCTTTATAGGACCCCTAGTCAGGGAAGCCCCGCCCCTAATCAGGGCTCAGCTTCTCTCCCAGCACAAAGCCCCTACACATACAGATACCACCAATACAAAACCAAACACACACAAATACCTTCTCCTCCAACAGAACTCCCACTCAAACTCCCCTGTTTACAGCTCTGTTTGCTAGCTCCTGTCCCGCTGCAGCTGTCTGTGCCGCTGCCTGATTGGCTGCTACCTTTATAGGACCCCTAGTCAGGGAAGCCCCGCCCCCTAATCAGGGCTCAGCTTCTCTCCCAGGACAAAGCCCCTACACATACAGATACCACCAATACAAAACCAAACACACACACAAATACCTTCTACTCCAACAGAACTCCCACTCAAACTCCCCTGTTTACAGCTCTGTTTGCTAGCTCCTGTGCCGCTGCCTGACTGGCTGCTACCTTTATAGGACCTCTAGTCAGGGAAGCCCCGCCCCCTAATCAGGGCTCAGCTTCTGTCTCAGCACAAAGCCCCTACACACACAGATACTACCAATACAAAACCAAACACACACAAATACCTTCTCCTCCAACAGAACTCCCACTCAAACTCCCCTGTTTACAGCTCTGTTTGCTAGCTCCTGTGCCGCTGCCTGACTGGCTGCTACCTTTATTGGACCCCTAGTCAGGGAAGGCCCGCCCTCTAATCAGGGCTCAGCTTCGCTCCAAGCACAAAGCCCCTACACACACAGATACTAACAATACAAAACCAAACACACACAAATACCTTCTCCTCCAACAGAACTCCCACTCAAACTCCCCTGTTTACAGCTCTGTTTGATAGCTCCTGTGCCGCTGCCTGACTGGCTGCAAGCTTTATAGGACCCCTAGTCAGGGAAGCCCCGCCCACTAATCAGGGCTCAGCTTCTCTCCCAGCACAAAACCCCTCCAAGCCTCCACACATACAGATACCACCAATACAAAACCAAACACACAAACAAATACCTTTTCCTCCAACAAAACTCCCACTCAAACTTCCCTGTTTACAGCTCTGTTTGCTAACTCCTGTGCCGCTGCAGCTGTCTGTGCCGCTACTTGACTGGCTGCTACCTTTATAGGACCCCTAGTCAGTGAGGCCCCGCCCCCTAATAAGGGCTCATCTTCTGTCCCAGCACAAAGCCCCGACACATACAGATACTACCAATACAAAACCAAACACACACAAATACCTTCTCCTCCAACAGAACTCCCACTCAAACTCCCCTGTTTACAGCTCTGTTTGCTAGCTCCTGTCCCGCTGCAGCTGTCTGTGCCGCTGCCTGATTGGCTGCTACCTTTATAGGACCTCTAGTCAGGGAAGCCCCGCCCCCTAATCAGGGCTCAGCTTCTCTCCCAGCACAAAGCCTCTACACATACAAATACTACCAATACAAATCCAAACACACACACAAATACCTTCTACTCCAACAGAACTCCCACTCAAACTCCCCTGTTTACATCTCTGTTTCATAGCTCCTGTGCCGCTGCCTGACTGGCTGCAACCTTTATAGGACCCCTAGTCAGGGAAGCCCCGCCCCCTAATCAGGGCTCAGCTTCTCTCCCAGGACAAAGCCCCTACACATACAGATACCACCAATACAAAAACAAACACACACACAAATACCTTCTACTCCAACAGAACTCCCACTCAAACTCCCCTGTTTACATCTCTGTTTGCTAGCTCCTGTGCCGCTGCCTGACTGGCTGCTACCTTTATAGGACCCCTAGTCAGGGAAGCCCCGCCCCCTAATCAGGGCTCAGCTTCTGTCTCAGCACAAAGCCCCTACACACACAGATACTACCAATACAAAACCAAACACACACAAATACCTTCTACTCCAACAGTACTCCCACTCAAACTCCCCTGTTTACAGCTCTGTTTGATAGCTCCTGTGCCGCTGCCTGACTGGCTGCTACCTTTATAGGACCCCTAGTCAGGGAAGCCCCGCCCCTAATCAGGGCTCAGCTTCTCTCCCAGCACAAAGCCCCTACACATACAGATACTAACAATACAAAACCAAACACACACAAATACCTTCTCCTCCAAAAGAACTCCCACTCAAACTCCCCTGTTTACAGCTCTGTTTGCTAGCTCCTGTGCTGCTGCAGCTGTCTGTGCCACTACCTGACTGGCTGCTACCTTTATAGGACCCCTAGTCAGTGAAGCCCCACCCCCTAATCAGGACTCAGCTTCTCTCCCAGCACAAAGCCCCTACACATACAGATACTAACAATACAAAATCAAACACACACAAATACCTTCTCCTCCCACTCAAACTCCCCTGTTTACAGCTCTGTTTGCTAGCTCCTGTGCCGCTGCAGCTGTCTGTGCCGCTGCCTGACTGGCTGCTACCTTTATAGGACCCCTAGTCAGTGAAGCCCCGCCCCCTAATCAGGGTTCAGCTTCTGTCCGAGCACAAAGCCCCTACACACACAGATACTACCAATACAAAACCAAACACACACAAATACCTTCTCCTCCAACAGAACTCCCTCTCAAACTCCCCTGTTTACAGCTCTGTTTGATAGCTCCTGTGCCGCTGCCTGACTGGCTGCTACCTTTATAGGACCCCTAGTCAGGGAAGCCCCGCCCCCTAATCAGGGCTCAGCTTCTCTCCCAGCACAAAGCCCCTACACATACAGATACTAACAATACAAAACCAAACACACACAAATACCTTCTCCTCCAACAGAACTCCCTCTCAAACTCCCCTGTTTACAGCTCTGTTTGCTAGCTCCTGTGCCGCTGCAGCTGTCTGTGCGGCTGCCTGACTGGCTGCTACCTTTATAGGATCCCTAGTCAGGGAAGCCCCGCCCACTAATCAGGGCTCACCTTCTCTCCCAGCACAAAGCCCCTCCAAGCCTCTACACATACAGGTACTACCAATACAAAACCAAACACACACAAATACCTTCTCCTCCAACAGAACTCCCACTCAAACTCCCCTGTTTACAGCTCTGTTTGCTAGCTCCTGTGACGCTGCCTGACTGGCTGCTACCTTCATAGGACCCCTAGTCAGTCAAGCCCCGCCCCCTAATCAGGGCTCAGCTTCTGTCCCAGCACAAAGCCCCTACACATACAGATACTAACAATACAAAACCAAACACACACAAATACCTTCTACTCCGACAGTACTCCCACTCAAACTCCCCTGTTTACAGCTCTGTTTGATAGCTCCTGTGCCGCTGCCTGACTGGCTGCAACCTTTATAGGACCCCTAGTCAGGGAAGCCCCGCCCCCTAATCAGGGCTCAGCTTCTCTCCAAGCACAAAGCCCCTACACATACAGATACCACCAATACAAAACCAAACACACACAAATACCTTCTCCTCCAACAGAACTCCCACTCAAAATCCCCTGTTTACAGCTCTGTTTGCTAGCTCCTGTGCCGATGCAGCTGTCTGTGCCGCTGCGTGACTGGCTGATACCTTTTTAGGACCCCTAGTCAGTGAAGCCCCGCCCCCTAATCAGGGCTCAGCTTCTCTCCCAGCACAAAGCCCCTACACATACAGATACTAACCATACAAAACCAAACACACACAAATACCTTCTCCTCCCACTCAAACTCCCCGTTTCCAGCTCTGTTTGCTAGCTCCTGTGCTGCTGCAGCTGTCTGTGCCGCTGTCTGACTGGCTGCTACCTTTATAGGACCCCTAGTCAGTGAAGCCCCGCCCCCTAATCAGGGCTCAGCTTCTCTCCCAGCACAAAGCCCCTACACATACAGATACTAACAATACAAAACCAAACACACACAAATACCTTCTCCTCCCACTCAAACTCCCCGTTTACAGCTCTGTTTGCTAGCTCCTGTGCTGCTGCAGCTGTCTGTGCCGCTGTCTGACTGGCTGCTACCTTTATAGGACCCCTAGTCAGTGAAGCCCCGCCCCCTAATCAGGGCTCAGCTTCTGTCCCAGCACAAAGCCCCTACACACACAGATACTACCAATACAAAACCAAACACACACACAAATACCTTCTCCTCCAACAGTACTCGCACTCAAACTCCCCTGTTTACAGCTCTGTTTGCTAGCTCCTGTGCCGCTGCCTGACTGGCTGCTACCTTTATAGGACCCCTAGTCAGGGAAGCCCCGCCCCTAATCAGGGCTCAGCTTCTCTCCAACACAAAGCCCCTACACATACAGATGCCACCTATACAAAACCAAACACACACACAAATACCTTCTCCTCCAACAGAACTCCCTCTCAAACTCCCCTGTTTACAGCTCTGTTTGCTAGCTCCTGTGCCGCTGCCTGACTGGCTGCTACCTTTATAGGACCCCTAGTCAGGGAAGCCCCGCCCCCTAATCAGGGCTCAGCTTCTCTCCCAGCACAAAGACTCTACACATACAAATACTACCAATACAAATCCAAACACACACAAATACCTTGTTCTCCAACAGAACTCCCACTCAAACTCCCCTGTTTACAGCTCTGTTTGTTAGCTCCTGTGCCGCTGCAGCTGTCTGTGCCGCTGCCTGACTGGCTGCTACCTTTATAGGACCCCTAGTCAGGGAAGCCCCGACCACTAATCAGGGCTCAGCTTCTCTCCCAGCACAAAGCCCCTACACATACAGATACTAACAATACAAAACCAAACACACACAAATACCTTCTCCTCCAACAGAACTCCCTCTCAAACTCCCCTGTTTACAGCTCTGTTTGCTAGCTCCTGTGCCGCTGCAGCTGTCTGTGCGGCTGCCTGACTGGCTGCTACCTTTATAGGATCCCTAGTCAGGGAAGCCCCCGCCCACTAATCAGGGCTCAGCTTCTCTCCCAGCACAAAGCCCCTCCAAGCCTCTACACATACAGGTACTACCAATACAAAACCAAACACACACAAATACCTTCTCCTCCAACAGAACTCCCACTCAAACTCCCCTGTTTACAGCTCTGTTTGCTAGCTCCTGTGCCGCTGCCTGACTGGCTGCTACCTTTATAGGACCCCTAGTCAGTCAAGCCCCGCCCCCTAATCAGGGCTCAGCTTCTCTCCCAGCACAAAGCCCCAACGCATACAGATACTACCAATACAAAACCAAACACACAAATACCTTCTCCTCCAACAGAACTCCCACTCAAACTCCCCTGTTTACAGCTCTGTTTGCTAGCTCCTGTGCCGCTGCAGCTGTCTGTGCCGCTGCCTGACTGGCTGCTACCTTTATAGGACTCCTAGTCAGTGAAGCCCCGCCCCCTAATCAGGGCTCAGCTTCTGTCCCAGCACAAAGCCCCTACACACACAGATACTACCAATACAAAACCAAACACACACAAATACCTTCTACACCAACAGTACTCCCACTCAAACTCCCCTGTTTACAGCTCTGTTTGATAGCTCCTGTGCCGCTGCCTGACTGGCTGCAACCTTTATAGGACCCCTAGTCAGGGAAGCCCCGCCCCCTAATCAGGGCTCAGCTTCTTTCCCAGCACAAAGCCCCTCCAAGCCTCTACACATACAGATATCACCAATACAAAACCAAACACACACAAATACCTTCTCCTCCCACTCAAACTCCCCGTTTACAGCTCTGTTTGCTAGCTCCTGTGCTGCTGCAGCTGTCTGTGCCGCTGTCTGACTGGCTGCTACCTTTATAGGACCCCTAGTCAGTGAAGCCCCGCCCCCTAATCAGGGTTCAGCTTCTTTCCCAGCAGAAAGCCCCTCCAAGCCTCTACACATACAGATACCACCAATACAAAACCAAACACACACACAAATACCTTTTCCTCCAACAGAACTCCCACTCAAACTCCCCTGTTTACAGCTCTGTTTGCTAGCTCCTGTGCCGCTGCCTGACTGGCTGCTACATTTATAGGACCCCAAGTCAGGGAAGCCCCGCCCCCTAATCAGGGCTCAGCTTCTCTCCCAGCACAAAGCCTCTACACATAGAGATACTACCAATACAAATCCAAACACACACAAATACCTTCTCCTCCAACAGAACTCCCACTCCAACTTTCCTCTTTACAGCTCTGTTTGCTAGCTCCTGTGCCGCTGCAGCTGTCTGTGCCGCTGCCTGACTGGCTGCTACCTTTATAGGACCCCTAGTCAGTCAAGCCCCGCCCCCTAATCAGGGCTCAGTTTCTCTCCCAGCACAAAGCCCCTACACATACAGATACTACCAATACAAAACCAAAAACACTCAAATACCTTCTCCTCCAACAGAACTCCCACTCAAACTCCACTGTTTACAGCTCTGTTTGCTAGCTCCTGTGCCGCTGCAGCTGTCTGTGCCGCTGCCTGACTGGCTGCTACCTTTATAGGACCCCTAGTCAGGGAAGACCCGCCCCCTAAGCAGGGCTCAGCTTCTGTCCCAGCACAAAGCCCCTACACACACAGATACTACCAATACAAAACCAAACACACACACAAATACCTTCTCCTCCAACAGTACTCGCACTCAAACTCCCCTGTTTACAGCTCTGTTTGATAGCTCCTGTGCCGCTGCCTGACTGGCTGCAACCTTTATAGGACCCCTAGCCAGGGAAGCCCCGCCCCCTAATCAGCGCTCAGCTTCTCTCCCAGGACAAAGCCCCTACACATACAGATACCACCAATACAAAACCAAACACACACAAATACCTTCTCCTCCAACAGAACTCCCACTCAAACTCCCCTGTTTACAGCTCTGTTTGCTAGCTCCTGTGCCGCTGCAGCTGTCTGTGCCGCTGCCTGACTGGCTGATACCTTTATAGGACCCCTAAGTCAGGGAAGCCCCGCCCCCTAATCAGGGCTCAGCTTCTCTCCCAGCACAAAGCCCATACACATACAGATACTAACAATACAAAACCAAACACACACAAATACCTCCTCCTCCAACAGAACTCCCACTCCAACTCCCCTGTTTACACCTCTGTTTGCTAGCTCCTGTGCCGCTGCAGCTGTCTGTGCGGCTGCCTGACTGGCTGCTACCTTTATAGGACCCCTAGTCAGGGAAGCCCCGCCCACTAATCAGGGCTCAGCTTCTCTCCCAGCACAAAGCCCCTCCAAGCCTCTACACATACAGATACTACCAATACAAAACCAAATACACACAAATACCTTCTCCTCCAAGAGAACTCCCACTCAGACTCCCCTGTTTACAGCTCTGTTTGCTAGCTCCTGTGCCGCTGCAGCTGTCTGTGCCGCTGCCTGACTGGCTGCTACCTTTATAGGACCCCTAGTCAGTGAAGCCCCGCCCCCTAATCAGGGCTCAGCTTCTGTCCCAGCACAAAGCCCCTACACACACAGATACTACCAATACAAATCCAAACACACACAAATACCTTCTACTCCAACAGAACTCCCACTCAAACTCCCCTGTTTACAGCTCTGTTTGATAGCTCCTGTGCCGCTGCCTGACTGGCTGATACCTTTATAGGACCCCTAGTCAGGGAAGCCCCGCCCCCTAATCAGGGCTCAGCTTCTCTCCCAGCACAAAGCCCATACACATACAGATACTAACAATGCAAAACCAAACACACACAAATACCTTCTCCTCCAACAGAACTCCCACTCCAACTCCCCTGTTTACAGCTCTGTTTGCTAGCTCCTGTGCCGCTGCAGCTGTCTGTGCCGCTGCCTGACTGGCTGCTACCTTTATAGGACCCCTAGTCAGTGAAGCCCGGCCCCCTAATCAGCGCTCAGCTTCCCTCCCAGCAAAAAGACCCTCCAAGCCTCTACCATACAGATACCACCAATACAAAACCAAACACACACAAATACCTTCTCCTCCAACAGAACTCCCACTCAAACTCCCCTGTTTACAGCTCTGTTTGCTAGCTCCTGTGCCGCTGCCTGACTGGCTGCTACCTTTATAGGACCCCTAGCCAGGGAAGCCCCGCCCCCTAATCAGGGCTCAGCTTCTCTCCCAGGACAAAGCCCCTACACATACAGATACCACCAATACAAAACCAAACACACACAAATACCTTCTCCTCCAACGGAACTCCCACTCAAACTCCCCTGTTTACAGCTCTGTTTGCTAGCTCCTGTGCCGCTGCAGCTGTCTGTGCCGCTGCCTGACTGGCTGATACCTTTCTAGGACCCCTAGTAAGTGAAGCCCCGCCCCCTAATCACGGCTCAGCTTCTCTCCCAGCACAAAGCCCCTTCACATACAGATACTACCAATACAAAACCAAACACACACGAATACCTTCTCCTCCAACAGAACTCCCACTCGAACTCCCCTGTTTACAGCTCTGTTTGTAGCTCCTGTGCCGCTGCCTGACTGGCTGCTACCTTTATAGGACCCCTAGTCAGGGAAGCCCCGCCCCCTAATCAGGGCTCAGCTTCTTTCCCAGCACAAAGCCCCTCCAAGCCTCTACACATACAGATACTACCAATACAAAACCAAACACACACACGAATACCTTCTCCTCCAACAGAACTCCCACTCGAACTCCCCTGTTTACTGCTCTGTTTGCTAGCTCCTGTGCTGCTGCAGCTGTCTGTGCCGCTACCTGACTGGCTGCTACCTTTATAGGACCCCTAGTCAGTGAAGCCCCGCCCCCCAATCAGGGCTCAGCTTCTGTCTCAGCACAAAGCCCCTACACACACAGATACTACCAATACAAAACCAAACACACACAAATACCTTCTACTCCGACAGTACTCCCACTCGAACTCCCCTGTTTACAGCTCTGTTTGATAGCTCCTGTGCCGCTGCCTGACTGTCTGCAACCTTTATAGGACCCCTAGTCAGGGAAGCCCCGCCCCCTAATCAGGGCTCAGCTTCTCTCCCAGCACAAAGCCCCTACACATACAGATACCACCAATACAAAACCAAACACACAAATACCTTCTCCTCCAACAGAACTCCCACTCAAACTCCCCTGTTTACAGCTCTGTTTGCTAGCTCCTGTGCCGCTGCAGCTGTCTGTGCCGCTGCCTGATTGCCTGCTACGTTTATAGGACCCCTAGTCAGGGAAGCCCCGCCCCCTCATCAGGGCTCAGCTTCTCACCCAGCACAAAGCCCCGACACATACAAATAATACGAATACAAAACCAAACACACACAAATACCTTCTCCTCCAACAGAACTCCCACTCAAACCCCCCTGTTTACAGCTCTGTTTGCTAGCTCCTGTGCCGCTGCAGCTGTCTGTGCCGCTGCCTGACTGGCTGATACCTTTATAGGACCCCTAGTCAGTGAAGCCCCGCCCCCTAATCAGGGCTCAGCTTCTCTCCCAGCACAAAGCCCCTACACGTACAGATACTACCAATACAAATCCAAACACACAAATACCTTCTCCTCCAACAGAACTCCCACTCAAACTCCCCTGTTTACAGCTCTGTTTGCTAGCTCCTGTGCCGCTGCCTGGCTGGCTGCTTCCTTTATAGGACCCCTAGTCAGGGAAGCCCCGCCCCCTAATCAGGGCTCAGCTTCTCTCCCAGCACAAAGCCTCTACACATACAAATACTACCAATACAAATCCAAACACACAAATACCTTCTCCTCCAACAGAACTCCCACTCAAACTCCCCTGTTTACATCTCTGTGTGCTAGCTCCTGTGCCGCTGCCTGACTGGCTGCTACCTTTATAGGACCCCTAGTCAGGGAAGCCCCGCCCCCTAATCAGGGCTCAGCTTCTCTCCCAGCACAAAGCCTCTACACATACAGATACTATCAATACAAAACCAAACACACACAAATACCTTCTTCTCCAACAGAACTCTCACTCCAACTCCCCTGTTTACAGCTCTGTTTGCTAGCTCCTGTGCCGCTGCAGCTGTCTGTGCCGCTACCTGACTGGCTGCTACCTTTATAGGACCCCTAGTCAGTGAAGCCCCGCCCCCCAATCAGGGCTCAGCTTCTGTCTCAGCACAAAGACCCTACACACACAGATACTACCAATACAAAACCAAACACACACAAATACCTTCTACTCCGACAGTACTCGCACTCAAACTCCCCTGTTTACAGCTCTGTTTGATAGCTCCTGTGCCGCTGCCTGACTGGCTGCAACCTTTATAGGACCCCTAGTCAGGGAAGCCCCGCCCCCTAATCAGGGCTCAGCTTCTCTCCCAGCACAAAGCCCCTACACATACAGATACCACCAATACAAAACCAAACACACACAAATACCTTCTCCTCCAACAGAACTCCCACTCAAACTCCCCTGTTTACAGCTCTGTTGGCTAGCTCCTGTGCCGCTGCAGCTGTCTGTGCCGCTGCCTGACTGGCTGATACCTTTCTAGGACCCCTAGTAAGTGAAGACCCGCCGCCTAATCACGGCTCAGCTTCTCTCCCAGCACAAAGCCCCTTCACATACAGATACTACCAATACAAAACCAAACACACACGAATACCTTCTCCTCCAACAGAACTCCCACTCGAACTCCCCTGTTTACAGCTCTGTTTGTAGCTCCTGTGCCGCTGCCTGACTGGCTGCTACCTTTATAGGACCCCTAGTCAGGGAAGCCCCGCCCCCTAATCAGGGCTCAGCTTCTTTCCCAGCACAAAGCCCCTCCAAGCCTCTACACATACAGATACTACCAATACAAAGCCAAACACACACACAAATACCTTCTCCTCCAAAAGAACTCCCACTCAAACTCCCCTGTTTACTGCTCTGTTTGCTAGCTCCTGTGCTGCTGCAGCTGTCTGTGCCGCTACCTGACTGGCTGCTACCTTTATAGGACCCCTAGTCAGTGAAGCCCCGCCCCCCAATCAGGGCTCAGCTTCTGTCTCAGCACAAAGCCCCTACACACACAGATACTACTAATACAAAACCAAACACACACAAATACCTTCTACTCCGACAGTACTCCCACTCAAACTCCCCTGTTTACATCTCTGTGTGCTAGCTCCTGTGCCGCTGCCTGACTGGCTGCTACCTTTATAGGACCCCTAGTCAGGGAAGCCTCGCCCCCTAATCAGGGCTCAGCTTCTCTCCCAGCACAAAGCCTCTACACATACAAATACTACCAATACAAATCCAAACACACACAAATACCTTCTCCTCCAACAGAACTCTCACTCCAACTCCCCTGTTTACAGCTCTGTTTGCTAGCTCCTGTGCCGCTGCAGCTGTCTGTGCCGCTGCCTGACTGGCTGCTACCTTTATAGGACCCCTAGTCAGTGAAGCCCCGCCCCCCAATCAGGGCTCAGCTTCTGTCTCAGCACAAAGCCCCTACACACACAGATACTACCAATACAAAACCAAACACACACAAATACCTTCTACTCCGACAGTACTCCCACTCAAACTCCCCTGTTTACAGCTCTGTTTGATAGCTCCTGTGCCGCTGCCTGACTGGCTGCAACCTTTATAGGACCCCTAGTCAGGTAAGCCCCGCCCCCTAATCAGGGCTCAGCTTCTCTCCCAGCACAAAGCCCCTACACATACAGATACCACCAATACAAAACCAAACACACACAAATACCTTCCCCTCCAAAAGAACTCCCACTCAAACTCCCCTGTTTACAGCTCTGTTTGCTAGCTCCTGTGCCGCTGCAGCTGTCTGTGCCGCTGCCTGATTGGCTGCTACGTTTATAGGACCCCTAGTCAGGGAAGCCCCGACCCCTAATCAGGGCTCAGCTTCTCACCCAGCACAAAGCCCCGACACATACAAATACCAATACAAAACCAAACACACACAAATACCTTCTCCTCCAACAGAACTCCCACTCAAACCCCCCTGTTTACAGCTCTGTTTGCTAGCTCCTCTGCCGCTGCAGCTGTCTGTGCCGCTGCCTGACTGGCTGCTACCTTTATAGGACCCCTAGTCAGTCAAGCCCCGCCCCCTAATCAGGGGTCAGCTTCTCTCCCAGCACAAAGCCCCTACACACACACATACTACCAAAACAAAAGCAAACACACACAAAAACCTTCTACTCCAACAGTACTCCCACTCAAACTCCCCTGTTTACAGCTCTGTTTGATAGCTCCTGTGCCGCTGCCTGACTGGCTGCAACCTTATAGGACCCCTAGTCAGGGAAGCCCCGCCCACTAATCAGGGCTCAGCTTCTTTCCCAGCACAAAGCCCCTCCAAGCCTCTACACATACAGATACCACCGATACAAATCCAAACACACACACAAATACGTTTTCCTCCAACAGAACTCCCACTCAAACTCCCCTGTTTACAGCTCTGTTTGCTAGCTCCTGTGCCGCTGCCTGACTGGCTGCAACCTTATAGGACCCCTAGTCAGGGAAGCCCCGCACCCCAATGAGGGCTCAGCTTCTGTCTCAGCACAAAGCCCCTACACACACAGATACTACCAATACAAAACCAAACACACACAAATACCTTCTCCTCCAACAGAACTCCCACTCAAATCCCCCTGTTTACAGCTCTGTTTGCTAGCTCCTGTGCCGCTGCAGCTGTCTGTGCCGCTGCCTGATTGGCTGCTACCTTAATAGGACCCCTAGTCAGTGAAGCCCCGCCCCCTAATCAGGGCTCAGCTTCTCTCCCAGCACAAAGCCCCTCCAAGCCTCTACACATACGGATACCACCAATACAAAACCAAACACACACACAAATACCTTTTCCTCCAACAGAACTCCCACTCAAACTCCGCTGTTTACAGCTCTGTTTGCTAGCTCCTGTGCTGCTGCCTGACTGGCTGCTACCTTTATAGGACCCCTAGTCAGGGAAGCCCCGCCCCCTAATCAGGGCTCAGCTTCTCTCCCAACACAAAGCCCCTACACATACAGATACTAACAATACAAAACCAAACACACACAAATACCTTCTCCTCCAACAGAACTCCCACTCAAACTCCCCTGTTTACAGCTCTGTTTGCTAGCTCCTGTGCCGCTGCAGCTGTCTGTGCCGCTGCCTGACTGGCTGATACCTTTATAGGACCCCTAGTCAGTGAAGCCCCGCCCCCTAATCAGGGCTCAGCTTCTGTCCCAGCACAAAGCCCCTACACACACAGATACTACCAATACAAAACCAAACACACACAGATACCTTCTACTCCAACAGAACTCCCACTCAAACTCCCCTGTTTACAGCTCTGTTTGCTAGCTCCTGTGCCGCTGCAGCTGTCTGTGCCGCTGCCTGACTGGTTGCTACCTTTATAGGACCCCTAGTCAGGGAAGCCCCGCCCACTAATCAGGGCTCAGCTTCTCTCCCAGCACAAAGCCCCTGCACATACAGATACCACCAATACAAAACGAAACACACACAAGTACCTTCTCCTCCAACAGAACCCCCACTCATACTCCCCTGTTTACAGCTCTGTTTGCTAGCTCCTGTGCCACTGCAGTATCTGTGCCGCTGCCTGATTGGCTGCTACCTTTATAGGACCCCTAGTCAGTGAAGACCCGCCCCCTAATCAGGGCTCAGCTTCTCTCCCAGCACAAAGCCCCTCCAAGCCTCTACACATACAGATACCACCAATACAAAACCAAACACACACACAAATACCTTCTCCTCCAACAGAACCCCCACTCATACTCCCCTGTTTACAGCTCTGTTTGCTAGCTCCTGTGCCACTGCAGTATCTGTGCCGCTGCCTGATTGGCTGCTACCTTTATAGGACCCCTAGTCAGTGAAGCCCCGCCCCCTAATCAGGGCTCAGCTTCTCTCCCAGCACAAAGCCCCTACACGTACAGATACTACCAATACAAATCCAAACACACAAATACCTTCTCCTCCAACAGAACTCCCACTCAAACTCCCCTGTTTACAGCTCTGTTTGCTAGCTCCTGTGCCGCTGCCTGACTGGCTGCTTCCTTTATAGGACCCCTACTTAGTCAAGCCCCGCCCCCTAATCAGGGCTCAGCTTCTCCCCCAGCACAAAGCCCCTACACATACAGATACTACCAATACAAAACCAAACACACACACAAATACCTTCTCCTCCACCAGAACTCCCACTCAAACTCCCCTGTTTACAGCTCTGTTTGCTAGCTCCTGTGCCGCTGCCTGACTGGCTGCTACCTTTATAGGACCCCTAGTCAGTGAAGCCCCGCCCCCTAATCAGAGCTCAGCTTCTCTCCCAGCACAAAGCCCCTGCACATACAGATACCACCAATACAAAACGAAACACACACAAGTACCTTCTCTTCCAACAGAACCCCCACTCATACTCCCCTGTTTACAGCTCTGTTTGCTAGATTCTGTGCCGCTGCAGCTGTCTTTGCCGCTGCCTGACTGGCTGATACCTTTATAAGACCCCTCGTCAGTGAAGCCCCGCCCCCTAATCACGGCTCAGCTTCTCTCCCAGCACAAAGCCCCTACACATACAGATACTACCAATACAAAACAAAACACACCAAATACCTTCTCCTCCAACAGAACTCCCACTCAAACTCCCCTGTTTACAGCTCTGTTTGCTAGCCCCTGTGGGGCTGCCTGACTGGCTGCTACCTTTATAGAACCCCTAGTGAGGGAAGCCCCGACCACTAATCAGGGCTCAGCTTCTCTCCCAGGACAAAGCCCCTACACACACAGATACTACCAATACAAAACCAAACACACACAAATACCTTCTACTCCAACAGAACTCCCACTCAAACTCCCCTGTTTACAGCTCTGTTTGATAGCTCCTGTGCCGCTGCCTGACTGGATGCAACCTTTATAGGACCCCTAGTCAGGGAAGCCCCGCCCCCTAATCAGGGCTCAGCTTCTCTCCCAGCACAAAGCCCCTGCACATACAGATACCACCAATACAAAACCAAACACACACAAGTACCTTCTCCTCCAACAGAACTCCCACTCAAACTCCCCTGTTTACAGCTCTGTTTGCTAGCTCCTGTGCCGCTGCCTGACTGGCTGCTACCTTTACAGGACCCCTACCCAGGGAAGCCCCGCCCCCTAATCAGGGCTCAGCTTCATTCCCAGGACAAGCCCCTACACATACAGATACCACCAATACAAAACCAAGCACACACAAATACCTTCTCCTCCAAAAGAACTCCCACTCAAACTCCCCTGTTTACAGCTCTGTTTGCTAGCTCCTGTGCCGCTGCAGCTGTCTGTGCCGCTGCCTGACTGGCTGATATCTTTTTTGGACACCTAGTCAGTGAAGCCCCGCCCCCTAATCAGGGCTCATCTTCTGTCCCAGCACAAAGCCCCTACACATACAGATACTACCAATACAAAACCAAACACACACAAATACCTTCTACTCCAACAGAACTCCCACTCAAACTCCCCTGTTTACAGCTCTGTTTGATAGCTCCTGTGCCACTGCCTGACTGGCTGCAAGCTTTATAGGACCCCTAGTCAGGGAAGCCCCGACCACTAATCAGGGCTCAGCTTCTCTCCCAGCACAAAGCCCCTCCAAGCCTCTACACATACAGATACCACCAATACAAAACCAAACACACACACAAATACCTTTTCCTCCAACAGAACTCCCACTCAAACTCCCCTGTTTACAGCTCTGTTTGCTAGCTCCTGTGCCGCTGCAGCTGTCTGTGCCGCTACCTGACTGGCTGCTACCTTTATAGGACCCCTAGTCAGTGAGGCTCCGCCCCCTAATCAGGGCTCATCTTCTGTCCCAGCACAAAGCCCCTACACATACAGATACCACCAATACAAAACCAAACACACACAAATACCTTCTCCTCCAACAGAACTCCCACTCAAACGCCCCTGTTTACAGCTCTCTTTGATAGCTCCTGTGCCGCTGCCTGACTGGCTGCATGCTTTATAGGACCCCTAGTCAGGGAAGCCCCGCCCACTAATCAGGGCTCAGCTTGTCTCCCAGCACAAAGCCCCTCCAAGCCTCCACACATACAGATACGACCAATACAAAACCAAACACACACACAAATACCTTTTCCTCCAACAGAACTCCCACTCAAAGTCCCCTGTTTACAGCTCTGTCTGCTAACTCCTGTGCCGCTGCAGCTGTCTGTGCCGCTACTTGACTGGCTGCTACCTTTATAGGACCCCTAGTCAGTGAGGCCCCGCCCCCTAATCAGGGCTCATCTTTTGTCCCAGCACAAAGCCCCTACACATACAGATACTACCAATACAAAACCAAACACACAAATACCTTGTACTCCAACAGAACTCCCACTCAAACTCCCCTGTTTACAGCTCTGTTTGCTAGCTCCTGTGCCGCTGCCTGACTGTCTGCAAGCTTTATAGGACCCCTACCCAGGGAAGCCCCGCCCCCTAATCACGGCTCAGCTTCTCTCCCAACACAAAGCCCCTACCCATACAGATACCACCAATACAAAACCAAACACACACAAATACCTTCTCCTCCAAAAGAACTCCCACTCAAACTCCCCTGTTTACAGCTCTGTTTGCTAGCTCCTGTGCCGCTGCAGCTGTCTGTGCCGCTGCCTGACTGGCTGATATCTTTTTTGGACCCCTAGTCAGTGAAGCCCCGCCCCCTAATCAGGGCTCATCTTCTGTCCCAGCACAAAGCATCTACACATACAGATACCACCAATACAAAACCAAACACACACAAATACCTTCTCCTCCAACAGAACTCCCACTCAAACTCCCCTGTTTACAGATCTCTTTGATAGCTCTTGTGCCGCTGCCTGACCGGCTGCAAGCTTTATAGGACCCCTAGTCAGGGAAGCCCCGCCCCCTAATCAGGGCTCAGCTTCTCTCCCAGCACAAAGCCTCTACACATTCAGATACTACCCATACAAAACCAAACACCCACAAATAACTTCTCCTTCAACAGAACTCCCACTCAAACTCCCCTGTTTACAGCTCTGTTTTATAGCTCCTGTGCCGCTGCCTGACTGGCTGCAACCTTTATAGGACCCCTAGTCAGTGAGGCCCCGCCCCCTAATCAGGGCTCATCTTCTGTCCCAGCACAAAGCCCCTACACATACAGATACTACCAATACAAAACCAAACACACACAAATACCTTCTACTCCAACAGAACTCCCACTCAAACTCCCCTGTTTACAGCTCTGTTTGATAGCTCCTGTGCCGCTGCCTGACTGGCTGCAAGCTTTATAGGACCCCTAGTCAGGGAAGCCCCGCCCCCTAATCAGGGCTCAGCTTCTCTCCCAACACAAAGCCCCTACACATACAGATACCACCTATACAAAACCAAACACACACACAAATACCTTCTACTCCAACAGAACTCCCACTCAAACTCCCCTGTTTACAGCTCTGTTTACTCGCTCCTGTGCCGCTGCCTGACTGGCTGCAAGCTTTATAGGACCCCTAGTCAGGGAAGCCCCGCCCCCTAATCAGGGCTCAGCTTCTCTCCCAGCACAAAGCCCCTACACATACAAATACTACCAGTACAAAACCAAACACACACAAATACCTTCTACTCCAACAGAACTCCCACTCAAACTCCCCTCTTTACATCTGTGTTTGCTAGCTCCTGTGCCGCTGCCTGACTGGCTGCTACCTTTAAAGGACCCCTACCCAGGGAAGCCCCGCCCCCTAATCAGGGCTCAGCTTCTCTCCCAGGACAAAGCCCCTACACACACAGATACTACCAATACAAAACCAAACACACACAAATAGCTTCTACTCCAACAGAACTCCCACTCAAACTCCCCTGTTTACAGCTCTGTTTGCTAGCTCCTGTGCCGCTGCCTGACTGGCTGCTACCTTTATAGGACCCCTACCCAGGGAAGCCCCGCCCCCTAATCAGGGCTCAGCTTCTCTCCCAGGACAAAGCCCCTACACATACAGATACCACCAATACAAAACCAAACACACACAAATACCTTCTCCTCCAAAAGAACTCCCACTCAAACTCCCCTGTTTACAGCTCTGTTTGCTAGCTCCTGTGCCGCTCCAGCTGTCTGTGCCGCTGCCTGACTGGCTGATATCTTTTTTGGACCCCTTGTCAGTGAAGCCCCGCCCCCTAATCAGGGCTCATCTTCTGTCCCAGCACAAAGCCCCTACACATACAGATACTACCAATACAAAACCAAACACACACAAATACCTTCTACTCCAACAGAACTCCAACTCAAACTCCCCTGTTTACAGCTCTGTTTGCTAGCTCCTATGCCGCTGCCTGACTGGCTGCAAGCTTTATAGGACCCCTAGTCAGGGAAGCCCCGACCACTAATCAGGGCTCAGCTTCTCTCCCAGCACAAAGGCCCTCAAAGCCTCTACACATACACATACCACCAATACAAAACCAAACACACACACAAATACCTTCTACTCCAACAGTACTCCCACTCAAACTCCCCTGTTTACAGCTCTGTTTGCTAGCTCCTGTGCCGCTGCAGCTGTCTGTGCCGCTGCCTGACTGGCTGCTACATTTATAGGACCCCTTGTCAGTGAAGCCCCGCCCCCTAATCAGGGCTCAGCTTCTCTCCCAGCACAAAGCCCCTACACATACAGATACTATCAATACAAAACCAAACACACACAAATACCTTCTCCTCCCACTCTAACTCCCCTGTTTACAGGTCTGTTTGCTAGCTCCTGTGCCGCTGCAGCTGTCTGTGCCGCTGCCTGACTGGCTGCTACCTTTATAGGACCCCTAGTCAGTGAAGCCCCGCCCCCTAATCAGGGTTCAGCTTCTGTCCCAGCACAAAGCCCCTACACACACAGATACTACCAATACAAAACCAAAAACACACAAATACCTTCTACTCCAACAGAACTCCCACTCAAACTCCCCTGTTTACAGCTCTGTTTGATAGCTCCTGTGCCGCTGCCTGACTGGCTGCAACCTGATAGGACCCCTAGTCAGGGAAGCCCCGCCCACTAATCAGGGCTCAGCTTCTTTCCCAGCACAAAGCCCCTCCAAGCCTCTACACATACAGATACCACCAATACAAAACCAAACACACACACAAATACGTTTTCCTCCAACAGAACTCCCACTCAAACTCCCCTGTTTACAGCTCTGTTTGCTCGCTCCTGTGCCGCTGCCTGACTGGCTGCTACCTTTATAGGACCCCTAGTCAGGGAAGCCCCGCCCCCTAATCAGGGCTCAGCTTCTCTCCCAGCACAAAGCCCCTACACATACAGATACTAACAATACAAAACCAAACACACACAAATACCTTCTCCTCCAACAGAACTCCCACTCAAACTCCCCTGTTTACAGCTCTGTTTGATAGCTCCTGTGCCGCTGCCTGACTGGGTGCAACCTTTATAGGACCCCTAGTCAGGGAAGCCCCGCCCCCCAATGAGGGCTCAGCTTCTGTCTCAGCACAAAGCCCCTACACATACAGATACTACCAATACAAAACCAAACACACACAAATACCTTCTCCTCCAACAGAACTCCCACTCAAATCCCCCTGTTTACAGCTCTGTTTGCTAGCTCCTGTGCCGCTGCAGCTGTCTGTGCCGCTGCCTGATTGGCTGCTACCTTAATAGGACCCCTAGTCAGTGAAGCCCCGTCCCCTAATCAGGGCTCAGCTTCTCTCCCAGCACAAAGCCCCTCCAAGCCTCTACACATACAGATACCACCAATACAAAACCAAACACACACACAAATACCTTTTCCTCCAACAGAACTCCCACTCAAACTCCGCTGTTTACAGCTCTGTTTGCTAGCTCCTGTGCTGCTGCCTGACTGGCTGCTTCCTTTATAGGACCCCTAGTCAGTGAAGCCCCGCCCCCTAATCAGGGCTCAGCTTCTCTCCCAGCAAAAGCCCCTGCACATACAGATACCACCAATACAAAACGAAACACACACAAGTACCTTCTCCTCCAACAGAACCCCCACTCATACTCCCCTGTTTACAGCTCTGTTTGCTACCTCCTGTGACGCTGCCTGACTGGCTGCTACCTTTATAGGACCCCTAGTCAGGGAAGCCCCGCCCCCTAATCAGGGCTCAGCTTCTCTCCCAACACAAAGCCCCTACACATACAGATACCACCAATACAAAACCAAACACACACCAATACCTTCTACTCCAACAGAACTCCCACTCAAACTCCCCTGTTTACAGCTCTGTTTGATAGCTCCTGTGCCGCTGCAGCTGTCTGTGCCGCTGCCTGACTGGCTGATACCTTTATAGGACCCCTAGTCAGGGAAGCCCCGCCCCCTAATCAGGGCTCAGCTTCTCTCCCAACACAAAGCCCCTACACATACAGATACCACCAATACAAAACCAAACACACACCAATACCTTCTACTCCAACAGAACTCCCACTCAAACTCCCCTGTTTACAGCTCTGTTTGATAGCTCCTGTGCCGCTGCCTGACTGGCTGCAACCTTTATAGGACCCCTAGTCAGTGAAGCCCCGCCCCCTAATCAGGGCTCAGCTTCTCTCCCAGCACAAAGCCCATACACATACAGATACTAAGAATACAAAACCAAACACACACAGATACCTTCTACTCCAACAGAACTCCCACTCAAACTCCCCTGTTTACAGCTCTGTTTGATAGGCAGCGGCACAGGAGCTGACTGGCTGCAACCTTTATAGGACCCCTAGTCAGGGAAGCCCCGCCCACTAATCAGGGCTCAGCTTCTCTCCCAGCACAAAGCCCCTGCACATACAGATACCACCAATACAAAACGAAACACACACAAGTACCTTCTCCTCCAACAGAACTCCCACTCAAACTCCCCTGTTTACAGCTCTGTTTGCTAGCTCCTGTGCCGCTGCCTGACTGGCTGCTACCTTTATAGGACCCCTAGTCAGTGAAGCCCCGCCCCCTAATCAGAGCTCAGCTTCTCTCCCAGCACAAAGCCCCTGCACATACAGATACCACCAATACAAAACGAAACACACACAAGTACCTTCTCTTCCAACAGAACCCCCACTCATACTCCCCTGTTTACAGCTCTGTTGGCTAGCTCCTGTGCCACTGCAGCATCTGTGCCGCTGCCTGATTGGCTGCTACCTTAATAGGACCCCTAGTCAGTGAAGCCCCGCCCCCTAATCAGGGCTCAGCTTCTCTCCCAGCACAAAGCCCCTGCACATACAGATACCACCAATACAAAACGAAACACACACAAATACCTTCTCCTCCAACAGAACTCCCACTCAAACTCCCCTGTTTACAGCTCTGTTTGCTCGCTCCTGTGCTGCTGCAGCTGTCTGTGCAGCTGCCTGACTGGCTGCTACCTTTATAGGACCCGTAGGCAGTGAAGCCCCAACCCCTAATCAGGGCTCAGCTTCTCTCCCAGCACAAAGCCCCGACACACACAGATACTACCAATACAAAACCAAACACACACAAATACCTTCTACTCCAACAGAACTCCCACTCAAACTCCCCTGTTTACAGCTCTGTTTGCTAGCTCCTGTGCCGCTGCCTGACTGGTTGCTACCTTTACAGGACCCCTACCCAGGGAAGCCCCGCCCCCTAATCAGGGCTCAGCTTCATTCCCAGGACAAACCCCTACACATACAGATACCACCAATACAAAACCAAACACACACACAAATACCTTTTCCTCCAACAGAACTCCTACTCAAACTCCCCTGTTTACAGCTCTGTTTGCTAACTCCTGTGCCGCTGCAGCTGTCTGTGCCGCTACTTGACTGGCTGCTACCTTTATAGGACCCCTAGTCAGTGAGGCCCCGCCCCCTAATCAGGGCTCATCTTCTGTCCCAGCACAAAGCCCCTACACATACAGATACTACCAATACAAAACCAAACACACACAAATACCTTCTACTCCAACAGAACTCCCACTCAAACTCCCCTGTTTACAGCTCTGTTTGATAGCTCCTGTGCCGCTGCCTGACTGGCTGCAAGCTTTATAGGACCCCTAGTCAGGGAAGCCCCGCCCCCTAATCAGGGCTCAGCTTCTCTCCCAACACAAAGCCCCTACACATACAGATACCACCAATACAAATCCAAACACACACAAGTACCTTCTCCTCCAACAGAACTCCCACTCAAACTCCCCTGTTTACAGCTCTGTTTGCTTGCTCCTGTGCCGCTGCCTGACTGGCTGCTACCTTTATAGGACCCCTACCCAGGGAAGCCCCGCCCCCTAATCAGGGCTCAGCTTCTCTCCCAGGACAAAGCCCCTACACATACAGATACCACCAATACAAAACCAAACACACACAAATACCTTCTACTCCAACAGAACTCCCACTCAAACTCCCCTGTTTACAGCTCTGTTTGCTAGCTCCTGTGCCGCTGCCTGACTGGCTGCTACCTTTATAGGACACCTAGTCAGGGAAGCCCCGCCCCCTAATCAGGGCTCAGCTTCTCTCCCAGCACAAAGCCCCTGCACATACAGATACTTCCAATACAAAACCAAACACACACAAATACCTTCTCCTCCAACAGAACTCCCACTCAAACTCCCCTGTTTACAGCTCTGTTTGCTAGCTCCTGTGCCGCTGCAGCTGTCTGTGCCGCTGCCTGATTGGCTGCTACCTTTATAGGACCCCTAGTCAGGGAAGCCCCGCCCCGTAATCAGGGCTCAGCTTCTCTCCCAGCACAAAGCCTATACACATACAAATACTGCCAATACAAATCCAAACACACACAAATACCTTCTCCTCCAACAGAACTCCCACTCAAACTCCCCTGTTTACATCTCTGTTTGATAGCTCCTGTGCCGCTGCCTGACTGGCTGCTACCTTTATAGGACCCCTAGTCAGGGAAGCCCCGCCCCCTAATCAGGGCTCAGCTTCTCTCCCAGCACAAAGCCCCTACACACACAGATACTACCAATACAAAACCAAACACACACAAATACCTTCTACTCCAACAGAACTCCCACTCAAACTCCCCTGTTTACAGCTCTTTTTGATAGCTCCTGTGCCGCTGCCTGACTGGCTGCAAGCTTTATAGGACCCCTAGTCAGGGAAGCCCCGCCCACTAATCAGGGCTCAGCTTCTCTCCCAGCACAAAGCCCCTCCAAGCCTCCACACATACAGATACCACCAATACAAAACCAAACACACACACAAATACCTTTTCCTCCAACAGAACTCCCATTCAAACTCCCCTGTTTACAGCTCTGTTTGCAAACTCCTGTGCCGCTGCAGCTGTCTGTGCCGCTGACTGACTGGCTGCTACCTTTATAGGACCCCTAGTCAGTGAGGCCCCGCCCCCTAATCAGGGCTCATCTTCTCTCCCAGCACAAAGCCCCTACACATTCAGATACTACCAATACAAAACCAAACACACACAAATACCTTCTACTCCAACAGAACTCCCACTCAAACTCCCCTGTTTACAGCTCTGTTTGATAGCTCCTGTGCCGCTGCCTGACTGGCTGCAAGCTTTATAGGACCCCTAGTCAGGGAAGCCACGCCCCCTAATCAGGGCTCAGCTTCTCTCCCAACACAAAGCCCCTACACATACAGATACCACCTATACAAAACCAAACACACACACAAATACCTTCTCCTTCAACAGAACTCCCACTCAAACTCCCCTGTTTACAGCTCTGTTTGCTAGCTCCTGTGCCACTGCCTGTCTAGCTGCTACCTTTATAGGACCCCTAGTCAGGGAAGCCCCGCCCCCTAATCAGGGCTCAGCTTCTCTCCCAGCACAAAGCCCCTACACATACAGATACTAACAATACAAAACCAAACACACACAAATACCTTCTCCTCCAACAGAACTCCCACTCAAACTCCCCTGTTTACAGCTCTGTTTACTCGCTCCTGTGCCGCTGCCTGACTGGCTGCAAGCTTTATAGGACCCCTAGTCAGGGAAGCCCCGCCCCCTAATCAGGGCTCAGCTTCTCTCCCAGCACAAAGCCCCTACACATACAGATACTACCAATACAAAACCAAACACACACAAATACCTTCTACTCCAACAGAACTCCCACTCAAACTCCCCTGTTTATAGCTCTGTTTGCTAGCTCCTGTGCCGCTGCCTGACTGGCTGCTACCTTTATAGGACCCCTAGTCAGGGAAGCCCCGCCCCCTAATCAGGGCTCAGCTTCTCTCCCAGGACAAAGCCCCTACACATACAGATACCACCAATACAAAACCACACACACACAAATACCTTCTCCTCCAACAGAACTCCCACTCAAACTCCCCTGTTTACAGCTCTGTTTGCTAGCTCCTGTGCCGCTGCCTGACTGGCTGCTACCTTTAAAGGACCCCTACCCAGGGAAGCCCCGCCCCCTAATCAGGGCTCAGCTTCTCTCCCAGGACAAAGCCCCTACACACACAGATACTACCAATACAAAACCAAACACACACAAATAGCTTCTACTCCAACAGAACTCCCACTCAAACTCCCCTGTTTACAGCTCTGTTTGCTAGCTCCTGTGCCGCTGCCTGACTGGCTGCTACCTTTATAGGACCCCTACCCAGGGAAGCCCCGCCCCCTAATCAGGGCTCAGCTTCTCTCCCAGGACAAAGCCCCTACACATACAGATACCACCAATACAAAACCAAACACACACAAATACCTTCTCCTCCAAAAGAACTCCCACTCAAACTCCCCTGTTTACAGCTCTGTTTGCTAGCTCCTGTGCCGCTGCAGCTGTCTGTGCCGCTGCCTGACTGGCTGATATCTTTTTTGGACCCCTAGTCAGTGAAGCCCCGCACCCTAATCAGGGCTCATCTTCTGTCCCAGCACAAAGCCCCTACACATACAGATACTACCAATACAAAACCAAACACACACAAATACCTTCTACTCCAACAGAACTCCCACTCAAACTCCCCTGTTTACAGCTCTGTTTGATAGCTCCTGTGCCACTGCCTGACTGGCTGCAAGCTTTATAGGACCCCTAGTCAGGGAAGCCCCGACCACTAATCAGGGCTCAGCTTCTCTCCCAGCACAAAGCCCCTCCAAGCCTCTACACATACAGATACCACCAATACAAAACCAGACACACACACAAATACCTTTTCCTCCAACAGAACTCCCACTCAAACTCCGCTGTTTACAGCTCTGTTTCCTAGCTCCTGTGCCGCTGCAGCTGTCTGTGCCGCTGCCTGACTGGCTGATACCTTTTTTGGACCCCTAGTCAGTGAAGCCCCGCCCCCTAATCACGGCTCAGATTCTCTCCCAGCACAAAGCCCCTACACATACAGATACTACCAATACAAAACCAAACACACACAAATACCTTCTCCTCCAACAGAACTCCCACTCAAACTCCCCTGTTTACAGCTCTGTTTGCTAGCTCCTGTGCCGCTGCCTGACTGGCTGCTACCTTTATAGGACCCCTAGTCAGGGAAGCCCCGCCCCCTAATCAGGGCTCAGCTTCTCTCCCAGCACAAAGCCTCTACACATACAAATACTACCAATACAAATCCAAACACACACAAATACCTTCTCCTCCAACAGAACTCCCACTCAAACTCCCCTGTTTACAGCTCTGTTTGCTAGCTCCTGTGCCGCTGCCTGACTGGCTGCTACCTTTATAGGACCCCTTACCCAGGGAAGCCCCGCCCCCTAATCAGGGCTCAGCTTCTCTCCCAGGACAAAGCCCCTACACATACAGATACCACCAATACAAAACCAAACACACACAAATACCTTCTCCTCCAACAGAACTCCCACTCAAACTCCCCTGTTTACAGCTCTGTTTGCTAGCTCCTGTGCCGCTGCCTGACTGGCTGCTACCTTTATAGGACCCCTACCCAGGGAAGCCCCGCCCCCTAATCAGGGCTCAGCTTCTCTCCCAGGACAAAGCCCCTACACATACAGATACCACCAATACAAAACCAAACACACACAAATACCTTCTCCTCCAAAAGAACTCCCACTCAAACTCCCCTGTTTACAGCTCTGTTTGCTAGCTCCTGTGCCGCTGCAGCTGTCTGTGCCACTGCCTGACTGGCTGATATCTTTTTTGGACCCCTAGTCAGTGAAGCCCCGCCCCCTAATCAGGGCTCATCTTCTGTTCCAGCACAAAGCCCCTACACATACAGATACTACCAATACAAAACCAAACACACAAATACCTTCTACTCCAACAGAACTCCCACTCAAACTCCCCTGTTTACAGCTCTGTTTGATAGCTCCTGTGCCACTGCCTGACTGGCTGCAAGCTTTATAGGACCCCTAGTCAGAGAAGCCCCGACCACTAATCAGGGCTCAGCTTCTCTCCCAGCACAAAGGCCCTCAAAGCCTCTACACATACAGATACCACCAATACAAAACCAAACACACACAAATACCTTCTCCTCCAACAGAACTCCCACTCAAACTCCAATGTTTACATCTCTGTTTGCTAGCTCCTGTGCCGCTGCCTGACTGGCTGCAACCTTATAGGACCCCTAGTCAGGGAAACCCCGCCCCCTAATCAGGGCTCAGCTTCTCTCCCAGCACAAAGCCCCTGCACATACAGATACTACCAATACAAAACCAAACACCCACAAATACCTTTTCCTCCAACAGAACTCCCACTCAAACTCCCCTGTTTACAGCTCTGTTTGATAGCTCCTGTGCCGCTGCCTGACTGGCTGCAAGCTTTATAGGACCCCTAGTCAGGGAAGCCCCGCCCCCTAATCAGGGCTCAGCTTCTCTCCCAGCACAAAGCCCCTACACATACAGATACTAAAAATACAAAACCAAACACACACAAATACCTTCTCCTTCAACAGAACTCCCACTCAAACTCCCCTGTTTACAGCTCTGTTTGCTAGCTCCTGTGCCGCTGCATCTGTCCTTGCCGCTGCCTGACTGGCTGCAAGCTTTATAGGACCCCTAGTCAGGGAAGCCCCGCCCCCTAATCAGGGCTCAGCTTCTCTCCCAGCACAAAGCCTCTACACATACAAATACTACCAATACAAAACCAAACACACACAAATACCTTCGCCTCCAACAGAACTCCCACTCAAACTCCCCTGTTTACAGCTCTGTTTGATAGCTCCTGTGCCGCTGCCTGACTGGCTGCCTCCTTTATAGGACCCCTACCCAGGGAAGCCCCGCCCCCTAATCAGGGCTCAGCTTCTCTCCCAGGACAAAGCTCCTACACATACAGATACCACCAATACAAAACCAAACACACACAAATAACTTCTCCTCCAAAAGAACTCCCACTCAAACTCCCCTGTTTACAGCTCTGTTTGCTAGCTCCTGTGCCGCTGCAGCTGTCTGTGCCGCTGCCTGACTGGCTGATATCTTTTTTGGACCCCTAGTCAGTGAAGCCCCGCCCCCTAATCAGGGCTCATCTTCTGTCCCAGCACAAAGCCCCTACACATACAGATACTACCAATACAAAACCAAACACACACAAATACCTTCTACTCCAACAGAACTCCAACTCAAACTCCCCTGTTTACAGCTCTGTTTGATAGCTCCTGTGCCACTGCCTGACTGGCTGCAAGCTTTATAGGACCCCTAGTCAGGGAAGCCCCGACCACTAATCAGGGCTCAGCTTCTCTCCCAGCACAAAGGCCCTCAAAGCCTCTACACATACAGATACCACCAATACAAAACCAAACACACACAAATACCTTTTCCTCCAACAGAACTCCCACTCAAACTCCCCTGTTTACAGCTCTGTTTGCTAGCTCTTGTGCCGCTGCAGCTGTCTGTGCCGCTGCCTGACTGGCTGCTACCTTAATAGGACAAATAGTCAGTGAGGCTCCCCCCCCTAATCAGGGCTCATCTTCTCTCCCAGCACAAAGCCCCTACACACACAGATACTACCAATACAAAACCAAACACACACAAATACCTTCTACTCCAACAGAACTCCCACTCAAACTCCCCTGTTTACAGCTCTGTTTGCTAGCTCCTGTGCCGCTGCCTGACTGGCTGCAACCTTTATAGGACACCTAGTCAGGGAAGCCCTGCCCCCTAATCAGGGCTCAGCTTCTGTCCCAGCACAAAGCCCCTGCACATACAGATACCACCAATACAAAACCAAACACACACAAGTACCTTCTCCTCCAACAGAACTCCCACTCAAACTCCCCTGTTTACAGCTCTGTTTGCTAGCTCCTGTGCCGCTGCCTGACTGGCTGCTACCTTTATAGGACCTCTACCCAGGGAAGCCCCGCCCCCTAATCACGGCTCAGCTTCTCTCCCAGCACAAAGCCCCTCCAAGCCTCTACACATACAGATACCACCAATACAAAACCAAACACACACAAGTACCTTCTCCTCCAACAGAACTCCCACTCAAACTCCCCTGTTTACAGCTCTGTTTGATAGCTCCTGTGCCACTGCCTGACTGGCTGCAAGCTTTATAGGACCCCTAGTCAGGGAAGCCCCGACCACTAATCAGGGCTCAGCTTCTCTCCCAGCACAAAACCCATCCAAGCCTCCACACATACAGATACCACCAATACAAAACCAAACACACAAAAAAATACCTTTTCCTCCAACAGAACTCCCACTCAAACTCCCCTGTTTACAGCTCTGTTTGCTAACTCCTGTGCCGCTGCAGCTGTCTGTGCCGCTACTTGATTGGCTGCTACCTTTATAGGACCCCAAGTCAGTGAGGCCCCACCCCCTAATCAGGGCTCAGCTTCTCTCCCAGCACAAAGCCCCTACACATACAGATACTAACAATACAAAACCAAACACACACAAATACCTTCTCCTCCAACAGAACTCCCACTCAAACTCCCCTGTTTACAGCTCTGTTTGCTAGCTCCTGTGCCGCTGCCTGACTGGCTGCTACCTTTATAGGACCCCTAGTCAGGGAAGCCCCGCCCCCTAAGGAGGGCTCAGCTTCTCTCCCAGCACAAAGCCCCTGCACATACAGATACTACCAATACAAAACCAAACACCCACAAATACCTTCTCCTCCAACAGAACTCCCACTGAAACTCACCTGTTTACAGCTGTTTGCTAGCTCCTGTGCCGCTGCCTGACTGACTGCTACCTTTATAGGACCCCTAGTCAGGGAAGCCCCGCCCCCTAATCAGGGCTCAGCTTCTCTCCCAGCACAAAGCCCCTACACATACAGATACTAACAATACAAAACCAAACACACACAAATACCTTCTCCTCCAACAGAACTCCCACTCAAACTCCCCTGTTTACAGCTCTGTTTGCTAGCTCCTGTGCCGCTGCCTGACTGGCTGCAAGCTTTATAGAACCCCTAGTCAGGGAAGCACCGCCCACTAATCAGGGCTCAGCTTCTCTCCCAGCACAAAACCCCTCCAAGCCTCCACACATACAGATACCACCAATGCAAAACCAAACACACAAACAAATACCTTTTCCTCCAACAGAACTCCCACTCAAACTCCCCTGTTTACAGCTCTGTTTGCTAGCTCCTGTGCCGATGCAGCTGTCTGTGCCGCTGCGTGACTGGCTGATACCTTTTTAGGACCCCTAGTCAGTGAAGCCCCGCCCCCTAATCAGGGTTCAGCTTCTTTCCCAGCACAAAGCCCCTCCAAGCCTCTACACATACAGATACCACCAATACAAAACCAAACACACACACAAATACCTTTTCCTCCAACAGAACTCCCATTCAAACTCCCCTGTTTACAGCTCTGTTTGCTAGCTCCTGTGCCGCTGCCTGACTGGCTGCTACCTTTATAGGACCCCAAGTCAGGGAAGCCCCGCCCCCTAATCAGGGCTCAGCTTCTCTCCCAGCACAAAGCCTCTACACATACAGATACTACCAATACAAATCCAAACACACACAAATACCTTCTCCTCCAACAGAACTCCCACTCCAACTTTCCTCTTTACAGCTCTGTTTGCTAGCTCCTGTGCCGCTGCAGCTGTCTGTGCAGCTGCCTGACTGGCTGCTACCTTTATAGGACCCCTAGTCAGTCAAGCCCCGCCCCCTAATCAGGGCTCAGTTTCTCTCCCAGCACAAAGCCCCTACACATACAGATACTACCGATACAAAACCAAACACACACACAAATACCTTCTCCTCCAACAGAACTCCCACTCAAACTCCCCTGTTTACAGCTCTGTTTGCTAGCTCCTGTGCCGCTGCCTGACTGGCTGCTACCTTTATAGGACACCTAGTCAGGGAAGCCCCGCCCCTAATCAGGGCTCAGCTTCTCTCCCAACACAAAGCCCCTACACATACAGATACCACCTATACAAAACCAAACACACACACAAATACCTTCTTCTCCAACAGAACTCCCACTCAAACTCCCCTGTTTACAGCTCTGTTTGTTAGCTCCTGTGCCGCTGCAGCTGTCTGTGCCGCTGCCTGACTGGCTGCTACCTTTATAGGACCCCTAGTCAGTAAAGGCCGCCCCCTAATCAGGGCTCAGCTTCTGTCCCAGCACAAAGCCCCTACACACACAGATACTACCAATACAAAACCAAACACACACAAATACCTTCTACTCCAACAGAACTCCCACTCAAAATCCCCTGTTTACAGCTCTGTTTGATAGCTCCTGTGCCACTGCCTGACTGGCTGC
This sequence comes from Lepidochelys olivacea, assembly GCF_965140295.1. Lineage (NCBI taxonomy): Eukaryota > Metazoa > Chordata > Testudines > Cheloniidae > Lepidochelys > Lepidochelys olivacea. The sequence goes on from NC_140428.1 coordinate 5,302,207, forward strand.
AACCTTTATAGGACCCCTAGCCAGGGAAGCCCCGCCCCCTAATCAGGGCTCAGCTTCTCTCCCAGCACAAAGCCCCTACACATACAGATACTACCAATTCAAAACCAAACACACACAAATACCTTCTCCTCCAACAGAACTCCCACTCAAACTCCCCTGTTTACATCTCTGTGCTAGCTCCTGTGCCGCTGCCTGACTGGCTGCTACCTTTATAGGACCCCTAGTCAGGGAAGCCCCGCCCCCTAATCAGGGCTCAGCTTCTCTCGCAGCACAAAGCCCCTCCAAGCCCCTACACACACAGATACTACCAATACAAAACCAAACACACACAAATACCTTCTACTCCAACAGTAGTCCCACTCAAACTCCCCTGTTTACATCTCTGTTTGATAGCTCCTGTGCCGCTGCCTGACTGGCTGCAACCTTTATAGGACCCCTAGTCAGGGAAGCCCCGCCCCCTAATCAGGGCTCAGCTTCTCTCCCAGCACAAAGCCCCTACACATACAGATACCACCAATACAAAACCAAACACACACAAATACCTTCTCCTCCAACAGAACTCCCACTCAAACTCCCCTGTTTACAGCTCTGTTTGCTAGCTCCTGTGCTGCTGCAGCTGTCTGTGCCACTACCTGACTGGCTGCTACCTTTATAGGACCCGTAGTCAGTGAAGCCCCACCCCCTAATCAGGGCTCAGCTTCTGTCTCAACACAAAGCCCCTACACACACAGATACTACCAATACAAAACCAAACACACACAAATACCTTCTCCTCCAACAGAACTCCCACTCAAAATCCCCTGTTTACAGCTCTGTTTGCTAGCTCCTGTGCCGCTGCAGCTGTCTGTGCAGCTGCCTGACTGGCTGCTACCTTTTTAGGACCCCTAGTCAGTCAAGCCCCGCCCCCTAATCAGGGCTCAGCTTCTGTCCCAGCACAAAGCCCCTACACACACAGATACTACCAATACAAAACCAAACACACAAATACCTTCTACTCCAACAGTACTCCCACTCAAACTCCCCTGTTTACAGCTCTGTTTGCTAGCTCCTGTGCCGCTGCCTAACTGGCTGCTACCTTTATAGGACTCCTAGTCAGGGAAGCAGCGCCCCTAATCATGGCTCAGCTTCTGTCCCAGCACAAAGCCCCTACACACACAGATACTACCAATACAAAACCAAACACACACAAATACCTTCTACTCCAACAGTACTCCCACTCAAACTTCCCTGTTTACAGCTCTGTTTGATAGCTCCTGTGCCGCTGCCTGACTGGCTGCAACCTTTATAGGACCCCTAGTCAGGGAAGCCCCGCCCCCTAATCAGGGCTCAGTTCTCTCCCAGCACAAAGCCCCTACACATACAGATACCACCAATACAAAACCAAACACACACAAATACCTTCTCCTCCAACAGAACTCCCACTCAAACTCCCCTGTTTACAGCTCTGTTTGATAGCTCCTGTGCCGCTGCCTGACTGGCTGCAACCTTATTGGACCCCTTGTCAGGGAAGCCCCGCCCCCTAATCACGGCTCAGCTTCTCTCCCAGCACAAAGCCCCTTCACATACAGATACTACCAATACAAAACCAAACACACACGAATACCTTCTCCTCCAACAGAACTCCCACTCGAACTCCCCTGTTTACAGCTCTGTTTGCAGCTCCTGTGCCGCTGCCTGACTGGCTGCTACCTTTATAGGACCCCTAGTCAGGGAAGCCCCGCCCCTAATCAGGGCTCAGCTTCTCTCCCAGCACAAATCCCCTACACATACAGATACTACCAATGCAAAACCAAACACACACAAATACCTTCTCCTCCAACAGAACTCCCACTCAAAATCCCCTGTTTACAGCTCTGTTTGCTAGCTCCTGTGCCGCTGCAGCTGTCTGTGCCACTGCCTGATTGGCTGCTACCTTTATAGGACCCCTAGTCAGTGAAGCCCCGCCCCCTAATCAGGGCTCAGCTTCTCTCCCAGCACAAAGACCCTCCAAGCCTCTACCATACAGATACCACCAATACAAAACCAAACACACACAAATACCTTCTCCTCCAACAGAACTCCCACTCAAACTCCCCTGTTTACAGCTCTGTTTGCTAGCTCCTGTGCCGCTGCAGCTGTCTGTGCCGCTTCCTGACTGGCTGATACCTTTCTAGGACCCCTAGTAAGTGAAGCCCCGCCCCCTAATCAGGGCTCAGCTTCTCTCCCAGCACAAAGCCCCTTCACATACAGATACTACCAATACAAAACCAAACACACACGAATACCTTCTCCTCCAACAGAACTCCCACTCGAACTCCCCTGTTTACAGCTCTGTTTGTAGCTCCTGTGCCGCTGCCTGACTGGCTGCTACCTTTATAGGACCCCTAGTCAGGGAAGCCCCGCCCCCTAATCAGGGCTCAGCTTCTTTCCCAGCACAAAGCCCCTCCAAGCCTCTACACATACAGATACTACCAATACAAAACCAAACACACACACAAATACCTTCTCCTCCAACAGAACTCCCACTCAAACCCGCCTGTTTACAGCTCTGTTTGCTAGCTCCTGTGCCGCTGCAGCTGTCTGTGCCGCTGCCTGACTGGCTGCGACCTTTATAGGACCCCTAGTCAGTCAAGCCCCGCCCCCTAATCAGGGCTCAGATTCTCTCCCAGCACAAAGCCCCTACACATACAGATACTAACAATACAAAACCAAACACACACGAATACCTTCTCCTCCAACAGAACTCCCACTCAAACTCCACTGTTTACATCTCTGTGTGCTAGCTCCTGTGCCGCTGCCTGACTAGCTGCTACCTTTATAGGACTCCTAGTCAGTGAAGCCCGGCCCCCTAATCAGGGCTCAGCTTCTGTCCCAGCACAAAGCCCCTACACACACAGATACTACCAATACAAAAACACACACAAATACCTTCTCCTCCAACAGAACTCCCACTCAAACTCCCCTGTTTACAGCTCTGTTTACTAGCTCCTGTGCCGCTGCAGCTGTCTGTGCCGCTGTCTGACTGGCTGATACCTTTTTAGGACCCCTAGTCAGTGAAGTCCCGCCCCCTAATCAGGGCTCAGCTTCTCTCCCAGCACAAAGCCCCTACACATGCAGATACTACCAATACAAAACCAAACACACACAAATACCTTCTACTCCAACAGAACTCCCACTCAAACTCCCCTGTTTACAGCTCTGTTTGATAGCTCCTGTGCCGCTGCCTGACTGGCTGCAACCTTTATAGGACCCCTAGTCAGGGAAGCCCCGCCCCCTAATCAGGGCTCAGTTCTCTCCCAGCACAAAGCCCCTACACATACAGATACCACCAATACAAAACCAAACACACACAAATACCTTCTCCTCCAACAGAACTCCCACTCCAACTCCCCTGTTTACAGCTCTGTTTGCTAGCTCCTGTGCCGCTGCAGCTGTCTGTGCCGCTGCCTGACTGGCTGCTACCTTTATAGGACCCCTAGTCAGGGAAGCCCCGCCCCCTAATCAGGGCTCAGCTTCTTTCCCAGCACAAAGCCCCTCCAAGCCTCTACACATACAGATACTACCAATACAAAACCAAACACACACACAAATACCTTCTCCTCCAACAGAACTCCCACTCAAACCCGCCTGTTTACAGCTCTGTTTGCTAGCTCCTGTGCCGCTGCAGCTGTCTGTGCCGCTGCCTGACTGGCTGCGACCTTTATAGGACCCCTAGTCAGTCAAGCCCCGCCCCCTAATCAGGGCTCAGATTCTCTCCCAGCACAAAGCCCCTACACATACAGATACTAACAATACAAAACCAAACACACACGAATACCTTCTCCTCCAACAGAACTCCCACTCAAACTCCACTGTTTACATCTCTGTGTGCTAGCTCCTGTGCCGCTGCCTGACTAGCTGCTACCTTTATAGGACTCCTAGTCAGTGAAGCCCGGCCCCCTAATCAGGGCTCAGCTTCTGTCCCAGCACAAAGCCCCTACACACACAGATACTACCAATACAAAAACAAACACAAATACCTTCTCCTCCAACAGAACTCCCACTCAAACTCCCCTGTTTACAGCTCTGTTTGCTAGCTCCTGTGCTGCTGCAGCTGTCTGTGCCGCTACCTGACTGGCTGCTACCTTTATAGGACCCCTAGTCAGTGAAGCCCCGCCCCCCAATCAGGGCTCAGCTTCTGTCTCAGCACAAAGCCCCTACACACACAGATACTACCAATACAAAACCAAACACACACAAATACCTTCTACTCCGACAGTACTCCCACTCAAACTCCCCTGTTTACAGCTCTGTTTGATAGCTCCTGTGCCGCTGCCTGACTGGCTGCAATATTTATAGGACCCCTAGTCAGGGAAGCCCCGCCCCCTAATCAGGGCTCAGCTTCTCTCCCAGCACAAAGCCCCTACACATACAGATACCACCAATACAAAACCAAACACACACAAATACCTTCTCCTCCAACAGAACTCCCACTCAAAATCCCCTGTTTACAGCTCTGTTTGCTAGCTCCTGTGCCGATGCAGCTGTCTGTGCCGCTGTCTGACTGGCTGATACCTTTTTAGGACCCCTAGTCAGTGAAGCCCCGCCCCCTAATCAGGGCTCAGCTTCTCTCCCAGCACAAAGCCCATACACATGCAGATACTACCAATACAAAACCAAACACACACAAATACCTTCTACTCCAACAGAACTCCCACTCAAACTCCCCTGTTTACAGCTCTGTTTGATAGCTCCTGTGCCGCTGCCTGACTGGCTGCAACCTTATTGGACCCCTTGTCAGGGAAGCCCCGCCCACTAATCAGGGCTCAGCTTCTCTCCCAGCACAAAGCCCCTACACATACAGATACTACCAATACAAAACCAAACACACACAAATACCTTCTCCTCCAACAGAACTCCCACTCAAAATCCCCTGTTTACAGCTCTGTTTGCTAGCTCCTGTGCTGCTGCAGCTGTCTGTGCCGCTACCTGACTGGCTGCTACCTTTATAGGACCCCTAGTCAGTGAAGCCCCGCCCCCCAATCAGGCTCAGCTTCTGTCCCAGCACAAAGCCCCTACACACACAGATACTACGAATACAAAACCAAACACACACACAAATACCTTCTCCTCCAACAGTACTCCCACTCAAACTCCCCTGTTTACAGGTCTGTTTGCTAGCTCCTGTGCCGCTGCCTAACTGGCTGCTACCTTTATAGGACTCCTAGTCAGGGAAGCAGCGCCCCTAATCATGGCTCAGCTTCTGTCCCAGCACAAAGCCCCTACACACACAGATACTACCAATACAAAACCAAACACACACAAATACCTTCTACTCCAACAGTACTCCCACTCAAACTCCCCTGTTTACAGCTCTGTTTGATAGCTCCTGTGCCGCTGCCTGACTGGCTGCAACCTTTATAGGACCCCTAGTCAGGGAAGCCCCGCCCCCTAATCAGGGCTCAGTTCTCTCCCAGCACAAAGCCCCTACACATACAGATACCACCAATACAAAACCAAACACACACAAATACCTTCTCCTCCAACAGAACTCCCACTCAAACTCCCCTGTTTACAGCTCTGTTTGATAGCTCCTGTGCCGCTGCCTGACTGGCTGCAACCTTATTGGACCCCTTGTCAGGGAAGCCCCGCCCACTAATCAGGGCTCAGCTTCTCTCCCAGCACAAAGACCCTCCAAGCCTCTACCATACAGATACCACCAATACAAAACCAAACACACACAAATACCTTCTCCTCCAACAGAACTCCCACTCAAACTCCCCTGTTTACAGCTATGTTTGCTAGCTCCTGTGCCGCTGCAGCTGTCTGTGCCGCTGCCTGACTGGCGGATACCTTTCTAGGACCCCTAGTAAGTGAAGCCCCGCCCCCTAATCACGGCTCAGCTTCTCTCCCAGCACAAAGCCCCTACACATACAGATACTACCAATACAAAACCAAACACACACGAATACCTTCTCCTCCAACAGAACTCCCACTCGAACTCCCCTGTTTACAGCTCTGTTTGCAGCTCCTGTGCCGCTGCCTGACTGGCTGCTACCTTTATAGGACCCCTAGTCAGGGAAGCCCCGCCCCTAATCAGGGCTCAGCTTCTCTCCCAGCACAAATCCCCTACACATACGGATACTAACAATACAAAAACACACACAAATACCTTCTCCTCCAACAGAACTCCCACTCCAACTCCCCTGTTTACAGCTCTGTTTGCTAGCTCCTGTGCCGCTGCAGCTGTCTGTGCCGCTGCCTGACTGGCTGCTACCTTTATAGGACCCCTAGTCAGTGAAGCCCCGCCCCCTAATCAGGGCTCAGCTTCTCTCCCAGCACAAAGACCCTCCAAGCCTCTACCATACAGATACCACCAATACAAAACCAAACACACACAAATACCTTCTCCTCCAACAGAACTCCCACTCAAACTCCCCTGTTTACAGCTCTGTTTGCTAGCTCCTGTGCCGCTGCAGCTGTCTGTGCCGCTTCCTGACTGGCTGATACCTTTCTAGGACCCCTAGTAAGTGAAGCCCCGCCCCCTAATCACGGCTCAGCTTCTCTCCCAGCACAAAGTCCCTTCACATACAGATACTACCAATACAAAACCAAACACACACGAATACCTTCTCCTCCAATAGAACTCCCACTCGAACTCCCCTGTTTACAGCTCTGTTTGTAGCTCCTGTGCCGCTGCCTGACTGGCTGCTACCTTTATAGGACCCCTAGTCAGGGAAGCCCCGCCCCCTAATCAGGGCTCAGCTTCTTTCCCAGCACAAAGCCCCTCCAAGCCTCTACACATACAGATACTACCAATACAAAACCAAACACACACACAAATACCTTCTCCTCCAACAGAACTCCCACTCAAACCCGCCTGTTTACAGCTCTGTTTGCTAGCTCCTGTGCCGCTGCAGCTGTCTGTGCCGCTGCCTGACTGGCTGCGACCTTTATAGGACCCCTAGTCAGTCAAGCCCCGCCCCCTAATCAGGGCTCAGATTCTCTCCCAGCACAAAGCCCCTACACATACAGATACTAACAATACAAAACCAAACACACACGAATACCTTCTCCTCCAACAGAACTCCCACTCAAACTCCACTGTTTACATCTCTGTGTGCTAGCTCCTGTGCCGCTGCCTGACTAGCTGCTACCTTTATAGGACTCCTAGTCAGTGAAGCCCGGCCCCCTAATCAGGGCTCAGCTTCTGTCCCAGCACAAAGCCCCTACACACACAGATACTACCAATACAAAAACACACACAAATACCTTCTCCTCCAACAGAACTCCCACTCAAACTCCCCTGTTTACAGCTCTGTTTGCTAGCTCCTGTGCTGCTGCAGCTGTCTGTGCCGCTACCTGACTGGCTGCTACCTTTATAGGACCCCTAGTCAGTGAAGCCCCGCCCCCCAATCAGGGCTCAGCTTCTGTCTCAGCACAAAGCCCCTACACACAGATACTACCAATACAAAACCAAACACACACAAATACCTTCTACTCCGACAGTACTCCCACTCAAACTCCCCTGTTTACAGCTCTGTTTCATAGCTCCTGTGCCGCTGCCTGACTGGCTGCAATATTTATAGGACCCCTAGTCAGGGAAGCCCCGCCCCCTAATCAGGGCTCAGCTTCTCTCCCAGCACAAAGCCCCTACACATACAGATACCACCAATACAAAACCAAACACACACAAATACCTTCTCCTCCAACAGAACTCCCACTCAAAATCCCCTGTTTACAGCTCTGTTTGCTAGCTCCTGTGCCGATACAGCTGTCTGTGCCGCTGTCTGACTGGCTGATACCTTTTTAGGACCCCTAGTCAGTGAAGCCCCGCCCCCTAATCAGGGCTCAGCTTCTCTCCCAGCACAAAGCCCCTACACATGCAGATACTACCAATACAAAACCAAACACACACAAATACCTTCTACTCCAACAGAACTCCCACTCAAACTCCCCTGTTTACAGCTCTGTTTGATAGCTCCTGTGCCGCTGCCTGACTGGCTGCTACCTTTATAGGACCCCTAGTCAGGGAAGACCCGCCTCCTAATCAGGGCTCAGCTTCTGTCCCAGCACAAAGCCCCTACACACACAGATACTACCAATACAAAACCAAACACACACACAAATACCTTCTCCTCCAACAGTACTCCCACTCAAACTCCCCTGTTTACAGCTCTGTTTGCTAGCTCCTGTGCCGCTGCCTAACTGGCTGCTACCTTTATAGGACTCCTAGTCAGGGAAGCCCCGCCCCTAATCAGGGCTCAGCTTCTGTCCCAGCACAAAGCCCCTACACACACAGATACTACCAATACAAAACCAAACACACACACAAATACCTTCTACTCCAACAGAACTCCCACTCAAACTCCCCTGTTTACAGCTCTGTTTGATAGCTCCTGTGCCGCTGCCTGACTGGCTGCAACCTTTATAGGACCCCTAGTCAGGGAAGCCCCGCCCCCTAATCAGGGCTCAGTTCTGTCCCAGCACAAAGACCCTCCAAGCCTCTACCATACAGATACCACCAATACAAAACCAAACACACACAAATACCTTCTCCTCCAACAGAACTCCCACTCAAACTCCCCTGTTTACAGCTCTGTTTGCTAGCTCCTGTGCCGCTGCAGCTGTCTGTGCCGCTTCCTGACTGGCTGATACCTTTCTAGGACCCCTAGTAAGTGAAGCCCCGCCCCCTAATCACGGCTCAGCTTCTCTCCCAGCACAAAGCCCCTTCACATACAGATACTACCAATACAAAACCAAACACACACGAATACCTTCTCCTCCAACAGAACTCCCACTCAAACTCCCCTGTTTACAGCTCTGTTTGCTTGCTCCTGTGCTGCTGCAGCTGTCTGTGCCGCTACCTGACTGGCTGCTACCTTTATAGGACCCCTCGTCAGTGAAGCCCCGCCCCCCAATCAGGGCTCAGCTTCTGTCTCAGCACAAAGCCCCTACACATACAGATACTACCAATACAAAACCAAACACACACACAAATACCTTCTCCTCCAACAGTACTCCCACTCAAACTCCCCTGTTTACAGCTCTGTTTGCTAGCTCCTGTGCCGCTGCCTGACTGGCTGCTACCTTTATAGGACCCCTAGTCAGGGAAGCCCCGCCCCTAATCAGGGCTCAGCTTCTCTCCCAGCACAAAGCCCCTACACATACAGATACTAACAATACAAAACCAAACACACACAAATACCTTCTCCTCCAACAGAACTCCCACTCCAACTCCCCTGTTTACAGCTCTGTTTGCTAGCTCCTGTGCCGCTGCAGCTGTCTGTGCCGCTGCCTGACTGGCTGATACCTTTCTAGGACCCCTAGTAAGTGAAGCCCCGCCCCCTAATCACGGCTCAGCTTCTCTCCCAGCACAAAGCCCCTACACATACAGATACTACCAATACAAAAACACACACAAATACCTTCTCCTCCAACAGAACTCCCACTCAAACTCCCCTGTTTACAGCTCTGTTTGCTAGCTCCTGTGCCGCTGCCTGACTGGCTGCTACCTTTATAGGACCCCTAGTCAGGGAAGCCTCGCCCCCTAATCAGGGCTCAGCTTCTCTCCCAGCACAAAGCCCCTGCACATACAGATACTAACAATACAAAACCAAACACACACAAATACCTTCTCCTCCAAAAGAACTCCCACTCAAACTCCCCTGTTTACAGCTCTGTTTGCTTGCTCCTGTGCTGCTGCAGCTGTCTGTGCTGCTACCTGACTGGCTGCTACCTTTATAGGACCCCTAGTCAGTGAAGCCCCGCCCCCCAATCAGGGCTCAGCTTCTGTCTCAGCACAAAGCCCCTACACACACAGATACTACCAATACAAAACCAAACACACACAAATACCTTCTACTCGGACAGTACTCCCACTCAAACTCCCCTGTTTACAGCTCTGTTTGATAGCTCCTGTGCCGCTGCCTGACTGGCTGCAACCTTTATAGGACCCCTAGTCAGGGAAGCCCCGCCCCCTAATCAGGGCTCAGCTTCTCTCCCAGCACAAAGCCCCTACACATACAGATACCACCAATACAAAACCAAACACACACAAATACCTTCTCCTCCAACAGAACTCCCACTCAAAATCCCCTGTTTACAGCTCTGTTTGCTAGCTCCTGTGCCGATGCAGCTGTCTGTGCCGCTGTCTGACTGGCTGATACCTTTTTAGGACCCCTAGTCAGTGAAGCCCCGCCCCCTAATCAGGGCTCAGCTTCTCTCCCAGCACAAAGCCCCTACACATGCAAATACTACCAATACAAAACCAAACACACACAAATACCTTCTACTCCAACAGAACTCCCACTCAAACTCCCCTGTTTACAGCTCTGTTTGATAGCTCCTGTGCCGCTGCCTGACTGGCTGCAACCTTATTGGACCCCTTGTCAGGGAAGCCCCGCCCACTAATCAGGGCTCAGCTTCTTTCCCAGCACAAAGCCCCTCCAAGCCTCTACACATACAGATACCACCAACACAAAACCAAACACACACACAAATACCTTTTCCTCCAACAGAACTCCCACTCAAACTCCCCTGTTTACAGCTCTGTTTGCTAGCTCCTGTGCCGCTGCCTGACTGGCTGCTACCCTTATAGGACCCCAAGTCAGGGAAGCCCCGCCCCCTAATCAGGGCTCAGCTTCTCTCCCAGCACAAAGCCTCTACACATACAGATACTACCAATACAAATCCAAACACACACAAATACCTTCTCCTCCAACAGAACTCCCACTCAAACTCCACTGTTTACAGCTCTGTTTGCTAGCTCCTGTGCCGCTGCAGCTGTCTGTGCCGCTGCCTGACTGGCTGCTACCTTTATAGGACCCCTAGTCAGGGAAGACCCGCCCCCTAATCAGGGCTCAGCTTCTGTCCCAGCATAAAGCCCCTACACACACAGATACTACCAATACAAAACCAAACACACACACAAATACCTTCTACTCCAACAGAACTCCCACTCAAACTCCCCTGTTTACAGCTCTGTTTGCTAGCTCCTGTGCCGCTGCCTGACTGGCTGCTACCTTTATAGGACCCCTAGTCAGGGAAGCCCCGCCCCTAATCAGGGCTCAGCTTCTCTCCCAGCACAAAGCCCCTACACATACAGATACTAACAATACAAAACCAAACACACACAAATACCTTCTCCTCCAACAGAACTCCCACTCCAACTCCCCTGTTTACAGCTCTGTTTGCTAGCTCCTGTGCCGCTGCAGCTGTCTGTGCCGCTGCCTGACTGGCTGATACCTTTCTAGGACCCCTAGTAAGTGAAGCCCCGCCCCCTAATCACGGCTCAGCTTCTCTCCCATCACAAAGCCCCTTCACATACAGATACTACCAATACAAAACCAAACACACACGAATACCTTCTCCCCCAACAGAACTCCCACTCGAACTCCCCTGTTTACAGCTCTGTTTGTAGCTCCTGTGCCGCTGCCTGACTGGCTGCTACCTTTATAGGACCCCTAGTCAGGGAAGCCCCGCCCCCTAATCAGGGCTCAGCTTCTTTCCCAGCACAAAGCCCCTCCAAGCCTCTACACATACAGATACTACCAATACAAAACCAAACACACACACAAATACCTTTTCCTCCAACAGAACTCCCACTCAAACTCCCCTGTTCACAGCTCTGTTTGCTAGCTCCTGTGCCGCTGCCTGACTGGCTGCTACCTTTATAGGACCCCAAGTCAGGGAATCCCCGCCCCCTAATCAGGGCTAAGCTTCTCTCCCAGCACAAAGCCTCTACACATACAGATACTACCAATACAAATCCAAACACACACAAATACCTTCTCCTTCAACAGAACTCCCACTCAAGCTCCCCTGTTTACAGCTCTGTTTGCTAGCTCCTGTGCCGCTGCCTGACTGGCTGCTACCTTTATAGGACCCCTAGTCAGGGAAGCCCCGCCCCTAATCAGGGCTCAGCTTCTCTCCCAGCACAAAGCCCCTACACATACAGATACTAACAATACAAAACCAAACACACACAAATACCTTCTCCTTCAACAGAACTCCCACTCCAACTCCCCTGTTTACAGCTCTGTTTGCTAGCTCCTGTGCCGCTGCAGCTGTCTGTGCCGCTGCCTGACTGGCTGCTACCTTTCTAGAACCCCTAGTCAGTGAAGCCCCGCCCCCTAATCAGGGCTCAGCTTCTCTCCCAGCACAAAGACCCTCCAAGCCTCTACCATACAGATACCACCAATACAAAACCAAACACACACAAATACCTTCTCCTCCAACAGAACTCCCACTCAAACTCCCCTGTTTACAGCTCTGTTTGTAGCTCCTGTGCCGCTGCCTGACTGGCTGCTACCTTTATAGGACCCCTAGTCAGGGAAGCCCCGCCCCCTAATCAGGGCTCAGCTTCTTTCCCAGCACAAAGCCCCTCCAAGCCTCTACACATACAGATACTACCAATACAAAACAAAACACACACACAAATACCTTCTCCTCCAACAGAACTCCCACTCAAACCCGCCTGTTTACAGCTCTGTTTGCTAGCTCCTGTGCCGCTGCAGCTGTCTGTGCCGCTGCCTGACTGGCTGCGACCTTTATAGGACCCCTAGTCAGTCAAGACCCGCCCCCTAATCAGGGCTCAGCTTCTCTCCCAGCACAAAGCCCCTACACATACAGATACTAACAATACAAAACCAAACACACACAAATACCTTCTCCTCCAACAGAGCTCCCACTCAAACTCCCCTGTTTACAGCTCTGTTTGCTAGCTCCTGTGCCGCTGCCTGACTGGCTGCTACCTTCATAGGACCCCTACTCAGGGAAGCCCCGCCCCTAATCAGGGCTCAGCTTCTCTCCCAGCACAAAGCCCCTACACATACAGATACTAACAATACAAAACCAAACACACACAAATACCTTCTCCTCCAACAGAACTCCCACTCCAACTCCCCTGTTTACAGCTCTGTTTGCTAGCTCCTGTGCCGCTGCCTGACTGGCTGCTACCTTTATAGGACCCCTAGTCAGGGAAGCCTCGCCCCCTAATCAGGGCTCAGCTTCTCTCCCAGCACAAAGCCCCTACACATACAGATACTAACAATACAAAACCAAACACACACAAATACCTTCTCCTCCAAAAGAACTCCCACTCAAACTCCCCTGTTTACAGCTCTGTTTGCTTGCTCCTGTGCTGCTGCAGCTGTCTGTGCTGCTACCTGACTGGCTGCTACCTTTATAGGACCCCTAGTCAGTGAAGCCCCGCCCCCCAATCAGGGCTCAGCTTCTGTCTCAGCACAAAGCCCCTACACACACAGATACTACCAATACAAAACCAAACACACACAAATACCTTCTACTCGGACAGTACTCCCACTCAAACTCCCCTGTTTACAGCTCTGTTTGATAGCTCCTGTGCCGCTGCCTGACTGGCTGCAACCTTTATAGGACCCCTAGTCAGGGAAGCCCCGCCCCCTAATCAGGGCTCAGCTTCTCTCCCAGCACAAAGCCCCTACACATACAGATACCACCAATACAAAACCAAACACACACAAATACCTTCTCCTCCAACAGAACTCCCACTCAAACTCCCCTGTTTACAGCTCTGTTTGATAGCTCCTGTGCCGCTGCAGCTGTCTGTGCCGCTGCCTGACTGGCTGCTACCTTTTTAGGACCCCTAGTCAGTGAAGCCCCGCCCCCTAATCAGGGCTCAGCTTCTCTCCCAGCACAAAGCCCCTACACACACAGATAGTACCAATACAAAACCAAACACACACAAATACCTTCTACTCCAACAGTACTCCCACTCAAACTCCCCTGTTTACAGCTCTGTTTGCTAGCTCCTGTGCCGCTGCCTGACTGGCTGATACCTTTCTAGGACCCCTAGTAAGTGAAGCCCCGCCCCCTAATCACGGCTCAGCTTCTCTCCCAGCACAAAGCCCCTTCACATACAGATACTACCAATACAAAACCAAACACACACGAATACCTTCTCCTCCAACAGAACTCCCACTCGAACTCCCCTGTTTACAGCTCTGTTTGTAGCTCCTGTGCCGCTGCCTGACTGGCTGCTACCTTTATAGGACCCCTAGTCAGGGAAGCCCCGCCCCCTAATCAGGGCTCAGCTTCTTTCCCAGCACAAAGCCCCTCCAAGCCTCTACACATACAGATACTACCAATACAAAACCAAACACACACACAAATACCTTCTCCTCCAACAGAACTCCCACTCAAACTCCCCTGTTTACAGCTCTGTTTGCTAGCTCCTGTGCCGCTGCCTGACTGGCTGCTACCTTTATAGGACCCCAAGTCAGGGAAGCCCCGCGCCTAATCAGGGCTCAGCTTCTCTCCCAGCACAAAGCCTCTACACATACAGATACTACCAATACAAATCCAAACACACACACAAATACCTTCTCCTCCAACAGTACTCCCACTCAAGCTCCCCTGTTAACAGCTCTGTTTGCTAGCTCCTGTGCCGCTGCCTGACTGGCTGCTACCTTTATAGGACCCCTAGTCAGGGAAGCCCCGCGCCTAATCAGGGCTCAGCTTCTCTCCCAGCACAAAGCCTCTACACATACAGATACTACCAATACAAAACCAAACACACACACAAATACCTTCTCCTCCAACAGAACTCCCACTCAAACTCCACTGTTTACAGCTCTGTTTGCTAGCTCCTGTGCCGCTGCAGCTGTCTGTGCCGCTGCCTGACTGGCTGCTACCTTTATAGGACCCCTAGTCAGGGAAGACCCGCCCCCTAATCAGGGCTCAGCTTCTGTCCCAGCACAAAGCCCCTACACACACAGATACTACCAATACAAAACCAAACACACACACAAATACCTTCTCCTCCAACAGTACTCCCACTCAAGCTCCCCTGTTAACAGCTCTGTTTGCTAGCTCCTGTGCCGCTGCCTGACTGGCTGCTACCTTTATAGGACCCCTAGTCAGGGAAGCCCCGCCCCTAATCAGGGCTCAGCTTCTCTCCCAGCACAAGCCCCTACACATACAGATACTAACAATACAAAACCAAACACACACAAATAACTTCTCCTTCAACAGAACTCCCACTCCAACTCCCCTGTTTACAGCTCTGTTTGCTAGCTCCTGTGCCGCTGCAGCTGTCTGTGCCGCTGCCTGACTGGCTGCTACCTTTATAGGATCCCTAGTCAGGGAAGCCCCGCCCACTAATCAGGGCTCAGCTTCTCTCCCAGCACAAAGCCCCTCCAAGCCTCTACACATGCAGATACTACCAATACAAAACAAAACACACACAAATACCTTCTACTCCAACAGAACTCCCACTCAAACTCCCCTGTTTACAGCTCTGTTTGCTAGCTCCTGTGCCGCTGCCTGACTGGCTGCTACCTTTATAGGACCCCTAGTCAGGGAAGCCCGCCCCCTAATCAGGGCTCATCTTCTCTCCCAGCACAAAGCCCCAAAACATACAGATACTACCAATACAAAACCAAACACACACAAATACCTTCTCCTCCAACAGAACTCCCACTCAAACCCGCCTGTTTACAGCTCTGTTTGCTAGCTCCTGTGCCGCTGCACCTGTCTGTGCCGCTGCCTGACTGGCTGATACCTTTCTAGGACCCCTAGTAAGTGAAGCCACGCCCCCTAATCAGGGCTCAGCTTCTCTCCCAGCACAAAGCCCCTACACATGCAGATACTACCAATACAAAACCAAACACACACAAATACCTTCTACTCCAACAGAACTCCCACTCAAACTCCCCTGTTTACAGCTCTGTTTGATAGCTCCTGTGCCGCTGCCTGACTGGCTGCAACCTTATTGGACCCCTTGTCAGGGAAGCCCCGCCCACTAATCAGGGCTCAGCTTCTTTCCCAGCACAAAGCCCCTCCAAGCCTCTACACATACAGATACCACCAACACAAAACCAAACACACACACAAATACCTTCTCCTCCAACAGAACTCCCACTCCAACTCCCCTGTTTACAGCTCTGTTTGCTAGCTCCTGTGCCGCTGCAGCTGTCTGTGCCGCTGCCTGACTGGCTGATACCTTTCTAGGACCCCTAGTAAGTGAAGCCCCGCCCCCTAATCACGGCTCAGCTTCTCTCCCATCACAAAGCCCCTTCACATACAGATACTACCAATACAAAACCAAACACACACGAATACCTTCTCCCCCAACAGAACTCCCACTCGAACTCCCCTGTTTACAGCTCTGTTTGTAGCTCCTGTGCCGCTGCCTGACTGGCTGCTACCTTTATAGGACCCCTAGTCAGGGAAGCCCCGCCCCCTAATCAGGGCTCAGCTTCTTTCCCAGCACAAAGCCCCTCCAAGCCTCTACACATACAGATACTACCAATACAAAACCAAACACACACACAAATACCTTTTCCTCCAACAGAACTCCCACTCAAACTCCCCTGTTTACAGCTCTGTTTGCTAGCTCCTGTGCCGCTGCCTGACTGGCTGCTACCTTTATAGGACCCCAAGTCAGGGAATCCCCGCCCCCTAATCAGGGCTAAGCTTCTCTCCCAGCACAAAGCCTCTACACATACAGATACTACCAATACAAATCCAAACACACACAAATACCTTCTCCTTCAACAGAACTCCCACTCAAGCTCCCCTGTTTACAGCTCTGTTTGCTAGCTCCTGTGCCGCTGCCTGACTGGCTGCTACCTTTATAGGACCCCTAGTCAGGGAAGCCCCGCCCCTAATCAGGGCTCAGCTTCTCTCCCAGCACAAAGCCCCTACACATACAGATACTAACAATACAAAACCAAACACACACAAATACCTTCTCCTTCAACAGAACTCCCACTCCAACTCCCCTGTTTACAGCTCTGTTTGCTAGCTCCTGTGCCGCTGCAGCTGTCTGTGCCGCTGCCTGACTGGCTGCTACCTTTCTAGAACCCCTAGTCAGTGAAGCCCCGCCCCCTAATCAGGGCTCAGCTTCTCTCCCAGCACAAAGACCCTCCAAGCCTCTACCATACAGATACCACCAATACAAAACCAAACACACACAAATACCTTCTCCTCCAACAGAACTCCCACTCAAACTCCCCTGTTTACAGCTCTGTTTGTAGCTCCTGTGCCGCTGCCTGACTGGCTGCTACCTTTATAGGACCCCTAGTCAGGGAAGCCCCGCCCCCTAATCAGGGCTCAGCTTCTTTCCCAGCACAAAGCCCCTCCAAGCCTCTACACATACAGATACTACCAATACAAAACAAAACACACACACAAATACCTTCTCCTCCAACAGAACTCCCACTCAAACCCGCCTGTTTACAGCTCTGTTTGCTAGCTCCTGTGCCGCTGCAGCTGTCTGTGCCGCTGCCTGACTGGCTGCGACCTTTATAGGACCCCTAGTCAGTCAAGCCCCGCCCCCTAATCAGGGCTCAGCTTCTCTCCCAGCACGAAGCCCCTACACATACAGATACTAACAATACAAAACCAAACACACACAAATACCTTCTCCTCCAACAGAACTCCCACTCAAACTCCCCTGTTTACAGCTCTGTTTGCTAGCTCCTGTGCCGCTGCAGCTGTCTGTGCCGCTGCCTGACTGGCTGCTACCTTTATAGGATCCCTAGTCAGGGAAGCCCCGCCCACTAATCAGGGCTCAGCTTCTCTCCCAGCACAAAGCCCCTCCAAGCCTCTACACATGCAGATACTACCAATACAAAACCAAACACACACAAATACCTTCTACTCCAACAGAACTCCCACTCCAACTCCCCTGTTTACAGCTCTGTTTGCTAGCTCCTGTGCCGCTGCCTGACTGGCTGCTACCTTTATAGGACCCCTAGTCAGGGAAGCCCCGCCCCCTAATCAGGGCTCATCTCCTCTCCCAGCACAAAGCCCCAAAACATACAGATACTACCAATACAAAACCAAACACACACAAATACCTTCTCCTCCAACAGAACTCCCACTCAAACCCGCCTGTTTACAGCTCTGTTTGCTAGCTCCTGTGCCGCTGCAGCTGTCTGTGCCGCTGCCTGACTGGCTGCTACCTTTATAGGACTCCTAGTCAGTGAAGCCCCGCCCCCTAATCAGGGCTCAGCTTCTGTCCCAGCACAAAGCCCCTACACACACAGATACTACCAATACAAAACCAAACACACACAAATACCTTCTACTCCAACAGTACTCCCACTCAAACTCCCCTGTTTACAGCTCTGTTTGATAGCTCCTGTGCCGCTGCAGCTGTCTGTGCCGCTGCCTGACTGGCTGATACCTTTATAGGACCCCTAGTCAGTGAAGCCCCGCCCCCTAATCACGGTTCAGCTTCTGTCGTAGCACAAAGCCCCTACACACACAGATACTACCAATACAAAACCAAACACAGACAAATACCTTCTACTCCAACAGAACTCCCACTCAAACTCCCCTGTTTACAGCTCTGTTTGCTAGCTCCTGTGCCGCTGCAGCTGTCTGTGCGGCTGCCTGACTGGCTGCTACCTTTATAGGATCCCTAGTCAGGGAAGCCCCGCCCACTAATCAGGGCTCAGCTTCTCTCCCAGCACAAAGCCCCTCCAAGCCCCTACACACACAGATACTACCAATACAAAACGAAACACACACGCAAATACCTTCTCCACCAACAGAACTCCCACTCAAACTCCCCTGTTTACAGCTCTGTTTGCTAGCTCCTGTGCCGCTGCCTGACTGGCTGCTACCTTTGTAGGACCCCTAGTCAGGGAAGCCCCGCCCACTAATCAGGGCTCAGCTTCTCTCCCAGCACAAAGCCCCTCCAAGCCTCTACACGTACAGATACTTACAATACAAAACCAAACACACACAAATATCTTCTCCTCCAACAGAACTCCCACTCGAACTCCCCTGTTTACAGCTCTGTTTGTAGCTCCTGTGCCGCTGCCTGACTGGCTGCGACCTTTATAGGACCCCTAGTCAGTCAAGCCCCGCCCCCTAATCAGGGCTCAGCTTCTGTCCCAGCAAAAAGCCCCTACACACACAGATACTACCAATACAAAACCAAACACACACAAATACCTTCTACTCCAACAGTACTCCCACTCAAACTCCCCTGTTTACAGCTCTGTTTGATAGCTCCTGTGCCGCTGCAGCTGTCTGTGCCGCTGCCTGACTGGCTGATACCTTTATAGGACCCCTAGTCAGTGAAGCCCCGCCCCCTAATCAGGGCTCAGCTTCTCTCCCAGCACAAAGCCCCTCCAAGCCTCTACACGTACAGATACTAACAATACAAAACCAAACACACACAAATATCTTCTCCTCCAAGAGAACTCCCACTCGAACTCCCCTGTTTACAGCTCTGTTTGCTAGCTCCTGTGCCGCTGCAGCTGTCTGTGCCGCTGCCTGACTGGCTGCTACCTTTATAGGACCCCTAGCCAGGGAAGCCCCGCCCCCTAATCAGGGCTCAGCTTCTGTCCCAGCATAAAGCCCCTACACACACAGATACTACCAATACAAAACCAAACACACACACAAATACCTTCTCCTCCAACAGTACTCCCACTCAAACTCCCCTGTTTACAGCTCTGTTTGCTAGCTCCTGTGCCGCTGCCTGACTGGCTGCTACCTTTATAGGACCCCTAGTCAGGGAAGCCCCGCCCCTAATCAGGGCTCAGCTTCCCTCCCAGGACAAAGCCCCAACACATACAGATACCACCAATACAAAACCAAACACACACAAATACCTTCTCCTCCAACAGAACTCCCACTCCAACTCCCCTGTTTACAGCTCTGTTTGCTAGCTCCTGTGCCGCTGCAGCTGTCTGTGCCGCTGCCTGACTGGCTGATACCTTTCTAGGACCCCTAGTAAGTGAAGCCCCGCCCCCTAATCACGGCTCAGCTTCTCTCCCAGCACAAAGCCCCTACACATACAGATACTACCAATACAAAAACACACACAAATACCTTCTCCTCCAACAGAACTCCCACTCAAACTCCCCTGTTTACAGCTCTGTTTGCTAGCTCCTGTGCCGCTGCCTGACTGGCTGCTACCTTTATAGGACCCCTAGTCAGGGAAGCCTCGCCCCCTAATCAGGGCTCAGCTTCTCTCCCAGCACAAAGCCCCTACACATACAGATACTAACAATACAAAACCAAACACACGCAAATACCTTCTCCTCCAAAAGAACTCCCACTCAAACTCCCCTGTTTACAGCTCTGTTTGCTTGCTCCTGTGCTGCTGCAGCTGTCTGTGCTGCTACCTGACTGGCTGCTACCTTTATAGGACCCCTAGTCAGTGAAGCCCCGCCCCCCAATCAGGGCTCAGCTTCTGTCTCAGCACAAAGCCCCTACACACACAGATACTACCAATACAAAACCAAACACACACAAATACCTTCTACTCGGACAGTACTCCCACTCAAACTCCCCTGTTTACAGCTCTGTTTGATAGCTCCTGTGCCGCTGCCTGACTGGCTGCAACCTTTATAGGACCCCTAGTCAGGGAAGCCCCGCCCCCTAATCAGGGCTCAGCTTCTCTCCCAGCACAAAGCCCCTACACATACAGATACCACCAATACAAAACCAAACACACACAAATACCTTCTCCTCCAACAGAACTCCCACTCAAAATCCCCTGTTTACAGCTCTGTTTGCTAGCTCCTGTGCCGATGCAGCTGTCTGTGCCGCTGTCTGACTGGCTGATACATTTTTAGGACCCCTAGTCAGTGAAGCCACGCCCCCTAATCAGGGCTCAGCTTCTCTCCCAGCACAAAGCCCCTACACATGCAGATACTACCAATACAAAACCAAACACACACAAATAACTTCTACTCCAACAGAACTCCCACTCAAACTCCCCTGTTTACAGCTCTGTTTGATAGCTCCTGTGCCGCTGCCTGACTGGCTGCAACCTTATTGGACCCCTTGTCAGGGAAGCCCCGCCCACTAATCAGGGCTCAGCTTCTTTCCCAGCACAAAGCCCCTCCAAGCCTCTACACATACAGATACCACCAACACAAAACCAAACACACACACAAATTCCTTTTCCTCCAACAGAACTCCCACTCAAACTCCACTGTTTACAGCTCTGTTTGCTAGCTCCTGTGCCGCTGCAGCTGTCTGTGCCGCTGCCTGACTGGCTGCTACCTTTATAGGACCCCTAGTCAGGGAAGACCCGCCCCCTAATCAGGGCTCAGCTTCTGTCCCAGCATAAAGCCCCTACACACACAGATACTACCAATACAAAACCAAACACACACACAAATACCTTCTACTCCAACAGAACTCCCACTCAAACTCCCCTGTTTACAGCTCTGTTTGCTAGCTCCTGTGCCGCTGCCTGACTGGCTGCTACCTTTATAGGACCCCTAGTCAGGGAAGCCCCGCCCCTAATCAGGGCTCAGCTTCTCTCCCAGCACAAAGCCCCTACACATACAGATACTAACAATACAAAACCAAACACACACAAATACCTTCTCCTCCAACAGAACTCCCACTCCAACTCCCCTGTTTACAGCTCTGTTTGCTAGCTCCTGTGCCGCTGCAGCTGTCTGTGCCGCTGCCTGACTGGCTGATACCTTTCTAGGACCCCTAGTAAGTGAAGCCCCGCCCCCTAATCACGGCTCAGCTTCTCTCCCATCACAAAGCCCCTTCACATACAGATACTACCAATACAAAACCAAATACACACGAATACCTTCTCCCCCAACAGAACTCCCACTCGAACTCCCCTGTTTAAAGCTCTGTTTGTAGCTCCTGTGCCGCTGCCTGACTGGCTGCTACCTTTATAGGACCCCTAGTCAGGGAAGCCCCGCCCCCTAATCAGGGCTCAGCTTCTTTCCCAGCACAAAGCCCCTCCAAGCCTCTACACATACAGATACTACCAATACAAAACCAAACACACACACAAATACCTTTTCCTCCAACAGAACTCCCACTCAAACTCCCCTGTTTACAGCTCTGTTTGCTAGCTCCTGTGCCGCTGCCTGACTGGCTGCTACCTTTATAGGACCCCAAGTCAGGGAATCCCCGCCCCCTAATCAGGGCTAAGCTTCTCTCCCAGCACAAAGCCTCTACACATACAGATACTACCAATACAAATCCAAACACACACAAATACCTTCTCCTTCAACAGAACTCCCACTCAAGCTCCCCTGTTTACAGCTCTGTTTGCTAGCTCCTGTGCCGCTGCCTGACTGGCTGCTACCTTTATAGGACCCCTAGTCAGGGAAGCCCCGCCCCTAATCAGGGCTCAGCTTCTCTCCAGCACAAAGCCCCTACACATACAGATACTAACAATACAAAACCAAACACACACAAATACCTTCTCCTTCAACAGAACTCCCACTCCAACTCCCCTGTTTACAGCTCTGTTTGCTAGCTCCTGTGCCGCTGCAGCTGTCTGTGCCGCTGCCTGACTGGCTGCTACCTTTCTAGAACCCCTAGTCAGTGAAGCCCCGCCCCCTAATCAGGGCTCAGCTTCTCTCCCAGCACAAAGACCCTCCAAGCCTCTACCATACAGATACCACCAGTACAAAACCAAACACACACAAATACCTTCTCCTCCAACAGAACTCCCACTCAAACTCCCCTGTTTACAGCTCTGCTTGTAGCTCCTGTGCCGCTGCCTGACTGGCTGCTACCTTTATAGGACCCCTAGTCAGGGAAGCCCCGCCCCCTAATCAGGGCTCAGATTCTTTCCCAGCACAAAGCCCC
Organism: Lepidochelys olivacea; assembly: GCF_965140295.1. Classification (NCBI taxonomy): domain Eukaryota; kingdom Metazoa; phylum Chordata; order Testudines; family Cheloniidae; genus Lepidochelys; species Lepidochelys olivacea. The sequence continues at coordinate 5,324,752 of NC_140428.1, forward strand.
TCCAAGCCTCTACACATACAGATACTACCAATACAAAACAAAACACACACACAAATACCTTCTCCTCCAACAGAACTCCCACTCAAACCCGCCTGTTTACAGCTCTGTTTGCTAGCTCCTGTGCCGCTGCAGCTGTCTGTGCCGCTGCCTGACTGGCTGCGACCTTTATAGGACCCCTAGTCAGTCAAGCCCCGCCCCCTAATCAGGGCTCAGCTTCTCTCCCAGCACAAAGCCCCTACACATGCAGATACTACCAATACAAAACCAAACACACACAAATACCTTCTACTCCAACAGAACTCCCACTCAAACTCCCCTGTTTACAGCTCTGTTTGATAGCTCCTGTGCCGCTGCCTGACTGGCTGCAACCTTATTGGACCCCTTGTCAGGGAAGCCCCGCCCACTAATCAGGGCTCAGCTTCTTTCCCAGCACAAAGCCCCTCCAAGCCTCTACACATACAGATACCACCAACACAAAACCAAACACACACACAAATACCTTTTCCTCCAACAGAACTCCCACTCAAACTCCCCTGTTTACAGCTCTGTTTGCTAGCTCCTGTGCCGCTGCCTGACTGGCTGCTACCCTAAAAGGACCCCAAGTCAGGGAAGCCCCGCCCCCTAATCAGGGCTCAGCTTCTCTCCCAGCACAAAGCCTCTACACATACAGATACTACCAATACAAATCCAAACACACACAAATACCTTCTCCTCCAACAGAACTCCGACTCAAACTCCACTGTTTACAGCTCTGTTTGCTAGCTCCTGTGCCGCTGCAGCTGTCTGTGCCGCTGCCTGACTGGCTGCTACCTTTATAGGACCCCTAGTCAGGGAAGACCCGCCCCCTAATCAGGGCTCAGCTTCTGTCCCAGCATAAAGCCCCTACACACACAGATACTACCAATACAAAACCAAACACACACACAAATACCTTCTACTCCAACAGAACTCCCACTCAAACTCCCCTGTTTACAGCTCTGTTTGCTAGCTCCTGTGCCGCTGCCTGACTGGCTGCTACCTTTATAGGACCCCTAGTCAGGGAAGCCCCGCCCATAATCAGGGCTCAGCTTCTCTCCCAGCACAAAGACCCTCCAAGCCTCTACCATAGAGATACCACCAATACAAAACCAAACACACACACAAATACCTTCTCCTCCAACAGAACTCCCACTCAAACCCGCCTGTTTACAGCTCTGTTTGCTAGCTCCTGTGCCGCTGCAGCTGTCTGTGCCGCTGCCTGACTGGCTGCGACCTTTATAGGACCCCTAGTCAGTCAAGCCCCGCCCACCAATCAGGGCTCAGCTTCTCTCCCAGCACAAAGCCCCTACACATACAGATACTAACAATACAAAACCAAACACACACAAATACCTTCTACTCCAACAGAACTCCCACTCAAACTCCCCTGTTTACAGCTCTGTTTGCTAGCTCCTGTGCCGCTGCCTGACTGGCTGCTACCTTTATAGGACCCCTAGTCAGGGAAGCCCCGCCCCCTAATCAGGGCTCAGCTTCTCTCCCAGCACAAAGCCCCTTCACATACAGATACTACCAATACAAAACCAAACACACACGAATACCTTCTCCTCCAACAGAACTCCCACTCGAACTCCCCTGTTTACAGCTCTGTTTGTAGCTCCTGTGCCGCTGCCTGACTGGCTGCTACCTTTATAGGACCCCTAGTCAGGGAAGCCCCGCCCCCTAATCAGGGCTCAGCTTCTTTCCCAGCACAAAGCCCCTCCAAGCCTCTACACATACAGATACTACCAATACAAAACCAAACACACACACAAATACCTTCTCCTCCAACAGAACTCCCACTCAAACTCCCCTGTTTACAGCTCTGTTTGCTAGCTCCTGTGCCGCTGCCTGACTGGCTGCTACCTTTATAGGACCCCAAGTCAGGGAAGCCCCGCCCCCTAATCAGGGCTCAGCTTCTCTCCCAGCACAAAGCCTCTACACATACAGATACTACCAATACAAATCCAAACACACACAAATACCTTCTCCTCCAACAGAACTCCCACTCAAACTCCACTGTTTACAGCTCTGTTTGCTTGCTCCTGTGCCGCTGCAGCTGTCTGTGCCGCTGCCTGACTGGCTGCTACCTTTATAGGACCCCTAGTCAGGGAAGACCCGCCCCCTAATCAGGGCTCAGCTTCTGTCCCAGCACAAAGCCCCTACACACACAGATACTACCAATACAAAACCAAACACACACACAAATACCTTCTCCTCCAACAGTACTCCCACTCAAGCTCCCCTGTTAACAGCTCTGTTTGCTAGCTCCTGTGCCGCTGCCTGACTGGCTGCTACCTTTATAGGACCCCTAGTCAGGGAAGCCCCGCCCACTAATCAGGGCTCAGCTTCTCTCCCAGCACAAAGCCCCTCCAAGCCTCTACACATGCAGATACTACCAATACAAAACCAAACACACACAAATACCTTCTACTCCAACAGAACTCCCACTCAAACTCCCCTGTTTACAGCTCTGTTTGCTAGCTCCTGTGCCGCTGCCTGACTGGCTGCTACCTTTATAGGACCCCTAGTCAGGGAAGCCCCGCCCCCTAATCAGGGCTCATCTTCTGTCCCAGCACAAAGCCCCAAAACATACAGATACTACCAATACAAGACCAAACACACACAAATACCTTCTACTCCAACAGTACTCCCACTCAAACTCCCCTGTTTACAGCTCTGTTTGATAGCTCCTGTGCCGCTGCAGCTGTCTGTGCCGCTGCCTGACTGGCTGATACCTTTATAGGACCCCTAGTCAGTCAATCCCCGCCCCCTAATCACGGCTCAGCTTCTCTCCCAGCACAAAGCCCCTACACATACAGATACTACCAATACAAAAACACACACAAATACCTTCTCCACCAACAGAACTCCCACTCAAACTCCCCTGTTTACAGCTCTGTTTGCTAGCTCCTGTGCCGCTGCCTGACTGGCTGCTACCTTTATAGGACCCCTAGTCAGGGAAGCCCCGCCCCCTAATCAGGGCTCAGCTTCTCTCCCAGCACAAAGCCCCTACACATACAGATACCACCAATACAAAACCAAACACACACAAATACCTTCTCCTCCAAAAGAACTCCCACTCAAACTCCCCTGTTTACAGCTCTGTTTCCTAGCTCCTGTGCTGCTGCAGCTGTCTGTGCTGCTACCTGACTGGCTGCTACCTTTATAGGACCCCTAGTCAGTGAAGCCCCGCCCCCCAATCAGGGCTCAGCTTCTGTCTCAGCACAAAGCCCCTACACACACAGATACTACCAATACAAAACCAAACACACACAAATACCTTCTACTCCGACAGTACTCCCACTCAAACTCCCCTGTTTACAGCTCTGTTTGATAGCTCCTGTGCCGCTGCCTGACTGGCTGCAACCTTTATAGGACCCCTAGTCAGGGAAGCCCCGCCCCCTAATCAGGGCTCAGCTTCTCTCCCAGCACAAAGCCCCTACACATACAGATACCACCAATACAAAACCAAACACACACAAATAACTTCTCCTCCAACAGAACTCCCACTCAAAATCCCCTGTTTACAGCTCTGTTTGCTAGCTCCTGTGCCGCTGCCTGACTGGCTGCTACCTTTATAGGACCCCTAGTCAGTGAAGCCCCGCCCCCTAATCAGGGCTCAGCTTCTCTCCCAGCACAAAGCCCCTACACACACAGATACTACCAATACAAATCCAAACACACACAAATACCTTCTACTCCAAAAGAACTCCCACTCCAAGTCCCCTGTTTACAGCTCTGTTTGCAAGCTCCTGTGCCGCTGCAGCTGTCTGTGCCGCTGCCTGACTGGCTGCTACCTTTATAGGACCCCCAGTCAGTGAAGCCCCGCCCCCTAATCAGGGCTCAGCTTCTCTCCCAGCACAAAGACCCTCCAAGCCTCTACCATACTGATACCACCAATACAAAACCAAACACACACAAATACCTTCTCCTCCAACAGAACTCCCACTCAAACTCCCCTGTTTACAGTTCTGTTTGCTAGCTCCTGTGCCGCTGCCTGACTGGCTGCTACCTTTATAGGACCCCTAGTCAGTGAAGCCCCGCCCCCTAATCAGGGCTCAGCTTCTCTCCCAGCACAAAGCCCCTACACACACAGATACTACCAATACAAATCCAAACACACACAAATACCTTCTACTCCAAAAGAACTCCCACTCCAAGTCCCCTGTTTACAGCTCTGTTTGCAAGCTCCTGTGCCGCTGCAGCTGTCTGTGCCGCTGCCTGACTGGCTGCTACCTTTATAGGACCCCTAGCCAGGGAAGCCCCGCCCCCTAATCAGGGCTCAGCTTCTTTCCCAGCACAAAGCCCCAACAAGCCTCTACATATACAGATACTACCAATACAAAACCAAACACACACACAAATACCTTCTCCTCCAACAGAACTCCCACTCAAACCCGCCTGTTTACAGCTCTGTTTGCTAGCTCCTGTGCCGCTGCCTGACTGTCTGCAACCTTTATAGGACCCCTAGTCAGGGAAGCCCCGCCCCCTAATCAGGGCTCAGCTTCTCTCCCAGCACAAAGCCCCTACACATACAGATACCACCAATACAAAACCAAACACACACAAATACCTTCTCCTCCAACAGAACTCCCACTCAAACTCCCCTGTTTAGAGCTCTGTTTGCTAGCTCCTGTGCCGCTGCAGCTGTCTGTGCCGCTGCCTGATTGGCTGCTACGTTAAAAGGACCCCTAGTCAGGGAAGCCCCGCCCCCTAATCAGGGCTCAGCTTCTCACCCAGCACAAAGCCCCGACACATACAGATACTACCAATACAAAACCAAACACACACAAATACCTTCTCCTCCCACTCAAACTCCCCGTTTACAGCTCTGTTTCTAGCTCCTGTGCCGCTGCAGCTGTCTGTGCCGCTGCCTGACTGTCTGCTACCTTTATAGGACCCCTAGTCAGTGAAGCCCCGCCCCCTAATCAGGGCTCAGCTTCTATCCCAGCACAAAGCCCCTACACACACAGATACTACCAATACAAAACCAAACACACACAAATACCCTCTACTCCAACAGAACTCCCACTCAAACTCCCCTGTTCACAGCTCTGTTTGATAGCTCCTGTGCCGCTGCCTGACTGGCTGCAACCTTTATAGGACCCCTAGTCAGGGAAGCCCCGCCCCCTAATCAGGGTTCAGCTTCTCTCCCAGCACAAAGCCCCTACACATACAGATACTACCAATACAAAACCAAACACACACAAATACCTTCTCCTCCAACAGAACTCCCACTCAAACTCCCCTGTTTACATCTCTGTGTGCTAGCTCCTGTGCCGCTGCCTGACTGGCTGCTACCTTTATAGGACCCCTAGTCAGGGAAGCCCCGCCCCCTAATCAGGGCTCATCTTCTGTCCCAGCACAAAGCCCCAAAACATACAGATACTACCAATACAAAACCAAACACACACAAATACCTTCTACTCCAACAGTACTCCCACTCAAACTCCCCTGTTTACAGCTCTGTTTGATAGCTCCTGTGCCGCTGCAGCTGTCTGTGCCGCTGCCTGACTGGCTGATACCTTTATAGGACCCCTAGTCAGTCAATCCCCGCCCCCTAATCACGGCTCAGCTTCTCTCCCAGCACAAAGCCCCTACACATACAGATACTACCAATACAAAAACACACACAAATACCTTCTCCACCAACAGAACTCCCACTCAAACTCCCCTGTTTACAGCTCTGTTTGCTAGCTCCTGTGCCGCTGCCTGACTGGCTGCTACCTTTATAGGACCCCTAGTCAGGGAAGCCCCGCCCCCTAATCAGGGCTCAGCTTCTCTCCCAGCACAAAGCCCCTACACATACAGATACCACCAATACAAAACCAAACACACACAAATACCTTCTCCTCCAAAAGAACTCCCACTCAAACTCCCCTGTTTACAGCTCTGTTTCCTAGCTCCTGTGCTGCTGCAGCTGTCTGTGCTGCTACCTGACTGGCTGCTACCTTTATAGGACCCCTAGTCAGTGAAGCCCCGCCCCCCAATCAGGGCTCAGCTTCTGTCTCAGCACAAAGCCCCTACACACACAGATACTACCAATACAAAACCAAACACACACAAATACCTTCTACTCCGACAGTACTCCCACTCAAACTCCCCTGTTTACAGCTCTGTTTGATAGCTCCTGTGCCGCTGCCTGACTGGCTGCAACCTTTATAGGACCCCTAGTCAGGGAAGCCCCGCCCCCTAATCAGGGCTCAGCTTCTCTCCCAGCACAAAGCCCCTACACATACAGATACCACCAATACAAAACCAAACACACACAAATACCTTCTCCTCCAACAGAACTCCCACTCAAAATCCCCTGTTTACAGCTCTGTTTGCTAGCTCCTGTGCCGCTGCCTGACTGGCTGCTACCTTTATAGGACCCCTAGTCAGTGAAGCCCCGCCCCCTAATCAGGGCTCAGCTTCTCTCCCAGCACAAAGCCCCTACACACACAGATACTACCAATACAAATCCAAACACACACAAATACCTTCTACTCCAACAGAACTCCCACTCCAAGTCCCCTGTTTACAGCTCTGTTTGCAAGCTCCTGTGCCGCTGCAGCTGTCTGTGCCGCTGCCTGACTGGCTGCTACCTTTATAGGACCCCCAGTCAGTGAAGCCCCGCCCCCTAATCAGGGCTCAGCTTCTCTCCCAGCACAAAGACCCTCCAAGCCTCTACCATACTGATACCACCAATACAAAACCAAACACACACAAATACCTTCTCCTCCAACAGAACTCCCACTCAAACTCCCCTGTTTACAGCTCTGTTTGCTAGCTCCTGTGCCGCTGCCTGACTGGCTGCTACCTTTATAGGACCCCTAGCCAGGGAAGCCCCGCCCCCTAATCAGGGCTCAGCTTCTTTCCCAGCACAAAGCCCCTCCAAGCCTCTACATATACAGATACTACGAATACAAAACCAAACACACACACAAATACCTTCTCCTCCAACAGAACTCCCACTCAAACCCGCCTGTTTACAGCTCTGTTTGCTAGCTCCTGTGCCGCTGCCTGACTGTCTGCAACCTTTATAGGACCCCTAGTCAGGGAAGCCCCGCCCCCTAATCAGGGCTCAGCTTCTCTCCCAGCACAAAGCCCCTACACATACAGATACCACCAATACAAAACCAAACACACACAAATACCTTCTCCTCCAACAGAACTCCCACTCAAACTCCCCTGTTTACAGCTCTGTTTGCTAGCTCTTGTGCCGCTGCAGCTGTCTGTGCCGCTGCCTGATTGCCTGCTACGTTTATAGGACCCCTAGTCAGGGAAGCCCCGCCCCCTAATCAGGGCTCAGCTTCTTTCCCAGCACAAAGCCCCTACACATACAGATACCGCCTATACAAAACCAAACACACACATATACCTTCTCCTTCAACAGAACTCCCACTCAAACTCCCCTGTTTACAGCTCTGTTTGCTAGCTCCTGTGCCGCTGCAGCTGTCTGTGCCGCTGTCTGACTGGCTGCTACCTTTATAGGACCCCTAGTCAGTGAAGCCCCGCCCCCTAATCAGGGTTCAGCTTCTATCCCAGCACAAAGCCCCTACACACACAGATACTACCAATACAAAACCAAACACACACAAATACCCTCTACTCCAACAGAACTCCCACTCAAACTCCCCTGTTCACAGCTCTGTTTGATAGCTCCTGTGCCGCTGCCTGACTGGCTGCAACCTTTATAGGACCCCTAGTCAGGGAAGCCCCGCCCCCTAATCAGGGTTCAGCTTCTCTCCCAGCACAAAGCCCCTACACATACAGATACTACCAATACAAAACCAAACACACACAAATACCTTCTCCTCCAACAGAACTCCCACTCAAACTCCCCTGTTTACATCTCTGTGTGCTAGCTCCTGTGCCGCTGCCTGACTGGCTGCTACCTTTATAGGACCCCTAGTCAGGGAAGCCCCGCCCCCTAATCAGGGCTCAGCTTCTGTCCCAGCACAAAGCCCCTACACATACAGATACTAACAATACAAAACCAAACACACACAAATACCTTCTCCTCCAACAGAACTCTCACTCCAACTCCCCTGTTTAGAGCTCTGTTTGCTAGCTCCTGTGCCGCTGCAGCTGTCTGTGCCGCTGCCTGATTGGCTGCTACGTTAAAAGGACCCCTAGTCAGGGAAGCCCCGCCCCCTAATCAGGGCTCAGCTTCTCACCCAGCACAAAGCCCCGACACATACAGATACTACCAATACAAAACCAAACACACACAAATACCTTCTCCTCCAACAGAACTCCCACTCAAACTCCCCTGTTTACAGCTCTGTTTCTAGCTCCTGTGCCGCTGCAGCTGTCTGTGCCGCTGCCTGACTGTCTGCTACCTTTATAGGACCCCTAGTCAGTGAAGCCCCGCCCCCTAATCAGGGTTCAGCTTCTATCCCAGCACAAGGCCCCTACACACACAGATACTACCAATACAAAACCAAACACACACAAATACCTTCTACTCCAACAGAACTCCCACTCAAACTCCCCTGTTCACAGCTCGGTTTGATAGCTCCTGTGCCGCTGCCTGACTGGCTGCAACCTTTATAGGACCCCTAGTAAGGGAAGCCCCGCCCCCTAATCAGGGTTCAGCTTCTCTCCCAGCACAAAGCCCCTACACATACAGATACTACCAATACAAAACCAAACACACCAATACCTTCTCCTCCAACAGAACTCCCACTCAAACCCCCTGTTTACAGCTTTGTTTGCTAGCTCCTGTGCCGCTGCAGCTGTCTGTGCCGCTGCCTGACTGGCTGCTACATTTATAGGACCCCTTGTCAGTGAAGCCCCGCCCCCTATACAGGGCTCAGCTTCTCTCCCAGCACAAAGCCCCTACACATACAGATACTAAGAATACAAAACCAAACACACACAAATACCTTCTCCTCCAAAAGAACTCCCACTCAAACTCCCCTGTTTACAGCTCTGTTTGCTAGCTCCTGTGCCGCTGCAGCTGTCTGTGCCGCTGCCTGATTGGCTGCTACGTTTATAGGACCCCTAGTCAGGGAAGCCCCACCCCCTAATCAGGGCTCAGCTTCTCACCCAGCACAAAGCCCCGACACATACAAATACCAATACAAAACCAAACACACACAAATACCTTCTACTCCAACAGAACTCCCACTCAAACTCCCCTGTTTACAGCTCTGTTTGATAGCTCCTGTGCCGCTGCCTGACTGGCTGCAACCTTATAAGACCCCTAGTCAGGGAAGCCCCGCCCACTAATCAGGGCTCAGCTTCTTTCCCAGCACAAAGCCCCTCCAAGCCTCTACACATACAGATACCACCAATACAAAACCAAACACACACACAAATACCTTTTCCTCCAACAGAACTCCCACTCAAACTCCCCTATTTACAGCTCTGTTTGCTAGCTCCTGTGCCGCTGCAGCTGTCTGTGCCGCTGCCTGACTGGCTGCTACCTTTATAGGACCCCTAGTCAGTCAAGCCCCGCCCCCTAATCAGGGCTCAGTTTCTTTCCCAGCACAAAGCCCCTACACATACAGATACTAGCAATACAAAACCAAACACACACAAATACCTTCTCCTCCAACAGAACTCCCACTCAAACTCCACTGTTTACAGCTCTGTCTGCTAGCTCCTGTGCTGCTGCAGCTGTCTGTGCCACTACCTGACTGGCTGCTACCTTTATAGGACCCCTAGTCAGTGAAGCCCCGCCCCCTAATCAGGGCTCAGCTTCTGTCTCAGCACAAAGCCCCTACACACACACATACTACCAATACAAAACCAAACACACACAAAAACCTTCTACTCCAACAGTACTCCCACTCAAACTCCCCTGTTTACAGCTCTGTTTGATAGCTCCTGTGCCGCTGCCTGACTGGCTGCAACCTTTATAGGACCCCTAGTCAGGGAAGCCCCGCCCCCTAATCAGGGCTCAGCTTCTCTCCCAGCACAAAGCCCCTACACATACAGATACTACCAATACAAAACCAAACACACACAAATACCTTCTACTCCAACAGAACTCCCACTCAAACCCCCTGTTTACAGCTCTGTTTGATAGCTCCTGTGCCGCTGCCTGACTGGCTGCAACCTTATAAGACCCCTAGTCAGTGAAGCCCCGCCCACTAATCAGGGCTCAGCTTCTTTCCCAGCACAAAGCCCCTCCAAGCCTCTACACATACAGATACCACCAATACAAAACCAAACACACACACAAATACCTTTTCCTCCAACAGAACTCCCACTCAAACTCCCCTGTTTACAGGTCTGTTTGCTAGCTTCTGTGCCGCTGCCTGACTGGCTGCTACCTTTATAGGACCCCTAGTCAGGGAAGCCCCGCCCCCTAATCAGGGCTCAGCTTCTCTCCCAGCACAAAGCCCCTACACATACGGATAATAACAATACAAAACCAAACACACACAAATACCTTCTCCTCCAACAGAACTCCCACTCAAACTCCCCTTTTTACAGCTCTGTTTGCTAGCTCCTGTGCCGCTGCAGCTGTCTGTGCCGCTGCCTGACTGGCTGCTACCTTTATAGGACCCCTAGTCAGTCAAGCCCCGCCCCCTAATCAGGGCTCAGTTTCTTTCCCAGCACAAAGCCCCTACACATACAGATACTACCAATACAAAACCAAACGCACACAAATACCTTCTCCTCCAACAGAACTCCCACTCAAACTCCCCTGTTTACAGCTCTGTTTGATAGCTCCTGTGCCGCTGCCTGACTAGCTGCAACCTTTATAGGACCCCTAGTCAGGGAAGCCCCGCCCCCTAATCAGGGCTCAGCTTCTCTCCCAGCACAAAGCCCCTACACATACAGATACTACCAATACAAAACCAAACACACACAAATACCTTCTCCTCCAACAGAACTCCCACTCAAACCCCCTGTTTACAGCTCTGTTTTCTAGCTCCTGTGCCGCTGCAGCTGTCTGTGCCACTGCCTGACTGGCTGCTACCTTTATAGGACCCCTAGTCAGTGAAGCCCCGCCCCCTAATCAGGGTTCAGCTTCTGTCCCAGCACAAAGCCCCTACACACACAGATACTACCAATACAAAACGAAACACACACAAATACCTTCTCCTCCAACAGAACTCCCACTCAAACTCCCCTGTTTACAGCTCTGTTTGCTAGCTCCTGTGCCGCTGCCTGACTGGCTGCTACCTTTATAGGACCCCTAGTCAGGGAAGCCCCGCCCCCTAATCAGGGCTCAGCTTCTCTCCCAGAACAAAGCCCCTACACATACAGATACTAACAATACAAAACCAAACACACACAAATACCTTCTCCTCCAACAGAACTCCCACTCAAACTCCCCTGTTTACAGCTCTGTTTGCTAGCTCCTGTGCCGCTGCAGCTGTCTGTGCGGCTGCCTGACTGGCTGCTTCCTTTATAGGACCCCTAGTCAGGGAAGCCCCGCCCACTAATCAGGGCTCAGCTTCTCTCCCAGCACAAAGCCCCTACACATACAGATACTACCAATACAAAACCAAACACACACAAAAACCTTCTACTCCAACAGTACTCCCACTCAAACTCCCCTGTTTACAGCTCTGTTTGATAGCTCCTGTGCCGCTGCCTGACTGGCTGCAACCTTTATAGGACCCCTAGTCAGGGAAGCCCCGCCCCCTAATCAGGGCTCAGCTTCTCTCCCAGCACAAAGCCCCTACACATACAGATACTACCAATACAAAACCAAACACACACAAATACCTTCTCCTCCAACAGAACTCCCACTCAAACTCCCCTGTTTACAGCTCTGTTTGCTAGCTCCTGTTCCGCTGCAGCTGTCTGTGCGGATGCCTGACTGGCTGCTACCTTTATAGGACCCCTAGTCAGGGAAGCCCCGCCCACTAATCAGGGCTCAGCTTCTCTCCCAGCACAAAGCCCCTCCAAGCCTCTACACATACAGATACTACCAATACAAAACCAAACACACACAAATACCTTCTCCTCCAAGAGAACTCCCAATCAGACTCCCCTGTTTACAGCTCTGTTTGCTAGCTCCTGTGCCGCTGCCTGACTGGCTGCTACCTTTATAGGACCCCTAGTCAGTGAAGCCCCGCCCCCTAATCAGGGCTCAGCTTCTCTCCCAGCACAAAGCCCCTACACACACAGATACTACCAATACAAATCCAAACACACAAATACCTTCTACTCCAACAGAACTCCCACTCCAAGTCCCCTGTTTACAGCTCTGTTTGCAAGCTCCTGTGCCGCTGCAGCTGTCTGTGCCGCTGCCTGACTGGCTGCTACCTTTATAGGACCCCTAGTCAGTGAAGCCCCGCCCCCTAATCAGGGCTCAGCTTCTCTCCCAGGACAAAGACCCTCCAAGCCTCTACCATACTGATACCACCAATACAAAACCAGACACACACAAATACCTTCTCCTCCAACAGAACTCCCACTCAAACTCCCCTGTTTACAGCTCTGTTTGCTAGCTCCTGTGCCGCTGCCTGACTGGCTGCTACCTTTATAGGACCCCTAGCCAGGGAAGCCCCGCCCCCTAATCAGGGCTCAGCTTCTTTCCCAGCACAAAGCCCCTCCAAGCCTCTACATATACAGATACTACCAATACAAAACCAAACACACACACAAATACCTTCTCCTCCAACAGAACTCGCACTCAAACCCGCCTGTTTACAGCTCTGTTTGCTAGCTCCTGTGCCGCTGCCTGACTGTCTGCAACCTTTATAGGACCCCTAGTCAGGGAAGCCCCGCCCCCTAATCAGGGCTCAGCTTCTCTCCCAGCACAAAGCCCCTACACATACAGATACTATCAATACAAAACCAAACACACACAAAGACCTTCTTCTCCAACAGAACTCCCACTCAAACTCCCCTGTTTACAGCTCTGTTTGCTAGCTCCAGTGCCGCTGCCTGACTGGCTGCTACCTTTATAGGACCCCTAGTAAGGGAAGCCCCGCCCCCTAATCAGGGCTCAGCTTCTCTCCCAGCACAAAGCCCCTACACATACAGATACTAACAATACAAAACCAAACACACACAAATACCTTCTCCTCCAACAGAACTCTCACTCCAACTCCCCTGTTTAGAGCTCTGTTTGCTAGCTCCTGTGCCGCTGCAGCTGTCTGTGCCGCTGCCTGATTGGCTGCTACGTTAAAAGGACCCCTAGTCAGGGAAGCCCCGCCCCCTAATCAGGGCTCAGCTTCTCACCCAGCACAAAGCCCCGACACATACAGATACTACCAATACAAAACCAAACACACACAAATACCTTCTCCTCCAACAGAACTCCCACTCAAACTCCCCTGTTTACAGCTCTGTTTCTAGCTCCTGTGCCGCTGCAGCTGTCTGTGCCGCTGCCTGACTGTCTGCTACCTTTATAGGACCCCTAGTCAGTGAAGCCCCGCCCCCTAATCAGGGCTCAGCTACTCTCCCAGCACAAAGCCCCTACACACACAGATACTACCAATACAAAACCAAACACACACAAATACCTTCTACTCCAACAGAACTCCCACTCAAACTCCCCTGTTCACAGCTCTGTTTGATAGCTCCTGTGCCGCTGCCTGACTGGCTGCAACCTTTATAGGACCCCTAGTCAGGGAAGCCCCGCCCCCTAATCAGGGTTCAGCTTCTCTCCCAGCACAAAGCCCCTACACATACAGATACTACCAATACAAAACCAAACACACCAATACCTTCTCCTCCAACATAACTCCCACTCAAACCCCCTGTTTACAGCTCTGTTTGCTAGCTCCTGTGCCGCTGCAGCTGTCTGTGCCGCTGCCTGACTGGCTGCTACATTTATAGGACCCCTTGTCAGTGAAGCCCCGCCCCCTAATCAGGGCTCAGCTTCTCTCCCAGCACAAAGCCCCTACACATACAGATACTAAGAATTCAAAACCAAACACACACAAATACCTTCTCCTCCAAAAGAACTCCCACTCAAACTCCCCTGTTTACAGCTCTGTTTGCTAGCTCCTGTGCCGCTGCAGCTGTCTGTGCCGCTGCCTGACTGGCTGCTACATTTATAGGACCCCTTGTCAGTGAAGCCCCGCCCCCTAATCAGGGCTCAGCTTCTCTCCCAGCACAAAGCCCCTACACATACAGATACTAAGAATTCAAAACCAAACACACACAAATACCTTCTCCTCCAAAAGAACTCCCACTCAAACTCCCCTGTTTACAGCTCTGTTTGCTAGCTCCTGTGCCGCTGCAGCTGTCTGTGCCGCTGCCTGATTGGCTGCTACGTTTATAGGACCCCTAGTCTGTGAAGCCCCACCCCCTAATCAGGGCTCAGCTTCTCACCCAGCACAAAGCCCCGACACATACAAATACCAATACAAAACCAAACACACACAAATACCTTCTCCTCCAACAGAACTCCCACTCAAACCCCCTGTTTACAGCTCTGTTTTCTAGCTCCTGTGCCGCTGCAGCTGTCTGTGCCACTGCCTGACTGGCTGCTACCTTTATAGGACCCCTAGTCAGTGAAGCCCCGCCCCCTAATCAGGGTTCAGCTTCTGTCCCAGCACAAAGCCCCTACACACACAGATACTACCAATACAAAACGAAACACACACAAATACCTTCTCCTCCAACAGAACTCCCACTCAAACTCCCCTGTTTACAGCTCTGTTTGCTAGCTCCTGTGCCGCTGCCTGACTGGCTGCTACCTTTATAGGACCCCTAGTCAGGGAAGCCCCGCCCCCTAATCAGGGCTCAGCTTCTCTCCCAGAACAAAGCCCCTACACATACAGATACTAACAATACAAAACCAAACACACACAAATACCTTCTCCTCTAACAGAACTCCCACTCAAACTCCCCTGTTTACAGCTCTGTTTGCTAGCTCCTGTGCCGCTGCAGCTGTCTGTGCGGCTGCCTGACTGGCTGCTTCCTTTATAGGACCCCTAGTCAGGGAAGCCCCGCCCACTAATCAGGGCTCAGCTTCTCTCCCAGCACAAAGCCCCTTCAAGCCTCTACACATACAGGTACTACCAATACAAAACCAAACACACACAAATACCTTCTCCTCCAACAGAACTCCCACTCAAACTCCCCTGTTTACAGCTCTGTTTGCTAGCTCCTGTGCCGCTGCCTGACTGGCTGCTACCTTTATAGGACCCCTAGTCAGGGAAGCCCCGCCCCCTAATCAGGGCTCAGCTTCTCTCCCAGCACAAAGCCCCTACACATACAGATACTAACAATACAAAACCAAACACACACAAATACCTTCTCCTCCAACAGAACTCCCACTCAAACTCCCCTGTTTACAGCTCTGTTTGCTAGCTCCTGTTCCGCTGCAGCTGTCTGTGCGGATGCCTGACTGGCTGCTACCTTTATAGGACCCCTAGTCAGGGAAGCCCCGCCCACTAATCAGGGCTCAGCTTCTCTCCCAGCACAAAGCCCCTCCAAGCCTCTACACATACAGATACTACCAATACAAAACCAAACACACACAAATACCTTCTCCTCCAAGAGAACTCCCAATCAGACTCCCCTGTTTACAGCTCTGTTTGCTAGCTCCTGTGCCGCTGCAGCTGTCTGTGCCGCTGCCTGACTGGCTGCTACCTTTATAGGACCCCTAGTCAGTGAAGCCCCGCCCCCTAATCAGGGCTCAGCTTCTGTCCTAGCACAAAGCCCCTACACACACAGATACTACCAATACAAATCCAAACACACACAAATACCTTCTACTCCAACAGAACTCCCACTCAAACTCCCCTGTTTACAGCTCTGTTTGATAGCTCCTGTGCCGCTGCCTGACTGGCTGCAACCTTTATAGGACCCCTAGCCAGGAAAGCCCCGCCCCCTAATCAGGGCTCAGCTTCTCTCCCAGGACAAAGCCCCTACACATACAGATACCACAAATACAAAACCAAACACACCCAAATACCTTCTCCTCCAACAGAACTCCCACTCAAACTCCCCTGTTTACAGCTCTGTTTGCGAGCTCCTGTGCCGCTGCAGCTGTCTGTGCCGCTGCCTGACTGGCTGATACCTTTATAGGACCCCTAGCCAGGGAAGCCCCGCCCCCTAATCAGGGCTCAGCTTCTCTCCCAGCACAAAGACCCTCCAAGCCTCTACCATACAGATACCACCAATACAAAACCAAACACACACAAATAACTTCTCCTTCAACAGAACTCCCACTCCAACTCCCCTGTTTACAGCTCTGTTTGCTAGCTCCTGTGCCGCTGCAGCTGTCTGTGCCGCTGCCTGACTGGCTGCTACCTTTATAGGATCCCTAGTCAGGGAAGCCCCGCCCACTAATCAGGGCTCAGCTTCTCTCCCAGCACAAAGCCCCTCCAAGCCTCTACACATGCAGATACTACCAATACAAAACCAAACACACACAAATACCTTCTACTCCAACAGAACTCCCACTCAAACTCCCCTGTTTACAGCTCTGTTTGCTAGCTCCTGTGCCGCTGCCTGACTGGCTGCTACCTTTATAGGACCCCTAGTCAGGGAAGCCCCGTCCCCTAATCAGGGCTCATCTTCTCTCCCAGCACAAAGCCCCTACACACACAGATACTACCAATACAAAACCAAACACACACAAATACCTTCTACTCCAACAGTACTCCCACTCAAACTCCCCTGTTTACAGCTCCGTTTGATAGCTCCTGTGCCGCTGCAGCTGTCTGTGCCGCTGCCTGACTGGCTGATACCTTTATAGGACCCCTAGTCAGTGAAGCCCCGCCCCCTAATCACGGCTCAGCTTCTCTCCCAGCACAAAGCCCCTACACATACAGATACTACCAATACAAAAACACACACAAATACCTTCTCCACCAACAGAACTCCCACTCAAACTCCCCTGTTTACAGCTCTGTTTGCTAGCTCCTGTGCCGCTGCCTGACTGGCTGCTACCTTTATAGGACCCCTAGTCAGGGAAGCCCCGCCCCCTAATCAGGGCTCAGCTTCTCTCCCAGCACAAAGCCCCTACACATACAGATACTAACAATACAAAACCAAACACACACAAATACCTTCTCCTCCAAAAGAACTCCCACTCAAACTCCCCTGTTTACAGCTCTGTTTGATAGCTCCTGTGCTGCTGCAGCTGTCTGTGCCGCTACCTGACTGGCTGCTACCTTTATAGGACCCCTAGTCAGTGAAGCCCCGCCCCCCAATCAGGGCTCAGCTTCTGTCTCAGCACAAAGCCCCTACACATACAGATACTAACAATACAAAACCAAACACACACAAATACCTTCTCCTCCAACAGAACTCCCACTCAAAATCCCCTGTTTACAGCTCTGTTTGCTAGCTCCTGTGCCGCTGCCTGACTGGCTGCTACCTTTATAGGACCCCTAGTCAGTGAAGCCCCGCCCCCTAATCAGGGCTCAGCTTCTCTCCCAGCACAAAGCCCCTACACACACAGATACTACCAATACAAATCCAAACACACAAATACCTTCTACTCCAACAGAACTCCCACTCCAAGTCCCCTGTTTACAGCTCTGTTTGCAAGCTCCTGTGCCGCTGCAGCTGTCTGTGCCGCTGCCTGACTGGCTGCTACCTTTATAGGACCCCTAGTCAGTGAAGCCCCGCCCCCTAATCAGGGCTCAGCTTCTCTCCCAGCACAAAGACCCTCCAAGCCTCTACCATACTGATACCACCAATACAAAACCAAACACACACAAATACCTTCTCCTCCAACAGAACTCCCACTCAAACTCCCCTGTTTACAGCTCTGTTTGCTAGCTCCTGTGCCGCTGCCTGACTGGCTGCTACCTTTATAGGACCCCTAGCCAGGGAAGCCCCGCCCCCTAATCAGGGCTCAGCTTCTTTCCCAGCACAAAGCCCCTCCAAGCCTCTACATATACAGATACTACCAATACAAAACCAAACACACACACAAATACCTTCTCCTCCAACAGAACTCCCACTCAAACCCGCCTGTTTACAGCTCTGTTTGCTAGCTCCTGTGCCGCTGCCTGACTGTCTGCAACCTTTATAGGACCCCTAGTCAGGGAAGCCCCGCCCCCTAATCAGGGCTCAGCTTCTCTCCCAGCACAAAGCCCCTACACATACAGATACCACCAATACAAAACCAAACACACACAAATACCTTCTCCTCCAACAGAACTCCCACTCAAACTCCCCTGTTTACAGCTCTGTTTGCTAGCTCCTGTGCCGCTGCAGCTGTCTGTGCCGCTGCCTGATTGCCTGCTACGTTTATAGGACCCCTAGTCAGGGAAGCCCCGCCCCCTAATCAGGGCTCAGCTTCTCTCCCAGCACAAAGCCCCTACACATACAGATACTATCAATACAAAACCAAACACACACAAAGACCTTCTTCTCCAACAGAACTCCCACTCAAACTCCCCTGTTTACAGCTCTGTTTCCTAGCTCCAGTGCCGCTGCCTGACTGGCTGCTACCTTTATAGGACCCCTAGTAAGGGAAGCCCCGCCCCCTAATCAGGGCTCAGCTTCTCTCCCAGCACAAAGCCCCTACACATACAGATACTAACAATACAAAACCAAACACACACAAATACCTTCTCCTCCAACAGAACTCTCACTCCAACTCCCCTGTTTAGAGCTCTGTTTGCTAGCTCCTGTGCCGCTGCAGCTGTCTGTGCCGCTGCCTGATTGGCTGCTACGTTAAAAGGACCGCTAGTCAGGGAAGCCCCGCCCCCTAATCAGGGCTCAGCTTCTCACCCAGCACAAAGCCCCGACACATACAGATACTACCAATACAAAACCAAACACACACAAATACCTTCTCCTCCAACAGAACTCCCACTCAAACTCCCCGTTTACAGCTCTGTTTGCTAGCTCCTGTGCCGCTGCAGCTGTCTGTGCCGCTGTCTGACTGGCTGCTACCTTTATAGGACCCCTAGTCAGTGAAGCCCCGCCCCCTAATCAGGGTTCAGCTTCTATCCCAGCACAAAGCCCCTACACACACAGATACTACCAATACAAAACCAAACACACACAAATACCTTCTACTCCAACAGAACTCCCACTCAAACTCCCCTGTTCACAGCTCGGTTTGATAGCTCCTGTGCCGCTGCCTGACTGGCTGCAACCTTTATAGGACCCCTAGTCAGGGAAGCCCCGCCCCCTAATCAGGGTTCAGCTTCTCTCCCAGCACAAAGCCCCTACACATACAGATACTACCAATACAAAACCAAACACACCAATACCTTCTCCTCCAACAGAACTCCCACTCAAACCCCCTGTTTACAGCTCTGTTTGCTAGCTCCTGTGCCGCTGCAGCTGTCTGTGCCGGTGCCTGACTGGCTGCTACATTTATAGGACCCCTTGTCAGTGAAGCCCCGCCCCCTAATCAGGGCTCAGCTTCTCTCCCAGCACAAAGCCCCTACACATACAGATACTAAGAATTCAAAACCAAACACACACAAATACCTTCTCCTCCAAAAGAACTCCCACTCAAACTCCCCTGTTTACAGCTCTGTTTGCTAGCTCCTGTGCCGCTGCAGCTGTCTGTGCCGCTGCCTGATTGGCTGCTACGTTTATAGGACCCCTAGTCAGGGAAGCCCCACCCCCTAATCAGGGCTCAGCTTCTCACCCAGCACAAAGCCCCGACACATACAAATACCAATACAAAACCAAACACACACAAATACCTTCTACTCCAACAGAACTCCCACTCAAACTCCCCTGTTTACAGCTCTGTTTGATAGCTCCTGTGCCACTGCCTGACTGGCTGCAACCTTATAAGACCCCTAATCAGGGAAGCCCCGCCCACTAATCAGGGCTCAGCTTCTTTCCCAGCACAAAGCCCCTCCAAGCCTCTACACATACAGATACCACCAATACAAAACCAAACACACACACAAATACCTTTTCCTCCAACAGAACTCCCACTCAAACTCCCCTATTTACAGCTCTGTTTGCTAGCTCCTGTGCCGCTGCAGCTGTCTGTGCCGCTGCCTGACTGGCTGCTACCTTTATAGGACCCCTAGTCAGTCAAGCCCCGCCCCCTAATCAGGGCTCAGTTTCTTTCCCAGCACAAAGCCCCTACACATACAGATACTACCAATACAAAACCAAACACACACAAATACCTTCTCCTCCAACAGAACTCCCACTCAAACTCCACTGTTTACAGCTCTGCTTGCTAGCCCCTGTGCCGCGGCAGCTGTCTGTGCCGCTGCCTGACTGGCTGCTACCTTTATAGGACCCCTAGTCAGGGAAACCCCGCCCCCTAATCAGGGCTCAGCTTCTGTCCCAGCACAAAGCCCCTACACATACAGATACTACCAATACAAAACCAAACACACACAAATACCTTCTCCTCCAAAAGAACTCCCACTCAAACTCCCCTGTTTACAGCTCTGTCTGCTAGCTCCTGTGCTGCTGCAGCTGTCTGTGCCACTACCTGACTGGCTGCTACCTTTATAGGACCCCTAGTCAGTGAAGCCCCGCCCCCTAATCAGGGCTCAGCTTCTGTCTCAGCACAAAGCCCCTACACACACACATACTACCAATACAAAACCAAACACACACAAAAACCTTCTACTCCAACAGTACTCCCACTCAAACTCCCCTGTTTACAGCTCTGTTTGATAGCTCCTGTGCCGCTGCCTGACTGGCTGCAACCTTTATAGGACCCCTAGTCAGGGAAGCCCCGCCCCCTAATCAGGGCTCAGCTTCTCTCCCAGCACAAAGCCCCTACACATACAGATACTACCAATACAAAACCAAACACACACAAATACCTTCTACTCCAACAGAACTCCCACTCAAACCCCCTGTTTACAGCTCTGTTTGATAGCTCCTGTGCCGCTGCCTGACTGGCTGCAACCTTATAGGACCCCTAGTCAGGGAAGCCCCGCCCACTAATCAGGGCTCAGCTTCTTTCCCAGCACAAAGCCCCTCCAAGCCTCTACACATACAGATACCACCAATACAAAACCAAACACACACACAAATACCGTTTCCTCCAACAGAACTCCCACTCAAACTCCCCTGTTTACAGGTCTGTTTGCTAGCTCCTGTGCCGCTGCCTGACTAGCTGCAACCTTTATAGGACCCCTAGTCAGGGAAGCCCCGCCCCCTAATCAGGGC
This sequence comes from Lepidochelys olivacea, assembly GCF_965140295.1. NCBI lineage: Eukaryota > Metazoa > Chordata > Testudines > Cheloniidae > Lepidochelys > Lepidochelys olivacea. Next base: position 5,345,752 of record NC_140428.1, read on the forward strand.
TCAGCTTCTCTCCCAGCACAAAGCCCCTACACATACAGATACTACCAATACAAAACCAAACACACACAAATACCTTCTCCTCCAACAGAACTCCCACTCAAACCCCCTGTTTACAGCTCTGTTTTCTAGCTCCTGTGCCGCTGCAGCTGTCTGTGCCACTGCCTGACTGGCTGCTACCTTTATAGGACCCCTAGTCAGTGAAGCCCCGCCCCCTAATCAGGGTTCAGCTTCTGTCCCAGCACAAAGCCCCTACACACACAGATACTACCAATGCAAAACCAAACACACACAAATACCTTTTCCTCCAACAGAACTCCCACTCAAACTCCCCTATTTACAGCTCTGTTTGCTAGCTCCTGTGCCGCTGCCTGACTGGCTGCTACCTTTATAGGACCCCTACCCAGGGAAGCCCCGCCCCCTAATCAGGGCTCAGCTTCTCTCCCAGGACAAAGCCCCTACACATACAGATACCACCAATACAAAACCAAACACACACAAATACCTTCTCCTCCAACAGAACTCCCACTCAAACTCCCCTGTTTACAGCTCTGTTTGCTAGCTCCTGTGCCGCTGCAGCTGTCTCTGCCGCTGCCTGACTGGCTGCTACATTTATAGGACCCCTTGTCAGTGAAGCCCCGCCCCCTAATCAGGGCTCAGCTTCTCTCCCAGCACAAAGCCCCTACACATACAGATACTAAGAATACAAAACCAAACACACACAAATACCTTCTCCTCCCACTCAAACTCCCCTGTTTACAGGTCTGTTTGCTAGCTCCTGTGCCGCTGCCTGACTGGCTGCTATCTTTATAGGACCCCTAGTCAGGGAAGCCCCGCCCTCTAATCAGGGCTCAGCTTCTCTCCCAGCACAAAGCCCCTACACATACAGATACTAACAATACAAAACCAAATACACACAAATACCTTCTCCTCCAACAGAACTCCCACTCAAACTCCCCTGTTTACAGCTCTGTTTGATAGCTCCTGTGCCGCTGCCTGACTGGCTGCAACCTTATAGGACCCCTAGTCAGGGAAGCCCCGCCCACTAATCAGGGCTCAGCTTCTCTCCCAGCACAAAGCCCCTCCAAGCCTCTACACATACAGATACTACCAATGCAAAACCAAACACACACAAATACCTTCTCCTCCAACAGATTTCCCACTCAAACTCCCCTGTTTACAGCTCTGTTTGCTAGCTCCTGTGCCGCTGCCTGACTGGCTGCTACCTTTATAGGACCCCTAGTCAGGGAAGCCCCGCCCCCTAATCAGGGCTCAGCTTCTCTCCCAGCACAAAGCCCCTATACATACAGATACTAACAATACAAAACCAAACACACACAAATACCTTCTCCTCCAACAGAACTCCCACACAAACTCCCCTGTTTACAGCTCTGTTTGTAGCTCCTGTGCCGCTGCCTGACTGGCTGCGACCTTTATAAGACCCCTAGTCAGTCAAACCCCGCCCCCTAATCAGGGCTCAGCTTCTCTCCCAGCACAAAGCCCCTACACATACAGATACCACCAATACAAAACCAAAAACACACAAATACCTTCTACTCCAACAGAACTCCCACTCAAACTCCCCTGTTTACAGCTCTGTTTGCTAGCTCCTGTGCCGATGCAGCTGTCTGTGCCGCTGCGTGACTGGCTGATACCTTTTTAGGACCCCTAGTCAATGAAGCCCCGCCCCCTAATCAGGGCTCAGCTTCTCTCCCAGCACAAAGCCCCTACACATACAGATACTGACAATACAAAACCAAACACACACAAATACCTTCTCCTCCCACTCAAACTCCCCTGTTTACAGCTCTGTTTGATAGCTCCTGTGCCGCTGCCTGACTGGCTGCAACCTTATAGGACCCCTAGTCCGGGAAGCCCCGCCCACTAATCAGGGCTCAGCTTCTTTCCCAGCACAAAGCCCCTCCAAGCCTCTACACATACAGATACCACCAATACAAAACCAAACACACACACAAATACCTTTTCCTCCAACAGAACTCCCACTTAAACTCCCCTGTTTACAGCTCTGTTTGCTAGCTCCTGTGCCGCTGCCTGACTGGCTGCTACCTTTATAGGACCCCAAGTCAGGGAAGCCCCGCCCCCTAATCAGGGCTCAGCTTCTCTCCCAGCACAAAGCCTCTACACATACAAATACTACCAATACAAATCCAAACACACACAAATACCTTCTCCTCCAACAGAACTCCCACTCCAACTTTTGTCTTTACAGCTCTGTTTGCTAGCTCCTGTGCCGCTGCAGCTGTCTGTGCCGCTGCCTGACTGGCTGCTACCTTTATAGGACCCCTAGTCAGTGAAGCCCCGCCCCCTAATCAGGGCTCAGCTTCTGTCTCAGCACAAAGCCCCTACACACACAGATACTACCAATACAAAACCAAACACACACAAATACCTTCTACTCCAACAGAACTCCCACTCAAACTCCCCTGTTTACATCTCTGTGTTCTAGCTCCTGTGCCGCTGCCTGACTGTCTGCTACCTTTATAGGACCCTTAGTCAGTGAAGCCCCGCCCCCTAATCAGGGCTCAGCTTCTCTCCCAGCACAAAGACCCTCCAAGCCTCTACCATACAGATACCACCAATACAAAACCAAACACACACAAATACCTTCTCCTCCAACAGAACTCCCACTCAAACTCCCCTGTTTACAGCTCTGTTTGATAGCTCCTGTGCCGCTGCCTGACTGGCTGCAACCTTTATAGGACCCCTAGCCAGGGAAGCCCCGCCCCCTAATCAGGGCTCAGCTTCTCTCCCAGCACAAAGCCCTTACACATACAGATACCACCAATACAAATCCAAACACACACAAATACCTTCTCCTCCAAGAGAACTCCCACTCAGACTCCCCTGTTTACAGCTCTGTTTGCTAGCTCCTGTGCCGCTGCAGCTGTCTGTGCCGCTGCCTGACTGACTGCTACCTTTATAGGACCCCTAGTCAGTGAAGCCCCGCCCCCTAATCAGGGCTCAGCTTCTCTCCCATCACAAAGCCCCTACACACACAGATACTACCAATACAAATCCAAACACACACAAATACCATCTACTCCAACAGAACTCCCACTCAACCTCCCCTGTTTACAGCTCTGTTTGCTAGCTCCTGTGCCGCTGCCTGACTGGCTGCTACCTTTATAGGACCCCTAGCCAGGGAAGCCCCGCCCCCTAATCAGGGCTCAGCTTCTCTCCCAGGACAAAGCCCCTACACCTACAGATACCACCAATACAAAACCAAACACACACAAATACCTTCTCCTCCAACAGAACTCCCACTCAAACTCCCCTGTTTACAGCTCTGTTTGCTAGCTCCTGTGCCGCTGCAGCTGTCTGTGCCGCTCCCTGACTGGCTGATACCTTTCTAGGACCCCTAGTAAGTGAAGCCCCACCCCCTAATCACGGCTCAGCTTCTCTCCCAGCACAAAGCCCCTTCACATACAGATACTACCAATACAAAACCAAACACACACGAATACCTTCTCCTCCAACAGAACTCCCACTCGAACTCCCCTGTTTACAGCTCTGTTTGTAGCTCCTGTGCCGCTGCCTGACTGGCTGCGACCTTTATAGGACCCCTAGTCAGGGAAGCCCCGCCCCCTAATCAGGGCTCAGCTTCTTTCCCAGCACAAAGCCCCTCCAAGCCTCTACACATACAGATACTACCAATGCAAAACCAAACACACACACAAATACCTTCTCCTCCAACAGAACTCCCACTCAAACTCCCCTGTTTACAGATCTGTTTGCTAGCTCCTGTGCCGCTGCCTGACTGGCTGCTACCTTTATAGGACCCCAAGTCAGGGAAGCCCCGCCCCCTAATCAGGGCTCAGCTTCTCTCCCAGCACAAAGCCTCTACACATACAGATACTACCAATACAAATCCAAACACACACAAATACCTTCTCCTCCAACAGAACTCCCACTCAAACTCCCCTGTTTACAGATCTGTTTGCTAGCTCCTGTGCCGCTTCCTGACTGGCTGCTACTTTTATAGGACCCCTAGTCAGGGAAGCCCCGCCCCCTAATCAGGGCTCAGCTTCTCTCCCAGCACAAAGCCCCTACACATACAGATACTAACAATACAAAACCAAACACACACAAATACCTTCTCCTCCAACAGAACTCCCACTCAAACTCCCCTGTTTACAGCTCTGTTTGATAGCTCCTAGGCCGCTGCCTGACTGGCTGCAACCTTTATAGGACCCCTAGTCAGGGAAGCCCCGCCCCCTAATCAGGGCTCAGCTTCTCTCCCAGCACAAAGCCCCTACACATACAGATACTACCAATACAAAACCAAACACACACAAATACCTTCTCCTCCAACAGAACTCCCACTCAAATCCCCCTGTTTACAGCTCTGTTTGCTAGCTCCTGTGCCGCTGCAGCTGTCTGTGCCGCTGCCTGACTGGCTGCTACCTTTATAGGACCCCTAGTCAGTGAAGCCCCGCCCCCTAATCAGGGCTCAGCTTCTCTCCCAGCACCAAGCCCCTACACATACAGATACTAACAATACAAAACCAAACACACACAAATACCTTCTCCTCCCACTCAAACTCCCCTGTTTGCAGCTCTGTTTGCTAGCTCCTGTGCCGCTGCAGCTGTCTGTGCCGCTGCCTGACTGGCTGCTACCTTTATAGGACACCTAGTCAGTGAAGCCCCGCCCCCTAATCAGGGTTCAGCTTCTGTCCTAGCACAAAGCCCCTACACACACAGATACTACCAATACAAAACCAAACACACACATATACCTTCTACTCCAACAGAACACCCACTCAAACTCCCCTGTTTACAGCTCTGTTTGATAGCTCCTGTGCCGCTGCCTGACTGGCTGCAACCTTATAGGACCCCTAGTCAGGGAAGCCCCGCCCACTAATCAGGGCTCAGCTTCTTTCCCAGCACAAAGCCCCTCCAAGCCTCTCCACATACAGATACCACCAATACAAAACCAAAAACACACAAATACCTTTTCCTCCAACAGAACTCCCACTCAAACTCCCCTGTTTACAGCTCTGTTTGCTAGCTCCTGTGCCGCTGCCTGACTGGCTGCTACCTTTATAGGACCCCTAGTCAGGGAAGCCCCGCCCCCTAATCAGGGCTCATCTTCTCTCCCAGCACAAAGCCCCAAAACATACAGATACTAACAATACAAAACCAAACACACACAAATACCTTCTCCTCCAACAGAACTCCCACTCAAACTCCCCTGTTTACAGCTCTGTTTGTAGCTCCTGTGCCGCTGCCTGACTGGCTGCGACCTTTATAGGACCCCTAGTCAGTCAAGCCCCGCCCCCTAATCAGGGCTCAGCTTCTCTCCCAGCACAAAGCCCCTACACATACAGATACCACCAATACAAAACCAAAAACAAACAAATACCTTCTACTCCAACAGAACTCCCACTCAAACTCCCCTGTTTACAGCTCTGTTTGCTAGCTCCTGTGCCGATGCAGCTGTCTGTGCCGCTGCGTGACTGGCTGATACCTTTTTAGGACCCCTAGTCAATGAAGCCCCGCCCCCTAATCAGGGCTCAGCTTCTCTCCCAGCACAAAGCCCCTACACATACAGATACTGACAATACAAAACCAAACACACACAAATACCTTCTCCTCCCACTCAAACTCCCCTGTTTACAGCTCTGTTTGATAGCTCCTGTGCCGCTGCCTGACTGGCTGCAACCTTATAGGACCCCTAGTCCGGGAAGCCCCGCCCACTAATCAGGGCTCAGCTTCTTTCCCAGCACAAAGCCCCTCCAAGCCTCTACACATACAGATACCACCAATACAAAACCAAACACACACACAAATACCTTTTCCTCCAACAGAACTCCCACTTAAACTCCCCTGTTTACAGCTCTGTTTGCTAGCTCCTGTGCCGCTGCCTGACTGGCTGCTACCTTTATAGGACCCCAAGTCAGGGAAGCCCCGCCCCCTAATCAGGGCTCAGCTTCTCTCCCAGCACAAAGCCTCTACACATACAGATACTACCAATACAAATCCAAACACACACAAATACCTTCTCCTCCAACAGAACTCCCACTCCAACTTTTGTCTTTACAGCTCTGTTTGCTAGCTCCTGTGCCGCTGCAGCTGTCTGTGCCGCTGCCTGACTGGCTGCTACCTTTATAGGACCCCTAGTCAGTGAAGCCCCGCCCCCTAATCAGGGCTCAGCTTCTGTCTCAGCACAAAGCCCCTACACACACAGATACTACCAATACAAAACCAAACACACACAAATACCTTCTCCTCCAACAGAACTCTCACTCCAACTCCCCTGTTTACAGCTCTGTTTGCTAGCTCCTGTGCCGCTGCCTGACTGTCTGCTACCTTTATAGGACCCTTAGTCAGTGAAGCCCCGCCCCCTAATCAGGGCTCAGCTTCTCTCCCATCACAAAGCCCCTACACACACAGATACTACCAATACAAATCCAAACACACACAAATACCATCTACTCCAACAGAACTCCCACTCAACCTCCCCTGTTTACACCTCTCTTTGCTAGCTCCTGTGCCGCTGCCTGACTGGCTGCTACCTTTATAGGACCCCTAGCCAGGGAAGCCCCGCCCCCTAATCAGGGCTCAGCTTCTCTCCCAGGACAAAGCCCCTACACATACAGATACCACCAATACAAAACCAAACACACACAAATACCTTCTCCTCCAACAGAACTCCCACTCAAACTCCCCTGTTTACAGCTCTGTTTGCTAGCTCCTGTGCCGCTGCAGCTGTCTGTGCCGCTCCCTGACTGGCTGATACCTTTCTAGGACCCCTAGTAAGTGAAGCCCCACCCCCTAATCACGGCTCAGCTTCTCTCCCAGCACAAAGCCCCTTCACATACAGATACTACCAATACAAAACCAAACACACACGAATACCTTCTCCTCCAACAGAACTCCCACTCGAACTCCCCTGTTTACAGCTCTGTTTGTAGCTCCTGTGCCGCTGCCTGACTGGCTGCGACCTTTATAGGACCCCTAGTCAGGGAAGCCCCGCCCCCTAATCAGGGCTCAGCTTCTTTCCCAGCACAAAGCCCCTCCAAGCCTCTACACATACAGATACTACCAATGCAAAACCAAACACACACACAAATACCTTCTCCTCCAACAGAACTCCCACTCAAACTCCCCTGTTTACAGATCTGTTTGCTAGCTCCTGTGCCGCTTCCTGACTGGCTGCTACTTTTATAGGACCCCTAGTCAGTGAAGCCCCGCCCCCTAATCAGGGCTCAGCTTCTGTCTCAGCACAAAGCCCCTACACACACACATACTACCAATACAAAACCAAACACACACAAAAACCTTCTCCTCCAACAGAACTCCCACTCAAACTCCCCTGTTTACAGCTCTGTTTGCTAGCTCCTGTGCCGCTGCCTGACTGGCTGCTAGCTTTATAGGACCCCGAGTCAGGGAAGCCCCACCCACTAATCAGGGCTCAGCTTCTCTCCCAGCACAAAGCCCCTCCAAGCCTCTACACAAACAGGTACTACCAATACAAAACCAAACACACACAAATACCTTCTCCTCCAACAGAACTCCCACTCAAACTCCCCTGTTTACAGCTCTGTTTGCTAGCTCCTGTGCCGCTGCCTGACTGGCTGCTAGCTTTATAGGACCCCGAGTCAGGGAAGCCCCGCCCCCTAATCAGGGCCCAGCTTCTCTCCCAGCACAAAGCCCCTACACATACAGATACCACCAATACAAAACCAAACACACAAAAACCTCCTCCTCCAACAGAACTCCCACTCAAAATCCCCTGTTTACAGCTCTGTTTGCTAGCTCCTGTGCCGATGCAGCTGTCTGTGCCGCTGCCTGACTGGCTGATACCTTTTTAGGACCCCTAGTCAGTGAAGCCCCGCCCCCTAATCAGGGCTCAGCTTCTCTCCCAGCACAAAGCCCCTACACATACAGATACTAACAATACAAAACCAAACACACACAAATACCTTCTCCTCCAACAGAACTCTCATTCCAACTCCCCTGTTTAGAGCTCTGTTTGCTAGCTCCTGTGCCGCTGAAGCTGTCTGTGCCGCTGCCTGACTGGCTGATACCTTTCTAGGACCCCTAGTAAGGGAAGCCCCGCCCCCTAATCACGGCTCAGCTTCTCTCCCAGTACAAAGCCCCTTCACATACAGATACTAACAATACAAAACCAAACACACACAAATACCTTCTCCTCCAAAAGAACTCCCACTCAAACTCCCCTGTTTACAGCTCTGTTTGCTAGCTCCTGTGCTGTTGCAGCTGTCTGTGCCGCTGCCTGATTGGCTGCTACGTTTATAGGACCCCTAGTCAGGGAAGCCCCGCCCCCTAATCAGGGCTCAGCTTCTCACCCAGCACAAAGCGCCGACACATACAAATACCAATACAAAACCAAACACACACAAATACCTTCTCCTGCAACAGAACTCCCACTCAAACCCCCCTGTTTACAGCTCTGTTTGCTAGCTCCTGTGCCGCTGCAGCTGTCTGTGCCGCTGCCTGACTGGCTGCTACCTTTATAGGACCCCTAGTCAGTCAAGCCCCGCCCACTAATCAGGGCTCAGCTTCTCTCCCAGCACAAAGCCCCTACACATACAGATACTACCAATACAAAACCAAACACACACAAATACCTTCTCCTCCAACAGAACTCCCACTCAAACTCCCCTGTTTACAGCTCTGTTTGCTAGCTCCTGTGCCGCTGCAGCTGTCTGTGCCGCTGCCTGACTGGCTGCTACCTTTATAGGACCCCTAGTCAGTGAAGCCCCGCCCCCTAATCAGGGCTCAGCTACTCTCCCAGCACAAAGCCCCTACACATACAGATACTAACAATACAAAACCAAACACACACAAATACCTTCTCCTCCCACTCAAACTCCCCGTTTACAGCTCTGTTTGCTAGCTCCTGTGCCGCTGCAGCTGTCTGTGCCGCTGTCTGACTGGCTGCTACCTTTATAGGACCCCTAGTCAGTGAAGCCCCGCCCCCTAATCAGGGTTCAGCTACTCTCCCAGCACAAAGCCCCTACACATACAGATACTTCCAATACAAAACCAAACACACACAAATACCTTCTCCTCCAACAGAACTCCCACTCAAACTCCCCTGTTTACAGCTCTGTTTGATAGCTCCTGTGCCGCTGCCTGACTGGCTGCAACCTTATAGGACCCCTAGTCAGGGAAGCCCCGCCCACTAATCAGGGCTCAGCTTCTCTCCCAGCACAAAGCCCCTCCAAGCCTCTACACATACAGATACTACCAATACAAAACCAAACACACACAAATACCTTCTCCTCCAACAGAACTCCCACTCAAACTCCCCTGTTTACAGCTCTGTTTGCTAGCTCCTGTGCCGCTGCCTGACTGGCTGCTACCTTTATAGGACCCCTAGTGAGGGAACCCCGCCCCCTAATCAGGGCTCAGCTTCTCTCCCAGCACAAAGCCCCTACACATACAGATACTAACAATACAAAACCAAACACACACAAATACCTTCTCCTCCAACAGAACTCCCACTCAAACTCCCCTGTTTACAGCTCTGTTTGCTAGCTCCTGTGCCGCTGCAGCTGTCTGTGCGGCTGCCTGACTGGCTGCTACCTTTATAGGACCCCTAGTCAGGGAAGCCCCGCCCACTAATCAGGCCTCAGCTTCTCTCCCAGCACAAAGCCCCTCCAAGCCTCTACACATACAGATACTACCAATACAAAACCAAACACACACAAATACCTTCTCCTCCAACAGAACTCCCGCTCAAACTCCCCTGTTTACAGCTCTGTTTGCTAGCTCCTGTGCCGCTGCCTGACTGGCTGCTACCTTTATAGAACCCCTAGTCAGGGAAGCCCCGCCCCATAATCCGGGCTCAGCTTCTCTCCCAACAGAAAGCCCATACACATACAGATACTACCAATACAAAACCAAACACACACAAATACCTTCTCCTCCAACAGAACTCCCACTCAAACTCCCCTGTTTACTGCTCTGTTTGCTAGCTCCTGTGCCGCTGCAGCTGTCTGTGCCGCTGCCTGACTGGCTGCTACCTTTATAGGACCCCTAGTCAGTCAACCCCCGCCCCCTAATCAGGGCTCAGCTTCTCTCCCAGCACAAAGCCCCTACACACACAGATACTTCCAATACAAAACCAAACACACACAAATACCTTCTCCTCCAACAGAACTCCCACTCAAACTCCCCTGTTTACAGCTCTGTTTGTTAGCTCCTGTGCCGCTGCCTGACTGGATGATACCTTTATAGGACCCCTAGTCAGGGAAGCCCCGCCCACTAATCAGGGCTCAGCTTCTCTCCCAGCACAAAGCCCCTCCAAGCCTCTACACATACAGATACCACCAATACAAAACCAAACACACACAAATACCTTCTCCTCCAACAGAACTCCCACTCAAACTCCCCTGTTTACAGCTCTGTTTGTTAGCTCCTGTGCCGCTGCAGCTGTCTGTGCCGCTCCCTGATTGGCTGCTACCTTTATAGGACCCCTAGTCAGTGAAGCCCCGCCTCCTAATCACGGCTCAGCTTCTCTCCCAGCACAAAGCCCGTACACATACAGATACTACCAATACAAAACCAAACACACACAAATACCTTCTCCTCCAACAGAACTCCCACTCAAACTCCCCTGTTTACAGCTCTGTTTGCTAGCTCCTGTGCCGCTGCCTGACTCGCTGCTACCTTTATAGGACCCCTAGTCAGGGAAGCCCCGCCCCCTAATCACGGCTCAGCTTCTCTCCCAGCACAAAGCCCCTACACATACAGATACTACCAATACAAAACCAAACACACACAAATACCTTCTCCTCCAACAGAACTCCCACTCAAACTCCCCTGTTTACAGCTCTGTTTGCTAGCTCCTGTGCCGCTGCAGCTGTCAGTGCCGCTGACTGACTGCTACCTTTATAGGACCCCTAGTCAGTCAAGCCCCGCCCCCTAATCAGGGCTCAGCTTCTCTCCCAGCACAAAGCCCCTACACATACAGATACTGCCAATACAAAACCAAACACACACAAATACCTTCTCCTCCAACAGAACTCCCACTCAAACTCCCCTGTTTACAGCTCTGTTTGCTAGCTCATGTGCCGCTGCAGCTGTCTGTGCCGCTGCCTGACTGGCTGCTACCTTTATAGGACCCCTAGTCAGTCAACCCCCGCCCCCTAATCAGGGCTCAGCTTCTCTCCCAGCACAAAGCCCCTACACCCACAGATACTTCCAATACAAAACCAAACACACACAAATACCTTCTCCTCCAACAGAACTCCCACTCAAACTCCCCTGTTTACAGCTCTGTTTGTTAGCTCCTGTGCCGCTGCCTGACTGGATGATACCTTTATAGGACCCCTAGTCAGGGAAGCCCCGCCCACTAATCAGGGCTCAGCTTCTCTCCCAGCACAAAGCCCCTCCAAGCCTCTACACATACAGATACCACCAATACAAAACCAAACACACACAAATACCTTCTCCTCCAACAGAACTCCCACTCAAACTCCCCTGTTTACAGCTCTGTTTGCTAGCTCCTGTGCCGCTGCCTGACTGGCTGCTACCTTTATAGGACCCCTAGTCAGTGAAGCCCCGCCCCCTAATCACGGCTCAGCTTCTCACCCAGCACAAAGCCCCTACACATACAGATACTACCAATACAAAACCAAACACACACAAATACCTTCTCCTCCAACAGAACTCCCACTCAAACCCCCCTGTTTACAGCTCTGTTTGCTAGCTCCTGTGCCGCTGCAGCTGTCTGTGCCGCTGCCTGACTGGCTGCTACCTTTATAGGACCCCTAGTCAGTCAAGCCCCGCCCACTAATCAGGGCTCAGCTTCTCTCCCAGCACAAAGCCCCTACACATACAGATACTACCAATACAAAACCAAACACACACAAATACCTTCTCCTCCAACAGAACTCCCACTCAAACTCCCCTGTTTACAGCTCTGTTTGCTAGCTCCTGTGCCGCTGCAGCTGTCTGTGCCGCTGCCTGACTGGCTGCTACCTTTATAGGACCCCTAGTCAGTGAAGCCCCGCCCCCTAATCAGGGCTCAGCTACTCTCCCAGCACAAAGCCCCTACACATACAGATACTAACAATACAAAACCAAACACACACAAATACCTTCTCCTCCCACTCAAACTCCCCGTTTACAGCTCTGTTTGCTAGCTCCTGTGCCGCTGCAGCTGTCTGTGCCGCTGTCTGACTGGCTGCTACCTTTATAGGACCCCTAGTCAGTGAAGCCCCGCCCCCTAATCAGGGTTCAGCTTCTGTCCCAGCACAAAGCCCCTACACACACAGATACTACCAATACAAAACCAAACACACACAAATACCTTCTCCTCCAACAGAACTCCCACTCAAACTCCCCTGTTTACAGCTCTGTTTGATAGCTCCTGTGCCGCTGCCTGACTGGCTGCAACCTTATAGGACCCCTAGTCAGGGAAGCCCCGCCCACTAATCAGGGCTCAGCTTCTCTCCCAGCACAAAGCCCCTCCAAGCCTCTACACATACAGATACTACCAATACAAAACCAAACACACACAAATACCTTCTCCTCCAACAGAACTCCCACTCAAACTCCCCTGTTTACAGCTCTGTTTGCTAGCTCCTGTGCCGCTGCCTGACTGGCTGCTACCTTTATAGGACCCCTAGTGAGGGAACCCCGCCCCCTAATCAGGGCTCAGCTTCTCTCCCAGCACAAAGCCCCTACACATACAGATACTACCAATACAAAACCAAACACACACAAATACCTTCTCCTCCAACAGAACTCCCACTCAAACTCCCCTGTTTACAGCTCTGTTTGCTAGCTCCTGTGCCGCTGCAGCTGTCTGTGCGGCTGCCTGACTGGCTGCTACCTTTATAGGACCCCTAGTCAGGGAAGCCCCGCCCACTAATCAGGGCTCAGCTTCTCTCCCAGCACAAAGCCCCTCCAAGCCTCTAGACATACAGATACTACCAATACAAAACCAAACACACACAAATACCTTCTCCTCCAACAGAACTCCCACTCAAACTCCCCTGTTTACAGCTCTGTTTGCTAGCTCCTGTGCCGCTGCAGCTGTCAGTGCCGCTGACTGACTGCTACCTTTATAGGACCCCTAGTCAGTCAAGCCCCGCCCCCTAATCAGGGCTCAGCTTCTCTCCCAGCACAAAGCCCCTACACATACAGATACTGCCAATACAAAACCAAACACACACAAATACCTTCTCCTCCAACAGAACTCCCACTCAAACTCCCCTGTTTACAGCTCTGTTTGCTAGCTCCTGTGCCGCTGCAGCTGTCTGTGCCGCTGCCTGACTGGCTGCTACCTTTATAGGACCCCTAGTCAGTCAACCCCCGCCCCCTAATCAGGGCTCAGCTTCTCTCCCAGCACAAAGCCCCTACACACACAGATACTTCCAATACAAAACCAAACACACACAAATACCTTCTCCTCCAACAGAACTCCCACTCAAACTCCCCTGTTTACAGCTCTGTTTGTTAGCTCCTGTGCCGCTGCCTGACTGGATGATACCTTTATAGGACCCCTAGTCAGGGAAGCCCCGCCCACTAATCAGGGCTCAGCTTCTCTCCCAGCACAAAGCCCCTCCAAGCCTCTACACATACAGATACCACCAATACAAAACCAAACACACACAAATACCTTCTCCTCCAACAGAACTCCCACTCAAACTCCCCTGTTTACAGCTCTGTTTGGCTGCTACCTTTATAGGACCCCTAGTCAGTGAAGCCCCGCCCCCTAATCACGGCTCAGCTTCTCTCCCAGCACAAAGCCCCTACACATACAGATACTACCAATACAAAACCAAACACACACAAATACCTTCTCCTCCAACAGAACTCCCACTCAAACTCCCCTGTTTACAGCTCTGTTTGCTAGCTCCTGTGCCGCTGCCTGACTGGCTGCTACCTTTATAGGACCCCTAGTCAGTGAAGCCCCGCCCCCTAATCAGGGCTCAGCTTCTGTCTCAGCACAAAGCCCCTACACACACACATACTACCAATACAAAACCAAACACACACAAATACCTTCTCCTCCAACAGAACTCCCACTCAAACCCTCTGTTTGCTAGCTCCTGTGCCGCTGCAGCTGTCTGTGGCGCTGCCTGACTGGCTGCTACATTTATAGGACCCCTAGTCAGTGAAGCCCCGCCCCCTAATCAGGGCTCAGCTTCTCTCCCAGCACAAAGCCCCTACACATACAGATACTAAGAATACAAAACCAAACACACACAAATACCTTCTCCTCCCACTCAAACTCCCCTGTTTACAGGTCTGTTTGCTAGCTCCTGTGCCGCTGCCTGACTGGCTGCTACCTTTATAGGACCCCTAGTCAGGGAAGCCCCGCCCCCTAATCAGGGCTCAGCTTCTCTCCCAGCACAAAGCCCCTACACATACATATACTAACAATGCAAAACCAAACACACACAAATACCTTCTCCTCCAACAGAACTCCCACTCAAACTCCCCTGTTTACAGCTCTGTTTGCTAGCTCCTGTGCCGCTGCAGCTGTCTGTGCGGCTGCCTGACTGGCTGCTACCTTTATAGGACCCCTTGTCAGGGAAGCCCCGCCCACTAATCAGGGCTCAGCTTCTCTCCCAGCACAAAGCCCCTCCAAGCCTCTACACATCCAGATACTACCAATACAAAACCAAACACACACAAATACCTTCTCCTCCAACAGAACTCCCACTCAAACTCCCCTGTTTACAGCTCTGTTTGCTAGCTCCTGTGCCGCTGCCTGACTGGCTGCTACCTTTATAGGACCCCTAGTCAGTGAAGCCCCGCCCCCTAATCAGGGCTCAGCTTCTGTCCCAGCACAAAGCCCCTACACACACAGATACTACCAATACAAAACCAAACACACACAAATACCTTCTACTCCAACAGTACTCCCACTCAAACTCCCCTGTTTACAGCTCTGTTTGATAGCTCCTGTGCCGCTGCAGCTGTCTGTGCCGCTGCCTGACTGGCTGATACCTTTCTAGGACCCCTAGTCAGTGAAGCCCCGCCCCCTAATCAGGGCTCAGCTTCTCTCCCAGCACGAAGCCCCTACACATACAGATACTACCAATACAAAAACACACACAAATACCTTCTCCTCCAACAGAACTCCCACTCAAACTCCCCTGTTCACAGCTCTGTTTGCTAGCTCCTGTGCCGCTGCCTGACTGGCTGCTACCTTTATAGGACCCCTAGTCAGGGAAGCCCCGCCCCCTAATCAGGGCTCAGCTTCTCTCCCAGCACAAAGCCCCTACACATACAGATACTAACAATACAGAACCAAACACACACAAATACCTTCTCCTCCAAAAGAACTCCCACTCAAACTCCCCTGTTTACAGCTCTGTTTGCTAGCTCCTGTGCTGCTGCAGCTGTCTGTGCCGCTACCTGACTGGCTGCTACCTTTATAGGACCCCTAGTCAGTGAAGCCCCGCCCCCCAATGAGGGCTCAGCTTCTGTCTCAGGACAAAGCCCCTACACACACAGATACTACCAATACAAAACCAAACACACACAAATACCTTCTCCTCCAACAGAACTCCCACTCAAACCCCCCTGTTTACAGATCTGTTTGCTAGCTCCTGTGCCGCTGCAGCTGTCTGTGCCGCTGTCTGACTGGCTGCTACCTTTATAGGACCCCTAGTCAGTGAAGCCCCGCCCCCTAATCAGGGCTCAGCTTCTCTCCCAGCACAAAGCCCCTACATATACAGGTACTAACAATACAAAACCAAACACACACAAATACCTTCTCCTCCCACTCAAACTCTCCGTTTACAGCTCTGTTTGCTAGCTCCTGTGCCGCTGCAGCTGTCTGTGCCGCTGTCTGACTGGCTGCTACCTTTATAGGACCCCTAGTCAGTGAAGCCCCGCCCCCTAATCAGGGTTCAGCTTCTGTCCCAGCACAAAGCCCCTACACACACAGATACTACCAATACAAAACCAAACACACACACATACCTTCTCCTCCAACAGAACTCCCTCTCAAACTCCACTGTTTACAGCTCTGTTTGCTAGCTCCTGTGCCGCTGCAGCTGTCTGTGCCGCTGCCTGACTGGCTGCTAACTTTATAGGACCCCTAGTCAGGGAAGACCCGCCCCTAATCAGGGCTCAGCTTCTCTCCCAGCACAAAGCCCCTACACACACAGATACTACCAATACAAAACCAAACACACACACAAATACCTTCTCCTCCAACAGTACTCCCACTCAAACTCCCCTGTTTACAGCTCTGTTTGCTAGCTCCTGTGCCGCTGCCTGACTGGCTGCTACCTTTATAGGACCCCTAGTCAGGGAAGCCCCGCCCCTAATCAGGGCTCAGCTTCTATCCCAGCACAAAGCCCCTACACATACAGATACTAACAATACAAAACCAAACACAGACGAATACCTTCTCCTCCGAAAGAACTCCCACTCAAACTCCCCTGTTTACAGCTCTGTTTGCTAGCTCCTGTGCCGCTGCAGCTGTCTGTGCCGCTGCCTGATTGGCTGCTACCTTTATAGGACCCCTAGTCAGGGAAGCCCCGCCCCCTAATCACGGCTCAGCTTCTCTCCCAGCACAAAGCCTCTACACATACAGATACTACCAATACAAAACCAAACACCCACAAATACCTACTCCTCCAACAGAACTCCCACTCAAACTCCCCGGCTTACAGCTCTGTTTGCTAGCTCCTGTGCCGCTGCAGCTGTCTGTGCCGGTGCCTGACTGGCTGCTACCTTTATAGGACCCCTAGTCAGTCAAGCCCCGCCCCCTAATCAGGGCTCAGTTTCTTTCCCAGCACA
Organism: Lepidochelys olivacea; assembly: GCF_965140295.1. Taxonomy (NCBI): domain Eukaryota; kingdom Metazoa; phylum Chordata; order Testudines; family Cheloniidae; genus Lepidochelys; species Lepidochelys olivacea. The sequence goes on from NC_140428.1 coordinate 5,362,513, forward strand.
AAGCCCCTACACGCACAGATACTACCAATACAAAACCAAACACACACAAATACCTTCTCCTCCAAAAGAACTCCCACTCAAACTCCCCTGTTTACAGCTCTGTTTGATAGCTCCTGTGCCGCTGCCTGACTGGCTGCAACCTTTATAGGACCCCTAGTCAGGAAAGCCCCGCCCCCTAATCAGGGCTCAGCTTCTCTCCCAGCACAAAGCCCCTACACATACAGATACTACCAATACAAAACCAAACACACACAAATACCTTCTCCTCCAACAGAACTCCCACTCAAACTTCCCTGTTTACAGCTCTGTTTGCTAGCTCCTGTGCCGCTGCCTGACTGGCTGCTACCTTTATAGGACCCCTAGTCAGTGAAGCCCCGCCCCCTAATCAGGGCTCAGCTTCTGTCCCAGCACAAAGCCCCTACACACACAGATACTACCAATACAAAACCAAACACACACAAATACCTTCTACTCCAACAGTACTCCCACTCAAACTCCCCTGTTTACAGCTCTGTTTGATAGCTCCTGTGCCGCTGCAGCTGTCTGTGCCGCTGCCTGACTGGCTGATACCTTTCTAGGACCCCTAGTCAGTGAAGCCCCGCCCCCTAATCAGGGCTCAGCTTCTCTCCCAGCACGAAGCCCCTACACATACAGATACTACCAATACAAAAACACACACAAATACCTTCTCCTCCAACAGAACTCCCACTCAAACTCCCCTGTTCACAGCTCTGTTTGCTAGCTCCTGTGCCGCTGCCTGACTGGCTGCTACCCTTATAGGACCCCTAGTCAGGGAAGCCCCGCCCCCTAATCAGGGCTCAGCTTCTCTCCCAGCACAAAGCCCCTACACATACAGATACTAACAATACAGAACCAAACACACAAATACCTTCTCCTCCAAAAGAACTCCCACTCAAACTCCCCTGTTTACAGCTCTGTTTGCTAGCTCCTGTGCTGCTGCAGCTGTCTGTGCCGCTACCTGACTGGCTGCTACCTTTATAGGACCCCTAGTCAGTGAAGCCCCGCCCCCCAATGAGGGCTCAGCTTCTGTCTCAGGACAAAGCCCCTACACACACAGATACTACCAATACAAAACCAAACACACACAAATACCTTCTCCTCCAACAGAACTCCCACTCAAACCCCCCAGTTTACAGCTCTGTTTGCTAGCTCCTGTGCCGCTGCAGCTGTCTGTGCCGCTGTCTGACTGGCTGCTACCTTTATAGGACCCCTAGTCAGTGAAGCCCCGCCCCCTAATCAGGGCTCAGCTTCTCTCCCAGCACAAAGCCCCTTCATATACAGGTACTAACAATACAAAACCAAACACACACAAATACCTTCTCCTCCCACTCAAACTCTCCGTTTACAGCTCTGTTTGCTAGCTCCTGTGCCGCTGCAGCTGTCTGTGCCGCTGTCTGACTGGCTGCTACCTTTATAGGACCCCTAGTCAGTGAAGCCCCGCCCCCTAATCAGGGTTCAGCTTCTGTCCCAGCACAAAGCCCCTACACACACAGATACTACCAATACAAAACCAAACACACACACATACCTTCTCCTCCAACAGAACTCCCTCTCAAACTCCACTGTTTACAGCTCTGTTTGCTAGCTCCTGTGCCGCTGCAGCTGTCTGTGCCGCTGCCTGACTGGCTGCTAACTTTATAGGACCCCTAGTCAGGGAAGCCCCGCCCCCTAATCAGGGCTCAGCTTCTCTCCCAGCACAAAGCCCCTACACATACATATACTAACAATGCAAAACCAAACACACACACAAATACCGTCTCCTCCAACAGTACTCCCACTCAAACTCCCCTGTTTACAGCTCTGTTTGCTAGCTCCTGTGCCGCTGCCTGACTGGCTGCTACCTTTATAGGACCCCTAGTCAGGGAAGCCCCGCCCCTAATCAGGGCTCAGCTTCTATCCCAGCACAAAGCCCCTACACATACAGATACTAACAATACAAAACCAAACACAGACGAATACCTTCTCCTCCGAAAGAACTCCCACTCAAACTCCCCTGTTTACAGCTCTGTTTGCTAGCTCCTGTGCCGCTGCCTGACTGGCTGCTACCTTTATAGGACCCCTAATCAGTGAAGCCCCGCCCCCTAATCACGGCTCAGCTTCTCTCCCAGCACAAAGCCCCTACACATACAGATACTACCAATACAAAACCAAACACACACAAATACCTTCTCCTCCAACAGAACTCCCACTCAAACTCCCCTGTTTACAGCTCTGTTTGCTAGCTCCTGTGCCGCTGCCTGACTGGCTGCTACCTTTATAGGACCCCTAGTCAGTGAAGCCCCGCCCCCTAATCAGGGCTCAGCTTCTGTCTCAGCACAAAGCCCCTACACACACACATACTACCAATACAAAACCAAACACACACAAATACCTTCTCCTCCAACAGAACTCCCACTCAAACCCTCTGTTTGCTAGCTCCTGTGCCGCTGCAGCTGTCTGTGGCGCTGCCTGACTGGCTGCTACATTTATAGGACCCCTAGTCAGTGAAGCCCCGCCCCCTAATCAGGGCTCAGCTTCTCTCCCAGCACAAAGCCCCTACACATACAGATACTAAGAATACAAAACCAAACACACACAAATACCTTCTCCTCCCACTCAAACTCCCCTGTTTACAGGTCTGTTTGCTAGCTCCTGTGCCGCTGCCTGACTGGCTGCTACCTTTATAGGACCCCTAGTCAGGGAAGCCCCGCCCCCTAATCAGGGCTCAGCTTCTCTCCCAGCACAAAGCCCCTACACATACATATACTAACAATGCAAAACCAAACACACACAAATACCTTCTCCTCCAACAGAACTCCCACTCAAACTCCCCTGTTTACAGCTCTGTTTGCTAGCTCCTGTGCCGCTGCAGCTGTCTGTGCCGCTGCCTGACTGGCTGCTACCTTTATAGGACCCCTAGTCAGTGAAGCCCCGCCCCCTAATCAGGGCTCAGCTTCTGTCCAGCACAAAGCCCCTACACACACAGATACTACCAATACAAAACCAAACACACACAAATATCTTCTACTCCAACAGTACTCCCACTCAAACTCCCCTGTTTACAGCTCTGTTTGATAGCTCCTGTGCCGCTGCAGCTGTCTGTGCCGCTGCCTGACTGGCTGATACCTTTCTAGGACCCCTAGTCAGTGAAGCCCCGCCCCCTAATCAGGGCTCAGCTTCTCTCCCAGCACGAAGCCCCTACACATACAGATACTACCAATACAAAAACACACACAAATACCTTCTCCTCCAACAGAACTCCCACTCAAACTCCCCTGTTCACAGCTCTGTTTGCTAGCTCCTGTGCCGCTGCCTGACTGGCTGCTACCTTTATAGGACCCCTAGTCAGGGAAGCCCCGCCCCCTAATCAGGGCTCAGCTTCTCTCCCAGCACAAAGCCCCTACACATACAGATACTAACAATACAGAACCAAACACACACAAATACCTTCTCCTCCAAAAGAACTCCCACTCAAACTCCCCTGTTTACAGCTCTGTTTGCTAGCTCCTGTGCTGCTGCAGCTGTCTGTGCCGCTACCTGACTGGCTGCTACCTTTATAGGACCCCTAGTCAGTGAAGCCCCGCCCCCCAATGAGGGCTCAGCTTCTGTCTCAGGACAAAGCCCCTACACACACAGATACTACCAATACAAAACCAAACACACACAAATACCTTCTCCTCCAACAGAACTCCCACTCAAACCCCCCTGTTTACAGCTCTGTTTGCTAGCTCCTGTGCCGCTGCAGCTGTCTGTGCCGCTGTCTGACTGGCTGCTACCTTTATAGGACCCCTAGTCAGTGAAGCCCCGCCCCCTAATCAGGGCTCAGCTTCTCTCCCAGCACAAAGCCCCTACATATACAGGTACCAACAATACAAAACCAAACACACGCAAATACCTTCTCCTCCCACTCAAACTCTCCGTTTACAGCTCTGTTTGCTAGCTCCTGTGCCGCTGCAGCTGTCTGTGCCGCTGTCTGACTGGCTGCTACCTTTATAGGACCCCTAGTCAGTGAAGCCCCGCCCCCTAATCAGGGTTCAGCTTCTGTCCCAGCACAAAGCCCCTACACACACAGATACTACCAATACAAAACCAAACACACACACATACCTTCTCCTCCAACAGAACTCCCTCTCAAACTCCACTGTTTACAGCTCTGTTTGCTAGCTCCTGTGCCGCTGCAGCTGTCTGTGCCGCTGCCTGACTGGCTGCTAACTTTATAGGACCCCTAGTCAGGGAAGACCCGCCCCTAATCAGGGCTCAGCTTCTCTCCCAGCACAAAGCCCCTACACACACAGATACTACCAATACAAAACCAAACACACACACAAATACCTTCTCCTCCAACAGTACTCCCACTCAAACTCCCCTGTTTACAGCTCTGTTTGCTAGCTCCTGTGCCGCTGCCTGACTGGCTGCTACCTTTATAGGACCCCTAGTCAGGGAAGCCCCGCCCCTAATCAGGGCTCAGCTTCTATCCCAGCACAAAGCCCCTACACATACAGATACTAACAATACAAAACCAAACACAGACGAATACCTTCTCCTCCGAAAGAACTCCCACTCAAACTCCCCTGTTTACAGCTCTGTTTGCTAGCTCCTGTGCCGCTGCAGCTGTCTGTGCCGCTGCCTGATTGGCTGCTACCTTTATAGGACCCCTAGTCAGGGAAGCCCCGCCCCCTAATCACGGCTCAGCTTCTCTCCCAGCACAAAGCCTCTACACATACAGATACTACCAATACAAAACCAAACACCCACAAATACCTACTCCTCCAACAGAACTCCCACTCAAACTCCCCGGCTTACAGCTCTGTTTGCTAGCTCCTGTGCCGCTGCAGCTGTCTGTGCCGGTGCCTGACTGGCTGCTACCTTTATAGGACCCCTAGTCAGTCAAGCCCCGCCCCCTAATCAGGGCTCAGTTTCTTTCCCAGCACAAAGCCCCTACACGCACAGATACTACCAATACAAAACCAAACACACACAAATACCTTCTCCTCCAAAAGAACTCCCACTCAAACTCCCCTGTTTACAGCTCTGTTTGATAGCTCCTGTGCCGCTGCCTGACTGGCTGCAACCTTTATAGGACCCCTAGTCAGGAAAGCCCCGCCCCCTAATCAGGGCTCAGCTTCTCTCCCAGCACAAAGCCCCTACACATACAGATACTACCAATACAAAACCAAACACACACAAATACCTTCTCTTCCAACAGAACTCCCACTCAAACCCCCTGTTTACAGCTCTGTTTGCTAGCTCCTGTGCCGCTGCAGCTGTCTGTGCCGCTGCCTGACTGGCTGCTACATTTATAGGACCCCTTGTCAGTGAAGCCCCGCCCCCTAATCAGGGCTCAGCTTCTCTCCCATCACAAAGCCCCTACGCATACAGATACTAAGAATACAAAACCAAACACACACAAATACCTTCTCCTCCCACTCAAACTCCCGTGTTTACAGGTCTGTTTGCTAGCTCCTGTGCCGCTGCCTGACTGGCTGCAACCTTATAGGACCCCTAGTCAGGGAAGCCCCGCCCACTAATCAGGGCTCAGCTTCTCTCCCAGCACAAAGCCCCTCCAAGCCTCTACACATACAGATACTACCAATACAAAACCAAACACACACAAATACCTTCTCCTCCAACAGAACTCCCACTCAAACTCCCCTGTTTACAACTCTGTTTGCTAGCTCCTGTGCCGCTGCCTGACTGGCTGCTACCTTTATAGGACCCCTAGTCAGGGAAGCCCCGCCCCCTAATCAGGGCTCAGCTTCTCTCCCAGCACAAAGCCCCTACACATACAGATATTAACAATACAAAACCAAACACACACAAATACCTCCTCCTCCAACAGAACATCCACTCAAACTCCCCTGTTTACAGCTCTGTTTGCTAGCTCCTGTGCCGCTGCAGCTGTCTGTGCGGCTGCCTGACTGGCTGCTATCTTTATAGGACCCCTAGTCAGGGAAGCCCCGCCCACTAATCAGGGCTCAGCTTCTCTCCCAGCACAAAGCCCCTCCAGGCCTCTACACATACAGATACTACCAATACAAAACCAAACACACACGAATACCTTCTCCTCCAACAGAACTCCCACTCAAACTCCCCTGTTTACAGCTCTGTTTGCTAGCTCCTGTGCCGCTGCCTGACTGGCTGCTACCTTTATAGGACCCCTAGTCAGGGAAGCCCCGCCCCCTAATCAGGGCTCAGCTTCTCTCCCAGCAGAAAGCCCCTACACATACAGATACTAACAATACAAAACCAAACACACACAAATACCTTCTCCTCCAAAAGAACTCCCACTCAAACTCCCCTGTTTACAGCCCTGTTTGCTAGCTCCTGTGCTGCTGCAGCTATCTGTGCCGCTACCTGACTGGCTGCTACCTTTATAGGATCCCCTAGTCAGTGAAGCCCCGCCCCCCAATGAGGGCTCAGCTTCTGTCTCAGCAGAAAGCCCCTACACACAGAGATACTACCAATACAAAACCAAACACACACAAATACCTTCTACTCCGACAGTACTCCCACTCAAACTCCCCTGTTTACAGCTCTGTTTGATAGCTCCTGTGCCGCTGCCTGACTGGCTGCAACCCTTATAGGACCCCTAGTCAGGGAAGCGCCGCCCCCTAATCAGGGCTCAGCTTCTCTCCCAGCACAAAGCCCCTACACATACAGATACCACCAATACAAAACCAAACACACACAAATACCTTCTCCTCCAGCAGAACTCCCACTCAAACCCCCCTGTTTACAGCTCTGTTTGCTAGCTCCTGTGCCGCTGCAGCTGTCTGTGCCGCTGCCTGACTGGCTCATACCTTTATAGGACCCCTAGTCAGTGAAGCCCCGCCCCCTAATCAGGGCTCAGCTTCTCTCCCAGCACAAAGCCCCTACACACACAGATACTACCAATACAAAACCAAACACACACAAATACCTTCTACTCCAACAGTACTCCCACTCAAACTCCCCTGTTTACAGCTCTGTTTGCTAGCTCCTGTGCCGCTGCAGCTGTCTGTGCCGCTGCCTGACTGGCTGATACCTTTATAGGACCCCTAGTCAGTGAAGCCCCGCCCCCCAATCAGGGCTCAGCTTCTGTCTCACCACAAAGCCCCTACACACACAGATACTACCAATACAAAACCAAACACACACAAATACCTTCTCCTCCCACTCAAACTCCCGTGTTTACAGGTCTGTTTGCTAGCTCCTGTGCCGCTGCCTGACTGGCTGCAACCTTATAGGACCCCTAGTCAGGGAAGCCCCGCCCACTAATCAGGGCTCAGCTTCTCTCCCAGCACAAAGCCCCTCCAAGCCTCTACACATACAGATACTACCAATACAAAACCAAACACACACAAATACCTTCTCCTCCAACAGAACTCCCACTCAAACTCCCCTGTTTACAACTCTGTTTGCTAGCTCCTGTGCCGCTGCCTGACTGGCTGCTACCTTTATAGGACCCCTAGTCAGGGAAGCCCCGCCCCCTAATCAGGGCTCAGCTTCTCTCCCAGCACAAAGCCCCTACACATACAGATATTAACAATACAAAACCAAACACACACAAATACCTCCTCCTCCAACAGAACTCCCACTCAAACTCCCCTGTTTACAGCTCTGTTTGCTAGCTCCTGTGCCGCTGCAGCTGTCTGTGCGGCTGCCTGACTGGCTGCTATCTTTATAGGACCCCTAGTCAGGGAAGCCCCGCCCACTAATCAGGGCTCAGCTTCTCTCCCAGCACAAAGCCCCTCCAGGCCTCTACACATACAGATACTACCAATACAAAACCAAACACACACGAATACCTTCTCCTCCAACAGAACTCCCACTCAAACTCCCCTGTTTACAGCTCTGTTTGCTAGCTCCTGTGCCGCTGCCTGACTGGCTGCTACCTTTATAGGACCCCTAGTCAGGGAAGCCCCGCCCCCTAATCAGGGCTCAGCTTCTCTCCCAGCAGAAAGCCCCTACACATACAGATACTAACAATACAAAACCAAACACACACAAATACCTTCTCCTCCAAAAGAACTCCCACTCAAACTCCCCTGTTTACAGCCCTGTTTGCTAGCTCCTGTGCTGCTGCAGCTATCTGTGCCGCTACCTGACTGGCTGCTACCTTTATAGGATCCCCTAGTCAGTGAAGCCCCGCCCCCCAATGAGGGCTCAGCTTCTGTCTCAGCAGAAAGCCCCTACACACAGAGATACTACCAATACAAAACCAAACACACACAAATACCTTCTACTCCGACAGTACTCCCACTCAAACTCCCCTGTTTACAGCTCTGTTTGATAGCTCCTGTGCCGCTGCCTGACTGGCTGCAACCCTTATAGGACCCCTAGTCAGGGAAGCGCCGCCCCCTAATCAGGGCTCAGCTTCTCTCCCAGCACAAAGCCCCTACACATACAGATACCACCAATACAAAACCAAACACACACAAATACCTTCTCCTCCAGCAGAACTCCCACTCAAACCCCCCTGTTTACAGCTCTGTTTGCTAGCTCCTGTGCCGCTGCAGCTGTCTGTGCCGCTGCCTGACTGGCTCATACCTTTATAGGACCCCTAGTCAGTGAAGCCCCGCCCCCTAATCAGGGCTCAGCTTCTCTCCCAGCACAAAGCCCCTACACACACAGATACTACCAATACAAAACCAAACACACACAAATACCTTCTACTCCAACAGTACTCCCACTCAAACTCCCCTGTTTACAGCTCTGTTTGCTAGCTCCTGTGCCGCTGCAGCTGTCTGTGCCGCTGCCTGACTGGCTGATACCTTTATAGGACCCCTAGTCAGTGAAGCCCCGCCCCCCAATCAGGGCTCAGCTTCTGTCTCACCACAAAGCCCCTACACACACAGATACTACCAATACAAAACCAAACACACACAAATACCTTCTACTCCGACAGTACTCCCACTCAAACTCCCCTGTTTACAGCTCTGTTTGTAGCTCCTGTGCCGCTGCCTGACTGGCTGCAACCTTTATAGGACCCCTAGTCAGGGAAGCCCCGCCCCCTAATCAGGGCTCAGCTTCTTTCCCAGCACAAAGCCCCTCCAAGCCTCTACACATACAGATACTACCAATACAAAACCAAACACACACACAAATACCTTCTCCTCCAACAGAACTCCCACTCAAACTCCCCTGTTTACATCTCTGTGTGCTAGCTCCTGTGCCGCTGCCTGACTGGCTGCTACCTTTATAGGACCCCTAGTCAGGGAAGCCCCGCCCCCTAATCAGGGCTCAGCTTCTCTCCCAGCACAAAGCCCCTACACACACAGATACTAACAATACAAAACCAAACACACACAAATACCTTCTCCTCCAACAGAACTCCCACTCGAACTCCCCTGTTTACAGCTCTGTTTGTAGCTCCTGTGCCGCTGCCTGACTGGCTGCTACCTTTATAGGACCCCTCGTCAGGGAAGCCCCGCCCCCTAATCAGGCCTCAGCTTCTCTCCCAGCACAAAGCCCCAAAACATACAGATACTACCAATACAAAAGCAAACACACACACAAATACCTTCTCCACCAACAGAACTCCCACTCAAACTCCCCTGTTTACATCGCTGTGTGCTACCTCCTGTGCCGCTGCCTGACTGGCTGCTACCTTTATAGGACCCCTAGTCAGGGAAGCCCCGCCCCCTAATCAGGGCTCAGCTTCTCTCCCAGCACAAAGCCCCTACACATACAGATACTAACAATACAAAAGCAAACACACACACAAATACCTTCTCCACCAACAGAACTCCCACTCAAACTCCCCTGTTTACATCTCTGTGTGCTAGCTCCTGTGCCGCTGCCTGACTGGCTGCTACCTTTATAGGACCCCTAGTCAGGGAAGCCCCGCCCCCTAATCAGGGCTCAGCTTCTCTCCCAGCACAAAGCCCCTACACATACAGATACTAACAATACAAAACCAAACACACACAAAAAACTTCTCCTCCAACAGAACTCCCACTCGAACTCCCCTGTTTACAGCTCTGTTTGTAGCTCCTGTGCCGCTGCCTGACTGGCTGCTACCTTTATAGGACCCCTCGTCAGGGAAGCCCCGCCCCCTAATCAGGGCTCAGCTTCTTTCCCAGCACAAAGCCCCTCCAAGCCTCTACACATACAGATACTACCAATACAAAACCAAACACACACACAAATACCTTCTGCTCCAACAGAACTCCCACTCAAACCCGCCTGTTTACAGCTCTGTTTGCTAGCTCCTGTGCCGCTGCAGCTGTCTGTGCCGCTGCCTGACTGGCTGCGACCTTTATAGGACCCCTAGTCAGTCAAGCCCCGCCCCCTAATCAGGGCTCAGCTTCTCTCCCAGCAAAAAGCCCCTACACACACAGATACTACCAATACAAAAACACACACAAATACCTTCTCCTCCAACAGAACTCCCACTCAAACTCCCCTGTTTACAGCTCTGTTTGCTAGCTCCTGTGCCGATGCAGCTGTCTGTGCCGCTGCCTGACTGGCTGCTACTTTTATAGGACCCCAAGTCAGGGAAGCCCCGCCCCCTAATCAGGGCTCAGCTTCTCTCCCAGCACAAAGCCTCTACACATACAGATACTACCAATACAAAACCAAACACACACAAATACCTTCTCCTCCAACAGAACTCCCACTCAAACTCCCCTGTTTACAGCTCTGTTTGCTAGCTCCTGTGCCGCTGCAGCTGTCTGTGCCGCTGCCTGACTGGCTGCTACCTTTATAGGACTCCTAGTCAGTGAAGCCCCGCCCCCTAATCAGGGCTCAGCTTCTGTCCCAGCACAAAGCCCCTACACACACAGATACTACCAATACAAAACCAAACACACACAAATACCTTCTCCTCCAACAGAACTCCCACTCAAACTCCCCTGTTTACAGCTCTGTTTGCTAGCTCCTGTGCCGCTGCCTGACTGGCTGCTACCTTTATAGGACCCCTAGTCAGGGAAGCCCCGCCCCCTAATCAGGGCTCAGCTTCTCTCCCAGCAGAAAGCCCCTACACATACAGATACTAACAATACAAAACCAAACACACACAAATACCTTCTCCTCCAAAAGAACTCCCACTCAAACTCCCCTGTTTACACCTCTGTTTGCTAGCTCCTGTGCTGCTGCAGCTGTCTGTACCGCTACCTGACTGGCTGCTACCTTTATAGGACCCCTAGTCAGTGAAGCCCCGCCCCCCAATCAGGGCTCAGCTTCTGTCTCAGCACAAAGCCCCTACACACACAGATACTACCAATACAAAACCAAACACACACAAATACCTTCTACTCCGACAGTACTCCCACTCAAACTCCCCTGTTTACAGCTCTGTTTGATAGCTCCTGTGCCGCTGCCTGACTGGCTGCAACCTTTATAGGACCCCTAGTCAGGGAAGCCCCGCCCCCTAATCAGGGCTCAGCTTCTCTCCCAGCACAAAGCCCCTACACATACAGATACCACCAATACAAAACCAAACACACACAAATACCTTCTCCTCCAACAGAACTCCCACTCAAAATCCCCTGTTTACAGCTCTGTTTGCTAGCCCCTGTGCCGATGCAGCTGTCTGTGCCGCTGCGTGACTGGCTGATACCTTTTTAGGACCCCTAGTCAGTGAAGCCCCGCCCCCTAATCAGGGCTCAGCTTCTCTCCCAGCACAAAGCCCCTACACATACAGATACTAACAATACAAAACCGAACACACACAAATACCTTCTCCTCCCACTCAAACTCCCCTGTTTACAGCTCTGTTTGATAGCTCCTGTGCCGCTGCCTGACTGGCTGCAAACTTATAGGACCCCTAGTCAGGGAAGCCCCGCCCACTAAACAGGGCTCAGCTTCTTTCCCAGCACAAAGCCCCTCCAAGCCTCTACACATACAGATACCACCAATACAAAACCAAACACACACAAATACCTTCTCCTCCAACAGAACTCCCACTCAAACTCCCCTGTTTACAGCTCTGTTTGCTAGCTCCTGTGCCGCTGCAGCTGTCTGTGCCGCTGCCTGACTGGCTGCTACCTTTATAGGACCCCTAGTCAGTCAAGCCCCGCCCCCTAATCAGGGCTCAGTTTCTCTCCCAGCACAAAGCCTCTACACATACAGATACTACCAATACAAATCCAAACACACACAAATACCTTCTCCTCCAACAGAACTCCCACTCAAAATCCACTGTTTACAGCTCTGTTTGCTAGCTCCTGTGCCGCTGCAGCTGTCTGTGCCGCTGCCTGACTGGCTGCTACCTTTATAGGACCCCTAGTCAGTCAAGCCCCGCCCCCTAATCAGGGCTCAGTTTCTCTCCCAGCACAAAGCCTCTACACATACAGATACTACCAATACAAATCCAAACACACACAAATACCTTCTCCTCCCACTCAAACTCCCCGTTTACAGCTCTGTTTGCTAGCTCCTGTGCCGCTGCCTGACTGGCTGCTACCTTTATAGGACCCCTCGTCAGGGAAGCCCCGCCCCCTAATCAGGGCTCAGCTTCTTTCCCAGCACAAAGCCCCTCCAAGCCTCTACACATACAGATACTACCAATACAAAACCAAACACACACACAAATACCTTCTCCTCCAACAGAACTCCCACTCAACCCGCCTGTTTACAGCTCTGTTTGCTAGCTCCTGTGCCGCTGCAGCTGTCTGTGCCGCTGCCTGACTGGCTGCGACCTTTATAGGACCCCTAGTCAGTCAAGCCCCGCCCCCTAATCAGGGCTCAGCTTCTGTCCCAGCACAAAGCCCCTACACACACAGATACTACCAATACAAAACCAAACACACACAAATACCTTCTACTCCAACAGTACTCCCACTCAAACTCCCCTGTTTACAGCTCTGTTTGATAGCTCCTGTGCCGCTGCAGCTGTCTGTGCCACTGCCTGACTGGCTGATACCTTTATAGGACCGCTAGTCCGTGAAGCCCCGCCCCCTAATCACGGTTCAGCTTCTGTCCTAGCACAAAGCCCCTACACACACAGATACTACCAATACAAAAACACACACAAATACCTTCTCCTCCAACAGAACTCCCACTCAAACTCCCCTGTTTCCAGCTCTGTTTGCTAGCTCCTGTGCCGCTGCCTGACTGGCTGCTAGCTTTATAGGACCCCTAGTCAGGGAAGCCCCGCCCCCTAATCAGGGCTCAGCTTCTCTCCCAGCACAGAGCCCCTACACATACAGATACCACCAATACAAAACCAAACACACACAAATACCTTCTCCTCCAACAGAACTCCCACTCAAAATCCCCTGTTTACAGCTCTGTTTGCTAGCTCCTGTGCCGATGCAGCTGTCTGTGCCGCTGCCTGACTGTCTGATACCTTTTTAGGACCCCTAGTCAGTGAAGCCCCGCCCCCTAATCAGGGCTCAGCTTCTCTCCCAGCACAAAGCCCCTACACATACAGATACTAACAATACAAAACCAAACACACACAAATACGTTCTCCTCCCACTCAAACTCCCCGTTTACAGCTCTGTTTGCTAGCACCTGTGCCGCTGCAGCTGTCTGTGCCGCTGCCTGACTGGCTGCTACCTTTATAGGACCCCAAGTCAGGGAAGCCCCGCCCCCTAATCAGGGCTCAGCTTCTCTCCCAGCACAAAGCCTCTACACATACAGATACTACCAATACAAATCCAAACACACACAAATACCTTCTCCTCCAACAGAACTCCCACTCCAACTTTCCTCTTTACAGCTCTGTTTGCTAGCTCCTGTGCCGCTGCAGCTGTCTGTGCCGCTGCCTGACTGGCTGCTACCTTTATAGGACCCCTAGTCAGTCAAGCCCCGCCCCCTAATCAGGGCTCAGTTTCTCTCCCAGCACAAAGCCCCTACACATACAGATACTACCAATACAAAACCAAACACACACAAATACCTTCTCCTCCAACAGAACTCCCACTCAAACCCGACTGTTTACAGCTCTGTTTGCTAGCTCCTGTGCCGCTGCAGCTGTCTGTGCCGCTGCCTGACTGGCTGCGACCTTTATAGGACCCCTAGTCAGTGAAGCCCCGCCCCCTAATCAGACCTCAGCTTCTCTCCCAGCACAAAGCCCCTACACACACAGATACTACCAATACAAAAACACACACAAATACCTTCTCCTCCAACAGAACTCCCACGCAAAATCCCCTGTTTACAGCTCTGTTTGCTAGCTCCTGTGCCGCTGCCTGACTGGCTGCTAGCTTTATAGGACCCCTGGTCAGGGAAGCCCCGCCCCCTAATCAGGGCTCAGCTTCTCTCCCAGCACAAAGCCCCTACACATACAGATACCACCAATACAAAACCAAACACACACAAACACCTTCTCCTCCAACAGAACTCCCACGCAAAATCCCCTGTTTACAGCTCTGTTTGCTAGCTCCTGTGCCGATGCAGCTGTCTGTGCCGCTGCCTCACTGGCTGATACCTTTTTAGGACCCCTAGTCAGTGAAGCCCCGCCCCCTAATCAGACCTCAGCTTCTCTCCCAGCACAAAGCCCCTACACATACAGATACCACCAATACAAATCCAAACACACACAAATACCTTCTCCTCCCACTCAAACTCCCCGTTTACAGCTCTGTTTGCTAGCTCCTGTGCCGCTGCAGCTGTCTGTGCCGCTGCCTGACTGACTGCTACCTTTATAGGACCCCTAGTCAGTGAAGCCCCGCCCCCTAATCAGGGCTCAGCTTCTGTCCCAGCACAAAGCCCTTACACATACAGATACCACCAATACAAATCCAAACACACACAAATACCTTCTACTCCAACAGAACTCCCACTCAAACTCCCCTGTTTACAGCTCTGTTTGATAGCTCCTGTGCCGCTGCCTGACTGGCTGCAACCTTTATAGGACCCCTAGCCAGGGAAGCCCCGCCCCCTAATCAGGGCTCAGCTTCTCTCCCAGGACAAAGCCCCTACACATACAGATACCACCAATACAAAACCAAACACACACAAATACCTTCTCCTCCAACAGAACTCCCACTCAAACTCCCCTGTTTACAGCTCTGTTTGCGAGCTCCTGTGCCGCTGCAGCTGTCTGTGCCGCTGCCTGACTGGCTGATACCTTTATAGGGCCCCTAGTCAGGGAAGCCCCGCCCCCTAATCAGGGCTCAGCTTCTCTCCCAGCACAAAGCCCATACACATACAGATACTAACAATACAAAACCAAACACACACAAATACCTTCTCCTCCAACAGAACTCCCACTCCAACTCCCCTGTTTACAGCTCTGTTTGCTAGCTCCTGTGCCGCTGCCTGACTGGCTGCTACCTTTATAGGACCCCTAGCCAGGGAAGCCCCGCCCCCTAATCAGGACTCAGCTTCTCTCCCAGGACAAAGCCCCTACACATAGAGATACCACCAATACAAAACCAAACACACACAAATACCTTCTCCTCCAACAGAACTCCCACTCAAACTCCCCTGTTTACAGCTCTGTTTGCTAGCTCCTGTGCCGCTGCAGCTGTCTGTGCCGCTGCCTGACTGGCTGATACCTTTCTAGGACCCCAAGTAAATGAAGCCCCGCCCCTTAATCACGGCTCAGCTTCTCTCCCAGCACAAAGCCCCTTCACATACAGATACTACCAATACAAAACCAAACACACACGAATACCTTCTCCTCCAACAGAACTCCCACTCGAACTCCCCTGTTTACAGCTCTGTTTGTAGCTCCTGTGCCGCTGCCTGACTGGCTGCAACCTTTATAGGACCCGTAGTCGGGGAAGCCCCGCCCCCTAATCAGGGCTCAGCTTCTTTCCCAGCACAAAGCCCCTCCAAGCCTCTACACATACAGATACTACCAATACAAAACCAAACACACACACAAATACCTTCTCCTCCAACAGAACTCCCACTCAAACTCCCCTGTTTACATCTCTGTGTGCTAGCTCCTGTGCCGCTGCCTGACTGGCTGCTACCTTTATAGGACCCCTAGTCAGGGAAGCCCCGCCCCCTAATCAGGGCTCAGCTTCTCTCCCAGCACAAAGCCCCTACACATACAGATACTAACAATACAAAACCAAACACACACAAAAACCTTCTCCTCCAACAGAACTCCCACTCGAACTCCCCTGTTTACAGCTCTGTTTGTAGCTCCTGTGCCGCTGCCTGACTGGCTGCAACCTTTATAGGACCCCTCGTCAGGGAAGCCCCGCCCCCTAATCAGGCCTCAGCTTCTCTCCCAGCACAAAGCCCCAAAACATACAGATACGACCAATACAAAAGCAAACACACACACAAATACCTTCTCCACCAACAGAACTCCCACTCAAACTCCCCTGTTTACATCTCTGTGTGCTAGCTCCTGTGCCGCTGCCTGACTGGCTGCTACCTTTATAGGACCCCTAGTCAGGGAAGCCCCGCCCCCTAATCAGGGCTCAGCTTCTTTCCCAGCACAAAGCCCCTCCAAGCCTCTACACATACAGATACTACCAATACAAAACCAAACACACACACAAATACCTTCTCCTCCAACAGAACTCCCACTCAAACCCGCCTGTTTACAGCTCTGTTTGCTAGCTCCTGTGCCGCTGCAGCTGTCTGTGCCGCTGCCTGACTGGCTGCGACCTTTATAGGACCCCTAGTCAGTCAAGCCCCGCCCCCTAATCAGGGCTCAGCTTCTCTCCCAGCAAAAAGCCCCTACACATACAGATACTACCAATACAAAACCAAACACACACAAATACCTTCCCCTCCAACAGAACTCCCACTCAAACTCCCCTGTTTACAGCTCTGTTTGCTAGCTCCTGTGCCGCTGCAGCTGTCTGTGCCGCTGCCTGACTGGCTGCTACCTTTATAGGACCCCTAGTCAGTCAAGCCCCGCCCCCTAATCAGGGCTCAGTTTCTCTCCCAGCACAAAGCCCCTACACATACAGATACTACCAATACAAAACCAAACACACACAAATACCTTCTCCTCCAACAGAACTCCCACTCAAACCCGCCTGTTTACAGCTCTGTTTGCTAGCTCCTGTGCCGCTGCAGCTGTCTGTGCCGCTGCCTGACTGGCTGCTACCTTTATAGGACCCCTAGTCAGTGAAGCCCCGCCCCCTAATCAGACCTCAGCTTCTCTCCCAGCACAAAGCCCCTACACACACAGATACTACCAATACAAAAACACACACAAATACCTTCTCCTCCAACAGAACTCCCACTCAAACTCCACTGTTTACAGCTCTGTTTG
Source organism: Lepidochelys olivacea (assembly GCF_965140295.1). Taxonomy (NCBI): domain Eukaryota; kingdom Metazoa; phylum Chordata; order Testudines; family Cheloniidae; genus Lepidochelys; species Lepidochelys olivacea. Next base: position 5,379,632 of record NC_140428.1, read on the forward strand.
CTAGCTCCTGTGCCGCTGCCTGACTGGCTGCTAGCTTTATAGGACCCCTAGTCAGGGAAGCCCCGCCCCCTAATCAGGGCTCAGCTTCTCTCCCAGCACAAAGCCCCTACACATACAGATACCACCAATACAAAACCAAACACACACAAACACCTTCTCCTCCAACAGAACTCCCACTCAAAATCCCCTGTTTACAGCTCTGTTTGCTAGCTCCTGTGCCGCTGCAGCTGTCTGTGCCGCTGCCTGACTGGCTGCTACCTTTATAGGACCCCTAGTCAGGGAAGCCCCGCCCCCTAATCAGGGTCAGCTTCTCTCCCAGCACAAAGCCCTTACACATACAGATACCACCAATACAAATCCAAACACACACAAATACCTTCTCCTCCAAGAGAACTCCCACTCAGACTCCCCTGTTTACAGCTCTGTTTGCTAGCTCCTGTGCCGCTGCAGCTGTCTGTGCCGCTGCCTGACTGACTGCTACCTTTATAGGACCCCTAGTCAGTGAAGCCCCGCCCCCTAATCAGGGCTCAGCTTCTGTCCCAGCACAAAGCCCCTACACACACAGATACTACCAATACAAATCCAAACACACACAAATACCTTCTACTCCAACAGAACTCCCACTCAAACTCCCCTGTTTACAGCTCTGTTTGATAGCTCCTGTGCCGCTGCCTGACTGGCTGCTACCTTTATAGGACCCCAAGTCAGGGAAGCCCCGCCCCCTAATCAGGGCTCAGCTTCTCTCCCAGCACAAAGCCTCTACACGCACAGATACTACCAATACAAATCCAAACACACACAAATACCTTCTGCTCCAACAGAACTCCCACTCCAACTTTCCTCTTTACAGCTCCGTTTGCTAGCTCCTGTGCCGCTGCAGCTGTCTGTGACGCTGCCTGACTGGCTGCTACCTTTATAGCACCCCTAGTCAGTGCAGCCCCGCCCCCTAATCAGGGCTCAGCTTCTGTCTCAGCACAAAGCCCCTACACACACAGATACTACCAATACAAAACCAAACACACACAAATACCTTCTACTCCAACAGTACTCCCACTCAAACTCCCCTGTTTACAGCTCTGTTTGCTAGCTCCTGTGCCGCTGCCTGACTGGCTGCTACTTTTATAGGACCCCTAGTCAGGGAAGCCCCGCCCCCAATCAGGGCTCAGCTTCTCTCCCAGCACAAAGCCTCTACACATACAAATACTACCAATACAAATCCAAACACACACAAATACCTTCTCCTCCAACAGAACTCCCACTCAAACTCCCCTGTTTACATCTCTGTGTGCTAGCTCCTGTGCCGCTGCCTGACTGGCTGCTACCTTTATAGGACCCCTAGTCAGGGAAGCCCCGCCCCTAATCAGGGCTCAGCTTCTGTCTCAGCACAAAGCCCCTACACACACAGATACTACCAATACAAAACCAAACACACACAAATACCTTCTACTCCAACAGTACTCCCACTCAAACTCCCCTGTTTACAGCTCTGTTTGCTAGCTCCTGTGCTGCTGCAGCTGTCTGTGCCACTACCTGACTGGCTGCTACCTTTATAGCACCCCTAGTCAGTGCAGCCCCGCCCCCTAATCAGGGCTCAGCTTCTGTCTCAGCACAAAGCCCCTACACACACAGATACTACCAATACAAAACCAAACACACACAAATACCTTCTACTCCAACAGTACTCCCACTCAAACTCCCCTGTTTACAGCTCTGTTTGCTAGCTCCTGTGCTGCTGCAGCTGTCTGTGCCACTACCTGACTGGCTGGTACCTTTATAGCACCCCTAGTCAGTGCAGCCCCGCCCCCTAATCAGGGCTCAGCTTCTGTCTCAGCACAAAGCCCCTACACACACAGATACTACCAATACAAAACCAAACACACACAAATACCTTCTACTCCAACAGTACTCCCACTCAAACTCCCCTGTTTACAGCTCTGTTTGCTAGCTCCTGTGCCGCTGCCTGACTGGCTGCTACTTTTATAGGACCCCTAGTCAGGGAAGCCCCGCCCCCAATCAGGGCTCAGCTTCTCTCCCAGCACAAAGCCTCTACACATACAAATACTACCAATACAAATCCAAACACACACAAATACCTTCTCCTCCAACAGAACTCCCACTCAAACTCCCCTGTTTACATCTCTGTGTGCTAGCTCCTGTGCCGCTGCCTGACTGGCTGCTACCTTTATAGGACCCCTAGTCAGTCAAGCCCCGCCCCCTAATCAGGCCTCAGCTTCTCTCCCAGCACAAAGCCCCTACACACACAGATACTACCAATACAAAACCAAACACACACAAATACCTTCTACTCCAACAGAACTCCCACTCAAAATCCCCTGTTTACAGCTCTGTTTGATAGCTCCTGTGCCGCTGCATGACTGGCTGCAACCTTTATAGGACCCCTAGTCAGGGAAGCCCCGCCCCCTAATCAGGGTCAGCTTCTCTCCCAGCACAAAGCCCTTACACATACAGATACCACCAATACAAATCCAAACACACACAAATACCTTCTCCTCCAAGAGAACTCCCACTCAGACTCCCCTGTTTACAGCTCTGTTTGCTAGCTCCTGTGCCGCTGCAGCTGTCTGTGCCGCTGCCTGACTGGCTGATACCTTTCTAGGACCCCTAGTCAGTGAAGCCCCGCCCCCTAATCAGGGCTCAGCTTCTGTCCCAGCACAAAGCCCCTACACACACAGATACTACCAATACAAATCCAAACACACACAAATACCTTCTACTCCAACAGAACTCCCACTCAAACTCCCCTGTTTACAGCTCTGTTTGATAGCTCCTGTGCCGCTGCCTGACTGGCTGCAACCTTTATAGGACCCCTAGCCAGGGAACCCCCGCCCCCTAATCAGGGCTCAGCTTCTCTCCCAGGACAAAGCCCCTACACATACAGATACCACCAATACAAAACCAAACACACACAAATACCTTCTCCTCCAACAGAACTCCCACTCAAACTCCCCTGTTTACAGCTCTGTTTGCGAGCTCCTGTGCCGCTGCAGCTGTCTGTGCCGCTGCCTGACTGGCTGATACCTTTATAGGGCCCCTAGTCAGGGAAGACCCGCCCCCTAATCAGGGCTCAGCTTCTCTCCCAGCACAAAGCCCATACACATACAGATACTAACAATACAAAACCAAACACACACAAATACCTTCTCCTCCAACAGAACTCCCACTCCAACTCCCCTGTTTACAGCTCTGTTTGCTAGCTCCTGTGCCGCTGCCTGACTGGCTGCTACCTTTATAGGACCCCTAGCCAGGGAAGCCCCGCCCCCTAATCAGGGCTCAGCTTCTCTCCCAGGACAAAGCCCCTACACATAGAGATACCACCAATACAAAACCAAACACACACAAATACCTTCTCCTCCAACAGAACTCCCACTCAAACTCCCCTGTTTACAGCTCTGTTTGCTAGCTCCTGTGCCGCTGCAGCTGTCTGTGCCGCTGCCTGACTGGCTGATACCTTTCTAGGACCCCTAGTAAGTGAAGCCCCGACCCCTAATCACGGCTCAGCTTCTCTCCCAGCACAAAGCCCCTTCACATACAGATACTACCAATACAAAACCAAACACACACGAATACCTTCTCCTCCAACAGAACTCCCACTCGAACTCCCCTGTTTACAGCTCTGTTTGTAGCTCCTGTGCCGCTGCCTGACTGGCTGCAACCTTTATAGGACCCCTAGTCAGGGAAGCCCCGCCCCCTAATCAGGGCTCAGCTTCTTTCCCAGCACAAAGCCCCTACACATAGAGATACCACCAATACAAAACCAAACACACACAAATACCTTCTCCTCCAACAGAACTCCCACTCAAACTCCCCTGTTTACAGCTCTGTTTGCTAGCTCCTGTGCCGCTGCAGCTGTCTGTGCCGCTGCCTGACTGGCTGCTACCTTTATAGGACCCCTAGTCAGTCAAGCCCCGCCCCCTAATCAGGGCTCAGTTTCTCTCCCAGCACAAAGCCCCTACACACACAGATACTACCAATACAAAAACACACACAAATACCTTCTCCTCCAACAGAACTCCCACTCAAACTCCACTGTTTACAGCTCTGTTTGCTAGCTCCTGTGCCGCTGCCTGACTGGCTGCTAGCTTTATAGGACCCCTAGTCAGGGAAGCCCCGCCCCCTAATCAGGGCTCAGCTTCTCTCCCAGCACAAAGCCCCTACACATACAGATACCACCAATACAAAACCAAACACACACAAACACCTTCTCCTCCAACAGAACTCCCACGCAAAATCCCCTGTTTACAGCTCTGTTTGCTAGCTCCTGTGCCGATGCAGCTGTCTGTGCCGCTGCCTCACTGGCTGATACCTTTTTAGGACCCCTAGTCAGTGAAGCCCCGCCCCCTAATCAGACCTCAGCTTCTCTCCCAGCACAAAGCCCCTACACATACAGATACCACCAATACAAATCCAAACACACACAAATACCTTCTCCTCCCACTCAAACTCCCCGTTTACAGCTCTGTTTGCTAGCTCCTGTGCCGCTGCAGCTGTCTGTGCCGCTGCCTGACTGACTGCTACCTTTATAGGACCCCTAGTCAGGGAAGCCCCGCCCCCTAATCAGGGCTCAGCTTCTTTCCCAGCACAAAGCCCCTCCAAGCCTCTACACATACAGATACTACCAATACAAAACCAAACACACACACAAATACCTTCTCCTCCAACAGAACTCCCACTCAAACTCCCCTGTTTACATCTCTGTGTGCTAGCTCCTGTGCCGCTGCCTGACTGGCTGCTACCTTTATAGGACCCCTAGTCAGGGAAGCCGCGCCCCCTAATCAGGGCTCAGCTTCTCTCCCAGCACAAAGCCCCTACACATACAGATACTAACAATACAAAACCAAACACACACAAATACCTTCTCCTCCAACAGAACTCCCACTCGAACTCCCCTGTTTACAGCTCTGTTTGTAGCTCCTGTGCCGCTGCCTGACTGGCTGCTACCTTTATAGGACCCCTCGTCAGGGAAGCCCCGCCCCCTAATCAGGCCTCAGCTTCTCTCCCAGCACAAAGCCCCAAAACATACAGATACTACCAATACAAAAGCAAACACACACACAAATACCTTCTCCACCAACAGAACTCCCACTCAAACTCCCCTGTTTACATCGCTGTGTGCTAGCTCCTGTGCCGCTGCCTGACTGGCTGCTACCTTTATAGGACCCCTAGTCAGGGAAGCCCCGCCCCCTAATCAGGGCTCAGCTTCTCTCCCAGCACAAAGCCCCTACACATACAGATACTAACAATACAAAAGCAAACACACACACAAATACCTTCTCCACCAACAGAACTCCCACTCAAACTCCCCTGTTTACATCTCTGTGTGCTAGCTCCTGTGCCGCTGCGTGACTGGCTGCTACCTTTATAGGACCCCTAGTCAGGGAAGCCCCGCCCCCTAATCAGGGCTCAGCTTCTCTCCCAGCACAAAGCCCCTACACATACAGATACTAACAATACAAAACCAAACACACACAAAAACCTTCTCCTCCAACAGAACTCCCACTCGAACTCCCCTGTTTACAGCTCTGTTTGTAGCTCCTGTGCCGCTGCCTGACTGGCTGCTACCTTTATAGGACCCCTCGTCAGGGAAGCCCCGCCCCCTAATCAGGGCTCAGCTTCTTTCCCAGCACAAAGCCCCTCCAAGCCTCTACACATACAGATACTACCAATACAAAACCAAACACACACACAAATACCTTCTCCTCCAACAGAACTCCCACTCAAACCCGCCTGTTTACAGCTCTGTTTGCTAGCTCCTGTGCCGCTGCAGCTGTCTGTGCCGCTGCCTGACTGGCTGCGACCTTTATAGGACCCCTAGTCAGTCAAGCCCCGCCCCCTAATCAGGGCTCAGCTTCTCTCCCAGCAAAAAGCCCCTACACATACAGATACTACCAATACAAAACCAAACACACACAAATACCTTCTCCTCCAACAGAACTCCCACTCAAACTCCCGTTTACAGCTCTGTTTGCTAGCTCCTGTGCCGCTGCAGCTGTCTGTGCCGCTGCCTGACTGGCTGCTACCTTTATAGGACCCCAAGTCAGGAAAGCCCCGCCCCCTAATCAGGGCTCAGCTTCTCTCCCAGCACAAAGCCTCTACACATACAGATACTACCAATACAAATCCAAACACACACAAATACCTTCTCCTCCAACAGAACTCCCACTCAAACTCCCCTGTTTACATCTCTGTGTGCTAGCTCCTGTGCCGCTGCCTGACTGGCTGCTACCTTTATAGGACCCCTAGTCAGGGAAGCCCCGCCCCCTAATCAGGGCTCAGCTTCTCTCCCAGCACGAAGCCCCTACACATACAGATACTAACAATACAAAACCAAACACACACACAAATACCTTCTCCTCCAACAGAACTCCCACTCAACCCGCCTGTTTACAGCTCTGTTTGCTAGCTCCTGTGCCGCTGCAGCTGTCTGTGCCGCTGCCTGACTGGCTGCGACCTTTATAGGACCCCTAGTCAGTCAAGCCCCGCCCCCTAATCAGGGCTCAGCTTCTGTCCCAGCACAAAGCCCCTACACACACAGATACTACCAATACAAAACCAAACACACACAAATACCTTCTACTCCAACAGTACTCCCACTCAAACTCCCCTGTTTACAGCTCTGTTTGATAGCTCCTGTGCCGCTGCAGCTGTCTGTGCCGCTGCCTGACTGGCTGATACCTTTATAGGACCGCTAGTCAGTGAAGCCCCGCCCCCTAATCACGGTTCAGCTTCTGTCCTAGCACAAAGCTCCTACACACACAGATACTACCAATACAAAAACACACACAAATACCTTCTCCTCCAACAGAACTCCCACTCAAACTCCCCTGTTTCCAGCTCTGTTTGCTAGCTCCTGTGCCGCTGCCTGACTGGCTGCTAGCTTTATAGGACCCCTAGTCAGGGAAGCCCCGCCCCCTAATCAGGGCTCAGCTTCTCTCCCAGCACAGAGCCCCTACACATACAGATACCACCAATACAAAACCAAACACACACAAATACCTTCTCCTCCAACAGAACTCCCACTCAAAATCCCCTGTTTACAGCTCTGTTTGCTAGCTCCTGTGCCGATGCAGCTGTCTGTGCCGCTGCCTGACTGTCTGATACCTTTTTAGGACCCCTAGTCAGTGAAGCCCCGCCCCCTAATCAGGGCTCAGCTTCTCTCCCAGCACAAAGCCCCTACACATACAGATACTAACAATACAAAACCAAACACACACAAATACCTTCTCCTCCCACTCAAACTCCCCGTTTACAGCTCTGTTTGCTAGCTCCTGTGCCGCTGCAGCTGTCTGTGCCGCTGCCTGACTGGCTGCTACCTTTATAGGACCCCAAGTCAGGGAAGCCCCGCCCCCTAATCAGGGCTCAGCTTCTCTCCCAGCACAAAGCCTCTACACATACAGATACTACCAATACAAATCCAAACACACACAAATACCTTCTCCTCCAACAGAACTCCCACTCCAACTGTCCTCTTTACAGCTCTGTTTGCTAGCTCCTGTGCCGCTGCAGCTGTCTGTGCCGCTGCCTGACTGGCTGCTACCTTTATAGGACCCCTAGTCAGTCAAGCCCCGCCCCCTAATCAGGGCTCAGTTTCTCTCCCAGCACAAAGCCCCTACACATACAGATACTACCAATACAAAACCAAACACACACAAATACCTTCTCCTCCAACAGAACTCCCACTCAAACCCGCCTGTTTACAGCTCTGTTTGCTAGCTCCTGTGCCGCTGCAGCTGTCTGTGCCGCTGCCTGACTGGCTGCGACCTTTATAGGACCCCTAGTCAGTGAAGCCCCGCCCCCTAATCAGACCTCAGCTTCTCTCCCAGCACAAAGCCCCTACACACACAGATACTACCAATACAAAAACACACACAAATACCTTCTCCTCCAACAGAACTCCCACTCAAACTCCCCTGTTTACAGCTCTGTTTGCTAGCTCCTGTGCCGCTGCCTGACTGGCTGCTACCTTTATAGGACCCCTAGCCAGGGAAGCCCCGCCCCCTAAACAGGGCTCAGCTTCTCTCCCAGGACAAAGCCCCTACACATAGAGATACCACCAATACAAAACCAAACACACACAAATACCTTCTCCTCCAACAGAACTCCCACTCAAACTCCCCTGTTTACAGCTCTGTTTGCTAGCTCCTGTGCCGCTGCAGCTGTCTGTGCCGCTGCCTGACTGGCTGATACCTTTCTAGGACCCCTAGTAAATGAAGCCCCGCCCCCTAATCACGGCTCAGCTTCTCTCCCAGCACAAAGCCCCTTCACATACAGATACTACCAATACAAAACCAAACACACACGAATACCTTCTCCTCCAACAGAACTCCCACTCGAACTCCCCTGTTTACAGCTCTGTTTGTAGCTCCTGTGCCGCTGCCTGACTGGCTGCAACCTTTATAGGACCCCTAGTCAGGGAAGCCCCGCCCCCTAATCAGGGCTCAGCTTCTTTCCCAGCACAAAGCCCCTCCAAGCCTCTACACATACAGATACTACCAATACAAAAAAAACACACACACAAATACCTTCTCCTCCAACAGAACTCCCACTCAAACTCCCCTGTTTACATCTCTGTGTGCTAGCTCCTGTGCCGCTGCCTGACTGGCTGCTACCTTTATAGGACCCCTAGTCAGGGAAGCCCCGCCCCCTAATCAGGGCTCAGCTTCTCTCCCAGCACAAAGCCCCTACACATACAGATACTAACAATACAAAACCAAACACACACAAATACCTTCTCCTCCAACAGAACTCCCACTCGAACTCCCCTGTTTACAGCTCTGTTTGTAGCTCCTGTGCCGCTGCCTGACTGGCTGCAACCTTTATAGGACCCCTCGTCAGGGAAGCCCCGCCCCCTAATCAGGCCTCAGCTTCTCTCCCAGCACAAAGCCCCAAAACATACAGATACTACCAATACAAAAGCAAACACACACACAAATACCTTCTCCACCAACAGAACTCCCACTCAAACTCCCCTGTTTACATCTCTGTGTGCTAGCTCCTGTGCCGCTGCCTGACTGGCTGCTACCTTTATAGGACCCCTAGTCAGGGAAGCCCCGCCCCCTAATCAGGGCTCAGCTTCTCTCCCAGCACAAAGCCCCTACACATACAGATACTAACAATACAAAACCAAACACACACAAAAACCTTCTCCTCCAACAGAACTCCCACTCGAACTCCCCTGTTTACAGCTCTGTTTGTAGCTCCTGTGCCGCTGCCTGACTGGCTGCTACCTTTATAGGACCCCTCGTCAGGGAAGCCCCGCCCCCTAATCAGGGCTCAGCTTCTTTCCCAGCACAAAGCCCCTCCAAGCCTCTACACATACAGATACTACCAATACAAAACCAAACACACACACAAATACCTTCTCCTCCAACAGAACTCCCACTCAAACCCGCCTGTTTACAGCTCTGTTTGCTAGCTCCTGTGCCGCTGCAGCTGTCTGTGCCGCTGCCTGACTGGCTGCGACCTTTATAGGACCCCTAGTCAGTCAAGCCCCGCCCCCTAATCAGGGCTCAGCTTCTCTCCCAGCAAAAAGCCCCTACACATACAGATACTACCAATACAAAACCAAACACACACAAATACCTTCTCCTCCAACAGAACTCCCACTCAAACTCCCCTGTTTACAGCTCTGTTTGCTAGCTCCTGTGCCGCTGCAGCTGTCTGTGCCGCTGCCTGACTGGCTGCTACCTTTATAGGACTCCTAGTCAGTGAAGCCCCGCCCCCTAATCAGGGCTCAGTTTCTGTCCCAGCACAAAGCCCCTACACACACAGATACTACCAATACAAATCCAAACACACACAAATACCTTCTCCTCCAACAGAACTCCCACTCAAAATCCCCTGTTTACATCTCTGTGTGCTAGCTCCTGTGCCGCTGCCTGACTGGCTGCTACCTTTATAGGACCCCTAGTCAGGGAAGCCCCGCCCCCTAATCAGGGCTCAGCTTCTCTCCCAGCACGAAGCCCCTACACATACAGATACTAACAATACAAAACCAAACACACACAAATACCTTCTCCTCCAACAGAACTCCCACTCGAACTCCCCTGTTTACAGCTCTGTTTGCTAGCTCCTGTGCCGCTGCAGCTGTCTGTGCCGCTGCCTGACTGGGTGCTACCTTTATAGGACCCCTAGTCAGGGAAGCCCCGCCCCCTAATCACGGCTCAGCTTCTCTCCCAGCACAAAGCCCCTTCACATACAGATACTACCAATACAAAACCAAACACACACGAATACCTTCTCCTCCAACAGAACTCCCACTCGAACTCCCCTGTTTACAGCTCTGTTTGTAGCTCCTGTGCCGCTGCCTGACTGGCTGCAACCTTTATAGGACCCCTAGTCAGGGAAGCCCCGCCCCCTAATCAGGGCTCAGCTTCTTTCCCAGCACAAAGCCCCTCCAAGCCTCTACACATACAGATACTACCAATACAAAACCAAACACACACACAAATACCTTCTCCTCCAACAGAACTCCCACTCAAACTCCCCTGTTTACATCTCTGTGTGCTAGCTCCTGTGCCGCTGCCTGACTGGCTGCTACCTTTATAGGACCCCTAGTCAGGGAAGCCCCGCCCCCTAATCAGGGCTCAGCTTCTCTCCCAGCACAAAGCCCCTACACATACAGATACTAACAATACAAAACCAAACACACACAAAAACCTTCTCCTCCAACAGAACTCCCACTCGAACTCCCCTGTTTACAGCTCTGTTTGTAGCTCCTGTGCCGCTGCCTGACTGGCTGCAACCTTTATAGGACCCCTCGTCAGGGAAGCCCCGCCCCCTAATCAGGCCTCAGCTTCTCTCCCAGCACAAAGCCCCAAAACATACAGATACTACCAATACAAAAGCAAACACACACACAAATACCTTCTCCACCAACAGAACTCCCACTCAAACTCCCCTGTTTACATCTCTGTGTGCTAGCTCCTGTGCCGCTGCCTGACTGGCTGCTACCTTTATAGGACCCCTAGTCAGGGAAGCCCCGCCCCCTAATCAGGGCTCAGCTTCTTTCCCAGCACAAAGCCCCTCCAAGCCTCTACACATACAGATACTACCAATACAAAACCAAACACACACACAAATACCTTCTCCTCCAACAGAACTCCCACTCAAACCCGCCTGTTTACAGCTCTGTTTGCTAGCTCCTGTGCCCCTGCAGCTGTCTGTGCCGCTGCCTGACTGGCTGCGACCTTTATAGGACCCCTAGTCAGTCAAGCCCCGCCCCCTAATCAGGGCTCAGCTTCTCTCCCAGGACAAAGCCCCTACACATACAGATACCACCAATACAAAACCAAACACACACAAATACCTTCTCCTCCAACAGAACTCCCACTCAAACTCCCCTGTTTACAGCTCTGTTTGCGAGCTCCTGTGCCGCTGCAGCTGTCTGTGCCGCTGCCTGACTGGCTGATACCTTTATAGGGACCCCCATTCAGGGAAGACCCGCCCCCTAATCAGGGCTCAGCTTCTCTCCCAGCACAAAGCCCATACACATACAGATACTAACAATACAAAACCAAACACACACAAATACCTTCTCCTCCAACAGAACTCCCACTCCAACTCCCCTGTTTACAGCTCTGTTTGCTAGCTCCTGTGCCGCTGCCTGACTGGCTGCTACCTTTATAGGACCCCTAGCCAGGGAAGCCCCGCCCCCTAATCAGGGCTCAGCTTCTCTCCCAGGACAAAGCCCCTACACATAGAGATACCACCAATACAAAACCAAACACACACAAATACCTTCTCCTCCAACAGAACTCCCACTCAAACTCCCCTGTTTACAGCTCTGTTTGCTAGCTCCTGTGCCGCTGCAGCTGTCTGTGCCGCTGCCTGACTGGCTGATACCTTTCTAGGACCCCTAGTAAGTGAAGCCCCGACCCCTAATCACGGCTCAGCTTCTCTCCCAGCACAAAGCCCCTTCACATACAGATACTACCAATACAAAACCAAACACACACGAATACCTTCTCCTCCAACAGAACTCCCACTCGAACTCCCCTGTTTACAGCTCTGTTTGCTAGCTCCTGTGCCGCTGCAGCTGTCTGTGCCGCTGCCTGACTGGCTGCTACCTTTATAGGACCCCTAGTCAGTCAAGCCCCGCCCCCTAATCAGGGCTCAGTTTCTCTCCCAGCACAAAGCCCCTACACATACAGATACTACCAATACAAAACCAAACACACACAAATACCTTCTCCTCCAACAGAACTCCCACTCAAACCCGCCTGTTTACAGCTCTGTTTGCTAGCTCCTGTGCCGCTGCAGCTGTCTGTGCCGCTGCCTGACTGGCTGCGACCTATATAGGACCCCTAGTCAGTGAAGCCCCGCCCCCTAATCAGACCTCAGCTTCTCTCCCAGCACAAAGCCCCTACACACACAGATACTACCAATACAAAAACACACACAAATACCTTCTCCTCCAACAGAACTCCCACTCAAACTCCACTGTTTACAGCTCTGTTTGCTAGCTCCTGTGCCGCTGCCTGACTGGCTGCTAGCTTTATAGGACCCCTAGTCAGGGAAGCCCCGCCCCCTAATCAGGGCTCAGCTTCTCTCCCAGCACAAAGCCCCTACACATACAGATACCACCAATACAAAACCAAACACACACAAACACCTTCTCCTCCAACAGAACTCCCACGCAAAATCCAGTGTTTACAGCTCTGTTTGCTAGCTCCTGTGCCGATGCAGCTGTCTGTGCCGCTGCCTCACTGGCTGATACCTTTTTAGGACCCCTAGTCAGTGAAGCCCCGCCCCCTAATCAGACCTCAGCTTCTCTCCCAGCACAAAGCCCCTACACATACAGATACCACCAATACAAATCCAAACACACACAAATACCTTCTCCTCCCACTCAAACTCCCCGTTTACAGCTCTGTTTGCTAGCTCCTGTGCCGCTGCAGCTGTCTGTGCCGCTGCCTGACTGACTGCTACCTTTATAGGACCCCTAGTCAGGGAAGCCCCGCCCCCTAATCAGGGTCAGCTTCTCTCCCAGCACAAAGCCCTTACACATACAGATACCACCAATACAAATCCAAACACACACAAATACCTTCTCCTCCAAGAGAACTCCCACTCAGACTCCCCTGTTTACAGCTCTGTTTGCTAGCTCCTGTGCCGCTGCAGCTGTCTGTGCCGCTGCCTGACTGACTGCTACCTTTATAGGACCCCTAGTCAGTGAAGCCCCGCCCCCTAATCAGGGCTCAGCTTCTGTCCCAGCACAAAGTCCCTACACACACAGATACTACCAATACAAATCCAAACACACACAAATACCTTCTACTCCAACAGAACTCCCACTCAAACTCCCCTGTTTACAGCTCTGTTTGATAGCTCCTGTGCCGCTGCCTGACTGGCTGCTACCTTTATAGGACCCCAAGTCAGGGAAGCCCCGCCCCCTAATCAGGGCTCAGCTTCTCTCCCAGCACAAAGCCTCTACACGCACAGATACTACCAATACAAATCCAAACACACACAAATACCTTCTGCTCCAACAGAACTTCCACTCCAACTTTCCTCTTTACAGCTCTGTTTGCTAGCTCCTGTGCCGCTGCAGCTGTCTGTGACGCTGCCTGACTGGCTGCTACCTTTATAGGACCCCTAGTCAGGGAAGACCCGCCCCCTAATCAGGGCTCAGCTTCTGTCCCAACACAAAGCCCCTACACGCACAGATACTACCAATACAAAACCAAACACAGACACAAATACCTTCTCCTCCAACAGCACTCGCACTCAAACTCCCTGTTTACAGCTCTGTTTGCTAGCTCCTGTGCCGCTGCCTGACTGGCTGCTACCTTTATAGGACCCCTAGTCAGGGAAGCCCCGCCCCTAATCAGGGCTCAGCTTCTCTCCCAGCACAAAGCCCCTACACATACAGATACTAACAATAGAAAACCAAACACACACAAATACCTTCTCCTCCGAAAGAACTCCCACTCAAACTCCCCTGTTTACAGCTCTGTTTGCTAGCTCCTGTGCTGCTGCAGCTGTCTGTGCCACTACCTGACTGGCTGCTACCTTTACAGCACCCCTAGTCAGTGAAGCCCCGCCCCCTAATCAGGGCTCAGCTTCTGTCTCAGCACAAAGCCCCTACACACACAGATACTACCAATACAAAACCAAACACACACAAATACCTTCTCCTCCAACAGAACTCCCACTCAAACTCCCCTGTTTACATCTCTGTGTGCTAGCTCCTGTGCCGCTGCCTGACTGGCTGCTACTTTTATAGGACCCCTAGTCAGGGAAGCCCCGCCCCCTAATCAGGGCTCAGCTTCTCTCCCAGCACAAAGCCTCTACACATACAAATACTACCAATACAAATCCAAACACACACAAATACCTTCTCCTCCAACAGAACTCCCACTCAAACTCCCCTGTTTACATCTCTGTGTGCTAGCTCCTGTGCCGCTGCCTGACTGGCTGCTATCTTTATAGGACCCCTAGTCAGTCAAGCCCCGCCCCCTAATCAGGCCTCAGCTTCTCTCCCAGCACAAAGCCCCTACACACACAGATACTACCAATACAAATCCAAACACACACAAATACCTTCTACTCCAACAGAACTCCCACTCAAACTCCCCTGTTTACAGCTCTGTTTGATAGCTCCTGTGCCGCTGCCTGACTGGCTGCAACCTTTATAGGACCCCTAGCCAGGGAAGCCCCGCCCCCTAATCAGGGCTCAGCTTCTCTCCCAGGACAAAGCCCCTACACATACAGATACCACCAATACAAAACCAAACACACACAAATACCTTCTCCTCCAACAGAACTCCCACTCAAACTCCCCTGTTTACAGCTCTGTTTGCGAGCTCCTGTGTCGCTGCAGCTGTCTGTGCCGCTGCCTGACTGGCTGATACCTTTATAGGGCCCCTAGTCAGGGAAGCCCCGCCCCCTAATCAGGGCTCAGCTTCTCTCCCAGCACAAAGCCCATACACATACAGATACTAACAATACAAAACCAAACACACACAAATACCTTCTCCTCCAACAGAACTCCCACTCCAACTCCCCTGTTTACAGCTCTGTTTGCTAGCTCCTGTGCCGCTGCCTGACTGGCTGCTACCTTTATAGGACCCCTAGCCAGGGAAGCCCCGCCCCCTAATCAGGGCTCAGCTTCTCTCCCAGGACAAAGCCCCTACACATAGAGATACCACCAATACAAAACCAAACACACACAAATACCTTCTCCTCCAACAGAACTCCCACTCAAACTCCCCTGTTTACAGCTCTGTTTGCTAGCTCCTGTGCCGCTGCAGCTGTCTGTGCCGCTGCCTGACTGGCTGATACCTTTCTAGGACCCCTAGTCAGGGAAGCCCCGCCCCCTAATCAGGGCTCAGCTTCTCTCCCAGCACAAAGCCCCTTCACATACAGATACTACCAATACAAAACCAAACACACACGAATACCTTCTCCTCCAACAGAACTCCCACTCGAACTCCCCTGTTTACAGCTCTGTTTGTAGCTCCTGTGCCGCTGCCTGACTGGCTGCAACCTTTATAGGACCCCTAGTCAGGGAAGCCCCGCCCCCTAATCAGGGCTCAGCTTCTTTCCCAGCACAAAGCCCCTCCAAGCCTCTACACATACAGATACTACCAATACAAAACCAAACACACACACAAATACCTTCTCCTCCAACAGAACTCCCACTCAAACTCCCCTGTTTACATCTCTGTGTGCTAGCTCCTGTGCCGCTGCCTGACTGGCTGCTACCTTTATAGGACCCCTAGTCAGGGAAGCCGCGCCCCCTAATCAGGGCTCAGCTTCTCTCCCAGCACAAAGCCCCTACACATACAGATACTAACAATACAAAACCAAACAAACACAAATACCTTCTCCTCCAACAGAACTCCCACTCGAACTCCCCTGTTTACAGCTCTGTTTGTAGCTCCTGTGCCGCTGCCTGACTGGCTGCTACCTTTATAGGACCCCTCGTCAGGGAAGCCCCGCCCCCTAATCAGGCCTCAGCTTCTCTCCCAGCACAAAGCCCCAAAACATACAGATACTACCAATACAAAAGCAAACACACACACAAATACCTTCTCCACCAACAGAACTCCCACTCAAACTCCCCTGTTTACATCGCTGTGTGCTAGCTCCTGTGCCGCTGCCTGACTGGCTGCTACCTTTATAGGACCCCTAGTCAGGGAAGCCCCGCCCCCTAATCAGGGCTCAGCTTCTCTCCCAGCACAAAGCCCCTACACATACAGATACTAACAATACAAAAGCAAACACACACACAAATACCTTCTCCACCAACAGAACTCCCACTCAAACTCCCCTGTTTACATCTCTGTGTGCTAGCTCCTGTGCCGCTGCCTGACTGGCTGCTACCTTTATAGGACCCCTAGTCGGGGAAGCCCCGCCCCCTAATCAGGGCTCAGCTTCTCTCCCAGCACAAAGCCCCTACACATACAGATACTAACAATACAAAACCAAACACACACAAAAACCTTCTCCTCCAACAGAACTCCCACTCGAACTCCCCTGTTTACAGCTCTGTTTGTAGCTCCTGTGCCGCTGCCTGACTGGCTGCTACCTTTATAGGACCCCTCGTCAGGGAAGCCCCGCCCCCTAATCAGGGCTCAGCTTCTTTCCCAGCACAAAGCCCCTCCAAGCCTCTACACATACAGATACTACCAATACAAAACCAAACACACACACAAATACCTTCTCCTCCAACAGAACTCCCACTCAAACCCGCCTGTTTACAGCTCTGTTTGCTAGCTCCTGTGCCGCTGCAGCTGTCTGTGCCGCTGCCTGACTGGCTGCGACCTTTATAGGACCCCTAGTCAGTCAAGCCCCGCCCCCTAATCAGGGCTCAGCTTCTGTCCCAGCAAAAAGCCCCTACACATACAGATACTACCAATACAAATCCAAACACACACAAATACCTTCTCCTCCAACAGAACTCCCACTCAAACTCCCCTGTTTACAGCTCTGTTTGATAGCTCCTGTGCCGCTGCAGCTGTCTGTGCCGCTGCCTGACTGGCTGATACCTTTATAGGACCGCTAGTCAGTGAAGCCCCGCCCCCTAATCACGGTTCAGCTTCTGTCCTAGCACAAAGCTCCTACACACACAGATACTACCAATACAAAAACACACACAAATACCTTCTCCTCCAACAGAACTCCCACTCAAACTCCCCTGTTTCCAGCTCTGTTTGCTAGCTCCTGTGCCGCTGCCTGACTGGCTGCTAGCTTTATAGGACCCCTAGTCAGGGAAGCCCCGCCCCCTAATCAGGGCTCAGCTTCTCTCCCAGCACAGAGCCCCTACACATACAGATACCACCAATACAAAACCAAACACACACAAATACCTTCTCCTCCAACAGAACTCCCACTCAAAATCCCCTGTTTACAGCTCTGTTTGCTAGCTCCTGTGCCGATGCAGCTGTCTGTGCCGCTGCCTGACTGTCTGATACCTTTTTAGGACCCCTAGTCAGTGAAGCCCCGCCCCCTAATCAGGGCTCAGCTTCTCTCCCAGCACAAAGCCTCTACACATACAGATACTACCAATACAAATCCAAACACACACAAATACCTTCTCCTCCAACAGAACTCCCACTCCAACTTTCCTCTTTACAGCTCTGTTTGCTAGCTCCTGTGCCGCTGCAGCTGTCTGTGCCGCTGCCTGACTGGCTGCTACCTTTATAGGACCCCTAGTCAGTCAAGCCCCGCCCCCTAATCAGGGCTCAGTTTCTCTCCCAGCACAAAGCCCCTACACATACAGATACTACCAATACAAAACCAAACACACACAAATACCTTCTCCTCCAACAGAACTCCCACTCAAACCCGCCTGTTTACAGCTCTGTTTGCTAGCTCCTGTGCCGCTGCAGCTGTCTGTGCCGCTGCCTGACTGGCTGCGACCTTTATAGGACCCCTAGTCAGTGAAGCCCCGCCCCCTAATCAGACCTCAGCTTCTCTCCCAGCACAAAGCCCCTACACACACAGATACTACCAATACAAAAACACACACAAATACCTTCTCCTCCAACAGAACTCCCCGTTTACAGCTCTGTTTGCTAGCACCTGTGCCGCTGCAGCTGTCTGTGCCGCTGCCTGACTGGCTGCTACCTTTATAGGACCCCAAGTCAGGGAAGCCCCGCCCCCTAATCAGGGCTCAGCTTCTCTCCCAGCACAAAGCCTCTACACATACAGATACTACCAATACAAATCCAAACACACACAAATACCTTCTCCTCCAACAGAACTCCCACTCCAACTTTCCTCTTTACAGCTCTGTTTGCTAGCTCCTGTGCCGCTGCAGCTGTCTGTGCCGCTGCCTGACTGGCTGCTACCTTTATAGGACCCCTAGTCAGTCAAGCCCCGCCCCCTAATCAGGGCTCAGTTTCTCTCCCAGCACAAAGCCCCTACACATACAGATACTACCAATACAAAACCAAACACACACAAATACCTTCTCCTCCAACAGAACTCCCACTCAAACCCGACTGTTTACAGCTCTGTTTGCTAGCTCCTGTGCCGCTGCAGCTGTCTGTGCCGCTGCCTGACTGGCTGCGACCTTTATAGGACCCCTAGTCAGTGAAGCCCCGCCCCCTAATCAGACCTCAGCTTCTCTCCCAGCACAAAGCCCCTACACACACAGATACTACCAATACAAAAACACACACAAATACCTTCTCCTCCAACAGAACTCCCACGCAAAATCCCCTGTTTACAGCTCTGTTTGCTAGCTCCTGTGCCGCTGCCTGACTGGCTGCTAGCTTTATAGGACCCCTGGTCAGGGAAGCCCCGCCCCCTAATCAGGGCTCAGCTTCTCTCCCAGCACAAAGCCCCTACACATACAGATACCACCAATACAAAACCAAACACACACAAACACCTTCTCCTCCAACAGAACTCCCACGCAAAATCCCCTGTTTACAGCTCTGTTTGCTAGCTCCTGTGCCGATGCAGCTGTCTGTGCCGCTGCCTCACTGGCTGATACCTTTTTAGGACCCCTAGTCAGTGAAGCCCCGCCCCCTAATCAGACCTCAGCTTCTCTCCCAGCACAAAGCCCCTACACATACAGATACCACCAATACAAATCCAAACACACACAAATACCTTCTCCTCCCACTCAAACTCCCCGTTTACAGCTCTGTTTGCTAGCTCCTGTGCCGCTGCAGCTGTCTGTGCCGCTGCCTGACTGACTGCTACCTTTATAGGACCCCTAGTCAGTGAAGCCCCGCCCCCTAATCAGGGCTCAGCTTCTGTCCCAGCACAAAGCCCTTACACATACAGATACCACCAATACAAATCCAAACACACACAAATACCTTCTACTCCAACAGAACTCCCACTCAAACTCCCCTGTTTACAGCTCTGTTTGATAGCTCCTGTGCCGCTGCCTGACTGGCTGCAACCTTTATAGGACCCCTAGCCAGGGAAGCCCCGCCCCCTAATCAGGGCTCAGCTTCTCTCCCAGGACAAAGCCCCTACACATACAGATACCACCAATACAAAACCAAACACACACAAATACCTTCTCCTCCAACAGAACTCCCACTCAAACTCCCCTGTTTACAGCTCTGTTTGCGAGCTCCTGTGCCGCTGCAGCTGTCTGTGCCGCTGCCTGACTGGCTGATACCTTTATAGGGCCCCTAGTCAGGGAAGCCCCGCCCCCTAATCAGGGCTCAGCTTCTCTCCCAGCACAAAGCCCATACACATACAGATACTAACAATACAAAACCAAACACACACAAATACCTTCTCCTCCAACAGAACTCCCACTCCAACTCCCCTGTTTACAGCTCTGTTTGCTAGCTCCTGTGCCGCTGCCTGACTGGCTGCTACCTTTATAGGACCCCTAGCCAGGGAAGCCCCGCCCCCTAATCAGGACTCAGCTTCTCTCCCAGGACAAAGCCCCTACACATAGAGATACCACCAATACAAAACCAAACACACACAAATACCTTCTCCTCCAACAGAACTCCCACTCAAACTCCCCTGTTTACAGCTCTGTTTGCTAGCTCCTGTGCCGCTGCAGCTGTCTGTGCCGCTGCCTGACTGGCTGATACCTTTCTAGGACCCCAAGTAAATGAAGCCCCGCCCCTTAATCACGGCTCAGCTTCTCTCCCAGCACAAAGCCCCTTCACATACAGATACTACCAATACAAAACCAAACACACACGAATACCTTCTCCTCCAACAGAACTCCCACTCGAACTCCCCTGTTTACAGCTCTGTTTGTAGCTCCTGTGCCGCTGCCTGACTGGCTGCAACCTTTATAGGACCCGTAGTCGGGGAAGCCCCGCCCCCTAATCAGGGCTCAGCTTCTTTCCCAGCACAAAGCCCCTCCAAGCCTCTACACATACAGATACTACCAATACAAAACCAAACACACACACAAATACCTTCTCCTCCAACAGAACTCCCACTCAAACTCCCCTGTTTACATCTCTGTGTGCTAGCTCCTGTGCCGCTGCCTGACTGGCTGCTACCTTTATAGGACCCCTAGTCAGGGAAGCCCCGCCCCCTAATCAGGGCTCAGCTTCTCTCCCAGCACAAAGCCCCTACACATACAGATACTAACAATACAAAACCAAACACACACAAAAACCTTCTCCTCCAACAGAACTCCCACTCGAACTCCCCTGTTTACAGCTCTGTTTGTAGCTCCTGTGCCGCTGCCTGACTGGCTGCAACCTTTATAGGACCCCTCGTCAGGGAAGCCCCGCCCCCTAATCAGGCCTCAGCTTCTCTCCCAGCACAAAGCCCCAAAACATACAGATACGACCAATACAAAAGCAAACACACACACAAATACCTTCTCCACCAACAGAACTCCCACTCAAACTCCCCTGTTTACATCTCTGTGTGCTAGCTCCTGTGCCGCTGCCTGACTGGCTGCTACCTTTATAGGACCCCTAGTCAGGGAAGCCCCGCCCCCTAATCAGGGCTCAGCTTCTTTCCCAGCACAAAGCCCCTCCAAGCCTCTACACATACAGATACTACCAATACAAAACCAAACACACACACAAATACCTTCTCCTCCAACAGAACTCCCACTCAAACCCGCCTGTTTACAGCTCTGTTTGCTAGCTCCTGTGCCGCTGCAGCTGTCTGTGCCGCTGCCTGACTGGCTGCGACCTTTATAGGACCCCTAGTCAGTCAAGCCCCGCCCCCTAATCAGGGCTCAGCTTCTCTCCCAGCAAAAAGCCCCTACACATACAGATACTACCAATACAAAACCAAACACACACAAATACCTTCCCCTCCAACAGAACTCCCACTCAAACTCCCCTGTTTACAGCTCTGTTTGCTAGCTCCTGTGCCGCTGCAGCTGTCTGTGCCGCTGCCTGACTGGCTGCTACCTTTATAGGACCCCTAGTCAGTGAAGCCCCGCCCCCTAATCACGGTTCAGCTTCTGTCCTAGCACAAAGCTCCTACACACACAGATACTACCAATACAAAAACACACACAAATACCTTCTCCTCCAACAGAACTCCCACTCAAACTCCCCTGTTTCCAGCTCTGTTTGCTAGCTCCTGTGCCGCTGCCTGACTGGCTGCTAGCTTTATAGGACCCCTAGTCAGGGAAGCCCCGCCCCCTAATCAGGGCTCAGCTTCTCTCCCAGCACAGAGCCCCTACACATACAGATACCACCAATACAAAACCAAACACACACAAATACCTTCTCCTCCAACAGAACTCCCACTCAAAATCCCCTGTTTACAGCTCTGTTTGCTAGCTCCTGTGCCGATGCAGCTGTCTGTGCCGCTGCCTGACTGTCTGATACCTTTTTAGGACCCCTAGTCAGTGAAGCCCCGCCCCCTAATCAGGGCTCAGCTTCTCTCCCAGCACAAAGCCTCTACACATACAGATACTACCAATACAAATCCAAACACACACAAATACCTTCTCCTCCAACAGAACTCCCACTCCAACTTTCCTCTTTACAGCTCTGTTTGCTAGCTCCTGTGCCGCTGCAGCTGTCTGTGCCGCTGCCTGACTGGCTGCTACCTTTATAGGACCCCTAGTCAGTCAAGCCCCGCCCCCTAATCAGGGCTCAGTTTCTCTCCCAGCACAAAGCCCCTACACATACAGATACTACCAATACAAAACCAAACACACACAAATACCTTCTCCTCCAACAGAACTCCCACTCAAACCCGCCTGTTTACAGCTCTGTTTGCTAGCTCCTGTGCCGCTGCAGCTGTCTGTGCCGCTGCCTGACTGGCTGCGACCTTTATAGGACCCCTAGTCAGTGAAGCCCCGCCCCCTAATCAGACCTCAGCTTCTCTCCCAGCACAAAGCCCCTACACACACAGATACTACCAATACAAAAACACACACAAATACCTTCTCCTCCAACAGAACTCCCCGTTTACAGCTCTGTTTGCTAGCACCTGTGCCGCTGCAGCTGTCTGTGCCGCTGCCTGACTGGCTGCTACCTTTATAGGACCCCAAGTCAGGGAAGCCCCGCCCCCTAATCAGGGCTCAGCTTCTCTCCCAGCACAAAGCCTCTACACATACAGATACTACCAATACAAATCCAAACACACACAAATACCTTCTCCTCCAACAGAACTCCCACTCCAACTTTCCTCTTTACAGCTCTGTTTGCTAGCTCCTGTGCCGCTGCAGCTGTCTGTGCCGCTGCCTGACTGGCTGCTACCTTTATAGGACCCCTAGTCAGTCAAGCCCCGCCCCCTAATCAGGGCTCAGTTTCTCTCCCAGCACAAAGCCCCTACACATACAGATACTACCAATACAAAACCAAACACACACAAATACCTTCTCCTCCAACAGAACTCCCACTCAAACCCGACTGTTTACAGCTCTGTTTGCTAGCTCCTGTGCCGCTGCAGCTGTCTGTGCCGCTGCCTGACTGGCTGCGACCTTTATAGGACCCCTAGTCAGTGAAGCCCCGCCCCCTAATCAGACCTCAGCTTCTCTCCCAGCACAAAGCCCCTACACACACAGATACTACCAATACAAAAACACACACAAATACCTTCTCCTCCAACAGAACTCCCACGCAAAATCCCCTGTTTACAGCTCTGTTTGCTAGCTCCTGTGCCGCTGCCTGACTGGCTGCTAGCTTTATAGGACCCCTGGTCAGGGAAGCCCCGCCCCCTAATCAGGGCTCAGCTTCTCTCCCAGCACAAAGCCCCTACACATACAGATACCACCAATACAAAACCAAACACACACAAACACCTTCTCCTCCAACAGAACTCCCACGCAAAATCCCCTGTTTACAGCTCTGTTTGCTAGCTCCTGTGCCGATGCAGCTGTCTGTGCCGCTGCCTCACTGGCTGATACCTTTTTAGGACCCCTAGTCAGTGAAGCCCCGCCCCCTAATCAGACCTCAGCTTCTCTCCCAGCACAAAGCCCCTACACATACAGATACCACCAATACAAATCCAAACACACACAAATACCTTCTCCTCCCACTCAAACTCCCCGTTTACAGCTCTGTTTGCTAGCTCCTGTGCCGCTGCAGCTGTCTGTGCCGCTGCCTGACTGACTGCTACCTTTATAGGACCCCTAGTCAGTGAAGCCCCGCCCCCTAATCAGGGCTCAGCTTCTGTCCCAGCACAAAGCCCTTACACATACAGATACCACCAATACAAATCCAAACACACACAAATACCTTCTACTCCAACAGAACTCCCACTCAAACTCCCCTGTTTACAGCTCTGTTTGATAGCTCCTGTGCCGCTGCCTGACTGGCTGCAACCTTTATAGGACCCCTAGCCAGGGAAGCCCCGCCCCCTAATCAGGGCTCAGCTTCTCTCCCAGGACAAAGCCCCTACACATACAGATACCACCAATACAAAACCAAACACACACAAATACCTTCTCCTCCAACAGAACTCCCACTCAAACTCCCCTGTTTACAGCTCTGTTTGCGAGCTCCTGTGCCGCTGCAGCTGTCTGTGCCGCTGCCTGACTGGCTGATACCTTTATAGGGCCCCTAGTCAGGGAAGCCCCGCCCCCTAATCAGGGCTCAGCTTCTCTCCCAGCACAAAGCCCATACACATACAGATACTAACAATACAAAACCAAACACACACAAATACCTTCTCCTCCAACAGAACTCCCACTCCAACTCCCCTGTTTACAGCTCTGTTTGCTAGCTCCTGTGCCGCTGCCTGACTGGCTGCTACCTTTATAGGACCCCTAGCCAGGGAAGCCCCGCCCCCTAATCAGGACTCAGCTTCTCTCCCAGGACAAAGCCCCTACACATAGAGATACCACCAATACAAAACCAAACACACACAAATACCTTCTCCTCCAACAGAACTCCCACTCAAACTCCCCTGTTTACAGCTCTGTTTGCTAGCTCCTGTGCCGCTGCAGCTGTCTGTGCCGCTGCCTGACTGGCTGATACCTTTCTAGGACCCCAAGTAAATGAAGCCCCGCCCCTTAATCACGGCTCAGCTTCTCTCCCAGCACAAAGCCCCTTCACATACAGATACTACCAATACAAAACCAAACACACACGAATACCTTCTCCTCCAACAGAACTCCCACTCGAACTCCCCTGTTTACAGCTCTGTTTGTAGCTCCTGTGCCGCTGCCTGACTGGCTGCAACCTTTATAGGACCCGTAGTCGGGGAAGCCCCGCCCCCTAATCAGGGCTCAGCTTCTTTCCCAGCACAAAGCCCCTCCAAGCCTCTACACATACAGATACTACCAATACAAAACCAAACACACACACAAATACCTTCTCCTCCAACAGAACTCCCACTCAAACTCCCCTGTTTACATCTCTGTGTGCTAGCTCCTGTGCCGCTGCCTGACTGGCTGCTACCTTTATAGGACCCCTAGTCAGGGAAGCCCCGCCCCCTAATCAGGGCTCAGCTTCTCTCCCAGCACAAAGCCCCTACACATACAGATACTAACAATACAAAACCAAACACACACAAAAACCTTCTCCTCCAACAGAACTCCCACTCGAACTCCCCTGTTTACAGCTCTGTTTGTAGCTCCTGTGCCGCTGCCTGACTGGCTGCAACCTTTATAGGACCCCTCGTCAGGGAAGCCCCGCCCCCTAATCAGGCCTCAGCTTCTCTCCCAGCACAAAGCCCCAAAACATACAGATACGACCAATACAAAAGCAAACACACACACAAATACCTTCTCCACCAACAGAACTCCCACTCAAACTCCCCTGTTTACATCTCTGTGTGCTAGCTCCTGTGCCGCTGCCTGACTGGCTGCTACCTTTATAGGACCCCTAGTCAGGGAAGCCCCGCCCCCTAATCAGGGCTCAGCTTCTTTCCCAGCACAAAGCCCCTCCAAGCCTCTACACATACAGATACTACCAATACAAAACCAAACACACACACAAATACCTTCTCCTCCAACAGAACTCCCACTCAAACCCGCCTGTTTACAGCTCTGTTTGCTAGCTCCTGTGCCGCTGCAGCTGTCTGTGCCGCTGCCTGACTGGCTGCGACCTTTATAGGACCCCTAGTCAGTCAAGCCCCGCCCCCTAATCAGGGCTCAGCTTCTCTCCCAGCAAAAAGCCCCTACACATACAGATACTACCAATACAAAACCAAACACACACAAATACCTTCCCCTCCAACAGAACTCCCACTCAAACTCCCCTGTTTACAGCTCTGTTTGCTAGCTCCTGTGCCGCTGCAGCTGTCTGTGCCGCTGCCTGACTGGCTGCTACCTTTATAGGACCCCTAGTCAGTCAAGCCCCGCCCCCTAATCAGGGCTCAGTTTCTCTCCCAGCACAAAGCCCCTACACATACAGATACTACCAATACAAAACCAAACACACACAAATACCTTCTCCTCCAACAGAACTCCCACTCAAACCCGCCTGTTTACAGCTCTGTTTGCTAGCTCCTGTGCCGCTGCAGCTGTCTGTGCCGCTGCCTGACTGGCTGCTACCTTTATAGGACCCCTAGTCAGTGAAGCCCCGCCCCCTAATCAGACCTCAGCTTCTCTCCCAGCACAAAGCCCCTACACACACAGATACTACCAATACAAAAACACACACAAATACCTTCTCCTCCAACAGAACTCCCACTCAAACTCCACTGTTTACAGCTCTGTTTGCTAGCTCCTGTGCCGCTGCCTGACTGGCTGCTAGCTTTATAGGACCCCTAGTCAGGGAAGCCCCGCCCCCTAATCAGGGCTCAGCTTCTCTCCCAGCACAAAGCCCCTACACATACAGATACCACCAATACAAAACCAAACACACACAAACACCTTCTCCTCCAACAGAACTCCCACTCAAAATCCCCTGTTTACAGCTCTGTTTGCTAGCTCCTGTGCCGCTGCAGCTGTCTGTGCCGCTGCCTGACTGGCTGCTACCTTTATAGGACCCCTAGTCAGGGAAGCCCCGCCCCCTAATCAGGGTCAGCTTCTCTCCCAGCACAAAGCCCTTACACATACAGATACCACCAATACAAATCCAAACACACACAAATACCTTCTCCTCCAAGAGAACTCCCACTCAGACTCCCCTGTTTACAGCTCTGTTTGCTAGCTCCTGTGCCGCTGCAGCTGTCTGTGCCGCTGCCTGACTGACTGCTACCTTTATAGGACCCCTAGTCAGTGAAGCCCCGCCCCCTAATCAGGGCTCAGCTTCTGTCCCAGCACAAAGCCCCTACACACACAGATACTACCAATACAAATCCAAACACACACAAATACCTTCTACTCCAACAGAACTCCCACTCAAACTCCCCTGTTTACAGCTCTGTTTGATAGCTCCTGTGCCGCTGCCTGACTGGCTGCTACCTTTATAGGACCCCAAGTCAGGGAAGCCCCGCCCCCTAATCAGGGCTCAGCTTCTCTCCCAGCACAAAGCCTCTACACGCACAGATACTACCAATACAAATCCAAACACACACAAATACCTTCTGCTCCAACAGAACTCCCACTCCAACTTTCCTCTTTACAGCTCCGTTTGCTAGCTCCTGTGCCGCTGCAGCTGTCTGTGACGCTGCCTGACTGGCTGCTACCTTTATAGCACCCCTAGTCAGTGCAGCCCCGCCCCCTAATCAGGGCTCAGCTTCTGTCTCAGCACAAAGCCCCTACACACACAGATACTACCAATACAAAACCAAACACACACAAATACCTTCTACTCCAACAGTACTCCCACTCAAACTCCCCTGTTTACAGCTCTGTTTGCTAGCTCCTGTGCCGCTGCCTGACTGGCTGCTACTTTTATAGGACCCCTAGTCAGGGAAGCCCCGCCCCCAATCAGGGCTCAGCTTCTCTCCCAGCACAAAGCCTCTACACATACAAATACTACCAATACAAATCCAAACACACACAAATACCTTCTCCTCCAACAGAACTCCCACTCAAACTCCCCTGTTTACATCTCTGTGTGCTAGCTCCTGTGCCGCTGCCTGACTGGCTGCTACCTTTATAGGACCCCTAGTCAGGGAAGCCCCGCCCCTAATCAGGGCTCAGCTTCTGTCTCAGCACAAAGCCCCTACACACACAGATACTACCAATACAAAACCAAACACACACAAATACCTTCTACTCCAACAGTACTCCCACTCAAACTCCCCTGTTTACAGCTCTGTTTGCTAGCTCCTGTGCTGCTGCAGCTGTCTGTGCCACTACCTGACTGGCTGCTACCTTTATAGCACCCCTAGTCAGTGCAGCCCCGCCCCCTAATCAGGGCTCAGCTTCTGTCTCAGCACAAAGCCCCTACACACACAGATACTACCAATACAAAACCAAACACACACAAATACCTTCTACTCCAACAGTACTCCCACTCAAACTCCCCTGTTTACAGCTCTGTTTGCTAGCTCCTGTGCTGCTGCAGCTGTCTGTGCCACTACCTGACTGGCTGGTACCTTTATAGCACCCCTAGTCAGTGCAGCCCCGCCCCCTAATCAGGGCTCAGCTTCTGTCTCAGCACAAAGCCCCTACACACACAGATACTACCAATACAAAACCAAACACACACAAATACCTTCTACTCCAACAGTACTCCCACTCAAACTCCCCTGTTTACAGCTCTGTTTGCTAGCTCCTGTGCCGCTGCCTGACTGGCTGCTACTTTTATAGGACCCCTAGTCAGGGAAGCCCCGCCCCCAATCAGGGCTCAGCTTCTCTCCCAGCACAAAGCCTCTACACATACAAATACTACCAATACAAATCCAAACACACACAAATACCTTCTCCTCCAACAGAACTCCCACTCAAACTCCCCTGTTTACATCTCTGTGTGCTAGCTCCTGTGCCGCTGCCTGACTGGCTGCTACCTTTATAGGACCCCTAGTCAGTCAAGCCCCGCCCCCTAATCAGGCCTCAGCTTCTCTCCCAGCACAAAGCCCCTACACACACAGATACTACCAATACAAAACCAAACACACACAAATACCTTCTACTCCAACAGAACTCCCACTCAAAATCCCCTGTTTACAGCTCTGTTTGATAGCTCCTGTGCCGCTGCATGACTGGCTGCAACCTTTATAGGACCCCTAGTCAGGGAAGCCCCGCCCCCTAATCAGGGTCAGCTTCTCTCCCAGCACAAAGCCCTTACACATACAGATACCACCAATACAAATCCAAACACACACAAATACCTTCTCCTCCAAGAGAACTCCCACTCAGACTCCCCTGTTTACAGCTCTGTTTGCTAGCTCCTGTGCCGCTGCAGCTGTCTGTGCCGCTGCCTGACTGGCTGATACCTTTCTAGGACCCCTAGTCAGTGAAGCCCCGCCCCCTAATCAGGGCTCAGCTTCTGTCCCAGCACAAAGCCCCTACACACACAGATACTACCAATACAAATCCAAACACACACAAATACCTTCTACTCCAACAGAACTCCCACTCAAACTCCCCTGTTTACAGCTCTGTTTGATAGCTCCTGTGCCGCTGCCTGACTGGCTGCAACCTTTATAGGACCCCTAGCCAGGGAACCCCCGCCCCCTAATCAGGGCTCAGCTTCTCTCCCAGGACAAAGCCCCTACACATACAGATACCACCAATACAAAACCAAACACACACAAATACCTTCTCCTCCAACAGAACTCCCACTCAAACTCCCCTGTTTACAGCTCTGTTTGCGAGCTCCTGTGCCGCTGCAGCTGTCTGTGCCGCTGCCTGACTGGCTGATACCTTTATAGGGCCCCTAGTCAGGGAAGACCCGCCCCCTAATCAGGGCTCAGCTTCTCTCCCAGCACAAAGCCCATACACATACAGATACTAACAATACAAAACCAAACACACACAAATACCTTCTCCTCCAACAGAACTCCCACTCCAACTCCCCTGTTTACAGCTCTGTTTGCTAGCTCCTGTGCCGCTGCCTGACTGGCTGCTACCTTTATAGGACCCCTAGCCAGGGAAGCCCCGCCCCCTAATCAGGGCTCAGCTTCTCTCCCAGGACAAAGCCCCTACACATAGAGATACCACCAATACAAAACCAAACACACACAAATACCTTCTCCTCCAACAGAACTCCCACTCAAACTCCCCTGTTTACAGCTCTGTTTGCTAGCTCCTGTGCCGCTGCAGCTGTCTGTGCCGCTGCCTGACTGGCTGATACCTTTCTAGGACCCCTAGTAAGTGAAGCCCCGACCCCTAATCACGGCTCAGCTTCTCTCCCAGCACAAAGCCCCTTCACATACAGATACTACCAATACAAAACCAAACACACACGAATACCTTCTCCTCCAACAGAACTCCCACTCGAACTCCCCTGTTTACAGCTCTGTTTGTAGCTCCTGTGCCGCTGCCTGACTGGCTGCAACCTTTATAGGACCCCTAGTCAGGGAAGCCCCGCCCCCTAATCAGGGCTCAGCTTCTTTCCCAGCACAAAGCCCCTACACATAGAGATACCACCAATACAAAACCAAACACACACAAATACCTTCTCCTCCAACAGAACTCCCACTCAAACTCCCCTGTTTACAGCTCTGTTTGCTAGCTCCTGTGCCGCTGCAGCTGTCTGTGCCGCTGCCTGACTGGCTGCTACCTTTATAGGACCCCTAGTCAGTCAAGCCCCGCCCCCTAATCAGGGCTCAGTTTCTCTCCCAGCACAAAGCCCCTACACACACAGATACTACCAATACAAAAACACACACAAATACCTTCTCCTCCAACAGAACTCCCACTCAAACTCCACTGTTTACAGCTCTGTTTGCTAGCTCCTGTGCCGCTGCCTGACTGGCTGCTAGCTTTATAGGACCCCTAGTCAGGGAAGCCCCGCCCCCTAATCAGGGCTCAGCTTCTCTCCCAGCACAAAGCCCCTACACATACAGATACCACCAATACAAAACCAAACACACACAAACACCTTCTCCTCCAACAGAACTCCCACGCAAAATCCCCTGTTTACAGCTCTGTTTGCTAGCTCCTGTGCCGATGCAGCTGTCTGTGCCGCTGCCTCACTGGCTGATACCTTTTTAGGACCCCTAGTCAGTGAAGCCCCGCCCCCTAATCAGACCTCAGCTTCTCTCCCAGCACAAAGCCCCTACACATACAGATACCACCAATACAAATCCAAACACACACAAATACCTTCTCCTCCCACTCAAACTCCCCGTTTACAGCTCTGTTTGCTAGCTCCTGTGCCGCTGCAGCTGTCTGTGCCGCTGCCTGACTGACTGCTACCTTTATAGGACCCCTAGTCAGGGAAGCCCCGCCCCCTAATCAGGGTCAGCTTCTCTCCCAGCACAAAGCCCTTACACATACAGATACCACCAATACCAATCCAAACACACACAAATACCTTCTCCTCCAAGAGAACTCCCACTCAGACTCCCCTGTTTACAGCTCTGTTTGCTAGCTCCTGTGCCGCTGCAGCTGTCTGTGCCGCTGCCTGACTGACTGCTACCTTTATAGGACCCCTAGTCAGTGAAGCCCCGCCCCCTAATCAGGGCTCAGCTTCTGTCCCAGCACAAAGTCCCTACACACACAGATACTACCAATACAAATCCAAACACACACAAATACCTTCTACTCCAACAGAACTCCCACTCAAACTCCCCTGTTTACAGCTCTGTTTGATAGCTCCTGTGCCGCTGCCTGATTGGCTGCTACCTTTATAGGACCCCAAGTCAGGGAAGCCCCGCCCCCTAATCAGGGCTCAGCTTCTCTCCCAGCACAAAGCCTCTACACGCACAGATACTACCAATACAAATCCAAACACACACAAATACCTTCTGCTCCAACAGAACTCCCACTCCAACTTTCCTCTTTACAGCTCTGTTTGCTAGCTCCTGTGCCGCTGCAGCTGTCTGTGACGCTGCCTGACTGGCTGCTACCTTTATAGGACCCCTAGTCAGGGAAGACCCGCCCCCTAATCAGGGCTCAGCTTCTGTCCCAACACAAAGCCCCTACACGCACAGATACTACCAATACAAAACCAAACACAGACACAAATACCTTCTGCTCCAACAGCTCTCGCACTCAAACTCCCTGTTTACAGCTCTGTTTGCTAGCTCCTGTGCCGCTGCCTGACTGGCTGCTACCTTTATAGGACCC
Source organism: Lepidochelys olivacea (assembly GCF_965140295.1). Taxonomy (NCBI): domain Eukaryota; kingdom Metazoa; phylum Chordata; order Testudines; family Cheloniidae; genus Lepidochelys; species Lepidochelys olivacea. The sequence continues at coordinate 5,411,091 of NC_140428.1, forward strand.
CTAGTCAGGGAAGCCCCGCCCCTAATCAGGGCTCAGCTTCTCTCCCAGCACAAAGCCCCTACACATACAGATACTAACAATAGAAAACCAAACACACACAAATACCTTCTCCTCCGAAAGAACTCCCACTCAAACTCCCCTGTTTACAGCTCTGTTTGCTAGCTCCTGTGCTGCTGCAGCTGTCTGTGCCACTACCTGACTGGCTGCTACCTTTATAGCACCCCTAGTCAGTGAAGCCCCGCCCCCTAATCAGGGCTCAGCTTCTGTCTCAGCACAAAGCCCCTACACACACAGATACTACCAATACAAAACCAAACACACACAAATACCTTCTACTCCAACAGTACTCCCACTCAAACTCCCCTGTTTACAGCTCTGTTTGCTAGCTCCTGTGCCGCTGCCTGACTGGCTGCTACTTTTATAGGACCCCTAGTCAGGGAAGCCCCGCCCCCTAATCAGGGCTCAGCTTCTCTCCCAGCACAAAGCCTCTACACATACAAATACTACCAATACAAATCCAAACACACACAAATACCTTCTCCTCCAACAGAACTCCCACTCAAACTCCCCTGTTTACATCTCTGTGTGCTAGCTCCTGTGCCGCTGCCTGACTGGCTGCTACCTTTATAGGACCCCTAGTCAGTCAAGCCCCGCCCCCTAATCAGGCCTCAGCTTCTCTCCCAGCACAAAGCCCCTACACACACAGATACTACCAATACAAATCCAAACACACACAAATACCTTCTACTCCAACAGAACTCCCACTCAAACTCCCCTGTTTACAGCTCTGTTTGATAGCTCCTGTGCCGCTGCCTGACTGGCTGCAACCTTTATAGGACCCCTAGCCAGGGAAGCCCCGCCCCCTAATCAGGGCTCAGCTTCTCTCCCAGGACAAAGCCCCTACACATACAGATACCACCAATACAAAACCAAACACACACAAATACCTTCTCCTCCAACAGAACTCCCACTCAAACTCCCCTGTTTACAGCTCTGTTTGCGAGCTCCTGTGCCGCTGCAGCTGTCTGTGCCGCTGCCCGACTGGCTGATACCTTTATAGGGCCCCTAGTCAGGGAAGCCCCGCCCCCTAATCAGGGCTCAGCTTCTCTCCCAGCACAAAGCCCATACACATACAGATACTAACAATACAAAACCAAACACACACAAATACCTTCTCCTCCAACAGAACTCCCACTCCAACTCCCCTGTTTACAGCTCTGTTTGCTAGCTGCTGTGCCGCTGCCTGACTGGCTGCTACCTTTATAGGACCCCTAGCCAGGGAAGCCCCGCCCCCTAATCAGGGCTCAGCTTCTCTCCCAGGACAAAGCCCCTACACATAGAGATACCACCAATACAAAACCAAACACACACAAATACCTTCTCCTCCAACAGAACTCCCACTCGAACTCCCCTGTTTACAGCTCTGTTTGTAGCTCCTGTGCCGCTGCCTGACTGGCTGCAACCTTTATAGGACCCCTAGTCAGGGAAGCCCCGCCCCCTAATCAGGGCTCAGCTTCTTTCCCAGCACAAAGCCCCTCCAAGCCTCTACACATACAGATACTACCAATACAAAACCAAACACACACACAAATACCTTCTCCTCCAACAGAACTCCCACTCAAACTCCCCTGTTTACATCTCTGTGTGCTAGCTCCTGTGCCGCTGCCTGACTGGCTGCTACCTTTATAGGACCCCTAGTCAGGGAAGCCGCGCCCCCTAATCAGGGCTCAGCTTCTCTCCCAGCACAAAGCCCCTACACATACAGATACTAACAATACAAAACCAAACACACACAAATACCTTCTCCTCCAACAGAACTCCCACTCGAACTCCCCTGTTTACAGCTCTGTTTGTAGCTCCTGTGCCGCTGCCTGACTGGCTGCTACCTTTATAGGACCCCTCGTCAGGGAAGCCCCGCCCCCTAATCAGGCCTCAGCTTCTCTCCCAGCACAAAGCCCCAAAACATACAGATACTACCAATACAAAAGCAAACACACACACAAATACCTTCTCCACCAACAGAACTCCCACTCAAACTCCCCTGTTTACATCGCTGTGTGCTAGCTCCTGTGCCGCTGCCTGACTGGCTGCTACCTTTATAGGACCCCTAGTCAGGGAAGCCCCGCCCCCTAATCAGGGCTCAGCTTCTCTCCCAGCACAAAGCCCCTACACATACAGATACTAACAATACAAAAGCAAACACACACACAAATACCTTCTCCACCAACAGAACTCCCACTCAAACTCCCCTGTTTACATCTCTGTGTGCTAGCTCCTGTGCCGCTGCGTGACTGGCTGCTACCTTTATAGGACCCCTAGTCAGGGAAGCCCCGCCCCCTAATCAGGGCTCAGCTTCTCTCCCAGCACAAAGCCCCTACACATACAGATACTAACAATACAAAACCAAACACACACAAAAACCTTCTCCTCCAACAGAACTCCCACTCGAACTCCCCTGTTTACAGCTCTGTTTGTAGCTCCTGTGCCGCTGCCTGACTGGCTGCTACCTTTATAGGACCCCTCGTCAGGGAAGCCCCGCCCCCTAATCAGGGCTCAGCTTCTTTCCCAGCACAAAGCCCCTCCAAGCCTCTACACATACAGATACTACCAATACAAAACCAAACACACACACAAATACCTTCTCCTCCAACAGAACTCCCACTCAAACCCGCCTGTTTACAGCTCTGTTTGCTAGCTCCTGTGCCGCTGCAGCTGTCTGTGCCGCTGCCTGACTGGCTGCTACCTTTATAGGACCCCTAGTCAGTCAAGCCCCGCCCCCTAATCAGGGCTCAGCTTCTCTCCCAGCACAAAGCCTCTACACATACAGATACTACCAATACAAATCCAAACACACACAAATACCTTCTCCTCCAACAGAACTCCCACTCAAACTCCCCTGTTTACATCTCTGTGTGCTAGCTCCTGTGCCGCTGCCTGACTGGCTGCTACCTTTATAGGACCCCTAGTCAGGGAAGCCCCGCCCCCTAATCAGGGCTCAGCTTCTCTCCCAGCACGAAGCCCCTACACATACAGATACTAACAATACAAAACCAAACACACACACAAATACCTTCTCCTCCAACAGAACTCCCACTCAACCCGCCTGTTTACAGCTCTGTTTGCTAGCTCCTGTGCCGCTGCAGCTGTCTGTGCCGCTGCCTGACTGGCTGCGACCTTTATAGGACCCCTAGTCAGTCAAGCCCCGCCCCCTAATCAGGGCTCAGCTTCTGTCCCAGCACAAAGCCCCTACACACACAGATACTACCAATACAAAACCAAACACACACAAATACCTTCTACTCCAACAGTACTCCCACTCAAACTCCCCTGTTTACAGCTCTGTTTGATAGCTCCTGTGCCGCTGCAGCTGTCTGTGCCGCTGCCTGACTGGCTGATACCTTTATAGGACCGCTAGTCAGTGAAGCCCCGCCCCCTAATCACGGTTCAGCTTCTGTCCTAGCACAAAGCTCCTACACACACAGATACTACCAATACAAAAACACACACAAATACCTTCTCCTCCAACAGAACTCCCACTCAAACTCCCCTGTTTCCAGCTCTGTTTGCTAGCTCCTGTGCCGCTGCCTGACTGGCTGCTAGCTTTATAGGACCCCTAGTCAGGGAAGCCCCGCCCCCTAATCAGGGCTCAGCTTCTCTCCCAGCACAGAGCCCCTACACATACAGATACCACCAATACAAAACCAAACACACACAAATACCTTCTCCTCCAACAGAACTCCCACTCAAAATCCCCTGTTTACAGCTCTGTTTGCTAGCTCCTGTGCCGATGCAGCTGTCTGTGCCGCTGCCTGACTGTCTGATACCTTTTTAGGACCCCTAGTCAGTGAAGCCCCGCCCCCTAATCAGGGCTCAGCTTCTCTCCCAGCACAAAGCCCCTACACATACAGATACTAACAATACAAAACCAAACACACACAAATACCTTCTCCTCCCACTCAAACTCCCCGTTTACAGCTCTGTTTGCTAGCTCCTGTGCCGCTGCAGCTGTCTGTGCCGCTGCCTGACTGGCTGCTACCTTTATAGGACCCCAAGTCAGGGAAGCCCCGCCCCCTAATCAGGGCTCAGCTTCTCTCCCAGCACAAAGCCTCTACACATACAGATACTACCAATACAAATCCAAACACACACAAATACCTTCTCCTCCAACAGAACTCCCACTCCAACTGTCCTCTTTACAGCTCTGTTTGCTAGCTCCTGTGCCGCTGCAGCTGTCTGTGCCGCTGCCTGACTGGCTGCTACCTTTATAGGACCCCTAGTCAGTCAAGCCCCGCCCCCTAATCAGGGCTCAGTTTCTCTCCCAGCACAAAGCCCCTACACATACAGATACTACCAATACAAAACCAAACACACACAAATACCTTCTCCTCCAACAGAACTCCCACTCAAACCCGCCTGTTTACAGCTCTGTTTGCTAGCTCCTGTGCCGCTGCAGCTGTCTGTGCCGCTGCCTGACTGGCTGCGACCTTTATAGGACCCCTAGTCAGTGAAGCCCCGCCCCCTAATCAGACCTCAGCTTCTCTCCCAGCACAAAGCCCCTACACACACAGATACTACCAATACAAAAACACACACAAATACCTTCTCCTCCAACAGAACTCCCACTCAAACTCCCCTGTTTACAGCTCTGTTTGCTAGCTCCTGTGCCGCTGCCTGACTGGCTGCTACCTTTATAGGACCCCTAGCCAGGGAAGCCCCGCCCCCTAAACAGGGCTCAGCTTCTCTCCCAGGACAAAGCCCCTACACATAGAGATACCACCAATACAAAACCAAACACACACAAATACCTTCTCCTCCAACAGAACTCCCACTCAAACTCCCCTGTTTACAGCTCTGTTTGCTAGCTCCTGTGCCGCTGCAGCTGTCTGTGCCGCTGCCTGACTGGCTGATACCTTTCTAGGACCCCTAGTAAATGAAGCCCCGCCCCCTAATCACGGCTCAGCTTCTCTCCCAGCACAAAGCCCCTTCACATACAGATACTACCAATACAAAACCAAACACACACGAATACCTTCTCCTCCAACAGAACTCCCACTCGAACTCCCCTGTTTACAGCTCTGTTTGTAGCTCCTGTGCCGCTGCCTGACTGGCTGCAACCTTTATAGGACCCCTAGTCAGGGAAGCCCCGCCCCCTAATCAGGGCTCAGCTTCTTTCCCAGCACAAAGCCCCTCCAAGCCTCTACACATACAGATACTACCAATACAAAAAAAACACACACACAAATACCTTCTCCTCCAACAGAACTCCCACTCAAACTCCCCTGTTTACATCTCTGTGTGCTAGCTCCTGTGCCGCTGCCTGACTGGCTGCTACCTTTATAGGACCCCTAGTCAGGGAAGCCCCGCCCCCTAATCAGGGCTCAGCTTCTCTCCCAGCACAAAGCCCCTACACATACAGATACTAACAATACAAAACCAAACACACACAAATACCTTCTCCTCCAACAGAACTCCCACTCGAACTCCCCTGTTTACAGCTCTGTTTGTAGCTCCTGTGCCGCTGCCTGACTGGCTGCAACCTTTATAGGACCCCTCGTCAGGGAAGCCCCGCCCCCTAATCAGGCCTCAGCTTCTCTCCCAGCACAAAGCCCCAAAACATACAGATACTACCAATACAAAAGCAAACACACACACAAATACCTTCTCCACCAACAGAACTCCCACTCAAACTCCCCTGTTTACATCTCTGTGTGCTAGCTCCTGTGCCGCTGCCTGACTGGCTGCTACCTTTATAGGACCCCTAGTCAGGGAAGCCCCGCCCCCTAATCAGGGCTCAGCTTCTCTCCCAGCACAAAGCCCCTACACATACAGATACTAACAATACAAAACCAAACACACACAAAAACCTTCTCCTCCAACAGAACTCCCACTCGAACTCCCCTGTTTACAGCTCTGTTTGTAGCTCCTGTGCCGCTGCCTGACTGGCTGCTACCTTTATAGGACCCCTCGTCAGGGAAGCCCCGCCCCCTAATCAGGGCTCAGCTTCTTTCCCAGCACAAAGCCCCTCCAAGCCTCTACACATACAGATACTACCAATACAAAACCAAACACACACACAAATACCTTCTCCTCCAACAGAACTCCCACTCAAACCCGCCTGTTTACAGCTCTGTTTGCTAGCTCCTGTGCCGCTGCAGCTGTCTGTGCCGCTGCCTGACTGGCTGCGACCTTTATAGGACCCCTAGTCAGTCAAGCCCCGCCCCCTAATCAGGGCTCAGCTTCTCTCCCAGCAAAAAGCCCCTACACATACAGATACTACCAATACAAAACCAAACACACACAAATACCTTCTCCTCCAACAGAACTCCCACTCAAACTCCCCTGTTTACAGCTCTGTTTGCTAGCTCCTGTGCCGCTGCAGCTGTCTGTGCCGCTGCCTGACTGGCTGCTACCTTTATAGGACTCCTAGTCAGTGAAGCCCCGCCCCCTAATCAGGGCTCAGTTTCTGTCCCAGCACAAAGCCCCTACACACACAGATACTACCAATACAAATCCAAACACACACAAATACCTTCTCCTCCAACAGAACTCCCACTCAAAATCCCCTGTTTACATCTCTGTGTGCTAGCTCCTGTGCCGCTGCCTGACTGGCTGCTACCTTTATAGGACCCCTAGTCAGGGAAGCCCCGCCCCCTAATCAGGGCTCAGCTTCTCTCCCAGCACGAAGCCCCTACACATACAGATACTAACAATACAAAACCAAACACACACAAATACCTTCTCCTCCAACAGAACTCCCACTCGAACTCCCCTGTTTACAGCTCTGTTTGCTAGCTCCTGTGCCGCTGCAGCTGTCTGTGCCGCTGCCTGACTGGGTGCTACCTTTATAGGACCCCTAGTCAGGGAAGCCCCGCCCCCTAATCACGGCTCAGCTTCTCTCCCAGCACAAAGCCCCTTCACATACAGATACTACCAATACAAAACCAAACACACACGAATACCTTCTCCTCCAACAGAACTCCCACTCGAACTCCCCTGTTTACAGCTCTGTTTGTAGCTCCTGTGCCGCTGCCTGACTGGCTGCAACCTTTATAGGACCCCTAGTCAGGGAAGCCCCGCCCCCTAATCAGGGCTCAGCTTCTTTCCCAGCACAAAGCCCCTCCAAGCCTCTACACATACAGATACTACCAATACAAAACCAAACACACACACAAATACCTTCTCCTCCAACAGAACTCCCACTCAAACTCCCCTGTTTACATCTCTGTGTGCTAGCTCCTGTGCCGCTGCCTGACTGGCTGCTACCTTTATAGGACCCCTAGTCAGGGAAGCCCCGCCCCCTAATCAGGGCTCAGCTTCTCTCCCAGCACAAAGCCCCTACACATACAGATACTAACAATACAAAACCAAACACACACAAAAACCTTCTCCTCCAACAGAACTCCCACTCGAACTCCCCTGTTTACAGCTCTGTTTGTAGCTCCTGTGCCGCTGCCTGACTGGCTGCAACCTTTATAGGACCCCTCGTCAGGGAAGCCCCGCCCCCTAATCAGGCCTCAGCTTCTCTCCCAGCACAAAGCCCCAAAACATACAGATACTACCAATACAAAAGCAAACACACACACAAATACCTTCTCCACCAACAGAACTCCCACTCAAACTCCCCTGTTTACATCTCTGTGTGCTAGCTCCTGTGCCGCTGCCTGACTGGCTGCTACCTTTATAGGACCCCTAGTCAGGGAAGCCCCGCCCCCTAATCAGGGCTCAGCTTCTTTCCCAGCACAAAGCCCCTCCAAGCCTCTACACATACAGATACTACCAATACAAAACCAAACACACACACAAATACCTTCTCCTCCAACAGAACTCCCACTCAAACCCGCCTGTTTACAGCTCTGTTTGCTAGCTCCTGTGCCCCTGCAGCTGTCTGTGCCGCTGCCTGACTGGCTGCGACCTTTATAGGACCCCTAGTCAGTCAAGCCCCGCCCCCTAATCAGGGCTCAGCTTCTCTCCCAGGACAAAGCCCCTACACATACAGATACCACCAATACAAAACCAAACACACACAAATACCTTCTCCTCCAACAGAACTCCCACTCAAACTCCCCTGTTTACAGCTCTGTTTGCGAGCTCCTGTGCCGCTGCAGCTGTCTGTGCCGCTGCCTGACTGGCTGATACCTTTATAGGGACCCCCATTCAGGGAAGACCCGCCCCCTAATCAGGGCTCAGCTTCTCTCCCAGCACAAAGCCCATACACATACAGATACTAACAATACAAAACCAAACACACACAAATACCTTCTCCTCCAACAGAACTCCCACTCCAACTCCCCTGTTTACAGCTCTGTTTGCTAGCTCCTGTGCCGCTGCCTGACTGGCTGCTACCTTTATAGGACCCCTAGCCAGGGAAGCCCCGCCCCCTAATCAGGGCTCAGCTTCTCTCCCAGGACAAAGCCCCTACACATAGAGATACCACCAATACAAAACCAAACACACACAAATACCTTCTCCTCCAACAGAACTCCCACTCAAACTCCCCTGTTTACAGCTCTGTTTGCTAGCTCCTGTGCCGCTGCAGCTGTCTGTGCCGCTGCCTGACTGGCTGATACCTTTCTAGGACCCCTAGTAAGTGAAGCCCCGACCCCTAATCACGGCTCAGCTTCTCTCCCAGCACAAAGCCCCTTCACATACAGATACTACCAATACAAAACCAAACACACACGAATACCTTCTCCTCCAACAGAACTCCCACTCGAACTCCCCTGTTTACAGCTCTGTTTGCTAGCTCCTGTGCCGCTGCAGCTGTCTGTGCCGCTGCCTGACTGGCTGCTACCTTTATAGGACCCCTAGTCAGTCAAGCCCCGCCCCCTAATCAGGGCTCAGTTTCTCTCCCAGCACAAAGCCCCTACACATACAGATACTACCAATACAAAACCAAACACACACAAATACCTTCTCCTCCAACAGAACTCCCACTCAAACCCGCCTGTTTACAGCTCTGTTTGCTAGCTCCTGTGCCGCTGCAGCTGTCTGTGCCGCTGCCTGACTGGCTGCGACCTATATAGGACCCCTAGTCAGTGAAGCCCCGCCCCCTAATCAGACCTCAGCTTCTCTCCCAGCACAAAGCCCCTACACACACAGATACTACCAATACAAAAACACACACAAATACCTTCTCCTCCAACAGAACTCCCACTCAAACTCCACTGTTTACAGCTCTGTTTGCTAGCTCCTGTGCCGCTGCCTGACTGGCTGCTAGCTTTATAGGACCCCTAGTCAGGGAAGCCCCGCCCCCTAATCAGGGCTCAGCTTCTCTCCCAGCACAAAGCCCCTACACATACAGATACCACCAATACAAAACCAAACACACACAAACACCTTCTCCTCCAACAGAACTCCCACGCAAAATCCAGTGTTTACAGCTCTGTTTGCTAGCTCCTGTGCCGATGCAGCTGTCTGTGCCGCTGCCTCACTGGCTGATACCTTTTTAGGACCCCTAGTCAGTGAAGCCCCGCCCCCTAATCAGACCTCAGCTTCTCTCCCAGCACAAAGCCCCTACACATACAGATACCACCAATACAAATCCAAACACACACAAATACCTTCTCCTCCCACTCAAACTCCCCGTTTACAGCTCTGTTTGCTAGCTCCTGTGCCGCTGCAGCTGTCTGTGCCGCTGCCTGACTGACTGCTACCTTTATAGGACCCCTAGTCAGGGAAGCCCCGCCCCCTAATCAGGGTCAGCTTCTCTCCCAGCACAAAGCCCTTACACATACAGATACCACCAATACAAATCCAAACACACACAAATACCTTCTCCTCCAAGAGAACTCCCACTCAGACTCCCCTGTTTACAGCTCTGTTTGCTAGCTCCTGTGCCGCTGCAGCTGTCTGTGCCGCTGCCTGACTGACTGCTACCTTTATAGGACCCCTAGTCAGTGAAGCCCCGCCCCCTAATCAGGGCTCAGCTTCTGTCCCAGCACAAAGTCCCTACACACACAGATACTACCAATACAAATCCAAACACACACAAATACCTTCTACTCCAACAGAACTCCCACTCAAACTCCCCTGTTTACAGCTCTGTTTGATAGCTCCTGTGCCGCTGCCTGACTGGCTGCTACCTTTATAGGACCCCAAGTCAGGGAAGCCCCGCCCCCTAATCAGGGCTCAGCTTCTCTCCCAGCACAAAGCCTCTACACGCACAGATACTACCAATACAAATCCAAACACACACAAATACCTTCTGCTCCAACAGAACTTCCACTCCAACTTTCCTCTTTACAGCTCTGTTTGCTAGCTCCTGTGCCGCTGCAGCTGTCTGTGACGCTGCCTGACTGGCTGCTACCTTTATAGGACCCCTAGTCAGGGAAGACCCGCCCCCTAATCAGGGCTCAGCTTCTGTCCCAACACAAAGCCCCTACACGCACAGATACTACCAATACAAAACCAAACACAGACACAAATACCTTCTCCTCCAACAGCACTCGCACTCAAACTCCCTGTTTACAGCTCTGTTTGCTAGCTCCTGTGCCGCTGCCTGACTGGCTGCTACCTTTATAGGACCCCTAGTCAGGGAAGCCCCGCCCCTAATCAGGGCTCAGCTTCTCTCCCAGCACAAAGCCCCTACACATACAGATACTAACAATAGAAAACCAAACACACACAAATACCTTCTCCTCCGAAAGAACTCCCACTCAAACTCCCCTGTTTACAGCTCTGTTTGCTAGCTCCTGTGCTGCTGCAGCTGTCTGTGCCACTACCTGACTGGCTGCTACCTTTACAGCACCCCTAGTCAGTGAAGCCCCGCCCCCTAATCAGGGCTCAGCTTCTGTCTCAGCACAAAGCCCCTACACACACAGATACTACCAATACAAAACCAAACACACACAAATACCTTCTCCTCCAACAGAACTCCCACTCAAACTCCCCTGTTTACATCTCTGTGTGCTAGCTCCTGTGCCGCTGCCTGACTGGCTGCTACTTTTATAGGACCCCTAGTCAGGGAAGCCCCGCCCCCTAATCAGGGCTCAGCTTCTCTCCCAGCACAAAGCCTCTACACATACAAATACTACCAATACAAATCCAAACACACACAAATACCTTCTCCTCCAACAGAACTCCCACTCAAACTCCCCTGTTTACATCTCTGTGTGCTAGCTCCTGTGCCGCTGCCTGACTGGCTGCTATCTTTATAGGACCCCTAGTCAGTCAAGCCCCGCCCCCTAATCAGGCCTCAGCTTCTCTCCCAGCACAAAGCCCCTACACACACAGATACTACCAATACAAATCCAAACACACACAAATACCTTCTACTCCAACAGAACTCCCACTCAAACTCCCCTGTTTACAGCTCTGTTTGATAGCTCCTGTGCCGCTGCCTGACTGGCTGCAACCTTTATAGGACCCCTAGCCAGGGAAGCCCCGCCCCCTAATCAGGGCTCAGCTTCTCTCCCAGGACAAAGCCCCTACACATACAGATACCACCAATACAAAACCAAACACACACAAATACCTTCTCCTCCAACAGAACTCCCACTCAAACTCCCCTGTTTACAGCTCTGTTTGCGAGCTCCTGTGTCGCTGCAGCTGTCTGTGCCGCTGCCTGACTGGCTGATACCTTTATAGGGCCCCTAGTCAGGGAAGCCCCGCCCCCTAATCAGGGCTCAGCTTCTCTCCCAGCACAAAGCCCATACACATACAGATACTAACAATACAAAACCAAACACACACAAATACCTTCTCCTCCAACAGAACTCCCACTCCAACTCCCCTGTTTACAGCTCTGTTTGCTAGCTCCTGTGCCGCTGCCTGACTGGCTGCTACCTTTATAGGACCCCTAGCCAGGGAAGCCCCGCCCCCTAATCAGGGCTCAGCTTCTCTCCCAGGACAAAGCCCCTACACATAGAGATACCACCAATACAAAACCAAACACACACAAATACCTTCTCCTCCAACAGAACTCCCACTCAAACTCCCCTGTTTACAGCTCTGTTTGCTAGCTCCTGTGCCGCTGCAGCTGTCTGTGCCGCTGCCTGACTGGCTGATACCTTTCTAGGACCCCTAGTCAGGGAAGCCCCGCCCCCTAATCAGGGCTCAGCTTCTCTCCCAGCACAAAGCCCCTTCACATACAGATACTACCAATACAAAACCAAACACACACGAATACCTTCTCCTCCAACAGAACTCCCACTCGAACTCCCCTGTTTACAGCTCTGTTTGTAGCTCCTGTGCCGCTGCCTGACTGGCTGCAACCTTTATAGGACCCCTAGTCAGGGAAGCCCCGCCCCCTAATCAGGGCTCAGCTTCTTTCCCAGCACAAAGCCCCTCCAAGCCTCTACACATACAGATACTACCAATACAAAACCAAACACACACACAAATACCTTCTCCTCCAACAGAACTCCCACTCAAACTCCCCTGTTTACATCTCTGTGTGCTAGCTCCTGTGCCGCTGCCTGACTGGCTGCTACCTTTATAGGACCCCTAGTCAGGGAAGCCGCGCCCCCTAATCAGGGCTCAGCTTCTCTCCCAGCACAAAGCCCCTACACATACAGATACTAACAATACAAAACCAAACAAACACAAATACCTTCTCCTCCAACAGAACTCCCACTCGAACTCCCCTGTTTACAGCTCTGTTTGTAGCTCCTGTGCCGCTGCCTGACTGGCTGCTACCTTTATAGGACCCCTCGTCAGGGAAGCCCCGCCCCCTAATCAGGCCTCAGCTTCTCTCCCAGCACAAAGCCCCAAAACATACAGATACTACCAATACAAAAGCAAACACACACACAAATACCTTCTCCACCAACAGAACTCCCACTCAAACTCCCCTGTTTACATCGCTGTGTGCTAGCTCCTGTGCCGCTGCCTGACTGGCTGCTACCTTTATAGGACCCCTAGTCAGGGAAGCCCCGCCCCCTAATCAGGGCTCAGCTTCTCTCCCAGCACAAAGCCCCTACACATACAGATACTAACAATACAAAAGCAAACACACACACAAATACCTTCTCCACCAACAGAACTCCCACTCAAACTCCCCTGTTTACATCTCTGTGTGCTAGCTCCTGTGCCGCTGCCTGACTGGCTGCTACCTTTATAGGACCCCTAGTCGGGGAAGCCCCGCCCCCTAATCAGGGCTCAGCTTCTCTCCCAGCACAAAGCCCCTACACATACAGATACTAACAATACAAAACCAAACACACACAAAAACCTTCTCCTCCAACAGAACTCCCACTCGAACTCCCCTGTTTACAGCTCTGTTTGTAGCTCCTGTGCCGCTGCCTGACTGGCTGCTACCTTTATAGGACCCCTCGTCAGGGAAGCCCCGCCCCCTAATCAGGGCTCAGCTTCTTTCCCAGCACAAAGCCCCTCCAAGCCTCTACACATACAGATACTACCAATACAAAACCAAACACACACACAAATACCTTCTCCTCCAACAGAACTCCCACTCAAACCCGCCTGTTTACAGCTCTGTTTGCTAGCTCCTGTGCCGCTGCAGCTGTCTGTGCCGCTGCCTGACTGGCTGCGACCTTTATAGGACCCCTAGTCAGTCAAGCCCCGCCCCCTAATCAGGGCTCAGCTTCTGTCCCAGCAAAAAGCCCCTACACATACAGATACTACCAATACAAATCCAAACACACACAAATACCTTCTCCTCCAACAGAACTCCCACTCAAACTCCCCTGTTTACAGCTCTGTTTGATAGCTCCTGTGCCGCTGCAGCTGTCTGTGCCGCTGCCTGACTGGCTGATACCTTTATAGGACCGCTAGTCAGTGAAGCCCCGCCCCCTAATCACGGTTCAGCTTCTGTCCTAGCACAAAGCTCCTACACACACAGATACTACCAATACAAAAACACACACAAATACCTTCTCCTCCAACAGAACTCCCACTCAAACTCCCCTGTTTCCAGCTCTGTTTGCTAGCTCCTGTGCCGCTGCCTGACTGGCTGCTAGCTTTATAGGACCCCTAGTCAGGGAAGCCCCGCCCCCTAATCAGGGCTCAGCTTCTCTCCCAGCACAGAGCCCCTACACATACAGATACCACCAATACAAAACCAAACACACACAAATACCTTCTCCTCCAACAGAACTCCCACTCCAACTTTCCTCTTTACAGCTCTGTTTGCTAGCTCCTGTGCCGCTGCAGCTGTCTGTGCCGCTGCCTGACTGGCTGCTACCTTTATAGGACCCCTAGTCAGTCAAGCCCCGCCCCCTAATCAGGGCTCAGTTTCTCTCCCAGCACAAAGCCCCTACACATACAGATACTACCAATACAAAACCAAACACACACAAATACCTTCTCCTCCAACAGAACTCCCACTCAAACCCGCCTGTTTACAGCTCTGTTTGCTAGCTCCTGTGCCGCTGCAGCTGTCTGTGCCGCTGCCTGACTGGCTGCGACCTTTATAGGACCCCTAGTCAGTGAAGCCCCGCCCCCTAATCAGACCTCAGCTTCTCTCCCAGCACAAAGCCCCTACACACACAGATACTACCAATACAAAAACACACACAAATACCTTCTCCTCCAACAGAACTCCCACTCAAACTCCCCTGTTTACAGCTCTGTTTGCTAGCTCCTGTGCCGCTGCCTGACTGGCTGCTACCTTTATAGGACCCCTAGCCAGGGAAGCCCCGCCCCCTAATCAGGGCTCAGCTTCTCTCCCAGGACAAAGCCCCTACACATAGAGATACCACCAATACAAAACCAAACACACACAAATACCTTCTCCTCCAACAGAACTCCCACTCAAACTCCCCTGTTTACAGCTCTGTTTGCTAGCTCCTGTGCCGCTGCAGCTGTCTGTGCCGCTGCCTGACTGGCTGATACCTTTCTAGGACCCCTAGTAAATGAAGCCCGGGCCCCTAATCACGGCTCAGCTTCTCTCCCAGCACAAAGCCCCTTCACATACAGATACTACCAATACAAAACCAAACACACACGAATACCTTCTCCTCCAACAGAACTCCCACTCGAACTCCCCTGTTTACAGCTCTGTTTGTAGCTCCTGTGCCGCTGCCTGACTGGCTGCAACCTTTATAGGACCCCTAGTCAGGGAAGCCCCGCCCCCTAATCAGGGCTCAGCTTCTTTCCCAGCACAAAGCCCCTCCAAGCCTCTACACATACAGATACTACCAATACAAAACCAAACACACACACAAATACCTTCTCCTCCAACAGAACTCCCACTCAAACTCCCCTGTTTACATCTCTGTGTGCTAGCTCCTGTGCCGCTGCCTGACTGGCTGCTACCTTTATAGGACCCCTAGTCAGGGAAGCCCCGCCCCCTAATCAGGGCTCAGCTTCTCTCCCAGCACAAAGCCCCTACACATACAGATACTAACAATACAAAACCAAACACACACAAATACCTTCTCCTCCAACAGAACTCCCACTCGAACTCCCCTGTTTACAGCTCTGTTTGTAGCTCCTGTGCCGCTGCCTGACTGGCTGCAACCTTTATAGGACCCCTCGTCAGGGAAGCCCCGCCCCCTAATCAGGCCTCAGCTTCTCTCCCAGCACAAAGCCCCAAAACATACAGATACTACCAATACAAAAGCAAACACACACACAAATACCTTCTCCACCAACAGAACTCCCACTCAAACTCCCCTGTTTACATCTCTGTGTGCTAGCTCCTGTGCCGCTGCCTGACTGGCTGCTACCTTTATAGGACCCCTAGTCAGGGAAGCCCCGCCCCCTAATCAGGGCTCAGCTTCTCTCCCAGCACAAAGCCCCTACACATACAGATACTAACAATACAAAACCAAACACACACAAAAACCTTCTCCTCCAACAGAACTCCCACTCGAACTCCCCTGTTTACAGCTCTGTTTGTAGCTCCTGTGCCGCTGCCTGACTGGCTGCTACCTTTATAGGACCCCTCGTCAGGGAAGCCCCGCCCCCTAATCAGGGCTCAGCTTCTTTCCCAGCACAAAGCCCCTCCAAGCCTCTACACATACAGATACTACCAATACAAAACCAAACACACACACAAATACCTTCTCCTCCAACAGAACTCCCACTCAAACCCGCCTGTTTACAGCTCTGTTTGCTAGCTCCTGTGCCGCTGCAGCTGTCTGTGCCGCTGCCTGACTGGCTGCGACCTTTATAGGACCCCTAGTCAGTCAAGCCCCGCCCCCTAATCAGGGCTCAGCTTCTCTCCCAGCAAAAAGCCCCTACACATACAGATACTACCAATACAAAACCAAACACACACAAATACCTTCTCCTCCAACAGAACTCCTACTCAAACTCCCCTGTTTACAGCTCTGTTTGCTAGCTCCTGTGCCGCTGCAGCTGTCTGTGCCGCTGCCTGACTGGCTGCTACCTTTATAGGACTCCTAGTCAGTGAAGCCCCGCCCCCTAATCAGGGCTCAGTTTCTGTCCCAGCACAAAGCCCCTACACACACAGATACTACCAATACAAAAACACACACAAATACCTTCTCCTCCAACAGAACTCCCACTCAAACTCCCCTGTTTACAGCTCTGTTTGCTAGCTCCTGTGCCGATGCAGCTGACTGTGCCGCTGCCTGACTAGCTGATACCTTTTTAGGACCCCTAGTCAGTGAAGCCCCGTCCCCTAATCAGGGCTCAGCTTCTCTCCCAGCACAAAGCCCCTACACATACAGATACTACCAATACAAATCCAAACACACACAAATACCTTCTCCTCCAACAGAACTCCCACTCAAAATCCCCTGTTTACATCTCTGTGTGCTAGCTCCTGTGCCGCTGCCTGACTGGCTGCTACCTTTATAGGACCCCTAGTCAGGGAAGCCCCGCCCCCTAATCAGGGCTCAGGTTCTCTCCCAGCACGAAGCCCCTACACATACAGATACTAACAATACAAAACCAAACACACACAAATACCTTCTCCTCCAACAGAACTCCCACTCGAACTCCCCTGTTTACAGCTCTGTTTGCTAGCTCCTGTGCCGCTGCAGCTGTCTGTGCCGCTGCCTGACTGGGTGCTACCTTTATAGGACCCCTAGTCAGTCAAGCCCCGCCCCCTAATCAGGGCTCAGTTTCTCTCCCAGCACAAAGCCTCTACACATACAGATACTACCAATACAAATCCAAACACACACAAATACCTTCTCCTCCAACAGAACTCCCACTCAAACTCCCCTGTTTACAGCTCTGTTTGCGAGCTCCTGTGCCGCTGCAGCTGTCTGTGCCGCTGCCTGACTGGCTGATACCTTTCTAGGACCCCTAGTCAGGGAAGCCCCGCCCCCTAATCACGGCTCAGCTTCTCTCCCAGCACAAAGCCCCTTCACATACAGATACTACCAATACAAAACCAAACACACACGAATACCTTCTCCTCCAACAGAACTCCCACTCGAACTCCCCTGTTTACAGCTCTGTTTGTAGCTCCTGTGCCGCTGCCTGACTGGCTGCAACCTTTATAGGACCCCTAGTCAGGGAAGCCCCGCCCCCTAATCAGGGCTCAGCTTCTTTCCCAGCACAAAGCCCCTCCAAGCCTCTACACATACAGATACTACCAATACAAAACCAAACACACACACAAATACCTTCTCCTCCAACAGAACTCCCACTCAAACTCCCCTGTTTACATCTCTGTGTGCTAGCTCCTGTGCCGCTGCCTGACTGGCTGCTACCTTTATAGGACCCCTAGTCAGGGAAGCCCCGCCCCCTAATCAGGGCTCAGCTTCTCTCCCAGCACAAAGCCCCTACACATACAGATACTAACAATACAAAACCAAACACACACAAAAACCTTCTCCTCCAACAGAACTCCCACTCGAACTCCCCTGTTTACAGCTCTGTTTGTAGCTCCTGTGCCGCTGCCTGACTGGCTGCAACCTTTATAGGACCCCTCGTCAGGGAAGCCCCGCCCCCTAATCAGGCCTCAGCTTCTCTCCCAGCACAAAGCCCCAAAACATACAGATACTACCAATACAAAAGCAAACACACACACAAATACCTTCTCCACCAACAGAACTCCCACTCAAACTCCCCTGTTTACATCTCTGTGTGCTAGCTCCTGTGCCGCTGCCTGACTGGCTGCTACCTTTATAGGACCCCTAGTCAGGGAAGCCCCGCCCCCTAATCAGGGCTCAGCTTCTTTCCCAGCACAAAGCCCCTCCAAGCCTCTACACATACAGATACTACCAATACAAAACCAAACACACACACAAATACCTTCTCCTCCAACAGAACTCCCACTCAAACCCGCCTGTTTACAGCTCTGTTTGCGAGCTCCTGTGCCGCTGCAGCTGTCTGTGCCGCTGCCTGACTGGCTGCGACCTTTATAGGGCCCCAAGTCAGGGAAGCCCCGCCCCCTAATCAGACCTCAGCTTCTCTCCCAGCACAAAGCCCCTACACATACAGATACTACCAATACAAAACCAAACACACACGAATACCTTCTCCTCCAACAGAACTCCCACTCGAACTCCCCTGTTTACAGCTCTGTTTGTAGCTCCTGTGCCGCTGCCTGACTGGCTGCAACCTTTATAGGACCCCTAGTCAGGGAAGCCCCGCCCCCTAATCAGGGCTCAGCTTCTTTCCCAGCACAAAGCCCCTCCAAGCCTCTACACATACAGATACTACCAATACAAAACCAAACACACACACAAATACCTTCTCCTCCAACAGAACTCCCACTCAAACTCCCCTGTTTACATCTCTGTGTGCTAGCTCCTGTGCCGCTGCCTGACTGGCTGCTACCTTTATAGGACCCCTAGTCAGGGAAGCACCGCCCCCTAATCATGGCTCAGCTTCTCTCCCAGCACAAAGCCCCTACACATACAGATACTAACAATACAAAACCAAACACACACAAATACCTTCTCCTCCAACAGAACTCCCACTCGAACTCCCCTGTTTACAGCTCTGTTTGTAGCTCCTGTGCCGCTGCCTGACTGGCTGCAACCTTTATAGGACCCCTCGTCAGGGAAGCCCCGCCCCCTAATCAGGCCTCAGCTTCTCTCCCAGCACAAAGCCCCAAAACATACAGATACTACCAATACAAAAGCAAACACACACACAAATACCTTCTCCACCAACAGAACTCCCACTCAAACTCCCCTGTTTACATCTCTGTGTGCTAGCTCCTGTGCCGCTGCCTGACTGGCTGCTACCTTTATAGGACCCCTAGTCAGGGAAGCCCCGCCCCCTAATCAGGGCTCAGCTTCTCTCCCAGCACAAAGCCCCTACACATACAGATACTAACAATACAAAACCAAACACACACAAAAACCTTCTCCTCCAACAGAACTCCCACTCGAACTCCCCTGTTTACAGCTCTGTTTGTAGCTCCTGTGCCGCTGCCTGACTGGCTGCTACCTTTATAGGACCCCTCGTCAGGGAAGCCCCGCCCCCTAATCAGGGCTCAGCTTCTTTCCCAGCACAAAGCCCCTCCAAGCCTCTACACATACAGATACTACCAATACAAAACCAAACACACACACAAATACCTTCTCCTCCAACAGAACTCCCACTCAAACCCGCCTGTTTACAGCTCTGTTTGCTAGCTCCTGTGCCGCTGCAGCTGTCTGTGCCGCTGCCTGACTGGCTGCGACCTTTATAGGACCCCTAGTCAGTCAAGCCCCGCCCCCTAATCAGGGCTCAGCTTCTCTCCCAGGACAAAGCCCCTACACATACAGATACCACCAATACAAAACCAAACACACACAAATACCTTCTCCTCCAACAGAACTCCCACTCAAACTCCCCTGTTTACAGCTCTGTTTGCGAGCTCCTGTGCCGCTGCAGCTGTCTGTGTCGCTGCCTGACTGGCTGATACCTTTATAGGGCCCCAAGTCAGGGAAGCCCCGCCCCCTAATCAGGGCTCAGCTTCTCTCCCAGCACAAAGCCCGTACACATACAGATACTACCAATACAAAACCAAACACACACGAATACCTTCTCCTCCAACAGAACTCCCACTCGAACTCCCCTGTTTACAGCTCTGTTTGTAGCTCCTGTGCCGCTGCCTGACTGGCTGCAACCTTTATAGGACCCCTAGTCAGGGAAGCCCCGCCCCCTAATCAGGGCTCAGCTTCTTTCCCAGCACAAAGCCCCTCCAAGCCTCTACACATACAGATACTACCAATACAAAACCAAACACACACACAAATACCTTCTCCTCCAACACAACTCCCACTCAAACTCCCCTGTTTACATCTCTGTGTGCTAGCTCCTGTGCCGCTGCCTGACTGGCTGCTACCTTTATAGGACCCCTAGTCAGGGAAGCCCCGCCCCCTAATCAGGGCTCAGCTTCTCTCCCAGCACAAAGCCCCTACACATACAGATACTAACAATACAAAACCAAACACACACAAAAACCTTCTCCTCCAACAGAACTCCCACTCGAACTCCCCTGTTTACAGCTCTGTTTGTAGCTCCTGTGCCGCTGCCTGACTGGCTGCAACCTTTATAGGACCCCTCGTCAGGGAAGCCCCGCCCCCTAATCAGGCCTCAGCTTCTCTCCCAGCACAAAGCCCCAAAACATACAGATACTACCAATACAAAAGCAAACACACACACAAATACCTTCTCCACCAACAGAACTCCCACTCAAACTCCCCTGTTTACATCTCTGTGTGCTAGCTCCTGTGCCGCTGCCTGACTGGCTGCTACCTTTATAGGACCCCTAGTCAGGGAAGCCCCGCCCCCTAATCAGGGCTCAGCTTCTTTCCCAGCACAAAGCCCCTCCAAGCCTCTACACATACAGATACTACCAATACAAAACCAAACACACACACAAATACCTTCTCCTCCAACAGAACTCCCACTCAAACCCGCCTGTTTACAGCTCTGTTTGCTAGCTCCTGTGCCGCTGCAGCTGTCTGTGCCGCTGCCTGACTGGCTGCGACCTTTATAGGACCCCTAGTCAGTCAAGCCCCGCCCCCTAATCAGGGCTCAGCTTCTCTCCCAGCAAAAAGCCCCTACACATACAGATACTACCAATACAAAACCAAACACACACAAATACCTTCTCCTCCAACAGAACTCCCACTCAAACTCCCCTGTTTACAGCTCTGTTTGCTAGCTCCTGTGCCGCTGCAGCTGTCTGTGCCGCTGCCTGACTGGCTGCTACCTTTATAGGACCCCTAGTCAGTGAAGCCCCGCCCCCTAATCAGGGCTCAGTTTCTGTCCCAGCACAAAGCCCCTACACACACAGATACTAACAATACAAAAAAAAACACACACAAATACCTTCTCCTCCCACTCAAACTCCCCGTTTACAGCTCTGTTTGCTAGCTCCTGTGCCGCTGCAGCTGTCTGTGCCGCTGCCTGACTGGGTGCTACCTTTATAGGACCCCTAGTCAGTCAAGCCCCGCCCCCTAATCAGGGCTCAGTTTCTCTCCCAGCACAAAGCCTCTACACATACAGATACTACCAATACAAATCCAAACACACACAAATACCTTCTCCTCCAACAGAACTCCCACTCAAACTCCCCTGTTTACAGCTCTGTTTGCGAGCTCCTGTGCCGCTGCAGCTGTCTGTGCCGCTGCCTGACTGGCTGATACCTTTCTAGGACCCCTAGTCAGGGAAGCCCCGCCCCCTAATCACGGCTCAGCTTCTCTCCCAGCACAAAGCCCCTTCACATACAGATACTACCAATACAAAACCAAACACACACGAATACCTTCTCCTCCAACAGAACTCCCACTCGAACTCCCCTGTTTACAGCTCTGTTTGTAGCTCCTGTGCCGCTGCCTGACTGGCTGCAACCTTTATAGGACCCCTAGTCAGGGAAGCCCCGCCCCCTAATCAGGGCTCAGCTTCTTTCCCAGCACAAAGCCCCTCCAAGCCTCTACACATACAGATACTACCAATACAAAACCAAACACACACACAAATACCTTCTCCTCCAACAGAACTCCCACTCAAACTCCCCTGTTTACATCTCTGTGTGCTAGCTCCTGTGCCGCTGCCTGACTGGCTGCTACCTTTATAGGACCCCTAGTCAGGGAAGCCCCGCCCCCTAATCAGGGCTCAGCTTCTCTCCCAGCACAAAGCCCCTACACATACAGATACTAACAATACAAAACCAAACACACAAAAACCTTCTCCTCCAACAGAACTCCCACTCGAACTCCCCTGTTTACAGCTCTGTTTGTAGCTCTTGTGCCGCTGCCTGACTGGCTGCAACCTTTATAGGACCCCTCGTCAGGGAAGCCCCGCCCCCTAATCAGGCCTCAGCTTCTCTCCCAGCACAAAGCCCCAAAACATACAGATACTACCAATACAAAAGCAAACACACACACAAATACCTTCTCCACCAACAGAACTCCCACTCAAACTCCCCTGTTTACATCTCTGTGTGCTAGCTCCTGTGCCGCTGCCTGACTGGCTGCTACCTTTATAGGACCCCTAGTCAGGGAAGCCCCGCCCCCTAATCAGGGCTCAGCTTCTTTCCCAGCACAAAGCCCCTCCAAGCCTCTACACATACAGATACTACCAATACAAAACCAAACACACACACAAATACCTTCTCCTCCAACAGAACTCCCACTCAAACCCGCCTGTTTACAGCTCTGTTTGCTAGCTCCTGTGCCCCTGCAGCTGTCTGTGCCGCTGCCTGACTGGCTGCGACCTTTATAGGACCCCTAGTCAGTCAAGCCCCGCCCCCTAATCAGGGCTCAGCTTCTCTCCCAGCAAAAAGCCCCTACACATACAGATACTACCAATACAAAACCAAACACACACAAATACCTTCTCCTCCAACAGAACTCCCACTCAAACCCGCCTGTTTACAGCTCTGTTTGCTAGCTCCTGTGCCGCTGCAGCTGTCTGTGCCGCTGCCTGACTGGCTGCGACCTTTATAGGACCCCTAGTCAGTGAAGCCCCGCCCCCTAATCAGACCTCAGCTTCTCTCCCAGCACAAAGCCCCTACACATACAGATACTACCAATACAAATCCAAACACACACAAATACCTTCTACTCCAACAGAACTCCCACTCAAACTCCCCTGTTTACAGCTCTGTTTGATAGCTCCTGTGCCGCTGCCTGACTGGCTGCAACCTTTATAGGACCCCTAGCCAGGGAAGCCCCGCCCCCTAATCAGGGCTCAGCTTCTCTCCCAGGACAAAGCCCCTACACATACAGATACCACCAATACAAAACCAAACACACACAAATACCTTCTCCTCCAACAGAACTCCCACTCAAACTCCCCTGTTTACAGCTCTGTTTGCGAGCTCCTGTGCCGCTGCAGCTGTCTGTGTCGCTGCCTGACTGGCTGATACCTTTATAGGGCCCCAAGTCAGGGAAGCCCCGCCCCCTAATCAGGGCTCAGCTTCTCTCCCAGCACAAAGCCCGTACACATACAGATACTACCAATACAAAACCAAACACACACGAATACCTTCTCCTCCAACAGAACTCCCACTCGAACTCCCCTGTTTACAGCTCTGTTTGTAGCTCCTGTGCCGCTGCCTGACTGGCTGCAACCTTTATAGGACCCCTAGTCAGGGAAGCCCCGCCCCCTAATCAGGGCTCAGCTTCTTTCCCAGCACAAAGCCCCTCCAAGCCTCTACACATACAGATACTACCAATACAAAACCAAACACACACACAAATACCTTCTCCTCCAACAGAACTCCCACTCAAACTCCCCTGTTTACATCTCTGTGTGCTAGCTCCTGTGCCGCTGCCTGACTGGCTGCTACCTTTATAGGACCCCTAGTCAGGGAAGCACCGCCCCCTAATCAGGGCTCAGCTTCTCTCCCAGCACAAAGCCCCTACACATACAGATACTAACAATACAAAACCAAACACACACAAATACCTTCTCCTCCAACAGAACTCCCACTCGAACTCCCCTGTTTACAGCTCTGTTTGTAGCTCCTGTGCCGCTGCCTGACTGGCTGCAACCTTTATAGGACCCCTCGTCAGGGAAGCCCCGCCCCCTAATCAGGCCTCAGCTTCTCTCCCAGCACAAAGCCCCAAAACATACAGATACTACCAATACAAAAGCAAACACACACACAAATACCTTCTCCACCAACAGAACTCCCACTCAAACTCCCCTGTTTACATCTCTGTGTGCTAGCTCCTGTGCCGCTGCCTGACTGGCTGCTACCTTTATAGGACCCCTAGTCAGGGAAGCCCCGCCCCCTAATCAGGGCTCAGCTTCTCTCCCAGCACAAAGCCCCTACACATACAGATACTAACAATACAAAACCAAACACACACAAAAACCTTCTCCTCCAACAGAACTCCCACTCGAACTCCCCTGTTTACAGCTCTGTTTGTAGCTCCTGTGCCGCTGCCTGACTGGCTGCTACCTTTATAGGACCCCTCGTCAGGGAAGCCCCGCCCCCTAATCAGGGCTCAGCTTCTTTCCCAGCACAAAGCCCCTCCAAGCCTCTACACATACAGATACTACCAATACAAAACCAAACACACACACAAATACCTTCTCCTCCAACAGAACTCCCACTCAAACCCGCCTGTTTACAGCTCTGTTTGCTAGCTCCTGTGCCGCTGCAGCTGTCTGTGCCGCTGCCTGACTGGCTGCGACCTTTATAGGACCCCTAGTCAGTCAAGCCCCGCCCCCTAATCAGGGCTCAGCTTCTCTCCCAGGACAAAGCCCCTACACATACAGATACCACCAATACAAAACCAAACACACACAAATACCTTCTCCTCCAACAGAACTCCCACTCAAACTCCCCTGTTTACAGCTCTGTTTGCGAGCTCCTGTGCCGCTGCAGCTGTCTGTGTCGCTGCCTGACTGGCTGATACCTTTATAGGGCCCCAAGTCAGGGAAGCCCCGCCCCCTAATCAGGGCTCAGCTTCTCTCCCAGCACAAAGCCCGTACACATACAGATACTACCAATACAAAACCAAACACACACGAATACCTTCTCCTCCAACAGAACTCCCACTCGAACTCCCCTGTTTACAGCTCTGTTTGTAGCTCCTGTGCCGCTGCCTGACTGGCTGCAACCTTTATAGGACCCCTAGTCAGGGAAGCCCCGCCCCCTAATCAGGGCTCAGCTTCTTTCCCAGCACAAAGCCCCTCCAAGCCTCTACACATACAGATACTACCAATACAAAACCAAACACACACACAAATACCTTCTCCTCCAACAGAACTCCCACTCAAACTCCCCTGTTTACATCTCTGTGTGCTAGCTCCTGTGCCGCTGCCTGACTGGCTGCTACCTTTATAGGACCCCTAGTCAGGGAAGCCCCGCCCCCTAATCAGGGCTCAGCTTCTCTCCCAGCACAAAGCCCCTACACATACAGATACTAACAATACAAAACCAAACACACACAAAAACCTTCTCCTCCAACAGAACTCCCACTCGAACTCCCCTGTTTACAGCTCTGTTTGTAGCTCCTGTGCCGCTGCCTGACTGGCTGCAACCTTTATAGGACCCCTCGTCAGGGAAGCCCCGCCCCCTAATCAGGCCTCAGCTTCTCTCCCAGCACAAAGCCCCAAAACATACAGATACTACCAATACAAAAGCAAACACACACACAAATACCTTCTCCACCAACAGAACTCCCACTCAAACTCCCCTGTTTACATCTCTGTGTGCTAGCTCCTGTGCCGCTGCCTGACTGGCTGCTACCTTTATAGGACCCCTAGTCAGGGAAGCCCCGCCCCCTAATCAGGGCTCAGCTTCTTTCCCAGCACAAAGCCCCTCCAAGCCTCTACACATACAGATACTACCAATACAAAACCAAACACACACACAAATACCTTCTCCTCCAACAGAACTCCCACTCAAACCCGCCTGTTTACAGCTCTGTTTGCTAGCTCCTGTGCCCCTGCAGCTGTCTGTGCCGCTGCCTGACTGGCTGCGACCTTTATAGGACCCCTAGTCAGTCAAGCCCCGCCCCCTAATCAGGGCTCAGCTTCTCTCCCAGCAAAAAGCCCCTACACATACAGATACTACCAATACAAAACCAAACACACACAAATACCTTCTCCTCCAACAGAACTCCCACTCAAACCCGCCTGTTTACAGCTCTGTTTGCTAGCTCCTGTGCCGCTGCAGCTGTCTGTGCCGCTGCCTGACTGGCTGCGACCTTTATAGGACCCCTAGTCAGTGAAGCCCCGCCCCCTAATCAGACCTCAGCTTCTCTCCCAGCACAAAGCCCCTACACATACAGATACTACCAATACAAATCCAAACACACACAAATACCTTCTACTCCAACAGAACTCCCACTCAAACTCCCCTGTTTACAGCTCTGTTTGATAGCTCCTGTGCCGCTGCCTGACTGGCTGCAACCTTTATAGGACCCCTAGCCAGGGAAGCCCCGCCCCCTAATCAGGGCTCAGCTTCTCTCCCAGGACAAAGCCCCTACACATACAGATACCACCAATACAAAACCAAACACACACAAATACCTTCTCCTCCAACAGAACTCCCACTCAAACTCCCCTGTTTACAGCTCTGTTTGCGAGCTCCTGTGCCGCTGCAGCTGTCTGTGTCGCTGCCTGACTGGCTGATACCTTTATAGGGCCCCAAGTCAGGGAAGCCCCGCCCCCTAATCAGGGCTCAGCTTCTCTCCCAGCACAAAGCCCGTACACATACAGATACTACCAATACAAAACCAAACACACACGAATACCTTCTCCTCCAACAGAACTCCCACTCGAACTCCCCTGTTTACAGCTCTGTTTGTAGCTCCTGTGCCGCTGCCTGACTGGCTGCAACCTTTATAGGACCCCTAGTCAGGGAAGCCCCGCCCCCTAATCAGGGCTCAGCTTCTTTCCCAGCACAAAGCCCCTCCAAGCCTCTACACATACAGATACTACCAATACAAAACCAAACACACACACAAATACCTTCTCCTCCAACAGAACTCCCACTCAAACTCCCCTGTTTACATCTCTGTGTGCTAACTCCTGTGCCGCTGCCTGACTGGCTGCTACCTTTATAGGACCCCTAGTCAGGGAAGCACCGCCCCCTAATCAGGGCTCAGCTTCTCTCCCAGCACAAAGCCCCTACACATACAGATACTAACAATACAAAACCAAACACACACAAATACCTTCTCCTCCAACAGAACTCCCACTCGAACTCCCCTGTTTACAGCTCTGTTTGTAGCTCCTGTGCCGCTGCCTGACTGGCTGCAACCTTTATAGGACCCCTCGTCAGGGAAGCCCCGCCCCCTAATCAGGCCTCAGCTTCTCTCCCAGCACAAAGCCCCAAAACATACAGATACTACCAATACAAAAGCAAACACACACACAAATACCTTCTCCACCAACAGAACTCCCACTCAAACTCCCCTGTTTACATCTCTGTGTGCTAGCTCCTGTGCCGCTGCCTGACTGGCTGCTACCTTTATAGGACCCCTAGTCAGGGAAGCCCCGCCCCCTAATCAGGGCTCAGCTTCTCTCCCAGCACAAAGCCCCTACACATACAGATACTAACAATACAAAACCAAACACACACAAAAACCTTCTCCTCCAACAGAACTCCCACTCGAACTCCCCTGTTTACAGCTCTGTTTGTAGCTCCTGTGCCGCTGCCTGACTGGCTGCTACCTTTATAGGACCCCTCGTCAGGGAAGCCCCGCCCCCTAATCAGGGCTCAGCTTCTTTCCCAGCACAAAGCCCCTCCAAGCCTCTACACATACAGATACTACCAATACAAAACCAAACACACACACAAATACCTTCTCCTCCAACAGAACTCCCACTCAAACCCGCCTGTTTACAGCTCTGTTTGCTATCTCCTGTGCCGCTGCAGCTGTCTGTGCCGCTGCCTGACTGGCTGCGACCTTTATAGGACCCCTAGTCAGTCAAGCCCCGCCCCCTAATCAGGGCTCAGCTTCTCTCCCAGCAAAAAGCCCCTACACATACAGATACTACCAATACAAAACCAAACACACACAAATACCTTCTCCTCCAACAGAACTCCCACTCAAACTCCCCTGTTTACAGCTCTGTTTGCTAGCTCCTGTGCCGCTGCAGCTGTCTGTGCCGCTGCCTGACTGGCTGCTACCTTTATAGGACCCCTAGTCAGTGAAGCCCCGCCCCCTAATCAGGGCTCAGTTTCTGTCCCAGCACAAAGCCCCTACACACACAGATACTAACAATACAAAAAAAAACACACACAAATACCTTCTCCTCCCACTCAAACTCCCCGTTTACAGCTCTGTTTGCTAGCTCCTGTGCCGCTGCAGCTGTCTGTGCCGCTGCCTGACTGGCTGCTACCTTTATAGGACCCCAAGTCAGGGAAGCCCCGCCCCCTAATCAGGGCTCAGCTTCTCTCCCAGCACAAAGCCTCTACACATACAGATACTACCAATACAAATCCAAACACACACAAATACCTTCTCCTCCAACAGAACTCCCACTCAAAATCCCCTGTTTACATCTCTGTGTGCTAGCTCCTGTGCCGCTGCCTGACTGGCTGCTACCTTTATAGGACCCCTAGTCAGGGAAGCCCCGCCCCCTAATCAGGGCTCAGCTTCTCTCCCAGCACAAAGCCCCTACACATACAGATACTAACAATACAAAACCAAACACACACAAATACCTTCTCCTCCAACAGAACTCCCACTCGAACTCCCCTGTTTACAGCTCTGTTTGCTAGCTCCTGTGCCGCTGCAGCTGTCTGTGCCGCTGCCTGACTGGGTGCTACCTTTATAGGACCCCTAGTCAGTCAAGCCCCGCCCCCTAATCAGGGCTCAGTTTCTCTCCCAGCACAAAGCCTCTACACATACAGATACTACCAATACAAATCCAAACACACACAAATACCTTCTCCTCCAACAGAACTCCCACTCAAACTCCCCTGTTTACAGCTCTGTTTGCGAGCTCCTGTGCCGCTGCAGCTGTCTGTGCCGCTGCCTGACTGGCTGATACCTTTCTAGGACCCCTAGTCAGGGAAGCCCCGCCCCCTAATCACGGCTCAGCTTCTCTCCCAGCACAAAGCCCCTTCACATACAGATACTACCAATACAAAACCAAACACACACGAATACCTTCTCCTCCAACAGAACTCCCACTCGAACTCCCCTGTTTACAGCTCTGTTTGTAGCTCCTGTGCCGCTGCCTGACTGGCTGCAACCTTTATAGGACCCCTAGTCAGGGAAGCCCCGCCCCCTAATCAGGGCTCAGCTTCTTTCCCAGCACAAAGCCCCTCCAAGCCTCTACACATACAGATACTACCAATACAAAACCAAACACACACACAAATACCTTCTCCTCCAACAGAACTCCCACTCAAACTCCCCTGTTTACATCTCTGTGTGCTAGCTCCTGTGCCGCTGCCTGACTGGCTGCTACCTTTATAGGACCCCTAGTCAGGGAAGCCCCGCCCCCTAATCAGGGCTCAGCTTCTCTCCCAGCACAAAGCCCCTACACATACAGATACTAACAATACAAAACCAAACACACACAAAAACCTTCTCCTCCAACAGAACTCCCACTCGAACTCCCCTGTTTACAGCTCTGTTTGTAGCTCCTGTGCCGCTGCCTGACTGGCTGCAACCTTTATAGGACCCCTCGTCAGGGAAGCCCCGCCCCCTAATCAGGCCTCAGCTTCTCTCCCAGCACAAAGCCCCAAAACATACAGATACTACCAATACAAAAGCAAACACACACACAAATACCTTCTCCACCAACAGAACTCCCACTCAAACTCCCCTGTTTACATCTCTGTGTGCTAGCTCCTGTGCCGCTGCCTGACTGGCTGCTACCTTTATAGGACCCCTAGTCAGGGAAGCCCCGCCCCCTAATCAGGGCTCAGCTTCTTTCCCAGCACAAAGCCCCTCCAAGCCTCTACACATACAGATACTACCAATACAAAACCAAACACACACACAAATACCTTCTCCTCCAACAGAACTCCCACTCAAACCCGCCTGTTTACAGCTCTGTTTGCTAGCTCCTGTGCCCCTGCAGCTGTCTGTGCCGCTGCCTGACTGGCTGCGACCTTTATAGGACCCCTAGTCAGTCAAGCCCCGCCCCCTAATCAGGGCTCAGCTTCTCTCCCAGCAAAAAGCCCCTACACATACAGATACTACCAATACAAAACCAAACACACACAAATACCTTCTCCTCCAACAGAACTCCCACTCAAACCCGCCTGTTTACAGCTCTGTTTGATAGCTCCTGTGCCGCTGCCTGACTGGCTGCGACCTTTATAGGACCCCTAGTCAGTGAAGCCCCGCCCCCTAATCAGACCTCAGCTTCTCTCCCAGCACAAAGCCCCTACACATACAGATACTACCAATACAAATCCAAACACACACAAATACCTTCTACTCCAACAGAACTCCCACTCAAACTCCCCTGTTTACAGCTCTGTTTGATAGCTCCTGTGCCGCTGCCTGACTGGCTGCAACCTTTATAGGACCCCTAGCCAGGGAAGCCCCGCCCCCTAATCAGGGCTCAGCTTCTCTCCCAGGACAAAGCCCCTACACATACAGATACCACCAATACAAAACCAAACACACACAAATACCTTCTCCTCCAACAGAACTCCCACTCAAACTCCCCTGTTTACAGCTCTGTTTGCGAGCTCCTGTGCCGCTGCAGCTGTCTGTGTCGCTGCCTGACTGGCTGATACCTTTATAGGGCCCCAAGTCAGGGAAGCCCCGCCCCCTAATCAGGGCTCAGCTTCTCTCCCAGCACAAAGCCCGTACACATACAGATACTACCAATACAAAACCAAACACACACGAATACCTTCTCCTCCAACAGAACTCCCACTCGAACTCCCCTGTTTACAGCTCTGTTTGTAGCTCCTGTGCCGCTGCCTGACTGGCTGCAACCTTTATAGGACCCCTAGTCAGGGAAGCCCCGCCCCCTAATCAGGGCTCAGCTTCTTTCCCAGCACAAAGCCCCTCCAAGCCTCTACACATACAGATACTACCAATACAAAACCAAACACACACACAAATACCTTCTCCTCCAACAGAACTCCCACTCAAACTCCCCTGTTTACATCTCTGTGTGCTAGCTCCTGTGCCGCTGCCTGACTGGCTGCTACCTTTATAGGACCCCTAGTCAGGGAAGCACCGCCCCCTAATCAGGGCTCAGCTTCTCTCCCAGCACAAAGCCCCTACACATACAGATACTAACAATACAAAACCAAACACACACAAATACCTTCTCCTCCAACAGAACTCCCACTCGAACTCCCCTGTTTACAGCTCTGTTTGTAGCTCCTGTGCCGCTGCCTGACTGGCTGCAACCTTTATAGGACCCCTCGTCAGGGAAGCCCCGCCCCCTAATCAGGCCTCAGCTTCTCTCCCAGCACAAAGCCCCAAAACATACAGATACTACCAATACAAAAGCAAACACACACACAAATACCTTCTCCACCAACAGAACTCCCACTCAAACTCCCCTGTTTACATCTCTGTGTGCTAGCTCCTGTGCCGCTGCCTGACTGGCTGCTACCTTTATAGGACCCCTAGTCAGGGAAGCCCCGCCCCCTAATCAGGGCTCAGCTTCTCTCCCAGCACAAAGCCCCTACACATACAGATACTAACAATACAAAACCAAACACACACAAAAACCTTCTCCTCCAACAGAACTCCCACTCGAACTCCCCTGTTTACAGCTCTGTTTGTAGCTCCTGTGCCGCTGCCTGACTGGCTGCTACCTTTATAGGACCCCTCGTCAGGGAAGCCCCGCCCCCTAATCAGGGCTCAGCTTCTTTCCCAGCACAAAGCCCCTCCAAGCCTCTACACATACAGATACTACCAATACAAAACCAAACACACACACAAATACCTTCTCCTCCAACAGAACTCCCACTCAAACCCGCCTGTTTACAGCTCTGTTTGCTAGCTCCTGTGCCGCTGCAGCTGTCTGTGCCGCTGCCTGACTGGCTGCGACCTTTATAGGACCCCTAGTCAGTCAAGCCCCGCCCCCTTATCAGGGCTCAGCTTCTCTCCCAGCAAAAAGCCCCTACACATACAGATACTACCAATACAAAACCAAACACACACAAATACCTTCTCCTCCAACAGAACTCCCACTCAAACTCCCCTGTTTACAGCTCTGTTTGCTAGCTCCTGTGCCGCTGCAGCTGTCTGTGCCGCTGCCTGACTGGCTGCTACCTTTATAGGACTCCTAGTCAGTGAAGCCCCGCCCCCTAATCAGGGCTCAGTTTCTGTCCCAGCACAAAGCCCCTACACACACAGATACTACCAATACAAAAACACACACAAATACCTTCTCCTCCAACAGAACTCCCACTCAAACTCCCCTGTTTACAGCTCTGTTTGCTAGCTCCTGTGCCGATGCAGCTGACTGTGCCGCTGCCTGACTAGCTGATACCTTTTTAGGACCCCTAGTCAGTGAAGCCCCGTCCCCTAATCAGGGCTCAGCTTCTCTCCCAGCACAAAGCCCCTACACATACAGATACTAACAATACAAAAAAAAACACACACAAATACCTTCTCCTCCCACTCAAACTCCCCGTTTACAGCTCTGTTTGCTAGCTCCTGTGCCGCTGCAGCTGTCTGTGCCGCTGCCTGACTGGCTGCTACCTTTATAGGACCCCAAGTCAGGGAAGCCCCGCCCCCTAATCAGGGCTCAGCTTCTCTCCCAGCACAAAGCCTCTACACATACAGATACTACCAATACAAATCCAAACACACACAAATACCTTCTCCTCCAACAGAACTCCCACTCAAACTCCCCTGTTTACAGCTCTGTTTGCGAGCTCCTGTGCCGCTGCCTGACTGGCTGCAACCTTTATAGGACCCCTAGTCAGGGAAGCCCCGCCCCCTAATCAGGGCTCAGCTTCTTTCCCAGCACAAAGCCCCTCCAAGCCTCTACACATACAGATACTACCAATACAAAACCAAACACACACACAAATACCTTCTCCTCCAACAGAACTCCCACTCAAACTCCCCTGTTTACATCTCTGTGTGCTAGCTCCTGTGCCGCTGCCTGACTGGCTGCTACCTTTATAGGACCCCTAGTCAGGGAAGCCCCGCCCCCTAATCAGGGCTCAGCTTCTCTCCCAGCACAAAGCCCCTACACATACAGATACTAACAATACAAAACCAAACACACACAAAAACCTTCTCCTCCAACAGAACTCCCACTCGAACTCCCCTGTTTACAGCTCTGTTTGTAGCTCCTGTGCCGCTGCCTGACTGGCTGCAACCTTTATAGGACCCCTCGTCAGGGAAGCCCCGCCCCCTAATCAGGCCTCCGCTTCTCTCCCAGCACAAAGCCCCAAAACATACAGATACTACCAATACAAAAGCAAACACACACACAAATACCTTCTCCACCAACAGAACTCCCACTCAAACTCCCCTGTTTACATCTCTGTGTGCTAGCTCCTGTGCCGCTGCCTGACTGGCTGCTACCTTTATAGGACCCCTAGTCAGGGAAGCCCCGCCCCCTAATCAGGGCTCAGCTTCTTTCCCAGCACAAAGCCCCTCCAAGCCTCTACACATACAGATACTACCAATACAAAACCAAACACACACACAAATACCTTCTCCTCCAACAGAACTCCCACTCAAACCCGCCTGTTTACAGCTCTGTTTGCTAGCTCCTGTGCCCCTGCAGCTGTCTGTGCCGCTGCCTGACTGGCTGCGACCTTTATAGGACCCCTAGTCAGTCAAGCCCCGCCCCCTAATCAGGGCTCAGCTTCTCTCCCAGCAAAAAGCCCCTACACATACAGATACTACCAATACAAAACCAAACACACACAAATACCTTCTCCTCCAACAGAACTCCCACTCAAACCCGCCTGTTTACAGCTCTGTTTGCTAGCTCCTGTGCCGCTGCAGCTGTCTGTGCCGCTGCCTGACTGGCTGCGACCTTTATAGGACCCCTAGTCAGTGAAGCCCCGCCCCCTAATCAGACCTCAGCTTCTCTCCCAGCACAAAGCCCCTACACATACAGATACTACCAATACAAATCCAAACACACACAAATACCTTCTACTCCAACAGAACTCCCACTCAAACTCCACTGTTTACAGCTCTGTTTGATAGCTCCTGTGCCGCTGCCTGACTGGCTGCAACCTTTATAGGACCCCTAGCCAGGGAAGCCCCGCCCCCTAATCAGGGCTCAGCTTCTCTCCCAGGACAAAGCCCCTACACATACAGATACCACCAATACAAAACCAAACACACACAAATACCTTCTCCTCCAACAGAACTCCCACTCAAACTCCCCTGTTTACAGCTCTGTTTGCGAGCTCCTGTGCCGCTGCAGCTGTCTGTGCCGCTGCCTGACTGGCTGATACCTTTATAGGGCCCCTAGTCAGGGAAGCCCCGCCCCCTAATCAGGGCTCAGCTTCTCTCCCAGCACAAAGCTCGTACACATACAGATACTAACAATACAAAACCAAACACACACAAATACCTTCTCCTCCAACAGAACTCCCACTCCAACTCCCCTGTTTACAGCTCTGTTTGCTAGCTCCTGTGCCGCTGCCTGACTGGCTGCTACCTTTATAGGACCCCTAGCCAGGGAAGCCCCGCCCCCTAATCAGGGCTCAGCTTCTCTCCCAGGACAAAGCCCCTACACATAGAGATACCACCAATACAAAACCAAACACACACAAATACCTTCTCCTCCAACAGAACTCCCACTCAAACTCCCCTGTTTACAGCTCTGTTTGCTAGCTCCTGTGCCGCTGCAGCTGTCTGTGCCGCTGCCTGACTGGCTGATACCTTTCTAGGACCCCTAGTAAATGAAGCCCCGCCCCCTAATCACGGCTCAGCTTC
Source organism: Lepidochelys olivacea (assembly GCF_965140295.1). Taxonomy (NCBI): domain Eukaryota; kingdom Metazoa; phylum Chordata; order Testudines; family Cheloniidae; genus Lepidochelys; species Lepidochelys olivacea. The sequence continues at coordinate 5,445,734 of NC_140428.1, forward strand.
TCTCCCAGCACAAAGCCCCTTCACATACAGATACTACCAATACAAAACCAAACACACACGAATACCTTCTCCTCCAACAGAACTCCCACTCGAACTCCCCTGTTTACAGCTCTGTTTGTAGCTCCTGTGCCGCTGCCTGACTGGCTGCAACCTTTATAGGACCCCTAGTCAGGGAAGCCCCGCCCCCTAATCAGGGCTCAGCTTCTTTCCCAGCACAAAGCCCCTCCAAGCCTCTACACATACAGATACTACCAATACAAAACCAAACACACACACAAATACCTTCTCCTCCAACAGAACTCCCACTCAAACTCCCCTGTTTACATCTCTGTGTGCTAGCTCCTGTGCCGCTGCCTGACTGGCTGCTACCTTTATAGGACCCCTAGTCAGGGAAGCCCCGCCCCCTAATCAGGGCTCAGCTTCTCTCCCAGCACAAAGCCCCTACACATACAGATACTAACAATACAAAACCAAACACACACAAATACCTTCTCCTCCAACAGAACTCCCACTCGAACTCCCCTGTTTACAGCTCTGTTTGTAGCTCCTGTGCCGCTGCCTGACTGGCTGCAACCTTTATAGGACCCCTCGTCAGGGAAGCCCCGCCCCCTAATCAGGCCTCAGCTTCTCTCCCAGCACAAAGCCCCAAAACATACAGATACTACCAATACAAAAGCAAACACACACAAATACCTTCTCCACCAACAGAACTCCCACTCAAACTCCCCTGTTTACATCTCTGTGTGCTAGCTCCTGTGCCGCTGCCTGACTGGCTGCTACCTTTATAGGACCCCTAGTCAGGGAAGCCCCGCCCCCTAATCAGGGCTCAGCTTCTCTCCCAGCACAAAGCCCCTACACATACAGATACTAACAATACAAAACCAAACACACACAAAAACCTTCTCCTCCAACAGAACTCCCACTCGAACTCCCCTGTTTACAGCTCTGTTTGTAGCTCCTGTGCCGCTGCCTGACTGGCTGCAACCTTTATAGGACCCCTCGTCAGGGAAGCCCCGCCCCCTAATCAGGCCTCCGCTTCTCTCCCAGCACAAAGCCCCAAAACATACAGATACTACCAATACAAAAGCAAACACACACACAAATACCTTCTCCACCAACAGAACTCCCACTCAAACTCCCCTGTTTACATCTCTGTGTGCTAGCTCCTGTGCCGCTGCCTGACTGGCTGCTACCTTTATAGGACCCCTAGTCAGGGAAGCCCCGCCCCCTAATCAGGGCTCAGCTTCTTTCCCAGCACAAAGCCCCTCCAAGCCTCTACACATACAGATACTACCAATACAAAACCAAACACACACACAAATACCTTCTCCTCCAACAGAACTCCCACTCAAACCCGCCTGTTTACAGCTCTGTTTGCTAGCTCCTGTGCCCCTGCAGCTGTCTGTGCCGCTGCCTGACTGGCTGCGACCTTTATAGGACCCCTAGTCAGTCAAGCCCCGCCCCCTAATCAGGGCTCAGCTTCTCTCCCAGCAAAAAGCCCCTACACATACAGATACTACCAATACAAAACCAAACACACACAAATACCTTCTCCTCCAACAGAACTCCCACTCAAACCCGCCTGTTTACAGCTCTGTTTGCTAGCTCCTGTGCCGCTGCAGCTGTCTGTGCCGCTGCCTGACTGGCTGCGACCTTTATAGGACCCCTAGTCAGTGAAGCCCCGCCCCCTAATCAGACCTCAGCTTCTCTCCCAGCACAAAGCCCCTACACATACAGATACTACCAATACAAATCCAAACACACACAAATACCTTCTACTCCAACAGAACTCCCACTCAAACTCCACTGTTTACAGCTCTGTTTGATAGCTCCTGTGCCGCTGCCTGACTGGCTGCAACCTTTATAGGACCCCTAGCCAGGGAAGCCCCGCCCCCTAATCAGGGCTCAGCTTCTCTCCCAGGACAAAGCCCCTACACATACAGATACCACCAATACAAAACCAAACACACACAAATACCTTCTCCTCCAACAGAACTCCCACTCAAACTCCCCTGTTTACAGCTCTGTTTGCGAGCTCCTGTGCCGCTGCAGCTGTCTGTGCCGCTGCCTGACTGGCTGATACCTTTATAGGGCCCCTAGTCAGGGAAGCCCCGCCCCCTAATCAGGGCTCAGCTTCTCTCCCAGCACAAAGCTCGTACACATACAGATACTAACAATACAAAACCAAACACACACAAATACCTTCTCCTCCAACAGAACTCCCACTCCAACTCCCCTGTTTACAGCTCTGTTTGCTAGCTCCTGTGCCGCTGCCTGACTGGCTGCTACCTTTATAGGACCCCTAGCCAGGGAAGCCCCGCCCCCTAATCAGGGCTCAGCTTCTCTCCCAGGACAAAGCCCCTACACATAGAGATACCACCAATACAAAACCAAACACACACAAATACCTTCTCCTCCAACAGAACTCCCACTCAAACTCCCCTGTTTACAGCTCTGTTTGCTAGCTCCTGTGCCGCTGCAGCTGTCTGTGCCGCTGCCTGACTGGCTGATACCTTTCTAGGACCCCTAGTAAATGAAGCCCCGCCCCCTAATCACGGCTCAGCTTCTCTCCCAGCACAAAGCCCCTTCACATACAGATACTACCAATACAAAACCAAACACACACGAATACCTTCTCCTCCAACAGAACTCCCACTCGAACTCCCCTGTTTACAGCTCTGTTTGTAGCTCCTGTGCCGCTGCCTGACTGGCTGCAACCTTTATAGGACCCCTAGTCAGGGAAGCCCCGCCCCCTAATCAGGGCTCAGCTTCTTTCCCAGCACAAAGCCCCTCCAAGCCTCTACACATACAGATACTACCAATACAAAACCAAACACACACACAAATACCTTCTCCTCCAACAGAACTCCCACTCAAACTCCCCTGTTTACATCTCTGTGTGCTAGCTCCTGTGCCGCTGCCTGACTGGCTGCTACCTTTATAGGACCCCTAGTCAGGGAAGCCCCGCCCCCTAATCAGGGCTCAGCTTCTCTCCCAGCACAAAGCCCCTACACATACAGATACTAACAATACAAAACCAAACACACACAAATACCTTCTCCTCCAACAGAACTCCCACTCGAACTCCCCTGTTTACAGCTCTGTTTGTAGCTCCTGTGCCGCTGCCTGACTGGCTGCAACCTTTATAGGACCCCTCGTCAGGGAAGCCCCGCCCCCTAATCAGGCCTCAGCTTCTCTCCCAGCACAAAGCCCCAAAACATACAGATACTACCAATACAAAAGCAAACACACACAAATACCTTCTCCACCAACAGAACTCCCACTCAAACTCCCCTGTTTACATCTCTGTGTGCTAGCTCCTGTGCCGCTGCCTGACTGGCTGCTACCTTTATAGGACCCCTAGTCAGGGAAGCCCCGCCCCCTAATCAGGGCTCAGCTTCTCTCCCAGCACAAAGCCCCTACACATACAGATACTAACAATACAAAACCAAACACACACAAAAACCTTCTCCTCCAACAGAACTCCCACTCGAACTCCCCTGTTTACAGCTCTGTTTGTAGCTCCTGTGCCGCTGCCTGACTGGCTGCTACCTTTATAGGACCCCTCGTCAGGGAAGCCCCGCCCCCTAATCAGGGCTCAGCTTCTTTCCCAGCACAAAGCCCCTCCAAGCCTCTACACATACAGATACTACCAATACAAAACCAAACACACACACAAATACCTTCTCCTCCAACAGAACTCCCACTCAAACCCGCCTGTTTACAGCTCTGTTTGCTAGCTCCTGTGCCGCTGCAGCTGTCTGTGCCGCTGCCTGACTGGCTGCGACCTTTATAGGACCCCTAGTCAGTCAAGCCCCGCCCCCTAATCAGGGCTCAGCTTCTCTCCCAGCAAAAAGCCCCTACACATACAGATACTACCAATACAAAACCAAACACACACAAATACCTTCTCCTCCAACAGAACTCCCACTCAAACTCCCCTGTTTACAGCTCTGTTTGCTAGCTCCTGTGCCGCTGCAGCTGTCTGTGCCGCTGCCTGACTGGCTGCTACCTCTATAGGACTCCTAGTCAGTGAAGCCCCGCCCCCTAATCAGGGCTCAGTTTCTGTCCCAGCACAAAGCCCCTACACACACAGATACTACCAATACAAAAACACACACAAATACCTTCTCCTCCAACAGAACTCCCACTCGAACTCCCCTGTTTACAGCTCTGTTTGTAGCTCCTGTGCCGCTGCCTGACTGGCTGCAACCTTTATAGGACCCCTAGTCAGGGAAGCCCCGCCCCCTAATCAGGGCTCAGCTTCTTTCCCAGCACAAAGCCCCTCCAAGCCTCTACACATACAGATACTACCAATACAAAACCAAACACACACACAAATACCTTCTCCTCCAACAGAACTCCCACTCAAACTCCCCTGTTTACATCTCTGTGTGCTAGCTCCTGTGCCGCTGCCTGACTGGCTGCTACCTTTATAGGACCCCTAGTCAGGGAAGCCCCGCCCCCTAATCAGGGCTCAGCTTCTCTCCCAGCACAAAGCCCCTACACATACAGATACTAACAATACAAAACCAAACACACACAAATACCTTCTCCTCCAACAGAACTCCCACTCGAACTCCCCTGTTTACAGCTCTGTTTGTAGCTCCTGTGCCGCTGCCTGACTGGCTGCAACCTTTATAGGACCCCTCGTCAGGGAAGCCCCGCCCCCTAATCAGGCCTCAGCTTCTCTCCCAGCACAAAGCCCCAAAACATACAGATACTACCAATACAAAAGCAAACACACACAAATACCTTCTCCACCAACAGAACTCCCACTCAAACTCCCCTGTTTACATCTCTGTGTGCTAGCTCCTGTGCCGCTGCCTGACTGGCTGCTACCTTTATAGGACCCCTAGTCAGGGAAGCCCCGCCCCCTAATCAGGGCTCAGCTTCTCTCCCAGCACGAAGCCCCTACACATACAGATACTAACAATACAAAACCAAACACACACAAATACCTTCTCCTCCCACTCAAACTCCCCGTTTACAGCTCTGTTTGCTAGCTCCTGTGCCGCTGCAGCTGTCTGTGCCGCTGCCTGACTGGGTGCTACCTTTATAGGACCCCTAGTCAGTCAAGCCCCGCCCCCTAATCAGGGCTCAGTTTCTCTCCCAGCACAAAGCCTCTACACATACAGATACTACCAATACAAATCCAAACACACACAAATACCTTCTCCTCCAACAGAACTCCCACTCAAAATCCCCTGTTTACAGCTCTGTTTGCTAGCTCCTGTGCCGCTGCAGCTGTCTGTGCCGCTGCCTGACTGGCTGCTACCTTTATAGGACCCCTAGTCAGTCAAGCCCCGCCCCCTAATCAGGGCTCAGTTTCTCTCCCAGCACAAAGCCTTTACACATACAGATACTACCAATACAAATCCAAACACACACAAATACCTTCTCCTCCCACTCAAACTCCCCGTTTACAGCTCTGTTTGCTAGCTCCTGTGCCGCTGCCTGACTGGCTGCTACCTTTATAGGACTCCTAGTCAGTGAAGCCCCGCCCCCTAATCAGGGCTCAGCTTCTGTCCCAGCACAAAGCCCCTACACACACAGATACTACCAATACAAAAACACACACAAATACCTTCTCCTCCAACAGAACTCCCATTCAAACTCCCCTGTTTACAGCTCTGTTTGCTAGCTCCTGTGCCGCTGCCTGACTGGCTGCTAGCTTTATAGGACCCCTAGTCAGGGAAGCCCCGCCCCCTAATCAGGGCTCAGCTTCTCTCCCAGCACAGAGCCTCTACACATACAGATACCACCAATACAAAACCAAACACACACAAATACCTTCTCCTCCAACAGAACTCCCACTCAAAATCCCCTGTTTACAGCTCTGTTTGCTAGCTCCTGTGCCGATGCAGCTGTCTGTGCCGCTGCCTGACTGTCTGATACCTTTTTAGGACCCCTAGTCAGTGAAGCCCCGCCCCCTAATCAGGGCTCAGCTTCTCTCCCAGCACAAAGCCCCTACACATACAGGTACTAACAATACAAAACCAAACACACACAAATACCTTCTCCTCCCACTCAAACTCCCCGTTTACAGCTCTGTTTGCTAGCTCCTGTGCCGCTGCAGCTGTCTGTGCCGCTGCCTGACTGGCTGCTACCTTTATAGGACCCCAAGTCAGGGAAGCCCCGCCCCCTAATCAGGGCTCAGCTTCTCTCCCAGCACAAAGCCTCTACACATACAGATACTACCAATACAAATCCAAACACACACAAATACCTTCTCCTCCAACAGAACTCCCACTCCAGCTTTCCTCTTTACAGCTCTGTTTGCTAGCTCCTGTGCCGCTGCAGCTGTCTGTGCCGCTGCCTGACTGGCTGCTACCTTTATAGGACCCCTAGTCAGTCAAGCCCCGCCCCCTAATCAGGGCTCAGTTTCTCTCCCAGCACAAAGCCCCTACACATACAGATACTACCAATACAAAACCAAACACACACAAATACCTTCTCCTCCAACAGAACTCCCACTCAAACCCGCCTGTTTACAGCTCTGTTTGCTAGCTCCTGTGCCGCTGCAGCTGTCTGTGCCGCTGCCTGACTGGCTGCGACCTTTATAGGACCCCTAGTCAGTCAAGCCCCGCCCCCTAATCAGGGCTCAGCTTCTCTCCCAGCAAAAAGCCCCTACACATACAGATACTACCAATACAAAACCAAACACACACAAATACCTTCTCCTCCAACAGAACTCCCACTCAAACTCCCCTGTTTACAGCTCTGTTTGCTAGCTCCTGTCCCGCTGCAGCTGTCTGTGCCGCTGCCTGACTGGCTGCTACCTTTATAGGACTCCTAGTCAGTGAAGCCCCGCCCCCTAATCAGGGCTCAGCTTCTGTCCCAGCACAAAGCCCCTACACACACAGATACTACCAATACAAAAACACACACAAATACCTTCTCCTCCAACAGAACTCCCACTCAAAATCCCCTGTTTACAGCTCTGTTTGCTAGCTCCTGTGCCGATGCAGCTGTCTGTGCCGCTGCCTCACTGGCTGCTACCTTTATAGGACCCCAAGTCAGGGAAGCCCCGCCCCCTAATCAGGGCTCAGCTTCTCTCCCAGCACAAAGCCTCTACACATACAGATACTACCAATACAAATCCAAACACACACAAATACCTTCTCCTCCAACAGAACTCCCACTCAAAATCCCCTGTTTACAGCTCTGTTTGCTAGCTCCTGTGCCGCTGCAGCTGTCTGTGCCGCTGCCTGACTTGCTGCTACCTTTATAGGACCCCTAGTCAGTCAAGCCCCGCCCCCTAATCAGGGCTCAGTTTCTCTCCCAGCACAAAGTCTCTACACATACAGATACTACCAATACAAATCCAAACACACACAAATACCTTCTCCTCCCACTCAAACTCCCCGTTTACAGCTCTGTTTGCTAGCTCCTGTGCCGCTGCAGCTGTCTGTGCCGCTGCCTGACTGGCTGCTACCTTTATAGGACCCCAAGTCAGGGAAGCCCCGCCCCCTAATCAGGGCTCAGCTTCTTTCCCAGCACAAAGCCCCTCCAAGCCTCTACACATACAGATACCACGAATACAAAACCAAACACACATACAAATACCTTTTCCTCCAACAGAACTCCCACTCAAACTCCCCTGTTTACAGCACTGTTTGCTAGCTCCTGTGCCGCTGCCTGACTGGCTGCTACCTTTATAGGACCCCTAGTCAGGGAAGCCCCGCCCCCTAATCAGGGCTCAGCTTCTCTCCCAGCACAAAGCCCCTACACATACAGATACTAACAATACAAAACCAAACACACACAAATACCTTCTCCTCCAACAGAACTCCCACTCAAACTCCCCTGTTTACAGCTCTGTTTGCTAGCTCCTGTGCCGCTGCAGCTGTCCGTGCGGCTGCCTGACTGGCTGCTACCTTTATAGGATCCCTAGTCAGGGAAGCCCCGACCACTAATCAGGGCTCAGCTTCTCTCCCAGCACAAAGCCCCTCCAAGCCTCTACACATGCAGATACTACCAATACAAAACCAAACACACACAAATACCTTCTCCTCCAACAGAACTCCCACTCAAACTCCCCTGTTTACAGCTCTGTTTGCTAGCTCCTGTGCCGCTGCCTGACTGGCTGCTACCTTTATAGGACCCCTAGTCAGGGAAGCCCCGCCCCCTAATCAGGGCTCAGCTTCTCTCCCAGCACAAGGCCCCTACACATACAGATACTAACAATACAAAACCAAACACACACAAATACCTTCTCCTCCAACAGAACTCCCACTCGAACTCCCCTGTTTACAGCTCTGTTTGTAGCTCCTGTGCCGCTGCCTGACTGGCTGCTACCTTTATAGGACCCCTCGTCAGGGAAGCCCCGCCCCCTAATCAGGGCTCAGCTTCTTTCCCAGCACAAAGCCCCTCCAAGCCTCTACACATACAGATACTACCAATACAAAACCAAACACACACACAAATACCTTCTCCTCCAACAGAACTCCCACTCAAACCCGCCTGTTTACAGCTCTGTTTGCTAGCTCCTGTGCCGCTGCAGCTGTCTGTGCCGCTGCCTGACTGGCTGCCACCTTTATAGGACCCCTAGTCAGTCAAGCCCCGCCCCCTAATCAGGGCTCAGCTTCTCTCCCAGCAAAAAGCCCCTACACATACAGATACTACCAATACAAAACCAAACACACACAAATACCTTCTCCTCCAACAGAACTCCCACTCAAACTCCCCTGTTTACAGCTCTGTTTGCTAGCTCCTGTGCCGCTGCCTGACTGGCTGCTAGCTTTATAGGACCCCTAGTCAGGGAAGCCCCGCCCCCTAATCAGGGCTCAGCTTCTCTCCCAGCACAAAGCCCCTACACATACAGATACTAACAATACAAAACCAAACACACAAAAATACCTTCTCCTCCAAAAGAACTCCCACTCAAACTCCCCTGTTTACAGCTCTGTTTGCTAGCTCCTGTGCTGCTGCAGCTGTCTGTGCCGCTACCTGACTGGCTGCTACCTTTATAGGACCCCTAGTCAGTGAAGCCCCGCCCCCTAATCAGGGCTCAGCTTCTCTCCCAGGACAAAGCGCCTACACATACAGATACCACCAATACAAAACCAAACACACACAAATACCTTCTCCTCCAACAGAACTCCCACTCAGACTCCCCTGTTTACAGCTCTGTTTGCTAGCTCCTGTGCCGCTGCAGCTGTCTGTGCCGCTGCCTGACTGGCTGATATCTTTTTTGGACCCCTAGTCAGTGAAGCCCCGCCCCCTAATCAGGGCTCATCTTCTGTCCCAGCACAAAGCCCCTACACATACAGATACTAACAATACAAAACCAAACACCCACAAATACCTTCTCCTCCAACAGAACTCCCACTCAAACTCCCCTGTTTACAGCTCTGTTTGATAGCGCCTGTGCCGCTGCCTGACTGGCTGCAAGCTTTATAGGACCCCCAGTCAGGGAAGCCCCGACCACTAATCAGGGCTCAGCTTCTCTCCCAGCACAAAGGCCCTCAAAGCCTCTACACATACAGATACCACCAATACAAAACCAAACACACGCAAATACCTTTTCCTCCAACAGAACTCCCACTCAAACTCCCCTGTTTACAGCTCTGTTTGATAGCGCCTGTGCCGCTGCCTGACTGGCTGCAAGCTTTATAGGACCCCTAGTCAGGGAAGCCCCGCCCCCTAATCAGGGCTCAGCTTCTCTCCCAACACAAAGCCCCTACACATACAGATACGACCTATACAAAACCAAACACACACAAATACCTTCTCCTTCAACAGAACTCCCACTCAAACTCCCCTGTTTACAGCTCTGTTTGCTAGCTCCTGTGCCGCTGCCTGACTGGCTGCAACCTTTATAGGACCCCTAGTCAGGGAAGCCCCGCCCCCTAATCAGGGCTCAGCTTCTCTCCCAGCACAAAGCCCCTGCACATACAGATACTACCAATACAAAACCAAACACCCACAAATACCTTCTCCTCCAACAGAACTCCCAGTCAAACTACCCTGTTTACAGCTCTGTTTCCTAGCTCCTGTGCCGCTGCAGCTGTCTGTGGCGCTGCCTGACTGGCTGCAACCTTTATAGGACCCCTAGTCAGGGAAGCCCCGCCCCCTAATCAGGGCTCAGCTTCTCTCCCAGCACAAAGCCCCTGCACATACAGATACTACCAATACAAAACCAAACACCCACAAATACCTTCTCCTCCAACAGAACTCCCAGTCAAACTCCCCTGTTTACAGCTCTGTTTCCTAGCTCCTGTGCCGCTGCAGCTGTCTGTGGCGCTGCCTGACTGGCTGCAACCTTTATAGGACCCCTAGTCAGGGAAGCCCCGCCCCCTAATCAGGGCTCAGCTTCTCTCCCAGCACAAAGCCCCTACACATACAGATACTAACAATAGAAAACCAAACACACACAAATACCTTCTCCTCCAAGAGAACTCCCACTCAAACTCCCCTGTTTACAGCTCTGTTTGATAGCTCCTGTGCCGCTGCCTGACTGGCTGCAAGCTTTATAGGACCCCTAGTCAGGGAAGCCCCGCCCCCTAATCAGGGCTCAGCTTCTCTCCCAGCACAAAGCCCCTGCACATACAGATACTACCAATACAAAACCAAACTCCCACAAATACCTTCTCCTGCAACAGAACTCCCACTCAAACTCCCCTGTTTACAGCTCTGTTTGCTAGCTCCTGTGCCGCTGCCTGACTGGCTGCAACCTTATAGGACCCCTAGTCAGGGAAGCCCCGCCCCCTAATCAGGGCTCAGCTTCTCTCCCAACACAAAGCCCCTACACATACAGATACTACCAATACAAAACCAAACACACACGAATACATTCTACTCCCAAAGAACTCCCACTCAAACTCCCCTGTTTACAGCTCTGTTTGATAGCTCCTGTGCCGCTGCCTGACTGGCTGCAACCTTTATAGGACCTCTAGTCAGGGAAGCCCCGCCCCCTAATCAGGGCTCAGCTTCTCTCCCAGCACAAAGCCCCGACACATACAGATACCACCAATACAAAACCAAACACACACGAATACATTCTACTCCCAAAGAACTCCCACTCAAACTCCCCTGTTTACAGCTCTGTTTGATAGCTCCTGTGCCGCTGCCTGACTGGCTAAAACCTTTATAGGACCTCTAGTCAGGGAAGCCCCGCCCCCTAATCAGGGCTCAGCTTCTCTCCCAGCACAAAGCCCCGACACATACAGATACCACCAATACAAAACCAAACACACACAAATACCTTCTCCTCCAAAAGAACTCCCACTCAAACTCCCCTGTTTACAGCTCTGTTTGCTAGCTCCTGTGCCGCTGCAGCTGTCTGTGCTGCTGCGTGACTGGCTGATATCTTTTTTGGACCCCTAGTCAGTGAAGCCCCGCCCCCTAATCAGGGCTCATCTTCTGTCCCAGCACAAAGCCCCTACACATACAGATACTAACAATACAAAACCAAACACACACAAATACCTTCTCCTCCAACACAACTCCCACTCAAACTCCCCTGTTTACAGCTCTGTTTGCTAGCTCCTGTGCCGCTGCCTGACTGGCTGCAACCTTTATAGGACCTCTAGTCAGGGAAGCCCCGCCCCCTAATCTGGGCTCATCTTCTGTCCCAGCACAAAGCCCCTACACATACAGATACTACCAATACAAAACCAAACACACACGAATACATTCTACTCCAACAGAACTCCAACTCAAACTCCCCTGTTTACAGCTCTGTTTGATAGCTCCTGTGCCACTGCCTGACTGGCTGCAAGCTTTATAGGACCCCTAGTCAGGGAAGCCCTGCCCCCTAATCAGGGCTCAGCTTCTCTCCCAGCACAAAGCCCCTGCACATACAGATACTACCAATACAAAAGCAAACACACACACAAATACCTTCTCCTCCAACAGAACTCCCACTCCAACTCCCCTGTTTACAGCTCTGTTTGATAGCTCCTGTGCCGCTGCCTGACTGGCTGCAACCTTTATAGGACCTCTAGTCAGGGAAGCCCCGCCCCCTAATCAGGGCTCAGCTTCTCTCCCAGCACAAAGCCCCGACACATACAGATACCACCAATACAAAACCAAACACACACAAATACCTTCTCCTCCAACAGAACTCCCACTCAAACTCCCCTGTTTACAGCTCTGTTTGCTAGCTCCTGTGCCGCTGCCTGACTGGCTGCAACCTTTATAGGACCCCTAGTCAGGGAAGCCCCGCCCCCTAATCAGGGCTCAGCTTCTCTCCCAGCACAAAGCCCCTGCACATACAGATACTACCAATTCAAAACCAAACACCCACAAATACCTTCTCCTCCAAAAGAACTCCCACTCAAACTCCCCTGTTTACAGTTCTGTTTCCTAGCTCCTGTGCCGCTGCAGCTGTCTGTGCCGCTGCCTGACTGGCTGATACCTTTTTTGGACCCCTAGTCAGTGAAGCCCCGCCCCCTAATCAGGGCTCAGCTTCTCTCCCAGCACAAAGCCCCTACACACACAGATACCACCAATACAAAACCAAACACACACAAATACCTTCTCCTCCAACAGAACTCCCACTCAAACTCCCCTGTTTACAGCTCTGTTTGCTAGCTCCTGTGCCTCTGCCTGACTGGCTGCTACCTTTATAGGACCCCTAGTCAGGGAAGCCCCGCCCCCTAATCAGGGCTCAGCTTCTTTCCCAGCACAAAGCCCCTCCAAGCCTCTACATATACAGATACTACCAATACAAAACCAAACACACACACAAATACCTTCTCCACCAACACAACTCCCACTCAAACCCGCCTGTTTACAGCTCTGTTTGCTAGCTCCTGTGCCGCTGCAGCTGTCTGTGCCGCTGCCTGACTGGCTGATACCTTTATAGGACCCCTAGTCAGTGAAGCCCCGCCCCCTAATCAGGGCTCAGCTTCTCTCCCAGGACAAAGCCCCTACACATACAGATACCACCAATACAAAACCAAACACACACAAATACCTTCTCCTCCAACAGAACTCCCACTCAAACCCCCCTGTTTACAGCTCTGTTTGCTAGCTCCTGTGCCGCTGCAGCTGTCTGTGCCGCTGCCTGACTGGCTGATACCTTTATAGGACCCCTAGTCAGTGAAGCCCCGCCCCCTAATCAGGGCTCAGCTTCTCTCCCAGCACAAAGCCCCTACACATACAGATACCACCTATACAAAACCAAACACACACATATACCTTCTCCTTCAACAGAACTCCCACTCAAACTCCCCTGTTTACAGCTCTGTTTGCTAGCTCCTGTGCCTCTGCAGCTGTCTGTGCCGCTGCCTGACTGACTGCTACCTTTATAGGACCCCTAGTCAGTCAAGCCCCGCCCCCTAATCAGGCCTCAGCTTCTCTCCCAGCACAAAGCCCCTACACATACAGATACTATCAATACAAAACCAAACACACACAAATACCTTCTTCTCCAACAGAACTCCCACTCAAACTCCCCTGTTTACATCTCTGTGTGCTAGCTCCTGTGCCGCTGCCTGACTGGCTGCTACCTTTATAGGACCCCTAGTCAGGGAAGCCCCGCCCCCTAATCAGGGCTCAGCTTCTCTCCCAGCACAAAGCCCCTACACATACAGATACTAACAATACAAAACCAAACACACACAAATACCTTCTCCTCCAACAGAACTCTCACTCCAACTCCCCTGTTTAGAGCTCTGTTTGCTAGCTCCTGTGCCGCTGCAGCTGTCTGTGCCGCTGCCTGACTGGCTGATACCTTTCTAGGACGCCTAGTAAGTGAAGTCCCGCCCCCTAATCACGGCTCAGCTTCTCTCCCAGCACAAAGCCCCTTCACATACATATACCACCAATACAAAACCAAACACACACAAATACCTTCTCCTCCAAAAGAACTCCCACTCAAACCCCCCTGTTTACAGCTCTGTTTGCTAGCTCCTGTGCCGCTGCAGCTGTCTGTGCCGCTGCCTGATTGGCTGCTACGTTTATAGGACCCCTAGTCAGGGAAGCCCCGCCCCCTAATCAGGGCTCAGCTTCTCACCCAGCACAAAGCCCCGACACATACAAATACCAATACAAAACCAAACAAACACAAATACCTTCTCCTCCAACAGAACTCCCACTCAAACCCGCCTGTTTACAGCTCTGTTTGCTAGCTCCTGTGCTGCTGCAGCTGTCTGTGCCGCTGCCTGACTGGCTGCTACCTTTATAGGACCCCTAGTCAGTCAAGCCCCGCCCCCTAATCAGGGGTCTGCTTCTCTCCCAGCACAAAGCCCCTACACATACAGATACTACCAATACAAAACCAAACACACACAAATACATTCTCCTCCCACTCAAACTCCCCGTTTACAGCTCTGTTTGCTAGCTCCTGTGCCGCTGCAGCTGTCTGTGCCGCTGTCTGACTGGCTGCTACCTTTATAGGACCCCTAGTCAGTGAAGCCCCGCCCCCTAATCAGGGTTCAGCTTCTATCCCAGCACAAAGCCCCTACACACACAGATACTACCAATACAAAACCTAACACACACAAATACCTTCTACTCCAACAGAACTCCCACTCAAACTCCCCTGTTCACAGCTCTGTTTGATAGCTCCTGTGCCGCTGCCTGACTGGCTGCAACCTTATAAGACCCCTAGTCAGGGAAGCCCCGCCCACTAATCAGGGCTCACCTTCTTTCCCAGCACAAAGCCCCTCCAAGCCTCTACACATACAGATACCACGAATACAAAACCAAACACACACACAAATACCTTTTCCTCCAACAGAACTCCCACTCAAACCCGCCTGTTTACAGCTCTGTTTGCTAGCTCCTGTGCCGCTGCAGCTGTCTGTGCCGCTGCCTGACTGGCTGCTACCTTTATAGGACCCCTAGTCAGTCAAGCCCCGCCCCCTAATCAGGGCTCAGTTTCTTTCCCAGCACAAAGCCCCTACACATACAGATACTACCAATACAAAACCAAACACACACAAATACCTTCTCCTCCAACAGAACTCCCACTGAAACTCCCCTGTTTACAGCTCTGTTTGATAGCTCCTGTGCTGCTGCCTGACTGGTTGCAACCTTATAGGACCCCTAGTCAGGGAAGCCCCGCCCACTAATCAGGGCTCAGCTTCTTTCCCAGCACAAAGCCCCTCCAAGCCTCTACACATACAGATACCACCAATACAAAACCAAACACACACACAAATACCTTTTCCTCCAACAGAACTCCCACTCAAACTCCCCTGTTTACAGCTCTGTTTGCTAGCTCCTGTGCCACTGCCTGACTGGCTGCTACCTTTATAGGACCCCTAGTGAGGGAAGCCCCGCCCCCTAATCAGGGCTCAGCTTCTGTCCCAGCACAAAGCCCCTACACATACAGATACTAACAATACAAAACAAAACACACACAAATACCTTCTCCTCCAACAGAACTCTCACTCCAACTCCCCTGTTTAGAGCTCTGTTTGCTAGCTCCTGTGCCGCTGCAGCTGTCTGTGCCGCTGCCTGACTGGCTGATACCTTTCTAGGACCCCTAGTAAGTGAAGCCCCGCCCCCTAATCACGGCTCAGCTTCTCTCCCAGCACAAAGCCCCTTCACATACAGATACTAACAATACAAAACCAAACACACACAAATACCTTCTCCTCCAAAAGAACTCCCACTCAAACTCCCCTGTTTACAGCTCTGTTTGATAGCTCCTGTGCTGCTGCCTGACTGGCTGCAACCTTTATAGGACCCCTAGTCAGGGAAGCCCCGCCCCCTAATCAGGGCTCAGCTTCTCTCCCAGCACAAAGCCCCTACACATACAGATACTACCAATACAAAACCAAACACACACAAATACCTTCTCCTCCAACAGAACTCCCACTCAAACTCCCCTGTTTACAGCTCTGTTTGCTAGCTCCTGTGCCGCTGCAGCTGTCTGTGCCGCTGCCTGACTGGCTGCTACCTTTATAGGACCCCTAGTCAGTGAAGCCCCGCCCCCTAATCAGGGCTCAGCTACTCTCCCAGCACAAAGCCCCTACACATACAGATACTAACAATACAAAACCAAACACACACAAATACCTTCTCCTCCCACTCAAACTCCCCTGTTTACAGCTCTGTTTGATAGCTCCTGTGCCGCTGCCTGACTGGCTGCAACCTTATAAGACCCCTAGTCAGGGAAGCCCCGCCCCCTAATCAGGGCTCATTTTCTTTCCCAGCACAAAGCCCCTACACATACAGATACTACCAATACAAAACCAAACACACACAAATACCTTCTCCTCCAACAGAACTCCCACTCAAACTCCCCTGTTTACAGCTCTGTTTGATAGCTCCTGTGCCGCTGCCTGACTGGCTGCAACCTTTATAGGACCCCTAGTCAGGGAAGCCCCGCCCCCTAATCAGGGCTCAGCTTCTCTCCCAGCACAAAGCCCGTACACATACAGATACTACCAATACAAAACCAAACACACAAATACCTTTTCCTCCAACAGAACTCCCACTCAAACTCCCCTGTTTACAGCTCTGTTTGCTAGCTCCTGTGCCGCTGCAGCTGTCTGTGCGGCTGCCTGACTGGCTGCTACCTTTATAGGACCCCTAGTCAGGGAAGCCCCGCCCAATAATCAGGGCTCAGCTTCTGTCCCAGCACAAAGCCCCTTCACATACAGATACTAACAATACAAAACCAAACACACACAAATACCTTCTCCTCCAAAAGAACTCCCACTCAAACTCCCCTGTTTACAGCTCTGTTTGCTAGCTCCTGTGCTGCTGCAGCTGTCTGTGCCGCTACCTGACTGGCTGCTACCTTTATAGGACCCCTAGTCAGTGAAGCCCCGCCCCCAATCAGGGCTCAGCTTCTGTCTCAGCACAAAGCCCCTACACACACAGATACTACCAATACAAAACCAAACACACAAATACCTTCTACTCCGACAGTAATCCCACTCAAACTCCCCTGTTTACAGCTCTGTTTGATAGCTCCTGTGCCGCTGCCTGACTGGCTGCAACCTTTATAGGACCCCTAGTCAGGGAAGCCCCGCCCCCTAATCAGGGCTCAGCTTCTCTCCCAGCACAAAGCCCCTACACATACAGATACCACCAATACAAAACCAAACACACACAAATACCTTCTCCTCCAAAACAACTCCCACTCAAACTCCCCTGTTTACAGCTCTGTTTGCTAGCTCCTGTGCCGCTGCAGCTGTCTGTGCCGCTGCCTGATTGGTTGCTACGTTTATAGGACCCCTAGTCAGGGAAGCCCCACCCCCTAATCAGGGCTCAGCTTCTCACCCAGCACAAAGCCCCGACACATACAAATACCAAAACAAAACCAAACACACACAAATACCTTCTAATCCAACAGAACTCCCACTCAAACCCCCCTGTTTACACCTCTGTTTGCTAGCTCCTGTGCCGCTGCAGCTGTCTGTTCCGCTGCCTGACTGGCTGGTACGTTTATAGGACCCCTAGTCAGTCAAGCCCCGCCCCCTAATCAGGGGTCAGCTTCTCTCCCAGCACAAAGCCCCTACACATACAGATACTACCAATACAAAACCAAACACACACAAATACCTTCTCCTCCCACTCAAACTCCCCTGTTTACAGCTCTGTTTGATAGCTCCTGTGCCGCTGCCTGACTGGCTGCAACCTTTATAGGACCCCTAGTCAGGGAAGCCCCGCCCACTAATCAGGGCTCAGCTTCTTTCCCAGGACAAAGCCCCTCCAAGCCTCTACACATACAGATACCACCAATACAAAACCAAACACACACACAAATACCTTCTCCTCCAACAGAACTCCCACTCAAACTCCCCTGTTTACAGCTCTGCTTGCTAGCCCCTGTGCCGCTGCAGCTGTCTGTGCCACTACCTGACTGGCTGCTACCTTTATAGGACCCCTAGTCAGTGAAGCCCCGCCCCCTAATCAGGGTTCAGCTTCTGTCCCAGCACAAAGCCCCTACACACACAGATATTACCAATACAAAACCAAACACACACAAATACCTTCTCCTCCCACTCAAACTCCCCGTTTACAGCTCTGTTTGCTAGCTCCTGTGCCGCTGCAGCTGTCTGTGCCGCTGTCTGACTGGCTGCTACCTTAAAAGGACCCCTAGTCAGTGAAGCCCCGCCCCCTAATCAGGGTTCAGCTTCTGTCCCAGCACAAAGCCCCTACACACACAGATATTACCAATACAAAACCAAACACACACAAATATCTTCTACTCCAACAGAACTCCCACTCAAACTCCCCTGTTTACAGCTCTGTTTGATAGCTCCTGTGCCGCTCCCTGACTGGCTGCAACCTTATAAGACCCCTAGTCAGGGAAGCCCCGCCCACTAATCAGGGTTCAGCTTCTTTCCCAGCACAAAGCCCCTCCAAGCCTCTACACATACAGATACCACCAATACAAAACCAAACACACACACAAATACCTTTTCCTCCAACAGAACTCCCACTCAAACTCCCCTGTTTACAGCTCTGTTTGCTAGCTCCTGTGCCGCTGCAGCTGTCTGTGCCGCTGCCTGACTGGCTGCTACCTTTATAGGACCCCTAGTCAGTCAAGCCCCGCCCCCTAATCAATGCTCAGTTTCTTTCCCAGCACAAAGCCCCTACACATACAGATACTACCAATACAAAACCAAACACACACAAATACCTTCTCCTCCAACAGAACTCCCACTCAAACTCCACTGTTTACAGCTCTGCTTGCTAGCCCCTGTGCCGCTGCAGCTGTCTGTGCCGCTGCCTGACTGGCTGCTACCTTTATAGGACCCCTAGTCAGGGAAGCCCAGCCCCCTAATCAGGGCTCCGCTTCTGTCCCAGCACAAAGCCCCTACACATACAGATACTACCAATACAAAACCAAACACACACAAATACCTTCTACTCCAACAGAACTCCCACTCAAACTCCCCTGTTCACAGCTCTGTTTGATAGCTCCTGTGCCGCTGCCTGACTGGCTGCAACCTTATAAGACCCCTAGTCAGGGAAGCCCCGCCCACTAATCAGGGCTCACCTTCTTTCCCAGCACAAAGCCCCTCCAAGCCTCTACACATACAGATACCACGAATACAAAACCAAACACACACACAAATACCTTTTCCTCCAACAGAACTCCCACTCAAACCCGCCTGTTTACAGCTCTGTTTGCTAGCTCCTGTGCCGCTGCAGCTGTCTGTGCCGCTGCCTGACTGGCTGCTACCTTTATAGGACCCCTAGTCAGTCAAGCCCCGCCCCCTAATCAGGGCTCAGTTTCTTTCCCAGCACAAAGCCCCTACACATACAGATACTACCAATACAAAACCAAACACACACAAATACCTTCTCCTCCAACAGAACTCCCACTCAAACTCCCCTGTTTACAGCTCTGTTTGATAGCTCCTGTGCCGCTGCCTGACTGGCTGCAACCTTTATAGGACCCCTAGTCAGGGAAGCCCCGCCCCCTAATCAGGGCTCAGCTTCTCTCCCAGCACAAAGCCCGTACACATACAGATACTACCAATACAAAACCAAACACACAAATACCTTCTACTCCAACAGAACTCCCACTCAAACTCCCCTGTTTACAGCTCTGTTTGATAGCTCCTGTGCTGCTGCCTGACTGGTTGCAACCTTATAGGACCCCTAGTCAGGGAAGCCCCGGCCACTAATCAGGGCTCAGCTTCTTTCCCAGCACAAAGCCCCTCCAAGCCTCTACACATACAGATACCACCAATACAAAACGAAACACACACACAAATACCTTTTCCTCCAACAGAACTCCCACTCAAACTCCCCTGTTTACAGCTCTGTTTGCTAGCTCCTGTGCCACTGCCTGACTGGCTGCTACCTTTATAGGACCCCTAGTCAGGGAAGCCCCGCCCCCAATCAGGGCTCAGCTTCTCTCCCAGCACAAAGCCCCTACACATACAGATACTAACAATACAAAACCAAACACACACAAATACCTTCTCCTCCAACAGAACTCCCACTCAAACTCCCCTGTTTACAGCTCTGTTTGCTAGCTCCTGTGCCGCTGCAGCTGTCTGTGCCGCTGCCTGACTGGCTGATACCTTTCTAGGACCCCTAGTAAGTGAAGCCCCGCCCCCTAATCACGGCTCAGCTTCTCTCCCAGCACAAAGCCCCTTCACATACAGATACTAACAATACAAAACCAAACACACACAAATACCTTCTCCTCCAAAAGAACTCCCACTCAAACTCCCCTGTTTACAGCTCTGTTTGATAGCTCCTGTGCCGCTGCCTGACTGGCTGCAACCTTTATAGGACCCCTAGTCAGGGAAGCCCCGCCCCCTAATCAGGGCTCAGCTTCTCTCCCAGCACAAAGCCCCTACACATACAGATACCACCAATACAAAACCAAACACACACAAATACCTTCTCCTCCAAAACAACTCCCACTCAAACTCCCCTGTTTACAGCTCTGTTTGCTAGCTCCTGTGCCGCTGCAGCTGTCCGTGCCGCTGCCTGATTGGTTGCTACGTTTATAGGACCCCTAGTCAGGGAAGCCCCACCCCCTAATCAGGGCTCAGCTTCTCACCCAGCACAAAGCCCCTCCAAGCCTCTACACATACAGATACCACCAATACAAAACCAAACACACACACAAATACCTTTTCCTCCAACAGAACTCCCACTCAAACTCCCCTGTTTACAGCTCTGTTTGCTAGCTCCTGTGCCGCTGCCTGACTGGCTGCTACCTTTATAGGACCCCTAGTCAGGGAAGCCCCGCCCCCTAATCGGGGCTCAGCTTCTCTCCCAGCACAAAGCCCCTACACATACAGATACTAACAATACAAAACCAAACACACACAAATACCTTCTCCTCCAACAGAACTCTCACTCAAACTCCCCTGTTTACATCTCTGTGTGCTAGCTCCTGTGCCGCTGCCTGACTGGCTGCTACCTTTATAGGACCCCTAGTCAGGAAAGCCCCGCCCCCTAATCAGGGCTCAGCTTCTGTCCCAGCACAAAGCCCCTACACATACATATACTACCAATACAAAACCAAACACACACAAATACCTTCTCCTCCAACAGAACTCCCACTCAAACTCCCCTGTTTACAGCTCTGTTTGATAGCTCCTGTGCCGCTGCCTGACTGGCTGCAACCTTTATAGGACCCCTAGTCGGGGAAGCCCCGCCCCCTAATCAGGGCTCAGCTTCTCTCCCAGTACAAAGCCCGTACACATACAGATACTACCAATACAAAACCAAACACACAAATACCTTATACTCCAACAGAACTCCCACTCAAACTCCCCTGTTTACAGCTCTGTTTGATAGCTCCTGTGCCGCTGCCTGACTGGCTGCTACCTTTATAGGACCCCTAGTCAGGGAAGCCCCGCCCACTAATCAGGGCTCAGCTTCTCTCCCAGCACAAAGCCCCTCCAAGCTTCTACACATACAGGTACTACCAATACAAAACCAAACACACACAAATACCTTCTCCTCCAACAGAACTCCCACTCAAACTCCCCTGTTTACAGCTCTGTTTGCTAGCTCCTGTGCCGCTGCCTGACTGGCTGCTACCTTTATAGGACCCCTAGTCAGGGAAGCCCCGCCCCCTAATCGGGGCTCAGCTTCTCTCCCAGCACAAAGCCCCTACACATACAGATACTACCAATAGAAAACCAAACACACACAAATACCTTCTCCTCCAACAGAACTCTCACTCCAACTCCCCTGTTTAGAGCTCTGTTTGCTAGCTCCTGTGCCGCTGCAGCTGTCTGTGCCGCTGCCTGACTGGCTGCTACCTTTCTAGGACCCCTAGTAAGTGAAGCCCCGCCCCCTAATCACGGCTCAGCTTCTCTCCCAGCACAAAGCCCCTTCACATACAGATACTAACAATATAAAACCAAACACACACAAATACCTTCTCCTCCAAAAGAACTCCCACTCAAACTCCCCTGTTTACAGCTCTGTTTGCTAGCTCCTGTGCTGCTGCAGCTCCTGTGCCGCTGCCTGACTGGCTGCAACCTTTATAGGACCCCTAGTCAGGGAAGCCCCGCCCCCTAATCAGGGCTCAGCTTCTCTCCCAGCACAAAGCCCCTACACATACAGATACCACCAATACAAAACCAAACACACACAAATACCTTCTCCTCCAAAACAACTCCCACTCAAACTCCCCTGTTTACAGCTCTGTTTGCTAGCTCCTGTGCCGCTGCAGCTGTCTGTGCCGCTGCCTGACTGGCTGCTACCTTTATAGGACCCCTAGTCAGTCAAGCCCCGCCCCCTAACCAGGGGTCAGCTTCTCTCCCAGCACAAAGCCCCTACACATACAGATACTACCAATACAAAACCAAACACACACAAATACCTTCTCCTCCCACTCAAACTCCCCTGTTTACAGCTCTGTTTGATAGCTCCTGTGCCGCTGCCTGACTGGCTGCAACCTTATAAGACCCCTAGTCAGGGAAGCCCCGCCCACTAATCAGGGCTCAGCTTCTTTCCCAGCACAAAGCCCCTCCAAGCCTCTACACATACAGATACCACCAATACAAAACCAAACACACCCACAAATACCTTCTCCTCCAACAGAACTCCCACTCAAACTCCCCTGTTTACAGCTCTGTTTGCTAGCTCCTGTGCCGCTGCAGCTGTCTGTGCCGCTGCCTGACTGGCTGCTACCTTTATAGGACCCCTAGTCAGTCAAGCCCCGCCCCCTAATCAGGGCTCAGTTTCTTTCCCAGCACAAAGCCCCTACACATACAGATACTACCAATACAAAACCAAACACACACAAATACCTTCTCCTCCAACAGTACTCCCACTCAAACTCCCCTGTTTACAGCTCTGTTTGATAGCTCCTGTGCCGCTGCCTGACTGGCTGCTACATTTATAGGACCCCTTGTCAGGGAAGCCCCGCCCCCTAATCAGGGCTCAGCTTCTCTCCCAGCACAAAGCCCCTACACATACAGATACTAAGAATACAAAACCAAACACACACAAATACCTTCTCCTCCCACTCAAACTCCCCTGTTTACAGGTCTGTTTGCTAGCTCCTGTGCCGCTGCAGCTGTCTGTGCCGCTGCCTGACTGGCTGCTACCTTTATAGGACACCTAGTCAGTGAAGCCCCGCCCCCTAATCAGGGTTCAGCTTCTGTCCCAGCACAAAGCCCCTACACACACAGATACTACCAATACAAAACCAAACACACACAAATACCTTCTCCTCCAAAAGAACTCCCACTCAAACTCCCCTGTTTACAGCTCTGTTTGCTAGCTTCTGTGCTGCTGCAGCTGTCTGTGCCACTACCTGACTGGCTGCTACCTTTATAGGACCCCTAGTCAGTGAAGCCCCGCCCGCTAATCAGGGCTCAGCTTCTGTCTCAGCACAAAGCCCCTACACACGCACATACTACCAATACAAAACCAAACACACACAAATACCTTCTTCTCCAACAGTACTCCCACTCAAACTCCCCTGTTTACAGCTCTGTTTGCTAGCTCCTGTGCCGCTACAGCTGTCTGTGCCGCTGCACGACTGGCTGCTACCTTTATAGGACCCCTAGTCAGGGAAGCCCCGCCCACTAATCAGGGCTCAGCTTCTCTCCCAGCACAAAGCCCCTCCAAGCCTCTACACATACAGGTACTACCAATACAAAACCAAACACACACAAAACCTTCTCCTCCAACAGAGCTCCCACTCAAACTCCCCTGTTTACAGCTCTGTTTGCTAGCTCCTGTGCCGCTGCCTGACTGGCTGCTACCTTTATAGGACCCCTAGTCAGGGAAGCCCCGCACCCTAATCAGGGCTCAGCTTCTCTCCCAGCACAAAGCCCCTACACATACAGATACTAACAATACAAAACCAAACACACACAAATACCTTCTCCTCCAACAGAACTCCCACTCAAACTCCCCTGTTTACAGCTCTGTTTGCTAGCTCCTGTGCCGCTGCAGCTGTCTGTGCGGCTGCCTGACTGGCTGCTACCTTTATAGGACCCCTAGTCAGGGAAGCCCCGCCCCCTAATCAGGGCTCAGCTTCTTTCCCAGCACAAAGCCCCTCCAAGCCTCTACACATACAGATACTACCAATACAAAACCAAACACACACACAAATACCTTCTCCTCCAACAGAACTCCCACTCAAACCCCCCTGTTTACAGCTCTGTTTGCTAGCTCCTGTGCCGCTGCAGCTGTCTGTGCCGCTGTCTGACTGGCTGCTACCTTTATAGGACCCCTAGTCAGTGAAGCCCCGCCCCCTAATCAGGGTTCAGCTTCTGTCCCAGCACAAAGCCCCTACACACACAGATATTACCAATACAAAACCAAACACACACAAATATCTTCTACTCCAACAGAACTCCCACTCAAACTCCCCTGTTTACAGCTCTGTTTGATAGCTCCTGTGCCGCTGCCTGACTGGCTGCAACCTTATAAGACCCCTAGTCAGGGAAGCCCCGCCCACTAATCAGGGCTCAGCTTCTTTCCCAGCACAAAGCCCCTCCAAGCCTCTACACATACAGATACCACCAATACAAAACCAAACACACACACAAATACCTTTTCCTCCAACAGAACTCCCACTCAAACTCACCTGTTTACAGCTCTGTTTGCTAGCTCCTGTGCCGCTGCCTGACTGGCTGCTACCTTTATAGGACCCCTAGTCAGGGAAGCCCCGCCCCCTAATCAGGGCTCAGCTTCTCTCCCAGCACAAAGCCCCTACACATACAGATACTAACAATACAAAACCAAACACACAAAAATACCTTCTCCTCCAACAGAACTCCCACTCAAACTCCCCTGTTTACAGCTCTGTTTGCTAGCTCCTGTGCCGCTGCAGCTGTCTGTGCCGCTGCCTGACTGGCTGCTACCTTTATAGGACCCCTAGTCAGGGAAGCCCCGCCCCCTAATCAGGGCTCAGCTTCTGTCCCAGCACAAAGCCGCTACACATACAGATACTACCAATACAAAACCAAACACACACAAATACCTTCTCCTCCAAAAGAACTCCCACTCAAACTCCCCTGTTTACAGCTCTGTTTGCTAGCTCCTGTGCTGCTGCAGCTGTCTGTGCCACTACCTGACTGGCTGCTACCTTTATAGGACCCCTAGTCAGTGAAGCCCCGCCCCCTAATCAGGGCTCAGCTTCTGTCTCAGCACAAAGCCCCTACACACGCACATACTACCAATACAAAACCAAACACACACAAAAACCTTCTTCTCCAACAGTACTCCCACTCAAACTCCCCTGTTTACAGCTCTGTTTGCTAGCTCCTGTGCCGCTGCAGCTGTCTGTGCCGCTGCCTGACTGGCTGCAACCTTTATAGGACCCCTAGTCAGGGAAGCCCCGCCCCCTAATCAGGGTTCAGCTTCTGTCCCAGCACAAAGCCCCTACACACACAGATACTAAGAATACAAAACCAAACACACACAAATACCTTCTCCTCCCACTCAAACTCCCCTGTTTACAGGTCTGTTTGCTAGCTCCTGTGCCGCTACAGCTGTCTGTGCCGCTGCACGACTGGCTGCTACCTTTATAGGACCCCTAGTCAGTGAAGCCCCGCCCCCTAATCAGGGTTCAGCTTCTGTCCCAGCACAAAGCCCCTACACACACAGATACTACCAATACAAAACCAAACACACACAAATACCTTCTACTCCAACAGAACTCCCACTCAAACTCCCCTGTTTACAGCTCTGTTTGATAGCTCCTGTGCCGCTGCCTGACTGGCTGCAACCTTATAGGACCCCTAGTCAGGGAAGCCCCGCCCACTAATCAGGGCTCAGCTTCTTTCCCAGCACAAAGGCCCTTCAAGCCTCTACACATACAGATACCACCAATACAAAACCAAACACACACACAAATACCTTTTCCTCCAACAGAACTCCCACTCAAACTCCCCTGTTTACAGCTCTGTTTGCTAGCTCCTGTGCCGCTGCCTGACTGGCTGCTACCTTTATAGGACCCCTAGTCAGGGAAGCCCCGCCCCCTAATCAGGGCTCAGCTTCTCTCCCAGCACAAAGCCCCTACACATACAGATACTAACAATACAAAACCAAACACACACGAATACCTTCTCCTCCAACAGAACTCCCACTCAAACTCCCCTGTTTACAGCTCTGTTTGCTAGCTCCTGTGCCGCTGCCTGACTGGCTGCTACCTTTCTAGGACCCCTAGTAAGTGAAGCCCCGCCCCCTAATCACGGCTCAGCTTCTCTCCCAGCACAAAGCCCCTTCACATACAGATACTAACAATACAAAACCAAACACACACAAATACCTTCTCCTCCAACAGAACTCCCACTCAAACCCCCCTGTTTACAGCTCTGTTTGCTAGCTCCTGTGCCGCTGCAGCTGTCTGTGCCGCTGCCTGACTGGCTGCTACCTTTATAGGACCCCTAGTCAGTCAAGCCCCGCCCCCTAATCAGGGGTCAGCTTCTGTCCCAGCACAAAGCCCCTACACATACAGATACTACCAATACAAAACCAAACACACACAAATACCTTCTCCTCCCACTCAAACTCCCCGTTTACAGCTCTGTTTGCTAGCTCCTGTGCCGCTGCAGCTGTCTGTGCCGCTGTCTGACTGGCTGCTACCTTTATAGGACCCCTAGTCAGTGAAGCCCCGCCCCCTAATCAGGGTTCAGCTTCTGTCCCAGCACAAAGCCCCTACACACAGAGATACTACCAACACAAAACCAAACACACACAAATACCTTCTACTCCAACAGAACTCCCACTCAAACTCCCCTGTTTACAGCTCTGTTTGCTAGCTCCTGTGCCGCTGCCTGACTGGCTGCAACCTTATAAGACCCCTAGTCAGGGAAGCCCCGCCCACTAATCAGGGCTCAGCTTCTTTCCCAGCACAAAGCCCCTCCAAGACTCTACACATACAGATACCACCAATACAAAACCAAACACACACAAATACCTTCTCCTCCAAAAGAACTCCCACTCAAACTCCCCTGTTTACAGCTCTGTTTGCTAGCTCCTGTGCTGCTGCAGCTGTCTGTGCCACTACCTGACTGGCTGCTACCTTTATAGGACCCCTAGTCAGTGAAGCCCCGCCCCCTAATCAGGGCTCAGCTTCTGTCTCAGCACAAAGCCCCTACACACGCACATACTACCAATACAAAACTAAACACACACAAAAACCTTCTTCTCCAACAGTACTCCCACTCAAACTCCCCTGTTTACAGCTCTGTTTGATAGCTCCTGTGCCGCTGCCTGACTGGCTGCAACCTTTATAGGACCCCTAGTCAGGGAAGCCCCGCCCCCTAATCAGGGCTCAGCTTCTGTCCCAGCACAAAGCCCCTACACATACAGATACTACCAATACAAAACCAAACACACACAAATACCTTCTCCTCCAAAAGAACTCCCACTCAAACTCCCCTGTTTACAGCTCTGTTTGCTAGCTCCTGTGCTGCTGCAGCTGTCTGTGCCACTACCTGACTGGCTGCTACCTTTATAGGACCCCTAGTCAGTGAAGCCCCGCCCCCTAATCAGGGCTCAGCTTCTGTCTCAGCACAAAGCCCCTACACACGCACATACTACCAATACAAAACCAAACACACACAAAAACCTTCTTCTCCAACAGTACTCCCACTCAAACTCCCCTGTTTACAGCTCTGTTTGCTAGCTCCTGTGCCGCTGCAGCTGTCTGTGCCGCTGCCTGACTGGCTGCAACCTTTATAGGACCCCTAGTCAGGGAAGCCCCGCCCCCTAATCAGGGTTCAGCTTCTGTCCCAGCACAAAGCCCCTACACACACAGATACTAAGAATACAAAACCAAACACACACAAATACCTTCTCCTCCCACTCAAACTCCCCTGTTTACAGGTCTGTTTGCTAGCTCCTGTGCCGCTACAGCTGTCTGTGCCGCTGCACGACTGGCTGCTACCTTTATAGGACCCCTAGTCAGTGAAGCCCCGCCCCCTAATCAGGGTTCAGCTTCTGTCCCAGCACAAAGCCCCTACACACACAGATACTACCAATACAAAACCAAACACACACAAATACCTTCTACTCCAACAGAACTCCCACTCAAACTCCCCTGTTTACAGCTCTGTTTGATAGCTCCTGTGCCGCTGCCTGACTGGCTGCAACCTTATAGGACCCCTAGTCAGGGAAGCCCCGCCCACTAGTCAGGGCTCAGCTTCTTTCCCAGCACAAAGGCCCTTCAAGCCTCTACACATACAGATACCACCAATACAAAACCAAACACACACACAAATACCTTTTCCTCCAACAGAACTCCCACTCAAACTCCCCTGTTTACAGCTCTGTTTGCTAGCTCCTGTGCCGCTGCCTGACTGGCTGCTACCTTTATAGGACCCCTAGTCAGGGAAGCCCCGCCCCCTAATCAGGGCTCAGCTTCTCTCCCAGCACAAAGCCCCTACACATACAGATACTAACAATACAAAACCAAACACACACGAATACCTTCTCCTCCAACAGAACTCCCACTCAAACTCCCCTGTTTACAGCTCTGTTTGCTAGCTCCTGTGCCGCTGCCTGACTGGCTGCTACCTTTCTAGGACCCCTAGTAAGTGAAGCCCCGCCCCCTAATCACGGCTCAGCTTCTCTCCCAGCACAAAGCCCCTTCACATACAGATACTAACAATACAAAACCAAACACACACAAATACCTTCTCCTCCAACAGAACTCCCACTCAAACCCCCCTGTTTACAGCTCTGTTTGCTAGCTCCTGTGCCGCTGCAGCTGTCTGTGCCGCTGCCTGACTGGCTGCTACCTTTATAGGACCCCTAGTCAGTCAAGCCCCGCCCCCTAATCAGGGGTCAGCTTCTGTCCCAGCACAAAGCCCCTACACATACAGATACTACCAATACAAAACCAAACACACACAAATACCTTCTCCTCCCACTCAAACTCCCCGTTTACAGCTCTGTTTGCTAGCTCCTGTGCCGCTGCAGCTGTCTGTGCCGCTGTCTGACTGGCTGCTACCTTTATAGGACCCCTAGTCAGTGAAGCCCCGCCCCCTAATCAGGGTTCAGCTTCTGTCCCAGCACAAAGCCCCTACACATACAGATACTACCAATACAAAACCAAACACACACAAATACCTTCTCCTCCAAAAGAACTCCCACTCAAACTCCCCTGTTTACAGCTCTGTTTGCTAGCTCCTGTGCTGCTGCAGCTGTCTGTGCCACTACCTGACTGGCTGCTACCTTTATAGGACCCCTAGTCAGTGAAGCCCCGCCCCCTAATCAGGGCTCAGCTTCTGTCTCAGCACAAAGCCCCTACACACGCACATACTACCAATACAAAACCAAACACACACAAAAACCTTCTTCTCCAACAGTACTCCCACTCAAACTCCCCTGTTTACAGCTCTGTTTGCTAGCTCCTGTGCCGCTGCAGCTGTCTGTGCCGCTGCCTGACTGGCTGCAACCTTTATAGGACCCCTAGTCAGGGAAGCCCCGCCCCCTAATCAGGGTTCAGCTTCTGTCCCAGCACAAAGCCCCTACACACACAGATACTAAGAATACAAAACCAAACACACACAAATACCTTCTCCTCCCACTCAAACTCCCCTGTTTACAGGTCTGTTTGCTAGCTCCTGTGCCGCTACAGCTGTCTGTGCCGCTGCACGACTGGCTGCTACCTTTATAGGACCCCTAGTCAGTGAAGCCCCGCCCCCTAATCAGGGTTCAGCTTCTGTCCCAGCACAAAGCCCCTACACACACAGATACTACCAATACAAAACCAAACACACACAAATACCTTCTACTCCAACAGAACTCCCACTCAAACTCCCCTGTTTACAGCTCTGTTTGATAGCTCCTGTGCCGCTGCCTGACTGGCTGCAACCTTATAGGACCCCTAGTCAGGGAAGCCCCGCCCACTAGTCAGGGCTCAGCTTCTTTCCCAGCACAAAGGCCCTTCAAGCCTCTACACATACAGATACCACCAATACAAAACCAAACACACACACAAATACCTTTTCCTCCAACAGAACTCCCACTCAAACTCCCCTGTTTACAGCTCTGTTTGCTAGCTCCTGTGCCGCTGCCTGACTGGCTGCTACCTTTATAGGACCCCTAGTCAGGGAAGCCCCGCCCCCTAATCAGGGCTCAGCTTCTCTCCCAGCACAAAGCCCCTACACATACAGATACTAACAATACAAAACCAAACACACACGAATACCTTCTCCTCCAACAGAACTCCCACTCAAACTCCCCTGTTTACAGCTCTGTTTGCTAGCTCCTGTGCCGCTGCCTGACTGGCTGCTACCTTTCTAGGACCCCTAGTAAGTGAAGCCCCGCCCCCTAATCACGGCTCAGCTTCTCTCCCAGCACAAAGCCCCTTCACATACAGATACTAACAATACAAAACCAAACACACACAAATACCTTCTCCTCCAACAGAACTCCCACTCAAACCCCCCTGTTTACAGCTCTGTTTGCTAGCTCCTGTGCCGCTGCAGCTGTCTGTGCCGCTGCCTGACTGGCTGCTACCTTTATAGGACCCCTAGTCAGTCAAGCCCCGCCCCCTAATCAGGGGTCAGCTTCTGTCCCAGCACAAAGCCCCTACACATACAGATACTACCAATACAAAACCAAACACACACAAATACCTTCTCCTCCCACTCAAACTCCCCGTTTACAGCTCTGTTTGCTAGCTCCTGTGCCGCTGCAGCTGTCTGTGCCGCTGTCTGACTGGCTGCTACCTTTATAGGACCCCTAGTCAGTGAAGCCCCGCCCCCTAATCAGGGTTCAGCTTCTGTCCCAGCACAAAGCCCCTACACACAGAGATACTACCAACACAAAACCAAACACACACAAATACCTTCTACTCCAACAGAACTCCCACTCAAACTCCCCTGTTTACAGCTCTGTTTGCTAGCTCCTGTGCCGCTGCCTGACTGGCTGCAACCTTATAAGACCCCTAGTCAGGGAAGCCCCGCCCACTAATCAGGGCTCAGCTTCTTTCCCAGCACAAAGCCCCTCCAAGACTCTACACATACAGATACCACCAATACAAAACCAAACACACACAAATACCTTCTCCTCCAAAAGAACTCCCACTCAAACTCCCCTGTTTACAGCTCTGTTTGCTAGCTCCTGTGCTGCTGCAGCTGTCTGTGCCACTACCTGACTGGCTGCTACCTTTATAGGACCCCTAGTCAGTGAAGCCCCGCCCCCTAATCAGGGCTCAGCTTCTGTCTCAGCACAAAGCCCCTACACACGCACATACTACCAATACAAAACCAAACACACACAAAAACCTTCTTCTCCAACAGTACTCCCACTCAAACTCCCCTGTTTACAGCTCTGTTTGATAGCTCCTGTGCCGCTGCCTGACTGGCTGCAACCTTTATAGGACCCCTAGTCAGGGAAGCCCCGCCCCCTAATCAGGGCTCAGCTTCTGTCCCAGCACAAAGCCCCTACACATACAGATACTACCAATACAAAACCAAACACACACAAATACCTTCTCCTCCAAAAGAACTCCCACTCAAACTCCCCTGTTTACAGCTCTGTTTGCTAGCTCCTGTGCTGCTGCAGCTATCTGTGCCACTACCTGACTGGCTGCTACCTTTATAGGACCCCTAGTCAGTGAAGCCCCGCCCCCTAAGCAGGGCTCAGCTTCTGTCTCAGCACAAAGCCCCTACACACGCACATACTACCAATACAAAACCAAACACACACAAAAACCTTCTTCTCCAACAGTACTCCCACTCAAACTCCCCTGTTTACAGCTCTGTTTGCTAGCTCCTGTGCCGCTGCAGCTGTCTGTGCCGCTGCCTGACTGGCTGCAACCTTTATAGGACCCCTAGTCAGGGAAGCCCCGCCCCCTAATCAGGGTTCAGCTTCTGTCCCAGCACAAAGCCCCTACACACACAGATACTAAGAATACAAAACCAAACACACACAAATACCTTCTCCTCCCACTCAAACTCCCCTGTTTACAGGTCTGTTTGCTAGCTCCTGTGCCGCTACAGCTGTCTGTGCCGCTGCACGACTGGCTGCTACCTTTATAGGACCCCTAGTCAGTGAAGCCCCGCCCCCTAATCAGGGTTCAGCTTCTGTCCCAGCACAAAGCCCCTACACACACAGATACTACCAATACAAAACCAAACACACACAAATACCTTCTACTCCAACAGAACTCCCACTCAAACTCCCCTGTTTACAGCTCTGTTTGATAGCTCCTGTGCCGCTGCCTGACTGGCTGCAACCTTATAGGACCCCTAGTCAGGGAAGCCCCGCCCACTAATCAGGGCTCAGCTTCTTTCCCAGCACAAAGGCCCTTCAAGCCTCTACACATACAGATACCACCAATACAAAACCAAACACACACACAAATACCTTTTCCTCCAACAGAACTCCCACTCAAACTCCCCTGTTTACAGCTCTGTTTGCTAGCTCCTGTGCCGCTGCCTGACTGGCTGCTACCTTTATAGGACCCCTAGTCAGGGAAGCCCCGCCCCCTAATCAGGGCTCAGCTTCTCTCCCAGCACAAAGCCCCTACACATACAGATACTAACAATACAAAACCAAACACACACGAATACCTTCTCCTCCAACAGAACTCCCACTCAAACTCCCCTGTTTACAGCTCTGTTTGCTAGCTCCTGTGCCGCTGCCTGACTGGCTGCTACCTTTCTAGGACCCCTAGTAAGTGAAGCCCCGCCCCCTAATCACGGCTCAGCTTCTCTCCCAGCACAAAGCCCCTTCACATACAGATACTAACAATACAAAACCAAACACACACAAATACCTTCTCCTCCAACAGAACTCCCACTCAAACCCCCCTGTTTACAGCTCTGTTTGCTAGCTCCTGTGCCGCTGCAGCTGTCTGTGCCGCTGTCTGACTGGCTGCTACCTTTATAGGACCCCTAGTCAGTGAAGCCCCGCCCCCTAATCAGGGTTCAGCTTCTGTCCCAGCACAAAGCCCCTACACACAGAGATACTACCAACACAAAACCAAACACACACAAATACCTTCTACTCCAACAGAACTCCCACTCAAACTCCCCTGTTTACAGCTCTGTTTGCTAGCTCCTGTGCCGCTGCCTGACTGGCTGCAACCTTATAAGACCCCTAGTCAGGGAAGCCCCGCCCACTAATCAGGGCTCAGCTTCTTTCCCAGCACAAAGCCCCTCCAAGACTCTACACATACAGATACCACCAATACAAAACCAAACACACACAAATACCTTCTCCTCCAAAAGAACTCCCACTCAAACTCCCCTGTTTACAGCTCTGTTTGCTAGCTCCTGTGCTGCTGCAGCTGTCTGTGCCACTACCTGACTGGCTGCTACCTTTATAGGACCCCTAGTCAGTGAAGCCCCGCCCCCTAATCAGGGCTCAGCTTCTGTCTCAGCACAAAGCCCCTACACACGCACATACTACCAATACAAAACCAAACACACACAAAAACCTTCTTCTCCAACAGTACTCCCACTCAAACTCCCCTGTTTACAGCTCTGTTTGATAGCTCCTGTGCCGCTGCCTGACTGGCTGCAACCTTTATAGGACCCCTAGTCAGGGAAGCCCCGCCCCCTAATCAGGGTTCAGCTTCTGTCCCAGCACAAAGCCCCTACACACACAGATACTAAGAATACAAAACCAAACACACACAAATACCTTCTCCTCCCACTCAAACTCCCCTGTTTACAGGTCTGTTTGCTAGCTCCTGTGCCGCTACAGCTGTCTGTGCCGCTGCACGACTGGCTGCTACCTTTATAGGACCCCTAGTCAGTGAAGCCCCGCCCCCTAATCAGGGTTCAGCTTCTGTCCCAGCACAAAGCCCCTACACACACAGATACTACCAATACAAAACCAAACACACACAAATACCTTCTACTCCAACAGAACTCCCACTCAAACTCCCCTGTTTACAGCTCTGTTTGATAGCTCCTGTGCCGCTGCCTGACTGGCTGCAACCTTATAGGACCCCTAGTCAGGGAAGCCCCGCCCACTAATCAGGGCTCAGCTTCTTTCCCAGCACAAAGCCCCTCCAAGCCTCTACACATACAGATACCACCAATACAAAACCAAACACACACACAAATACCTTTTCCTCCAACAGAACTCCCACTCAAACTCCCCTGTTTACAGCTCTGTTTGCTAGCTCCTGTGCCGCTGCCTGACTGGCTGCTACCTTTCTAGGACCCCTAGTAAGTGAAGCCCCGCCCCCTAATCACGGCTCAGCTTCTCTCCCAGCACAAAGCCCCTTCACATACAGATACTAACAATACAAAACCAAACACACACAAATACCTTCTCCTCCAAAAGAACTCCCACTCAAACTCCCCTGTTTACAGCTCTGTTTGCTAGCTCCTGTGCTGCTGCAGCTGTCTGTGCCGCTACCTGACTGGCTGCTACCTTTATAGGACCCCTAGTCAGTGAAGCCCCGCCCCCCAATCAGGGCTCAGCTTCTGTCTCAGCACAAAGCCCCTACACACACAGATACTACCAATACAAAACCAAACACACACAAATACCTTCTACTCCGACAGTACTCCCACTCAAACTCCCCTGTTTACAGCTCTTTTTGATAGCTCCTGTGCCGCTGCCTGACTGGCTGCTACCTTTATAGGACCCCTAGTCAGTCAAGCCCCGCCCCCTAATCAGGGGTCAGCTTCTCTCCCAGCACAAAGCCCCTACACATACAGATACTACCAATACAAAACCAAACACACACAAATACCTTCTCCTCCCACTCAAACTCCCCGTTTACAGCTCTGTTTGCTAGCTCCTGTGCCGCTGCAGCTGTCTGTGCCGCTGCCTGACTGGCTGCTACCTTTATAGGACCCCTAGTCAGGAAAGCCCCGCCCCTAATCAGGGCTCAGCTTCTCTCCCAGCACAAAGCCCCTACACGTACAGATACTAACAATACAAAACCAAACACACACAAATACCTTCTCCTCCAAAAGAACTCCCACTCAAACTCCCCTGTTTACAGTTCTGTTTGCTAGCTCCTGTGCTGCTGCAGCTGTCTGTGCCACTACCTGACTGGCTGCTACCTTTATAGGACCCCTAGTCAGTGAAGCCCCGCCCCCTAATCAGGGCTCAGCTTCTGTCTCAGCACAAAGCCCCTACACACACACATACTACCAATACAAAACCAAACACACACAAAAACCTTCTATTCCAACAGTACTCCCACTCAAACTCCCCTGTTTACAGCTCTGTTTGATAGCTCCTGTGCCGCTGCAGCTGTCTGTGCCGCTGCCTGACTGGCTGCTACATTTATAGGACCCCTAGTCATGGAAGCCCCGCCCCCTAATCAGGGCTCAGCTTCTCTCCCAGCACAAAGCCCCTACACATACAGATACTAAGAATACAAAACCAAACACACACAAATACCTTCTCCTCCCACTCAAACTCCCCTGTTTACAGGTCTGTTTGCTAGCTCCTGTGCCGCTGCAGCTGTCTGTGCCGCTGCCTGACTGGCTGATACCTTTATAGGACCCCTAGTCAGTGAAGCCCCGCCCCCTAATCAGGGCTCAGCTTCTCTCCCAGCACAAAGCCCCTACACACACAGATACTACCAATACAAAACCAAACACACACAAATACCTTCTACTCCAACAGTACTCCCACTCAAACTCCCCTGTTTACAGCTCTGTTTGATAGCTCCTTTGCCGCTGGCTGCAACCTTTATAGGACCCCTAGTCAGGGAAGCCCCGCCCCCTAATCAGGGCTCAGCTTCTCTCCCAGCACAAAGCCCGTACACATACAGATACTACCAATACAAAACCAAACACACACAAATACCTTCTCCTCCAACAGAACTCCCACTCAAATCCCCCTGTTTACAGCTCTGTTTGCTAGCTCCTGTGCCGCTGCAGCTGTCTGTGCCGCTGCCTGACTGGCTGCTACCTTTATAGGACCCCTAGTCAGTGAAGCCCCGCCCCCTAATCAGGGCTCAGCTTCTCTCCCAGCACAAAGCCCCTACACATACAGATACTAACAATACAAAACCAAACACACACAAATACCTTCTACTCCAACAGAACTCCCACTCAAACTCCCCTGTTTACAACTCTGTTTGATAGCTCCTGTGCCGCTGCCTGACTGGCTGCAACCTTATAGGACCCCTAGTCAGGGAAGCCCCGCCCACTAATCAGGGCTCAGCTTCTTTCCCAGCACAAAGCCCCTCCAAGCCTCCACACATACAGATACCACCAATACAAAACCAAACACACACACAAATACCTTCTCCTCCAACAGAACTCCCACTCGAACTCCCCTGTTTACAGCTCTGTTTGTAGCTCCTGTGCCGCTGCCTGACTGGCTGCGACCTTTATAGGACCCCTAGTCAGTGAAGCCCCGCCCCCTAATCTCGGCTCAGCTTCTCTCCCAGCACAAAGCCCCTACACATACAGATACTAACAATACAAAACCAAACACACACAAATACCTTCTCCTCCAAAAGAACTCCCACTCAAACTCCCCTGTTTACAGCTCTGTTTGCTAGCTCCTGTGCTGCTGCAGCTGTCTGTGCCGCTACCTGACTGGCTGCTACCTTTATAGGACCCCTAGTCAGTGAAGCCCCGCCCCCCAATCAGGGCTCAGCTTCTGTCTCAGCACAAAGCCCCTACACACACAGATACTACCAATACGAAACCAAACACACACAAATACCTTCTACTCCGACAGTACTCCCACTCAAACTCCCCTGTTTACAGCTCTGTTTGCTAGCTCCTGTGCCGCTGCCTGACTGCCTGCTACCTTTATAGGACCCCTAGTCAGGGAAGCCCCGCCCCCTAATCAGGGCTCAGCTTCTCTCCCAGCACAAAGCCCCTACACATACAGATACCACCAATACAAAACCAAACACACACAAATACCTTCTCCTCCAACAGAACTCCCACTCAAAATCCCCTGTTTACAGCTCTGTTTGCTAGCTCGTGTGCCGATGCAGCTGTCTGTGCCGCTGCGTGACTGGCTGATACCTTTTTAGGACCCCTAGTCAGTGAAGCCCCGCCCCCTAATCAGGGCTCAGCTTCTCTCCCAGCACAAAGCCCCTACACATACAGATACTAACAATACAAAACCAAACACACACAAATACCTCTCCTCCCACTCAAACTCCCCTGTTTACAGTTCTGTTTGATAGCTCCTGTGCCGCTGCCTGACTGGCTGCAACCTTATAGGACCCCTAGTCAGGGAAGCCCCGCCCACTTATCAGGGCTCAGCTTCTTTCCCAGCACAAAGCCCCTCCAAGCCTCTACACATACAGATACTAACAATACAAAACCAAACACACACAAATACCTTCTCCTCCGAAAGAACTCCCACTCAAACTCCCCTGTTTACAGCTCTGTTTGCTAGCTCCTGTGCCGCTGCAGCTGTCTGTGCCGCTGCCTGACTGGCTGCTACCTTTATAGGACCCCTAGTCAGTCAAGCCCCGCCCCCTAATCAGGGCTCAGCTTCTGTCCCAGCACAAAGCCCCTACACACACAGATACTACCAATACAAAACCAAACACACACAAATACCTTCTACTCCAACAGTACTCCCACTCAAACTCCCCTGTTTACAGCTCTGTTTGCTAGCTCCTGTGCCGCTGCCTGACTGGCTGCTAGCTTTATAGGACCCCTAGTCAGGGAAGCCCCGCCCCCTAATCAGGGCTCAGCTTCTCTCCCAGCACAAAGCCCTTACACATACAGATACTAACAATACAAAACCAAACAGACACAAATACCTTCTCCTCCAAAAGAACTCCCACTCAAACTCCCCTGTTTACAGCTCTGTTTGCTAGCTCCTGTGCTGCTGCAGCTGTCTGTGCCGCTACCTGACTGGCTGCTACCTTTATAGGACCCCTAGTCAGTGAAGCCCCGCCCTCCAATCAGGGCTCAGCTTCTCTCCCAGCACAAAGACCCTCCAAGCCTCTACCATACAGATACCACCAATACAAAACCAAACACACACAAATACCTTCTCCTCCAACAGAACTCCCACTCAAACTCCCCTGTTTACAGCTCTGTTTGCTAGCTCCTGTGCCGCTGCCTGACTGGCTGATACCTTTCTAGGACCCCTAGTAAGTGAAGCCCCGCCCCCTAATCACGGCTCAGCTTCTCTCCCAGGACAAAGCCCCTTCACATACAGATACTAGCAATACAAAACCAAACACACACGAATACCTTCTCCTCCAACAGAACTCCCACTCGAACTCCCCTGTTTACAGCTCTGTTTGTAGCTCCTGTGCCGCTGCCTGACTGGCTGCTACCTTTATAGTACCCCTAGTCAGTGAAGCCCCGCCCCCCAATCAGGGCTCAGCTTCTGTCTCAGCACAAAGCCCCTACACACACAGATACTACCAATACAAAACCAAACACACACAAATACCTTCTACTCCGACAGTACTCCCACTCAAACTCCCCTGTTTACAGCTCTGTTTGATAGCTCCTGTGCCGCTGCCTGACTGGCTGCAACCTTTATAGGACCCCTAGTCAGTGAAGCCCCGCCCCCTAATCAGGGCTCAGTTTCTCTCCCAGCACAAAGCCCCTACACATACAGATACTACCAATACAAAACCAAACACACACAAATACCTTCTCCTCCAACAGAACTCCCACTCATACTCCACTGTTTACAGCTCTGTTTGCTAGCTCCTGTGCCGCTGCAGCTGTCTGTGCCGCTGCCTGACTGGGTGCTACCTTTATAGGACCCCTAGTCAGGGAAGACCCGCCCCCTAATCAGGGCTCAGCTTCTGTCCCAGCACAAAGCCCCTACACACACAGATACTACCAATACAAAACCAAACACACACACAAATACCTTCTCCTCCAACAGTACTCCCACTCAAACTCCCCTGTTTACAGCTCTGTTTGCTAGCTCCTGTGCCGCTGCCTGACTGGCTGCTACCTTTATAGGAC
The DNA here is from genome assembly GCF_965140295.1 of Lepidochelys olivacea. Taxonomy (NCBI): domain Eukaryota; kingdom Metazoa; phylum Chordata; order Testudines; family Cheloniidae; genus Lepidochelys; species Lepidochelys olivacea. The sequence continues at coordinate 5,484,445 of NC_140428.1, forward strand.
CCCTAGTCAGGGAAGCCCCGCCCCTAATCAGGGCTCAGCTTCTCTCCCAGCACAAAGCCCCTACACATACAGATACTAACAATACAAAACCAAACACACACAAATACCTTCTCCTCCGAAAGTACTCCCACTCAAACTCCCCTGTTTACAGCTCTGTTTGCTAGCTCCTGTGCCGCTGCAGCTGTCTGTGCCGCTGCCTGATTGGCTGCTACCTTTATAGGACCCCTAGTCAGGGAAGCCCCGCCCCCTAATCAGGGCTCAGCTTCTCTCCCAGCACGAAAACTCTACACATACAAATACTACCAATACAAAACCAAACACACACAAATACCTTCTTCTCCAACAGAACTCCCACTCCAACTCCCCTGTTTACAGCTCTGTTTGCTAGCTCCTGTGCCGCTGCCTGACGGGCAGCTACCTTTATAGGACCCCTAGTCAGGGAAGCCCCGCCCCCTAATCAGGGCTCAGCTTCTCTCCCAGGACAAAGCGCCTACACATACAGATACCACCAATACAAAACCAAACACACACACGAATACCTTATCCTCCAACAGAACTCCCACTCAAACCCGCCTGTTTACAGCTCTGTTTGCTAGCTCCTGTGCCGCTGCAGCTGTCTGTGCCGCTGCCTGACTGGCTGCTACCTTTATAGGACCCCTAATCAGTCAAGCCCCGCCCCCTAATCAGGGCTCAGCTTCTGTCCCAGCACAAAGCCCCTACACACACAGATACTACCAATACAAAACCAAACACACACAAATACCTTCTACTCCAACAGTACTCCCACTCAAACTCCCCTGTTTACAGCTCTGTTTGATAGCTCCTGTGCCGCTGCAGCTGTCTGTGCCGCTGCCTGACTGGCTGATACCTTTATAGGACCCCTAGTCAGTGAAGCCCCGCCCCCCAATCAGGGCTCAGCTTCTGTCTCAGCACAAAGCCCCTACACACACAGATACTACCAATACGAAACCAAACACACACAAATACCTTCTACTCCGACAGTACTCCCACTCAAACTCCCCTGTTTACAGCTCTGTTTGCTAGCTCCTGTGCCGCTGCCTGACTGGCTGCTACCTTTATAGGACCCCTAGTCAGGGAAGCCCCGCCCCCTAATCAGGGCTCAGCTTCTCTCCCAGCACAAAGCCCCTACACATACAGATACCACCAATACAAAACCAAACACACACAAATACCTTCTCCTCCAACAGAACTCCCACTCAAAATCCCCTGTTTACAGCTCTGTTTGCTAGCTCGTGTGCCGATGCAGCTGTCTGTGCCGCTGCGTGACTGGCTGATACCTTTTTAGGACCCCTAGTCAGTGAAGCCCCGCCCCCTAATCAGGGCTCAGCTTCTCTCCCAGCACAAAGCCCCTACACATACAGATACTAACAATACAAAACCAAACACACACAAATACCTCTCCTCCCACTCAAACTCCCCTGTTTACAGTTCTGTTTGATAGCTCCTGTGCCGCTGCCTGACTGGCTGCAACCTTATAGGACCCCTAGTCAGGGAAGCCCCGCCCACTTATCAGGGCTCAGCTTCTTTCCCAGCACAAAGCCCCTCCAAGCCTCTACACATACAGATACTAACAATACAAAACCAAACACACACAAATACCTTCTCCTCCGAAAGAACTCCCACTCAAACTCCCCTGTTTACAGCTCTGTTTGCTAGCTCCTGTGCCGCTGCAGCTGTCTGTGCCGCTGCCTGACTGGCTGCTACCTTTATAGGACCCCTAGTCAGTCAAGCCCCGCCCCCTAATCAGGGCTCAGCTTCTGTCCCAGCACAAAGCCCCTACACACACAGATACTACCAATACAAAACCAAACACACACAAATACCTTCTACTCCAACAGTACTCCCACTCAAACTCCCCTGTTTACAGCTCTGTTTGCTAGCTCCTGTGCCGCTGCCTGACTGGCTGCTAGCTTTATAGGACCCCTAGTCAGGGAAGCCCCGCCCCCTAATCAGGGCTCAGCTTCTCTCCCAGCACAAAGCCCTTACACATACAGATACTAACAATACAAAACCAAACAGACACAAATACCTTCTCCTCCAAAAGAACTCCCACTCAAACTCCCCTGTTTACAGCTCTGTTTGCTAGCTCCTGTGCTGCTGCAGCTGTCTGTGCCGCTACCTGACTGGCTGCTACCTTTATAGGACCCCTAGTCAGTGAAGCCCCGCCCTCCAATCAGGGCTCAGCTTCTCTCCCAGCACAAAGACCCTCCAAGCCTCTACCATACAGATACCACCAATACAAAACCAAACACACACAAATACCTTCTCCTCCAACAGAACTCCCACTCAAACTCCCCTGTTTACAGCTCTGTTTGCTAGCTCCTGTGCCGCTGCCTGACTGGCTGATACCTTTCTAGGACCCCTAGTAAGTGAAGCCCCGCCCCCTAATCACGGCTCAGCTTCTCTCCCAGGACAAAGCCCCTTCACATACAGATACTAGCAATACAAAACCAAACACACACGAATACCTTCTCCTCCAACAGAACTCCCACTCGAACTCCCCTGTTTACAGCTCTGTTTGTAGCTCCTGTGCCGCTGCCTGACTGGCTGCTACCTTTATAGTACCCCTAGTCAGTGAAGCCCCGCCCCCCAATCAGGGCTCAGCTTCTGTCTCAGCACAAAGCCCCTACACACACAGATACTACCAATACAAAACCAAACACACACAAATACCTTCTACTCCGACAGTACTCCCACTCAAACTCCCCTGTTTACAGCTCTGTTTGATAGCTCCTGTGCCGCTGCCTGACTGGCTGCAACCTTTATAGGACCCCTAGTCAGTGAAGCCCCGCCCCCTAATCAGGGCTCAGTTTCTCTCCCAGCACAAAGCCCCTACACATACAGATACTACCAATACAAAACCAAACACACACAAATACCTTCTCCTCCAACAGAACTCCCACTCAAACTCCACTGTTTACAGCTCTGTTTGCTAGCTCCTGTGCCGCTGCAGCTGTCTGTGCCGCTGCCTGACTGGGTGCTACCTTTATAGGACCCCTAGTCAGGGAAGACCCGCCCCCTAATCAGGGCTCAGCTTCTGTCCCAGCACAAAGCCCCTACACACACAGATACTACCAATACAAAACCAAACACACACACAAATACCTTCTCCTCCAACAGTACTCCCACTCAAACTCCCCTGTTTACAGCTCTGTTTGCTAGCTCCTGTGCCGCTGCCTGACTGGCTGCTACCTTTATAGGACCCCTAGTCAGGGAAGCCCCGCCCCTAATCAGGGCTCAGCTTCTCTCCCAGCACAAAGCCCCTACACATACAGATACTAACAATGCAAAACCAAACACACACAAATACCTTCTCCTCCGAAAGTACTCCCACTCAAACTCCCCTGTTTACAGCTCTGTTTGCTAGCTCCTGTGCCGCTGCAGCTGTCTGTGCCGCTGCCTGATTGGCTGCTACCTTTATAGGACCCCTAGTCAGGGAAGCCCCGCCCCCTAATCAGGGCTCAGCTTCTCTCCCAGCACGAAAACTCTACACATACAAATACTACCAATACAAAACCAAACACACACAAATACCTTCTTCTCCAACAGAACTCCCACTCCAACTCCCCTGTTTACAGCTCTGTTTGCTAGCTCCTGTGCCGCTGCCTGACGGGCAGCTACCTTTATAGGACCCCTAGTCAGGGAAGCCCCGCCCCCTAATCAGGGCTCAGCTTCTCTCCCAGGACAAAGCGCCTACACATACAGATACCACCAATACAAAACCAAACACACACACGAATACCTTATCCTCCAACAGAACTCCCACTCAAACCCGCCTGTTTACAGCTCTGTTTGCTAGCTCCTGTGCCGCTGCAGCTGTCTGTGCCGCTGCCTGACTGGCTGCGACCTTTATAGGACCCCTAATCAGTCAAGCCCCGCCCCCTAATCAGGGCTCAGCTTCTGTCCCAGCACAAAGCCCCTACACACACAGATACTACCAATACAAAACCAAACACACACAAATACCTTCTACTCCAACAGTACTCCCACTCAAACTCCCCTGTTTACAGCTCTGTTTGATAGCTCCTGTGCCGCTGCAGCTGTCTGTGCCGCTGCCTGACTGGCTGATACCTTTATAGGACCCCTAGTCAGTGAAGCCCCGCCCCCCAATCAGGGCTCAGCTTCTGTCCCAGCACAAAGCCCCTACACACACAGATACTACCAATACAAAACCAAACACACACAAATACCTCTCCTCCCACTCAAACTCCCCTGTTTACAGTTCTGTTTGATAGCTCCTGTGCCGCTGCCTGACTGGCTGCAACCTTATAGGACCCCTAGTCAGGGAAGCCCCGCCCACTTATCAGGGCTCAGCTTCTTTCCCAGCACAAAGCCCCTCCAAGCCTCTACACATACAGATACTAACAATACAAAACCAAACACACACAAATACCTTTTCCTCCGAAAGAACTCCCACTCAAACTCCCCTGTTTACAGCTCTGTTTGCTAGCTCCTGTGCCGCTGCAGCTGTCTGTGCCGCTGCCTGACTGGCTGCTACCTTTATAGGACCCCTAGTCAGTCAAGCCCCGCCCCCTAATCAGGGCTCAGCTTCTGTCCCAGCACAAAGCCCCTACACACACAGATACTACCAATACAAAACCAAACACACACAAATACCTTCTACTCCAACAGTACTCCCACTCAAACTCCCCTGTTTACAGCTCTGTTTGCTAGCTCCTGTGCCGCTGCCTGACTGGCTGCTAGCTTTATAGGACCCCTAGTCAGGGAAGCCCCGCCCCCTAATCAGGGCTCAGCTTCTCTCCCAGCACAAAGCCCTTACACATACAGATACTAACAATACAAAACCAAACAGACACAAATACCTTCTCCTCCAAAAGAACTCCCACTCAAACTCCCCTGTTTACAGCTCTGTTTGCTAGCTCCTGTGCTGCTGCAGCTGTCTGTGCCGCTACCTGACTGGCTGCTACCTTTATAGGACCCCTAGTCAGTGAAGCCCCGCCCTCCAATCAGGGCTCAGCTTCTCTCCCAGCACAAAGACCCTCCAAGCCTCTACCATACAGATACCACCAATACAAAACCAAACACACACAAATACCTTCTCCTCCAACAGAACTCCCACTCAAACTCCCCTGTTTACAGCTCTGTTTGCTAGCTCCTGTGCCGCTGCCTGACTGGCTGATACCTTTCTAGGACCCCTAGTAAGTGAAGCCCCGCCCCCTAATCACGGCTCAGCTTCTCTCCCAGGACAAAGCCCCTTCACATACAGATACTAGCAATACAAAACCAAACACACACGAATACCTTCTCCTCCAACAGAACTCCCACTCGAACTCCCCTGTTTACAGCTCTGTTTGTAGCTCCTGTGCCGCTGCCTGACTGGCTGCTACCTTTATAGTACCCCTAGTCAGTGAAGCCCCGCCCCCCAATCAGGGCTCAGCTTCTGTCTCAGCACAAAGCCCCTACACACACAGATACTACCAATACAAAACCAAACACACACAAATACCTTCTACTCCGACAGTACTCCCACTCAAACTCCCCTGTTTACAGCTCTGTTTGATAGCTCCTGTGCCGCTGCCTGACTGGGTGCTACCTTTATAGGACCCCTAGTCAGGGAAGACCCGCCCCCTAATCAGGGCTCAGTTTCTCTCCCAGCACAAAGCCCCTACACACACAGATACTACCAATACAAAACCAAACACACACACAAATACCTTCTCCTCCAACAGTACTCCCACTCAAACTCCCCTGTTTACAGCTCTGTTTGCTAGCTCCTGTGCCGCTGCCTGACTGGCTGCTACCTTTATAGGACCCCTAGTCAGGGAAGCCCCGCCCCTAATCAGGGCTCAGCTTCTCTCCCAGCACAAAGCCCCTACACATACAAATACTACCAATACAAAACCAAACACACACAAATACCTTCTTCTCCAACAGAACTCCCACTCCAACTCCCCTGTTTACAGCTCTGTTTGCTAGCTCCTGTGCCGCTGCCTGACGGGCAGCTACCTTTATAGGACCCCTAGTCAGGGAAGCCCCGCCCCCTAATCAGGGCTCAGCTTCTCTCCCAGGACAAAGCGCCTACACATACAGATACCACCAATACAAAACCAAACACACACACGAATACCTTATCCTCCAACAGAACTCCCACTCAAACCCGCCTGTTTACAGCTCTGTTTGCTAGCTCCTGTGCCGCTGCAGCTGTCTGTGCCGCTGCCTGACTGGCTGCGACCTTTATAGGACCCCTAGTCAGTGAAGCCCCGCCCCTAATCACGGCTCAGCTTCTCTCCCAGCACAAAGTCCCTACACATACAGATACTACCAATACAAAAACACCCACAAATACCTGCTCCTCCAACAGAACTCCCACTCAAACTCCCCTGTTTACAGCTCTGTTTGCTAGCTCCTGTGCCGCTGCCTGACTGGCTGCTACCTTTACAGGACCCCTAGTCAGGGAAGCCCCGCCCCCTAATCAGGGCTCAGCTACTCTCCCAGCACAAAGCCCCTACACATACAGATACTAACAATACAAAACCAAACACACACAAATACCTTCTCCTCCAAAAGAACTCCCACTCAAACTCCCCTGTTTACGGCTCTGTTTGCTAGCTCCTGTGCTGCTGCAGCTGTCTGTGCCGCTACCTGACTGGCTGCTACCTTTATAGGACCCCTAGTCAGTGAAGCCCCGCCCCCCAATCAGGGCTCAGCTTCTGTCTCAGCACAAAGCCCCTACACACACAGATACTACCAATACAAAACAAAACACACAAATACCTTCTACTCCGACAGTACTCCCACTCAAACTCCCCTGATTACAGCTCTGTTTGATAGCTCCTGTGCCGCTGCCTGACTGGCTGCTACCTTTATAGGACCCCTAGTCAGGGAAGCCCCGCCCCCTAATCAGGGCTCAGCTTCTCTCCCAGCACAAAGCCCCTACACATACAGATACCAACAATACAAAACCAAACACACACAAATACCTTCTCCTCCGAAAGAACTCCCACTCAAACTCCCCTGTTTACAGCTCTGTTTGCTAGCTCCTGTGCCGCTGCAGCTGTCTGTGCCGCTGCCTGACTGGCTGATACCTTTATAGGACCCCTAGTGAATGAAGCCCCGCCCCCTAATCAGGGCTCAGCTTCTCTCCCAGCACAAAGCCCCTACACATAGAGATACTACCAATACAAAACCAAACACACACAAATACCTTCTACTCCAACAGAACTTCCACTCAAACTCCCCTGTTTACAGCTCTGTTTGCTAGCTCCTGTGCCGCTGCCTGACTGCCTGCTACCTTATAGGACCCCTAGTCAGGGAAGCCCCGCCCACTAATCAGGGCTCAGCTTCTTTCCCAGCACAAAGCCCCTACACATACAGATACCACCTATACAAAACCAAACACACACAAATACCTTCTCCTTCAACAGAACTCCCACTCAAACTCCCCTGTTTACAGCTCTGTTTGCTAGCTCCTGTGCCGCTGCAGCTGTCTGTGCCGCTGCCTGATTGGCTGCTACCTTTATAGGACCCCTAGTCAGGGAAGCCCCGCCCCCTGATCAGGGCTCAGCTTCTCTCCCAGCACAAAGCCTCTACACATACAGATACCACCAATACAAATCCAAACACACAAATACCTTCTCCTCCAACAGAACTCCCACTCAAACTCCCCTGTTTACAGCTCTGTTTGCTAGCTCCTGTGCCGCTGCCTGACTGGCTGCTACCTTTATAGGACCCCTAGCCAGGGAAGCCCCGCCCCCTAATCAGGGCTCAGCTTCTCTCCCAGCACAAAGCCCCTACACACACAGATACTACCAATACAAAACCAAACACACACAAATACCTTCTACTCCAACAGAACTCCCACTCAAACTCCCCTGTTTACAGCTCTGTTTCATAGCTCCTGTGCCGCTGCCTGACTGGCTGCAACCTTTATAGGACCCCTAGTAAGTGAAGCCCCGCCCCCTAATCAGGGCTCAGCTTCTCTCCCAGGACAAAGCCCCTACACATACAGATACCACCAGTCTGCACATACAGATACCACCAATACAAAACCAAACACACACAAGTACCTTCTCCTCCAACAGAACTCCCACTCAAACTCCCCTGTTTACAGCTCTGTTTGCTAGCTCCTGTGCCGCTGCCTGACTGGCTGCTACCTTTATAGGACCCCTAGTCAGTGAAGCCCCGCCCCCTAATCAGGGCTCAGCTTCTCTCCCAGCACAAAGGCCCTGCACATACAGATACCACCAATACAAAACCAAACACACACAAGTACCTTCTCCTCCAACAGAACTCCCACTCATACTCCCCTGTTTACAGCTCTGTTGGCTAGCTCCTCTGCCACTGCAGCATCTGTGCCGCTGCCTGACTGGCTGCTACCTTTATAGGACCCCTGGTCAGTGAAGCCCCGCACCCTAATCAGGGCTCAGCTTCTCTCCCAACACAAAGCCCCTACACATACAGATACTACCAATACAAAACCAAACACACACAAATACCTTCTCCTCCAACAGAACTCCCACTCAAACTCCCCTGTTTACAGCTCTGTTTGCTAGCTCCTGTGCCGCTGCCTGACTGGCTGCTACCTTTATAGGACCCCTAGTCAGGGAAGCCCCGCCCCCTAATCAGGGCTCAGATTCTCTCCCAGCACAAAGCCCCTCCACATACAGATACTACCAATACAAAATCAAACACCCACAAATACCTTCTCCTCCAACAGAACTCCCACTCAAACTCCCCTGTTTACAGCTCTGCTGGCTAGCTCCTGTGCAGCTGCCTGACTGGCTGCTACCTTTATTGGACCCCTAGTCAGGGAAGCCCCGCCCCCTAATAAGGGCTCAGCTTCTCTCCCAGCACAAAGCCCCTACACATACAGATACTAACAATACAAAACCAAACACACACAAATACCTTCTCCTCCACCAGAACTCCCACTCAAACTCCCCTGTTTACAGCTCTGTTTGCTAGCTCCTGTGCCGCTGCAGCTGTCTGTGCGGCTGCCTGACTGGCTGCTACCTTTATAGGACCCGTAGGCAGTGAAGCCCCGCCCCCTAATCAGGGCTCAGCTTCTCTCACAGCACAAAGCCCCTACACATACAGATACTACCAATACAAAACCAAACACACACACAAATACCTTCTCCACCAACAGAACTCCCACTCAAACTCCCCTGTTTACAGCTCTGTTTGCTAGCTCCTGTGCCGCTGCCTGACTGGCTGCTACCTTTATAGGACCCCTAGGCAGTGAAGCCCCGCCCCCTAATCAGGGCTCAGCTTCTGTCCCAGCACAAAGCCCCTACACACACAGATACCACCAATACAAAACCAAACACACACAAGTATCTTCTCCTCCAACAGAACTCCCACTCATACTCCCCTGTTTACAGCTCTGTTGGCTAGCTCCTCTGCCACTGCAGCATCTGTGCCGCTGCCTGACTGGCTGCTACCTTTATAGGACCCCTGGTCAGTGAAGCCCCGCACCCTAATCAGGGCTCAGCTTCTCTCCCAACACAAAGCCCCTACACATACAGATACTACCAATACAAAACCAAACACACACAAATACCTTCTCCTCCAACAGAACTCCCACTCAAACTCCCCTGTTTACAGCTCTGTTTGCTAGCTCCTGTGCCGCTGCCTGACTGGCTGCTACCTTTATAGGACCCCTAGGCAGTGAAGCCCCGCCCCCTAATCAGGGCTCAGCTTCTCTCCCAGCACAAAGGCCCTGCACATACAGATACCACCAATACAAAACCAAACACACACAAGTACCTTCTCCTTCAACAGAACTCCCACTCATACTCCCCTGTTTACAGCTCTGTTGGCTAGCTCCTCTGCCACTGCAGCATCTGTGCCGCTGCCTGACTGGCTGCTACCTTTATAGGACCCCTGGTCAGTGAAGCCCCGCACCCTAATCAGGGCTCAGCTTCTCTCCCAGCACAAAGCCTCTACACATACAGATACTACCGATACAAAACCAAACACACACAAATACCTTCTCCTCCAACAGAACTCCCACTCAAACTCCCCGGCTTACAGCTTTGTTTGCTAGCTCCTGTGCTGCTGCAGCTGTCTGTGCCGCTGCCTGACTGGCTGTTACCTTTATAGGACCCGTAGTCAGTGAAGCCCCGCCCCCTAATCAGGGCTCAGCTTCTGTCCCAGCACAGAGCCCCTACACACACAGATACTACCAATACAAAACCAAACACACACAAATACCTTCTACTCCAACAGAACTCCCACTCAAACTCCCCTGTTTACAGCTCTGTTTGATAGCTCCTGTGCCGCTGCCTGACTGGCTGCAACCTTATAGGACCCCTAGTCAGGGAAGCCCCGCCCACTAATCAGGGCTCAGCTTCTTTCCCAGCACAAAGCCCCTACACATACAGATACCACCTATACAAAACCAAACACACAAATACCTTCTCCTCCAACAGAACTCCCACTCAAACTCCCCTGTTTACAGCTCTGTTTGCTAGCTCCTGTGCCGCTGCCTGACTGCCTGCTACCTTTATAGGACCCCTAGCCAGGGAAGCCCCGCCCCCTAATCAGGGCTCAGCTTCTCTCCCAGGACAAAGCCCCTACACATACAGATACCACCAATACAAAACCAAACACACACAAATACCTTCTCCTCCAACAGAACTCACACTCAAACTCCCCTGTTTACAGCTCTGTTTGCGAGCTCCTGTGCCGCTGCAGCTGTCTGTGCCGCTGCCTGATTGGCTGCTACCTTTATAGGACCCCTAGACAGGGAAGCCGCGCCCCCTAATCAGGGCTCAGCTTCTCTCCCAGCACAAAGCCTCTACACATACAAATACTACCAATACAAATCCAAACACACACAAATACCTTCTCCTCCAACAGAACTCCCACTCAAACTCCCCTGTTTACAGCTCTGTTTGCTAGCTCCTGTGCCGCTGCCTGACTGGCTGCTACCTTTATAGGACCCCTAGCCAGGGAAGCCCCGCCCCCTAATCAGGGCTCAGCTTCTCTCCCAGCACAAAGCCCCTACACACACAGATACTACCAATACAAAACCAAACACACACAAATACCTTCTACTCCAACAGAACTCCCACTCAAACTCCCCTGTTTACAGCTCTGTTTCATAGCTCCTGTGCCGCTGCCTGACTGGCTGCAACCTTTATAGGACCCCTAGTCAGGGAAGCCCCGCCCCCTAATCAGGGCTCAGCTTCTCTCCCAGGACAAAGCCCCTACACATACAGATACCACCAGTCTGCACATACAGATACCACCAATACAAAACCAAACACACACAAGTACCTTCTCCTCCAACAGAACTCCCACTCAAACTCCCCTGTTTACAGCTCTGTTTGCTAGCTCCTGTGCCGCTGCCTGACTGGCTGCTACCTTTATAGGACCCCTGGTCAGTGAAGCCCCGCACCCTAATCAGGGCTCAGCTTCTCTCCCAGCACAAAGCCTCTACACATACAGATACTACCGATACAAAACCAAACACACACAAATACCTTCTCCTCCAACAGAACTCCCACTCAAACTCCCCGGCTTACAGCTTTGTTTGCTAGCTCCTGTGCTGCTGCAGCTGTCTGTGCCGCTGCCTGACTGGCTGTTACCTTTATAGGACCCGTAGTCAGTGAAGCCCCGCCCCCTAATCAGGGCTCAGCTTCTGTCCCAGCACAGAGCCCCTACACACACAGATACTACCAATACAAAACCAAACACACACAAATACCTTCTACTCCAACAGAACTCCCACTCAAACTCCCCTGTTTACAGCTCTGTTTGATAGCTCCTGTGCCGCTGCCTGACTGGCTGCAACCTTATAGGACCCCTAGTCAGGGAAGCCCCGCCCACTAATCAGGGCTCAGCTTCTTTCCCAGCACAAAGCCCCTACACATACAGATACCACCTATACAAAACCAAACACACAAATACCTTCTCCTCCAACAGAACTCCCACTCAAACTCCCCTGTTTACAGCTCTGTTTGCTAGCTCCTGTGCCGCTGCCTGACTGCCTGCTACCTTTATAGGACCCCTAGCCAGGGAAGCCCCGCCCCCTAATCAGGGCTCAGCTTCTCTCCCAGGACAAAGCCCCTACACATACAGATACCACCAATACAAAACCAAACACACACAAATACCTTCTCCTCCAACAGAACTCACACTCAAACTCCCCTGTTTACAGCTCTGTTTGCGAGCTCCTGTGCCGCTGCAGCTGTCTGTGCCGCTGCCTGATTGGCTGCTACCTTTATAGGACCCCTAGACAGGGAAGCCGCGCCCCCTAATCAGGGCTCAGCTTCTCTCCCAGCACAAAGCCTCTACACATACAAATACTACCAATACAAATCCAAACACACACAAATACCTTCTCCTCCAACAGAACTCCCACTCAAACTCCCCTGTTTACAGCTCTGTTTGCTAGCTCCTGTGCCGCTGCCTGACTGGCTGCTACCTTTATAGGACCCCTAGCCAGGGAAGCCCCGCCCCCTAATCAGGGCTCAGCTTCTCTCCCAGCACAAAGCCCCTACACACACAGATACTACCAATACAAAACCAAACACACACAAATACCTTCTACTCCAACAGAACTCCCACTCAAACTCCCCTGTTTACAGCTCTGTTTCATAGCTCCTGTGCCGCTGCCTGACTGGCTGCAACCTTTATAGGACCCCTAGTCAGGGAAGCCCCGCCCCCTAATCAGGGCTCAGCTTCTCTCCCAGGACAAAGCCCCTACACATACAGATACCACCAGTCTGCACATACAGATACCACCAATACAAAACCAAACACACACAAGTACCTTCTCCTCCAACAGAACTCCCACTCAAACTCCCCTGTTTACAGCTCTGTTTGCTAGCTCCTGTGCCGCTGCCTGACTGGCTGCTACCTTTATAGGACCCCTAGTCAGTGAAGCCCCGCCCCCTAATCAGGGCTCAGCTTCTCTCCCAGCACAAAGGCCCTGCACATACAGATACCACCAATACAAAACCAAACACACACAAGTACCTTCTCCTCCAACAGAACTCCCACTCATACTCCCCTGTTTACAGCTCTGTTGGCTAGCTCCTCTGCCACTGCAGCATCTGTGCCGCTGCCTGACTGGCTGCTACCTTTATAGGACCCCTGGTCAGTGAAGCCCCGCACCCTAATCAGGGCTCAGCTTCTCTCCCAACACAAAGCCCCTACACATACAGATACTACCAATACAAAACCAAACACACACAAATACCTTCTCCTCCAACAGAACTCCCACTCAAACTCCCCTGTTTACAGCTCTGTTTGCTAGCTCCTGTGCCGCTGCCTGACTGGCTGCTACCTTTATAGGACCCCTAGTCAGGGAAGCCCCGCCCCCTAATCAGGGCTCAGATTCTCTCCCAGCACAAAGCCCCTCCACATACAGATACTACCAATACAAAATCAAACACCCACAAATACCTTCTCCTCCAACAGAACTCCCACTCAAACTCCCCTGTTTACAGCTCTGCTGGCTAGCTCCTGTGCCGCTGCCTGACTGGCTGCTACCTTTATTGGACCCCTAGTCAGGGAAGCCCCGCCCCCTAATAAGGGCTCAGCTTCTCTCCCAGCACAAAGCCCCTACACATACAGATACTAACAATACAAAACCAAACACACACAAATACCTTCTCCTCCACCAGAACTCCCACTCAAACTCCCCTGTTTACAGCTCTGTTTGCTAGCTCCTGTGCCGCTGCAGCTGTCTGTGCGGCTGCCTGACTGGCTGCTACCTTTATAGGACCCGTAGGCAGTGAAGCCCCGCCCCCTAATCAGGGCTCAGCTTCTCTCCCAGCACAAAGCCCCTACACATACAGATACTACCAATACAAAACCAAACACACACACAAATACCTTCTCCACCAACAGAACTCCCACTCAAACTCCCCTGTTTACAGCTCTGTTTGCTAGCTCCTGTGCCGCTGCCTGACTGGCTGCTACCTTTATAGGACCCCTAGGCAGTGAAGCCCCGCCCCCTAATCAGGGCTCAGCTTCTGTCCCAGCACAAAGCCCCTACACACACAGATACCACCAATACAAAACCAAACACACACAAGTACCTTCTCCTCCAACAGAACTCCCACTCATACTCCGCTGTTTACAGCTCTGTTGGCTAGCTCCTCTGCCACTGCAGCATCTGTGCCGCTGCCTGACTGGCTGCTACCTTTATAGGACCCCTGGTCAGTGAAGCCCCGCACCCTAATCAGGGCTCAGCTTCTCTCCCAACACAAAGCCCCTACACATACAGATACTACCAATACAAAACCAAACACACACAAATACCTTCTCCTCCAACAGAACTCCCACTCAAACTCCCCTGTTTACAGCTCTGTTTGCTAGCTCCTGTGCCGCTGCCTGACTGGCTGCTACCTTTATAGGACCCCTAGTCAGGGAAGCCCCGCCCCCTAATCAGGGCTCAGCTTCTCTCCCAGCACAAAGCCCCTGCACATACAGATACCACCAATACAAAACCAAACACACACAAGTACCTTCTCCTCCAACAGAACTCCCACTCAAACTCCCCTGTTTACAGCTCTGTTTGCTAGCTCCTGTGCCGCTGCCTGACTGGCTGCTACCTTTATAGGACCCCTAGTCAGTGAAGCCCCGCCCCCTAATCAGGGCTCAGCTTCTCTCCCAGCACAAAGCCTCTACACATACAGATACTACCGATACAAAACCAAACACACACAAATACCTTCTCCTCCAACAGAACTCCCACTCAAACTCCCCTGTTTACAGCTCTGTTGGCTAGCTCCTGAGCCGCTGCAGCTGTCTGTGCCGCTGCCTGACTTGCTGCTACCTTTATAGGACCCCAGTCAGTGAAGCCCCGCCCCCTAATCAGGGCTCATCTTCTCTCCCAGCACAAAGCCTCTACACATACAGATACTACCGATACAAAACCAAACACACACAAATACCTTCTCCTCCAACAGAACTCCCACTCAAACTCCCCTGTTTACAGCTCTGTTTGCTAGCTCCTGTGCCGCTGCCTGACTGGCTGCTACCTTTATAGGACCCCTAGTCAGGGAAGCCCCGCCCCCTAATCAGGGCTCAGCTTCTCTCCCAACACAAAGCCCCTACACATACAGATACTAAGAATACAAAACCAAACACACACAAATACCTTCTCCTCCAACAGAACTCCCACTCAAACTCCCCGGCTTACAGCTTTGTTTGCTAGCTCCTGTGCCGCTGCAGCTGTCTGTGCCGCTGCCTGACTGGCTGTTACCTTTATAGGACCCCTAGTCAGTGAAGCCCCGCCCCCTAATCAGGGCTCAGCTTCTGTCCCAGCACAGAGCCCCTACACACACAGATACTACCAATACAAAACCAAACACACACAAATACCTTTTCCTCCAACAGAACTCCCACTCAAACTCCCCTGTTTACAGCTCTGTTTGATAGCTCCTGTGCCGCTGCCTGACTGGCTGCTACCTTTATAGGACCCCTAGTGAGTGAAGCCCCGCCCCCTAATCAGGGCTCAGCTTCTCTCCCAGCACAAATGCCCTGCACATACAGATACCACCGATACAAAACCAAACACACACAAATACCTTCTCCTCCAAAAGAACTCCCACTCAAACTCCCCTGTTTACAGCTCTGTTTGCTAGCTCCTGTGCCGCTGCAGCTGTCTGTGCCGCTGCCTGACTGGCTGATATATTTTTTGGACCCCTAGTCAGTGAAGCCCCGCCCCCTAATCAGGGCTCATCTTCTGTCCCAGCACAAAGCCCCTACACATACAGATACTACCAATACAAAACCAAACACACACAAATACCTTCTACTCCAACAGAACTCCAACTCAAACTCCCCTGTTTACATCTCTGTTTGATAGCGCCTGTGCCGCTGCCTGACTGGCTGCAAGCTTTATAGGACCCCTAGTCAGGGAAGCCCCGACCACTAATCAGGGCTCAGCTTCTCTCCCAGCACAAAGGCCCTCAAAGCCTCTACACATACAGATACCACCAATACAACACCAAACACACACAAATACCTTTTCCTCCAACAGAACTCCCACTCAAACTCCCCTGTTTACAGCTCTGTTTGTAGCTCCTGTGCCGCTGCCTGACTGGCTGCTACCTTTATAGGACCCCTCGTCAGGGAAGCCCCGCCCCCTAATCAGGGCTCAGCTTCTTTCCCAGCACAAAGCCCCTCCAAGCCTCTACACATACAGATACTACCAATACAAAACCAAACACACACACAAATACCTTCTCCTCCAACAGAACTCCCACTCAAACCCGCCTGTTTACAGCTCTGTTTGCTAGCTCCTGTGCCGCTGCAGCCGTCTGTGCCGCTGCCTGACTGGCTGCGACCTTTATAGGACCCCTAGTCAGTCAAGCCCCGCCCCCTAATCAGGGCTCAGCTTCTCTCCCAGCAAAAAGCCCCTACACATACAGATACTACCAATACAAAACCAAACACACACAAATACCTTCTCCTCCAACAGAACTCCCACTCGAACTCCCCTGTTTACAGCTCTGTTTGTAGCTCCTGTGCCGCTGCCTGACTGGCTGCTACCTTTATAGGACCCCTCGTCAGGGAAGCCCCGCCCCCTAATCAGGGCTCAGCTTCTTTCCCAGCACAAAGCCCCTCCAAGCCTCTACACATACAGATACTACCAATACAAAACCAAACACACACACAAATACCTTCTCCTCCAACAGAACTCCCACTCAAACCCGCCTGTTTACAGCTCTGTTTGCTAGCTCCTGTGCCGCTGCAGCCGTCTGTGCCGCTGCCTGACTGGCTGCTACCTTTATAGGACCCCAAGTCAGGGAAGCCCCGCCCCCTAATCAGGGCTCAGCTTCTCTCCCAGCACAAAGCGTCTACACATACAGATACTACCAATACAAATCCAAACACACACAAATACCTTCTCCTCCAACAGAACTCCCACTCAAACTCCCCTGTTTACATCTCTGTGTGCTAGCTCCTGTGCCGCTGCCTGACTGGCTGCTACCTTTATAGGACCCCTAGTCAGGGAAGCCCCGCCCCCTAATCAGGGCTCAGCTTCTCTCCCAGCACGAAGCCCCTACACATACAGATACTAACAATACAAAACCAAACACACACAAATACCTTCTCCTCCAACAGAACTCCCACTCGAACTCCCCTGTTTACAGCTCTGTTTGCTAGCTCCTGTGCCGCTGCAGCTGTCTGTGCCGCTGCCTGACTGGCTGCTACCTTTATAGGACCCCTAGTCAGTCAAGCCCCGCCCCCTAATCAGGGCTCAGTTTCTCTCCCAGCACAAAGCCTCTACACATACAGATACTACCAATACAAATCCAAACACACACAAATACCTTCTCCTCCCACTCAAACTCCCCGTTTACAGCTCTGTTTGCTAGCTCCTGTGCCGCTGCAGCTGTCTGTGCCGCTGCCTGACTGGCTGCTAACTTTTAGGACCCCAAGTCAGGGAAGCCCCGCCCCCTAATCAGGGCTCAGCTTCTCTCCCAGCACAAAGCCTCTACACATACAGATACTACCAATACAAATCCAAACACACACAAATACCTTCTCCTCCAACAGAACTCCCACTCAAACTCCCCTGTTTACATCTCTGTGTGCTAGCTCCTGTGCCGCTGCCTGACTGGCTGCTACCTTTATAGGACCCCTAGTCAGGGAAGCCCCGCCCCCTAATCAGGGCTCAGCTTCTCTCCCAGCACAAAGCCCCTACACATACAGATACTAACAATACAGAACCAAACACACACAAATACCTTCTCCTCCAACAGAACTCCCACTCGAACTCCCCTGTTTACAGCTCTGTTTGTAGCTCCTGTGCCGCTGCCTGACTGGCTGCTACCTTTATAGGACCCCTCGTCAGGGAAGCCCCGCCCCCTAATCAGGGCTCAGCTTCTTTCCCAGCACAAAGCCCCTCCAAGCCTCTACACATACAGATACTACCAATACAAAACCAAACACACACACAAATACCTTCTCCTCCAACAGAACTCCCACTCAACCCGCCTGTTTACAGCTCTGTTTGCTAGCTCCTGTGCCGCTGCAGCTGTCTGTGCCGCTGCCTGACTGGCTGCGACCTTTATAGGACCCCTAGTCAGTCAAGCCCCGCCCCCTAATCAGGGCTCAGCTTCTCTCCCAGCACAAAGCCCCTACACATACAGATACTAACAATACAAAACCAAACACACACAAATACCTTCTCCTCCCACTCAAACTCCCCGTTTACAGCTCTGTTTGCTAGCTCCTGTGCCGCTGCAGCTGTCTGTGCCGCTGCCTGACTGGCTGCTACCTTTATAGGACCCCAAGTCAGGGAAGCCCCGCCCCCTAATCAGGGCTCAGCTTCTCTCCCAGCACAAAGCCTCTACACATACAGATACTACCAATACAAATCCAAACACACACAAATACCTTCTCCTCCAACAGAACTCCCACTCCAACTTTCCTCTTTACAGCTCTGTTTGCTAGCTCCTGTGCCGCTGCAGCTGTCTGTGCCGCTGCCTGACTGGCTGCGACCTTTATAGGACCCCTAGTCAGTGAAGCCCCGCCCCCTAATCAGACCTCAGCTTCTCTCCCAGCACAAAGCCCCTACACACACACAGATACTACCAATACAAAAACACACACAAATACCTTCTCCTCCAACAGAACTCCCACTCAAACTCCACTGTTTACAGCTCTGTTTGCTAGCTCCTGTGCCGCTGCCTGACTGGCTGCGACCTTTATAGGACCCCTAGTCAGTCAAGCCCCGCCCCCTAATCAGGGCTCAGCTTCTCTCCCAGCAAAAAGCCCCTACACATACAGATACTACCAATACAAAACCAAACACACACAAATACCTTCTCCTCCAACAGAACTCCCACTCAAACTCCCCTGTTTACAGCTCTGTTTGCTAGCTCCTGTGCCGCTGCAGCTGTCTGTGCCGCTGCCTGACTGGCTGCTACCTTTATAGGACCCCAAGTCAGGGAAGCCCCGCCCCCTAATCAGGGCTCAGCTTCTCTCCCAGCACAAAGCGTCTACACATACAGATACTACCAATACAAATCCAAACACACACAAATACCTTCTCCTCCAACAGAACTCCCACTCAAACTCCCCTGTTTACATCTCTGTGTGCTAGCTCCTGTGCCGCTGCCTGACTGGCTGCTACCTTTATAGGACCCCTAGTCAGGGAAGCCCCGCCCCCTAATCAGGGCTCAGCTTCTCTCCCAGCACGAAGCCCCTACACATACAGATACTAACAATACAAAACCAAACACACACAAATACCTTCTCCTCCAACAGAACTCCCACTCGAACTCCCCTGTTTACAGCTCTGTTTGCTAGCTCCTGTGCCGCTGCAGCTGTCTGTGCCGCTGCCTGACTGGCTGCTACCTTTATAGGACCCCTAGTCAGTCAAGCCCCGCCCCCTAATCAGGGCTCAGTTTCTCTCCCAGCACAAAGCCTCTACACATACAGATACTACCAATACAAATCCAAACACACACAAATACCTTCTCCTCCCACTCAAACTCCCCGTTTACAGCTCTGTTTGCTAGCTCCTGTGCCGATGCAGCTGTCTGTGCCGCTGCCTCACTGGCTGATACCTTTTTAGGACCCCTAGTCAGTGAAGCCCCGCCCCCTAATCAGACCTCAGCTTCTCTCCCAGCACAAAGCCCCTACACATACAGATACCACCAATACAAATCCAAACACACACAAATACCTTCTCCTCCCACTCAAACTCCCCGTTTACAGCTCTGTTTGCTAGCTCCTGTGCCGCTGCAGCTGTCTGTGCCGCTGCCTGACTGGCTGCTACCTTTATAGGACCCCTAGTCAGGGAAGCCCCGCCCCCTAATCAGGGTCAGCTTCTCTCCCAGCACAAAGCCCTTACACATACAGATACCACCAATACAAATCCAAACACACACAAATACCTTCTCCTCCAAGAGAACTCCCACTCAGACTCCCCTGTTTACAGCTCTGTTTTCTAGCTCCTGTGCCGCTGCAGCTGTCTGTGCCGCTGCCTGACTGACTGCTACCTTTATAGGACCCCTAGTCAGTGAAGCCCCGCCCCCTAATCAGGGCTCAGCTTCTGTCCCAGCACAAAGCCCCTACACACACAGATACTACCAATACAAATCCAAACACACACAAATACCTTCTCCTCCAACAGAACTCCCACTCCAACTCCCCTGTTTACAGCTCTGTTTGCTAGCTCCTGTGCCGCTGCAGCTGTCTGTGCCGCAGCCTGACTGGCTGATACCTTTCTAGGACCCCTAGTAAATGAAGCCCCGCCCCCTAATCAGGGCTCAGCTTCTCTCCCAGCACAAAGCCCCTTCACATACAGATACTACCAATACAAATCCAAACACACACAAATACCTTCTCCTCCAACAGAACTCCCACTCAAACTCCCCTGTTTACATCTCTGTGTGCTAGCTCCTGTGCCGCTGCCTGACTGGCTGCAACCTTTATAGGACCCCTAGCCAGGGAAGCCCCGCCCCCTAATCAGGGCTCAGCTTCTCTCCCAGGACAAAGCCCCTACACATACAGATACCACCAATACAAAACCAAACACACACAAATACCTTCTCCTCCAACAGAACTCCCACTCAAACTCCCCTGTTTACAGCTCTGTTTGCGAGCTCCTGTGCCGCTGCAGCTGTCTGTGCCGCTGCCTGACTGGCTGATACCTTTCTAGGACCCCTAGTTAATGAAGCCCCGACCCCTAATCACGGCTCAGCTTCTCTCCCAGCACAAAGCCCCTTCACATACAGATACTACCAATACAAAACCAAACACACACGAATACCTTCTCCTCCAACAGAACTCCCACTCGAACTCCCCTGTTTACAGCTCTGTTTGTAGCTCCTGTGCCGCTGCCTGACTGGCTGCAACCTTTATAGGGCCCCTAGTCAGGGAAGCCCCGCCCCCTAATCAGGGCTCAGCTTCTTTCCCAGCACAAAGCCCCTCCAAGCCTCTACACATACAGATACTACCAATACAAAACCAAACACACACACAAATACCTTCTCCTCCAACAGAACTCCCACTCAAACTCCCCTGTTTACATCTCTGTGTGCTAGCTCCTGTGCCGCTGCCTGACTGGCTGCTACCTTTATAGGACCCCTAGTCAGGGAAGCCGCGCCCCCTAATCAGGGCTCAGCTTCTCTCCCAGCACAAAGCCCCTACACATACAGATACTAACAATACAAAACCAAACACACACAAGTACCTTCTCCTCCAACAGAACTCCCACTCATACTCCGCTGTTTACAGCTCTGTTGGCTAGCTCCTCTGCCACTGCAGCATCTGTGCCGCTGCCTGACTGGCTGCTACCTTTATAGGACCCCTGGTCAGTGAAGCCCCGCACCCTAATCAGGGCTCAGCTTCTCTCCCAACACAAAGCCCCTACACATACAGATACTACCAATACAAAACCAAACACACACAAATACCTTCTCCTCCAACAGAACTCCCACTCAAACTCCCCTGTTTACAGCTCTGTTTGCTAGCTCCTGTGCCGCTGCCTGACTGGCTGCTACCTTTATAGGACCCCTAGTCAGGGAAGCCCCGCCCCCTAATCAGGGCTCAGCTTCTCTCCCAGCACAAAGCCCCTGCACATACAGATACCACCAATACAAAACCAAACACACACAAGTACCTTCTCCTCCAACAGAACTCCCACTCAAACTCCCCTGTTTACAGCTCTGTTTGCTAGCTCCTGTGCCGCTGCCTGACTGGCTGCTACCTTTATAGGACCCCTAGTCAGTGAAGCCCCGCCCCCTAATCAGAGCTCAGCTTCTCTCCCAGCACAAAGCCTCTACACATACAGATACTACCGATACAAAACCAAACACACACAAATACCTTCTCCTCCAACAGAACTCCCACTCAAACTCCCCTGTTTACAGCTCTGTTGGCTAGCTCCTGAGCCGCTGCAGCTGTCTGTGCCGCTGCCTGACTTGCTGCTACCTTTATAGGACCCCAGTCAGTGAAGCCCCGCCCCCTAATCAGGGCTCATCTTCTCTCCCAGCACAAAGCCTCTACACATACAGATACTACCGATACAAAACCAAACACACACAAATACCTTCTCCTCCAACAGAACTCCCACTCAAACTCCCCTGTTTACAACTCTGTTTGCTAGCTCCTGTGCCGCTGCCTGACTGGCTGCTACCTTTATAGGACCCCTAGTCAGGGAAGCCCCGCCCCCTAATCAGGGCTCAGCTTCTCTCCCAACACAAAGCCCCTACACATACAGATACTAAGAATACAAAACCAAACACACACAAATACCTTCTCCTCCAACAGAACTACCACTCAAACTCCCCGGCTTACAGCTTTGTTTGCTAGCTCCTGTGCCGCTGCAGCTGTCTGTGCCGCTGCCTGACTGGCTGTTACCTTTATAGGACCCCTAGTCAGTGAAGCCCCGCCCCCTAATCAGGGCTCAGCTTCTGTCCCAGCACAGAGCCCCTACACACACAGATACTACCAATACAAAACCAAACACACACAAATACCTTTTCCTCCAACAGAACTCCCACTCAAACTCCCCTGTTTACAGCTCTGTTTGATAGCTCCTGTGCCGCTGCCTGACTGGCTGCTACCTTTATAGGACCCCTAGTGAGTGAAGCCCCGCCCCCTAATCAGGGCTCAGCTTCTCTCCCAGCACAAATGCCCTGCACATACAGATACCACCGATACAAAACCAAACACACACAAATACCTTCTCCTCCAAAAGAACTCCCACTCAAACTCCCCTGTTTACAGCTCTGTTTGCTAGCTCCTGTGCCGCTGCAGCTGTCTGTGCCGCTGCCTGACTGGCTGATATATTTTTTGGACCCCTAGTCAGTGAAGCCCCGCCCCCTAATCAGGGCTCATCTTCTGTCCCAGCACAAAGCCCCTACACATACAGATACTACCAATACAAAACCAAACACACACAAATACCTTCTACTCCAACAGAACTCCAACTCAAACTCCCCTGTTTACATCTCTGTTTGATAGCGCCTGTGCCGCTGCCTGACTGGCTGCAAGCTTTATAGGACCCCTAGTCAGGGAAGCCCCGACCACTAATCAGGGCTCAGCTTCTCTCCCAGCACAAAGGCCCTCAAAGCCTCTACACATACAGATACCACCAATACAACACCAAACACACACAAATACCTTTTCCTCCAACAGAACTCCCACTCAAACTCCCCTGTTTACAGCTCTGTTTGTAGCTCCTGTGCCGCTGCCTGACTGGCTGCTACCTTTATAGGACCCCTCGTCAGGGAAGCCCCGCCCCCTAATCAGGGCTCAGCTTCTTTCCCAGCACAAAGCCCCTCCAAGCCTCTACACATACAGATACTACCAATACAAAACCAAACACACACACAAATACCTTCTCCTCCAACAGAACTCCCACTCAACCCGCCTGTTTACAGCTCTGTTTGCTAGCTCCTGTGCCGCTGCAGCTGTCTGTGCCGCTGCCTGACTGGCTGCGACCTTTATAGGACCCCTAGTCAGTCAAGCCCCGCCCCCTAATCAGGGCTCAGCTTCTCTCCCAGCACAAAGCCCCTACACATACAGATACTAACAATACAAAACCAAACACACACAAATACCTTCTCCTCCCACTCAAACTCCCCGTTTACAGCTCTGTTTGCTAGCTCCTGTGCCGCTGCAGCTGTCTGTGCCGCTGCCTGACTGGCTGCTACCTTTATAGGACCCCAAGTCAGGGAAGCCCCGCCCCCTAATCAGGGCTCAGCTTCTCTCCCAGCACAAAGCCTCTACACATACAGATACTACCAATACAAATCCAAACACACACAAATACCTTCTCCTCCAACAGAACTCCCACTCCAACTTTCCTCTTTACAGCTCTGTTTGCTAGCTCCTGTGCCGCTGCAGCTGTCTGTGCCGCTGCCTGACTGGCTGCGACCTTTATAGGACCCCTAGTCAGTGAAGCCCCGCCCCCTAATCAGACCTCAGCTTCTCTCCCAGCACAAAGCCCCTACACACACACAGATACTACCAATACAAAAACACACACAAATACCTTCTCCTCCAACAGAACTCCCACTCAAACTCCACTGTTTACAGCTCTGTTTGCTAGCTCCTGTGCCGCTGCCTGACTGGCTGCGACCTTTATAGGACCCCTAGTCAGTCAAGCCCCGCCCCCTAATCAGGGCTCAGCTTCTCTCCCAGCAAAAAGCCCCTACACATACAGATACTACCAATACAAAACCAAACACACACAAATACCTTCTCCTCCAACAGAACTCCCACTCAAACTCCCCTGTTTACAGCTCTGTTTGCTAGCTCCTGTGCCGCTGCAGCTGTCTGTGCCGCTGCCTGACTGGCTGCTACCTTTATAGGACCCCAAGTCAGGGAAGCCCCGCCCCCTAATCAGGGCTCAGCTTCTCTCCCAGCACAAAGCGTCTACACATACAGATACTACCAATACAAATCCAAACACACACAAATACCTTCTCCTCCAACAGAACTCCCACTCAAACTCCCCTGTTTACATCTCTGTGTGCTAGCTCCTGTGCCGCTGCCTGACTGGCTGCTACCTTTATAGGACCCCTAGTCAGGGAAGCCCCGCCCCCTAATCAGGGCTCAGCTTCTCTCCCAGCACGAAGCCCCTACACATACAGATACTAACAATACAAAACCAAACACACACAAATACCTTCTCCTCCAACAGAACTCCCACTCGAACTCCCCTGTTTACAGCTCTGTTTGCTAGCTCCTGTGCCGCTGCAGCTGTCTGTGCCGCTGCCTGACTGGCTGCTACCTTTATAGGACCCCTAGTCAGTCAAGCCCCGCCCCCTAATCAGGGCTCAGTTTCTCTCCCAGCACAAAGCCTCTACACATACAGATACTACCAATACAAATCCAAACACACACAAATACCTTCTCCTCCCACTCAAACTCCCCGTTTACAGCTCTGTTTGCTAGCTCCTGTGCCGCTGCAGCTGTCTGTGCCGCTGCCTGACTGGCTGCTACCTTTTAGGACCCCAAGTCAGGGAAGCCCCGCCCCCTAATCAGGGCTCAGCTTCTCTCCCAGCACAAAGCCTCTACACATACAGATACTACCAATACAAATCCAAACACACACAAATACCTTCTCCTCCAACAGAACTCCCACTCAAACTCCCCTGTTTACATCTCTGTGTGCTAGCTCCTGTGCCGCTGCCTGACTGGCTGCTACCTTTATAGGACCCCTAGTCAGGGAAGCCCCGCCCCCTAATCAGGGCTCAGCTTCTCTCCCAGCACAAAGCCCCTACACATACAGATACTAACAATACAAAACCAAACACACACAAATACCTTCTCCTCCAACAGAACTCCCACTCGAACTCCCCTGTTTACAGCTCTGTTTGTAGCTCCTGTGCCGCTGCCTGACTGGCTGCTACCTTTATAGGACCCCTCGTCAGGGAAGCCCCGCCCCCTAATCAGGGCTCAGCTTCTTTCCCAGCACAAAGCCCCTCCAAGCCTCTACACATACAGATACTACCAATACAAAACCAAACACACACACAAATACCTTCTCCTCCAACAGAACTCCCACTCAACCCGCCTGTTTACAGCTCTGTTTGCTAGCTCCTGTGCCGCTGCAGCTGTCTGTGCCGCTGCCTGACTGGCTGCGACCTTTATAGGACCCCTAGTCGTTCAAGCCCCGCCCCCTAATCAGGGCTCAGCTTCTCTCCCAGCACAAAGCCCCTACACATACAGATACTAACAATACAAAACCAAACACACACAAATACCTTCTCCTCCCACTCAAACTCCCCGTTTACAGCTCTGTTTGCTAGCTCCTGTGCCGCTGCAGCTGTCTGTGCCGCTGCCTGACTGGCTGCTACCTTTATAGGACCCCAAGTCAGGGAAGCCCCGCCCCCTAATCAGGGCTCAGCTTCTCTCCCAGCACAAAGCCTCTACACATACAGATACTACCAATACAAATCCAAACACACACAAATACCTTCTCCTCCAACAGAACTCCCACTCCAACTTTCCTCTTTACAGCTCTGTTTGCTAGCTCCTGTGCCGCTGCAGCTGTCTGTGCCGCTGCCTGACTGGCTGCGACCTTTATAGGACCCCTCGTCAGTGAAGCCCCGCCCCCTAATCAGACCTCAGCTTCTCTCCCAGCACAAAGCCCCTACACACACACAGATACTACCAATACAAAAACACACACAAATACCTTCTCCTCCAACAGAACTCCCACTCAAACTCCACTGTTTACAGCTCTGTTTGCTAGCTCCTGTGCCGCTGCCTGACTGGCTGCTAGCTTTATAGGACCCCTAGTCAGGGAAGCCCCGCCCCCTAATCAGGGCTCAGCTTCTCTCCCAGCACAAAGCCCCTACACATACAGATACCACCAATACAAAACCAAACACACACAAACACCTTCTCCTCCAACAGAACTCCCACGCAAAATCCCCTGTTTACAGCTCTGTTTGCTAGCTCCTGTGCCGATGCAGCTGTCTGTGCCGCTGCCTCACTGGCTGATACCTTTTTAGGACCCCTAGTCAGTGAAGCCCCGCCCCCTAATCAGACCTCAGCTTCTCTCCCAGCACAAAGCCCCTACACATACAGATACCACCAATACAAATCCAAACACACACAAATACCTTCTCCTCCCACTCAAACTCCCCGTTTACAGCTCTGTTTGCTAGCTCCTGTGCCGCTGCAGCTGTCTGTGCCGCTGCCTGACTGGCTGCTACCTTTATAGGACCCCTAGTCAGGGAAGCCCCGCCCCCTAATCAGGGTCAGCTTCTCTCCCAGCACAAAGCCCTTACACATACAGATACCACCAATACAAATCCAAACACACACAAATACCTTCTCCTCCAAGAGAACTCCCACTCAGACTCCCCTGTTTACAGCTCTGTTTTCTAGCTCCTGTGCCGCTGCAGCTGTCTGTGCCGCTGCCTGACTGACTGCTACCTTTATAGGACCCCTAGTCAGTGAAGCCCCGCCCCCTAATCAGGGCTCAGCTTCTGTCCCAGCACAAAGCCCCTACACACACAGATACTACCAATACAAATCCAAACACACACAAATACCTTCTACTCCAACAGAACTCCCACTCCAACTCCCCTGTTTACAGCTCTGTTTGATAGCTCCTGTGCCGCTGCCTGACTGGCTGCAACCTTTATAGGACCCCTAGCCAGGGAAGCCCCGCCCCCTAATCAGGGCTCAGCTTCTCTCCCAGGACAAAGCCCCTACACATACAGATACCACCAATACAAAACCAAACACACACAAATACCTTCTCCTCCAACAGAACTCCCACTCAAACTCCCCTGTTTACAGCTCTGTTTGCGAGCTCCTGTGCCGCTGCAGCTGTCTGTGCCGCTGCCTGACTGGCTGATACCTTTATAGGGCCCCTAGTCAGGGAAGCCCCGCCCCCTAATCAGGGCTCAGCTTCTCTCCCAGCACAAAGCCCATACACATACAGATACCACCAATACAAAACCAAACACACACAAATACCTTCTCCTCCAACAGAACTCCCACTCCAACTCCCCTGTTTACAGCTCTGTTTGCTAGCTCCTGTGCCGCTGCAGCTGTCTGTGCCGCAGCCTGACTGGCTGATACCTTTCTAGGACCCCTAGTAAATGAAGCCCCGCCCCCTAATCAGGGCTCAGCTTCTCTCCCAGCACAAAGCCCCTTCACATACAGATACTACCAATACAAATCCAAACACACACAAATACCTTCTCCTCCAACAGAACTCCCACTCAAACTCCCCTGTTTACATCTCTGTGTGCTAGCTCCTGTGCCGCTGCCTGACTGGCTGCAACCTTTATAGGACCCCTAGCCAGGGAAGCCCCGCCCCCTAATCAGGGCTCAGCTTCTCTCCCAGGACAAAGCCCCTACACATACAGATACCACCAATACAAAACCAAACACACACAAATACCTTCTCCTCCAACAGAACTCCCACTCAAACTCCCCTGTTTACAGCTCTGTTTGCGAGCTCCTGTGCCGCTGCAGCTGTCTGTGCCGCTGCCTGACTGGCTGATACCTTTCTAGGACCCCTAGTTAATGAAGCCCCGACCCCTAATCACGGCTCAGCTTCTCTCCCAGCACAAAGCCCCTTCACATACAGATACTACCAATACAAAACCAAACACACACGAATACCTTCTCCTCCAACAGAACTCCCACTCGAACTCCCCTGTTTACAGCTCTGTTTGTAGCTCCTGTGCCGCTGCCTGACTGGCTGCAACCTTTATAGGGCCCCTAGTCAGGGAAGCCCCGCCCCCTAATCAGGGCTCAGCTTCTTTCCCAGCACAAAGCCCCTCCAAGCCTCTACACATACAGATACTACCAATACAAAACCAAACACACACAAGTACCTTCTCCTCCAACAGAACTCCCACTCAAACTCCCCTGTTTACAGCTCTGTTTGCTAGCTCCTGTGCCGCTGCCTGACTGGCTGCTACCTTTATAGGACCCCTAGTCAGTGAAGCCCCGCCCCCTAATCAGGGCTCAGCTTCTTTCCCAGCACAAAGCCCCTCCAAGCCTCTACACATACAGATACTACCAATACAAAACCAAACACACACACAAATACCTTCTCCTCCAACAGAACTCCCACTCAAACCCGCCTGTTTACAGCTCTGTTTGCTAGCTCCTGTGCCGCTGCAGCTGTCTGTGCCGCTGCCTGACTGGCTGCGACCTTTATAGGACCCCTAGTCAGTCAAGCCCCGCCCCCTAATCAGGGCTCAGCTTCTCTCCCAGCAAAAAGCCCCTACACATACAGATACTACCAATACAAAACCAAACACACACAAATACCTTCTCCTCCAACAGAACTCCCACTCAAACTCCCCTGTTTACAGCTCTGTTTGCTAGCTCCTGTGCCGCTGCAGCTGTCTGTGCCGCTGCCTGACTGGCTGCTACCTTTATAGGACCCCAAGTCAGGGAAGCCCCGCCCCCTAATCAGGGCTCAGCTTCTCTCCCAGCACAAAGCGTCTACACATACAGATACTACCAATACAAATCCAAACACACACAAATACCTTCTCCTCCAACAGAACTCCCACTCAAACTCCCCTGTTTACATCTCTGTGTGCTAGCTCCTGTGCCGCTGCCTGACTGGCTGCTACCTTTATAGGACCCCTAGTCAGGGAAGCCCCGCCCCCTAATCAGGGCTCAGCTTCTCTCCCAGCACGAAGCCCCTACACATACAGATACTAACAATACAAAACCAAACACACACAAATACCTTCTCCTCCAACAGAACTCCCACTCGAACTCCCCTGTTTACAGCTCTGTTTGCTAGCTCCTGTGCCGCTGCAGCTGTCTGTGCCGCTGCCTGACTGGCTGCTACATTTATAGGACCCCTAGTCAGTCAAGCCCCGCCCCCTAATCAGGGCTCAGTTTCTCTCCCAGCACAAAGCCTCTACACATACAGATACTACCAATACAAATCCAAACACACACAAATACCTTCTCCTCCCACTCAAACTCCCCGTTTACAGCTCTGTTTGCTAGCTCCTGTGCCGCTGCAGCTGTCTGTGCCGCTGCCTGACTGGCTGCTACCTTTTAGGACCCCAAGTCAGGGAAGCCCCGCCCCCTAATCAGGGCTCAGCTTCTCTCCCAGCACAAAGCCTCTACACATACAGATACTACCAATACAAATCCAAACACACACAAATACCTTCTCCTCCAACAGAACTCCCACTCAAACTCCCCTGTTTACATCTCTGTGTGCTAGCTCCTGTGCCGCTGCCCGACTGGCTGCTACCTTTATAGGACCCCTAGTCAGGGAAGCCCCGCCCCCTAATCAGGGCTCAGCTTCTCTCCCAGCACAAAGCCCCTACACATACAGATACTAACAATACAAAACCAAACACACACAAATACCTTCTCCTCCAACAGAACTCCCACTCGAACTCCCCTGTTTACAGCTCTGTTTGTAGCTCCTGTGCCGCTGCCTGACTGGCTGCTACCTTTATAGGACCCCTCGTCAGGGAAGCCCCGCCCCCTAATCAGGGCTCAGCTTCTTTCCCAGCACAAAGCCCCTCCAAGCCTCTACACATACAGATACTACCAATACAAAACCAAACACACACACAAATACCTTCTCCTCCAACAGAACTCCCACTCAACCCGCCTGTTTACAGCTCTGTTTGCTAGCTCCTGTGCCGCTGCAGCTGTCTGTGCCGCTGCCTGACTGGCTGCGACCTTTATAGGACCCCTAGTCAGTCAAGCCCCGCCCCCTAATCAGGGCTCAGCTTCTCTCCCAGCACAAAGCCCCTACACATACAGATACCACCAATACAAAACCAAACACACACAAACACCTTCTCCTCCAACAGAACTCCCACGCAAAATCCCCTGTTTACAGCTCTGTTTGCTAGCTCCTGTGCCGATGCAGCTGTCTGTGCCGCTGCCTGACTGGCTGCTACCTTTATAGGACCCCAAGTCAGGGAAGCCCCGCCCCCTAATCAGGGCTCAGCTTCTCTCCCAGCACAAAGCCTCTACACATACAGATACTACCAATACAAATCCAAACACACACAAATACCTTCTCCTCCAACAGAACTCCCACTCCAACTTTCCTCTTTACAGCTCTGTTTGCTAGCTCCTGTGCCGCTGCAGCTGTCTGTGCCGCTGCCTGACTGGCTGCGACCTTTATAGGACCCCTAGTCAGTGAAGCCCCGCCCCCTAATCAGACCTCAGCTTCTCTCCCAGCACAAAGCCCCTACACACACACAGATACTACCAATACAAAAACACACACAAATACCTTCTCCTCCAACAGAACTCCCACTCAAACTCCACTGTTTACAGCTCTGTTTGCTAGCTCCTGTGCCGCTGCCTGACTGGCTGCTAGCTTTATAGGACCCCTAGTCAGGGAAGCCCCGCCCCCTAATCAGGGCTCAGCTTCTCTCCCAGCACAAAGCCCCTACACATACAGATACCACCAATACAAAACCAAACACACACAAACACCTTCTCCTCCAACAGAACTCCCACGCAAAATCCCCTGTTTACAGCTCTGTTTGCTAGCTCCTGTGCCGATGCAGCTGTCTGTGCCGCTGCCTGACTGGCTGCTACCTTTATAGGACCCCTAGTCAGGGAAGCCCCGCCCCCTAATCAGGGTCAGCTTCTCTCCCAGCACAAAGCCCTTACACATACAGATACCACCAATACAAATCCAAACACACACAAATACCTTCTCCTCCAAGAGAACTCCCACTCAGACTCCCCTGTTTACAGCTCTGTTTTCTAGCTCCTGTGCCGCTGCAGCTGTCTGTGCCGCTGCCTGACTGACTGCTACCTTTATAGGACCCCTAGTCAGTGAAGCCCCGCCCCCTAATCAGGGCTCAGCTTCTGTCCCAGCACAAAGCCCCTACACACACAGATACTACCAATACAAATCCAAACACACACAAATACCTTCTACTCCAACAGAACTCCCACTCCAACTCCCCTGTTTACAGCTCTGTTTGATAGCTCCTGTGCCGCTGCCTGACTGGCTGCAACCTTTATAGGACCCCTAGCCAGGGAAGCCCCGCCCCCTAATCAGGGCTCAGCTTCTCTCCCAGGACAAAGCCCCTACACATACAGATACCACCAATACAAAACCAAACACACA
Source organism: Lepidochelys olivacea (assembly GCF_965140295.1). Taxonomy (NCBI): domain Eukaryota; kingdom Metazoa; phylum Chordata; order Testudines; family Cheloniidae; genus Lepidochelys; species Lepidochelys olivacea. The sequence goes on from NC_140428.1 coordinate 5,515,976, forward strand.
CAAATACCTTCTCCTCCAACAGAACTCCCACTCAAACTCCCCTGTTTACAGCTCTGTTTGCGAGCTCCTGTGCCGCTGCAGCTGTCTGTGCCGCTGCCTGACTGGCTGATACCTTTATAGGGCCCCTAGTCAGGGAAGCCCCGCCCCCTAATCAGGGCTCAGCTTCTCTCCCAGCACAAAGCCCATACACATACAGATACTAACAATACAAAACCAAACACACACAAATACCTTCTCCTCCAACAGAACTCCCACTCCAACTCCCCTGTTTACAGCTCTGTTTGCTAGCTCCTGTGCCGCTGCCTGACTGGCTGCTACCTTTATAGGACCCCTAGCCAGGGAAGCCCCGCCCCCTAATCAGGGCTCAGCTTCTCTCCCAGGACAAAGCCCCTACACATAGAGATACCACCAATACAAAACCAAACACACACAAATACCTTCTCCTCCAACAGAACTCCCACTCAAACTCCCCTGTTTACAGCTCTGTTTGCTAGCTCCTGTGCCGCTGCAGCTGTCTGTGCCGCTGCCTGACTGGCTGATACCTTTCTAGGACCCCTAGTAAATGAAGCCCCGCCCCCTAATCACGGCTCAGCTTCTCTCCCAGCACAAAGCCCCTTCACATACAGATACTACCAATACAAAACCAAACACACACACAAATACCTTCTCCTCCAACAGAACTCCCACTCAAACTCCCCTGTTTACATCTCTGTGTGCTAGCTCCTGTGCCGCTGCCTGACTGGCTGCTACCTTTATAGGACCCCTAGTCAGGGAAGCCCCGCCCCCTAATCAGGGCTCAGCTTCTCTCCCAGCACAAAGCCCCTACACATACAGATACTAACAATACAAAACCAAACACACACAAATACCTTCTCCTCCAACAGAACTCCCACTCGAACTCCCCTGTTTACAGCTCTGTTTGTAGCTCCTGTGCCGCTGCCTGACTGGCTGCAACCTTTATAGGACCCCTCGTCAGGGAAGCCCCGCCCCCTAATCAGGCCTCAGCTTCTCTCCCAGCACAAAGCCCCAAAACATACAGATACTACCAATACAAAAGCAAACACACACACAAATACCTTCTCCACCAACAGAACTCCCACTCAAACTCCCCTGTTTACATCTCTGTGTGCTAGCTCCTGTGCCGCTGCCTGACTGGCTGCTACCTTTATAGGACCCCTAGTCAGGGAAGCCCCGCCCCCTAATCAGGGCTCAGCTTCTCTCCCAGCACAAAGCCCCTACACATACAGATACTAACAATACAAAACCAAACACACACAAAAACCTTCTCCTCCAACAGAACTCCCACTCGAACTCCCCTGTTTACAGCTCTGTTTGTAGCTCCTGTGCCGCTGCCTGACTGGCTGCTACCTTTATAGGACCCCTCGTCAGGGAAGCCCCGCCCCCTAATCAGGGCTCAGCTTCTTTCCCAGCACAAAGCCCCTCCAAGCCTCTACACATACAGATACTACCAATACAAAACCAAACACACACACAAATACCTTCTCCTCCAACAGAACTCCCACTCAAACCCGCCTGTTTACAGCTCTGTTTGCTAGCTCCTGTGCCGCTGCAGCTGTCTGTGCCGCTGCCTGACTGGCTGCGACCTTTATAGGACCCCTAGTCAGTCAAGCCCCGCCCCCTAATCAGGGCTCAGCTTCTCTCCCAGCAAAAAGCCCCTACACATACAGATACTACCAATACAAAACCAAACACACACAAATACCTTCTCCTCCAACAGAACTCCCACTCAAACTCCCCTGTTTACAGCTCTGTTTGCTAGCTCCTGTGCCGCTGCAGCTGTCTGTGCCGCTGCCTGACTGGCTGCTACCTTTATAGGACTCCTAGTCAGTGAAGCCCCGCCCCCTAATCAGGGCTCAGTTTCTGTCCCAGCACAAAGCCCCTACACACACAGATACTACCAATACAAAAACACACACAAATACCTTCTCCTCCAACAGAACTCCCACTCAAACTCCCCTGTTTACAGCTCTGTTTGCTAGCTCCTGTGCCGATGCAGCTGACTGTGCCGCTGCCTGATTGGCTGATACCTTTTTAGGACCCCTAGTCAGTGAAGCCCCGTCCCCTAATCAGGGCTCAGCTTCTCTCCCAGCACAAAGCCCCTACACATACAGATACTAACAATACAAAACCAAACACACACAAATACCTTCTCCTCCCACTCAAACTCCCCGTTTACAGCTCTGTTTGCTAGCTCCTGTGCCGCTGCAGCTGTCTGTGCCGCTGCCTGACTGGCTGCTACCTTTATAGGACCCCAAGTCAGGGAAGCCCCGCCCCCTAATCAGGGCTCAGCTTCTCTCCCAGCACAAAGCCTCTACACATACAGATACTACCAATACAAATCCAAACACACACAAATACCTTCTCCTCCAACAGAACTCCCACTCAAAATCCCCTGTTTACATCTCTGTGTGCTAGCTCCTGTGCCGCTGCCTGACTGGCTGCTACCTTTATAGGACCCCTAGTCAGGGAAGCCCCGCCCCCTAATCAGGGCTCAGCTTCTCTCCCAGCACGAAGCCCCTACACATACAGATACTACCAATACAAATCCAAACACACACAAATACCTTCTCCTCCAACAGAACTCCCACTCAAACTCCCCTGTTTACAGCTCTGTTTGCTAGCTCCTGTGCCGCTGCAGCTGTCTGTGCCGCTGCCTGACTGGCTGCTACCTTTTAGGACCCCTAGTCAGGGAAGCCCCGCCCCCTAATCAGGGCTCAGCTTCTCTCCCAGCACAAAGCCCCTACACATACGGATACTAACAATACAAAACCAAACACACACAAATACCTTCTCCTCCAACAGAACTCCCACTCGAACTCCCTGTTTACTGCTCTGTTTGTAGCTCCTGTGCCGCTGCCTGACTGGCTGCTACCTTTATAGGACCCCTCGTCAGGGAAGCCCCGCCCCCTAATCAGGGCTCAGCTTCTTTCCCAGCACAAAGCCCCTCCAAGCCTCTACACATACAGATACTACCAATACAAAACCAAACACACACACAAATACCTTCTCCTCCAACAGAACTCCCACTCAACCCGCCTGTTTACAGCTCTGTTTGCTAGCTCCTGTGCCGCTGCAGCTGTCTGTGCCGCTGCCTGACTGGCTGCGACCTTTATAGGACCCCTAGTCAGTCAAGCCCCGCCCCCTAATCAGGGCTCAGCTTCTGTCCCAGCACAAAGCCCCTACACACACAGATACTACCAATACAAAACCAAACACACACAAATACCTTCTACTCCAACAGTACTCCCACTCAAACTCCCCTGTTTACAGCTCTGTTTGATAGCTCCTGTGCCGCTGCAGCTGTCTGTGCCGCTGCCTGACTGGCTGATACCTTTATAGGACCGCTAGTCAGTGAAGCCCCGCCCCCTAATCACGGTTCAGCTTCTGTCCTAGCACAAAGCCCCTACACACACAGATACTACCAATACAAAACCAAACACACACAAATACCTTCTCCTCCAACAGAACTCCCACTCAAACTCCCCTGTTTACAGCTCTGTTTGCTAGCTCCTGTGCCGATGCAGCTGTCTGTGCCGCTGCCTGACTGGCTGCTACCTTTATAGGACTCCTAGTCAGTGAAGCCCCGCCCCCTAATCAGGGCTCAGCTTCTGTCCCAGCACAAAGCCCCTACACACACAGATACTACCAATACAAAAACACACACAAATACCTTCTCCTCCAACAGAACTCCCATTCAAACTCCCCTGTTTACAGCTCTGTTTGCTAGCTCCTGTGCCGCTGCCTGACTGGCTGCTAGCTTTATAGGACCCCTAGTCAGGGAAGCCCCGCCCCCTAATCAGGGCTCAGCTTCTCTCCCAGCACAGAGCCCCTACACATACAGATACCACCAATACAAAACCAAACACACACAAATACCTTCTCCTCCAACAGAACTCCCACTCAAACTCCCCTGTTTACAGCTCTGTTTCCGAGCTCCTGTGCCGCTGCAGCTGTCTGTGCCGCTGCCTGACTGGCTGATACCTTTCTAGGACCCCTAGTAAGTGAAGCCCCGACCCCTAATCACGGCTCAGCTTCTCTCCCAGCACAAAGCCCCTTCACATACAGATACTACCAATACAAAACCAAACACACACGAATACCTTCTCCTCCAACAGAACTCCCACTCGAACTCCCCTGTTTACAGCTCTGTTTGTAGCTCCTGTGCCGCTGCCTGACTGGCTGCAACCTTTATAGGACCCCTAGTCAGGGAAGCCCCGCCCCCTAATCAGGGCTCAGCTTCTTTCCCAGCACAAAGCCCCTCCAAGCCTCTACACATACAGATACTACCAATACAAAACCAAACACACACACAAATACCTTCTCCTCCAACAGAACTCCCACTCAAACTCCCCTGTTTACATCTCTGTGTGCTAGCTCCTGTGCCGCTGCCTGACTGGCTGCTACCTTTATAGGACCCCTAGTCAGGGAAGCCGCGCCCCCTAATCAGGGCTCAGCTTCTCTCCCAGCACAAAGCCCCTACACATACAGATACTAACAATACAAAACCAAACACACACAAATACCTTCTCCTCCAACAGAACTCCCACTCGAACTCCCCTGTTTACAGCTCTGTTTGTAGCTCCTGTGCCGCTGCCTGACTGGCTGCTACCTTTATAGGACCCCTCGTCAGGGAAGCCCCGCCCCCTAATCAGGGCTCAGCTTCTTTCCCAGCACAAAGCCCCTCCAAGCCTCTACACATACAGATACTACCAATACAAAACCAAACACACACACAAATACCTTCTCCTCCAACAGAACTCCCACTCAAACCCGCCTGTTTACAGCTCTGTTTGCTAGCTCCTGTGCCGCTGCAGCTGTCTGTGCCGCTGCCTGACTGGCTGCGACCTTTATAGGACCCCTAGTCAGTCAAGCCCCGCCCCCTAATCAGGGCTCAGCTTCTCTCCCAGCAAAAAGCCCCTACACATACAGATACTACCAATACAAAACCAAACACACACAAATACCTTCTCCTCCAACAGAACTCCCACTCAAACTCCCCTGTTTACAGCTCTGTTTGCTAGCTCCTGTGCCGCTGCAGCTGTCTGTGCCGCTGCCTGACTGGCTGCTACCTTTATAGGACCCCAAGTCAGGGAAGCCCCGCCCCCTAATCAGGGCTCAGCTTCTCTCCCAGCACAAAGCGTCTACACATACAGATACTACCAATACAAATCCAAACACACACAAATACCTTCTCCTCCAACAGAACTCCCACTCAAACTCCCCTGTTTACATCTCTGTGTGCTAGCTCCTGTGCCGCTGCCTGACTGGCTGCTACCTTTATAGGACCCCTAGTCAGGGAAGCCCCGCCCCCTAATCAGGGCTCAGTTTCTCTCCCAGCACAAAGCCTCTACACATACAGATACTACCAATACAAATCCAAACACACACAAATACCTTCTCCTCCCACTCAAACTCCCCGTTTACAGCTCTGTTTGCTAGCTCCTGTGCCGCTGCAGCTGTCTGTGCCGCTGCCTGACTGGCTGCTACCTTTTAGGACCCCAAGTCAGGGAAGCCCCGCCCCCTAATCAGGGCTCAGCTTCTCTCCCAGCACAAAGCAACTACACATACAGATACTACCAATACAAATCCAAACACACACAAATAACTTCTCCTCCAACAGAACTCCCACTCAAACTCCCCTGTTTACATCTCTGTGTGCTAGCTCCTGTGCCGCTGCCCGACTGGCTGCTACCTTTATAGGACCCCTAGTCAGGGAAGCCCCGCCCCCTAATCAGGGCTCAGCTTCTCTCCCAGCACAAAGCCCCTACACATACAGATACTAACAATACAAAACCAAACACACACAAATACCTTCTCCTCCAACAGAACTCCCACTCGAACTCCCCTGTTTACAGCTCTGTTTGTAGCTCCTGTGCCGCTGCCTGACTGGCTGCTACCTTTATAGGACCCCTCGTCAGGGAAGCCCCGCCCCCTAATCAGGGCTCAGCTTCTTTCCCAGCACAAAGCCCCTCCAAGCCTCTACACATACAGATACTACCAATACAAAACCAAACACACACACAAATACCTTCTCCTCCAACAGAACTCCCACTCAACCCGCCTGTTTACAGCTCTGTTTGCTAGCTCCTGTGCCGCTGCAGCTGTCTGTGCCGCTGCCTGACTGGCTGCGACCTTTATAGGACCCCTAGTCAGTCAAGCCCCGCCCCCTAATCAGGGCTCAGCTTCTCTCCCAGCACAAAGCCCCTACACATACAGATACTAACAATACAAAACCAAACACACACAAATACCTTCTCCTCCCACTCAAACTCCCCGTTTACAGCTCTGTTTGCTAGCTCCTGTGCCGCTGCAGCTGTCTGTGCCGCTGCCTGACTGGCTGCTACCTTTATAGGACCCCAAGTCAGGGAAGCCCCGCCCCCTAATCAGGGCTCAGCTTCTCTCCCAGCACAAAGCCTCTACACATACAGATACTACCAATACAAATCCAAACACACACAAATACCTTCTCCTCCAACAGAACTCCCACTCCAACTTTCCTCTTTACAGCTCTGTTTGCTAGCTCCTGTGCCGCTGCAGCTGTCTGTGCCGCTGCCTGACTGGCTGCGACCTTTATAGGACCCCTAGTCAGTGAAGCCCCGCCCCCTAATCAGACCTCAGCTTCTCTCCCAGCACAAAGCCCCTACACACACACAGATACTACCAATACAAAAACACACACAAATACCTTCTCCTCCAACAGAACTCCCACTCAAACTCCACTGTTTACAGCTCTGTTTGCTAGCTCCTGTGCCGCTGCCTGACTGGCTGCTAGCTTTATAGGACCCCTAGTCACGGAAGCCCCGCCCCCTAATCAGGGCTCAGCTTCTCTCCCAGCACAAAGCCCCTACACATACAGATACCACCAATACAAAACCAAACACACACAAACACCTTCTTCTCCAACAGAACTCCCACGCAAAATCCCCTGTTTACAGCTCTGTTTGCTAGCTCCTGTGCCGATGCAGCTGTCTGTGCCGCTGCCTCACTGGCTGATACCTTTTTAGGACCCCTAGTCAGTGAAGCCCCGCCCCCTAATCAGACCTCAGCTTCTCTCCCAGCACAAAGCCCCTACACATACAGATACCACCAATACAAATCCAAAAACACACAAATACCTTCTCCTCCCACTCAAACTCCCCGTTTACAGCTCTGTTTGCTAGCTCCTGTGCCGCTGCCTGACTGGCTGCTACCTTTATAGGACCCCTAGTCAGGGAAGCCCCGCCCCCTAATCAGGGCTCAGTTTCTCTCCCAGCACAAAGCCTCTACACATACAGATACTACCAATACAAATCCAAACACACACAAATACCTTCTCCTCCCACTCAAACTCCCCGTTTACAGCTCTGTTTGCTAGCTCCTGTGCCGCTGCAGCTGTCTGTGCCGCTGCCTGACTGGCTGCTACCTTTTAGGACCCCAAGTCAGGGAAGCCCCGCCCCCTAATCAGGGCTCAGCTTCTCTCCCAGCACAAAGCAACTACACATACAGATACTACCAATACAAATCCAAACACACACAAATAACTTCTCCTCCAACAGAACTCCCACTCAAACTCCCCTGTTTACATCTCTGTGTGCTAGCTCCTGTGCCGCTGCCCGACTGGCTGCTACCTTTATAGGACCCCTAGTCAGGGAAGCCCCGCCCCCTAATCAGGGCTCAGCTTCTCTCCCAGCACAAAGCCCCTACACATACAGATACTAACAATACAAAACCAAACACACACAAATACCTTCTCCTCCAACAGAACTCCCACTCGAACTCCCCTGTTTACAGCTCTGTTTGTAGCTCCTGTGCCGCTGCCTGACTGGCTGCTACCTTTATAGGACCCCTCGTCAGGGAAGCCCCGCCCCCTAATCAGGGCTCAGCTTCTTTCCCAGCACAAAGCCCCTCCAAGCCTCTACACATACAGATACTACCAATACAAAACCAAACACACACACAAATACCTTCTCCTCCAACAGAACTCCCACTCAACCCGCCTGTTTACAGCTCTGTTTGCTAGCTCCTGTGCCGCTGCAGCTGTCTGTGCCGCTGCCTGACTGGCTGCGACCTTTATAGGACCCCTAGTCAGTCAAGCCCCGCCCCCTAATCAGGGCTCAGCTTCTCTCCCAGCACAAAGCCCCTACACATACAGATACTAACAATACAAAACCAAACACACACAAATACCTTCTCCTCCCACTCAAACTCCCCGTTTACAGCTCTGTTTGCTAGCTCCTGTGCCGCTGCAGCTGTCTGTGCCGCTGCCTGACTGGCTGCTACCTTTATAGGACCCCAAGTCAGGGAAGCCCCGCCCCCTAATCAGGGCTCAGCTTCTCTCCCAGCACAAAGCCTCTACACATACAGATACTACCAATACAAATCCAAACACACACAAATACCTTCTCCTCCAACAGAACTCCCACTCCAACTTTCCTCTTTACAGCTCTGTTTGCTAGCTCCTGTGCCGCTGCAGCTGTCTGTGCCGCTGCCTGACTGGCTGCGACCTTTATAGGACCCCTAGTCAGTGAAGCCCCGCCCCCTAATCAGACCTCAGCTTCTCTCCCAGCACAAAGCCCCTACACACACACAGATACTACCAATACAAAAACACACACAAATACCTTCTCCTCCAACAGAACTCCCACTCAAACTCCACTGTTTACAGCTCTGTTTGCTAGCTCCTGTGCCGCTGCCTGACTGGCTGCTAGCTTTATAGGACCCCTAGTCACGGAAGCCCCGCCCCCTAATCAGGGCTCAGCTTCTCTCCCAGCACAAAGCCCCTACACATACAGATACCACCAATACAAAACCAAACACACACAAACACCTTCTCCTCCAACAGAACTCCCACGCAAAATCCCCTGTTTACAGCTCTGTTTGCTAGCTCCTGTGCCGATGCAGCTGTCTGTGCCGCTGCCTCACTGGCTGATACCTTTTTAGGACCCCTAGTCAGTGAAGCCCCGCCCCCTAATCAGACCTCAGCTTCTCTCCCAGCACAAAGCCCCTACACATACAGATACCACCAATACAAATCCAAAAACACACAAATACCTTCTCCTCCCACTCAAACTCCCCGTTTACAGCTCTGTTTGCTAGCTCCTGTGCCGCTGCAGCTGCCTGTGCCGCTGCCTGACTGGCTGCTACCTTTATAGGACCCCTAGTCAGGGAAGCCCCGCCCCCTAATCAGGGTCAGCTTCTCTCCCAGCACAAAGCCCTTACACATACAGATACCACCAATACAAATCCAAACACACACAAATACCTTCTCCTCCAAGAGAACTCCCACTCAGACTCCCCTGTTTACAGCTCTGTTTTCTAGCTCCTGTGCCGCTGCAGCTGTCTGTGCCGCTGCCTGACTGACTGCTACCTTTATAGGACCCCTAGTCAGTGAAGCCCCGCCCCCTAATCAGGGCTCAGCTTCTGTCCCAGCACAAAGCCCCTACACACACAGATACTACCAATACAAATCCAAACACACACAAATACCTTCTACTCCAACAGAACTCCCACTCCAACTCCCCTGTTTACAGCTCTGTTTGATAGCTCCTGTGCCGCTGCCTGACTGGCTGCAACCTTTATAGGACCCCTAGCCAGGGAAGCCCCGCCCCCTAATCAGGGCTCAGCTTCTCTCCCAGGACAAAGCCCCTACACATACAGATACCACCAATACAAAACCAAACACACACAAATACCTTCTCCTCCAACAGAACTCCCACTCAAACTCCCCTGTTTACAGCTCTGTTTGCGAGCTCCTGTGCCGCTGCAGCTGTCTGTGCCGCTGCCTGACTGGCTGATACCTTTATAGGGCCCCTAGTCAGGGAAGCCCCGCCCCCTAATCAGGGCTCAGCTTCTCTCCCAGCACAAAGCCCATACACATACAGATACTAACAATACAAAACCAAACACACACAAATACCTTCTCCTCCAACAGAACTCCCACTCCAACTCCCCTGTTTACAGCTCTGTTAGCTAGCTCCTGTGCCGCTGCCTGACTGGCTGCTACCTTTATAGGACCCCTAGCCAGGGAAGCCCCGCCCCCTAATCAGGGCTCAGCTTCTCTCCCAGGACAAAGCCCCTACACATAGAGATACCACCAATACAAAACCAAACACACACAAATACCTTCTCCTCCAACAGAACTCCCACTCAAACTCCCCTGTTTACAGCTCTGTTTGCTAGCTCCTGTGCCGCTGCAGCTGTCTGTGCCGCTGCCTGACTGGCTGATACCTTTCTAGGACCCCTAGTAAATGAAGCCCCGCCCCCTAATCACGGCTCAGCTTCTCTCCCAGCACAAAGCCCCTTCACATACAGATACTACCAATACAAAACCAAACACACACACAAATACCTTCTCCTCCAACAGAACTCCCACTCAAACTCCCCTGTTTACATCTCTGTGTGCTAGCTCCTGTGCCGCTGCCTGACTGGCTGCTACCTTTATAGGACCCCTAGTCAGGGAAGCCCCGCCCCCTAATCAGGGCTCAGCTTCTCTCCCAGCACAAAGCCCCTACACATACAGATACTAACAATACAAAACCAAACACACACAAATACCTTCTCCTCCAACAGAACTCCCACTCGAACTCCCCTGTTTACAGCTCTGTTTGTAGCTCCTGTGCCGCTGCCTGACTGGCTGCAACCTTTATAGGACCCCTCGTCAGGGAAGCCCCGCCCCCTAATCAGGCCTCAGCTTCTCTCCCAGCACAAAGCCCCAAAACATACAGATACTACCAATACAAAAGCAAACACACACACAAATACCTTCTCCACCAACAGAACTCCCACTCAAACTCCCCTGTTTACATCTCTGTGTGCTAGCTCCTGTGCCGCTGCCTGACTGGCTGCTACCTTTATAGGACCCCTAGTCAGGGAAGCCCCGCCCCCTAATCAGGGCTCATCTTCTCTCCCAGCACAAAGCCCCTACACATACAGATACTAACAATACAAAACCAAACACACACACAAATACCTTCTCCTCCAACAGAACTCCCACTCAAACCCGCCTATTTACAGCTCTGTTTGCTAGCTCCTGTGCCGCTGCAGCTGTCTGTGCCGCTGCCTGACTGGCTGCGAACTTTATAGGACCCCTAGTCAGTCAAGCCCCGCCCCCTAATCAGGGCTCAGCTTCTCTCCCAGCAAAAAGCCCCTACACATACAGATACTACCAATACAAAACCAAACACACACAAATACCTTCTCCTCCAACAGAACTCCCACTCAAACTCCCCTGTTTACAGCTCTGTTTGCTAGCTCCTGTGCCGCTGCAGCTGTCTGTGCCGCTGCCTGACTGGCTGCTACCTTTATAGGACTCCTAGTCAGTGAAGCCCCGCCCCCTAATCAGGGCTCAGTTTCTGTCCCAGCACAAAGCCCCTACACACACAGATACTACCAATACAAAAACACACACAAATACCTTCTCCTCCAACAGAACTCCCACTCAAACTCCCCTGTTTACAGCTCTGTTTGCTAGCTCCTGTGCCGATGCAGCTGACTGTGCCGCTGCCTGACTGGCTGATACCTTTTTAGGACCCCTAGTCAGTGAAGCCCCGTCCCCTAATCAGGGCTCAGCTTCTCTCCCAGCACAAAGCCCCTACACATACAGATACTAACAATACAAAACCAAACACACACAAATACCTTCTCCTCCCACTCAAACTCCCCGTTTACAGCTCTGTTTGCTAGCTCCTTTGCCGCTGCAGCTGTCTGTGCCGCTGCCTGACTGGCTGCTACCTTTATAGGACCCCAAGTCAGGGAAGCCCCGCCCCCTAATCAGGGCTCAGCTTCTCTCCCAGCACAAAGCCTCTACACATACAGATACTACCAATACAAATCCAAACACACACAAATACCTTCTCCTCCAACAGAACTCCCACTCAAAATCCCCTGTTTACATCTCTGTGTGCTAGCTCCTGTGCCGCTGCCTGACTGGCTGCTACCTTTATAGGACCCCTAGTCAGGGAAGCCCCGCCCCCTAATCAGGGCTCAGCTTCTCTCCCAGCACGAAGCCCCTACACATACAGATACTACCAATACAAATCCAAACACACACAAATACCTTCTCCTCCAACAGAACTCCCACTCAAACTCCCCTGTTTACAGCTCTGTTTGCTAGCTCCTGTGCCGCTGCAGCTGTCTGTGCCGCTGCCTGACTGGCTGCTACCTTTTAGGACCCCTAGTCAGGGAAGCCCCACCCCCTAATCAGGGCTCAGCTTCTCTCCCAGCACAAAGCCCCTACACATACGGATACTAACAATACAAAACCAAACACACACAAATACCTTCTCCTCCAACAGAACTCCCACTCGAACTCCCTGTTTACAGCTCTGTTTGTAGCTCCTGTGCCGCTGCCTGACTGGCTGCTACCTTTATAGGACCCCTCGTCAGGGAAGCCCCGCCCCCTAATCAGGGCTCAGCTTCTTTCCCAGCACAAAGCCCCTCCAAGCCTCTACACATACAGATACTACCAATACAAAACCAAACACACACACAAATACCTTCTCCTCCAACAGAACTCCCACTCAACCCGCCTGTTTACAGCTCTGTTTGCTAGCTCCTGTGCCGCTGCAGCTGTCTGTGCCGCTGCCTGACTGGCTGCGACCTTTATAGGACCCCTAGTCAGTCAAGCCCCGCCCCCTAATCAGGGCTCAGCTTCTGTCCCAGCACAAAGCCCCTACACACACAGATACTACCAATACAAAACCAAACACACACAAATACCTTCTCCTCCAACAGAACTCCCACTCAAACTCCCCTGTTTACAGCTCTGTTTGCTAGCTCCTGTGCCGATGCAGCTGTCTGTGCCGCTGCCTGACTGGCTGCTACCTTTATAGGACTCCTAGTCAGTGAAGCCCCGCCCCCTAATCAGGGCTCAGCTTCTGTCCCAGCACAAAGCCCCTACACACACAGATACTACCAATACAAAAACACACACAAATACCTTCTCCTCCAACAGAACTCCCACTCAAACTCCCCTGTTTACAGCTCTGTTTGCTAGCTCCTGCGCCGCTGCCTGACTGGCTGCTAGCTTTATAAGACCCCTAGTCAGGGAAGCCCCGCCCCCTAATCAGGGCTCAGCTTCTCTCCCAGCACAAAGCCCCTACACATACAGATACCACCAATACAAAACCAAACACACACAAATACCTTCTCCTCCAACGGAACTCCCACTCAAAATCCCCTGTTTACAGCTCTGTTTGCTAGCTCCTGTGCCGATGCAGCTGTCTGTGCCGCTGCCTGACTGGCTGATACCTTTTTAGGACCCCTAGTCAGTGAAGCCCCGCCCCCTAATCAGGGCTCAGCTTCTCTCCCAGCAAAAAGCCCCTACACATACAGATACCACCAATACAAAACCAAACACACACAAATACCTTCTCCTCCAACAGAACTCCCACTCAAAATCCCCTGTTTACAGCTCTGTTTGCTAGCTCCTGTGCCGATGCAGCTGTCTGTGCCGCTGCCTCACTGGCTGATACCTTTTTAGGACCCCTAGTCAGTGAAGCCCCGCCCCCTAATCAGACCTCAGCTTCTCTCCCAGCACAAAGCCTCTACACATACAGATACCACGAATACAAAACCAAACACACACACAAATACCTTTTCCTCCAACAGAACTCCCACTCAAACTCCCCTGTTTACAGCTCTGTTTGCTAGCTCCTGTGCCGCTGCCTGACTGGCTGCTACCTTTATAGGACCCCTAGTCAGGGAAGCCCCGCCCCCTAATCAGGGCTCAGCTTCTCTCCCAGCACAAAGCCCCTACACATACAGATACTAACAATACAAAACCAAACACACACAAATACCTTCTCCTCCAACAGAACTCCCACTCAAACTCCCCTGTTTACAGCTCTGTTTGCTAGCTCCTGTGCCGCTGCAGCTGTCTGTGCGGCTGCCTGACTGGCTGCTACCTTTATAGGATCCCTAGTCAGGGAAGCCCCGACCACTAATCAGGGCTCAGCTTCTCTCCCAGCACAAAGCCCCTCCAAGCCTCTACACATGCAGATACTACCAATACAAAACCAAACACACACAAATACCTTCTCCTCCAACAGAACTCCCACTCAAACTCCCCTGTTTACAGCTCTGTTTGCTAGCTCCTGTGCCGCTGCCTGACTGGCTGCTACCTTTATAGGACCCCTAGTCAGGGAAGCCCCGCCCCCTAATCAGGGCTCATCTTCTCTCCCAGCACAAAGCCCCAAAACATACAGATACTACCAATACAAAACCAAACACACACACAAAAACCTTCTCCACCAACAGAACTCCCACTCAAACTCCCCTGTTTAAATCTCTGTGTGCTAGCTCCTGTGCCGCTGCCTGACTGGCTGCTACCTTTATAGGACCCCTAGTCAGGGAAGCCCCGCCCCCTAATCAGGGCTCAGCTTCTCTCCCAGCACAAGGCTCCTACACATACAGATACTACCAATACAAAACCAAACACACACACAAATACCTTCTCCTCCAACAGAACTCCCACTCAAACCCGCCTGTTTACAGCTCTGTTTGCTAGCTCCTGTGCCGCTGCAGCTGTCTGTGCCGCTGCCTGACTGGCTGCCACCTTTATAGGACCCCTAGTCAGTCAAGCCCCGCCCCCTAATCAGGGCTCAGCTTCTCTCCCAGCAAAAAGCCCCTACACATACAGATACTACCAATACAAAACCAAACACACACAAATACCTTCTCCTCCAACAGAACTCCCACTCAAACTCCCCTGTTTACAGCTCTGTTTGCTAGCTCCTGTGCCGCTGCAGCTGTCTGTGCCGCTGCCTGACTGGCTGCTACCTTTATAGGACTCCTAGTAAGTGAAGCCCCGCCCCCTAATCAGGGCTCAGCTTCTGTCCCAGCACAAAGCCCCTACACACACAGATACTACCAATACAAAACCAAACACACACAAATACGTTCTACTCCAACAGTACTCCCACTCAAACTCCCCTGTTTACAGCTCTGTTTGATAGCTCCTGTGCCGCTGCAGCTGTCTGTGCCGCTGCCTGACTGGCTGATACCTTTATAGGACCCCTAGTCAGTGAAGCCCCGCCCCCTAATCACGGCTCAGCTTCTCTCCCAGCACAAAGCCCCTACACATACAGATACTACCAATACAAAAACACACACAAATACCTTCTCCTCCAACAGAACTCCCACTCGAACTCCCCTGTTTACAGCTCTGTTTGCTAGCTCCTGTGCCGCTGCAGCTGTCTGTGCCGCTGCCTGACTGGCTGCTACCTTTATAGGACCCCTAGTCAGTCAAGCCCCGCCCCCTAATCAGGGCTCAGTTTCTCTCCCAGCACAAAGCCTCTACACATACAGATACTACCAATACAAATCCAAACACACACAAATACCTTCTCCTCCCACTCAAACTCCCCGTTTACAGCTCTGTTTGCTAGCTCCTGTGCCGCTGCAGCTGTCTGTGCCGCTGCCTGACTGGCTGCTACCTTTATAGGACCCCTCGACAGGGAAGCCCCGCCCCCTAATCAGGGCTCAGCTTCTTTCCCAGCACAAAGCCCCTCCAAGCCTCTACACATACAGATACTACCAATACAAAACCAAACACACACACAAATACCTTCTCCTCCAACAGAACTCCCACTCAACCCGCCTGTTTACAGCTCTGTTTGCTAGCTCCTGTGCCGCTGCAGCTGTCTGTGCCGCTGCCTGACTGGCTGCGACCTTTATAGGACCCCTAGTCAGTCAAGCCCCGCCCCCTAATCAGGGCTCAGCTTCTGTCCCAGCACAAAGCCCCTACACACACAGATACTACCAATACAAAACCAAACACACACAAATACCTTCTCCTCCAACAGAACTCCCACTCAAACTCCCCTGTTTACAGCTCTGTTTGCTAGCTCCTGTGCCGATGCAGCTGTCTGTGCCGCTGCCTGACTGGCTGCTACCTTTATAGGACTCCTAGTCAGTGAAGCCCCGCCCCCTAATCAGGGCTCAGCTTCTGTCCCAGCACAAAGCCCCTACACACACAGATACTACCAATACCAAAACACACACAAATACCTTCTCCTCCAACAGAACTCCCACTCAAACTCCCCTGTTTCCAGCTCTGTTTGCTAGCTCGTGTGCCGCTGCCTGACTGGCTGCTAGCTTTATAGGACCCCTAGTCAGGGAAGCCCCGCCCCCTAATCAGGGCTCAGCTTCTCTCCCAGCACAGAGCCCCTACACATACAGATACCACCAATACAAAACCAAACACACACAAATACCTTCTCCTCCAACAGAACTCCCACTCAAAATCCCCTGTTTACAGCTCTGTTTGCTAGCTCCTGTGCCGATGCAGCTGTCTGTGCCGCTGCCTGACTGTCTGATACCTTTTTAGGACCCCTAGTCAGTGAAGCCCCGCCCCCTAATCAGGGCTCAGCTTCTCTCCCAGCACAAAGCCCCTACACATACAGATACTAACAATACAAAACCAAACACACACAAATACCTTCTCCTCCCACTCAAACTCCCCGTTTACAGCTCTGTTTGCTAGCTCCTGTGCCGCTGCAGCTGTCTGTGCCGCTGCCTGACTGGCTGCTACCTTTATAGGACCCCTAGTCAGTCAAGCCCCGCCCCCTAATCAGGGCTCAGTTTCTCTCCCAGCACAAAGCCCCTACACATACAGATACTACCAATACAAAACCAAACACACACAAATACCTTCTCCTCCAACAGAACTCCCACTCAAACCCGCCTGTTTACAGCTCTGTTTGCTAGCTCCTGTGCCGCTGCAGCTGTCTGTGCCGCTGCCTGACTGGCTGCGACCTTTATAGGACCCCTAGTCAGTGAAGCCCCGCCCCCTAATCAGACCTCAGCTTCTCTCCCAGCACAAAGCCCCTACACACACAGATACTACCAATACAAAAACACACACAAATACCTTCTCCTCCAACAGAACTCCCACTCAAACTCCACTGTTTACAGCTCTGTTTGCTAGCTCCTGTGCCGCTGCCTGACTGGCTGCTAGCTTTATAGGACCCCTAGTCAGGGAAGCCCCGCCCCCTAATCAGGGCTCAGCTTCTCTCCCAGCACAAAGCCCCTACACATACAGATACCACCAATACAAAACCAAACACACACAAACACCTTCTCCTCCAACAGAACTCCCACGCAAAATCCCCTGTTTACAGCTCTGTTTGCTAGCTCCTGTGCCGATGCAGCTGTCTGTGCCGCTGCCTCACTGGCTGCTACCTTTATAGGACCCCTAGTCAGTGAAGCCCCGCCCCCTAATCAGGGCTCAGCTTCTGTCCCAGCACAAAGTCCCTACACACACAGATACTACCAATACAAATCCAAACACACACAAATACCTTCTACTCCAACAGAACTCCCACTCAAACTCCCCTGTTTACAGCTCTGTTTGATAGCTCCTGTGCCGCTGCCTGACTGGCTGCAACCTTTATAGGACCCCTAGCCAGGGAAGCCCCGCCCCCTAATCAGGGCTCAGCTTCTCTCCCAGGACAAAGCCCCTACACATACAGATACCACCAATACAAAACCAAACACACACAAATACCTTCTCCTCCAACAGAACTCCCACTCAAACTCCCCTGTTTACAGCTCTGTTTGCGAGCTCCTGTGCCGCTGCAGCTGTCTGTGCCGCTGCCTGACTGGCTGATACCTTTATAGGGCCCCTAGTCAGGGAAGCCCCGCCCCCTAATCAGGGCTCAGCTTCTCTCCCAGCACAAAGCCCATACACATACAGATACTAACAATACAAAACCAAACACACACAAATACCTTCTCCTCCAACAGAACTCCCACTCCAACTCCCCTGTTTACAGCTCTGTTTGCTAGCTCCTGTGCCGCTGCCTGACTGGCTGCTACCTTTATAGGACCCCTAGCCAGGGAAGCCCCGCCCCCTAATCAGGGCTCAGCTTCTCTCCCAGGACAAAGCCCCTACACATAGAGATACCACCAATACAAAACCAAACACACACAAATACCTTCTCCTCCAACAGAACTCCCACTCAAACTCCCCTGTTTACAGCTCTGTTTGCTAGCTCCTGTGCCGCTGCAGCTGTCTGTGCCGCTGCGTGACTGGCTGATACCTTTCTAGGACCCCTAGTAAATGAAGCCCCGCCCCCTAATCACGGCTCAGCTTCTCTCCCAGCACAAAGCCCCTTCACATACAGATACTACCAATACAAAACCAAACACACACGAATACCTTCTCCTCCAACAGAACTCCCACTCGAACTCCCCTGTTTACAGCTCTGTTTGTAGCTCCTGTGCCGCTGCCTGACTGGCTGCAACCTTTATAGGACCCCTAGTCAGGGAAGCCCCGCCCCCTAATCAGGGCTCAGCTTCTTTCCCAGCACAAAGCCCCTCCAAGCCTCTACACATACAGATACTACCAATACAAAACCAAACACACACACAAATACCTTCTCCTCCAACAGAACTCCCACTCAAACTCCCCTGTTTACATCTCTGTGTGCTAGCTCCTGTGCCGCTGCCTGACTGGCTGCTACCTTTATAGGACCCCAAGTCAGGGAAGCCCCGCCCCCTAATCAGGGCTCAGCTTCTCTCCCAGCACAAAGCCTCTACACATACAGATACTACCAATACAAATCCAAGCACACACAAATACCTTCTCCTCCAACAGAACTCCCACTCAAACTCCCCTGTTTACATCTCTGTGTGCTAGCTCCTGTGCCGCTGCCTGACTGGCTGCTACCTTTATAGGACCCCTAGTCAGGGAAGCCCCGCCCCCTAATCAGGGCTCAGCTTCTCTCCCAGCACGAAGCCCCTACACATACAGATACTAACAATACAAAACCAAACACACACAAATACCTTCTCCTCCAACAGAACTCCCACTCGAACTCCCCTGTTTACAGCTCTGTTTGTAGCTCCTGTGCCGCTGCCTGACTGGCTGCTACCTTTATAGGACCCCTCGTCAGGGAAGCCCCGCCCCCTAATCAGGGCTCAGCTTCTTTCCCAGCACAAAGCCCCTCCAACCCTCTACACATACAGATACTACCAATACAAAACCAAACACACACACAAATACCTTCTCCTCCAACAGAACTCCCACTCCAACTTTCCTCTTTACAGCTCTGTTTGCTAGCTCCTGTGCCGCTGCAGCTGTCTGTGCCGCTGCCTGACTGGCTGCGACCTTTATAGGACCCCTAGTCAGTGAAGCCCCGCCCCCTAATCAGACCTCAGCTTCTCTCCCAGCACAAAGCCCCTACACACACACAGATACTACCAATACAAAAACACACACAAATACCTTCTCCTCCAACAGAACTCCCACTCAAACTCCACTGTTTACAGCTCTGTTTGCTAGCTCCTGTGCCGCTGCCTGACTGGCTGCTAGCTTTATAGGACCCCTAGTCAGGGAAGCCCCGCCCCCTAATCAGGGCTCAGCTTCTCTCCCAGCACAAAGCCCCTACACATACAGATACCACCAATACAAAACCAAACACACACAAACACCTTCTCCTCCAACAGAACTCCCACGCAAAATCCCCTGTTTACAGCTCTGTTTGCTAGCTCCTGTGCCGATGCAGCTGTCTGTGCCGCTGCCTCACTGGCTGATACCTTTTTAGGACCCCTAGTCAGTGAAGCCCCGCCCCCTAATCAGACCTCAGCTTCTCTCCCAGCACAAAGCCCCTACACATACAGATACCACCAATACAAATCCAAACACACACAAATACCTTCTCCTCCCACTCAAACTCCCCGTTTACAGCTCTGTTTGCTAGCTCCTGTGCCGATGCAGCTGTCTGTGCCGCTGCCTGACTGGCTGCTACCTTTATAGGACCCCTAGTCAGGGAAGCCCCGCCCCCTAATCAGGGTCAGCTTCTCTCCCAGCACAAAGCCCTTACACATACAGATACCACCAATGCAAATCCAAACACACACAAATACCTTCTCCTCCAAGAGAACTCCCACTCAGACTCCCCTGTTTACAGCTCTGTTTTCTAGCTCCTGTGCCGCTGCAGCTGTCTGTGCCGCTGCCTGACTGACTGCTACCTTTATAGGACCCCTAGTCAGTGAAGCCCCGCCCCCTAATCAGGGCTCAGCTTCTGTCCCAGCACAAAGCCCCTACACACACAGATACTACCAATACAAATCCAAACACACACAAATACCTTCTACTCCAACAGAACTCCCACTCCAACTCCCCTGTTTACAGCTCTGTTTGATAGCTCCTGTGCCGCTGCCTGACTGGCTGCAACCTTTATAGGACCCCTAGCCAGGGAAGCCCCGCCCCCTAATCAGGGCTCAGCTTCTCTCCCAGGACAAAGCCCCTACACATACAGATACCACCAATACAAAACCAAACACACACAAATACCTTCTCCTCCAACAGAACTCCCACTCAAACTCCCCTGTTTACAGCTCTGTTTGCGAGCTCCTGTGCCGCTGCAGCTGTCTGTGCCGCTGCCTGACTGGCTGATACCTTTATAGGGCCCCTAGTCAGGGAAGCCCCGCCCCCTAATCAGGGCTCAGCTTCTCTCCCAGCACAAAGCCCATACACATACAGATACTAACAATACAAAACCAAACACACACAAATACCTTCTCCTCCAACAGAACTCCCACTCAAACTCCCCTGTTTACAGCTCTGTTTGCTAGCTCCTGTGCCGCTGCCTGACTGGCTGCTACCTTTATAGGACCCCTAGCCAGGGAAGCCCCGCCCCCTAATCAGGGCTCAGCTTCTCTCCCAGGACAAAGCCCCTACACATAGAGATACCACCAATACAAAACCAAACACACACAAATACCTTCTCCTCCAACAGAACTCCCACTCAAACTCCCCTGTTTACAGCTCTGTTTGCTAGCTCCTGTGCCGCTGCAGCTGTCTGTGCCGCTGCCTGACTGGCTGATACCTTTCTAGGACCCCTAGTAAATGAAGCCCCGCCCCCTAATCACGGCTCAGCTTCTCTCCCAGCACAAAGCCCCTTCACATACAGATACTACCAATACAAAACCAAACACACACACAAATACCTTCTCCTCCAACAGAACTCCCACTCAAACTCCCCTGTTTACATCTCTGTGTGCTAGCTCCTGTGCCGCTGCCTGACTGGCTGCTACCTTTATAGGACCCCTAGTCAGGGAAGCCCCGCCCCCTAATCAGGGCTCAGCTTCTCTCCCAGCACAAAGCCCCTACACATACAGATACTAACAATACAAAACCAAACACACACAAATACCTTCTCCTCCAACAGAACTCCCACTCGAACTCCCCTGTTTACAGCTCTGTTTGTAGCTCCTGTGCCGCTGCCTGACTGGCTGCAACCTTTATAGGACCCCTCGTCAGGGAAGCCCCGCCCCCTAATCAGGCCTCAGCTTCTCTCCCAGCACAAAGCCCCAAAACATACAGATACTACCAATACAAAAGCAAACACACACACAAATACCTTCTCCACCAACAGAACTCCCACTCAAACTCCCCTGTTTACATCTCTGTGTGCTAGCTCCTGTGCCGCTGCCTGACTGGCTGCTACCTTTATAGGACCCCTAGTCAGGGAAGCCCCGCCCCCTAATCAGGGCTCAGCTTCTCTCCCAGCACAAAGCCCCTACACATACAGATACTAACAATACAAAACCAAACACACACAAAAACCTTCTCCTCCAACAGAACTCCCACTCGAACTCCCCTGTTTACAGCTCTGTTTGTTGCTCCTGTGCCGCTGCCTGACTGGCTGCTACCTTTATAGGACCCCTCGTCAGGGAAGCCCCGCCCCCTAATCAGGGCTCAGCTTCTTTCCCAGCACAAAGCCCCTCCAAGCCTCTACACATACAGATACTACCAATACAAAACCAAACACACACACAAATACCTTCTCCTCCAACAGAACTCCCACTCAAACCCGCCTGTTTACAGCTCTGTTTGCTAGCTCCTGTGCCGCTGCAGCTGTCTGTGCGGCTGCCTGACTGGCTGCTACCTTTATAGGACCCCTAGTCAGGGAAGCCCCGCCCCCTAATCAGGGCTCAGCTTCTCTCCCAGCACAAAGCCCCTGCACATACAGATACCACCAATACAAAACCAAACACACACAAGTACCTTCTCCTCCAACAGAACTCCCACTCAAACTCCCCTGTTTACAGCTCTGTTTGCTAGCTCCTGTGCCGCTGCCTGACTGGCTGCTACCTTTATAGGACCCCTAGTCAGTGAAGCCCCGCCCCCTAATCAGGGCTCAGCTTCTCTCCCAGAACAAAGGCCCTGCACATACAGATACCACCAATACAAAACCAAACACACACAAGTACCTTCTCCTCCAACAGAACTCCCACTCATACTCCCCTGTTTACAGCTCTGTTGGCTAGCTCCTCTGCCACTGCAGCATCTGTGCCGCTGCCTGACTGGCTGCTACCTTTATAGGACCCCTGGTCAGTGAAGCCCCGCACCCTAATCAGGGCTCAGCTTCTCTCCCAACACAAAGCCCCTACACATACAGATACTACCAATACAAAACCAAACACACACAAATACCTTCTCCTCCAACAGAACTCCCACTCAAACTCCCCTGTTTACAGCTCTGTTTGCTAGCTCCTGTGCCGCTGCCTGACTGGCTGCTACCTTTATTGGACCCCTAGTCAGGGAAGCCCCGCCCCCTAATAAGGGCTCAGCTTCTCTCCCAGCACAAAGCCCCTACACATACAGATACTAACAATACAAAACCAAACACACACAAATACCTTCTCCTCCACCAGAACTCCCACTCAAACTCCCCTGTTTACAGCTCTGTTTGCTAGCTCCTGTGCCGCTGCAGCTGTCTGTGCGGCTGCCTGACTGGCTGCTACCTTTATAGGACCCGTAGGCAGTGAAGCCCCGCCCCCTAATCAGGGCTCAGCTTCTCTCCCAGCACAAAGCCCCTACACATACAGATACTACCAATACAAAACCAAACACACACACAAATACCTTCTCCACCAACAGAACTCCCACTCAAACTCCCCTGTTTACAGCTCTGTTTGCTAGCTCCTGTGCCGCTGCCTGACTGGCTGCTACCTTTATAGGACCCCTAGGCAGTGAAGCCCCGCCCCCTAATCAGGGCTCAGCTTCTGTCCCAGCACAAAGCCCCTACACACACAGATACCACCAATACAAAACCAAACACACACAAGTATCTTCTCCTCCAACAGAACTCCCACTCATACTCCCCTGTTTACAGCTCTGTTGGCTAGCTCCTCTGCCACTGCAGCATCTGTGCCGCTGCCTGACTGGCTGCTACCTTTATAGGACCCCTGGTCAGTGAAGCCCCGCACCCTAATCAGGGCTCAGCTTCTCTCCCAACACAAAGCCCCTACACATACAGATACTACCAATACAAAACCAAACACACACAAATACCTTCTCCTCCAACAGAACTCCCACTCAAACTCCCCTGTTTACAGCTCTGTTTGCTAGCTCCTGTGCCGCTGCCTGACTGGCTGCTACCTTTATAGGACCCCTAGGCAGTGAAGCCCCGCCCCCTAATCAGGGCTCAGCTTCTGTCCCAGCACAAAGCCCCTACACACACAGATACCACCAATACAAAACCAAACACACACAAGTATCTTCTCCTCCAACAGAACTCCCACTCATACTCCCCTGTTTACAGCTCTGTTGGCTAGCTCCTCTGCCACTGCAGCATCTGTGCCGCTGCCTGACTGGCTGCTACCTTTATAGGACCCCTGGTCAGTGAAGCCCCGCACCCTAATCAGGGCTCAGCTTCTCTCCCAACACAAAGCCCCTACACATACAGATACTACCAATACAAAACCAAACACACACAAATACCTTCTCCTCCAACAGAACTCCCACTCAAACTCCCCTGTTTACAGCTCTGTTTGCTAGCTCCTGTGCCGCTGCCTGACTGGCTGCTACCTTTATAGGACCCCTAGTCAGGGAAGCCCCGCCCCCTAATCAGGGCTCAGCTTCTCTCCCAGCACAAAGCCCCTGCACATACAGATACCACCAATACAAAACCAAACACACACAAGTACCTTCTCCTCCAACAGAACTCCCACTCAAACTCCCCTGTTTACAGCTCTGTTTGCTAGCTCCTGTGCCGCTGCCTGACTGGCTGCTACCTTTATAGGACCCCTAGTCAGTGAAGCCCCGCCCCCTAATCAGGGCTCAGCTTCTCTCCCAGCACAAAGGCCCTGCACATACAGATACCACCAATACAAAACCAAACACACACAAGTACCTTCTCCTCCAACAGAACTCCCACTCATACTCCCCTGTTTACAGCTCTGTTGGCTAGCTCCTCTGCCACTGCAGCATCTGTGCCGCTGCCTGACTGGCTGCTACCTTTATAGGACCCCTGGTCAGTGAAGCCCCGCACCCTAATCAGGGCTCAGCTTCTCTCCCAGCACAAAGCCTCTACACATACATATACTACCGATACAAAACCAAACACACACAAATACCTTCTCCTCCAACAGAACTCCCACTCAAACTCCCCGGCTTACAGCTTTGTTTGCTAGCTCCTGTGCCGCTGCAGCTGTCTGTGCCGCTGCCTGACTGGCTGTTACCTTTATAGGACCCGTAGTCAGTGAAGCCCCGCCCCCTAATCAGGGCTCAGCTTCTGTCCCAGCACAGAGCCCCTACACACACAGATACTACCAATACAAAACCAAACACACACAAATACCTTTTCCTCCAACAGAACTCCCACTCAAACTCCCCTGTTTACAGCTCTGTTTGATAGCTCCTGTGCCGCTGCCTGACTGCCTGCTACCTTTATAGGACCCCTAGCCAGGGAAGCCCCGCCCCCTAATCAGGGCTCAGCTTCTCTCCCAGGACAAAGACCCTACACATACAAATACCACCAATACAAAAGCAAACACACACAAGTACCTTCTACTCCAACAGAACTCCCACTCAAACTCCCCTGTTTACAGCTCTGTTTTCTAGCTCCTGTGCTGCTGCAGCTGTCTGTGCCGCTGCCTGACTGGCTGATACCTTTCTAGGACCCCTAGTCAGTGAAGCCCCGCCCCCTAATCAGGACTCAGCTTCTCTCCCAGCACAAAGCCCCTCCAAGCCTCTACACATACAGATACCACCAATACAAAACCAAACACACACACAAATACCTTTTCCTCCAACAGAACTCCCACTCAAACTCCGCTGTTTACAGCTCTGTTTGCTAGCTCCTGTGCCGCTGCCTGACTGGCTGCTTCCTTTATAGGACCCCTACTCAGTCAAGCCCCGCCCCCTAATCAGGGCTCAGCTTCTCTCCCAGCACAAAGCCCCTCCACATACAGAAACTACCAATACAAAATCAAACACACACAAGTACCTTCTCCTCCAACAGAACTCCCACTCAAACTCCCCTGTTTACAGCTCTGCTGGCTAGCTCCTGTGCCGCTGCAGCTGTCTGTGCGGCTGCCTGACTGGCTGCTACCTTTATAGGACCCCTGGTCAGTGAAGCCCCGCACCCTAATCAGGGCTCAGCTTCTCTCCCAACACAAAGCCCCTACACATACAGATACTACCAATACAAAACCAAACACACACAAATACCTTCTCCTCCAACAGAACTCCCACTCAAACTCCCCTGTTTACAGCTCTGTTTGCTAGCTCCTGTGCCGCTGCCTGACTGGCTGCTACCTTTATAGGACCCCTAGTCAGGGAAGCCCCGCCCCCTAATCAGGGCTCAGATTCTCTCCCAGCACAAAGCCCCTCCACATACAGATACTACCAATACAAAATCAAACACCCACAAATACCTTCTCCTCCAACAGAACTCCCACTCAAACTCCCCTGTTTACAGCTCTGCTGGCTAGCTCCTGTGCCGCTGCCTGACTGGCTGCTACCTTTATTGGACCCCTAGTCAGGGAAGCCCCGCCCCCTAATAAGGGCTCAGCTTCTCTCCCAGCACAAAGCCCCTACACATACAGATACTAACAATACAAAACCAAACACACACAAATACCTTCTCCTCCACCAGAACTCCCACTCAAACTCCCCTGTTTACAGCTCTGTTTGCTAGCTCCTGTGCCGCTGCAGCTGTCTGTGCGGCTGCCTGACTGGCTGCTACCTTTATAGGACCCGTAGGCAGTGAAGCCCCGCCCCCTAATCAGGGCTCAGCTTCTCTCCCAGCACAAAGCCCCTACACATACAGATACTACCAATACAAAACCAAACACACACACAAATACCTTCTCCACCAACAGAACTCCCACTCAAACTCCCCTGTTTACAGCTCTGTTTGCTAGCTCCTGTGCCGCTGCCTGACTGGCTGCTACCTTTATAGGACCCCTAGGCAGTGAAGCCCCGCCCCCTAATCAGGGCTCAGCTTCTGTCCCAGCACAAAGCCCCTACACACACAGATACCACCAATACAAAACCAAACACACACAAGTATCTTCTCCTCCAACAGAACTCCCACTCATACTCCCCTGTTTACAGCTCTGTTGGCTAGCTCCTCTGCCACTGCAGCATCTGTGCCGCTGCCTGACTGGCTGCTACCTTTATAGGACCCCTAGTCAGTGAAGACCCGCCCCCTAATCAGGGCTCAGCTTCTCTCCCAGCAAAAAGCCCCTACACATACAGATATTACCAAAACAAAACCAAACACACACAAATACCTTCTCCTCCAACAGAACTCCCACTCAAACTCCCCTGTTTAGAGCTCTGTTGGCTAGCTCCTGTGCCGCTGCAGCTGTCTGTGCCGCTGCCTGACTTGCTGCTACCTTTATAGGACCCCTAGTCAGGGAAGCCCCGCCCCCAAATCAGGGCTCAGCTTCTGTCCCAGCACAAAGCCCCTACACACACAGATACTACCAATACAAAAGCAAACACACACAAATACCTTCTCCTCCAACAGAACTCCCACTCAAACTCCCCTGTTTACAGCTCTGTTTGATAGCTCCTGTGCCGCTGCAGCTGTCTGTGCCGCTGCCTGACTGGTTGCTACCTTTATAGGACCCGTAGGCAGTGAAGCCCCGCCCCCTAATCAGGGCTCAGCTTCTGTCCCAGCACAAAGCCCCTACACATACAGATACTAACAATACAAAACCAAACACACACAAATACCTTCTCCTCCAACAGAACTCCCACTCAAACTCCCCTGTTTACAGCTCTGTTTGCTAGCTCCTGCTCCGCTGCCTGACTGGCTGCTACCTTTATAGGACCCCTAGTCAGGGAAGCCCCGCCCCCTAATCACGGCTCAGCTTCTCTCCCAGCACAAAGCCCCTACACATACAGATACTACCAATACAAAACCAAACACACACACAAATACCTTCTCCACCAACAGAACTCCCACTCAAACTCCCCTGTTTACAGCTCTGTTTGATAGCTCCTGTGCCGCTGCCTGACTGGCTGCAAGCTTTATAGGACCCCTAGTCAGGGAAGCCCCGCCCCCTAATCAGGGCTCAGCTTCTCTCCCAACACAAAGCCCCTACACATACAGATACCACCTATACAAAACCAAACACACACAAATACCTTCTCCTTCAACAGAACTCCCACTCAAACTCCCCTGTTTACATCTCTGTTTGCTAGCTCCTGTGCCGCTGCAGCTGTCTGTGCCGCTGCCTGATTGGCTGCTACCTTGATAGGACCCCTAGTCAGGGAAGCCCCGCCCCCTAATCACGGCTCAGCTTCTCTCCCAGCACAAAGCCCCGACACATACAGATACTACCAATACAAAACCAAACACACACAAATACCTTCTCCTCCAACAGAACTCCCACTCAAACTCCCCTGTTTACAGCACTGTTTGCTAGCTCCTGTGCCGCTGCCTGACTGGCTGCTACCTTTATAGGACCCCTAGTCAGGGAAGCCCCGCCCCCTAATAAGGGCTCAGATTCTCTCCCAGCACAAAGCCCCTACACATACAGATATTAACAAAACAAAACCAAACACACACACACACACAAATACCTTCTCCTCCAACAGAACTCCCACTCAAACTCCCCTGTTTACAGCTCTGTTGGCTAGCTCCTGTGCCGCTGCAGCATCTGTGCCGCTGCCTGATTGGCTGCTACCTTTATAGGACCCCAGTCAGTGAAGCCCCGCCCCCTAATCAGGGCTCAGCTTCTCTCCCAGCAAAAAGCCCCTACACATACAGATATTAACAAAACAAAACCAAACACACACACACACACAAATACCTTCTCCTCCAACAGAACTCCCACTCAAACTCCCCTGTTTACAGCTCTGTTGGCTAGCTCCTGAGCCGCTGCAGCTGTCTGTGCCGCTGCCTGACTTGCTGCTACCTTTATACGACCCCAGTCAGTGAAGCCCCGCCCCCTAATCAGGGCTCATCTTCTCTCCCAGCACAAAGCCTCTACACATACAGATACTACCGATACAAAACCAAACACACAAAAATACCTTCTCCTCCAACAGAACTCCCACTCAAACTCCCCTGTTTACAGCTCTGTTTGCTAGCTCCTGTGCCGCTGCCTGACTGGCTGTTACCTTTATAGGACCCCTAGTCAGTGAAGCCCCGCCCCCTAATCAGGGCTCAGCTTCTGTCCCAGCACAGAGCCCCTACACACACAGATACTACCAATACAAAACCAAACACACACAAATACCTTTTCCTCCAACAGAACTCCCACTCAAACTCCCCTGTTTACAGCTCTGTTTGATAGCTCCTGTGCCGCTGCCTGACTGCCTGCTACCTTTATAGGACCCCTAGCCAGGGAAGCCCCGCCCCCTAATCAGGGCTCAGCTTCTCTCCCAGGACAAAGACCCTACACATACAAATACCACCAATACAAAAGCAAACACACACAAGTACCTTCTACTCCAACAGAACTCCCACTCAAACTCCCCTGTTTACAGCTCTGTTTTCTAGCTCCTGTGCCGCTGCAGCTGTCTGTGCCGCTGCCTGACTGGCTGATACCTTTCTAGGACCCCTAGTCAGTGAAGCCCCGCCCCCTAATCAGGACTCAGCTTCTCTCCCAGCACAAAGCCCCTCCAAGCCTCTACACATACAGATACCACCAATACAAAACCAAACACACACACAAATACCTTTTCCTCCAACAGAACTCCCACTCAAACTCCGCTGTTTACAGCTCTGTTTGCTAGCTCCTGTGCCGCTGCCTGACTGGCTGCTTCCTTTATAGGACCCCTACTCAGTCAAGCCCCGCCCCCTAATCAGGGCTCAGCTTCTCTCCCAGCACAAAGCCCCTCCACATACAGAAACTACCAATACAAAATCAAACACACACAAGTACCTTCTCCTCCAACAGAACTCCCACTCAAACTCCCCTGTTTACAGCTCTGCTGGCTAGCTCCTGTGCCGCTGCCTGACTGGCTGCTACCTTTATTGGACCCCTAGTCAGGGAAGCCCCGCCCCCTAATAAGGGCTCAGCTTCTCTCCCAGCACAAAGCCCCTACACATACAGATACTAACAATACAAAACCAAACACACACAAATACCTTCTCCTCCACCAGAACTCCCACTCAAACTCCCCTGTTTACAGCTCTGTTTGCTAGCTCCTGTGCCGCTGCAGCTGTCTGTGCGGCTGCCTGACTGGCTGCTACCTTTATAGGACCCGTAGGCAGTGAAGCCCCGCCCCCTAATCAGGGCTCAGCTTCTCTCCCAGCACAAAGCCCCTACACATACAGATACTACCAATACAAAACCAAACACACACACAAATACCTTCTCCACCAACAGAACTCCCACTCAAACTCCCCTGTTTACAGCTCTGTTTGCTAGCTCCTGTGCCGCTGCCTGACTGGCTGCTACCTTTATAGGACCCCTAGGCAGTGAAGCCCCGCCCCCTAATCAGGGCTCAGCTTCTGTCCCAGCACAAAGCCCCTACACACACAGATACCACCAATACAAAACCAAACACACACAAGTACCTTCTCCTCCAACAGAACTCCCACTCATACTCCCCTGTTTACAGCTCTGTTGGCTAGCTCCTCTGCCACTGCAGCATCTGTGCCGCTGCCTGACTGGCTGCTACCTTTATAGGACCCCTGGTCAGTGAAGCCCCGCACCCTAATCAGGGCTCAGCTTCTCTCCCAACACAAAGCCCCTACACATACAGATACTACCAATACAAAACCAAACACACACAAATACCTTCTCCTCCAACAGAACTCCCACTCAAACTCCCCTGTTTACAGCTCTGTTTGCTAGCTCCTGTGCCGCTGCCTGACTGGCTGCTACCTTTATAGGACCCCTAGTCAGGGAAGCCCCGCCCCCTAATCAGGGCTCAGATTCTCTCCCAGCACAAAGCCCCTCCACATACAGATACTACCAATACAAAATCAAACACCCACAAATACCTTCTCCTCCAACAGAACTCCCACTCAAACTCCCCTGTTTACAGCTCTGCTGGCTAGCTCCTGTGCCGCTGCCTGACTGGCTGCTACCTTTATTGGACCCCTAGTCAGGGAAGCCCCGCCCCCTAATAAGGGCTCAGCTTCTCTCCCAGCACAAAGCCCCTACACATACAGATACTAACAATACAAAACCAAACACACACAAATACCTTCTCCTCCACCAGAACTCCCACTCAAACTCCCCTGTTTACAGCTCTGTTTGCTAGCTCCTGTGCCGCTGCAGCTGTCTGTGCGGCTGCCTGACTGGCTGCTACCTTTATAGGACCCGTAGGCAGTGAAGCCCCGCCCCCTAATCAGGGCTCAGCTTCTCTCCCAGCACAAAGCCCCTACACATACAGATACTACCAATACAAAACCAAACACACACACAAATACCTTCTCCACCAACAGAACTCCCACTCATACTCCCCTGTTTACAGCTCTGTTGGCTAGCTCCTGTGCCGCTGCCTGACTGGCTGCTACCTTTATAGGACCCCTAGGCAGTGAAGCCCCGCCCCCTAATCAGGGCTCAGCTTCTGTCCCAGCACAAAGCCCCTACACACACAGATACCACCAATACAAAACCAAACACACACAAGTATCTTCTCCTCCAACAGAACTCCCACTCATACTCCCCTGTTTACAGCTCTGTTGGCTAGCTCCTCTGCCACTGCAGCATCTGTGCCGCTGCCTGACTGGCTGCTACCTTTATAGGACCCCTAGTCAGTGAAGACCCGCCCCCTAATCAGGGCTCAGCTTCTCTCCCAGCAAAAAGCCCCTACACATACAGATATTACCAAAACAAAACCAAACACACACAAATACCTTCTCCTCCAACAGAACTCCCACTCAAACTCCCCTGTTTAGAGCTCTGTTGGCTAGCTCCTGTGCCGCTGCAGCTGTCTGTGCCGCTGCCTGACTTGCTGCTACCTTTATAGGACCCCTAGTCAGGGAAGCCCCGCCCCCAAATCAGGGCTCAGCTTCTGTCCCAGCACAAAGCCCCTACACACACAGATACTACCAATACAAAAGCAAACACACACAAATACCTTCTCCTCCAACAGAACTCCCACTCAAACTCCCCTGTTTACAGCTCTGTTTGATAGCTCCTGTGCCGCTGCAGCTGTCTGTGCCGCTGCCTGACTGGTTGCTACCTTTATAGGACCCGTAGGCAGTGAAGCCCCGCCCCCTAATCAGGGCTCAGCTTCTGTCCCAGCACAAAGCCCCTACACATACAGATACTAACAATACAAAACCAAACACACACAAATACCTTCTCCTCCAACAGAACTCCCACTCAAACTCCCCTGTTTACAGCTCTGTTTGCTAGCTCCTGCTCCGCTGCCTGACTGGCTGCTACCTTTATAGGACCCCTAGTCAGGGAAGCCCCGCCCCCTAATCACGGCTCAGCTTCTCTCCCAGCAGAAAGCCCCTACACATACAGATACTACCAATACAAAACCAAACACACACACAAATACCTTCTCCACCAACAGAACTCCCACTCAAACTCCCCTGTTTACAGCTCTGTTTGATAGCTCCTGTGCCGCTGCCTGACTGGCTGCAAGCTTTATAGGACCCCTAGTCAGGGAAGCCCCGCCCCCTAATCAGGGCTCAGCTTCTCTCCCAACACAAAGCCCCTACACATACAGATACCACCTATACAAAACCAAACACACACAAATACCTTCTCCTTCAACAGAACTCCCACTCAAACTCCCCTGTTTACATCTCTGTTTGCTAGCTCCTGTGCCGCTGCAGCTGTCTGTGCCGCTGCCTGATTGGCTGCTACCTTGATAGGACCCCTAGTCAGGGAAGCCCCGCCCCCTAATCACGGCTCAGCTTCTCTCCCAGCACAAAGCCCCGACACATACAGATACTACCAATACAAAACCAAACACACACAAATACCTTCTCCTCCAACAGAACTCCCACTCAAACTCCCCTGTTTACAGCACTGTTTGCTAGCTCCTGTGCCGCTGCCTGACTGGCTGCTACCTTTATAGGACCCCTAGTCAGGGAAGCCCCGCCCCCTAATAAGGGCTCAGATTCTCTCCCAGCACAAAGCCCCTACACATACAGATATTAACAAAACAAAACCAAACACACACACACACACAAATACCTTCTCCTCCAACAGAACTCCCACTCAAACTCCCCTGTTTACAGCTCTGTTGGCTAGCTCCTGTGCCGCTGCAGCATCTGTGCCGCTGCCTGATTGGCTGCTACCTTTATAGGACCCCAGTCAGTGAAGCCCCGCCCCCTAATCAGGGCTCAGCTTCTCTCCCAGCAAAAAGCCCCTACACATACAGATATTAACAAAACAAAACCAAACACACACACACACACAAATACCTTCTCCTCCAACAGAACTCCCACTCAAACTCCCCTGTTTACAGCTCTGTTGGCTAGCTCCTGAGCCGCTGCAGCTGTCTGTGCCGCTGCCTGACTTGCTGCTACCTTTATACGACCCCAGTCAGTGAAGCCCCGCCCCCTAATCAGGGCTCATCTTCTCTCCCAGCACAAAGCCTCTACACATACAGATACTACCGATACAAAACCAAACACACAAAAATACCTTCTCCTCCAACAGAACTCCCACTCAAACTCCCCTGTTTACAGCTCTGTTTGCTAGCTCCTGTGCCGCTGCCTGACTGGCTGCTACCTTTATAGGACCCCTAGTCAGGGAAGCCCCGCCCCCTAATCAGGGCTCAGCTTCTCTCCCAACACAAAGCCCCTACACATACAGATACTAAGAATACAAAACCAAACACACACAAATACCTTCTCCTCCAACAGAACTCCCACTCATACTCCCCTGTTTACAGCTCTGTTGGCTAGCTCCTCTGCCACTGCAGCATCTGTGCCGCTGCCTGACTGGCTGCTACCTTTATAGGACCCCTAGTCAGTGAAGACCCGCCCCCTAATCAGGGCTCAGCTTCTCTCCCAGCAAAAAGCCCCTACACATACAGATATTACCAAAACAAAACCAAACACACACAAATACCTTCTCCTCCAACAGAACTCCCACTCAAACTCCCCTGTTTAGAGCTCTGTTGGCTAGCTCCTGTGCCGCTGCAGCTGTCTGTGCCGCTGCCTGACTTGCTGCTACCTTTATAGGACCCCTAGTCAGGGAAGCCCCGCCCCCAAATCAGGGCTCAGCTTCTGTCCCAGCACAAAGCCCCTACACACACAGATACTACCAATACAAAAGCAAACACACACAAATACCTTCTCCTCCAACAGAACTCCCACTCAAACTCCCCTGTTTACAGCTCTGTTTGATAGCTCCTGTGCCGCTGCAGCTGTCTGTGCCGCTGCCTGACTGGTTGCTACCTTTATAGGACCCGTAGGCAGTGAAGCCCCGCCCCCTAATCAGGGCTCAGCTTCTGTCCCAGCACAAAGCCCCTACACATACAGATACTAACAATACAAAACCAAACACACACAAATACCTTCTCCTCCAACAGAACTCCCACTCAAACTCCCCTGTTTACAGCTCTGTTTGCTAGCTCCTGCTCCGCTGCCTGACTGGCTGCTACCTTTATAGGACCCCTAGTCAGGGAAGCCCCGCCCCCTAATCACGGCTCAGCTTCTCTCCCAGCACAAAGCCCCTACACATACAGATACTACCAATACAAAACCAAACACACACACAAATACCTTCTCCACCAACAGAACTCCCACTCAAACTCCCCTGTTTACAGCTCTGTTTGATAGCTCCTGTGCCGCTGCCTGACTGGCTGCAAGCTTTATAGGACCCCTAGTCAGGGAAGCCCCGCCCCCTAATCAGGGCTCAGCTTCTCTCCCAACACAAAGCCCCTACACATACAGATACCACCTATACAAAACCAAACACACACAAATACCTTCTCCTTCAACAGAACTCCCACTCAAACTCCCCTGTTTACATCTCTGTTTGCTAGCTCCTGTGCCGCTGCAGCTGTCTGTGCCGCTGCCTGATTGGCTGCTACCTTGATAGGACCCCTAGTCAGGGAAGCCCCGCCCCCTAATCACGGCTCAGCTTCTCTCCCAGCACAAAGCCCCGACACATACAGATACTACCAATACAAAACCAAACACACACAAATACCTTCTCCTCCAACAGAACTCCCACTCAAACTCCCCTGTTTACAGCACTGTTTGCTAGCTCCTGTGCCGCTGCCTGACTGGCTGCTACCTTTATAGGACCCCTAGTCAGGGAAGCCCCGCCCCCTAATAAGGGCTCAGATTCTCTCCCAGCACAAAGCCCCTACACATACAGATATTAACAAAACAAAACCAAACACACACACACACACAAATACCTTCTCCTCCAACAGAACTCCCACTCAAACTCCCCTGTTTACAGCTCTGTTGGCTAGCTCCTGTGCCGCTGCAGCATCTGTGCCGCTGCCTGATTGGCTGCTACCTTTATAGGACCCCAGTCAGTGAAGCCCCGCCCCCTAATCAGGGCTCAGCTTCTCTCCCAGCAAAAAGCCCCTACACATACAGATATTAACAAAACAAAACCAAACACACACACACACACAAATACCTTCTCCTCCAACAGAACTCCCACTCAAACTCCCCTGTTTACAGCTCTGTTGGCTAGCTCCTGAGCCGCTGCAGCTGTCTGTGCCGCTGCCTGACTTGCTGCTACCTTTATACGACCCCAGTCAGTGAAGCCCCGCCCCCTAATCAGGGCTCATCTTCTCTCCCAGCACAAAGCCTCTACACATACAGATACTACCGATACAAAACCAAACACACAAAAATACCTTCTCCTCCAACAGAACTCCCACTCAAACTCCCCTGTTTACAGCTCTGTTTGCTAGCTCCTGTGCCGCTGCCTGACTGGCTGCTACCTTTATAGGACCCCTAGTCAGGGAAGCCCCGCCCCCTAATCAGGGCTCAGCTTCTCTCCCAACACAAAGCCCCTACACATACAGATACTAAGAATACAAAACCAAACACACACAAATACCTTCTCCTCCAACAGAACTCCCACTCAAACTCCCCGGCTTACAGCTTTGTTTGCTAGCTCCTGTGCCGCTGCAGCTGTCTGTGCCGCTGCCTGACTGGCTGTTACCTTTATAGGAGCCCTAGTCAGTGAAGCCCCGCCCCCTAATCAGGGCTCAGCTTCTGTCCCAGCACAGAGCCCCTACACACACAGATACTACCAATACAAAACCAAACACACACAAATACCTTTTCCTCCAACAGAACTCCCACTCAAACTCCCCTGTTTACAGCTCTGTTTGATAGCTCCTGTGCCGCTGCCTGACTGGCTGCTACCTTTATAGGACCCCTAGCCAGGGAAGCCCCGCCCCCTAATCAGGGCTCAGCTTCTCTCCCAGGACAAAGACCCTACACATACAAATACCACCAATACAAAAGCAAACACACACAAGTACCTTCTCCTCCAACAGAACTCCCACTCAAACTCCCCTGTTTACAGCTCTGTTTGCAAGCTCCTGTGCCGCTGCAGCTGTCTGTGCCGCTGCCTGACTGGCTGCTACCTTTATAGGACCCCTAGTCAGCGAATCCCGCCCCCTAATCAGGACTCAGCTTCTCTCCCAGCACAAAGCCCCTCCAAGCCTCTACACATACAGATACCACCAATACAAAACCAAACACACACACAAATACCTTTTCCTCCAACAGAACTCCCACTCAAACTCCGCTGTTTACAGCTCTGTTTGCTAGCTCCTGTGCCGCTGCCTGACTGGCTGCTTCCTTTATAGGACCCCTACTCAGTCAAGCCCCGCCCCCTAATCAGGGCTCAGCTTCTCTCCCAGCACAAAGCCCCTACACATACAGATACTAACAATGCAAAACCAAACACACACAAATACCTTCTCCTCCACCAGAACTCCCACTCAAACTCCCCTGTTTACAGCTCTGTTTGCTAGCTCCTGTGCCGCTGCAGCTGTCTGTGCCGCTGCCTGACTGGTTGCTACCTTTATAGGACCCCTAGTCAGTGAAGCCCCGCCCCCTAATCAGGGCTCAGCTTCTGTCCCAGCACAAAGCCCCTACACATACAGATACTACCAATACAAAACAAAACACACACAAATACCTTCTCCTCCAACAGAACTCCCACTCAAACTCCCCTGTTTACAGCTCTGTTTGCTAGCTCCTGTGCCGCTGCAGCTGTCTGTGCGGATGCCTGACTGGCTGCTACCTTTATAGGACCCCTACTCAGTCAAGCCCCGCCCCCTAATCAGGGCTCAGCTTCTCTCCCAGCACAAAGCCCCTACACATACAGATACTAACAATGCAAAACCAAACACACACAAATACCTTCTCCTCCACCAGAACTCCCACTCAAACTCCCCTGTTTACAGCTCTGTTTGCTAGCTCCTGTGCCGCTGCAGCTGTCTGTGCCGCTGCCTGACTGGTTGCTACCTTTATAGGACCCCTAGTCAGTGAAGCCCCGCCCCCTAATCAGGGCTCAGCTTCTGTCCCAGCACAAAGCCCCTACACATACAGATACTACCAATACAAAACCAAACACCCACAAATACCTTCTCCTCCAACAGAACTCCCACTCAAATTCCCCTGTTTACAGCTCTTTTGGCTAGCTCCTGTGCCGCTGCCTGACTGGCTGCTACCTTTATTGGACCCGTAGTCAGTGAAGCCCCGCCCCCTAATCAGGGCTCAGCTTCTGTCCCAGCACAAAGCCCCTACACATACAGATACTACCAATACAAAACCAAACACCCACAAATACCTTCTCCTCCAACAGAACTCCCACTCAAACTCCCCTGTTTACAGCTCTGTTGGCTAGCTCCTGTGCCGCTGCAGCTGTCTGTGCCGCTGCCTGATTGGCTGCTACCTTTATAGGACCCCAGTCAGTGAAGCCCCGCCCCCTAATCAGGGCTCAGCTTCTCTCCCAGCAAAAAGCCCCTACACATACAGATATTAACAAAACAAAACCAAACACACACACACACACAAATACCTTCTCCTCCAACAGAACTCCCACTCAAACTCCCCTGTTTACAGCTCTGTTGGCTAGCTCCTGAGCCGCTGCAGCTGTCTGTGCCGCTGCCTGACTTGCTGCTACCTTTATAGGACCCCAGTCAGTGAAGCCCCGCCCCCTAATCAGGGCTCATCTTCTCTCCCAGCACAAAGCCTCTACACATACAGATACTACCGATACAAAACCAAACACACAAAAATACCTTCTCCTCCAACAGAACTCCCACTCAAACTCCCCTGTTTACAGCTCTGTTTGCTAGCTCCTGTGCCGCTGCCTGACTGGCTGCTACCTTTATAGGACCCCTAGTCAGGGAAGCCCCGCCCCCTAATCAGGGCTCAGCTTCTCTCCCAACACAAAGCCCCTACACATACAGATACTAAGAATACAAAACCAAACACACACAAATACCTTCTCCTCCAACAGAACTCCCACTCAAACTCCCCGGCTTACAGCTTTGTTTGCTAGCTCCTGTGCCGCTGCAGCTGTCTGTGCCGCTGCCTGACTGGCTGTTACCTTTATAGGAGCCCTAGTCAGTGAAGCCCCGCCCCCTAATCAGGGCTCAGCTTCTGTCCCAGCACAGAGCCCCTACACACACAGATACTACCAATACAAATCCAAACACACACAAATACCTTTTCCTCCAACAGAACTCCCACTCAAACTCCCCTGTTTACAGCTCTGTTTGATAGCTCCTGTGCCGCTGCCTGACTGGCTGCTACCTTTATAGGACCCCTAGCCAGGGAAGCCCCGCCCCCTAATCAGGGCTCAGCTTCTCTCCCAGGACAAAGACCCTACACATACAAATACCACCAATACAAAAGCAAACACACACAAGTACCTTCTACTCCAACAGAACTCCCACTCAAACTCCCCTGTTTACAGCTCTGTTTGCAAGCTCCTGTGCCGCTGCAGCTGTCTGTGCCGCTGCCTGACTGGCTGCTACCTTTATAGGACCCCTAGTCAGCGAAGCCCCGCCCCCTAATCAGGACTCAGCTTCTCTCCCAGCACAAAGCCCCTCCAAGCCTCTACACATACAGATACCACCAATACAAAACCAAACACACACACAAATACCTTTTCCTCCAACAGAACTCCCACTCAAACTCCGCTGTTTACAGCTCTGTTTGCTAGCTCCTGTGCCGCTGCCTGACTGGCTGCTTCCTTTATAGGACCCCTAGTCAGTGAAGCCCCGCCCCCTAATCAGGGCTCAGCTTCTGTCCCAGCACAAAGCCCCTACACATACAGATACTACCAATACAAAACAAAACACACACAAATACCTTCTCCTCCAACAGAACTCCCACTCAAACTCCCCTGTTTACAGCTCTGTTTGCTAGCTCCTGTGCCGCTGCAGCTGTCTGTGCGGATGCCTGACTGGCTGCTACCTTTATAGGACCCGTAGTCAGTGAAGCCCCGCCCCCTAATCAGGGCTCAGCTTCTCTCCCAGCACAAAGCCCCTACACATACAGATACTACCAATACAAAACCAAATACACACAAATACCTTCTCCTCCAACAGAACTCCCACCCAAACTCCCCTGTTTACAGCTCTGTTTGCTAGCTCCTGTGCCGCTGCCTGACTGGCTGCTACCTTTATAGGACCCGTAGGCAGTAAAGCCCCGCCCCGTAATCAGGGCTCAGCTTCTGTCCCAGCACAAAGCCCCTACACACACAGATACTACCAATACAAAACCAAACACACACAAATACCTTCTCCTCCAACAGAACTCCCACTCAAACTCCCCTGTTTACAGCTCTGTTTGCTAGCTCCTGCTCCGCTGCCTGACTGGCTGCTACCTTTATAGGACCCCTAGTCAGGGAAGCCCCGCCCCCTAATCACGGCTCAGCTTCTCTCCCAGCACAAAGCCCCTACACATACAGATACTACCAATACAAAACCAAACACACACACAAATACCTTCTCCAGCAACAGAACTCCCACTCAAACTCCCCTGTTTACAGCTCTGTTTGCTAGCTCCTGTGCCGCTGCCTGACTGGCTGCTACCTTTATAGGACCCCTAGTCAGGGAAGCCCCGCCCCCTAATCAGGGCTCAGATTCTCTCCCAGCACAAAGCCCCTCCACATACAGATACTACCAATACAAAACCAAACACCCACAAATACCTTCTCCTCCAACAGAACTCCCACTCAAACTCCCCTGTTTACAGCTCTGTTGGCTAGCTCCTGTGCCGCTGCCTGACTGGCTGCTACCTTTATTGGACCCCTAGTCAGGGAAGCCCCGCCCCCTAATAAGGGCTCAGCTTCTCTCCCAGCACAAAGCCCCTACACATACAGATACCACCAATACAAAACCAAACACACACAAATACCTTCTCCTCCAACAGAACTCCCACTCAAACTCCCCTGTTTACAGCTCTGTTTGCTAGCTCCTGTGCCGCTGCCTGACTGGCTGCTACCTTTATAGGACCCCTAGTCAGGGAAGCCCCGCCCCCTAATCAGGGCTCAGATTCTCTCCCAGCACAAAGCCCCTCCACATACAGATACTACCAATACAAAACCAAACACCCACAAATACCTTCTCCTCCAACAGAACTCCCACTCAAACTCCCCTGTTTACAGCTCTGTTGGCTAGCTCCTGTGCCGCTGCCTGATTGGCTGCTACCTTTATAGGACCCCTAGTCAGTGAAGCCCCGCCCCCTAATCAGGGCTCAGCTTCTCTCCCAGCACAAAGCCCCTGCACATACAGATACCACCAATACAAAACCAAACACACACAGGTACCTTGTCCTCCAACAGAACTCCCACTCAAACTCCCCTGTTTAGAGCTCTGTTGGCTAGCTCCTGTGCCGCTGCAGCTGTCTGTGCCGCTGCCTGATTGGCTGCTACCTTTATAGGACCCCTAGTCAGTGAAGACCCGCCCCCTAATCAGGGCTCAGCTTCTCTCCCAGCAAAAAGCCCCTACACATACAGATATTACCAAAACAAAACCAAACACACACAAATACCTTCTCCTCCAACAGAACTCCCACTCAAACTCCCCTGTTTAGAGCTCTGTTGGCTAGCTCCTGTGCCGCTTCAGCTGTCTGTGCCGCTGCCTGACTTGCTGCTACCTTTATAGGACCCCTAGTCAGTGAAGCCCCGCCCCCAAATCAGGGCTCAGCTTCTGTCCCAGCACAAAGCCCCTACACACACAGATACTACCAATACAAAAGCAAACACACACAAATACCTTATCCTCCAACAAAACTCCCACTCAAACTCCCCTGTTTACAGCTCTGTTTGATAGCTCCTGTGCCGCTGCCTGACTGGCTGCAACCTTTATAGGACCCCTAGTCAGGGAAGCCCCGCCCACTAATCAGGGCTCAGCTTCTCTCCCAGCACAAAGCCCATACACATACAGATACTAAGAATACAAAACCAAACACACACAGATACCTTCTACTCCAACAGAACTCCCACTCAAACTCCCCTGTTTACAGCTCTGTTTGATAGCTCCTGTGCCGCTGCCTGACTGGCTGCTACCTTTATAGGACCCCTAGCCAGGGACGCCCCGCCCCCTAATCAGGGCTCAGCTTCTCTCCCAGCAAAAAGCCCCTACACATACAGATACCACCAATACAAAACAAAACACACACAAGTACCTTCTCCTCCAACAGAACTCCCACTCAAACTCCCCTGTTTACAGCTCTGTTTGCAAGCTCCTGTGCCGCTGCAGCTGTCTGTGCCGCTGCCTGATTGGCTGCTACCTTTATAGGACCCTAGTCAGCGAAGCCCCGCCCCCTAATCAGGACTCAGCTTCTCTCCCAGCACAAAGCCCCTCCAAGCCTCTACACATACAGATACCACCAATACAAAACCAAGCACACACACAAATACCTTTTCCTCCAACAGAACTCCCA
This sequence comes from Lepidochelys olivacea, assembly GCF_965140295.1. Taxonomy (NCBI): domain Eukaryota; kingdom Metazoa; phylum Chordata; order Testudines; family Cheloniidae; genus Lepidochelys; species Lepidochelys olivacea. Next base: position 5,557,045 of record NC_140428.1, read on the forward strand.
CTCAAACTCCGCTGTTTACAGCTCTGTTTGCCAGCTCCTGTGCCGCTGCCTGACCGGCTGCTTCCTTTATAGGACCCCTACTCAGTCAAGCCCCGCCCCCTAATCAGGGCTCAGCTTCTCTCCCAGCACAAAGCCCCTACACATACAGATACTAACAATACAAAACCAAACACACACAAATACCTTCTCCTCCACCAGAACTCCCACTCAAACTCCCCTGTTTACAGCTCTGTTTGCTAGCTCCTGTGCCGCTGCAGCTGTCTGTGCGGCTGCCTGACTGGCTGCTACCTTTATAGGACCCGTAGGCAGTGAAGCCCCGCCCCCTAATCAGGGCTCAGCTTCTGTCCCAGCACAAAGCCCCTACACATACAGATACTACCAATACAAAACAAAACACACACAAATACCTTCTACTCCAACAGAACTCCCACTCAAACTCCCCTGTTTACAGCTCTGTTTGATAGCTCCTGTGCCGCTGCCTGACTGGCTGCAACCTTTATAGGACCCCTAGTCAGGGAAGCCCCGCCCACTAATCAGGGCTCAGCTTCTCTCCCAGCACAAAGCCCCTACACATACAGATACTAACAATACAAAACCAAACACACACAAATACCTTCTAATCCACCAGAACTCCCACTCAAACTCCCCTGTTTACAGCTCTGTTTGCTAGCTCCTGTGCCGCTGCAGCTGTCTGTGCCGCTGCCTGACTGGTTGCTACCTTTATACGACCCGTAGGCAGTGAAGCCCCGCCCCCTAATCAGGGCTCAGCTTCTGTCCCAGCACAAAGCCCCTACACATACAGATACTACCAATACAAAACAAAACACACACAAATACCTTCTACTCCAACAGAACTCCCAATCAAACTCCCCTGTTTACAGCTCTGTTTGATAGCTCCTGTGCCGCTGCCTGACTGGCTGCAACCTTTATAGGACCCCTAGTCAGGGAAGCCCCGCCCACTAATCAGGGCTCAGCTTCTCTCCCAGCACAAAGCCCCTACACATACAGATACTAACAATACAAAACCAAACACACACAAATACCTTCTCCTCCAACAGAACTCCCACTCAAACTCCCCTGTTTACAGCTCTGTTTGCTAGCTCCTGCTCCGCTGCCTGACTGGCTGCTACCTTTATAGGACCCCTAGTCAGGGAAGCCCCGCCCCCTAATCACGGCTCAGCTTCTCTCCCAGCACAAAGCCCCTACACATACAGATACTACCAATACAAAACCAAACACACACACAAATACCTTCTCCTTCAACAGAACTCCCACTCAAACTCCCCTGTTTACATCTCTGTTTGCTAGCTCCTGTGCCGCTGCAGCTGTCTGTGCCGCTGCCTGATTGGCTGCTACCTTGATAGGACCCCTAGTCAGGGAAGCCCCGCCCCCTAATCACGGCTCAGCTTCTCTCCCAGCACAAAGCCCCGACACATACAGATACTACCAATACAAAACCAAACACACACAAATACCTTCTCCTCCAACAGAACTCCCACTCAAACTCCCCTGTTTACAGCACTGTTTGCTAGCTCCTGTGCCGCTGCCTGACTGGCTGCTACCTTTATAGGACCCCTAGTCAGGGAAGCCCCGCCCCCTAATAAGGGCTCAGATTCTCTCCCAGCACAAAGCCCCTACACATACAGATATTAACAAAACAAAACCAAACACACACACACACACAAATACCTTCTCCTCCAACAGAACTCCCACTCAAACTCCCCTGTTTACAGCTCTGTTGGCTAGCTCCTGTGCCGCTGCAGCATCTGTGCCGCTGCCTGATTGGCTGCTACCTTTATAGGACCCCAGTCAGTGAAGCCCCGCCCCCTAATCAGGGCTCAGCTTCTCTCCCAGCAAAAAGCCCCTACACATACAGATATTAAGAAAACAAAACCAAACACACACACACACACAAATACCTTCTCCTCCAACAGAACTCCCACTCAAACTCCCCTGTTTACAGCTCTGTTGGCTAGCTCCTGAGCCGCTGCAGCTGTCTGTGCCGCTGCCTGACTTGCTGCTACCTTTATACGACCCCAGTCAGTGAAGCCCCGCCCCCTAATCAGGGCTCATCTTCTCTCCCAGCACAAAGCCTCTACACATACAGATACTACCGATACAAAACCAAACACACAAAAATACCTTCTCCTCCAACAGAACTCCCACTCAAACTCCCCTGTTTACAGCTCTGTTTGCTAGCTCCTGTGCCGCTGCCTGACTGGCTGCTACCTTTATAGGACCCCTAGTCAGGGAAGCCCCGCCCCCTAATCAGGGCTCAGCTTCTCTCCCAACACAAAGCCCCTACACATACAGATACTAAGAATACAAAACCAAACACACACAAATACCTTCTCCTCCAACAGAACTCCCACTCAAACTCCCCGGCTTACAGCTTTGTTTGCTAGCTCCTGTGCCGCTGCAGCTGTCTGTGCCGCTGCCTGACTGGCTGTTACCTTTATAGGAGCCCTAGTCAGTGAAGCCCCGCCCCCTAATCAGGGCTCAGCTTCTGTCCCAGCACAGAGCCCCTACACACACAGATACTACCAATACAAAACCAAACACACACAAATACCTTTTCCTCCAACAGAACTCCCACTCAAACTCCGCTGTTTACAGCTCTGTTTGCTAGCTCCTGTGCCGCTGCCTGACTGGCTGCTTCCTTTATAGGACCCCTAGTCAGTGAAGCCCCGCCCCCTAATCAGGGCTCAGCTTCTGTCCCAGCACAAAGCCCCTACACATACAGATACTACCAATACAAAACAAAACACACACAAATACCTTCTCCTCCAACAGAACTCCCACTCAAACTCCCCTGTTTACAGCTCTGTTTGCTAGCTCCTGTGCCGCTGCCTGACTGGCTGCTACCTTTATAGGACCCGTAGGCAGTAAAGCCCCGCCCCCTAATCAGGGCTCAGCTTCTGTCCCAGCACAAAGCCCCTACACACACAGATACTACCAATACAAAACCAAACACACACAAATACCTTCTCCTCCAACAGAACTCCCACTCAAACTCCCCTGTTTACAGCTCTGTTTGCTAGCTCCTGTGCCGCTGCCTGACTGGCTGCTACCTTTATAGGACCCCTAGTCAGGGAAGCCCCGCCCCCTAATCTCGGCTCAGCTTCTCTCCCAGCACAAAGCCCCTACACATACAGATACTACCAATACAAAACCAAACACACACACAAATACCTTCTCCAGCAACAGAACTCCCACTCAAACTCCCCTGTTTACAGCTCTGTTTGCTAGCTCCTGTGCCGCTGCCTGACTGGCTGCTACCTTTATAGGACCCCTAGTCAGGGAAGCCCCGCCCCCTAATCAGGGCTCAGATTCTCTCCCAGCACAAAGCCCCTCCACATACAGATACTACCAATACAAAACCAAACACCCACAAATACCTTCTCCTCCAACAGAACTCCCACTCAAACTCCCCTGTTTACAGCTCTGTTGGCTAGCTCCTGTGCCGCTGCCTGACTGGCTGCTACCTTTATTGGACCCCTAGTCAGGGAAGCCCCGCCCCCTAATAAGGGCTCAGCTTCTCTCCCAGCACAAAGCCCCTACACATACAGATACCACCAATACAAAACCAAACACACACAAATACCTTCTCCTCCAACAGAACTCCCACTCAAACTCCCCTGTTTACAGCTCTGTTTGCTAGCTCCTGTGCCGCTGCCTGACTGGCTGCTACCTTTATAGGACCCCTAGTCAGGGAAGCCCCGCCCCCTAATCAGGGCTCAGATTCTCTCCCAGCACAAAGCCCCTGCACATACAGATACCACCAATACAAAACCAAACACACACAGGTACCTTGTCCTCCAACAGAACTCCCACTCAAACTCCCCTGTTTACAGCTCTGTTGGCTAGCTCCTGTGCCGCTGCAGCTGTCTGTGCCGCTGCCTGATTGGCTGCTACCTTTATAGGACCCCTAGTCAGTGAAGACCCGCCCCCTAATCAGGGCTCAGCTTCCCTCCCAGCAAAAAGCCCCTACACATACAGATATTACCAAAACAAAACCAAACACACACAAATACCTTCTCCTCCAACAGAACTCCCACTCAAACTCCCCTGTTTAGAGCTCTGTTGGCTAGCTCCTGTGCCGCTTCAGCTGTCTGTGCCGCTGCCTGACTTGCTGCTACCTTTATAGGACCCCTAGTCAGTGAAGCCCCGCCCCCAAATCAGGGCTCAGCTTCTGTCCCAGCACAAAGCCCCTACACACACAGATACTACCAATACAAAAGCAAACACACACAAATACCTTATCCTCCAACAAAACTCCCACTCAAACTCCCCTGTTTACAGCTCTGTTTGATAGCTCCTGTGCCGCTGCCTGACTGGCTGCAACCTTTATAGGACCCCTAGTCAGGGAAGCCCCGCCCACTAATCAGGGCTCAGCTTCTCTCCCAGCACAAAGCCCATACACATACAGATACTAAGAATACAAAACCAAACACACACAGATACCTTCTACTCCAACAGAACTCCCACTCAAACTCCCCTGTTTACAACTCTGTTTGATAGCTCCTGTGCCGCTGCCTGACTGGCTGCTACCTTTATAGGACCCCTAGCCAGGGACGCCCCGCCCCCTAATCAGGGCTCAGCTTCTCTCCCAGCAAAAAGCCCCTACACATACAGATACCACCAATACAAAACAAAACACACACAAGTACCTTCTCCTCCAACAGAACTCCCACTCAAACTCCCCTGTTTACAACTCTGTTTGATAGCTCCTGTGCCGCTGCCTGATTGGCTGCTACCTTTATAGGACCCTAGTCAGCGAAGCCCCGCCCCCTAATCAGGACTCAGCTTCTCTCCCAGCACAAAGCCCCTCCAAGCCTCTACACATACAGATACCACCAATACAAAACCAAGCACACACACAAATACCTTTTCCTCCAACAGAACTCCCACTCAAACTCCGCTGTTTACAGCTCTGTTTGCCAGCTCCTGTGCCGCTGCCTGACCGGCTGCTTCCTTTATAGGACCCCTACTCAGTCAAGCCCCGCCCCCTAATCAGGGCTCAGCTTCTCTCCCAGCACAAAGCCCCTACACATACAGATACTAACAATACAAAACCAAACACACACAAATACCTTCTCCTCCACCAGAACTCCCACTCAAACTCCCCTGTTTACAGCTCTGTTTGCTAGCTCCTGTGCCGCTGCCTGACTGGCTGCAACCTTTATAGGACCCCTAGTCAGGGAAGCCCCGCCCACTAATCAGGGCTCAGCTTCTCTCCCAGCACAAAGCCCCTACACATACAGATACTAACAATACAAAACCAAACACACACAAATACCTTCTCCTCCACCAGAACTCCCACTCAAACTCCCCTGTTTACAGCTCTGTTTGCTAGCTCCTGTGCCGCTGCAGCTGTCTGTGCCGCTGCCTGACTGGTTGCTACCTTTATAGGACCCGTAGGCAGTGAAGCCCCGCCCCCTAATCAGGGCTCAGCTTCTGTCCCAGCACAAAGCCCCTACACATACAGATACTACCAATACAAAACAAAACACACACAAATACCTTCTACTCCAACAGAACTCCCAATCAAACTCCCCTGTTTACAGCTCTGTTTGATAGCTCCTGTGCCGCTGCCTGACTGGCTGCAACCTTTATAGGACCCCTAGTCAGGGAAGCCCCGCCCACTAATCAGGGCTCAGCTTCTCTCCCAGCACAAAGCCCCTACACATACAGATACTAACAATACAAAACCAAACACACACAAATACCTTCTCCTCCAACAGAACTCCCACTCAAACTCCCCTGTTTACAGCTCTGTTTGCTAGCTCCTGCTCCGCTGCCTGACTGGCTGCTACCTTTATAGGACCCCTAGTCAGGGAAGCCCCGCCCCCTAATCACGGCTCAGCTTCTCTCCCAGCACAAAGCCCCTACACATACAGATACTACCAATACAAAACCAAACACACACACAAATACCTTCTCCACCAACAGAACTCCCACTCAAACTCCCCTGTTTACAGCTCTGTTTGATAGCTCCTGTGCCGCTGCCTGACTGGCTGCAAGCTTTATAGGACCCCTAGTCAGGGAAGCCCCGCCCCCTAATCAGGGCTCAGCTTCTCTCCCAACACAAAGCCCCTACACATACAGATACCACCTATACAAAACCAAACACACACAAATACCTTCTCCTTCAACAGAACTCCCACTCAAACTCCCCTGTTTACATCTCTGTTTGCTAGCTCCTGTGCCGCTGCAGCTGTCTGTGCCGCTGCCTGATTGGCTGCTACCTTGATAGGACCCCTAGTCAGGGAAGCCCCGCCCCCTAATCACGGCTCAGCTTCTCTCCCAGCACAAAGCCCCGACACATACAGATACTACCAATACAAAACCAAACACACACAAATACCTTCTCCTCCAACAGAACTCCCACTCAAACTCCCCTGTTTACAGCACTGTTTGCTAGCTCCTGTGCCGCTGCCTGACTGGCTGCTACCTTTATAGGACCCCTAGTCAGGGAAGCCCCGCCCCCTAATAAGGGCTCAGATTCTCTCCCAGCACAAAGCCCCTACACATACAGATATTAACAAAACAAAACCAAACACACACACACACACAAATACCTTCTCCTCCAACAGAACTCCCACTCAAACTCCCCTGTTTACAGCTCTGTTGGCTAGCTCCTGTGCCGCTGCAGCATCTGTGCCGCTGCCTGATTGGCTGCTACCTTTATAGGACCCCAGTCAGTGAAGCCCCGCCCCCTAATCAGGGCTCAGCTTCTCTCCCAGCAAAAAGCCCCTACACATACAGATATTAACAAAACAAAACCAAACACACACACACACACAAATACCTTCTCCTCCAACAGAACTCCCACTCAAACTCCCCTGTTTACAGCTCTGTTGGCTAGCTCCTGAGCCGCTGCAGCATCTGTGCCGCTGCCTGATTGGCTGCTACCTTTATAGGACCCCAGTCAGTGAAGCCCCGCCCCCTAATCAGGGCTCAGCTTCTCTCCCAGCACAAAGCCCCTGCACATACAGATACCACCAATACAAAACCAAACACACACAAGTACCTTCTCCTCCAACAGAACTCCCACTCATACTCCCCTGTTTACAGCTCTGTTGGCTAGCTCCTCTGCCACTGCAGCATCTGTGCCGCTGCCTGAGTGGCTGCTACCTTTATAGGACCCCTGGTCAATGAAGCCCCGGCCCCTAATCAGGGCTCAGCTTCTCTCCCAGCACAAAGCCCCTACACATACAGATACTAACAATACAAAACCAAACACACACAAATACCTTCTCCTCCAACAGAACTCCCACTCAAACTCCCCGGCTTACAGCTCTGTTTGCTAGCTCCTGTGCCGCTGCAGCTGTCTGTGCCGCTGCCTGACTGGCTGTTACCTTTATAGGACCCCTAGTCAGTGAAGCCCCGCCCCTAATCAGGGCTCAGCTTCTGTCCCAGCACAGAGTCCCTACACACACAGATACTACCAATACAAAACCAAACACACACAAATACCTTCTCCTCCAACACAACTCCCACTCAAACTCCCCTGTTTACAGCTCTGTTTGATAGCTCCTGTGCCGCTGCCGGACTGGCTGCAACCTTTATAGGACCCCTAGTCAGGGAAGCCCCGCCCACTAATCAGGGCTCAGCTTCTTTCCCAGCACAAAGCCCCTACACATACAGATACTACCAATACAAAACCAAAGACACACACAAATACCTTCTCCTCCAACAGAACTCCCACTCCAACTCCCCTGTTTACAGCTCTGTTTGCTAGCTCCTGTGCCGCTGCCTGACTGGCTGCTACCTTTATAGGACCCCTAGTCAGGGAAGCCCCGCCCCCTAATCAGGGCTCAGCTTCTCTCCCAGCACAAAGCCCCTGCACATACAGATACCACCAATACAAAACCAAACACACACAAGTACCTTCTCCTCCAACAGAACTCCCACTCATACTCCCCTGTTTACAGCTCTGTTGGCTAGCTCCTCTGCCACTGCAGCATCTGTGCCGCTGCCTGAATGGCTGCTACTTTTATAGGACCCCTGGTCAGTGAAGCCCCGCACCCTAATCAGGGCTCAGCTTCTGTCCCAGCACAAAGCCCCTACACATACAGATACTACCAATACAAAACAAAACACACACAAATACCTTCTACTCCAACAGAACTCCCACTCAAACTCCCCTGTTTACAGCTCTGTTTGATAGCTCCTGTGCCGCTGCCTGACTGGCTGCTACCTTTATAGGACCCCTAGTCAGGGAAGCCCCGCCCCCTAATCAGGGCTCAGCTTCTCTCCCAGCACAAAGCCCCTACACATACAGATACTAACAATACAAAACCAAACACACACAAATACCTTCTCCTCCAACAGAACTCCCACTCAAACTCCCCTGTTTACAGCACTGTTTGCTAGCTCCTGTGCCGCTGCAGCTGTCTGTGCGGCTGCCTGACTGGCTGCTACCTTTATAGGACCCCTAGTCAGGGAAGCCCCGCCCACTAATCAGGGCTCAGCTTCTCTCCCAGCACAAAGCCCCTCCAAGCCTCTACACATACAGGTACTACCAATACAAAACCAAACACCCACAAATACCTTCTCCTCCAACAGAACTCCCACTCAAACTCCCCTGTTTGCAGCTCTGTTGGCTAGCTCCTGTGCCGCTGCCTGACTGGCTGCTACCTTTATTGGACCCCTAGTCAGGGAAGCCCCGCCCCCTAATAAGGGCTCAGCTTCTCTCCCAGCACAAAGCCCCTACACATACAGATACTAACAATACAAAACCAAACACACACAAATACCTTCTCCTTCAACAGAACTCCCACTCAAACTCCCCTGTTTACAGCTCTGTTTGCTAGCTCCTGTGCCGCTGCAGCTGTCTGTGCCGCTGCCTGACTGGCTGCTACCTTTATAGGACCCCTAGTCAGGGAAGCCCCGCCCCCTAATCAGGGCTCAGCTTCTGTCCCAGCACAAAGCCCCTACACACACAGATACTACCAATACAAAACCAAACACACACAAATACCTTCTACTCCGACAGTAATCCCACTCAAACTCCCCTGTTTACAGCTCTGTTTGATAGCTCCTGTGCCGCTGCCTGACTGGCTGCAACCTTTATAGGACCCCTAGTCAGGGAAGCCCCGCCCCCTAATCAGGGCTCAGCTTCTCTCCCAGCACAAAGCCCCTACACATACAGATACCACCAATACAAAACCAAACACACACAAATACCTTCTCCTCCAAAACAACTCCCACTCAAACTCCCCTGTTTACAGCTCTGTTTGCTAGCTCCTGTGCCGCTGCAGCTGTCTGTGCCGCTGCCTGATTGGTTGCTACGTTTATAGGACCCCTAGTCAGGGAAGCCCCACCCCCTAATCAGGGCTCAGCTTCTCACCCAGCACAAAGCCCCGACACATACAAATACCAATACAAAACCAAACACACACAAATACCTTCTAATCCAACAGAGCTCCCACTCAAACCCCCCTGTTTACACCTCAGTTTGCTAGCTCCTGTGCCGCTGCAGCTGTCTGTGCCGCTGCCTGACTGGCTGCAACCTTATAAGACCCCTAGTCAGGGAAGCCCCGCCCAATAATCAGGGCTCAGCTTCTTTCCCAGCACAAAGCCCCTCCAAGCCTCTACACATACAGATACCACCAATACAAAACCAAACACACACACAAATACCTTCTCCTTCAACAGAACTCCCACTCAAACTCCACTGTTTACAGCTCTGCTTGCTAGCCCCTGTGCCGCTGCAGCTGTCTGTGCCGCTGCCTGACTGGCTGCTACCTTTATAGGACCCCTAGTCAGTGAAGCCCCGCCCCCTAATCAGGGCTCAGCTTCTGTCTCAGCACAAAGCCCCTACACACACACATACTAGCAATACAAAACCAAACACACACAAAAACCTTCTACTCCAACAGTACTCCCACTCAAACTCCCCTGTTTACAGCTCTGTTTGATAGCTCCTGTGCCGCTGCCTGACTGGCTGCTACATTTATAGGACCCCTTGTCAGGGAAGCCCCGCCCCCTAATCAGGGCTCAGCTTCTCTCCCAGCACAAAGCCCCTACACATACAGATACTAAGAATACAAAACCAAACACACACAAATACCTTCTCCTCCCACTCAAACTCCCCTGTTTACAGGTCTGTTTGCTAGCTCCTGTGCCGCTGCAGCTGTCTGTGCCGCTGCCTGACTGGCTGCTACCTTTATAGGACCCCTAGTCAGTGAAGCCCCGCCCCCTAATCAGGGTTCAGCTTCTGTCCCAGCACAAAGCCCCTACACACACAGATATTACCAATACAAAACCAAACACACACAAATACCTTCTCCTCCCACTCAAACTCCCCTGTTTACAGGTCTGTTTGCTAGCTCCTGTGCCGCTGCAGCTGTCTGTGCCGCTGCCTGACTGGCTGCTACCTTTATAGGACCCCTAGTCAGTGAAGCCCCGCCCCCTAATCAGGGTTCAGCTTCTGTCCCAGCACAAAGCCCCTACACACACAGATACTACCAATACAAAACCAAACACACACAAATACCTTCTACTCCAACAGAACTCCCACTCAAACTCCCCTGTTTACAGCTCTGTTTGATAGCTCCTGTGCCGCTGCCTGACTGGCTGCAACCTTATAGGACCCCTAGTCAGGGAAGCCCCGCCCACTAATCAGGGCTCAGCTTCTCTCCCAGCACAAAGCCCCTACACATACAGATACTACCAATACAAAACCAAACACACACACAAATACCTTCTCCACCAAGAGAACTCCCACTCAAACTCCCCTGTTCACAGCTCTGTTTGCTAGCTCCTGTGCCGCTGCCTGACTGGCTGCTACCTTTATAGGACCCCTAGTCAGGGAAGCCCCGCCCCCTAATCAGGGCTCAGATTCTCTCCCAGCACAAAGCCCCTCCACATACAGATACTACCAATACAAAACCAAACACCCACAAATACCTTCTCCTCCAACAGAACTCCCACTCAAACTCCCCTGTTTGCAGCTCTGTTGGCTAGCTCCTGTGCCGCTGCCTGACTGGCTGCTACCTTTATTGGACCCCTAGTCAGGGAAGCCCCGCCCCCTAATAAGGGCTCAGCTTCTCTCCCAGCACAAAGCCCCTACACATACAGATACCACCAATACAAAACCAAACACACACAAATACCTTCTCCTCCAACAGAACTCCCACTCAAACTCCCCTGTTTACAGCTCTGTTTGCTAGCTCCTGTGCCGCTGCCTGACTGGCTGCTACCTTTATAGGACCCCTAGTCAGGGAAGCCCCGCCCCCTAATCAGGGCTCAGATTCTCTCCCAGCACAAAGCCCCTGCACATACAGATACCACCAATACAAAACCAAACACACACAGGTACCTTGTCCTCCAACAGAACTCCCACTCAAACTCCCCTGTTTACAGCTCTGTTGGCTAGCTCCTGTGCCGCTGCAGCTGTCTGTGCCGCTGCCTGATTGGCTGCTACCTTTATAGGACCCCTAGTCAGTGAAGACCCGCCCCCTAATCAGGGCTCAGCTTCCCTCCCAGCAAAAAGCCCCTACACATACAGATATTACCAAAACAAAACCAAACACACACAAATACCTTCTCCTCCAACAGAACTCCCACTCAAACTCCCCTGTTTAGAGCTCTGTTGGCTAGCTCCTGTGCCGCTTCAGCTGTCTGTGCCGCTGCCTGACTTGCTGCTACCTTTATAGGACCCCTAGTCAGTGAAGCCCCGCCCCCAAATCAGGGCTCAGCTTCTGTCCCAGCACAAAGCCCCTACACACACAGATACTACCAATACAAAAGCAAACACACACAAATACCTTATCCTCCAACAAAACTCCCACTCAAACTCCCCTGTTTACAGCTCTGTTTGATAGCTCCTGTGCCGCTGCCTGACTGGCTGCAACCTTTATAGGACCCCTAGTCAGGGAAGCCCCGCCCACTAATCAGGGCTCAGCTTCTCTCCCAGCACAAAGCCCATACACATACAGATACTAAGAATACAAAACCAAACACACACAGATACCTTCTACTCCAACAGAACTCCCACTCAAACTCCCCTGTTTACAACTCTGTTTGATAGCTCCTGTGCCGCTGCCTGACTGGCTGCTACCTTTATAGGACCCCTAGCCAGGGACGCCCCGCCCCCTAATCAGGGCTCAGCTTCTCTCCCAGCAAAAAGCCCCTACACATACAGATACCACCAATACAAAACAAAACACACACAAGTACCTTCTCCTCCAACAGAACTCCCACTCAAACTCCCCTGTTTACAACTCTGTTTGATAGCTCCTGTGCCGCTGCCTGATTGGCTGCTACCTTTATAGGACCCTAGTCAGCGAAGCCCCGCCCCCTAATCAGGACTCAGCTTCTCTCCCAGCACAAAGCCCCTCCAAGCCTCTACACATACAGATACCACCAATACAAAACCAAGCACACACACAAATACCTTTTCCTCCAACAGAACTCCCACTCAAACTCCGCTGTTTACAGCTCTGTTTGCCAGCTCCTGTGCCGCTGCCTGACCGGCTGCTTCCTTTATAGGACCCCTACTCAGTCAAGCCCCGCCCCCTAATCAGGGCTCAGCTTCTCTCCCAGCACAAAGCCCCTACACATACAGATACTAACAATACAAAACCAAACACACACAAATACCTTCTCCTCCACCAGAACTCCCACTCAAACTCCCCTGTTTACAGCTCTGTTTGCTAGCTCCTGTGCCGCTGCCTGACTGGCTGCAACCTTTATAGGACCCCTAGTCAGGGAAGCCCCGCCCACTAATCAGGGCTCAGCTTCTCTCCCAGCACAAAGCCCCTACACATACAGATACTAACAATACAAAACCAAACACACACAAATACCTTCTCCTCCACCAGAACTCCCACTCAAACTCCCCTGTTTACAGCTCTGTTTGCTAGCTCCTGTGCCGCTGCAGCTGTCTGTGCCGCTGCCTGACTGGTTGCTACCTTTATAGGACCCGTAGGCAGTGAAGCCCCGCCCCCTAATCAGGGCTCAGCTTCTGTCCCAGCACAAAGCCCCTACACATACAGATACTACCAATACAAAACAAAACACACACAAATACCTTCTACTCCAACAGAACTCCCAATCAAACTCCCCTGTTTACAGCTCTGTTTGATAGCTCCTGTGCCGCTGCCTGACTGGCTGCAACCTTTATAGGACCCCTAGTCAGGGAAGCCCCGCCCACTAATCAGGGCTCAGCTTCTCTCCCAGCACAAAGCCCCTACACATACAGATACTAACAATACAAAACCAAACACACACAAATACCTTCTCCTCCAACAGAACTCCCACTCAAACTCCCCTGTTTACAGCTCTGTTTGCTAGCTCCTGCTCCGCTGCCTGACTGGCTGCTACCTTTATAGGACCCCTAGTCAGGGAAGCCCCGCCCCCTAATCACGGCTCAGCTTCTCTCCCAGCACAAAGCCCCTACACATACAGATACTACCAATACAAAACCAAACACACACACAAATACCTTCTCCACCAACAGAACTCCCACTCAAACTCCCCTGTTTACAGCTCTGTTTGATAGCTCCTGTGCCGCTGCCTGACTGGCTGCAAGCTTTATAGGACCCCTAGTCAGGGAAGCCCCGCCCCCTAATCAGGGCTCAGCTTCTCTCCCAACACAAAGCCCCTACACATACAGATACCACCTATACAAAACCAAACACACACAAATACCTTCTCCTTCAACAGAACTCCCACTCAAACTCCCCTGTTTACATCTCTGTTTGCTAGCTCCTGTGCCGCTGCAGCTGTCTGTGCCGCTGCCTGATTGGCTGCTACCTTGATAGGACCCCTAGTCAGGGAAGCCCCGCCCCCTAATCACGGCTCAGCTTCTCTCCCAGCACAAAGCCCCGACACATACAGATACTACCAATACAAAACCAAACACACACAAATACCTTCTCCTCCAACAGAACTCCCACTCAAACTCCCCTGTTTACAGCACTGTTTGCTAGCTCCTGTGCCGCTGCCTGACTGGCTGCTACCTTTATAGGACCCCTAGTCAGGGAAGCCCCGCCCCCTAATAAGGGCTCAGATTCTCTCCCAGCACAAAGCCCCTACACATACAGATATTAACAAAACAAAACCAAACACACACACACACACAAATACCTTCTCCTCCAACAGAACTCCCACTCAAACTCCCCTGTTTACAGCTCTGTTGGCTAGCTCCTGTGCCGCTGCAGCATCTGTGCCGCTGCCTGATTGGCTGCTACCTTTATAGGACCCCAGTCAGTGAAGCCCCGCCCCCTAATCAGGGCTCAGCTTCTCTCCCAGCAAAAAGCCCCTACACATACAGATATTAACAAAACAAAACCAAACACACACACACACACAAATACCTTCTCCTCCAACAGAACTCCCACTCAAACTCCCCTGTTTACAGCTCTGTTGGCTAGCTCCTGAGCCGCTGCAGCATCTGTGCCGCTGCCTGATTGGCTGCTACCTTTATAGGACCCCAGTCAGTGAAGCCCCGCCCCCTAATCAGGGCTCAGCTTCTCTCCCAGCACAAAGCCCCTGCACATACAGATACCACCAATACAAAACCAAACACACACAAGTACCTTCTCCTCCAACAGAACTCCCACTCATACTCCCCTGTTTACAGCTCTGTTGGCTAGCTCCTCTGCCACTGCAGCATCTGTGCCGCTGCCTGAGTGGCTGCTACCTTTATAGGACCCCTGGTCAATGAAGCCCCGGCCCCTAATCAGGGCTCAGCTTCTCTCCCAGCACAAAGCCCCTACACATACAGATACTAACAATACAAAACCAAACACACACAAATACCTTCTCCTCCAACAGAACTCCCACTCAAACTCCCCGGCTTACAGCTCTGTTTGCTAGCTCCTGTGCCGCTGCAGCTGTCTGTGCCGCTGCCTGACTGGCTGTTACCTTTATAGGACCCCTAGTCAGTGAAGCCCCGCCCCTAATCAGGGCTCAGCTTCTGTCCCAGCACAGAGTCCCTACACACACAGATACTACCAATACAAAACCAAACACACACAAATACCTTCTCCTCCAACACAACTCCCACTCAAACTCCCCTGTTTACAGCTCTGTTTGATAGCTCCTGTGCCGCTGCCGGACTGGCTGCAACCTTTATAGGACCCCTAGTCAGGGAAGCCCCGCCCACTAATCAGGGCTCAGCTTCTTTCCCAGCACAAAGCCCCTACACATACAGATACTACCAATACAAAACCAAAGACACACACAAATACCTTCTCCTCCAACAGAACTCCCACTCCAACTCCCCTGTTTACAGCTCTGTTTGCTAGCTCCTGTGCCGCTGCCTGACTGGCTGCTACCTTTATAGGACCCCTAGTCAGGGAAGCCCCGCCCCCTAATCAGGGCTCAGCTTCTCTCCCAGCACAAAGCCCCTGCACATACAGATACCACCAATACAAAACCAAACACACACAAGTACCTTCTCCTCCAACAGAACTCCCACTCATACTCCCCTGTTTACAGCTCTGTTGGCTAGCTCCTCTGCCACTGCAGCATCTGTGCCGCTGCCTGAATGGCTGCTACTTTTATAGGACCCCTGGTCAGTGAAGCCCCGCACCCTAATCAGGGCTCAGCTTCTGTCCCAGCACAAAGCCCCTACACATACAGATACTACCAATACAAAACAAAACACACACAAATACCTTCTACTCCAACAGAACTCCCACTCAAACTCCCCTGTTTACAGCTCTGTTTGATAGCTCCTGTGCCGCTGCCTGACTGGCTGCTACCTTTATAGGACCCCTAGTCAGGGAAGCCCCGCCCCCTAATCAGGGCTCAGCTTCTCTCCCAGCACAAAGCCCCTACACATACAGATACTAACAATACAAAACCAAACACACACAAATACCTTCTCCTCCAACAGAACTCCCACTCAAACTCCCCTGTTTACAGCACTGTTTGCTAGCTCCTGTGCCGCTGCAGCTGTCTGTGCGGCTGCCTGACTGGCTGCTACCTTTATAGGACCCCTAGTCAGGGAAGCCCCGCCCACTAATCAGGGCTCAGCTTCTCTCCCAGCACAAAGCCCCTCCAAGCCTCTACACATACAGGTACTACCAATACAAAACCAAACACCCACAAATACCTTCTCCTCCAACAGAACTCCCACTCAAACTCCCCTGTTTGCAGCTCTGTTGGCTAGCTCCTGTGCCGCTGCCTGACTGGCTGCTACCTTTATTGGACCCCTAGTCAGGGAAGCCCCGCCCCCTAATAAGGGCTCAGCTTCTCTCCCAGCACAAAGCCCCTACACATACAGATACTAACAATACAAAACCAAACACACACAAATACCTTCTCCTTCAACAGAACTCCCACTCAAACTCCCCTGTTTACAGCTCTGTTTGCTAGCTCCTGTGCCGCTGCAGCTGTCTGTGCCGCTGCCTGACTGGCTGCTACCTTTATAGGACCCCTAGTCAGGGAAGCCCCGCCCCCTAATCAGGGCTCAGCTTCTGTCCCAGCACAAAGCCCCTACACACACAGATACTACCAATACAAAACCAAACACACACAAATACCTTCTACTCCGACAGTAATCCCACTCAAACTCCCCTGTTTACAGCTCTGTTTGATAGCTCCTGTGCCGCTGCCTGACTGGCTGCAACCTTTATAGGACCCCTAGTCAGGGAAGCCCCGCCCCCTAATCAGGGCTCAGCTTCTCTCCCAGCACAAAGCCCCTACACATACAGATACCACCAATACAAAACCAAACACACACAAATACCTTCTCCTCCAAAACAACTCCCACTCAAACTCCCCTGTTTACAGCTCTGTTTGCTAGCTCCTGTGCCGCTGCAGCTGTCTGTGCCGCTGCCTGATTGGTTGCTACGTTTATAGGACCCCTAGTCAGGGAAGCCCCACCCCCTAATCAGGGCTCAGCTTCTCACCCAGCACAAAGCCCCGACACATACAAATACCAATACAAAACCAAACACACACAAATACCTTCTAATCCAACAGAGCTCCCACTCAAACCCCCCTGTTTACACCTCAGTTTGCTAGCTCCTGTGCCGCTGCAGCTGTCTGTGCCGCTGCCTGACTGGCTGCAACCTTATAAGACCCCTAGTCAGGGAAGCCCCGCCCAATAATCAGGGCTCAGCTTCTTTCCCAGCACAAAGCCCCTCCAAGCCTCTACACATACAGATACCACCAATACAAAACCAAACACACACACAAATACCTTCTCCTTCAACAGAACTCCCACTCAAACTCCACTGTTTACAGCTCTGCTTGCTAGCCCCTGTGCCGCTGCAGCTGTCTGTGCCGCTGCCTGACTGGCTGCTACCTTTATAGGACCCCTAGTCAGTGAAGCCCCGCCCCCTAATCAGGGCTCAGCTTCTGTCTCAGCACAAAGCCCCTACACACACACATACTAGCAATACAAAACCAAACACACACAAAAACCTTCTACTCCAACAGTACTCCCACTCAAACTCCCCTGTTTACAGCTCTGTTTGATAGCTCCTGTGCCGCTGCCTGACTGGCTGCTACATTTATAGGACCCCTTGTCAGGGAAGCCCCGCCCCCTAATCAGGGCTCAGCTTCTCTCCCAGCACAAAGCCCCTACACATACAGATACTAAGAATACAAAACCAAACACACACAAATACCTTCTCCTCCCACTCAAACTCCCCTGTTTACAGGTCTGTTTGCTAGCTCCTGTGCCGCTGCAGCTGTCTGTGCCGCTGCCTGACTGGCTGCTACCTTTATAGGACCCCTAGTCAGTGAAGCCCCGCCCCCTAATCAGGGTTCAGCTTCTGTCCCAGCACAAAGCCCCTACACACACAGATATTACCAATACAAAACCAAACACACACAAATACCTTCTCCTCCCACTCAAACTCCCCTGTTTACAGGTCTGTTTGCTAGCTCCTGTGCCGCTGCAGCTGTCTGTGCCGCTGCCTGACTGGCTGCTACCTTTATAGGACCCCTAGTCAGTGAAGCCCCGCCCCCTAATCAGGGTTCAGCTTCTGTCCCAGCACAAAGCCCCTACACACACAGATACTACCAATACAAAACCAAACACACACAAATACCTTCTACTCCAACAGAACTCCCACTCAAACTCCCCTGTTTACAGCTCTGTTTGATAGCTCCTGTGCCGCTGCCTGACTGGCTGCAACCTTATAGGACCCCTAGTCAGGGAAGCCCCGCCCACTAATCAGGGCTCAGCTTCTCTCCCAGCACAAAGCCCCTACACATACAGATACTACCAATACAAAACCAAACACACACACAAATACCTTCTCCACCAAGAGAACTCCCACTCAAACTCCCCTGTTTACAGCTCTGTTTGCTAGCTCCTGTGCCGCTGCCTGACTGGCTGCTACCTTTATAGGACCCCTAGTCAGGGAAGCCCCGCCCCCTAATCAGGGCTCAGATTCTCTCCCAGCACAAAGCCCCTCCACATACAGATACTACCAATACAAAACCAAACACCCACAAATACCTTCTCCTCCAACAGAACTCCCACTCAAACTCCCCTGTTTGCAGCTCTGTTGGCTAGCTCCTGTGCCGCTGCCTGACTGGCTGCTACCTTTATTGGACCCCTAGTCAGGGAAGCCCCGCCCCCTAATAAGGGCTCAGCTTCTCTCCCAGCACAAAGCCCCTACACATACAGATACTAACAATACAAAACCAAACACACACAAATACCTTCTCCTTCAACAGAACTCCCACTCAAACTCCCCTGTTTACAGCTCTGTTTGCTAGCTCCTGTGCCGCTGCAGCTGTCTGTGCCGCTGCCTGACTGGCTGCTACCTTTATAGGACCCCTAGTCAGGGAAGCCCCGCCCCCTAATCAGGGCTCAGCTTCTGTCCCAGCACAAAGCCCCTACACACACAGATACTACCAATACAAAACCAAACACACACAAATACCTTCTACTCCGACAGTAATCCCACTCAAACTCCCCTGTTTACAGCTCTGTTTGATAGCTCCTGTGCCGCTGCCTGACTGGCTGCAACCTTTATAGGACCCCTAGTCAGGGAAGCCCCGCCCCCTAATCAGGGCTCAGCTTCTCTCCCAGCACAAAGCCCCTACACATACAGATACCACCAATACAAAACCAAACACACACAAATACCTTCTCCTCCAAAACAACTCCCACTCAAACTCCCCTGTTTACAGCTCTGTTTGCTAGCTTCTGTGCTGCTGCAGCTGTCTGTGCCACTACCTGACTGGCTGCTACCTTTATAGGACCCCTAGTCAGTGAAGCCCCGCCCCCTAATCAGGGCTCAGCTTCTGTCTGAGCACAAAGCCCCTACACACGCACATACTACCAATACAAAACCAAACACACACAAAAACCTTCTTCTCCAACAGTACTCCCACTCAAACTCCCCTGTTTACAGCGCTGTTTGATAGCTCCTGTGCCGCTGCCTGACTGGCTGCAACCTTTATAGGAACCCTAGTCAGGGAAGCCCCGCCCCCTAATCAGGGCTCAGCTTCTCTCCCAGCACAAAGCCCCTACACATACAGATACTACCAATACAAAACCAAACACACACAAATACCTTCTCCTCCAACAGAACTCCCACTCAAACCCCCTGTTTACAGCTCTGTTTGCTAGCTCCTGTGCCGCTGCAGCTGTCTGTGCCGCTGCCTGACTGGCTGCTACATTTATAGGACCCCTTCTCAGTGAAGCCCCGCCCCCTAATCAGGGCTCAGCTTCTCTCCCAGCACAAAGCCCCTACACATACAGATACTAAGAATACAAAACCAAACACACACAAATACCTTCTCCTCCCACTCAAACTCCCCTGTTTACAGGTCTGTTTGCTAGCTCCTGTGCCGCTACAGCTGTCTGTGCCGCTGCACGACTGGCTGCTACCTTTATAGGACCCCTAGTCAGTGAAGCCCCGCCCCCTAATCAGGGTTCAGCTTCTGTCCCAGCACAAAGCCCCTACACACACAGATACTACCAATACAAAACCAAACACACACAAATACCTTCTACTCCAACAGAACTCCCACTCAAACTCCCCTGTTTACAGCTCTGTTTGATAGCTCCTGTGCCGCTGCCTGACTGGCTGCTACCTTTATAGGACCCCTAGTCAGGGAAGCCCCGCCCCCTAATCAGGGCTCAGCTTCTCTCCCAGCACAAAGCCCCTACACATACAGATACTAACAATACAAAACCAAACACACACAAATACCTTCTCCTCCAACAGAACTCCCACTCAAACTCCCCTGTTTACAGCACTGTTTGCTAGCTCCTGTGCCGCTGCAGCTGTCTGTGCGGCTGCCTGACTGGCTGCTACCTTTATAGGACCCCTAGTCAGGGAAGCCCCGCCCACTAATCAGGGCTCAGCTTCTCTCCCAGCACAAAGCCCCTCCAAGCCTCTACACATACAGGTACTACCAATACAAAACCAAACACACACAAAACCTTCTCCTCCAACAGAGCTCCCACTCAAACTCCCCTGTTTACAGCTCTGTTTGCTGGCTCCTGTGCCGCTGCCTGACTGGCTGCTACCTTTATAGGACCCCTAGTCAGGGAAGCCCCGCCCCCTAATCAGGGCTCAGCTTTTCTCCCAGCACAAAGCCCCTACACATACAGATACTAACAATACAAAACCAAACACACACAAATACCTTCTCCTCCAACAGAACTCCCACTCAAACTCCCCTGTTTACAGCTCTGTTTGCTAGCTCCTGTGCCGCTGCAGCTGTCTGTGCGGCTGCCTGACTGGCTGCTACCTTTATAGGACCCCTAGTCAGGGAAGCCCCGCCCACTAATCAGGGCTCAGCTTCTCTCCCAGCACAAAGCCCCTCCAAGCCTCTACACATACACGTACTACCAATACAAAACCAAACACACACAAATACCTTCTCCTCCAACAGAACTCCCACTCAAACTGCCCTGTTTACAGCTCTGTTTGCTAGCTCCTGTGCCGCTGCCCGACTGGCTGCTACCTTTATAGGACCCCTAGTCAGGGAAGCCCCGCCCCCTAATCAGGGCTCAGCTTCTCTCCCAGCACAAAGCCCCTACACATACAGATACTAACAATACAAAACCAAACACACACAAATACCTTCTCCTCCAACAGAACTCCCACTCAAACTCCCCTGTTTACAGCTCTGTTTGCTAGCTCCTGTGCCGCTGCAGCTGTCTGTGCGGCTGCCTGACTGGCTGCTACCTTTATAGGACCCCTAGTCAGGGAAGCCCCGCCCCCTAATCAGGGCTCAGCTTCTTTCCCAGCACAAAGCCCCTCCAAGCCTCTACACATACAGATACTACCAATACAAAACCAAACACACACACAAATACCTTCTCCTCCAACAGAACTCCCACTCAAACCCCCCTGTTTACAGCTCTGTTTGCTAGCTCCTGTGCCGCTGCCCGACTGGCTGCTACCTTTATAGGACCCCTAGTCAGGGAAGCCCCGCCCCCTAATCAGGGCTCAGCTTCTCTCCCAGCACAAAGCCCCTACACATACAGATACCACCAATACAAAACCAAACACACACAAATACCTTCTCCTCCAAAACAACTCCCACTCAAACTCCCCTGTTTACAGCTCTGTTTGCTAGCTCCTGTGCCGCTGCAGCTGTCTGTGCCGCTGCCTGATTGGTTGCTACGTTTATAGGACCCCTAGTCAGGGAAGCCCCACCCCCTAATCAGGGCTCAGCTTCTCACCCAGCACAAAGCCCCGACACATACAAATACCAATACAAAACCAAACACACACAAATACCTTCTAATCCAACAGAGCTCCCACTCAAACCCCCCTGTTTACACCTCAGTTTGCTAGCTCCTGTGCCGCTGCAGCTGTCTGTGCCGCTGCCTGACTGGCTGCTACCTTTATAGGACCCCTAGTCAGTCAAGCCCCGCCCCCTAATCAGGGGTCAGCTTCTCTCCCAGCACAAAGCCCCTACACATACAGATACTACCAATACAAAACCAAACACACACAAATACCTTCTCCTCCCACTCAAACTCCCCTGTTTACAGCTCTGTTTGATAGCTCCTGTGCCGCTGCCTGACTGGCTGCAACCTTATAAGACCCCTAGTCAGGGAAGCCCCGCCCAATAATCAGGGCTCAGCTTCTTTCCCAGCACAAAGCCCCTCCAAGCCTCTACACATACAGATACCACCAATACAAAACCAAACACACCCACAAATACCTTCTCCTCCAACAGAACTCCCACTCAAACTCCCCTGTTTACAGCTCTGTTTGCTAGCTCCTGTGCCGCTGCAGCTGTCTGTGCCGCTGCCTGACTGGCTGCTACCTTTATAGGACCCCTAGTCAGTCAAGCCCCGCCCCCTAATCAGGGCTCAGTTTCTTTCCCAGCACAAAGCCCCTACACATACAGATACTACCAATACAAAACCAAACACACACAAATACCTTCTCCTTCAACAGAACTCCCACTCAAACTCCACTGTTTACAGCTCTGCTTGCTAGCCCCTGTGCCGATGCAGCTGTCTGTGCCGCTGCCTGACTGGCTGCTACCTTTATAGGACCCCTAGTCAGTGAAGCCCCGCCCCCTAATCAGGGCTCAGCTTCTGTCTCAGCACAAAGCCCCTACACACACACATACTAGCAATACAAAACCAAACACACACAAAAACCTTCTACTCCAACAGTACTCCCACTCAAACTCCCCTGTTTACAGCTCTGTTTGATAGCTCCTGTGCCGCTGCCTGACTGGCTGCTACATTTATAGGACCCCTTGTCAGGGAAGCCCCGCCCCCTAATCAGGGCTCAGCTTCTCTCCCAGCACAAAGCCCCTACACATACAGATACTAAGAATACAAAACCAAACACACACAAATACCTTCTCCTCCCACTCAAACTCCCCTGTTTACAGGTCTGTTTGCTAGCTCCTGTGCCGCTGCAGCTGTCTGTGCCGCTGCCTGACTGGCTGCTACCTTTATAGGACCCCTAGTCAGTGAAGCCCCGCCCCCTAATCAGGGTTCAGCTTCTGTCCCAGCACAAAGCCCCTACACACACAGATATTACCAATACAAAACCAAACACACACAAATACCTTCTCCTCCCACTCAAACTCCCCTGTTTACAGGTCTGTTTGCTAGCTCCTGTGCCGCTGCAGCTGTCTGTGCCGCTGCCTGACTGGCTGCTACCTTTATAGGACCCCTAGTCAGGGAAGCCCCGCCCACTAATCAGGGCTCAGCTTCTTTCCCAGCACAAAGCCCCTCCAAGCCTCTACACATACAGATACCACCAATACAAAACCAAACACACACACAAATACCTTTTCCTCCAACAGAACTCCCACTCAAACTCCCCTGTTTACAGCTCTGTTTGCTAGCTCCTGTGCCGCTGCCTGACTGGCTGCTACCTTTATAGGACCCCTAGTCAGGGAAGCCCCGCCCCCTAATCAGGGCTCAGCTTCTCTCCCAGCACAAAGCCCCTACACATACAGATACTAACAATACAAAACCAAACACACACAAATACCTTCTCCTCCAACAGAACTCCCACTCAAACTCCCCTGTTTACAGTTCTGTTTGCTAGCTCCTGTGCCGCTGCAGCTGTCTGTGCCGCTGCCTGACTGGCTGCTACCTTTATAGGACCCCTAGTCAGGGAAGCCCCGCCCCCTAATCAGGGCTCAGCTTCTGTCCCAGCACAAAGCCCCTACACATACAGATACTACCAATACAAAACCAAACACACACAAATACCTTCTCCTCCAAAAGAACTCCCACTCAAACTCCCCTGTTTACAGCTCTGTTTGCTAGCTTCTGTGCTGCTGCAGCTGTCTGTGCCACTACCTGACTGGCTGCTACCTTTATAGGACCCCTAGTCAGTGAAGCCCCGCCCCCTAATCAGGGCTCAGCTTCTGTCTGAGCACAAAGCCCCTACACACGCACATACTACCAATACAAAACCAAACACACACAAAAACCTTCTTCTCCAACAGTACTCCCACTCAAACTCCCCTGTTTACAGCGCTGTTTGATAGCTCCTGTGCCGCTGCCTGACTGGCTGCAACCTTTATAGGAACCCTAGTCAGGGAAGCCCCGCCCCCTAATCAGGGCTCAGCTTCTCTCCCAGCACAAAGCCCCTACACATACAGATACTACCAATACAAAACCAAACACACACAAATACCTTCTCCTCCAACAGAACTCCCACTCAAACCCCCTGTTTACAGCTCTGTTTGCTAGCTCCTGTGCCGCTGCAGCTGTCTGTGCCGCTGCCTGACTGGCTGCTACATTTATAGGACCCCTTCTCAGTGAAGCCCCGCCCCCTAATCAGGGCTCAGCTTCTCTCCCAGCACAAAGCCCCTACACATACAGATACTAAGAATACAAAACCAAACACACACAAATACCTTCTACTCCAACAGAACTCCCACTCAAACTCCCCTGTTTACAGCTCTGTTTGATAGCTCCTGTGCCGCTGCCTGACTGGCTGCTACCTTTATAGGACCCCTAGTCAGGGAAGCCCCGCCCCCTAATCAGGGCTCAGCTTCTCTCCCAGCACAAAGCCCCTACACATACAGATACTAACAATACAAAACCAAACACACACAAATACCTTCTCCTCCAACAGAACTCCCACTCAAACTCCCCTGTTTACAGCACTGTTTGCTAGCTCCTGTGCCGCTGCAGCTGTCTGTGCGGCTGCCTGACTGGCTGCTACCTTTATAGGACCCCTAGTCAGGGAAGCCCCGCCCACTAATCAGGGCTCAGCTTCTCTCCCAGCACAAAGCCCCTCCAAGCCTCTACACATACAGGTACTACCAATACAAAACCAAACACACACAAATACCTTCTCCTCCAACAGAACTCTCACTCAAACTGCCCTGTTTACAGCTCTGTTTGCTAGCTCCTGTGCCGCTGCCCGACTGGCTGCTACCTTTATAGGACCCCTAGTCAGGGAAGCCCCGCCCCCTAATCAGGGCTCAGCTTCTCTCCCAGCACAAAGCCCCTACACATACAGATACTAACAATACAAAACCAAACACACACAAATACCTTCTCCTCCAACAGAACTCCCACTCAAACTCCCCTGTTTACAGCTCTGTTTGCTAGCTCCTGTGCCGCTGCAGCTGTCTGTGCGGCTGCCTGACTGGCTGCTACCTTTATAGGACCCCTAGTCAGGGAAGCCCCGCCCCCTAATCAGGGCTCAGCTTCTTTCCCAGCACAAAGCCCCTCCAAGCCTCTACACATACAGATACTACCAATACAAAACCAAACACACACACAAATACCTTCTCCTCCAACAGAACTCCCACTCAAACCCCCCTGTTTACAGCTCTGTTTGCTAGCTCCTGTGCCGCTGCAGCTGTCTGTGCCGCTGTCTGACTGGCTGCTACCTTTATAGGACCCCTAGTCAGTGAAGCCCCGCCCCCTAATCAGGGTTCAGCTTCTGTCCCAGCACAAAGCCCCTACACACACAGATATTACCAATACAAAACCAAACACACACAAATATCTTCTACTCCAACAGAACTCCCACTCAAACTCCCCTGTTTACAGCTCTGTTTGATAGCTCCTGTGCCGCTGCCTGACTGGCTGCAACCTTATAAGACCCCTAGTCAGGGAAGCCCCGCCCACTAATCAGGGCTCAGCTTCTTTCCCAGCACAAAGCCCCTCCAAGCCTCTACACATACAGATACCACCAATACAAAACCAAACACACACACAAATACCTTCTCCTCCAACAGAACTCCCACTCAAACTCCCCTGTTTACAGCTCTGTTTGCTAGCTCCTGTGCCGCTGCTGCTGTCTGTGCCGCTGCCTGACTGGCTGCTACCTTTATAGGACGCCTAGTCAGGGAAGCCCCGCCCCCTAATCAGGGCTCAGCTTCTGTCCCAGCACAAAGCCCCTACACATACAGATACTACCAATACAAAACCAAACACACACAAATACCTTCTCCTCCAAAAGAACTCCCACTCAAACTCCCCTGTTTACAGCTCTGTTTGCTAGCTCCTGTGCTGCTGCAGCTGTCTGTGCCACTACCTGACTGGCTGCTACCTTTATAGGACCCCTAGTCAGTGAAGCCCCGCCCCCTAATCAGGGCTCAGCTTCTGTCTCAGCACAAAGCCCCTACACACGCACATACTACCAATACAAAACCAAACACACACAAAAACCTTCTTCTCCAACAGTACTCCCACTCAAACTCCCCTGTTTACAGCTCTGTTTGATAGCTCCTGTGCCGCTGCCTGACTGGCTGCAACCTTTATAGGACCCCTAGTCAGGGAAGCCCCGCCCCCTAATCAGGGTTCAGCTTCTGTCCCAGCACAAAGCCCCTACACACACAGATACTAAGAATACAAAACCAAACACACACAAATACCTTCTCCTCCCACTCAAACTCCCCTGTTTACAGGTCTGTTTGCTAGCTCCTGTGCCGCTACAGCTGTCTGTGCCGCTGCACGACTGGCTGCTACCTTTATAGGACCCCTAGTCAGTGAAGCCCCGCCCCCTAATCAGGGTTCAGCTTCTGTCCCAGCAGAAAGCCCCTACACACACAGATACTACCAATACAAAACCAAACACACACAAATACCTTCTACTCCAACAGAACTCCCACTCAAACTCCCCTGTTTACAGCTCTGTTTGATAGCTCCTGTGCCGCTGCCTGACTGGCTGCAACCTTATAGGACCCCTAGTCAGGGAAGCCCCGCCCACTAATCAGGGCTCAGCTTCTTTCCCAGCACAAAGCCCCTACAAGCCTCTACACATACAGATACCACCAATACAAAACCAAACACACACACAAATACCTTTTCCTCCAACAGAACTCCCACTCAAACTCCCCTGTTTACAGCTCTGTTTGCTAGCTCCTGTGCCGCTGCCTGACTGGCTGCTACCTTTATAGGACCCCTAGTCAGGGAAGCCCCGCCCCCTAATCAGGGCTCAGTTTCTCTCCCAGCACAAAGCCCCTACACATACAGATACTAACAATACAAAACCAAACACACACGAATACCTTCTCCTCCAACAGAACTCCCACTCAAACTCCCCTATTTACAGCTCTGTTTGCTAGCTCCTGTGCCGCTGCCTGACTGGCTGCTACCGTTCTAGGACCCCTAGTCAGTGAAGCCCCGCCCCCCAATCAGGGCTCAGCTTCTGTCTCAGCACAAAGCCCCTACACACACAGATACTACCAATACAAAACCAAACACACACAAATACCTTCTACTCCGACAGTACTCCCACTCAAACTCCCCTGTTTACAGCTCTTTTTGATAGCTCCTGTGCCGCTGCCTGACTGGCTGCAACCTTTATAGGACCCCTAGTCAGGTAAGCCCCGCCCCCTAATCAGGGCTCAGCTTCTCTCCCAGCACAAAGCCCCTACACATACAGATACTACCAATACAAAACCAAACACACACAAATACCTTCTCCTCCCACTCAAACTCCCCGTTTACAGCTCTGTTTGCTAGCTCCTGTGCCGCTGCAGCTGTCTGTGCCGCTGTCTGACTGGCTGCTACCTTTATAGGACCCCTAGTCAGTGAAGCCCCGCCCCCTAATCAGGGTTCAGCTTCTGTCCCAGCACAAAGCCCCTACACACAGAGATACTACCAATACAAAACCAAACACACACAAATACCTTCTACTCCAACAGAACTCCCACTCAAACTCCCCTGTTTACAGCTCTGTTTGATAGCTCCTGTGCCGCTGCCTGACTGGCTGCAACCTTATAAGACCCCTAGTCAGGGAAGCCCCGCCCACTAATCAGGGCTCAGCTTCTTTCCCAGCACAAAGCCCCTCCAAGCCTCTACACATACAGATACCACCAATACAAAACCAAACACACACACAAATACCTTTTCCTCCAACAGAACTCCCACTCAAACTCCCCTCTTTACAGCTCTGTTTGCTAGCTCCTGTGCCGCTGCCTGACTGGCTGCTACCTTTATAGGACCCCTAGTCAGGAAAGCCCCGCCCCTAATCAGGGCTCAGCTTCTCTCCCAGCACAAAGCCCCTACACATACAGATACTAACAATACAAAACCAAACACACACAAATACCTTCTCCTCCAAAAGAACTCCCACTCAAACTCCCCTGTTTACAGCTCTGTTTGCTAGCTCCTGTGCTGCTGCAGCTGTCTGTGCCACTACCTGACTGGCTGCTACCTTTATAGGACCCCTAGTCAGTGAAGCCCCGCCCCCTAATCAGGGCTCAGCTTCTGTCTCAGCACAAAGCCCCTACACACACACATACTACCAATACAAAACCAAACACACACAAAAACCTTCTACTCCAACAGTACTCCCACTCAAACTCCCCTGTTTACAGCTCTGTTTGATAGCTCCTGTGCCGCTGCAGCTGTCTGTGCCGCTGCCTGACTGGCTGCTACATTTATAGGACCCCTAGTCATGGAAGCCCCGCCCCCTAATCAGGGCTCAGCTTCTCTCCCAGCACAAAGCCCCTACACATACAGATACTAAGAATACAAAACCAAACACACACAAATACCTTCTCCTCCCACTCAAACTCCCCTGTTTACAGCTCTGTTTGCTAGCTCCTGTGCCGCTGCAGCTGTCTGTGCGGCTGCCTGACTGGCTGCTACCTTTATAGGATCCCTAGTCAGGGAAGCCCCGCCCACTAATCAGGGCTCAGCTTCTCTCCCAGCACAAAGCCCCTCCAAGCCTCTACACATACAGATACTACCAATACAAAACCAAACACACACAAATACCTTCTCCTCCAACAGAATTCCCACTCGAACTCCCCTGTTTACAGCTCTGTTTGCTAGCTCCTGTGCCGCTGCCTGACTGGCTGCTACCTTTATAGGACCCCTAGTCAGGGAAGCCCCGCCCCCTAATCAGGGCTCATCTTCTCTCCCAGCACAAAGAGCCTACACATACAGATACTAACAATACAAAACCAAACACACACAAATACCTTCTCCTCCAACAGAACTCCCACTCGAACTCCCCTGTTTACAGCTCTGTTTGTAGCTCCTGTGCCGCTGCCTGACTGGTTGCTACCTTTATAGGACCCCTCGTCAGGGAAGCCCCGCCCCCTAATCAGGGCTCAGCTTCTTTCCCAGCACAAAGCCCCTCCAATCCTGTACACATACAGATACTACCAATACAAAACCAAACACACACACAAATACCATCTCCTCCAACAGAACTCCCACTCGAACTCCCCTGTTTACAGCTCTGTTTGTAGCTCCTGTGCCGCTGCCTGACTGGCTGCGACCTTTATAGGACCCCTAGTCAGTGAAGCCCCGCCCCCTAATCTCGACTCAGCTTCTCTCCCAGCACAAAGCCCCTACACATACAGATACTAACAATACAAAACCAAACACACACAAATACCTTCTACTCCGACAGTACTCCCACTCACACTCCCCTGTTTACAGCTCTTATTGATAGCTCCTGTGCCGCTGCCTGACTGGCTGCAACCTTTATAGGACCCCTAGTCAGGTAAGCCCCGCCCCCTAATCAGGGCTCAGCTTCTCTCCCAGCACAAAGCCCCTACACATACAGATACTACCAATACAAAACCAAACACACACAAATACCTTCTCCTCCCACTCAAACTCCCCGTTTACAGCTCTGTTTGCTAGCTCCTGTGCCGCTGCAGCTGTCTGTGCCGCTGTCTGGATGGCTGCTACCTTTATAGGACCCCTAGTCAGTGAAGCCCCGCCCCCTAATCAGGGTTCAGCTTCTGTCCCAGCACAAAGCCCCTACACACAGAGATACTACCAATACAAAACCAAACACACACAAATACCTTCTACTCCAACAGAACTCCCACTCAAACTCCCCTGTTTACAGCTCTGTTTGATAGCTCCTGTGCCGCTGCCTGACTGGCTGCAACCTTATAAGACCCCTAGTCAGGGAAGCCCCGCCCACTAATCAGGGCTCAGCTTCTTTCCCAGCACAAAGCCCCTCCAAGCCTCTACACATACAGATACCACCAATACAAAACCAAACACACACACAAATACCTTTTCCTCCAACAGAACTCCCACTCAAACTCCCCTCTTTACAGCTCTGTTTGCTAGCTCCTGTGCCGCTGCCTGACTGGCTGCTACCTTTATAGGACCCCTAGTCAGGAAAGCCCCGCCCCAAATCAGGGCTCAGCTTCTCTCCCAGCACAAAGCCCCTACACATACAGATACTAACAATACAAAACCAAACACACACAAATACCTTCTCCTCCAAAAGAACTCCCACTCAAACTCCCCTGTTTACAGCTCTGTTTGCTAGCTCCTGTGCTGCTGCAGCTGTCTGTGCCACTACCTGACTGGCTGCTACCTTTATAGGACCCCTAGTCAGTGAAGCCCCGCCCCCTAATCAGGGCTCAGCTTCTGTCTCAGCACAAAGCCCCTACACACACACATACTACCAATACAAAACCAAACACACACAAAAACCTTCTACTCCAACAGTACTCCCACTCAAACTCCCCTGTTTACAGCTCTGTTTGATAGCTCCTGTGCCGCTGCAGCTGTCTGTGCCGCTGCCTGACTGGCTGCTACATTTATAGGACCCCTAGTCATGGAAGCCCCGCCCCCTAATCAGGGCTCAGCTTCTCTCCCAGCACAAAGCCCCTACACATACAGATACTAAGAATACAAAACCAAACACACACAAATACCTTCTCCTCCCACTCAAACTCCCCTGTTTACAGGTCTGTTTGCTAGCTCCTGTGCCGCTGCAGCTGTCTGTGCCGCTGCCTGACTCGCTGCTACCTTTATAGGACCCCTAGTCAGTGAAGCCCCGCCCCCTAATCAGGGTTCAGCTTCTGTCCCAGCACAAAGCCCCTACACACACAGATACTACCAATACAAAACCAAACACACACAAATACCTTCTACTCCAACAGAACTCCCACTCAAACTCCCCTGTTTACAGCTCTGTTTGATAGCTCCTGTGCCGCTGCCTGACTGGCTGCAACCTTATAGTACCCCTAGTCAGGGAAGCCCCGCCCCCTAATCAGGGCTCAGCTTCTCTCCCAGCACAAAGCCCCTACACATACAGATACCACCAATACAAAACCAAACACACACAAATACCTTCTCCTCCAACAGAACTCCCACTCAAACCCCCCTGTTTACAGCTCTGTTTGCTAGCTCCTGTGCCGCTGCAGCTGTCTGTGCCGCTGCCTGACTGGCTGATACCTTTATAGGACCCCTAGTCAGTGAAGCCCCGCCCCCTAATCAGGGCTCAGCTTCTCTCCCAGCACAAAGCCCCTACACACACAGATACTAACAATACAAAACCAAACACACACAAATACCTTCTACTCCAACAGTACTCCCACTCAAACTCCCCTGTTTACAGCTCTGTTTGATAGCTCCTTTGCCGCTGGCTGCAACCTTTATAGGACCCCTAGTCAGGGAAGCCCCGCCCCCTAATCAGGGCTCAGCTTCTCTCCCAGCACAAAGCCCCTACACATACAGATACTACCAATACAAAACCAAACACACACAAATACCTTCTCCTCCAACAGAACTCCCACTCAAATCCCCCTGTTTACAGCTCTGTTTGCTAGCTCCTGTGCCGCTGCAGCTGTCTGTGCCGCTGCCTGACTGGCTGCTACCTTTATAGGACCCCTAGTCAGTGAAGCCCCGCCCCCTAATCAGGGCTCAGCTTCTCTCCCAGCACAAAGCCCCTACACATACAGATACTAACAATACAAAACCAAACACACACAAATACCTTCTACTCCAACAGAACTCCCACTCAAACTCCCCTGTTTACAACTCTGTTTGATAGCTCCTGTGCCGCTGCCTGACTGGCTGCAACCTTATAGGACCCCTAGTCAGGGAAGCCCCGCCCACTAATCAGGGCTCAGCTTCTTTCCCAGCACAAAGCCCCTCCAAGCCTCTACACATACAGATACCACCAATACAAAACCAAACACACACACAAATACCTTTTCCTCCAACAGAACTCCCACTCAAACTCCCCTGTTTACAGCTCTGTTTGCTAGCTCCTGTGCCGCTGCCTGACTGGCTGCTACCTTTATAGGACCCCTAGTCAGGGAAGCCCCGCCCCCTAATCAGGGCTCAGCTTCTCTCCCAGCACAAAGCCCCTACACATACAGATACTACCAATACAAAACCAAACACACACAAATACCTTCTCCTCCAACAGAACTCCCACTCAAACTCCCCTGTTTACAGCTCTGTTTGCTAGCTCCTGTGCCGCTGCAGCTGTCTGTGCGGCTGCCTGACTGGCTGCTACCTTTATAGGATCCCTAGTCAGGGAAGCCCCGCCCACTAATCAGGGCTCAGCTTCTCTCCCAGCACAAAGCCCCTCCAAGCCTCTACACATACAGATACTACCAATACAAAACCAAACACACACAAATACCTTCTCCTCCAACAGAACTCCCACTCAAACTCCCCTGTTTACAGCTCTGTTTGCTAGCTCCTGTGCCGCTGCCTGACTGGCTGCTACCTTTATAGGACCCCTAGTCAGGGAAGCCCCGCCCCCTAATCAGGGCTCATCTTCTCTCCCAGCACAAAGAGCCTACACATACAGATACTAACAATACAAAACCAAACACACACAAATACCTTCTCCTCCAACAGAACTCCCACTCGAACTCCCCTGTTTACAGCTCTGTTTGTAGCTCCTGTGCCGCTGCCTGACTGGTTGCTACCTTTATAGGACCCCTCGTCAGGGAAGCCCCGCCCCCTAATCAGGGCTCAGCTTCTTTCCCAGCACAAAGCCCCTCCAATCCTGTACACATACAGATACTACCAATACAAAACCAAACACACACACAAATACCATCTCCTCCAACAGAACTCCCACTCGAACTCCCCTGTTTACAGCTCTGTTTGTAGCTCCTGTGCCGCTGCCTGACTGGCTGCGACCTTTATAGGACCCCTAGTCAGTGAAGCCCCGCCCCCTAATCTCGGCTCAGCTTCTCTCCCAGCACAAAGCCCCTACACATACAGATACTAACAATACAAAACCAAACACACACAAATACCTTCTACTCCGACAGTACTCCCACTCAAACTCCCCTGTTTACAGCTCTTTTTGATAGCTCCTGTGCCGCTGCCTGACTGGCTGCAACCTTTATAGGACCCCTAGTCAGGTAAGCCCCGCCCCCTAATCAGGGCTCAGCTTCTCTCCCAGCACAAAGCCCCTACACATACAGATACTACCAATACAAAACCAAACACACACAAATACCTTCTCCTCCCACTCAAACTCCCCGTTTACAGCTCTGTTTGCTAGCTCCTGTGCCGCTGCAGCTGTCTGTGCTGCTGCCTGACTGGCTGCTACCTTTATAGGACCCCTAGTCAGTGAAGCCCCGCCCCCTAATCAGGGCTCAGCTTCTCTCCCAGCACAAAGCCCCTACACATACAGATACTAAGAATACAAAACCAAACACACACAAATACCTTCTCCTCCCACTCAAACTCCCCTGTTTACAGGTCTGTTTGCTAGCTCCTGTGCCGCTGCAGCTGTCTGTGCCGCTGCCTGACTGGCTGCTACCTTTATAGGACCCCTAGTCAGTGAAGCCCCGCCCCCTAATCAGGGTTCAGCTTCTGTCCCAGCACAAAGCCCCTACACACACAGATACTACCAATACAAAACCAAACACACACAAATACCTTCTACTCCAACAGAACTCCCACTCAAACTCCCCTGTTTACAGCTCTGTTTGATAGCTCCTGTGCCGCTGCCTGACTGGCTGCAACCTTATAGTACCCCTAGTCAGGGAAGCCCCGCCCCCTAATCAGGGCTCAGCTTCTCTCCCAGCACAAAGCCCCTACACATACAGATACCACCAATACAAAACCAAACACACACAAATACCTTCTCCTCCAACAGAACTCCCACTCAAACCCCCCTGTTTACAGCTCTGTTTGCTAGCTCCTGTGCCGCTGCAGCTGTCTGTGCCGCTGCCTGACTGGCTGATACCTTTATAGGACCCCTAGTCAGTGAAGCCTCGCCCCCTAATCAGGGCTCAGCTTCTCTCCCAGCACAAAGCCCCTACACACACAGATACTACCAATACAAAACCAAACACACACAAATACCTTCTACTCCAACAGTACTCCCACTCAAACTCCCCTGTTTACAGCTCTGTTTGATAGCTCCTTTGCCGCTGGCTGCAACCTTTATAGGACCCCTAGTCAGGGAAGCCCCGCCCCCTAATCAGGGCTCAGCTTCTCTCCCAGCACAAAGCCCCTACACATACAGATACTACCAATACAAAACCAAACACACACAAATACCTTCTCCTCCAACAGAACTCCCACTCAAATCCCCCTGTTTACAGCTCTGTTTGCTAGCTCCTGTGCCGCTGCAGCTGTCTGTGCCGCTGCCTGACTGGCTGCTACCTTTATAGGACCCCTAGTCAGTGAAGCCCCGCCCCCTAATCAGGGCTCAGCTTCTCTCCCAGCACAAAGCCCCTACACATACAGATACTAACAATACAAAACCAAACACACACAAATACCTTCTACTCCAACAGAACTCCCACTCAAACTCCCCTGTTTACAACTCTGTTTGATAGCTCCTGTGCCGCTGCCTGACTGGCTGCAACCTTATAGGACCCCTAGTCAGGGAAGCCCCGCCCACTAATCAGGGCTCAGCTTCTTTCCCAGCACAAAGCCCCTCCAAGCCTCTACACATACAGATACCACCAATACAAAACCAAACACACACACAAATACCTTTTCCTCCAACAGAACTCCCACTCAAACTCCCCTGTTTACAGCTCTGTTTGCTAGCTCCTGTGCCGCTGCCTGACTGGCTGCTACCTTTATAGGACCCCTAGTCAGGGAAGCCCCGCCCCCTAATCAGGGCTCAGCTTCTCTCCCAGCACAAAGCCCCTACACATACAGATACTACCAATACAAAACCAAACACACACAAATACCTTCTCCTCCAACAGAACTCCCACTCAAACTCCCCTGTTTACAGCTCTGTTTGCTAGCTCCTGTGCCGCTGCAGCTGTCTGTGCGGCTGCCTGACTGGCTGCTACCTTTATAGGATCCCTAGTCAGGGAAGCCCCGCCCACTAATCAGGGCTCAGCTTCTCTCCCAGCACAAAGCCCCTCCAAGCCTCTACACATACAGATACTACCAATACAAAACCAAACACACACAAATACCTTCTCCTCCAACAGAACTCCCACTCAAACTCCCCTGTTTACAGCTCTGTTTGCTAGCTCCTGTGCCGCTGCCTGACTGGCTGCTACCTTTATAGGACCCCTAGTCAGGGAAGCCCCGCCCCCTAATCAGGGCTCATCTTCTCTCCCAGCACAAAGAGCCTACACATACAGATACTAACAATACAAAACCAAACACACACAAATACCTTCTCCTCCAACAGAACTCCCACTCGAACTCCCCTGTTTACAGCTCTGTTTGTAGCTCCTGTGCCGCTGCCTGACTGGTTGCTACCTTTATAGGACCCCTCGTCAGGGAAGCCCCGCCCCCTAATCAGGGCTCAGCTTCTTTCCCAGCACAAAGCCCCTCCAATCCTGTACACATACAGATACTACCAATACAAAACCAAACACACACACAAATACCATCTCCTCCAACAGAACTCCCACTCGAACTCCCCTGTTTACAGCTCTGTTTGTAGCTCCTGTGCCGCTGCCTGACTGGCTGCGACCTTTATAGGACCCCTAGTCAGTGAAGCCCCGCCCCCTAATCTCGGCTCAGCTTCTCTCCCAGCACAAAGCCCCTACACATACAGATACTAACAATACAAAACCAAACACACACAAATACCTTCTACTCCGACAGTACTCCCACTCAAACTCCCCTGTTTACAGCTCTTTTTGATAGCTCCTGTGCCGCTGCCTGACTGGCTGCAACCTTTATAGGACCCCTAGTCAGGTAAGCCCCGCCCCCTAATCAGGGCTCAGCTTCTCTCCCAGCACAAAGCCCCTACACATACAGATACTACCAATACAAAACCAAACACACACAAATACCTTCTCCTCCCACTCAAACTCCCCGTTTACAGCTCTGTTTGCTAGCTCCTGTGCCGCTGCAGCTGTCTGTGCCGCTGCCTGACTGGCTGATACATTTATAGGACCCCTAGTCATGGAAGCCCCGCCCCCTAATCAGGGCTCAGCTTCTCTCCCAGCACAAAGCCCCTACACATACAGATACTAAGAATACAAAACCAAACACACACAAATACCTTCTCCTCCCACTCAAACTCCCCTGTTTACAGGTCTGTTTGCTAGCTCCTGTGCCGCTGCAGCTGTCTGTGCCGCTGCCTGACTGGCTGCTACCTTTATAGGACCCCTAGTCAGTGAAGCCCCGCCCCCTAATCAGGGTTCAGCTTCTGTCCCAGCACAAAGCCCCTACACACACAGATACTACCAATACAAAACCAAACACACACAAATACCTTCTACTCCAACAGAACTCCCACTCAAACTCCCCTGTTTACAGCTCTGTTTGATAGCTCCTGTGCCGCTGCCTGACTGGCTGCAACCTTATAGTACCCCTAGTCAGGGAAGCCCCGCCCCCTAATCAGGGCTCAGCTTCTCTCCCAGCACAAAGCCCCTACACATACAGATACCACCAATACAAAACCAAACACACACAAATACCTTCTCCTCCAACAGAACTCCCACTCAAACCCCCCTGTTTACAGCTCTGTTTGCTAGCTCCTGTGCCGCTGCAGCTGTCTGTGCCGCTGCCTGACTGGCTGATACCTTTATAGGACCCCTAGTCAGTGAAGCCCCGCCCCCTAATCAGGGCTCAGCTTCTCTCCCAGCACAAAGCCCCTACACATACAGATACTACCAATACAAAACCAAACACACACAAATACATTCTCCTCCAACAGAACTCCCACTCAAATCCCCCTGTTTACAGCTCTGTTTGCTAGCTCCTGTGCCGCTGCAGCTGTCTGTGCCGCTGCCTGACTGGCTGATACCTTTATAGGACCCCTAGTCAGTGAAGCCCCGCCCCCTAATCAGGGCTCAGCTTCTCTCCCAGCACAAAGCCCCTACACATACAGATACTAACAATACAAAACCAAACACACACAAATACCTTCTACTCCAACAGAACTCCCACTCAAACTCCCCTGTTTACAACTCTGTTTGATAGCTCCTGTGCCGCTGCCTGACTGGCTGCAACCTTATAGGACCCCTAGTCAGGGAAGCCCCGCCCACTAATCAGGGCTCAGCTTCTTTCCCAGCACAAAGCCTCTACACATACAGATACCACCAATACAAATCCAAACACACAAATACCTTCTCCTCCAACAGAACTCCCACTCAAACTCTCCTGTTTACAGCTCTGTTTGCTAGCTCCTGTGCCGCTGCCTGACTGCCTGCTACCTTTATAGGACCCCTAGCCAGGGAAGCCCCGCCCCCTAATCAGGGCTCAGCTTCTCTCCCAGGACAAAGCCCCTACACATACAGATACCACCAATACAAAACCAAACACACACAAATACCTTCTCCTCCAACAGAACTCCCACTCAAACTCCCCTGTTTACAGCTCTGTTTGCGAGCTCCTGTGCCGCTGCAGCTGTCTGTGCCGCTGTCTGACTGGCTGATACCTTTATAGGACCCCTAGTCAGGGAAGCCCCGCCCCCTAATCAGGGCTCAGCTTCTCTCCCAGCACAAAGCCCCGACACATACAGATACTACCAATACAAAACCAAACACACACACAAATACCTTCTCCTCCAACAGAACTCTCACTCAAACTCCCCTGTTTACAGCTTTGTTTGCTAGCTCCTGTGCCGCTGCCTGACTGCCTGCTACCTTTATAGGACCCCTAGACAGGGAAGCCCCGCCCCCTAATCAGGGCTCAGCTTCTCTCCCAGCACAAAGCCTCTACACATACAAATACTACCAATACAAATCCAAACACACACAAATACCTTCTCCTCCAACAGAACTCTCACTCCAACTCCCCTGTTTACAGCTCTGTTTGCTAGCTCCTGTGCCGCTGCAGCTGTCTGTGCCGCTGCCTGACTGGCTGCTACCTTTATAGGACCCCTAGTCAGTCAAGCCCCGCCCCCTAATCAGGCCTCAGCTTGTCTCCCAGCACAAAGCCCCTACACGTACAGATACTATCAATACAAAACCAAACACACACAAATACCTTCTTCTCCAACAGAACTCCCACTCAAACTCCCCTGTTTACAGCTCTGTTTGCTAGCTCCTGTGCCGCTGCCTGACTGGCTGCAACCTTTATAGGACCCCTAGTCAGGGAAGCCCCGCCCACTAATCAGGGCTCAGCTTCTCTCCCAGCACAAAGCCCCTCCAAGCCTCTACACATACAGATACCACCAATACAAAACCAAACACACACAAATACCTTCTTCTCCAACAGAACTCCCACTCAAACTCCCCTGTTTACAGCTCTGTTTGCTAGCTCCTGTGCCGCTGCCTGACTGGCTGCTACCTTTATAGGACCCCAGTCAGGGAAGCCCCGCCCCCTAATCAGGGCTCAGCTTCTCTCCCAGCACAAAGCCCCTACACATACAGATACTAACAATACAAAACCAAACACACACAAGTACCTTCTCCTCCAAAAGAACTCCCACTTAAACTCCCCTGTTTACATCTCTGTGTGCTAGCTCCTGTGCCGCTGCCTGACTGGCTGCTACCTTTATAGGACCCCTAGTCAGGGAAGCCCCGCCCACTAATCAGGGCTCAGCTTCTCTCCCAGCACAAAGCCCCTACACATACAGATACTAACAATACAAAACCAAACACACACAAATACCTTCTCCTCCAAAAGAACTCCCACTCAAACTCCCCTGTTTACAGCTCTGTTTGCTAGCTCCTGTGCTGCTGCAGCTGTCTGTCCCACTACCTGACTGGCTGCTACCTTTATAGGACCCCTAGTCAGTGAAGCCCCGCCCCCTAATCAGGGCCCAGCTTCTGTCTCAGCACAAAGCCCCTACACACACACATACTACCAATACAAAACCAAACACACACAAATACCTTCTCCTCCAACAGAACTCCCACTCAAAATTCCCCTGTTTACAGCTCTGTTTGCTAGCTCCTGTGCCGCTGCAGCTGTCTGTGCCGCTGCCTGACTGGCTGCTACCTTTATAGGACCCCTAGTCAGTGAAGCCCCGCCCCCTAATCAGGGCTCAGCTTCTCTCCCAGCACAAAGCCCCTACACATACAGATACTAAGAATACAAAACCAAACACACACAAATACCTTCTCCTCCCACTCAAACTCCCCTGTTTACAGGTCTGTTTGCTAGCTCCTGTGCCGCTGCAGCTGTCTGTGCCGCTGCCTGACTGGCTGATACCTTTATAGGACCCCTAGTCAGTGAAGCCCCGCCCCCTAATCAGGGCTCAGCTTCTCTCCCAGCACAAAGCCCCTACACACACAGATACTAACAATACAAAACCAAACACACACAAATACCTTCTACTCCAACAGTACTCCCACTCAAACTCCCCTGTTTACAGCTCTGTTTGATAGCTCCTTTGCCGCT
The DNA here is from genome assembly GCF_965140295.1 of Lepidochelys olivacea. NCBI lineage: Eukaryota > Metazoa > Chordata > Testudines > Cheloniidae > Lepidochelys > Lepidochelys olivacea. The sequence goes on from NC_140428.1 coordinate 5,596,406, forward strand.
GCCTGACTGGCTGCAACCTTTATAGGACCCCTAGTCAGGGAAGCCCCGCCCCCTAATCAGGGCTCAGCTTCTCTCCCAGCACAAAGCCCCTACACATACAGATACTACCAATACAAAACCAAACACACACAAATACCTTCTCCTCCAACAGTACTCCCACTCAAACTCCCCTGTTTACAACTCTGTTTGATAGCTCCTGTGCCGCTGCCTGACTGGCTGCAACCTTATAGGACCCCTAGTCAGGGAAGCCCCGCCCACTAATCAGGGCTCAGCTTCTTTCCCAGCACAAAGCCCCTCCAAGCCTCTACACATACAGATACCACCAATACAAAACCAAACACACACACAAATACCTTTTCCTCCAACAGAACTCCCACTCAAACTCCCCTGTTTACAGCTCTGTTTGCTAGCTCCTGTGCCGCTGCCTGACTGGCTGCTACCTTTATAGGACCCCTAGTCAGGGAAGCCCCGCCCCCTAATCAGGGCTCAGCTTCTCTCCCAGCACAAAGCCCCTACACATACAGATACTACCAATACAAAACCAAACACACACAAATACCTTCTCCTCCAACAGAACTCCCACTCAAACTCCCCTGTTTACAGCTCTGTTTGCTAGCTCCTGTGCCGCTGCAGCTGTCTGTGCGGCTGCCTGACTGGCTGCTACCTTTATAGGATCCCTAGTCAGGGAAGCCCCGGCCACTAATCAGGGCTCAGCTTCTCTCCCAGCACAAAGCCCCTCCAAGCCTCTACACATACAGATACTACCAATACAAAACCAAACACACACAAATACCTTCTCCTCCAACAGAACTCCCACTCAAACTCCCCTGTTTACAGCTCTGTTTGCTAGCTCCTGTGCCGCTGCCTGACTGGCTGCTACCTTTATAGGACCCCTAGTCAGGGAAGCCCCGCCCCCTAATCAGGGCTCATCTTCTCTCCCAGCACAAAGAGCCTACACATACAGATACTAACAATACAAAACCAAACACACACAAATACCTTCTCCTCCAACAGAACTCCCACTCGAACTCCCCTGTTTACAGCTCTGTTTGTAGCTCCTGTGCCGCTGCCTGACTGGTTGCTACCTTTATAGGACCCCTCGTCAGGGAAGCCCCGCCCCCTAATCAGGGCTCAGCTTCTTTCCCAGCACAAAGCCCCTCCAATCCTGTACACATACAGATACTACCAATACAAAACCAAACACACACACAAATACCATCTCCTCCAACAGAACTCCCACTCGAACTCCCCTGTTTACAGCTCTGTTTGTAGCTCCTGTGCCGCTGCCTGACTGGCTGCGACCTTTATAGGACCCCTAGTCAGTGAAGCCCCGCCCCCTAATCTCGGCTCAGCTTCTCTCCCAGCACAAAGCCCCTACACATACAGATACTAACAATACAAAACCAAACACACACAAATACCTTCTCCTCCCACTCAAACTCCCCGTTTACAGCTCTGTTTGCTAGCTCCTGTGCCGCTGCAGCTGTCTGTGCCGCTGCCTGACTGGCTGCTACATTTATAGGACCCCTAGTCATGGAAGCCCCGCCCCCTAATCAGGGCTCAGCTTCCCTCCCAGCACAAAGCCCCTACACATACAGATACTAAGAATACAAAACCAAACACACACAAATACCTTCTCCTCCCACTCAAACTCCCCTGTTTACAGGTCTGTTTGCTAGCTCCTGTGCCGCTGCAGCTGTCTGTGCCGCTGCCTGACTGGCTGCAACCTTATAGTACCCCTAGTCAGGGAAGCCCCGCCCCCTAATCAGGGCTCAGCTTCTCTCCCAGCACAAAGCCCCTACACATACAGATACCACCAATACAAAACCAAACACACACAAATACCTTCTCCTCCAACAGAACTCCCACTCAAACCCCCCTGTTTACAGCTCTGTTTGCTAGCTCCTGTGCTGCTGCAGCTGTCTGTGCCGCTACCTGACTGGCTGCTACCTTTATAGGACCCCTAGTCAGTGAAGCCCTGCCCCCCAATCAGGGCTCAGCTTCTGTCTCAGCACAAAGCCCCTACACACACAGATACTACCAATACGAAACCAAACACACACAAATACCTTCTACTCCGACAGTACTCCCACTCAAACTCCCCTGTTTACAGCTCTGTTTGATAGCTCCTGTGCCGCTGCAGCTGTCTGTGCCGCTGCCTGACTGGCTGCAACCTTATAGTACCCCTAGTCAGGGAAGCCCCGCCCCCTAATCAGGGCTCAGCTTCTCTCCCAGCACAAAGCCCCTACACATACAGATACCACCAATACAAAACCAAACACACACAAATACCTTCTCCTCCAACAGAACTCCCACTCAAACCCCCCTGTTTACAGCTCTGTTTGCTAGCTCCTGTGCCGCTGCAGCTGTCTGTGCCGCTGCCTGACTGGCTGATACCTTTATAGGACCCCTAGTCAGTGAAGCCCCGCCCCCTAATCAGGGCTCAGCTTCTCTCCCAGCACAAAGCCCCTACACACACAGGTACTACCAATACAAAACCAAACACACACAAATACCTTCTACTCCAACAGTACTCCCACTCAAACTCCCCTGTTTACAGCTCTGTTTGATAGCTCCTTTGCCGCTGGCTGCAACCTTTATAGGACCCCTAGTCAGGGAAGCCCCGCCCCCTAATCAGGGCTCAGCTTCTCTCCCAGCACAAAGCCCCTACACATACAGATACTACCAATACAAAACCAAACACACACAAATACCTTCTCCTCCAACAGAACTCCCACTCAAATCCCCCTGTTTACAGCTCTGTTTGCTAGCTCCTGTGCCGCTGCAGCTGTCTGTGCCGCTGCCTGACTGGCTGCTACCTTTATAGGACCCCTAGTCAGGGAAGCCCCGCCCACTAATCAGGGCTCAGCTTCTTTCCCAGCACAAAGCCCCTCCAAGCCTCTACACATACAGATACCACCAATACAAAACCAAACACACACACAAATACCTTTTCCTCCAACAGAACTCCCACTCAAACTCCCCTGTTTACAGCTCTGTTTGCTAGCTCCTGTGCCGCTGCAGCTGTCTGTGCGACTGCCTGACTGGCTGCTACCTTTATAGGATCCCTAGTCAGGGAAGCCCCGCCCACTAATCAGGGCTCAGCTTCTCTCCCAGCACAAAGCCCCTCCAAGCCTCTACACATACAGATACTACCAATACAAAACCAAACACACACAAATACCTTCTCCTCCAACAGAACTCCCACTCAAACTCCCCTGTTTACAGCTCTGTTTGCTAGCTCCTGTGCCGCTGCCTGACTGGCTGCTACCTTTATAGGACCCCTAGTCAGGGAAGCCCCGCCCCCTAATCAGGGCTCATCTTCTCTCCCAGCACAAAGAGCCTACACATACAGATACTAAAAATACAAAACCAAACACACACAAATACCTTCTCCTCCAACAGAACTCCCACTCGAACTCCCCTGTTTACAGCTCTGTTTGTAGCTCCTGTGCCGCTGCCTGACTGGTTGCTACCTTTATAGGACCCCTCGTCAGGGAAGCCCCGCCCCCTAATCAGGGCTCAGCTTCTTTCCCAGCACAAAGCCCCTCCAATCCTGTACACATACAGATACTACCAATACAAAACCAAACACACACAAATACCATCTCCTCCAACAGAACTCCCACTCGAACTCCCCTGTTTACAGCTCTGTTTGTAGCTCCTGTGCCGCTGCCTGACTGGCTGCGACCTTTATAGGACCCCTAGTCAGTGAAGCCCCGCCCCCTAATCTCGGCTCAGCTTCTCTCCCAGCACAAAGCCCCTACACATACAGATACTAACAATACAAAACCAAACACACACAAATACCTTCTCCTCCAAAAGAACTCCCACTCAAACTCCCCTGTTTACAGCTCTGTTTGCTAGCTCCTGTGCTGCTGCAGCTGTCTGTGCCGCTACCTGACTGGCTGCTACCTTTATAGGACCCCTAGTCAGTGAAGCCCCGCCCCCCAATCAGGGCTCAGCTTCTGTCTCAGCACAAAGCCCCTACACACACAGATACTACCAATACGAAACCAAACACACACAAATACCTTCTACTCCGACAGTACTCCCACTCAAACTCCCCTGTTTACAGCTCTGTTTGCTAGCTCCTGTGCCGCTGCCTGACTGGCTGCTACCTTTATAGGACCCCTAGTCAGGGAAGCCCCGCCCCCTAATCAGGGCTCAGCTTCTCTCCCAGCACAAAGCCCCTACACATACAGATACCACCAATACAAAACCAAACACACACAAATACCTTCTCCTCCAACAGAACTCCCACTCAAAATCCCCTGTTTACAGCTCTGTTTGCTAGCTCGTGTGCCGATGCAGCTGTCTGTGCCGCTGCGTGACTGGCTGATACCTTTTTAGGACCCCTAGTCAGTGAAGCCCCGCCCCCTAATCAGGGCTCAGCTTCTCTCCCAGCACAAAGCCCCTACACATACAGATACTAACAATACAAAACCAAACACACACAAATACCTCTCCTCCCACTCAAACTCCCCTGTTTACAGTTCTGTTTGATAGCTCCTGTGCCGCTGCCTGACTGGCTGCAACCTTATAGGACCCCTAGTCAGGGAAGCCCCGCCCACTAATCAGGGCTCAGCTTCTTACCCAGCACAAAGCCCCTCCAAGCCTCTACACATACAGATACCACCAATACAAAACCAAACACACACACAAATACCTTTTCCTCCAACAGAACTCCCACTTAAACTCCCCTGTTTACAGCTCTGTTTGCTAGCTCCTGTGCCGCTGCCTGACTGGCTGCTAGCTTTATAGGACCCCTAGTCAGGGAAGCCCCGCCCCCTAATCAGGGCTCAGCCTCTCCCAGCACAAAGCCCTTACACATACAGATACTAACAATACAACACCAAACACACACAAATACCTTCTCCTCCAAAAGAACTCCCACTCAAACTCCCCTGTTTACAGCTCTGTTTGCTAGCTCCTGTGCTGCTGCAGCTGTCTGTGCCGCTACCTGACTGGCTGCTACCTTTATAGGACCCCTAGTCAGTGAAGCCCCGCCCTCCAATCAGGGCTCAGCTTCTCTCCCAGCACAAAGACCCTCCAAGCCTCTACCATACAGATACCACCAATACAAAACCAAACACACACAAATACCTTCTCCTCCAACAGAACTCCCACTCAAACTCCCCTGTTTACAGCTCTGTTTGCTAGCTCCTGTGCCGCTGCAGCTGTCTGTGCCGCTGCCTGACTGGCTGATACCTTTCTAGGACCCCTAGTAAGTGAAGCCCCGCCCCCTAATCACGGCTCAGCTTCTCTCCCAGGACAAAGCCCCTTCACATACAGATACTAGCAATACAAAACCAAACACACACGAATACCTTCTCCTCCAACAGAACTCCCACTCGAACTCCCCTGTTTACAGCTCTGTTTGTAGCTCCTGTGCCGCTGCCTGACTGGCTGCTACCTTTATAGGACCCCTAGTCAGTGAAGCCCCGCCCCCCAATCAGGGCTCAGCTTCTGTCTCAGCACAAAGCCCCTACACACACAGATACTACCAATACAAAACCAAACACACACAAATACCTTCTACTCCGACAGTACTCCCACTCAAACTCCCCTGTTTACAGCTCTGTTTGATAGCTCCTGTGCCGCTGCCTGACTGGCTGCAACCTTTATAGGACCCCTAGTCAGTGAAGCCCCGCCCCCTAATCAGGGCTCAGCTTCTCTCCCAGCACAAAGCCCCTACACATACAGATACTAACAATACAAAACCAAACACACACAAATACCTTCTCCTCCCACTCAAACTCCCCGTTTACAGCTCTGTTTGCTAGCTCCTGTGCCGCTGCAGCTGTCTGTGCCGCTGCCTGACTGGCTGCTACCTTTATAGGACCCCAAGTCAGGGAAGCCCCGCCCCCTAATCAGGGCTCAGCTTCTCTCCCAGCACAAAGCCTCTACACATACAGATACTACCAATACAAATCCAAACACACACAAATACCTTCTCCTCCAACAGAACTCCCACTCCATCTTTCCTCTTTACAGCTCTGTTTGCTAGCTCCTGTGCCGCTGCAGCTGTCTGTGCCGCTGCCTGACTGGCTGCTACCTTTATAGGACCCCTAGTCAGTGAAGCCCCGCCGCCTAATCAGGGCTCAGTTTCTCTCCCAGCACAAAGCCCCTACACATACAGATACTACCAATACAAAACCAAACACACACAAATACCTTCTCCTCCAACAGAACTCCCACTCAAACTCCACTGTTTACAGCTCTGTTTGCTAGCTCCTGTGCCGCTGCAGCTGTCTGTGCCGCTGCCTGACTGGCTGCTACCTTTATAGGACCCCTAGTCAGGGAAGACCCGCCCCCTAATCAGGGCTCAGCTTCTGTCCCAGCACAAAGCCCCTACACACACAGATACTACCAATACAAAACCAAACACACACACAAATACCTTCTCCTCCAACAGTACTCCCACTCAAACTCCCCTGTTTACAGCTCTGTTTGCTAGCTCCTGTGCCGCGGCCTGACTGGCTGCTACCTTTATAGGACCCCTAGTCAGGGAAGCCCCGCCCCTAATCAGGGCTCAGCTTCTCTCCCAGCACGAAGACTCTACACATACAAATACTACCAATACAAATCCAAACACACACAAATACCTTCTCCTCCAACAGAACTCTCACTCCAACTCCCCTGTTTACAGCTCTGTTTGCTAGCTCCTGTGCCGCTGCAGCTGTCTGTGCCGCTGCCTGACTGGCTGCTACCTTTATAGGACCCCTAATCAGTCAAGCCCCGCCCCCTAATCAGGCCTCAGCTTCTCTCCCAGCACAAAGCCCCTACACATACAGATACTACCAATACAAAACCAAACACACACAAATACCTTCTTCTCCAACAGAACTCCCACTCAAACTCCCTGTTTACAGCTCTGTTTGCTAGCTCCTGTGCCGCTGCCTGACGGGCAGCTACCTTTATAGGACCCCTAGTCAGGGAAGCCCCGCCCCCTAATCAGGGCTCAGCTTCTCTCCCAGGACAAAGCGCCTACACATACAGATACCACCAATACAAAACCAAACACACACACGAATACCTTATCCTCCAACAGAACTCCCACTCAAACCCGCCTGTTTACAGCTCTGTTTGCTAGCTCCTGTGCCGCTGCAGCTGTCTGTGCCGCTGCCTGACTGGCTGCGACCTTTATAGGACCCCTAATCAGTCAAGCCCCGCCCCCTAATCAGGGCTCAGCTTCTGTCCCAGCACAAAGCCCCTACACACACAGATACTACCAATACAAAACCAAACACACACAAATACCTTCTACTCCAACAGTACTCCCACTCAAACTCCCCTGTTTACAGCTCTGTTTGATAGCTCCTGTGCCGCTGCCTGACTGGCTGCTACCTTTATAGGACCCCTAGCCAGGGAAGCCCCGCCCCCTAATCAGGGCTCAGCTTCTCTCCCAGCACAAAGCCCCTACACATACAGATACCACCAATACAAAACCAAACACACACAAATACCTTCTCCTCCAACAGAACTCCCACTCAAACTCCCCTGTTTACAGCTCTGTTTGCGAGCTCCTGTGCCGCTGCAGCTGTCTGTGCCGCTGCCTGACTGGCTGATACCTTTATAGGACCCCTAGTCAGGGAAGCCCCGCCCCCTAATCAGGGCTCAGCTTCTCTCCCAGCACAAAGCCCCGACACATACAGATACTACCAATACAAAACCAAACACACACACAAATACCTTCTCCTCCAACAGAACTCCCACTCAAACTCCCCTGTTTACAGCTTTGTTTGCTAGCTCCTGTGCCGCTGCCTGACTGCCTGCTACCTTTATAGGACCCCTAGACAGGGAAGCCCCGCCCCCTAATCAGGGCTCAGCTTCTCTCCCAGCACAAAGCCTCTACACATACAAATACTACCAATACAAATCCAAACACACACAAATACCTTCTCCTCCAACAGAACTCTCACTCCAACTCCCCTGTTTACAGCTCTGTTTGCTAGCTCCTGTGCCGCTGCAGCTGTCTGTGCCGCTGCCTGACTGGCTGCTACCTTTATAGGACCCCTAGTCAGTCAAGCCCCGCCCCCTAATCAGGCCTCAGCTTCTCTCCCAGCACAAAGCCCCTACACGTACAGATACTATCAATACAAAACCAAACACACACAAATACCTTCTTCTCCAACAGAACTCCCACTCAAACTCCCCTGTTTACAGCTCTGTTTGTAGCTCCTGTGCCGCTGCCTGACTGGCTGCTACCTTTATAGGACCCCTAGTCAGTGAAGCCCCGCCCCCCAATCAGGGCTCAGCTTCTGTCTCAGCACAAAGCCCCTACACACACAGATACTACCAATACAAAACCAAACACACACAAATACCTTCTACTCCGACAGTACTCCCACTCAAACTCCCCTGTTTACAGCTCTGTTTGATAGCTCCTGTGCCGCTGCCTGACTGGCTGCAACCTTTATAGGACCCCTAGTCAGTGAAGCCCCGCCCCCTAATCAGGGCTCAGCTTCTCTCCCAGCACAAAGCCCCTACACATACAGATACTAACAATACAAAACCAAACACACACAAATACCTTCTCCTCCCACTCAAACTCCCCGTTTACAGCTCTGTTTGCTAGCTCCTGTGCCGCTGCAGCTGTCTGTGCCGCTGCCTGACTGGCTGCTACCTTTATAGGACCCCAAGTCAGGGAAGCCCCGCCCCCTAATCAGGGCTCAGCTTCTCTCCCAGCACAAAGCCTCTACACATACAGATACTACCAATACAAATCCAAACACACACAAATACCTTCTCCTCCAACAGTACTCCCACTCAAACTCCCCTGTTTACAGCTCTGTTTGCTAGCTCCTGTGCCGCGGCCTGACTGGCTGCTACCTTTATAGGACCCCTAGTCAGGGAAGCCCCGCCCCTAATCAGGGCTCAGCTTCTCTCCCAGCACGAAGACTCTACACATACAAATACTACCAATACAAATCCAAACACACACAAATACCTTCTCCTCCAACAGAACTCTCACTCCAACTCCCCTGTTTACAGCTCTGTTTGCTAGCTCCTGTGCCGCTGCAGCTGTCTGTGCCGCTGCCTGACTGGCTGCTACCTTTATAGGACCCCTAATCAGTCAAGCCCCGCCCCCTAATCAGGCCTCAGCTTCTCTCCCAGCACAAAGCCCCTACACATACAGATACTACCAATACAAAACCAAACACACACAAATACCTTCTTCTCCAACAGAACTCCCACTCAAACTCCCTGTTTACAGCTCTGTTTGCTAGCTCCTGTGCCGCTGCCTGACGGGCAGCTACCTTTATAGGACCCCTAGTCAGGGAAGCCCCGCCCCCTAATCAGGGCTCAGCTTCTCTCCCAGGACAAAGCGCCTACACATACAGATACCACCAATACAAAACCAAACACACACACGAATACCTTATCCTCCAACAGAACTCCCACTCAAACCCGCCTGTTTACAGCTCTGTTTGCTAGCTCCTGTGCCGCTGCAGCTGTCTGTGCCGCTGCCTGACTGGCTGCGACCTTTATAGGACCCCTAATCAGTCAAGCCCCGCCCCCTAATCAGGGCTCAGCTTCTGTCCCAGCACAAAGCCCCTACACACACAGATACTACCAATACAAAACCAAACACACACAAATACCTTCTACTCCAACAGTACTCCCACTCAAACTCCCCTGTTTACAGCTCTGTTTGATAGCTCCTGTGCCGCTGCCTGACTGGCTGCTACCTTTATAGGACCCCTAGTCAGGGAAGCCCCGCCCCCTAATCAGGGCTCAGCTTCTCTCCCAGCACAAAGCCTCTACACATACAGATACCACCAATACAAATCCAAACACACAAATACCTTCTCCTCCAACAGAACTCCCACTCAAACTCTCCTGTTTACAGCTCTGTTTGCTAGCTCCTGTGCCGCTGCCTGACTGCCTGCTACCTTTATAGGACCCCTAGCCAGGGAAGCCCCGCCCCCTAATCAGGGCTCAGCTTCTCTCCCAGGACAAAGCCCCTACACATACAGATACCACCAATACAAAACCAAACACACACAAATACCTTCTCCTCCAACAGAACTCCCACTCAAACTCCCCTGTTTACAGCTCTGTTTGCGAGCTCCTGTGCCGCTGCAGCTGTCTGTGCCGCTGCCTGACTGGCTGATACCTTTATAGGACCCCTAGTCAGGGAAGCCCCGCCCCCTAATCAGGGCTCAGCTTCTCTCCCAGCACAAAGCCCCGACACATACAGATACTACCAATACAAAACCAAACACACACACAAATACCTTCTCCTCCAACAGAACTCCCACTCAAACTCCCCTGTTTACAGCTTTGTTTGCTAGCTCCTGTGCCGCTGCCTGACTGCCTGCTACCTTTATAGGACCCCTAGACAGGGAAGCCCCGCCCCCTAATCAGGGCTCAGCTTCTCTCCCAGCACAAAGCCTCTACACATACAAATACTACCAATACAAATCCAAACACACACAAATACCTTCTCCTCCAACAGAACTCTCACTCCAACTCCCCTGTTTACAGCTCTGTTTGCTAGCTCCTGTGCCGCTGCAGCTGTCTGTGCCGCTGCCTGACTGGCTGCTACCTTTATAGGACCCCTAGTCAGTCAAGCCCCGCCCCCTAATCAGGCCTCAGCTTCTCTCCCAGCACAAAGCCCCTACACGTACAGATACTATCAATACAAAACCAAACACACACAAATACCTTCTTCTCCAACAGAACTCCCACTCAAACTCCCCTGTTTACAGCTCTGTTTGCTAGCTCCTGTGCCGCTGCCTGACTGGCTGCAACCTTTATAGGACCCCTAGTCAGGGAAGCCCCGCCCACTAATCAGGGCTCAGCTTCTCTCCCAGCACAAAGCCCCTCCAAGCCTCTACACATACAGATACCACCAATACAAAACCAAACACACACAAATACCTTCTCCTCCAACAGAACTCCCACTCAAACTCCCCTGTTTACAGCTCTGTTTGCTAGCTCCTGTGCCGCTGCCTGACTGGCTGCAACCTTTATAGGACCCCAGTCAGGGAAGCCCCGCCCCCTAATCAGGGCTCAGCTTCTGTCCCAGCACAAAGCCCCTACACATAGAGATACTAACAATACAAAACCAAACACACACAAATACCTTCTCCTCCAAAAGAACTCCCACTCAAACTCCCCTGTTTACAGCTCTGTTTGCTAGCTCCTGTGCTGCTGCAGCTGTCTGTCCCACTACCTGACTGGCTGCTACCTTTATAGGACCCCTAGTCAGTGAAGCCCCGCCCCCTAATCAGGGCCCAGCTTCTGTCTCAGCACAAAGCCCCTACACACACACATACTACCAATACAAAACCAAACACACACAAATACCTTCTACTCCAACAGTACTCCCACTCAAACTCTCCTGTTTACAGCTCTGTTTGATAGCTCCTGTGCCGCTGCCTGACTGGCTGCAACCTTTATAGGACCCCTAGTCAGGGAAGCCCTGCCCCCTAATCAGGGCTCAGCTTCTCTCCCAGCACAAAGCCCCTACACATACAGATACTACCAATACAAAACCAAACACACACAAATACCTTCTCCTCCAACAGAACTCCCACTCAAACCCCCTGTTTACAGCTCTGTTTGCTAGCTCCTGTGCCGCTGCATCTGTCTGTGCCGCTGCCTGACTGGCTGCTACCTTTATAGGACCCCTAGTCAGGGAAGCCCCGCCCACTAATCAGGGCTCAGCTTCCCTCCCAGCACAAAGCCCCTCCAAGCCTCTACACATACAGATACTACCAATACAAAACCAAACACACACAAATACCTTCTCCTCCAACAGAACTCCCACTCAAAATTCCCCTGTTTACAGCTCTGTTTGCTAGCTCCTGTGCCGCTGCAGCTGTCTGTGCCGCTGCCTGACTGGCTGCTACCTTTATAGGACCCCTAGTCAGTGAAGCCCCGCCCCCTAATCAGGGCTCAGCTTCTGTCCCAGCACAAAGCCCCTACACACACAGATACTACCAATACAAAACCAAACACACACAAATACCTTCTACTCCAACAGTACTCCCACTCAAACTCCCCTGTTTACAGCTCTGTTTGATAGCTCCTGTGCCGCTGCAGCTTTCTGTGCCGCTGCCTGACTGGCTGATACCTTTATAGGACCCCTAGTCAGTGAAGCCCCGCCCCCTAATCAGGGCTCAGCTTCTCACCCAGCACAAAGCCCCGACACATACAAATAATACCAATGCAAAACCAAACACACACAAATACCTTCTCCTCCAACAGAACTCCCACTCAAAATCCCCTGTTTACAGCTCTGTTTGCTAGCTCCTGTGCCGCTGCAGCTGTCTGTACCACTGCCTGATTGGCTGCTACGTTTATAGGACCCCTAGTCAGGGAAGCCCCGCCCCCTAATCAGGGGTCAGCTTCTCTCCCAGCACAAAGCCCCTACATATACAGATACTAACAATACAAAACCAAACACACACAAATACCTTCTCCTCCCACTCAAACTCTCCGTTTACAGCTCTGTTTGCTAGCTCCTGTGCCGCTGCAGGTGTCTGTGCCGCTGTCTGACTGGCTGCTACCTTTACAGGACCCCTAGTCAGTCAAGCCCCGCCCCCTAATCAGGGCTCAGTTTCTTTCCCAGCACAAAGCCCCTACACATACAGATACTACCAATACAAAACCAAACACACACAAATACCTTCTCCTCCAACAGAACTCCCACTCAAACTCCACTGTTTACAGCTCTGTTTGATAGCTCCTGTGCCGCTGCCTGACTGGCTGCAACCTTTATAGGACCCCTAGTCAGGGAAGCCCCGCCCCCTAATCAGGGCTCAGCTTCTCTCCCAGCACAAAGCCCCTACACATACAGATACTACCAATACAAAACCAAACACACACAAATACCTTCTCCTCCAACAGAACTCCCACTCAAACCCCCTGTTTACAGCTCTGTTTGCTAGCTCCTGTGCCGCTGCAGCTGTGTGTGCCGCTGCCTGACTGGCTGCTACATTTATAGGACCCCTAGTCAGGGAAGCCCCGCCCCCTAATCAGGGCTCAGCTTCTCTCCCAGCACAAAGCCCCTACACATACAGATACTACCAATACAAAACCAAACACACACAAATACCTTTTCCTCCAACAGAACTCCCACTCAAACTCCCCTGTTTACAGCTCTGTTTGCTAGCTCCTGTGCCGCTGCCTGACTGGCTGCAACCTTTATAGGACCCCTAGTCAGGGAAGCCCCGCCCCCTAATCAGGGCTCAGCTTCTCTCCCAGCACAAAGCCCCTACACATACAGATACTACCAATACAAAACCAAACACACACAAATACCTTCTCCTCCAACAGAACTCCCACTCAAACCCCCTGTTTACAGCTCTGTTTGCTAGCTCCTGTGCCGCTGCAGCTGTCTGTGCCGCTGCCTGACTGGCTGCTACATTTATAGGACCCCTAGTCAGTGAAGCCCCGCCCCCTAATCAGGGCTCAGCTTCTCTCCCAGCACAAAGACCCTACACATACAGATACCACCAATACAAAACCAAACACACACAAATACCTTCTACTCCAACAGAACTCCGACTCAAACTCCCCTGTTTACAGCTCTGTTTGCTAGCTCCTGTGCCGCTGCAGCTGTCTGTGCCGCTGCCTGACTGGCTGATACCTTTCTAGGACCCCTAGTCAGTTTAGCCCCGCCCCCTAATCACGGCTCAGCTTCTCTCCCAGCACAAAGCCCCTACACATACAGATACCACCAATACAAAACCAAACACACACAAGTACCTTCTACTCCAACAGAACTCCCACTCATACTCCCCTGTTTACAGCTCTGTTTGCTAGCTCCTGTGCCGCTGCAGCTGTCTGTGCCGCTGCCTGACTGGCTGCTACCTTTATAGGACCCCTAGTCAGCGAAGCCCCGCCCCCTAATCAGGACTCAGCTTCTCTCCCAGCACAAAGCCCCTCCAAGCCTCTACACATACAGATACCACCAATACAAAACCAAACACATACACAAATACCTTTTCCTCCAACAGAACTCCCACTCAAACTCCGCTGTTTACAGCTCTGTTTGCTAGCTCCTGTGCCGCTGCCTGACTGGCTGCTTCCTTTATAGGACCCCTACTCAGTCAAGCCCCGCCCCCTAATCAGGGCTCAGCTTCTCTCCCAGCACAAAGCCCCTACACATACAGATACTAACAATACAAAACCAAACACACACAAATACCTTCTCCTCGACCAGAACTCCCACTCAAACTCCCCTGTTTACAGCTCTGTTTGCTAGCTCCTGTGCCGCTGCAGCTGTCTGTGCGGCTGCCTGACTGGCTGCTACCTTTATAGGACCCGTAGGCAGTGAAGTCCCGCCCCCTAATCAGGGCTCAGCCTCTCTCACAGCACAAAGCCCCTACACATACAGATACTACCAATACAAAACCAAACACACACAAATACCTTCTCCTCCAACAGAACTCCCACTCAAAATCCCCTGTTTACAGCTCTGTTTGCTAGCTCCTGTGCCGCTGCCTGACTGGCTGCTACCTTTATAGGACCCGTAGGCAGTGAAGCCCCGCCCCCTAATCAGGGCTCAGCTTCTGTCCCAGCACAAAGCCCCTACACACACAGATACTACCAATACAAAACCAAACACACACAAATACCTTCTCCTCCAACAGAACTCCCACTCAAACTCCCCTGTTTACAGCTCTGTTTGCTAGCTCCTGCTCCGCTGCCTGACTGGCTGCTACCTTTATAGGACCCCTAGTCAGGGAAGCCCCGCCCCCTAATCACGGCTCAGCTTCTCTCCCAGCACAAAGCTCCTACACATACAGATACTACCAATACAAAACCAAACACACACACAAGTACCTTCTCCTCCAACAGAACTCCCACTCAAACTCCCCTGTTTACAGCTCTGTTGGCTAGCTCCTGTGCCGCTGCCTGACTGGCTGCTACCTTTATAGGACCCCTAGTCAGGGAAGCCCCGCCCCCTAATCAGGGCTCAGATTCTCTCCCAGCACAAAGCCCCTCCACATACAGATACTACCAATACAAAATCAAACACCCACAAATACCTTCTCCTCCAACAGAACTCCCACTCAAACTCCCCTGTTTACAGCTCTGTTTGCTAGCTCCTGTGCCGCTGCAGCTGTCTGTGCGGCTGCCTGACTGGCTGCTACCTTTATAGGACCCCTAGTCAGGGAAGCCCCGCCCCCTAATCAGGGCTCAGCTTCTCTCCCAGCACAAAGCCCCTGCACATACAGATACCACCAATACAAAACCAAACACACACAAGTACCTTCTCCTCCAACAGAACTCCCACTCAAACTCCCCTGTTTACAGCTCTGTTTGCTAGCTCCTGTGCCGCTGCCTGACTGGCTGCTACCTTTATAGGACCCCTAGTCAGGGAAGCCCCGCCCCCTAATCAGGGCTCAGCTTCTCTCCCAGCACAAAGCCCCTACACATACAGATACTACCAATACAAAACCAAACACACACAAATACCTTCTCCTCCAACAGAACTCCCACTCAAACTCCCCTGTTTACAGCTCTGTTGGCTAGCTCCTGTGCCGCTGCCTGACTGGCTGCTACCTTTATAGGACCCCTAGTCAGGGAAGCCCCGCCCCCTAATCAGGGCTCAGATTCTCTCCCAGCACAAAGCCCCTCCACATACAGATACTACCAATACAAAATCAAACACCCACAAATACCTTCTCCTCCAACAGAACTCCCACTCAAACTCCCCTGTTTACAGCTCTGTTGGCTAGCTCCTGTGCCGCTGCCTGACTGGCTGCTACCTTTCTTGGACCCCTAGTCAGGGAAGCCCCGCCCCCTAATAAGGGCTCAGCTTCTCTCCCAGCACAAAGCCCCTACACATACAGATACTAACAATACAAAACCAAACACACACAAATACCTTCTCCTCCACCAGAACTCCCACTCAAACTCCCCTGTTTACAGCTCTGTTTGCTAGCTCCTGTGCCGCTGCAGCTGTCTGTGCGGCTGCCTGACTGGCTGCTACCTTTATAGGACCCCTAGTCAGGGAAGCCCCGCCCCCTAATCAGGGCTCAGCTTCTCTCCCAGCACAAAGCCCCGACACATACAGATACTACCAATACAAAACCAAACACACACACAAATACCTTCTCCTCCAACAGAACTCCCACTCAAACTCCCCTGTTTACAGCTTTGTTTGCTAGCTCCTGTGCCGCTGCCTGACTGCCTGCTACCTTTATAGGACCCCTAGACAGGGAAGCCCCGCCCCCTAATCAGGGCTCAGCTTCTCTCCCAGCACAAAGCCTCTACACATACAAATACTACCAATACAAATCCAAACACACACAAATACCTTCTCCTCCAACAGAACTCTCACTCCAACTCCCCTGTTTACAGCTCTGTTTGCTAGCTCCTGTGCCGCTGCAGCTGTCTGTGCCGCTGCCTGACTGGCTGCTACCTTTATAGGACCCCTAGTCAGTCAAGCCCCGCCCCCTAATCAGGCCTCAGCTTCTCTCCCAGCACAAAGCCCCTACACGTACAGATACTATCAATACAAAACCAAACACACACAAATACCTTCTTCTCCAACAGAACTCCCACTCAAACTCCCCTGTTTACAGCTCTGTTTGCTAGCTCCTGTGCCGCTGCCTGACTGGCTGCAACCTTTATAGGACCCCTAGTCAGGGAAGCCCCGCCCACTAATCAGGGCTCAGCTTCTCTCCCAGCACAAAGCCCCTCCAAGCCTCTACACATACAGATACCACCAATACAAAACCAAACACACACAAATACCTTCTCCTCCAACAGAACTCCCACTCAAACTCCCCTGTTTACAGCTCTGTTTGCTAGCTCCTGTGCCGCTGCCTGACTGGCTGCAACCTTTATAGGACCCCAGTCAGGGAAGCCCCGCCCCCTAATCAGGGCTCAGCTTCTCTCCCAGCACAAAGCCCCTACACATAGAGATACTAACAATACAAAACCAAACACACACAAATACCTTCTCCTCCAAAAGAACTCCCACTCAAACTCCCCTGTTTACAGCTCTGTTTGCTAGCTCCTGTGCTGCTGCAGCTGTCTGTCCCACTACCTGACTGGCTGCTACCTTTATAGGACCCCTAGTCAGTGAAGCCCCGCCCCCTAATCAGGGCCCAGCTTCTGTCTCAGCACAAAGCCCCTACACACACACATACTACCAATACAAAACCAAACACACACAAATACCTTCTACTCCAACAGTACTCCCACTCAAACTCCCCTGTTTACAGCTCTGTTTGATAGCTCCTGTGCCGCTGCCTGACTGGCTGCAACCTTTATAGGACCCCTAGTCAGGGAAGCCCTGCCCCCTAATCAGGGCTCAGCTTCTCTCCCAGCACAAAGCCCCTACACATACAGATACTACCAATACAAAACCAAACACACACAAATACCTTCTCCTCCAACAGAACTCCCACTCAAACCCCCTGTTTACAGCTCTGTTTGCTAGCTCCTGTGCCGCTGCATCTGTCTGTGCCGCTGCCTGACTGGCTGCTACCTTTATAGGACCCCTAGTCAGGGAAGCCCCGCCCACTAATCAGGGCTCAGCTTCCCTCCCAGCACAAAGCCCCTCCAAGCCTCTACACATACAGATACTACCAATACAAAACCAAACACACACAAATACCTTCTCCTCCAACAGAACTCCCACTCAAAATTCCCCTGTTTACAGCTCTGTTTGCTAGCTCCTGTGCCGCTGCAGCTGTCTGTGCCGCTGCCTGACTGGCTGCTACCTTTATAGGACCCCTAGTCAGTGAAGCCCCGCCCCCTAATCAGGGCTCAGCTTCTGTCCCAGCACAAAGCCCCTACACACACAGATACTACCAATACAAAACCAAACACACACAAATACCTTCTACTCCAACAGTACTCCCACTCAAACTCCCCTGTTTACAGCTCTGTTTGATAGCTCCTGTGCCGCTGCAGCTGTCTGTGCCGCTGCCTGACTGGCTGATACCTTTATAGGACCCCTAGTCAGTGAAGCCCCGCCCCCTAATCAGGGCTCAGCTTCTCACCCAGCACAAAGCCCCGACACATACAAATAATACCAATGCAAAACCAAACACACACAAATACCTTCTAATCCAACAGAAGTCCCACTCAAAATCCCCTGTTTACAGCTCTGTTTGCTAGCTCCTGTGCCGCTGCAGCTGTCTGTACCACTGCCTGATTGGCTGCTACGTTTATAGGACCCCTAGTCAGGGAAGCCCCGCCCCCTAATCAGGGGTCAGCTTCTCTCCCAGCACAAAGCCCCTACATATACAGATACTAACAATACAAAACCAAACACACACAAATACCTTCTCCTCCCACTCAAACTCTCCGTTTACAGCTCTGTTTGCTAGCTCCTGTGCCGCTGCAGGTGTCTGTGCCGCTGTCTGACTGGCTGCTACCTTTACAGGACC
Source organism: Lepidochelys olivacea (assembly GCF_965140295.1). Lineage (NCBI taxonomy): Eukaryota > Metazoa > Chordata > Testudines > Cheloniidae > Lepidochelys > Lepidochelys olivacea. The sequence continues at coordinate 5,614,777 of NC_140428.1, forward strand.
CCTAGTCAGTCAAGCCCCGCCCCCTAATCAGGGCTCAGTTTCTTTCCCAGCACAAAGCCCCTACACATACAGATACTACCAATACAAAACCAAACACACACAAATACCTTCTCCTCCAACAGAACTCCCACTCAAACTCCACTGTTTACAGCTCTGCTTGCTAGCTCCTGTGCTGCTGCAGCTGTCTGTGCCACTACCTGACTGGCTGCTACCTTTATAGGACCCCTAGTCAGTGAAGCCCCGCCCCCTAATCAGGGCTCAGCTTCTGTCTCAGCAGAAAGCCCCTACACACACACATACTACCAATACAAAACCAAACACACACAAAAACCTTCTACTCCAACAGTACTCCCACTCAAACTCCCCTGTTTACAGCTCTGTTTGATAGCTCCTGTGCCGCTGCCTGACTGGCTGCAACCTTTATAGGACCCCTAGTCAGGGAAGCCCCGCCCCCTAATCAGGGCTCAGCTTCTCTCCCAGCACAAAGCCCCTACACATACAGATACTACCAATACAAAACCAAACACACACAAATACCTTCTCCTCCAACAGAACTCCCACTCAAACCCCCTGTTTACAGCTCTGTTTGCTAGCTCCTGTGCCGCTGCAGCTGTCTGTGCCGCTGCCTGACTGGCTGCTACATTTATAGGACCCCTAGTCAGGGAAGCCCCGCCCCCTAATCAGGGCTCAGCTTCTCTCCCAGCACAAAGCCCCTACACATACAGATACTACCAATACAAAACCAAACACACACAAATACCTTTTCCTCCAACAGAACTCCCACTCAAACTCCCCTGTTTACAGCTCTGTTTGCTAGCTCCTGTGCCGCTGCCTGACTGGCTGCAACCTTTATAGGACCCCTAGTCAGGGAAGCCCCGCCCCCTAATCAGGGCTCAGCTTCTCTCCCAGCACAAAGCCCCTACACATACAGATACTACCAATACAAAACCAAACACACACAAATACCTTCTCCTCCAACAGAACTCCCACTCAAACTCCCCTGTTTACAGCTCTGTTTGCTAGCTCCTGTGCCGCTGCAGCTGTCTGTGCCGCTGCCTGACTGGCTGATACCTTTCTAGGACCCCTAGTCAGTGAAGCCCCGCCCCCTAATCACGGCTCAGCTTCTCTCCCAGCACAAAGCCCCTACACATACAGATACCACCAATACAAAACCAAACACACACAAGTACCTTCTACTCCAACAGAACTCCCACTCATACTCCCCTGTTTACAGCTCTGTTTGCTAGCTCCTGTGCCGCTGCAGCTGTCTGTGCCGCTGCCTGACTGGCTGCTACCTTTATAGGACCCCTAGTCAGCGAAGCCCCGCCCCCTAATCAGGACTCAGCTTCTCTCCCAGCACAAAGCCCCTCCAAGCCTCTACACATACAGATACCACCAATACAAAACCAAACACATACACAAATACCTTTTCCTCCAACAGAACTCCCACTCAAACTCCGCTGTTTACAGCTCTGTTTGCTAGCTCCTGTGCCGCTGCCTGACTGGCTGCTTCCTTTATAGGACCCCTACTCAGTCAAGCCCCGCCCCCTAATCAGGGCTCAGCTTCTCTCCCAGCACAAAGCCCCTACACATACAGATACTAACAATACAAAACCAAACACACACAAATACCTTCTCCTCGACCAGAACTCCCACTCAAACTCCCCTGTTTACAGCTCTGTTTGCTAGCTCCTGCTCCGCTGCCTGACTGGCTGCTACCTTTATAGGACCCCTAGTCAGGGAAGCCCCGCCCCCTAATCACGGCTCAGCTTCTCTCCCAGCACAAAGCTCCTACACATACAGATACTACCAATACAAAACCAAACACACACACAAGTACCTTCTCCTCCAACAGAACTCCCACTCAAACTCCCCTGTTTACAGCTCTGTTGGCTAGCTCCTGTGCCGCTGCCTGACTGGCTGCTACCTTTATAGGACCCCTAGTCAGGGAAGCCCCGCCCCCTAATCAGGGCTCAGATTCTCTCCCAGCACAAAGCCCCTCCACATACAGATACTACCAATACAAAATCAAACACCCACAAATACCTTCTCCTCCAACAGAACTCCCACTCAAACTCCCCTGTTTACAGCTCTGTTTGCTAGCTCCTGTGCCGCTGCAGCTGTCTGTGCGGCTGCCTGACTGGCTGCTACCTTTATAGGACCCCTAGTCAGGGAAGCCCCGCCCCCTAATCAGGGCTCAGCTTCTCTCCCAGCACAAAGCCCCTGCACATACAGATACCACCAATACAAAACCAAACACACACAAGTACCTTCTCCTCCAACAGAACTCCCACTCAAACTCCCCTGTTTACAGCTCTGTTTGCTAGCTCCTGTGCCGCTGCCTGACTGGCTGCTACCTTTATAGGACCCCTAGTCAGGGAAGCCCCGCCCCCTAATCAGGGCTCAGATTCTCTCCCAGCACAAAGCCCCTCCACATACAGATACTACCAATACAAAATCAAACACCCACAAATACCTTCTCCTCCAACAGAACTCCCACTCAAACTCCCCTGTTTACAGCTCTGTTGGCTAGCTCCTGTGCCGCTGCCTGACTGGCTGCTACCTTTCTTGGACCCCTAGTCAGGGAAGCCCCGCCCCCTAATAAGGGCTCAGCTTCTCTCCCAGCACAAAGCCCCTACACATACAGATACTAACAATACAAAACCAAACACACACAAATACCTTCTCCTCCACCAGAACTCCCACTCAAACTCCCCTGTTTACAGCTCTGTTTGCTAGCTCCTGTGCCGCTGCAGCTGTCTGTGCGGCTGCCTGACTGGCTGCTACCTTTATAGGACCCCTGGTCAGTGAAGCCCCGCACCCTAATCAGGGCTCAGCTTCTCTCCCAGCACAAAGCCTCTACACATACAGATACTACCGATACAAAACCAAACACACACAAATACCTTCTCCTCCAACAGAACTCCCACTCAAACTCCCCTGTTTACAGCTCTGTTGGCTAGCTCCTGAGCCGCTGCAGCTGTCTGTGCCGCTGCCTGACTTGCTGCTACCTTTATAGGACCCCAGTCAGTGAAGCCCCGCCCCCTAATCAGGGCTCATCTTCTCTCCCAGCACAAAGCCTCTACACATACAGATAGTACCGATACAAAACCAAACACACACAAATACCTTCTCCTCCAACACAACTCCCACTCAAACTCCCCGGCTTACAGCTTTGTTTGCTAGCTCCTGTGCCGCTGCAGCTGTCTGTGCCGCTGCCTGACTGGCTGTTACCTTTATAGGACCCCTAGTCAGTGAAGCCCCGCCCCCTAATCAGGGCTCAGCTTCTGTCCCAGCACAGAGCCCCTACACACACAGATACTACCAATACAAAACCAAACACACACAAATACCTTTTCCTCCAACAGAACTCCCACTCAAACTCCCCTGTTTACAGCTCTGTTTGATAGCTCCTGTGCCGCTGCCTGACTGGCTGCTACCTTTATAGGACCCCTAGCCAGGGAAGCCCCGCCCCCTAATCAGGGCTCAGCTTCTCTCCCAGGACAAAGACCCTACACATACAAATACCACCAATACAAAAGCAAACACACACAAGTACCTTCTACTCCAACAGAACTCCCACTCAAACTCCCCTGTTTACAGATCTGTTTTCTAGGTCCTGTGCCGCTGCAGCTGTCTGTGCCGCTGCCTGACTGGCTGATACCTTTCTACGACCCCTAGTCAGTGAAGCCCCGCCCCCTAATCAGGACTCAGCTTCTCTCCCAGCACAAAGCCCCTCCAAGCCTCTACACATACAGATACCACCAATACAAAACCAAACACACACACAAATACCTTTTCCTCCAACAGAACTCCCACTCAAACTCCGCTGTTTACAGCTCTGTTTGCTAGCTCCTGTGCCGCTGCCTGACTGGCTGCTTCCTTTATAGGACCCCTACTCAGTCAAGCCCCGCCCCCTAATCAGGGCTCAGCTTCTCTCCCAGCACAAAGCCCCTGCACATACAGATACCACCAATACAAAACCAAACACACACAAGTACCTTCTCCTCCAACAGAACTCCCACTCATACTCCCCTGTTTACAGCTCTGTTGGCTAGCTCCTCTGCCACTGCAGCATCTGTGCCGCTGCCTGACTGGCTGCTACCTTTATAGGACCCCTGGTCAGTGAAGCCCCGCACCCTAATCAGGGCTCAGCTTCTCTCCCAACACAAAGCCCCTACACATACAGATACTACCAATACAAAACCAAACACACACAAATACCTTCTCCTCCAACAGAACTCCCTCTCAAACTCCCCTGTTTACAGCTCTGTTTGCTAGCTCCTGTGCCGCTGCCTGACTGGCTGCTACCTTTATAGGACCCCTAGTCAGGGAAGCCCCGCCCCCTAATCAGGGCTCAGCTTCTCTCCCAGCACAAAGCCCCTGCACATACAGATACCACCAATACAAAACCAAACACACACAAGTACCTTCTCCTCCAACAGAACTCCCACTCATACTCCCCTGTTTACAGCTCTGTTGGCTAGCTCCTCTGCCACTGCAGCATCTGTGCCGCTGCCTGACTGGCTGCTACCTTTATAGGACCCCTGGTCAGTGAAGCCCCGCACCCTAATCAGGGCTCAGCTTCTCTCCCAGCACAAAGCCTCTACACATACAGATACTACCGATACAAAACCAAACACACACAAATACCTTCTCCTCCAACAGAACTCCCACTCAAACTCCCCTGTTTACAGCTCTGTTGGCTAGCTCCTGAGCCGCTGCAGCTGTCTGTGCCGCTGCCTGACTTGCTGCTACCTTTATAGGACCCCAGTCAGTGAAGCCCTGCCCCCTAATCAGGGCTCATCTTCTCTCCCAGCACAAAGCCTCTACACATACAGATACTACCGATACAAAACCAAACACACACAAATACCTTCTCCTCCAACAGAACTCCCACTCAAACTCCCCTGTTTACAGCTCTGTTTGCTAGCTCCTGTGCCGCTGCCTGACTGGCTGCTACGTTTATAGGACCCCTAGTCAGGGAAGCCCCGCCCCCTAATCAGGGCTCAGCTTCTCTCCCAACACAAATCCCTTACACATACAGATACTAAGAATACAAAACCAAACACACACAAATACCTTCTCCTCCAACAGAACTCCCACTCAAACTCCCCGGCTTACAGCTTTGTTTGCTAGCTCCTGTGCCGCTGCAGCTGTCTGTGCCGCTGCCTGACTGGCTGTTACCTTTATAGGACCCCTAGTCAGTGAAGCCCCGCCCCCTAATCAGGGCTCAGCTTCTGTCCCAGCACAGAGCCCCTACACACACAGATACTACCAATACAAAACCAAACACACACAAATACCTTTTCCTCCAACAGAACTCCCACTCAAACTCCCCTGTTTACAGCTCTGTTTTCTAGCTCCTGTGCCGCTGCAGCTGTCTGTGCCGCTGCCTGACTGGCTGATACCTTTCTAGGACCCCTAGTCAGTGAAGCCCCGCCCCCTAATCAGGACTCAGCTTCTCTCCCAGCACAAAGCCCCTCCAAGCCTCTACACATACAGATACCACCAATACAAAACCAAACACACACACAAATACCTTTTCCTCCAACAGAACTCCCACTCAAACTCCGCTGTTTACAGCTCTGTTTGCTAGCTCCTGTGCCGCTGCCTGACTGGCTGCTTCCTTTATAGGACCCCTACTCAGTCAAGCCCCGCCCCCTAATCAGGGCTCAGCTTCTCTCCCAACACAAAGCCCCTACACATACAGATACTACCAATACAAAACCAAACAAACGCAAATACCTTCTCCTCCAACAGAACTCCCACTCAAACTCCCCTGTTTACAGCTCTGTTTGCTAGCTCCTGTGCCGCTGCCTGACTGGCTGCTACCTTTATAGGACCCGTAGGCAGTGAAGCCCCGCCCCCTAATCAGGGCTCAGCTTCTCTCCCAGCACAAAGCCCCTACACATACAGATACTACCAATACAAAACCAAACACACACACAAATACCTTCTCCACCAACAGAACTCCCACTCAAACTCCCCTGTTTACAGCTCTGTTTGCTAGCTCCTGTGCCGCTGCCTGACTGGCTGCTACCTTTATAGGACCCCTAGTCAGGGAAGCCCCGCCCCCTAATCAGGGCTCAGCTTCTCTCCCAGCACAAAGCCCCTGCACATACAGATACCACCAATACAAAACCAAACACACACCAGTACCTTCTCCTCCAACAGAACTCCCACTCAAACTCCCCTGTTTACAGCTCTGTTTGCTAGCTCCTGTGCCGCTGCCTGACTGGCTGCTACCTTTATAGGACCCCTAGTCAGTGAAGCCCCGCCCCCTAATCAGGGCTCAGCTTCTCTCCCAGCACAAAGGCCCTGCACATACAGATACCACCAATACAAAACCAAACACACACAAGTACCTTCTCCTCCAACAGAACTCCCACTCATACTCCCCTGTTTACAGCTCTGTTGGCTAGCTCCTCTGCCACTGCAGCATCTGTGCCGCTGCCTGACTGGCTGCTACCTTTATAGGACCCCTGGTCAGTGAAGCCCCGCACCCTAATCAGGGCTCAGCTTCTCTCCCAGCACAAAGCCTCTACACATACAGATACTACCGATACAAAACCAAACACACACAAATACCTTCTCCTCCAACAGAACTCCCACTCAAACTCCCCTGTTTACAGCTCTGTTGGCTAGCTCCTGAGCCGCTGAAGCTGTCTGTGCCGCTGCCTGACTTGCTGCTACCTTTATAGGACCCCAGTCAGTGAAGCCCTGCCCCCTAATCAGGGCTCATCTTCTCTCCCAGCACAAAGCCTCTACACATACAGATACTACCGATACAAAACCAAACACACACAAATACCTTCTCCTCCAACAGAACTCCCACTCAAACTCCCCTGTTTACAGCTCTGTTTGCTAGCTCCTGTGCCGCTGCCTGACTGGCTGCTACGTTTATAGGACCCCTAGTCAGGGAAGCCCCGCCCCCTAATCAGGGCTCAGCTTCTCTCCCAACACAAATCCCTTACACATACAGATACTAAGAATACAAAACCAAACACACACAAATACCTTCTCCTCCAACAGAACTCCCACTCAAACTCCCCGGCTTACAGCTTTGTTTGCTAGCTCCTGTGCCGCTGCAGCTGTCTGTGCCGCTGCCTGACTGGCTGTTACCTTTATAGGACCCCTAGTCAGTGAAGCCCCGCCCCCTAATCAGGGCTCAGCTTCTGTCCCAGCACAGAGCCCCTACACACACAGATACTACCAATACAAAACCAAACACACACAAATACCTTTTCCTCCAACAGAACTCCCACTCAGACTCCCCTGTTTACAGCTCTGTTTGATAGCTCCTGTGCCGCTGCCTGACTGGCTGCTACCTTTATAGGACCCCTAGCCAGGGAAGCCCCGCCCCCTAATCAGGGCTCAGCTTCTCTCCCAGGACAAAGACCCTACACATACAAATACCACCAATACAAAAGCAAACACACACAAGTACCTTCTACTCCAACAGAAATCCCACTCAAACTCCCCTGTTTACAGCTCTGTTTTCTAGCTCCTGTGCCGCTGCAGCTGTCTGTGCCGCTGCCTGACTGGCTGATACCTTTCTAGGACCCCTAGTCAGTGAAGCCCCGCCCCCTAATCAGGACTCAGCTTCTCTCCCAGCACAAAGCCCCTCCAAGCCTCTACACATACAGATACCACCAATACAAAACCAAACACACACACAAATACCTTTTCCTCCAACAGAACTCCCACTCAAACTCCGCTGTTTACAGCTCTGTTTGCTAGCTCCTGTGCCGCTGCCTGACTGGCTGCTTCCTTTATAGGACCCCTACTCAGTCAAGCCCCGCCCCCTAATCAGGGCTCAGCTTCTCTCCCAGCACAAAGCCCCTACACATACAGATACTAACAATACAAAACCAAACACACACAAATACCTTCTCCTCCACCAGAACTCCCACTCAAACTCCCCTGTTTACAGCTCTGTTTGCTAGCTCCTGTGCCGCTGCAGCTGTCTGTGCGGCTGCCTGACTGGCTGCTACCTTTATAGGACCCCTAGTCAGGGAAGCCCCGCCCCCTAATCAGGGCTCAGCTTCTCTCCTAGCACAAAGCCCCTGCACATACAGATACCACCAATACAAAACCAAACACACACAAGTACCTTCTCCTCCAACAGAACTCCCACTCAAACTCCCCTGTTTACAGCTCTGTTTGCTAGCTCCTGTGCCGCTGCCTGACTGGCTGCTACCTTTATAGGACCCCTAGTCAGTGAAGCCCCGCCCCCTAATCAGGGCTCAGCTTCTCTCCCAGCACAAAGGCCCTGCACATACAGATACCACCAATACAAAACCAAACACACACAAGTACCTTCTCCTCCAACAGAACTCCCACTCAAACTCCCCTGTTTACAGCTCTGTTTGCTAGCTCCTCTGCCACTGCAGCATCTGTGCCGCTGCCTGACTGGCTGCTACCTTTATAGGACCCCTGGTCAGTGAAGCCCCGCACCCTAATCAGGGCTCAGCTTCTCTCCCAACACAAAGCCCCTACACATACAGATACTACCAATACAAAACCAAACACACACAAATACCTTCTCCTCCAACAGAACTCCCACTCAAACTCCCCTGTTTACAGCTCTGTTTGCTAGCTCCTGTGCCGCTGCCTGACTGGCTGCTACCTTTATAGGACCCCTAGTCAGGGAAGCCCCGCCCCCTAATCAGGGCACAGATTCTCTCCCAACACAAAGCCCCTCCACATACAGATACTACCAATACAAAATCAAACACCCACAAATACCTTCTCCTCCAACAGAACTCCCACTCAAACTCCCCTGTTTACAGCTCTGTTTGCTAGCTCCTGTGCCGCTGCAGCTGTCTGTGCGGCTGCCTGACTGGCTGCTACCTTTATAGGACCCGTAGGCAGTCAAGCCCCGCCCCCTAATCAGGGCTCAGCTTCTCTCCCAGCACAAAGCCCCTACACATACAGATACTACCAATACAAAACCAAACACACACACAAATACCTTCTCCACCAACAGAACTCCCACTCAAACTCCCCTGTTTACAGCTCTGTTTGCTAGCTCCTGTGCCGCTGCCTGACTGGCTGCTACCTTTATAGGACCCCTAGGCAGTGAAGCCCCGCCCCCTAATCAGGGCTCAGCTTCTGTCCCAGCACAAAGCCCCTACACACACAGATACCACCAATACAAAACCAAACACACACAAGTACCTTCTCCTCCAACAGAACTCCCACTCATACTCCCCTGTTTACAGCTCTGTTGGCTAGCTCCTCTGCCACTGCAGCATCTGTGCCGCTGCCTGACTGGCTGCTACCTTTATAGGACCCCTGGTCAGTGAAGCCCCGCACCCTAATCAGGGCTCAGCTTCTCTCCCAACACAAAGCCCCTACACATACAGATACTACCAATACAAAACCAAACACACACAAATACCTTCTCCTCCAACAGAACTCCCACTCAAACTCCGCTGTTTACAGCTCTGTTTGCTAGCTCCTGTGCCGCTGCCTGACTGGCTGCTTCCTTTATAGGACCCCTACTCAGTCAAGCCCCGCCCCCTAATCAGGGCTCAGCTTCTCTCCCAACACAAAGCCCCTACACATACAGATACTACCAATACAAAACCAAACAAACGCAAATACCTTCTCCTCCAACAGAACTCCCACTCAAACTCCCCTGTTTACAGCTCTGTTTGCTAGCTCCTGTGCCGCTGCCTGACTGGCTGCTACCTTTATAGGACCCGTAGGCAGTGAAGCCCCGCCCCCTAATCAGGGCTCAGCTTCTCTCCCAGCACAAAGCCCCTACACATACAGATACTACCAATACAAAACCAAACACACACACAAATACCTTCTCCACCAACAGAACTCCCACTCAAACTCCCCTGTTTACAGCTCTGTTTGCTAGCTCCTGTGCCGCTGCCTGACTGGCTGCTACCTTTATAGGACCCCTAGTCAGGGAAGCCCCGCCCCCTAATCAGGGCTCAGCTTCTCTCCCAGCACAAAGCCCCTGCACATACAGATACCACCAATACAAAACCAAACACACACCAGTACCTTCTCCTCCAACAGAACTCCCACTCAAACTCCCCTGTTTACAGCTCTGTTTGCTAGCTCCTGTGCCGCTGCCTGACTGGCTGCTACCTTTATAGGACCCCTAGTCAGTGAAGCCCCGCCCCCTAATCAGGGCTCAGCTTCTCTCCCAGCACAAAGGCCCTGCACATACAGATACCACCAATACAAAACCAAACACACACAAGTACCTTCTCCTCCAACAGAACTCCCACTCATACTCCCCTGTTTACAGCTCTGTTGGCTAGCTCCTCTGCCACTGCAGCATCTGTGCCGCTGCCTGACTGGCTGCTACCTTTATAGGACCCCTGGTCAGTGAAGCCCCGCACCCTAATCAGGGCTCAGCTTCTCTCCCAGCACAAAGCCTCTACACACACAGATACTACCGATACAAAACCAAACACACACAAATACCTTCTCCTCCAACAGAACTCCCACTCAAACTCCCCTGTTTACAGCTCTGTTGGCTAGCTCCTGAGCCGCTGAAGCTGTCTGTGCCGCTGCCTGACTTGCTGCTACCTTTATAGGACCCCAGTCAGTGAAGCCCTGCCCCCTAATCAGGGCTCATCTTCTCTCCCAGCACAAAGCCTCTACACATACAGATACTACCGATACAAAACCAAACACACACAAATACCTTCTCCTCCAACAGAACTCCCACTCAAACTCCCCTGTTTACAGCTCTGTTTGCTAGCTCCTGTGCCGCTGCCTGACTGGCTGCTACGTTTATAGGACCCCTAGTCAGGGAAGCCCCGCCCCCTAATCAGGGCTCAGCTTCTCTCCCAACACAAATCCCTTACACATACAGATACTAAGAATACAAAACCAAACACACACAAATACCTTCTCCTCCAACAGAACTCCCACTCAAACTCCCCGGCTTACAGCTTTGTTTGCTAGCTCCTGTGCCGCTGCAGCTGTCTGTGCCGCTGCCTGACTGGCTGTTACCTTTATAGGACCCCTAGTCAGTGAAGCCCCGCCCCCTAATCAGGGCTCAGCTTCTGTCCCAGCACAGAGCCCCTACACACACAGATACTACCAATACAAAACCAAACACACACAAATACCTTTTCCTCCAACAGAACTCCCACTCAGACTCCCCTGTTTACAGCTCTGTTTGATAGCTCCTGTGCCGCTGCCTGACTGGCTGCTACCTTTATAGGACCCCTAGCCAGGGAAGCCCCGCCCCCTAATCAGGGCTCAGCTTCTCTCCCAGGACAAAGACCCTACACATACAAATACCACCAATACAAAAGCAAACACACACAAGTACCTTCTACTCCAACAGAACTCCCACTCAAACTCCCCTGTTTACAGCTCTGTTTGCTAGCTCCTGTGCCGCTGCCTGACTGGCTGCTACCTTTATAGGACCCCTAGTCAGGGAAGCCCCGCCCCCTAATCAGGGCTCAGCTTCTCTCCCAGCACAAAGCCCCTGCACATACAGATACCACCAATACAAAACCAAACACACACAAGTACCTTCTCCTCCAACAGAACTCCCACTCAAACTCCCCTGTTTACAGCTCTGTTTGCTAGCTCCTGTGCCGCTGCCTGACTGGCTGCTACCTTTATAGGACCCCTAGTCAGTGAAGCCCCGCCCCCAAATCAGGGCTCAGCTTCTCTCCCAGCACAAAGGCCCTGCACATACAGATACCACCAATACAAAACCAAACACACACAAGTACCTTCTCCTCCAACAGAACTCCCACTCATACTCCCCTGTTTACAGCTCTGTTGGCTAGCTCCTCTGCCACTGCAGCATCTGTGCCGCTGCCTGACTGGCTGCTACCTTTATAGGACCCCTGGTCAGTGAAGCCCCGCACCCTAATCAGGGGTCAGCTTCTCTCCCAGCACAAAGCCTCTACACATACAGATACTACCGATACAAAACCAAACACACACAAATACCTTCTCCTCCAACAGAACTCCCACTCAAACTCCCCTGTTTACAGCTCTGTTTGCTAGCTCCTGTGCCGCTGCCTGACTGGCTGTTACCTTTATAGGACCCCTAGTCAGTGAAGCCCCGCCCCCTAATCAGGGCTCAGCTTCTGTCCCAGCACAGAGCCCCTACACACACAGATACTACCAATACAAAACCAAACACACACAAATACCTTTTCCTCCAACAGAACTCCCACTCAAACTCCCCTGTTTACAGCTCTGTTTTCTAGCTCCTGTGCCGCTGCAGCTGTCTGTGCCGCTGCCTGACTGGCTGCTACCTTTATAGGACCCCTAGTCAGGGAAGCCCCGCCCCCTAATCAGGGCTCAGATTCTCTCCCAGCACAAAGCCCCTCCACATACAGATACTACCAATACAAAATCAAACACCCACAAATACCTTCTCCTCCAACAGAACTCCCACTCAAACTCCCCTGTTTACAGCTCTGTTGGCTAGCTCCTGTGCCGCTGCCTGACTGGCTGCTACCTTTATTGGACCCCTAGTCAGGGAAGCCCCGCCCCCTAATAAGGGCTCAGCTTCTCTCCCAGCACAAAGCCCCTACACATACAGATACTAACAATACAAAACCAAACACACACAAATACCTTCTCCTCCACCAGAACTCCCACTCAAACTCCCCTGTTTACAGCTCTGTTTGCTAGCTCCTGTGCCGCTGCCTGACTGGCTGCTACCTTTATAGGACCCCTAGTCAGTGAAGCCCCGCCCCCTAATCAGGGCTCAGCTTCTCTCCCAGCACAAAGGCCCTGCACATACAGATACCACCAATACAAAACCAAACACACACAAGTACCTTCTCCTCCAACAGAACTCCCACTCATACTCCCCTGTTTACAGCTCTGTTGGCTAGCTCCTCTGCCACTGCAGCATCTGTGCCGCTGCCTGACTGGCTGCTACCTTTATAGGACCCCTGGTCAGTGAAGCCCCGCACCCTAATCAGGGCTCAGCTTCTCTCCCAACACAAAGCCCCTACACATACAGATACTACCAATACAAAACCAAACACACACAAATACCTTCTCCTCCAACAGAACTCCCACTCAAACTCCCCTGTTTACAGCTCTGTTTGCTAGCTCCTGTGCCGCTGCCTGACTGGCTGCTACCTTTATAGGACCCCTAGTCAGGGAAGCCCCGCCCCCTAATCAGGGCTCAGATTCTCTCCCAGCACAAAGCCCCTCCACATACAGATACTACCAATACAAAATCAAACACCCACAAATACCTTCTCCTCCAACAGAACTCCCACTCAAACTCCCCTGTTTACAGCTCTGCTGGCTAGCTCCTGTGCCGCTGCCTGACTGGCTGCTACCTTTATTGGACCCCTAGTCAGGGAAGCCCCGCCCCCTAATCAGGGCTCAGCTTCTCTCCCAGCACAAAGCCTCTACACATACAGATACTACCGATACAAAACCAAACACACACAAATACCTTCTCCTCCAACAGAACTCCCACTCAAACTCCCCTGTTTACAGCTCTGTTTGCTAGCTCCTGTGCCGCTGCCTGACTGGCTGCTACCTTTATAGGACCCCTAGTCAGGGAAGCCCCGCCCCCTAATCAGGGCTCAGCTTCTCTCCCAACACAAAGCCCCTACACATACAGATACTAAGAATACAAAACCAAACACACACAAATACCTTCTCCTCCAACAGAACTCCCACTCAAACTCCCCGGCTTACAGCTTTGTTTGCTAGCTCCTGTGCCGCTGCAGCTGTCTGTGCCGCTGCCTGACTGGCTGTTACCTTTATAGGACCCCTAGTCAGTGAAGCCCCGCCCCCTAATCAGGGCTCAGCTTCTGTCCCAGCACAGAGCCCCTACACACACAGATACTACCAATACAAAACCAAACACACACAAATACCTTTTCCTCCAACAGAACTCCCACTCAAACTCCCCTGTTTACAGCTCTGTTTGATAGCTCCTGTGCCGCTGCCTGACTGGCTGCTACCTTTATAGGACCCCTAGCCAGGGAAGCCCCGCCCCCTAATCAGGGCTCAGCTTCTCTCCCAGGACAAAGACCCTACACATACAAATACCACCAATACAAAAGCAAACACACACAAGTACCTTCTACTCCAACAGAACTCCCACTCAAACTCCCCTGTTTACAGCTCTGTTTTCTAGCTCCTGTGCCGCTGCAGCTGTCTGTGCCGCTGCCTGACTGGCTGATACCTTTCTAGGACCCCTAGTCAGTGAAGCCCCGCCCCCTAATCAGGACTCAGCTTCTCTCCCAGCACAAAGCCCCTCCAAGCCTCTACACATACAGATACCACCAATACAAAACCAAACACACACACAAATACCTTTTCCTCCAAAAGAACTCCCACTCAAACTCCGCTGTTTACAGCTCTGTTTGCTAGCTCCTGTGCCGCTGCCTGACTGGCTGCTTCCTTTATAGGACCCCTACTCAGTCAAGCCCCGCCCCCTAATCAGGGCTCAGCTTCTCTCCCAGCACAAAGCCCCTACACATACAGATACTAACAATGCAAAACCAAACACACACAAATACCTTCTCCTCCAACAGAACTCCCACTCAAACTCCCCTGTTTACAGCTCTGTTTGCTAGCTCCTGTGCCGCTGCAGCTGTCTGTGCCGCTGCCTGACTGGTTGCTACCTTTATAGGACCCCTAGTCAGTGAAGCCCCGCCCCCTAATCAGGGCTCAGCTTCTGTCCCAGCACAAAGCCCCTACACATACAGATACTACCAATACAAAACCAAACACCCACAAATACCTTCTCCTCCAACAGAACTCCCACTCAAACTCCCCTGTTTACAGCTCTTTTGGCTAGCTCCTGTGCCGCTGCCTGACTGGCTGCTACCTTTATTGGACCCCTAGTCAGTGAAGCCCCGCCCCCTAATAAGGGCTCAGATTCTCTCCCAGCACAAAGCCCCTACACATACAGATACCACCAATACAAAACCAAACACACACAGGTACCTTCTCCTCCAACAGAACTCCCACTCAAACTCCCCTGTTTACAGCTCTGTTGGCTAGCTCCTGTGCTGCTGCAGCTGTCTGTGCCGCTGCCTGATTGGCTGCTACCTTTATAGGACCCCAGTCAGTGAAGCCCCGCCCCCTAATCAGGGCTCAGCTTCTCTCCCAGCAAAAAGCCCCTACACATACAGATATTAACAAAACAAAACCAAACACACACACACACACAAATACCTTCTCCTCCAACAGAACTCCCACTCAAACTCCCCTGTTTACAGCTCTGTTGGCTAGCTCCTGAGCCGCTGCAGCTGTCTGTGCCGCTGCCTGACTTGCTGCTACCTTTATAGGACCCCAGTCAGTGAAGCCCCGCCCCCTAATCAGGGCTCATCTTCTCTCCCAGCACAAAGCCTCTACACATACAGATACTACCGATACAAAACCAAACACACAAAAATACCTTCTCCTCCAACAGAACTCCCACTCAAACTCCCCTGTTTACAGCTCTGTTTGCTAGCTCCTGTGCGGCTGCCTGACTGGCTGCTACCTTTATAGGACCCCTAGCCAGGGAAGCCCCGCCCCCTAATCAGGGCTCAGCTTCTCTCCCAGGACAAAGACCCTACACATACAAATACCACCAATACAAAAGCAAACACACACAAGTACCTTCTACTCCAACAGAACTCCCACTCAAACTCCCCTGTTTACAGCTCTGTTTGCAAGCTCCTGTGCCGCTGCAGCTGTCTGTGCCGCTGCCTGACTGGCTGCTACCTTTATAGGACCCCTAGTCAGCGAAGCCCCGCCCCCTAATCAGGACTCAGCTTCTCTCCCAGCACAAAGCCCCTCCAAGCCTCTACACATACAGATACCACCAATACAAAACCAAACACACACACAAATACCTTTTCCTCCAACAGAACTCCCTCTCAAACTCCGCTGTTTACAGCTCTGTTTGCTAGCTCCTGTGCCGCTGCCTGACTGGCTGCTTCCTTTATAGGACCCCTACTCAGTCAAGCCCCGCCCCCTAATCAGGGCTCAGCTTCTCTCCCAGCACAAAGCCCCTACACATACAGATACTAACAATACAAAACAAAACACACACAAATACCTTCTCCTCCAACAGAACTCCCACTCAAACTCCCCTGTTTACAGCTCTGTTTGCTAGCTCCTGTGCCGCTGCCTGACTGGTTGCTACCTTTATAGGACCCCTAGTCAGTGAAGCCCCGCCCCCTAATCAGGGCTCAGCTTCTGTCCCAGCACAAAGCCCCTACACATACAGATACTACCAATACAAAACAAAACACACACAAATACCTTCTCCTCCAACAGAACTCCCACTCAAACTCCCCTGTTTACAGCTCTGTTTGCTAGCTCCTGTGCCGCTGCCTGACTGGCTGCTACCTTTATAGGACCCCTAGTCAGTGAAGCCCCGCCCCCTAATCAGTGCTCAGCTTCTCTCCCAGCACAAAGGCCCTGCACATACAGATACCACCAATACAAAACCAAACACACACAAGTACCTTCTCCTCCAACAGAACTCCCACTCATACTCCCCTGTTTACAGCTCTGTTGGCTAGCTCCTCTGCCACTGCAGCATCTGTGCCGCTGCCTGACTGGCTGCTACCTTTATAGGACCCCTGGTCAGTGAAGCCCCGCACCCTAATCAGGGCTCAGCTTCTCTCCCAACACAAAGCCCCTACACATACAGATACTACCAATACAAAACCAAACACACACAAATACCTTCTCCTCCAACAGAACTCCCACTCAAACTCCCCTGTTTACAGCTCTGTTTGCTAGCTCCTGTGCCGCTGCCTGACTGGCTGCTACCTTTATAGGACCCCTAGTCAGGGAAGCCCCGCCCCCTAATCAGGGCTCAGATTCTCTCCCAGCACAAAGCCCCTCCACATACAGATACTACCAATACAAAATCAAACACCCACAAATACCTTCTCCTCCAACAGAACTCCCACTCAAACTCCCCTGTTTACAGCTCTGCTGGCTAGCTCCTGTGCCGCTGCCTGACTGGCTGCTACCTTTATTGGACCCCTAGTCAGGGAAGCCCCGCCCCCTAATAAGGGCTCAGCTTCTCTCCCAGCACAAAGCCCCTACACATACAGATACCACCAATACAAAACCAAACACACACAAGTACCTTCTCCTCCAACAGAACTCCCACTCAAACTCCCCTGTTTACAGCTCTGTTTGCTAGCTCCTGTGCCGCTGCCTGACTGGCTGCTACCTTTATAGGACCCCTAGTCAGTGAAGCCCCGCCCCCTAATCAGGGCTCAGCTTCTCTCCCAGCACAAAGGCCCTGCACATACAGATACCACCAATACAAAACCAAACACACACAAGTACCTTCTCCTCCAACAGAACTCCCACTCATACTCCCCTGTTTACAGCTCTGTTGGCTAGCTCCTCTGCCACTGCAGCATCTGTGCCGCTGCCTGACTGGCTGCTACCTTTATAGGACCCCTGGTCAGTGAAGCCCCGCACCCTAATCAGGGCTCAGCTTCTCTCCCAGCACAAAGCCTCTACACATA
Organism: Lepidochelys olivacea; assembly: GCF_965140295.1. Classification (NCBI taxonomy): domain Eukaryota; kingdom Metazoa; phylum Chordata; order Testudines; family Cheloniidae; genus Lepidochelys; species Lepidochelys olivacea. The sequence goes on from NC_140428.1 coordinate 5,632,251, forward strand.
CAGATACTACCGATACAAAACCAAACACACACAAATACCTTCTCCTCCAACAGAACTCCCACTCAAACTCCCCTGTTTACAGCTCTGTTGGCTAGCTCCTGAGCCGCTGCAGCTGTCTGTGCCGCTGCCTGACTTGCTGCTACCTTTATAGGACCCCAGTCAGTGAAGCCCCGCCCCCTAATCAGGGCTCATCTTCTCTCCCAGCACAAAGCCTCTACACATACAGATACTACCGATACAAAACCAAACACACACAAATACCTTCTCCTCCAACAGAACTCCCACTCAAACTCCCCTGTTTACAGCTCTGTTTGCTAGCTCCTGTGCCGCTGCCTGACTGGCTGCTACCTTTATAGGACCCCTAGTCAGGGAAGCCCCGCCCCCTAATCAGGGCTCAGCTTCTCTCCCAACACAAAGCCCCTACACATACAGATACTAAGAATACAAAACCAAACACACACAAATACCTTCTCCTCCAACAGAACTCCCACTCAAACTCCCCGGCTTACAGCTTTGTTTGCTAGCTCCTGTGCCGCTGCAGCTGTCTGTGCCGCTGCCTGACTGGCTGTTACCTTTATAGGACCCCTAGTCAGTGAAGCCCCGCCCCCTAATCAGGGCTCAGCTTCTGTCCCAGCACAGAGCCCCTACACACACAGATACTACCAATACAAAACCAAACACACACAAATACCTTTTCCTCCAACAGAACTCCCACTCAAACTCCCCTGTTTACAGCTCTGTTTGATAGCTCCTGTGCCGCTGCCTGACTGGCTGCTACCTTTATAGGACCCCTAGCCAGGGAAGCCCCGCCCCCTAATCAGGGCTCAGCTTCTCTCCCAGGACAAAGACCCTACACATACAAATACCACCAATACAAAAGCAAACACACACAAGTACCTTCTACTCCAACAGAACTCCCACTCAAACTCCCCTGTTTACAGCTCTGTTTGCAAGCTCCTGTGCCGCTGCAGCTGTCTGTGCCGCTGCCTGACTGGCTGCTACCTTTATAGGACCCCTAGTCAGCGAAGCCCCGCCCCCTAATCAGGACTCAGCTTCTCTCCCAGCACAAAGCCCCTCCAAGCCTCTACACATACAGATACCAGCAATACAAAACCAAACACACACACAAATACCTTTTCCTCCAACAGAACTCCCACTCAAACTCCGCTGTTTACAGCTCTGTTTGCTAGCTCCTGTGCCGCTGCCTGACTGGCTGCTTCCTTTATAGGACCCCTACTCAGTCAAGCCCCGCCCCCTAATCAGGGCTCAGCTTCTGTCCCAGCACAAAGCCCCTACACATACAGATACTACCAATACAAAACAAAACACACACAAATACCTTCTCCTCCAACAGAACTCCCACTCAAACTCCCCTGTTTACAGCTCTGTTTGCTAGCTCCTGTGCCGCTGCAGCTGTCTGTGCGGATGCCTGACTGGCTGCTACCTTTATAGGACCCGTAGTCAGTGAAGCCCCGCCCCCTAATCAGGGCTCAGCTTCTCTCCCAGCACAAAGCCCCTACACATACAGATACTACCAATACAAAACCAAATACACACAAATACCTTCTCCTCCAACAGAACTCCCACTCAAACTCCCCTGTTTACAGCTCTGTTTGCTAGCTCCTGTGCCGCTGCCTGACTGGCTGCTACCTTTATAGGACTCGTAGGCAGTGAAGCCCCGCCCCCTAATCAGGGCTCAGCTTCTGTCCCAGCACAAAGCCCCTACACACACAGATACTACCAATACAAAACCAAACACACACAAATACCTTCTCCTCCAACAGAACTCCCACTCAAACTCCCCTGTTTACAGCTCTGTTTGCTAGCTCCTGCTCCGCTGCCTGACTGGCTGCTACCTTTATAGGACCCCTAGTCAGGGAAGCCCCGCCCCCTAATCACGGCTCAGCTTCTCTCCCAGCACAAAGCCCCTACACATACAGATACTACCAATACAAAACCAAACACACACACAAATACCTTCTCCACCAACAGAACTCCCACTCAAACTCCCCTGTTTACAGCTCTGTTTGCTAGCTCCTGTGCCGCTGCCTGACTGGCTGCTACCTTTATAGGACCCCTAGTCAGGGAAGCCCCGCCCCCTAATCAGGGCTCAGATTCTCTCCCAGCACAAAGCCCCTCCACATACAGATACTACCAATACAAAACCAAACACCCACAAATACCTTCTCCTCCAACAGAACTCCCACTCAAACTCCCCTGTTTACAGCTCTGTTGGCTAGCTCCTGTGCCGCTGCCTGACTGGCTCCTACCTTTATTGGACCCCTAGTCAAGGAAGCCCCGCCCCCTAATCAGGGCTCAGCTTCTCTCCCAGCACAAAGCCCCTGCACATACAGATACCACCAATACAAAACCAAACACACACAGGTACCTTCTCCTCCAACAGAACTCCCACTCAAACTCCCCTGTTTACAGCTCTGTTGGCTAGCTCCTGTGCCGCTGCAGCTGTCTGTGCCGCTGCCTGATTGGCTGCTACCTTTATAGGACCCCTAGTCAGTGAAGACCCGCCCCCTAATCAGGGCTCAGCTTCTCTCCCAGCAAAAAGCCCCTACACATACAGATATTACCAAAACAAAACCAAACACACACAAATACCTTCTCCTCCAACAGAACTCCCACTCAAACTCCCCTGTTTACAGCTCTGTTGGCTAGCTGCTGTGCCGCTTCAGCTGTCTGTGCCGCTGCCTGACTTGCTGCTACCTTTATAGGAACCCTAGTCAGTGAAGCCCCGCCCCCTAATCAGGGCTCAGCTTCTGTCCCAGCACAAAGCCCCTACACACACAGATACTACCAATACAAAAGCAAACACACACAAATACCTTATCCTCCAACAAAACTCCCACTCCAACTCCCCTGTTTACAGCTCTGTTGGCTAGCTCCTGTGCCGCTGCCTGATTGGCTGCTACCTTTATAGGACCCCTAGTCAGTGAAGCCCCGCCCCCTAATCAGGGCTCAGCTTCTCTCCCAGCACAAAGGCCCTGCACATACAGATACCACCAATACAAAACCAAACACACACAAGTACCTTCTCCTCCAACAGAACTCCCACTCATACTCCCCTGTTTACAGCTCTGTTGGCTAGCTCCTCTGCCACTGCAGCATCTGTGCCGCTGCCTGACTGGCTGCTACCTTTATAGGACCCCTGGTCAGTGAAGCCCCGCACCCTAATCAGGGCTCAGCTTCTCTCCCAGCACAAAGCCTCTACACATACAGATACTACCGATACAAAACCAAACACACACAAATACCTTCTCCTCCAACAGAACTCCCACTCAAACTCCCCTGTTTACAGCTCTGTTTGCTAGCTCCTGAGCCGCTGCAGCTGTCTGTGCCGCTGCCTGACTTGCTGCTACCTTTATAGGACCCCAGTCAGTGAAGCCCCGCCCCCTAATCAGGGCTCATCTTCTCTCCCAGCACAAAGCCTCTACACATACAGATACTACCGATACAAAACCAAACACACACAAATACCTTCTCCTCCAACAGAACTCCCACTCAAACTCCCCTGTTTACAGCTCTGTTTGATAGCTCCTGTGCCGCTGCCTGACTGGCTGCTACCTTTATAGGACCCCTAGCCAGGGAAGCCCCGCCCCCTAATCAGGACTCAGCTTCTCTCCCAGCACAAAGCCCCTCCAAGCCTCTACACATACAGATACCACCAATACAAAACCAAACACACACACAAATACCTTTTCCTCCAACAGAACTCCCACTCAAACTCCGCTGTTTACAGCTCTGCTTGCTAGCTCCTGTGCCGCTGCCTGACTGGCTGCTTCCTTTATAGGACCCCTACTCAGTCAAGCCCCGCCCCCTAATCAGGGCTCAGCTTCTCTCCCAGCACAAAGCCCCTACACATACAGATACTAACAATGCAAAACCAAACACACACAAATACCTTCTCCTCCACCAGAACTCCCACTCAAACTCCCCTGTTTACAGCTCTGTTTGCTAGCTCCTGTGCCGCTGCAGCTGTCTGTGCCGCTGCCTGACTGGTTGCTACCTTTATAGGACCCCTAGTCAGTGAAGCCCCGCCCCCTAATCAGGGCTCAGCTTCTGTCCCAGCACAAAGCCCCTACACATACAGATACTACCAATACAAAACAAAACACACACAAATACCTTCTCCTCCAACAGAACTCCCACTCAAACTCCCCTGTTTACAGCTCTGTTTGCTAGCTCCTGTGCCGCTGCAGCTGTCTGTGCGGATGCCTGACTGGCTGCTACCTTTATAGGACCCGTAGTCAGTGAAGCCCCGCCCCCTAATCAGGGCTCAGCTTCTCTCCCAGCACAAAGCCCCTACACATACAGATACTACCAATACAAAACCAAATACACACAAATACCTTCTCCTCCAACAGAACTCCCACTCAAACTCCCCTGTTTACAGCTCTGTTTGCTAGCTCCTGTGCCGCTGCCTGACTGGCTGCTACCTTTATAGGACCCGTAGGCAGTGAAGCCCCGCCCCCTAATCAGGGCTCAGCTTCTGTCCCAGCACAAAGCCCCTACACACAGATACTACCAATACAAAACCAAACACACACAAATACCTTCTCCTCCAACAGAACTCCCACTCAAACTCCCCTGTTTACAGCTCTGTTTGCTAGCTCCTGCTCCGCTGCCTGACTGGCTGCTACCTTTATAGGACCCCTAGTCAGGGAAGCCCCGCCCCCTAATCACGGCTCAGCTTCTCTCCCAGCACAAAGCCCCTACACATACAGATACTACCAATACAAAACCAAACACACACACAAATACCTTCTCCACCAACAGAACTCCCACTCAAACTCCCCTGTTTACAGCTCTGTTTGCTAGCTCCTGTGCCGCTGCCTGACTGGCTCCTACCTTTATTGGACCCCTAGTCAGGGAAGCCCCGCCCCCTAATAAGGGCTCAGCTTTTCTCCCAGCACAAAGCCCCTACACATACAGATACCACCAATACAAAACCAAACACACACAAATAACTTCTCCTCCAACAGAACTCCCACTCAAACTCCCCTGTTTACAGCTCTGTTTGCTAGCTCCTGTGCCGCTGCCTGACTGGCTGCTACCTTTATAGGACACCTAGTCAGGGAAGCCCCGCCCCTAATCAGGGCTCAGATTCTCTCCCAGCACAAAGCCCCTCCACATACAGATACTACCAATACAAAACCAAACACCCACAAATACCTTCTCCTCCAACAGAACTCCCACTCAAACTCCCCTGTTTACAGCTCTGTTGGCTAGCTCCTGTGCCGCTGCCTGATTGGCTGCTACCTTTATAGGACCCCTAGTCAGTGAAGACCCGCCCCCTAATCAGGGCTCAGCTTCTCTCCCAGCAAAAAGCCCCTACACATACAGATATTACCAAAACAAAACCAAACACACACAAATACCTTCTCCTCCAACAGAACTCCCACTCAAACTCCCCTGTTTACAGCTCTGTTGGCTAGCTCCTGTGCCGCTTCAGCTGTCTGTGCCGCTGCCTGACTTGCTGCTACCTTTATAGGAACCCTAGTCAGTGAAGCCCCGCCCCCTAATCAGGGCTCAGCTTCTGTCCCAGCACAAAGCCCCTACACACACAGATACTACCATTACAAAAGCAAACACACACAAATACCTTATCCTCCAACAAAACTCCCACTCATACTCCCCTGTTTACAGCTCTGTTGGCTAGCTCCTCTGCCACTGCAGCATCTGTGCCGCTGCCTGACTGGCTGCTACCTTTATAGGACCCCTGGTCAGTGAAGCCCCGCACCCTAATCAGGGCTCAGCTTCTCTCCCAGCACAAAGCCTCTACACATACAGATACTACCGATACAAAACCAAACACACACAAATACCTTCTCCTCCAACAGAACTCCCACTCAAACTCCCCTGTTTACAGCTCTGTTGGCTAGCTCCTGAGCCGCTGCAGCTGTCTGTGCCGCTGCCTGACTTGCTGCTACCTTTATAGGACCCCAGTCAGTGAAGCCCCGCCCCCTAATCAGGGCTCATCTTCTCTCCCAGCAAAAAGCCTCTACACATACAGATACTATCGATACAAAACCAAACACACACAAATACCTTCTCCTCCAACAGAACTCCCACTCAAACTCCCCTGTTTACAGCTCTGTTTGCTAGCTCCTGTGCCGCTGCCTGACTGGCTGCTACCTTTATAGGACCCCTAGTCAGGGAAGCCCCGCCCCCTAATCAGGGCTCAGCTTCTCTCCCAACACAAAGCCCCTACACATACAGATACTAAGAATACAAAACCAAAAACACACAAATACCTTCTCCTCCAACAGAACTCCCACTCAAACTCCCCGGCTTACAGCTTTGTTTGCTAGCTCCTGAGCCGCTGCAGCTGTCTGTGCCGCTGCCTGACTGGCTGTTACCTTTATAGGACCCCTAGTCAGTGAAGCCCCGCCCCCTAATCAGGGCTCAGCTTCTGTCCCAGCACAGAGCCCCTACACATACAAATACCACCAATACAAAAGCAAACACACAAGTACCTTCTACTCCAACAGAACTCCCACTCAAACTCCCCTGTTTACAGCTCTGTTTGCAAGCTCCTGTGCCGCTGCAGCTGTCTGTGCCGCTGCCTGACTGGCTGCTACCTTTATAGGACCCCTAGTCAGCGAAGCCCCGCCCCCTAATCAGGACTCAGCTTCTCTCCCAGCACAAAGCCCCTCCAAGCCTCTACACATACAGATACCACCAATACAAAACCAAACACACACACAAATACCTTTTCCTCCAACAGAACTCCCACTCAAACTCCGCTGTTTACAGCTCTGCTTGCTAGCTCCTGTGCCGCTGCCTGACTGGCTGCTTCCTTTATAGGACCCCTACTCAGTCAAGCCCGCCCCCTAATCAGGGCTCAGCTTCTCTCCCAGCACAAAGCCCCTACACATACAGATACTACCAATACAAAACAAAACACACACAAATACCTTCTCCTCCAACAGAACTCCCACTCAAACTCCCCTGTTTACAGCTCTGTTTGCTAGCTCCTGTGCCGCTGCAGCTGTCTGTGCGGATGCCTGACTGGCTGCTACCTTTATAGGACCCGTAGTCAGTGAAGCCCCGCCCCCTAATCAGGGCTCAGCTTCTCTCCCAGCACAAAGCCCCTACACATACAGATACTACCAATACAAAACCAAATACACACAAATACCTTCTCCTCCAACAGAACTCCCACTCAAACTCCCCTGTTTACAGCTCTGTTTGCTAGCTCCTGTGCCGCTTCCTGACTGGCTGCTACCTTTATAGGACCCGTAGGCAGTGAAGCCCCGCCCCCTAATCAGGGCTCAGCTTCTGTCCCAGCACAAAGCCCCTACACACACAGATACTACCAATACAAAACCAAACACACACAAATACCTTCTCCTCCAACAGAACTCCCACTCAAACTCCCCTGTTTACAGCTCTGTTTGCTAGCTCCTGCTCCGCTGCCTGACTGGCTGCTACCTTTATAGGACCCCTAGTCAGGGAAGCCCCGCCCCCTAATCACGGCTCAGCTTCTCTCCCAGCACAAAGCCCCTACACATACAGATACTACCAATACAAAACCAAACACACACACAAATACCTTCTCCACCAACAGAACTCCCACTCAAACTCCCCTGTTTACAGCTCTGTTTGCTAGCTCCTGTGCCGCTGCCTGACTGGCTGCTACCTTTATTGGACCCCTAGTCAGGGAAGCCCCGCCCCCTAATAAGGGCTCAGCTTCTCTCCCAGCACAAAGCCCCTACACATACAGATACCACCAATACAAAACCAAACACACACAAATACCTTCTCCTCCAACAGAACTCCCACTCAAACTCCCCTGTTTACAGCTCTGTTTGCTAGCTCCTGTGCCGCTGCCTGACTGGCTGCTACCTTTATAGGACACCTAGTCAGGGAAGCCCCGCCCCCTAATCAGGGCTCAGATTCTCTCCCAGCACAAAGCCCCTCCACATACAGATACTACCAATACAAAACCAAACACCCACAAATACCTTCTCCTCCAACAGAACTCCCACTCAAACTCCCCTGTTTACAGCTCTGTTGGCTAGCTCCTGTGCCGCTGCAGCTGTCTGTGCCGCTGCCTGATTGGCTGCAACCTTTATAGGACCCCTAGTCAGTGAAGACCCGCCCCCTAATCAGGGCTCAGCTTCTCTCCCAGCAAAAAGCCCCTACACATACAGATATTACCAATACAAAACCAAACACACACAAATACCTTCTCCTCCAACAGAACTCCCACTCAAACTCCCCTGTTTACAGCTCTGTTGGCTAGCTCCTGTGCCGCTTCAGCTGTCTGTGCCGCTGCCTGACTTGCTGCTACCTTTATAGGACCCCTAGTCAGTGAAGCCCCGCCCCCTAATCAGGGCTCAGCTTCTGTCCCAGCACAAAGCCCCTACACACACAGATACTACCAATACAAAAGCAAACACACACAAATACCTTATCCTCCAACAAAACTCCCACTCAAACTCCCCTGTTTACAGCTCTGTTTGATAGCTCCTGTGCCGCTGCCTGACTGGCTGCAACCTTTATAGGACCCCTAGTCAGGGAAGCCCCGCCCACTAATCAGGGCTCAGCTTCTCTCCCAGCACAAAGCCCATACACATACAGATACTAAGAATACAAAACCAAACACACACAGATACCTTCTACTCCAACAGAACTCCCACTCAAACTCCCCTGTTTACAGCTCTGTTTGATAGCTCCTGTGCCGCTGCCTGACTGGCTGCTACCTTTATAGGACCCCTAGCCAGGGAAGCCCCGCCCCCTAATCAGGGCTCAGCTTCTCTCCCAGCAAAAAGCCCCTCCAAGCCTCTACACATACAGATACCACCAATACAAAACCAAACACACACACAAATACCTTCTCCTCCACCAGAACTCCCACTCAAACTCCGCTGTTTACAGCTCTGTTTGCTAGCTCCTGTGCCGCTGCAGCTGTCTGTGCGGCTGCCTGACTGGCTGCTACCTTTATAGGACCCGTAGGCAGTGAAGCCCCGCCCCCTAATCAGGGCTCAGCTTCTGTCCCAGCACAAAGCCCCTACACATACAGATACTACCAATACAAAACAAAACACACACAAATACCTTCTACTCCAACAGAACTCCCACTCAAACTCCCCTGTTTACAGCTCTGTTTGATAGCTCCTGTGCCGCTGCCTGACTGGCTGCAACCTTTATAGGACCCCTAGTCAGGGAAGCCCCGCCCACTAATCAGGGCTCAGCTTCTCTCCCAGCACAAAGCCCCTACACATACAGATACTAACAATACAAAACCAAACACACACAAATACCTTCTCCTCCACCAGAACTCCCACTCAAACTCCCCTGTTTACAGCTCTGTTTGCTAGCTCCTGTGCCGCTGCAGCTGTCTGTGCCGCTGCCTGACTGGTTGCTACCTTTATAGGACCCGTAGGCAGTGAAGCCCCGCCCCCTAATCAGGGCTCAGCTTCTGTCCCAGCACAAAGCCCCTACACATACAGATACTACCAATACAAAACAAAACACACACAAATACCTTCTACTCCAACAGAACTCCCACTCAAACTCCCCTGTTTACAGCTCTGTTTGATAGCTCCTGTGCCGCTGCCTGACTGGCTGCAACCTTTATAGGACCCCTAGTCAGGGAAGCCCCGCCCACTAATCAGGGCTCAGCTTCTCTCCCAGCACAAAGCCCCTACACATACAGATACTAACAATACAAAACCAAACACAAACAAATACCTTCTCCTCCAACAGAACTCCCACTCAAACTCCCCTGTTTACAGCTCTGTTTGATAGCTCCTGTGCCGCTGCCTGACTGGCTGCAACCTTTATAGGACCCCTAGTCAGGGAAGCCCCGCCCCCTAATCAGGGCTCAGCTTCTCTCCCAACACAAAGCCCCTACACATACAGATACCACCTATACAAAACCAAACACACACAAATACCTTCTCCTTCAACAGAACTCCCACTCAAACTCCCCTGTTTACATCTCTGTTTGATAGCTCCTGTGCCGCTGCAGCTGTCTGTGCCGCTGCCTGATTGGCTGCTACCTTGATAGGACCCCTAGTCAGGGAAGCCCCGCCCCCTAATCACGGCTCAGCTTCTCTCCCAGCACAAAGCCCCGACACATACAGATACTACCAATACAAAACCAAACACACACAAATACCTTCTCCTCCAACAGAACTCCCACTCAAACTCCCCTGTTTACAGCTCTGTTTGCTAGCTCCTGTGCCGCTGCCTGACTGGCTGCTACCTTTATAGGACCCCTAGTCAGGGAAGCCCCGACCACTAATCAGGGCTCAGCTTCTCTCCCAGCACAAAGCCCCTCCAAGCCTCTACACATACAGATACCACCAATACAAAACCAAACACACACACAAATACCTTTTCCTCCAACAGAACTCCCACTCAAACTCCCCTGTTTACAGCTCTGTTTGCTAGCTCCTGTGCTGCTGCAGCTGTCTGTGCCGCTACCTGACTGGCTGCTACCTTTATAGGACCCCTAGTCAGTGAAGCCCCGCCCCCCAATCAGGGCTCAGCTTCTGTCTCAGCACAAAGCCCCTACACACACAGATACTACCAATACAAAACCAAACACACACAAATACCTTCTACTCCGACAGTACTCCCACTCAAACTCCCCTGTTCACAGCTCTGTTTGATAGCTCCTGTGCCGCTGCCTGACTGGCTGCAACCTTTATAGGACCCCTAGTCAGTGAAGACCCGCCCCCTAATCAGGGCTCAGCTTCTCTCCCAGCAAAAAGCCCCTACACATACAGATATTACCAAAACAAAACCAAACACACACACACACAAATACCTTCTCCTCCAACAGAACTCCCACTCAAACTCCCCTGTTTACAGCTCTGTTGGCTAGCTCCTGTGCCACTGCAGCTGTCTGTGCCGCTGCCTGACTGGCTGCTCCCTTTCTAGGACCCCTAATCAGTGAAGCCCCGCCCCCTAATCAGGGCCCAGCTTCTCTCCCAGCACAAAGCCCCTCCAAGCCTCTACACATACAGATACCACCAATACAAAACAAAACACACACACAAATACCTTCTCCTCCAACAGAACTCCCACTCAAACTCCCCTGTTTACAGCTCTGTTTGATAGCTCCTGTGCCGCTGCCTGACTGGCTGCAAGCTTTATAGGACCCCTAGTCAGGGAAGCCCCGCCCCCTAATCAGGGCTCAGCTTCTCTCCCAGCACAAAGCCCCTGCACATACAGATACTACCAATACAAAACCAAACACACACAAATACCTTCTCCTCCAACAGAACTCCCACTCAAACTCCCCTGTTTACAGCTCTGTTTGCTAGCTCCTGTGCCGCTACAGCTGTCTGTGCCGCTGCCTGATTGGCTGCTACCTTTATAGGACCCCTGGTCAGGGAAGCCCCGCCCCCTAATCACGGCTCAGCTTCTCTCCCAGCACAAAGCCCCTACACATACAGATACTACCAATACAAAACCAAACACACACACAAATACCTTCTCCTCCAACAGAACGCCCACTCAAACTCCCCTGTTTACAGCTCTGTTTGCTAGCTCCTGTGTCGCTGCCTGACTGGCTGCTACCTTTATAGAACCCCTAGTCAGGGAAGCCCCGCCCCCTAATCAGGGCTCAGCTTCTCTCCCAGCACAAAGCCCCTCCAAGCCTCTACACACACAGATACTACCAATGCAAAACCAAACACACACAAATACCTTCTACTCCAACAGAACTCCCACTCAAACTCCCCTGTTTACAGCTCTGTTTGCTAGATCCTGTGCCGCTGCCTGACTGGCTGCTACCTTTATAGAACCCCTAGTCAGGGAAGCCCCGCCCCCTAATCAAGGCTCAGCTTCTCTCCCAGCACAAAGCCCCTACACACACAGATACTACCAATACAAAACCAAACACACACAAATACCTTCTCCTCCAACAGAACTCCCACTCAAACTCCCCTGTTTACAGCTCTGTTTGATAGCTCCCGTGCCGCTGCCTGACTGGCTGCAAGCTTTATAGGACCCCTAGTCAGGGAAGCCCCGCCCACTAATCAGGGCTCAGCTTCTCTCCCAGCACAAACCCCTCCAAGCCTCCACACATACAGATACCACCAATACAAAACCAAACACACAAAAAAATACCTTTTCCTCCAACAGAACTCCCACTCAAACTCCCCTGTTTACAGCTCTGTTTGCTAACTCCTGTGCCGCTGCAGCTGTCTGTGCCGCTACTTGACTGGCTGCTACCTTTATAGGACCCCTAGTCAGGGAAGCCCCGCCCCCTAATCAGGGCTCAGCTTCTCTCCCAGCAGAAAGCCCCTACACATACAGATACTACCAATACAAAACCAAGCACACACACAAATACCTTCTACTCCAACAGAACTCCCACTCAAACTCCCCTGTTTACAGCTCTGTTTCCTAGCTCCTGTGCCGCTGCAGCTGTCTGTGCCGCTGCCTGACTGGCTGATACCTTTTTTGGACCCCTAGTCAGTGAAGCCCCGCCCCCTAATCACGGCTCAGCTTCTCTCCCAGCACAAAGCCCCTACACATACAGATACTACCGATACAAAACCAAACACACACACAAATACCTTCTCCTCCAACAGAACTCCCACTCAAACTCCCCTGTTTACAGCTCTGTTTGCTAGCTCCTGTGCCGCTGCTTGACTGGCTGCTACCTTTATAGGACCCCTAGTCAGGGAAGGCCCGCCCCCTAATCAGGGCTCAGCTTCTCTCCCAGCACAAAGCCCCTACACACACAGATACTACCAATACAAAACCAAACACACACAAATACCTTCTCCTCCAACAGAACTCCCACTCAAACTCCCCTGTTTACAGCTCTGTTTGCTAGCTCCTGTGCCGCTGCCTGACTGGCTGCAACCTTTATAGGACACCTAGTCAGGGAAGCCCTGCCCCCTAATCAGGGCTCAGCTTCTCTCCCAGCACAAAGCCCCTGCACATACAGATACCACCAATACAAAACCAAACACACACAAGTACCTTCTCCTCCAACAGAACTCCCACTCAAACTCCCCTGTTTACAGCTCTGTTTGCTAGCTCCTGTGCCGCTGCCTGACTGGCTGCTACCTTTATAGGACCCCTACCCAGGGAAGCCCCGCCCCCTAATCACGGCTCAGCTTCTCTCCCAGCACAAAGCCCCTCCAAGCCTCTACACATACACATACCACCAATACAAAACCAAACACACACAAGTACCTTTTCCTCCAACAGAACTCCCACTCAAACTCCCCTGTTTACAGCTCTGTTTGCTAACTCCTGTGCCGCTGCAGCTGTCTGTGCCGCTACTTGACTGGCTGCTACCTTTATAGGACCCCTAGTCAGTGAGGCCCCGCCCCCTAATCAGGGCTCAGCTTCTCTCCCAGCACAAAGCCCCTACACATACAGATACTAACAATACAAAACCAAACACACACAAATACCTTCTCCTCCAACAGAACTCCCACTCAAACTCCCCTGTTTACAGCTCTGTTTGCTAGCTCCTGTGCTGCTGCAGCTGTCTGTGCCACTACCTGACTGGCTGCTACCTTTATAGGACCCCTAGTCAGTGAAGCCCCACCCCCTAATCAGGGCTCAGCTTCTGTCTCAGCACAAAGCCCCTACACACATAGATACTACCAATACAAAACCAAACACACACAAATACCTTCTACTCCAACAGTACTCCCACTCAAACTCCCCTGTTTACAGCTCTGTTTGCTAGCTCCTGTGCCGCTGCCTGACTGGCTGCTACCTTTATAGGACCCCTAGTCAGGGAAGCCCCGCCCCCTAATCAGGGCTCAGCTTCTCTCCCAGCACAAAGCCCCTACACATACAGATACCACCAATACAAAACCAAACACACACAAATACCTTCTCCTCCAACAGAACTCCCACTCAAAATCCCCTGTTTACAGCTCTGTTTGCTAGCTCCTGTGCCGATGCAGCTGTCTGTGCCGCTGCGTGACTGGCTGATACCTTTTTAACCCCTAGTCAGTGAAGCCCCGCCCCCTAATCAGGGTTCAGCTTCTTTCCCAGCACAAAGCCCCTCCAAGCCTCTACACATACAGATACCACCAATACAAAACCAAACACACACACAAATACCTTTTCCTCCAACAGAACTCCCATTCAAACTCCCCTGTTTACAGCTCTGTTTGCTAGCTCCTGTGCCGCTGCCTGACTGGCTGCTACCTTTATAGGACCCCAAGTCAGGGAAGCCCCGCCCCCTAATCAGGGCTCAGCTTCTCTCCCAGCACAAAGCCTCTACACATACAGATACTACCAATACAAATCCAAACACACACAAATACCTTCTCCTCCAACAGAACTCCCACTCCAACTTTCCTCTTTACAGCTCTGTTTGCTAGCTCCTGTGCCGCTGCAGCTGTCTGTGCAGCTGCCTGACTGGCTGCTACCTTTATAGGACCCCTAGTCAGTCAAGCCCCGCCCCCTAATCAGGGCTCAGTTTCTCTCCCAGCACAAAGCCCCTACACATACAGATACTACCGATACAAAACCAAACACACACACAAATACCTTCTCCTCCAACAGAACTCCCACTCAAACTCCACTGTTTACAGCTCTGTTTGCTAGCTCCTGTGCCGCTGCCTGACTGGCTGCTACCTTTATAGGACCCCTAGTCAGGGAAGCCCCGCCCCTAATCAGGGCTCAGCTTCTCTCCCAACACAAAGCCCCTACACATACAGATACCACCTATACAAAACCAAACACACACACAAATACCTTCTCCTCCAACAGAACTCCCTCTCAAACTCCCCTGTTTACAGCTCTGTTTGCTAGCTCCTGTGCCGCTGCCTGACTGGCTGCTACCTTTATAGGACCCCTAGTCAGGGAAGCCCCGCCCACTAATCAGGGCTCAGCTTCTCTCCCAGCACAAAGCCCCGACACACACAGATACTACCAATACAAAACCAAACACACACAAATATCTTCTTCTCCAACAGAACTCCCACTCAAACTCCCCTGTTTACAGCTCTGTTTGTTAGCTCCTGTGCCACTGCAGCTGTCTGTGCCGCTGCCTGACTGGCTGCTACCTTTATAGGACCCCTAGTCAGTAAAGGCCGCCCCCTAATCAGGGCTCAGCTTCTGTCCCAGCACAAAGCCCCTACACATACAGATACCACCAATACAAAACCAAACACACACAAGTACCTTCTACTCCAACAGAACTCTCACTCAAACTCCCCTGTTTACAGCTCTGTTTTCTAGCTCCTGTGCCGCTGCAGCTGTCTGTGCCGCTGCCTGACTGGCTGATACCTTTCTAGGACCCCTAGTCAGTGAAGCCCCGCCCCCTAATCAGGACTCAGCTTCTCTCCCAGCACAAAGCCCCTCCAAGCCTCTACACATACAGATACCACCAATACAAAACCAAACACACACAAATACCTTTTCCTCCAACAGAACTCCCACTCAAACTCCCCTGTTTACAGCTCTGTTTGCTAGCTCCTGTGCCGCTGCCTGACTGGCTGCTTCCTTTATAGGACCCCTACTCAGTCAAGCCCCGCCCCCTAATCAGGGCTCAGCTTCTCTCCCAGCACAAAGCCCCTACACATACAGATACTAACAATACAAAACCAAACACACACAAATACCTTCTCCTCCACCAGAACTCCCACTCAAACTCCCCTGTTTACAGCTCTGTTTGCTAGCTTCTGTGCCGCTGCAGCTGTCTGTGCCGCTGCCTGACTGGTTGCTACCTTTATAGGACCCCTAGTCAGTGAAGCCCCGCCCCCTAATCAGGGCTCAGCTTCTGTCCCAGCACAAAGCCCCTACACATACAGATACTACCAATACAAAACAAAACACACACAAATACCTTCTACTCCAACAGAACTCCCACTCAAACTCCCCTGTTTACAGCTCTGTTTGCTCACTCCTGTGCCGCTGCCTGACTGGCTGCTACCTTTATAGGACCCCTAGTCAGGGAAGCCCCGCCCCCTAATCACGGCTCAGCTTCTCTCCCAGCACAAAGCCCCTGCACATAAAGATACTACCAATACAAAACCAAACACACACAAATACCTTCTCCTCCAACAGAACTCCCACTCAAACTCCCCTGTTTACAGCTCTGTTTGCTAGCTCCTGTGCCGCTGCCTGACTGGCTGCTACCTTTATAGAACCCCTAGTCAGGGAAGCCCCGCCCCCTAATCAGGGCTCAGCTTCTCTCCCAGCACAAAGCCCCTCCAAGCCTCTACACATACAGATACCACCAATACAAAACCAAACACACACAAATACCTTTTCCTCCAACAGAACTCCCACTCAAACTCCCCTGTTTACAGCTCTGTTTGATAGCTCCTGTGCCGCTACCTGACTGGCTGCTACCTTTATAGGACCCCTAGTCAGGGAAGCCCCGCCCCCTAATCACGGCTCAGCTTCTCTCCCAGCACAAAGCCCGACACATACAGATACTACCAATACAAAACCAAACACACACACAAATACCTTCTCCTCCAACAGAACTCCCACTCAAACTCCCCTGTTTACAGCTCTGTTTGCTAGCTCCTGTGCCGCTGCCTGACTGGCTGCTACCTTTATAGGACCCCTAGTCAGGGAAGCCCCGACCACTAATCAGGGCTCAGCTTCTCTCCCAGCACAAAGCCCCTCCAAGCCTCTACACATACAGATACCACCAATACAAAACCAAACACACACACAAATACCTTTTCCTCCAACAGAACTCCCACTCAAACTCCCCTGTTTACAGCTCTGTTTGCTAGCTCCTGTGCTGCTGCAGCTGTCTGTGCCGCTACCTGACTGGCTGCTACCTTTATAGGACCCCTAGTCAGTGTAGCCCCGCCCCCCAATCAGGTCTCAGCTTCTGTCTCAGCACAAAGCCCCTACACACACAGATACTACCAATACAAAACCAAACACACACAAATACCTTCTACTCCGACAGTACTCCCACTCAAACTCCCCTGTTTACAGCTCTGTTTGCTAGCTCCTGTGCCGCTGCAGCTGTCTGTGCCGCTGCCTGATTGGCTGCTACCTTTATAGGACCCCTAGTCAGGGAACCCCGCCCCCTAATCACGGCTCAGCTTCTCTCCCAGCACAAAGCCTCTACACATACAAATACTACCAATACAAATCCAAACACACACAAATACCTTCTCCTCCAGCAGAACTCCCACTCAAACTCCCCTGTTTAGAGCTGTTTGCTCACTCCTGTGCCGCTGCCTGACTGGCTGCTACCTTTATAGGACCCCTAGTCAGGGAAGCCCGGCCCCTAATCAGGGCTCAGCTTCTCTCCCAGGACAAAGCCCCTACACATACAGATACCACCAATACAAAACCAAACACACACAATTACCTTCTCCTCCAACAGAACTCCCACTCAAACTCCCCTGTTTACAGCTCTGTTTGCTAGCTCCTGTGCCGCTGCCTGACTGGCTGCTACCTTTATAGGACCCCTACCCAGGGAAGCCCCGCCCCCTAATCAGGGCTCAGCTTCTCTCCCAGGACAAAGCCCCTACACATACAGATATTACCAAAACAAAACCAAACACACACAAATACCTTCTCCTCCAACAGAACTCCCACTCAAACTCCCCTGTTTACAGCTCTGTTTGCTAGCTCCTGTGCCGCTGCCTGACTGGCTGCTACCTTTATAGGACCCCTAGTCAGGGAAGCCCCGCCCCCTAAACAGGGCTCATCTTCTGTCCCAGCACGAAGCCCCTACACATACAGATACTACCAATACAAAACCAAAGACACACACAAATACCTTCTCCTCCAACAGAACTCCCACTCAAACTCCCCTGTTTACAGCTCTGTTTGCTAGCTCCTGTGCCGCTGCCTGACTGGCTGCTACCTTTATAGGACCCCTAGTCAGGGAAGCCCCGCCCCCTAATCAGGGCTCAGCTTCTCTCCCAGCACAAAGCCCTTACACATACAGATACTAACAATACAAATCCAAACACACACAAAAACCTTCTCCTCCAAGAGAACTCCCACTCAGACTCCCCTGTTTACAGCTCTGTTTGCTAGCTCCTGTGCCGCTGCAGCTGTCTGTGCCGCTGCCTGACTGGCTGCTACCTTTATAGGACCCCTAGTCAGGGAAGCCCCGCCCCCGAATCAGGGCTCAGCTTCTGTCCCAGCACAGAGCCCCTACACACACAGATACTACCAATACAAAACCAAACACACACACAAATACCTTCTACTCCAACAGAACTCCCACTCAAACTCCCCTGTTTACAGCTCTGTTAGCTAGCTCCTGTGCCGCTGCCTGACTGGCTGCTACCTTTATAGGACCCCTAGTCAGGGAAGCCCCGCCCCCTAATCAGGGCTCAGATTCTCTCCCAGCACAAAGCCCCTCCACATACAGATACTACCAATACAAAACCAAACACCCACAAATACCTTCTCCTCCAACAGAACTCCCACTCAAACTCCCCTGTTTACAGCTCTGTTGGCTAGCTCCTGTGCCGCTGCCTGACTGGCTGCAACCTTTATAGGACCCCTCGTCAGGGAAGCCCCGCCCACTAATCAGGGCTCAGCTTCTCTCCCAGCACAAAGCCCATACACATACAGATACTAAGAATACAAAACCAAACACACACAGATACCTTCTACTCCAACAGAACTCCCACTCAAACTCCCCTGTTTACAGCTCTGTTTGATAGCTCCTGTGCCGCTGCCTGATTGGCTGCTACCTTTATAGGACCCCTAGTCAGTGAAGCCCCGCCCCCTAATCAGGGCTCAGCTTCTCTCCCAGCACAAAGCCCCTGCACATACAGATACCACCAATACAAAACCAAACACACACAGGTACCTTCTCCTCCAACAGAACTCCCACTCAAACTCCCCTGTTTACAGCTCTGTTGGCTCGCTCCTGTGCCGCTGCAGCTGTCTGTGCCGCTGCCTGATTGGCTGCTACCTTTATAGGACCCCTAGTCAGTGAAGACCCGCCCCCTAATCAGGGCTCAGCTTCTCTCCCAGCAAAAAGCCCCTACACATGCAGATATTACCAAAACAAAACCAAACACACACACACACAAATACCTTCTCCTCCAACAGAACTCCCACTCAAACTCCCCTGTTTACAGCTCTGTTGGCTAGCTCCTGTGCCACTGCAGCTGTCTGTGCCGCTGCCTGACTGGCTGCTCCCTTTCTAGGACCCCTAATCAGTGAAGCCCCGCCCCCTAATCAGGGCCCAGCTTCTCTCCCAGCACAAAGCCCCTCCAAGCCTCTACACATACAGATACCACCAATACAAAACCAAACACACACACAAATACCTTTTCCTCCAACAGAACTCCCACTCAAACTCCCCTGTTTACAGCTCTGTTTGATAGCTCCTGTGCCGCTGCCTGACTGGCTGCAAGCTTTATAGGACCCCTAGTCAGGGAAGCCACGCCCCCTAATCAGGGCTCAGCTTCTCTCCCAGCACAAAGCCCCTACACATACAGATACTAAAAATACAAAACCAAACACACACAAATACCTTCTCCTTCAACAGAACTCCCACTCAAACTCCCCTGTTTACAGCTCTGTTTGCTAGCTCCTGTGCCGCTGCATCTGTCTGTGCCGCTGCCTGATTGGCTGCTACCTTTATAGGACCCCTAGTCAGGGATGCCCCGCCCCCTAATCAGGGCTCAGCTTCTCTCCCAGCACAAAGCCCCTACACATACAGATACTAAAAATACAAAACCAAACACACACAAATACCTTCTCCTTCAACAGAACTCCCACTCAAACTCCCCTGTTTACAGCTCTGTTTGATAGCTCCTGTGCCGCTGCCTGACTGGCTGCAAGCTTTATAGGACCCCTAGTCAGGGAAGCCCCGCCCCCTAATCAGGGCTCAGCTTCTCTCCCAGCACAAAGCCCCTGCACATACAGATACTACCAATACAAAACCAAACACACACAAATACCTTCTCCTCCAACAGAACTCCCACTCAAACTCCCCTGTTTACAGCTCTGTTTGCTAGCTCCTGTGCCGCTACAGCTGTCTGTGCCGCTGCCTGATTGGCTGCTACCTTTATAGGACCCCTAGTCAGGGAAGCCCCGCCCCCTAATCACGGCTCAGCTTCTCTCCCAGCACAAAGCCCCTCCAAGCCTCTACACATACAGATACCACCAATACAAAACCAAACACACACAAGTACCTTCTCCTCCAACAGAACTCCCACTCAAACTCCCCTGTTTACAGCTCTGTTTGCTAGCTCCTGTGCCGCTGCAGCTGTCTGTGCCGCTACCTGACTGGCTGCTACATTTATAGGACCCCTAGTCAGTGAGGCTCCGCCCCCTAATCAGGGCTCATCTTCTGTCCCAGCACAAAGCCCCTACACATACAGATACTACCAATACAAAACCAAACACACACAAATACCTTCTCCTCCAACAGAACTCCCACTCAAACTCCCCTGTTTACAGCTCTGTTTGCTAGCTCCTGTGCCGCTGCCTGACTGGCTGCAACCTTTATAGGACCCCTAGTCAGGGAAGCCCCGCCCCCTAATCAGGGCTCAGCTTCTCTCCCAGCACAAAGCCCCTGCACATACAGATACTACCAATACAAAACCAAACACCCACAAACACCTTCTCCTCCAACAGAACTCCCACTGAAACTCCCCTGTTTACAGCTGTTTGCTAGCTCCTGTGCCGCTGCCTGACTGGCTGCTACCTTTATAGGACCCCTAGTCAGGGAAGCCCCGCCCCCTAATCAGGGCTCAGCTTCTCTCCCAGCACAAAGCCCCTACACACACAGATACTACCAATGCAAAACCAAACACACACAAATACCTTCTACTCCAACAGAACTCCCACTCAAACTCCCCTGTTTACAGCTCTGTTTGCTAGATCCTGTGCCGCTGCCTGACTGGCTGCTACCTTTATAGAACCCCTAGTCAGGGAAGCCCCGCCCCCTAATCAAGGCTCAGCTTCTCTCCCAGCACAAAGCCCCTACACACACAGATACTACCAATACAAAACCAAACACACACAAATACCTTCTCCTCCAACAGAACTCCCACTCAAACTCCCCTGTTTACAGCTCTGTTTGATAGCTCCCGTGCCGCTGCCTGACTGGCTGCAAGCTTTATAGGACCCCTAGTCAGGGAAGCCCCGCCCACTAATCAGGGCTCAGCTTCTCTCCCAGCACAAAACCCCTCCAAG
The DNA here is from genome assembly GCF_965140295.1 of Lepidochelys olivacea. Taxonomy (NCBI): domain Eukaryota; kingdom Metazoa; phylum Chordata; order Testudines; family Cheloniidae; genus Lepidochelys; species Lepidochelys olivacea. The sequence continues at coordinate 5,653,356 of NC_140428.1, forward strand.
CCTCCACACATACAGATACCGCCAATACAAAACCAAACACACAAAAAAATACCTTTTCCTCCAACAGAACTCCCACTCAAACTCCCCTGTTTACAGCTCTGTTTGCTAACTCCTGTGCCGCTGCAGCTGTCTGTGCCGCTACTTGACTGGCTGCTACCTTTATAGGACCCCTAGTCAGGGAAGCCCCGCCCCCTAATCAGGGCTCAGCTTCTCTCCCAGCAGAAAGCCCCTACACATACAGATACTACCAATACAAAACCAAGCACACACACAAATACCTTCTACTCCAACAGAACTCCCACTCAAACTCCCCTGTTTACAGCTCTGTTTGCTAGCTCCTGTGCCGCTGCCTGACTGGCTGCTACCTTTATAGGACCCCTAGTCAGGGAAGCCCCGCCCCCTAATCAGGGCTCAGCTTCTGTCTCAGCACAAAGCCCCTACACACACAGATACTACCAATACAAAACCAAACACACACAAATACCTTCTCCTCCAAAAGAACTCCCACTCAAACTCCCCTGTTTACAGCTCTGTTTGATAGCTCCTGTGCCGCTGCCTGGCTGGCTGCAACCTTTATAGGACCCCTAGTCAGGGAAGCCCCGCCCCCTAATCAGGGCTCAGCTTCTCTCCCAGCACAAAGCCCCTGCACATACAGATACTACCAATTCAAAACCAAACACCCACAAATACCTTCTCCTCCAAAAGAACTCCCACTCAAACTCCCCTGTTTACAGCTCTGTTTCCTAGCTCCTGTGCCGCTGCAGCTGTCTGTGCCGCTGCCTGACTGGCTGATACCTTTTTTGGACCCCTAGTCAGTGAAGCCCCGCCCCCTAATCACGGCTCAGCTTCTCTCCCAGCACAAAGCCCCTACACATACAGATACTACCGATACAAAACCAAACACACACACAAATACCTTCTCCTCCAACAGAACTCCCACTCAAACTCCCCTGTTTACAGCTCTGTTTGCTAGCTCCTGTGCCGCTGCTTGACTGGCTGCTACCTTTATAGGACCCCTAGTCAGGGAAGGCCCGCCCCCTAATCAGGGCTCAGCTTCTCTCCAAGCACAAAGCCCCTACACACACAGATACTACCAATACAAAACCAAACGCACACAAATAGCTTCTCCTCCAACAGAACTCCCACTCCAACTCCCCTGTTTACAGCTCTGTTTGCTAGCTCCTGTGCCGCTGCAGCTGTCTGTGCCGCTGCCTGACTGACTGCTACCTTTATAGGACCCCTTGTCAGGGAAGCCCCGCCCCCTAATCAGGGCTCAGCTTCTCTCCCAGCACAAAGCCCCTACACATACAGATACTACCAATACAAAACAAAACACACACAAATACCTTCTACTCCAACAGAACTCCCACTCAAACTCCCCTGTTTACAGCTCTGTTTGCTCACTCCTGTGCCGCTGCCTGACTGGCTGCTACCTTTATAGAACCCCTAGTCAGGGAAGCCCCGCCCCCAATCAGGGCTCAGCTTCTCTCCCAGCAGAAAGCCCCTACACATACAGATACTAACAATACAAAACCAAACACACACAAATACCTTCTCCTCCAACAGAACTCCCACTCAAACTCCCCTGTTTACAGCTCTGTTTGCTAGCTCCTGTGCTGCTGCAGCTGTCTGTGCCACTACCTGACTGGCTGCTACCTTTATAGGACCCCTAGTCAGTGAAGCCCCACCCCCTAATCAGGGCTCAGCTTCTGTCTCAGCACAAAGCCCCTACACACACAGATACTACCAATACAAAACCAAACACACACAAATACCTTCTACTCCAACAGTACTCCCACTCAAACTCCCCTGTTTACAGCTCTGTTTGCTAGCTCCTGTGCCGCTGCCTGACTGGCTGCTACCTTTATAGGACCCCTAGTCAGGGAAGCCCCGCCCCCTAATCAAGGCTCAGCTTCTCTCCCAGCACAAAGCCCCTACACATACAGATACCACCAATACAAAACCAAACACACACAAATACCTTCTCCTCCAACAGAACTCCCACTCAAAATCCCCTGTTTACAGCTCTGTTTGCTAGCTCCTGTGCCGATGCAGCTGTCTGTGCCGCTGCGTGACTGGCTGATACCTTTTTAACCCCTAGTCAGTGAAGCCCCGCCCCCTAATCAGGGTTCAGCTTCTTTCCCAGCACAAAGCCCCTCCAAGCCTCTACACATACAGATACCACCAATACAAAACCAAACACACACACAAATACCTTTTCCTCCAACAGAACTCCCATTCAAACTCCCCTGTTTACAGCTCTGTTTGCTAGCTCCTGTGCCGCTGCCTGACTGGCTGCTACCTTTATAGGACCCCAAGTCAGGGAAGCCCCGCCCCCTAATCAGGGCTCAGCTTCTCTCCCAGCACAAAGCCTCTACACATACAGATACTACCAATACAAATCCAAACACACACAAATACCTTCTCCTCCAAAAGAACTCCCACTCCAACTTTCCTCTTTACAGCTCTGTTTGCTAGCTCCTGTGCCGCTGCAGCTGTCTGTGCAGCTGCCTGACTGGCTGCTACCTTTATAGGACCCCTAGTCAGTCAAGCCCCGCCCCCTAATCAGGGCTCAGCTTCTCTCCCAACACAAAGCCCCTACACATACAGATACCACCTATACAAAACCAAACACACACACAAATACCTTCTCCTCCAACAGAACTCCCTCTCAAACTCCACTGTTTACAGCTCTGTTTGCTAGCTCCTGTGCCGCTGCCTGACTGGCTGCTACCTTTATAGGACCCCTAGTCAGGGAAGCCCCGCCCCTAATCAGGGCTCAGCTTCTCTCCCAACACAAAGCCCCTACACATACAGATACCACCTATACAAAACCAAACACACACACAAATACCTTCTCCTCCAACAGAACTCCCTCTCAAACTCCCCTGTTTACAGCTCTGTTTGCTAGCTCCTGTGCCGCTGCCTGACTGGCTGCTACCTTTATAGGACCCCTAGTCAGGGAAGCCCCGCCCACTAATCAGGGCTCAGCTTCTCTCCCAGCACAAAGCCCCGACACACACAGATACTACCAATACAAAACCAAACACACACAAATACCTTCTTCTCCAACAGAACTCCCACTCAAACTCCCCTGTTTACAGCTCTGTTTGTAGCTCCTGTGCCGCTGCCTGACTGGCTGCTACCTTTATAGGACCCCTCGTCAGGGAAGCCCCGCCCCCTAATCAGGGCTCAGCTTCTCTCCCAGCACAAAGCCCCTACACATACAGATACTAACAATACAAAACCAAACACACACAAATACCTTCTCCTCCAACAGAACTCCCACTCAAACCCGCCTGTTTACAGCTCTGTTTGCTAGCTCCTGTGCCGCTGCAGCTGTCTGTGCCGCTGCCTGACTGGCTGCGACCTTTATAGGACCCCTAGTCAGTCAAGCCCCGCCCCCTAATCACGGTTCAGCTGCTGTCCTAGCACAAAGCCCCTACACACACAGATACTACCAATACAAAACCAAACACACACAAATACCTTCTACTCCAACAGAACTCCCACTCAAACTCCCCTGTTTACAGCTCTGTTTGCTAGCTCCTGGGCCGCTGCAGCTGTCTGTGCCGCTGCCTGACTGGCTGCTACCTTTATAGGACTCCTAGTCAGTCAAGCCCTGCCCCCTAATCAGGGCTCAGCTTCTCTCCCAGCACAAAGCCCCTACACATACAGATACTACCAATACAAAACCAAACACACACAAATACCTTCTACTCCAACAGTACTCCCACTCAAACTCCCCTGTTTACAGCTCTGTTTGCTAGCTCCTGTGCCGCTGCCTGACTGGCTGCTACCTTTATAGGACCCCTAGTCAGGGAAGCCCCGCCCCCTAATCAAGGCTCAGCTTCTCTCCCAGCACAAAGCCCCTACACATACAGATACCACCAATACAAAACCAAACACACACAAATACCTTCTCCTCCAACAGAACTCCCACTCAAAATCCCCTGTTTACAGCTCTGTTTGCTAGCTCCTGTGCCGATGCAGCTGTCTGTGCCGCTGCGTGACTGGCTGATACCTTTTTAACCCCTAGTCAGTGAAGCCCCGCCCCCTAATCAGGGTTCAGCTTCTTTCCCAGCACAAAGCCCCTCCAAGCCTCTACACATACAGATACCACCAATACAAAACCAAACACACACACAAATACCTTTTCCTCCAACAGAACTCCCATTCAAACTCCCCTGTTTACAGCTCTGTTTGCTAGCTCCTGTGCCGCTGCCTGACTGGCTGCTACCTTTATAGGACCCCAAGTCAGGGAAGCCCCGCCCCCTAATCAGGGCTCAGCTTCTCTCCCAGCACAAAGCCTCTACACATACAGATACTACCAATACAAATCCAAACACACACAAATACCTTCTCCTCCAACAGAACTCCCACTCCAACTTTCCTCTTTACAGCTCTGTTTGCTAGCTCCTGTGCCGCTGCAGCTGTCTGTGCAGCTGCCTGACTGGCTGCTACCTTTATAGGACCCCTAGTCAGTCAAGCCCCGCCCCCTAATCAGGGCTCAGCTTCTCTCCCAACACAAAGCCCCTACACATACAGATACCACCTATACAAAACCAAACACACACACAAATACCTTCTCCTCCAACAGAACTCCCTCTCAAACTCCACTGTTTACAGCTCTGTTTGCTAGCTCCTGTGCCGCTGCCTGACTGGCTGCTACCTTTATAGGACCCCTAGTCAGGGAAGCCCCGCCCCTAATCAGGGCTCAGCTTCTCTCCCAACACAAAGCCCCTACACATACAGATACCACCTATACAAAACCAAACACACACACAAATACCTTCTCCTCCAACAGAACTCCCTCTCAAACTCCCCTGTTTACAGCTCTGTTTGCTAGCTCCTGTGCCGCTGCCTGACTGGCTGCTACCTTTATAGGACCCCTAGTCAGGGAAGCCCCGCCCACTAATCAGGGCTCAGCTTCTCTCCCAGCACAAAGCCCCGACACACACAGATACTACCAATACAAAACCAAACACACACAAATACCTTCTTCTCCAACAGAACTCCCACTCAAACTCCCCTGTTTACAGCTCTGTTTGCTAGCTCCTGTGCCGCTGCAGCTGTCTGTGCCGCTGCCTGACTGGCTGCGACCTTTATAGGACCCCTAGTCAGTCAAGCCCCGCCCCCTAATCACGGTTCAGCTGCTGTCCTAGCACAAAGCCCCTACACACACAGATACTACCAATACAAAACCAAACACACACAAATACCTTCTACTCCAACAGAACTCCCACTCAAACTCCCCTGTTTACAGCTCTGTTTGCTAGCTCCTGGGCCGCTGCAGCTGTCTGTGCCGCTGCCTGACTGGCTGCTACCTTTATAGGACTCCTAGTCAGTCAAGCCCTGCCCCCTAATCAGGGCTCAGCTTCTCTCCCAGCACAAAGCCCCTACACATACAGATACTACCAATACAAAACCAAACACACAAATACCTTCTACTCCAACAGAACTCCCACTCAAACTCCCCTGTTTACAGCTCTGTTTGCTAGCTCCTGTGCCGCTGCCTGACTGGCTGCAACCTTTATAGGACACCTAGTCAGGGAAGCCCTGCCCCCTAATCAGGGCTCAGCTTCTGTCCCAGCACAAAGCCCTTGCACATACAGATACCACCAATACAAAACCAAACACACACAAGTACCTTCTCCTCCAACACAACTCCCACTCAAACTCCCCTGTTTACAGCTCTGTTTGCTAGCTCCTGTGCCGCTGCCTGACTGGCTGCTACCTTTATAGGACCCCTACCCAGGGAAGCCCCGCCCCCTAATCACGGCTCAGCTTCTCTCCCAGCACAAAGCCCCTCCAAGCCTCTACACGTACAGATACCACCAATACAAAACCAAACACACACAAGTACCTTCTCCTCCAACAGAACTCCCACTCAAACTCCACTGTTTACAGCTCTGTTTGCTAGCTCCTGTGCCGCTGCAGCTGTCTGTGCCGCTACCTGACTGGCTGCTACCTTTATAGGACCCCAAGTCAGTGAGGCCCCGCCCCCTAATCAGGGCTCAGCTTCTCTCCCAGCACAAAGCCCCTACACATACAGATACTAACAATACAAAACCAAACACACACAAATACCTTCTCCTCCAACAGAACTCCCACTCAAACTCCCCTGTTTACAGCTCTGTTTGCTAGCTCCTGTGCCGCTGCCTGACTGGCTGCTACCTTTATAGAACCCCTAGTCAGGGAAGCCCCGCCCCCTAATCAGGGCTCAGCTTCTCTCCCAGCAGAAAGCCCCTACACATACAGATACTAACAATACAAAACCAAACACACACAAATACCTTCTCCTCCAACAGAACTCCCACTCAAACTCCCCTGTTTACAGCTCTGTTTGATAGCTCCTGTGCCGCTGTCTGACTGGCTGCAAGCTTTATAGGACCCCTAGTCAGGGAAGCCCCGCCCACTAATCAGGGCTCAGCTTCTCTCCCAGCACAAAGCCCCTCCAAGCCTCCACACATACAGATACCACCAATACAAAACCAAACACACACACAAATACCTTTTCCTCCAACAGAACTCCCACTCAAACTCCCCTGTTTACAGCTCTGTTTGCTAGCTCCTGTGCCACTGCAGCTGTCTGTGCCGCTACTTGACTGGCTGCTACCTTTATAGGACCCCTAGTCAGGGAAGGCCCGCCCCCTAATCAGGGCTCAGCTTCTCTCCAAGCACAAAGCCCCTGCACATACAGATACTACCAATTCAAAACCAAACACCCACAAATACCTTCTCCTCCAAAAGAACTCCCACTCAAACTCCCCTGTTTACAGCTCTGTTTCCTAGCTCCTGTGCCGCTGCAGCTGTCTGTGCCGCTGCCTGACTGGCTGATACCTTTTTTGGACCCCTAGTCAGTGAAGCCCCGCCCCCTAATCACGGCTCAGCTTCTCTCCCAGCACAAAGCCCCTACACATACAGATACTACCAATACAAAACCAAACACACACACAAATACCTTCTCCTCCAACAGAACTCCCACTCAAACTCCCCTGTTTACAGCTCTGTTTGCTAGCTCCTGTGCCGCTGCCTGACTGGCTGCAACCTTTATAGGACACCTAGTCAGGGAAGCCCTGCCCCCTAATCAGGGCTCAGCTTCTGTCCCAGCACAAAGCCCCTGCACATACAGATACCACCAATACAAAACCAAACACACACAAGTACCTTCTCCTCCAACAGAACTCCCACTCAAACTCCCCTGTTTACAGCTCTGTTTGCTAGCTCCTGTGCCGCTGCCTGACTGGCTGCTACCTTTATAGGACCCCTAGTCAGGGAAGCCCCGCCCCCTAAGCAGGGCTCAGCTTCTCTCCCAGCATAAAGCCCCTACACATACAGATACTAACAATACAAAACCAAACACACACAAATACCTTCTCCTCCAACAGAACTCCCACTCAAACTCCCCTGTTTACAGCTCTGTTTGCTAGCTCCTGTGCCGCTGCCTGACTGGCTGCAAGCTTTATAGAACCCCTAGTCAGGGAAGCCCCGCCCACTAATCAGGGCTCAGCTTCTCTCCCAGCACAAAACCCCTCCAAGCCTCCACACATACAGATACCACCAATACAAAACCAAACACACAAACAAATACCTTTTCCTCCAACAGAACTCCCACTCAAACTCCCCTGTTTACAGCTCTGTTTGCTAACTCCTGTGCCGCTGCAGCTGTCTGTGCCGCTACTTGACTGGCTGCTACCTTTATAGGACCCCTAGTCAGTGAGGCCCCGCCCCCTAATCAGGGCTCAGCTTCTCTCCCAGCACAAAGCCCCTACACATACAGATACTAACAATACAAAACCAAACACACACAAATACCTTCTCCTCCAACAGAACTCCCACTCAAACTCCCCTGTTTACACCTCTGTTTGATAGCTCCTGTGCCGCTGTCTGACTGGCTGCAAGCTTTATAGGACCCCTAGTCAGGGAAGCCCCGCCCACTAATCAGGGCTCAGCTTCTCTCCCAGCACAAAGCCCCTCCAAGCCTCCACACATACAGATACCACCAATACAAAACCAAACACACACACAAATACCTTTTCCTCCAACAGAACTCCCACTCAAACTCCCCTGTTTACAGCTCTGTTTGCTAGCTCCTGTGCCGCTGCCTGACTGGCTGCTACCTTTATCGGACCCCTAGTCAGGGAAGCCCCGCCCCCTAATCACGGCTCAGCTTCTGTCTCAGCACAAAGCCCCTACACACACAGATACTACCAATACAAAACCAAACACACACAAATACCTTCTACTCCAACAGTACTCCCACTCAAACTCCGCTGTTTACATCTCTGTTTGATAGCTCCTGTGCCGCTGCCTGACTGGCTGCAACCTTTATAGGACCCCTAGTCAGGGAAGCCCCGCCCCCTAATCAGGGCTCAGCTTCTCTCCCAGCACAAAGCCCCGACACACACAGATACTACCAATACAAAACCAAACACACACAAATACCTTCTACTCCAACAGAACTCCCACTCAAAATCCCCTGTTTACAGCTCTGTTTGATAGCTCCTGTGCCGCTGCAGCTGTCTGTGCGGCTGCCTGACTGGCTGCTACCTTTATAGGATCCCTAGTCAGGGAAGCCCCGCCCACTAATCAGGGCTCAGCTTCTCTCCCAGCACAAAGCCCCTACACATACAGATACCACCAATACAAAACCAAACACACACAAATACCTTCTCCTCCAACAGAACTCCCACTCAAACTCCCCTGTTTACAGCTCTGTTTGCTAGCTCCTGTGCTGCTGCAGCTGTCTGTGCCACTACCTGACTGGCTGCTACCTTTATAGGACCCCTAGTCAGTGAAGCCCCACCCCCTAATCAGGGCTCAGCTTCTGTCTCAGCACAAAGCCCCTACACACACAGATACTACCAATACAAAACCAAACACACACAAATACCTTCTACTCCAACAGTACTCCCACTCAAACTCCCCTGTTTACAGCTCTGTTTGCTAGCTCCTGTGCCGCTGCCTGACTGGCTGCTACCTTTATAGGACCCCTAGTCAGGGAAGCCCCGCCCCCTAATCAGGGCTCAGCTTCTCTCCCAGCACAAAGCCCCTACACATACAGATACCACCAATACAAAACCAAACACACACAAATACCTTCTCCTCCAACAGAACTCCCACTCAAAATCCCCTGTTTACAGCTCTGTTTGCTAGCTCCTGTGCCGCTGCAGCTGTCTGTGCAGCTGCCTGACTGGCTGCTACCTTTTTAGGACCCCTAGTCAGTCAAGCCCCGCCCCCTAATCAGGGTTCAGCTTCTTTCCCAGCACAAAGCCCCTCCAAGCCTCTACACATACAGATACTACCGATACAAAACCAAACACACACACAAATACCTTCTTCTCCAACAGAACTCCCACTCAAACTCCCCTGTTTACAGCTCTGTTTGTTAGCTCCTGTGCCGCTGCAGCTGTCTGTGCCGCTGCCTGACTGGCTGCTACCTTTATAGGACCCCTAGTCAGTAAAGGCCGCCCCCTAATCAGGGCTCAGCTTCTGTCCCAGCACAAAGCCCCTACACACACAGATACTACCAATACAAAACCAAACACACACAAATACCTTCTACTCCAACAGAACTCCCACTCAAAATCCCCTGTTTACAGCTCTGTTTGCTCGCTCCTGTGCCGCTGCCTGACTGGCTGCTACCTTTATAGGACCCCTAGTCAGGGAAGCCCCGCCCCCTAATCAGGGCTCAGCTTCTTTCCCAGCACAAAGCCCCTCCAAGCCTCTACACATACAGATACTACCAATACAAAACCAAGCACACACACAAATACCTTCTCCTCCAACAGAACTCCCACTCAAACCCGCCTGTTTACAACTCTGTTTGCTACCTCCTGTGCCGCTGCAGCTGTCTGTGCCGCTGCCTGACTGGCTGCGACCTTTATAGGACCCCTAGTCAGTCAAGCCCCGCCCCCTAATCAGGGCTCAGCTTCTCTCCCAGCACAAAGCCCCTACACATACAGATACTACCAATACAAAACCAAACACACAAATACCTTCTCCTCCAACAGAACTCCCACTCAAACTCCTCTGTTTACAGCTCTGTTTGCTAGCTCCTGTGCCGCTGCAGCTGTCTGTGCCGCTGCCTGACTGGCTGATACGTTTATAGGACCCCTAGTCAGTGAAGCCCCGCCCCCTAATCTCAGCTCAGCTTCTCTCCCAGCACAAAGCCCCTACACATACAGATACTACCAATACAAAAACACACACAAATACCTTCTCCTCCAACAGAACTCCCACTCAAACTCCCCTGTTTACAGCTCTGTTTGATAGCTCCTGTGCCGCTGCCTGACTGGCTGCTACCTTTATAGGACCCCTAGTCAGGGAAGCCCCGCCCCCTAATCAGGGCTCAGCTTCTCTCCCAGCACAAAGCCCCTACACATACAGATACTAACAATACAAAACCAAACACACACAAATACCTTCTCCTCCAACAGAACTCCCACTCAAACTCCCCTGTTTACAGCTCTGTTTGATAGCTCCTGTGCCGCTGCAGCTGTCTGTGCGGCTGCCTGACTGGCTGCTACCTTTATAGGATCCCTAGTCAGGGAAGCCCCGCCCACTAATCAGGGCTCAGCTTCTCTCCCAGCACAAAGCCCCTCCAAGCCTCTACACATACAGATACTAACAATACAAAACCAAACACACAAATACCTTCTCCTCCAACAGAACTCCCACTCGAACTCCCCTGTTTACAGCTCTGTTTGTAGTTCCTGTGCCGCTGCCTGACTGGCTGCTACCTTTATAGGACCCCTCGTCAGGGAAGCCCCGCCCCCTAATCAGGGCTCAGCTTCTTTCCCAGCACAAAGCCCCAAAACATACAGATACTACCAATACAAAACCAAACACACACACAAATACCTTCTCCACCAACAGAACTCCCACTCAAAATCCCCTGTTTACATCTCTGTGTGCTAGCTCCTGTGCCGCTGCCTGACTGGCTGCTACCTTTATAGGACCCCTAGTCAGGGAAGCCCCGCCCCCTAATCAGGGCTCAGCTTCTGTCCCAGCACAAAGCCCCTCCAAGCCTCTACACATACAGATACTACCAATACAAAACCAAGCACACACACAAATACCTTCTCCTCCAACACAACTCCCACTCAAACCCGCCTGTTTACAACTCTGTTTGCTACCTCCTGTGCCGCTGCAGCTGTCTGTGCCGCTGCCTGACTAGCTGCGACCTTTATAGGACCCCTAGTCAGTCAAGCCCCGCCCCCTAATCAGGGCTCAGCTTCTCTCCCAGCACAAAGCCCCTACACATACAGATACTAACAATACAAAACCAAACACACACAAATACCTTCTCCTCCAACAGAACTCCCACTCAAACTCCCCTGTTTACAGCTCTGTTTGATAGCTCCTGTGCCGCTGCAGCTGTCTGTGCGGCTGCCTGACTGGCTGCTACCTTTATAGGATCCCTAGTCAGGGAAGCCCCGCCCACTAATCAGGGCTCAGCTTCTCTCCCAGCACAAAGCCCCTCCAAGCCTCTACACATACAGATACTAACAATACAAAACCAAACACACAAATACCTTCTCCTCCAACAGAACTCCTACTCGAACTCCCCTGTTTACAGCTCTGTTTGTAGTTCCTGTGCCGCTGCCTGACTGGCTGCTACCTTTATAGGACCCCTCGTCAGGGAAGCCCCGCCCCCTAATCAGGGCTCAGCTTCTGTCCCAGCACAAAGCCCCAAAACATACAGATACTACCAATACAAAACCAAACACACACACAAATACCTTCTCCTCCAACAAAACTCCCACTCAAACTCCCCTGTTTACAGCTCTGTTTGATAGCTCCTGTGCCGCTGCAGCTGTCTGTGCCGCTGCCTGACTGGCTGATACGTTTATAGGACCCCTAGTCAGTGAAGCCCCGCCCCCTAATCTCAGCTCAGCTTCTCTCCCAGCACAAAGCCCCTACACATACAGATACTACCAATACAAAAACACCCACAAATACCTTCTCCTCCAACAGAACTCCCACTCAAACCCGCCTGTTTACAGCTCTGTTTGCTAGCTCCTGTGCTGCTGCAGCTGTCTGTGCCGCTACCTGACTGGCTGCTACCTCTATAGGACCCCTAGTCAGTGAAGCCCCGCCCCCCAATCAGGGCTCAGCTTCTGTCTCAGCACAAAGCCGTTACACACACAGATACTACCAATACAAAACCAAACACACACAAATACCTTCTACTCCGACAGTACTCCCACTCAAACTCCCCTGTTTACAGCTCTGTTTGATAGCTCCTGTGCCGCTGCCTGACTGGCTGCAACCTTTATAGGACCCCTAGTCAGGGAAGCCCCGCCCCCTAATCAGGGCTCAGCTTCTCTCCCAGCACAAAGCCCCTACACATACAGATACCACCAATACAAAACCAAACACACACAAATACCTTCTCCTCCAACAGAACTCGCACTCAAAATCCCATGTTTACAGCTCTGTTTGCTAGCTCCTGTGCCGATGCAGCTGTCTGTGCCGCTGCGTGACTGGCTGATACCTTTTTAGGACCCCTAGTCAGTGAAGCCCCGCCCCCTAATCAGGGCTCAGCTTCTCTCCCAGCACAAAGCCCCTACACATACAGATACTAACAATACAAAACCAAACACACACAAATACCTTCTCCTCCCACTCAAACTCCCCGTTTACAGCTCTGTTTGCTAGCTCCTGTGCCGCTGCAGCTGTCTGTGCCGCTGCCTGACTGACTGCTACCTTTATAGGACCCCTAGTCAGTGAAGCCCCGCCCCCTAATCAGGGCTCAGCTTCTGTCCCAGCACAAAGCCCCTACACACACAGATACCACCAATACAAAACCAAACACACACAAATACCTTCTCCTCCAACAGAACTCCCACTCAAACTCCCCTGTTTACAGCTCTGTTTGATAGCCCCTGTGCCGCTGCCTGACTGGCTGCAACCTTTATAGGACCCCTAGCCAGGGAAGCCCCGCCCCCTAATCAGGGCTCAGCTTCTCTCCCAGGACAAAGCCCCTACACATACAGATACCACCAATACAAAACCAAACACACACAAATACCTTCTCCTCCAACAGAACTCCCACTCAAACTCCCCTGTTTACAGCTCTGTTTGCTAGCTCCTGTGCCGCTGCAGCTGTCTATGCCGCTGCCTGACTGGCTGATACCTTTCTAGGACCCCTAGTAAGTGAAGCCCCGCCCCCTAATCACGGCTCAGCTTCTCTCCCAGCACAAAGCCCCTTCACATACAGATACTACCAATACAAAACCAAACACACACGAATACCTTCTCCTCCAACAGAACTCCCACTCGAACTCCCCTGTTTACAGCTCTGTTTGTAGCTCCTGTGCCGCTGCCTGACTGGCTGCTACCTTTATAGGACCCCTAGTCAGGGAAGCCCCGCCCCCTAATCAGGGCTCAGCTTCTTTCCCAGCACAAAGCCCCTCCAACCCTCTACACATACAGATACTACCAATACAAAACCAAACACACACACAAATACCTTCTCCTCCAACAGAACTCCCACTCAAACCCGCCTGTTTACAGCTCTGTTTGCTAGCTCCTGTGCCGCTGCAGCTGTCTGTGCCGCTGCCTGACTGGCTGCGACCTTTATAGGATCCCTAGTCAGGGAAGCCCCGCCCACTAATCAGGGCTCAGCTTCTCTCCCAGCACAGAGCCCCTCCAAGCCTCTACACATGCAGATACTAACAATACAAAACCAAACACACACAAATACCTTCTACTCCAACAGAACTCCCACTCAAACTCCCCTGTTTACAGCTCTGTTTGCTAGCTCCTGTGCCGCTGCCTGACTGGCTGCTACCTTTATAGGACCCCTCGTCAGGGAAGCCCCGCCCCCTAATCAGGGCTCAGCTTCTTTCCCAGCAAAAAGCCCATACACATACAGATACTACCAATACAAAACCAAACACACAAATACCTTCTCCTCCAACAGAACTCCCACTCAAACCCGCCTGTTTACAGCTCTGTTTGCTAGCTCCTGTGCCGCTGCAGCTGTCTGTGCCGCTGCCTGACTGGCTGCGACCTTTATAGGACCCCTAGTCAGTCAAGCCCCGCCCCCTAATCAGGGCTCAGCTTCTCTCCCAGCAAAAAGCCCCTACACATACAGATACTACCAATACAAAACCAAACACACACAAATACCTTCTCCTCCAACAGAACTCCCACTCAAACTCCCCTGTTTACAGCTCTGTTTGCTAGCTCCTGTGCCGCTGCCTGACTGGCTGCTACCTTTATAGGACCCCTAGTCAGGGAAGCCCCGCCCCCTAATCAGGGCTCAGCTTCTCTCCCAGCACAAAGCCCCTACACATACAGATACCACCAATACAAAACCAAACACACACAAATACCTTCTCCTCCAACAGAACTCCCACTCAAAATCCCCTGTTTACAGCTCTGTTTGCTAGCTCCTGTGCTGATGCAGCTGTCTGTGCTGCTGTCTGACTGGCTGATACCTTTTTAGGACCCCTAGTCAGTGAAGCCCCGCCCCCTAATCAGGGCTCAACTTCTCTCCCAGCACAAAGCCCCTACACACACAGATACTACCAATACAAAACCAAACACACACAAATACCTTCTACTCCAACAGAACTCCCACTCAAACTCCCCTGTTTACAGTTCTGTTTGTAGCTCCTGTGCCGCTGCCTGACTGGCTGCTACCTTTATAGGACCCCTAGTCAGGGAAGCCCCGCCCCCTAATCAGGGCTCAGCTTCTTTCCCAGCACAAAGCCCCTCCAAGCCTCTACACATACAGATACTACCAATACAAAACCAAACACACACACAAATACCTTCTCCTCCAACAGAACTCCCACTCAAACCCGCCTGTTTACAGCTCTGTTTGCTAGCTCCTGTGCCGCTGCAGCTGTCTGTGCGGCTGCCTGACTGGCTGCTACCTTTATAGGATCCCTAGTCAGGGAAGCCCCGCCCACTAATCAGGGCTCAGCTTCTCTCCCAGCACAAAGCCCCTCCAAGCCTCTACACATGCAGATACTACCAATACAAAACCAAACACACACAAATACCTTCTACTCCAACAGAACTCCCACTCAAACTCCCCTGTTTACAGCTCTGTTTGCTAGCTCCTGTGCCGCTGCCTGACTGGCTGCTACCTTTATAGGACCCCTAGTCAGAGAAGCCCCGCCCCCTAATCAGGGCTCATCTTCTCTCCCAGCACAAAGCCCCAAAACATACAGATACTACCAATACAAAACCAAACACACACACAAATACCTTCTCCACGAACAGAACTCCCACTCAAACTCCCCTGTTTACAACTCTGTGTGCTAGCTCCTGTGCCGTTGCCTGACTGCCTGCTACCTTTATAGGACCCCTAGTCAGGGAAGCCCCGCCCCCTAATCAGGGCTCAGCTTCTGTCCCAGCACAAAGCCCCTACACACACAGATACCCACAATACAAAACCAAACACACACAAATACCTTCTCCTCCAACAGAACTCCCACTCAAACTCCCCTGTTTACAGCTCTGTTTGATAGCCCCTGTGCCGCTGCCTGACTGGCTGCAACCTTTATAGGACCCCTAGCCAGGGAAGCCCCGCCCCCTAATCAGGGCTCAGCTTCTCTCCCAGGACAAAGCCCCTACACATACAGATACCACCAATACAAAACCAAACACACACAAATACCTTCTCCTCCAACAGAACTCCCACTCAAACTCCCCTGTTTACAGCTCTGTTTGCTAGCTCCTGTGCCGCTGCAGCTGTCTGTGCCGCTGCCTGACTGGCTGCGACCTTTATAGGACCCCTAGTCAGTCAAGCCCCGCCCCCTAATCAGGGCTCAGCTTCTCTCCCAGCAAAAAGCCCCTACACATACAGATACTACCAATACAAAACCAAACACACACAAATACCTTCTCCTCCAACAGAACTCCCACTCAAACTCCCCTGTTTACAGCTCTGTTTGCTAGCTCCTGTGCCGCTGCAGCTGTCTGTGCCGCTGCCTGACTGCCTGCTACCTTTATAAGACTCCTAATCAGTGAAGCCCCGCCCCCAATCAGGGCTCAGCTTCTGTCCCAGCACAAAGCCCCTATACACACAGATACTACCAATACAAAACCAAACACACACAAATACCTTCTACTCCAACAGTACTCCCACTCAAACTCCCCTGTTTACAGCTCTGTTTGCTAGCTCCTGTGCCGCTGCCTGACTGGCTGCTACCTTTATAGGACCCCTAGTCAGGGAAGCCCCGCCCCCTAATCAGGGCTCAGCTTCTCTCCCAGCACAAAGCCCCTACACATACAGATACCACCAATACAAAACCAAACACACACAAATACCTTCTCCTCCAACAGAACTCCCACTCAAAATCCCCTGTTTACAGCTCTGTTTGCTAGCTCCTGTGCTGATGCAGCTGTCTGTGCTGCTGTCTGACTGGCTGATACCTTTTTAGGACCCCTAGTCAGTGAAGCCCCGCCCCCTAATCAGGGCTCAACTTCTCTCCCAGCACAAAGCCCCTACACACACAGATACTACCAATACAAAACCAAACACACACAAATACCTTCTACTCCAACAGAACTCCCACTCAAACTCCCCTGTTTACAGTTCTGTTTGTAGCTCCTGTGCCGCTGCCTGACTGGCTGCTACCTTTATAGGACCCCTAGTCAGGGAAGCCCCGCCCCCTAATCAGGGCTCAGCTTCTTTCCCAGCACAAAGCCCCTCCAAGCCTCTACACATACAGATACCACCAATACAAAACCAAACACACACACAAATACCTTCTCCTCCAACAGAACTCCCACTCAAACCCGCCTGTTTACAGCTCTGTTTGCTAGCTCCTGTGCCGCTGCAGCTGTCTGTGCGGCTGCCTGACTGGCTGCTACCTTTATAGGATCCCTAGTCAGGGAAGCCCCGCCCACTAATCAGGGCTCAGCTACTCTCCCAGCACAAAGCCCCTCCAAGCCTCTACACATGCAGATACTACCAATACAAAACCAAACACACACAAATACCTTCTACTCCAACAGAACTCCCACTCAAACTCCCCTGTTTACAGCTCTGTTTGCTAGCTCCTGTGCCGCTGCCTGACTGGCTGCTACCTTTATAGGACCCCTAGTCAGAGAAGCCCCGCCCCCTAATCAGGGTTCATCTTCTCTCCCAGCACAAAGCCCCAAAACATACAGATACTACCAATACAAAACCAAACACACACACAAATACCTTCTCCACCAACAGAACTCCCACTCAAACTCCCCTGTTTACAACTCTGTGTGCTAGCTCCTGTGCCGCTGCCTGACTGCCTGCTACCTTTATAGGACCCCTAGTCAGGGAAGCCCCGCCCCCTAATCAGGGCTCAGCTTCTCTCCCAGCACAAAGCCCCTACACATACAGATACTCACAATACAAAACCAAACACACACAAATACCTTCTCCTCCAACAGAACTCCCACTCAAACCCGCCTGTTTACAGCTCTGTTTGCTAGCTCCTATGCCGCTGCAGCTGTATGTGCCGCTGCCTGACTGGCTGCGACCTTTATAGGACCCCTAGTCAGTCAAGCCCCGCCCCCTAATCAGGGCTCAGCTTCTCTCCCAGCACAAAGCCCCTACACATACAGATACTCACAATACAAAACCAAACACACACAAATACCTTCTCCTCCAACAGAACTCCCACTCAAACTCCCCTGTTTACAGCTCTGTTTGCTAGCTCCTGTGCCGCTGCAGCTGTCTGTGCCGCTGCCTGACTGGCTGATACCTTTCTAGGACCCCTAGTAAATGAAGCCCCGCCCCCTAATCAGGGCTCAGCTTCTCTCCCAGCACAAAGCCCCTTCACATACAGATACTACCAATACAAAACCAAACACACACGAATACCTTCTCCTCCAACAGAACTCCCACTCGAACTCCCCTGTTTACAGCTCTGTTTGTAGCTCCTCTGCCGCTACCTGACTGGCTGCTACCTTTATAGGACCCCTAGTCAGGGAAGCCCCGCCCCCTAATCAGGACTCAGCTTCTTTCCCAGCACAAAGCCCCTCCAAGCCTCTACACATACAGATACTACCAATACAAAACCAAACACACACACAAATACCTTCTCCTCCAACAGAACTCCCACTCAAACCCGCCTGTTTACAGCTCTGTTTGCTAGCTCCTGTGCCGCTGCAGCTGTCTGTGCCGTTGCCTGACTGGCTGCGACCTTTATAGGACCCCTAGTCAGTCAAGCCCCGCCCCCTAATCAGGGCTCAGCTTCTCTCCCAGCACAAAGCCCCTACACATACAGATACTAACAATACAAAACCAAAAACACACAAATACCTTCTCCTCCAACAGAACTCCCACTCAAACTCCCCTGTTTACAGCTCTGTTTGCTAGCTCCTGTGCCGCTGCAGCTGTCTGTGCGGCTGCCTGACTGGCTGCTACCTTTATAGGATCCCTAGTCAGGGAAGCCCCGCCCACTAATCAGGGCTCAGCTTCTCTCCCAGCACAAAGCCCCTCCAAGCCTCTACACATGCAGATACTACCAATACAAAACCAAACACACACAAATACCTTCTACTCCAACAGAACTCCCACTCAAACTCCCCTGTTTACAGCTCTGTTTGCTAGCTCCTGTGCCGCTGCCTGACTGGCTGCTACCTTTATAGGACCCCTAGTCAGAGAAGCCCCGCCCCCTAATCAGGGCTCATCTTCTCTCCCAGCACAAAGCCCCAAAACATACAGATACTACCAATACAAAACCAAACACACACACAAATACCTTCTCCTCCAACAGAACTCCCACTCAAACCCGCCTGTTTACAGCTCTGTTTGCAAGCTCCTGTGCCGCAACAGCTGTCTGTGCCGCTGCCTGACTGGCTGCGACCTTTATAGGACCTCTAGTCAGTCAAGCCCCGCCCCCTAATCAGGGCTCAGCTTCTCTCCCAGCAAAAAGCCCCTACACA
Organism: Lepidochelys olivacea; assembly: GCF_965140295.1. NCBI lineage: Eukaryota > Metazoa > Chordata > Testudines > Cheloniidae > Lepidochelys > Lepidochelys olivacea. The sequence continues at coordinate 5,672,256 of NC_140428.1, forward strand.
TACAGATATTACCAATACAAAAACACACACAAATACCTTCTCCTCCAACAGAACTCCCACTCAAACTCCCCTGTTTACAGCTCTGTTTGCTAGCTCCTGTGCCGCTGCCTGACTGGCTGCTACCTTTATAGGACCCCTAGTCAGGGAAGCCCCGCCCCCTAATCAGGGCTCAGCTTCTCTCCCAGCACAAAGCCCCTACACATACAGATACTAACAATACAAAACCAAACACACACAAATACCTTCTCCTCCAAAAGAACTCCCACTCAAACTCCCCTGTTTACAGCTCTGTTTGCTAGCTCCTGTGCTGCTGCAGCTGTCTGTGCCGCTACCTGACTGGCTGCTACCTTTATAGGACCCCTAGTCAGTGAAGCCCCGCCCCCCAATCAGGGCTCAGCTTCTGTCTCAGCACAAAGCCCCTACACACACAGATACTACCAATGCAAAACCAAACACACACAAATACCTTCTACTCCGACAGTACTCCCACTCAAACTCCCCTCTTTACAGCTCTGTTTGCTAGCTCCTGTGCCACTGCAGCTGTCTGTGCCGCTGCCTGACTGGCTGCTACCTTTATAGGACCCCTAGTCAGTCAAGCCCCGCCCCCTAATCAGGCCTCAGCTTATCTCCCAGCACAAAGCCCCTACACATACAGATATTACCATTACAAAACCAAACACACACCTATACCTTCTTCTCCAACAGAACTCCCACTCAAACTCCCTGTTTACAGCTCCGTTTGCTAGCTCCTGTGCCGCTGCCTGACTGGCAGCTACCTTTATAGGACCCCTAGTCAGGGAAGCCCCGCCCCCTAATCAGGGCTCAGCTTCTCTCCCAGCACAAAGCCCATACACATACAGATACTAACAATACAAAACCAAACACACACAAATACCTTCTCCTCCAACAGAACTCCCACTCAAACTCCCCTGTTTCCAGCTCTGTTTGCTAGCTCCTGTGCCGCTGCAGCTGTCTGTGCCGCTGCCTGACTGGCTGCTACCTTTATAGGACCCCTAGTCAGTGAAGCCCCACCCCCTAATCAGGGCTCAGCTTCTCTCCCAGCACAAAGACCCTCCAAGCCTCTACACATACAGATACTACCAACACAAAACCAAACACACACAAATACCTTCTCCTCCAACAGAACTCCCACTCAAACTCCCCTGTTTACAGCTCTGTTTGCTAGCTCCTGTGCCGCTGCCTGACTGGCTGCTACCTTTATAGGACCCCTAGTCAGGGAAGCCCCGCCCCCTAATCAGGGCTCATCTTCTCTCCCAGCACAAAGCCCCGAAACATACAGATACTACCAATACAAAACCAAACACACACACAAATACCTTCTCCACCAACAGAACTCCCACTCAAACTCCCCTGTTTACATCTCTGTGTGCTAGCTCCTGTGCCGCTGCCTGACTGGCTGCTACCTTTATAGGACTCCTAGTCAGGGAAGCCCCGCCCCCTACTCAGGGCTCAGCTTCTCTCCCAGCACAAAGCCCCTACACATACAGATACTAACAATACAAAACCAAACACACACAAATACCTTCTCCTCCAACAGAACTCCCACTCGAACTCCCCTGTTTACAGCTCTGTTTGTAGCTCCTGTGCCACTGCCTGACTGGCTGCTACCTTTATAGGACCCCTCGTCAGGGAAGCCCCGCCCCCTAATCAGGGCTCAGCTTCTTTCCCAGCACAAAGCCCCTCCAAGCCTCTACACATACAGATACTACCAATACAAAACCAAGCACACACACAAATACCTTCTCCTCCAAGAGAACTCACACTCAAACCCGCCTGTTTACAGCTCTGTTTGCGACCTCCTGTGCCGCTGCAGCTGTCTGTGCCGCTGCCTGACTGGCTGCTACCTTTATAGGACCCCTAGTCAGGGAAGCCCCGCCCCCTAAGCAGGGCTCAGCTTCTCTCCCAGCATAAAGCCCCTACACATACAGATACTAACAATACAAAACCAAACACACACAAATACCTTCTCCTCCAACAGAACTCCCACTCAAACTCCCCTGTTTACAGCTCTGTTTGCTAGCTCCTGTGCCGCTGCAGCTGTCTGTGCCGCTGCCTGACTGGCTGATACTTTTATAGGACCCCTAGTCAGGGAAGCCCCGCCCCCTAATCAGGGCTCAGCTTCTCTCCCAGCAGAAAGCCCATACACATACAGATACTAACAATACAAAACCAAACACAAACAAATACCTTCTCCCCCAACAGAACTCCCACTCCAACTCCCCTGTTTACAGCGCTGTTTGCTAGCTCCTGTGCCGCTGCAGCTGTCTGTGCCGCTGCCTGACTGGCTGATACCTTTCTAGGACCCCTAGTAAGTGAAGCCTCGCCCCCTAATCACGGCTCAGCTACTTTCCCAGCACAAAGCCCCCCCAAGCCTCTACACATACAGATACTACCAATACAAAACCAAACACACACACAAATACCTTCTCCTCCAACAGAACTCCCACTCGAACTCCCCTGTTTACAGCTCTGTTTGATAGCTCCTGTGCCGCTGCCTAACTGGCTGCTACCTTTATAGGACCCCTCGTCAGGGAAGCCCCGCCCCCTAATCATGGCTCAGCTACTTTCCCAGCACAAAGCCCCTCCAAGCCCCTACACACACAGATACTACCAATACAAAACCAAACACACAAATACCTTCTCCTCCAACAGAACTCCCACTCAAACTCCCCTGTTGACAGCTCTGTTTGATAGCTCCTGTGGCGCTGCAGCTGTCTGTGCCGCTGCCTGACTGGCTGATACGTTTATAGGACCCCTAGTCAGTGAAGCCCCGCCCCGTAATCTCAGCTCAGCTTCTCTCCCAGCACAAAGCCCCTACACATACAGATACTACCAATACAAAAACACACACAAATACCTTCTCCTCCAACAGAACTCCCACTCAAACTCCCCTGTTTACAGCTCTGTTTGCTAGCTCCTGTGCCGCTGCCTGACTGGCTGCTATCTTTATAGGACCCCTAGTCAGGGAAGCCCCGCCCCCTAATCAGGGCTCAGCTTCTCTCCCAGCACAAAGCCCCTACACATACAGATACTACCAATACAAAACCAAACACACACAAATACCTTCTCCTCCAAAAGAACTCCCACTCAAACTCCCCTGTTTACAGCTCTGTTTGCTAGCTCCTGTGCTGCTGCAGCTGTCTGTGCCGCTACCTGACTGGCTGCTACCTTTATAGGACCCGTAGTCAGTGAAGCCCCGCCCCCCAATCAGGGCTCAGCTTCTGTCTCAGCACAAAGCCCCTACACACACAGATACTACCAATACAAAACCAAACACACACAAATACCTTCTACTCCGACAGTACTCCCACTCAAACTCCCCTGTTTACAGCTCTGTTTGATAGCTCCTGTGCCGCTGCCTGACTGGCTGCAACCTTTATAGGACCCCTAGTCAGGGAAGCCCCGCCCCCTAATCAGGGCTCAGCTTCTCTCCCAGCACAAAGCCCCTACACATACAGATACCATCAATACAAAACCAAACACACACAAATACCTTCTCCTCCAACAGAACTCGCACTCAAAATCCCCTGTTTACAGCTCTGTTTGCTAGCTCCTGTGCCGATGCAGCTGTCTGTGCCGCTGCGTGACTGGCTGATACCTTTTTAGGACCCCTATTCAGTGAAGCCCCGCCCCCTAATCAGGGCTCAGCTTCTCTCCCAGCACAAAGCCCCTACACATACAGATACCATCAATACAAAACCAAACACACACAAATACCTTCTCCTCCAACAGAACTCCCACTCAAACTCCCCTGTTTACAGCTCTGTTTGCGAGCTCCTGTGCCGCTGCAGCTGTCTGTGCCGCTACCTGACTGGCTGCTACCTTTATAGGACCCGTAGTCAGTGAAGCCCCGCCCCCTAATCAGGCCTCAGCTTCTGTCCCAGCACAAAGCCCCTACACACACAGATACTACCAATACAAATCCAAACACACACAAATACCTTCTACTCCAACAGAACTCCCACTCAAACTCCCCTGTTTACAGCTCTGTTTGATAGCTCCTGTGCCGCTGCCTGACTGGCTGCAACCTTATAAGACCCCTAGTCAGGGAAGCCCCGCCCACTAATCAGGGCTCAGCTTCTTTCCCAGCACAAAGCCCCTCCAAGCCTCTACACATACAGATACCACCAATACAAAACCAAACACACACACAAATACCTTTTCCTCCAACAGAACTCCCACTCAAACTCCCCTGTTTACTGCTCTGTTTGCTAGCTCCTGTGCCGCTGCAGCTGTCTGTGCCGCTGCCTGACTGGCTGCTACCTTTATAGGCCCCTAGTCAGTGAAGACCCGCCCCCTAATCAGGGTTCAGCTTCTGTCCCAGCACAAAGCCCCTACACACACAGATACTACCAATACAAAACCAAACACACACACAAATACCTTCTCCTCCAACAGTACTCCCACTCAAACTCCCCTGTTTACAGCTCTGTTTGCTAGCTCCTGTGCCGCTGCCTGACTGCCTGCTACCTTTATATGACCCCTAGTCAGGGAAGCCCCGCCCCTAATCAGGGTTCAGCTTCTGTCCCAGCACAAAGCCCCTACACACACAGATACTACCAATACAAAACCAAACACACACACAAATACCTTCTCCTCCAACAGTACTCCCACTCAAACTCCCCTGTTTACAGCTCTGTTTGCTAGCTCCTGTGCCGCTGCCTGACTGGCAGCTACCTTTATAGGACCCCTAGTCAGGGAAGCCCCGCCCACTAATCAGGGCTCAGCTTCTCTCCCAGCACAAAGACCCTCCAAGCCTCTACACATACAGGTACTACCAATACAAAACCAAACACACACAAATACCTTCTCCTCCAACAGAACTCCCACTCAAACTCCCCTGTTTACAGCTCTGTTTGCTAGCTCCTGTGCCGCTGCCTGACTGGCTGCTACCTTTATAGGACCCCTAGTCAGGGAAGCCCCGCCCCCTAATCAGGGCTCAGCTTCTCTCCCAGCACAAAGCCCCTACACATACAGATACTAACAATACAAAACCAAACACACACAAATACCTTCTCCTCCAACAGAACTCTCATTCCAACTCCCCTGTTTAGAGCTCTGTTTGCTAGCTCCTGTGCCGCTGCAGCTGTCTGTGCCGCTGCCTGACTGGCTGATACCTTTCTAGGACCCCTAGTAAGTGAAGCCCCGCCCCCTAATCACGGCTCAGCTTCTCTCCCAGCACAAAGCCCCTTCACATACAGATACTAACAATACAAAACCAAACACACACAAATACCTTCTCCTCCAAAAGAACTCCCACTCAAACTCCCCTGTTTACAGCTCTGTTTGCTAACTCCTGTGCTCTTGCAGCTGTCTGTGCCGCTACCTGATTGGCTGCTACATTTATAGGACCCCTAGTCAGGGAAGCCCCGCCCACTAATCAGGGCTCAGCTTCTCTCCCAGCACAAAGCCCCTCCAAGCCTCTACACATACAGATACTACCAATACAAAACCAAACACACACAAATACCTTCTCCTCCAAGAGAACTCCCACTCAGACTCCCCTGTTTACAGCTCTGTTTGCTAGCTCCTGTGCCGCTGCAGCTGTCTGTGCCGCTGCCTGACTGGCTGATACCTTTCTAGGACCCCTAGTAAGTGAAGCCCCGCCCCCTAATCACGGCTCAGCTTCTCTCCCAGCACAAAGCCCCTTCACATACAGATATTAACAATACAAAACCAAACACACACAAATACCTTCTCCTCCAAAAGAACTCCCACTCAAACTCCCCTGTTTACAGCTCTGTTTGATAGCTCCTGTGCTGCTGCCTGACTGGCTGCAAGCTTTATAGGACCCCTAGTCAGGGAAGCCCCGCCCCCTAATCAGGGCTCAGCTTCTGTCCCAGCACAAAGCCCCTACACACACAGATACTAACGATACAAAACCAAACACACACAAATACCTTCTCCTCCCACTCAAACTCCCCGTTTACAGCTCTGTTTGCTAGCTCCTGTGCCGCTGCAGCTGTCTTTGCCGCTGCCTGACTGGCTGCTACCTTTATAGGACCCCTAGTCAGTGAAGCCCCGCCCCTAATCAGGGCTCAGCTTCTCTCCCAGCACAAAGCCCCTACACATACAGATACTAACAATACAAAACCAAACACACACAAATACCTTCTCCTCCAAAAGAACTCCCACTCAAACTCCCCTGTATACAGCTCTGTTTGCTAGCTCCTGTGCTGCTGCAGCTGTCTGTGCCACTACCTGGCTGGCTGCTACCTTTATAGGACCCCTAGTCAGTGAAGCCCCGCCCCCTAATCAGGGCTCAGCTTCTGTCTCAGCACAAAGCCCCTACACACACAGATACTACCAATACAAATCCAAACACACACAAATACCTTCTACTCCAACGGAACTCCCACTCAAACTCCCCTGTTTACAGCTCTGTTTGATAGCTCCTGTGCCGCTGCCTGACTCGCTGCTACCTTTATAGGACCCCTAGTCAGTGAAGCCCCGCCCCCTAATCAGGGCTCAGCTACTCTCCCAGCACAAAGCCCCTACACATACAGATACTAACGATACAAAACCAAACACACACAAATACCTTCTCCTCCCACTCAAACTCCCCGTTTACAGCTCTGTTTGCTAGCTCCTGTGCCGCTGCAGCTGTCTTTGCCGCTGCCTGACTGGCTGCTACCTTTATAGGACCCCTAGTCAGTGAAGCCCCGCCCCTAATCAGGGCTCAGCTTCTCTCCCAGCACAAAGCCCCTACACATACAGATACTAACAATACAAAACCAAACACACACAAATACCTTCTCCTCCAAAAGAACTCCCACTCAAACTCCCCTGTATACAGCTCTGTTTGCTAGCTCCTGTGCTGCTGCAGCTGTCTGTGCCACTACCTGACTGGCTGCTACCTTTATAGGACCCCTAGTCAGTGAAGCCCCGCCCCCTAATCAGGGCTCAGCTTCTGTCTCAGCACAAAGCCCCTACACACACACATACTACCAATACAAAACCAAACACACACAAAAACCTTCTACTCCAACAGTACTCCCACTCAAACTCCCCTGTTTACAGCTCTGTTTGATAGCTCCTGTGCTGCTGCCTGACTGGCTGCAACCTTTATAGGACCCCTAGTCAGGGAAGCCCCGCCCCCTAATCAGGGCTCAGCTTCTCTCCCAGCACAAAGCCCCTACACATACAGATACTACCAATACAAAACCAAACACACACAAATACCTTCTCCTCCAACAGAACTCCCACTCAAACCCCCTGCTTACAGCTCTGTTTGCTAGCTCCTGTGCCGCTGCAGCTGTCTGTGCCGCTGCCTGACTGGCTGCTACATTTATAGGACCTCTTGTCAGTGAAGCCCCGCCCCCTAATCAGGGCTCAGCTTCTCTCCCAGCACAAAGCCCCTCCAAGCCTCTACACATACAGATACTACGAATACAAAACCAAACACACACAAATACCTTCTCCTCCAAGAGAACTCCCACTCAGACTCCCCTGTTTACAGCTCTGTTTGCTAGCTCCTGTGCCGCTGCAGCTGTCTGTGCCGCTGCCTGACTGGCTGCTACCTTTATAGGACCCCTAGTCAGTGAAGCCCCGCCCCCTAATCAGGGCTCAGCTTCTGTCCCAGCACAAAGCCCCTACACACACAGATACTACCAATACAAATCCAAACACACACAAATACCTTCTACTCCAACGGAACTCCCACTCAAACTCCCCTGTTTACAGCTCTGTTTGATAGCTCCTGTGCCGCTGCCTGACTGGCTGCAACCTTTATAGGACCCCTAGTCAGTGAAGCCCCGCCCCTAATCAGGGCTCAGCTTCTCTCCCAGCACAAAGCCCCTACACATACAGATACTAACAATACAAAACCAAACACACACAAATACCTTCTCCTCCAAAAGAACTCCCACTCAAACTCCCCTGTATACAGCTCTGTTTGCTAGCTCCTGTGCTGCTGCAGCTGTCTGTGCCACTACCTGACTGGCTGCTACCTTTATAGGACCCCTAGTCAGTGAAGCCCCGCCCCCTAATCAGGGCTCAGCTTCTGTCTCAGCACAAAGCCCCTACACACACACATACTACCAATACAAAACCAAACACACACAAAAACCTTCTACTCCAACAGTACTCCCACTCAAACTCCCCTGTTTACAGCTGTGTTTGATAGCTCCTGTGCTGCTGCCTGACTGGCTGCAACCTTTATAGGACCCCTAGTCAGGGAAGCCCCGCCCCCGAATCAGGGCTCAGCTTCTCTCCCAGCACGAAGACCCTCCAAGCCTCTACCATACAGATACTACCAATACAAAACCAAACACACACAAATACCTTCTCCTCCAACAGAACTCCCACTCAAACTCCCCTGTTTACAGCTATGTTTGCTAGCTCCTGTGCCGCTGCCTGACTGGCTGCTACCTTTATAGGACCCCTAGCCAGGGAAGCCCCGCCCCCTAATCAGGGCTCTGCTTCTTTCCCAGCACAAAGCCCCTCCAAGCCTCTACACATACAGATACTACCAATACAAAACCAAACACACACACAAATACCTTCTCCTCCAACAGAACTCCCACTCAAACCCGCCTGTTTACAGCTCTGTTTGCTAGCTCCTGTGCCGCTGCAGCTGTCTGTGCCGCTGCCTGACTGGCTGCGACCTTTATAGGACCCCTAGTCACTGAAGCCCCGCCCCTAATCACGGCTCAGCTTCTCTCCCAGCACAAAGCCCCTACACATACAGATACTACCAATACAAAAACACACACAAATACCTTCTCCTCCAACAGAACTCCCACTCAAACTCCCCTGTTTACAGCTCTGTTTGCTAGCTCCTGTGCCGCTGCCTGACTGGCTGCTACCTTTATAGGACCCCTAGTCAGGGAAGCCCCGCCCCCAAATCAGGGCTCAGCTTCTCTCCCAGCACAAAGCCCCTACACATACAGATACTACCAATACAAAACCAAACACACACAAATACCTTCTCCTTCAACAGAACTCCCACTCAAACTCCCCTGTTTACAGCTCTGTTTGCTAGCTCCTGTGCCGCTGCAGCTGTCTGTGCCGCTGCCTGATTGGCTGCTACCTTTATAGGACCCCTAGTCAGGGAAGCCCCGCCCCCAAATCAGGGCTCAGCTTCTCTCCCAGCACAAAGCCCCTACACATACAGATACTACCAATACAAAACCAAACACACACAAATACCTTCTCCTTCAACAGAACTCCCACTCAAACTCCCCTGTTTACAGCTCTGTTTGATAGCTCCTGTGCTGCTGCCTGACTGGCTGCAACCTTTATAGGACCCCTAGTCAGGGAAGCCCCGCCCCCTAATCAGGGCTCAGCTACTCTCCCAGCACAAAGCCCCTACACATACAGATACTAACGATACAAATCCAAACACACACAAATACCTTCTCCTCCCACTCAAACTCCCCGTTTACAGCTCTGTTTGCTAGCTCCTGTGCCGCTGCAGCTGTCTTTGCCGCTGCCTGACTGGCTGCTACCTTTATAGGACCCCTAGTCAGTGAAGCCCCGCCCCTAATCAGGGCTCAGCTTCTCTCCCAGCACAAAGCCCCTACACATACAGATACTAACAATACAAAACCAAACACACACAAATACCTTCTCCTCCAAAAGAACTCCCACTCAAACTCCCCTGTATACAGCTCTGTTTGCTAGCTCCTGTGCTGCTGCAGCTGTCTGTGCCACTACCTGACTGGCTGCTACCTTTATAGGACCCCTAGTCAGTGAAGCCCCGCCCCCTAATCAGGGCTCAGCTTCTGTCTCAGCACAAAGCCCCTACACACACACATACTACCAATACAAAACCAAACACACACAAAAACCTTCTCCTCCAACAGAACTCCCACTCAAACCCCCTGCTTACAGCTCTGTTTGCTAGCTCCTGTGCCGCTGCAGCTGTCTGTGCCGCTGCCTGACTGGCTGCTACATTTATAGGACCCCTTGTCAGTGAAGCCCCGCCCCCTAATCAGGGCTCAGCTTCTCTCCCAGCACAAAGCCCCTCCAAGCCTCTACACATACAGATACTACGAATACAAAACCAAACACACACAAATACCTTCTCCTCCAAGAGAACTCCCACTCAGACTCCCCTGTTTACAGCTCTGTTTGCTAGCTCCTGTGCCGCTGCAGCTGTCTGTGCCGCTGCCTGACTGGCTGCTACCTTTATAGGACCCCTAGTCAGTGAAGCCCCGCCCCCTAATCAGGGCTCAGCTTCTGTCCCAGCACAAAGCCCCTACACACACAGATACTACCAATACAAATCCAAACACACACAAATACCTTCTACTCCAACGGAACTCCCACTCAAACTCCCCTGTTTACAGCTCTGTTTGATAGCTCCTGTGCCGCTGCCTGACTGGCTGCAACCTTTATAGGACCCCTAGTCAGGGAAGCCCCGCCCCCTAATCAGGGCTCAGCTTCTCTCCCAGCACAAAGCCCATACACATACAGATACTAACAATACAAAACCAAACACACACAAATACCTTCTCCTCCAACAGAACTCCCACTCCAACTCCCCTGTTTACAGCTCTGTTTGCTAGCTCCTGTGCCGCTGCAGCTGTCTGTGCCGCTGCCTGACTGGCTGCTACCTTTATAGGACCCCTAGTCAGCGAAGCCCCGCCCCCGAATCAGGGCTCAGCTTCTCTCCCAGCACAAAGACCCTCCAAGCCTCTACCATACAGATACTACCAATACAAAACCAAACACACACAAATACCTTCTCCTCCAACAGAACTCCCACTCAAACTCCCCTGTTTACAGCTATGTTTGCTAGCTCCTGTGCCGCTGCCTGACTGCCTGCTACCTTTATAGGACCCCTAGCCAGGGAAGCCCCGCCCCCTAATCAGGGCTCAGCTTCTCTCCCAGGACAAAGCCCCTACACATACAGATACCACCAATACAAAACCAAACACACACAAATACCTTCTACTCCAACAGTACTCCCACTCAAACCCGCCTGTTTACAGCTCTGTTTGATAGCTCCTGTGCCGCTGCAGCTGTCTGTGCCGCTGCCTGACTGGCTGCTACCTTTATAGGACCCCTAGTCAGCGAAGCCCCGCCCCCGAATCAGGGCTCAGCTTCTCTCCCAGCACAAAGACCCTCCAAGCCTCTACCATACAGATACTACCAATACAAAACCAAACACACACAAATACCTTCTCCTCCAACAGAACTCCCACTCAAACGCCCCTGTTTACAGCTATGTTTGCTAGCTCCTGTGCCGCTGCCTGACTGGCTGCTACCTTTATAGGACCCCTAGTCAGGGAAGCCCCGCCCCCTAATCAGGGCTCAGCTTCTCTCCCAGCACAAAGCCCCTACACATACAGATACCACCAATACAAAACCAAACACACACAAATACCTTCTCCTCCAACAGAACTCCCACTCCAACTCCCCTGTTTACAGCTCTGTTTGCTAGCTCCTGTGCCGCTGCAGCTGTCTGTGCCGCTGCCTGACTGGCTGCTACCTTTATAGGACCCCTAGTCAGCGAAGCCCCGCCCCCGAATCAGGGCTCAGCTTCTGTCCCAGCACAAAGCCCCGACACACACAGATACTACCAATACAAAACCAAACACACACAAATACCTTCTACTCCAACAGTACTCCCACTCAAACTCCCGTTTACAGCTCTGTTTGATAGCTCCTGTGCCGCTGCAGCTGTCTGTGCCGCTGCCTGACTGGCTGATACCTTTATAGGACCCCTAGTCACTGAAGCCCCGCCCCTAATCACGGCTCAGCTTCTCTCCCAGCACAAAGCCCCTACACATACAGATACTACCAATACAAAAACACACACAAATACCTTCTCCTCCAACAGAACTCCCACTCAAACTCCCCTGTTTACAGCTCTGTTTGCTAGCTCCTGTGCCGCTGCCTGACTGGCTGCTACCTTTATAGGACCCCTAGTCAGGGAAGCCCCGCCCCCAAATCAGGGCTCAGCTTCTCTCCCAGCACAAAGCCCCTACACATACAGATACTACCAATACAAAACCAAACACACACAAATACCTTCTCCTTCAACAGAACTCCCACTCAAACTCCCCTGTTTACAGCTCTGTTTGCTAGCTCCTGTGCCACTGCAGCTGTCTGTGCCGCTGCCTGATTGGCTGCTACCTTTATAGGACCCCTAGTCAGGGAAGCCCCGCCCCCTAATCACGGCTCAGCTTCTCTCCCAGCACAAAGCCCCAACACATACAGATACTACCAATACAAATCCAAACACACACACAAATACCTTCTCCTCCAACAGAACTCCCACTCAAACTCCCCTGTTTACAGCTCTGTTTGCTAGCTCCTGTGCCGCTGCAGTTGTCTGTGCCGCTGCCTGACTGGCTGCTACCTTTATAGGACCCCTAGTCAGTCAAGCCCCGCCCCCTAATCAGGGCTCAGCTTCTCACCCAGCACCAAGCCCCGACACATACAAATACCAATACAAAACCAAACACACACAAATACCTTCTCCTCCAAAAGAACTCCCACTCAAACTCCCCTGTTTACAGCTCTGTTTGCTAGCTCCTGTGCTGCTGCCTGACTGGCTGCAACCTTTATAGGACCCCTAGTCAGGGAAGCCCCGCCCCCTAATCAGGGCTCAGCTTCTCTCCCAGCACAAAGCCCCTACACATACAGATAATACCAATAGAAAACCAAACACACACAAATACCTTCTCCTCCAACAGAACTCCCACTCAAACCCCCTGTTTACAGCTCTGTTTGCTAGCTCCTGTGCCGCTGCAGCTGTCTGTGCCGCTGCCTGACTGGCTGCTACATTTATAGGACCCCTTTTCAGTGAAGCCCCGCCCCCTAATCAGGGCTCAGCTTCTCTCCCAGCACAAAGCCCCTACACATACAGATACTAAGAATACAAAACCAAACACACACAAATACCTTCTCCTCCCACTCAAACTCCCCTGTTTACAGGTCTGTTTGCTAGCTCCTGTGCAGCTGCAGCTGTCTGTGCCGCTGCCTGACTGGCTGCTACCTTTATAGGACCCCTAGTCAGTGAAGCCCCGCCCCCTAATCAGGGTTCAGCTTCTGTCCCAGCACAAAGCCCCTACACACACAGATACTACCAATACAAAACCAAACACACACAAATACCTTCTACTCCAACAGAACTCCCACTCAAACTCCCCTGTTTACAGCTCTGTTTGATAGCTCCTGTGCCGCTGCCTGACTGGCTGCAACCTTATAGGACCCCTAGTCAGGGAAGCCCCGCCCACTAATCAGGGCTCAGCTTCTTTCCCAGCACAAAGCCCCTCCAAGCCTCTACACATACAGATACCACCAATACAAAACCAAACACACACACAAATACCTTTTCCTCCAACAGAACTCCCACTCAAACTCCCCTGTTTACAGCTCTGTTTGATAGCTCCTGTGCCGCTGCCTGACTGGCTGCTACCTTTATAGGACCCCTAGTCAGGGAAGCCCCGCCCTCTAATCAGGGCTCAGCTTCTCTCCCAGCACAAAGCCCCTACACATACAGATACTAACAATACAAAACCAAACACACACAAATACCTTCTACCCCAACAGAACTCGCACTCAAACTCCCCTGTTTACAGCTCTGTTTGACAGCTCCTGTGCCGCTGCCTGACTGGCTGCAACCTTATACGACCCCTAGTCAGGGAAGCCCCGCCCCCTAATCAGGGCTCAGCTTCTCTCCCAGCACAAAGCCCCTACACATACAGATACTAACAATACAAAACCAAACACACACAAATACCTTCTCATCCAACAGAACTCCCACTCAAACCCGCCTGTTTACAGCTCTGTTTGCTAGCTCCTGTGCCGCTGCAGCTGTCTGTGCCGCTGCCTGACTGGCTGCGACCTTTATAGGACCCCTAGTCACTGAAGCCCCGCCCCTAATCACGGCTCAGCTTCTCTCCCAGCACAAAGCCCCTACACATACAGATACTACCAATACAAAAACACACACAAATACCTTCTCCTCCAACAGAACTCCCACTCAAACTCCCCTGTTTACAGCTCTGTTTGCTAGCTCCTGTGCCGCTGCCTGACTGGCTGCTACCTTTATAGGACCCCTAGTCAGGGAAGCCCCGCCCCCAAATCAGGGCTCAGCTTCTCTCCCAGCACAAAGCCCCTACACATACAGATACTACCAATACAAAACCAAACACACACAAATACCTTCTCCTTCAACAGAACTCCCACTCAAACTCCCCTGTTTACAGCTCTGTTTGCTAGCTCCTGTGCCGCTGCAGCTGTCTGTGCCGCTGCCTGATTGGCTGCTACCTTTATAGGACCCCTAGTCAGGGAAGCCCCGCCCCCAAATCAGGGCTCAGCTTCTCTCCCAGCACAAAGCCCCTACACATACAGATACTACCAATACAAAACCAAACACACACAAATACCTTCTCCTTCAACAGAACTCCCACTCAAACTCCCCTGTTTACAGCTCTGTTTGATAGCTCCTGTGCTGCTGCCTGACTGGCTGCAACCTTTATAGGACCCCTAGTCAGGGAAGCCCCGCCCCCTAATCAGGGCTCAGCTACTCTCCCAGCACAAAGCCCCTACACATACAGATACTAACGATACAAATCCAAACACACACAAATACCTTCTCCTCCCACTCAAACTCCCCGTTTACAGCTCTGTTTGCTAGCTCCTGTGCCGCTGCAGCTGTCTTTGCCGCTGCCTGACTGGCTGCTACCTTTATAGGACCCCTAGTCAGTGAAGCCCCGCCCCTAATCAGGGCTCAGCTTCTCTCCCAGCACTAAGCCCCTACACATACAGATACTAACAATACAAAACCAAACACACACAAATACCTTCTCCTCCAAAAGAACTCCCACTCAAACTCCCCTGTATACAGCTCTGTTTGCTAGCTCCTGTGCTGCTGCAGCTGTCTGTGCCACTACCTGACTGGCTGCTACCTTTATAGGACCCCTAGTCAGTGAAGCCCCGCCCCCTAATCAGGGCTCAGCTTCTGTCTCAGCACAAAGCCCCTACACACACACATACTACCAATACAAAACCAAACACACACAAAAACCTTCTCCTCCAACAGAACTCCCACTCAAACCCCCTGCTTACAGCTCTGTTTGCTAGCTCCTGTGCCGCTGCAGCTGTCTGTGCCGCTGCCTGACTGGCTGCTACATTTATAGGACCCCTTGTCAGTGAAGCCCCGCCCCCTAATCAGGGCTCAGCTTCTCTCCCAGCACAAAGCCCCTCCAAGCCTCTACACATACAGATACTACGAATACAAAACCAAACACACACAAATACCTTCTCCTCCAAGAGAACTCCCACTCAGACTCCCCTGTTTACAGCTCTGTTTGCTAGCTCCTGTGCCGCTGCAGCTGTCTGTGCCGCTGCCTGACTGGCTGCTACCTTTATAGGACCCCTAGTCAGTGAAGCCCCGCCCCCTAATCAGGGCTCAGCTTCTGTCCCAGCACAAAGCCCCTACACACACAGATACTACCAATACAAATCCAAACACACACAAATACCTTCTACTCCAACGGAACTCCCACTCAAACTCCCCTGTTTACAGCTCTGTTTGATAGCTCCTGTGCCGCTGCCTGACTGGCTGCAACCTTTATAGGACCCCTAGTCAGGGAAGCCCCGCCCCCTAATCAGGGCTCAGCTTCTCTCCCAGCACAAAGCCCATACACATACAGATACTAACAATACAAAACCAAACACACACAAATACCTTCTCCTCCAACAGAACTCCCACTCCAACTCCCCTGTTTACAGCTCTGTTTGCTAGCTCCTGTGCCGCTGCAGCTGTCTGTGCCGCTGCCTGACTGGCTGCTACCTTTATAGGACCCCTACTCAGCGAAGCCCCGCCCCCGAATCAGGGCTCAGCTTCTCTCCCAGCACAAAGACCCTCCAAGCCTCTACCATACAGATACTACCAATACAAAACCAAACACACACAAATACCTTCTCCTCCAACAGAACTCCCACTCAAACTCCCCTGTTTACAGCTATGTTTGCTAGCTCCTGTGCCGCTGCCTGACTGCCTGCTACCTTTATAGGACCCCTAGCCAGGGAAGCCCCGCCCCCTAATCAGGGCTCAGCTTCTCTCCCAGGACAAAGCCCCTACACATACAGATACCACCAATACAAAACCAAACACACACAAATACCTTCTACTCCAACAGTACTCCCACTCAAACCCGCCTGTTTACAGCTCTGTTTGATAGCTCCTGTGCCGCTGCAGCTGTCTGTGCCGCTGCCTGACTGGCTGCTACCTTTATAGGACCCCTAGTCAGCGAAGCCCCGCCCCCGAATCAGGGCTCAGCTTCTCTCCCAGCACAAAGACCCTCCAAGCCTCTACCATACAGATACTACCAATACAAAACCAAACACACACAAATACCTTCTCCTCCAACAGAACTCCCACTCAAACGCCCCTGTTTACAGCTATGTTTGCTAGCTCCTGTGCCGCTGCCTGACTGGCTGCTACCTTTATAGGACCCCTAGTCAGGGAAGCCCCGCCCCCTAATCAGGGCTCAGCTTCTCTCCCAGCACAAAGCCCCTACACATACAGATACCACCAATACAAAACCAAACACACACAAATACCTTCTCCTCCAACAGAACTCCCACTCCAACTCCCCTGTTTACAGCTCTGTTTGCTAGCTCCTGTGCCGCTGCAGCTGTCTGTGCCGCTGCCTGACTGGCTGCTACCTTTATAGGACCCCTAGTCAGCGAAGCCCCGCCCCCGAATCAGGGCTCAGCTTCTGTCCCAGCACAAAGCCCCGACACACACAGATACTACCAATACAAAACCAAACACACACAAATACCTTCTACTCCAACAGTACTCCCACTCAAACTCCCGTTTACAGCTCTGTTTGATAGCTCCTGTGCCGCTGCAGCTGTCTGTGCCGCTGCCTGACTGGCTGATACCTTTATAGGACCCCTAGTCACTGAAGCCCCGCCCCTAATCACGGCTCAGCTTCTCTCCCAGCACAAAGCCCCTACACATACAGATACTACCAATACAAAAACACACACAAATACCTTCTCCTCCAACAGAACTCCCACTCAAACTCCCCTGTTTACAGCTCTGTTTGCTAGCTCCTGTGCCGCTGCCTGACTGGCTGCTACCTTTATAGGACCCCTAGTCAGGGAAGCCCCGCCCCCAAATCAGGGCTCAGCTTCTCTCCCAGCACAAAGCCCCTACACATACAGATACTACCAATACAAAACCAAACACACACAAATACCTTCTCCTTCAACAGAACTCCCACTCAAACTCCCCTGTTTACAGCTCTGTTTGCTAGCTCCTGTGCCACTGCAGCTGTCTGTGCCGCTGCCTGATTGGCTGCTACCTTTATAGGACCCCTAGTCAGGGAAGCCCCGCCCCCTAATCACGGCTCAGCTTCTCTCCCAGCACAAAGCCCCAACACATACAGATACTACCAATACAAATCCAAACACACACACAAATACCTTCTCCTCCAACAGAACTCCCACTCAAACTCCCCTGTTTACAGCTCTGTTTGCTAGCTCCTGTGCCGCTGCAGTTGTCTGTGCCGCTGCCTGACTGGCTGCTACCTTTATAGGACCCCTAGTCAGTCAAGCCCCGCCCCCTAATCAGGGCTCAGCTTCTCACCCAGCACCAAGCCCCGACACATACAAATACCAATACAAAACCAAACACACACAAATACCTTCTCCTCCAAAAGAACTCCCACTCAAACTCCCCTGTTTACAGCTCTGTTTGCTAGCTCCTGTGCTGCTGCCTGACTGGCTGCAACCTTTATAGGACCCCTAGTCAGGGAAGCCCCGCCCCCTAATCAGGGCTCAGCTTCTCTCCCAGCACAAAGCCCCTACACATACAGATAATACCAATAGAAAACCAAACACACACAAATACCTTCTCCTCCAACAGAACTCCCACTCAAACCCCCTGTTTACAGCTCTGTTTGCTAGCTCCTGTGCCGCTGCAGCTGTCTGTGCCGCTGCCTGACTGGCTGCTACATTTATAGGACCCCTTTTCAGTGAAGCCCCGCCCCCTAATCAGGGCTCAGCTTCTCTCCCAGCACAAAGCCCCTACACATACAGATACTAAGAATACAAAACCAAACACACACAAATACCTTCTCCTCCCACTCAAACTCCCCTGTTTACAGGTCTGTTTGCTAGCTCCTGTGCAGCTGCAGCTGTCTGTGCCGCTGCCTGACTGGCTGCTACCTTTATAGGACCCCTAGTCAGTGAAGCCCCGCCCCCTAATCAGGGTTCAGCTTCTGTCCCAGCACAAAGCCCCTACACACACAGATACTACCAATACAAAACCAAACACACACAAATACCTTCTACTCCAACAGAACTCCCACTCAAACTCCCCTGTTTACAGCTCTGTTTGATAGCTCCTGTGCCGCTGCCTGACTGGCTGCAACCTTATAGGACCCCTAGTCAGGGAAGCCCCGCCCACTAATCAGGGCTCAGCTTCTTTCCCAGCACAAAGCCCCTCCAAGCCTCTACACATACAGATACC
The DNA here is from genome assembly GCF_965140295.1 of Lepidochelys olivacea. Classification (NCBI taxonomy): domain Eukaryota; kingdom Metazoa; phylum Chordata; order Testudines; family Cheloniidae; genus Lepidochelys; species Lepidochelys olivacea. Next base: position 5,690,725 of record NC_140428.1, read on the forward strand.
ACCAATACAAAACCAAACACAAACACAAATACCTTTTCCTCCAACAGAACTCCCACTCAAACTCCCCTGTTTACAGCTCTGTTTGATAGCTCCTGTGCCGCTGCCTGACTGGCTGCTACCTTTATAGGACCCCTAGTCAGGGAAGCCCCGCCCTCTAATCAGGGCTCAGCTTCTCTCCCAGCACAAAGCCCCTACACATACAGATACTAACAATACAAAACCAAACACACACAAATACCTTCTACCCCAACAGAACTCGCACTCAAACTCCCCTGTTTACAGCTCTGTTTGACAGCTCCTGTGCCGCTGCCTGACTGGCTGCAACCTTATACGACCCCTAGTCAGGGAAGCCCCGCCCCCTAATCAGGGCTCAGCTTCTCTCCCAGCACAAAGCCCCTACACATACAGATACTAACAATACAAAACCAAACACACACAAATACCTTCTCATCCAACAGAACTCCCACTCAAACTCCCCTGTTTACAGCTCTGTTTGCTAACTCCTGTGCCGCTGCAGCTGTCTGTGCGGCTGCCTGACTGGCTGCTACCTTTATAGGACCCCTAGTCAGGAAAGCCCCGCCCACTAATCAGGGCTCAGCTTCTCTCCCAGCACAAAGCCCCTCCAAGCCTCTACACATACAGATACTACCAATACAAAACCAAACACACACAAATACCTTCTCCTCCAACAGAACTCGAACTCAAACTCCCCTGTTTACAGCTCTGTTTGACAGCTCCTATGCCGCTGCCTGACTGGCTGCAACCTTATACGACCCCTAGTCAGGGAAGCCCCGCCCACTAATCAGGGCTCAGCTTCTCTCCCAGCACAAAGCCCCTACACATACAGATACTACCAATACAAAACCAAACACACACAAATACCTTCTCCTCCAACAGAACTCCCACTCAAACTCCCCTGTTTACAGCTCTGTTTGCTAGCTCCTGTGCCGCTGCAGCTGTCTGTGCCGCTGCCTGACTGGCTGCGACCTTTATAGGACCCCTAGTCAGTGAAGCCCCGCCCCCTAATCAGGGCTCAGCTTCTGTCCCAGCACAAAGCCCCTACACACACAGATACTAACAATACAAAACCAAACACACACAAATACCTTCTCCTCCAACAGAACTCCCACTCCAACTCCCCTGTTTACAGCTCTGTTTGATAGCTCCTGTGTCGCTGCCTGACTGGCTGGTACCTTTATAGGACCCCTAGTCAGTGAAGCCCCGCCCCCTAATCAGTGTTCAGCTTCTGTCCTAGCACAAAGCCCCTACACACACAGATACTACCAATACAAAACCAAACACACACACAAATACCTTCTCCACCAACAGAACTCCCACTCAAACTCCCCTGTTTACATCTCTGTGTGCTAGCTCCTGTGCCGCTGCCTGACTGGCTGCTACCTTTATAGGACCCCTAGTCAGGGAAGCCCCGCCCCCTAATCAGGGCTCAGCTTCTCTCCCAGCAAAAAGAGCCTACACATACAGATACTAACAATACAAAACCAAACACACACAAATACCTTCTCCTCCAACAGAACTCCCACTCCAACTCCCCTGTTTACAGCTCTGTTTGCTAGCTCCTGTGCTGCTGCAGCTGTCTGTGCCGCTACCTGACTGGCTGCTACCTTTATAGGACCCCTAGTCAGTGAAGCCCCGCCCCCCAATCAGGGCTCAGCTTCTGTCTCAGCACAAAGCCCCTACACACACAGATACTACCAATACAAAACCAAACACACACAAATACCTTCTCCTCCAAAAGAACTCCCACTCAAACTCCCCTGTTTACAGCTCTGTTTGCTAGCTCCTGTGCCGCTGCCTGACTGGCTGCTACCTTTATAGGACCCCTAGTCAGGAAAGCCCCGCCCCCTAATCAGGGCTCAGCTTCTCTCCCAGCACAAAGCCCCAAAACATACAGATACTACCAACACAAAACAAAACACACACACAAATACCTTCTCCACCAACAGAACTCCCACTCAAACCCCCCTGTTTACAGCTCTGTTTGCTAGCTCCTGTGCCGCTGCAGCTGTCTGTGCCGCTGCCTGACTGGCTGCGACCTTTATAGGACTCCTAGTCAGTGAAGCCCCGCCCCCTAATCAGGGCTCAGCTTCTGTCCCAGCACAAAGCCCCTACACACACAGATACTACCAATACAAAACCAAACACACAAATACCTTCTCCTCCAACAGAACTCCAACTCAAACTCCCCTGTTTACAGCTCTGTTTGCTAGCTCCTGTGCCGCTGCAGCTGTCTGTGCGGCTGCCTGACTGGCTGCTACCTTTATAGGATCCCTAGTCAGGGAAGCCCCGCCCACTAATCAGGGCTCAGCTTCTCTCCCAGCACAAAGCCCCTCCAAGCCTCTACACATACAGATACTACCAATACAAAACCAAACACACACAAATACCTTCTCCTCCAACAGAACTCCCACTCAAACTCCCCTGTTTACAGCTCTGTTTGCTAGCTCCTGTGCCGCTGCCTGACTGGCTGCTACCTTTATAGGACCCCTAGTCAGTCAAGCCCCGCCCCCTAATCAGGGCTCAGCTTCTCTCCCAGCACAAAGCCCCTACACATTCAGATACTACCAATACAAAACCAAACACACAAATACCTTCTCCTCCAACAGAACTCCCACTCAAACTCCCCTGTTTACAGCTCTGTTTGCTAGCTCCTGTGCCGCTGCAGCTGTCTGTGCCGCTGCCTGACTGGCTGCTACCTTTATAGGACCCCTAGTCAGTGAAGCCCCGCCCCCTAATCAGGGTTCAGCTTCTGTCCCAGCACAAAGCCCCTACACACACAGATACTACCAATACAAAACCAAACACACACAAATACCTTCTACTCCAACAGAACTCCCACTCAAACTCCCCTGTTTACAGCTCTGTTTGATAGCTCCTGTGCCGCTGCCTGACTGGCTGCAACCTTATAGGACCCCTAGTCAGGGAAGCCCCGCCCACTAATCAGGGCTCAGCTTCTTTCCCAGCACAAAGCCCCTCCAAGCCTCTACACATACAGATACCACCAATACAAAACCAAACACACACACAAATACCTTTTCCTCCAACAGAACTCCCACTCAAACTCCCCTGTTTACAGCTCTGTTTGCTAGCTCCTGTGCCGCTGCCTGACTGGCTGCTACCTTTATAGGACCCCTAGTCAGGGAAGCCCCGCCCTCTAATCAGGGCTCAGCTTCTCTCCCAGCACAAAGCCCCTACACATACAGATACTAACAATACAAAACCAAACACACACAAATACCTTCTCCTCCAACAGAACTCGCACTCAAACTCCCCTGTTTACAGCTCTGTTTGACAGCTCCTGTGCCGCTGCCTGACTGGCTGCTACCTTTATAGGACCCCTAGTCAGGGAAGCCCCGCCCCCTAATCAGGGCTCAGCTTCTCTCCCAGCACAAAGCCCCTCCAAGCCTCTACACATACAGATACTACCAATACAAAACCAAACACACACAAATACCTTCTCCTCCAACAGAACTCCCACTCAAACTCCCCTGTTTACAGCTCTGTTTGCTAGCTCCTGTGCCGCTGCCTGACTGGCTGCTACCTTTATAGGACCCCTAGTCAGGGAAGCCCCGCCCCCTAATCAGGGCTCAGCTTCTCTCCCAGCACAAAGCCCCTACACATACAGATACTAACAATACAAAACCAAACACACACAAATACCTTCTCCTCCAACAGAACTCCCACTCAAACTCCCCTGTTTACAGCTCTGTTTGCTAGCTCCTGTGCCGCTGCAGCTGTCTGTGCGGCTGCCTGACTGGCTGCTACCTTTATAGGACCCCTAGTCAGGGAAGCCCCGCCCACTAATCAGGGCTCAGCTTCTCTCCCAGCACAAAGCCCCTCCAAGCCTCTACACATACAGATACTACCAATACAAAACCAAACACACACAAATACCTTCTCCTCCAACAGAACTCCCACTCAAACTCCCCTGTTTACAGCTCTGTTTGCTAGCTCCTGTGCCGCTGCAGCTGTCTGTGCCGCTGCCTGACTGGCTGCGACCTTTATAGGACCCCTAGTCAGGGAAGCCCCGCCCCCTAATCAGGGCTCAGCTTCTCTCCCAGCACAAAGCCCCTACACACACAGATACTACCAATACAAAACCAAACATACACAAATACCTTCTCCTCCAACAGAACTCCCACTCAAACTCCCCTGTTTACAGCTCTGTTTGATAGCTCCTGTGCCGCTGCCTGACTGGCTGCAACCTTTATAGGACCCCTAGTCAGGGAAGCCCCGCCCCCTAATCAGGGCTCAGCTTCTCTCCCAGCACAAAGCCCCTACACATACAGATACTACCAATACAAAACCAAACACACACAAATACCTTCTCCTCCAACAGAACTCCCACTCAAACTCCCCTGTTTACAGCTCTGTTTGATAGCTCCTGTGCCGCTGCCTGACTGGCTGGTACCTTTATAGGACCCCTAGTCAGTGAAGCCCCGCCCCCTAATCAGGGTTCAGCTTCTGTCCTAGCACAAAGCCCCTACACACACAGATACTACCAATACAAACCAAACACACACAAATACCTTCTCCACCAACAGAACTCCCACTCAAACTCCCCTGTTTACATCTCTGTGTGCTAGCTCCTGTGCCGCTGCCTGACTGGCTGCTACCTTTATAGGACCCCTAGTCAGGGAAGCCCCGCCCCCTAATCAGGGCTCAGCTTCTCTCCCAGCAAAAAGAGCCTACACATACAGATACTAACAATACAAAACCAAACACACACAAATACCTTCTCCTCCAACAGAACTCCCACTCCAACTCCCCTGTTTACAGCTCTGTTTGCTAGCTCCTGTGCTGCTGCCTGACTGGCTGCTACCTTTATACGACCCCTAGTCAGGGAAGCCCCGCCCCCTAATCAGGGCTCATCTTCTCTCCCAGCACAAAGCCCCAAAACATACAGATACTACCAACACAAAACCAAACACACACACGAATACCTTCTCCACCAACAGAACTCCCACTCAAACTCCCGTGTTTACAGCTCTGTTTGTAGCTCCTGTGCCGCTGCCTGACTGGCTGCGACCTTTATAGGACCCCTAGTCAGTCAAGCCCCGCCCCCTAATCAGGGCTCAGCTTCTCTCCCAGCACAAAGCCCCTACACATACAGATACTACCAATACAAAACCAAACACACAAATACCTTCTCCTCCAACAGAACTCCAACTCAAACTGCCCTGTTTACAGCTCTGTTTGCTAGCTCCTGTGCTGCTGCAGCTGTCTGTGCCACTACCTGACTGGCTGCTACCTTTATAGGACCCCTAGTCAGTGAAGCCCCGCCCCCTAATCAGGGCTCAGCTTCTGTCTCAGCACAAAGCCCCTACACACACACACATACTACCAATACAAAACCAAACACACACAAAAACCTTCTACTCCAACAGTACTCCCTCTCAAACTCCCCTGTTTACAGCTCTGTTTGATAGCTCCTGTGCCGCTGCCTGACTGGCTGCAACCTTTATAGGACCCCTAGTCAGGGAAGCCCCGCCCCCTAATCAGGGCTCAGCTTCTCTCCCAGCACAAAGCCCCTACACATACAGATACTACCAATACAAAACCAAACACACAGAAATACCTTCTCCTCCAACAGAACTCCCACTCAAACTCCCCTGTTTACAGCTCTGTTTGCTAGCTCCTGTGCCGCTGCAGCTGTCTGTGCCGCTGCCTGACTGGCTGCTACCTTTATACGACCCCTAGTCAGTGAAGCCCCGCCCCCTAATCAGGGTTCAGCTTCTGTCCCAGCACAAAGCCCCTACACACACAGATACTACCAATACAAAACCAAACACACACAAATACCTTCTACTCCAACAGAACTCCCACTCAAACTCCCCTGTTTACAGCTCTGTTTGATAGCTCCTGTGCCGCTGCCTGTCTGGCTGCAACCTTATAGGACCCCTAGTCAGGGAAGCCCCGCCCACTAATCAGGGCTCAGCTTCTTTCCCAGCACAAAGCCCCTCCAAGCCTCTACACATACAGATACCACCAATACAAAACCAAACACACACACAAATACCTTTTCCTCCAACAGAACTCCCACTCAAACTCCCCTGTTTACAGCTCTGTTTGCTAGCTCCTGTGCCGCTGCCTGACTGGCTGCTACCTTTATAGGACCCCCAGTCAGGGAAGCCCCGCCCTCTAATCAGGGCTCAGCTTCTCTCCCAGCACAAAGCCCCTACACATACAGATACTACCAATACAAAACCAAACACACAGAAATACCTTCTCCTCCAACAGAACTCCCACTCAAACTCCCCTGTTTACAGCTCTGTTTGCTAGCTCCTGTGCCGCTGCAGCTGTCTGTGCCGCTGCCTGACTGGCTGCTACCTTTATACGACCCCTAGTCAGTGAAGCCCCGCCCCCTAATCAGGGTTCAGCTTCTGTCCCAGCACAAAGCCCCTACACACACAGATACTACCAATACAAAACCAAACACACACAAATACCTTCTACTCCAACAGAACTCCCACTCAAACTCCCCTGTTTACAGCTCTGTTTGATAGCTCCTGTGCCGCTGCCTGACTGGCTGCTACCTTTATACGACCCCTAGTCAGTGAAGCCCCGCCCCCTAATCAGGGTTCAGCTTCTCTCCCAGCACAAAGCCCCTACACATACAGATACTAACAATACAAAACCAAACACACACAAATACCTTCTCCTCCAACAGAACTCCCACTCAAACTCCCCTGTTTACAGCTCTGTTTGCTAGCTCCTGTGCCGCTGCCTGACTGGCTGCAACCTTATAGGACCCCTAGTCAGGGAAGCCCCGCCCACTAATCAGGGCTCAGCTTCTCTCCCAGCACAAAGCCCCTCCAAGCCTCTACACATACAGATACTACCAATACAAAACCAAACACACACAAATACCTTCTCCTCTAACAGAACTCCCACTCAAACTCCCCTGTTTACAGCTCTGTTTGCTTGCTCCTGTGCCGCTGCCTGACTGGCTGCTACCTTTATAGGACCCCTAGTCAGGGAAGCCCCGCCCCCTAATCAGGGCTCAGCTTCTCTCCCAGCACAAAGAGCCTACACATACAGATACTACCAATACAAAACCAAACACACACAAATACCTTCTCCTCCAACAGAACTCCCACTCAAACTCCCCTGTTTACAGCTCTGTTTGCTAGCTCCTGTGCCGCTGCCTGACTGGCTGCTACCTTTATAGGACCCCTAGTCAGGGAAGCCCCGCCCCCTAATCAGGGCTCATCTTCTCTCCCAGCACAAAGCCCCAAAACATACAGATACTACCAACACAAAACCAAACACACACACAAATACCTTCTCCACCAACAGAACTCCCACTCAAACTCCCCTGTTTACATCTCTGTGTGCTCGCTCCTGTGCCGCTGCCTGACTGGCTGCGACCTTTATAGGACCCCTAGTCAGTCAAGCGCCGCCCCCTAATCAGGGGTCAGCTTCTCTCCCAGCACAAAGCCCCTACACATTCAGATACTACCAATACAAAACCAAACACACACAAATACCTTCTCCTCCAACAGAACTCCCACTCAAACTCCCCTGTTTACAGCTCTGTTTGCAAGCTCCTGTGCCGCTGCAGCTGTCTGTGCCACTACGTGACTGGCTGCTACCTTTATAGGACCCCTAGTCAGTGAAGCCCCGCCCCCTAATCAGGGCTCAGCTTCTCTCCCAGCACAAAGCCCCTACACATTCAGATACTACCAATACAAAACCAAACACACAAATACCTTCTCCTCCAACAGAACTCCCACTCAAACTCCCCTGTTTACAGCTCTGTTTGATAGCTCCTGTGCCGCTGCCTGACTGGCTGCAACCTTTATAGGACCCCTAGTCAGGGAAGCCCCGCCCCCTAATCAGGGCTCAGCTTCTCTCCCAGCACAAAGCCCCTACACATACAGATAATACCAATACAAAACCAAACACACACAAATACCTTCTCCTCCAACAGAACTCCCACTCAAACCCCCTGTTTACAGCTCTGTTTGCTAGCTCCTGTGCCGCTGCAGCTGTCTGTGCCGCTGCCTGACTGGCTGCGACCTTTATAGGACCCCTAGTCAGTGAAGCCCCGCCCCCTAATCAGGGCTCAGCTTCTGTCCCAGCACAAAGCCCCTACACACACAGATACTACCAATACAAAACCAAACACACACAAATACCTTCTCCTCCAACAGAACTCCCACTCAAACTCCCCTGTTTACAGCTCTGTTTGCTAGCTCCTGTGCCGCTGCCTGACTGGCTGCTACCTTTATAGGACCCCTAGTCAGGGAAGCCCCGCCCTCTAATCAGGGCTCAGCTTCTCTCCCAGCACAAAGCCCCTCCAAGCCTCTTCACATACAGATACTACCAATACAAAACCAAACACACACAAATACCTTCTCCTCCAAGAGAACTCCCACTCAAACTCCCCTGTTTACAGCTCTGTTTGCTAGCTCCTGTGCCGCTGCCTGACTGGCTGCTACCTTTATAGGACCCCTAGTCAGGGAAGCCCCGCCCCCTAATCAGGGCTCATCTTCTCTCCCAGCACAAAGCCCCAAAACATACAGATACTACCAACACAAAACCAAACACACACACAAATACCTTCTCCACCAACAGAACTCCCACTCAAACTCCCCTGTTTACATCTCTGTGTGCTAGCTCCTGTGCCGCTGCCTGACTGGCTGCTACCTTTATAGGACCCCTAGTCAGGGAAGCCCCGCCCCCTAATCAGGGCTCAGCTTCTCTCCCAGCACAAAGAGCCTACACATACAGATACTAACAATACAAAACCAAACACACAAATACCTTCTCCTCCAACAGAACTCCCACTCAAACTCCCCTGTTTACAGCTCTGTTTGCTAGCTCCTGTGCCGCTGCCTGACTGGCTGCAACCTTATAGGACCCCTAGTCAGGGAAGCCCCGCCCACTAATCAGGGCTCAGCTTCTCTCCCAGCACAAAGCCCCTCCAAGCCTCTACACATACAGATACTACCAATACAAAACCAAACACACACAAATACCTTCTCCTCTAACAGAACTCCCACTCAAACTCCCCTGTTTACAGCTCTGTTTGCTAGCTCCTGTGCCGCTGCCTGACTGGCTGCTACCTTTATAGGACCCCTAGTCAGGGAAGCCCCGCCCCCTAATCAGGGCTCATCTTCTCTCCCAGCACAAAGCCCCAAAACATACAGATACTACCAACACAAAACCAAACACACACACAAATACCTTCTCCACCAACAGAACTCCCACTCAAACTCCCCTGTTTACATCTCTGTGTGCTCGCTCCTGTGCCGCTGCCTGACTGGCTGCGACCTTTATAGGACCCCTAGTCAGTCAAGCGCCGCCCCCTAATCAGGGGTCAGCTTCTCTCCCAGCACAAAGCCCCTACACATTCAGATACTACCAATACAAAACCAAACACACACAAATACCTTCTCCTCCAACAGAACTCCCACTCAAACTCCCCTGTTTACAGCTCTGTTTGCAAGCTCCTGTGCCGCTGCAGCTGTCTGTGCCACTACGTGACTGGCTGCTACCTTTATAGGACCCCTAGTCAGTGAAGCCCCGCCCCCTAATCAGGGCTCAGCTTCTCTCCCAGCACAAAGCCCCTACACATTCAGATACTACCAATACAAAACCAAACACACAAATACCTTCTCCTCCAACAGAACTCCCACTCAAACTCCCCTGTTTACAGCTCTGTTTGATAGCTCCTGTGCCGCTGCCTGACTGGCTGCAACCTTTATAGGACCCCTAGTCAGGGAAGCCCCGCCCCCTAATCAGGGCTCAGCTTCTCTCCCAGCACAAAGCCCCTACACATACAGATAATACCAATACAAAACCAAACACACACAAATACCTTCTCCTCCAACAGAACTCCCACTCAAACCCCCTGTTTACAGCTCTGTTTGCTAGCTCCTGTGCCGCTGCAGCTGTCTGTGCCGCTGCCTGACTGGCTGCGACCTTTATAGGACCCCTAGTCAGTGAAGCCCCGCCCCCTAATCAGGGCTCAGCTTCTGTCCCAGCACAAAGCCCCTACACACACAGATACTACCAATACAAAACCAAACACACACAAATACCTTCTCCTCCAACAGAACTCCCACTCAAACTCCCCTGTTTACAGCTCTGTTTGCTAGCTCCTGTGCCGCTGCCTGACTGGCTGCTACCTTTATAGGACCCCTAGTCAGGGAAGCCCCGCCCTCTAATCAGGGCTCAGCTTCTCTCCCAGCACAAAGCCCCTCCAAGCCTCTTCACATACAGATACTACCAATACAAAACCAAACACACACAAATACCTTCTCCTCCAAGAGAACTCCCACTCAAACTCCCCTGTTTACAGCTCTGTTTGCTAGCTCCTGTGCCGCTGCCTGACTGGCTGCTACCTTTATAGGACCCCTAGTCAGGGAAGCCCCGCCCCCTAATCAGGGCTCATCTTCTCTCCCAGCACAAAGCCCCAAAACATACAGATACTACCAACACAAAACCAAACACACACACAAATACCTTCTCCACCAACAGAACTCCCACTCAAACTCCCCTGTTTACATCTCTGTGTGCTAGCTCCTGTGCCGCTGCCTGACTGGCTGCTACCTTTATAGGACCCCTAGTCAGGGAAGCCCCGCCCCCTAATCAGGGCTCAGCTTCTCTCCCAGCACAAAGAGCCTACACATACAGATACTAACAATACAAAACCAAACACACAAATACCTTCTCCTCCAACAGAACTCCCACTCAAACTCCCCTGTTTACAGCTCTGTTTGCTAGCTCCTGTGCCGCTGCCTGACTGGCTGCTACCTTTATAGGACTCCTAGTCAGTGAAGCCCCGCCCCCTAATCAGGGCTCAGCTTCTGTCCCAGCACAAAGCCCCTACACACACAGATACTACCAATACAAAACCAAACACACACAAATACCTTCTCCTCCAACAGAACTCCCACTCAAACTCCCCTGTTTACAGCTCTGTTTGCAAGCTCCTGTGCCGCTGCAGCTGTCTGTGCCACTACGTGACTGTCTGCTACCTTTATAGGACCCCTAGTCAGTGAAGCCCCGCCCCCTAATCAGGGCTCAGCTTCTCTCCCAGCACAAAGCCCCTACACATTCAGATACTACCAATACAAAACCAAACACACAAATACCTTCTCCTCCAACAGAACTCCCACTCAAACTCCCCTGTTTACAGCTCTGTTTGATAGCTCCTGTGCCGCTGCCTGACTGGCTGCAACCTTTATAGGACCCCTAGTCAGGGAAGCCCCGCCCCCTAATCAGGGCTCAGCTTCTCTCCCAGCACAAAGCCCCTACACATACAGATAATACCAATACAAAACCAAACACACACAAATACCTTCTCCTCCAACAGAACTCCCACTCAAACCCCCTGTTTACAGCTCTGTTTGCTAGCTCCTGTGCCGCTGCAGCTGTCTGTGCCGCTGCCTGACTGGCTGCTACATTTATAGGACCCCTTGTCAGTGAAGCCCCGCCCCCTAATCAGGGTTCAGCTTCTGTCAAAGCACAAAGCCCCTACACACACAGATACTACCAATACAAAACCAAACACACACAAATACCTTCTACTCCAACAGAACTCCCACTCCAACTCCCCTGTTTACAGCTCTGTTTGCTAGCTCCTGTGCCGCTGCAGCTGTCTTTGCCGCTGCCTGACTGGCTGCGACCTTTATAGGACCCCTAGTCAGTGAAGCCCCGCCCCCTAATCAGGGCTCAGCTTCTGTCCCAGCACAAAGCCCCTACACACACAGATACTACCAATACAAAACCAAACACACACAAATACCTTCTCCTCCAACAGAACTCCCATTCAAACTCCCCTGTTTACAGCTCTGTTTGCTAGCTCCTGTGCCGCTGCCTGACTGGCTGCTACCTTTATAGGACCCCTAGTCAGGGAAGCCCCGCCCTCTAATCAGGGCTCAGCTTCTCTCCCAGCACAAAGCCCCTACACATACAGATACTAACAATACAAAACCAAACACACACAAATACCTTCTCCCCCAACAGAACTCGCACTCAAACTCCCCTGTTTACAGCTCTGTTTGACAGCTCCTGTGCCGCTGCCTGACTGGCTGCAACCTTATACGACCCCTAGTCAGGGAAGCCCCGCCCACTAATCAGGGCTCAGCTTCTCTCCCAGCACAAAGCCCCTCCAAGCCTCTACACATACAGATACTACCAATACAAAACCAAACACACACAAATACCTTCTCCTCCAACAGAACTCCCACTCAAACTCCCCTGTTTACAGCTCTGTTTGCTAGCTCCTGTGCCGCTGCCTGACTGGCTGCTACCTTTATAGGACCCCTAGTCAGTGAAGCCCCGCCCCCTAATCAGGGCTCAGCTTCTGTCCCAGCACAAAACCCCTACACACACAGATACTACCAATAGAAAACCAAACACACACAAATACCTTCTCCTCCAACAGAACTCCCACTCAAACTCCCCTGTTTACAGCTCTGTTTGCTAGCTCCTGTGCCGCTGCCTGACTGGCTGCTACCTTTATAGGACCCCTAGTCAGGGAAGCCCCGCCCCCTATTCAGGGCTCAGCTTCTCTCCCAGCACAAAGCCCCTACACATACAGATACTACCAATACAAAACCAAACACACACAAATACCTTCTCCTCCAACAGAACTCCCACTCAAACCCCCCTGTTTACAGCTCTGTTTGCTAGCTCCTGTGCCGCTGCAGCTGTCTGTGCCGCTGCCTGACTGGCTGATACCTTTATAGGACCCCTAGTCAGTGAAGCCCCGCCCCCTAATCAGGGTTCAGCTTCTCTCCTAGCACAAAGCCCCTACACACACAGATACTACCAATACAAAACCAAACACACACACAAATACCTTCTCCACCAACAGAACTCCCACTCAAACTCCCCTGTTTACATCTCTGTGTGCTAGCTCCTGTGCCGCTGCCTGACTGGCTGCTACCTTTATAGGACCCCTAGTCAGGGAAGCCCCGCCCCCTAATCAGGGCTCAGCTTCTCTCCCAGCAAAAAGAGCCTACACATACAGATACTAACAATACAAAACCAAACACACACAAATACCTTCTCCTCCAACAGAACTCCCACTCCAACTCCCCTGTTTACAGCTCTGTTTGCTAGCTCCTGTGCCGCAGCCTGACTGGCTGCTACCTTTATAGGACCCCTAGTCAGGGAAGCCCCGCCCCCTAATCAGGGCTCATCTTCTCTCCCAGCACAAAGCCCCAAAACATACAGATACTACCAACACAAAACCAAACACACACACAAATACCTTCTCCACCAACAGAACTCCCACTCAAACTCCCCTGTTTACAGCTCTGTTTGCTAGCTCCTGTGCCGCTGCCTGACTGGCTGCTACCTTTATAGGACCCCTAGTCAGGAAAGCCCCGCCCCTAATCAGGGCTCAGCTTCTCTCCCAGCACAAAGCCCCTACAGATACAGATACTAACAATGCAAAACCAAACACACACAAATACCTTCTCCTCCAAAAGAACTCCCACTCAAACTCCCCTGTTTACAGCTCTGTTTGCTAGCTCCTGTGCTGCTGCAGCTGTCTGTGCCACTACCTGACTGGCTGCTACCTTTATAGGACCCCTAGTCAGTGAAGCCCCGCCCCCTAATCAGGGCTCAGCTTCTGTCTCAGCACAAAGCCCCTGCACACACACACATACTACCAATACAAAACCAAACACACACAAAAACCTTCTACTCCAACAGTACTCCCACTCAAACTCCCCTGTTTACAGCTCTGTTTCATAGCTCCTGTGCCGCTGCCTGACTGGCTGCAACCTTTATAGGACCCCTAGTCAGGGAAGCCCCGCCCCCTAATCAGGGCTCAGCTTCTCTCCCAGCACAAAGCCCCTACACATACAGATACTACCAATACAAAACCAAACACACACAAATACCTTCTCCTCCAACAGAACTCCCACTCAAACCCCCTGTTTACAGCTCTGTTTGCTAGCTCCTGTGCCGCTGCAGCTGTCTGTGCCGCTGCCTGACTGGCTGCTACCTTTATACGACCCCTAGTCAGTGAAGCCCCGCCCCCTAATCAGGGTTCAGCTTCTCTCCCAGCACAAAGCCCCTACACATACAAATACTAACAATACAAAACCAAACACACACAAATACCTTCTCCTCCAACAGAACTCCCACTCCAACTCCCCTGTTTACAGCTCTGTTTGATAGCTCCTGTGTCGCTGCCTGACTGGCTGCAACCTTATAGGACCCCTAGTCAGGGAAGCCCCGCCCACTAATCAGGGCTCAGCTTCTCTCCCAGCACAAAGCCCCTCCAAGCCTCTACACATACAGATACTACCAATACAAAACCAAACACACACAAATACCTTCTCCTCCAACAGAACTCCCACTCAAACTCCCCTGTTTACAGCTCTGTTTGCTAGCTCCTGTGCCGCTGCCTGACTGGCTGCTACCTTTATAGGACCCCTAGTCAGGGAAGCCCCGCCCCCTAATCAGGGCTCAGCTTCTCTCCCAGCACAAAGCCCCTACACATACAGATACTACCAATACAAAACCAAACACACACAAATACCTTCTCCTCCAACAGAACTCCCACTCAAATCCCCCTGTTTACAGCTCTGTTTGCTAGCTCCTGTGCCGCTGCAGCTGTCTGTGCCGCTGCCTGACTGGCTGCTACCTTTATAGGACCCCTAGTCAGTGAAGCCCCGCCCCCTAATCAGGGCTCAGCTTCTCTCCCAGCACAAAGCCCCTACACATACAGATACTAACAATACAAAACCAAACACACACAAATACCTTCTCCTCCCACTCAAACTCCCCTGTTTACAGCTCTGTTTGCTAGCTCCTGTGCCGCTGCAGCTGTCTGTGCCGCTGCCTGACTGGCTGCTACCTTTATAGGACCCCTAGTCAGTGAAGCCCCGCCCCCTAATCAGGGTTCAGCTTCTGTCCTAGCACAAAGCCCCTACACACACAGATACTACCAATACAAAACCAAACACACACATATACCTTCTACTCCAACAGAACTCCCACTCAAACTCCCCTGTTTACAGCTCTGTTTGATAGCTCCTGTGCCGCTGCCTGACTGGCTGCAACCTTATAGGACCCCTAGTCAGGGAAGCCCCGCCCACTAATCAGGGCTCAGCTTCTTTCCCAGCACAAAGCCCCTCCAAGCCTCTACACATACAGATACCACCAATACAAAACCAAACACACACACAAATACCTTTTCCTCCAACAGAACTCCCACTCAAACTCCCCTGTTTACAGCTCTGTTTGCTAGCTCCTGTGCCGCTGCAGCTGTCTGTGCGGCTGCCTGACTGGCTGCTACCTTTATAGGATCCCTAGTCAGGGAAGCCCCGCCCACTAATCAGGGCTCAGCTTCTCTCCCAGCACAAAGCCCCTCCAAGCCTCTACACATACAGATACTACCAATACAAAACCAAACACACACAAATACCTTCTCCTCCAACAGAACTCCCACTCAAACTCCCCTGTTTACAGCTCTGTTTGCTAGCTCCTGTGCCGCTGCCTGACTGGCTGCTACCTTTATAGGACCCCTAGTCAGGGAAGCCCCGCCCCCTAATCAGGGCTCATCTTCTCTCCCAGCACAAAGCCCCAAAACATACAGATACTACCAACACAAAACCAAACACACACACAAATACCTTCTCCACCAACAGAACTCCCACTCAAACTCCCCTGTTTACATCTCTGTGTGCTAGCTCCTGTGCCGCTGCCTGACTGGCTGCTACCTTTATAGGACCCCTAGTCAGGGAAGCCCCGCCCCCTAATCAGGGCTCAGCTTCTCTCCCAGCACAAAGAGCCTACACATACAGATACTAACAATACAAAACCAAACACACACAAATACCTTCTCCTCCAACAGAACTCCCACTCCAACTCCCCTGTTTACAGCTCTGTTTGCTAGCTCCTGTGCCGCTGCCTGACTGGCTGCTACCTTTATAGGACCCCTAGTCAGGGAAGCCCCGCCCCCTAATCAGGGCTCATCTTCTCTCCCAGCACGAAGCCCCAAAACATACAGATACTACCAATACAAAACCAAACACACACACAAATACCTTCTCCACCAACAGAACTCCCACTCAAACTCCCCTGTTTACATCTCTGTGTGCTCGCTCCTGTGCCGCTGCCTGACTGGCTGCGACCTTTATAGGACCCCTAGTCAGTCAAGCGCCGCCCCCTAATCAGGGCTCAGCTTCTCTCCCAGCACAAAGCCCCTACACATTCAGATACTACCAATACAAAACCAAACACACAAATACCTTCTCCTCCAACAGAACTCCCACTCAAACTCCCCTGTTTACAGCTCTGTTTGCTAGCTCCTGTGCCGCTGCAGCTGTCTGTGCCGCTGCCTGACTGGCTGCTACCTTTATAGGACTCCTAGTCAGTGAAGCCCCGCCCCCTAATCAGGGCTCAGCTTCTGTCCCAGCACAAAGCCCCTACACACACAGATACTACCAATACAAAACCAAACACACACAAATACCTTCTCCTCCAACAGAACTCCCACTCAAACTCCCCTGTTTACAGCTCTGTTTGCAAGCTCCTGTGCCGCTGCAGCTGTCTGTGCCACTACGTGACTGGCTGCTACCTTTATAGGACCCCTAGTCAGTGAAGCCCCGCCCCCTAATCAGGGCTCAGCTTCTGTCTCAGCACAAAGCCCCTACACACACACATACTACCAATACAAAACCAAACACACACAAAAACCTTCTACTCCAACAGTACTCCCACTCAAACTCCCCTGTTTACAGCTCTGTTTGATAGCTCCTGTGCCGCTGCCTGACTGGCTGCAACCTTTATAGGACCCCTAGTCAGGGAAGCCCCGCCCCCTAATCAGAGCTCAGCTTCTCTCCCAGCACAAAGCCCCTACACATACAGATAATACCAATACAAAACCAAACACACACAAATACCTTCTCCTCCAACAGAACTCCCACTCAAACCCCCTGTTTACAGCTCTGTTTGCTAGCTCCTGTGCCGCTGCAGCTGTCTGTGCCGCTGCCTGACTGGCTGCTACATTTATAGGACCCCTTGTCAGTGAAGCCCCGCCCCCTAATCAGGGCTCAGCTTCTCTCCCAGCACAAAGCCCCTACACATACAGATACTAAGAATACAAAACCAAACACACACAAATACCTTCTCCTCCCACTCAAACTCCCCTGTTTACAGGTCTGTTTGCTAGCTCCTGTGCAGCTGCAGCTGTCTGTGCCGCTGCCTGACTGGCTGCTACCTTTATAGGACCCCTAGTCAGTGAAGCCCCGCCCACTAATCAGGGCTCAGCTTCTTTCCCAGCACAAAGCCCCTCCAAGCCTCTACACATACAGATACCACCAATACAAAACCAAACACACACACAAATACCTTTTCCTCCAACAGAACTCCCACTCAAACTCCCCTGTTTACAGCTCTGTTTGCTAGCTCCTGTGCCGCTGCCTGACTGGCTGCTACCTTTATAGGACCCCTAGTCAGGGAAGCCCCGCCCTCTAATCAGGGCTCAGCTTCTCTCCCAGCACAAAGCCCCTACACATACAGATACTAACAATACAAAACCAAACACACACAAATACCTTCTCCTCCAACAGAACTCGCACTCAAACTCCCCTGTTTACAGCTCTGTTTGACAGCTCCTGTGCCGCTGCCTGACTGGCTGCAACCTTATACGACCCCTAGTCAGGGAAGCCCCGCCCACTAATCAGGGCTCAGCTTCTGTCCCAGCACAAAGCCCCTCCAAGCCTCTACACATACAGATACTACCAATACAAAACCAAACACACACAAATACCTTCTCCTCCAACAGAACTCCCACTCAAACTCCCCTGTTTACAGCTCTGTTTGCTAGCTCCTGTGCCGCTGCAGCTGTCTGTGCGGCTGCCTGACTGGCTGCTACCTTTATAGGACCCCTAGTCAGGGAAGCCCCGCCCACTAATCAGGGCTCAGCTTCTCTCCCAGCACAAAGCCCCTACACATACAGATACTACCAATACAAAACCAAACACACACAAATACCTTCTCCTCCAACAGAACTCCCACTCAAACTCCCCTGTTTACAGCTCTGTTTGATAGCTCCTGTGCCGCTGCCTGACTGGCTGGTACCTTTATAGGACCCCTAGTCAGTGAAGCCCCGCCCCCTAATCAGGGTTCAGCTTCTCTCCTAGCACAAAGCCCCTACACACACAGATACTACCAATACAAAACCAAACACACACACAAATACCTTCTCCACCAACAGAACTCCCACTCAAACTCCCCTGTTTACATCTCTGTGTGCTAGCTCCTGTGCCGCTGCCTGACTGGCTGCTACCTTTATAGGACCCCTAGTCAGGGAAGCCCCGCCCCCTAATCAGGGCTCAGCTTCTGTCCCAGCAAAAAGAGCCTACACATACAGATACTAACAATACAAAACCAAACACACACAAATACCTTCTCCTCCAACAGAACTCCCACTCAAACTCCCCTGTTTACAGCTCTGTTTGCTAGCTCCTGTGCCGCTGCCTGACTGGCTGCTACCTTTATAGGACCCCTAGTCAGGGAAGCCCCGCCCCCTAATCAGGGCTCAGCTTCTCTCCCAGCACAAAGCCCCTACACATACAGATACTACCAATACAAAACCAAACACACACAAATACCTTCTCCTCCAACAGAACTCCCACTCAAACTCCCCTGTTTACAGCTCTGTTTGCTAGCTCCTGTGCCGCTGCCTGACTGGCTGCTACCTTTATAGGACCCCTAGTCAGGGAAGCCCCGCCCCCTAATCAGGGCTCAGCTTCTCTCCCAGCACAAAGAGCCTACACATACAGATAGTAACAATACAAAACCAAACACACACAAATACCTTCTCCTCCAACAGAACTCCCACTCAAACTCCCCTGTTTACAGCTCTGTTTGCTAGCTCCTGTGCCGCTGCCTGACTGGCTGCTACCTTTATAGGACCCCTAGTCAGGGAAGCCCCGCCCCCTAATCAGGGCTCATCTTCTCTCCCAGCACAAAGCCCCAAAACATACAGATACTACCAACACAAAACAAAACACACACACAAATACCTTCTCCACCAACAGAACTCCCACTCAAACCCCCCTGTTTACAGCTCTGTTTGCTAGCTCCTGTGCCGCTGCAGCTGTCTGTGCCGCTGCCTGACTGGCTGCGACCTTTATAGGACTCCTAGTCAGTGAAGCCCCGCCCCCTAATCAGGGCTCAGCTTCTGTCCCAGCACAAAGCCCCTACACACACAGATACTACCAATACAAAACCAAACACACAAATACCTTCTCCTCCAACAGAACTCCAACTCAAACTCCCCTGTTTACAGCTCTGTTTGCTAGCTCCTGTGCCGCTGCAGCTTTCTGTGCGGCTGCCTGACTGGCTGCTACCTTTATAGGATTCCTAGTCAGGGAAGCCCCGCCCACTAATCAGGGCTCAGCTTCTCTCCCAGCACAAAGCCCCTCCAAGCCTCTACACATACAGATACTACCAATACAAAACCAAACACACACAAATACCTTCTCCTCCAACAGAACTCCCACTCAAACTCCCCTGTTTACAGCTCTGTTTGCTAGCTCCTGTGCCGCTGCCTGACTGGCTGCTACCTTTATAGGACCCCTAGTCAGGGAAGCCCCGCCCCCTAATCAGGGCTCATCTTCTCTCCCAGCACAAAGCCCCAAAACATACAGATACTACCAACACAAAACCAAACACACACACAAATACCTTCTCCACCAACAGAACTCCCACTCAAACTCCCCTGTTTACATCTCTGTGTGCTCGCTCCTGTGCCGCTGCCTGACTGGCTGCGACCTTTATAGGAACCCTAGTCAGTCAAGCGCCGCCCCCTAATCAGGGCTCAGCTTCTCTCCCAGCACAAAGCCCCTACACATTCAGATACTACCAATACAAAACCAAACACACAAATACCTTCTCCTCCAACAGAACTCCCACTCAAACTCCCCTGTTTACAGCTCTGTTTGCTAGCTCCTGTGCCGCTGCAGCTGTCTGTGCCGCTGCCTGACTGGCTGCTACCTTTATAGGACCCCTAGTCAGTGAAGCCCCGCCCCCTAATCAGGGTTCAGCTTCTGTCCCAGCACAAAGCCCCTACACACACAGATACTACCAATACAAAACCAAACACACACAAATACCTTCTACTCCAACAGAACTCCCACTCAAACTCCCCTGTTTACAGCTCTGTTTGATAGCTCCTGTGCCGCTGCCTGACTGGCTGCAACCTTATAGGACCCCTAGTCAGGGAAGCCCCGCCCACTAATCAGGGCTCAGCTTCTTTCCCAGCACAAAGCCCCTCCAAGCCTCTACACATACAGATACCACCAATACAAAACCAAACACACACACAAATACCTTTTCCTCCAACAGAACTCCCACTCAAACTCCCCTGTTTACAGCTCTGTTTGCTAGCTCCTGTGCCGCTGCCTGACTGGCTGCTACCTTTATAGGACCCCTAGTCAGGGAAGCCCCGCCCTCTAATCAGGGCTCAGCTTCTCTCCCAGCACAAAGCCCCTACACATACAGATACTAACAATACAAAACCAAACACACACAAATACCTTCTCCTCCAACAGAACTCGCACTCAAACTCCCCTGTTTACAGCTCTGTTTGACAGCTCCTGTGCCGCTGCCTGACTGGCTGCAACCTTATACGACCCCTAGTCAGGGAAGCCCCGCCCACTAATCAGGGCTCAGCTTCTCTCCCAGCACAAAGCCCCTCCAAGCCTCTACACATACAGATACTACCAATACAAAACCAAACACACACAAATACCTTCTCCTCCAACAGAACTCCCACTCAAACTCCCCTGTTTACAGCTCTGTTTGCTAGCTCCTGTGCCGCTGCCTGACTGGCTGCTACCTTTATAGGACCCCTAGTCAGGGAAGCCCCGCCCCCTAATCAGGGCTCAGCTTCTCTCCCAGCACAAAGCCCCTACACATACAGATACTAACAATACAAAACCAAACACACACAAATACCTTCTCCTCCAACAGAACTCCCACTCAAACTCCCCTGTTTACAGCTCTGTTTGCTAGCTCCTGTGCCGCTGCAGCTGTCTGTGCGGCTGCCTGACTGGCTGCTACCTTTATAGGACCCCTAGTCAGGGAAGCCCCGCCCACTAATCAGGGCTCAGCTTCTCTCCCAGCACAAAGCCCCTCCAAGCCTCTACACATACAGATACTACCAATACAAAACCAAACACACACAAATACCTTCTCCTCCAACAGAACTCCCACTCAAACTCCCCTGTTTACAGCTCTGTTTGATAGCTCCTGTGCCGCTGCCTGACTGGCTGCAACCTTCATAGGACCCCTAGTCAGGGAAGCCCCGCCCCCTAATCAGGGCTCAGCTTCTCTCCCAGCACAAAGCCCCTACACATACAGATACTACCAATACAAAACCAAACACACACAAATACCTTCTCCTCCAACAGAACTCCCACTCAAACTCCCCTGTTTACAGCTCTGTTTGATAGCTCCTGTGCCGCTGCCTGACTGGCTGGTACCTTTATAGGACCCCTAGTCAGTGAAGCCCCGCCCCCTAATCAGGGTTCAGCTTCTGTCCTAGCACAAAGCCCCTACACACACAGATACTACCAATACAAAACCAAACACACACACAAATACCTTCTCCACCAACAGAACTCCCACTCAAACTCCCCTGTTTACATCTCTGTGTGCTAGCTCCTGTGCCGCTGCCTGACTGGCTGCTACCTTTATAGGACCCCTAGTCAGGGAAGCCCCGCCCCCTAATCAGGGCTCAGCTTCTCTCCCAGCAAAAAGAGCCTACACATACAGATACTAACAATACAAAACCAAACACACACAAATACCTTCTCCTCCAACAGAACTCCCACTCCAACTCCCCTGTTTACAGCTCTGTTTGCTAGCTCCTGTGCCGCTGCCTGACTGGCTGCTACCTTTATAGGACCCCTAGTCAGGGAAGCCCCGCCCCCTAATCAGGGCTCATCTTCTCTCCCAGCACAAAGCCCCAAAACATACAGATACTACCAACACAAAACCAAACACACACACGAATACCTTCTCCACCAACAGAACTCCCACTCAAACTCCCGTGTTTACAGCTCTGTTTGTAGCTCCTGTGCCGCTGCCTGACTGGCTGCGACCTTTATAGGACCCCTAGTCAGTCAAGCCCCGCCCCCTAATCAGGGCTCAGCTTCTCTCCCAGCACAAAGCCCCTACACATACAGATACTACCAATACAAAACCAAACACACAAATACCTTCTCCTCCAACAGAACTCCAACTCAAACTGCCCTGTTTACAGCTCTGTTTGCTAGCTCCTGTGCTGCTGCAGCTGTCTGTGCCGCTACCTGACTGGCTGCTACCTTTATAGGACCCCTAGTCAGTGAAGCCCCGCCCCCCAATCAGGGCTCAGCTTCTGTCTCAGCACAAAGCCCCTACAGATACAGATACTAACAATACAAAACCAAACACACACAAACACCTTCTCCTCCAAAAGAACTCCCACTCAAACTCCCCTGTTTACAGCTCTGTTTGCTAGCTCCTGTGCTGCTGCAGCTGTCTGTGCCACTACCTGACTGGCTGCTACCTTTATAGGACCCCTAGTCAGTGAAGCCCCGCCCCCTAATCAGGGCTCAGCTTCTGTCTCAGCACAAAGCCCCTACACACACACACATACTACCAATACAAAACCAAACACACACAAAAACCTTCTACTCCAACAGTACTCCCTCTCAAACTCACCTGTTTACAGCTCTGTTTGATAGCTCCTGTGCCGCTGCCTGACTGGCTGCAACCTTTATAGGACCCCTAGTCAGGGAAGCCCCGCCCCCTAATCAGGGCTCAGCTTCTCTCCCAGCACAAAGCCCCTACACATACAGATACTACCAATACAAAACCAAACACACAGAAATACCTTCTCCTCCAACAGAACTCCCACTCAAACTCCCCTGTTTACAGCTCTGTTTGCTAGCTCCTGTGCCGCTGCAGCTGTCTGTGCCGCTGCCTGACTGGCTGCTACCTTTATACGACCCCTAGTCAGTGAAGCCCCGCCCCCTAATCAGGGTTCAGCTTCTGTCCCAGCACAAAGCCCCTACACACACAGATACTACCAATACAAAACCAAACACACACAAATACCTTCTACTCCAACAGAACTCCCACTCAAACTCCCCTGTTTACAGCTCTGTTTGATAGCTCCTGTGCCGCTGCCTGTCTGGCTGCAACCTTATAGGACCCCTAGTCAGGGAAGCCCCGCCCACTAATCAGGGCTCAGCTTCTTTCCCAGCACAAAGCCCCTCCAAGCCTCTACACATACAGATACCACCAATACAAAACCAAACACACACACAAATACCTTTTCCTCCAACAGAACTCCCACTCAAACTCCCCTGTTTACAGCTCTGTTTGCTAGCTCCTGTGCCGCTGCCTGACTGGCTGCTACCTTTATAGGACCCCTAGTCAGGGAAGCCCCGCCCTCTAATCAGGGCTCAGCTTCTCTCCCAGCACAAAGCCCCTACACATACAGATACTACCAATACAAAACCAAACACACAGAAATACCTTCTCCTCCAACAGAACTCCCACTCAAACTCCCCTGTTTACAGCTCTGTTTGCTAGCTCCTGTGCCGCTGCAGCTGTCTGTGCCGCTGCCTGACTGGCTGCTACCTTTATACGACCCCTAGTCAGTGAAGCCCCGCCCCCTAATCAGGGTTCAGCTTCTGTCCCAGCACAAAGCCCCTACACACACAGATACTACCAATACAAAACCAAACACACACAAATACCTTCTCCTCCAACAGAACTCCCACTCCAACTCCCCTGTTTACAGCTCTGTTTGATAGCTCCTGTGTCGCTGCCTGACTGGCTGCAACCTTATAGGACCCCTAGTCAGGGAAGCCCCGCCCACTAATCAGGGCTCAGCTTCTCTCCCAGCACAAAGCCCCTCCAAGCCTCTACACATACAGATACTACCAATACAAAACCAAACACACACAAATACCTTCTCCTCCAACAGAACTCCCACTCCAACTCCCCTGTTTACAGCTCTGTTTGCTAGCTCCTGTGCCGCTGCCTGACTGGCTGCTACCTTTATAGGACCCCTAGTCAGGGAAGCCCCGCCCCCTAATCAGGGCTCATCTTCTCTCCCAGCACAAAGCCCCAAAACATACAGATACTACCAACACAAAACCAAACACACACACAAATACCTTCTCCACCAACAGAACTCCCACTCAAACTCCCCTGTTTACATCTCTGTGTGCTCGCTCCTGTGCCGCTGCCTGACTGGCTGCGACCTTTATAGGACCCCTAGTCAGTCAAGCGCCGCCCCCTAATCAGGGCTCAGCTTCTCTCCCAGCACAAAGCCCCTACACATTCAGATACTACCAATACAAAACCAAACACACAAATACCTTCTCCTCCAACAGAACTCCCACTCAAACTCCCCTGTTTACAGCTCTGTTTGCTAGCTCCTGTGCCGCTGCAGCTGTCTGTGCCGCTGCCTGACTGGCTGCTACCTTTATAGGACTCCTAGTCAGTGAAGCCCCGCCCCCTAATCAGGGCTCAGCTTCTGTCCCAGCACAAAGCCCCTACACACACAGATACTACCAATACAAAACCAAACACACACAAATACCTTCTCCTCCAACAGAACTCCCACTCAAACTCCCCTGTTTACAGCTCTGTTTGCAAGCTCCTGTGCCGCTGCAGCTGTCTGTGCCACTACGTGACTGGCTGCTACCTTTATAGGACCCCTAGTCAGTGAAGCCCCGCCCCCTAATCAGGGCTCAGCTTCTGTCTCAGCACAAAGCCCCTACACACACACATACTACCAATACAAAACCAAACACACACAAAAACCTTCTACTCCAACAGTACTCCCACTCAAACTCCCCTGTTTACAGCTCTGTTTGATAGCTCCTGTGCCGCTGCCTGACTGGCTGCAACCTTTATAGGACCCCTAGTCAGGGAAGCCCCGCCCCCTAATCAGAGCTCAGCTTCTCTCCCAGCACAAAGCCCCTACACATACAGATAATACCAATACAAAACCAAACACACACAAATACCTTCTCCTCCAACAGAACTCCCACTCAAACCCCCTGTTTACAGCTCTGTTTGCTAGCTCCTGTGCCGCTGCAGCTGTCTGTGCCGCTGCCTGACTGGCTGCTACATTTATAGGACCCCTTGTCAGTGAAGCCCCGCCCCCTAATCAGGGCTCAGCTTCTCTCCCAGCACAAAGCCCCTACACATACAGATACTAAGAATACAAAACCAAACACACACAAATACCTTCTCCTCCCACTCAAACTCCCCTGTTTACAGGTCTGTTTGCTAGCTCCTGTGCAGCTGCAGCTGTCTGTGCCGCTGCCTGACTGGCTGCTACCTTTATAGGACCCCTAGTCAGTGAAGCCCCGCCCACTAATCAGGGCTCAGCTTCTTTCCCAGCACAAAGCCCCTCCAAGCCTCTACACATACAGATACCACCAATACAAAACCAAACACACACACAAATACCTTTTCCTCCAACAGAACTCCCACTCAAACTCCCCTGTTTACAGCTCTGTTTGCTAGCTCCTGTGCCGCTGCCTGACTGGCTGCTACCTTTATAGGACCCCTAGTCAGGGAAGCCCCGCCCTCTAATCAGGGCTCAGCTTCTCTCCCAGCACAAAGCCCCTACACATACAGATACTAACAATACAAAACCAAACACACACAAATACCTTCTCCTCCAACAGAACTCGCACTCAAACTCCCCTGTTTACAGCTCTGTTTGACAGCTCCTGTGCCGCTGCCTGACTGGCTGCAACCTTATACGACCCCTAGTCAGGGAAGCCCCGCCCACTAATCAGGGCTCAGCTTCTGTCCCAGCACAAAGCCCCTCCAAGCCTCTACACATACAGATACTACCAATACAAAACCAAACACACACAAATACCTTCTCCTCCAACAGAACTCCCACTCAAACTCCCCTGTTTACAGCTCTATTTGCTAGCTCCTGTGCCGCTGCAGCTGTCTGTGCGGCTGCCTGACTGGCTGCTACCTTTATAGGACCCCTAGTCAGGGAAGCCCCGCCCACTAATCAGGGCTCAGCTTCTCTCCCAGCACAAAGCCCCTACACATACAGATACTACCAATACAAAACCAAACACACACAAATACCTTCTCCTCCAACAGAACTCCCACTCAAACTCCCCTGTTTACAGCTCTGTTTGATAGCTCCTGTGCCGCTGCCTGACTGGCTGGTACCTTTATAGGACCCCTAGTCAGTGAAGCCCCGCCCCCTAATCAGGGTTCAGCTTCTGTCCTAGCACAAAGCCCCTACACACACAGATACTACCAATACAAAACCAAACACACACACAAATACCTTCTCCACCAACAGAACTCCCACTCAAACTCCCCTGTTTACATCTCTGTGTGCTAGCTCCTGTGCCGCTGCCTGACTGGCTGCTACCTTTATAGGACCCCTAGTCAGGGAAGCCCCGCCCCCTAATCAGGGCTCAGCTTCTCTCCCAGCAAAAAGAGCCTACACATACAGATACTAACAATACAAAACCAAACACACACAAATACCTTCTCCTCCAACAGAACTCCCACTCAAACTCCCCTGTTTACAGCTCTGTTTGCTAGCTCCTGTGCCGCTGCAGCTGTCTGTGCGGCTGCCTGACTGGCTGCTACCTTTATAGGACCCCTAGTCAGGGAAGCCCCGCCCCCTAATCAGGGCTCATCTTCTCTCCCAGCACAAAGCCCCAAAACATACAGATACTACCAACACAAAACCAAACACACACACAAATACCTTCTCCACCAACAGAACTCCCACTCAAACTCCCCTGTTTACAGCTCTGTTTGTAGCTCCTGTGCCGCTGCCTGACTGGCTGCGACCTTTATAGGACCCCTAGTCAGTCACGCCCCGCCCCCTAATCAGGGCTCAGCTTCTCTCCCAGCACAAAGCCCCTACACATACAGATACTACCAATACAAAACCAAACACACACAAATACCTTCTCCTCCAACAGAACTCCCACTCAAACCCCCCTGTTTACAGCTCTGTTTGCTAGCTCCTGTGCCGCTGCAGCTGTCTGTGCCGCTGCCTGACTGGCTGCTACCTTTATAGGACTCCTAGTCAGTGAAGCCCCGCCCCCTAATCAGGGCTCAGCTTCTGTCCCAGCACAAAGCCCCTACACACACAGATACTACCAATACAAAACCAAACACACACAAATACCTTCTCCTCCAACAGAACTCCCACTCAAACTCCCCTGTTTACAGCTCTGTTTGCTAGCTCCTGTGCCGCTGCCTGACTGGCTGCTACCTTTATAGGACCCCTAGTCAGGGAAGCCCCGCCCCCTAATCAGGGCTCAGCTTCTCTCCCAGCACAAAGCCCCTACACATACAGATACTACCAATACAAAACCAAACACACACAAATACCTTCTCCTCCAACAGAACTCCCACTCAAACCCCCCTGTTTACAGCTCTGTTTGCTAGCTCCTGTGCCGCTGCAGCTGTCTGTGCCGCTGCCTGACTGGCTGATACCTTTATAGGACCCCTAGTCAGTGAAGCCCCGCCCCCTAATCAGGGCTCAGCTTCTCTCCCAGCACAAAGCCCCTACACACACAGATACTACCAATACAAAACCAAACACACACAAATACCTTCTACTCCAACAGTACTCCCACTCAAACTCCCCTGTTTACAGCTCTGTTTGATAGCTCCTGTGCCGCTGCCTGACTGGCTGCAACCTTTATAGGACCCCTAGTCAGGGAAGCCCCGCCCCCTATTCAGGGCTCAGCTTCTCTCCCAGCACAAAGCCCCTACACATACAAATACTACCAATACAAAACCAAACACACACAAATACCTTCTCCTCCAACAGAACTCCCACTCAAACTCCCCTGTTTACAGCTCTGTTTGATAGCTCCTGTGCCGCTGCCTGACTGGCTGGTACCTTTATAGGACCCCTAGTCAGTGAAGCCCCGCCCCCTAATCAGGGTTCAGCTTCTGTCCTAGCACAAAGCCCCTACACACACAGATACTACCAATACAAAACCAAACACACACACAAATACCTTCTCCACCAACAGAACTCCCACTCAAACTCCCCTGTTTACATCTCTGTGTGCTAGCTCCTGTGCCGCTGCCTGACTGGCTGCTACCTTTATAGGACCCCTAGTCAGGGAAGCCCCGCCCCCTAATCAGGGCTCAGCTTCTCTCCCAGCAAAAAGAGCCTACACATACAGATACTAACAATACAAAACCAAACACACACAAATACCTTCTCCTCCAACAGAACTCCCACTCAAACTCCCCTGTTTACAGCTCTGTTTGCTAGCTCCTGTGCCGCTGCCTGACTGGCTGCTACCTTTATAGGACCCCTAGTCAGGGAAGCCCCGCCCCCTAATCAGGGCTCAGCTTCTCTCCCAGCACAAAGAGCCTACACATACAGATAGTAACAATACAAAACCAAACACACACAAATACCTTCTCCTCCAACAGAACTCCCACTCAAACTCCCCTGTTTACAGCTCTGTTTGCTAGCTCCTGTGCCGCTGCCTGACTGGCTGCTACCTTTATAGGACCCCTAGTCAGGGAAGCCCCGCCCCCTAATCAGGGCTCATCTTCTCTCCCAGCACAAAGCCCCAAAACATACAGATACTACCAACACAAAACAAAACACACACACAAATACCTTCTCCACCAACAGAACTCCCACTCAAACCCCCCTGTTTACAGCTCTGTTTGCTAGCTCCTGTGCCGCTGCAGCTGTCTGTGCCGCTGCCTGACTGGCTGCGACCTTTATAGGACTCCTAGTCAGTGAAGCCCCGCCCCCTAATCAGGGCTCAGCTTCTGTCCCAGCACAAAGCCCCTACACACACAGATACTACCAATACAAAACCAAACACACAAATACCTTCTCCTCCAACAGAACTCCAACTCAAACTCCCCTGTTTACAGCTCTGTTTGCTAGCTCCTGTGCCGCTGCAGCTGTCTGTGCGGCTGCCTGACTGGCTGCTACCTTTATAGGATTCCTAGTCAGGGAAGCCCCGCCCACTAATCAGGGCTCAGCTTCTCTCCCAGCACAAAGCCCCTCCAAGCCTCTACACATACAGATACTACCAATACAAAACCAAACACACACAAATACCTTCTCCTCCAACAGAACTCCCACTCAAACTCCCCTGTTTACAGCTCTGTTTGCTAGCTCCTGTGCCGCTGCCTGACTGGCTGCTACCTTTATAGGACCCCTAGTCAGGGAAGCCCCGCCCCCTAATCAGGGCTCATCTTCTCTCCCAGCACAAAGCCCCAAAACATACAGATACTACCAACACAAAACCAAACACACACACAAATACCTTCTCCACCAACAGAACTCCCACTCAAACTCCCCTGTTTACAGCTCTGTTTGCTAGCTCCTGTGCCGCTGCAGCTGTCTGTGCCGCTGCCTGACTGGCTGCTACCTTTATAGGACCCCTAGTCAGTGAAGCCCCGCCCCCTAATCAGGGTTCAGCTTCTGTCCCAGCACAAAGCCCCTACACACACAGATACTACCAATACAAAACCAAACACACACAAATACCTTCTACTCCAACAGAACTCCCACTCAAACTCCCCTGTTTACAGCTCTGTTTGATAGCTCCTGTGCCGCTGCCTGACTGGCTGCAACCTTATAGGACCCCTAGTCAGGGAAGCCCCGCCCACTAATCAGGGCTCAGCTTCTTTCCCAGCACAAAGCCCCTCCAAGCCTCTACACATACAGATACCACCAATACAAAACCAAACACACACACAAATACCTTTTCCTCCAACAGAACTCCCACTCAAACTCCCCTGTTTACAGCTCTGTTTGCTAGCTCCTGTGCCGCTGCCTGACTGGCTGCTACCTTTATAGGACCCCTAGTCAGGGAAGCCCCGCCCTCTAATCAGGGCTCAGCTTCTCTCCCAGCACAAAGCCCCTACACATACAGATACTAACAATACAAAACCAAACACACACAAATACCTTCTCCTCCAACAGAACTCGCACTCAAACTCCCCTGTTTACAGCTCTGTTTGACAGCTCCTGTGCCGCTGCCTGACTGGCTGCAACCTTATACGACCCCTAGTCAGGGAAGCCCCGCCCACTAATCAGGGCTCAGCTTCTCTCCCAGCACAAAGCCCCTCCAAGCCTCTACACATACAGATACTACCAATACAAAACCAAACACACACAAATACCTTCTCCTCCAACAGAACTCCCACTCAAACTCCCCTGTTTACAGCTCTGTTTGCTAGCTCCTGTGCCGCTGCCTGACTGGCTGCTACCTTTATAGGACCCCTAGTCAGGGAAGCCCAGCCCCCTAATCAGGGCTCAGCTTCTCTCCCAGCACAAAGCCCCTACACATACAGATACTAACAATACAAAACCAAACACACACAAATACCTTCTCCTCCAACAGAACTCCCACTCAAACTCCCCTGTTTACAGCTCTGTTTGCTAGCTCCTGTGCCGCTGCAGCTGTCTGTGCGGCTGCCTGACTGGCTGCTACCTTTATAGGACCCCTAGTCAGGGAAGCCCCGCCCACTAATCAGGGCTCAGCTTCTCTCCCAGCACAAAGCCCCTCCAAGCCTCTACACATACAGATACTACCAATACAAAACCAAACACACACAAATACCTTCTCCTCCAACAGAACTCCCACTCAAACTCCCCTGTTTACAGCTCTGTTTGATAGCTCCTGTGCCGCTGCCTGACTGGCTGGTACCTTTATAGGACCCCTAGTCAGTGAAGCCCCGCCCCCTAATCAGGGCTCAGCTTCTGTCCTAGCACAAAGCCCCTACACACACAGATACTACCAATACAAAACCAAACACACACACAAATACCTTCTCCACCAACAGAACTCCCACTCAAACTCCCCTGTTTACATCTCTGTGTGCTAGCTCCTGTGCCGCTGCCTGACTGGCTGCTACCTTTATAGGACCCCTAGTCAGGGAAGCCCCGCCCCCTAATCAGGGCTCAGCTTCTCTCCCAGCAAAAAGAGCCTACACATACAGATACTAACAATACAAAACCAAACACACACAAATACCTTCTCCTCCAACAGAACTCCCACTCCAACTCCCCTGTTTACAGCTCTGTTTGCTAGCTCCTGTGCCGCTGCCTGACTGGCTGCTACCTTTATACGACCCCTAGTCAGGGAAGCCCCGCCCCCTAATCAGGGCTCATCTTCTCTCCCAGCACAAAGCCCCAAAACATACAGATACTACCAACACAAAACCAAACACACACACGAATACCTTCTCCACCAACAGAACTCCCACTCAAACTCCCGTGTTTACAGCTCTGTTTGCTAGCTCCTGTGCTGCTGCAGCTGTCTGTGCCGCTACCTGACTGGCTGCTACCTTTATAGGACCCCTAGTCAGTGAAGCCCCGCCCCCCAATCAGGGCTCAGCTTCTGTCTCAGCACAAAGCCCCTACAGATACAGATACTAACAATACAAAACCAAACACACACAAATACCTTCTCCTCCAAAAGAACTCCCACTCAAACTCCCCTGTTTACAGCTCTGTTTGCTAGCTCCTGTGCTGCTGCAGCTGTCTGTGCCACTACCTGACTGGCTGCTACCTTTATAGGACCCCTAGTCAGTGAAGCCCCGCCCCCTAATCAGGGCTCAGCTTCTGTCTCAGCACAAAGCCCCTACACACACACACATACTACCAATACAAAACCAAACACACACAAAAACCTTCTACTCCAACAGTACTCCCTCTCAAACTCCCCTGTTTACAGCTCTGTTTGATAGCTCCTGTGCCGCTGCCTGACTGGCTGCAACCTTTATAGGACCCCTAGTCAGGGAAGCCCCGCCCCCTAATCAGGGCTCAGCTTCTCTCCCAGCACAAAGCCCCTACACATACAGATACTACCAATACAAAACCAAACACACAGAAATACCTTCTCCTCCAACAGAACTCCCACTCAAACTCCCCTGTTTACAGCTCTGTTTGCTAGCTCCTGTGCCGCTGCAGCTGTCTGTGCCGCTGCCTGACTGGCTGCTACCTTTATACGACCCCTAGTCAGTGAAGCCCCGCCCCCTAATCAGGGTTCAGCTTCTGTCCCAGCACAAAGCCCCTACACACACAGATACTACCAATACAAAACCAAACACACACAAATACCTTCTACTCCAACAGAACTCCCACTCAAACTCCCCTGTTTACAGCTCTGTTTGATAGCTCCTGTGCCGCTGCCTGTCTGGCTGCAACCTTATAGGACCCCTAGTCAGGGAAGCCCCGCCCACTAATCAGGGCCCAGCTTCTTTCCCAGCACAAAGCCCCTCCAAGCCTCTACACATACAGATACCACCAATACAAAACCAAACACACACACAAATACCTTTTCCTCCAACAGAACTCCCACTCAAACTCCCCTGTTTACAGCTCTGTTTGCTAGCTCCTGTGCCGCTGCCTGACTGGCTGCTACCTTTATAGGACCCCTAGTCAGGGAAGCCCCGCCCTCTAATCAGGGCTCAGCTTCTCTCCCAGCACAAAGCCCCTACACATACAGATACTACCAATACAAAACCAAACACACAGAAATACCTTCTCCTCCAACAGAACTCCCACTCAAACTCCCCTGTTTACAGCTCTGTTTGCTAGCTCCTGTGCCGCTGCAGCTGTCTGTGCCGCTGCCTGACTGGCTGCTACCTTTATACGACCCCTAGTCAGTGAAGCCCCGCCCCCTAATCAGGGTTCAGCTTCTGTCCCAGCACAAAGCCCCTACACACACAGATACTACCAATACAAAACCAAACACACACAAATACCTTCTACTCCAACAGAACTCCCACTCAAACTCCCCTGTTTACACCTCTGTTTGATAGCTCCTGTGCCGCTGCCTGACTGGCTGCTACCTTTATACGACCCCTAGTCAGTGAAGCCCCGCCCCCTAATCAGGGCTCAGCTTCTCTCCCAGCACAAAGCCCCTACACATACAGATACTAACAATACAAAACCAAACACACACAAATACCTTCTCCTCCAACAGAACTCCCACTCCAACTCCCCTGTTTACAGCTCTGTTTGATAGCTCCTGTGTCGCTGCCTGACTGGCTGCAACCTTATAGGACCCCTAGTCAGGGAAGCCCCGCCCACTAATCAGGGCTCAGCTTCTCTCCCAGCACAAAGCCCCTCCAAGCCTCTACACATACAGATACTACCAATACAAAACCAAACACACACAAATACCTTCTCCTCTAACAGAACTCCCACTCAAACTCCCCTGTTTACAGCTCTGTTTGCTTGCTCCTGTGCCGCTGCCTGACTGGCTGCTACCTTTATAGGACCCCTAGTCAGGGAAGCCCCGCCCCCTAATCAGGGCTCATCTTCTCTCCCAGCACAAAGCCCCAAAACATACAGATACTACCAACACAAAACCAAACACACACACAAATACCTTCTCCACCAACAGAACTCCCACTCAAACTCCCCTGTTTACATCTCTGTGTGCTAGCTCCTGTGCCGCTGCCTGACTGGCTGCTACCTTTATAGGACCCCTAGTCAGGGAAGCCCCGCCCCCTAATCAGGGCTCAGCTTCTCTCCCAGCACAAAGAGCCTACACATACAGATACTAACAATACAAAACCAAACACACACAAATACCTTCTCCTCCAACAGAACTCCCACTCAAACTCCCCTGTTTACAGCTCTGTTTGCTAGCTCCTGTGCCGCTGCCTGACTGGCTGCTACCTTTATAGGACCCCTAGTCAGGGAAGCCCCGCCCCCTAATCAGGGCTCATCTTCTCTCCCAGCACGAAGCCCCAAAACATACAGATACTACAAACACAAAACCAAACACACACACAAATACCTTCTCCACCAACAGAACTCCCACTCAAACTCCCCTGTTTACATCTCTGTGTGCTCGCTCCTGTGCCGCTGCCTGACTGGCTGCGACCTTTATAGGACCCCTAGTCAGTCAAGCGCCGCCCCCTAATCAGGGCTCAGCTTCTCTCCCAGCACAAAGCCCCTACACATTCAGATACTACCAATACAAAACCAAACACACAAATACCTTCTCCTCCAACAGAACTCCCACTCAAACTCCCCTGTTTACAGCTCTGTTTGCTACCTCCTGTGCCGCTGCCTGACTGGCTGCTACCTTTATAGGACTCCTAGTCAGTGAAGCCCCGCCCCCTAATCAGGGCTCAGCTTCTGTCCCAGCACAAAGCCCCTACACACACAGATACTACCAATACAAAACCAAACACACACAAATACCTTCTCCTCCAACAGAACTCCCACTCAAACTCCCATGTTTACAGCTCTGTTTGCAAGCTCCTGTGCCGCTGCAGCTGTCTGTGCCACTACGTGACTGGCTGCTACCTTTATAGGACCCCTAGTCAGTGAAGCCCCGCCCCCTAATCAGGGCTCAGCTTCTCTCCCAGCACAAAGCCCCTACACATTCAGATACTACCAATACAAAACCAAACACACAAATACCTTCTCCTCCAACAGAACTCCCACTCAAACTCCCCTGTTTACAGCTCTGTTTGATAGCTCCTGTGCCGCTGCCTGACTGGCTGCAACCTTTATAGGACCAACAGTCAGGGAAGCCCCGCCCCCTAATCAGGGCTCAGCTTCTCTCCCAGCACAAAGCCCCTACACATACAGATAATACCAATACAAAACCAAACACACACAAATACCTTCTCCTCCAACAGAACTCCCACTCAAACCCCCTGTTTACAGCTCTGTTTGCTAGCTCCTGTGCCGCTGCAGCTGTCTGTGCCGCTGCCTGACTGGCTGCTACATTTATAGGACCCCTTGTCAGTGAAGCCCCGCCCCCTAATCAGGGTTCAGCTTCTGTCCCAGCACAAAGCCCCTACACACACAGATACTACCAATACAAAACCAAACACACACAAATACCTTCTACTCCAACAGAACTCCCACTCCAACTCCCCTGTTTACAGCTCTGTTTGCTAGCTCCTGTGCCGCTGCAGCTGTCTGTGCCGCTGCCTGACTGGCTGCGACCTTTATAGGACCCCTAGTCAGTGAAGCCCCGCCCCCTAATCAGGGCTCAGCTTCTGTCCCAGCACACAGCCCCTACACACACAGATACTACCAATACAAAACCAAACACACACAAATACCTTCTCCTCCAACAGAACTCCCACTCAAACTCCCCTGTTTACAGCTCTGTTTGCTAGCTCCTGTGCCGCTGCCTGACTGGCTGCTACCTTTATAGGACCCCTAGTCAGGGAAGCCCCGCCCTCTAATCAGGGCTCAGCTTCTCTCCCAGCACAAAGCCCCTACACATACAGATACTAACAATACAAAACCAAACACACACAAATACCTTCTCCCCCAACAGAACTCGCACTCAAACTCCCCTGTTTACAGCTCTGTTTGACAGCTCCTGTGCCGCTGCCTGACTGGCTGCAACCTTATACGACCCCTAGTCAGGGAAGCCCCGCCCACTAATCAGGGCTCAGCTTCTCTCCCAGCACAAAGCCCCTCCAAGCCTCTACACATACAGATACTACCAATACAAAACCAAACACACACAAATACCTTCTCCTCCAACAGAACTCCCACTCAAACTCCCCTGTTTACAGCTCTGTTTGCTAGCTCCTGTGCCGCTGCCTGACTGGCTGCTACCTTTATAGGACCCCTAGTCAGGGAAGCCCCGCCCCCTAATCAGGGCTCAGCTTCTCTCCCAGCACAAAGCCCCTACACATACAGATACTAACAATACAAAACCAAACACACACAAATACCTTCTCCTCCAACAGAACTCCCACTCAAACTCCTGTGTTTACAGCTCTGTTTGCTAGCTCCTGTGCCGCTGCAGCTGTCTGTGCGGCTGCCTGACTGGCTGCTACCTTTATAGGACCCCTAGTCAGGGAAGCCCCGCCCCCTAATCAGGGCTCAGCTTCTCTCCCAGCAAAAAGAGCCTACACATACAGATACTAACAATACAAAACCAAACACACACAAATACCTTCTCCTCCAACAGAACTCCCACTCCAACTCCCCTGTTTACAGCTCTGTTTGCTAGCTCCTGTGCCGCTGCCTGACTGGCTGCTACCTTTATAGGACCCCTAGTCAGGGAAGCCCCGCCCCCTAATCAGGGCTCATCTTCTCTCCCAGCACAAAGCCCCAAAACATACAGATACTACCAACACAAAACCAAACACACACACAAATACCTTCTCCACCAACAGAACTCCCACTCAAACTCCCCTGTTTACAGCTCTGTTTGCTAGCTCCTGTGCCGCTGCCTGACTGGCTGCTACCTTTATAGGACCCCTAGTCAGGAAAGCCCCGCCCCTAATCAGGGCTCAGCTTCTCTCCCAGCACAAAGCCCCTACAGATACAGATACTAACAATACAAAACCAAACACACACAAATACCTTCTCCTCCAAAAGAACTCCAACTCAAACTCCCCTGTTTACAGCTCTGTTTGCTAGCTCCTGTGCTGCTGCAGCTGTCTGTGCCACTACCTGACTGGCTGCTACCTTTATAGGACCCCTAGTCAGTGAAGCCCCGCCCCCTAATCAGGGCTCAGCTTCTGTCTCAGCACAAAGCCCCTGCACACACACACATACTACCAATACAAAACCAAACACACACAAAAACCTTCTACTCCAACAGTACTCCCACTCAAACTCCCCTGTTTACAGCTCTGTTTCATAGCTCCTGTGCCGCTGCCTGACTGGCTGCAACCTTTATAGGACCCCTAGTCAGGGAAGCCCCGCCCCCTAATCAGGGCTCAGCTTCTCTCCCAGCACAAAGCCCCTACACATACAGATACTACCAATACAAAACCAAACACACACAAATACCTTCTCCTCCAACAGAACTCCCACTCAAACCCCCTGTTTACAGCTCTGTTTGCTAGCTCCTGTGCCGCTGCAGCTGTCTGTGCCGCTGCCTGACTGGCTGCTACCTTTATACGACCCCTAGTCAGTGAAGCCCCGCCCCCTAATCAGGGTTCAGCTTCTCTCCCAGCACAAAGCCCCTACACATACAGATACTAACAATACAAAACCAAACACACACAAATACCTTCTCCTCCAACAGAACTCCCACTCCAACTCCCCTGTTTACAGCTCTGTTTGATAGCTCCTGTGTCGCTGCCTGACTGGCTGCAACCTTATAGGACCCCTAGTCAGGGAAGCCCCGCCCACTAATCAGGGCTCAGCTTCTCTCCCAGCACAAAGCCCCTCCAAGCCTCTACACATACAGATACTACCAATACAAAACCAAACACACACAAATACCTTCTCCTCCAACAGAACTCCCACTCAAACTCCCCTGTTTACAGCTCTGTTTGCTAGCTCCTGTGCCGCTGCCTGACTGGCTGCTACCTTTATAGGACCCCTAGTCAGGGAAGCCCCGCCCCCTAATCAGGGCTCAGCTTCTCTCCCAGCACAAAGCCCCTACACATACAGATACTACCAATACAAAACCAAACACACACAAATACCTTCTCCTCCAACAGAACTCCCACTCAAATCCCCCTGTTTACAGCTCTGTTTGCTAGCTCCTGTGCCGCTGCAGCTGTCTGTGCCGCTGCCTGACTGGCTGCTACCTTTATAGGACCCCTAGTCAGTGAAGCCCCGCCCCCTAATCAGGGTTCAGCTTCTGTCCTAGCACAAAGCCCCTACACACACAGATACTACCAATACAAAACCAAACACACACATATACCTTCTACTCCAACAGAACTCCCACTCAAACTCCCCTGTTTAGAGCTCTGTTTGATAGCTCCTGTGCCGCTGCCTGACTGGCTGCAACCTTATAGGATCCCTAGTCAGGGAAGCCCCGCCCACTAATCAGGGCTCAGCTTCTTTCCCAGCACAAAGCCCCTCCAAGCCTCTACACATACAGATACCACCAATACAAAACCAAACACACACACAAATACCTTTTCCTCCAACAGAACTCCCACTCAAACTCCCCTGTTTACAGCTCTGTTTGCTAGCTCCTGTGCCGCTGCAGCTGTCTGTGCGGCTGCCTGACTGGCTGCTACCTTTATAGGATCCCTAGTCAGGGAAGCCCCGCCCACTAATCAGGGCTCAGCTTCTCTCCCAGCACAAAGCCCCTCCAAGCCTCTACACATACAGATACTACCAATACAAAACCAAACACACACAAATACCTTCTCCTCCAACAGAACTCCCACTCAAACTCCCCTGTTTACAGCTCTGTTTGCTAGCTCCTGTGCCGCTGCCTGACTGGCTGCTACCTTTATAGGACCCCTAGTCAGGGAAGCCCCGCCCCCTAATCAGGGCTCATCTTCTCTCCCAGCACAAAGCCCCAAAACATACAGATACTACCAACACAAAACCAAACACACACACAAATACCTTCTCCACCAACAGAACTCCCACTCAAACTCCCCTGTTTACATCTCTGTGTGCTAGCTCCTGTGCCGCTGCCTGACTGGCTGCTACCTTTATAGGACCCCTAGTCAGGGAAGCCCCGCCCCCTAATCAGGGCTCAGCTTCTCTCCCAGCACAAAGAGCCTACACATACAGATACTAACAATACAAAACCAAACACACACAAATACCTTCTCCTCCAACAGAACTCCCACTCAAACTCCCCTGTTTACAGCTCTGTTTGCTAGCTCCTGTGCCGCTGCCTGACTGGCTGCTACCTTTATAGGACCCCTAGTCAG
The DNA here is from genome assembly GCF_965140295.1 of Lepidochelys olivacea. Lineage (NCBI taxonomy): Eukaryota > Metazoa > Chordata > Testudines > Cheloniidae > Lepidochelys > Lepidochelys olivacea. Next base: position 5,729,368 of record NC_140428.1, read on the forward strand.
GGAAGCCCCGCCCCCTAATCAGGGCTCATCTTCTCTCCCAGCACGAAGCCCCAAAACATACAGATACTACCAATACAAAACCAAACACACACACAAATACCTTCTCCACCAACAGAACTCCCACTCAAACTCCCCTGTTTACAGCTCTGTTTGCTAGCTCCTCTGCCGCTGCAGCTGTCTGTGCCGCTGCCTGACTGGCTGCTACCTTTATAGGACTCCTAGTCAGTGAAGCCCCGCCCCCTAATCAGGGCTCAGCTTCTGTCCCAGCACAAAGCCCCTACACACACAGATACTACCAATACAAAACCAAACACACACAAATACCTTCTCCTCCAACAGAACTCCCACTCAAACTCCCCTGTTTACAGCTCTGTTTGCAAGCTCCTGTGCCGCTGCAGCTGTCTGTGCCACTACGTGACTGGCTGCTACCTTTATAGGACCCCTAGTCAGTGAAGCCCCGCCCCCTAATCAGGGCTCAGCTTCTGTCTCAGCACAAAGCCCCTACACACACACATACTACCAATACAAAACCAAACACACACAAAAACCTTCTACTCCAACAGTACTCCCACTCAAACTCCCCTGTTTACAGCTCTGTTTGATAGCTCCTGTGCCGCTGCCTGACTGGCTGCAACCTTTATAGGACCCCTAGTCAGGGAAGCCCCGCCCCCTAATCAGGGCTCAGCTTCTCTCCCAGCACAAAGCCCCTACACATACAGATAATACCAATACAAAACCAAACACACACAAATACCTTCTCCTCCAACAGAACTCCCACTCAAACCCCCTGTTTACAGCTCTGTTTGCTAGCTCCTGTGCCGCTGCAGCTGTCTGTGCCGCTGCCTGACTGGCTGCTACATTTATAGGACCCCTTGTCAGTGAAGCCCCGCCCCCTAATCAGGGCTCAGCTTCTCTCCCAGCACAAAGCCCCTACACATACAGATACTAAGAATACAAAACCAAACACACACAAATACCTTCTCCTCCCACTCAAACTCCCCTGTTTACAGGTCTGTTTGCTAGCTCCTGTGCAGCTGCAGCTGTCTGTGCCGCTGCCTGACTGGCTGCTACCTTTATAGGACCCCTAGTCAGTGAAGCCCCGCCCACTAATCAGGGCTCAGCTTCTTTCCCAGCACAAAGCCCCTCCAAGCCTCTACACATACAGATACCACCAATACAAAACCAAACACACACACAAATACCTTTTCCTCCAACAGAACTCCCACTCAAACTCCCCTGTTTACAGCTCTGTTTGCTAGCTCCTGTGCCGCTGCCTGACTGGCTGCTACCTTTATAGGACCCCTAGTCAGGGAAGCCCCGCCCTCTAATCAGGGCTCAGCTTCTCTCCCAGCACAAAGCCCCTACACATACAGATACTAACAATACAAAACCAAACACACACAAATACCTTCTCCTCCAACAGAACTCGCACTCAAACTCCCCTGTTTACAGCTCTGTTTGACAGCTCCTGTGCCGCTGCCTGACTGGCTGCAACCTTATACGACCCCTAGTCAGGGAAGCCCCGCCCACTAATCAGGGCTCAGCTTCTGTCCCAGCACAAAGCCCCTACACATACAGATACTACGAATACAAAACCAAACACACACAAATACCTTCTCCTCCAACAGAACTCCCACTCAAACTCCCCTGTTTACAGCTCTGTTTGATAGCTCCTGTGCCGCTGCCTGACTGGCTGGTACCTTTATAGGACCCCTAGTCAGTGAAGCCCCGCCCCCTAATCAGGGTTCAGCTTCTGTCCTAGCACAAAGCCCCTACACACACAGATACTACCAATACAAAACCAAACACACACACAAATACCTTCTCCACCAACAGAACTCCCACTCAAAGTCCCCTGTTTACATCTCTGTGTGCTAGCTCCTGTGCCGCTGCCTGACTGGCTGCTACCTTTATAGGACCCCTAGTCAGGGAAGCCCCGCCCCCTAATCAGGGCTCAGCTTCTCTCCCAGCAAAAAGAGCCTACACATACAGATACTAACAATACAAAACCAAACACACACAAATACCTTCTCCTCCAACAGAACTCCCACTCAAACTCCCCTGTTTACAGCTCTGTTTGCTAGCTCCTGTGCCGCTGCCTGACTGGCTGCTACCTTTATAGGACCCCTAGTCAGGGAAGCCCCGCCCCCTAATCAGGGCTCATCTTCTCTCCCAGCACAAAGCCCCAAAACATACAGATACTACCAACACAAAACCAAACACACACACAAATACCTTCTCCACCAACAGAACTCCCACTCAAACTCCCCTGTTTACAGCTCTGTTTGTAGCTCCTGTGCCGCTGCCTGACTGGCTGCGACCTTTATAGGACCCCTAGTCAGTCACGCCCCGCCCCCTAATCAGGGCTCAGCTTCTCTCCCAGCACAAAGCCCCTACACATACAGATACTACCAATACAAAACCAAACACACACAAATACCTTCTCCTCCAACAGAACTCCCACTCAAACCCCCCTGTTTACAGCTCTGTTTGCTAGCTCCTGTGCCGCTGCAGCTGTCTGTGCCGCTGCCTGACTGGCTGCTACCTTTATAGGACTCCTAGTCAGTGAAGCCCCGCCCCCTAATCAGGGCTCAGCTTCTGTCCCAGCACAAAGCCCCTACACACACAGATACTACCAATACAAAACCAAACACACACAAATACCTTCTCCTCCAACAGAACTCCCACTCAAACTCCCCTGTTTACAGCTCAGTTTGCTAGCTCCTGTGCCGCTGCCTGACTGGCTGCTACCTTTATAGGACCCCTAGTCAGGGAAGCCCCGCCCCCTAATCAGGGCTCAGCTTCTTTCCCAGCACAAAGCCCCTACACATACAGATACTACCAATACAAAACCAAACACACACAAATACCTTCTCCTCCAACAGAACTCCCACTCAAACCCCCCTGTTTACAGCTCTGTTTGCTAGCTCCTGTGCCGCTGCAGCTGTCTGTGCCGCTGCCTGACTGGCTGATACCTTTATAGGACCCCTAGTCAGTGAAGCCCCGCCCCCTAATCAGGGCTCAGCTTCTCTCCCAGCACAAAGCCCCTACACACACAGATACTACCAATACAAAACCAAACACACACAAATACCTTCTACTCCAACAGTACTCCCACTCAAACTCCCCTGTTTACAGCTCTGTTTGATAGCTCCTGTGCCGCTGCCTGACTGGCTGCAACCTTTATAGGACCCCTAGTCAGGGAAGCCCCGCCCCCTATTCAGGGCTCAGCTTCTCTCCCAGCACAAAGCCCCTACACATACCAATACTACCAATACAAAACCAAACACACACAAATACCTTCTCCTCCAACAGAACTCCCACTCAAACTCCCCTGTTTACAGCTCTGTTTGATATCTCCTGTGCCGCTGCCTGACTGGCTGGTACCTTTATAGGACCCCTAGTCAGTGAAGCCCCGCCCCCTAATCAGGGTTCAGCTTCTGTCCTAGCACAAAGCCCCTACACACACAGATACTACCAATACAAAACCAAACACACACACAAATACCTTCTCCACCAACAGAACTCCCACTCAAACTCCCCTGTTTACATCTCTGTGTGCTAGCTCCTGTGCCGCTGCCTGACTGGCTGCTACCTTTATAGGACCCCTAGTCAGGGAAGCCCCGCCCCCTAATCAGGGCTCAGCTTCTCTCCCAGCAAAAAGAGCCTACACATACAGATACTAACAATACAAAACCAAACACACACAAATACCTTCTCCTCCAACAGAACTCCCACTCAAACTCCCCTGTTTACAGGTCTGTTTGCTAGCTCCTGTGCCGCTGCCTGACTGGCTGCTACCTTTATAGGACCCCTAGTCAGTGAAGCCCCGCCCCCTAATCAGGGCTCATCTTCTCTCCCAGCACAAAGCCCCAAAACATACAGATACTACCAACACAAAACCAAACACACACACAAATACCTTCTCCACCAACAGAACTCCCACTCAAACTCCCCTGTTTACAGCTCTGTTTGTAGCTCCTGTGCCGCTGCCTGACTGGCTGCGACCTTTATAGGACCCCTAGTCAGTCAAGCCCCGCCCCCTAATCAGGGCTCAGCTTCTCTCCCAGCACAAAGCCCCTACACATACAGATACTACCAATACAAAACCAAACACACAAATACCTTCTCCTCCAACAGAACTCCAACTCAAACTGCCCTGTTTACAGCTCTGTTTGCCAGCTCCTGTGCCGCTGCAGCTGTCTGTGCCGCTGCCTGACTGGCTGCTACCTTTATAGGACTCCTAGTCAGTGAAGCCCCGCCCCCTAATCAGGGCTCAGCTTCTGTCCCAGCACAAAGCCCCTACACACACAGATACTACCAATACAAAACCAAACACACACAAATACCTTCTCCTCCAACAGTACTCCCACTCAAACTCCCCTGTTTACAGCTCTGTTTGCTAGCTCCTGTGCCGCTGCCTGACTGGCTGCTACCTTTATAGAACCCCTAGTCAGGGAAGCCCCGCCCCCTAATCAGGGCTCAGCTTCTCTCCCAGCACAAAGCCCCTACACATACAGATACTAACAATACAAAACCAAACACACACAAATACCTTCTACTCCAACAGTACTCCCACTCAAACTCCCCTGTTTACAGCTCTGTTTGCTAGCTCCTGTGCCGCTGCAGCTGTCTGTGCCGCTGCCTGACTGGCTGCTACCTTTATAGAACCCCTAGTCAGGGAAGCCCCGCCCACTAATCAGGGCTCAGCTTCTTTCCCAGCACAAAGCCCCTCCAAGCCTCTACACATACAGATACCACCAATACAAAACCAAACACACACACAAATACCTTTTCCTCCAACAGAACTCCCACTCAAACTCCCCTGTTTACAGCTCTGTTTGCTAGCTCCTGTGCCGCTGCCTGACTGGCTGCTACCTTTATAGGACCCCTAGTCAGGGAAGCCCCGCCCACTAATCAGGGCTCAGCTTCTCTCCCAGCACAAAGCCCCTCCAAGCCTCTACACATACAGATACTACCAATACAAAACCAAACACACACAAATACCTTCTCCTCCCACTCAAACTCCCCTGTTTACAGCTCTGTTTGCTAGCTCCTGTGCCGCTGCAGCTGTCTGTGCCGCTGCCTGAGTGGCTGCTACCTTTATAGGACCCCTAGTCAGTGAAGCCCCGCCCCCTAATCAGGGTTCAGCTTCTGTCCTAGCACAAAGCCCCTACACACACAGATACTACCAATACAAAACCAAACACACACATATACCTTCTAATCCAACAGAACTCCCACTCAAACTCCCCTGTTTACAGCTCTGTTTGATAGCTCCTGTGCCGCTGCCTGACTGGCTGCAACCTTATAGGACCCCTAGTCAGGGAAGCCCCGCCCAATAATCAGGGCTCAGCTTCTTTCCCAGCACAAAGCCCCTCCAAGCCTCTACACATACAGATACCACCAATACAAAACCAAACACACACACAAATACCTTCTCCACCAACAGAACTCCCACTCAAACTCCCCTGTTTACATCTCTGTGTGCTAGCTCCTGTGCCGCTGCCTGACTGGCTGCTACCTTTATAGGACCCCTAGTCAGTGAAGCCCCGCCCCCTAATCAGGGCTCAGCTTCTGTCCCAGCACAAAGCCCCTACACATACAGATACTACCAATACAAAACCAAACACACACAAATACCTTCTACTCCAACAGTACTCCCACTCAAACTCCCCTGTTTACAGCTCTGTTTGATAGCTCCTGTGCCGCTGCAGCTGTCTGTGCCGCTGCCTGACTGGCTGATACCTTTATAGGACCCCTAGTCAGTGAAGCCCCGCCCCCTAATCTCGGCTCAGCTTCTCTCCCAGCACAAAGCCCCTACACATACAGATACTACCAATACAAAAACATACACAAATACCTTCTCCTCCAACAGAACTCCCACTCAAACTCCCCTGTTTACAGCTCTGTTTGCTAGCTCCTGTGCCGCTGCCTGACTGGCTGCTACCTTGATAGGACCCCTAGTCAGTGAAGCCCCGCCCCCCAATCAGGGCTCAGCTTCTGTCTCAGCACAAAGCCCCTACACACACAGATACTACCAATACAAAACCAAACACACACAAATACCTTCTACTCCGACAGTACTCCCACTCAAACTCCCCTGTTTAGAGCTCTGTTTGCTAGCTCCTGTGCCGATGCAGCTGTCTGTGCCGCTGCGTGACTGGCTGATACCTTTATAGGACCCCTAGTCAGTGAAGCCCCGCCCCCTAATCAGGGCTCAGCTTCTCTCCAAGCACAAAGCCCCTACACATACTGATACTAACAATACAAAACCAAACACACACAAATACCTTCTCCTCCCACTCAAACTCCCCTGTTTACAGCTCTGTTTGATAGCTCCTGTGCCGCTGCCTGACTGGCTGCTACCTTTATAGGACCCCAAGTCAGGGAAGCCCCGCCCCCTAATCAGGGCTCAGCTTCTCTCCCAGAACAAAGCCTCTACACATACAGATACTACCAATACAAATCCAAACACACACAAATACCTTCTCCTCCAACAGAACTCCCGCTCCAACTTTTGTCTTTACAGCTCTGTTTGCTAGCTCCTGTGCCGCTGCAGCTGTCTGTGCCGCTGCCTGACTGGCTGCTACCTTTATAGGACCCCTAGTCAGGGAAGACCCGCCCCCTAATCAGGGCTCAGCTTCTGTCCCAGCACAAAGCCCCTACACACACAGATACTACCAATACAAAACCAAACACACACACAAATATCTTCTCCTCCAACAGTACTCGCACTCAAACTCCCTGTTTACAGCTCTGTTTGCTAGCTCCTGTGCCGCTGCCTGACTGGCTGCTACCTTTATAGGACCCCTAGTCAGGGAAGCCCCGCCCCTAATCAGGGCTCAGCTTCTCTCCCAGCACAAAGCCCCTACACATACAGATACTAACAATACAAAACGAAACACACACAAATACCTTCTCCTCCGAAAGAACTCCCACTCAAACTCCCCTGTTTACAGCTCTGTTTGCTAGCTCCTGTGCTGCTGCAGCTGTCTGTGCCACTACCTGACTGGCTGCTACCTTTATAGGACCCCTAGTCAGTGAAGCGCCGCCCCCTAATCAGGGCTCAGCTTCTGTCTCAGCACAAAGCCCCTACACACACACATACTACCAATACAAAACCAAAGACACACAAATACCTTCTCCTCCAACAGAACTCTCACTCCAACTCCCCTGTTTACAGCTCTGTTTGCTAGCTCCTGTGCCGCTGCAGCTGTCTGTGCCGCTGCCTGACTGTCTGCTACCTTTATAGGACCCCTAGTCAGTGAAGCCCCGCCCCCTAATCAGGGCTCAGCTTCTCTCCCAGCACAAAGACCCTCCAAGCCTCTACCATACAGATACCACCAATACAAATCCAAACACACACAAATACCTTCTCCTCCAACAGAACTCCCACTCAAACTCCCCTGTTTACAGCTCTGTTTGATAGCTCCTGTGCCGCTGCCTGACTGGCTGCAACCTTTATAGGACCCCTAGCCAGGGAAGCCCCGCCCACTAATCAGGGCTCCGCTTTTCTCCCAGGACAAAGCCCCTACACATACAGATACCACCAATACAAAACCAAACACACACAAATACCTTCTCCTCCAACAGAACTCCCACTCAAACTCCCCTGTTTACAGCTCTGTTTGCTAGCTCCTGTGCCGATGCAGCTGTCTGTGCCGCTGCCTGACTGGCTGATACCTTTCTAGGACCCCTAGTAAGTGAAGCCCCGCCCCCTAATCACGGCTCAGCTTCTCTCCCAGCACAAAGCCCCTTCACATACAGATACTACCAATACAAAACCAAACACACACGAATACCTTCTCCAACAGAACTCCCACTCGAACTCCCCTGTTTACAGCTCTGTTTGTAGCTCCTGTGCCGCTGCCTGACTGGCTGCAACCTTTATAGGAGCCCTAGTCAGGGAAGCCCCGCCCCCTAATCAGGGCTCAGCTTCTTTCCCAGCACAAAGCCCCTCCAAGCCTCTACACATACAGATACTACTAATACAAAACCAAACACACACAAAAATACCTTCTCCTCCAACAGAACTCCCACTCAAACCCGCCTGTTTACAGCTCTGTTTGCTAGCTCCTGTGCCGCTGCAGCTGTCTGTGCCGCTGCCTGACTGGCTGCGACCTTTATAGGACCCCTAGTCAGTCAAGCCCCGCCCACTAATCAGGGCTCAGCTTCTCTCCCAGCACAAAGCCCCTCCAAGCCTCTACACACAGATACTACCAATACAAAACCAAACACACACACAAACACCTTCTCCTCCAACAGAACTCCCACTCAAACTCCCCTGTTTACAGCTCTGTTTGATAGCTCCTGTGCCGCTACCTGACTGGCTGCAACCTTATAGGACCCCTAGTCAGGGAAGCCCCGCCCACTAATCAGGGCTCAGCTTCTCTCCCAGCACAAAGCCCCTCCAAGCCTCTACACACACAGATACTACCAATACAAAACCAAACACACACACAAAGACCTTCTCCTCCAACAGTACTCCCACTCAAACTCCCCTGTTTACAGCTCTGTTTCCTAGCTCCTGTGCCGCTGCCTGACTGGCTGCTACCTTTATAGGACCCCTAGTCAGGAAAGCCCCGCCCCTAATCAGGGCTCAGCTTCTCTCCCAGCACAAAGCCCCTACACATACAGATACTAACAATACAAAACCAAACACACACAAATACCTTCTCCTCCAAAAGAACTCCCAATCAAACTCCCCTGTTTACAGCTCTGTTTGCTAGCGCCTGTGCTGCTGCAGCTGTCTGTGCCACTACCTGACTGGCTGCTACCTTTATAGGACCCCTAGTCAGTGAAGCCCCGCCCCCTAATCAGGGCTCAGCTTCTGTCTCAGCACAAAGCCCCTACACACACACATACTACCAATACAAAACCAAACACACACAAAAACCTTCTACTCCAACAGTACTCCCACTCAAACTCCCCTGTTTACAGCTCTGTTTGCAAGCTCCTGTGCCGCTGCAGCTGTCTGTGCGGCTGCCTGACTGGCTGCTACCTTTATAGGACCCCTAGTCAGGGAAGCCCCGCCCACTAATCAGGGCTCAGCTTCTCTCCCAGCACAAAGCCCCTACACACACAGATACTACCAATACAAAACCAAACACACACAAATACCTTCTCCTCCAACAGAACGCCCACTCTAACTCCCCTGTTTACAGCTCTGTTTGCTAGCTCCTGTGCCGCTGCCTGACTGGCTGCTACCTTTATAGGACCCCTAGTCAGGGAAGCCCCGCCCCCTAATCAGGGCTCAGCTTCTCTCCCAGCACAAAGCCCCTACACATACAGATACTACCAATACAAAACCAAACACACACAAATACCTTCTCCTCCAACAGAACTCCCACTCAAACCCCCTGTTTACAGCTCTGTTTGCTAGCTCCTGTGCCGCTGAAGCTGTCTGTGCCGCTGCCTGACTGGCTGCTACATTTATAGGACCCCTTGTCAGTGAAGCCCCGCCCCCTAATCAGGGCTCAGCTTCTCTCCCAGCACAAAGCCCCTACACATACAGATACTAAGAATACAAAACCAAACACACACAAATACCTTCTCCTCCCACTCAAACTCCCCTGTTTAGAGCTCTGTTTGCTAGCTCCTGTGCCGCTGCAGCTGTCTGTGCCGCTGCCTGATTGGCTGCTACGTTTATAGGACCCCTAGTCAGGGAAGCCCCGCCACCTAATCAGGGCTCAGCTTCTCACCCCGCACAAAGCCCCGACACATACAAATACCAATACAAAACCAAACACACACAAATACCTTCTCCTCCAAAAGAACTGCCACTCAAACCCCCCTGTTTACAGCACTGTTTGCTAGCTCCTGTGCCGCTGCAGCTGTCTGTGCCGCTGCCTGACTGGCTGCTACCTTTATAGGACCCCTAGTCGGTGAAGCCCCGCCCCCTAATCACGGCTCAGCTTCTCTCCCAGCACAAAGCCCCTCCAAGCCTCTACACATACAGGTACTACCAGTACAAAACCAAACACACACAAATACCTTCTCCTCCAACAGAACTCCCACTCAAACTCCCCTGTTTACAGCTCTGTTTGCTAGCTCCTGTGCCGCTGCCTGACTGGCTGCTACCTTTATAGGACCCCTAGTCAGGGAAGCCCCGCCCCCTAATCAGGGCTCAGCTTCTCTCCCAGCACAAAGCCCCTACACATACAGATACTAACAATACAAAACCAAACACACACCAATACCTTCTCCTCCAACAGAACTCCCACTCAAACTCCCCTGTTTACAGCTCTGTTTGCTAGCTCCTGTGCCGCTGCACCTGTCTGTGCGGCTGCCTGACTGGCTGCTACCTTTATAGGACCCCTAGTCAGGGAAGCCCCGCCCACTAATCAGGGCTCAGCTTCTCTCCCAGCACAAAGCCCCTCCAAGCCTCTACACATACAGATACTACCAATACGAAACCAAACACACACAAATACCTTCTCCTCCAAGAGAACTCCCACTCAGAATCCCCTGTTTACAGCTCTGTTTGCTAGCTCCTGTGCCGCTGCAGCTGTCTGTGCCGCTGCCTGACTGGCTGCTACCTTTATAGGACCCCTAGTCAGTGAAGCCCCGCCCCCTAATCAGGGCTCAGCTTCTGTCCCTGCACAAAGCCCCTACACACACAGATACTACCAATACAAATCCAAACACACACAAATACCTTCTACTCCAACAGAACTCCCACTCAAACTCCCCTGTTTACAGCTCTGTTTGCGAGCTCCTGTGCCGCTGCAGCTGTCTGTGCCGCTGCCTGACTGGCTGATACCTTTATAGGACCCCTAGTCAGGGAAGCCCCGCCCCCTGATCAGGGCTCAGCTTCTCTCCCAGCACAAAGCCCATACACATACAGATACTAACAATACAAAACCAAACACACACAAATACCTTCTCCTCCAACAGAACTCCCACTCCAACTCCCCTGTTTACAGCTCTGTTTGCTAGCTCCTGTGCCGCTGCAGCTGTCTGTGCCGCTGCCTGACTGGCTGCTACCTTTATAGGACCCCTAGTCATCGAAGCCCCGCCCCCTAATCAGGGCTCAGCTTCTCTCCCAGCACAAAGACCCTCCAAGCCTCTACCATACAGATACCACCAATACAAAACCAAACACACACAAATACCTTCTCCTCCAACAGAACTCCCACTCCAACTCCCCTGTTTACAGCTCTGTTTGTAGCTCCTGTGCCGCTGCCTGACTGGCTGCTACCTTTATAGGACCCCTAGTCAGGGAAGCCCCGCCCCCTAATCAGGGCTCAGCTTCTTTCCCAGCACAAAGCCTCTACACATACAGATACTACCAATACAAAACCAAACACACACACAAATACCTTCTCCTCCAACAGAACTCCCACTCAAACTCCCCTGTTTACAGCTCTGTTTGCTAGCTCCTGTGCCGCTGCAGCTGTCTGTGCCGCTGCCTGATTGGCTGCTACCTTTATAGGACCTCTACTCAGGGAAGCCCCGCCCCCTAATCACGGCTCAGCTTCTCTCCCAGCACAAAGCCCCGACACATACAGATACTACCAATACAAAACCAAACACACACACAAATACCTTCTCCTCCAACAGAACTCCCACTCAAACTCCCCTGTTTACAGCTCTGTTTGCTAGCTCCTGTGCCGCTGCCTGACTGCCTGCTACCTTTATAGGACCCCTAGTCAGGGAAGCCCCGCCCCCTAGTCAGGGCTCAGCTTCTCTCCCAGCACAAAGCCCCTACACATACAGATACCACCAATACAAAACCAAACACACACAAAAACCTTCTCCTCCAACAGAACTCCCACTCAAACTCCCCTGTTTACAGCTCTGTTTGCTAGCTCCTGTGCCGCTGCAGCTGTCTGTGCCGCTGCCTGATTGGCTGCTACGTTTATACGACCCCTAGTCAGGGAAGCCCCGCCACCTAATCAGGGCTCAGCTTCTCACCCCGCACAAAGCCCCGACACATACAAATACCAATACAAAACCAAACACACACAAATACCTTCTCCTCCAAAAGAACTGCCACTCAAACCCCCCTGTTTACAGCACTGTTTGCTAGCTCCTGTGCCGCTGCCTGACTGGCTGCTACCTTTATAGGACCCCTAGTCAGGAAAGCCCCGCCCCTAATCAGGGCTCAGCTTCTCTCCCAGCACAAAGCCCCTACACATACAGATACTAACAATACAAAACCAAACACACACAAATACCTTCTCCTCCAACAGAACTCCCACTCAAACTCCCCTGTTTACAGCTCTGTTTGCTAGCTCCTGTGCCGCTGCCTGACTGGCTGCAACCTTTATAGGACCCCTAGTCGGTGAAGCCCCGCCCCCTAATCAGGGTTCAGCTTCTGTCCCAGCACAAAGCCCCTACACACACAGATACTACCAATACAAAACCAAACACACACAAATACCATCTACTCCAACAGAACTCCCACTCAAACTCCCCTGTTTACAGCTCTGTTTGAAAGCTCCTGTGCCGCTGCCTGACTGGCTGCAACCTTATAGGACCCCTAGTCAGGGAAGCCCCGCCCACTAATCAGGGCTCAGCTTCTCTCCCAGCACAAAGCCCCTACACATACAGATACTAACAATACAAAACCAAACACACACAAATACCTTCTCCTCCAACAGAACTCCCACTCAAACTCCCCTGTTTACAGCTCTGTTTGCTAGCTCCTGTGCCGCTGCAGCTGTCTGTGCGGCTACCTGACTGGCTGCTACCTTTATAGGACCCCTAGTCAGGGAAGCCCCGCCCACTAATCAGGGCTCAGCTTCTCTCCCAGCACAAAGCCCCTCCAAGCCTCTACACATACAGATACTACCAATACAAAACCAAACACACACAAATACCTTCTCCTCCAACAGAACTCCCACTCAAACCCGCCTTTTTACAGCTCTGTTTGCTAGCTCCTGTGCCGCTGCAGCTGTCTGTGCCGCTGCCTGACTGGCTGCGACCTTTATAGGACCCCTAGTCAGTCAAGCCCCGCCCCCTAATCAGGGCTCAGCTTCTGTCCCAGCACAAAGCCCCTACACACACAGATACTACCAATACAAAACCAAAAACACACAAATACCTTCTACTCCAACAGTACTCCCACTCAAACTCCCCTGTTTACAGCTCTGTTTGCTAGCTCCTGTGCCGCTGCCTACTGCCTGCTACCTTTATAGGACCCCTAGTCAGGGAAGCCCCGCCCCCTAATCAGGGCTCAGCTTCTCTCCCAGCACAAAGCCTCTACACATACAAATACTACCAATACAAATCCAAACACACAAATACCTTCTCCTCCAACAGAACTCCCACTCAAACTCCCCTGTTTACATCTCTGTGTGCTAGCTCCTGTGCCGCTGCCTGACTGGCTGCTACCTTTATAGGACCCCTAGTCAGGGAAGCCCCGCCCCCTAATCAGGGCTCAGCTTCTCTCCCAGCACAAAGCCTCTACACATACAAATACTACCAATACAAATCCAAACACACAAATACCTTCTCCTCCAACAGAACTCTCACTCCAACTCCCCTGTTTACAGCTCTGTTTGCTAGCTCCTGTGCCGCTGCCTGACTGGCTGCAACCTCTATAGGACCCCTAGTCAGGGAAGCCCCGCCCACTAATCAGGGCTCAGCTTCTCTCCCAGCACAAAGCCCCTCCAAGCCTCTACACATACAGATACCACCAATACAAAACCAAACACACACAAATACCTTCTCCTCCCACTCAAACACCACTGTTTACAGGTCTGTTAGCTAGCTCCTGTGCCGCTGCAGCTGTCTGTGCCGCTGCCTGACTGGCTCCTACCTTTATAGGACCCCTAGTCAGTCAAGCCCCGCCCCCTAATCAGGGGTCAGCTTCTGTCTCAGCACAAAGCCCCTACACACACACATACTACCAATACAAAACCAAACACACACAAATACCTTCTCCTCCAACAGTACTCCCACTCAAACTCCCCTGTTTACAGCTCTGTTTGATAGCTCCTGTGCCGCTGCCTGACTGGCTACAACCTTATAGGACCCCTAGTCAGGGAAGCCCCGCCCACTAATCAGGGCTCAGCTTCTTTCCCAGCACAAAGCCCCTCCAAGCCTCTACACATACAGATACCACCAATACAAAACCAAACACACACAAATACCTTCTCCTCCAACAGAACTCCCACTCAAACTCCCCTGTTTACAGCTCTGTTTGCTAGCTCCTGTGCCGCTGCAGCTGTCTGTGCCGCTGCCTGATTGGCTGCTACGTTTATAGGACCCCTAGTCAGGGAAGCCCCGCCACCTAATCAGAGCTCAGCTTCTCACCCTGCACAAAGCCCCGACACATACAAATACCAATACAAAACCAAACACACACAAATACCTTCTTCTCCAACAGAACTCCCACTCAAACTCCCCTGTTTACAGCTCTGTTTGCTAGCTCCTGTGCCGCTGCCTGACTGGCTGCAACCTTTATAGGACACCTAGTCAGGGAAGCCCTGCCCCCTAATCAGGGCTCAGCTTCTCTCCCAGCACAAAGCCCCTGCACATACAGATACCACCAATACAAAACCAAACACACACAAGTACCTTCTCCTCCAACAGAACTCCCACTCAAAATCCCCTGTTTACAGCTCTGTTTGCTAGCTCCTGTGCCGCTGCCTGACTGGCTGCTACCTTTATAGGACCCCTACCCAGGGAAGCCCCGCCCCCTAATCACGGCTCAGCTTCTCTCCCAGCACAAAGCCCCTCCAAGCCTCTACACATACAGATACCACCAATACAAAACCAAACACACACACAAATACCTTTTCCTCCAACAGAACTCCCATTCAAACTCCCCTGTTTACAGCTCTGTTTGCTAGCTCCTGTGCCGCTGCCTCACTGGCTGCTACCTTTATAGGACCCCAAGTCAGGGAAGCCCCGCCCCCTAATCAGGGCTCAGCTTCTCTCCCAGCACAAAGCCTCTACACATACAGATACTACCAATACAAATCCAAACACACACAAATACCTTCTCCTCCAACAGAACTCCCACTCCAACTTTCCTCTTTACAGCTCTGTTTGCTAGCTCCTGTGCCGCTGCAGCTGTCTGTGCAGCTGCCTGACTGGCTGCTACCTTTATAGGACCCCTAGTCAGTCAAGCCCCGCCCCCTAATCAGGGCTCAGTTTCTCTCCCAGCACAAAGCCCCTACACATACAGATACTACCGATACAAAACCAAACACACACACAAATACCTTCTCCTCCAACAGAACTCCCACTCAAACTCCACTGTTTACAGCTCTGTTTGCTAGCTCCTGTGCCGCTGCCTGACTGGCTGCTACCTTTATAGGACCCCTAGTCAGGGAAGCCCCGCCCCTAATCAGGGCTCAGCTTCTCTCCCAACACAAAGCCCCTACACATACAGATACCACCTATACAAAACCAAACACACACACAAATACCTTCTCCTCCAACAGAACTCCCTCTCAAACTCCCCTGTTTACAGCTCTGTTTGCTAGCTCCTGTGCCGCTGCCTGACTGGCTGCTACCTTTATAGGACCCCTAGTCAGGGAAGCCCCGCCCACTAATCAGGGCTCAGCTTCTCTCCCAGCACAAAGCCCCGACACACACAGATACTACCAATACAAAACCAAACACACACAAATACCTTCTTCTCCAACAGAACTCCCACTCAAACTCCCCTGTTTACAGCTCTGTTTGTTAGCTCCTGTGCCACTGCAGCTGTCTGTGCCGCTGCCTGACTGGCTGCTACCTTTATAGGACCCCTAGTCAGTCAAGCCCCGCCCCCTAATCACGGTTCAGCTGCTGTCCTAGCACAAAGCCCCTACACACACAGATACTACCAATACAAAACCAAACACACACAAATACCTTCTACTCCAACAGAACTCCCACTCAAACTCCCCTGTTTACAGCTCTGTTTGCTAGCTCCTGGGCCGCTGCAGCTGTCTGTGCCGCTGCCTGACTGGCTGCTACCTTTATAGGACTCCTAGTCAGTCAAGCCCTGCCCCCTAATCAGGGCTCAGCTTCTCTCCCAGCACAAAGCCCCTACACATACAGATACTACCAATACAAAACCAAACACACAAATACCTTCTACTCCAACAGAACTCCCTCTCAAACTCCCCTGTTTACAGCTCTGTTTGCTAGCTCCTGTGCCGCTGCCTGACTGGCTGCAACCTTTATAGGACACCTAGTCAGGGAAGCCCTGCCCCCTAATCAGGGCTCAGCTTCTGTCCCAGCACAAAGCCCCTGCACATACAGATACCACCAATACAAAACCAAACACACACAAGTACCTTCTCCTCCAACACAACTCCCACTCAAACTCCCCTGTTTACAGCTCTGTTTGCTAGCTCCTGTGCCGCTGCCTGACTGGCTGCTACCTTTATAGGACCCCTACCCAGGGAAGCCCCGCCCCCTAATCACGGCTCAGCTTCTCTCCCAGCACAAAGCCCCTCCAAGCCTCTACACGTACAGATACCACCAATACAAAACCAAACACACACAAGTACCTTCTCCTCCAACAGAACTCCCACTCAAACTCCACTGTTTACAGCTCTGTTTGCTAGCTCCTGTGCCGCTGCAGCTGTCTGTGCCGCTACCTGACTGGCTGCTACCTTTATAGGACCCCAAGTCAGTGAGGCCCCGCCCCCTAATCAGGGCTCAGCTTCTCTCCCAGCACAAAGCCCCTACACATACAGATACTAACAATACAAAACCAAACACACACAAATACCTTCTCCTCCAACAGAACTCCCACTCAAACTCCCCTGTTTACAGCTCTGTTTGCTAGCTCCTGTGCCGCTGCCTGACTGGCTGCTACCTTTATAGAACCCCTAGTCAGGGAAGCCCCGCCCCCTAATCAGGGCTCAGCTTCTCTCCCAGCAGAAAGCCCCTACACATACAGATACTAACAATACAAAACCAAACACACACAAATACCTTCTCCTCCAACAGAACTCCCACTCAAACTCCCCTGTTTACAGCTCTGTTTGATAGCTCCTGTGCCGCTGTCTGACTGGCTGCAAGCTTTATAGGACCCCTAGTCAGGGAAGCCCCGCCCACTAATCAGGGCTCAGCTTCTCTCCCAGCACAAAGCCCCTCCAAGCCTCCACACATACAGATACCACCAATACAAAACCAAACACACACACAAATACCTTCTCCTCCAACAGAACTCCCACTCAAACTCCCCTGTTTACAGCTCTGTTTGCTAGCTCCTGTGCCACTGCAGCTGTCTGTGCCGCTACTTGACTGGCTGCTACCTTTATAGGACCCCTAGTCAGTGAGGCCCCGCCCCCTAATCAGGGCTCATCTTCTGTCCCAGCACAAAGCCCCTACACATACAGATACTACCAATACAAAACCAAGCACACACACAAATACCTTCTACTCCAACAGAACTCCCACTCAAACTCCCCTGTTTACAGCTCTGTTTGCTAGCTCCTGTGCCGCTGCCTGACTGGCTGCTACCTTTATAGGACCCCTAGTCAGGGAAGCCCCGCCCCCTAATCAGGGCTCAGCTTCTGTCTCAGCACAAAGCCCCTACACACACAGATACTACCAATACAAAACCAAAGACACACAAATACCTTCTACTCCAACAGAACTCCCACTCAAACTCCCCTGTTTACAGCTCTGTTTGATAGCTCCTGTGCCGCTGCCTGACTGGCTGCAACCTTTATAGGACCCCTAGTCAGGGAAGCCCCGCCCCCTAATCAGGGCTCAGCTTCTCTCCCAGCACAAAGCCCCTGCACATACAGATACTACCAATTCAAAACCAAACACCCACAAATACCTTCTCCTCCAAAAGAACTCCCACTCAAACTCCCCTGTTTACAGCTCTGTTTCCTAGCTCCTGTGCCGCTGCAGCTGTCTGTGCCGCTGCCTGACTGGCTGATACCTTTTTTGGACCCCTAGTCAGTGAAGCCCCGCCCCCTAATCACGGCTCAGCTTCTCTCCCAGCACAAAGCCCCTACACATACAGATACTACCAATACAAAACCAAACACACACACAAATACCTTCTCCTCCAACAGAACTCCCACTCAAACTCCCCTGTTTACAGCTCTGTTTGCTAGCTCCTGTGCCGCTGCTTGACTGGCTGCTACCTTTATAGGACCCCTAGTCAGGGAAGGCCCGCCCCCTAATCAGGGCTCAGCTTCTCTCCAAGCACAAAGCCCCTACACACACAGATACTACCAATACAAAACCAAACGCACACAAATAGCTTCTCCTCCAACAGAACTCCCACTCAAACTCCCCTGTTTACAGCTCTGTTTGCTAGCTCCTGTGCCGCTGCCTGACTGGCTGCAAGCTTTATAGAACCCCTAGTCAGGGAAGCCCCGCCCACTAATCAGGGCTCAGCTTCTCTCCCAGCACAAAACCCCTCCAAGCCTCCACACATACAGATACCACCAATACAAAACCAAACACACAAACAAATACCTTTTCCTCCAACAGAACTCCCACTCAAACTCCCCTGTTTACAGCTCTGTTTGCTAACTCCTGTGCCGCTGCAGCTGTCTGTGCCGCTACTTGACTGGCTGCTACCTTTATAGGACCCCTAGTCAGTGAGGCCCCGCCCCCTAATCAGGGCTCAGCTTCTCTCCCAGCACAAAGCCCCTACACATACAGATACTAACAATACAAAACCAAACACACACAAATACCTTTTCCTCCAACAGAACTCCCACTCCAACTCCCCTGTTTACAGCTCTGTTTGCTAGCTCCTGTGCCGCTGCCTGACTGGCTGCTACCTTTATAGAACCCCTAGTCAGGGAAGCCCCGCCCCCAATCAGGGCTCAGCTTCTCTCCCAGCAGAAAGCCCCTACACATACAGATACTAACAATACAAAACCAAACACACACAAATACCTTCTCCTCCAACAGAACTCCCACTCAAACTCCCCTGTTTACAGCTCTGTTTGATAGCTCCTGTGCCGCTGTCTGACTGGCTGCAAGCTTTATAGGACCCCTAGTCAGGGAAGCCCCGCCCACTAATCAGGGCTCAGCTTCTCTCCCAGCACAAAGCCCCTCCAAGCCTCCACACATACAGATACCACCAATACAAAACCAAACACACACACAAATACCTTCTCCTCCAACAGAACTCCCACTCAAACTCCCCTGTTTACAGCTCTGTTTGCTAGCTCCTGTGCCACTGCAGCTGTCTGTGCCGCTACTTGACTGGCTGCTACCTTTATAGGACCCCTAGTCAGTGAGGCCCCGCCCCCTAATCAGGGCTCATCTTCTGTCCCAGCACAAAGCCCCTACACATACAGATACTACCAATACAAAACCAAGCACACACACAAATACCTTCTACTCCAACAGAACTCCCACTCAAACTCCCCTGTTTACAGCTCTGTTTGCTAGCTCCTGTGCCGCTGCCTGACTGGCTGCTACCTTTATAGGACCCCTAGTCAGGGAAGCCCCGCCCCCTAATCAGGGCTCAGCTTCTGTCTCAGCACAAAGCCCCTACACACACAGATACTACCAATACAAAACCAAAGACACACAAATACCTTCTACTCCAACAGAACTCCCACTCAAACTCCCCTGTTTACAGCTCTGTTTGATAGCTCCTGTGCCGCTGCCTGACTGGCTGCAACCTTTATAGGACCCCTAGTCAGGGAAGCCCCGCCCCCTAATCAGGGCTCAGCTTCTCTCCCAGCACAAAGCCCCTGCACATACAGATAATACCAATTCAAAACCAAACACCCACAAATACCTTCTCCTCCAAAAGAACTCCCACTCAAACTCCCCTGTTTACAGCTCTGTTTCCTAGCTCCTTTGCCGCTGCAGCTGTCTGTGCCGCTGCCTGACTGGCTGATACCTTTTTTGGACCCCTAGTCAGTGAAGCCCCGCCCCCTAATCACGGCTCAGCTTCTCTCCCAGCACAAAGCCCCTACACATACAGATACTACCAATACAAAACCAAACACACACACAAATACCTTCTCCTCCAACAGAACTCCCACTCAAACTCCCCTGTTTACAGCTCTGTTTGCTAGCTCCTGTGCCGCTGCTTGACTGGCTGCTACCTTTATAGGACCCCTAGTCAGGGAAGGCCCGCCCCCTAATCAGGGCTCAGCTTCTCTCCAAGCACAAAGCCCCTACACACACAGATACTACCAATACAAAACCAAACGCACACAAATAGCTTCTCCTCCAACAGAACTCCCACTCAAACTCCCCTGTTTACAGCTCTGTTTGCTAGCTCCTGTGCCGCTGCCTGACTGGCTGCAAGCTTTATAGAACCCCTAGTCAGGGAAGCCCCGCCCACTAATCAGGGCTCAGCTTCTCTCCCAGCACAAAACCCCTCCAAGCCTCCACACATACAGATACCACCAATACAAAACCAAACACACAAACAAATACCTTTTCCTCCAACAGAACTCCCACTCAAACTCCCCTGTTTACAGCTCTGTTTGCTAACTCCTGTGCCGCTGCAGCTGTCTGTGCCGCTACTTGACTGGCTGCTACCTTTATAGGACCCCTAGTCAGTGAGGCCCCGCCCCCTAATCAGGGCTCAGCTTCTCTCCCAGCACAAAGCCCCTACACATACAGATACTAACAATACAAAACCAAACACACACAAATACCTTTTCCTCCAACAGAACTCCCACTCCAACTCCCCTGTTTACAGCTCTGTTTGCTAGCTCCTGTGCCGCTGCCTGACTGGCTGCTACCTTTATAGAACCCCTAGTCAGGGAAGCCCCGCCCCCAATCAGGGCTCAGCTTCTCTCCCAGCAGAAAGCCCCTACACATACAGATACTAACAATACAAAACCAAACACACACAAATACCTTCTCCTCCAACAGAACTCCCACTCAAACTCCCCTGTTTACAGCTCTGTTTGATAGCTCCTGTGCCGCTGTCTGACTGGCTGCAAGCTTTATAGGACCCCTAGTCAGGGAAGCCCCGCCCACTAATCAGGGCTCAGCTTCTCTCCCAGCACAAAGCCCCTCCAAGCCTCCACACATACAGATACCACCAATACAAAACCAAACACACACACAAATACCTTTTCCTCCAACAGAACTCCCACTCAAACTCCCCTGTTTACAGCTCTGTTTGCTAGCTCCTGTGCCGCTGCCTGACTGGCTGCTACCTTTATCGGACCCCTAGTCAGGGAAGCCCCGCCCCCTAATCACGGCTCAGCTTCTGTCTCAGCACAAAGCCCCTACACACACAGATACTACCAATACAAAACCAAACACACACAAATACCTTCTACTCCAACAGAACTCCCACTCAAACTCCGCTGTTTACATCTCTGTTTGATAGCTCCTGTGCCGCTGCCTGACTGGCTGCAACCTTTATAGGACCCCTAGTCAGGGAAGCCCCGCCCCCTAATCAGGGCTCAGCTTCTCTCCCAGCACAAAGCCCCTACACATACAGATACCACCAATACAAAACCAAACACACACAAATACCTTCTCCTCCAACAGAACTCCCACTCAAACTCCCCTGTTTACAGCTCTGTTTGCTAGCTCCTGTGCTGCTGCAGCTGTCTGTGCCACTACCTGACTGGCTGCTACCTTTATAGGACCCCTAGTCAGTGAAGCCCCACCCCCTAATCAGGGCTCAGCTTCTGTCTCAGCACAAAGCCCCTACACACACAGATACTACCAATACAAAACCAAACACACACAAATACCTTCTCCTCCAACAGAACTCCCATTCAAACTCCCCTGTTTACAGCTCTGTTTGCTAGCTCCTGTGCCGCTGCCTGACTGGCTGCTACCTTTATAGGACCCCAAGTCAGGGAAGCCCCGCCCCCTAATCAGGGCTCAGCTTCTCTCCCAGCACAAAGCCTCTACACATACAGATACTACCAATACAAATCCAAACACACACAAATACCTTCTCCTCAAACAGAACTCCCACTCCAACTTTCCTCTTTACAGCTCTGTTTGCTAGCTCCTGTGCCGCTGCAGCTGTCTGTGCAGCTGCCTGACTGGCTGCTACCTTTATAGGACCCCTAGTCAGTCAAGCCCCGCCCCCTAATCAGGGCTCAGTTTCTCTCCCAGCACAAAGCCCCTACACATACAGATACTACCGATACAAAACCAAACACACACACAAATACCTTCTCCTCCAACAGAACTCCCACTCAAACTCCACTGTTTACAGCTCTGTTTGCTAGCTCCTGTGCCGCTGCCTGACTGGCTGCTACCTTTATAGGACCCCTAGTCAGGGAAGCCCCGCCCCTAATCAGGGCTCAGCTTCTCTCCCAACACAAAGCCCCTACACATACAGATACCACCTATACAAAACCAAACACACACACAAATACCTTCTCCTCCAACAGAACTCCCTCTCAAACTCCCCTGTTTACAGCTCTGTTTGCTAGCTCCTGTGCCGCTGCCTGACTGGCTGCTACCTTTATAGGACCCCTAGTCAGGGAAGCCCCGCCCACTAATCAGGGCTCAGCTTCTGTCCCAGCACAAAGCCCCGACACACACAGATACTACCAATACAAAACCAAACACACACAAATACCTTCTACTCCAACAGAACTCCCACTCAAAATCCCCTGTTTACAGCTCTGTTTGATAGCTCCTGTGCCGCTGCAGCTGTCTGTGCGGCTGCCTGACTGGCTGCTACCTTTATAGGATCCCTAGTCAGGGAAGCCCCGCCCACTAATCAGGGCTCAGCTTCTCTCCCAGCACAAAGCCCCTACACATACACATACCACCAATACAAAACCAAACACACACAAATACCTTCTCCTCCAACAGAACTCCCACTCAAACTCCCCTGTTTACAGCTCTGTTTGCTAGCTCCTGTGCTGCTGCAGCTGTCTGTGCCACTACCTGACTGGCTGCTACCTTTATAGGACCCCTAGTCAGTGAAGCCCCACCCCCTAATCAGGGCTCAGCTTCTGTCTCAGCACAAAGCCCCTACACACACAGATACTACCAATACAAAACCAAACACACACGAATACCTTCTACTCCAACAGTACTCCCACTCAAACTCCCCTGTTTACAGCTCTGTTTGCTAGCTCCTGTGCCGCTGCCTGACTGGCTGCTACCTTTATAGGACCCCTAGTCAGGGAAGCCCCGCCCCCTAATCAGGGCTCAGCTTCTCTCCCAGCACAAAGCCCCTACACATACAGATACCACCAATACAAAACCAAACACACACAAATACCTTCTCCTCCAACAGAACTCCCACTCAAAATCCCCTGTTTACAGCTCTGTTTGCTAGCTCCTGTGCCGCTGCAGCTGTCTGTGCAGCTGCCTGACTGGCTGCTACCTTTTTAGGACCCCTAGTCAGTCAAGCCCCGCCCCCTAATCAGGGTTCAGCTTCTTTCCCAGCACAAAGCCCCTCCAAGCCTCTACACATACAGATACTACCGATACAAAACCAAACACACACACAAATACCTTCTTCTCCAACAGAACTCCCACTCAAACTCCCCTGTTTACAGCTCTGTTTGTTAGCTCCTGTGCCGCTGCAGCTGTCTGTGCCGCTGCCTGACTGGCTGCTACCTTTATACGACCCCTAGTCAGTAAAGGCCGCCCCCTAATCAGGGCTCAGCTTCTGTCCCAGCACAAAGCCCCTACACACACAGATACTACCAATACAAAACCAAACACACACAAATACCTTCTACTCCAACAGAACTCCCACTCAAAATCCCCTGTTTCCATCTCTGTGTGCTAGCTCCTGTGCCGCTGCCTGACTGGCTGCTACCTTAATAGGACCCCTAGTCAGGGAAGCCCCGCCCCCTAATCAGGGCTCAGCTTCTCTCCCAGCACAAAGCCCCTACACATACAGATACTACCAACACAAAAACACACACAAATACCTTCTCCTCCAACAGAACTCCCACTCAAACTCCCCTGTTTACAGCTCTGTTTGCTAGCTCCTGTGCCGCTGCCTGACTGGCTGCTACCTTTATAGGACCCCTAGTCAGGGAAGCCCCGCCCCCTGATCAGGGCTCAGCTTCTCTCCCAGCACAAAGCCCCTACACATACAGATACTAACAACACAAAACCAAACACACAAATACCTTCTCCTCCAACAGAACTCCCACTCAAACTCCCCTGTTTACAGCTCTGTTTGATAGCTCCTGTGCCGCAGCAGATGTCTGTGCGGCTGCCTGACTGGCTGCTACCTTTATAGGATCCCTAGTCAGGGAAGCCCCGCCCACTAATCAGGGCTCAGCTTCTCTCGCAGCACAAAGCCCCTCCAAGCCTCTACACATACAGATACTAACAATACAAAACCAAACACACACAAATACCTTCTCCTCCAACAGAACTCCCACTCGAACTCCCCTGTTTACAGCTCTGTTTGTAGCTCCTGTGCCGCTGCCTGACTGGCTGCTACCTTTATAGGACCCCTCGTCAGGGAAGCCCCGCCCCCTAATCAGGGCTCAGCTTCTCTCCCAGCACAAAGCCCCTACACATACAGATACTAACAATACAAAACCAAACACACACAAATACCTTCTCCTCCAACAGAACTCCCACTCAAACCCGCCTGTTTACAGCTCTGTTTGCTAGCTCCTGTGCCGCTGCAGCTGTCTGTGCCGCTGCCTGACTGGCTGCGACCTTTATAGGACCCCTAGTCAGTCAAGCCCCGCCCCCTAATCACGGTTCAGCTTCTGTCCTAGCACAAAGCCCCTACACACACAGATACTACCAATACAAAACCAAACACACACAAATACCTTCTACTCCAACAGAACTCCCACTCAAACTCCCCTGTTTACAGCTCTGTTTGCTAGCTCCTGGGCCGCTGCAGCTGTCTGTGCCGCTGCCTGACTGGCTGCGACCTTTATAGGACCCCTAGTCAGTCAAGCCCTGCCCCCTAATCAGGGCTCAGCTTCTCTCCCAGCACAAAGCCCCTACACATACAGATACTACCAATACAAAACCAAACACACAAATACCTTCTCCTCCAACAGAACTCCCACTCAAACTCCCCTGTTTACAGCTCTGTTTGCTAGCTCCTGTGCCGCTGCAGCTGTCTGTGCCGCTGCCTGACTGGCTGCTACCTTTATAGGACTCCTAGTCAGTGAAGCCCCGCCCCCTAATCAGGGCTCAGCTTCTGTCCCAGCACAAAGCCCCTACACACACAGATACTACCAATACAAAACCAAACACACAAATACCTTCTCCTCCAACAGAACTCCCACTCAATCTCCCCTGTTTACAGCTCTGTTTGCTCGCTCCTGTGCCGCTGCCTCACTGGCTGCTACCTTTATAGGACCCCTAGTCAGGGAAGCCCCGCCCCCTAATCAGGGCTCAGCTTCTTTCCCAGCACAAAGCCCCTCCAAGCCTCTACACATACAGATACTACCAATACAAAACCAAGCACACACACAAATACCTTCTCCTCCAACAGAACTCCCACTCAAACCCGCCTGTTTACAACTCTGTTTGCTACCTCCTGTGCCGCTGCAGCTGTCTGTGCCGCTGCCTGACTGGCTGCGACCTTTATAGGACCCCTAGTCAGTCAAGCCCCGCCCCCTAATCAGGGCTCAGCTTCTCTCCCAGCACAAAGCCCCTACACATACAGATACTACCAATACAAAACCAAACACACAAATACCTTCTCCTCCAACAGAACTCCCACTCAAACTCCTCTGTTTACAGCTCTGTTTGCTAGCTCCTGTGCCGCTGCAGCTGTCTGTGCCGCTGCCTGACTGGCTGATACGTTTATAGGACCCCTAGTCAGTGAAGCCCCGCCCCCTAATCTCAGCTCAGCTTCTCTCCCAGCACAAAGCCCCTACACATACAGATACTACCAATACAAAAACACACACAAATACCTTCTCCTCCAACAGAACTCCCACTCAAACTCCCCTGTTTACAGCTCTGTTTGATAGCTCCTGTGCCGCTGCCTGACTGGCTGCTACCTTTATAGGACCCCTAGTCAGGGAAGCCCCGCCCCCTAATCAGGGCTCAGCTTCTCTCCCAGCACAAAGCCCCTACACATACAGATACTAACAATACAAAACCAAACACACACAAATACCTTCTCCTCCAACAGAACTCCCACTCAAACTCCCCTGTTTACAGCTCTGTTTGATAGCTCCTGTGCCGCTGCAGCTGTCTGTGCGGCTGCCTGACTGGCTGCTACCTTTATAGGATCCCTAGTCAGGGAAGCCCCGCCCACTAATCAGGGCTCAGCTTCTCTCCCAGCACAAAGCCCCTCCAAGCCTCTACACATACAGATACTAACAATACAAAACCAAACACACAAATACCTTCTCCTCCAACAGAACTCCCACTCGAACTCCCCTGTTTACAGCTCTGTTTGTAGTTCCTGTGCCGCTGCCTGACTGGCTGCTACCTTTATAGGACCCCTCGTCAGGGAAGCCCCGCCCCCTAATCAGGGCTCAGCTTCTTTCCCAGCACAAAGCCCCAAAACATACAGATACTACCAATACAAAACCAAACACACACACAAATACCTTCTCCACCAACAGAACTCCCACTCAAAATCCCCTGTTTACATCTCTGTGTGCTAGCTCCTGTGCCGCTGCCTGACTGGCTGCTACCTTTATAGGACCCCTAGTCAGGGAAGCCCCGCCCCCTACTCAGGGCTCAGCTTCTCTCCCAGCACAAAGCCCCTACACATACAGATACTAACAATACAAAACCAAACACACACAAATACCTTCTCCTCCAACAGAACTCCCACTCGAACTCCCCTGTTTACAGCTCTGTTTGTAGCTCCTGTGCCACTGCCTGACTGGCTGCTACCTTTATAGGACCCCTCGTCAGGGAAGCCCCGCCCCCTAATCAGGGCTCAGCTTCTTTCCCAGCACAAAGCCCCTCCAAGCCTCTACACATACAGATACTACAAATACAAAACCAAGCACACACACAAATACCTTCTCCTCCAACAGAACTCCCACTCAAACCCGCCTGTTTAGAGCTCTGTTTGCTACCTCCTGTGCCGCTGCAGCTGTCTGTGCCGCTGCCTGACTGGCTGCTACCTTTATAGGACTCCTAGTCAGTGAAGCCCCGCCCCCTAATCAGGGCTCAGCTTCTGTCCCAGCACAAAGCCCCTACACACACAGATACTACCAATACAAAACCAAACACACAAATACCTTCTCCTCCAACAAAACTCCCACTCAAACTCCCCTGTTTACAGCTCTGTTTGATAGCTCCTGTGCCGCTGCAGCTGTCTGTGCCGCTGCCTGACTGGCTGATACGTTTATAGGACCCCTAGTCAGTGAAGCCCCGCCCCCTAATCTCAGCTCAGCTTCTCTCCCAGCACAAAGCCCCTACACATACAGATACTACCAATACAAAAACACCCACAAATACCTTCTCCTCCAACAGAACTCCCACTCAAACCCGCCTGTTTACAGCTCTGTTTGCTAGCTCCTGTGCTGCTGCAGCTGTCTGTGCCGCTACCTGACTGGCTGCTACCTCTATAGGACCCCTAGTCAGTGAAGCCCCGCCCCCCAATCAGGGCTCAGCTTCTGTCTCAGCACAAAGCCCCTACACACACAGATACTACCAATACAAAACCAAACACACACAAATACCTTCTACTCCGACAGTACTCCCACTCAAACTCCCCTGTTTACAGCTCTGTTTGATAGCTCCTGTGCCGCTGCCTGACTGGCTGCAACCTTTATAGGACCCCTAGTCAGGGAAGCCCCGCCCCCTAATCATGGCTCAGCTTCTCTCCCAGCACAAAGCCCCTACACATACAGATACCACCAATACAAAACCAAACACACACAAATACCTTCTCCTCCAACAGAACTCGCACTCAAAATCCCATGTTTACAGCTCTGTTTGCTAGCTCCTGTGCCGATGCAGCTGTCTGTGCCGCTGCGTGACTGGCTGATACCTTTTTAGGACCCCTAGTCAGTGAAGCCCCGCCCCCTAATCAGGGCTCAGCTTCTCTCCCAGCACAAAGCCCCTACACATACAGATACTAACAATACAAAACCAAACACACACAAATACCTTCTCCTCCCACTCAAACTCCCCGTTTACAGCTCTGTTTGCTAGCTCCTGTGCCGCTGCAGCTGTCTGTGCCGCTGCCTGACTGACTGCTACCTTTATAGGACCCCTAGTCAGTGAAGCCCCGCCCCCTAATCAGGGCTCAGCTTCTGTCCCAGCACAAAGCCCCTACACACACAGATACCACCAATACAAAACCAAACACACACAAATACCTTCTCCTCCAACAGAACTCCCACTCAAACTCCCCTGTTTACAGCTCTGTTTGATAGCCCCTGTGCCGCTGCCTGACTGGCTGCAACCTTTATAGGACCCCTAGCCAGGGAAGCCCCGCCCCCTAATCAGGGCTCAGCTTCTCTCCCAGGACAAAGCCCCTACACATACAGATACCACCAATACAAAACCAAACACACACAAATACCTTCTCCTCCAACAGAACTCCCACTCAAACTCCCCTGTTTACAGCTCTGTTTGCTAGCTCCTGTGCCGCTGCAGCTGTCTGTGCCGCTGCCTGACTGGCTGATACCTTTCTAGGACCCCTAGTAAGTGAAGCCCCGCCCCCTAATCACGGCTCAGCTTCTCTCCCAGCACAAAGCCCCTTCACATACAGATACTACCAATACAAAACCAAACACACACGAATACCTTCTCCTCCAACAGAACTCCCACTCGAACTCCCCTGTTTACAGCTCTGTTTGTAGCTCCTGTGCCGCTGCCTGACTGGCTGCTACCTTTATAGGACCCCTAGTCAGGGAAGCCCCGCCCACTAATCAGGGCTCAGCTTCTCTCCCAGCACAGAGCCCCTCCAAGCCTCTACACATGCAGATACTACCAATACAAAACCAAACACACACAAATACCTTCTACTCCAACAGAACTCCCACTCAAACTCCCCTGTTTACAGCTCTGTTTGCTAGCTCCTGTGCCGCTGCAGCTGTCTGTGCCGCTGCCTGACTGGCTGCGACCTTTATAGGATCCCTAGTCAGGGAAGCCCCGCCCACTAATCAGGGCTCAGCTTCTCTCCCAGCACAGAGCCCCTCCAAGCCTCTACACATGCAGATACTACCAATACAAAACCAAACACACACAAATACCTTCTACTCCAACAGAACTCCCACTCAAACTCCCCTGTTTACAGCTCTGTTTGCTAGCTCCTGTGCCGCTGCCTGACTGGCTGCTACCTTTATAGGACCCCTCGTCAGGGAAGCCCCGCCCCCTAATCAGGGCTCAGCTTCTTTCCCAGCAAAAAGCCCATACACATACAGATACTACCAGTACAAAACCAAACACACAAATACCTTCTCCTCCAACAGAACTCCCACTCAAACCCGCCTGTTTACAGCTCTGTTTGCTAGCTCCTGTGCCGCTGCAGCTGTCTGTGCGGCTGCCTGACTGGCTGCTACCTTTATAGGATCCCTAGTCAGGGAAGCCCCGCCCACTAATCAGGGCTCAGCTTCTCTCCCAGCACAAAGCCCCTCCAAGCCTCTACACATGCAGATACTACCAATACAAAACCAAACACACACAAATACCTTCTACTCCAACAGAACTCCCACTCAAACTCCCCTGTTTACAGCTCTGTTTGCTAGCTCCTGTGCCGCTGCCTGACTGGCTGCTACCTTTATAGGACCCCTACTCAGAGAAGCCCCGCCCCCTAATCAGGGCTCATCTTCTCTCCCAGCACAAAGCCCCAAAACATACAGATACTACCAATACAAAACCAAACACACAAATACCTTCTCCACCAACAGAACTCCCACTCAAACTCCCCTGTTTACAACTCTGTGTGCTAGCTCCTGTGCCGCTGCCTGACTGCCTGCTACCTTTATAGGACCCCTAGTCAGGGAAGCCCCGCCCCCTAATCAGGGCTCACCTTCTCTCCCAGCACAAAGCCCCTACACATACAGATACTCACAATACAAAACCAAACACACACAAATACCTTCTCCTCCAACAGAACTCCCACTCAAACCCGCCTGTTTACAGCTCTGTTTGCTAGCTCCTGTGCCGCTGCAGCTGTCTGTGCCGCTGCCTGACTGGCTGCGACCTTTATAGGACCCCTAGTCAGTCAAGCCCCGCCCCCTAATCAGGGCTCAGCTTCTCTCCCAGCACAAAGCCCCTACACATACAGATACTCACAATACAAAACCAAACAAACACAAATACCTTCTCCTCCAACAGAACTCCCACTCAAACTCCCCTGTTTACAGCTCTGTTTGCTAGCTCCTGTGCCGCTGCCTGACTGGCTGCTAACTTATTGGACCCCTTGTCAGTGAAGCCCCGCCCCCTAATCAGGGCTCAGCTTCTCTCCCAGCACAAAGACCCTCCAAGCCTCTACCATACAGATACCACCAATACAAAACCAAACACACACAAATACCTTCTCCTCCAACAGAACTCCCACTCAAACTCCCCTGTTTACAGCTCTGTTTGCTAGCTCCTGTGCCGCTGCAGCTGTCTGTGCCGCTGCCTGACTGGCTGATACCTTTCTAGGACCCCTAGTAAGTGAAGCCCCGCCCCCTAATCAGGGCTCAGCTTCTCTCCCAGCACAAAGCCCCTTCACATACAGATACTACCAATACAAAACCAAACACACACGAATACCTTCTCCTCCAACAGAACTCCCACTCGAACTCCCCTGTTTACAGCTCTGTTTGTAGCTCCTCTGCCGCTACCTGACTGGCTGCTACCTTTATAGGACCCCTAGTCAGGGAAGCCCCGCCCCCTAATCAGGACTCAGCTTCTTTCCCAGCACAAAGCCCCTCCAAGCCTCTACACATACAGATACTACCAATACAAAACCAAACACACACACAAATACCTTCTCCTCCAACAGAACTCCCACTCAAACTCCCCTGTTTACAGCTCTGTTTGCTAGCTCCTGTGCCGCTGCAGCTGTCTGTGCGGCTGCCTGACTGGCTGCTACCTTTATAGGATCCCTAGTCAGGGAAGCCCCGCCCACTAATCAGGGCTCAGCTTCTCTCCCAGCACAAAGCCCCTCCAAGCCTCTACACATGCAGATACTACCAATACAAAACCAAACACACACAAATACCTTCTACTCCAACAGAACTCCCACTCAAACTCCCCTGTTTACAGCTCTGTTTGCTAGCTCCTGTGCCGCTGCCTGACTGGCTGCTACCTTTATAGGACCCCTAGTCAGAGAAGCCCCGCCCCCTAATCAGGGCTCATCTTCTCTCCCAGCACAAACCCCAAAACATACAGATACTACCAATACAAAACCAAACACACACACAAATACCTTCTCCTCCAACAGAACTCCCACTCAAACCCGCCTGTTTACAGCTCTGTTTGCAAGCTCCTGTGCCGCTGCAGCTGTCTGTGCCGCTGCCTGACTGGCTGCGACCTTTATAGGACCTCAAGTCAGTCAAGCCCCGCCCCCGAATCAGGGCTCAGCTTCTCTCCCAGCAAAAAGCCCCTACACATACAGATACTACCAATACAAAAACACACACAAATACCTTCTCCTCCAACAGAACTCCCACTCAAACTCCCCAGTTTACAGCTCTGTTTGCTAGCTCCTGTGCCGCTGCCTGACTGGCTGCTACCTTTATAGGACCCCTAGTCAGGGAAGCCCCGCCCCCTAATCAGGGCTCAGCTTCTCTCCCAGCACAAAGCCCCTACACATACAGATACTAACAATACAAAACCAAACACACACAAATACCTTCTCCTCCAAAAGAACTCCCACTCAAACTCCCCTGTTTACAGCTCTGTTTGCTAGCTCCTGTGCTGCTGCAGCTGTCTGTGCCGCTACCTGACTGGCTGCTACCTTTATAGGACCCCTAGTCAGTGAAGCCCCGCCCCCCAATCAGGGCTCAGCTTCTGTCTCAGCACAAAGCCCCTACACACACAGATACTACCAATGCAAAACCAAACACACACAAATACCTTCTACTCCGACAGTACTCCCACTCAAACTCCCCTCTTTACAGCTCTGTTTGCTAGCTCCTGTGCCACTGCAGCTGTCTGTGCCGCTGCCTGACTGGCTGCTACCTTTATAGGACCCCTAGTCAGTCAAGCCCCGCCCCCTAATCAGGCCTCAGCTTATCTCCCAGCACAAAGCCCCTACACATACAGATATTACCATTACAAAACCAAACACACACCTATACCTTCTCCTCCAACAGAACTCCCACTCAAACTCCCTGTTTACAGCTCCGTTTGCTAGCTCCTGTGCCGCTGCCTGACTGGCAGCTACCTTTATAGGACCCCTAGTCAGGGAAGCCCCGCCCCCTAATCAGGGCTCAGCTTCTCTCCCAGCACAAAGCCCATACACATACAGATACTAACAATACAAAACCAAACACACACAAATACCTTCTCCTCCAACAGAACTCCCACTCAAACTCCCCTGTTTCCAGCTCTGTTTGCTAGCTCCTGTGCCGCTGCAGCTGTCTGTGCCGCTGCCTGACTGGCTGCTACCTTTATAGGACCCCTAGTCAGTGAAGCCCCACCCCCTAATCAGGGCTCAGCTTCTCTCCCAGCACAAAGACCCTCCAAGCCTCTACCATACAGATACCACCAATACAAAACCAAACACACACAAATACCTTCTCCTCCAACAGAACTCCCACTCAAACTCCCCTGTTTACAGCTCTGTTTGCTAGCTCCTGTGCCGCTGCCTGACTGGCTGCTACCTTTATAGGACCCCTAGCCAGGGAAGCCCCGCCCCCTAATCAGGGCTCAGCTTCTCTCCCAGGACAAAGCCCCTACACATACAGATACCACCAATACAAAAGCAAACACACACAAATACCTTCTCCTCCAACAGAACTCCCACTCAAACTCCCCTGTTTACAGCTCTGTTTGCTAGCTCCTGTGCCGCTGCAGCTGTCTGTGCCGCTGCCTGACTGGCTGATACCTTTCTAGGACCCCTAGTAAGTGAAGCCCCGCCCCCTAATCACGGCTCAGCTTCTTTCCCAGCACAAAGCCCCTCCAAGCCTCTACACATACAGATACTACCAATACAAAACCAAACACACACACAAATACCTTCTCCTCCAACAGAACTCCCACTCGAACTACCCTGTTTACAGCTCTGTTTGATAGCTCCTGTGCCGCTGCCTGACTGGCTGCTACCTTTATAGGATCCCTAGTCAGGGAAGCCCCGCCCACTAATCAGGGCTCAGCTTCTCTCCCAGCACAAAGCCCCTCCAAGCCTCTACACATACAGATACTACCAATACAAAACCAAACACACACAAATACCTTCTCCTCCAACAGAACTCCCACTCAAACTCCCCTGTTTACAGCTCTGTTTGCTAGCTCCTGTGCCGCTGCCTGACTGGCTGCTACCTTTATAGGACCCCTAGTCAGGGAAGCCCCGCCCCCTAATCAGGGCTCATCTTCTCTCCCAGCACAAAGCCCCGAAACATACAGATACTACCAATACAAAACCAAACACACACACAAATACCTTCTCCACCAACAGAACTCCCACTCAAACTCCCCTGTTTACATCTCTGTGTGCTAGCTCCTGTGCCGCTGCCTGACTGGCTGCTACCTTTATAGGACTCCTAGTCAGGGAAGCCCCGCCCCCTACTCAGGGCTCAGCTTCTCTCCCAGCACAAAGCCCCTACACATACAGATACTAACAATACAAAACCAAACACACACAAATACCTTCTCCTCCAACAGAACTCCCACTCGAACTCCCCTGTTTACAGCTCTGTTTGTAGCTCCTGTGCCACTGCCTGACTGGCTGCTACCTTTATAGGACCCCTCGTCAGGGAAGCCCCGCCCCCTAATCAGGGCTCAGCTTCTTTCCCAGCACAAAGCCCCTCCAAGCCTCTACACATACAGATACTACCAATACAAAACCAAGCACACACACAAATACCTTCTCCTCCAAGAGAACTCACACTCAAACCCGCCTGTTTACAGCTCTGTTTGCGACCTCCTGTGCCGCTGCAGCTGTCTGTGCCGCTGCCTGACTGGCTGCGACCTTTATAGGACTCCTAGTCATTGAAGCCCCGCCCCCTAATCAGGGCTCAGCTTCTGTCCCAGCACAAAGCCCCTACACATACAGATACTACCAATACAAAAACACACACAAATACCTTCTCCTCCAACAGAACTCCCACTCAAACTCCCCTGTTTACAGCTCTGTTTGCTAGCTCCTGTGCCGCTGCAGCTGTCTGTGCCGCTGCCTGACTGGCTGATACCTTTATAGGACCCCTAGTCAGGGAAGCCCCGCCCCCTAATCAGGGCTCAGCTTCTCTCCCAGCAGAAAGCCCATACACATACAGATACTAACAATACAAAACCAAACACACACAAATACCTTCTCCCCCAACAGAACTCCCACTCCAACTCCCCTGTTTACAGCGCTGTTTGCTAGCTCCTGTGCCGCTGCAGCTGTCTGTGCCGCTGCCTGACTGGCTGATACCTTTCTAGGACCCCTAGTAAGTGAAGCCTCGCCCCCTAATCACGGCTCAGCTACTTTCCCAGCACAAAGCCCCCCCAAGCCTCTACACATACAGATACTACCAATACAAAACCAAACACACACACAAATACCTTCTCCTCCAACAGAACTCCCACTCGAACTCCCCTGTTTACAGCTCTGTTTGATAGCTCCTGTGCCGCTGCCTAACTGGCTGCTACCTTTATAGGACCCCTCGTCAGGGAAGCCCCGCCCCCTAATCATGGCTCAGCTACTTTCCCAGCACAAAGCCCCTCCAAGCCCCTACACACAGATACTACCAATACAAAACCAAACACACAAATACCTTCTCCTCCAACAGAACTCCCACTCAAACTCCCCTGTTGACAGCTCTGTTTGCTAGCTCCTGTGGCGCTGCCTGACTGGCTGCTACCTTTATAGGACCCCTAGTCAGGGAAGCCCCGCCCCCTAATCAGGGCTCAGCTTCTCTCCCAGCACAAAGCCCCTACACATACAGATACTAACAATACAAAACCAAACACACACAAATACCTTCTCCTCCAAAAGAACTCCCACTCAAACTCCCCTGTTTACAGCTCTGTTTGCTAGCTCCTGTGCTGCTGCAGCTGTCTGTGCCGCTACCTGACTGGCTGCTACCTTTATAGGACCCGTAGTCAGTGAAGCCCCGCCCCCCAATCAGGGCTCAGCTTCTGTCTCAGCACAAAGCCCCTACACACACAGATACTACCAATACAAAACCAAACACACACAAATACCTTCTACTCCGACAGTACTCCCACTCAAACTCCCCTGTTTACAGCTCTGTTTGATAGCTCCTGTGCCGCTGCCTGACTGGCTGCAACCTTTATAGGAACCCTAGTCAGGGAAGCCCCGCCCCCTAATCAGGGCTCAGCTTCTCTCCCAGCACAAAGCCCCTACACATACAGATACCATCAATACAAAACCAAACACACACAAATACCTTCTCCTCCAACAGAACTCGCACTCAAAATCCCCTGTTTACAGCTCTGTTTGCTAGCTCCTGTGCCGATGCAGCTGTCTGTGCCGCTGCGTGACTGGCTGATACCTTTTTAGGACCCCTAGTCAGTGAAGCCCCGCCCCCTAATCAGGGCTCAGCTTCTCTCCCAGCACAAAGCCCCTACACATACAGATACTAACAATACAAAACCAAACACACACAAATACCTTCTCCTCCCACTCAAACTCCCCGTTTACAGCTCTGTTTGCTAGCTCCTGTGCCGCTGCAGCTGTCTGTGCCGCTGCCTGACTGACTGCTACCTTTATAGGACCCCTAGTCAGTGAAGCCCCGCCCCCTAATCAGGGCTCAGCTTCTCTCCCAGCACAAAGGCCCTCCAAGTCTCTACCATACAGATACCACCAATACAAAACCAAACACACACAAATACCTTCTCCTCCAACAGAACTCCCACTCAAACTCCCCTGTTTACAGCTCTGTTTGCTAGCTCCTGTGCCGCTGCAGCTGTCTGTGCCGCTGCCTGACTGGCTGCTACCTTTATAGGACCCCTAGTCAGTGAAGACCCGCCCCCTAATCAGGGTTCAGCTTCTGTCCCAGCACAAAGCCCCTACACACACAGATACTACCAATACAAAACCAAACACACACACAAATACCTTCTCCTCCAACAGTACTCCCACTCAAACTCCCCTGTTTACAGCTCTGTTTGCTAGCTCCTGTGCCGCTGCCTGACTGCCTGCTACCTTTATATGACCCCTAGTCAGGGAAGCCCCGCCCCTAATCAGGGTTCAGCTTCTGTCCCAGCACAAAGCCCCTACACACACAGATACTACCAATACAAAACCAAACACACACACAAATACCTTCTCCTCCAAGAGAACTCCCACTCAGACTCCCCTGTTTACAGCTCTGTTTGCTAGCTCCTGTGCCGCTGCAGCTGTCTGTGCCGCGGCCTGACTGGCTGATACCTTTCTAGGACCCCTAGTAAGTGAAGCCCCGCCCCCTAATCACGGCTCAGCTTCTCTCCCAGCACAAAGCCCCTTCACATACAGATATTAACAATACAAAACCAAACACACACAAATACCTTCTCCTCCAAAAGAACTCCCACTCAAACTCCCCTGTTTACAGCTCTGTTTGATAGCTCCTGTGCTGCTGCCTGACTGGCTGCAACCTTTATAGGACCCCTAGTCAGGGAAGCCCCGCCCCCTAATCAGGGCTCAGCTTCTGTCCCAGCACAAAGCCCCTACACACACAGATACTAACGATACAAAACCAAACACACACAAATACCTTCTCCTCCCACTCAAACTCCCCGTTTACAGCTCTGTTTGCTAGCTCCTGTGCCGCTGCAGCTGTCTTTGCCGCTGCCTGACTGGCTGCTACCTTTATAGGACCCCTAGTCAGTGAAGCCCCGCCCCTAATCAGGGCTCAGCTTCTCTCCCAGCACAAAGCCCCTACACATACAGATACTAACAATACAAAACCAAACACACACAAATACCTTCACCTCCAAAAGAACTCCCACTCAAACTCCCCTGTATACAGCTCTGTTTGCTAGCTCCTGTGCTGCTGCAGCTGTCTGTGCCACTACCTGGCTGGCTGCTACCTTTATAGGACCCCTAGTCAGTGAAGCCCCGCCCCCTAATCAGGGCTCAGCTTCTGTCTCAGCACAAAGCCCCTACACACACAGATACTACCAATACAAATCCAAACACACACAAATACCTTCTACTCCAACGGAACTCCCACTCAAACTCCCCTGTTTACAGCTCTGTTTGATAGCTCCTGTGCCGCTGCCTGACTCGCTGCTACCTTTATAGGACCCCTAGTCAGTGAAGCCCCGCCCCCTAATCAGGGCTCAGCTACTCTCCCAGCACAAAGCCCCTACACATACAGATACTAACGATACAAAACCAAACACACACAAATACCTTCTCCTCCCACTCAAACTCCCCGTTTACAGCTCTGTTTGCTAGCTCCTGTGCCGCTGCAGCTGTCTTTGCCGCTGCCTGACTGGCTGCTACCTTTATAGGACCCCTAGTCAGTGAAGCCCCGCCCCTAATCAGGGCTCAGCTTCTCTCCCAGCACAAAGCCCCTACACATACAAATACTAACAATACAAAACCAAACACACACAAATACCTTCTCCTCCAAAAGAACTCCCACTCAAACTCCCCTGTATACAGCTCTGTTTGCTAGCTCCTGTGCTGCTGCAGCTGTCTGTGCCACTACCTGACTGGCTGCTACCTTTATAGGACCCCTAGTCAGTGAAGCCCCGCCCCCTAATCAGGGCTCAGCTTCTGTCTCAGCACAAAGCCCCTACACACACACATACTACCAATACAAAACCAAACACACACAAAAACCTTCTACTCCAACAGTACTCCCACTCAAACTCCCCTGTTTACAGCTGTGTTTGATAGCTCCTGTGCTGCTGCCTGACTGGCTGCAACCTTTATAGGACCCCTAGTCAGGGAAGCCCCGCCCCCTAATCAGGGCTCAGCTTCTCTCCCAGCACAAAGCCCCTACACATACAGATACTACCAATACAAAACCAAACACACACAAATACCTTCTCCTCCAACAGAACTCCCACTCAAACCCCCTGTTTACAGCTCTGTTTGCTAGCTCCTGTGCCGCTGCAGCTGTCTGTGCCGCTGCCTGACTGGCTGCTACATTTATAGGACCCCTTGTCAGTGAAGCCCCGCCCCCTAATCAGGGCTCAGCTTCTCTCCCAGCACAAAGCCCCTCCAAGCCTCTACACATACAGATACTACCAATACAAAACCAAACAAACACAAATACCTTCTCCTCCAAGAGAACTCCCACTCAGACTCCCCTGTTTACAGCTCTGTTTGCTAGCTCCTGTGCCGCTGCAGCTGTCTGTGCCGCTGCCTGACTGGCTGCTACCTTTATAGGACCCCTAGTCAGTGAAGCCCCGCCCCCTAATCAGGGCTCAGCTTCTGTCCCAGCACAAAGCCCCTACACACACAGATACTACCAATACAAATCCAAACACACACAAATACCTTCTACTCCAACAGAACTCCCACTCAAACTCCCCTGTTTACAGCTCTGTTTGATAGCTCCTGTGCCGCTGCAGCTGTCTGTGCCGCTGCCTGACTGGCTGCAACCTTTATAGGACCCCTAGTCAGCGAAGCCCCGCCCCCTAATCAGGGCTCTGCTTCTCTCCCAGCACAAAGACCCTCCAAGCCTCTACCATACAGATACTACCAATACAAAACCAAACACACACAAATACCTTCTCCTCCAACAGAACTCCCACTCAAACTCCCCTGTTTACAGCTATGTTTGCTAGCTCCTGTGCCGCTGCCTGACTGGCTGCTACCTTTATAGGACCCCTAGCCAGGGAAGCCCCGCCCCCTAATCAGGGCTCTGCTTCTTTCCCAGCACAAAGCCCCTCCAAGCCTCTACACATACAGATACTACCAATACAAAACCAAACACACACACAAATACCTTCTCCTCCAACAGAACTCCCACTCAAACCCGCCTGTT
This sequence comes from Lepidochelys olivacea, assembly GCF_965140295.1. Taxonomy (NCBI): domain Eukaryota; kingdom Metazoa; phylum Chordata; order Testudines; family Cheloniidae; genus Lepidochelys; species Lepidochelys olivacea. The sequence goes on from NC_140428.1 coordinate 5,768,202, forward strand.
TACAGCTCTGTTTGCTAGCTCCTGTGCCGCTGCAGCTGTCTGTGCCGCTGCCTGACTGGCTGCGACCTTTATAGGACCCCTAGTCAGTCAAGCCCCGCCCCCTAATCAGGGCTCAGCTTCTGTCCCAGCACAAAGCCCCGACACACACAGATACTACCAATACAAAACCAAACACACACAAATACCTTCTACTCCAACAGTACTCCCACTCAAACTCCCGTTTACAGCTCTGTTTGATAGCTCCTGTGCCGCTGCAGCTGTCTGTGCCGCTGCCTGACTGGCTGATACCTTTATAGGACCCCTAGTCACTGAAGCCCCGCCCCTAATCACGGCTCAGCTTCTCTCCCAGCACAAAGCCCCTACACATACAGATACTACCAATACAAAAACACACACAAATACCATCTCCTCCAACAGAACTCCCACTCAAACTCCCCTGTTTACAGCTCTGTTTGCTAGCTCCTGTGCCGCTGCCTGACTGGCTGCTACCTTTATAGGACCCCTAGTCAGGGAAGCCCCGCCCCCAAATCAGGGCTCAGCTTCTCTCCCAGCACAAAGCCCCTACACATACAGATACTACCAATACAAAACCAAACACACACAAATACCTTCTCCTTCAACAGAACTCCCACTCAAACTCCCCTGTTTACAGCTCTGTTTGATAGCTCCTGTGCTGCTGCCTGACTGGCTGCAACCTTTATAGGACCCCTAGTCAGGGAAGCCCCGCCCCCTAATCAGGGCTCAGCTACTCTCCCAGCACAAAGCCCCTACACATACAGATACTAACGATACAAATCCAAACACACACAAATACCTTCTCCTCCCACTCAAACTCCCCGTTTACAGCTCTGTTTGCTAGCTCCTGTGCCGCTGCAGCTGTCTTTGCCGCTGCCTGACTGGCTGCTACCTTTATAGGACCCCTAGTCAGTGAAGCCCCGCCCCTAATCAGGGCTCAGCTTCTCTCCCAGCACAAAGCCCCTACACATACAGATACTAACAATACAAAACCAAACACACACAAATACCTTCTCCTCCAAAAGAACTCCCACTCAAACTCCCCTGTATACAGCTCTGTTTGCTAGCTCCTGTGCCGCTGCAGCTGTCTGTGCCACTACCTGACTGGCTGCTACCTTTATAGGACCCCTAGTCAGTGAAGCCCCGCCCCCTAATCAGGGCTCAGCTTCTGTCTCAGCACAAAGCCCCTACACACACACATACTACCAATACAAAACCAAACACACACAAAAACCTTCTCCTCCAACAGAACTCCCACTCAAACCCCCTGCTTACAGCTCTGTTTGCTAGCTCCTGTGCCGCTGCAGCTGTCTGTGCCGCTGCCTGACTGGCTGCTACATTTATAGGACCCCTTGTCAGTGAAGCCCCGCCCCCTAATCAGGGCTCAGCTTCTCTCCCAGCACAAAGCCCCTCCAAGCCTCTACACATACAGATACTACGAATACAAAACCAAACACACACAAATACCTTCTCCTCCAAGAGAACTCCCACTCAGACTCCCCTGTTTACAGCTCTGTTTGCTAGCTCCTGTGCCGCTGCAGCTGTCTGTGCCGCTGCCTGACTGGCTGCTACCTTTATAGGACCCCTAGTCAGTGAAGCCCCGCCCCCTAATCAGGGCTCAGCTTCTGTCTCAGCACAAAGCCCCTACACACACACATACTACCAATACAAAACCAAACACACACAAAAACCTTCTACTCCAACAGTACTCCCACTCAAACTCCCCTGTTTACAGCTGTGTTTGATAGCTCCTGTGCTGCTGCCTGACTGGCTGCAACCTTTATAGGACCCCTAGTCAGGGAAGCCCCGCCCCCTAATCAGGGCTCAGCTTCTCTCCCAGCACAAAGCCCCTACACATACAGATACTACCAATACAAAACCAAACACACACAAATACCTTCTCCTCCAACAGAACTCCCACTCAAACCCCCTGTTTACAGCTCTGTTTGCTAGCTCCTGTGCCGCTGCAGCTGTCTGTGCCGCTGCCTGACTGGCTGCTACATTTATAGGACCCCTTGTCAGTGAAGCCCCGCCCCCTAATCAGGGCTCAGCTTCTCTCCCAGCACAAAGCCCCTCCAAGCCTCTACACATACAGATACTACCAATACAAAACCAAACACACACAAATATCTTCTCCTCCAAGAGAACTCCCACTCAGACTCCCCTGTTTACAGCTCTGTTTGCTAGCTCCTGTGCCGCTGCAGCTGTCTGTGCCGCTGCCTGACTGGCTGCTACCTTTATAGGACCCCTAGTCAGTGAAGCCCCGCCCCCTAATCAGGGCTCAGCTTCTGTCCCAGCACAAAGCCCCTACACACACAGATACTACCAATACAAATCCAAACACACACAAATACCTTCTACTCCAACAGAACTCCCACTCAAACTCCCCTGTTTACAGCTCTGTTTGATAGCTCCTGTGCCGCTGCCTGACTGGCTGCAACCTTTATAGGACCCCTAGTCAGGGAAGCCCCGCCCCCTAATCAGGGCTCAGCTTCTCTCCCAGCACAAAGCCCATACACATACAGATACTAACAATACAAAACCAAACACACACAAATACCTTCTCCTCCAACAGAACTCCCACTCCAACTCCCCTGTTTACAGCTCTGTTTGCTAGCTCCTGTGCCGCTGCAGCTGTCTGTGCCGCTGCCTGACTGGCTGCTACCTTTATAGGACCCCTAGTCAGCGAAGCCCCGCCCCCGAATCAGGGCTCAGCTTCTCTCCCAGCACAAAGACCCTCCAAGCCTCTACCATACAGATACTACCAATACAAAACCAAACACACACAAATACCTTCTCCTCCAACAGAACTCCCACTCAAACTCCCCTGTTTACAGCTATGTTTGCTAGCTCCTGTGCCGCTGCCTGACTGGCTGCTACCTTTATAGGACCCCTAGCCAGGGAAGCCCCGCCCCCTAATCAGGGCTCAGCTTCTCTCCCAGGACAAAGCCCCTACACATACAGATACCACCAATACAAAACCAAACACACACAAATACCTTCTACTCCAACAGTACTCCCACTCAAACTCCCCTGTTTACAGCTCTGTTTGCTAGCTCCTGTGCCGCTGCAGTTGTCTGTGCCGCTGCCTGACTGGCTGCTACCTTTATAGGACCCCTAGTCAGTCAAGCCCCGCCCCCTAATCAGGGCTCAGCTTCTCACCCAGCACCAAGCCCCGACACATACAAATACCAATACAAAACCAAACACACACAAATACCTTCTCCTCCAAAAGAACTCCCACTCAAACTCCCCTGTTTACAGCTCTGTTTGCTAGCTCCTGTGCTGCTGCCTGACTGGCTGCAACCTTTATAGGACCCCTAGTCAGGGAAGCCCCGCCCCCTAATCAGGGCTCAGCTTCTCTCCCAGCACAAAGCCCCTACACATACAGATAATACCAATACAAAACCAAACACACACAAATACCTTCTCCTCCAACAGCACTCCCACTCAAACCCCCTCTTTACAGCTCTGTTTGCTAGCTCCTGTGCCGCTGCAGCTGTCTGTGCCGCTGCCTGACTGGCTGCTACATTTATAGGACCCCTTTTCAGTGAAGCCCCGCCCCCTAATCAGGGCTCAGCTTCTCTCCCAGCACAAAGCCCCTACACATACAGATACTAAGAATACAAAACCAAACACACACAAATACCTTCTCCTCCCACTCAAACTCCCCTGTTTACAGGTCTGTTTGCTAGCTCCTGTGCAGCTGCAGCTGTCTGTGCCGCTGCCTGACTGGCTGCTACCTTTATAGGACCCCTAGTCAGTGAAGCCCCGCCCCCTAATCAGGATTCAGCTTCTGTCCCAGCACAAAGCCCCTACACACACAGATACTACCAATACAAAACCAAACACACACAAATACCTTCTATTCCAACAGAACTCCCACTCAAACTCCCCTGTTTACAGCTCTGTTTGATAGCTCCTGTGCCGCTGCCTGACTGGCTGCAACCTTATAGGACCCCTAGTCAGGGAAGCCCCGCCCACTAATCAGGGCTCAGCTTCTTTCCCAGCACAAAGCCCCTCCAAGCCTCTACACATACAGATACCACCAATACAAAACCAAACACACACACAAATACCTTTTCCTCCAACAGAACTCCCACTCAAACTCCCCTGTTTACAGCTCTGTTTGATAGCTCCTGTGCCGCTGCCTGACTGGCTGCTACCTTTATAGGACCCCTAGTCAGGGAAGCCCCGCCCTCTAATCAGGGCTCAGCTTCTCTCCCAGCACAAAGCCCCTACACATACAGATACTAACAATACAAAACCAAACACACACAAATACCTTCTACCCCAAAAGAACTCGCACTCAAACTCCCCTGTTTACAGCTCTGTTTGACAGCTCCTGTGCCGCTGCCTGACTGGCTGCAACCTTATACGACCCCTAGTCAGGGAAGCCCCGCCCCCTAATCAGGGCTCAGCTTCTCTCCCAGCACAAAGCCCCTACACATACACATACTAACAATACAAAACCAAACACACACAAATACCTTCTCATCCAACAGAACTCCCACTCAAACTCCCCTGTTTACAGCTCTGTTTGCTAACTCCTGTGCCGCTGCAGCTGTCTGTGCGGCTGCCTGACTGGCTGCTACCTTTATAGGACCCCTAGTCAGGAAAGCCCCGCCCACTAATCAGGGCTCAGCTTCTCTCCCAGCACAAAGCCCCTCCAAGCCTCTACACATACAGATACTACCAATACAAAACCAAACACACACAAATACCTTCTCCTCCAACAGAACTCGAACTCAAACTCCCCTGTTTACAGCTCTGTTTGACAGCTCCTATGCCGCTGCCTGACTGGCTGCAACCTTATACGACCCCTAGTCAGGGAAGCCCCGCCCACTAATCAGGGCTCAGCTTCTCTCCCAGCACAAAGCCCCTCCAAGCCTCTACACATACAGATACTACCAATACAAAACCAAACACACACAAATACCTTCTCCTCCAACAGAACTCCCACTCAAACTCCCCTGTTTACAGCTCTGTTTGCTAGCTCCTGTGCCGCTGCAGCTGTCTGTGCCGCTGCCTGACTGGCTGCGACCTTTATAGGACCCCTAGTCAGTGAAGCCCCGCCCCCTAATCAGGGCTCAGCTTCTGTCCCAGCACAAAGCCCCTACACACACAGATACTACCAATACAAAACCAAACACACACAAATACCTTCTCCTCCAACAGAACTCCCACTCAAACTCCCCTGTTTACAGCTCTGTTTGATAGCTCCTGTGCCGCTGCCTGACTGGCTGCAACCTTTATAGGACCCCTAGTCAGGGAAGCCCCGCCCCCTAATCAGGGCTCAGCTTCTCTCCCAGCACAAAGCCCCTACACATAAAGATACTACCAATACAAAACCAAACACACACAAATACCTTCTCCTCCAACAGAACTCCCACTCAAACCCCCTGTTTACAGCTCTGTTTGCTAGCTCCTGTGCCGCTGCAGCTGTCTGTGCCGCTGCCTGACTGGCTGCTACCTTTATACGACCCCTAGTCAGTGAAGCCCCGCCCCCTAATCAGGGTTCAGATTCTCTCCCAGCACAAAGCCCCTACACATACAGATACTAACAATACAAAACCAAACACACACACAAATACCTTCTCCACCAACAGAACTCCCACTCAAACTCCCCTGTTTACATCTCTGTGTGCTAGCTCCTGTGCCGCTGCCTGACTGGCTGCTACCTTTATAGGACCCCTAGTCAGGGAAGCCCCGCCCCCTAATCAGGGCTCAGCTTCTCTCCCAGCAAAAAGAGCCTACACATACAGATACTAACAATACAAAACCAAACACACACAAATACCTTCTCCTCCAAAAGAACTCCCACTCAAACTCCCCTGTTTACAGCTCTGTTTGCTAGCTCCTGTGCCGCTGCCTGACTGGCTGCTACCTTTATAGGACCCCTAGTCAGTGAAGCCCCGCCCCCTAATCAGTGTTCAGCTTCTGTCCTAGCACAAAGCCCCTACACACACAGATACTACCAATACAAAACCAAACACACACACAAATACCTTCTCCACCAACAGAACTCCCACTCAAACTCCCCTGTTTACATCTCTGTGTGCTAGCTCCTGTGCCGCTGCCTGACTGGCTGCTACCTTTATAGGACCCCTAGTCAGGGAAGCCCCGCCCCCTAATCAGGGCTCAGCTTCTCTCCCAGCAAAAAGAGCCTACACATACAGATACGAACAATACAAAACCAAACACACACAAATACCTTCTCCTCCAAAAGAACTCCCACTCAAACTCCCCTGTTTACAGCTCTGTTTGCTAGCTCCTGTGCCGCTGCCTGACTGGCTGCTACCTTTATAGGACCCCTAGTCAGGAAAGCCCCGCCCCTAATCAGGGCTCAGCTTCTCTCCCAGCACAAAGCCCCTACAGATACAGATACTAACAATACAAAACCAAACACACACAAATACCTTCTCCTCCAAAAGAACTCCCACTCAAACTCCCCTGTTTACAGCTCTGTTTGCTAGCTCCTGTGCTGCTGCAGCTGTCTGTGCCACTACCTGACTGGCTGCTACCTTTATAGGACCCCTAGTCAGTGAAGCCCCGCCCCCTAATCAGGGCTCAGCTTCTGTCTCAGCACAAAGCCCCTACACACACACACATACTACCAATACAAAACCAAACACACACAAAAACCTTCTACTCCAACAGTACTCCCACTCAAACTTCCCTGTTTACAGCTCTGTTTGCTAGCTCCTGTGCCGCTGCCTGACTGGCTGCTACCTTTATAGGACCCCTAGTCAGGGAAGCCCCGCCCCCTAATCAGGGCTCAGCTTCTCTCCCAGCACAAAGAGCCTACACATACAGATAGTAACAATACAAAACCAAACACACACAAATACCTTCTCCTCCAACAGAACTCCCACTCAAACTCCCCTGTTTACAGCTCTGTTTGCTAGCTCCTGTGCCGCTGCCTGACTGGCTGCTACCTTTATAGGACCCCTAGTCAGGGAAGCCCCGCCCCCTAATCAGGGCTCATCTTCTCTCCCAGCACAAAGCCCCAAAACATACAGATACTACCAACACAAAACAAAACACACACACAAATACCTTCTCCACCAACAGAACTCCCACTCAAACTCCCCTGTTTACATCTCTGTGTGCTCGCTCCTGTGCCGCTGCCTGACTGGCTGCGACCTTTATAGGAACCCTAGTCAGTCAAGCGCCGCCCCCTAATCAGGGCTCAGCTTCTCTCCCAGCACAAAGCCCCTACACATTCAGATACTACCAATACAAAACCAAACACACAAATACCTTCTCCTCCAACAGAACTCCCACTCAAACTCCCCTGTTTACAGCTCTGTTTGCTAGCTCCTGTGCCGCTGCAGCTGTCTGTGCCGCTGCCTGACTGGCTGCTACCTTTATAGGACCCCTAGTCAGTGAAGCCCCGCCCCCTAATCAGGGTTCAGCTTCTGTCCCAGCACAAAGCCCCTACACACACAGATACTACCAATACAAAACCAAACACACACAAATACCTTCTACTCCAACCGAACTCCCACTCAAACTCCCCTGTTTACAGCTCTGTTTGATAGCTCCTGTGCCGCTGCCTGACTGGCTGCAACCTTATAGGACCCCTAGTCAGGGAAGCCCCGCCCACTAATCAGGGCTCAGCTTCTCTCCCAGCACAAAGCCCCTCCAAGCCTCTACACATACAGATACTACCAATACAAAACCAAACACACACAAATACCTTCTCCTCCAACAGAACTCCCACTCAAACTCCCCTGTTTACAGCTCTGTTTGCTAGCTCCTGTGCCGCTGCCTGACTGGCTGCTACCTTTATAGGACCCCTAGTCAGGGAAGCCCCGCCCCCTAATCAGGGCTCAGCTTCTCTCCCAGCACAAAGCCCCTACACATACAGATACTAACAATACAAAACCAAACACACACAAATACCTTCTCCTCCAACAGAACTCCCACTCAAACTCCCCTGTTTACAGCTCTGTTTGCTAGCTCCTGTGCCGCTGCAGCTGTCTGTGCGGCTGCCTGACTGGCTGCTACCTTTATAGGACCCCTAGTCAGGGAAGCCCCGCCCCCTAATCAGGGCTCAGCTTCTCTCCCAGCACAAAGCCCCTACACACACAGATACTACCAATACAAAACCAAACATACACAAATACCTTCTCCTCCAACAGAACTCCCACTCAAACTCCCCTGTTTACAGCTCTGTTTGATAGCTCCTGTGCCGCTGCCAGACTGGCTGCAACCTTTATAGGACCCCTAGTCAGGGAAGCCCCGCCCCCTAATCAGGGCTCATCTTCTCTCCCAGCACAAAGCCCCAAAACATACAGATACTACCAACACAAAACCAAACACACACACGAATACCTTCTCCACCAACAGAACTCCCACTCAAACTCCCGTGTTTACAGCTCTGTTTGTAGCTCCTGTGCCGCTGCCTGACTGGCTGCGACCTTTATAGGACCCCTAGTCAGTCAAGCCCCGCCCCCTAATCAGGGCTCAGCTTCTCTCCCAGCACAAAGCCCCTACACATACAGATACTACCAATACAAAACCAAACACACAAATACCTTCTCCTCCAAAAGAACTCCAACTCAAACTGCCCTGTTTACAGCTCTGTTTGCTAGCTCCTGTGCTGCTGCAGCTGTCTGTGCCGCTACCTGACTGGCTGCTACCTTTATAGGACCCCTAGTCAGTGAAGCCCCGCCCCCTAATCAGGGCTCAGCTTCTGTCTCAGCACAAAGCCCCTACACACACACACATACTACCAATACAAAACCAAACACACACAAAAACCTTCTACTCCAACAGTACTCCCTCTCAAACTCCCCTGTTTACAGCTCTGTTTGATAGCTCCTGTGCCGCTGCCTGACTGGCTGCAACCTTTATAGGACCCCTAGTCAGGGAAGCCCCGCCCCCTAATCAGGGCTCAGCTTCTCTCCCAGCACAAAGCCCCTACACATACAGATACTACCAATACAAAACCAAACACACAGAAATACCTTCTCCTCCAACAGAACTCCCACTCAAACTCCCCTGTTTACAGCTCTGTTTGCTAGCTCCTGTGCCGCTGCAGCTGTCTGTGCCGCTGCCTGACTGGCTGCTACCTTTATACGACCCCTAGTCAGTGAAGCCCCGCCCCCTAATCAGGGTTCAGCTTCTGTCCCAGCACAAAGCCCCTACACACACAGATACTACCAATACAAAACCAAACACACACAAATACCTTCTACTCCAACAGAACTCCCACTCAAACTCCCCTGTTTACAGCTCTGTTTGATAGCTCCTGTGCCGCTGCCTGTCTGGCTGCAACCTTATAGGACCCCTAGTCAGGGAAGCCCCGCCCACTAATCAGGGCTCAGCTTCTTTCCCAGCACAAAGCCCCTCCAAGCCTCTACACATACAGATACCACCAATACAAAACCAAACACACACACAAATACCTTTTCCTCCAACAGAACTCCCACTCAAACTCCCCTGTTTACAGCTCTGTTTGCTAGCTCCTGTGCCGCTGCCTGACTGGCTGCTACCTTTATAGGACCCCCAGTCAGGGAAGCCCCGCCCTCTAATCAGGGCTCAGCTTCTCTCCCAGCACAAAGCCCCTACACATACAGATACTACCAATACAAAACCAAACACACAGAAATACCTTCTCCTCCAACAGAACTCCCACTCAAACTCCCCTGTTTACAGCTCTGTTTGCTAGCTCCTGTGCCGCTGCAGCTGTCTGTGCCGCTGCCTGACTGGCTGCTACCTTTATACGACCCCTAGTCAGTGAAGCCCCGCCCCCTAATCAGGGTTCAGCTTCTGTCCCAGCACAAAGCCCCTACACACACAGATACTACCAATACAAAACCAAACACACACAAATACCTTCTCCTCCAACAGAACTCCCACTCAAACTCCCCTGTTTACAGCTCTGTTTGATAGCTCCTGTGCCGCTGCCTGACTGGCTGCAACCTTATAGGACCCCTAGTCAGGGAAGCCCCGCCCCCTAATCAGGGCTCAGCTTCTCTCCCAGCACAAAGCCCCTACACATACAGATACTAACAATACAAAACCAAACACACACAAATACCTTCTCCTCCAACAGAACTCCCACTCAAACCCCCTGTTTACAGCTCTGTTTGCTAGCTCCTGTGCCGCTGCAGCTGTCTGTGCCGCTGCCTGACTGGCTGCTACCTTTATACGACCCCTAGTCAGTGAAGCCCCGCCCACTAATCAGGGCTCAGCTTCTCTCCCAGCACAAAGCCCCTCCAAGCCTCTACACATACAGATACTACCAATACAAAACCAAACACACACAAATACCTTCTCCTCTAACAGAACTCCCACTCAAACTCCCCTGTTTACAGCTCTGTTTGCTTGCTCCTGTGCCGCTGCCTGACTGGCTGCTACCTTTATAGGACCCCTAGTCAGGGAAGCCCCGCCCCCTAATCAGGGCTCAGCTTCTCTCCCAGCACAAAGCCCCTACACATACAGATACTACCAATACAAAACCAAACACACACAAATACCTTCTCCTCCAACAGAACTCCCACTCAAACTCCCCTGTTTACAGCTCTGTTTGCTAGCTCCTGTGCCGCTGCCTGACTGGCTGCTACCTTTATAGGACCCCTAGTCAGGGAAGCCCCGCCCCCTAATCAGGGCTCATCTTCTCTCCCAGCACAAAGCCCCAAAACATACAGATACTACCAACACAAAACCAAACACACACACAAATACCTTCTCCACCAACAGAACTCCCACTCAAACTCCCCTGTTTACATCTCTGTGTGCTAGCTCCTGTGCCGCTGCCTGACTGGCTGCTACCTTTATAGGACCCCTAGTCAGGGAAGCCCCGCCCCCTAACCAGGGCTCAGCTTCTCTCCCAGCACAAAGAGCCTACACATACAGATACTAACAATACAAAACCAAACACACACAAATACCTTCTCCTCCAACAGAACTCCCACTCAAACTCCCCTGTTTACAGCTCTGTTTGCTAGCTCCTGTGCCGCTGCCTGACTGGCTGCTACCTTTATAGGACCCCTAGTCAGGGAAGCCCCGCCCCCTAATCAGGGCTCATCTTCTCTCCCAGCACGAAGCCCCAAAACATACAGATACTAGCAACACAAAACCAAACACACACACAAATACCTTCTCCACCAACAGAACTCCCACTCAAACTCCCCTGTTTACATCTCTGTGTGCTCGCTCCTGTGCCGCTGCCTGACTGGCTGCGACCTTTATAGGACCCCTAGTCAGTCAAGCGCCGCCCCCTAATCAGGGGTCAGCTTCTCTCCCAGCACAAAGCCCCTACACATTCAGATACTACCAATACAAAACCAAACACACACAAATACCTTCTCCTCCAACAGAACTCCCACTCAAACTCCCCTGTTTACAGCTCTGTTTGCAAGCTCCTGTGCCGCTGCAGCTGTCTGTGCCACTACGTGACTGGCTGCTACCTTTATAGGACCCCTAGTCAGTGAAGCCCCGCCCCCTAATCAGGGCTCAGCTTCTCTCCCAGCACAAAGCCCCTACACATTCAGATACTACCAATACAAAACCAAACACACAAATACCTTCTCCTCCAACAGAACTCCCACTCAAACTCCCCTGTTTACAGCTCTGTTTGATAGCTCCTGTGCCGCTGCCTGACTGGCTGCAACCTTTATAGGACCCCTAGTCAGGGAAGCCCCGCCCCCTAATCAGGGCTCAGCTTCTCTCCCAGCACAAAGCCCCTACACATACAGATACTACCAATACAAAACCAAACACACACAAATACCTTCTACTCCAACAGAACTCCCACTCCAACTCCCCTGTTTACAGCTCTGTTTGCTAGCTCCTGTGCCGCTGCAGCTGTCTGTGCCGCTGCCTGACTGGCTGCGACCTTTATAGGACCCCTAGTCAGTGAAGCCCCGCCCCCTAATCAGGGCTCAGCTTCTGTCCCAGCACAAAGCCCCTACACACACAGATACTACCAATACAAAACCAAACACACACAAATACCTTCTCCTCCAACAGAACTCGCACTCAAACTCCCCTGTTTACAGCTCTGTTTGCTAGCTCCTGTGCCGCTGCCTGACTGGCTGCTACCTTTATAGGACCCCTCGTCAGGGAAGCCCCGCCCTCTAATCAGGGCTCAGCTTCTCTCCCAGCACAAAGCCCCTACACATACAGATACTAACAATACAAAACCAAACACACACAAATACCTTCTCCCCCAACAGAACTCGCACTCAAACTCCCCTGTTTACAGCTCTGTTTGACAGCTCCTGTGCCGCTGCCTGACTGGCTGCAACCTTATACGACCCCTAGTCAGGGAAGCCCCGCCCACTAATCAGGGCTCAGCTTCTCTCCCAGCACAAAGCCCCTCCAAGCCTCTTCACATACAGATACTACCAATACAAAACCAAACACACACAAATACCTTCTCCTCCAAGAGAACTCCCACTCAAACTCCCCTGTTTACAGCTCTGTTTGCTAGCTCCTGTGCCGCTGCCTGACTGGCTGCTACCTTTATAGGACCCCTAGTCAGGGAAGCCCCGCCCCCTAATCAGGGCTCATCTTCTCTCCCAGCACAAAGCCCCAAAACATACAGATACTACCAACACAAAACCAAACACACACACAAATACCTTCTCCACCAACAGAACTCCCACTCAAACTCCCCTGTTTACATCTCTGTGTGCTAGCTCCTGTGCCGCTGCCTGACTGGCTGCTACCTTTATAGGACCCCTAGTCAGGGAAGCCCCGCCCCCTAATCAGGGCTCAGCTTCTCTCCCAGCACGAAGCCCCAAAACATACAGATACTACCAACACAAAACCAAACACACACACAAATACCTTCTCCACCAACAGAACTCCCACTCAAACTCCCCTGTTTACATCTCTGTGTGCTCGCTCCTGTGCCGCTGCCTGACTGGCTGCGACCTTTATAGGACCCCTAGTCAGTCAAGCGCCGCCCCCTAATCAGGGCTCAGCTTCTCTCCCAGCACAAAGCCCCTACACATTCAGATACTACCAATACAAAACCAAACACACAAATACCTTCTCCTCCAACAGAACTCCCACTCAAACTCCCCTGTTTACAGCTCTGTTTGCTAGCTCCTGTGCCGCTGCCTGACTGGCTGCTACCTTTATAGGACTCCTAGTCAGTGAAGCCCCGCCCCCTAATCAGGGCTCAGCTTCTGTCCCAGCACAAAGCCCCTACACACACAGATACTACCAATACAAAACCAAACACACACAAATACCTTCTCCTCCAACAGAACTCCCACTCAAACTCCCCTGTTTACAGCTCTGTTTGCAAGCTCCTGTGCCGCTGCAGCTGTCTGTGCCACTACGTGACTGGCTGCTACCTTTATAGGACCCCTAGTCAGTGAAGCCCCGCCCCCTAATCAGGGCTCAGCTTCTCTCCCAGCACAAAGCCCCTACACATTCAGATACTACCAATACAAAACGAAACACACAAATACCTTCTCCTCCAACAGAACTCCCACTCAAACTCCCCTGTTTACAGCTCTGTTTGATAGCTCCTGTGCCGCTGCAGCTGTCTGTGCCGCTGCCTGACTGGCTGCGACCTTTATAGGACCCCTAGTCAGTGAAGCCCCGCCCCCTAATCAGGGCTCAGCTTCTGTCCCAGCACAAAGCCCCTACACACACAGATACTACCAATACAAAACCAAACACACACAAATACCTTCTCCTCCAACAGAACTCCCACTCAAACTCCCCTGTTTACAGCTCTGTTTGCTAGCTCCTGTGCCGCTGCCTGACTGGCTGCTACCTTTATAGGACCCCTAGTCAGGGAAGCCCCGCCCTCTAATCAGGGCTCAGCTTCTCTCCCAGCAGAAAGCCCCTACACATACAGATACTAACAATACAAAACCAAACACACACAAATACCTTCTCCCCCAACAGAACTCGCACTCAAACTCCCCTGTTTACAGCTCTGTTTGACAGCTCCTGTGCCGCTGCCTGACTGGCTGCAACCTTATACGACCCCTAGTCAGGGAAGCCCCGCCCACTAATCAGGGCTCAGCTTCTCTCCCAGCACAAAGCCCCTCCAAGCCTCTACACAAACAGATACTACCAATACAAAACCAAACACACACAAATACCTTCTCCTCCAACAGAACTCCCACTCAAACTCCCCTGTTTACAGCTCTGTTTGCTAGCTCCTGTGCCGCTGCCTGACTGGCTGCTACCTTTATAGGACCCCTAGTCAGTGAAGCCCCGCCCCCTAATCAGGGCTCAGCTTCTGTCCCAGCACAAAGCCCCTACACACACAGATACTACCAATAGAAAACCAAACACACACAAATACCTTCTCCTCCAACAGAACTCCCACTCAAACTCCCCTGTTTACAGCTCTGTTTGCTAGCTCCTGTGCCGCTGCCTGACTGGCTGCTACCTTTATAGGACCCCTAGTCAGGGAAGCCCCGCCCCCTATTCAGGGCTCAGCTTCTCTCCCAGCACAAAGCCCCTACACATACAGATACTACCAATACAAAACCAAACACACACAAATACCTTCTCCTCCAACAGAACTCCCACTCAAACCCCCCTGTTTACAGCTCTGTTTGCTAGCTCCTGTGCCGCTGCAGCTGTCTGTGCCGCTGCCTGACTGGCTGATACCTTTATAGGACCCCTAGTCAGTGAAGCCCCGCCCCCTAATCAGGGTTCAGCTTCTCTCCTAGCACAAAGCCCCTACACACACAGATACTACCAATACAAAACCAAACACACACACAAATACCTTCTCCACCAACAGAACTCCCACTCAAACTCCCCTGTTTACATCTCTGTGTGCTAGCTCCTGTGCCGCTGCCTGACTGGCTGCTACCTTTATAGGACCCCTAGTCAGGGAAGCCCCGCCCCCTAATCAGGGCTCAGCTTCTCTCCCAGCAAAAAGAGCCTACACATACAGATACTAACAATACAAAACCAAACACACACAAATACCTTCTCCTCCAACAGAACTCCCACTCCAACTCCCCTGTTTACAGCTCTGTTTGCTAGCTCCTGTGCCGCTGCCTGACTGGCTGCTACCTTTATAGGACCCCTAGTCAGGGAAGCCCCGCCCCCTAATCAGGGCTCATCTTCTCTCCCAGCACAAAGCCCCAAAACATACAGATACTACCAACACAAAACCAAACACACACACAAATACCTTCTCCACCAACAGAACTCCCACTCAAACTCCCCTGTTTACAGCTCTGTTTGCTAGCTCCTGTGCCGCTGCCTGACTGGCTGCTACCTTTATAGGACCCCTAGTCAGGAAAGCCCCGCCCCTAATCAGGGCTCAGCTTCTCTCCCAGCACAAAGCCCCTACAGATACAGATACTAACAATACAAAACCAAACACACACAAATACCTTCTCCTCCAAAAGAACTCCCACTCAAACTCCCCTGTTTACAGCTCTGTTTGCTAGCTCCTGTGCTGCTGCAGCTGTCTGTGCCACTACCTGACTGGCTGCTACCTTTATAGGACCCCTAGTCAGTGAAGCCCCGCCCCCTAATCAGGGCTCAGCTTCTGTCTCAGCACAAAGCCCCTACACACACACACATACTACCAATACAAAACCAAACACACACAAAAACCTTCTACTCCAACAGTACTCCCACTCAAACTCCCCTGTTTACAGCTCTGTTTCATAGCTCCTGTGCCGCTGCCTGACTGGCTGCAACCTTTATAGGACCCCTAGTCAGGGAAGCCCCGCCCCCTAATCAGGGCTCAGCTTCTCTCCCAGCACAAAGCCCCTACACATACAGATACTACCAATACAAAACCAAACACACACAAATACCTTCTCCTCCAACAGAACTCCCACTCAAACCCCCTGTTTACAGCTCTGTTTGCTAGCTCCTGTGCCGCTGCAGCTGTCTGTGCCGCTGCCTGACTGGCTGCTACCTTTATACGACCCCTAGTCAGTGAAGCCCCGCCCCCTAATCAGGGTTCAGCTTCTCTCCCAGCACAAAGCCCCTACACATACAGATACTAACAATACAAAACCAAACACACACAAATACCTTCTCCTCCAACAGAACTCCCACTCCAACTCCCCTGTTTACAGCTCTGTTTGATAGCTCCTGTGTCGCTGCCTGACTGGCTGCAACCTTATAGGACCCCTAGTCAGGGAAGCCCCGCCCACTAATCAGGGCTCAGCTTCTCTCCCAGCACAAAGCCCCTCCAAGCCTCTACACATACAGATACTACCAATACAAAACCAAACACACACAAATACCTTCTCCTCCAACAGAACTCCCACTCAAACTCCCCTGTTTACAGCTCTGTTTGCTAGCTCCTGTGCCGCTGCCTGACTGGCTGCTACCTTTATAGGACCCCTAGTCAGGGAAGCCCCGCCCCCTAATCAGGGCTCAGCTTCTCTCCCAGCACAAAGCCCCTACACATACAGATACTACCAATACAAAACCAAACACACACAAATACCTTCTCCTCCAACAGAACTCCCACTCAAATCCCCCTGTTTACAGCTGTTTGCTAGCTCCTGTGCCGCTGCAGCTGTCTGTGCCGCTGCCTGACTGGCTGCTACCTTTATAGGACCCCTAGTCAGTGAAGCCCCGCCCCCTAATCAGGGCTCAGCTTCTCTCCCAGCACAAAGCCCCTACACATACAGATACTAACAATACAAAACCAAACACACACAAATACCTTCTCCTCCCACTCAAACTCCCCTGTTTACAGCTCTGTTTGCTAGCTCCTGTGCCGCTGCAGCTGTCTGTGCCGCTGCCTGACTGGCTGCTACCTTTATAGGACCCCTAGTCAGTGAAGCCCCGCCCCCTAATCAGGGTTCAGCTTCTGTCCTAGCACAAAGCCCCTACACACACAGATACTACCAATACAAAACCAAACACACACATATACCTTCTACTCCAACAGAACTCCCACTCAAACTCCCCTGTTTACAGCTCTGTTTGATAGCTCCTGTGCCGCTGCCTGACTGGCTGCAACCTTATAGGACCCCTAGTCAGGGAAGCCCCGCCCACTAATCAGGGCTCAGCTTCTTTCCCAGCACAAAGCCCCTCCAAGCCTCTACACATACAGATACCACCAATACAAAACCAAACACACACACAAATACCTTTTCCTCCAACAGAACTCCCACTCAAACTCCCCTGTTTACAGCTCTGTTTGCTAGCTCCTGTGCCGCTGCAGCTGTCTGTGCGGCTGCCTGACTGGCTGCTACCTTTATAGGATCCCTAGTCAGGGAAGCCCCGCCCACTAATCAGGGCTCAGCTTCTCTCCCAGCACAAAGCCCCTCCAAGCCTCTACACATACAGATACTACCAATACAAAACCAAACACACACACAAATACCTTCTCCTCCAACAGAACTCCCACTCAAACTCCCCTGTTTACAGCTCTGTTTGCTAGCTCCTGTGCCGCTGCCTGACTGGCTGCTACCTTTATAGGACCCCTAGTCAGGGAAGCCCCGCCCCCTAATCAGGGCTCATCTTCTCTCCCAGCACAAAGCCCCAAAACATACAGATACTACCAACACAAAACCAAACACACACACAAATACCTTCTCCACCAACAGAACTCCCACTCAAACTCCCCTGTTTACATGTCTGTGTGCTAGCTCCTGTGCCGCTGCCTGACTGGCTGCTACCTTTATAGGACCCCTAGTCAGGGAAGCCCCGCCCCCTAATCAGGGCCCAGCTTCTCTCCCAGCACAAAGAGCCTACACATACAGATACTAACAATACAAAACCAAACACACACAAATACCTTCTCCTCCAACAGAACTCCCACTCAAACTCCCCTGTTTACAGCTCTGTTTGCTAGCTCCTGTGCCGCTGCCTGACTGGCTGCTACCTTTATAGGACCCCTAGTCAGGGAAGCCCCGCCCCCTAATCAGGGCTCATCTTCTCTCCCAGCACGAAGCCCCAAAACATACAGATACTACCAATACAAAACCAAACACACACACAAATACCTTCTCCACCAACAGAACTCCCACTCAAACTCCCCTGTTTACATCTCTGTGTGCTCGCTCCTGTGCCGCTGCCTGACTGGCTGCGACCTTTATAGGACCCCTAGTCAGTCAAGCGCCGCCCCCTAATCAGGGCTCAGCTTCTCTCCCAGCACAAAGCCCCTACACATACAGATACTACCAATACAAAACCAAACACACACAAATACCTTCTCCTCCAACAGAACTCCCACTCAAACTCCCCTGTTTACAGCTCTGTTTGCTAGCTCCTGTGCCGCTGCAGCTGTCTGTGCCACTACGTGACTGGCTGCTACCTTTATAGGACCCCTAGTCCGTGAAGCCCCGCCCCCTAATCAGGGCTCAGCTTCTGTCTCAGCACAAAGCCCCTACACACACACATACTACCAATACAAAACCAAACACACACAAAAACCTTCTACTCCAACAGTACTCCCACTCAAACTCCCCTGTTTACAGCTCTGTTTGATAGCTCCTGTGCCGCTGCCTGACTGGCTGCAACCTTTATAGGACCCCTAGTCAGGGAAGCCCCGCCCCCTAATCAGGGCTCAGCTTCTCTCCCAGCACAAAGCCCCTACACATACAGATAATACCAATACAAAACCAAACACACACAAATACCTTCTCCTCCAACAGAACTCCCACTCAAACCCCCTGTTTACAGCTCTGTTTGCTAGCTCCTGTGCCGCTGCAGCTGTCTGTGCCGCTGCCTGACTGGCTGCTACATTTATAGGACCCCTTGTCAGTGAAGCCCCGCCCCCTAATCAGGGCTCAGCTTCTCTCCCAGCACAAAGCCCCTACACATACAGATACTAAGAATACAAAACCAAGCACACACAAATACCTTCTCCTCCCACTCAAACTCCCCTGTTTACAGGTCTGTTTGCTAGCTCCTGTGCAGCTGCAGCTGTCTGTGCCGCTGCCTGACTGGCTGCTACCTTTATAGGACCCCTAGTCAGTGAAGCCCCGCCCACTAATCAGGGCTCAGCTTCTTTCCCAGCACAAAGCCCCTCCAAGCCTCTACACATACAGATACTACCAATACAAAACCAAACACACACAAATACCTTCTCCTCCAACAGAACTCCCACTCAAACTCCCCTGTTTACAGCTCTGTTTGCTAGCTCCTGTGCCGCTGCAGCTGTCTGTGCCGCTGCCTGACTGGCTGCTACCTTTATAGGACTCCTAGTCAGTGAAGCCCCGCCCCCTAATCAGGGCTCAGCTTCTGTCCCAGCACAAAGCCCCTACACACACAGATACTACCAATACAAAACCAAACACACACAAATACCTTCTCCTCCAACAGAACTCCCACTCAAACTCCCCTGTTTACAGCTCTGTTTGCTAGCTCCTGTGCCGCTGCCTGACTGGCTGCTACCTTTATAGGACCCCTAGTCAGGGAAGCCCCGCCCCCTAATCAGGGCTCAGCTTCTCTCCCAGCACAAAGCCCCTACACATACAGATACTACCAATACAAAACCAAACACACACAAATACCTTCTCCTCCAACAGAACTCCCACTCAAACCCCCCTGTTTACAGCTCTGTTTGCTAGCTCCTGTGCCGCTGCAGCTGTCTGTGCCGCTGCCTGACTGGCTGATACCTTAAAAGGACCCCTAGTCAGTGAAGCCCCGCCCCCTAATCAGGGCTCAGCTTCTCTCCCAGCACAAAGCCCCTACACACACAGATACTACCAATACAAAACCAAACACACACAAATACCTTCTACTCCAACAGTACTCCCACTCAAACTCCCCTGTTTACAGCTCTGTTTGATAGCTCCTGTGCCGCTGCCTGACTGGCTGCAACCTTTATAGGACCCCTAGTCAGGGAAGCCCCGCCCCCTATTCAGGGCTCAGCTTCTCTCCCAGCACAAAGCCCCTACACATACAAATACTACCAATACAAAACCAAACACACACAAATACCTTCTCCTCCAACAGAACTCCCACTCAAACTCCCCTGTTTACAGCTCTGTTTGATAGCTCCTGTGCCGCTGCCTGACTGGCTGCAACCTTTATAGGACCCCTAGTCAGTGAAGCCCCGCCCCTTAATCAGGGTTCAGCTTCTGTCCTAGCACAAAGCCCCTACACACACAGATACTACCAATACAAAACCAAACACACACACAAAGACCTTCTCCACCAACAGAACTCCCACTCAAACTCCCCTGTTTACATCTCTGTGTGCTAGCTCCTGTGCCGCTGCCTGACTGGCTGCTACCTTTATAGGACCCCTAGTCAGGGAAGCCCCGCCCCCTAATCAGGGCTCAGCTTCTCTCCCAGCAAAAAGAGCCTACACATACAGATACTAACAATACAAAACCAAACACACACAAATACCTTCTCCTCCAACAGAACTCCCACTCAAACTCCCCTGTTTACAGCTCTGTTTGCTAGCTCCTGTGCCGCTGCCTGACTGGCTGCTACCTTTATAGGACCCCTAGTCAGGGAAGCCCCGCCCCCTAATCAGGGCTCAGCTTCTCTCCCAGCACAAAGAGCCTACACATACAGATAGTAACAATACAACACCAAACACACACAAATACCTTCTCCTCCAACAGAACTCCCACTCAAACTCCCCTGTTTACAGCTCTGTTTGCTAGCTCCTGTGCCGCTGCCTGACTGGCTGCTACCTTTATAGGACCCCTAGTCAGGGAAGCCCCGCCCCCTAATCAGGGCTCATCTTCTCTCCCAGCACAAAGCCCCAAAACATACAGATACTACCAACACAAAACAAAACACACACACAAATACCTTCTCCACCAACAGAACTCCCACTCAAACCCCCCTGTTTACAGCTCTGTTTGCTAGCTCCTGTGCCGCTGCAGCTGTCTGTGCCGCTGCCTGACTGGCTGCGACCTTTATAGGACTCCTAGTCAGTGAAGCCCCGCCCCCTAATCAGGGCTCAGCTTCTGTCCCAGCACAAAGCCCCTACACACACAGATACTACCAATACAAAACCAAACACACAAATACCTTCTCCTCCAACAGAACTCCAACTCAAACTACCCTGTTTACAGCTCTGTTTGCTAGCTCCTGTGCCGCTGCAGCTGTCTGTGCGGCTGCCTGACTGGCTGCTACCTTTATAGGATCCCTAGTCAGGGAAGCCCCGCCCACTAATCAGGGCTCAGCTTCTCTCCCAGCACAAAGCCCCTCCAAGCCTCTACACATACAGATACTACCAATACAAAACCAAACACACACAAATACCTTCTCCTCCAACAGAACTCCCACTCAAACTCCCCTGTTTACAGCTCTGTTTGCTAGCTCCTGTGCCGCTGCCTGACTGGCTGCTACCTTTATAGGACCCCTAGTCAGGGAAGCCCCGCCCCCTAATCAGGGCTCATCTTCTCTCCCAGCACAAAGCCCCAAAACATACAGATACTACCAACACAAAACCAAACACACACACAAATACCTTCTCCACCAACAGAACTCCCACTCAAACTCCCCTGTTTACATCTCTGTGTGCTCGCTCCTGTGCCGCTGCCTGACTGGCTGCGACCTTTATAGGAACCCTAGTCAGTCAAGCGCCGCCCCCTAATCAGGGCTCAGCTTCTCTCCCAGCACAAAGCCCCTACACATTCAGATACTACCAATACAAAACCAAACACACAAATACCTTCTCCTCCATCAGAACTCCCACTCAAACTCCCCTGTTTACAGCTCTGTTTGATAGCTCCTGTGCCGCTGCCTGACTGGCTGCAACCTTATAGGACCCCTAGTCAGGGAAGCCCCGCCCACTAATCAGGGCTCAGCTTCTCTCCCAGCACAAAGCCCCTACACATACAGATACTAACAATACAAAACCAAACACACACAAATACCTTCTCCTCCAACAGAACTCGCACTCAAACTCCCCTGTTTACAGCTCTGTTTGACAGCTCCTGTGCCGCTGCCTGACTGGCTGCAACCTTATACGACCCCTAGTCAGGGAAGCCCCGCCCACTAATCAGGGCTCAGCTTCTCTCCCAGCACAAAGCCCCTCCAAGCCTCTACACATACAGATACTACCAATACAAAACCAAACACACACAAATACCTTCTCCTCCAACAGAACTCCCACTCAAACTCCCCTGTTTACAGCTCTGTTTGCTAGCTCCTGTGCCGCTGCCTGACTGGCTGCTACCTTTATAGGACCCCTAGTCAGGGAAGCCCCGCCCCCTAATCAGGGCTCAGCTTCTCTCCCAGCACAAAGCCCCTACACATACAGATACTAACAATACAAAACCAAACACACACAAATACCTTCTCCTCCAACAGAACTCCCACTCAAACTCCCCTGTTTACAGCTCTGTTTGCTAGCTCCTGTGCCGCTGCAGCTGTCTGTGCGGCTGCCTGACTGGCTGCTACCTTTATAGGACCCCTAGTCAGGGAAGCCCCGCCCACTAATCAGGGCTCAGCTTCTCTCCCAGCACAAAGCCCCTCCAAGCCTCTACACATACAGATACTACCAATACAAAACCAAACACACACAAATACCTTCTCCTCCAACAGAACTCCCACTCAAACTCCCCTGTTTACAGCTCTGTTTGATAGCTCCTGTGCCGCTGCCTGACTGGCTGCAACCTTTATAGGACCCCTAGTCAGGGAAGCCCCGCCCCCTAATCAGGGCTCAGCTTCTCTCCCAGCACAAAGCCCCTACACATACAGATACTACCAATACAAAACCAAACACACACAAATACCTTCTCCTCCAACAGAACTCCCACTCAAACTCCCCTGTTTACAGCTCTGTTTGGTAGCTCCTGTGCCGCTGCCTGACTGGCTGGTACCTTTATAGGACCCCTAGTCAGTGAAGCCCCGCCCCCTAATCAGGGTTCAGCTTCTGTCCTAGCACAAAGCCCCTACACACACAGATACTACCAATACAAAACCAAACACACACACAAATACCTTCTCCACCAACAGAACTCCCACTCAAACTCCCCTGTTTACATCTCTGTGTGCTAGCTCCTGTGCCGCTGCCTGACTGGCTGCTACCTTTATAGGACCCCTAGTCAGGGAAGCCCCGCCCCCTAATCAGGGCTCAGCTTCTCTCCCAGCAAAAAGAGCCTACACATACAGATACTAACAATACAAAACCAAACACACACAAATACCTTCTCCTCCAACAGAACTCCCACTCCAACTCCCCTGTTTACAGCTCTGTTTGCTAGCTCCTGTGCCGCTGCCTGACTGGCTGCTACCTTTATACGACCCCTAGTCAGGGAAGCCCCGCCCCCTAATCAGGGCTCATCTTCTCTCCAAGCACAAAGCCCCAAAACATACAGATACTACCAACACAAAACCAAACACACACACGAATACCTTCTCCTCCAACAGAACTCCCACTCAAACTCCCGTGTTTACAGCTCTGTTTGTAGCTCCTGTGCCGCTGCCTGACTGGCTGCGACCTTTATAGGACCCCTAGTCAGTCAAGCCCCGCCCCCTAATCAGGGCTCAGCTTCTCTCCCAGCACAAAGCCCCTACACATACAGATACTACCAATACAAAACCAAACACACAAATACCTTCTCCTCCAACAGAACTCCAACTCAAACTGCCCTGTTTACAGCTCTGTTTGCTAGCTCCTGTGCTGCTGCAGCTGTCTGTGCCGCTACCTGACTGGCTGCTACCTTTATAGGACCCCTAGTCAGTGAAGCCCCGCCCCCCAATCAGGGCTCAGCTTCTGTCTCAGCACAAAGCCCCTACAGATACAGATACTAACAATACAAAACCAAAAACACAAAAATACCTTCTCCTCCAAAAGAACTCCCACTCAAACTCCCCTGTTTACAGCTCTGTTTGCTAGCTCCTGTGCTGCTGCAGCTGTCTCTGCCACTACCTGACTGGCTGCTACCTTTATAGGACCCCTAGTCAGTGAAGCCCCGCCCCCTAATCAGGGCTCAGCTTCTGTCTCAGCACAAAGCCCCTACACACACACACATACTACCAATACAAAACCAAACACACACAAAAACCTTCTACTCCAACAGTACTCCCTCTCAAACTCCCCTGTTTACAGCTCTGTTTGATAGCTCCTGTGCCGCTGCCTGACTGGCTGCAACCTTTATAGGACCCCTAGTCAGGGAAGCCCCGCCCCCTAATCAGGGCTCAGCTTCTCTCCCAGCACAAAGCCCCTACACATACAGATACTACCAATACAAAACCAAACACACAGAAATACCTTCTCCTCCAACAGAACTCCCACTCAAACTCCCCTGTTTACAGCTCTGTTTGCTAGCTCCTGTGCCGCTGCAGCTGTCTGTGCCGCTGCCTGACTGGCTGCTACCTTTATACGACCCCTAGTCAGTGAAGCCCCGCCCCCTAATCAGGGTTCAGCTTCTGTCCCAGCACAAAGCCCCTACACACACAGATACTACCAATACAAAACCAAACACACACAAATACCTTCTACTCCAACAGAACTCCCACTCAAACTCCCCTGTTTACAGCTCTGTTTGATAGCTCCTGTGCCGCTGCCTGTCTGGCTGCAACCTTATAGGACCCCTAGTCAGGGAAGCCCCGCCCACTAATCAGGGCTCAGCTTCTTTCCCAGCACAAAGCCCCTCCAAGCCTCTACACATACAGATACCACCAATACAAAACCAAACACACACACAAATACCTTTTCCTCCAACAGAACTCCCACTCAAACTCCCCTGTTTACAGCTCTGTTTGCTAGCTCCTGTGCCGCTGCCTGACTGGCTGCTACCTTTATAGGACCCCTAGTCAGGGAAGCCCCGCCCTCTAATCAGGGCTCAGCTTCTCTCCCAGCACAAAGCCCCTACACATACAGATACTACCAATACAAAACCAAACACACAGAAATACCTTCTCCTCCAACAGAACTCCCACTCAAACTCCCCTGTTTACAGCTCTGTTTGCTAGCTCCTGTGCCGCTGCAGCTGTCTGTGCCGCTGCCTGACTGGCTGCTACCTTTATACGACCCCTAGTCAGTGAAGCCCCGCCCCCTAATCAGGGTTCAGCTTCTGTCCCAGCACAAAGCCCCTACACACACAGATACTACCAATACAAAACCAAACACACACAAATACCTTCTACTCCAACAGAACTCCCACTCAAACTCCCCTGTTTACAGCTCTGTTTGATAACTCCTGTGCCGCTGCCTGACTGGCTGCAACCTTATAGGACCCCTAGTCAGGGAAGCCCCGCCCCCTAATCAGGGCTCAGCTTCTCTCCCAGCACAAAGCCCCTACACATACAGATACTAACAATACAAAACCAAACACACACAAATACCTTCTCCTCCAACAGAACTCCCACTCAAACCCCCTGTTTACAGCTCTGTTTGCTAGCTCCTGTGCCGCTGCAGCTGTCTGTGCCGCTGCCTGACTGGCTGCTACCTTTATACGACCCCTAGTCAGTGAAGCCCCGCCCCCTAATCAGGGTTCAGCTTCTCTCCCAGCACAAAGCCCCTACACATACAGATACTAACAATACAAAACCAAACACACACAAATACCTTCTCCTCCAACAAAACTCCCACTCCAACTCCCCTGTTTACAGCTCTGTTTGATAGCTCCTGTGTCGCTGCCTGACTGGCTGCAACCTTATAGGACCCCTAGTCAGGGAAGCCCCGCCCACTAATCAGGGCTCAGCTTCTCTCCCAGCACAAAGCCCCTCCAAGCCTCTACACATACAGATACTACCAATACAAAACCAAACACACACAAATACCTTCTCCTCTAACAGAACTCCCACTCAAACTCCCCTGTTTACAGCTCTGTTTGCTTGCTCCTGTGCCGCTGCCTGACTGGCTGCTACCTTTATAGGACCCCTAGTCAGGGAAGCCCCGCCCCCTAATCAGGGCTCAGCTTCTCTCCCAGCACAAAGCCCCTACACATACAGATACTACCAATACAAAACCAAACACACACACAAATACCTTCTCCACCAACAGAACTCCCACTCAAACTCCCCTGTTTACATCTCTGTGTGCTCGCTCCTGTGCCGCTGCCTGACTGGCTGCGACCTTTATAGGACCCCTAGTCAGTCAAGCGCCGCCCCCTAATCAGGGGTCAGCTTCTCTCCCAGCACAAAGCCCCTACACATTCAGATACTACCAATACAAAACCAAACACACACAAATACCTTCTCCTCCAACAGAACTCCCACTCAAACTCCCCTGTTTACAGCTCTGTTTGCAAGCTCCTGTGCCGCTGCAGCTGTCTGTGCCACTACGTGACTGGCTGCTACCTTTATAGGACCCCTAGTCAGTGAAGCCCCGCCCCCTAATCAGGGCTCAGCTTCTCTCCCAGCACAAAGCCCCTACACATTCAGATACTACCAATACAAAACCAAACACACAAATACCTTCTCCTCCAACAGAACTCCCACTCAAACTCCCCTGTTTACAGCTCTGTTTGATAGCTCCTGTGCCGCTGCCTGACTGGCTGCAACCTTTATAGGACCCCTAGTCAGGGAAGCCCCGCCCCCTAATCAGGGCTCAGCTTCTCTCCCAGCACAAAGCCCCTACACATACAGATAATACCAATACAAAACCAAACACACACAAATACCTTCTCCTCCAACAGAACTCCCACTCAAACCCCCTGTTTACAGCTCTGTTTGCTAGCTCCTGTGCCGCTGCAGCTGTCTGTGCCGCTGCCTGACTGGCTGCTACATTTATAGGACCCCTTGTCAGTGAAGCCCCGCCCCCTAATCAGGGTTCAGCTTCTGTCCCAGCACAAAGCCCCTACACACACAGATACTACCAATACAAAACCAAACACACACAAATACCTTCTACTCCAACAGAACTCCCACTCCAACTCCCCTGTTTACAGCTCTGTTTGCTAGCTCCTGTGCCGCTGCCTGACTGGCTGCAACCTTATACGACCCCTAGTCAGGGAAGCCCCGCCCACTAATCAGGGCTCAGCTTCTCTCCCAGCACAAAGCCCCTCCAAGCCTCTTCACATACAGATACTACCAATACAAAACCAAACACACACAAATACCTTCTCCTCCAAGAGAACTCCCACTCAAACTCCCCTGTTTACAGCTCTGTTTGCTAGCTCCTGTGCCGCTGCCTGACTGGCTGCTACCTTTATAGGACCCCTAGTCAGGGAAGCCCCGCCCCCTAATCAGGGCTCATCTTCTCTCCCAGCACAAAGCCCCAAAACATACAGATACTACCAACACAAAACCAAACACACACACAAATACCTTCTCCACCAACAGAACTCCCACTCAAACTCCCCTGTTTACATCTCTGTGTGCTAGCTCCTGTGCCGCTGCCTGACTGGCTGCTACCTTTATAGGACCCCTAGTCAGGGAAGCCCCGCCCCCTAATCAGGGCTCAGCTTCTCTCCCAGCACAAAGAGCCTACACATACAGATACTAACAATACAAAACCAAACACACACAAATACCTTCTCCTCCAACAGAACTCCCACTCAAACTCCCCTGTTTACAGCTCTGTTTGCTAGCTCCTGTGCCGCTGCCTGACTGGCTGCTACCTTTATAGGACCCCTAGTCAGGGAAGCCCCGCCCCCTAATCAGGGCTCATCTTCTCTCCCAGCACGAAGCCCCAAAACATACAGATACTACAAACACAAAACCAAACACACACACAAATACCTTCTCCACCAACAGAACTCCCACTCAAACTCCCCTGTTTACATCTCTGTGTGCTCGCTCCTGTGCCGCTGCCTGACTGGCTGCGACCTTTATAGGACCCCTAGTCAGTCAAGCGCCGCCCCCTAATCAGGGCTCAGCTTCTCTCCCAGCACAAAGCCCCTACACATTCAGATACTACCAATACAAAACCAAACACACAAATACCTTCTCCTCCAACAGAACTCCCACTCAAACTCCCCTGTTTACAGCTCTGTTTGCTAGCTCCTGTGCCGCTGCCTGACTGGCTGCTACCTTTATAGGACTCCTAGTCAGTGAAGCCCCGCCCCCTAATCAGGGCTCAGCTTCTGTCCCAGCACAAAGCCCCTACACACACAGATACTACCAATACAAAACCAAACACACACAAATACCTTCTCCTCCAACAGAACTCCCACTCAAACTCCCCTGTTTACAGCTCTGTTTGCAAGCTCCTGTGCCGCTGCAGCTGTCTGTGCCACTACGTGACTGGCTGCTACCTTTATAGGACCCCTAGTCAGTGAAGCCCCGCCCCCTAATCAGGGCTCAGCTTCTCTCCCAGCACAAAGCCCCTACACATTCAGATACTACCAATACAAAACCAAACACACACAAATACCGTCTACTCCAACAGAACTCCCACTCCAACTCCCCTGTTTACAGCTCTGTTTGCTAGCTCCTGTGCCGCTGCAGCTGTCTGTGCCGCTGCCTGACTGGCTGCGACCTTTATAGGACCCCTAGTCAGTGAAGCCCCGCCCCCTAATCAGGGCTCAGCTTCTGTCCCAGCACAAAGCCCCTACACACACAGATACTACCAATACAAAACCAAACACACACAAATACCTTCTCCTCCAACAGAACTCCCACTCAAACTCCCCTGTTTACAGCTCTGTTTGCTAGCTCCTGTGCCGCTGCCTGACTGGCTGCTACCTTTATAGGACCCCTAGTCAGGGAAGCCCCGCCCTCTAATCAGGGCTCAGCTTCTCTCCCAGCACAAAGCCCCTACACATACAGATACTAACAATACAAAACCAAACACACACAAATACCTTCTCCCCCAACAGAACTCGCACTCAAACTCCCCTGTTTACAGCTCTGTTTGACAGCTCCTGTGCCGCTGCCTGACTGGCTGCAACCTTATACGACCCCTAGTCAGGGAAGCCCCGCCCACTAATCAGGGCTCAGCTTCTCTCCCAGCACAAAGCCCCTCCAAGCCTCTACACATACAGATACTACCAATACAAAACCAAACACACACAAATACCTTCTCCTCCAACAGAACTCCCACTCAAACTCCCCTGTTTACAGCTCTGTTTGCTAGCTCCTGTGCCGCTGCCTGACTGGCTGCTACCTTTATAGGACCCCTAGTCAGTGAAGCCCCGCCCCCTAATCAGGGTTCAGCTTCTGTCCTAGCACAAAGCCCCTACACACACAGATACTACCAATACAAAACCAAACACACACATATACCTTCTACTCCAACAGAACTCCCACTCAAACTCCCCTGTTTAGAGCTCTGTTTGATAGCTCCTGTGCCGCTGCCTGACTGGCTGCAACCTTATAGGACCCCTAGTCAGGGAAGCCCCGCCCACTAATCAGGGCTCAGCTTCTTTCCCAGCACAAAGCCCCTCCAAGCCTCTACACATACAGATACCACCAATACAAAACCAAACACACACACAAATACCTTTTCCTCCAATAGAACTCCCACTCAAACTCCCCTGTTTACAGCTCTGTTTGCTAGCTCCTGTGCCGCTGCAGCTGTCTGTGCGGCTGCCTGACTGGCTGCTACCTTTATAGGATCCCTAGTCAGGGAAGCCCCGCCCACTAATCAGGGCTCAGCTTCTCTCCCAGCACAAAGCCCCTCCAAGCCTCTACACATACAGATACTACCAATACAAAACCAAACACACACAAATACCTTCTCCTCCAACAGAACTCCCACTCAAACTCCCCTGTTTACAGCTCTGTTTGCTAGCTCCTGTGCCGCTGCCTGACTGGCTGCTACCTTTATAGGACCCCTAGTCAGGGAAGCCCCGCCCCCTAATCAGGGCTCATCTTCTCTCCCAGCACAAAGCCCCAAAACATACAGATACTACCAACACAAAACCAAACACACACACAAATACCTTCTCCACCAACAGAACTCCCACTCAAACTCCCCTGTTTACATCTCTGTGTGCTAGCTCCTGTGCCGCTGCCTGACTGGCTGCTACCTTTATAGGACCCCTAGTCAGGGAAGCCCCGCCCCCTAATCAGGGCTCAGCTTCTCTCCCAGCACAAAGAGCCTACACATACAGATACTAACAATACAAAACCAAACACACACAAATACCTTCTCCTCCAACAGAACTCCCACTCAAACTCCCCTGTTTACAGCTCTGTTTGCTAGCTCCTGTGCCGCTGCCTGACTGGCTGCTACCTTTATAGGACCCCTAGTCAGGGAAGCCCCGCCCCCTAATCAGGGCTCATCTTCTCTCCCAGCACGAAGCCCCAAAACATACAGATACTACCAATACAAAACCAAACACACACACAAATACCTTCTCCACCAACAGAACTCCCACTCAAACTCCCCTGTTTACAGCTCTGTTTGCTAGCTCCTGTGCCGCTGCAGCTGTCTGTGCCGCTGCCTGACTGGCTGCTACCTTTATAGGACTCCTAGTCAGTGAAGCCCCGCCCCCTAATCAGGGCTCAGCTTCTGTCCCAGCACAAAGCCCCTACACACACAGATACTACCAATACAAAACCAAACACACACAAATACCTTCTCCTCCAACAGAACTCCCACTCAAACTCCCCTGTTTACAGCTCTGTTTGCAAGCTCCTGTGCCGCTGCAGCTGTCTGTGCCACTACGTGACTGGCTGCTACCTTTATAGGACCCCTAGTCAGTGAAGCCCCGCCCCCTAATCAGGGCTCAGCTTCTGTCTCAGCACAAAGCCCCTACACACACACATACTACCAATACAAAACCAAACACACACAAAAACCTTCTACTCCAACAGTACTCCCACTCAAACTCCCCTGTTTACAGCTCTGTTTGATAGCTCCTGTGCCGCTGCCTGACTGGCTGCAACCTTTATAGGACCCCTAGTCAGGGAAGCCCCGCCCCCTAATCAGGGCTCAGCTTCTCTCCCAGCACAAAGCCCCTACACATACAGATAATACCAATACAAAACCAAACACACACAAATACCTTCTCCTCCAACAGAACTCCCACTCAAACCCCCTGTTTACAGCTCTGTTTGCTAGCTCCTGTGCCGCTGCAGCTGTCTGTGCCGCTGCCTGACTGGCTGCTACCTTTATAGGACCCCTAGTCAGTGAAGCCCCGCCCACTAATCAGGGCTCAGCTTCTTTCCCAGCACAAAGCGCCTCCAAGCCTCTACACATACAGATACCACCAATACAAAACCAAACACACACACAAATACCTTTTCCTCCAACAGAACTCCCACTCAAACTCCCCTGTTTACAGCTCTGTTTGCTAGCTCCTGTGCCGCTGCCTGACTGGCTGCTACCTTTATAGGACCCCTAGTCAGGGAAGCCCCGCCCTCTAATCAGGGCTCAGCTTCTCTCCCAGCACAAAGCCCCTACACATACAGATACTAACAATACAAAACCAAACACACACAAATACCTTCTCCTCCAACAGAACTCGCACTCAAACTCCCCTGTTTACAGCTCTGTTTGACAGCTCCTGTGCCGCTGCCTGACTGGCTGCAACCTTATACGACCCCTAGTCAGGGAA
This sequence comes from Lepidochelys olivacea, assembly GCF_965140295.1. Classification (NCBI taxonomy): domain Eukaryota; kingdom Metazoa; phylum Chordata; order Testudines; family Cheloniidae; genus Lepidochelys; species Lepidochelys olivacea. The sequence continues at coordinate 5,799,509 of NC_140428.1, forward strand.
GCCCCGCCCACTAATCAGGGCTCAGCTTCTGTCCCAGCACAAAGCCCCTCCAAGCCTCTACACATACAGATACTACCAATACAAAACCAAACACACACAAATACCTTCTCCTCCAACAGAACTCCCACTCAAACTCCCCTGTTTACAGCTCTGTTTGCTAGCTCCTGTGCCGCTGCAGCTGTCTGTGCGGCTGCCTGACTGGCTGCTACCTTTATAGGACCCCTAGTCAGGGAAGCCCCGCCCACTAATCAGGGCTCAGCTTCTCTCCCAGCACAAAGCCCCTACACATACAGATACTACCAATACAAAACCAAACACACACAAATACCTTCTCCTCCAACAGAACTCCCACTCAAACTCCCCTGTTTACAGCTCTGTTTGATAGCTCCTGTGCCGCTGCCTGACTGGCTGGTACCTTTATAGGACCCCTAGTCAGTGAAGCCCCGCCCCCTAATCAGGGTTCAGCTTCTGTCCTAGCACAAAGCCCCTACACACACAGATACTACCAATACAAAACCAAACACACACACAAATACCTTCTCCACCAACAGAACTCCCACTCAAACTCCCCTGTTTACATCTCTGTGTGCTAGCTCCTGTGCCGCTGCCTGACTGGCTGCTACCTTTATAGGACCCCTAGTCAGGGAAGCCCCGCCCCCTAATCAGGGCTCAGCTTCTCTCCCAGCAAAAAGAGCCTACACATACAGATACTAACAATACAAAACCAAACACACACACAAATACCTTCTCCACCAACAGAACTCCCACTCAAACTCCCCTGTTTACAGCTCTGTTTGTAGCTCCTGTGCCGCTGCCTGACTGGCTGCGACCTTTATAGGACCCCTAGTCAGTCACGCCCCGCCCCCTAATCAGGGCTCAGCTTCTCTCCCAGCACAAAGCCCCTACACATACAGATACTACCAATACAAAACCAAACACACACAAATACCTTCTCCTCCAACAGAACTCCCACTCAAACCCCCCTGTTTACAGCTCTGTTTGCTAGCTCCTGTGCCGCTGCAGCTGTCTGTGCCGCTGCCTGACTGGCTGCTACCTTTATAGGACTCCTAGTCAGTGAAGCCCCGCCCCCTAATCAGGGCTCAGCTTCTGTCCCAGCACAAAGCCCCTACACACACAGATACTACCAATACAAAACCAAACACACACAAATACCTTCTCCTCCAACAGAACTCCCACTCAAACTCCCCTGTTTACAGCTCTGTTTGCTAGCTCCTGTGCCGCTGCCTGACTGGCTGCTACCTTTATAGGACCCCTAGTCAGGGAAGCCCCGCCCCCTAATCAGGGCTCAGCTTCTCTCCCAGCACAAAGCCCCTACACATACAGATACTACCAATACAAAACCAAACACACACAAATACCTTCTCCTCCAACAGTACTCCCACTCAAACTCCCCTGTTTACAGCTCTGTTTGATAGCTCCTGTGCCGCTGCCTGACTGGCTGCAACCTTTATAGGACCCCTAGTCAGGGAAGCCCCGCCCCCTATTCAGGGCTCAGCTTCTCTCCCAGCACAAAGCCCCTACACATACAAATACTACCAATACAAAACCAAACACACACAAATACCTTCTCCTCCAACAGAACTCCCACTCAAACTCCCCTGTTTACAGCTCTGTTTGATAGCTCCTGTGCCGCTGCCTGACTGGCTGGTACCTTTATAGGACCCCTAGTCAGTGAAGCCCCGCCCCCTAATCAGGGTTCAGCTTCTGTCCTAGCACAAAGCCCCTACACACACAGATACTACCAATACAAAACCAAACACACACACAAATACCTTCTCCACCAACAGAACTCCCACTCAAACTCCCCTGTTTACAGCTCTGTTTGTAGCTCCTGTGCCGCTGCCTGACTGGCTGCGACCTTTATAGGACCCCTAGTCAGTCAAGCCCCGCCCCCTAATCAGGGCTCAGCTTCTCTCCCAGCACAAAGCCCCTACACACACAGATACTACCAATACAAAACCAAACACACACATATACCTTCTAATCCAACAGAACTCCCACTCAAACTCCCCTGTTTACAGCTCTGTTTGATAGCTCCTGTGCCGCTGCCTGACTGGCTGCAACCTTATAGGACCCCTAGTCAGGGAAGCCCCGCCCACTAATCAGGGCTCAGCTTCTTTCCCAGCACAAAGCCCCTCCAAGCCTCTACACATACAGATACCACCAATACAAAACCAAACACACACACAAATACCTTCTCCACCAACAGAACTCCCACTCAAACTCCCCTGTTTACATCTCTGTGTGCTAGCTCCTGTGCCGCTGCCTGACTGGCTGCTACCTTTATAGGACCCCTAGTCAGTGAAGCCCCGCCCCCTAATCAGGGCTCAGCTTCTGTCCCAGCACAAAGCCCCTACACATACAGATACTACCAATACAAAACCAAACACACACAAATACCTTCTACTCCAACAGTACTCCCACTCAAACTCCCCTGTTTACAGCTCTGTTTGATAGCTCCTGTGCCGCTGCAGCTGTCTGTGCCGCTGCCTGACTGGCTGATACCTTTATAGGACCCCTAGTCAGTGAAGCCCCGCCCCCTAATCTCGGCTCAGCTTCTCTCCCAGCACAAAGCCCCTACACATACAGATACTACCAATACAAAAACATACACAAATACCTTCTCCTCCAACAGAACTCCCACTCAAACTCCCCTGTTTACAGCTCTGTTTGCTAGCTCCTGTGCCGCTGCCTGACTGGCTGCTACCTTTATAGGACCCCTAGTCAGTGAAGCCCCGCCCCCCAATCAGGGCTCAGCTTCTGTCTCAGCACAAAGCCCCTACACACACAGATACTACCAATACAAAACCAAACACACACAAATACCTTCTACTCCGACAGTACTCCCACTCAAACTCCCCTGTTTACAGCTCTGTTTGCTAGCTCCTGTGCCGATGCAGCTGTCTGTGCCGCTGCGTGACTGGCTGATACCTTTATAGGACCCCTAGTCAGTGAAGCCCCGCCCCCTAATCAGGGCTCAGCTTCTCTCCAAGCACAAAGCCCCTACACATACTGATACTAACAATACAAAACCAAACACACACAAATACCTTCTCCTCCCACTCAAACTCCCCTGTTTACAGCTCTGTTTGATAGCTCCTGTGCCGCTGCCTGACTGGCTGCTACCTTTATAGGACCCCAAGTCAGGGAAGCCCCGCCCCCTAATCAGGGCTCAGCTTCTCTCCCAGAACAAAGCCTCTACACATACAGATACTACCAATACAAATCCAAACACACACAAATACCTTCTCCTCCAACAGAACTCCCGCTCCAACTTTTGTCTTTACAGCTCTGTTTGCTAGCTCCTGTGCCGCTGCAGCTGTCTGTGCCGCTGCCTGACTGGCTGCTACCTTTATAGGACCCCTAGTCAGGGAAGACCCGCCCCCTAATCAGGGCTCAACTTCTGTCCCAGCACAAAGCCCCTACACACACAGATACTACCAATACAAAACCAAACACACACACAAATACCTTCTCCTCCAACAGTACTCGCACTCAAACTCCCTGTTTACAGCTCTGTTTGCTAGCTCCTGTGCCGCTGCCTGACTGGCTGCTACCTTTATAGGACCCCTAGTCAGGGAAGCCCCGCCCCTAATCAGGGCTCAGCTTCTCTCCCAGCACAAAGCCCCTACACATACAGATACTAACAATACAAAACGAAACACACACAAATACCTTCTCCTCCGAAAGAACTCCCACTCAAACTCCCCTGTTTACAGCTCTGTTTGCTAGCTCCTGTGCTGCTGCAGCTGTCTGTGCCACTACCTGACTGGCTGCTACCTTTATAGGACCCCTAGTCAGTGAAGCGCCGCCCCCTAATCAGGGCTCAGCTTCTGTCTCAGCACAAAGCCCCTACACACACACATACTACCAATACAAAACCAAAGACACACAAATACCTTCTCCTCCAACAGAACTCTCACTCCAACTCCCCTGTTTACAGCTCTGTTTGCTAGCTCCTGTGCCGCTGCAGCTGTCTGTGCCGCTGCCTGACTGTCTGCTACCTTTATAGGACCCCTAGTCAGTGAAGCCCCGCCCCCTAATCAGGGCTCAGCTTCTCTCCCAGCACAAAGACCCTCCAAGCCTCTACCATACAGATACCACCAATACAAATCCAAACACACACAAATACCTTCTCCTCCAACAGAACTCCCACTCAAACTCCCCTGTTTACAGCTCTGTTTGATAGCTCCTGTGCCGCTGCCTGACTGGCTGCAACCTTTATAGGACCCCTAGCCAGGGAAGCCCCGCCCCCTAATCAGGGCTCCGCTTTTCTCCCAGGACAAAGCCCCTACACATACAGATACCACCAATACAAAACCAAACACACACAAATACCTTCTCCTCCAACAGAACTCCCACTCAAACTCCCCTGTTTACAGCTCTGTTTGCGAGCTCCTGCACCGCTGCAGCTATCTGTGCCGCTGCCTGACTGGCTGATACCTTTATAGGGCCCCTAGTCAGGGAAGCCCCGCCCCCTAATCAGGGCTCAGCTTCTCTCCCAGCACAAAGCCCATACACATACAGATACTAACAATACAAAACCAAACACACACAAATACCTTCTCCTCCAACAGAACTCCCACTCCAACTCCCCTGTTTACAGCTCTGTTTGCTAGCTCCTGTGCCGCTGCCTGACTGGCTGCTACCTTTATAGGACCCCTAGTCAGGGAAGCCCCGCCCCCTAATCAGGGCTCATCTTCTCTCCCAGCACAAAGCCCCAAAACATACAGATACTACCAACACAAAACCAAACACACACACAAATACCTTCTCCACCAACAGAACTCCCACTCAAACTCCCCTGTTTACAGCTCTGTTTGCTAGCTCCTGTGCCGCTGCCTGACTGGCTGCTACCTTTATAGGACCCCTAGTCAGGAAAGCCCCGCCCCTAATCAGGGCTCAGCTTCTCTCCCAGCACAAAGCCCCTACAGATACAGATACTAACAATACAAAACCAAACACACACAAATACCTTCTCCTCCAACAGAACTCCCACTCAAACTCCCCTGTTTACAGCTCTGTTTGATAGCTCCTGTGCCGCTGCCTGACTGGCTGCAACCTTATAGGACCCCTAGTCAGGGAAGCCCCGCCCACTAATCAGGGCTCAGCTTCTCTCCCAGCACAAAGCCCCTCCAAGCCTCTACACACACAGATACTACCAATACAAAACCAAACACACACACAAAGACCTTCTCCTCCAACAGTACTCCCACTCAAACTCCCCTGTTTACAGCTCTGTTTCCTAGCTCCTGTGCCGCTGCCTGACTGGCTGCTACCTTTATAGGACCCCTAGTCAGGAAAGCCCCGCCCCTAATCAGGGCTCAGCTTCTCTCCCAGCACAAAGCCCCTACACATACAGATACTAACAATACAAAAGCAAACACACACAAATACCTTCTCCTCCAAAAGAACTCCCACTCAAACCCCCCTGTTTACAGCTCTGTTTGCTAGCTCCTGTGCCGCTGCAGCTGTCTGTGCCGCTGCCTGACTGGCTGATACCTTTATAGGACCCCTAGTCAGTGAAGCCCCGCCCCCTAATCAGGGCTCAGCTTCTCTCCCAGCACAAAGCCCCTACACACACAGATACTACCAATACAAAACCAAACACACACAAATACCTTCTACTCCAACAGTACTCCCACTCAAACTCCCCTGTTTACAGCTCTGTTTGATAGCTCCTGTGCCGCTGCCTGACTGGCTGCAACCTTTATAGGACCCCTAGTCAGGGAAGCCCCGCCCCCTAATCAGGGCTCAGCTTCTGTCCTAGCACAAAGCCCCTACACACACAGATACTACCAATACAAAACCAAACACACACACAAATACCTTCTCCACCAACAGAACTCCCACTCAAACTCCCCTGTTTACATCTCTGTTTGCTAGCTCCTGTGCCGCTGCCTGACTGGCTGCTACCTTTATAGGACCCCTAGTCAGGGAAGCCCCGCCCCCTAATCAGGGCTCAGCTTCTCTCCCAGCACAAAGCCCCTACACATACAGATACTACCAATACAAAACCAAACACACACAAATACCTTCTCCTCCAACAGAACTCCCACTCAAACCCCCCTGTTTACAGCTCTGTTTGCTAGCTCCTGTGCCGCTGCAGCTGTCTGTGCCGCTGCCTGACTGGCTGATACCTTTATAGGACCCCTAGTCAGTGAAGCCCCGCCCCCTAATCAGGGCTCAGCTTCTCTCCCAGCACAAAGCCCCTACACACACAGATACTACCAATACAAAACCAAACACACACAAATACCTTCTACTGCAACAGTACTCCCACTCAAACTCCCCTGTTTACAGCTCTGTTTGATAGCTCCTGTGCCGCTGCCTGACTGGCTGCAACCTTTATAGGACCCCTAGTCAGGGAAGCCCCGCCCCCTAATCAGGGCTCAGCTTCTCTCCCAGCACAAAGCCCCTACACATACAGATACTACCAATACAAAACCAAACACACACAAATACCTTCTCCTCCAACAGAACTCCCACTCAAACTCCCCTGTTTACAGCTCTGTTTGATAGCTCCTGTGCCGCTGCCTGACTGGCTGCTACCTTTATAGGACCCCTAGTCAGTGAAGCCCCGCCCCCTAATCAGGGTTCAGCTTCTGTCCTAGCACAAACCCCTACACACACAGATACTACCAATACAAAACCAAACACACACACAAATACCATCTCCACCAACAGAACTCCCACTCAAACTCCCCTGTTTACATGTCTGTGTGCTAGCTCCTGTGCCGCTGCCTGACTGGCTGCTACCTTTATAGGACCCCTAGTCAGGGAAGCCCCGCCCCCTAATCAGGGCTCAGCTTCTCTCCCAGCAAAAAGAGCCTACACATACAGATACTAACAATACAAAACCAAACACACACAAATACCTTCTCCTCCAACAGAACTCCCACTCAAACTCCCCTGTTTACAGCTCTGTTTGATAGCTCCTGTGACGCTGCCTGACTGGCTGCTACCTTTATAGGACCCCTAGTCAGTGAAGCCCCGCCCCCTAATCAGGGTTCAGCTTCTGTCCTAGCACAAAGCCCCTACACACACAGATACTACCAATACAAAACCAAACACACACACAAATACCTTCTCCACCAACAGAACTCCCACTCAAACTCCCCTGTTTACATCTCTGTTTGCTAGCTCCTGTGCCGCTGCAGCTGTCTGTGCCGCTGCCTGACTGGCTGATACCTTTATAGGACCCCTAGTCAGTGAAGCCCCGCCCCCTAATCAGGGCTCAGCTTCTCTCCCAGCACAAAGCCCCTACACACACAGATACTACCAATACAAAACCAAACACACACAAATACCTTCTACTCCAACAGTACTCCCACTCAAACTCCCCTGTTTACAGCTCTGTTTGATAGCTCCTGTGCCGCTGCCTGACTGGCTGCAACCTTTATAGGACCCCTAGTCAGGGAAGCCCCGCCCCCTAATCAGGGCTCAGCTTCTCTCCCAGCACAAAGCCCCTACACATACAGATACTACCAATACAAAACCAAACACACACAAATACCTTCTCCTCCAACAGAACTCCCACTCAAACTCCCCTGTTTACAGCTCTGTTTGATAGCTCCTGTGCCGCTGCCTGACTGGCTGCTACCTTTATAGGACCCCTAGTCAGTGAAGCCCCGCCCCCTAATCAGGGTTCAGCTTCTGTCCTAGCACAAACCCCTACACACACAGATACTACCAATACAAAACCAAACACACACACAAATACCATCTCCACCAACAGAACTCCCACTCAAACTCCCCTGTTTACATGTCTGTGTGCTAGCTCCTGTGCCGCTGCCTGACTGGCTGCTACCTTTATAGGACCCCTAGTCAGGGAAGCCCCGCCCCCTAATCAGGGCTCATCTTCTCTCCCAGCACAAAGCCCCAAAACATACAGATACTACCAACACAAAACCAAACACACACACAAATACCTTCTCCACCAACAGAACTCCCACTCAAACTCCCCTGTTTACAGCTCTGTTTGTAGCTCCTGTGCCGCTGCCTGACTGGCTGCGACCTTTATAGGACCCCTAGTCAGTCAAGCCCCGCCCCCTAATCAGGGCTCAGCTTCTGTCTCAGCACAAAGCCCCTACACACACAGATACTACCAATACAAAACCAAACACACACACAAATACCTTCTCCTCCAACAGTACTCCCACTCAAACTCCCCTGTTTACAGCTCTGTTTGCTAGCTCCTGTGCCGCTGCCTGACTGGCTGCTACCTTTATAGGACCCCTAGTCAGGAAAGCCCCGCCCCTAATCAGGGCTCAGCTTCTCTCCCAGCACAAAGCCCCTACACATACATATACTAACAATACAAAACCAAACACACACAAATACCTTCTCCTCCAAAAGAACTCCCACTCAAACTCCCCTGTTTACAGCTCTGTTTGCTAGCTCCTGTGCTGCTGCAGCTGTCTGTGCCACTACCTGACTGGCTGCTACCTTTATAGGACCCCAAGTCAGTGAAGCCCCGCCCCCTAATCAGGGCTCAGCTTCTGTCTCAGCACAAAGCCCCTACACACACACATACTACCAATACAAAACCAAACACACACAAAAACCTTCTACTCCAACAGTACTCCCCCTCAAACTCCCCTGTTTACAGCTCTGTTTGATAGCTCCTGTGCCGCTGCCTGACTGTCTGCAACCTTTATAGGACCCCTAGTCAGGGAAGCCCCGCCCCCTAATCAGGGCTCAGCTTCTCTCCCAGCACAAAGCCCCTACACATACAGATACTACCAATACAAAACCAAACACACAGAAATACCTTCTCCTCCAACAGAACTCCCACTCAGACTCCCCTGTTTACAGCTCTGTTTGCTAGCTCCTGTGCCGCTGCAGCTGTCTGTGCCGCTGCCTGACTGGCTGCTACCTTTATACGACCCCTAGTCAGTGAAGCCCCGCCCCCTAATCAGGGTTCAGCTTCTGTCCCAGCACAAAGCCCCTACACACACAGATACTACCAATACAAAACCAAACACACACACAAATACCTTTTCCTCCAACAGAACTCCCACTCAAACTCCCCTGTTTACAGCTGTTTGCTAGCTCCTGTGCCGCTGCCTGACTGGCTGCTACCTTTATAGGACCCCTAGTCAGGGAAGCCCCGCCCTCTAATCAGGGCTCAGCTTCTCTCCCAGCACAAAGCCCCTACACATACAGATACTAACAATACAAAACCAAACACACACAAATACCTTCTCCTCCAACAGAACTCCCACTCAAACTCCCCAGTTTACAGCTCTGTTTGATAGCTCCTGTGTCGCTGCCTGACTGGCTGCAACCTTATAGGACCCCTAGTCAGGGAAGCCCCGCCCACTAATCAGGGCTCAGCTTCTCTCCCAGCACAAAGCCCCTCCAAGCCTCCACACATACAGATACTACCAATACAAAACCAAACACACACAAATACCTTCTCCTCCAACAGAACTCCCACTCAAACTCCCCTGTTTACAGCTCTGTTTGCTAGCTCCTGTGCCGCTGCAGCTGTCTGTGCGGCTGCCTGACTGGCTGCTACCTTTATAGGACCCCTAGTCAGGGAAGCCCCGCCCACTAATCAGGGCTCAGCTTCTCTCCCAGCACAAAGCCCCTCCAAGCCTCTACACATCCAGATACTACCAATACAAAACCAAACACACACAAATACCTTCTCCTCCAACAGAACTCCCACTCAAACTCCCCTGTTTACAGCTCTGTTTGCTAGCTCCCGTGCCGCTGCAGCTGTCTGTGCCGCTGCCTGACTGGCTGCTACCTTTATACGACCCCTAGTCAGTGAAGCCCCGCCCCCTAATCAGGGTTCAGCTTCTGTCCCAGCACAAAGCCCCTACACACACAGATACTACCAATACAAAACCAAACACACACAAATACCTTCTACTCCAACAGAACTCCCACTCAAACTCCCCTGTTTACAGCTCTGTTTGATAGCTCCTGTGCCGCTGCCTGACTGGCTGCAACCTTATAGGACCCCTAGTCAGGGAAGCCCCGCCCACTAATCAGGGCTCAGCTTCTTTCCCAGCACAAAGCCCCTCCAAGCCTCTACACATACAGATACCACCAATACAAAACCAAACACACACACAAATACCTTTTCCTCCAACAGAACTCCCACTCAAACTCCCCTGTTTACAGCTCTGTTTGTTAGCTCCTGTGCCGCTCCCTGACTGGCTGCTACCTTTATAGGACCCCTAGTCAGGGAAGTCCCGCCCTCTAATCAGGGCTCAGCTTCTCTCCCAGCACAAAGCCCCTACACATACAGATACTAACAATACAAAACCAAACACACACAAATACCTTCTCCTCCAACAGAACTCCCACTCAAACTCCCCTGTTTACAGCTCTGTTTGATAGCTCCTGTGTCGCTGCCTGACTGGCTGCAACCTTATAGGACCCCTAGTCAGGGAAGCCCCGCCCACTAATCAGGGCTCAGCTTCTCTCCCAGCACAAAGCCCCTCCAAGCCTCCACACATACAGATACTACCAATACAAAACCAAACACACACAAATACCTTCTCCTCCAACAGAACTCCCACTCAAACTCCCCTGTTTACAGCTCTGTTTGCTAGCTCCTGTGCCGCTGCCTGACTGGCTGCTACCTTTATAGGACCCCTAGTCAGGGAAGCCCCGCCCCCTAATCAGGGCTCAGCTTGTCTCCCAGCACAAAGCCCCTACACATACAGATACTAACAATACAAAACCAAACACACACAAATACCTTCTCCTCCAACAGAACTCCCACTCAAACTCCCCTGTTTACAGCTCTGTTTGCTAGCTCCTGTGCCGCTGCAGCTGTCTGTGCGGCTGCCTGACTGGCTGCTACCTTTATAGGACCCCTAGTCAGGGAAGCCCCGCCCACTAATCAGGGCTCAGCTTCTCTCCCAGCACAAAGCCCCTCCAAGCCTCTACACATCCAGATACTACCAATACAAAACCAAACACACACAAATACCTTCTCCTCCAACAGAACTCCCACTCAAACTCCCCTGTTTACAGCTCTGTTTGCTAGCTCCCGTGCCGCTGCGTGACTGGCTGCAACCTTTATACGACCCCTAGTCAGGGAAGTCCCGCCCCCTAATCAGGGCTCAGCTTCTCTCCCAGCACAAAGCCCCTACACATACAGATACTACCAATACAAAACCAAACACACACAAATACCTTCTCCTCCAACAGAACTCCCACTCAAATCCCCCTGTTTACAGCTCTGTTTGCTAGCTCCTGTGCCGCTGCAGCTGTCTGTGCCGCTGCCTGACTGGCTGCTACCTTTATAGGACCCCTAGTCAGTGAAGCCCCGCCCCCTAATCAGGGTTCAGCTTCTGTCCTAGCACAAAGCCCCTACACACACAGATACTACCAATACAAAACCAAACACACACATATACCTTCTACTCCAACACAACTCCCACTCAAACTCCCCTGTTTACAGCTCTGTTTGATAGCTCCTGTGCCGCTGCCTGACTGGCTGCAACCTTATAGGACCCCTAGTCAGGGAAGCCCCGCCCACTAATCAGGGCTCAGCTTCTTTCCCAGCACAAAGCCCCTCCAAGCCTCTACACATACAGATACCACCAATACAAAACCAAACACACACACAAATACCTTCTCCTCTAACAGAACTCCCACTCAAACTCCCCTGTTTACAGCTCTGTTTGCTAGCTCCTGTGCCGCTGCCTGACTGGCTGCTACCTTTATAGGACCCCTAGTCAGGGAAGCCCCGCCCCCTAATCAGGGCTCAGCTTCTCTCCCAGCACAAAGCCCCAAAACATACAGATACTACCAATACAAAACCAAACACACAAATACGTTCTCCTCCAACAGAACTCCCACTCAAACTCCCCTGTTTACAGCTCTGTTTGCTAGCTCCTGTGCCGCTGCAGCTGTCTGTGCCGCTGCCTGACTGGCTGCTACCTTTATAGGACTCCTAGTCAGTGAAGCCCCGCCCCCTAATCAGGGCTCAGCTTCTCTCCCAGCACAAAGCCCCTACACATACAGATACTACCAATACAAAAACACACACAAATACCTTCTCCTCCAACAGAACTCCCACTCAAACTCCCCTGTTTACAGCTCTGTTTGCTAGCTCCTGTGCCGCTGCCTGACTGGCTGCTACCTTTATAGGACCCCTAGTCAGGGAAGCCCCGCCCCCTAATCAGGGCTCACCTTCTCTCCCAGCACAAAGAGCCTACACATACAGATACTAACAATACAAAACCAAACACACACAAATACCTTCTCCTCCAACAGAACTCCCACTCAAACTCCCCTTTTTACAGCTCTGTTTGCTAGCTCCTGTGCCGCTGCCTGACTGGCTGCTACCTTTATAGGACCCCTAGTCAGGGAAGCCCCGCCCCCTAATCAGGGCTCATCTTCTCTCCCAGCACAAAGCCCCAAAACATACAGATACTACCAACACAAAACCAAACACACACACAAATACCTTCTCCACCAACAGAACTCCCACTCAAACTCCCCTGTTTACAGCTCTGTTTGCTAGCTCCTGTGCTGCTGCAGCTGTCTGTGCCGCTACCTGACTGGCTGCTACCTTTATAGGACCCCTAGTCAGTGAAGCCCCGCCCCCCAATCAGGGCTCAGCTTCTGTCTCAGCACAAAGCCCCTACACACACAGATACTACCAATACAAAACCAAACACACACAAATACCTTCTACTCCGACAGTACTCCCACTCAAACTCCCCTGTTTACAGCTCTGTTTGCTAGCTCCTGTGCCGATGCAGCTGTCTGTGCCGCTGCGTGACTGGCTGATACCTTTATAGGACCCCTAGTCAGTGAAGCCCCGCCCCCTAATCTGGGCTCAGCTTCTCTCCCAGCACAAAGCCCCTACACATACAGATACTAACAATACAAAACCAAACACACACAAATACCTTCTCCTCCCACTCAAACTCCCCTGTTTACAGCTCTGTTTGATAGCTCCTGTGCCGCTGCCTGACTGGCTGCTCCCTTTATAGGACGCCAAGTCAGGGAAGCCCCGCCCCCTAATCAGGGCTCAGCTTCTCTCCCAGCACAAAGCCTCTACACATACAGATACTACCAATACAAATCCAAACACACACAAATACCTTCTCCTCCAACAGAACTCCCGCTCCAACTTTTGTCTTTACAGCTCTGTTTGCTAGCTCCTGTGCCGCTGCAGCTGTCTGTGCCGCTGCCTGACTGGCTGCTACCTTTATAGGACCCCTAGTCAGGGAAGACCCGCCCCCTAATCAGGGCTCAGCTTCTGTCCCAGCACAAAGCCCCTACACACACAGATACTACCAATACAAAACCAAACACACACACAAATACCTTCTCCTCCAACATAACTCCCACTCAAACTCCCCTGTTTACATCTGTGTGCTAGCTCCTGTGCCGCTGCCTGACTGGCTGCAACCTTTATAGGACCCCTAGTCAGGGAAGCCCCGCCCCCTAATCAGGGCTCAGCTTCTCTCCCAGCACAAAGCCTCTACACATACAAATACTACCAATACAAATCCAAACACACACAAATACCTTCTCCTCCAACAGAACTCCCACTCAAACTCCCCTGTTTACAGCTCTGTTTGATAGCTCCTGTGCCGCTGCCTGACTGGCTGCAACCTTTATAGGACCCCTAGCCAGGGAAGCCCCGCCCCCTAATCAGGGCTCCGCTTTTCTCCCAGGACAAAGCCCCTACACATACAGATACCACCAATACAAAACCAAACACACACAAATACCTTCTCCTCCAACAGAACTCCCACTCAAACTCCCCTGTTTACAGCTCTGTTTGCGAGCTCCTGTACCGCTGCAGCTATCTGTGCCGCTGCCTGACTGGCTGATACCTTTATAGGGCCCCTAGTCAGGGAAGCCCCGCCCCCTAATCAGGGCTCAGCTTCTCTCCCAGCACAAAGCCCATACACATACAGATACTAACAATACAAAACCAAACACACACAAATACCTTCTCCTCCAACAGAACTCCCACTCAAACTCCCCTGTTTACAGCTCTGTTTGCTAGCTCCTGTGCCGCTGCCTGACTGGCTGCTACCTTTATAGGACCCCTAGCCAGGGAAGCCCCGCCCCCTAATCAGGGCTCAGCTTCTCTCCCAGGACAAAGCCCCTACACATACAGATACCACCAATACAAAACCAAACACACACAAATACCTTCTCCTCCAACAGAACTCCCACTCAAACTCCCCTGTTTACAGCTCTGTTTGCTAGCTCCTGTGCCGATGCAGCTGTCTGTGCCGCTGCCTGACTGGCTGATACCTTTCTAGGACCCCTAGTAAGTGAAGCCCCGCCCCCTAATCACGGCTCAGCTTCTCTCCCAGCACAAAGCCCCTTCACATACAGATACTACCAATACAAAACCAAACACACACGAATACCTTCTCCTCCAACAGAACTCCCACTCGAACTCCCCTGTTTACAGCTCTGTTTCTATCTCCTGTGCCGCTGCCTGACTGGCTGCAACCTTTATAGGACCCCTAGTCAGGGAAGCCCCGCCCCCTAATCAGGGCTCAGCTTCTTTCCCAGCACAAAGCCCCTCCAAGCCTCTACACATACAGATACTACTAATACAAAACCAAACACACACACAAATACCTTCTCCTCCAACAGAACTCCCACTCAAACCCGCCTGTTTACAGCTCTGTTTGCTAGCTCCTGTGCCGCTGCAGCTGTCTGTGCCGCTGCCTGACTGGCTGCGACCTTTGTAGGACCCCTAGTCAGTCAAGCCCCGCCCCCTAATCAGGGCTCAGCTTCTCTCCCAGCACAAAGCCCCTACACATACAGATACTAACAATACAAAACCAAACACACACAAATACCTTCTCCTCCAACAGAACTCCCACTCAAACTCCCCTGTTTACAGCTCTGTTTGCTTGCTCCTGTGCCGCTGCAGCTGTCTGTGCAGCTGCCTGACTGGCTGCTACCTTTATAGGACCCCTAGTCAGGGAAGCCCCGCCCACTGATCAGGGCTCAGCTTCTCTCCCAGCACAAAGCCCCTCCAAGCCTCTACACATACAGGTACTACCAATACAAAACCAAACACACACAAATACCTTCTCCTCCAACAGAACTCCCACTCAAACTCCCCTGTTTACAGCTCTGTTTGCTAGCTCCTGTGCCGCTGCCTGACTGGCTGCTAGCTTTATAGGACCCCGAGTCAGGGAAGCCCCGCCCCCTAATCAGGGCTCAGCTTCTCTCCCAGCACAAAGCCCCTACACATACAGATACCACCAATACAAAACCAAACACACACAAATACCTTCTCCTCCAACAGAACTCCCACTCAAAATCCCCTGTTTACAGCTCTGTTTGCTAGCTCCTGTGCCGATGCAGCTGTCTGTGCCGCTGCCTGACTGGCTGCTACGTTTATAGGACCCCTAGTCAGGGAAGCCCCGCCCCCTAATCAGGGCTCAGCTTCTCTCCCAGCACAAAGCCCCGACACATACAAATACCAATACAAAACCAAACACACACAAATACCTTCTCCTCCAACAGAACTCCCACTCAAACCCCCCTGTTTACAGCTCTGTTTGCTAGCTCCTGTGCCGCTGCAGCTGTCTGTGCCGCTGCCTGACTGGCTGCTACCTTTATAGGACCCCTAGTCAGTCAAGCCCCGCCCACTAATCAGGGCTCAGCTTCTCTCCCAGCACAAAGCCCCTACACATACAGATACTACCAATACAAAACCAAACACACACAAATACCTTCTCCTCCAAAAGAACTCCCACTCAAACTCCCCTGTTTACAGCTCTGTTTGCTAGCTCCTGTGCTGCTGCAGCTGTCTGTGCCACTACGTGACTGGCTGCTACCTTTATAGGACCCCTAGTCAGTGAAGCCCCGCCCCCTAATCAGGACTCAGCTTCTGTCTCAGCACAAAGCCCCTACACACACACATACTACCAATACAAAACCAAACACACACAAAAACCTTCTACTCCAACAGTACTCCCACTCAAACTCCCCTGTTTACAGCTCTGTTTGATAGATCCTGTGCCGCTGCCTGACTGGCTGCTACCTTTATAGGACCCCTAGTCAGGGAAGCCCCGCCCCCTAATCAGGGCTCAGCTTCTTTCCCAGCACAAAGCCCCTCCAAGCCTCTACACATACAGATACCACCAATACAAAACCAAACACACACACAAATACCTTTTCCTCCAACAGAACTCCCACTCAAACTCCCCTGTTTACAGCTCTGTTTGCTAGATCCTGTGCCGCTGCCTGACTGGCTGCTACCTTTATAGGACCCCTAGTCAGGGAAGCCCCGCCCCCTAATCAGGGCTCAGCTTCTCTCCCAGCACAAAGCCCCTACACATACAGATACTAACAATACAAAACCAAACACACACAAATACCTTCTCCTCCAACAGAACTCCCACTCAAACTCCCCTGTTTACAGCTCTGTTTGCTAGCTCCTGTGCCGCTGCAGCTGTCTGTGCGGCTGCCTGACTGGCTGCTACCTTTATAGGACCACTAGTCAGGGAAGCCCCGCCCACTAATCAGGGCTCAGCTTCTCTCCCAGCACAAAGCCCCTCCAAGCCTCTACACATACAGGTACTACCAGTACAAAACCAAACACACACAAATACCTTCTCCTCCAACAGAACTCCCACTCAAACTCCCCTGTTTACAGCTCTGTTTGCTAGCTCCTGTGCCGCTGCCTGACTGGCTGCTACCTTTATAGGACCCCTAGTCAGGGAAGCCCCGCCCCCTAATCAGGGCTCAGCTTCTCTCCCAGCACAAAGCCCCTACACACACAGATACTACCAATACAAATCCAAACACACACAAATACCTTCTACTCCAACAGAACTCCCACTCAAACTCCCCTGTTTACAGCTCTGTTTGCTAGCTCCTGTGCCGCTGCAGCTGTCTGTGCGGCTGCCTGACTGGCTGCTACCTTTATAGGACCCCTAGTCAGGGAAGCCCCGCCCACTAATCAGGGCTCAGCTTCTCTCCCAGCACAAAGCCCCTCCAAGCCTCTACACATACAGGTACTACCAGTACAAAACCAAACACACACAAATACCTTCTCCTCCAACAGAACTCCCACTCCAACTCCCCTGTTTAGAGCTCTGTTTGCTAGCTCCTGTGCCGCTGCAGCTGTCTGTGCCGCTGCCTGATTGGCTGCTACGTTTATAGGACCCCTAGTCAGGGAAGCCCCGCTACCTAATCAGGGCTCAGCTTCTCACCCCGCACAAAGCCCCGACACATACAAATACCAATACAAAACCAAACACACACAAATACCTTCTACTCCAACAGAACTCCCACTCAAACTCCCCTGTTTACAGCTCTGTTTGCTAGCTCCTGTGCCGCTGCAGCTGTCTGTGCCACTGCAGCTGTCTGTGCCGCTGCCTTTATAGGACCCCTAGTCGGTGAAGCCCCGCCCCCTAATCACGGCTCAGCTTCTCTCCCAGCACAAAGCCCCGACACATACAGATACTACCAATACAAAACCAAACACACACACAAATACCTTCTCCTCCAACAGAACTCTCACTCCAACTCCCCTGTTTACAGCTCTGTTTGCTAGCTCCTGTGCCGCTGCCTGACTGGCTGCTACCTTTATAGGACCCCTAATCAGTCAAGCCCCGCCCCCTAATCAGGGCTCAGCTTCTCTCCCAGCACAAAGCCCCTCCAAGCCTCTACACATACAGATACTACCAATACAAAACCAAACACACACAAATACCTTCTCCTCCAAGAGAACTCCCACTCAGAATCCCCTGTTTACAGCTCTGTTTGCTAGCTCCTGTGCCGCTGAAGCTGTCTGTGCCGCTGCCTGACTGGCTGCTACATTTATAGGACCCCTTGTCAGTGAAGCCCCGCCCCCTAATCAGGGCTCAGCTTCTCTCCCAGCACAAAGCCCCTACACATACAGATACTAAGAATACAAAACCAAACACACAAAAATACCTTCTCCTCCCACTCAAACTCCCCTGTTTACAGGTCTGTTTGCTAGCTCCTGTGCCGCTGCAGCTGTCTCTGCCGCTGCCTGACTGGCTGCTACCTTTATAGGACCCCTAGTCAGTGAAGCCCCGCCCCCTAATCAGGGTTCAGCTTCCGTCCCAGCACAAAGCCCCTACACACACAGATACTACCAATACAAAACCAAACACACACAAATACCTTCTACTCCAACAGAACTCCCACTCAAACTCCGCTGTTTACAGCTCTGTTTGATAGCTCCTGTGCCGCTGCCTGACTGGCTGCAACCTTATAGGACCCCTAGTCAGGGAAGCCCCGCCCACTAATCAGGGCTCAGCTTCTTGCCCAGCACAAAGCCCCTCCAAGCCTCTACACATACAGATACCACCAATACAAAACCAAACACACACACAAATACCTTTTCCTCCAACAGAACTCCCACTCAAACTCCCCTGTTTACAGCTCTGTTTGCTAGATCCTGTGCCGCTGCCTGACTGGCTGCTACCTTTATAGGACCCCTAGTCAGGGAAGCCCCGCCCCCTAATCAGGGCTCAGCTTCTCTCCCAGCACAAAGCCCCTACACATACAGATACTAACAATACAAAACCAAACACACACAAATACCTTCTCCTCCAACAGAACTCCCACTCAAACTCCCCTGTTTACAGCTCTGTTTGCTAGCTCCTGTGCCGCTGCAGCTGTCTGTGCGGCTGCCTGACTGGCTGCTACCTTTATAGGACCCCTAGTCAGGGAAGCCCCGCCCACTAATCAGGGCTCAGCTTCTCTCCCAGCACAAAGCCCCTCCAAGCCTCTACACATACAGGTACTACCAGTACAAAACCAAACACACACAAATACCTTCTCCTCCAACAGAACTCCCACTCAAACTCCCCTGTTTACAGCTCTGTTTGCTAGCTCCTGTGTCGCTGCAGCTGTCTGTGCCGCTGCCTGATTGGCTGCTACGTTTATAGGACCCCTAGTCAGGGAAGCCCCGATACCTAATCAGGGCTCAGCTTCTCACCCCGCACAAAGCCCCGACACATACAAATACCAATACAAAACCAAACACACACAAATACCTTCTCCTCCAAAAGAACTGCCACTCAAACCCCCCTGTTTACAGCACTGTTTGCTAGCTCCTGTGCCGCTGCCTGACTGGCTGCTACCTTTATAGGACCCCTAGTCAGGAAAGCCCCGCCCCTAATCAGGGCTCAGCTTCTCTCCCAGCACAAAGCCCCTACACATACAGATACTAACAATACAAAACCAAACACACACAAATACCTTCTCCTCCAACAGAACTCCCACTCAAACTCCCCTGTTTACAGCTCTGTTTGCTAGCTCCTGTGCCGCTGCAGCTGTCTGTGCCGCTGCCTGACTGGCTGCTACCTTTATAGGACCCCTAGTCGGTGAAGCCCCGCCCCCTAATCACGGCTCAGCTTCTCTCCCAGCACAAAGCCCCGACACATACAGATACTACCAATACAAAACCAAACACACACACAAATACCTTCTCCTCCAACAGAACTCTCACTCCAACTCCCCTGTTTACAGCTCTGTTTGCTAGCTCCTGTGCCGCTGCCTGACTGCCTGCTACCTTTATAGGACCCCTAGTCAGTCAAGCCCCGCCCACTAATCAGGGCTCAGCTTCTCTCCCAGCACAAAGCCCCTCCAAGCCTCTACACATACAGGTACTACCAGTACAAAACCAAACACACACAAATACCTTCTCCTCCAACAGAACTCCCACTCAAACTCCCCTGTTTACAGCTCTGTTTGCTAGCTCCTGTGCCGCTGCACCTGTCTCTGTGGCTGCCTGACTGGCTGCTACCTTTATAGGACCCCTAGTCAGGGAAGCCCCGCCCACGAATCAGGGCTCAGCTTCTCTCCCAGCACAAAGCCCCTCCAAGCCTCTACACATACAGATACTACCAATACAAAACCAAACACACACAAATACCTTCTCCTCCAAGAGAACTCCCACTCAGAATCCCCTGTTTACAGCTCTGTTTGCTAGCTCCTGTGCCGCTGCAGCTGTCTGTGCCGCTGCCTGACTGGCTGCTACCTTTATAGGACCCCTAGTCAGTGAAGCCCCGCCCCCTAATCAGGGCTCAGCTTCTGTCCCTGCACAAAGCCCCTACACACACAGATACTACCAATACAAATCCAAACACACACAAATACCTTCTACTCCAACAGAACTCCCACTCAAACTCCCCTGTTTACAGCTCTGTTTGATAGCTCCTGTGCCGCTGCCTGACTGGCTGCAACCTTTATAGGACCCCTAGCCAGGGAAGCCCCGCCCCCTAATCAGGGCTCAGCTTCTCTCCCAGGACAAAGCCCCTACACATACAGATACCACCAATACAAAACCAAACACACACAAATACCTTCTCCTCCAACAGAACTCCCACTCAAACTCCCCTGTTTACAGCTCTGTTTGCGAGCTCCTGTGCCGCTGCAGCTGTCTGTGCCGCTGCCTGACTGGCTGCTACATTTATAGGACCCCTTGTCAGTGAAGCCCCGCCCCCTAATCAGGGCTCAGCTTCTCTCCCAGCACAAAGCCCCTACACATACAGATACTAAGAATACAAAACCAAACACACACAAATACCTTCTCCTCCCACTCAAACTCCCCTGTTTACAGGTCTGTTTGCTAGCTCCTGTGCCGCTGCAGCTGTCTGTGCCGCTGCCTGACTGGCTGCTACCTTTATAGGACCCCTAGTCAGTGAAGCCCCGCCCCCTAATCAGGGTTCAGCTTCCGTCCCAGCACAAAGCCCCTACACACACAGATACTACCAATACAAAACCAAACACACACAAATACCTTCTCCTCCAAGAGAACTCCCACTCAAACTCCCCTGTTTACAGCTCTGTTTGCTAGCTCCTGTGCCGCTGCAGCTGTCTGTGCGGCTGCCTGACTGGCTGCTACCTTTATAGGACCCCTAGTCAGGGAAGCCCCGCCCACTAATCAGGGCTCAGCTTCTCTCCCAGCACAAAGCCCCTCCAAGCCTCTACACATACAGGTACTACCAGTACAAAACCAAACACACACAAATACCTTCTCCTCCAACAGAACTCCCACTCAAACTCCCCTGTTTACAGCTCTGTTTGCTAGCTCCTGTGCCGCTGCCTGACTGGCTGCTACCTTTATAGGACCCCTAGTCAGGGAAGCCCCGCCCCCTAATCAGGGCTCAGCTTCTCTCCCAGCACAAAGCCCCTACACACACAGATACTACCAATACAAATCCAAACACACACAAATACCTTCTACTCCAACAGAACTCCCACTCAAACTCCCCTGTTTACAGCTCTGTTTGCTAGCTCCTGTGCCGCTGCAGCTGTCTGTGCGGCTGCCTGACTGGCTGCTACCTTTATAGGACCCCTAGTCAGGGAAGCCCCGCCCACTAATCAGGGCTCAGCTTCTCTCCCAGCACAAAGCCCCTCCAAGCCTCTACACATACAGGTACTACCAGTACAAAACCAAACACACACAAATACCTTCTCCTCCAACAGAACTCCCACTCCAACTCCCCTGTTTAGAGCTCTGTTTGCTAGCTCCTGTGCCGCTGCAGCTGTCTGTGCCGCTGCCTGATTGGCTGCTACGTTTATAGGACCCCTAGTCAGGGAAGCCCCGCCACCTAATCAGGGCTCAGCTTCTCACCCCGCACAAAGCCCCGACACATACAAATACCAATACAAAACCAAACACACACAAATACCTTCTCCTCCAAAAGAACTGCCACTCAAACCCCCCTGTTTACAGCACTGTTTGCTAGCTCCTGTGCCGCTGCCTGACTGGCTGCAACCTTTATAGGACCCCTAGCCAGGGAAGCCCCGCCCCCTAATCAGGGCTCAGCTTCTCTCCCAGGACAAAGCCCCTACACATACAGATACCACCAATACAAAACCAAACACACACAAATACCTTCTCCTCCAACAGAACTCCCACTCAAACTCCCCTGTTTACAGCTCTGTTTGCGAGCTCCTGTGCCGTTGCAGCTGTCTGTGCCGCTGCCTGACTGGCTGATACCTTTATAGGACCCCTAGTCAGGGAAGCCCCGCCCCCTGATCAGGGCTCAGCTTCTCTCCCAGCACAAAGCCCATACACATACAGATACTAACAATACAAAACCAAACACACACAAATACCTTCTCCTCCAACAGAACTCCCACTCCAACTCCCCTGTTTACAGCTCTGTTTGCTAGCTCCTGTGCCGCTGCAGCTGTCTGTGCCGCTGCCTGACTGGCTGCTACCTTTATAGGACCCCTAGTCATCGAAGCCCCGCCCCCTAATCAGGGCTCAGCTTCTCTCCCAGCACAAAGACCCTCCAAGCCTCTACCATACAGATACCACCAATACAAAACCAAACACACACAAATACCTTCTCCTCCAACAGAACTCCCACTCCAACTCCCCTGTTTACAGCTCTGTTTGCTAGCTCCTGTGCCGCTGCAGCTGTCTGTGCCGCTGCCTGACGGGCTGATACCTTTCTAGGACCCCTAGTAAGTGAAGCCCCGCCCCCTAATCACGGCTCAGCTTCTCTCCCAGCACAAAGCCCCTTCACATACAGATACTACCAATACAAAACCAAACACACACGAATACCTTCTCCTCCAACAGAACTCCCACTCGAACTCCCCTGTTTACAGCTCTGTTTGTAGCTCCTGTGCCGCTGCCTGACTGGCTGCTACCTTTATAGGACCCCTAGTCAGGGAAGCCCCGCCCCCTAATCAGGGCTCAGCTTCTTTCCCAGCACAAAGCCTCTACACATACAGATACTACCAATACAAAACCAAACACACACACAAATACCTTCTCCTCCAAAAGAACTCCCACTCAAACTCCCCTGTTTACAGCTCTGTTTGATAGCTCCTGTGCCACTGCCTGACTGGCTGCAACCTTATAGGACCCCTAGTCAGGGAAGCCCCGCCCACTAATCAGGGCTCAGCTTCTTTCCCAGCACAAAGCCCCTACACATACAGATACCACCTATACAAAACCAAACACACACAAATACCTTCTCCTTCAACAGAACTCCCACTCAAACTCCCCTGTTTACAGCTCTGTTTGCTAGCTCCTGTGCCGCTGCAGCTGTCTGTGCCGCTGCCTGATTGGCTGCTACCTTTATAGGACCTCTACTCAGGGAAGCCCCGCCCCCTAATCACGGCTCAGCTTCTCTCCCAGCACAAAGCCCCGACACATACAGATACTACCAATACAAAACCAAACACACACACAAATACCTTCTCCTCCAACAGAACTCCCACTCAAACTCCCCTGTTTACAGCTCTGTTTGCTAGCTCCTGTGCCGCTGCCTGACTGCCTGCTACCTTTATAGGACCCCTAGTCAGGGAAGCCCCGCCCCCTAGTCAGGGCTCAGCTTCTCTCCCAGCACAAAGCCTCTCCACACACAAATACTACCAATGCAAATCCAAACACACAAATACCTTCTCCTCCAACAGAACTCTCACTCCAACTCCCCTGTTTACAGCTCTGTTTGCGAGCTCCTGTGCCGCTGCAGCTGTCTGTGCCGCTGCCTGACTGGCTGCTACCTTTATAGGACCCCTAGTCAGTCAAGCCCCGCCCCCTAATCAGGCCTCAGCTTCTCTCCCAGCACAAAGCCCCTACACATACAGATACCATTAATGCAAAACCAAACACACACAAATACCTTCTTCTCCAACAGAACTCCCACTCAAACTCCCCTGTTTAGAGCTCTGTTTGCTAGCTCCTGTGCCGCTGCCTGACTGGCTGCAACCTTTATAGGACCCCTAGTCAGGGAAGCCCCGCCCCCTAATCAGGGCTCAGCTTCTGTCCCAGCACAAAGCCCCTACACATACACATACTAACAATACAAAACCAAACACACACAAATACCTTCTCCTCCAACGGAACTCTCACTCCAACTCCCCTGTTTAGAGCTCTGTTTGCTAGCTCCTGTGCTGCTGCAGCTGTCTGTGCCGCTGCCTGATTGGCTGCTACGTTTATAGGACCCCTAGTCAGGGAAGCCCCGCCACCTAATCAGGGCTCAGCTTCTCACCCCGCACAAAGCCCCGACACATACAAATACCAATACAAAACCAAACACACACAAATACCTTCTACTCCGACAGTACTCCCACTCAAACTCCCCTGTTTACAGCTCTGTTTGATAGCTCCTGTGCCGCTGCCTGACTGGCTGCAACCTTTATAGGACCCCTAGTCAGGGAATCCCCGCCCCCTAATCAGGGCTCAGCTTCTCTCCCAGCACAAAGCCCCTACACATACAGATACCACCAATACAAAACCAAACACACACAAAAACCTTCTCCTCCAACAGAACTCCCACTCAAACTCCCCTGTTTACAGCTCTGTTTGCTAGCTCCTGTGCCGCTGCAGCTGTCTGTGCCGCTGCCTGATTGGCTGCTACGTTTATACGACCCCTAGTCAGGGAAGCCCCGCCACCTAATCAGGGCTCAGCTTCTCACCCCGCACAAAGCCCCGACACATAAAAATACCAATACAAAACCAAACACACACAAATACCTTCTCCTCCAAAAGAACTGCCACTCAAACCCCCCTGTTTACAGCACTGTTTGCTAGCTCCTGTGCCGCTGCCTGACTGGCTGCTACCTTTATAGGACCCCTAGTCAGGAAAGCCCCGCCCCTAATCAGGGCTCAGCTTCTCTCCCAGCACAAAGCCCCTACACATACAGATACTAACAATACAAAACCAAACACACACAAATACCTTCTCCTCCAACAGAACTCCCACTCAAACTCCCCTGTTTACAGCTCTGTTTGCTAGCTCCTGTGCCGCTGCCTGACTGGCTGCAACCTTTATAGGACCCCTAGTCGGTGAAGCCCCGCCCCCTAATCAGGGTTCAGCTTCTGTCCCAGCACAAAGCCCCTACACACACAGATACTACCAATACAAAACCAAACACACACAAATACCATCTACTCCAACAGAACTCCCACTCAAACTCCCCTGTTTACAGCTCTGTTTGAAAGCTCCTGTGCCGCTGCCTGACTGGCTGCAACCTTATAGGACCCCTAGTCAGGGAAGCCCCGCCCACTAATCAGGGCTCAGCTTCTCTCCCAGCACAAAGCCCCTACACATACAGATACTAACAATACAAAACCAAACACACACAAATACCTTCTCCTCCAACAGAACTCCCACTCAAACTCCCCTGTTTACAGCTCTGTTTGCTAGCTCCTGTGCCGCTGCAGCTGTCTGTGCGGCTACCTGACTGGCTGCTACCTTTATAGGACCCCTAGTCAGGGAAGCCCCGCCCACTAATCAGGGCTCAGCTTCTCTCCCAGCACAAAGCCCCTCCAAGCCTCTACACATACAGATACTACCAATACAAAACCAAACACACACAAATACCTTCTCCTCCAACAGAACTCCCACTCAAACCCGCCTTTTTACAGCTCTGTTTGCTAGCTCCTGTGCCGCTGCAGCTGTCTGTGCCGCTGCCTACTGGCTGCGACCTTTATAGGACCCCTAGTCAGTCAAGCCCCGCCCCCTAATCAGGGCTCAGCTTCTGTCCCAGCACAAAGCCCCTACACACACAGATACTACCAATACAAATCCAAACACACACAAATACCTTCTCCTCCAACAGTACTCCCACTCAAACTCCCCTGTTTACAGCTCTGTTTGCTAGCTCCTGTGCCGCTGCAGCTGTCTGTGCCGCTGCCTGATTGGCTGCTACGTTTATAGGACCCCTAGTCAGGGAAGCCCCGCCACCTAATCAGAGCTCAGCTTCTCACCCTGCACAAAGCCCCGACACATACAAATACCAATACAAAACCAAACACACACAAATACCTTCTTCTCCAACAGAACTCCCACTCAAACTCCCCTGTTTACAGCTCTGTTTGCTAGCTCCTGTGCCGCTGCACCTGTCTGTGCCGCTGCCTGACTGGCTGCTACCTTTATAGGACCCCTAGTCAGTCAAGCCCCGCCCCCTAATCAGGGGTCACCTTCTGTCTCAGCACAAAGCCCCTACACACACACATACTACCAATACAAAACCAAACACACACAAATACCTTCTACTCCAACAGTACTCCCACTCAAACTCCCCTGTTTACAGCTCTGTTTGATAGCTCCTGTGCCGCTGCCTGACTGGCTGCAACCTTATAGGACCCCTAGTCAGGGAAGCCCCGCCCCCTAATCAGGGCTCAGCTTCTCTCCCAGCACAAAGCCCCTACACATACAGATACTAACAATACAAAACCAAACACACACAAATACCTTCTCCTCCAACAGAACTCCCACTCAAACTCCCCTGTTTACAGCTCTGTTTGCTAGCTCCTGTGCCGCTGCAGCTGTCTGTGCGGCTGCCTGACTGGCTGCTACCTTTATAGGACCCCTAGTCAGTCAAGCCCCGCCCACTAATCAGGGCTCAGCTTCTCTCCCAGCACAAAGCCCCTCCAAGCCTCTACACATACACATACTACCAATACAAAACCAAACACACACAAATACCTTCTCCTCCAACAGAACTCCCACTCAAACTCCCCTGTTTACAGCTCTGTTTGCTAGCTCCTGTGCCGCTGCAGCTGTCTGTGCCGCTGCCTGACTGGCTGCTACCTTTATAGGACCCCTAGTCAGTGAAGCCCCGCCCCCTAATCAGGGCTCAGCTTCTGTCCCAGCACAAAGCCAATACACACACAGATACTACCAATACAAAACCAAACACACACAAATACCTTCTACTCCAACAGTACTCCCACTCAAACTCCCCTGTTTACAGCTCTGTTTGATAGCTCCTGTGCCGCTGCAGCTGTCTGTGCCACTGCCTGACTGGCTGATACCTTTATAGGACCCCTAGTCAGTGAAGCCCCGCCCCCTAATCAGGGCTCAGCTTCTCTCCCAGCACGAAGCCCCTACACATACAGATACTACCAATACAAAAACACACACAAATACCTTCTCCTCCAACAGAACTCCCACTCAAACTCCCCTGTTTACAGCTCTGTTTGATAGCTCCTGTGCCGCTGCAGCTGTCTGTGCCACTGCCTGACTGGCTGATACCTTTATAGGACCCCTAGTCAGTGAAGCCCCGCCCCCTAATCAGGGCTCAGCTTCTCTCCCAGCACAAAGCCCCTACACATACAGACACTAACAATACAAAACCAAACACACACAAATACCTTCTCCTCCAACGGAACTCTCACTCCAACTCCCCTGTTAAGAGCGCTGTTTGCTAGCTCCTGTGCTGCTGCAGCTGTCTGTGCCGCTGCCTGACTGGCTGATACCTTTCTAGGACCCCTAGTAAGTGAAGCCCCGCCCCCTAATCACGGCTCAGCTTCTCTCCCAGCACAAAGCCCCTTCACATACAGATACTAACAATACAAAACCAAACACACACAAATACCTTCTCCTCCAAAAGAACTCCCACTCAAACTCCCCTGTTTACAGCTCTGTTTGCTAGCTCCTGTGCTGCTGGAGCTCTCTGTGCCGCTACCTGACTGGCTGCTACCTTTATAGGACCCCTAGTCAGTGAAGCCCCGCCCCCCAATCAGGGCTCAGCTTCTGTCTCAGCACAAAGCCCCTACACACACAGATACTACCAATACAAAACCAAACACACACAAATACCTTCTACTCCGACAGTACTCCCACTCAAACTCCCCTGTTTACAGCTCTGTTTGATAGCTCCTGTGCCGCTGCCTGACTGGCTGCAACCTTTATAGGACCCCTAGTCAGGGAAGCCCCGCCCCCTAATCAGGGCTCAGCTTCTCTCCCAGCACAAAGCCCCGACACATACAAATACCAATACAAAACCAAACACACACAAATACCTTCTCCTCCAACAGAACTCCCACTCAAACAACCCTGTTTACAGCTCTTTTTGCTAGCTCCTGTGCCACTGCAGCTGTCTGTGCCGCTGCCTGACTGGCTGCTACCTTTATAGGACCCCTAGTCAGTCAAGCCCCGCCCCCTAATCAGGGCTCAGCTACTCTCGCAGCACGAAGCCCCTACACATACAGATACTAACAATACAAAACCAATGACACACAAATACCTTCTCCTCCCACTCAAACTCCCCGTTTACAGCTCTGTTTGCTAGCTCCTGTGCCGCTGCAGCTGTCTGTGCCGCTGCTTGACTGGCTGCTACCTTTATAGGACCCCTAGTCAGTCAAGCCCCGCCCCCTAATCAGGGGTCAGCTTCTCTCCCAGCACAAAGCCCCTACACATACAGATACTACCAATACAAAACCAAACACACACACAAATACCTTCTCCTCCAACAGTACTCCCACTCAAACTCCCCTGTTTACAGCTTTGTTTGCTAGCTCCTGTGCCGCTGCCTGACTGGCTGCTACCTTTATAGGACCCCTAGTCAGGAAAGCCCCGCCCCTAATCAGGGCTCAGCTTCTCTCCCAGCACGAAGCCCCTACACATACAGATACTAACAATACAAAACCAAACACACACAAATACCTTCTCCTCCAAAAGAACTCCCACTCAAACTCCCCTGTTTACAGCTCTCTTGGCTAGCTCCTGTGCCGTTGCAGCTGTCTGTGCCGCTCCCTGACTGGCTGCTGCCTTTATAGGACCCCTAGTCAGTCAAGCCCCGCCCCCTAATCAGGGCTCAGCTTCTCTCTCAGGACAAAGCCCCTACACATACAGATACTTCCAATACAAAACCACACACACACAAATACATTCTCCTCCAACAGAACTCCCACTCAAACTCCTCTGTTTGCTAGCTCCTGTGCCGCTGCAGCTGTCTGTGCCGCTGCCTGACTGGCTGCTGCCTTTATAGGACCCCTAGTCAGTCAAGCCCCGCCCCCTAATCACAGCTCAGCTTCTCTCCCAGCACAAAGCCCCTGCACATACAGATACTACCAATACAAAACCAGACACCCACAAATACCTTCTCCTCCAACAGAACTCCCACTCAAACTCCCCTGTTTACAGCTCTGTTTGCTAGCTCCTGTGCCGCTGCAGCTGTCTGTGCTGCTACCTTTATAGGACCCCTAGTCAGGGAAGCCCCGCCCCCAATCAGGGCTCAGCTTCTCTCCCAGCACAAAGCCCCTACACATACAGATACTGCCAATACAAAACCAAACACACACAAATACCTTCTCCTCCAACAGAACTCCCACTCAAAATCCCCTGTTTACAGCTCTGTTTGCTAGCTCCTGTGCCGCTGCAGCTGTCTGTGCTGCTGCCTGACTGGCTGCTACCTTTATAGGACCCCTAGTCAGTGAAGCCCCGCCCCCTAATCAGGGCTCAGCTTCTCTCCCAGCACAAAGCCCCAACACACACAGATACTACCAATACAAAACCAAACACCCACAAATACCTTCTCCTCCAACAGAACTCCCACTCAAACTCCCCTGTTTACAGCTCTGTTTGATAGCTCCTGTGCCGCTGCCTGACTGGCTGTAACCTTTATAGGACCCCTAGTCAGGGAAGCCCCGCCCCCTAATCAGGGCTCAGCTTCTCTCCCAGCACAAAGCCCCGACACATACAAATACCAATACAAAACCAAACACACACAAATACCTTCTCCTCCAACAGAACTCCCACTCAAACCCCCCTGTTTACAGCTCTTTTTGCTAGCTCCTGTGCCACTGCAGCTGTCTGTGCCGCTGCCTGACTGGCTGCTACCTTTATAGGACCCCTAGTCAGTCAAGCCCCGCCCCCTAAGCAGGGGTCAGCTTCTCTCCCAGCACAAAGCCCCTACACATACAGATACTACCAATACAAAACCAAACACACACAAATACCTTCTCCTCCAACAGAACTCCCACTCAAACTCCCCTGTTTACAGCCCTGTTTGCTAGCTCCTGTGCCGCTGCAGCTGTCTCTGCCACTGCCTGACTGGCTGCTACCTTTATAGGACCCCTAGTCAGTGAAGCCCCGCCCCCTAATCAGGGCTCAGCTACTCTCGCAGCACAAAGCCCCTACACATACAGATACTAACAATACAAAACCAATGACACACAAATACCTTCTCCTCCCACTCAAACTCCCCGTTTACAGCTCTGTTTGCTAGCTCCTGTGCCGCTGCAGCTGTCTGTGCTGCTGCCTGACTGGCTGCTACCTTTATAGGACCCCTAGTCAGTGAAGCCCCGCCCCCTAATCAGGGCTCAGCTTCTCTCCCAGCACAAAGCCCCAACACACACAGATACTACCAATACAAAACCAAACACCCACAAATACCTTCTCCTCCAACAGAACTCCCACTCAAACTCCCCTGTTTACAGCTCTGTTTGATAGCTCCTGTGCCGCTGCCTGACTGGCTGTAACCTTTATAGGACCCCTAGTCAGGGAAGCCCCGCCCACTAATCAGGGCTCAGCTTCTCTCCCAGCACAAAGCCCCTCCAAGCCTCTACACATACAGATACCTCCAATACAAAACCAAACACACACACAAATACCTTTTCCTCCAACAGAACTCGCACTCAAACTCCCCTGTTTACAGCTCTGTTTGCTAGCTCCTGTGCCGCTGCAGCTGTCTGTGCCACTGCCTGATTGGCTGCTACCTTTATAGGACCCCTAGTCAGTGAAGCCCCGCCCCCTAATCACGGCTCAGCTTCTCTCCCAGCAAAAAGCCCCTACACATACAGATACTACCAATACAAAACCAAGCACACACACACAAATACCTTCTCCTCCAACAGAACTCCCACTCAAACTCCCCTGTTTACAGCTCTGTTTGCTAGCTCCTGTGCTGCTGCAGCTGTCTGTGCTGCTGCCTGACTGGCTGCTACCTTTATAGGACCCCTAGTCAGTGAAGCCCCGCCCCCTAATCAGGGCTCAGCTTCTCTCCCTGCACAAAGCCCCTACACATACAGATACTACCAATACAAAACCAAGCACACACACACAAATACCTTCTCCTCCAACAGAACTCCCACTCAAACTCCCCTGTTTACAGCTCTGTTTGCCAGCTCCTGTGCCACTGCCTGAGTGGCTGCTACCTTTATACGACCCCTAGTCAGTGAAGCCCCGCCCCCTAATCAGGGCTCAGCTTCTCTCCCAGCACAAAGCCCCTCCAAGCCTCAACACATACAGATACCACCAATACAAAACCAAAAACACACAGATACCTTCTCCTCCAACAGAACTCCCACTCAAACTCCCCTGTTTACAGCTCTGTTTGCTAGCTCCTGTGCCGCTGCAGCTGTCTGTGCCGCTGCCTTTATGGACCCCTAGTCAGGGAAGCCCCGCCCCCTAATCAGGGCTCATCTTCTCTCCCAGCAAAAAGCCCCTCCAAGCCTCAACACATACAGATACCACCAATACAAAACCAAACACGCACAAATACCTTCTCCTCCAACAGAACTCCCACTCAAACTCCCCTGTTTACAGCTCTGTTTGCTAGCTCCTGTGCCGCTGCAGCTGTCTGTGCCGCTGCCTTTATTGGACCCCTAGTCAGGGAAGCCCCGCCCCCTAATCAGGGCTCACCTTCTCTCCCAGCACAAAGCCCCTACACATACAGATACTACCAATCAAAAACCAAACACACACAAATACCTTCTCCTCCAACAGAACTCCCACGCAAACTCCCCTGTTTACAGCTCTGTTTGCTAGCTCCTGTGCCGCTGCCTGACTGGCTGCTCCCTTTCTAGGACCCCTAGTCAGGGAAGCCCCGCCCCCTAATCAGGGCTCAGCTTCTCTCCCAGCACAAAGCCCCTACACATACAGATACTACCAATACAAAACCAAGCACACACACACAAATACCTTCTCCTCCAACAGAACTCCCACTCAAACTCCCCTGTTTACAGCTCTGTTTGCTAGCTCCTGTGCCGCTGCAGCTGTCTGTGCCGCTGCCTGACTGGCTGCTACCGTCATATGTCCCCTAGTCAGGGAAGCCCCGCCCCCTAATCAGGGCTCAGCTTCTCTCCCAGCACGAAGCCCCTACCATACAGATACTACCAATACAAAACCAAACACACAAGAATACCTTCTCCTCCAACAGAACTCGCACTCCAACTCCCCTGTTTACATCTCTGTTTGCAAGCTCCTGTGCCGCTGCCTGACTGTCTGCTCCCTTAATAGGACCCCTAGTCAGGGAAGCCCCGCCCCCTAATCAGGGCCCAGCTTCTCTCCCAGAACAAAGCCCCTACACATACGTATACTACCTATACAAAACCAAACACACACAAATACCCTCTCCTCCAACAGAACTCCCACTGAAACTCCCCTGTTTACAGCTCTGTTTGCTAGCTCCTGTGCCGCTGCAGCTGTCTGTGCCACTACCTTTATAGGACCCCTAGTCAGTGAAGCCCCGCCCCCTAATCAGGGCTCAGCTTCTCTCCCAGCACAAAGCCCCTACACATACAGATACCACCAATACAAAACCAAACACACACAAATACCTTCTCCTCCAACAGAACTCCCACTCAAACTCCCCTGTTTACAGCTCTGTTTGCTAGCTCCTGTGCCGCTGCAGCTGTCTGTGCCACTACCTTTATAGGACCCCTAGTCAGTGAAGCCCCGCCCCCTAATCAGGGCTCAGTTTCTCTCCCAGCACAAAGCCCCTACACATCCAGATTCTACCAATACAAAACCAAACACACACAAATACCTTCTCCTCCAACAGAACTCCCACTCAAAATCCCCTGTTTACAGCTCTGTTTGCTAGCTCCTGTGCCGCTGCAGCTGTCTGTGCTGCTGCCTGACTGGCTGCTACCTTTATAGGACCCCTAGTCAGTGAAGCCCCGCCCCCTAATCAGGGCTCAGCTTCTCTCCCAGCACAAAGCCCCAACACATACAGATACTACCAATACAAAACCAAACACCCACAAATACCTTCTCCTCCAACAGAACTCCCACTCAAACTCCCCTGTTTACAGCTCTGTTTGCTAGCTCCTGTGCCACTGCCTGAGTGGCTGCTACCTTTATACGACCCCTAGTCAGTGAAGCCCCGCCCCCTAATCAGGGCTCAGCTTCTCTCCCAGCACAAAGCCCCTCCAAGCCTCAACACATACAGATACCACCAATACAAAACCAAACACACACAAATACCTTCTCCTCCAACAGAACTCCCACTCAAACTCCCCTGTTTACAGCTCTGTTTGCTAGCTCCTGTGCCGCTGCAGCTGTCTGTGCCGCTGCCTTTATTGGACTCCTAGTCAGGGAAGCCCCACCCCCTAATCAGGGCTCAGCTTCTCTCCCAGCACAAAGCCCCTCCAAGCCTCAACACATACAGATACCACCAATACAAAACCAAACACACACAAATACCTTCTCCTCCAACAGAGCTCCCACTCAAACTCCCCTGTTTACAGCTCTGTTTGCCAGCTCCTGTGCCGCTGCAGCTGTCGTTCCGCTGCCTGACTGGCTGCTACCTTTATAGGACCCCTAGTCAGTGAAGCCCCGCCCCCTAATCAGGGCTCACCTTCTCTCCCAGCAAAAAGCCCCTACACATACAGATACTACCAATACAAAACCAAACACACACAAATACCTTCTCCTCCAACAGAACTCCCACTCAAACTCCCCTGTTTACAGCTCTGTTTGCTAGCTCCTGTGCTGCTGCAGCTGTCTGTGCTGCTGCCTGACTGGCTGCTCCCTTTCTCGGACCCCTAGTCAGGGAAGCCCCGCCCCCTAATCAGGGCTCAGCCTCTCTCCCAGCACAAAGCCCCTACACATACAGATACTACCAATACAAAACCAAGCACACACACACAAATACCTTCTCCTCCAACAGAACTCCCACTCAAACTCCCCTGTTTACAGCTCTGTTTGCTAGCTCCTGTGCTGCTGCAGCTGTCTGTGCTGCTGCCTGACTGGCTGCTACCTTTATAGGACCCCTAGTCAGTGAAGCCCCGCCCCCTAATCAGGGCTCAGCTTCTCTCCCTGCACAAAGCCCCTACACATACAGATACTACCAATACAAAACCAAACACACACAAATACCTTCTCCTCCAACAGAACTCCCACTCAAACTCCCCTGTTTACAGCTCTGTTTGCCAGCTCCTGTGCCACTGCCTGAGTGGCTGCTACCTTTATACGACCCCTAGTCAGTGAAGCCCCGCCCCCTAATCAGGGCTCAGCTTCTCTCCCAGCACAAAGCCCCTCCAAGCCTCAACACATACAGATACCACCAATACAAAACCAAAAACACACAGATACCTTCTCCTCCAACAGAACTCCCACTCAAACTCCCCTGTTTACAGCTCTGTTTGCTAGCTCCTGTGCCGCTGCAGCTGTCTGTGCCGCTGCCTTTATTGGACCCCTAGTCAGGGAAGCCCCGCCCCCTAATCAGGGCTCAGCTTCTCTCCCAGCAAAAAGCCCCTCCAAGCCTCAACACATACAGATACCACCAATACAAAACCAAACACGCACAAATACCTTCTCCTCCAACAGAACTCCCACTCAAACTCCCCTGTTTACAGCTCTGTTTGCTAGCTCCTGTGCCGCTGCAGCTGTCTGTGCCGCTGCCTTTATTGGACCCCTAGTCAGGGAAGCCCCGCCCCCTAATCAGGGCTCACCTTCTCTCCCAGCACAAAGCCCCTACACATACAGATACTACCAATCAAAAACCAAACACACACAAATACCTTCTCCTCCAACAGAACTCCCACGCAAACTCCCCTGTTTACAGCTCTGTTTGCTAGCTCCTGTGCCGCTGCCTGACTGGCTGCTCCCTTTCTAGGACCCCTAGTCAGGGAAGCCCCGCCCCCTAATCAGGGCTCAGCTTCTCTCCCAGCACAAAGCCCCTACACATACAGATACTACCAATACAAAACCAAGCACACACACACAAATACCTTCTCCTCCAACAGAACTCCCACTCAAACTCCCCTGTTTACAGCTCTGTTTGCTAGCTCCTGTGCCGCTGCAGCTGTCTGTGCCGCTGCCTCACTGGCTGCTACCGTCATATGTCCCCTAGTCAGTGAAGCCCCGCCCCCTAATCTGGGCTCAGCTTCTCTCCCAGCACAAAGCCCCTACACATACAGGTACTACCAATACAAAACCAAACACACACAAATACCTTCTCCTCCAACAGAACTCCCACTCAAACTCCCCTGTTTACAGCTCTGTTTGCTAGCTCCTGTGCCGCTGCAGCTGTCTGTGCCGCTGCCTTTCTAGGACCCCTAGTCAGGGAAGCCCCGCCCCCTAATCAGGGCTCAGCTTCTCTCCCAGCACAAAGCCCCTACCATACAGATACTACCAATACAAAACCAATCACAAACAAATACCTTCTCCTCCAACAGAACTCCCACTCAAACTCCGCTGTTTACAGGTCTGTTTGCTAGCTCCTGTGCCGCTGCCTGACTGGCTGCTACCTTTATAGGACCCCTAGTCAGGGAAGCCCCGCCCCCTAATCAAGGCCCAGCTTCTCTCCCAGAACAAAGCCCCTACACATACAGATACTACCAATACAAAAACAAACACACAAGAATACCTTCTCCTCCAACAGAACTCGCACTCCAACTCCCCTGTTTACATCTCTGTTTGCAAGCTCCTGTGCCGCTGCCTGACTGTCTGCTCCCTTAATAGGACCCCTAGTCAGGGAAGCCCCGCCCCCTAATCAGGGCCCAGCTTCTCTCCCAGAACAAAGCCCCTACACATACGTATACTACCTATACAAAACCAAACACACACAAATACCCTCTCCTCCAACAGAACTCCCACTGAAACTCCCCTGTTTACAGCTCTGTTTGCTAGCTCCTGTGCCGCTGCAGCTGTCTGTGCCACTACCTTTATAGGACCCCTAGTCAGTGAAGCCCCGCCCCCTAATCAGGGCTCAGCTTCTCTCCCTGCACAAAGCCCCTACACATACAGATTCTACCAATACAAAACCAAACACACACCAATACCTTCTCCTCCAACAGAACTCCCACTCAAACTCCCCTGTTTACAGCTCTGTTTGCTAGCTCCTGTGCCACTGCCTGAGTGGCTGCTACCTTTATACGACCCCTAGTCAGTGAAGCCCCGCCCCCTAATCAGGGCTCAGCTTCTCTCCCAGCACAAAGCCCCTCCAAGCCTCAACACATACAGATACCACCAATACAAAACCAAACACACACAAATACCTTCTCCTCCAACAGAACTCCCACTCAAACTACCCTGTTTACAACTCTGTTTGCTAGCTCCTGTGCCGCTGCAGCTGTCTGTCCCGCTGCCTGACTCGCTGCTACCTTCATAGGACCCCTAGTCAGCGAAGCCCCGCCCCCAATCAGGGCTCAGCTTGTCTCCCAGCACAAAGCCCCTCCAAGCCTCTACACATAGAGATACTACAAATACAAAACCAAACACACACACACACAAATACCTTCTCCTCCAACAGAACTCCCACTCAAACTCCCCTGTTTACAGCTCTGTTTGCTAGCTCCTGTGCCGCTGCAGCTGTCTGTGCCGCTGCCTTTATTGGACCCCTAGTCAGGGAAGCCCCGCCCCCTAGTCAGGGCTCAGCTTCTCTCCCAGCACAAAGCCCCTACACATAAAGATACCACCAATACAAAACCAAACACACACAAATACCTTCTCCTCCAACAGAGCTCCCACTCAAACTCCCCTGTTTACAGCTCTGTTTGCCAGCTCCTGTGCCGCTGCAGCTGTCGTTCCGCTGCCTGACTGGATGCTCCCTTTATAGGACCCCTAGTCAGTGAAGCCCCGCCCCCTAATCAGGGCTCAGCTTCTCTCCCAGCACAAAGCCCCTACACATCCAGATTCTACCAATACAAAACCAAACACACACCAATACCTTCTCCTCCAACAGAACTCCCACTCAAACTCCCCTGTTTACAGCTCTGTTTGCTAGCTGCTGTGCCACTGCCTGAGTGGCTGCTACCTTTATACGACCCCTAGTCAGTGAAGCCCCGCCCCCTAATCAGGGCTCAGCTTCTCTCCCAGCACAAAGCCCCTCCAAGCCTCAACACATACAGATACCACCAATACAAAACCAAACACACACAAATACCTTCTCCTCCAACAGAACTCCCACTCAAACTCCCCTGTTTACAGCTCTGTTTGCTAGCTCCTGTGCCGCTGCAGCTGTCTCTGCCACTGCCTGACTGGCTGCTACCATTTATAGGATCCCTAGTCAGTGAAGCCCCGCCCCCTAATCAGGGCTCAGCTTCTCTCCCAGCACAAAGCCCCTCCAAGCCCCTACACATACCGAAAGTACCAATACAAAACCAAACACACACAAATACCTTCTCCTCCAACAGAACTCGCACTCAAACTCCCCTGTTTACAGCTCGGTTGCTAGCTCCTGTGCCGCTGCGTGACTGGCTGCTACCTTCATAGGACCCCTAGTCAGAGATGCCCCGCCCCCTAATCAGGGATCAGCTTCTCTCCCAGCTCAAAGCCCCTACACATACAGATACTACCAATACAAAACCAAACACACACAAATACCTTCTCCTCCAACAGAACTCCCACTCAAACTCCCCTGTTTACAGCTCTGTTTGCTAGCTCCTGTGCCGCTGCAGCTGTCTGTGCCACTACCTTTCTAGGACCCCTAGTCAGTGAAGCCCCGCCCCCTAATCAGGGCTCAGCTTCTCTCCCACCACAAAGCCCCTACACATACAGATACTACCAATACAAAACCAAGCACACACACAGAAATACCTTCTCCTCCAACAGAACTCCCACTCAAACTCCCCTGTTTACAGCTCTGTTTGCTAGCTCCTGTGCCGCTGCAGCTGTCTGTGCCGCTGCCTGACTGGCTGCTACCTTCATAGGACCCCTAGTCAGCGAAGCCCCGCCCCCTAATCAGGGCTCAGTTTGTCTCCCAGCACAAAGCCCCTCCAAGCCTCTACACATACAAATACCACCAACACAAAACCAAACACACACAAATACCTTCTCCTCCAACAGAACTCCCACTCAAACTCCCCTGTTTACAGCTCTGTTTGCTAGCTCCTGTGCCGCTGCAGCTGTCTGTGCCGCTGCCTTTATTGGACCCCTAGTCAGGGAAGCCCCGCCCCCTAATCAGGGCTCAGCTTCTCTCCCAGCACAAAGCCCCTACACATACAGATACTACCAATACCAAACCAAACACACACAAATACCTTCTCCTCCAACAGAACTCCCACTCAAACTCCTCTGTTTACAGGTCTGTTTGCTAGCTCCTGTGCCGCTGCCTGACTGGCTGCTACCTTCATAGGACCCCTAGTCAGGGAAGCCCCGCCCCCTAATCAGGGCCCAGCTTCTCTCCCAGAGCAAAGCCCCTACACATACAGATACTACCAATACAAAACCAAACACACACAAATACCTTCTCTTCCAACAGAACTCGCACTCCAACTCCCGTGTTTACATCTCTGTTTGCTAGCTCCTGTGCCGCTCCCTGACTGTCTGCTCCGTTAATAGGACCCCTAGTCAGGGAAGCCCCGCCCCCTAATCAGGGCCCAGCTTCTCTCCCAGAACAAAGCCCCTACACATACAGATACTACCTATACAAAACCAAACACACACAAATACCTTCTCCTCCAACAGAACTCCCACTCAAACTCCCCTGTTTACAGCTCTGTTTGCTAGCTCCTGTGCCGCTGCAACTGTCTGTGCCGCTGCCTTTATTGGACCCCTAGTCAGGGAAGCCCCGCCCCCTAATCAGGGCTCAGCTTCTCTCCCAGCACAAAGCCCCTACACATAAAGATACCACCAATACAAAACCAAACACACACATACCTTCTCCTCCAACAGAACTCCCACTCAAACTCCCCTGTTTACAGCTCTGTTTGCTAGCTCCTGTGCCGCTGCAGCTGTCTGTCCCGCTGCCTGACTGGCTGCAACCTATATAGGACCCTTAGTCAGTGAAGCCCCGCCCCCAAATCAGGGCTCAGCTTCTCTTCCTGCACAAAGCCTCTACACATACAGATACTACCAATACAAAAAACACACACAAATACCTTCTCCTGCAAAAGAACTCCCACTCAAACTCCCCTGTTTACAGCTCTGTTTGCTAGCTCCTGTGCCACTGCAGCTGTCTCTGCCGCTGCCTGACTGGCTGGTACCTTTATAGGACCCCTAGTCATTAAACCCCGCCCCCTACTCAGGGCTCAGCTTCGCTTCCAGCACAAAGCCCCTACACATACAGATACTACCAATACAAAACCAAACACACACAAATACCTTCTACTCCAACAGAACTCCCACTCAAACTCCCCTGTTTACAGCTCTCTCTGCTAGCTCCTCTGCCACTGCAGCTGTCTGTGCCGCTGCCTGACTGGCTGCTGCCTTTATAGGACCCCTAGTGAGCGAAGCCCCGCCCCCTAATCAGGGCTCAGCTTCTCTCCCAGCACAAAGCCCCTCCAAGCCTCTACACATACAGATACCACCAATACAAAACCAAACACACACAAATACCTTCTCCTCCAACAGAACTCCCACTCAAACTCCCCTGTTTACAGCTCTGTTTGCTAGCTCCTGTGCCGCTGCAGCTGTCTCTGCCACTGCCTGACTGGCTGCTACCATTTATAGGATCCCTAGTCAGTGAAGCCCCGCCCCCTAATCAGGGCTCAGCTTCTCTCCCAGCACAAAGCCCCTCCAAGCCCCTACACATACCGAAAGTACCAATACAAAACCAAACACACACAAATACCTTCTCCTCCAACAGAACTCGCACTCAAACTTCCCTGTTTACAGCTCTGTTTGCTAGCTCCTGTGCAGCTGCAGCTGTCTGTGCCACTACCTTTCTAGGACCCCTAGTCAGTGAAGCCCCGCCCCCTAATCAGGGCTCAGCTTCTCTCCCACCACAAAGCCCCTACACATACAGATACTACCAATACAAAACCAAGCACACACACAGAAATACCTTCTCCTCCAACAGAACTCCCACTCAAACTCCCCTGTTTACAGCTCTGTTTGCTAGCTCCTGTGCCGCTGCAGCTGTCTGTGCCGCTGCCTGACTGGCTGCTACCTTCATAGGACCCCTAGTCAGCGAAGCCCCGCCCCCTAATCAGGGCTCAGTTTGTCTCCCAGCACAAAGCCCCTCCAAGCCTCTACACATACAGATACCACCAACACAAAACCAAACACACACAAATACCTTCTCCTCCAACAGAACTCCCACTCAAACTCCCCTGTTTACAGCTCTGTTTGCTAGCTCCTGTGCCACTGCAGCTGTCTGTGCCGCTACCTTTATAGTACCACTAGTCAGGAAGCCCCGCCCCCTAATCAGGGCTCAGCTTCTCTCCCAGCACAAAGCCCCTACACATACAGATACTACCAGTACAAAACCAAACTAACACAAATACCTTCTCCTCCAACAGAACTCCCACTCAAACTCCCCTGTTTACCGCTCTGTTTGCTAGCTCCTGTGCCGCTGCCTGACTGGCTGCTACCTTTATAGGACCCCTAGTCAGTGAAGCCCCGCCCCTAATCAGGGCTCAGCTTCTCTCCCAGCACAAAGCACCTACACATACAGATACGAACAATACAAAACCAAACACTCACACACAAATACCTTCTCCTCCAACAGAACTCCCACTCAAACTCCCCTGTTTACAGCTCTGTTTGCTAGCTCCTGTGCCGCTGCCTGACTGGCTGCTACCTTTATAGGACCCCTAGTCAGTCAAGCCCCGCCCCCTAATCAGGGCTCAGCTTCTCTCCCAGGACAAAGCCCCTCCAAGCATCTACACATACAGATACCACCAATACAAAACCAAACACACACAAATACCTTCTCCTCCAACAGAACTCCCACTCAAACTCCCCTGTTTACAGCTCTGTTTGCTAGCTCCTGTGCCGCTGCAGCTGTCTGTACCGCTGCCTGACTGGCTGCTACCTTTATAGAACCCCAAGTCATTGAAGCCCCGCCCCCAATCAGGGCTCAGCTTTTCTCCCAGCACAAAGCCCCTACACATACAGATACTACCAATACAAAACCAAACACACACAAATACCTTCTCCTCCAACAGAACTCCCTCTCAAACTCCCCTGTTTACAGCTCTGTTTGCTCGCTCCTGTGCCGCTGCAGCTGTCTGTACCGCTGCCTGACTGGCTGCTACCTTTATAGGACCCCTAGTCACTCAAGCCCCGCCCCCTAATCAGGGCTCAGCTTCAACGTGGGGAAGCCACTAACAAAGTTATTCACCATTTGCTGGCCTGCTTTTCTGTTATGGGTCGCCCCTGCCGAATAAAAACAGATAATGCCCCAGCCTACTGCTCTGCAGCCCTCTCCACCTTTTGTGCCCACTGGGACGTCCGTCTTAAACACGGAATCCCTTATAATTCCACAGGCCAAGTCATTGTTGAACGTGCCAATCGCATACTCAAAACCTTGCTTGATAAACAATTAAAACAAGGGGAGCTGCGTCTCCGAACCTTAGGAGACATTCAACAACAAATGCATATCCTCTTGTTTACTTTAAATAATTTAACATTGAATGCAGATCAGCAGACCCCTGCGGATTGGCATTTTCACAAATCTGAGGTATTGGAAAGACCGTGTGTCTTTTACTGTCAGCTGCCTGATCCACAGTGGCTGGGCCCAGTACCTCTAATCACTTGGGGTCGGGGATATGCTGCTGTGTCTCTCCCTGCAGGACCGTTGTGGGTTCCAGCTCGGTGTGTGTGACCGGCACTTAAACAACATGGCATGGCACCAGGGGCTGTCGAATCCCATACCAGAGTTTCAGCTGACTTTGGAGGAGACCGCGTTGTCCCCCGAGTCGACAACGATGGGACGGAAACGGAGGAGACGTAGTGTCCCAAACCGGCCCGTGACATGGGGAGCAGTAAAAGCATTGGTCGCCGTGGCCCAACAAAGACTGGCAGCAGATCAACAGCCAGAGACTCCTAAGACTTTGTTTGTGGCGATTCTCGCCCAAATCACTGCTAATTCTGTGATGATTGTGTGCCTTTTGTGCCTGCTATTTCCTGTAGGGGTTGGCTCGGACGCGCTTCCCCCGTTATGAGCCCGAATGACATATAACATATGGGAAAGATTGGCTTCAATAGCAAATGTTACCCACTTTTGTCTATCTAATTCTTTAGCAGCCGGAGATTTGTTAGGTACATGCCTTATTCCAATATGTCATCACCCTGAGGAGATGGAAAATAAGA
Organism: Lepidochelys olivacea; assembly: GCF_965140295.1. NCBI lineage: Eukaryota > Metazoa > Chordata > Testudines > Cheloniidae > Lepidochelys > Lepidochelys olivacea. Next base: position 5,841,442 of record NC_140428.1, read on the forward strand.
CACTGTTTTCTCCTTATGAGAATCTTTCTTCCCAGTACTCTAGCATGGCTAATTGGGGCCCGGCCAACTATACTCTGCCTCGCACGGCTATATCCCTCCACACACTGTACCCGGCCGGGGCTGACAATGTCACCTGTGCGCGTGTAGTTAACTGCACTAGTACAAACGTGCCTTTGGGCTGTTGAAAAATTTCTCAACCACTTTTAAATTGTTCCCATGCTGTTAATGTTTCATACAATTATGGCCATATCATCCTACCATCAGGATGGTTTTTTACTTGCGGTTCACGCACTTTTAATTATATCCCTGCAAATTTAAGTGATGGCACCCTTTGCTGTCTTAGTAGAATGACACTTATATTGCCTTTTGCTGGTCAAAAACGTAGTAGAAGAAGTGTACACCTTTCATATGATTGTATTGCAGATGTTGAGCTTTTTAGTCGTGCTGAGTATACTGCTTTAGCAGCCTCTATTGTTGGGGTCCCCACGCTTGCCATGTATTCAGCCAGAACTTTAAATAACCTGGCATGCTTTGCAGCAAAGGCAATTAATACAACATCCCAGGCTAGTGCCTTACTTAACACAGAACAACACGAATTAAGGGATGCAATCTTGGATAACAGAGCAGCCATTGATTTTCTGCTCCTGAAACACCATCTAGGCTGCTCCACGTTTCAGCACATGTGTTGCTTTAATTTAACTGATAATAGTCGCTCCATAGAAACTAGACTGGCTGAATTGGCCAATCTTACAACACACATACGCCAAGATCTGGGGTTTGAGGGTTTTTGGAATTGGCTTACAGGTTGGCTGCCCTCTCTAGAATGGCTGCGACAGCTTTTCGGTTATGCTGTGTTTGTAATTATTGGGCTTATTTTTTGCTGCTCCTGTGTACAATGTATTCCTTCCTTGTTAAGATTTTGTGAAATTTCGCCCTGGAAAGCGCCCCAAGTTATGTCCTTGTCTGTCTGGGAGTTAAACAGCATGACAAAACAAATTGACGGCTACCATGAGATGGCCGAATATCATTAAATAAAAAACGGGGGGATGAAGGGTTCATGTTTAGTTATTCCACCTGGAAGCAGGCAGGGCACACCCTGACTGTTTTGTAGAAGCAATGCACACATTGGTCTATCCAAGGACAAGGGCTAGATATGAACCATGAGAACTTGATTGTTGGGACAGTGACTGTGGGAAGCTTTCTTAGCCTGGGCTCAAGGCCTGAGAACCAGCATTGTAGTAGATAAAAGATGGTAAATAAGTATATTAATCAACGTCATACTTTCCTTTGTGTAACTTTTTCCGGTAGCAGTGTGAAATGCTTAGGGGGGAGAAATATAATAAAAGGAGAAGGAGGAAGGCGGGGGGGCAGAACAGCCCATCTCAGCTGACCAGCCTGCTTCCTTGCACAAAAGCTGTGTTCTGTCTCATCATTGAATTGCCACATCCCATTACACCTTGAGCATCCCAACCAAAATCTCCTTTTCTTACGGCACCCCACAGAGTCACTCTGCTCAAGAGACTCTGGCCCCTCTCCACCTACATCCCCCCGAGCCCTGTCCCCAGCGAGGACGCCCACGGCCGCTGAGGAGGACGACAGCGACTGCGGACGAGGAACTGGAAGCACTGACCTGGCAGCCAGGTCTGCAGAGGGCAGAGAGCGGAGGCCTTGTTCCGCCCCCTTGGAAAGAGGCCCAAGCGGCTCAGGCCCCCTCCTGCCGTGTTTCCCTCCGGCGAGAGCTCCGGCACCATTCCTCGCCAGAGCCGCTGCGAAAGCCGAGCCGGAGCCCTAGCTCCACAGCGCTCATCATGTTGTGGGTCGTCTTGTGTTGCGTGTGACATGTTGTGGGTTATTTTGTGTTGAGTGAGTGTGTGTTTGTGAGATGTTGTGGGTCGTGTGTGTGATGTTTTGTGTGTGTTGCTTTCCGTGTCGCGGTGTGTGTGTGTCTTTGTCGTGTGTTATTTTTGTGTGTCGTGTTCTGTGCCCTTCTGTGTCATCGTATCGAAAAGCATTTTGGTGAATAATTCGAGGAGCGCTTTAGCACTAGTACTTGTCGATAATTTAAGTCTCCTTAGGAGTAATTTTCTTGACCCAATCGCTACGAACTCTTCAGGAGGGACGCTGGATTGCTGGAGTCTTTACCACTAGATACTTGTAAAGAATGATTTTCTACCTTGAGTCCTTTGCACGAACCGATCTGTTCCAACGCACCAAGGGAGAATGCCTTTGCTTTTCTGGTGGAGGATTCCGTGGGAAATTTATCAGAGGACGGCTGAGGAATGAATTGTCTCATTCCTAGTCATTTTCACGGACCGATTTTAGTCCAAATCTCCAGGAGCTAATTATGAACATAGTACGGAGGATGATTCCATGTGTAATTAATTGCTAACATTGATCAGAAAGAACTGCCTCCTTTTTAGTCATTTCTACCAAATCGTCAACTGATATCTACCTAATCACAAGGAGCCAATCTGAAAGGCTTTTGGAGGAGGATTCCATTTGTCATTGATTATAAGCATTGATCAGTTATAACTTTCTCTTTTTTAGCAATTTTCTCGATAAATCCTTGCTAAATGCCAAAGAGAGAATAGACTTGCTTTTTGGTGCATGGTTCCATGAGGAGGACATCAGGATACCTGATTTCGAATGACGTTCTCATTTTCAGTAATTTTCGCAACCTGCTCTGTACCGTCTGACGAGAAGTGAATCCTCGGGGCTTTCAGGAAGATTCCTTCTCAAATTTATCTGTCGCACAGATCAAAGATGAATTTCTCTATTTTAGTATATTTCGAGAAACGATTTCTTCCAAATCACCAGCAGGGAATCGAAAAGCGTTTTGGTGAATCATTCGAGGAGAAATGGATCACTAGTACTTGTCAATAATGTATGTCTCATGATGAGTAATTTTCTGGAACAGATCTCTACCAAATGATCAGGCGAGATTACGTATGGCTTTTCGAGGAAGAGTGCATGAGACATCAACGGCTACATCTGATTAGTAATGAAAGTCTCATTTTTAGCACTTTACACTACCCATCTGTATGTGTGACGTGTTCTGTGTGTGTGTGCGTCGGTATCGTGCTGTGTGTGTTGTCTTGGGTGGCCACAACACAGGGAAATGCACAAAGCATTCCCCTCCTGGAGGAAGAGTGACACGACGTGGCCACTCAGGAGTAATACACAAACAATCCCAAGCCTCCCCCCCACCCCCCACCCCGGAGCAACAGTGATGTCTGTGGCCAATTCAGGTCATTCAGAAAGCATTTCCCTCATGGAGCAACAGTGACACTGGGTGGCCACTTGGAGTAATGCAGAAAGCATTTCCCTCACGGAGCAATGGTGAAACTGCGTGGCCAATTCAGGTAGTGCTCATATCATTTCCCTCCCGGAGCAACAGTGACACCGGGCAGCCCCTTGGAGTAAGACACAAATCATTTCCTCACGGAGCACCAGTTGCACAAAATGAGTTGAATAATAATAATAATCATTAATAATAAAACTAAACAAAAAATAGGTAGGTAGATTTTCAATAATTGGAAGGTAGAGCAAACAGAAGAAGGCAGATTTCTAAGCAACTACAAATTCGCACGCATACTGAGCCTAAGATCTTCAAGAGACTGGATTCAACAAGTATTTTCCCATCCTACATGTCTTTCGGCAACTTGAAGAGTTTCTGTAGATTAGATTTGCCGTTGTTTCTCTTTACAGATTACACTCCTGTGTTAGGCTGGACTTCCCCCTTCTCGTTTCCTTTGTCTCTTCAGGTACTTTCAGCAGCCTTTCTACTGCCCTGCATGATCTTCGTCCTCTCCGACTTTTCCATGGCTCCCGAGACCTCACTTGTGGGAATGCACACCTACCCGCGTCCTGTGAAGGGACACGGCACGAGGAGAGAAGAGGAGAGACGAGAAAGAGAGAGTTGGCGAACACAGGAGAGAAAACAGAGAAACAGGAGAGCAAGGCGAGCAACTCACCACCTGGAGTCATCCTCTTGGATCCAAGCTTCAGTTGTGGAGAAGACACCGTTCCTGACCAGAGAAACGAGCAGCCTCTGAAAATGGGACCTTTTCTCCCTCCTAGCCACAGCTGGTCAGGATCCTTTGCTTACAAACCGAACCCTAATGGACGGGGCTTCCCGACCCGGACTCAGGTGGGGCGTGTGAGAAGTGGGACTGTTCTTAATGTTTCCTCTGAATAGTGTGGGGGTGCCTCAGTTTCCCCTAGGCAGTTCTTAAGTATCTAGGGGGTGGAGTAAGGGTGTATGATCATTGCAGAGCCCTAGAGGGCATATGTGTGCAGGAGTCTGGACACAGAGAATGGCCAACACCCTGTTTCCTGGCAACTGATGGCCTGGGCCCTTCCCCCCCTGCAAGGTGAGAGCTGAAGGGTTGGAGAACAAAGGAATCAGGTGACCTCCTGGCCCGGGAAAGGGACAAAGCCCAGAGGAGGAGGGGCTGGAGGGGGGTTTCAGTTTGGGGCTGGCTGGGACATGGAGTGAAGTGCAGACGTGGTTGTCTGGCTCACTGCCCCCCAAAATGGACCCAGCTGAGGGGTCCCGTTCTCTGCACCTGCAAGCTCTGTTTTAGACCATGTTTCTGTCGTCTAATAAATCTTCTGTTTACTGGCTGGCTGAGAGTCACATCTGACTGCGGAGTTGGGGTGCAGGACCCTCTCGCTTCCCCAGGAGCCCCGCCTGAGCGGACTCGCTGGGGGGAAGCGCACGGAGGGGCAGAGGAGGCTGAATGCTCCGAGGTCAGACCCAGGAAGGTGGAAGCTGTGTGAGCTGTGAGTCCTGAAGACAGGCTGCTCACAGAAAAGCGACTGCCCCAGAGTTCTGACTGGCTTCATAGGGAGCAGTTTCAGAGCATGCCGGGGACTCCGTGACAGGGCGTGAGCAGAGTCCTCACCAAACCAGACACTTCTCTCTCCGAGACTGGCGAGAGCTCGGCTCCCAGATGGAGGGCTCTTGCCTGGCATCACCAACGGTCACAGGCTCGCTGCTCTCACTCACATTCCGTCGCACGAGGGCAGTAGACTCTGAGGTTGACTTCTTTTTCCTTGCTACTAAAGCCAGCCCAAGGGGAAAAAAACAAGTAAGTTACCATCTCAGGCGGCAACGTCTCAGAGGCTCCTCTGTTTGCCTCTTCCACACGGCGGGGATCCGCCCTCCACTCTCCTCCCATTACACCTTGAGCATCCCAACCAAAATCTCCTTTTCTTACGGCACCCCACAGAGTCACTCTGCTCAAGAGACTCTGGCCCCTCTCCACCTACATCCCCCCGAGCCCTGTCCCCAGCGAGGACGCCCACGGCCGCTGAGGAGGACGACAGCGACTGCGGACGAGGAACTGGAAGCACTGACCTGGCAGCCAGGTCTGCAGAGGGCAGAGAGCGGAGGCCTTGTTCCGCCCCCTTGGAAAGAGGCCCAAGCGGCTCAGGCCCCCTCCTGCCGTGTTTCCCTCCGGCGAGAGCTCCGGCACCATTCCTCGCCAGAGCCGCTGCGAAAGCCGAGCCGGAGCCCTAGCTCCACAGCGCTCATCATGTTGTGGGTCGTCTTGTGTTGCGTGTGACATGTTGTGGGTTATTTTGTGTTGAGTGAGTGTGTGTTTGTGAGATGTTGTGGGGTCGTGTGTGTGATGTTTTGTGTGTGTTGCGGTGTGTGTGTGTCTTTGTCGTGTGTTATTTTTGTGTGTCGTGTTCTGTGCCCTTCTGTGTCATCGTATCGAAAAGCATTTTGGTGAATAATTCGAGGAGAGCTTTAGCACTAGTACTTGTCGATAATTTAAGTCTCCTTAGGAGTAATTTTCTTGACCCAATCGCTACGAACTCTTCAGGAGGGACGCTGGATTGCTGGAGTCTTTACCACTAGATACTTGTAAAGAATGATTTTCTACCTTGAGTCCTTTGCACGAACCGATCTGTTCCAACGCACCAAGGGAGAATGCCTTTGCTTTTCTGCTGGAGGATTCCGTGGGAAATTTATCAGAGGACGGCTGAGGAATGAATTGTCTCATTCCTAGTCATTTTCACGGACCGATTTTAGTCCAAATCTCCAGGAGCTAATTATGAACATAGTACGGAGGATGATTCCATGTGTAATTAATTGCTAACATTGATCAGAAAGAACTGCCTCCTTTTTAGTCATTTCTACCAAATCGTCAACTGATATCTACCTAATCACAAGGAGCCAATCTGAAAGGCTTTTGGAGGAGGATTCCATTTGTCATTGATTATAAGCATTGATCAGTTATAACTTTCTCTTTTTTAGCAATTTTCTCGATAAATCCTTGCTAAATGCCAAAGAGAGAATAGACTTGCTTTTTGGTGCATGGTTCCATGAGGAGGACATCAGGATACCTGATTTCGAATGACGTTCTCATTTTCAGTAATTTTCGCAACCTGCTCTGTACCGTCTGACGAGAAGTGAATCCTCGGGGCTTTCAGGAAGATTCCTTCTCAAATTTATCTGTCGCACAGATCAAAGATGAATTTCTCTATTTTAGTATATTTCGAGAAACGATTTCTTCCAAATCACCAGCAGGGAATCGAAAAGCGTTTTGGTGAATCATTCGAGGAGAAATGGATCACTAGTACTTGTCAATAATGTATGTCTCATGATGAGTAATTTTCTGGAACAGATCTCTACCAAATGATCAGGCGAGATTACGTATGGCTTTTCGAGGAAGAGTGCATGAGACATCAACGGCTACATCTGATTAGTAATGAAAGTCTCATTTTTAGCACTTTACACTACCCATCTGTATGTGTGACGTGTTCTGTGTGTGTGTGCGTCGGTATCGTGCTGTGTGTGTTGTCTTGGGTGGCCACAACACAGGGAAATGCACAAAGCATTCCCCTCCTGGAGGAAGAGTGACACGACGTGGCCACTCAGGAGTAATACACAAACAATCCCAAGCCTCCCCCCCACCCCCCACCCCGGAGCAACAGTGATGTCTGTGGCCAATTCAGGTCATTCAGAAAGCATTTCCCTCATGGAGCAACAGTGACACTGGGTGGCCACTTGGAGTAATGCAGAAAGCATTTCCCTCACGGAGCAATGGTGAAACTGCGTGGCCAATTCAGGTAGTGCTCATATCATTTCCCTCCCGGAGCAACAGTGACACCGGGCAGCCCCTTGGAGTAAGACACAAATCATTTCCTCACGGAGCACCAGTTGCACAAAATGAGTTGAATAATAATAATAATCATTAATAATAAAACTAAACAAAAAATAGGTAGGTAGATTTTCAATAATTGGAAGGTAGAGCAAACAGAAGAAGGCAGATTTCTAAGCAACTACAAATTCGCACGCATACTGAGCCTAAGATCTTCAAGAGACTGGATTCAACAAGTATTTTCCCATCCTACATGTCTTTCGGCAACTTGAAGAGTTTCTGTAGATTAGATTTGCCGTTGTTTCTCTTTACAGATTACACTCCTGTGTTAGGCTGGACTTCCCCCTTCTCGTTTCCTTTGTCTCTTCAGGTACTTTCAGCAGCCTTTCTACTGCCCTGCATGATCTTCGTCCTCTCCGACTTTTCCATGGCTCCCGAGACCTCACTTGTGGGAATGCACACCTACCCGCGTCCTGTGAAGGGACACGGCACGAGGAGAGAAGAGGAGAGACGAGAAAGAGAGAGTTGGCGAACACAGGAGAGAAAACAGAGAAACAGGAGAGCAAGGCGAGCAACTCACCACCTGGAGTCATCCTCTTGGATCCAAGCTTCAGTTGTGGAGAAGACACCGTTCCTGACCAGAGAAACGAGCAGCCTCTGAAAATGGGACCTTTTCTCCCTCCTAGCCACAGCTGGTCAGGATCCTTTGCTTACAAACCGAACCCTAATGGACGGGGCTTCCCGACCCGGACTCAGGTGGGGCGTGTGAGAAGTGGGACTGTTCTTAATGTTTCCTCTGAATAGTGTGGGGGTGCCTCAGTTTCCCCTAGGCAGTTCTTAAGTATCTAGGGGGTGGAGTAAGGGTGTATGATCATTGCAGAGCCCTAGAGGGCATATGTGTGCAGGAGTCTGGACACAGAGAATGGCCAACACCCTGTTTCCTGGCAACTGATGGCCTGGGCCCTTCCCCCCCTGCAAGGTGAGAGCTGAAGGGTTGGAGAACAAAGGAATCAGGTGACCTCCTGGCCCGGGAAAGGGACAAAGCCCAGAGGAGGAGGGGCTGGAGGGGGGTTTCAGTTTGGGGCTGGCTGGGACATGGAGTGAAGTGCAGACGTGGTTGTCTGGCTCACTGCCCCCCAAAATGGACCCAGCTGAGGGGTCCCGTTCTCTGCACCTGCAAGCTCTGTTTTAGACCATGTTTCTGTCGTCTAATAAATCTTCTGTTTACTGGCTGGCTGAGAGTCACATCTGACTGCGGAGTTGGGGTGCAGGACCCTCTCGCTTCCCCAGGAGCCCCGCCTGAGCGGACTCGCTGGGGGGAAGCGCACGGAGGGGCAGAGGAGGCTGAATGCTCCGAGGTCAGACCCAGGAAGGTGGAAGCTGTGTGAGCTGTGAGTCCTGAAGACAGGCTGCTCACAGAAAAGCGACTGCCCCAGAGTTCTGACTGGCTTCATAGGGAGCAGTTTCAGAGCATGCCGGGGACTCCGTGACAGGGCGTGAGCAGAGTCCTCACCAAACCAGACACTTCTCTCTCCGAGACTGGCGAGAGCTCGGCTCCCAGATGGAGGGCTCTTGCCTGGCATCACCAACGGTCACAGGCTCGCTGCTCTCACTCACATTCCATCGCACAAGGGCAGTAGACTCTGAGGCTTGACTTCTTTTTCCTTGCTGCTAAAGCCAGCCCAAGGGGAAAAAAACAAGTAAGTTACCATCTCAGGCGGCAACGTCTCAGAGGCTCCTCTGTTTGCCTCTTCCACACGGCGGGGATCCGCCCTCCACTCTCCTCCCATTACACCTTGAGCATCCCAACCAAAATCTCCTTTTCTTACGGCACCCCACAGAGTCACTCTGCTCAAGAGACTCTGGCCCCTCTCCACCTACATCCCCCCGAGCCCTGTCCCCAGCGAGGACGCCCACGGCCGCTGAGGAGGACGACAGCGACTGCGGACGAGGAACTGGAAGCACTGACCTGGCAGCCAGGTCTGCAGAGGGCAGAGAGCGGAGGCCTTGTTCCGCCCCCTTGGAAAGAGGCCCAAGCGGCTCAGGCCCCCTCCTGCCGTGTTTCCCTCCGGCGAGAGCTCCGGCACCATTCCTCGCCAGAGCCGCTGCGAAAGCCGAGCCGGAGCCCTAGCTCCACAGCGCTCATCATGTTGTGGGTCGTCTTGTGTTGCGTGTGACATGTTGTGGGTTATTTTGTGTTGAGTGAGTGTGTGTTTGTGAGATGTTGTGGGTCGTGTGTGTGATGTTTTGTGTGTGTTGCTTTCCGTGTCGCGGTGTGTGTGTGTCTTTGTCGTGTGTTATTTTTGTGTGTCGTGTTCTGTGCCCTTCTGTGTCATCGTATCGAAAAGCATTTTGGTGAATAATTCGAGGAGCGCTTTAGCACTAGTACTTGTCGATAATTTAAGTCTCCTTAGGAGTAATTTTCTTGACCCAATCGCTACGAACTCTTCAGGAGGGACGCTGGATTGCTGGAGTCTTTACCACTAGATACTTGTAAAGAATGATTTTCTACCTTGAGTCCTTTGCACGAACCGATCTGTTCCAACGCACCAAGGGAGAATGCCTTTGCTTTTCTGGTGGAGGATTCCGTGGGAAATTTATCAGAGGACGGCTGAGGAATGAATTGTCTCATTCCTAGTCATTTTCACGGACCGATTTTAGTCCAAATCTCCAGGAGCTAATTATGAACATAGTACGGAGGATGATTCCATGTGTAATTAATTGCTAACATTGATCAGAAAGAACTGCCTCCTTTTTAGTCATTTCTACCAAATCGTCAACTGATATCTACCTAATCACAAGGAGCCAATCTGAAAGGCTTTTGGAGGAGGATTCCATTTGTCATTGATTATAAGCATTGATCAGTTATAACTTTCTCTTTTTTAGCAATTTTCTCGATAAATCCTTGCTAAATGCCAAAGAGAGAATAGACTTGCTTTTTGGTGCATGGTTCCATGAGGAGGACATCAGGATACCTGATTTCGAATGACGTTCTCATTTTCAGTAATTTTCGCAACCTGCTCTGTACCGTCTGACGAGAAGTGAATCCTCGGGGCTTTCAGGAAGATTCCTTCTCAAATTTATCTGTCGCACAGATCAAAGATGAATTTCTCTATTTTAGTATATTTCGAGAAACGATTTCTTCCAAATCACCAGCAGGGAATCGAAAAGCGTTTTGGTGAATCATTCGAGGAGAAATGGATCACTAGTACTTGTCAATAATGTATGTCTCATGATGAGTAATTTTCTGGAACAGATCTCTACCAAATGATCAGGCGAGATTACGAATGGCTTTTCGAGGAAGAGTGCATGAGACATCAACGGCTACATCTGATTAGTAATGAAAGTCTCATTTTTAGCACTTTACACTACCCATCTGTATGTGTGACGTGTTCTGTGTGTGTGTGCGTCGGTATCGTGCTGTGTGTGTTGTCTTGGGTGGCCACAACACAGGGAAATGCACAAAGCATTCCCCTCCTGGAGGAAGAGTGACACGACGTGGCCACTCAGGAGTAATACACAAACAATCCCAAGCCTCCCCCCCACCCCCCACCCCGGAGCAACAGTGATGTCTGTGGCCAATTCAGGTCATTCAGAAAGCATTTCCCTCATGGAGCAACAGTGACACTGGGTGGCCACTTGGAGTAATGCAGAAAGCATTTCCCTCACGGAGCAATGGTGAAACTGCGTGGCCAATTCAGGTAGTGCTCATATCATTTCCCTCCCGGAGCAACAGTGACACCGGGCAGCCCCTTGGAGTAAGACACAAATCATTTCCTCACGGAGCACCAGTTGCACAAAATGAGTTGAATAATAATAATAATCATTAATAATAAAACTAAACAAAAAATAGGTAGGTAGATTTTCAATAATTGGAAGGTAGAGCAAACAGAAGAAGGCAGATTTCTAAGCAACTACAAATTCGCACGCATACTGAGCCTAAGATCTTCAAGAGACTGGATTCAACAAGTATTTTCCCATCCTACATGTCTTTCGGCAACTTGAAGAGTTTCTGTAGATTAGATTTGCCGTTGTTTCTCTTTACAGATTACACTCCTGTGTTAGGCTGGACTTCCCCCTTCTCGTTTCCTTTGTCTCTTCAGGTACTTTCAGCAGCCTTTCTACTGCCCTGCATGATCTTCGTCCTCTCCGACTTTTCCATGGCTCCCGAGACCTCACTTGTGGGAATGCACACCTACCCGCGTCCTGTGAAGGGACACGGCACGAGGAGAGAAGAGGAGAGACGAGAAAGAGAGAGTTGGCGAACACAGGAGAGAAAACAGAGAAACAGGAGAGCAAGGCGAGCAACTCACCACCTGGAGTCATCCTCTTGGATCCAAGCTTCAGTTGTGGAGAAGACACCGTTCCTGACCAGAGAAACGAGCAGCCTCTGAAAATGGGACCTTTTCTCCCTCCTAGCCACAGCTGGTCAGGATCCTTTGCTTACAAACCGAACCCTAATGGACGGGGCTTCCCGACCCGGACTCAGGTGGGGCGTGTGAGAAGTGGGACTGTTCTTAATGTTTCCTCTGAATAGTGTGGGGGTGCCTCAGTTTCCCCTAGGCAGTTCTTAAGTATCTAGGGGGTGGAGTAAGGGTGTATGATCATTGCAGAGCCCTAGAGGGCATATGTGTGCAGGAGTCTGGACACAGAGAATGGCCAACACCCTGTTTCCTGGCAACTGATGGCCTGGGCCCTTCCCCCCCTGCAAGGTGAGAGCTGAAGGGTTGGAGAACAAAGGAATCAGGTGACCTCCTGGCCCGGGAAAGGGACAAAGCCCAGAGGAGGAGGGGCTGGAGGGGGGTTTCAGTTTGGGGCTGGCTGGGACATGGAGTGAAGTGCAGACGTGGTTGTCTGGCTCACTGCCCCCCAAAATGGACCCAGCTGAGGGGTCCCGTTCTCTGCACCTGCAAGCTCTGTTTTAGACCATGTTTCTGTCGTCTAATAAATCTTCTGTTTACTGGCTGGCTGAGAGTCACATCTGACTGCGGAGTTGGGGTGCAGGACCCTCTCGCTTCCCCAGGAGCCCCGCCTGAGCGGACTCGCTGGGGGGAAGCGCACGGAGGGGCAGAGGAGGCTGAATGCTCCGAGGTCAGACCCAGGAAGGTGGAAGCTGTGTGAGCTGTGAGTCCTGAAGACAGGCTGCTCACAGAAAAGCGACTGCCCCAGAGTTCTGACTGGCTTCATAGGGAGCAGTTTCAGAGCATGCCGGGGACTCCGTGACAGGGCGTGAGCAGAGTCCTCACCAAACCAGACACTTCTCTCTCCGAGACTGGCGAGAGCTCGGCTCCCAGATGGAGGGCTCTTGCCTGGCATCACCAACGGTCACAGGCTCTCTGCTCTCACTCACATTCCATCGCACAAGGGCAGTAGACTCTGAGGCTTGACTTCTTTTTCCTTGCTGCTAAAGCCAGCCCAAGGGGAAAAAAACAAGTAAGTTACCATCTCAGGCGGCAACGTCTCAGAGGCTCCTCTGTTTGCCTCTTCCACACGGCGGGGATCCGCCCTCCACTCTCCTCCCATTACACCTTGAGCATCCCAACCAAAATCTCCTTTTCTTACGGCACCCCACAGAGTCACTCTGCTCAAGAGACTCTGGCCCCTCTCCACCTACATCCCCCCGAGCCCTGTCCCCAGCGAGGACGCCCACGGCCGCTGAGGAGGACGACAGCGACTGCGGACGAGGAACTGGAAGCACTGACCTGGCAGCCAGGTCTGCAGAGGGCAGAGAGCGGAGGCCTTGTTCCGCCCCCTTGGAAAGAGGCCCAAGCGGCTCAGGCCCCCTCCTGCCGTGTTTCCCTCCGGCGAGAGCTCCGGCACCATTCCTCGCCAGAGCCGCTGCGAAAGCCGAGCCGGAGCCCTAGCTCCACAGCGCTCATCATGTTGTGGGTCGTCTTGTGTTGCGTGTGACATGTTGTGGGTTATTTTGTGTTGAGTGAGTGTGTGTTTGTGAGATGTTGTGGGTCGTGTGTGTGATGTTTTGTGTGTGTTGCTTTCCGTGTCGCGGTGTGTGTGTGTCTTTGTCGTGTGTTATTTTTGTGTGTCGTGTTCTGTGCCCTTCTGTGTCATCGTATCGAAAAGCATTTTGGTGAATAATTCGAGGAGCGCTTTAGCACTAGTACTTGTCGATAATTTAAGTCTCCTTAGGAGTAATTTTCTTGACCCAATCGCTACGAACTCTTCAGGAGGGACGCTGGATTGCTGGAGTCTTTACCACTAGATACTTGTAAAGAATGATTTTCTACCTTGAGTCCTTTGCACGAACCGATCTGTTCCAACGCACCAAGGGAGAATGCCTTTGCTTTTCTGCTGGAGGATTCCGTGGGAAATTTATCAGAGGACGGCTGAGGAATGAATTGTCTCATTCCTAGTCATTTTCACGGACCGATTTTAGTCCAAATCTCCAGGAGCTAATTATGAACATAGTACGGAGGATGATTCCATGTGTAATTAATTGCTAACATTGATCAGAAAGAACTGCCTCCTTTTTAGTCATTTCTACCAAATCGTCAACTGATATCTACCTAATCACAAGGAGCCAATCTGAAAGGCTTTTGGAGGAGGATTCCATTTGTCATTGATTATAAGCATTGATCAGTTATAACTTTCTCTTTTTTAGCAATTTTCTCGATAAATCCTTGCTAAATGCCAAAGAGAGAATAGACTTGCTTTTTGGTGCATGGTTCCATGAGGAGGACATCAGGATACCTGATTTCGAATGACGTTCTCATTTTCAGTAATTTTCGCAACCTGCTCTGTACCGTCTGACGAGAAGTGAATCCTCGGGGCTTTCAGGAAGATTCCTTCTCAAATTTATCTGTCGCACAGATCAAAGATGAATTTCTCTATTTTAGTATATTTCGAGAAACGATTTCTTCCAAATCACCAGCAGGGAATCGAAAAGCGTTTTGGTGAATCATTCGAGGAGAAATGGATCACTAGTACTTGTCAATAATGTATGTCTCATGATGAGTAATTTTCTGGAACAGATCTCTACCAAATGATCAGGCGAGATTACGTATGGCTTTTCGAGGAAGAGTGCATGAGACATCAACGGCTACATCTGATTAGTAATGAAAGTCTCATTTTTAGCACTTTACACTACCCATCTGTATGTGTGACGTGTTCTGTGTGTGTGTGCGTCGGTATCGTGCTGTGTGTGTTGTCTTGGGTGGCCACAACACAGGGAAATGCACAAAGCATTCCCCTCCTGGAGGAAGAGTGACACGACGTGGCCACTCAGGAGTAATACACAAACAATCCCAAGCCTCCCCCCCACCCCCCACCCCGGAGCAACAGTGATGTCTGTGGCCAATTCAGGTCATTCAGAAAGCATTTCCCTCATGGAGCAACAGTGACACTGGGTGGCCACTTGGAGTAATGCAGAAAGCATTTCCCTCACGGAGCAATGGTGAAACTGCGTGGCCAATTCAGGTAGTGCTCATATCATTTCCCTCCCGGAGCAACAGTGACACCGGGCAGCCCCTTGGAGTAAGACACAAATCATTTCCTCACGGAGCACCAGTTGCACAAAATGAGTTGAATAATAATAATAATCATTAATAATAAAACTAAACAAAAAATAGGTAGGTAGATTTTCAATAATTGGAAGGTAGAGCAAACAGAAGAAGGCAGATTTCTAAGCAACTACAAATTCGCACGCATACTGAGCCTAAGATCTTCAAGAGACTGGATTCAACAAGTATTTTCCCATCCTACATGTCTTTCGGCAACTTGAAGAGTTTCTGTAGATTAGATTTGCCGTTGTTTCTCTTTACAGATTACACTCCTGTGTTAGGCTGGACTTCCCCCTTCTCGTTTCCTTTGTCTCTTCAGGTACTTTCAGCAGCCTTTCTACTGCCCTGCATGATCTTCGTCCTCTCCGACTTTTCCATGGCTCCCGAGACCTCACTTGTGGGAATGCACACCTACCCGCGTCCTGTGAAGGGACACGGCACGAGGAGAGAAGAGGAGAGACGAGAAAGAGAGAGTTGGCGAACACAGGAGAGAAAACAGAGAAACAGGAGAGCAAGGCGAGCAACTCACCACCTGGAGTCATCCTCTTGGATCCAAGCTTCAGTTGTGGAGAAGACACCGTTCCTGACCAGAGAAACGAGCAGCCTCTGAAAATGGGACCTTTTCTCCCTCCTAGCCACAGCTGGTCAGGATCCTTTGCTTACAAACCGAACCCTAATGGACGGGGCTTCCCGACCCGGACTCAGGTGGGGCGTGTGAGAAGTGGGACTGTTCTTAATGTTTCCTCTGAATAGTGTGGGGGTGCCTCAGTTTCCCCTAGGCAGTTCTTAAGTATCTAGGGGGTGGAGTAAGGGTGTATGATCATTGCAGAGCCCTAGAGGGCATATGTGTGCAGGAGTCTGGACACAGAGAATGGCCAACACCCTGTTTCCTGGCAACTGATGGCCTGGGCCCTTCCCCCCCTGCAAGGTGAGAGCTGAAGGGTTGGAGAACAAAGGAATCAGGTGACCTCCTGGCCCGGGAAAGGGACAAAGCCCAGAGGAGGAGGGGCTGGAGGGGGGTTTCAGTTTGGGGCTGGCTGGGACATGGAGTGAAGTGCAGACGTGGTTGTCTGGCTCACTGCCCCCCAAAATGGACCCAGCTGAGGGGTCCCGTTCTCTGCACCTGCAAGCTCTGTTTTAGACCATGTTTCTGTCGTCTAATAAATCTTCTGTTTACTGGCTGGCTGAGAGTCACATCTGACTGCGGAGTTGGGGTGCAGGACCCTCTCGCTTCCCCAGGAGCCCCGCCTGAGCGGACTCGCTGGGGGGAAGCGCACGGAGGGGCAGAGGAGGCTGAATGCTCCGAGGTCAGACCCAGGAAGGTGGAAGCTGTGTGAGCTGTGAGTCCTGAAGACAGGCTGCTCACAGAAAAGCGACTGCCCCAGAGTTCTGACTGGCTTCATAGGGAGCAGTTTCAGAGCATGCCGGGGACTCCGTGACAGGGCGTGAGCAGAGTCCTCACCAAACCAGACACTTCTCTCTCCGAGACTGGCGAGAGCTCGGCTCCCAGATGGAGGGCTCTTGCCTGGCATCACCAACGGTCACAGGCTCGCTGCTCTCACTCACATTCCGTCGCACAAGGGCAGTAGACTCTGAGGCTTGACTTCTTTTTCCTTGCTGCTAAAGCCAGCCCAAGGGGAAAAAAACAAGTAAGTTACCATCTCAGGCGGCAACGTCTCAGAGGCTCCTCTGTTTGCCTCTTCCACACGGCGGGGATCCGCCCTCCACTCTCCTCCCATTACACCTTGAGCATCCCAACCAAAATCTCCTTTTCTTACGGCACCCCACAGAGTCACTCTGCTCAAGAGACTCTGGCCCCTCTCCACCTACATCCCCCCGAGCCCTGTCCCCAGCGAGGACGCCCACGGCCGCTGAGGAGGACGACAGCGACTGCGGACGAGGAACTGGAAGCACTGACCTGGCAGCCAGGTCTGCAGAGGGCAGAGAGCGGAGGCCTTGTTCCGCCCCCTTGGAAAGAGGCCCAAGCGGCTCAGGCCCCCTCCTGCCGTGTTTCCCTCCGGCGAGAGCTCCGGCACCATTCCTCGCCAGAGCCGCTGCGAAAGCCGAGCCGGAGCCCTAGCTCCACAGCGCTCATCATGTTGTGGGTCGTCTTGTGTTGCGTGTGACATGTTGTGGGTTATTTTGTGTTGAGTGAGTGTGTGTTTGTGAGATGTTGTGGGTCGTGTGTGTGATGTTTTGTGTGTGTTGCTTTCCGTGTCGCGGTGTGTGTGTGTCTTTGTCGTGTGTTATTTTTGTGTGTCGTGTTCTGTGCCCTTCTGTGTCATCGTATCGAAAAGCATTTTGGTGAATAATTCGAGGAGCGCTTTAGCACTAGTACTTGTCGATAATTTAAGT
This sequence comes from Lepidochelys olivacea, assembly GCF_965140295.1. NCBI lineage: Eukaryota > Metazoa > Chordata > Testudines > Cheloniidae > Lepidochelys > Lepidochelys olivacea. Next base: position 5,858,429 of record NC_140428.1, read on the forward strand.
CTCCTTAGGAGTAATTTTCTTGACCCAATCGCTACGAACTCTTCAGGAGGGACGCTGGATTGCTGGAGTCTTTACCACTAGATACTTGTAAAGAATGATTTTCTACCTTGAGTCCTTTGCACGAACCGATCTGTTCCAACGCACCAAGGGAGAATGCCTTTGCTTTTCTGGTGGAGGATTCCGTGGGAAATTTATCAGAGGACGGCTGAGGAATGAATTGTCTCATTCCTAGTCATTTTCACGGACCGATTTTAGTCCAAATCTCCAGGAGCTAATTATGAACATAGTACGGAGGATGATTCCATGTGTAATTAATTGCTAACATTGATCAGAAAGAACTGCCTCCTTTTTAGTCATTTCTACCAAATCGTCAACTGATATCTACCTAATCACAAGGAGCCAATCTGAAAGGCTTTTGGAGGAGGATTCCATTTGTCATTGATTATAAGCATTGATCAGTTATAACTTTCTCTTTTTTAGCAATTTTCTCGATAAATCCTTGCTAAATGCCAAAGAGAGAATAGACTTGCTTTTTGGTGCATGGTTCCATGAGGAGGACATCAGGATACCTGATTTCGAATGACGTTCTCATTTTCAGTAATTTTCGCAACCTGCTCTGTACCGTCTGACGAGAAGTGAATCCTCGGGGCTTTCAGGAAGATTCCTTCTCAAATTTATCTGTCGCACAGATCAAAGATGAATTTCTCTATTTTAGTATATTTCGAGAAACGATTTCTTCCAAATCACCAGCAGGGAATCGAAAAGCGTTTTGGTGAATCATTCGAGGAGAAATGGATCACTAGTACTTGTCAATAATGTATGTCTCATGATGAGTAATTTTCTGGAACAGATCTCTACCAAATGATCAGGCGAGATTACGAATGGCTTTTCGAGGAAGAGTGCATGAGACATCAACGGCTACATCTGATTAGTAATGAAAGTCTCATTTTTAGCACTTTACACTACCCATCTGTATGTGTGACGTGTTCTGTGTGTGTGTGCGTCGGTATCGTGCTGTGTGTGTTGTCTTGGGTGGCCACAACACAGGGAAATGCACAAAGCATTCCCCTCCTGGAGGAAGAGTGACACGACGTGGCCACTCAGGAGTAATACACAAACAATCCCAAGCCTCCCCCCCACCCCCCACCCCGGAGCAACAGTGATGTCTGTGGCCAATTCAGGTCATTCAGAAAGCATTTCCCTCATGGAGCAACAGTGACACTGGGTGGCCACTTGGAGTAATGCAGAAAGCATTTCCCTCACGGAGCAATGGTGAAACTGCGTGGCCAATTCAGGTAGTGCTCATATCATTTCCCTCCCGGAGCAACAGTGACACCGGGCAGCCCCTTGGAGTAAGACACAAATCATTTCCTCACGGAGCACCAGTTGCACAAAATGAGTTGAATAATAATAATAATCATTAATAATAAAACTAAACAAAAAATAGGTAGGTAGATTTTCAATAATTGGAAGGTAGAGCAAACAGAAGAAGGCAGATTTCTAAGCAACTACAAATTCGCACGCATACTGAGCCTAAGATCTTCAAGAGACTGGATTCAACAAGTATTTTCCCATCCTACATGTCTTTCGGCAACTTGAAGAGTTTCTGTAGATTAGATTTGCCGTTGTTTCTCTTTACAGATTACACTCCTGTGTTAGGCTGGACTTCCCCCTTCTCGTTTCCTTTGTCTCTTCAGGTACTTTCAGCAGCCTTTCTACTGCCCTGCATGATCTTCGTCCTCTCCGACTTTTCCATGGCTCCCGAGACCTCACTTGTGGGAATGCACACCTACCCGCGTCCTGTGAAGGGACACGGCACGAGGAGAGAAGAGGAGAGACGAGAAAGAGAGAGTTGGCGAACACAGGAGAGAAAACAGAGAAACAGGAGAGCAAGGCGAGCAACTCACCACCTGGAGTCATCCTCTTGGATCCAAGCTTCAGTTGTGGAGAAGACACCGTTCCTGACCAGAGAAACGAGCAGCCTCTGAAAATGGGACCTTTTCTCCCTCCTAGCCACAGCTGGTCAGGATCCTTTGCTTACAAACCGAACCCTAATGGACGGGGCTTCCCGACCCGGACTCAGGTGGGGCGTGTGAGAAGTGGGACTGTTCTTAATGTTTCCTCTGAATAGTGTGGGGGTGCCTCAGTTTCCCCTAGGCAGTTCTTAAGTATCTAGGGGGTGGAGTAAGGGTGTATGATCATTGCAGAGCCCTAGAGGGCATATGTGTGCAGGAGTCTGGACACAGAGAATGGCCAACACCCTGTTTCCTGGCAACTGATGGCCTGGGCCCTTCCCCCCCTGCAAGGTGAGAGCTGAAGGGTTGGAGAACAAAGGAATCAGGTGACCTCCTGGCCCGGGAAAGGGACAAAGCCCAGAGGAGGAGGGGCTGGAGGGGGGTTTCAGTTTGGGGCTGGCTGGGACATGGAGTGAAGTGCAGACGTGGTTGTCTGGCTCACTGCCCCCCAAAATGGACCCAGCTGAGGGGTCCCGTTCTCTGCACCTGCAAGCTCTGTTTTAGACCATGTTTCTGTCGTCTAATAAATCTTCTGTTTACTGGCTGGCTGAGAGTCACATCTGACTGCGGAGTTGGGGTGCAGGACCCTCTCGCTTCCCCAGGAGCCCCGCCTGAGCGGACTCGCTGGGGGGAAGCGCACGGAGGGGCAGAGGAGGCTGAATGCTCCGAGGTCAGACCCAGGAAGGTGGAAGCTGTGTGAGCTGTGAGTCCTGAAGACAGGCTGCTCACAGAAAAGCGACTGCCCCAGAGTTCTGACTGGCTTCATAGGGAGCAGTTTCAGAGCATGCCGGGGACTCCGTGACAGGGCGTGAGCAGAGTCCTCACCAAACCAGACACTTCTCTCTCCGAGACTGGCGAGAGCTCGGCTCCCAGATGGAGGGCTCTTGCCTGGCATCACCAACGGTCACAGGCTCTCTGCTCTCACTCACATTCCATCGCACAAGGGCAGTAGACTCTGAGGCTTGACTTCTTTTTCCTTGCTGCTAAAGCCAGCCCAAGGGGAAAAAAACAAGTAAGTTACCATCTCAGGCGGCAACGTCTCAGAGGCTCCTCTGTTTGCCTCTTCCACACGGCGGGGATCCGCCCTCCACTCTCCTCCCATTACACCTTGAGCATCCCAACCAAAATCTCCTTTTCTTACGGCACCCCACAGAGTCACTCTGCTCAAGAGACTCTGGCCCCTCTCCACCTACATCCCCCCGAGCCCTGTCCCCAGCGAGGACGCCCACGGCCGCTGAGGAGGACGACAGCGACTGCGGACGAGGAACTGGAAGCACTGACCTGGCAGCCAGGTCTGCAGAGGGCAGAGAGCGGAGGCCTTGTTCCGCCCCCTTGGAAAGAGGCCCAAGCGGCTCAGGCCCCCTCCTGCCGTGTTTCCCTCCGGCGAGAGCTCCGGCACCATTCCTCGCCAGAGCCGCTGCGAAAGCCGAGCCGGAGCCCTAGCTCCACAGCGCTCATCATGTTGTGGGTCGTCTTGTGTTGCGTGTGACATGTTGTGGGTTATTTTGTGTTGAGTGAGTGTGTGTTTGTGAGATGTTGTGGGTCGTGTGTGTGATGTTTTGTGTGTGTTGCTTTCCGTGTCGCGGTGTGTGTGTGTCTTTGTCGTGTGTTATTTTTGTGTGTCGTGTTCTGTGCCCTTCTGTGTCATCGTATCGAAAAGCATTTTGGTGAATAATTCGAGGAGCGCTTTAGCACTAGTACTTGTCGATAATTTAAGTCTCCTTAGGAGTAATTTTCTTGACCCAATCGCTACGAACTCTTCAGGAGGGACGCTGGATTGCTGGAGTCTTTACCACTAGATACTTGTAAAGAATGATTTTCTACCTTGAGTCCTTTGCACGAACCGATCTGTTCCAACGCACCAAGGGAGAATGCCTTTGCTTTTCTGGTGGAGGATTCCGTGGGAAATTTATCAGAGGACGGCTGAGGAATGAATTGTCTCATTCCTAGTCATTTTCACGGACCGATTTTAGTCCAAATCTCCAGGAGCTAATTATGAACATAGTACGGAGGATGATTCCATGTGTAATTAATTGCTAACATTGATCAGAAAGAACTGCCTCCTTTTTAGTCATTTCTACCAAATCGTCAACTGATATCTACCTAATCACAAGGAGCCAATCTGAAAGGCTTTTGGAGGAGGATTCCATTTGTCATTGATTATAAGCATTGATCAGTTATAACTTTCTCTTTTTTAGCAATTTTCTCGATAAATCCTTGCTAAATGCCAAAGAGAGAATAGACTTGCTTTTTGGTGCATGGTTCCATGAGGAGGACATCAGGATACCTGATTTCGAATGACGTTCTCATTTTCAGTAATTTTCGCAACCTGCTCTGTACCGTCTGACGAGAAGTGAATCCTCGGGGCTTTCAGGAAGATTCCTTCTCAAATTTATCTGTCGCACAGATCAAAGATGAATTTCTCTATTTTAGTATATTTCGAGAAACGATTTCTTCCAAATCACCAGCAGGGAATCGAAAAGCGTTTTGGTGAATCATTCGAGGAGAAATGGATCACTAGTACTTGTCAATAATGTATGTCTCATGATGAGTAATTTTCTGGAACAGATCTCTACCAAATGATCAGGCGAGATTACGTATGGCTTTTCGAGGAAGAGTGCATGAGACATCAACGGCTACATCTGATTAGTAATGAAAGTCTCATTTTTAGCACTTTACACTACCCATCTGTATGTGTGACGTGTTCTGTGTGTGTGTGCGTCGGTATCGTGCTGTGTGTGTTGTCTTGGGTGGCCACAACACAGGGAAATGCACAAAGCATTCCCCTCCTGGAGGAAGAGTGACACGACGTGGCCACTCAGGAGTAATACACAAACAATCCCAAGCCTCCCCCCCACCCCCCACCCCGGAGCAACAGTGATGTCTGTGGCCAATTCAGGTCATTCAGAAAGCATTTCCCTCATGGAGCAACAGTGACACTGGGTGGCCACTTGGAGTAATGCAGAAAGCATTTCCCTCACGGAGCAATGGTGAAACTGCGTGGCCAATTCAGGTAGTGCTCATATCATTTCCCTCCCGGAGCAACAGTGACACCGGGCAGCCCCTTGGAGTAAGACACAAATCATTTCCTCACGGAGCACCAGTTGCACAAAATGAGTTGAATAATAATAATAATCATTAATAATAAAACTAAACAAAAAATAGGTAGGTAGATTTTCAATAATTGGAAGGTAGAGCAAACAGAAGAAGGCAGATTTCTAAGCAACTACAAATTCGCACGCATACTGAGCCTAAGATCTTCAAGAGACTGGATTCAACAAGTATTTTCCCATCCTACATGTCTTTCGGCAACTTGAAGAGTTTCTGTAGATTAGATTTGCCGTTGTTTCTCTTTACAGATTACACTCCTGTGTTAGGCTGGACTTCCCCCTTCTCGTTTCCTTTGTCTCTTCAGGTACTTTCAGCAGCCTTTCTACTGCCCTGCATGATCTTCGTCCTCTCCGACTTTTCCATGGCTCCCGAGACCTCACTTGTGGGAATGCACACCTACCCGCGTCCTGTGAAGGGACACGGCACGAGGAGAGAAGAGGAGAGACGAGAAAGAGAGAGTTGGCGAACACAGGAGAGAAAACAGAGAAACAGGAGAGAAAGGCGAGCAACTCACCACCTGGAGTCATCCTCTTGGATCCAAGCTTCAGTTGTGGAGAAGACACCGTTCCTGACCAGAGAAACGAGCAGCCTCTGAAAATGGGACCTTTTCTCCCTCCTAGCCACAGCTGGTCAGGATCCTTTGCTTACAAACCGAACCCTAATGGACGGGGCTTCCCGACCCGGACTCAGGTGGGGCGTGTGAGAAGTGGGACTGTTCTTAATGTTTCCTCTGAATAGTGTGGGGGTGCCTCAGTTTCCCCTAGGCAGTTCTTAAGTATCTAGGGGGTGGAGTAAGGGTGTATGATCATTGCAGAGCCCTAGAGGGCATATGTGTGCAGGAGTCTGGACACAGAGAATGGCCAACACCCTGTTTCCTGGCAACTGATGGCCTGGGCCCTTCCCCCCCTGCAAGGTGAGAGCTGAAGGGTTGGAGAACAAAGGAATCAGGTGACCTCCTGGCCCGGGAAAGGGACAAAGCCCAGAGGAGGAGGGGCTGGAGGGGGGTTTCAGTTTGGGGCTGGCTGGGACATGGAGTGAAGTGCAGACGTGGTTGTCTGGCTCACTGCCCCCCAAAATGGACCCAGCTGAGGGGTCCCGTTCTCTGCACCTGCAAGCTCTGTTTTAGACCATGTTTCTGTCGTCTAATAAATCTTCTGTTTACTGGCTGGCTGAGAGTCACATCTGACTGCGGAGTTGGGGTGCAGGACCCTCTCGCTTCCCCAGGAGCCCCGCCTGAGCGGACTCGCTGGGGGGAAGCGCACGGAGGGGCAGAGGAGGCTGAATGCTCCGAGGTCAGACCCAGGAAGGTGGAAGCTGTGTGAGCTGTGAGTCCTGAAGACAGGCTGCTCACAGAAAAGCGACTGCCCCAGAGTTCTGACTGGCTTCATAGGGAGCAGTTTCAGAGCATGCCGGGGACTCCGTGACAGGGCGTGAGCAGAGTCCTCACCAAACCAGACACTTCTCTCTCCGAGACTGGCGAGAGCTCGGCTCCCAGATGGAGGGCTCTTGCCTGGCATCACCAACGGTCACAGGCTCGCTGCTCTCACTCACATTCCGTCGCACAAGGGCAGTAGACTCTGAGGCTTGACTTCTTTTTCCTTGCTGCTAAAGCCAGCCCAAGGGGAAAAAAACAAGTAAGTTACCATCTCAGGCGGCAACGTCTCAGAGGCTCCTCTGTTTGCCTCTTCCACACGGCGGGGATCCGCCCTCCACTCTCCTCCCATTACACCTTGAGCATCCCAACCAAAATCTCCTTTTCTTACGGCACCCCACAGAGTCACTCTGCTCAAGAGACTCTGGCCCCTCTCCACCTACATCCCCCCGAGCCCTGTCCCCAGCGAGGACGCCCACGGCCGCTGAGGAGGACGACAGCGACTGCGGACGAGGAACTGGAAGCACTGACCTGGCAGCCAGGTCTGCAGAGGGCAGAGAGCGGAGGCCTTGTTCCGCCCCCTTGGAAAGAGGCCCAAGCGGCTCAGGCCCCCTCCTGCCGTGTTTCCCTCCGGCGAGAGCTCCGGCACCATTCCTCGCCAGAGCCGCTGCGAAAGCCGAGCCGGAGCCCTAGCTCCACAGCGCTCATCATGTTGTGGGTCGTCTTGTGTTGCGTGTGACATGTTGTGGGTTATTTTGTGTTGAGTGAGTGTGTGTTTGTGAGATGTTGTGGGTCGTGTGTGTGATGTTTTGTGTGTGTTGCTTTCCGTGTCGCGGTGTGTGTGTGTCTTTGTCGTGTGTTATTTTTGTGTGTCGTGTTCTGTGCCCTTCTGTGTCATCGTATCGAAAAGCATTTTGGTGAATAATTCGAGGAGAGCTTTAGCACTAGTACTTGTCGATAATTTAAGTCTCCTTAGGAGTAATTTTCTTGACCCAATCGCTACGAACTCTTCAGGAGGGACGCTGGATTGCTGGAGTCTTTACCACTAGATACTTGTAAAGAATGATTTTCTACCTTGAGTCCTTTGCACGAACCGATCTGTTCCAACGCACCAAGGGAGAATGCCTTTGCTTTTCTGGTGGAGGATTCCGTGGGAAATTTATCAGAGGACGGCTGAGGAATGAATTGTCTCATTCCTAGTCATTTTCACGGACCGATTTTAGTCCAAATCTCCAGGAGCTAATTATGAACATAGTACGGAGGATGATTCCATGTGTAATTAATTGCTAACATTGATCAGAAAGAACTGCCTCCTTTTTAGTCATTTCTACCAAATCGTCAACTGATATCTACCTAATCACAAGGAGCCAATCTGAAAGGCTTTTGGAGGAGGATTCCATTTGTCATTGATTATAAGCATTGATCAGTTATAACTTTCTCTTTTTTAGCAATTTTCTCGATAAATCCTTGCTAAATGCCAAAGAGAGAATAGACTTGCTTTTTGGTGCATGGTTCCATGAGGAGGACATCAGGATACCTGATTTCGAATGACGTTCTCATTTTCAGTAATTTTCGCAACCTGCTCTGTACCGTCTGACGAGAAGTGAATCCTCGGGGCTTTCAGGAAGATTCCTTCTCAAATTTATCTGTCGCACAGATCAAAGATGAATTTCTCTATTTTAGTATATTTCGAGAAACGATTTCTTCCAAATCACCAGCAGGGAATCGAAAAGCGTTTTGGTGAATCATTCGAGGAGAAATGGATCACTAGTACTTGTCAATAATGTATGTCTCATGATGAGTAATTTTCTGGAACAGATCTCTACCAAATGATCAGGCGAGATTACGTATGGCTTTTCGAGGAAGAGTGCATGAGACATCAACGGCTACATCTGATTAGTAATGAAAGTCTCATTTTTAGCACTTTACACTACCCATCTGTATGTGTGACGTGTTCTGTGTGTGTGTGCGTCGGTATCGTGCTGTGTGTGTTGTCTTGGGTGGCCACAACACAGGGAAATGCACAAAGCATTCCCCTCCTGGAGGAAGAGTGACACGACGTGGCCACTCAGGAGTAATACACAAACAATCCCAAGCCTCCCCCCCACCCCCCACCCCGGAGCAACAGTGATGTCTGTGGCCAATTCAGGTCATTCAGAAAGCATTTCCCTCATGGAGCAACAGTGACACTGGGTGGCCACTTGGAGTAATGCAGAAAGCATTTCCCTCACGGAGCAATGGTGAAACTGCGTGGCCAATTCAGGTAGTGCTCATATCATTTCCCTCCCGGAGCAACAGTGACACCGGGCAGCCCCTTGGAGTAAGACACAAATCATTTCCTCACGGAGCACCAGTTGCACAAAATGAGTTGAATAATAATAATAATCATTAATAATAAAACTAAACAAAAAATAGGTAGGTAGATTTTCAATAATTGGAAGGTAGAGCAAACAGAAGAAGGCAGATTTCTAAGCAACTACAAATTCGCACGCATACTGAGCCTAAGATCTTCAAGAGACTGGATTCAACAAGTATTTTCCCATCCTACATGTCTTTCGGCAACTTGAAGAGTTTCTGTAGATTAGATTTGCCGTTGTTTCTCTTTACAGATTACACTCCTGTGTTAGGCTGGACTTCCCCCTTCTCGTTTCCTTTGTCTCTTCAGGTACTTTCAGCAGCCTTTCTACTGCCCTGCATGATCTTCGTCCTCTCCGACTTTTCCATGGCTCCCGAGACCTCACTTGTGGGAATGCACACCTACCCGCGTCCTGTGAAGGGACACGGCACGAGGAGAGAAGAGGAGAGACGAGAAAGAGAGAGTTGGCGAACACAGGAGAGAAAACAGAGAAACAGGAGAGCAAGGCGAGCAACTCACCACCTGGAGTCATCCTCTTGGATCCAAGCTTCAGTTGTGGAGAAGACACCGTTCCTGACCAGAGAAACGAGCAGCCTCTGAAAATGGGACCTTTTCTCCCTCCTAGCCACAGCTGGTCAGGATCCTTTGCTTACAAACCGAACCCTAATGGACGGGGCTTCCCGACCCGGACTCAGGTGGGGCGTGTGAGAAGTGGGACTGTTCTTAATGTTTCCTCTGAATAGTGTGGGGGTGCCTCAGTTTCCCCTAGGCAGTTCTTAAGTATCTAGGGGGTGGAGTAAGGGTGTATGATCATTGCAGAGCCCTAGAGGGCATATGTGTGCAGGAGTCTGGACACAGAGAATGGCCAACACCCTGTTTCCTGGCAACTGATGGCCTGGGCCCTTCCCCCCCTGCAAGGTGAGAGCTGAAGGGTTGGAGAACAAAGGAATCAGGTGACCTCCTGGCCCGGGAAAGGGACAAAGCCCAGAGGAGGAGGGGCTGGAGGGGGGTTTCAGTTTGGGGCTGGCTGGGACATGGAGTGAAGTGCAGACGTGGTTGTCTGGCTCACTGCCCCCCAAAATGGACCCAGCTGAGGGGTCCCGTTCTCTGCACCTGCAAGCTCTGTTTTAGACCATGTTTCTGTCGTCTAATAAATCTTCTGTTTACTGGCTGGCTGAGAGTCACATCTGACTGCGGAGTTGGGGTGCAGGACCCTCTCGCTTCCCCAGGAGCCCCGCCTGAGCGGACTCGCTGGGGGGAAGCGCACGGAGGGGCAGAGGAGGCTGAATGCTCCGAGGTCAGACCCAGGAAGGTGGAAGCTGTGTGAGCTGTGAGTCCTGAAGACAGGCTGCTCACAGAAAAGCGACTGCCCCAGAGTTCTGACTGGCTTCATAGGGAGCAGTTTCAGAGCATGCCGGGGACTCCGTGACAGGGCGTGAGCAGAGTCCTCACCAAACCAGACACTTCTCTCTCCGAGACTGGCGAGAGCTCGGCTCCCAGATGGAGGGCTCTTGCCTGGCATCACCAACGGTCACAGGCTCGCTGCTCTCACTCACATTCCATCGCACAAGGGCAGTAGACTCTGAGGCTTGACTTCTTTTTCCTTGCTGCTAAAGCCAGCCCAAGGGGAAAAAAACAAGTAAGTTACCATCTCAGGCGGCAACGTCTCAGAGGCTCCTCTGTTTGCCTCTTCCACACGGCGGGGATCCGCCCTCCACTCTCCTCCCATTACACCTTGAGCATCCCAACCAAAATCTCCTTTTCTTACGGCACCCCACAGAGTCACTCTGCTCAAGAGACTCTGGCCCCTCTCCACCTACATCCCCCCGAGCCCTGTCCCCAGCGAGGACGCCCACGGCCGCTGAGGAGGACGACAGCGACTGCGGACGAGGAACTGGAAGCACTGACCTGGCAGCCAGGTCTGCAGAGGGCAGAGAGCGGAGGCCTTGTTCCGCCCCCTTGGAAAGAGGCCCAAGCGGCTCAGGCCCCCTCCTGCCGTGTTTCCCTCCGGCGAGAGCTCCGGCACCATTCCTCGCCAGAGCCGCTGCGAAAGCCGAGCCGGAGCCCTAGCTCCACAGCGCTCATCATGTTGTGGGTCGTCTTGTGTTGCGTGTGACATGTTGTGGGTTATTTTGTGTTGAGTGAGTGTGTGTTTGTGAGATGTTGTGGGTCGTGTGTGTGATGTTTTGTGTGTGTTGCTTTCCGTGTCGCGGTGTGTGTGTGTCTTTGTCGTGTGTTATTTTTGTGTGTCGTGTTCTGTGCCCTTCTGTGTCATCGTATCGAAAAGCATTTTGGTGAATAATTCGAGGAGCGCTTTAGCACTAGTACTTGTCGATAATTTAAGTCTCCTTAGGAGTAATTTTCTTGACCCAATCGCTACGAACTCTTCAGGAGGGACGCTGGATTGCTGGAGTCTTTACCACTAGATACTTGTAAAGAATGATTTTCTACCTTGAGTCCTTTGCACGAACCGATCTGTTCCAACGCACCAAGGGAGAATGCCTTTGCTTTTCTGGTGGAGGATTCCGTGGGAAATTTATCAGAGGACGGCTGAGGAATGAATTGTCTCATTCCTAGTCATTTTCACGGACCGATTTTAGTCCAAATCTCCAGGAGCTAATTATGAACATAGTACGGAGGATGATTCCATGTGTAATTAATTGCTAACATTGATCAGAAAGAACTGCCTCCTTTTTAGTCATTTCTACCAAATCGTCAACTGATATCTACCTAATCACAAGGAGCCAATCTGAAAGGCTTTTGGAGGAGGATTCCATTTGTCATTGATTATAAGCATTGATCAGTTATAACTTTCTCTTTTTTAGCAATTTTCTCGATAAATCCTTGCTAAATGCCAAAGAGAGAATAGACTTGCTTTTTGGTGCATGGTTCCATGAGGAGGACATCAGGATACCTGATTTCGAATGACGTTCTCATTTTCAGTAATTTTCGCAACCTGCTCTGTACCGTCTGACGAGAAGTGAATCCTCGGGGCTTTCAGGAAGATTCCTTCTCAAATTTATCTGTCGCACAGATCAAAGATGAATTTCTCTATTTTAGTATATTTCGAGAAACGATTTCTTCCAAATCACCAGCAGGGAATCGAAAAGCGTTTTGGTGAATCATTCGAGGAGAAATGGATCACTAGTACTTGTCAATAATGTATGTCTCATGATGAGTAATTTTCTGGAACAGATCTCTACCAAATGATCAGGCGAGATTACGTATGGCTTTTCGAGGAAGAGTGCATGAGACATCAACGGCTACATCTGATTAGTAATGAAAGTCTCATTTTTAGCACTTTACACTACCCATCTGTATGTGTGACGTGTTCTGTGTGTGTGTGCGTCGGTATCGTGCTGTGTGTGTTGTCTTGGGTGGCCACAACACAGGGAAATGCACAAAGCATTCCCCTCCTGGAGGAAGAGTGACACGACGTGGCCACTCAGGAGTAATACACAAACAATCCCAAGCCTCCCCCCCACCCCCCACCCCGGAGCAACAGTGATGTCTGTGGCCAATTCAGGTCATTCAGAAAGCATTTCCCTCATGGAGCAACAGTGACACTGGGTGGCCACTTGGAGTAATGCAGAAAGCATTTCCCTCACGGAGCAATGGTGAAACTGCGTGGCCAATTCAGGTAGTGCTCATATCATTTCCCTCCCGGAGCAACAGTGACACCGGGCAGCCCCTTGGAGTAAGACACAAATCATTTCCTCACGGAGCACCAGTTGCACAAAATGAGTTGAATAATAATAATAATCATTAATAATAAAACTAAACAAAAAATAGGTAGGTAGATTTTCAACAATTGGAAGGTAGAGCAAACAGAAGAAGGCAGATTTCTAAGCAACTACAAATTCGCACGCATACTGAGCCTAAGATCTTCAAGAGACTGGATTCAACAAGTATTTTCCCATCCTACATGTCTTTCGGCAACTTGAAGAGTTTCTGTAGATTAGATTTGCCGTTGTTTCTCTTTACAGATTACACTCCTGTGTTAGGCTGGACTTCCCCCTTCTCGTTTCCTTTGTCTCTTCAGGTACTTTCAGCAGCCTTTCTACTGCCCTGCATGATCTTCGTCCTCTCCGACTTTTCCATGGCTCCCGAGACCTCACTTGTGGGAATGCACACCTACCCGCGTCCTGTGAAGGGACACGGCACGAGGAGAGAAGAGGAGAGACGAGAAAGAGAGAGTTGGCGAACACAGGAGAGAAAACAGAGAAACAGGAGAGAAAGGCGAGCAACTCACCACCTGGAGTCATCCTCTTGGATCCAAGCTTCAGTTGTGGAGAAGACACCGTTCCTGACCAGAGAAACGAGCAGCCTCTGAAAATGGGACCTTTTCTCCCTCCTAGCCACAGCTGGTCAGGATCCTTTGCTTACAAACCGAACCCTAATGGACGGGGCTTCCCGACCCGGACTCAGGTGGGGCGTGTGAGAAGTGGGACTGTTCTTAATGTTTCCTCTGAATAGTGTGGGGGTGCCTCAGTTTCCCCTAGGCAGTTCTTAAGTATCTAGGGGGTGGAGTAAGGGTGTATGATCATTGCAGAGCCCTAGAGGGCATATGTGTGCAGGAGTCTGGACACAGAGAATGGCCAACACCCTGTTTCCTGGCAACTGATGGCCTGGGCCCTTCCCCCCCTGCAAGGTGAGAGCTGAAGGGTTGGAGAACAAAGGAATCAGGTGACCTCCTGGCCCGGGAAAGGGACAAAGCCCAGAGGAGGAGGGGCTGGAGGGGGGTTTCAGTTTGGGGCTGGCTGGGACATGGAGTGAAGTGCAGACGTGGTTGTCTGGCTCACTGCCCCCCAAAATGGACCCAGCTGAGGGGTCCCGTTCTCTGCACCTGCAAGCTCTGTTTTAGACCATGTTTCTGTCGTCTAATAAATCTTCTGTTTACTGGCTGGCTGAGAGTCACATCTGACTGCGGAGTTGGGGTGCAGGACCCTCTCGCTTCCCCAGGAGCCCCGCCTGAGCGGACTCGCTGGGGGGAAGCGCACGGAGGGGCAGAGGAGGCTGAATGCTCCGAGGTCAGACCCAGGAAGGTGGAAGCTGTGTGAGCTGTGAGTCCTGAAGACAGGCTGCTCACAGAAAAGCGACTGCCCCAGAGTTCTGACTGGCTTCATAGGGAGCAGTTTCAGAGCATGCCGGGGACTCCGTGACAGGGCGTGAGCAGAGTCCTCACCAAACCAGACACTTCTCTCTCCGAGACTGGCGAGAGCTCGGCTCCCAGATGGAGGGCTCTTGCCTGGCATCACCAACGGTCACAGGCTCGCTGCTCTCACTCACATTCCGTCGCACGAGGGCAGTAGACTCTGAGGCTTGACTTCTTTTTCCTTGCTACTAAAGCCAGCCCAAGGGGAAAAAAACAAGTAAGTTACCATCTCAGGCGGCAACGTCTCAGAGGCTCCTCTGTTTGCCTCTTCCACACGGCGGGGATCCGCCCTCCACTCTCCTCCCATTACACCTTGAGCATCCCAACCAAAATCTCCTTTTCTTACGGCACCCCACAGAGTCACTCTGCTCAAGAGACTCTGGCCCCTCTCCACCTACATCCCCCCGAGCCCTGTCCCCAGCGAGGACGCCCACGGCCGCTGAGGAGGACGACAGCGACTGCGGACGAGGAACTGGAAGCACTGACCTGGCAGCCAGGTCTGCAGAGGGCAGAGAGCGGAGGCCTTGTTCCGCCCCCTTGGAAAGAGGCCCAAGCGGCTCAGGCCCCCTCCTGCCGTGTTTCCCTCCGGCGAGAGCTCCGGCACCATTCCTCGCCAGAGCCGCTGCGAAAGCCGAGCCGGAGCCCTAGCTCCACAGCGCTCATCATGTTGTGGGTCGTCTTGTGTTGCGTGTGACATGTTGTGGGTTATTTTGTGTTGAGTGAGTGTGTGTTTGTGAGATGTTGTGGGTCGTGTGTGTGATGTTTTGTGTGTGTTGCTTTCCGTGTCGCGGTGTGTGTGTGTCTTTGTCGTGTGTTATTTTTGTGTGTCGTGTTCTGTGCCCTTCTGTGTCATCGTATCGAAAAGCATTTTGGTGAATAATTCGAGGAGCGCTTTAGCACTAGTACTTGTCGATAATTTAAGTCTCCTTAGGAGTAATTTTCTTGACCCAATCGCTACGAACTCTTCAGGAGGGACGCTGGATTGCTGGAGTCTTTACCACTAGATACTTGTAAAGAATGATTTTCTACCTTGAGTCCTTTGCACGAACCGATCTGTTCCAACGCACCAAGGGAGAATGCCTTTGCTTTTCTGCTGGAGGATTCCGTGGGAAATTTATCAGAGGACGGCTGAGGAATGAATTGTCTCATTCCTAGTCATTTTCACGGACCTATTTTAGTCCAAATCTCCAGGAGCTAATTATGAACATAGTACGGAGGATGATTCCATGTGTAATTAATTGCTAACATTGATCAGAAAGAACTGCCTCCTTTTTAGTCATTTCTACCAAATCGTCAACTGATATCTACCTAATCACAAGGAGCCAATCTGAAAGGCTTTTGGAGGAGGATTCCATTTGTCATTGATTATAAGCATTGATCAGTTATAACTTTCTCTTTTTTAGCAATTTTCTCGATAAATCCTTGCTAAATGCCAAAGAGAGAATAGACTTGCTTTTTGGTGCATGGTTCCATGAGGAGGACATCAGGATACCTGATTTCGAATGACGTTCTCATTTTCAGTAATTTTCGCAACCTGCTCTGTACCGTCTGACGAGAAGTGAATCCTCGGGGCTTTCAGGAAGATTCCTTCTCAAATTTATCTGTCGCACAGATCAAAGATGAATTTCTCTATTTTAGTATATTTCGAGAAACGATTTCTTCCAAATCACCAGCAGGGAATCGAAAAGCGTTTTGGTGAATCATTCGAGGAGAAATGGATCACTAGTACTTGTCAATAATGTATGTCTCATGATGAGTAATTTTCTGGAACAGATCTCTACCAAATGATCAGGCGAGATTACGTATGGCTTTTCGAGGAAGAGTGCATGAGACATCAACGGCTACATCTGATTAGTAATGAAAGTCTCATTTTTAGCACTTTACACTACCCATCTGTATGTGTGACGTGTTCTGTGTGTGTGTGCGTCGGTATCGTGCTGTGTGTGTTGTCTTGGGTGGCCACAGCACAGGGAAATGCACAAAGCATTCCCCTCCTGGAGGAAGAGTGACACGACGTGGCCACTCAGGAGTAATACACAAACAATCCCAAGCCTCCCCCCCACCCCCCACCCCGGAGCAACAGTGATGTCTGTGGCCAATTCAGGTCATTCAGAAAGCATTTCCCTCATGGAGCAACAGTGACACTGGGTGGCCACTTGGAGTAATGCAGAAAGCATTTCCCTCACGGAGCAATGGTGAAACTGCGTGGCCAATTCAGGTAGTGCTCATATCATTTCCCTCCCGGAGCAACAGTGACACCGGGCAGCCCCTTGGAGTAAGACACAAATCATTTCCTCACGGAGCACCAGTTGCACAAAATGAGTTGAATAATAATAATAATCATTAATAATAAAACTAAACAAAAAATAGGTAGGTAGATTTTCAATAATTGGAAGGTAGAGCAAACAGAAGAAGGCAGATTTCTAAGCAACTACAAATTCGCACGCATACTGAGCCTAAGATCTTCAAGAGACTGGATTCAACAAGTATTTTCCCATCCTACATGTCTTTCGGCAACTTGAAGAGTTTCTGTAGATTAGATTTGCCGTTGTTTCTCTTTACAGATTACACTCCTGTGTTAGGCTGGACTTCCCCCTTCTCGTTTCCTTTGTCTCTTCAGGTACTTTCAGCAGCCTTTCTACTGCCCTGCATGATCTTCGTCCTCTCCGACTTTTCCATGGCTCCCGAGACCTCACTTGTGGGAATGCACACCTACCCGCGTCCTGTGAAGGGACACGGCACGAGGAGAGAAGAGGAGAGACGAGAAAGAGAGAGTTGGCGAACACAGGAGAGAAAACAGAGAAACAGGAGAGCAAGGCGAGCAACTCACCACCTGGAGTCATCCTCTTGGATCCAAGCTTCAGTTGTGGAGAAGACACCGTTCCTGACCAGAGAAACGAGCAGCCTCTGAAAATGGGACCTTTTCTCCCTCCTAGCCACAGCTGGTCAGGATCCTTTGCTTACAAACCGAACCCTAATGGACGGGGCTTCCCGACCCGCACTCAGGTGGGGCGTGTGAGAAGTGGGACTGTTCTTAATGTTTCCTCTGAATAGTGTGGGGGTGCCTCAGTTTCCCCTAGGCAGTTCTTAAGTATCTAGGGGGTGGAGTAAGGGTGTATGATCATTGCAGAGCCCTAGAGGGCATATGTGTGCAGGAGTCTGGACACAGAGAATGGCCAACACCCTGTTTCCTGGCAACTGATGGCCTGGGCCCTTCCCCCCCTGCAAGGTGAGAGCTGAAGGGTTGGAGAACAAAGGAATCAGGTGACCTCCTGGCCCGGGAAAGGGACAAAGCCCAGAGGAGGAGGGGCTGGAGGGGGGTTTCAGTTTGGGGCTGGCTGGGACATGGAGTGAAGTGCAGACGTGGTTGTCTGGCTCACTGCCCCCCAAAATGGACCCAGCTGAGGGGTCCCGTTCTCTGCACCTGCAAGCTCTGTTTTAGACCATGTTTCTGTCGTCTAATAAATCTTCTGTTTACTGGCTGGCTGAGAGTCACATCTGACTGCGGAGTTGGGGTGCAGGACCCTCTCGCTTCCCCAGGAGCCCCGCCTGAGCGGACTCGCTGGGGGGAAGCGCACGGAGGGGCAGAGGAGGCTGAATGCTCCGAGGTCAGACCCAGGAAGGTGGAAGCTGTGTGAGCTGTGAGTCCTGAAGACAGGCTGCTCACAGAAAAGCGACTGCCCCAGAGTTCTGACTGGCTTCATAGGGAGCAGTTTCAGAGCATGCCGGGGACTCCGTGACAGGGCGTGAGCAGAGTCCTCACCAAACCAGACACTTCTCTCTCCGAGACTGGCGAGAGCTCGGCTCCCAGATGGAGGGCTCTTGCCTGGCATCACCAACGGTCACAGGCTCGCTGCTCTCACTCACATTCCGTCGCACGAGGGCAGTAGACTCTGAGGCTTGACTTCTTTTTCCTTGCTACTAAAGCCAGCCCAAGGGGAAAAAAACAAGTAAGTTACCATCTCAGGCGGCAACGTCTCAGAGGCTCCTCTGTTTGCCTCTTCCACACGGCGGGGATCCGCCCTCCACTCTCCTCCCATTACACCTTGAGCATCCCAACCAAAATCTCCTTTTCTTACGGCACCCCACAGAGTCACTCTGCTCAAGAGACTCTGGCCCCTCTCCACCTACATCCCCCCGAGCCCTGTCCCCAGCGAGGACGCCCACGGCCGCTGAGGAGGACGACAGCGACTGCGGACGAGGAACTGGAAGCACTGACCTGGCAGCCAGGTCTGCAGAGGGCAGAGAGCGGAGGCCTTGTTCCGCCCCCTTGGAAAGAGGCCCAAGCGGCTCAGGCCCCCTCCTGCCGTGTTTCCCTCCGGCGAGAGCTCCGGCACCATTCCTCGCCAGAGCCGCTGCGAAAGCCGAGCCGGAGCCCTAGCTCCACAGCGCTCATCATGTTGTGGGTCGTCTTGTGTTGCGTGTGACATGTTGTGGGTTATTTTGTGTTGAGTGAGTGTGTGTTTGTGAGATGTTGTGGGTCGTGTGTGTGATGTTTTGTGTGTGTTGCTTTCCGTGTCGCGGTGTGTGTGTGTCTTTGTCGTGTGTTATTTTTGTGTGTCGTGTTCTGTGCCCTTCTGTGTCATCGTATCGAAAAGCATTTTGGTGAATAATTCGAGGAGAGCTTTAGCACTAGTACTTGTCGATAATTTAAGTCTCCTTAGGAGTAATTTTCTTGACCCAATCGCTACGAACTCTTCAGGAGGGACGCTGGATTGCTGGAGTCTTTACCACTAGATACTTGTAAAGAATGATTTTCTACCTTGAGTCCTTTGCACGAACCGATCTGTTCCAACGCACCAAGGGAGAATGCCTTTGCTTTTCTGGTGGAGGATTCCGTGGGAAATTTATCAGAGGACGGCTGAGGAATGAATTGTCTCATTCCTAGTCATTTTCACGGACCGATTTTAGTCCAAATCTCCAGGAGCTAATTATGAACATAGTACGGAGGATGATTCCATGTGTAATTAATTGCTAACATTGATCAGAAAGAACTGCCTCCTTTTTAGTCATTTCTACCAAATCGTCAACTGATATCTACCTAATCACAAGGAGCCAATCTGAAAGGCTTTTGGAGGAGGATTCCATTTGTCATTGATTATAAGCATTGATCAGTTATAACTTTCTCTTTTTTAGCAATTTTCTCGATAAATCCTTGCTAAATGCCAAAGAGAGAATAGACTTGCTTTTTGGTGCATGGTTCCATGAGGAGGACATCAGAATACCTGATTTCGAATGACGTTCTCATTTTCAGTAATTTTCGCAACCTGCTCTGTACCGTCTGACGAGAAGTGAATCCTCGGGGCTTTCAGGAAGATTCCTTCTCAAATTTATCTGTCGCACAGATCAAAGATGAATTTCTCTATTTTAGTATATTTCGAGAAACGATTTCTTCCAAATCACCAGCAGGGAATCGAAAAGCGTTTTGGTGAATCATTCGAGGAGAAATGGATCACTAGTACTTGTCAATAATGTATGTCTCATGATGAGTAATTTTCTGGAACAGATCTCTACCAAATGATCAGGCGAGATTACGTATGGCTTTTCGAGGAAGAGTGCATGAGACATCAACGGCTACATCTGATTAGTAATGAAAGTCTCATTTTTAGCACTTTACACTACCCATCTGTATGTGTGACGTGTTCTGTGTGTGTGTGCGTCGGTATCGTGCTGTGTGTGTTGTCTTGGGTGGCCACAACACAGGGAAATGCACAAAGCATTCCCCTCCTGGAGGAAGAGTGACACGACGTGGCCACTCAGGAGTAATACACAAACAATCCCAAGCCTCCCCCCCACCCCCCACCCCGGAGCAACAGTGATGTCTGTGGCCAATTCAGGTCATTCAGAAAGCATTTCCCTCATGGAGCAACAGTGACACTGGGTGGCCACTTGGAGTAATGCAGAAAGCATTTCCCTCACGGAGCAATGGTGAAACTGCGTGGCCAATTCAGGTAGTGCTCATATCATTTCCCTCCCGGAGCAACAGTGACACCGGGCAGCCCCTTGGAGTAAGACACAAATCATTTCCTCACGGAGCACCAGTTGCACAAAATGAGTTGAATAATAATAATAATCATTAATAATAAAACTAAACAAAAAATAGGTAGGTAGATTTTCAATAATTGGAAGGTAGAGCAAACAGAAGAAGGCAGATTTCTAAGCAACTACAAATTCGCACGCATACTGAGCCTAAGATCTTCAAGAGACTGGATTCAACAAGTATTTTCCCATCCTACATGTCTTTCGGCAACTTGAAGAGTTTCTGTAGATTAGATTTGCCGTTGTTTCTCTTTACAGATTACACTCCTGTGTTAGGCTGGACTTCCCCCTTCTCGTTTCCTTTGTCTCTTCAGGTACTTTCAGCAGCCTTTCTACTGCCCTGCATGATCTTCGTCCTCTCCGACTTTTCCATGGCTCCCGAGACCTCACTTGTGGGAATGCACACCTACCCGCGTCCTGTGAAGGGACACGGCACGAGGAGAGAAGAGGAGAGACGAGAAAGAGAGAGTTGGCGAACACAGGAGAGAAAACAGAGAAACAGGAGAGCAAGGCGAGCAACTCACCACCTGGAGTCATCCTCTTGGATCCAAGCTTCAGTTGTGGAGAAGACACCGTTCCTGACCAGAGAAACGAGCAGCCTCTGAAAATGGGACCTTTTCTCCCTCCTAGCCACAGCTGGTCAGGATCCTTTGCTTACAAACCGAACCCTAATGGACGGGGCTTCCCGACCCGCACTCAGGTGGGGCGTGTGAGAAGTGGGACTGTTCTTAATGTTTCCTCTGAATAGTGTGGGGGTGCCTCAGTTTCCCCTAGGCAGTTCTTAAGTATCTAGGGGGTGGAGTAAGGGTGTATGATCATTGCAGAGCCCTAGAGGGCATATGTGTGCAGGAGTCTGGACACAGAGAATGGCCAACACCCTGTTTCCTGGCAACTGATGGCCTGGGCCCTTCCCCCCCTGCAAGGTGAGAGCTGAAGGGTTGGAGAACAAAGGAATCAGGTGACCTCCTGGCCCGGGAAAGGGACAAAGCCCAGAGGAGGAGGGGCTGGAGGGGGGTTTCAGTTTGGGGCTGGCTGGGACATGGAGTGAAGTGCAGACGTGGTTGTCTGGCTCACTGCCCCCCAAAATGGACCCAGCTGAGGGGTCCCGTTCTCTGCACCTGCAAGCTCTGTTTTAGACCATGTTTCTGTCGTCTAATAAATCTTCTGTTTACTGGCTGGCTGAGAGTCACATCTGACTGCGGAGTTGGGGTGCAGGACCCTCTCGCTTCCCCAGGAGCCCCGCCTGAGCGGACTCGCTGGGGGGAAGCGCACGGAGGGGCAGAGGAGGCTGAATGCTCCGAGGTCAGACCCAGGAAGGTGGAAGCTGTGTGAGCTGTGAGTCCTGAAGACAGGCTGCTCACAGAAAAGCGACTGCCCCAGAGTTCTGACTGGCTTCATAGGGAGCAGTTTCAGAGCATGCCGGGGACTCCGTGACAGGGCGTGAGCAGAGTCCTCACCAAACCAGACACTTCTCTCTCCGAGACTGGCGAGAGCTCGGCTCCCAGATGGAGGGCTCTTGCCTGGCATCACCAACGGTCACAGGCTCGCTGCTCTCACTCACATTCCGTCGCACGAGGGCAGTAGACTCTGAGGCTTGACTTCTTTTTCCTTGCTACTAAAGCCAGCCCAAGGGGAAAAAAACAAGTAAGTTACCATCTCAGGCGGCAACGTCTCAGAGGCTCCTCTGTTTGCCTCTTCCACACGGCGGGGATCCGCCCTCCACTCTCCTCCCATTACACCTTGAGCATCCCAACCAAAATCTCCTTTTCTTACGGCACCCCACAGAGTCACTCTGCTCAAGAGACTCTGGCCCCTCTCCACCTACATCCCCCCGAGCCCTGTCCCCAGCGAGGACGCCCACGGCCGCTGAGGAGGACGACAGCGACTGCGGACGAGGAACTGGAAGCACTGACCTGGCAGCCAGGTCTGCAGAGGGCAGAGAGCGGAGGCCTTGTTCCGCCCCCTTGGAAAGAGGCCCAAGCGGCTCAGGCCCCCTCCTGCCGTGTTTCCCTCCGGCGAGAGCTCCGGCACCATTCCTCGCCAGAGCCGCTGCGAAAGCCGAGCCGGAGCCCTAGCTCCACAGCGCTCATCATGTTGTGGGTCGTCTTGTGTTGCGTGTGACATGTTGTGGGTTATTTTGTGTTGAGTGAGTGTGTGTTTGTGAGATGTTGTGGGTCGTGTGTGTGATGTTTTGTGTGTGTTGCTTTCCGTGTCGCGGTGTGTGTGTGTCTTTGTCGTGTGTTATTTTTGTGTGTCGTGTTCTGTGCCCTTCTGTGTCATCGTATCGAAAAGCATTTTGGTGAATAATTCGAGGAGAGCTTTAGCACTAGTACTTGTCGATAATTTAAGTCTCCTTAGGAGTAATTTTCTTGACCCAATCGCTACGAACTCTTCAGGAGGGACGCTGGATTGCTGGAGTCTTTACCACTAGATACTTGTAAAGAATGATTTTCTACCTTGAGTCCTTTGCACGAACCGATCTGTTCCAACGCACCAAGGGAGAATGCCTTTGCTTTTCTGGTGGAGGATTCCGTGGGAAATTTATCAGAGGACGGCTGAGGAATGAATTGTCTCATTCCTAGTCATTTTCACGGACCGATTTTAGTCCAAATCTCCAGGAGCTAATTATGAACATAGTACGGAGGATGATTCCATGTGTAATTAATTGCTAACATTGATCAGAAAGAACTGCCTCCTTTTTAGTCATTTCTACCAAATCGTCAACTGATATCTACCTAATCACAAGGAGCCAATCTGAAAGGCTTTTGGAGGAGGATTCCATTTGTCATTGATTATAAGCATTGATCAGTTATAACTTTCTCTTTTTTAGCAATTTTCTCGATAAATCCTTGCTAAATGCCAAAGAGAGAATAGACTTGCTTTTTGGTGCATGGTTCCATGAGGAGGACATCAGAATACCTGATTTCGAATGACGTTCTCATTTTCAGTAATTTTCGCAACCTGCTCTGTACCGTCTGACGAGAAGTGAATCCTCGGGGCTTTCAGGAAGATTCCTTCTCAAATTTATCTGTCGCACAGATCAAAGATGAATTTCTCTATTTTAGTATATTTCGAGAAACGATTTCTTCCAAATCACCAGCAGGGAATCGAAAAGCGTTTTGGTGAATCATTCGAGGAGAAATGGATCACTAGTACTTGTCAATAATGTATGTCTCATGATGAGTAATTTTCTGGAACAGATCTCTACCAAATGATCAGGCGAGATTACGTATGGCTTTTCGAGGAAGAGTGCATGAGACATCAACGGCTACATCTGATTAGTAATGAAAGTCTCATTTTTAGCACTTTACACTACCCATCTGTATGTGTGACGTGTTCTGTGTGTGTGTGCGTCGGTATCGTGCTGTGTGTGTTGTCTTGGGTGGCCACAACACAGGGAAATGCACAAAGCATTCCCCTCCTGGAGGAAGAGTGACACGACGTGGCCACTCAGGAGTAATACACAAACAATCCCAAGCCTCCCCCCCACCCCCCACCCCGGAGCAACAGTGATGTCTGTGGCCAATTCAGGTCATTCAGAAAGCATTTCCCTCATGGAGCAACAGTGACACTGGGTGGCCACTTGGAGTAATGCAGAAAGCATTTCCCTCACGGAGCAATGGTGAAACTGCGTGGCCAATTCAGGTAGTGCTCATATCATTTCCCTCCCGGAGCAACAGTGACACCGGGCAGCCCCTTGGAGTAAGACACAAATCATTTCCTCACGGAGCACCAGTTGCACAAAATGAGTTGAATAATAATAATAATCATTAATAATAAAACTAAACAAAAAATAGGTAGGTAGATTTTCAATAATTGGAAGGTAGAGCAAACAGAAGAAGGCAGATTTCTAAGCAACTACAAATTCGCACGCATACTGAGCCTAAGATCTTCAAGAGACTGGATTCAACAAGTATTTTCCCATCCTACATGTCTTTCGGCAACTTGAAGAGTTTCTGTAGATTAGATTTGCCGTTGTTTCTCTTTACAGATTACACTCCTGTGTTAGGCTGGACTTCCCCCTTCTCGTTTCCTTTGTCTCTTCAGGTACTTTCAGCAGCCTTTCTACTGCCCTGCATGATCTTCGTCCTCTCCGACTTTTCCATGGCTCCCGAGACCTCACTTGTGGGAATGCACACCTACCCGCGTCCTGTGAAGGGACACGGCACGAGGAGAGAAGAGGAGAGACGAGAAAGAGAGAGTTGGCGAACACAGGAGAGAAAACAGAGAAACAGGAGAGCAAGGCGAGCAACTCACCACCTGGAGTCATCCTCTTGGATCCAAGCTTCAGTTGTGGAGAAGACACCGT
Organism: Lepidochelys olivacea; assembly: GCF_965140295.1. Classification (NCBI taxonomy): domain Eukaryota; kingdom Metazoa; phylum Chordata; order Testudines; family Cheloniidae; genus Lepidochelys; species Lepidochelys olivacea. The sequence continues at coordinate 5,882,786 of NC_140428.1, forward strand.
TCCTGACCAGAGAAACGAGCAGCCTCTGAAAATGGGACCTTTTCTCCCTCCTAGCCACAGCTGGTCAGGATCCTTTGCTTACAAACCGAACCCTAATGGACGGGGCTTCCCGACCCGCACTCAGGTGGGGCGTGTGAGAAGTGGGACTGTTCTTAATGTTTCCTCTGAATAGTGTGGGGGTGCCTCAGTTTCCCCTAGGCAGTTCTTAAGTATCTAGGGGGTGGAGTAAGGGTGTATGATCATTGCAGAGCCCTAGAGGGCATATGTGTGCAGGAGTCTGGACACAGAGAATGGCCAACACCCTGTTTCCTGGCAACTGATGGCCTGGGCCCTTCCCCCCCTGCAAGGTGAGAGCTGAAGGGTTGGAGAACAAAGGAATCAGGTGACCTCCTGGCCCGGAAAAGGGACAAAGCCCAGAGGAGGAGGGGCTGGAGGGGGGTTTCAGTTTGGGGCTGGCTGGGACATGGAGTGAAGTGCAGACGTGGTTGTCTGGCTCACTGCCCCCCAAAATGGACCCAGCTGAGGGGTCCCGTTCTCTGCACCTGCAAGCTCTGTTTTAGACCATGTTTCTGTCGTCTAATAAATCTTCTGTTTACTGGCTGGCTGAGAGTCACATCTGACTGCGGAGTTGGGGTGCAGGACCCTCTCGCTTCCCCAGGAGCCCCGCCTGAGCGGACTCGCTGGGGGGAAGCGCACGGAGGGGCAGAGGAGGCTGAATGCTCCGAGGTCAGACCCAGGAAGGTGGAAGCTGTGTGAGCTGTGAGTCCTGAAGACAGGCTGCTCACAGAAAAGCGACTGCCCCAGAGTTCTGACTGGCTTCATAGGGAGCAGTTTCAGAGCATGCCGGGGACTCCGTGACAGGGCGTGAGCAGAGTCCTCACCAAACCAGACACTTCTCTCTCCGAGACTGGCGAGAGCTCGGCTCCCAGATGGAGGGCTCTTGCCTGGCATCACCAACGGTCACAGGCTCGCTGCTCTCACTCACATTCCGTCGCACGAGGGCAGTAGACTCTGAGGCTTGACTTCTTTTTCCTTGCTACTAAAGCCAGCCCAAGGGGAAAAAAACAAGTAAGTTACCATCTCAGGCGGCAACGTCTCAGAGGCTCCTCTGTTTGCCTCTTCCACACGGCGGGGATCCGCCCTCCACTCTCCTCCCATTACACCTTGAGCATCCCAACCAAAATCTCCTTTTCTTACGGCACCCCACAGAGTCACTCTGCTCAAGAGACTCTGGCCCCTCTCCACCTACATCCCCCCGAGCCCTGTCCCCAGCGAGGACGCCCACGGCCGCTGAGGAGGACGACAGCGACTGCGGACGAGAAACTGGAAGCACTGACCTGGCAGCCAGGTCTGCAGAGGGCAGAGAGCGGAGGCCTTGTTCCGCCCCCTTGGAAAGAGGCCCAAGCGGCTCAGGCCCCCTCCTGCCGTGTTTCCCTCCGGCGAGAGCTCCGGCACCATTCCTCGCCAGAGCCGCTGCGAAAGCCGAGCCGGAGCCCTAGCTCCACAGCGCTCATCATGTTGTGGGTCGTCTTGTGTTGCGTGTGACATGTTGTGGGTTATTTTGTGTTGAGTGAGTGTGTGTTTGTGAGATGTTGTGGGGTCGTGTGTGTGATGTTTTGTGTGTGTTGCTTTCCGTGTCGCGGTGTGTGTGTGTCTTTGTCGTGTGTTATTTTTGTGTGTCGTGTTCTGTGCCCTTCTGTGTCATCGTATCGAAAAGCATTTTGGTGAATAATTCGAGGAGAGCTTTAGCACTAGTACTTGTCGATAATTTAAGTCTCCTTAGGAGTAATTTTCTTGACCCAATCGCTACGAACTCTTCAGGAGGGACGCTGGATTGCTGGAGTCTTTACCACTAGATACTTGTAAAGAATGATTTTCTACCTTGAGTCCTTTGCACGAACCGATCTGTTCCAACGCACCAAGGGAGAATGCCTTTGCTTTTCTGGTGGAGGATTCCGTGGGAAATTTATCAGAGGACGGCTGAGGAATGAATTGTCTCATTCCTAGTCATTTTCACGGACCGATTTTAGTCCAAATCTCCAGGAGCTAATTATGAACATAGTACGGAGGATGATTCCATGTGTAATTAATTGCTAACATTGATCAGAAAGAACTGCCTCCTTTTTAGTCATTTCTACCAAATCGTCAACTGATATCTACCTAATCACAAGGAGCCAATCTGAAAGGCTTTTGGAGGAGGATTCCATTTGTCATTGATTATAAGCATTGATCAGTTATAACTTTCTCTTTTTTAGCAATTTTCTCGATAAATCCTTGCTAAATGCCAAAGAGAGAATAGACTTGCTTTTTGGTGCATGGTTCCATGAGGAGGACATCAGGATACCTGATTTCGAATGACGTTCTCATTTTCAGTAATTTTCGCAACCTGCTCTGTACCGTCTGACGAGAAGTGAATCCTCGGGGCTTTCAGGAAGATTCCTTCTCAAATTTATCTGTCGCACAGATCAAAGATGAATTTCTCTATTTTAGTATATTTCGAGAAACGATTTCTTCCAAATCACCAGCAGGGAATCGAAAAGCGTTTTGGTGAATCATTCGAGGAGAAATGGATCACTAGTACTTGTCAATAATGTATGTCTCATGATGAGTAATTTTCTGGAACAGATCTCTACCAAATGATCAGGCGAGATTACGTATGGCTTTTCGAGGAAGAGTGCATGAGACATCAACGGCTACATCTGATTAGTAATGAAAGTCTCATTTTTAGCACTTTACACTACCCATCTGTATGTGTGACGTGTTCTGTGTGTGTGTGCGTCGGTATCGTGCTGTGTGTGTTGTCTTGGGTGGCCACAACACAGGGAAATGCACAAAGCATTCCCCTCCTGGAGGAAGAGTGACACGACGTGGCCACTCAGGAGTAATACACAAACAATCCCAAGCCTCCCCCCCACCCCCCACCCCGGAGCAACAGTGATGTCTGTGGCCAATTCAGGTCATTCAGAAAGCATTTCCCTCATGGAGCAACAGTGACACTGGGTGGCCACTTGGAGTAATGCAGAAAGCATTTCCCTCACGGAGCAATGGTGAAACTGCGTGGCCAATTCAGGTAGTGCTCATATCATTTCCCTCCCGGAGCAACAGTGACACCGGGCAGCCCCTTGGAGTAAGACACAAATCATTTCCTCACGGAGCACCAGTTGCACAAAATGAGTTGAATAATAATAATAATCATTAATAATAAAACTAAACAAAAAATAGGTAGGTAGATTTTCAATAATTGGAAGGTAGAGCAAACAGAAGAAGGCAGATTTCTAAGCAACTACAAATTCGCACGCATACTGAGCCTAAGATCTTCAAGAGACTGGATTCAACAAGTATTTTCCCATCCTACATGTCTTTCGGCAACTTGAAGAGTTTCTGTAGATTAGATTTGCCGTTGTTTCTCTTTACAGATTACACTCCTGTGTTAGGCTGGACTTCCCCCTTCTCGTTTCCTTTGTCTCTTCAGGTACTTTCAGCAGCCTTTCTACTGCCCTGCATGATCTTCGTCCTCTCCGACTTTTCCATGGCTCCCGAGACCTCACTTGTGGGAATGCACACCTACCCGCGTCCTGTGAAGGGACACGGCACGAGGAGAGAAGAGGAGAGACGAGAAAGAGAGAGTTGGCGAACACAGGAGAGAAAACAGAGAAACAGGAGAGCAAGGCGAGCAACTCACCACCTGGAGTCATCCTCTTGGATCCAAGCTTCAGTTGTGGAGAAGACACCGTTCCTGACCAGAGAAACGAGCAGCCTCTGAAAATGGGACCTTTTCTCCCTCCTAGCCACAGCTGGTCAGGATCCTTTGCTTACAAACCGAACCCTAATGGACGGGGCTTCCCGACCCGGACTCAGGTGGGGCGTGTGAGAAGTGGGACTGTTCTTAATGTTTCCTCTGAATAGTGTGGGGGTGCCTCAGTTTCCCCTAGGCAGTTCTTAAGTATCTAGGGGGTGGAGTAAGGGTGTATGATCATTGCAGAGCCCTAGAGGGCATATGTGTGCAGGAGTCTGGACACAGAGAATGGCCAACACCCTGTTTCCTGGCAACTGATGGCCTGGGCCCTTCCCCCCCTGCAAGGTGAGAGCTGAAGGGTTGGAGAACAAAGGAATCAGGTGACCTCCTGGCCCGGGAAAGGGACAAAGCCCAGAGGAGGAGGGGCTGGAGGGGGGTTTCAGTTTGGGGCTGGCTGGGACATGGAGTGAAGTGCAGACGTGGTTGTCTGGCTCACTGCCCCCCAAAATGGACCCAGCTGAGGGGTCCCGTTCTCTGCACCTGCAAGCTCTGTTTTAGACCATGTTTCTGTCGTCTAATAAATCTTCTGTTTACTGGCTGGCTGAGAGTCACATCTGACTGCGGAGTTGGGGTGCAGGACCCTCTCGCTTCCCCAGGAGCCCCGCCTGAGCGGACTCGCTGGGGGGAAGCGCACGGAGGGGCAGAGGAGGCTGAATGCTCCGAGGTCAGACCCAGGAAGGTGGAAGCTGTGTGAGCTGTGAGTCCTGAAGACAGGCTGCTCACAGAAAAGCGACTGCCCCAGAGTTCTGACTGGCTTCATAGGGAGCAGTTTCAGAGCATGCCGGGGACTCCGTGACAGGGCGTGAGCAGAGTCCTCACCAAACCAGACACTTCTCTCTCCGAGACTGGCGAGAGCTCGGCTCCCAGATGGAGGGCTCTTGCCTGGCATCACCAACGGTCACAGGCTCGCTGCTCTCACTCACATTCCGTCGCACGAGGGCAGTAGACTCTGAGGCTTGACTTCTTTTTCCTTGCTACTAAAGCCAGCCCAAGGGGAAAAAAACAAGTAAGTTACCATCTCAGGCGGCAACGTCTCAGAGGCTCCTCTGTTTGCCTCTTCCACACGGCGGGGATCCGCCCTCCACTCTCCTCCCATTACACCTTGAGCATCCCAACCAAAATCTCCTTTTCTTACGGCACCCCACAGAGTCACTCTGCTCAAGAGACTCTGGCCCCTCTCCACCTACATCCCCCCGAGCCCTGTCCCCAGCGAGGACGCCCACGGCCGCTGAGGAGGACGACAGCGACTGCGGACGAGGAACTGGAAGCACTGACCTGGCAGCCAGGTCTGCAGAGGGCAGAGAGCGGAGGCCTTGTTCCGCCCCCTTGGAAAGAGGCCCAAGCGGCTCAGGCCCCCTCCTGCCGTGTTTCCCTCCGGCGAGAGCTCCGGCACCATTCCTCGCCAGAGCCGCTGCGAAAGCCGAGCCGGAGCCCTAGCTCCACAGCGCTCATCATGTTGTGGGTCGTCTTGTGTTGCGTGTGACATGTTGTGGGTTATTTTGTGTTGAGTGAGTGTGTGTTTGTGAGATGTTGTGGGGTCGTGTGTGTGATGTTTTGTGTGTGTTGCTTTCCGTGTCGCGGTGTGTGTGTGTCTTTGTCGTGTGTTATTTTTGTGTGTCGTGTTCTGTGCCCTTCTGTGTCATCGTATCGAAAAGCATTTTGGTGAATAATTCGAGGAGAGCTTTAGCACTAGTACTTGTCGATAATTTAAGTCTCCTTAGGAGTAATTTTCTTGACCCAATCGCTACGAACTCTTCAGGAGGGACGCTGGATTGCTGGAGTCTTTACCACTAGATACTTGTAAAGAATGATTTTCTACCTTGAGTCCTTTGCACGAACCGATCTGTTCCAACGCACCAAGGGAGAATGCCTTTGCTTTTCTGGTGGAGGATTCCGTGGGAAATTTATCAGAGGACGGCTGAGGAATGAATTGTCTCATTCCTAGTCATTTTCACGGACCGATTTTAGTCCAAATCTCCAGGAGCTAATTATGAACATAGTACGGAGGATGATTCCATGTGTAATTAATTGCTAACATTGATCAGAAAGAACTGCCTCCTTTTTAGTCATTTCTACCAAATCGTCAACTGATATCTACCTAATCACAAGGAGCCAATCTGAAAGGCTTTTGGAGGAGGATTCCATTTGTCATTGATTATAAGCATTGATCAGTTATAACTTTCTCTTTTTTAGCAATTTTCTCGATAAATCCTTGCTAAATGCCAAAGAGAGAATAGACTTGCTTTTTGGTGCATGGTTCCATGAGGAGGACATCAGGATACCTGATTTCGAATGACGTTCTCATTTTCAGTAATTTTCGCAACCTGCTCTGTACCGTCTGACGAGAAGTGAATCCTCGGGGCTTTCAGGAAGATTCCTTCTCAAATTTATCTGTCGCACAGATCAAAGATGAATTTCTCTATTTTAGTATATTTCGAGAAACGATTTCTTCCAAATCACCAGCAGGGAATCGAAAAGCGTTTTGGTGAATCATTCGAGGAGAAATGGATCACTAGTACTTGTCAATAATGTATGTCTCATGATGAGTAATTTTCTGGAACAGATCTCTACCAAATGATCAGGCGAGATTACGTATGGCTTTTCGAGGAAGAGTGCATGAGACATCAACGGCTACATCTGATTAGTAATGAAAGTCTCATTTTTAGCACTTTACACTACCCATCTGTATGTGTGACGTGTTCTGTGTGTGTGTGCGTCGGTATCGTGCTGTGTGTGTTGTCTTGGGTGGCCACAACACAGGGAAATGCACAAAGCATTCCCCTCCTGGAGGAAGAGTGACACGACGTGGCCACTCAGGAGTAATACACAAACAATCCCAAGCCTCCCCCCCACCCCCCACCCCGGAGCAACAGTGATGTCTGTGGCCAATTCAGGTCATTCAGAAAGCATTTCCCTCATGGAGCAACAGTGACACTGGGTGGCCACTTGGAGTAATGCAGAAAGCATTTCCCTCACGGAGCAATGGTGAAACTGCGTGGCCAATTCAGGTAGTGCTCATATCATTTCCCTCCCGGAGCAACAGTGACACCGGGCAGCCCCTTGGAGTAAGACACAAATCATTTCCTCACGGAGCACCAGTTGCACAAAATGAGTTGAATAATAATAATAATCATTAATAATAAAACTAAACAAAAAATAGGTAGGTAGATTTTCAATAATTGGAAGGTAGAGCAAACAGAAGAAGGCAGATTTCTAAGCAACTACAAATTCGCACGCATACTGAGCCTAAGATCTTCAAGAGACTGGATTCAACAAGTATTTTCCCATCCTACATGTCTTTCGGCAACTTGAAGAGTTTCTGTAGATTAGATTTGCCGTTGTTTCTCTTTACAGATTACACTCCTGTGTTAGGCTGGACTTCCCCCTTCTCGTTTCCTTTGTCTCTTCAGGTACTTTCAGCAGCCTTTCTACTGCCCTGCATGATCTTCGTCCTCTCCGACTTTTCCATGGCTCCCGAGACCTCACTTGTGGGAATGCACACCTACCCGCGTCCTGTGAAGGGACACGGCACGAGGAGAGAAGAGGAGAGACGAGAAAGAGAGAGTTGGCGAACACAGGAGAGAAAACAGAGAAACAGGAGAGCAAGGCGAGCAACTCACCACCTGGAGTCATCCTCTTGGATCCAAGCTTCAGTTGTGGAGAAGACACCGTTCCTGACCAGAGAAACGAGCAGCCTCTGAAAATGGGACCTTTTCTCCCTCCTAGCCACAGCTGGTCAGGATCCTTTGCTTACAAACCGAACCCTAATGGACGGGGCTTCCCGACCCGCACTCAGGTGGGGCGTGTGAGAAGTGGGACTGTTCTTAATGTTTCCTCTGAATAGTGTGGGGGTGCCTCAGTTTCCCCTAGGCAGTTCTTAAGTATCTAGGGGGTGGAGTAAGGGTGTATGATCATTGCAGAGCCCTAGAGGGCATATGTGTGCAGGAGTCTGGACACAGAGAATGGCCAACACCCTGTTTCCTGGCAACTGATGGCCTGGGCCCTTCCCCCCCTGCAAGGTGAGAGCTGAAGGGTTGGAGAACAAAGGAATCAGGTGACCTCCTGGCCCGGGAAAGGGACAAAGCCCAGAGGAGGAGGGGCTGGAGGGGGGTTTCAGTTTGGGGCTGGCTGGGACATGGAGTGAAGTGCAGACGTGGTTGTCTGGCTCACTGCCCCCCAAAATGGACCCAGCTGAGGGGTCCCGTTCTCTGCACCTGCAAGCTCTGTTTTAGACCATGTTTCTGTCGTCTAATAAATCTTCTGTTTACTGGCTGGCTGAGAGTCACATCTGACTGCGGAGTTGGGGTGCAGGACCCTCTCGCTTCCCCAGGAGCCCCGCCTGAGCGGACTCGCTGGGGGGAAGCGCACGGAGGGGCAGAGGAGGCTGAATGCTCCGAGGTCAGACCCAGGAAGGTGGAAGCTGTGTGAGCTGTGAGTCCTGAAGACAGGCTGCTCACAGAAAAGCGACTGCCCCAGAGTTCTGACTGGCTTCATAGGGAGCAGTTTCAGAGCATGCCGGGGACTCCGTGACAGGGCGTGAGCAGAGTCCTCACCAAACCAGACACTTCTCTCTCCGAGACTGGCGAGAGCTCGGCTCCCAGATGGAGGGCTCTTGCCTGGCATCACCAACGGTCACAGGCTCGCTGCTCTCACTCACATTCCGTCGCACGAGGGCAGTAGACTCTGAGGCTTGACTTCTTTTTCCTTGCTACTAAAGCCAGCCCAAGGGGAAAAAAACAAGTAAGTTACCATCTCAGGCGGCAACGTCTCAGAGGCTCCTCTGTTTGCCTCTTCCACACGGCGGGGATCCGCCCTCCACTCTCCTCCCATTACACCTTGAGCATCCCAACCAAAATCTCCTTTTCTTACGGCACCCCACAGAGTCACTCTGCTCAAGAGACTCTGGCCCCTCTCCACCTACATCCCCCCGAGCCCTGTCCCCAGCGAGGACGCCCACGGCCGCTGAGGAGGACGACAGCGACTGCGGACGAGAAACTGGAAGCACTGACCTGGCAGCCAGGTCTGCAGAGGGCAGAGAGCGGAGGCCTTGTTCCGCCCCCTTGGAAAGAGGCCCAAGCGGCTCAGGCCCCCTCCTGCCGTGTTTCCCTCCGGCGAGAGCTCCGGCACCATTCCTCGCCAGAGCCGCTGCGAAAGCCGAGCCGGAGCCCTAGCTCCACAGCGCTCATCATGTTGTGGGTCGTCTTGTGTTGCGTGTGACATGTTGTGGGTTATTTTGTGTTGAGTGAGTGTGTGTTTGTGAGATGTTGTGGGGTCGTGTGTGTGATGTTTTGTGTGTGTTGCTTTCCGTGTCGCGGTGTGTGTGTGTCTTTGTCGTGTGTTATTTTTGTGTGTCGTGTTCTGTGCCCTTCTGTGTCATCGTATCGAAAAGCATTTTGGTGAATAATTCGAGGAGAGCTTTAGCACTAGTACTTGTCGATAATTTAAGTCTCCTTAGGAGTAATTTTCTTGACCCAATCGCTACGAACTCTTCAGGAGGGACGCTGGATTGCTGGAGTCTTTACCACTAGATACTTGTAAAGAATGATTTTCTACCTTGAGTCCTTTGCACGAACCGATCTGTTCCAACGCACCAAGGGAGAATGCCTTTGCTTTTCTGGTGGAGGATTCCGTGGGAAATTTATCAGAGGACGGCTGAGGAATGAATTGTCTCATTCCTAGTCATTTTCACGGACCGATTTTAGTCCAAATCTCCAGGAGCTAATTATGAACATAGTACGGAGGATGATTCCATGTGTAATTAATTGCTAACATTGATCAGAAAGAACTGCCTCCTTTTTAGTCATTTCTACCAAATCGTCAACTGATATCTACCTAATCACAAGGAGCCAATCTGAAAGGCTTTTGGAGGAGGATTCCATTTGTCATTGATTATAAGCATTGATCAGTTATAACTTTCTCTTTTTTAGCAATTTTCTCGATAAATCCTTGCTAAATGCCAAAGAGAGAATAGACTTGCTTTTTGGTGCATGGTTCCATGAGGAGGACATCAGGATACCTGATTTCGAATGACGTTCTCATTTTCAGTAATTTTCGCAACCTGCTCTGTACCGTCTGACGAGAAGTGAATCCTCGGGGCTTTCAGGAAGATTCCTTCTCAAATTTATCTGTCGCACAGATCAAAGATGAATTTCTCTATTTTAGTATATTTCGAGAAACGATTTCTTCCAAATCACCAGCAGGGAATCGAAAAGCGTTTTGGTGAATCATTCGAGGAGAAATGGATCACTAGTACTTGTCAATAATGTATGTCTCATGATGAGTAATTTTCTGGAACAGATCTCTACCAAATGATCAGGCGAGATTACGTATGGCTTTTCGAGGAAGAGTGCATGAGACATCAACGGCTACATCTGATTAGTAATGAAAGTCTCATTTTTAGCACTTTACACTACCCATCTGTATGTGTGACGTGTTCTGTGTGTGTGTGCGTCGGTATCGTGCTGTGTGTGTTGTCTTGGGTGGCCACAACACAGGGAAATGCACAAAGCATTCCCCTCCTGGAGGAAGAGTGACACGACGTGGCCACTCAGGAGTAATACACAAACAATCCCAAGCCTCCCCCCCACCCCCCACCCCGGAGCAACAGTGATGTCTGTGGCCAATTCAGGTCATTCAGAAAGCATTTCCCTCATGGAGCAACAGTGACACTGGGTGGCCACTTGGAGTAATGCAGAAAGCATTTCCCTCACGGAGCAATGGTGAAACTGCGTGGCCAATTCAGGTAGTGCTCATATCATTTCCCTCCCGGAGCAACAGTGACACCGGGCAGCCCCTTGGAGTAAGACACAAATCATTTCCTCACGGAGCACCAGTTGCACAAAATGAGTTGAATAATAATAATAATCATTAATAATAAAACTAAACAAAAAATAGGTAGGTAGATTTTCAATAATTGGAAGGTAGAGCAAACAGAAGAAGGCAGATTTCTAAGCAACTACAAATTCGCACGCATACTGAACCTAAGATCTTCAAGAGACTGGATTCAACAAGTATTTTCCCATCCTACATGTCTTTCGGCAACTTGAAGAGTTTCTGTAGATTAGATTTGCCGTTGTTTCTCTTTACAGATTACACTCCTGTGTTAGGCTGGACTTCCCCCTTCTCGTTTCCTTTGTCTCTTCAGGTACTTTCAGCAGCCTTTCTACTGCCCTGCATGATCTTCGTCCTCTCCGACTTTTCCATGGCTCCCGAGACCTCACTTGTGGGAATGCACACCTACCCGCGTCCTGTGAAGGGACACGGCACGAGGAGAGAAGAGGAGAGACGAGAAAGAGAGAGTTGGCGAACACAGGAGAGAAAACAGAGAAACAGGAGAGCAAGGCGAGCAACTCACCACCTGGAGTCATCCTCTTGGATCCAAGCTTCAGTTGTGGAGAAGACACCGTTCCTGACCAGAGAAACGAGCAGCCTCTGAAAATGGGACCTTTTCTCCCTCCTAGCCACAGCTGGTCAGGATCCTTTGCTTACAAACCGAACCCTAATGGACGGGGCTTCCCGACCCGGACTCAGGTGGGGCGTGTGAGAAGTGGGACTGTTCTTAATGTTTCCTCTGAATAGTGTGGGGGTGCCTCAGTTTCCCCTAGGCAGTTCTTAAGTATCTAGGGGGTGGAGTAAGGGTGTATGATCATTGCAGAGCCCTAGAGGGCATATGTGTGCAGGAGTCTGGACACAGAGAATGGCCAACACCCTGTTTCCTGGCAACTGATGGCCTGGGCCCTTCCCCCCCTGCAAGGTGAGAGCTGAAGGGTTGGAGAACAAAGGAATCAGGTGACCTCCTGGCCCGGGAAAGGGACAAAGCCCAGAGGAGGAGGGGCTGGAGGGGGGTTTCAGTTTGGGGCTGGCTGGGACATGGAGTGAAGTGCAGACGTGGTTGTCTGGCTCACTGCCCCCCAAAATGGACCCAGCTGAGGGGTCCCGTTCTCTGCACCTGCAAGCTCTGTTTTAGACCATGTTTCTGTCGTCTAATAAATCTTCTGTTTACTGGCTGGCTGAGAGTCACATCTGACTGCGGAGTTGGGGTGCAGGACCCTCTCGCTTCCCCAGGAGCCCCGCCTGAGCGGACTCGCTGGGGGGAAGCGCACGGAGGGGCAGAGGAGGCTGAATGCTCCGAGGTCAGACCCAGGAAGGTGGAAGCTGTGTGAGCTGTGAGTCCTGAAGACAGGCTGCTCACAGAAAAGCGACTGCCCCAGAGTTCTGACTGGCTTCATAGGGAGCAGTTTCAGAGCATGCCGGGGACTCCGTGACAGGGCGTGAGCAGAGTCCTCACCAAACCAGACACTTCTCTCTCCGAGACTGGCGAGAGCTCGGCTCCCAGATGGAGGGCTCTTGCCTGGCATCACCAACGGTCACAGGCTCGCTGCTCTCACTCACATTCCGTCGCACGAGGGCAGTAGACTCTGAGGCTTGACTTCTTTTTCCTTGCTACTAAAGCCAGCCCAAGGGGAAAAAAACAAGTAAGTTACCATCTCAGGCGGCAACGTCTCAGAGGCTCCTCTGTTTGCCTCTTCCACACGGCGGGGATCCGCCCTCCACTCTCCTCCCATTACACCTTGAGCATCCCAACCAAAATCTCCTTTTCTTACGGCACCCCACAGAGTCACTCTGCTCAAGAGACTCTGGCCCCTCTCCACCTACATCCCCCCGAGCCCTGTCCCCAGCGAGGACGCCCACGGCCGCTGAGGAGGACGACAGCGACTGCGGACGAGGAACTGGAAGCACTGACCTGGCAGCCAGGTCTGCAGAGGGCAGAGAGCGGAGGCCTTGTTCCGCCCCCTTGGAAAGAGGCCCAAGCGGCTCAGGCCCCCTCCTGCCGTGTTTCCCTCCGGCGAGAGCTCCGGCACCATTCCTCGCCAGAGCCGCTGCGAAAGCCGAGCCGGAGCCCTAGCTCCACAGCGCTCATCATGTTGTGGGTCGTCTTGTGTTGCGTGTGACATGTTGTGGGTTATTTTGTGTTGAGTGAGTGTGTGTTTGTGAGATGTTGTGGGTCGTGTGTGTGATGTTTTGTGTGTGTTGCTTTCCGTGTCGCGGTGTGTGTGTGTCTTTGTCGTGTGTTATTTTTGTGTGTCGTGTTCTGTGCCCTTCTGTGTCATCGTATCGAAAAGCATTTTGGTGAATAATTCGAGGAGCGCTTTAGCACTAGTACTTGTCGATAATTTAAGTCTCCTTAGGAGTAATTTTCTTGACCCAATCGCTACGAACTCTTCAGGAGGGACGCTGGATTGCTGGAGTCTTTACCACTAGATACTTGTAAAGAATGATTTTCTACCTTGAGTCCTTTGCACGAACCGATCTGTTCCAACGCACCAAGGGAGAATGCCTTTGCTTTTCTGGTGGAGGATTCCGTGGGAAATTTATCAGAGGACGGCTGAGGAATGAATTGTCTCATTCCTAGTCATTTTCACGGACCGATTTTAGTCCAAATCTCCAGGAGCTAATTATGAACATAGTACGGAGGATGATTCCATGTGTAATTAATTGCTAACATTGATCAGAAAGAACTGCCTCCTTTTTAGTCATTTCTACCAAATCGTCAACTGATATCTACCTAATCACAAGGAGCCAATCTGAAAGGCTTTTGGAGGAGGATTCCATTTGTCATTGATTATAAGCATTGATCAGTTATAACTTTCTCTTTTTTAGCAATTTTCTCGATAAATCCTTGCTAAATGCCAAAGAGAGAATAGACTTGCTTTTTGGTGCATGGTTCCATGAGGAGGACATCAGGATACCTGATTTCGAATGACGTTCTCATTTTCAGTAATTTTCGCAACCTGCTCTGTACCGTCTGACGAGAAGTGAATCCTCGGGGCTTTCAGGAAGATTCCTTCTCAAATTTATCTGTCGCACAGATCAAAGATGAATTTCTCTATTTTAGTATATTTCGAGAAACGATTTCTTCCAAATCACCAGCAGGGAATCGAGAAGCGTTTTGGTGAATCATTCGAGGAGAAATGGATCACTAGTACTTGTCAATAATGTATGTCTCATGATGAGTAATTTTCTGGAACAGATCTCTACCAAATGATCAGGCGAGATTACGTATGGCTTTTCGAGGAAGAGTGCATGAGACATCAACGGCTACATCTGATTAGTAATGAAAGTCTCATTTTTAGCACTTTACACTACCCATCTGTATGTGTGACGTGTTCTGTGTGTGTGTGCGTCGGTATCGTGCTGTGTGTGTTGTCTTGGGTGGCCACAACACAGGGAAATGCACAAAGCATTCCCCTCCTGGAGGAAGAGTGACACGACGTGGCCACTCAGGAGTAATACACAAACAATCCCAAGCCTCCCCCCCCACCCCCCACCCCGGAGCAACAGTGATGTCTGTGGCCAATTCAGGTCATTCAGAAAGCATTTCCCTCATGGAGCAACAGTGACACTGGGTGGCCACTTGGAGTAATGCAGAAAGCATTTCCCTCACGGAGCAATGGTGAAACTGCGTGGCCAATTCAGGTAGTGCTCATATCATTTCCCTCCCGGAGCAACAGTGACACCGGGCAGCCCCTTGGAGTAAGACACAAATCATTTCCTCACGGAGCACCAGTTGCACAAAATGAGTTGAATAATAATAATAATCATTAATAATAAAACTAAACAAAAAATAGGTAGGTAGATTTTCAATAATTGGAAGGTAGAGCAAACAGAAGAAGGCAGATTTCTAAGCAACTACAAATTCGCACGCATACTGAGCCTAAGATCTTCAAGAGACTGGATTCAACAAGTATTTTCCCATCCTACATGTCTTTCGGCAACTTGAAGAGTTTCTGTAGATTAGATTTGCCGTTGTTTCTCTTTACAGATTACACTCCTGTGTTAGGCTGGACTTCCCCCTTCTCGTTTCCTTTGTCTCTTCAGGTACTTTCAGCAGCCTTTCTACTGCCCTGCATGATCTTCGTCCTCTCCGACTTTTCCATGGCTCCCGAGACCTCACTTGTGGGAATGCACACCTACCCGCGTCCTGTGAAGGGACACGGCACGAGGAGAGAAGAGGAGAGACGAGAAAGAGAGAGTTGGCGAACACAGGAGAGAAAACAGAGAAACAGGAGAGCAAGGCGAGCAACTCACCACCTGGAGTCATCCTCTTGGATCCAAGCTTCAGTTGTGGAGAAGACACCGTTCCTGACCAGAGAAACGAGCAGCCTCTGAAAATGGGACCTTTTCTCCCTCCTAGCCACAGCTGGTCAGGATCCTTTGCTTACAAACCGAACCCTAATGGACGGGGCTTCCCGACCCGGACTCAGGTGGGGCGTGTGAGAAGTGGGACTGTTCTTAATGTTTCCTCTGAATAGTGTGGGGGTGCCTCAGTTTCCCCTAGGCAGTTCTTAAGTATCTAGGGGGTGGAGTAAGGGTGTATGATCATTGCAGAGCCCTAGAGGGCATATGTGTGCAGGAGTCTGGACACAGAGAATGGCCAACACCCTGTTTCCTGGCAACTGATGGCCTGGGCCCTTCCCCCCCTGCAAGGTGAGAGCTGAAGGGTTGGAGAACAAAGGAATCAGGTGACCTCCTGGCCCGGGAAAGGGACAAAGCCCAGAGGAGGAGGGGCTGGAGGGGGGTTTCAGTTTGGGGCTGGCTGGGACATGGAGTGAAGTGCATACGTGGTTGTCTGGCTCACTGCCCCCCAAAATGGACCCAGCTGAGGGGTCCCGTTCTCTGCACCTGCAAGCTCTGTTTTAGACCATGTTTCTGTCGTCTAATAAATCTTCTGTTTACTGGCTGGCTGAGAGTCACATCTGACTGCGGAGTTGGGGTGCAGGACCCTCTCGCTTCCCCAGGAGCCCCGCCTGAGCGGACTCGCTGGGGGGAAGCGCACGGAGGGGCAGAGGAGGCTGAATGCTCCGAGGTCAGACCCAGGAAGGTGGAAGCTGTGTGAGCTGTGAGTCCTGAAGACAGGCTGCTCACAGAAAAGCGACTGCCCCAGAGTTCTGACTGGCTTCATAGGGAGCAGTTTCAGAGCATGCCGGGGACTCCGTGACAGGGCGTGAGCAGAGTCCTCACCAAACCAGACACTTCTCTCTCCGAGACTGGCGAGAGCTCGGCTCCCAGATGGAGGGCTCTTGCCTGGCATCACCAACGGTCACAGGCTCGCTGCTCTCACTCACATTCCGTCGCACGAGGGCAGTAGACTCTGAGGCTTGACTTCTTTTTCCTTGCTACTAAAGCCAGCCCAAGGGGAAAAAAACAAGTAAGTTACCATCTCAGGCGGCAACGTCTCAGAGGCTCCTCTGTTTGCCTCTTCCACACGGCGGGGATCCGCCCTCCACTCTCCTCCCATTACACCTTGAGCATCCCAACCAAAATCTCCTTTTCTTACGGCACCCCACAGAGTCACTCTGCTCAAGAGACTCTGGCCCCTCTCCACCTACATCCCCCCGAGCCCTGTCCCCAGCGAGGACGCCCACGGCCGCTGAGGAGGACGACAGCGACTGCGGACGAGGAACTGGAAGCACTGACCTGGCAGCCAGGTCTGCAGAGGGCAGAGAGCGGAGGCCTTGTTCCGCCCCCTTGGAAAGAGGCCCAAGCGGCTCAGGCCCCCTCCTGCCGTGTTTCCCTCCGGCGAGAGCTCCGGCACCATTCCTCGCCAGAGCCGCTGCGAAAGCCGAGCCGGAGCCCTAGCTCCACAGCGCTCATCATGTTGTGGGTCGTCTTGTGTTGCGTGTGACATGTTGTGGGTTATTTTGTGTTGAGTGAGTGTGTGTTTGTGAGATGTTGTGGGTCGTGTGTGTGATGTTTTGTGTGTGTTGCTTTCCGTGTCGCGGTGTGTGTGTGTCTTTGTCGTGTGTTATTTTTGTGTGTCGTGTTCTGTGCCCTTCTGTGTCATCGTATCGAAAAGCATTTTGGTGAATAATTCGAGGAGCGCTTTAGCACTAGTACTTGTCGATAATTTAAGTCTCCTTAGGAGTAATTTTCTTGACCCAATCGCTACGAACTCTTCAGGAGGGACGCTGGATTGCTGGAGTCTTTACCACTAGATACTTGTAAAGAATGATTTTCTACCTTGAGTCCTTTGCACGAACCGATCTGTTCCAACGCACCAAGGGAGAATGCCTTTGCTTTTCTGGTGGAGGATTCCGTGGGAAATTTATCAGAGGACGGCTGAGGAATGAATTGTCTCATTCCTAGTCATTTTCACGGACCGATTTTAGTCCAAATCTCCAGGAGCTAATTATGAACATAGTACGGAGGATGATTCCATGTGTAATTAATTGCTAACATTGATCAGAAAGAACTGCCTCCTTTTTAGTCATTTCTACCAAATCGTCAACTGATATCTACCTAATCACAAGGAGCCAATCTGAAAGGCTTTTGGAGGAGGATTCCATTTGTCATTGATTATAAGCATTGATCAGTTATAACTTTCTCTTTTTTAGCAATTTTCTCGATAAATCCTTGCTAAATGCCAACGAGAGAATAGACTTGCTTTTTGGTGCATGGTTCCATGAGGAGGACATCAGGATACCTGATTTCGAATGACGTTCTCATTTTCAGTAATTTTCGCAACCTGCTCTGTACCGTCTGACGAGAAGTGAATCCTCGGGGCTTTCAGGAAGATTCCTTCTCAAATTTATCTGTCGCACAGATCAAAGATGAATTTCTCTATTTTAGTATATTTCGAGAAACGATTTCTTCCAAATCACCAGCAGGGAATCGAGAAGCGTTTTGGTGAATCATTCGAGGAGAAATGGATCACTAGTACTTGTCAATAATGTATGTCTCATGATGAGTAATTTTCTGGAACAGATCTCTACCAAATGATCAGGCGAGATTACGTATGGCTTTTCGAGGAAGAGTGCATGAGACATCAACGGCTACATCTGATTAGTAATGAAAGTCTCATTTTTAGCACTTTACACTACCCATCTGTATGTGTGACGTGTTCTGTGTGTGTGTGCGTCGGTATCGTGCTGTGTGTGTTGTCTTGGGTGGCCACAACACAGGGAAATGCACAAAGCATTCCCCTCCTGGAGGAAGAGTGACACGACGTGGCCACTCAGGAGTAATACACAAACAATCCCAAGCCTCCCCCCCCACCCCCCACCCCGGAGCAACAGTGATGTCTGTGGCCAATTCAGGTCATTCAGAAAGCATTTCCCTCATGGAGCAACAGTGACACTGGGTGGCCACTTGGAGTAATGCAGAAAGCATTTCCCTCACGGAGCAATGGTGAAACTGCGTGGCCAATTCAGGTAGTGCTCATATCATTTCCCTCCCGGAGCAACAGTGACACCGGGCAGCCCCTTGGAGTAAGACACAAATCATTTCCTCACGGAGCACCAGTTGCACAAAATGAGTTGAATAATAATAATAATCATTAATAATAAAACTAAACAAAAAATAGGTAGGTAGATTTTCAATAATTGGAAGGTAGAGCAAACAGAAGAAGGCAGATTTCTAAGCAACTACAAATTCGCACGCATACTGAGCCTAAGATCTTCAAGAGACTGGATTCAACAAGTATTTTCCCATCCTACATGTCTTTCGGCAACTTGAAGAGTTTCTGTAGATTAGATTTGCCGTTGTTTCTCTTTACAGATTACACTCCTGTGTTAGGCTGGACTTCCCCCTTCTCGTTTCCTTTGTCTCTTCAGGTACTTTCAGCAGCCTTTCTACTGCCCTGCATGATCTTCGTCCTCTCCGACTTTTCCATGGCTCCCGAGACCTCACTTGTGGGAATGCACACCTACCCGCGTCCTGTGAAGGGACACGGCACGAGGAGAGAAGAGGAGAGACGAGAAAGAGAGAGTTGGCGAACACAGGAGAGAAAACAGAGAAACAGGAGAGCAAGGCGAGCAACTCACCACCTGGAGTCATCCTCTTGGATCCAAGCTTCAGTTGTGGAGAAGACACCGTTCCTGACCAGAGAAACGAGCAGCCTCTGAAAATGGGACCTTTTCTCCCTCCTAGCCACAGCTGGTCAGGATCCTTTGCTTACAAACCGAACCCTAATGGACGGGGCTTCCCGACCCGGACTCAGGTGGGGCGTGTGAGAAGTGGGACTGTTCTTAATGTTTCCTCTGAATAGTGTGGGGGTGCCTCAGTTTCCCCTAGGCAGTTCTTAAGTATCTAGGGGGTGGAGTAAGGGTGTATGATCATTGCAGAGCCCTAGAGGGCATATGTGTGCAGGAGTCTGGACACAGAGAATGGCCAACACCCTGTTTCCTGGCAACTGATGGCCTGGGCCCTTCCCCCCCTGCAAGGTGAGAGCTGAAGGGTTGGAGAACAAAGGAATCAGGTGACCTCCTGGCCCGGGAAAGGGACAAAGCCCAGAGGAGGAGGGGCTGGAGGGGGGTTTCAGTTTGGGGCTGGCTGGGACATGGAGTGAAGTGCAGACGTGGTTGTCTGGCTCACTGCCCCCCAAAATGGACCCAGCTGAGGGGTCCCGTTCTCTGCACCTGCAAGCTCTGTTTTAGACCATGTTTCTGTCGTCTAATAAATCTTCTGTTTACTGGCTGGCTGAGAGTCACATCTGACTGCGGAGTTGGGGTGCAGGACCCTCTCGCTTCCCCAGGAGCCCCGCCTGAGCGGACTCGCTGGGGGGAAGCGCACGGAGGGGCAGAGGAGGCTGAATGCTCCGAGGTCAGACCCAGGAAGGTGGAAGCTGTGTGAGCTGTGAGTCCTGAAGACAGGCTGCTCACAGAAAAGCGACTGCCCCAGAGTTCTGACTGGCTTCATAGGGAGCAGTTTCAGAGCATGCCGGGGACTCCGTGACAGGGCGTGAGCAGAGTCCTCACCAAACCAGACACTTCTCTCTCCGAGACTGGCGAGAGCTCGGCTCCCAGATGGAGGGCTCTTGCCTGGCATCACCAACGGTCACAGGCTCGCTGCTCTCACTCACATTCCGTCGCACGAGGGCAGTAGACTCTGAGGCTTGACTTCTTTTTCCTTGCTACTAAAGCCAGCCCAAGGGGAAAAAAACAAGTAAGTTACCATCTCAGGCGGCAACGTCTCAGAGGCTCCTCTGTTTGCCTCTTCCACACGGCGGGGATCCGCCCTCCACTCTCCTCCCATTACACCTTGAGCATCCCAACCAAAATCTCCTTTTCTTACGGCACCCCACAGAGTCACTCTGCTCAAGAGACTCTGGCCCCTCTCCACCTACATCCCCCCGAGCCCTGTCCCCAGCGAGGACGCCCACGGCCGCTGAGGAGGACGACAGCGACTGCGGACGAGGAACTGGAAGCACTGACCTGGCAGCCAGGTCTGCAGAGGGCAGAGAGCGGAGGCCTTGTTCCGCCCCCTTGGAAAGAGGCCCAAGCGGCTCAGGCCCCCTCCTGCCGTGTTTCCCTCCGGCGAGAGCTCCGGCACCATTCCTCGCCAGAGCCGCTGCGAAAGCCGAGCCGGAGCCCTAGCTCCACAGCGCTCATCATGTTGTGGGTCGTCTTGTGTTGCGTGTGACATGTTGTGGGTTATTTTGTGTTGAGTGAGTGTGTGTTTGTGAGATGTTGTGGGTCGTGTGTGTGATGTTTTGTGTGTGTTGCTTTCCGTGTCGCGGTGTGTGTGTGTCTTTGTCGTGTGTTATTTTTGTGTGTCGTGTTCTGTGCCCTTCTGTGTCATCGTATCGAAAAGCATTTTGGTGAATAATTCGAGGAGCGCTTTAGCACTAGTACTTGTCGATAATTTAAGTCTCCTTAGGAGTAATTTTCTTGACCCAATCGCTACGAACTCTTCAGGAGGGACGCTGGATTGCTGGAGTCTTTACCACTAGATACTTGTAAAGAATGATTTTCTACCTTGAGTCCTTTGCACGAACCGATCTGTTCCAACGCACCAAGGGAGAATGCCTTTGCTTTTCTGGTGGAGGATTCCGTGGGAAATTTATCAGAGGACGGCTGAGGAATGAATTGTCTCATTCCTAGTCATTTTCACGGACCGATTTTAGTCCAAATCTCCAGGAGCTAATTATGAACATAGTACGGAGGATGATTCCATGTGTAATTAATTGCTAACATTGATCAGAAAGAACTGCCTCCTTTTTAGTCATTTCTACCAAATCGTCAACTGATATCTACCTAATCACAAGGAGCCAATCTGAAAGGCTTTTGGAGGAGGATTCCATTTGTCATTGATTATAAGCATTGATCAGTTATAACTTTCTCTTTTTTAGCAATTTTCTCGATAAATCCTTGCTAAATGCCAAAGAGAGAATAGACTTGCTTTTTGGTGCATGGTTCCATGAGGAGGACATCAGGATACCTGATTTCGAATGACGTTCTCATTTTCAGTAATTTTCGCAACCTGCTCTGTACCGTCTGACGAGAAGTGAATCCTCGGGGCTTTCAGGAAGATTCCTTCTCAAATTTATCTGTCGCACAGATCAAAGATGAATTTCTCTATTTTAGTATATTTCGAGAAACGATTTCTTCCAAATCACCAGCAGGGAATCGAAAAGCGTTTTGGTGAATCATTCGAGGAGAAATGGATCACTAGTACTTGTCAATAATGTATGTCTCATGATGAGTAATTTTCTGGAACAGATCTCTACCAAATGATCAGGCGAGATTACGTATGGCTTTTCGAGGAAGAGTGCATGAGACATCAACGGCTACATCTGATTAGTAATGAAAGTCTCATTTTTAGCACTTTACACTACCCATCTGTATGTGTGACGTGTTCTGTGTGTGTGTGCGTCGGTATCGTGCTGTGTGTGTTGTCTTGGGTGGCCACAACACAGGGAAATGCACAAAGCATTCCCCTCCTGGAGGAAGAGTGACACGACGTGGCCACTCAGGAGTAATACACAAACAATCCCAAGCCTCCCCCCCCACCCCCCACCCCGGAGCAACAGTGATGTCTGTGGCCAATTCAGGTCATTCAGAAAGCATTTCCCTCATGGAGCAACAGTGACACTGGGTGGCCACTTGGAGTAATGCAGAAAGCATTTCCCTCACGGAGCAATGGTGAAACTGCGTGGCCAATTCAGGTAGTGCTCATATCATTTCCCTCCCGGAGCAACAGTGACACCGGGCAGCCCCTTGGAGTAAGACACAAATCATTTCCTCACGGAGCACCAGTTGCACAAAATGAGTTGAATAATAATAATAATCATTAATAATAAAACTAAACAAAAAATAGGTAGGTAGATTTTCAATAATTGGAAGGTAGAGCAAACAGAAGAAGGCAGATTTCTAAGCAACTACAAATTCGCACGCATACTGAGCCTAAGATCTTCAAGAGACTGGATTCAACAAGTATTTTCCCATCCTACATGTCTTTCGGCAACTTGAAGAGTTTCTGTAGATTAGATTTGCCGTTGTTTCTCTTTACAGATTACACTCCTGTGTTAGGCTGGACTTCCCCCTTCTCGTTTCCTTTGTCTCTTCAGGTACTTTCAGCAGCCTTTCTACTGCCCTGCATGATCTTCGTCCTCTCCGACTTTTCCATGGCTCCCGAGACCTCACTTGTGGGAATGCACACCTACCCGCGTCCTGTGAAGGGACACGGCACGAGGAGAGAAGAGGAGAGACGAGAAAGAGAGAGTTGGCGAACACAGGAGAGAAAACAGAGAAACAGGAGAGCAAGGCGAGCAACTCACCACCTGGAGTCATCCTCTTGGATCCAAGCTTCAGTTGTGGAGAAGACACCGTTCCTGACCAGAGAAACGAGCAGCCTCTGAAAATGGGACCTTTTCTCCCTCCTAGCCACAGCTGGTCAGGATCCTTTGCTTACAAACCGAACCCTAATGGACGGGGCTTCCCGACCCGGACTCAGGTGGGGCGTGTGAGAAGTGGGACTGTTCTTAATGTTTCCTCTGAATAGTGTGGGGGTGCCTCAGTTTCCCCTAGGCAGTTCTTAAGTATCTAGGGGGTGGAGTAAGGGTGTATGATCATTGCAGAGCCCTAGAGGGCATATGTGTGCAGGAGTCTGGACACAGAGAATGGCCAACACCCTGTTTCCTGGCAACTGATGGCCTGGGCCCTTCCCCCCCTGCAAGGTGAGAGCTGAAGGGTTGGAGAACAAAGGAATCAGGTGACCTCCTGGCCCGGGAAAGGGACAAAGCCCAGAGGAGGAGGGGCTGGAGGGGGGTTTCAGTTTGGGGCTGGCTGGGACATGGAGTGAAGTGCAGACGTGGTTGTCTGGCTCACTGCCCCCCAAAATGGACCCAGCTGAGGGGTCCCGTTCTCTGCACCTGCAAGCTCTGTTTTAGACCATGTTTCTGTCGTCTAATAAATCTTCTGTTTACTGGCTGGCTGAGAGTCACATCTGACTGCGGAGTTGGGGTGCAGGACCCTCTCGCTTCCCCAGGAGCCCCGCCTGAGCGGACTCGCTGGGGGGAAGCGCACGGAGGGGCAGAGGAGGCTGAATGCTCCGAGGTCAGACCCAGGAAGGTGGAAGCTGTGTGAGCTGTGAGTCCTGAAGACAGGCTGCTCACAGAAAAGCGACTGCCCCAGAGTTCTGACTGGCTTCATAGGGAGCAGTTTCAGAGCATGCCGGGGACTCCGTGACAGGGCGTGAGCAGAGTCCTCACCAAACCAGACACTTCTCTCTCCGAGACTGGCGAGAGCTCGGCTCCCAGATGGAGGGCTCTTGCCTGGCATCACCAACGGTCACAGGCTCGCTGCTCTCACTCACATTCCGTCGCACGAGGGCAGTAGACTCTGAGGCTTGACTTCTTTTTCCTTGCTACTAAAGCCAGCCCAAGGGGAAAAAAACAAGTAAGTTACCATCTCAGGCGGCAACGTCTCAGAGGCTCCTCTGTTTGCCTCTTCCACACGGCGGGGATCCGCCCTCCACTCTCCTCCCATTACACCTTGAGCATCCCAACCAAAATCTCCTTTTCTTACGGCACCCCACAGAGTCACTCTGCTCAAGAGACTCTGGCCCCTCTCCACCTACATCCCCCCGAGCCCTGTCCCCAGCGAGGACGCCCACGGCCGCTGAGGAGGACGACAGCGACTGCGGACGAGAAACTGGAAGCACTGACCTGGCAGCCAGGTCTGCAGAGGGCAGAGAGCGGAGGCCTTGTTCCGCCCCCTTGGAAAGAGGCCCAAGCGGCTCAGGCCCCCTCCTGCCGTGTTTCCCTCCGGCGAGAGCTCCGGCACCATTCCTCGCCAGAGCCGCTGCGAAAGCCGAGCCGGAGCCCTAGCTCCACAGCGCTCATCATGTTGTGGGTCGTCTTGTGTTGCGTGTGACATGTTGTGGGTTATTTTGTGTTGAGTGAGTGTGTGTTTGTGAGATGTTGTGGGGTCGTGTGTGTGATGTTTTGTGTGTGTTGCTTTCCGTGTCGCGGTGTGTGTGTGTCTTTGTCGTGTGTTATTTTTGTGTGTCGTGTTCTGTGCCCTTCTGTGTCATCGTATCGAAAAGCATTTTGGTGAATAATTCGAGGAGAGCTTTAGCACTAGTACTTGTCGATAATTTAAGTCTCCTTAGGAGTAATTTTCTTGACCCAATCGCTACGAACTCTTCAGGAGGGACGCTGGATTGCTGGAGTCTTTACCACTAGATACTTGTAAAGAATGATTTTCTACCTTGAGTCCTTTGCACGAACCGATCTGTTCCAACGCACCAAGGGAGAATGCCTTTGCTTTTCTGGTGGAGGATTCCGTGGGAAATTTATCAGAGGACGGCTGAGGAATGAATTGTCTCATTCCTAGTCATTTTCACGGACCGATTTTAGTCCAAATCTCCAGGAGCTAATTATGAACATAGTACGGAGGATGATTCCATGTGTAATTAATTGCTAACATTGATCAGAAAGAACTGCCTCCTTTTTAGTCATTTCTACCAAATCGTCAACTGATATCTACCTAATCACAAGGAGCCAATCTGAAAGGCTTTTGGAGGAGGATTCCATTTGTCATTGATTATAAGCATTGATCAGTTATAACTTTCTCTTTTTTAGCAATTTTCTCGATAAATCCTTGCTAAATGCCAAAGAGAGAATAGACTTGCTTTTTGGTGCATGGTTCCATGAGGAGGACATCAGGATACCTGATTTCGAATGACGTTCTCATTTTCAGTAATTTTCGCAACCTGCTCTGTACCGTCTGACGAGAAGTGAATCCTCGGGGCTTTCAGGAAGATTCCTTCTCAAATTTATCTGTCGCACAGATCAAAGATGAATTTCTCTATTTTAGTATATTTCGAGAAACGATTTCTTCCAAATCACCAGCAGGGAATCGAAAAGCGTTTTGGTGAATCATTCGAGGAGAAATGGATCACTAGTACTTGTCAATAATGTATGTCTCATGATGAGTAATTTTCTGGAACAGATCTCTACCAAATGATCAGGCGAGATTACGTATGGCTTTTCGAGGAAGAGTGCATGAGACATCAACGGCTACATCTGATTAGTAATGAAAGTCTCATTTTTAGCACTTTACACTACCCATCTGTATGTGTGACGTGTTCTGTGTGTGTGTGCGTCGGTATCGTGCTGTGTGTGTTGTCTTGGGTGGCCACAACACAGGGAAATGCACAAAGCATTCCCCTCCTGGAGGAAGAGTGACACGACGTGGCCACTCAGGAGTAATACACAAACAATCCCAAGCCTCCCCCCCACCCCCCACCCCGGAGCAACAGTGATGTCTGTGGCCAATTCAGGTCATTCAGAAAGCATTTCCCTCATGGAGCAACAGTGACACTGGGTGGCCACTTGGAGTAATGCAGAAAGCATTTCCCTCACGGAGCAATGGTGAAACTGCGTGGCCAATTCAGGTAGTGCTCATATCATTTCCCTCCCGGAGCAACAGTGACACCGGGCAGCCCCTTGGAGTAAGACACAAATCATTTCCTCACGGAGCACCAGTTGCACAAAATGAGTTGAATAATAATAATAATCATTAATAATAAAACTAAACAAAAAATAGGTAGGTAGATTTTCAATAATTGGAAGGTAGAGCAAACAGAAGAAGGCAGATTTCTAAGCAACTACAAATTCGCACGCATACTGAACCTAAGATCTTCAAGAGACTGGATTCAACAAGTATTTTCCCATCCTACATGTCTTTCGGCAACTTGAAGAGTTTCTGTAGATTAGATTTGCCGTTGTTTCTCTTTACAGATTACACTCCTGTGTTAGGCTGGACTTCCCCCTTCTCGTTTCCTTTGTCTCTTCAGGTACTTTCAGCAGCCTTTCTACTGCCCTGCATGATCTTCGTCCTCTCCGACTTTTCCATGGCTCCCGAGACCTCACTTGTGGGAATGCACACCTACCCGCGTCCTGTGAAGGGACACGGCACGAGGAGAGAAGAGGAGAGACGAGAAAGAGAGAGTTGGCGAACACAGGAGAGAAAACAGAGAAACAGGAGAGCAAGGCGAGCAACTCACCACCTGGAGTCATCCTCTTGGATCCAAGCTTCAGTTGTGGAGAAGACACCGTTCCTGACCAGAGAAACGAGCAGCCTCTGAAAATGGGACCTTTTCTCCCTCCTAGCCACAGCTGGTCAGGATCCTTTGCTTACAAACCGAACCCTAATGGACGGGGCTTCCCGACCCGGACTCAGGTGGGGCGTGTGAGAAGTGGGACTGTTCTTAATGTTTCCTCTGAATAGTGTGGGGGTGCCTCAGTTTCCCCTAGGCAGTTCTTAAGTATCTAGGGGGTGGAGTAAGGGTGTATGATCATTGCAGAGCCCTAGAGGGCATATGTGTGCAGGAGTCTGGACACAGAGAATGGCCAACACCCTGTTTCCTGGCAACTGATGGCCTGGGCCCTTCCCCCCCTGCAAGGTGAGAGCTGAAGGGTTGGAGAACAAAGGAATCAGGTGACCTCCTGGCCCGGGAAAGGGACAAAGCCCAGAGGAGGAGGGGCTGGAGGGGGGTTTCAGTTTGGGGCTGGCTGGGACATGGAGTGAAGTGCAGACGTGGTTGTCTGGCTCACTGCCCCCCAAAATGGACCCAGCTGAGGGGTCCCGTTCTCTGCACCTGCAAGCTCTGTTTTAGACCATGTTTCTGTCGTCTAATAAATCTTCTGTTTACTGGCTGGCTGAGAGTCACATCTGACTGCGGAGTTGGGGTGCAGGACCCTCTCGCTTCCCCAGGAGCCCCGCCTGAGCGGACTCGCTGGGGGGAAGCGCACGGAGGGGCAGAGGAGGCTGAATGCTCCGAGGTCAGACCCAGGAAGGTGGAAGCTGTGTGAGCTGTGAGTCCTGAAGACAGGCTGCTCACAGAAAAGCGACTGCCCCAGAGTTCTGACTGGCTTCATAGGGAGCAGTTTCAGAGCATGCCGGGGACTCCGTGACAGGGCGTGAGCAGAGTCCTCACCAAACCAGACACTTCTCTCTCCGAGACTGGCGAGAGCTCGGCTCCCAGATGGAGGGCTCTTGCCTGGCATCACCAACGGTCACAGGCTCGCTGCTCTCACTCACATTCCGTCGCACGAGGGCAGTAGACTCTGAGGCTTGACTTCTTTTTCCTTGCTACTAAAGCCAGCCCAAGGGGAAAAAAACAAGTAAGTTACCATCTCAGGCGGCAACGTCTCAGAGGCTCCTCTGTTTGCCTCTTCCACACGGCGGGGATCCGCCCTCCACTCTCCTCCCATTACACCTTGAGCATCCCAACCAAAATCTCCTTTTCTTACGGCACCCCACAGAGTCACTCTGCTCAAGAGACTCTGGCCCCTCTCCACCTACATCCCCCCGAGCCCTGTCCCCAGCGAGGACGCCCACGGCCGCTGAGGAGGACGACAGCGACTGCGGACGAGGAACTGGAAGCACTGACCTGGCAGCCAGGTCTGCAGAGGGCAGAGAGCGGAGGCCTTGTTCCGCCCCCTTGGAAAGAGGCCCAAGCGGCTCAGGCCCCCTCCTGCCGTGTTTCCCTCCGGCGAGAGCTCCGGCACCATTCCTCGCCAGAGCCGCTGCGAAAGCCGAGCCGGAGCCCTAGCTCCACAGCGCTCATCATGTTGTGGGTCGTCTTGTGTTGCGTGTGACATGTTGTGGGTTATTTTGTGTTGAGTGAGTGTGTGTTTGTGAGATGTTGTGGGTCGTGTGTGTGATGTTTTGTGTGTGTTGCTTTCCGTGTCGCGGTGTGTGTGTGTCTTTGTCGTGTGTTATTTTTGTGTGTCGTGTTCTGTGCCCTTCTGTGTCATCGTATCGAAAAGCATTTTGGTGAATAATTCGAGGAGCGCTTTAGCACTAGTACTTGTCGATAATTTAAGTCTCCTTAGGAGTAATTTTCTTGACCCAATCGCTACGAACTCTTCAGGAGGGACGCTGGATTGCTGGAGTCTTTACCACTAGATACTTGTAAAGAATGATTTTCTACCTTGAGTCCTTTGCACGAACCGATCTGTTCCAACGCACCAAGGGAGAATGCCTTTGCTTTTCTGGTGGAGGATTCCGTGGGAAATTTATCAGAGGACGGCTGAGGAATGAATTGTCTCATTCCTAGTCATTTTCACGGACCGATTTTAGTCCAAATCTCCAGGAGCTAATTATGAACATAGTACGGAGGATGATTCCATGTGTAATTAATTGCTAACATTGATCAGAAAGAACTGCCTCCTTTTTAGTCATTTCTACCAAATCGTCAACTGATATCTACCTAATCACAAGGAGCCAATCTGAAAGGCTTTTGGAGGAGGATTCCATTTGTCATTGATTATAAGCATTGATCAGTTATAACTTTCTCTTTTTTAGCAATTTTCTCGATAAATCCTTGCTAAATGCCAAAGAGAGAATAGACTTGCTTTTTGGTGCATGGTTCCATGAGGAGGACATCAGGATACCTGATTTCGAATGACGTTCTCATTTTCAGTAATTTTCGCAACCTGCTCTGTACCGTCTGACGAGAAGTGAATCCTCGGGGCTTTCAGGAAGATTCCTTCTCAAATTTATCTGTCGCACAGATCAAAGATGAATTTCTCTATTTTAGTATATTTCGAGAAACGATTTCTTCCAAATCACCAGCAGGGAATCGAGAAGCGTTTTGGTGAATCATTCGAGGAGAAATGGATCACTAGTACTTGTCAATAATGTATGTCTCATGATGAGTAATTTTCTGGAACAGATCTCTACCAAATGATCAGGCGAGATTACGTATGGCTTTTCGAGGAAGAGTGCATGAGACATCAACGGCTACATCTGATTAGTAATGAAAGTCTCATTTTTAGCACTTTACACTACCCATCTGTATGTGTGACGTGTTCTGTGTGTGTGTGCGTCGGTATCGTGCTGTGTGTGTTGTCTTGGGTGGCCACAACACAGGGAAATGCACAAAGCATTCCCCTCCTGGAGGAAGAGTGACACGACGTGGCCACTCAGGAGTAATACACAAACAATCCCAAGCCTCCCCCCCCACCCCCCACCCCGGAGCAACAGTGATGTCTGTGGCCAATTCAGGTCATTCAGAAAGCATTTCCCTCATGGAGCAACAGTGACACTGGGTGGCCACTTGGAGTAATGCAGAAAGCATTTCCCTCACGGAGCAATGGTGAAACTGCGTGGCCAATTCAGGTAGTGCTCATATCATTTCCCTCCCGGAGCAACAGTGACACCGGGCAGCCCCTTGGAGTAAGACACAAATCATTTCCTCACGGAGCACCAGTTGCACAAAATGAGTTGAATAATAATAATAATCATTAATAATAAAACTAAACAAAAAATAGGTAGGTAGATTTTCAATAATTGGAAGGTAGAGCAAACAGAAGAAGGCAGATTTCTAAGCAACTACAAATTCGCACGCATACTGAGCCTAAGATCTTCAAGAGACTGGATTCAACAAGTATTTTCCCATCCTACATGTCTTTCGGCAACTTGAAGAGTTTCTGTAGATTAGATTTGCCGTTGTTTCTCTTTACAGATTACACTCCTGTGTTAGGCTGGACTTCCCCCTTCTCGTTTCCTTTGTCTCTTCAGGTACTTTCAGCAGCCTTTCTACTGCCCTGCATGATCTTCGTCCTCTCCGACTTTTCCATGGCTCCCGAGACCTCACTTGTGGGAATGCACACCTACCCGCGTCCTGTGAAGGGACACGGCACGAGGAGAGAAGAGGAGAGACGAGAAAGAGAGAGTTGGCGAACACAGGAGAGAAAACAGAGAAACAGGAGAGCAAGGCGAGCAACTCACCACCTGGAGTCATCCTCTTGGATCCAAGCTTCAGTTGTGGAGAAGACACCGTTCCTGACCAGAGAAACGAGCAGCCTCTGAAAATGGGACCTTTTCTCCCTCCTAGCCACAGCTGGTCAGGATCCTTTGCTTACAAACCGAACCCTAATGGACGGGGCTTCCCGACCCGGACTCAGGTGGGGCGTGTGAGAAGTGGGACTGTTCTTAATGTTTCCTCTGAATAGTGTGGGGGTGCCTCAGTTTCCCCTAGGCAGTTCTTAAGTATCTAGGGGGTGGAGTAAGGGTGTATGATCATTGCAGAGCCCTAGAGGGCATATGTGTGCAGGAGTCTGGACACAGAGAATGGCCAACACCCTGTTTCCTGGCAACTGATGGCCTGGGCCCTTCCCCCCCTGCAAGGTGAGAGCTGAAGGGTTGGAGAACAAAGGAATCAGGTGACCTCCTGGCCCGGGAAAGGGACAAAGCCCAGAGGAGGAGGGGCTGGAGGGGGGTTTCAGTTTGGGGCTGGCTGGGACATGGAGTGAAGTGCAGACGTGGTTGTCTGGCTCACTGCCCCCCAAAATGGACCCAGCTGAGGGGTCCCGTTCTCTGCACCTGCAAGCTCTGTTTTAGACCATGTTTCTGTCGTCTAATAAATCTTCTGTTTACTGGCTGGCTGAGAGTCACATCTGACTGCGGAGTTGGGGTGCAGGACCCTCTCGCTTCCCCAGGAGCCCCGCCTGAGCGGACTCGCTGGGGGGAAGCGCACGGAGGGGCAGAGGAGGCTGAATGCTCCGAGGTCAGACCCAGGAAGGTGGAAGCTGTGTGAGCTGTGAGTCCTGAAGACAGGCTGCTCACAGAAAAGCGACTGCCCCAGAGTTCTGACTGGCTTCATAGGGAGCAGTTTCAGAGCATGCCGGGGACTCCGTGACAGGGCGTGAGCAGAGTCCTCACCAAACCAGACACTTCTCTCTCCGAGACTGGCGAGAGCTCGGCTCCCAGATGGAGGGCTCTTGCCTGGCATCACCAACGGTCACAGGCTCGCTGCTCTCACTCACATTCCGTCGCACGAGGGCAGTAGACTCTGAGGCTTGACTTCTTTTTCCTTGCTACTAAAGCCAGCCCAAGGGGAAAAAAACAAGTAAGTTACCATCTCAGGCGGCAACGTCTCAGAGGCTCCTCTGTTTGCCTCTTCCACACGGCGGGGATCCGCCCTCCACTCTCCTCCCATTACACCTTGAGCATCCCAACCAAAATCTCCTTTTCTTACGGCACCCCACAGAGTCACTCTGCTCAAGAGACTCTGGCCCCTCTCCACCTACATCCCCCCGAGCCCTGTCCCCAGCGAGGACGCCCACGGCCGCTGAGGAGGACGACAGCGACTGCGGACGAGGAACTGGAAGCACTGACCTGGCAGCCAGGTCTGCAGAGGGCAGAGAGCGGAGGCCTTGTTCCGCCCCCTTGGAAAGAGGCCCAAGCGGCTCAGGCCCCCTCCTGCCGTGTTTCCCTCCGGCGAGAGCTCCGGCACCATTCCTCGCCAGAGCCGCTGCGAAAGCCGAGCCGGAGCCCTAGCTCCACAGCGCTCATCATGTTGTGGGTCGTCTTGTGTTGCGTGTGACATGTTGTGGGTTATTTTGTGTTGAGTGAGTGTGTGTTTGTGAGATGTTGTGGGTCGTGTGTGTGATGTTTTGTGTGTGTTGCTTTCCGTGTCGCGGTGTGTGTGTGTCTTTGTCGTGTGTTATTTTTGTGTGTCGTGTTCTGTGCCCTTCTGTGTCATCGTATCGAAAAGCATTTTGGTGAATAATTCGAGGAGCGCTTTAGCACTAGTACTTGTCGATAATTTAAGTCTCCTTAGGAGTAATTTTCTTGACCCAATCGCTACGAACTCTTCAGGAGGGACGCTGGATTGCTGGAGTCTTTACCACTAGATACTTGTAAAGAATGATTTTCTACCTTGAGTCCTTTGCACGAACCGATCTGTTCCAACGCACCAAGGGAGAATGCCTTTGCTTTTCTGGTGGAGGATTCCGTGGGAAATTTATCAGAGGACGGCTGAGGAATGAATTGTCTCATTCCTAGTCATTTTCACGGACCGATTTTAGTCCAAATCTCCAGGAGCTAATTATGAACATAGTACGGAGGATGATTCCATGTGTAATTAATTGCTAACATTGATCAGAAAGAACTGCCTCCTTTTTAGTCATTTCTACCAAATCGTCAACTGATATCTACCTAATCACAAGGAGCCAATCTGAAAGGCTTTTGGAGGAGGATTCCATTTGTCATTGATTATAAGCATTGATCAGTTATAACTTTCTCTTTTTTAGCAATTTTCTCGATAAATCCTTGCTAAATGCCAACGAGAGAATAGACTTGCTTTTTGGTGCATGGTTCCATGAGGAGGACATCAGGATACCTGATTTCGAATGACGTTCTCATTTTCAGTAATTTTCGCAACCTGCTCTGTACCGTCTGACGAGAAGTGAATCCTCGGGGCTTTCAGGAAGATTCCTTCTCAAATTTATCTGTCGCACAGATCAAAGATGAATTTCTCTATTTTAGTATATTTCGAGAAACGATTTCTTCCAAATCACCAGCAGGGAATCGAGAAGCGTTTTGGTGAATCATTCGAGGAGAAATGGATCACTAGTACTTGTCAATAATGTATGTCTCATGATGAGTAATTTTCTGGAACAGATCTCTACCAAATGATCAGGCGAGATTACGTATGGCTTTTCGAGGAAGAGTGCATGAGACATCAACGGCTACATCTGATTAGTAATGAAAGTCTCATTTTTAGCACTTTACACTACCCATCTGTATGTGTGACGTGTTCTGTGTGTGTGTGCGTCGGTATCGTGCTGTGTGTGTTGTCTTGGGTGGCCACAACACAGGGAAATGCACAAAGCATTCCCCTCCTGGAGGAAGAGTGACACGACGTGGCCACTCAGGAGTAATACACAAACAATCCCAAGCCTCCCCCCCCACCCCCCACCCCGGAGCAACAGTGATGTCTGTGGCCAATTCAGGTCATTCAGAAAGCATTTCCCTCATGGAGCAACAGTGACACTGGGTGGCCACTTGGAGTAATGCAGAAAGCATTTCCCTCACGGAGCAATGGTGAAACTGCGTGGCCAATTCAGGTAGTGCTCATATCATTTCCCTCCCGGAGCAACAGTGACACCGGGCAGCCCCTTGGAGTAAGACACAAATCATTTCCTCACGGAGCACCAGTTGCACAAAATGAGTTGAATAATAATAATAATCATTAATAATAAAACTAAACAAAAAATAGGTAGGTAGATTTTCAATAATTGGAAGGTAGAGCAAACAGAAGAAGGCAGATTTCTAAGCAACTACAAATTCGCACGCATACTGAGCCTAAGATCTTCAAGAGACTGGATTCAACAAGTATTTTCCCATCCTACATGTCTTTCGGCAACTTGAAGAGTTTCTGTAGATTAGATTTGCCGTTGTTTCTCTTTACAGATTACACTCCTGTGTTAGGCTGGACTTCCCCCTTCTCGTTTCCTTTGTCTCTTCAGGTACTTTCAGCAGCCTTTCTACTGCCCTGCATGATCTTCGTCCTCTCCGACTTTTCCATGGCTCCCGAGACCTCACTTGTGGGAATGCACACCTACCCGCGTCCTGTGAAGGGACACGGCACGAGGAGAGAAGAGGAGAGACGAGAAAGAGAGAGTTGGCGAACACAGGAGAGAAAACAGAGAAACAGGAGAGCAAGGCGAGCAACTCACCACCTGGAGTCATCCTCTTGGATCCAAGCTTCAGTTGTGGAGAAGACACCGTTCCTGACCAGAGAAACGAGCAGCCTCTGAAAATGGGACCTTTTCTCCCTCCTAGCCACAGCTGGTCAGGATCCTTTGCTTACAAACCGAACCCTAATGGACGGGGCTTCCCGACCCGGACTCAGGTGGGGCGTGTGAGAAGTGGGACTGTTCTTAATGTTTCCTCTGAATAGTGTGGGGGTGCCTCAGTTTCCCCTAGGCAGTTCTTAAGTATCTAGGGGGTGGAGTAAGGGTGTATGATCATTGCAGAGCCCTAGAGGGCATATGTGTGCAGGAGTCTGGACACAGAGAATGGCCAACACCCTGTTTCCTGGCAACTGATGGCCTGGGCCCTTCCCCCCCTGCAAGGTGAGAGCTGAAGGGTTGGAGAACAAAGGAATCAGGTGACCTCCTGGCCCGGGAAAGGGACAAAGCCCAGAGGAGGAGGGGCTGGAGGGGGGTTTCAGTTTGGGGCTGGCTGGGACATGGAGTGAAGTGCAGACGTGGTTGTCTGGCTCACTGCCCCCCAAAATGGACCCAGCTGAGGGGTCCCGTTCTCTGCACCTGCAAGCTCTGTTTTAGACCATGTTTCTGTCGTCTAATAAATCTTCTGTTTACTGGCTGGCTGAGAGTCACATCTGACTGCGGAGTTGGGGTGCAGGACCCTCTCGCTTCCCCAGGAGCCCCGCCTGAGCGGACTCGCTGGGGGGAAGCGCACGGAGGGGCAGAGGAGGCTGAATGCTCCGAGGTCAGACCCAGGAAGGTGGAAGCTGTGTGAGCTGTGAGTCCTGAAGACAGGCTGCTCACAGAAAAGCGACTGCCCCAGAGTTCTGACTGGCTTCATAGGGAGCAGTTTCAGAGCATGCCGGGGACTCCGTGACAGGGCGTGAGCAGAGTCCTCACCAAACCAGACACTTCTCTCTCCGAGACTGGCGAGAGCTCGGCTCCCAGATGGAGGGCTCTTGCCTGGCATCACCAACGGTCACAGGCTCGCTGCTCTCACTCACATTCCGTCGCACGAGGGCAGTAGACTCTGAGGCTTGACTTCTTTTTCCTTGCTACTAAAGCCAGCCCAAGGGGAAAAAAACAAGTAAGTTACCATCTCAGGCGGCAACGTCTCAGAGGCTCCTCTGTTTGCCTCTTCCACACGGCGGGGATCCGCCCTCCACTCTCCTCCCATTACACCTTGAGCATCCCAACCAAAATCTCCTTTTCTTACGGCACCCCACAGAGTCACTCTGCTCAAGAGACTCTGGCCCCTCTCCACCTACATCCCCCCGAGCCCTGTCCCCAGCGAGGACGCCCACGGCCGCTGAGGAGGACGACAGCGACTGCGGACGAGGAACTGGAAGCACTGACCTGGCAGCCAGGTCTGCAGAGGGCAGAGAGCGGAGGCCTTGTTCCGCCCCCTTGGAAAGAGGCCCAAGCGGCTCAGGCCCCCTCCTGCCGTGTTTCCCTCCGGCGAGAGCTCCGGCACCATTCCTCGCCAGAGCCGCTGCGAAAGCCGAGCCGGAGCCCTAGCTCCACAGCGCTCATCATGTTGTGGGTCGTCTTGTGTTGCGTGTGACATGTTGTGGGTTATTTTGTGTTGAGTGAGTGTGTGTTTGTGAGATGTTGTGGGTCGTGTGTGTGATGTTTTGTGTGTGTTGCTTTCCGTGTCGCGGTGTGTGTGTGTCTTTGTCGTGTGTTATTTTTGTGTGTCGTGTTCTGTGCCCTTCTGTGTCATCGTATCGAAAAGCATTTTGGTGAATAATTCGAGGAGCGCTTTAGCACTAGTACTTGTCGATAATTTAAGTCTCCTTAGGAGTAATTTTCTTGACCCAATCGCTACGAACTCTTCAGGAGGGACGCTGGATTGCTGGAGTCTTTACCACTAGATACTTGTAAAGAATGATTTTCTACCTTGAGTCCTTTGCACGAACCGATCTGTTCCAACGCACCAAGGGAGAATGCCTTTGCTTTTCTGGTGGAGGATTCCGTGGGAAATTTATCAGAGGACGGCTGAGGAATGAATTGTCTCATTCCTAGTCATTTTCACGGACCGATTTTAGTCCAAATCTCCAGGAGCTAATTATGAACATAGTACGGAGGATGATTCCATGTGTAATTAATTGCTAACATTGATCAGAAAGAACTGCCTCCTTTTTAGTCATTTCTACCAAATCGTCAACTGATATCTACCTAATCACAAGGAGCCAATCTGAAAGGCTTTTGGAGGAGGATTCCATTTGTCATTGATTATAAGCATTGATCAGTTATAACTTTCTCTTTTTTAGCAATTTTCTCGATAAATCCTTGCTAAATGCCAAAGAGAGAATAGACTTGCTTTTTGGTGCATGGTTCCATGAGGAGGACATCAGGATACCTGATTTCGAATGACGTTCTCATTTTCAGTAATTTTCGCAACCTGCTCTGTACCGTCTGACGAGAAGTGAATCCTCGGGGCTTTCAGGAAGATTCCTTCTCAAATTTATCTGTCGCACAGATCAAAGATGAATTTCTCTATTTTAGTATATTTCGAGAAACGATTTCTTCCAAATCACCAGCAGGGAATCGAAAAGCGTTTTGGTGAATCATTCGAGGAGAAATGGATCACTAGTACTTGTCAATAATGTATGTCTCATGATGAGTAATTTTCTGGAACAGATCTCTACCAAATGATCAGGCGAGATTACGTATGGCTTTTCGAGGAAGAGTGCATGAGACATCAACGGCTACATCTGATTAGTAATGAAAGTCTCATTTTTAGCACTTTACACTACCCATCTGTATGTGTGACGTGTTCTGTGTGTGTGTGCGTCGGTATCGTGCTGTGTGTGTTGTCTTGGGTGGCCACAACACAGGGAAATGCACAAAGCATTCCCCTCCTGGAGGAAGAGTGACACGACGTGGCCACTCAGGAGTAATACACAAACAATCCCAAGCCTCCCCCCCCACCCCCCACCCCGGAGCAACAGTGATGTCTGTGGCCAATTCAGGTCATTCAGAAAGCATTTCCCTCATGGAGCAACAGTGACACTGGGTGGCCACTTGGAGTAATGCAGAAAGCATTTCCCTCACGGAGCAATGGTGAAACTGCGTGGCCAATTCAGGTAGTGCTCATATCATTTCCCTCCCGGAGCAACAGTGACACCGGGCAGCCCCTTGGAGTAAGACACAAATCATTTCCTCACGGAGCACCAGTTGCACAAAATGAGTTGAATAATAATAATAATCATTAATAATAAAACTAAACAAAAAATAGGTAGGTAGATTTTCAATAATTGGAAGGTAGAGCAAACAGAAGAAGGCAGATTTCTAAGCAACTACAAATTCGCACGCATACTGAGCCTAAGATCTTCAAGAGACTGGATTCAACAAGTATTTTCCCATCCTACATGTCTTTCGGCAACTTGAAGAGTTTCTGTAGATTAGATTTGCCGTTGTTTCTCTTTACAGATTACACTCCTGTGTTAGGCTGGACTTCCCCCTTCTCGTTTCCTTTGTCTCTTCAGGTACTTTCAGCAGCCTTTCTACTGCCCTGCATGATCTTCGTCCTCTCCGACTTTTCCATGGCTCCCGAGACCTCACTTGTGGGAATGCACACCTACCCGCGTCCTGTGAAGGGACACGGCACGAGGAGAGAAGAGGAGAGACGAGAAAGAGAGAGTTGGCGAACACAGGAGAGAAAACAGAGAAACAGGAGAGCAAGGCGAGCAACTCACCACCTGGAGTCATCCTCTTGGATCCAAGCTTCAGTTGTGGAGAAGACACCGTTCCTGACCAGAGAAACGAGCAGCCTCTGAAAATGGGACCTTTTCTCCCTCCTAGCCACAGCTGGTCAGGATCCTTTGCTTACAAACCGAACCCTAATGGACGGGGCTTCCCGACCCGGACTCAGGTGGGGCGTGTGAGAAGTGGGACTGTTCTTAATGTTTCCTCTGAATAGTGTGGGGGTGCCTCAGTTTCCCCTAGGCAGTTCTTAAGTATCTAGGGGGTGGAGTAAGGGTGTATGATCATTGCAGAGCCCTAGAGGGCATATGTGTGCAGGAGTCTGGACACAGAGAATGGCCAACACCCTGTTTCCTGGCAACTGATGGCCTGGGCCCTTCCCCCCCTGCAAGGTGAGAGCTGAAGGGTTGGAGAACAAAGGAATCAGGTGACCTCCTGGCCCGGGAAAGGGACAAAGCCCAGAGGAGGAGGGGCTGGAGGGGGGTTTCAGTTTGGGGCTGGCTGGGACATGGAGTGAAGTGCAGACGTGGTTGTCTGGCTCACTGCCCCCCAAAATGGACCCAGCTGAGGGGTCCCGTTCTCTGCACCTGCAAGCTCTGTTTTAGACCATGTTTCTGTCGTCTAATAAATCTTCTGTTTACTGGCTGGCTGAGAGTCACATCTGACTGCGGAGTTGGGGTGCAGGACCCTCTCGCTTCCCCAGGAGCCCCGCCTGAGCGGACTCGCTGGGGGGAAGCGCACGGAGGGGCAGAGGAGGCTGAATGCTCCGAGGTCAGACCCAGGAAGGTGGAAGCTGTGTGAGCTGTGAGTCCTGAAGACAGGCTGCTCACAGAAAAGCGACTGCCCCAGAGTTCTGACTGGCTTCATAGGGAGCAGTTTCAGAGCATGCCGGGGACTCCGTGACAGGGCGTGAGCAGAGTCCTCACCAAACCAGACACTTCTCTCTCCGAGACTGGCGAGAGCTCGGCTCCCAGATGGAGGGCTCTTGCCTGGCATCACCAACGGTCACAGGCTCGCTGCTCTCACTCACATTCCGTCGCACGAGGGCAGTAGACTCTGAGGCTTGACTTCTTTTTCCTTGCTACTAAAGCCAGCCCAAGGGGAAAAAAACAAGTAAGTTACCATCTCAGGCGGCAACGTCTCAGAGGCTCCTCTGTTTGCCTCTTCCACACGGCGGGGATCCGCCCTCCACTCTCCTCCCATTACACCTTGAGCATCCCAACCAAAATCTCCTTTTCTTACGGCACCCCACAGAGTCACTCTGCTCAAGAGACTCTGGCCCCTCTCCACCTACATCCCCCCGAGCCCTGTCCCCAGCGAGGACGCCCACGGCCGCTGAGGAGGACGACAGCGACTGCGGACGAGGAACTGGAAGCACTGACCTGGCAGCCAGGTCTGCAGAGGGCAGAGAGCGGAGGCCTTGTTCCGCCCCCTTGGAAAGAGGCCCAAGCGGCTCAGGCCCCCTCCTGCCGTGTTTCCCTCCGGCGAGAGCTCCGGCACCATTCCTCGCCAGAGCCGCTGCGAAAGCCGAGCCGGAGCCCTAGCTCCACAGCGCTCATCATGTTGTGGGTCGTCTTGTGTTGCGTGTGACATGTTGTGGGTTATTTTGTGTTGAGTGAGTGTGTGTTTGTGAGATGTTGTGGGGTCGTGTGTGTGATGTTTTGTGTGTGTTGCTTTCCGTGTCGCGGTGTGTGTGTGTCTTTGTCGTGTGTTATTTTTGTGTGTCGTGTTCTGTGCCCTTCTGTGTCATCGTATCGAAAAGCATTTTGGTGAATAATTCGAGGAGCGCTTTAGCACTAGTACTTGTCGATAATTTAAGTCTCCTTAGGAGTAATTTTCTTGACCCAATCGCTACGAACTCTTCAGGAGGGACGCTGGATTGCTGGAGTCTTTACCACTAGATACTTGTAAAGAATGATTTTCTACCTTGAGTCCTTTGCACGAACCGATCTGTTCCAACGCACCAAGGGAGAATGCCTTTGCTTTTCTGGTGGAGG
This sequence comes from Lepidochelys olivacea, assembly GCF_965140295.1. NCBI lineage: Eukaryota > Metazoa > Chordata > Testudines > Cheloniidae > Lepidochelys > Lepidochelys olivacea. The sequence goes on from NC_140428.1 coordinate 5,922,078, forward strand.
ATTCCGTGGGAAATTTATCAGAGGACGGCTGAGGAATGAATTGTCTCATTCCTAGTCATTTTCACGGACCGATTTTAGTCCAAATCTCCAGGAGCTAATTATGAACATAGTACGGAGGATGATTCCATGTGTAATTAATTGCTAACATTGATCAGAAAGAACTGCCTCCTTTTTAGTCATTTCTACCAAATCGTCAATTGATATCTACCTAATCACAAGGAGCCAATCTGAAAGGCTTTTGGAGGAGGATTCCATTTGTCATTGATTATAAGCATTGATCAGTTATAACTTTCTCTTTTTTAGCAATTTTCTCGATAAATCCTTGCTAAATGCCAAAGAGAGAATAGACTTGCTTTTTGGTGCATGGTTCCATGAGGAGGACATCAGGATACCTGATTTCGAATGACGTTCTCATTTTCAGTAATTTTCGCAACCTGCTCTGTACCGTCTGACGAGAAGTGAATCCTCGGGGCTTTCAGGAAGATTCCTTCTCAAATTTATCTGTCGCACAGATCAAAGATGAATATCTCTATTTTAGTATATTTCGAGAAACGATTTCTTCCAAATCACCAGCAGGGAATCGAAAAGCGTTTTGGTGAATCATTCGAGGAGAAATGGATCACTAGTACTTGTCAATAATGTATGTCTCATGATGAGTAATTTTCTGGAACAGATCTCTACCAAATGATCAGGCGAGATTACGTATGGCTTTTCGAGGAAGAGTGCATGAGACATCAACGGCTACATCTGATTAGTAATGAAAGTCTCATTTTTAGCACTTTACACTACCCATCTGTATGTGTGACGTGTTCTGTGTGTGTGTGCGTCGGTATCGTGCTGTGTGTGTTGTCTTGGGTGGCCACAACACAGGGAAATGCACAAAGCATTCCCCTCCTGGAGGAAGAGTGACACGACGTGGCCACTCAGGAGTAATACACAAACAATCCCAAGCCTCCCCCCCCACCCCCCACCCCGGAGCAACAGTGATGTCTGTGGCCAATTCAGGTCATTCAGAAAGCATTTCCCTCATGGAGCAACAGTGACACTGGGTGGCCACTTGGAGTAATGCAGAAAGCATTTCCCTCACGGAGCAATGGTGAAACTGCGTGGCCAATTCAGGTAGTGCTCATATCATTTCCCTCCCGGAGCAACAGTGACACCGGGCAGCCCCTTGGAGTAAGACACAAATCATTTCCTCACGGAGCACCAGTTGCACAAAATGAGTTGAATAATAATAATAATCATTAATAATAAAACTAAACAAAAAATAGGTAGGTAGATTTTCAATAATTGGAAGGTAGAGCAAACAGAAGAAGGCAGATTTCTAAGCAACTACAAATTCGCACGCATACTGAGCCTAAGATCTTCAAGAGACTGGATTCAACAAGTATTTTCCCATCCTACATGTCTTTCGGCAACTTGAAGAGTTTCTGTAGATTAGATTTGCCGTTGTTTCTCTTTACAGATTACACTCCTGTGTTAGGCTGGACTTCCCCCTTCTCGTTTCCTTTGTCTCTTCAGGTACTTTCAGCAGCCTTTCTACTGCCCTGCATGATCTTCGTCCTCTCCGACTTTTCCATGGCTCCCGAGACCTCACTTGTGGGAATGCACACCTACCCGCGTCCTGTGAAGGGACACGGCACGAGGAGAGAAGAGGAGAGACGAGAAAGAGAGAGTTGGCGAACACAGGAGAGAAAACAGAGAAACAGGAGAGCAAGGCGAGCAACTCACCACCTGGAGTCATCCTCTTGGATCCAAGCTTCAGTTGTGGAGAAGACACCGTTCCTGACCAGAGAAACGAGCAGCCTCTGAAAATGGGACCTTTTCTCCCTCCTAGCCACAGCTGGTCAGGATCCTTTGCTTACAAACCGAACCCTAATGGACGGGGCTTCCCGACCCGGACTCAGGTGGGGCGTGTGAGAAGTGGGACTGTTCTTAATGTTTCCTCTGAATAGTGTGGGGGTGCCTCAGTTTCCCCTAGGCAGTTCTTAAGTATCTAGGGGGTGGAGTAAGGGTGTATGATCATTGCAGAGCCCTAGAGGGCATATGTGTGCAGGAGTCTGGACACAGAGAATGGCCAACACCCTGTTTCCTGGCAACTGATGGCCTGGGCCCTTCCCCCCCTGCAAGGTGAGAGCTGAAGGGTTGGAGAACAAAGGAATCAGGTGACCTCCTGGCCCGGGAAAGGGACAAAGCCCAGAGGAGGAGGGGCTGGAGGGGGGTTTCAGTTTGGGGCTGGCTGGGACATGGAGTGAAGTGCAGACGTGGTTGTCTGGCTCACTGCCCCCCAAAATGGACCCAGCTGAGGGGTCCCGTTCTCTGCACCTGCAAGCTCTGTTTTAGACCATGTTTCTGTCGTCTAATAAATCTTCTGTTTACTGGCTGGCTGAGAGTCACATCTGACTGCGGAGTTGGGGTGCAGGACCCTCTCGCTTCCCCAGGAGCCCCGCCTGAGCGGACTCGCTGGGGGGAAGCGCACGGAGGGGCAGAGGAGGCTGAATGCTCCGAGGTCAGACCCAGGAAGGTGGAAGCTGTGTGAGCTGTGAGTCCTGAAGACAGGCTGCTCACAGAAAAGCGACTGCCCCAGAGTTCTGACTGGCTTCATAGGGAGCAGTTTCAGAGCATGCCGGGGACTCCGTGACAGGGCGTGAGCAGAGTCCTCACCAAACCAGACACTTCTCTCTCCGAGACTGGCGAGAGCTCGGCTCCCAGATGGAGGGCTCTTGCCTGGCATCACCAACGGTCACAGGCTCGCTGCTCTCACTCACATTCCGTCGCACGAGGGCAGTAGACTCTGAGGCTTGACTTCTTTTTCCTTGCTACTAAAGCCAGCCCAAGGGGAAAAAAACAAGTAAGTTACCATCTCAGGCGGCAACGTCTCAGAGGCTCCTCTGTTTGCCTCTTCCACACGGCGGGGATCCGCCCTCCACTCTCCTCCCATTACACCTTGAGCATCCCAACCAAAATCTCCTTTTCTTACGGCACCCCACAGAGTCACTCTGCTCAAGAGACTCTGGCCCCTCTCCACCTACATCCCCCCGAGCCCTGTCCCCAGCGAGGACGCCCACGGCCGCTGAGGAGGACGACAGCGACTGCGGACGAGGAACTGGAAGCACTGACCTGGCAGCCAGGTCTGCAGAGGGCAGAGAGCGGAGGCCTTGTTCCGCCCCCTTGGAAAGAGGCCCAAGCGGCTCAGGCCCCCTCCTGCCGTGTTTCCCTCCGGCGAGAGCTCCGGCACCATTCCTCGCCAGAGCCGCTGCGAAAGCCGAGCCGGAGCCCTAGCTCCACAGCGCTCATCATGTTGTGGGTCGTCTTGTGTTGCGTGTGACATGTTGTGGGTTATTTTGTGTTGAGTGAGTGTGTGTTTGTGAGATGTTGTGGGGTCGTGTGTGTGATGTTTTGTGTGTGTTGCTTTCCGTGTCGCGGTGTGTGTGTGTCTTTGTCGTGTGTTATTTTTGTGTGTCGTGTTCTGTGCCCTTCTGTGTCATCGTATCGAAAAGCATTTTGGTGAATAATTCGAGGAGCGCTTTAGCACTAGTACTTGTCGATAATTTAAGTCTCCTTAGGAGTAATTTTCTTGACCCAATCGCTACGAACTCTTCAGGAGGGACGCTGGATTGCTGGAGTCTTTACCACTAGATACTTGTAAAGAATGATTTTCTACCTTGAGTCCTTTGCACGAACCGATCTGTTCCAACGCACCAAGGGAGAATGCCTTTGCTTTTCTGGTGGAGGATTCCGTGGGAAATTTATCAGAGGACGGCTGAGGAATGAATTGTCTCATTCCTAGTCATTTTCACGGACCGATTTTAGTCCAAATCTCCAGGAGCTAATTATGAACATAGTACGGAGGATGATTCCATGTGTAATTAATTGCTAACATTGATCAGAAAGAACTGCCTCCTTTTTAGTCATTTCTACCAAATCGTCAATTGATATCTACCTAATCACAAGGAGCCAATCTGAAAGGCTTTTGGAGGAGGATTCCATTTGTCATTGATTATAAGCATTGATCAGTTATAACTTTCTCTTTTTTAGCAATTTTCTCGATAAATCCTTGCTAAATGCCAAAGAGAGAATAGACTTGCTTTTTGGTGCATGGTTCCATGAGGAGGACATCAGGATACCTGATTTCGAATGACGTTCTCATTTTCAGTAATTTTCGCAACCTGCTCTGTACCGTCTGACGAGAAGTGAATCCTCGGGGCTTTCAGGAAGATTCCTTCTCAAATTTATCTGTCGCACAGATCAAAGATGAATATCTCTATTTTAGTATATTTCGAGAAACGATTTCTTCCAAATCACCAGCAGGGAATCGAAAAGCGTTTTGGTGAATCATTCGAGGAGAAATGGATCACTAGTACTTGTCAATAATGTATGTCTCATGATGAGTAATTTTCTGGAACAGATCTCTACCAAATGATCAGGCGAGATTACGTATGGCTTTTCGAGGAAGAGTGCATGAGACATCAACGGCTACATCTGATTAGTAATGAAAGTCTCATTTTTAGCACTTTACACTACCCATCTGTATGTGTGACGTGTTCTGTGTGTGTGTGCGTCGGTATCGTGCTGTGTGTGTTGTCTTGGGTGGCCACAACACAGGGAAATGCACAAAGCATTCCCCTCCTGGAGGAAGAGTGACACGACGTGGCCACTCAGGAGTAATACACAAACAATCCCAAGCCTCCCCCCCACCCCCCACCCCGGAGCAACAGTGATGTCTGTGGCCAATTCAGGTCATTCAGAAAGCATTTCCCTCATGGAGCAACAGTGACACTGGGTGGCCACTTGGAGTAATGCAGAAAGCATTTCCCTCACGGAGCAATGGTGAAACTGCGTGGCCAATTCAGGTAGTGCTCATATCATTTCCCTCCCGGAGCAACAGTGACACCGGGCAGCCCCTTGGAGTAAGACACAAATCATTTCCTCACGGAGCACCAGTTGCACAAAATGAGTTGAATAATAATAATAAACATTAATAATAAAACTAAACAAAAAATAGGTAGGTAGATTTTCAATAATTGGAAGGTAGAGCAAACAGAAGAAGGCAGATTTCTAAGCAACTACAAATTCGCACGCATACTGAGCCTAAGATCTTCAAGAGACTGGATTCAACAAGTATTTTCCCATCCTACATGTCTTTCGGCAACTTGAAGAGTTTCTGTAGATTAGATTTGCCGTTGTTTCTCTTTACAGATTACACTCCTGTGTTAGGCTGGACTTCCCCCTTCTCGTTTCCTTTGTCTCTTCAGGTACTTTCAGCAGCCTTTCTACTGCCCTGCATGATCTTCGTCCTCTCCGACTTTTCCATGGCTCCCGAGACCTCACTTGTGGGAATGCACACCTACCCGCGTCCTGTGAAGGGACACGGCACGAGGAGAGAAGAGGAGAGACGAGAAAGAGAGAGTTGGCGAACACAGGAGAGAAAACAGAGAAACAGGAGAGCAAGGCGAGCAACTCACCACCTGGAGTCATCCTCTTGGATCCAAGCTTCAGTTGTGGAGAAGACACCGTTCCTGACCAGAGAAACGAGCAGCCTCTGAAAATGGGACCTTTTCTCCCTCCTAGCCACAGCTGGTCAGGATCCTTTGCTTACAAACCGAACCCTAATGGACGGGGCTTCCCGACCCGGACTCAGGTGGGGCGTGTGAGAAGTGGGACTGTTCTTAATGTTTCCTCTGAATAGTGTGGGGGTGCCTCAGTTTCCCCTAGGCAGTTCTTAAGTATCTAGGGGGTGGAGTAAGGGTGTATGATCATTGCAGAGCCCTAGAGGGCATATGTGTGCAGGAGTCTGGACACAGAGAATGGCCAACACCCTGTTTCCTGGCAACTGATGGCCTGGGCCCTTCCCCCCCTGCAAGGTGAGAGCTGAAGGGTTGGAGAACAAAGGAATCAGGTGACCTCCTGGCCCGGGAAAGGGACAAAGCCCAGAGGAGGAGGGGCTGGAGGGGGGTTTCAGTTTGGGGCTGGCTGGGACATGGAGTGAAGTGCAGACGTGGTTGTCTGGCTCACTGCCCCCCAAAATGGACCCAGCTGAGGGGTCCCGTTCTCTGCACCTGCAAGCTCTGTTTTAGACCATGTTTCTGTCGTCTAATAAATCTTCTGTTTACTGGCTGGCTGAGAGTCACATCTGACTGCGGAGTTGGGGTGCAGGACCCTCTCGCTTCCCCAGGAGCCCCGCCTGAGCGGACTCGCTGGGGGGAAGCGCACGGAGGGGCAGAGGAGGCTGAATGCTCCGAGGTCAGACCCAGGAAGGTGGAAGCTGTGTGAGCTGTGAGTCCTGAAGACAGGCTGCTCACAGAAAAGCGACTGCCCCAGAGTTCTGACTGGCTTCATAGGGAGCAGTTTCAGAGCATGCCGGGGACTCCGTGACAGGGCGTGAGCAGAGTCCTCACCAAACCAGACACTTCTCTCTCCGAGACTGGCGAGAGCTCGGCTCCCAGATGGAGGGCTCTTGCCTGGCATCACCAACGGTCACAGGCTCGCTGCTCTCACTCACATTCCGTCGCACGAGGGCAGTAGACTCTGAGGCTTGACTTCTTTTTCCTTGCTACTAAAGCCAGCCCAAGGGGAAAAAAACAAGTAAGTTACCATCTCAGGCGGCAACGTCTCAGAGGCTCCTCTGTTTGCCTCTTCCACACGGCGGGGATCCGCCCTCCACTCTCCTCCCATTACACCTTGAGCATCCCAACCAAAATCTCCTTTTCTTACGGCACCCCACAGAGTCACTCTGCTCAAGAGACTCTGGCCCCTCTCCACCTACATCCCCCCGAGCCCTGTCCCCAGCGAGGACGCCCACGGCCGCTGAGGAGGACGACAGCGACTGCGGACGAGGAACTGGAAGCACTGACCTGGCAGCCAGGTCTGCAGAGGGCAGAGAGCGGAGGCCTTGTTCCGCCCCCTTGGAAAGAGGCCCAAGCGGCTCAGGCCCCCTCCTGCCGTGTTTCCCTCCGGCGAGAGCTCCGGCACCATTCCTCGCCAGAGCCGCTGCGAAAGCCGAGCCGGAGCCCTAGCTCCACAGCGCTCATCATGTTGTGGGTCGTCTTGTGTTGCGTGTGACATGTTGTGGGTTATTTTGTGTTGAGTGAGTGTGTGTTTGTGAGATGTTGTGGGTCGTGTGTGTGATGTTTTGTGTGTGTTGCTTTCCGTGTCGCGGTGTGTGTGTGTCTTTGTCGTGTGTTATTTTTGTGTGTCGTGTTCTGTGCCCTTCTGTGTCATCGTATCGAAAAGCATTTTGGTGAATAATTCGAGGAGCGCTTTAGCACTAGTACTTGTCGATAATTTAAGTCTCCTTAGGAGTAATTTTCTTGACCCAATCGCTACGAACTCTTCAGGAGGGACGCTGGATTGCTGGAGTCTTTACCACTAGATACTTGTAAAGAATGATTTTCTACCTTGAGTCCTTTGCACGAACCGATCTGTTCCAACGCACCAAGGGAGAATGCCTTTGCTTTTCTGGTGGAGGATTCCGTGGGAAATTTATCAGAGGACGGCTGAGGAATGAATTGTCTCATTCCTAGTCATTTTCACGGACCGATTTTAGTCCAAATCTCCAGGAGCTAATTATGAACATAGTACGGAGGATGATTCCATGTGTAATTAATTGCTAACATTGATCAGAAAGAACTGCCTCCTTTTTAGTCATTTCTACCAAATCGTCAACTGATATCTACCTAATCACAAGGAGCCAATCTGAAAGGCTTTTGGAGGAGGATTCCATTTGTCATTGATTATAAGCATTGATCAGTTATAACTTTCTCTTTTTTAGCAATTTTCTCGATAAATCCTTGCTAAATGCCAAAGAGAGAATAGACTTGCTTTTTGGTGCATGGTTCCATGAGGAGGACATCAGGATACCTGATTTCGAATGACGTTCTCATTTTCAGTAATTTTCGCAACCTGCTCTGTACCGTCTGACGAGAAGTGAATCCTCGGGGCTTTCAGGAAGATTCCTTCTCAAATTTATCTGTCGCACAGATCAAAGATGAATTTCTCTATTTTAGTATATTTCGAGAAACGATTTCTTCCAAATCACCAGCAGGGAATCGAGAAGCGTTTTGGTGAATCATTCGAGGAGAAATGGATCACTAGTACTTGTCAATAATGTATGTCTCATGATGAGTAATTTTCTGGAACAGATCTCTACCAAATGATCAGGCGAGATTACGTATGGCTTTTCGAGGAAGAGTGCATGAGACATCAACGGCTACATCTGATTAGTAATGAAAGTCTCATTTTTAGCACTTTACACTACCCATCTGTATGTGTGACGTGTTCTGTGTGTGTGTGCGTCGGTATCGTGCTGTGTGTGTTGTCTTGGGTGGCCACAACACAGGGAAATGCACAAAGCATTCCCCTCCTGGAGGAAGAGTGACACGACGTGGCCACTCAGGAGTAATACACAAACAATCCCAAGCCTCCCCCCCCACCCCCCACCCCGGAGCAACAGTGATGTCTGTGGCCAATTCAGGTCATTCAGAAAGCATTTCCCTCATGGAGCAACAGTGACACTGGGTGGCCACTTGGAGTAATGCAGAAAGCATTTCCCTCACGGAGCAATGGTGAAACTGCGTGGCCAATTCAGGTAGTGCTCATATCATTTCCCTCCCGGAGCAACAGTGACACCGGGCAGCCCCTTGGAGTAAGACACAAATCATTTCCTCACGGAGCACCAGTTGCACAAAATGAGTTGAATAATAATAATAATCATTAATAATAAAACTAAACAAAAAATAGGTAGGTAGATTTTCAATAATTGGAAGGTAGAGCAAACAGAAGAAGGCAGATTTCTAAGCAACTACAAATTCGCACGCATACTGAGCCTAAGATCTTCAAGAGACTGGATTCAACAAGTATTTTCCCATCCTACATGTCTTTCGGCAACTTGAAGAGTTTCTGTAGATTAGATTTGCCGTTGTTTCTCTTTACAGATTACACTCCTGTGTTAGGCTGGACTTCCCCCTTCTCGTTTCCTTTGTCTCTTCAGGTACTTTCAGCAGCCTTTCTACTGCCCTGCATGATCTTCGTCCTCTCCGACTTTTCCATGGCTCCCGAGACCTCACTTGTGGGAATGCACACCTACCCGCGTCCTGTGAAGGGACACGGCACGAGGAGAGAAGAGGAGAGACGAGAAAGAGAGAGTTGGCGAACACAGGAGAGAAAACAGAGAAACAGGAGAGCAAGGCGAGCAACTCACCACCTGGAGTCATCCTCTTGGATCCAAGCTTCAGTTGTGGAGAAGACACCGTTCCTGACCAGAGAAACGAGCAGCCTCTGAAAATGGGACCTTTTCTCCCTCCTAGCCACAGCTGGTCAGGATCCTTTGCTTACAAACCGAACCCTAATGGACGGGGCTTCCCGACCCGGACTCAGGTGGGGCGTGTGAGAAGTGGGACTGTTCTTAATGTTTCCTCTGAATAGTGTGGGGGTGCCTCAGTTTCCCCTAGGCAGTTCTTAAGTATCTAGGGGGTGGAGTAAGGGTGTATGATCATTGCAGAGCCCTAGAGGGCATATGTGTGCAGGAGTCTGGACACAGAGAATGGCCAACACCCTGTTTCCTGGCAACTGATGGCCTGGGCCCTTCCCCCCCTGCAAGGTGAGAGCTGAAGGGTTGGAGAACAAAGGAATCAGGTGACCTCCTGGCCCGGGAAAGGGACAAAGCCCAGAGGAGGAGGGGCTGGAGGGGGGTTTCAGTTTGGGGCTGGCTGGGACATGGAGTGAAGTGCAGACGTGGTTGTCTGGCTCACTGCCCCCCAAAATGGACCCAGCTGAGGGGTCCCGTTCTCTGCACCTGCAAGCTCTGTTTTAGACCATGTTTCTGTCGTCTAATAAATCTTCTGTTTACTGGCTGGCTGAGAGTCACATCTGACTGCGGAGTTGGGGTGCAGGACCCTCTCGCTTCCCCAGGAGCCCCGCCTGAGCGGACTCGCTGGGGGGAAGCGCACGGAGGGGCAGAGGAGGCTGAATGCTCCGAGGTCAGACCCAGGAAGGTGGAAGCTGTGTGAGCTGTGAGTCCTGAAGACAGGCTGCTCACAGAAAAGCGACTGCCCCAGAGTTCTGACTGGCTTCATAGGGAGCAGTTTCAGAGCATGCCGGGGACTCCGTGACAGGGCGTGAGCAGAGTCCTCACCAAACCAGACACTTCTCTCTCCGAGACTGGCGAGAGCTCGGCTCCCAGATGGAGGGCTCTTGCCTGGCATCACCAACGGTCACAGGCTCGCTGCTCTCACTCACATTCCGTCGCACAAGGGCAGTAGACTCTGAGGCTTGACTTCTTTTTCCTTGCTGCTAAAGCCAGCCCAAGGGGAAAAAAACAAGTAAGTTACCATCTCAGGCGGCAACGTCTCAGAGGCTCCTCTGTTTGCCTCTTCCACACGGCGGGGATCCGCCCTCCACTCTCCTCCCATTACACCTTGAGCATCCCAACCAAAATCTCCTTTTCTTACGGCACCCCACAGAGTCACTCTGCTCAAGAGACTCTGGCCCCTCTCCACCTACATCCCCCCGAGCCCTGTCCCCAGCGAGGACGCCCACGGCCGCTGAGGAGGACGACAGCGACTGCGGACGAGGAACTGGAAGCACTGACCTGGCAGCCAGGTCTGCAGAGGGCAGAGAGCGGAGGCCTTGTTCCGCCCCCTTGGAAAGAGGCCCAAGCGGCTCAGGCCCCCTCCTGCCGTGTTTCCCTCCGGCGAGAGCTCCGGCACCATTCCTCGCCAGAGCCGCTGCGAAAGCCGAGCCGGAGCCCTAGCTCCACAGCGCTCATCATGTTGTGGGTCGTCTTGTGTTGCGTGTGACATGTTGTGGGTTATTTTGTGTTGAGTGAGTGTGTGTTTGTGAGATGTTGTGGGGTCGTGTGTGTGATGTTTTGTGTGTGTTGCTTTCCGTGTCGCGGTATGTGTGTGTCTTTGTCGTGTGTTATTTTTGTGTGTCGTGTTCTGTGCCCTTCTGTGTCATCGTATCGAAAAGCATTTTGGTGAATAATTCGAGGAGAGCTTTAGCACTAGTACTTGTCGATAATTTAAGTCTCCTTAGGAGTAATTTTCTTGACCCAATCGCTACGAACTCTTCAGGAGGGACGCTGGATTGCTGGAGTCTTTACCACTAGATACTTGTAAAGAATGATTTTCTACCTTGAGTCCTTTGCACGAACCGATCTGTTCCAACGCACCAAGGGAGAATGCCTTTGCTTTTCTGGTGGAGGATTCCGTGGGAAATTTATCAGAGGACGGCTGAGGAATGAATTGTCTCATTCCTAGTCATTTTCACGGACCGATTTTAGTCCAAATCTCCAGGAGCTAATTATGAACATAGTACGGAGGATGATTCCATGTGTAATTAATTGCTAACATTGATCAGAAAGAACTGCCTCCTTTTTAGTCATTTCTACCAAATCGTCAACTGATATCTACCTAATCACAAGGAGCCAATCTGAAAGGCTTTTGGAGGAGGATTCCATTTGTCATTGATTATAAGCATTGATCAGTTATAACTTTCTCTTTTTTAGCAATTTTCTCGATAAATCCTTGCTAAATGCCAAAGAGAGAATAGACTTGCTTTTTGGTGCATGGTTCCATGAGGAGGACATCAGGATACCTGATTTCGAATGACGTTCTCATTTTCAGTAATTTTCGCAACCTGCTCTGTACCGTCTGACGAGAAGTGAATCCTCGGGGCTTTCAGGAAGATTCCTTCTCAAATTTATCTGTCGCACAGATCAAAGATGAATTTCTCTATTTTAGTATATTTCGAGAAACGATTTCTTCCAAATCACCAGCAGGGAATCGAGAAGCGTTTTGGTGAATCATTCGAGGAGAAATGGATCACTAGTACTTGTCAATAATGTATGTCTCATGATGAGTAATTTTCTGGAACAGATCTCTACCAAATGATCAGGCGAGATTACGTATGGCTTTTCGAGGAAGAGTGCATGAGACATCAACGGCTACATCTGATTAGTAATGAAAGTCTCATTTTTAGCACTTTACACTACCCATCTGTATGTGTGACGTGTTCTGTGTGTGTGTGCGTCGGTATCGTGCTGTGTGTGTTGTCTTGGGTGGCCACAACACAGGGAAATGCACAAAGCATTCCCCTCCTGGAGGAAGAGTGACACGACGTGGCCACTCAGGAGTAATACACAAACAATCCCAAGCCTCCCCCCCCACCCCCCACCCCGGAGCAACAGTGATGTCTGTGGCCAATTCAGGTCATTCAGAAAGCATTTCCCTCATGGAGCAACAGTGACACTGGGTGGCCACTTGGAGTAATGCAGAAAGCATTTCCCTCACGGAGCAATGGTGAAACTGCGTGGCCAATTCAGGTAGTGCTCATATCATTTCCCTCCCGGAGCAACAGTGACACCGGGCAGCCCCTTGGAGTAAGACACAAATCATTTCCTCACGGAGCACCAGTTGCACAAAATGAGTTGAATAATAATAATAATCATTAATAATAAAACTAAACAAAAAATAGGTAGGTAGATTTTCAATAATTGGAAGGTAGAGCAAACAGAAGAAGGCAGATTTCTAAGCAACTACAAATTCGCACGCATACTGAGCCTAAGATCTTCAAGAGACTGGATTCAACAAGTATTTTCCCATCCTACATGTCTTTCGGCAACTTGAAGAGTTTCTGTAGATTAGATTTGCCGTTGTTTCTCTTTACAGATTACACTCCTGTGTTAGGCTGGACTTCCCCCTTCTCGTTTCCTTTGTCTCTTCAGGTACTTTCAGCAGCCTTTCTACTGCCCTGCATGATCTTCGTCCTCTCCGACTTTTCCATGGCTCCCGAGACCTCACTTGTGGGAATGCACACCTACCCGCGTCCTGTGAAGGGACACGGCACGAGGAGAGAAGAGGAGAGACGAGAAAGAGAGAGTTGGCGAACACAGGAGAGAAAACAGAGAAACAGGAGAGCAAGGCGAGCAACTCACCACCTGGAGTCATCCTCTTGGATCCAAGCTTCAGTTGTGGAGAAGACACCGTTCCTGACCAGAGAAACGAGCAGCCTCTGAAAATGGGACCTTTTCTCCCTCCTAGCCACAGCTGGTCAGGATCCTTTGCTTACAAACCGAACCCTAATGGACGGGGCTTCCCGACCCGGACTCAGGTGGGGCGTGTGAGAAGTGGGACTGTTCTTAATGTTTCCTCTGAATAGTGTGGGGGTGCCTCAGTTTCCCCTAGGCAGTTCTTAAGTATCTAGGGGGTGGAGTAAGGGTGTATGATCATTGCAGAGCCCTAGAGGGCATATGTGTGCAGGAGTCTGGACACAGAGAATGGCCAACACCCTGTTTCCTGGCAACTGATGGCCTGGGCCCTTCCCCCCCTGCAAGGTGAGAGCTGAAGGGTTGGAGAACAAAGGAATCAGGTGACCTCCTGGCCCGGGAAAGGGACAAAGCCCAGAGGAGGAGGGGCTGGAGGGGGGTTTCAGTTTGGGGCTGGCTGGGACATGGAGTGAAGTGCAGACGTGGTTGTCTGGCTCACTGCCCCCCAAAATGGACCCAGCTGAGGGGTCCCGTTCTCTGCACCTGCAAGCTCTGTTTTAGACCATGTTTCTGTCGTCTAATAAATCTTCTGTTTACTGGCTGGCTGAGAGTCACATCTGACTGCGGAGTTGGGGTGCAGGACCCTCTCGCTTCCCCAGGAGCCCCGCCTGAGCGGACTCGCTGGGGGGAAGCGCACGGAGGGGCAGAGGAGGCTGAATGCTCCGAGGTCAGACCCAGGAAGGTGGAAGCTGTGTGAGCTGTGAGTCCTGAAGACAGGCTGCTCACAGAAAAGCGACTGCCCCAGAGTTCTGACTGGCTTCATAGGGAGCAGTTTCAGAGCATGCCGGGGACTCCGTGACAGGGCGTGAGCAGAGTCCTCACCAAACCAGACACTTCTCTCTCCGAGACTGGCGAGAGCTCGGCTCCCAGATGGAGGGCTCTTGCCTGGCATCACCAACGGTCACAGGCTCGCTGCTCTCACTCACATTCCGTCGCACGAGGGCAGTAGACTCTGAGGCTTGACTTCTTTTTCCTTGCTACTAAAGCCAGCCCAAGGGGAAAAAAACAAGTAAGTTACCATCTCAGGCGGCAACGTCTCAGAGGCTCCTCTGTTTGCCTCTTCCACACGGCGGGGATCCGCCCTCCACTCTCCTCCCATTACACCTTGAGCATCCCAACCAAAATCTCCTTTTCTTACGGCACCCCACAGAGTCACTCTGCTCAAGAGACTCTGGCCCCTCTCCACCTACATCCCCCCGAGCCCTGTCCCCAGCGAGGACGCCCACGGCCGCTGAGGAGGACGACAGCGACTGCGGACGAGGAACTGGAAGCACTGACCTGGCAGCCAGGTCTGCAGAGGGCAGAGAGCGGAGGCCTTGTTCCGCCCCCTTGGAAAGAGGCCCAAGCGGCTCAGGCCCCCTCCTGCCGTGTTTCCCTCCGGCGAGAGCTCCGGCACCATTCCTCGCCAGAGCCGCTGCGAAAGCCGAGCCGGAGCCCTAGCTCCACAGCGCTCATCATGTTGTGGGTCGTCTTGTGTTGCGTGTGACATGTTGTGGGTTATTTTGTGTTGAGTGAGTGTGTGTTTGTGAGATGTTGTGGGGTCGTGTGTGTGATGTTTTGTGTGTGTTGCTTTCCGTGTCGCGGTATGTGTGTGTCTTTGTCGTGTGTTATTTTTGTGTGTCGTGTTCTGTGCCCTTCTGTGTCATCGTATCGAAAAGCATTTTGGTGAATAATTCGAGGAGAGCTTTAGCACTAGTACTTGTCGATAATTTAAGTCTCCTTAGGAGTAATTTTCTTGACCCAATCGCTACGAACTCTTCAGGAGGGACGCTGGATTGCTGGAGTCTTTACCACTAGATACTTGTAAAGAATGATTTTCTACCTTGAGTCCTTTGCACGAACCGATCTGTTCCAACGCACCAAGGGAGAATGCCTTTGCTTTTCTGGTGGAGGATTCCGTGGGAAATTTATCAGAGGACGGCTGAGGAATGAATTGTCTCATTCCTAGTCATTTTCACGGACCGATTTTAGTCCAAATCTCCAGGAGCTAATTATGAACATAGTACGGAGGATGATTCCATGTGTAATTAATTGCTAACATTGATCAGAAAGAACTGCCTCCTTTTTAGTCATTTCTACCAAATCGTCAACTGATATCTACCTAATCACAAGGAGCCAATCTGAAAGGCTTTTGGAGGAGGATTCCATTTGTCATTGATTATAAGCATTGATCAGTTATAACTTTCTCTTTTTTAGCAATTTTCTCGATAAATCCTTGCTAAATGCCAAAGAGAGAATAGACTTGCTTTTTGGTGCATGGTTCCATGAGGAGGACATCAGGATACCTGATTTCGAATGACGTTCTCATTTTCAGTAATTTTCGCAACCTGCTCTGTACCGTCTGACGAGAAGTGAATCCTCGGGGCTTTCAGGAAGATTCCTTCTCAAATTTATCTGTCGCACAGATCAAAGATGAATTTCTCTATTTTAGTATATTTCGAGAAACGATTTCTTCCAAATCACCAGCAGGGAATCGAGAAGCGTTTTGGTGAATCATTCGAGGAGAAATGGATCACTAGTACTTGTCAATAATGTATGTCTCATGATGAGTAATTTTCTGGAACAGATCTCTACCAAATGATCAGGCGAGATTACGTATGGCTTTTCGAGGAAGAGTGCATGAGACATCAACGGCTACATCTGATTAGTAATGAAAGTCTCATTTTTAGCACTTTACACTACCCATCTGTATGTGTGACGTGTTCTGTGTGTGTGTGCGTCGGTATCGTGCTGTGTGTGTTGTCTTGGGTGGCCACAACACAGGGAAATGCACAAAGCATTCCCCTCCTGGAGGAAGAGTGACACGACGTGGCCACTCAGGAGTAATACACAAACAATCCCAAGCCTCCCCCCCCACCCCCCACCCCGGAGCAACAGTGATGTCTGTGGCCAATTCAGGTCATTCAGAAAGCATTTCCCTCATGGAGCAACAGTGACACTGGGTGGCCACTTGGAGTAATGCAGAAAGCATTTCCCTCACGGAGCAATGGTGAAACTGCGTGGCCAATTCAGGTAGTGCTCATATCATTTCCCTCCCGGAGCAACAGTGACACCGGGCAGCCCCTTGGAGTAAGACACAAATCATTTCCTCACGGAGCACCAGTTGCACAAAATGAGTTGAATAATAATAATAATCATTAATAATAAAACTAAACAAAAAATAGGTAGGTAGATTTTCAATAATTGGAAGGTAGAGCAAACAGAAGAAGGCAGATTTCTAAGCAACTACAAATTCGCACGCATACTGAGCCTAAGATCTTCAAGAGACTGGATTCAACAAGTATTTTCCCATCCTACATGTCTTTCGGCAACTTGAAGAGTTTCTGTAGATTAGATTTGCCGTTGTTTCTCTTTACAGATTACACTCCTGTGTTAGGCTGGACTTCCCCCTTCTCGTTTCCTTTGTCTCTTCAGGTACTTTCAGCAGCCTTTCTACTGCCCTGCATGATCTTCGTCCTCTCCGACTTTTCCATGGCTCCCGAGACCTCACTTGTGGGAATGCACACCTACCCGCGTCCTGTGAAGGGACACGGCACGAGGAGAGAAGAGGAGAGACGAGAAAGAGAGAGTTGGCGAACACAGGAGAGAAAACAGAGAAACAGGAGAGCAAGGCGAGCAACTCACCACCTGGAGTCATCCTCTTGGATCCAAGCTTCAGTTGTGGAGAAGACACCGTTCCTGACCAGAGAAACGAGCAGCCTCTGAAAATGGGACCTTTTCTCCCTCCTAGCCACAGCTGGTCAGGATCCTTTGCTTACAAACCGAACCCTAATGGACGGGGCTTCCCGACCCGGACTCAGGTGGGGCGTGTGAGAAGTGGGACTGTTCTTAATGTTTCCTCTGAATAGTGTGGGGGTGCCTCAGTTTCCCCTAGGCAGTTCTTAAGTATCTAGGGGGTGGAGTAAGGGTGTATGATCATTGCAGAGCCCTAGAGGGCATATGTGTGCAGGAGTCTGGACACAGAGAATGGCCAACACCCTGTTTCCTGGCAACTGATGGCCTGGGCCCTTCCCCCCCTGCAAGGTGAGAGCTGAAGGGTTGGAGAACAAAGGAATCAGGTGACCTCCTGGCCCGGGAAAGGGACAAAGCCCAGAGGAGGAGGGGCTGGAGGGGGGTTTCAGTTTGGGGCTGGCTGGGACATGGAGTGAAGTGCAGACGTGGTTGTCTGGCTCACTGCCCCCCAAAATGGACCCAGCTGAGGGGTCCCGTTCTCTGCACCTGCAAGCTCTGTTTTAGACCATGTTTCTGTCGTCTAATAAATCTTCTGTTTACTGGCTGGCTGAGAGTCACATCTGACTGCGGAGTTGGGGTGCAGGACCCTCTCGCTTCCCCAGGAGCCCCGCCTGAGCGGACTCGCTGGGGGGAAGCGCACGGAGGGGCAGAGGAGGCTGAATGCTCCGAGGTCAGACCCAGGAAGGTGGAAGCTGTGTGAGCTGTGAGTCCTGAAGACAGGCTGCTCACAGAAAAGCGACTGCCCCAGAGTTCTGACTGGCTTCATAGGGAGCAGTTTCAGAGCATGCCGGGGACTCCGTGACAGGGCGTGAGCAGAGTCCTCACCAAACCAGACACTTCTCTCTCCGAGACTGGCGAGAGCTCGGCTCCCAGATGGAGGGCTCTTGCCTGGCATCACCAACGGTCACAGGCTCGCTGCTCTCACTCACATTCCGTCGCACAAGGGCAGTAGACTCTGAGGCTTGACTTCTTTTTCCTTGCTGCTAAAGCCAGCCCAAGGGGAAAAAAACAAGTAAGTTACCATCTCAGGCGGCAACGTCTCAGAGGCTCCTCTGTTTGCCTCTTCCACACGGCGGGGATCCGCCCTCCACTCTCCTCCCATTACACCTTGAGCATCCCAACCAAAATCTCCTTTTCTTACGGCACCCCACAGAGTCACTCTGCTCAAGAGACTCTGGCCCCTCTCCACCTACATCCCCCCGAGCCCTGTCCCCAGCGAGGACGCCCACGGCCGCTGAGGAGGACGACAGCGACTGCGGACGAGGAACTGGAAGCACTGACCTGGCAGCCAGGTCTGCAGAGGGCAGAGAGCGGAGGCCTTGTTCCGCCCCCTTGGAAAGAGGCCCAAGCGGCTCAGGCCCCCTCCTGCCGTGTTTCCCTCCGGCGAGAGCTCCGGCACCATTCCTCGCCAGAGCCGCTGCGAAAGCCGAGCCGGAGCCCTAGCTCCACAGCGCTCATCATGTTGTGGGTCGTCTTGTGTTGCGTGTGACATGTTGTGGGTTATTTTGTGTTGAGTGAGTGTGTGTTTGTGAGATGTTGTGGGGTCGTGTGTGTGATGTTTTGTGTGTGTTGCTTTCCGTGTCGCGGTATGTGTGTGTCTTTGTCGTGTGTTATTTTTGTGTGTCGTGTTCTGTGCCCTTCTGTGTCATCGTATCGAAAAGCATTTTGGTGAATAATTCGAGGAGAGCTTTAGCACTAGTACTTGTCGATAATTTAAGTCTCCTTAGGAGTAATTTTCTTGACCCAATCGCTACGAACTCTTCAGGAGGGACGCTGGATTGCTGGAGTCTTTACCACTAGATACTTGTAAAGAATGATTTTCTACCTTGAGTCCTTTGCACGAACCGATCTGTTCCAACGCACCAAGGGAGAATGCCTTTGCTTTTCTGGTGGAGGATTCCGTGGGAAATTTATCAGAGGACGGCTGAGGAATGAATTGTCTCATTCCTAGTCATTTTCACGGACCGATTTTAGTCCAAATCTCCAGGAGCTAATTATGAACATAGTACGGAGGATGATTCCATGTGTAATTAATTGCTAACATTGATCAGAAAGAACTGCCTCCTTTTTAGTCATTTCTACCAAATCGTCAACTGATATCTACCTAATCACAAGGAGCCAATCTGAAAGGCTTTTGGAGGAGGATTCCATTTGTCATTGATTATAAGCATTGATCAGTTATAACTTTCTCTTTTTTAGCAATTTTCTCGATAAATCCTTGCTAAATGCCAAAGAGAGAATAGACTTGCTTTTTGGTGCATGGTTCCATGAGGAGGACATCAGGATACCTGATTTCGAATGACGTTCTCATTTTCAGTAATTTTCGCAACCTGCTCTGTACCGTCTGACGAGAAGTGAATCCTCGGGGCTTTCAGGAAGATTCCTTCTCAAATTTATCTGTCGCACAGATCAAAGATGAATTTCTCTATTTTAGTATATTTCGAGAAACGATTTCTTCCAAATCACCAGCAGGGAATCGAGAAGCGTTTTGGTGAATCATTCGAGGAGAAATGGATCACTAGTACTTGTCAATAATGTATGTCTCATGATGAGTAATTTTCTGGAACAGATCTCTACCAAATGATCAGGCGAGATTACGTATGGCTTTTCGAGGAAGAGTGCATGAGACATCAACGGCTACATCTGATTAGTAATGAAAGTCTCATTTTTAGCACTTTACACTACCCATCTGTATGTGTGACGTGTTCTGTGTGTGTGTGCGTCGGTATCGTGCTGTGTGTGTTGTCTTGGGTGGCCACAACACAGGGAAATGCACAAAGCATTCCCCTCCTGGAGGAAGAGTGACACGACGTGGCCACTCAGGAGTAATACACAAACAATCCCAAGCCTCCCCCCCCACCCCCCACCCCGGAGCAACAGTGATGTCTGTGGCCAATTCAGGTCATTCAGAAAGCATTTCCCTCATGGAGCAACAGTGACACTGGGTGGCCACTTGGAGTAATGCAGAAAGCATTTCCCTCACGGAGCAATGGTGAAACTGCGTGGCCAATTCAGGTAGTGCTCATATCATTTCCCTCCCGGAGCAACAGTGACACCGGGCAGCCCCTTGGAGTAAGACACAAATCATTTCCTCACGGAGCACCAGTTGCACAAAATGAGTTGAATAATAATAATAATCATTAATAATAAAACTAAACAAAAAATAGGTAGGTAGATTTTCAATAATTGGAAGGTAGAGCAAACAGAAGAAGGCAGATTTCTAAGCAACTACAAATTCGCACGCATACTGAGCCTAAGATCTTCAAGAGACTGGATTCAACAAGTATTTTCCCATCCTACATGTCTTTCGGCAACTTGAAGAGTTTCTGTAGATTAGATTTGCCGTTGTTTCTCTTTACAGATTACACTCCTGTGTTAGGCTGGACTTCCCCCTTCTCGTTTCCTTTGTCTCTTCAGGTACTTTCAGCAGCCTTTCTACTGCCCTGCATGATCTTCGTCCTCTCCGACTTTTCCATGGCTCCCGAGACCTCACTTGTGGGAATGCACACCTACCCGCGTCCTGTGAAGGGACACGGCACGAGGAGAGAAGAGGAGAGACGAGAAAGAGAGAGTTGGCGAACACAGGAGAGAAAACAGAGAAACAGGAGAGCAAGGCGAGCAACTCACCACCTGGAGTCATCCTCTTGGATCCAAGCTTCAGTTGTGGAGAAGACACCGTTCCTGACCAGAGAAACGAGCAGCCTCTGAAAATGGGACCTTTTCTCCCTCCTAGCCACAGCTGGTCAGGATCCTTTGCTTACAAACCGAACCCTAATGGACGGGGCTTCCCGACCCGGACTCAGGTGGGGCGTGTGAGAAGTGGGACTGTTCTTAATGTTTCCTCTGAATAGTGTGGGGGTGCCTCAGTTTCCCCTAGGCAGTTCTTAAGTATCTAGGGGGTGGAGTAAGGGTGTATGATCATTGCAGAGCCCTAGAGGGCATATGTGTGCAGGAGTCTGGACACAGAGAATGGCCAACACCCTGTTTCCTGGCAACTGATGGCCTGGGCCCTTCCCCCCCTGCAAGGTGAGAGCTGAAGGGTTGGAGAACAAAGGAATCAGGTGACCTCCTGGCCCGGGAAAGGGACAAAGCCCAGAGGAGGAGGGGCTGGAGGGGGGTTTCAGTTTGGGGCTGGCTGGGACATGGAGTGAAGTGCAGACGTGGTTGTCTGGCTCACTGCCCCCCAAAATGGACCCAGCTGAGGGGTCCCGTTCTCTGCACCTGCAAGCTCTGTTTTAGACCATGTTTCTGTCGTCTAATAAATCTTCTGTTTACTGGCTGGCTGAGAGTCACATCTGACTGCGGAGTTGGGGTGCAGGACCCTCTCGCTTCCCCAGGAGCCCCGCCTGAGCGGACTCGCTGGGGGGAAGCGCACGGAGGGGCAGAGGAGGCTGAATGCTCCGAGGTCAGACCCAGGAAGGTGGAAGCTGTGTGAGCTGTGAGTCCTGAAGACAGGCTGCTCACAGAAAAGCGACTGCCCCAGAGTTCTGACTGGCTTCATAGGGAGCAGTTTCAGAGCATGCCGGGGACTCCGTGACAGGGCGTGAGCAGAGTCCTCACCAAACCAGACACTTCTCTCTCCGAGACTGGCGAGAGCTCGGCTCCCAGATGGAGGGCTCTTGCCTGGCATCACCAACGGTCACAGGCTCGCTGCTCTCACTCACATTCCGTCGCACGAGGGCAGTAGACTCTGAGGCTTGACTTCTTTTTCCTTGCTACTAAAGCCAGCCCAAGGGGAAAAAAACAAGTAAGTTACCATCTCAGGCGGCAACGTCTCAGAGGCTCCTCTGTTTGCCTCTTCCACACGGCGGGGATCCGCCCTCCACTCTCCTCCCATTACACCTTGAGCATCCCAACCAAAATCTCCTTTTCTTACGGCACCCCACAGAGTCACTCTGCTCAAGAGACTCTGGCCCCTCTCCACCTACATCCCCCCGAGCCCTGTCCCCAGCGAGGACGCCCACGGCCGCTGAGGAGGACGACAGCGACTGCGGACGAGGAACTGGAAGCACTGACCTGGCAGCCAGGTCTGCAGAGGGCAGAGAGCGGAGGCCTTGTTCCGCCCCCTTGGAAAGAGGCCCAAGCGGCTCAGGCCCCCTCCTGCCGTGTTTCCCTCCGGCGAGAGCTCCGGCACCATTCCTCGCCAGAGCCGCTGCGAAAGCCGAGCCGGAGCCCTAGCTCCACAGCGCTCATCATGTTGTGGGTCGTCTTGTGTTGCGTGTGACATGTTGTGGGTTATTTTGTGTTGAGTGAGTGTGTGTTTGTGAGATGTTGTGGGGTCGTGTGTGTGATGTTTTGTGTGTGTTGCTTTCCGTGTCGCGGTATGTGTGTGTCTTTGTCGTGTGTTATTTTTGTGTGTCGTGTTCTGTGCCCTTCTGTGTCATCGTATCGAAAAGCATTTTGGTGAATAATTCGAGGAGAGCTTTAGCACTAGTACTTGTCGATAATTTAAGTCTCCTTAGGAGTAATTTTCTTGACCCAATCGCTACGAACTCTTCAGGAGGGACGCTGGATTGCTGGAGTCTTTACCACTAGATACTTGTAAAGAATGATTTTCTACCTTGAGTCCTTTGCACGAACCGATCTGTTCCAACGCACCAAGGGAGAATGCCTTTGCTTTTCTGGTGGAGGATTCCGTGGGAAATTTATCAGAGGACGGCTGAGGAATGAATTGTCTCATTCCTAGTCATTTTCACGGACCGATTTTAGTCCAAATCTCCAGGAGCTAATTATGAACATAGTACGGAGGATGATTCCATGTGTAATTAATTGCTAACATTGATCAGAAAGAACTGCCTCCTTTTTAGTCATTTCTACCAAATCGTCAACTGATATCTACCTAATCACAAGGAGCCAATCTGAAAGGCTTTTGGAGGAGGATTCCATTTGTCATTGATTATAAGCATTGATCAGTTATAACTTTCTCTTTTTTAGCAATTTTCTCGATAAATCCTTGCTAAATGCCAAAGAGAGAATAGACTTGCTTTTTGGTGCATGGTTCCATGAGGAGGACATCAGGATACCTGATTTCGAATGACGTTCTCATTTTCAGTAATTTTCGCAACCTGCTCTGTACCGTCTGACGAGAAGTGAATCCTCGGGGCTTTCAGGAAGATTCCTTCTCAAATTTATCTGTCGCACAGATCAAAGATGAATTTCTCTATTTTAGTATATTTCGAGAAACGATTTCTTCCAAATCACCAGCAGGGAATCGAGAAGCGTTTTGGTGAATCATTCGAGGAGAAATGGATCACTAGTACTTGTCAATAATGTATGTCTCATGATGAGTAATTTTCTGGAACAGATCTCTACCAAATGATCAGGCGAGATTACGTATGGCTTTTCGAGGAAGAGTGCATGAGACATCAACGGCTACATCTGATTAGTAATGAAAGTCTCATTTTTAGCACTTTACACTACCCATCTGTATGTGTGACGTGTTCTGTGTGTGTGTGCGTCGGTATCGTGCTGTGTGTGTTGTCTTGGGTGGCCACAACACAGGGAAATGCACAAAGCATTCCCCTCCTGGAGGAAGAGTGACACGACGTGGCCACTCAGGAGTAATACACAAACAATCCCAAGCCTCCCCCCCCACCCCCCACCCCGGAGCAACAGTGATGTCTGTGGCCAATTCAGGTCATTCAGAAAGCATTTCCCTCATGGAGCAACAGTGACACTGGGTGGCCACTTGGAGTAATGCAGAAAGCATTTCCCTCACGGAGCAATGGTGAAACTGCGTGGCCAATTCAGGTAGTGCTCATATCATTTCCCTCCCGGAGCAACAGTGACACCGGGCAGCCCCTTGGAGTAAGACACAAATCATTTCCTCACGGAGCACCAGTTGCACAAAATGAGTTGAATAATAATAATAATCATTAATAATAAAACTAAACAAAAAATAGGTAGGTAGATTTTCAATAATTGGAAGGTAGAGCAAACAGAAGAAGGCAGATTTCTAAGCAACTACAAATTCGCACGCATACTGAGCCTAAGATCTTCAAGAGACTGGATTCAACAAGTATTTTCCCATCCTACATGTCTTTCGGCAACTTGAAGAGTTTCTGTAGATTAGATTTGCCGTTGTTTCTCTTTACAGATTACACTCCTGTGTTAGGCTGGACTTCCCCCTTCTCGTTTCCTTTGTCTCTTCAGGTACTTTCAGCAGCCTTTCTACTGCCCTGCATGATCTTCGTCCTCTCCGACTTTTCCATGGCTCCCGAGACCTCACTTGTGGGAATGCACACCTACCCGCGTCCTGTGAAGGGACACGGCACGAGGAGAGAAGAGGAGAGACGAGAAAGAGAGAGTTGGCGAACACAGGAGAGAAAACAGAGAAACAGGAGAGCAAGGCGAGCAACTCACCACCTGGAGTCATCCTCTTGGATCCAAGCTTCAGTTGTGGAGAAGACACCGTTCCTGACCAGAGAAACGAGCAGCCTCTGAAAATGGGACCTTTTCTCCCTCCTAGCCACAGCTGGTCAGGATCCTTTGCTTACAAACCGAACCCTAATGGACGGGGCTTCCCGACCCGGACTCAGGTGGGGCGTGTGAGAAGTGGGACTGTTCTTAATGTTTCCTCTGAATAGTGTGGGGGTGCCTCAGTTTCCCCTAGGCAGTTCTTAAGTATCTAGGGGGTGGAGTAAGGGTGTATGATCATTGCAGAGCCCTAGAGGGCATATGTGTGCAGGAGTCTGGACACAGAGAATGGCCAACACCCTGTTTCCTGGCAACTGATGGCCTGGGCCCTTCCCCCCCTGCAAGGTGAGAGCTGAAGGGTTGGAGAACAAAGGAATCAGGTGACCTCCTGGCCCGGGAAAGGGACAAAGCCCAGAGGAGGAGGGGCTGGAGGGGGGTTTCAGTTTGGGGCTGGCTGGGACATGGAGTGAAGTGCAGACGTGGTTGTCTGGCTCACTGCCCCCCAAAATGGACCCAGCTGAGGGGTCCCGTTCTCTGCACCTGCAAGCTCTGTTTTAGACCATGTTTCTGTCGTCTAATAAATCTTCTGTTTACTGGCTGGCTGAGAGTCACATCTGACTGCGGAGTTGGGGTGCAGGACCCTCTCGCTTCCCCAGGAGCCCCGCCTGAGCGGACTCGCTGGGGGGAAGCGCACGGAGGGGCAGAGGAGGCTGAATGCTCCGAGGTCAGACCCAGGAAGGTGGAAGCTGTGTGAGCTGTGAGTCCTGAAGACAGGCTGCTCACAGAAAAGCGACTGCCCCAGAGTTCTGACTGGCTTCATAGGGAGCAGTTTCAGAGCATGCCGGGGACTCCGTGACAGGGCGTGAGCAGAGTCCTCACCAAACCAGACACTTCTCTCTCCGAGACTGGCGAGAGCTCGGCTCCCAGATGGAGGGCTCTTGCCTGGCATCACCAACGGTCACAGGCTCGCTGCTCTCACTCACATTCCGTCGCACAAGGGCAGTAGACTCTGAGGCTTGACTTCTTTTTCCTTGCTGCTAAAGCCAGCCCAAGGGGAAAAAAACAAGTAAGTTACCATCTCAGGCGGCAACGTCTCAGAGGCTCCTCTGTTTGCCTCTTCCACACGGCGGGGATCCGCCCTCCACTCTCCTCCCATTACACCTTGAGCATCCCAACCAAAATCTCCTTTTCTTACGGCACCCCACAGAGTCACTCTGCTCAAGAGACTCTGGCCCCTCTCCACCTACATCCCCCCGAGCCCTGTCCCCAGCGAGGACGCCCACGGCCGCTGAGGAGGACGACAGCGACTGCGGACGAGGAACTGGAAGCACTGACCTGGCAGCCAGGTCTGCAGAGGGCAGAGAGCGGAGGCCTTGTTCCGCCCCCTTGGAAAGAGGCCCAAGCGGCTCAGGCCCCCTCCTGCCGTGTTTCCCTCCGGCGAGAGCTCCGGCACCATTCCTCGCCAGAGCCGCTGCGAAAGCCGAGCCGGAGCCCTAGCTCCACAGCGCTCATCATGTTGTGGGTCGTCTTGTGTTGCGTGTGACATGTTGTGGGTTATTTTGTGTTGAGTGAGTGTGTGTTTGTGAGATGTTGTGGGGTCGTGTGTGTGATGTTTTGTGTGTGTTGCTTTCCGTGTCGCGGTATGTGTGTGTCTTTGTCGTGTGTTATTTTTGTGTGTCGTGTTCTGTGCCCTTCTGTGTCATCGTATCGAAAAGCATTTTGGTGAATAATTCGAGGAGAGCTTTAGCACTAGTACTTGTCGATAATTTAAGTCTCCTTAGGAGTAATTTTCTTGACCCAATCGCTACGAACTCTTCAGGAGGGACGCTGGATTGCTGGAGTCTTTACCACTAGATACTTGTAAAGAATGATTTTCTACCTTGAGTCCTTTGCACGAACCGATCTGTTCCAACGCACCAAGGGAGAATGCCTTTGCTTTTCTGGTGGAGGATTCCGTGGGAAATTTATCAGAGGACGGCTGAGGAATGAATTGTCTCATTCCTAGTCATTTTCACGGACCGATTTTAGTCCAAATCTCCAGGAGCTAATTATGAACATAGTACGGAGGATGATTCCATGTGTAATTAATTGCTAACATTGATCAGAAAGAACTGCCTCCTTTTTAGTCATTTCTACCAAATCGTCAACTGATATCTACCTAATCACAAGGAGCCAATCTGAAAGGCTTTTGGAGGAGGATTCCATTTGTCATTGATTATAAGCATTGATCAGTTATAACTTTCTCTTTTTTAGCAATTTTCTCGATAAATCCTTGCTAAATGCCAAAGAGAGAATAGACTTGCTTTTTGGTGCATGGTTCCATGAGGAGGACATCAGGATACCTGATTTCGAATGACGTTCTCATTTTCAGTAATTTTCGCAACCTGCTCTGTACCGTCTGACGAGAAGTGAATCCTCGGGGCTTTCAGGAAGATTCCTTCTCAAATTTATCTGTCGCACAGATCAAAGATGAATTTCTCTATTTTAGTATATTTCGAGAAACGATTTCTTCCAAATCACCAGCAGGGAATCGAGAAGCGTTTTGGTGAATCATTCGAGGAGAAATGGATCACTAGTACTTGTCAATAATGTATGTCTCATGATGAGTAATTTTCTGGAACAGATCTCTACCAAATGATCAGGCGAGATTACGTATGGCTTTTCGAGGAAGAGTGCATGAGACATCAACGGCTACATCTGATTAGTAATGAAAGTCTCATTTTTAGCACTTTACACTACCCATCTGTATGTGTGACGTGTTCTGTGTGTGTGTGCGTCGGTATCGTGCTGTGTGTGTTGTCTTGGGTGGCCACAACACAGGGAAATGCACAAAGCATTCCCCTCCTGGAGGAAGAGTGACACGACGTGGCCACTCAGGAGTAATACACAAACAATCCCAAGCCTCCCCCCCCACCCCCCACCCCGGAGCAACAGTGATGTCTGTGGCCAATTCAGGTCATTCAGAAAGCATTTCCCTCATGGAGCAACAGTGACACTGGGTGGCCACTTGGAGTAATGCAGAAAGCATTTCCCTCACGGAGCAATGGTGAAACTGCGTGGCCAATTCAGGTAGTGCTCATATCATTTCCCTCCCGGAGCAACAGTGACACCGGGCAGCCCCTTGGAGTAAGACACAAATCATTTCCTCACGGAGCACCAGTTGCACAAAATGAGTTGAATAATAATAATAATCATTAATAATAAAACTAAACAAAAAATAGGTAGGTAGATTTTCAATAATTGGAAGGTAGAGCAAACAGAAGAAGGCAGATTTCTAAGCAACTACAAATTCGCACGCATACTGAGCCTAAGATCTTCAAGAGACTGGATTCAACAAGTATTTTCCCATCCTACATGTCTTTCGGCAACTTGAAGAGTTTCTGTAGATTAGATTTGCCGTTGTTTCTCTTTACAGATTACACTCCTGTGTTAGGCTGGACTTCCCCCTTCTCGTTTCCTTTGTCTCTTCAGGTACTTTCAGCAGCCTTTCTACTGCCCTGCATGATCTTCGTCCTCTCCGACTTTTCCATGGCTCCCGAGACCTCACTTGTGGGAATGCACACCTACCCGCGTCCTGTGAAGGGACACGGCACGAGGAGAGAAGAGGAGAGACGAGAAAGAGAGAGTTGGCGAACACAGGAGAGAAAACAGAGAAACAGGAGAGCAAGGCGAGCAACTCACCACCTGGAGTCATCCTCTTGGATCCAAGCTTCAGTTGTGGAGAAGACACCGTTCCTGACCAGAGAAACGAGCAGCCTCTGAAAATGGGACCTTTTCTCCCTCCTAGCCACAGCTGGTCAGGATCCTTTGCTTACAAACCGAACCCTAATGGACGGGGCTTCCCGACCCGGACTCAGGTGGGGCGTGTGAGAAGTGGGACTGTTCTTAATGTTTCCTCTGAATAGTGTGGGGGTGCCTCAGTTTCCCCTAGGCAGTTCTTAAGTATCTAGGGGGTGGAGTAAGGGTGTATGATCATTGCAGAGCCCTAGAGGGCATATGTGTGCAGGAGTCTGGACACAGAGAATGGCCAACACCCTGTTTCCTGGCAACTGATGGCCTGGGCCCTTCCCCCCCTGCAAGGTGAGAGCTGAAGGGTTGGAGAACAAAGGAATCAGGTGACCTCCTGGCCCGGGAAAGGGACAAAGCCCAGAGGAGGAGGGGCTGGAGGGGGGTTTCAGTTTGGGGCTGGCTGGGACATGGAGTGAAGTGCAGACGTGGTTGTCTGGCTCACTGCCCCCCAAAATGGACCCAGCTGAGGGGTCCCGTTCTCTGCACCTGCAAGCTCTGTTTTAGACCATGTTTCTGTCGTCTAATAAATCTTCTGTTTACTGGCTGGCTGAGAGTCACATCTGACTGCGGAGTTGGGGTGCAGGACCCTCTCGCTTCCCCAGGAGCCCCGCCTGAGCGGACTCGCTGGGGGGAAGCGCACGGAGGGGCAGAGGAGGCTGAATGCTCCGAGGTCAGACCCAGGAAGGTGGAAGCTGTGTGAGCTGTGAGTCCTGAAGACAGGCTGCTCACAGAAAAGCGACTGCCCCAGAGTTCTGACTGGCTTCATAGGGAGCAGTTTCAGAGCATGCCGGGGACTCCGTGACAGGGCGTGAGCAGAGTCCTCACCAAACCAGACACTTCTCTCTCCGAGACTGGCGAGAGCTCGGCTCCCAGATGGAGGGCTCTTGCCTGGCATCACCAACGGTCACAGGCTCGCTGCTCTCACTCACATTCCGTCGCACAAGGGCAGTAGACTCTGAGGCTTGACTTCTTTTTCCTTGCTGCTAAAGCCAGCCCAAGGGGAAAAAAACAAGTAAGTTACCATCTCAGGCGGCAACGTCTCAGAGGCTCCTCTGTTTGCCTCTTCCACACGGCGGGGATCCGCCCTCCACTCTCCTCCCATTACACCTTGAGCATCCCAACCAAAATCTCCTTTTCTTACGGCACCCCACAGAGTCACTCTGCTCAAGAGACTCTGGCCCCTCTCCACCTACATCCCCCCGAGCCCTGTCCCCAGCGAGGACGCCCACGGCCGCTGAGGAGGACGACAGCGACTGCGGACGAGGAACTGGAAGCACTGACCTGGCAGCCAGGTCTGCAGAGGGCAGAGAGCGGAGGCCTTGTTCCGCCCCCTTGGAAAGAGGCCCAAGCGGCTCAGGCCCCCTCCTGCCGTGTTTCCCTCCGGCGAGAGCTCCGGCACCATTCCTCGCCAGAGCCGCTGCGAAAGCCGAGCCGGAGCCCTAGCTCCACAGCGCTCATCATGTTGTGGGTCGTCTTGTGTTGCGTGTGACATGTTGTGGGTTATTTTGTGTTGAGTGAGTGTGTGTTTGTGAGATGTTGTGGGGTCGTGTGTGTGATGTTTTGTGTGTGTTGCTTTCCGTGTCGCGGTATGTGTGTGTCTTTGTCGTGTGTTATTTTTGTGTGTCGTGTTCTGTGCCCTTCTGTGTCATCGTATCGAAAAGCATTTTGGTGAATAATTCGAGGAGAGCTTTAGCACTAGTACTTGTCGATAATTTAAGTCTCCTTAGGAGTAATTTTCTTGACCCAATCGCTACGAACTCTTCAGGAGGGACGCTGGATTGCTGGAGTCTTTACCACTAGATACTTGTAAAGAATGATTTTCTACCTTGAGTCCTTTGCACGAACCGATCTGTTCCAACGCACCAAGGGAGAATGCCTTTGCTTTTCTGGTGGAGGATTCCGTGGGAAATTTATCAGAGGACGGCTGAGGAATGAATTGTCTCATTCCTAGTCATTTTCACGGACCGATTTTAGTCCAAATCTCCAGGAGCTAATTATGAACATAGTACGGAGGATGATTCCATGTGTAATTAATTGCTAACATTGATCAGAAAGAACTGCCTCCTTTTTAGTCATTTCTACCAAATCGTCAACTGATATCTACCTAATCACAAGGAGCCAATCTGAAAGGCTTTTGGAGGAGGATTCCATTTGTCATTGATTATAAGCATTGATCAGTTATAACTTTCTCTTTTTTAGCAATTTTCTCGATAAATCCTTGCTAAATGCCAAAGAGAGAATAGACTTGCTTTTTGGTGCATGGTTCCATGAGGAGGACATCAGGATACCTGATTTCGAATGACGTTCTCATTTTCAGTAATTTTCGCAACCTGCTCTGTACCGTCTGACGAGAAGTGAATCCTCGGGGCTTTCAGGAAGATTCCTTCTCAAATTTATCTGTCGCACAGATCAAAGATGAATTTCTCTATTTTAGTATATTTCGAGAAACGATTTCTTCCAAATCACCAGCAGGGAATCGAGAAGCGTTTTGGTGAATCATTCGAGGAGAAATGGATCACTAGTACTTGTCAATAATGTATGTCTCATGATGAGTAATTTTCTGGAACAGATCTCTACCAAATGATCAGGCGAGATTACGTATGGCTTTTCGAGGAAGAGTGCATGAGACATCAACGGCTACATCTGATTAGTAATGAAAGTCTCATTTTTAGCACTTTACACTACCCATCTGTATGTGTGACGTGTTCTGTGTGTGTGTGCGTCGGTATCGTGCTGTGTGTGTTGTCTTGGGTGGCCACAACACAGGGAAATGCACAAAGCATTCCCCTCCTGGAGGAAGAGTGACACGACGTGGCCACTCAGGAGTAATACACAAACAATCCCAAGCCTCCCCCCCCACCCCCCACCCCGGAGCAACAGTGATGTCTGTGGCCAATTCAGGTCATTCAGAAAGCATTTCCCTCATGGAGCAACAGTGACACTGGGTGGCCACTTGGAGTAATGCAGAAAGCATTTCCCTCACGGAGCAATGGTGAAACTGCGTGGCCAATTCAGGTAGTGCTCATATCATTTCCCTCCCGGAGCAACAGTGACACCGGGCAGCCCCTTGGAGTAAGACACAAATCATTTCCTCACGGAGCACCAGTTGCACAAAATGAGTTGAATAATAATAATAATCATTAATAATAAAACTAAACAAAAAATAGGTAGGTAGATTTTCAATAATTGGAAGGTAGAGCAAACAGAAGAAGGCAGATTTCTAAGCAACTACAAATTCGCACGCATACTGAGCCTAAGATCTTCAAGAGACTGGATTCAACAAGTATTTTCCCATCCTACATGTCTTTCGGCAACTTGAAGAGTTTCTGTAGATTAGATTTGCCGTTGTTTCTCTTTACAGATTACACTCCTGTGTTAGGCTGGACTTCCCCCTTCTCGTTTCCTTTGTCTCTTCAGGTACTTTCAGCAGCCTTTCTACTGCCCTGCATGATCTTCGTCCTCTCCGACTTTTCCATGGCTCCCGAGACCTCACTTGTGGGAATGCACACCTACCCGCGTCCTGTGAAGGGACACGGCACGAGGAGAGAAGAGGAGAGACGAGAAAGAGAGAGTTGGCGAACACAGGAGAGAAAACAGAGAAACAGGAGAGCAAGGCGAGCAACTCACCACCTGGAGTCATCCTCTTGGATCCAAGCTTCAGTTGTGGAGAAGACACCGTTCCTGACCAGAGAAACGAGCAGCCTCTGAAAATGGGACCTTTTCTCCCTCCTAGCCACAGCTGGTCAGGATCCTTTGCTTACAAACCGAACCCTAATGGACGGGGCTTCCCGACCCGGACTCAGGTGGGGCGTGTGAGAAGTGGGACTGTTCTTAATGTTTCCTCTGAATAGTGTGGGGGTGCCTCAGTTTCCCCTAGGCAGTTCTTAAGTATCTAGGGGGTGGAGTAAGGGTGTATGATCATTGCAGAGCCCTAGAGGGCATATGTGTGCAGGAGTCTGGACACAGAGAATGGCCAACACCCTGTTTCCTGGCAACTGATGGCCTGGGCCCTTCCCCCCCTGCAAGGTGAGAGCTGAAGGGTTGGAGAACAAAGGAATCAGGTGACCTCCTGGCCCGGGAAAGGGACAAAGCCCAGAGGAGGAGGGGCTGGAGGGGGGTTTCAGTTTGGGGCTGGCTGGGACATGGAGTGAAGTGCAGACGTGGTTGTCTGGCTCACTGCCCCCCAAAATGGACCCAGCTGAGGGGTCCCGTTCTCTGCACCTGCAAGCTCTGTTTTAGACCATGTTTCTGTCGTCTAATAAATCTTCTGTTTACTGGCTGGCTGAGAGTCACATCTGACTGCGGAGTTGGGGTGCAGGACCCTCTCGCTTCCCCAGGAGCCCCGCCTGAGCGGACTCGCTGGGGGG
Organism: Lepidochelys olivacea; assembly: GCF_965140295.1. Taxonomy (NCBI): domain Eukaryota; kingdom Metazoa; phylum Chordata; order Testudines; family Cheloniidae; genus Lepidochelys; species Lepidochelys olivacea. The sequence goes on from NC_140428.1 coordinate 5,954,427, forward strand.
AAGCGCACGGAGGGGCAGAGGAGGCTGAATGCTCCGAGGTCAGACCCAGGAAGGTGGAAGCTGTGTGAGCTGTGAGTCCTGAAGACAGGCTGCTCACAGAAAAGCGACTGCCCCAGAGTTCTGACTGGCTTCATAGGGAGCAGTTTCAGAGCATGCCGGGGACTCCGTGACAGGGCGTGAGCAGAGTCCTCACCAAACCAGACACTTCTCTCTCCGAGACTGGCGAGAGCTCGGCTCCCAGATGGAGGGCTCTTGCCTGGCATCACCAACGGTCACAGGCTCGCTGCTCTCACTCACATTCCGTCGCACGAGGGCAGTAGACTCTGAGGCTTGACTTCTTTTTCCTTGCTACTAAAGCCAGCCCAAGGGGAAAAAAACAAGTAAGTTACCATCTCAGGCGGCAACGTCTCAGAGGCTCCTCTGTTTGCCTCTTCCACACGGCGGGGATCCGCCCTCCACTCTCCTCCCATTACACCTTGAGCATCCCAACCAAAATCTCCTTTTCTTACGGCACCCCACAGAGTCACTCTGCTCAAGAGACTCTGGCCCCTCTCCACCTACATCCCCCCGAGCCCTGTCCCCAGCGAGGACGCCCACGGCCGCTGAGGAGGACGACAGCGACTGCGGACGAGGAACTGGAAGCACTGACCTGGCAGCCAGGTCTGCAGAGGGCAGAGAGCGGAGGCCTTGTTCCGCCCCCTTGGAAAGAGGCCCAAGCGGCTCAGGCCCCCTCCTGCCGTGTTTCCCTCCGGCGAGAGCTCCGGCACCATTCCTCGCCAGAGCCGCTGCGAAAGCCGAGCCGGAGCCCTAGCTCCACAGCGCTCATCATGTTGTGGGTCGTCTTGTGTTGCGTGTGACATGTTGTGGGTTATTTTGTGTTGAGTGAGTGTGTGTTTGTGAGATGTTGTGGGTCGTGTGTGTGATGTTTTGTGTGTGTTGCTTTCCGTGTCGCGGTGTGTGTGTGTCTTTGTCGTGTGTTATTTTTGTGTGTCGTGTTCTGTGCCCTTCTGTGTCATCGTATCGAAAAGCATTTTGGTGAATAATTCGAGGAGCGCTTTAGCACTAGTACTTGTCGATAATTTAAGTCTCCTTAGGAGTAATTTTCTTGACCCAATCGCTACGAACTCTTCAGGAGGGACGCTGGATTGCTGGAGTCTTTACCACTAGATACTTGTAAAGAATGATTTTCTACCTTGAGTCCTTTGCACGAACCGATCTGTTCCAACGCACCAAGGGAGAATGCCTTTGCTTTTCTGGTGGAGGATTCCGTGGGAAATTTATCAGAGGACGGCTGAGGAATGAATTGTCTCATTCCTAGTCATTTTCACGGACCGATTTTAGTCCAAATCTCCAGGAGCTAATTATGAACATAGTACGGAGGATGATTCCATGTGTAATTAATTGCTAACATTGATCAGAAAGAACTGCCTCCTTTTTAGTCATTTCTACCAAATCGTCAACTGATATCTACCTAATCACAAGGAGCCAATCTGAAAGGCTTTTGGAGGAGGATTCCATTTGTCATTGATTATAAGCATTGATCAGTTATAACTTTCTCTTTTTTAGCAATTTTCTCGATAAATCCTTGCTAAATGCCAAAGAGAGAATAGACTTGCTTTTTGGTGCATGGTTCCATGAGGAGGACATCAGGATACCTGATTTCGAATGACGTTCTCATTTTCAGTAATTTTCGCAACCTGCTCTGTACCGTCTGACGAGAAGTGAATCCTCGGGGCTTTCAGGAAGATTCCTTCTCAAATTTATCTGTCGCACAGATCAAAGATGAATTTCTCTATTTTAGTATATTTCGAGAAACGATTTCTTCCAAATCACCAGCAGGGAATCGAAAAGCGTTTTGGTGAATCATTCGAGGAGAAATGGATCACTAGTACTTGTCAATAATGTATGTCTCATGATGAGTAATTTTCTGGAACAGATCTCTACCAAATGATCAGGCGAGATTACGTATGGCTTTTCGAGGAAGAGTGCATGAGACATCAACGGCTACATCTGATTAGTAATGAAAGTCTCATTTTTAGCACTTTACACTACCCATCTGTATGTGTGACGTGTTCTGTGTGTGTGTGCGTCGGTATCGTGCTGTGTGTGTTGTCTTGGGTGGCCACAACACAGGGAAATGCACAAAGCATTCCCCTCCTGGAGGAAGAGTGACACGACGTGGCCACTCAGGAGTAATACACAAACAATCCCAAGCCTCCCCCCCACCCCCCACCCCGGAGCAACAGTGATGTCTGTGGCCAATTCAGGTCATTCAGAAAGCATTTCCCTCATGGAGCAACAGTGACACTGGGTGGCCACTTGGAGTAATGCAGAAAGCATTTCCCTCACGGAGCAATGGTGAAACTGCGTGGCCAATTCAGGTAGTGCTCATATCATTTCCCTCCCGGAGCAACAGTGACACCGGGCAGCCCCTTGGAGTAAGACACAAATCATTTCCTCACGGAGCACCAGTTGCACAAAATGAGTTGAATAATAATAATAATCATTAATAATAAAACTAAACAAAAAATAGGTAGGTAGATTTTCAATAATTGGAAGGTAGAGCAAACAGAAGAAGGCAGATTTCTAAGCAACTACAAATTCGCACGCATACTGAGCCTAAGATCTTCAAGAGACTGGATTCAACAAGTATTTTCCCATCCTACATGTCTTTCGGCAACTTGAAGAGTTTCTGTAGATTAGATTTGCCGTTGTTTCTCTTTACAGATTACACTCCTGTGTTAGGCTGGACTTCCCCCTTCTCGTTTCCTTTGTCTCTTCAGGTACTTTCAGCAGCCTTTCTACTGCCCTGCATGATCTTCGTCCTCTCCGACTTTTCCATGGCTCCCGAGACCTCACTTGTGGGAATGCACACCTACCCGCGTCCTGTGAAGGGACACGGCACGAGGAGAGAAGAGGAGAGACGAGAAAGAGAGAGTTGGCGAACACAGGAGAGAAAACAGAGAAACAGGAGAGCAAGGCGAGCAACTCACCACCTGGAGTCATCCTCTTGGATCCAAGCTTCAGTTGTGGAGAAGACACCGTTCCTGACCAGAGAAACGAGCAGCCTCTGAAAATGGGACCTTTTCTCCCTCCTAGCCACAGCTGGTCAGGATCCTTTGCTTACAAACCGAACCCTAATGGACGGGGCTTCCCGACCCGGACTCAGGTGGGGCGTGTGAGAAGTGGGACTGTTCTTAATGTTTCCTCTGAATAGTGTGGGGGTGCCTCAGTTTCCCCTAGGCAGTTCTTAAGTATCTAGGGGGTGGAGTAAGGGTGTATGATCATTGCAGAGCCCTAGAGGGCATATGTGTGCAGGAGTCTGGACACAGAGAATGGCCAACACCCTGTTTCCTGGCAACTGATGGCCTGGGCCCTTCCCCCCCTGCAAGGTGAGAGCTGAAGGGTTGGAGAACAAAGGAATCAGGTGACCTCCTGGCCCGGGAAAGGGACAAAGCCCAGAGGAGGAGGGGCTGGAGGGGGGTTTCAGTTTGGGGCTGGCTGGGACATGGAGTGAAGTGCAGACGTGGTTGTCTGGCTCACTGCCCCCCAAAATGGACCCAGCTGAGGGGTCCCGTTCTCTGCACCTGCAAGCTCTGTTTTAGACCATGTTTCTGTCGTCTAATAAATCTTCTGTTTACTGGCTGGCTGAGAGTCACATCTGACTGCGGAGTTGGGGTGCAGGACCCTCTCGCTTCCCCAGGAGCCCCGCCTGAGCGGACTCGCTGGGGGGAAGCGCACGGAGGGGCAGAGGAGGCTGAATGCTCCGAGGTCAGACCCAGGAAGGTGGAAGCTGTGTGAGCTGTGAGTCCTGAAGACAGGCTGCTCACAGAAAAGCGACTGCCCCAGAGTTCTGACTGGCTTCATAGGGAGCAGTTTCAGAGCATGCCGGGGACTCCGTGACAGGGCGTGAGCAGAGTCCTCACCAAACCAGACACTTCTCTCTCCGAGACTGGCGAGAGCTCGGCTCCCAGATGGAGGGCTCTTGCCTGGCATCACCAACGGTCACAGGCTCGCTGCTCTCACTCACATTCCGTCGCACAAGGGCAGTAGACTCTGAGGCTTGACTTCTTTTTCCTTGCTGCTAAAGCCAGCCCAAGGGGAAAAAAACAAGTAAGTTACCATCTCAGGCGGCAACGTCTCAGAGGCTCCTCTGTTTGCCTCTTCCACACGGCGGGGATCCGCCCTCCACTCTCCTCCCATTACACCTTGAGCATCCCAACCAAAATCTCCTTTTCTTACGGCACCCCACAGAGTCACTCTGCTCAAGAGACTCTGGCCCCTCTCCACCTACATCCCCCCGAGCCCTGTCCCCAGCGAGGACGCCCACGGCCGCTGAGGAGGACGACAGCGACTGCGGACGAGGAACTGGAAGCACTGACCTGGCAGCCAGGTCTGCAGAGGGCAGAGAGCGGAGGCCTTGTTCCGCCCCCTTGGAAAGAGGCCCAAGCGGCTCAGGCCCCCTCCTGCCGTGTTTCCCTCCGGCGAGAGCTCCGGCACCATTCCTCGCCAGAGCCGCTGCGAAAGCCGAGCCGGAGCCCTAGCTCCACAGCGCTCATCATGTTGTGGGTCGTCTTGTGTTGCGTGTGACATGTTGTGGGTTATTTTGTGTTGAGTGAGTGTGTGTTTGTGAGATGTTGTGGGGTCGTGTGTGTGATGTTTTGTGTGTGTTGCTTTCCGTGTCGCGGTATGTGTGTGTCTTTGTCGTGTGTTATTTTTGTGTGTCGTGTTCTGTGCCCTTCTGTGTCATCGTATCGAAAAGCATTTTGGTGAATAATTCGAGGAGAGCTTTAGCACTAGTACTTGTCGATAATTTAAGTCTCCTTAGGAGTAATTTTCTTGACCCAATCGCTACGAACTCTTCAGGAGGGACGCTGGATTGCTGGAGTCTTTACCACTAGATACTTGTAAAGAATGATTTTCTACCTTGAGTCCTTTGCACGAACCGATCTGTTCCAACGCACCAAGGGAGAATGCCTTTGCTTTTCTGGTGGAGGATTCCGTGGGAAATTTATCAGAGGACAGCTGAGGAATGAATTGTCTCATTCCTAGTCATTTTCACGGACCGATTTTAGTCCAAATCTCCAGGAGCTAATTATGAACATAGTACGGAGGATGATTCCATGTGTAATTAATTGCTAACATTGATCAGAAAGAACTGCCTCCTTTTTAGTCATTTCTACCAAATCGTCAACTGATATCTACCTAATCACAAGGAGCCAATCTGAAAGGCTTTTGGAGGAGGATTCCATTTGTCATTGATTATAAGCATTGATCAGTTATAACTTTCTCTTTTTTAGCAATTTTCTCGATAAATCCTTGCTAAATGCCAAAGAGAGAATAGACTTGCTTTTTGGTGCATGGTTCCATGAGGAGGACATCAGGATACCTGATTTCGAATGACGTTCTCATTTTCAGTAATTTTCGCAACCTGCTCTGTACCGTCTGACGAGAAGTGAATCCTCGGGGCTTTCAGGAAGATTCCTTCTCAAATTTATCTGTCGCACAGATCAAAGATGAATTTCTCTATTTTAGTATATTTCGAGAAACGATTTCTTCCAAATCACCAGCAGGGAATCGAGAAGCGTTTTGGTGAATCATTCGAGGAGAAATGGATCACTAGTACTTGTCAATAATGTATGTCTCATGATGAGTAATTTTCTGGAACAGATCTCTACCAAATGATCAGGCGAGATTACGTATGGCTTTTCGAGGAAGAGTGCATGAGACATCAACGGCTACATCTGATTAGTAATGAAAGTCTCATTTTTAGCACTTTACACTACCCATCTGTATGTGTGACGTGTTCTGTGTGTGTGTGCGTCGGTATCGTGCTGTGTGTGTTGTCTTGGGTGGCCACAACACAGGGAAATGCACAAAGCATTCCCCTCCTGGAGGAAGAGTGACACGACGTGGCCACTCAGGAGTAATACACAAACAATCCCAAGCCTCCCCCCCCACCCCCCACCCCGGAGCAACAGTGATGTCTGTGGCCAATTCAGGTCATTCAGAAAGCATTTCCCTCATGGAGCAACAGTGACACTGGGTGGCCACTTGGAGTAATGCAGAAAGCATTTCCCTCACGGAGCAATGGTGAAACTGCGTGGCCAATTCAGGTAGTGCTCATATCATTTCCCTCCCGGAGCAACAGTGACACCGGGCAGCCCCTTGGAGTAAGACACAAATCATTTCCTCACGGAGCACCAGTTGCACAAAATGAGTTGAATAATAATAATAATCATTAATAATAAAACTAAACAAAAAATAGGTAGGTAGATTTTCAATAATTGGAAGGTAGAGCAAACAGAAGAAGGCAGATTTCTAAGCAACTACAAATTCGCACGCATACTGAGCCTAAGATCTTCAAGAGACTGGATTCAACAAGTATTTTCCCATCCTACATGTCTTTCGGCAACTTGAAGAGTTTCTGTAGATTAGATTTGCCGTTGTTTCTCTTTACAGATTACACTCCTGTGTTAGGCTGGACTTCCCCCTTCTCGTTTCCTTTGTCTCTTCAGGTACTTTCAGCAGCCTTTCTACTGCCCTGCATGATCTTCGTCCTCTCCGACTTTTCCATGGCTCCCGAGACCTCACTTGTGGGAATGCACACCTACCCGCGTCCTGTGAAGGGACACGGCACGAGGAGAGAAGAGGAGAGACGAGAAAGAGAGAGTTGGCGAACACAGGAGAGAAAACAGAGAAACAGGAGAGCAAGGCGAGCAACTCACCACCTGGAGTCATCCTCTTGGATCCAAGCTTCAGTTGTGGAGAAGACACCGTTCCTGACCAGAGAAACGAGCAGCCTCTGAAAATGGGACCTTTTCTCCCTCCTAGCCACAGCTGGTCAGGATCCTTTGCTTACAAACCGAACCCTAATGGACGGGGCTTCCCGACCCGCACTCAGGTGGGGCGTGTGAGAAGTGGGACTGTTCTTAATGTTTCCTCTGAATAGTGTGGGGGTGCCTCAGTTTCCCCTAGGCAGTTCTTAAGTATCTAGGGGGTGGAGTAAGGGTGTATGATCATTGCAGAGCCCTAGAGGGCATATGTGTGCAGGAGTCTGGACACAGAGAATGGCCAACACCCTGTTTCCTGGCAACTGATGGCCTGGGCCCTTCCCCCCCTGCAAGGTGAGAGCTGAAGGGTTGGAGAACAAAGGAATCAGGTGACCTCCTGGCCCGGGAAAGGGACAAAGCCCAGAGGAGGAGGGGCTGGAGGGGGGTTTCAGTTTGGGGCTGGCTGGGACATGGAGTGAAGTGCAGACGTGGTTGTCTGGCTCACTGCCCCCCAAAATGGACCCAGCTGAGGGGTCCCGTTCTCTGCACCTGCAAGCTCTGTTTTAGACCATGTTTCTGTCGTCTAATAAATCTTCTGTTTACTGGCTGGCTGAGAGTCACATCTGACTGCGGAGTTGGGGTGCAGGACCCTCTCGCTTCCCCAGGAGCCCCGCCTGAGCGGACTCGCTGGGGGGAAGCGCACGGAGGGGCAGAGGAGGCTGAATGCTCCGAGGTCAGACCCAGGAAGGTGGAAGCTGTGTGAGCTGTGAGTCCTGAAGACAGGCTGCTCACAGAAAAGCGACTGCCCCAGAGTTCTGACTGGCTTCATAGGGAGCAGTTTCAGAGCATGCCGGGGACTCCGTGACAGGGCGTGAGCAGAGTCCTCACCAAACCAGACACTTCTCTCTCCGAGACTGGCGAGAGCTCGGCTCCCAGATGGAGGGCTCTTGCCTGGCATCACCAACGGTCACAGGCTCGCTGCTCTCACTCACATTCCGTCGCACAAGGGCAGTAGACTCTGAGGCTTGACTTCTTTTTCCTTGCTGCTAAAGCCAGCCCAAGGGGAAAAAAACAAGTAAGTTACCATCTCAGGCGGCAACGTCTCAGAGGCTCCTCTGTTTGCCTCTTCCACACGGCGGGGATCCGCCCTCCACTCTCCTCCCATTACACCTTGAGCATCCCAACCAAAATCTCCTTTTCTTACGGCACCCCACAGAGTCACTCTGCTCAAGAGACTCTGGCCCCTCTCCACCTACATCCCCCCGAGCCCTGTCCCCAGCGAGGACGCCCACGGCCGCTGAGGAGGACGACAGCGACTGCGGACGAGGAACTGGAAGCACTGACCTGGCAGCCAGGTCTGCAGAGGGCAGAGAGCGGAGGCCTTGTTCCGCCCCCTTGGAAAGAGGCCCAAGCGGCTCAGGCCCCCTCCTGCCGTGTTTCCCTCCGGCGAGAGCTCCGGCACCATTCCTCGCCAGAGCCGCTGCGAAAGCCGAGCCGGAGCCCTAGCTCCACAGCGCTCATCATGTTGTGGGTCGTCTTGTGTTGCGTGTGACATGTTGTGGGTTATTTTGTGTTGAGTGAGTGTGTGTTTGTGAGATGTTGTGGGTCGTGTGTGTGATGTTTTGTGTGTGTTGCTTTCCGTGTCGCGGTGTGTGTGTGTCTTTGTCGTGTGTTATTTTTGTGTGTCGTGTTCTGTGCCCTTCTGTGTCATCGTATCGAAAAGCATTTTGGTGAATAATTCGAGGAGAGCTTTAGCACTAGTACTTGTCGATAATTTAAGTCTCCTTAGGAGTAATTTTCTTGACCCAATCGCTACGAACTCTTCAGGAGGGACGCTGGATTGCTGGAGTCTTTACCACTAGATACTTGTAAAGAATGATTTTCTACCTTGAGTCCTTTGCACGAACCGATCTGTTCCAACGCACCAAGGGAGAATGCCTTTGCTTTTCTGGTGGAGGATTCCGTGGGAAATTTATCAGAGGACGGCTGAGGAATGAATTGTCTCATTCCTAGTCATTTTCACGGACCGATTTTAGTCCAAATCTCCAGGAGCTAATTATGAACATAGTACGGAGGATGATTCCATGTGTAATTAATTGCTAACATTGATCAGAAAGAACTGCCTCCTTTTTAGTCATTTCTACCAAATCGTCAACTGATATCTACCTAATCACAAGGAGCCAATCTGAAAGGCTTTTGGAGGAGGATTCCATTTGTCATTGATTATAAGCATTGATCAGTTATAACTTTCTCTTTTTTAGCAATTTTCTCGATAAATCCTTGCTAAATGCCAAAGAGAGAATAGACTTGCTTTTTGGTGCATGGTTCCATGAGGAGGACATCAGGATACCTGATTTCGAATGACGTTCTCATTTTCAGTAATTTTCGCAACCTGCTCTGTACCGTCTGACGAGAAGTGAATCCTCGGGGCTTTCAGGAAGATTTCTTCTCAAATTTATCTGTCGCACAGATCAAAGATGAATTTCTCTATTTTAGTATATTTCGAGAAACGATTTCTTCCAAATCACCAGCAGGGAATCGAAAAGCGTTTTGGTGAATCATTCGAGGAGAAATGGATCACTAGTACTTGTCAATAATGTATGTCTCATGATGAGTAATTTTCTGGAACAGATCTCTACCAAATGATCAGGCGAGATTACGTATGGCTTTTCGAGGAAGAGTGCATGAGACATCAACGGCTACATCTGATTAGTAATGAAAGTCTCATTTTTAGCACTTTACACTACCCATCTGTATGTGTGACGTGTTCTGTGTGTGTGTGCGTCGGTATCGTGCTGTGTGTGTTGTCTTGGGTGGCCACAACACAGGGAAATGCACAAAGCATTCCCCTCCTGGAGGAAGAGTGACACGACGTGGCCACTCAGGAGTAATACACAAACAATCCCAAGCCTCCCCCCCCACCCCCCACCCCGGAGCAACAGTGATGTCTGTGGCCAATTCAGGTCATTCAGAAAGCATTTCCCTCATGGAGCAACAGTGACACTGGGTGGCCACTTGGAGTAATGCAGAAAGCATTTCCCTCACGGAGCAATGGTGAAACTGCGTGGCCAATTCAGGTAGTGCTCATATCATTTCCCTCCCGGAGCAACAGTGACACCGGGCAGCCCCTTGGAGTAAGACACAAATCATTTCCTCACGGAGCACCAGTTGCACAAAATGAGTTGAATAATAATAATAATCATTAATAATAAAACTAAACAAAAAATAGGTAGGTAGATTTTCAATAATTGGAAGGTAGAGCAAACAGAAGAAGGCAGATTTCTAAGCAACTACAAATTCGCACGCATACTGAGCCTAAGATCTTCAAGAGACTGGATTCAACAAGTATTTTCCCATCCTACATGTCTTTCGGCAACTTGAAGAGTTTCTGTAGATTAGATTTGCCGTTGTTTCTCTTTACAGATTACACTCCTGTGTTAGGCTGGACTTCCCCCTTCTCGTTTCCTTTGTCTCTTCAGGTACTTTCAGCAGCCTTTCTACTGCCCTGCATGATCTTCGTCCTCTCCGACTTTTCCATGGCTCCCGAGACCTCACTTGTGGGAATGCACACCTACCCGCGTCCTGTGAAGGGACACGGCACGAGGAGAGAAGAGGAGAGACGAGAAAGAGAGAGTTGGCGAACACAGGAGAGAAAACAGAGAAACAGGAGAGCAAGGCGAGCAACTCACCACCTGGAGTCATCCTCTTGGATCCAAGCTTCAGTTGTGGAGAAGACACCGTTCCTGACCAGAGAAACGAGCAGCCTCTGAAAATGGGACCTTTTCTCCCTCCTAGCCACAGCTGGTCAGGATCCTTTGCTTACAAACCGAACCCTAATGGACGGGGCTTCCCGACCCGCACTCAGGTGGGGCGTGTGAGAAGTGGGACTGTTCTTAATGTTTCCTCTGAATAGTGTGGGGGTGCCTCAGTTTCCCCTAGGCAGTTCTTAAGTATCTAGGGGGTGGAGTAAGGGTGTATGATCATTGCAGAGCCCTAGAGGGCATATGTGTGCAGGAGTCTGGACACAGAGAATGGCCAACACCCTGTTTCCTGGCAACTGATGGCCTGGGCCCTTCCCCCCCTGCAAGGTGAGAGCTGAAGGGTTGGAGAACAAAGGAATCAGGTGACCTCCTGGCCCGGGAAAGGGACAAAGCCCAGAGGAGGAGGGGCTGGAGGGGGGTTTCAGTTTGGGGCTGGCTGGGACATGGAGTGAAGTGCAGACGTGGTTGTCTGGCTCACTGCCCCCCAAAATGGACCCAGCTGAGGGGTCCCGTTCTCTGCACCTGCAAGCTCTGTTTTAGACCATGTTTCTGTCGTCTAATAAATCTTCTGTTTACTGGCTGGCTGAGAGTCACATCTGACTGCGGAGTTGGGGTGCAGGACCCTCTCGCTTCCCCAGGAGCCCCGCCTGAGCGGACTCGCTGGGGGGAAGCGCACGGAGGGGCAGAGGAGGCTGAATGCTCCGAGGTCAGACCCAGGAAGGTGGAAGCTGTGTGAGCTGTGAGTCCTGAAGACAGGCTGCTCACAGAAAAGCGACTGCCCCAGAGTTCTGACTGGCTTCATAGGGAGCAGTTTCAGAGCATGCCGGGGACTCCGTGACAGGGCGTGAGCAGAGTCCTCACCAAACCAGACACTTCTCTCTCCGAGACTGGCGAGAGCTCGGCTCCCAGATGGAGGGCTCTTGCCTGGCATCACCAACGGTCACAGGCTCGCTGCTCTCACTCACATTCCGTCGCACAAGGGCAGTAGACTCTGAGGCTTGACTTCTTTTTCCTTGCTGCTAAAGCCAGCCCAAGGGGAAAAAAACAAGTAAGTTACCATCTCAGGCGGCAACGTCTCAGAGGCTCCTCTGTTTGCCTCTTCCACACGGCGGGGATCCGCCCTCCACTCTCCTCCCATTACACCTTGAGCATCCCAACCAAAATCTCCTTTTCTTACGGCACCCCACAGAGTCACTCTGCTCAAGAGACTCTGGCCCCTCTCCACCTACATCCCCCCGAGCCCTGTCCCCAGCGAGGACGCCCACGGCCGCTGAGGAGGACGACAGCGACTGCGGACGAGGAACTGGAAGCACTGACCTGGCAGCCAGGTCTGCAGAGGGCAGAGAGCGGAGGCCTTGTTCCGCCCCCTTGGAAAGAGGCCCAAGCGGCTCAGGCCCCCTCCTGCCGTGTTTCCCTCCGGCGAGAGCTCCGGCACCATTCCTCGCCAGAGCCGCTGCGAAAGCCGAGCCGGAGCCCTAGCTCCACAGCGCTCATCATGTTGTGGGTCGTCTTGTGTTGCGTGTGACATGTTGTGGGTTATTTTGTGTTGAGTGAGTGTGTGTTTGTGAGATGTTGTGGGTCGTGTGTGTGATGTTTTGTGTGTGTTGCTTTCCGTGTCGCGGTGTGTGTGTGTCTTTGTCGTGTGTTATTTTTGTGTGTCGTGTTCTGTGCCCTTCTGTGTCATCGTATCGAAAAGCATTTTGGTGAATAATTCGAGGAGAGCTTTAGCACTAGTACTTGTCGATAATTTAAGTCTCCTTAGGAGTAATTTTCTAGACCCAATCGCTACGAACTCTTCAGGAGGGACGCTGGATTGCTGGAGTCTTTACCACTAGATACTTGTAAAGAATGATTTTCTACCTTGAGTCCTTTGCACGAACCGATCTGTTCCAACGCACCAAGGGAGAATGCCTTTGCTTTTCTGGTGGAGGATTCCGTGGGAAATTTATCAGAGGACGGCTGAGGAATGAATTGTCTCATTCCTAGTCATTTTCACGGACCGATTTTAGTCCAAATCTCCAGGAGCTAATTATGAACATAGTACGGAGGATGATTCCATGTGTAATTAATTGCTAACATTGATCAGAAAGAACTGCCTCCTTTTTAGTCATTTCTACCAAATCGTCAACTGATATCTACCTAATCACAAGGAGCCAATCTGAAAGGCTTTTGGAGGAGGATTCCATTTGTCATTGATTATAAGCATTGATCAGTTATAACTTTCTCTTTTTTAGCAATTTTCTCGATAAATCCTTGCTAAATGCCAAAGAGAGAATAGACTTGCTTTTTGGTGCATGGTTCCATGAGGAGGACATCAGGATACCTGATTTCGAATGACGTTCTCATTTTCAGTAATTTTCGCAACCTGCTCTGTACCGTCTGACGAGAAGTGAATCCTCGGGGCTTTCAGGAAGATTCCTTCTCAAATTTATCTGTCGCACAGCTCAAAGATGAATTTCTCTATTTTAGTATATTTCGAGAAACGATTTCTTCCAAATCACCAGCAGGGAATCGAAAAGCGTTTTGGTGAATCATTCGAGGAGAAATGGATCACTAGTACTTGTCAATAATGTATGTCTCATGATGAGTAATTTTCTGGAACAGATCTCTACCAAATGATCAGGCGAGATTACGTATGGCTTTTCGAGGAAGAGTGCATGAGACATCAACGGCTACATCTGATTAGTAATGAAAGTCTCATTTTTAGCACTTTACACTACCCATCTGTATGTGTGACGTGTTCTGTGTGTGTGTGCGTCGGTATCGTGCTGTGTGTGTTGTCTTGGGTGGCCACAACACAGGGAAATGCACAAAGCATTCCCCTCCTGGAGGAAGAGTGACACGACGTGGCCACTCAGGAGTAATACACAAACAATCCCAAGCCTCCCCCCCCACCCCCCACCCCCCACCCCGGAGCAACAGTGATGTCTGTGGCCAATTCAGGTCATTCAGAAAGCATTTCCCTCATGGAGCAACAGTGACACTGGGTGGCCACTTGGAGTAATGCAGAAAGCATTTCCCTCACGGAGCAATGGTGAAACTGCGTGGCCAATTCAGGTAGTGCTCATATCATTTCCCTCCCGGAGCAACAGTGACACCGGGCAGCCCCTTGGAGTAAGACACAAATCATTTCCTCACGGAGCACCAGTTGCACAAAATGAGTTGAATAATAATAATAATCATTAATAATAAAACTAAACAAAAAATAGGTAGGTAGATTTTCAATAATTGGAAGGTAGAGCAAACAGAAGAAGGCAGATTTCTAAGCAACTACAAATTCGCACGCATACTGAGCCTAAGATCTTCAAGAGACTGGATTCAACAAGTATTTTCCCATCCTACATGTCTTTCGGCAACTTGAAGAGTTTCTGTAGATTAGATTTGCCGTTGTTTCTCTTTACAGATTACACTCCTGTGTTAGGCTGGACTTCCCCCTTCTCGTTTCCTTTGTCTCTTCAGGTACTTTCAGCAGCCTTTCTACTGCCCTGCATGATCTTCGTCCTCTCCGACTTTTCCATGGCTCCCGAGACCTCACTTGTGGGAATGCACACCTACCCGCGTCCTGTGAAGGGACACGGCACGAGGAGAGAAGAGGAGAGACGAGAAAGAGAGAGTTGGCGAACACAGGAGAGAAAACAGAGAAACAGGAGAGCAAGGCGAGCAACTCACCACCTGGAGTCATCCTCTTGGATCCAAGCTTCAGTTGTGGAGAAGACACCGTTCCTGACCAGAGAAACGAGCAGCCTCTGAAAATGGGACCTTTTCTCCCTCCTAGCCACAGCTGGTCAGGATCCTTTGCTTACAAACCGAACCCTAATGGACGGGGCTTCCCGACCCGGACTCAGGTGGGGCGTGTGAGAAGTGGGACTGTTCTTAATGTTTCCTCTGAATAGTGTGGGGGTGCCTCAGTTTCCCCTAGGCAGTTCTTAAGTATCTAGGGGGTGGAGTAAGGGTGTATGATCATTGCAGAGCCCTAGAGGGCATATGTGTGCAGGAGTCTGGACACAGAGAATGGCCAACACCCTGTTTCCTGGCAACTGATGGCCTGGGCCCTTCCCCCCCTGCAAGGTGAGAGCTGAAGGGTTGGAGAACAAAGGAATCAGGTGACCTCCTGGCCCGGGAAAGGGACAAAGCCCAGAGGAGGAGGGGCTGGAGGGGGGTTTCAGTTTGGGGCTGGCTGGGACATGGAGTGAAGTGCAGACGTGGTTGTCTGGCTCACTGCCCCCCAAAATGGACCCAGCTGAGGGGTCCCGTTCTCTGCACCTGCAAGCTCTGTTTTAGACCATGTTTCTGTCGTCTAATAAATCTTCTGTTTACTGGCTGGCTGAGAGTCACATCTGACTGCGGAGTTGGGGTGCAGGACCCTCTCGCTTCCCCAGGAGCCCCGCCTGAGCGGACTCGCTGGGGGGAAGCGCACGGAGGGGCAGAGGAGGCTGAATGCTCCGAGGTCAGACCCAGGAAGGTGGAAGCTGTGTGAGCTGTGAGTCCTGAAGACAGGCTGCTCACAGAAAAGCGACTGCCCCAGAGTTCTGACTGGCTTCATAGGGAGCAGTTTCAGAGCATGCCGGGGACTCCGTGACAGGGCGTGAGCAGAGTCCTCACCAAACCAGACACTTCTCTCTCCGAGACTGGCGAGAGCTCGGCTCACAGATGGAGGGCTCTTGCCTGGCATCACCAACGGTCACAGGCTCGCTGCTCTCACTCACATTCCGTCGCACGAGGGCAGTAGACTCTGAGGTTGACTTCTTTTTCCTTGCTACTAAAGCCAGCCCAAGGGGAAAAAAACAAGTAAGTTACCATCTCAGGCGGCAACGTCTCAGAGGCTCCTCTGTTTGCCTCTTCCACACGGCGGGGATCCGCCCTCCACTCTCCTCCCATTACACCTTGAGCATCCCAACCAAAATCTCCTTTTCTTACGGCACCCCACAGAGTCACTCTGCTCAAGAGACTCTGGCCCCTCTCCACCTACATCCCCCCGAGCCCTGTCCCCAGCGAGGACGCCCACGGCCGCTGAGGAGGACGACAGCGACTGCGGACGAGGAACTGGAAGCACTGACCTGGCAGCCAGGTCTGCAGAGGGCAGAGAGCGGAGGCCTTGTTCCGCCCCCTTGGAAAGAGGCCCAAGCGGCTCAGGCCCCCTCCTGCCGTGTTTCCCTCCGGCGAGAGCTCCGGCACCATTCCTCGCCAGAGCCGCTGCGAAAGCCGAGCCGGAGCCCTAGCTCCACAGCGCTCATCATGTTGTGGGTCGTCTTGTGTTGCGTGTGACATGTTGTGGGTTATTTTGTGTTGAGTGAGTGTGTGTTTGTGAGATGTTGTGGGTCGTGTGTGTGATGTTTTGTGTGTGTTGCTTTCCGTGTCGCGGTGTGTGTGTGTCTTTGTCGTGTGTTATTTTTGTGTGTCGTGTTCTGTGCCCTTCTGTGTCATCGTATCGAAAAGCATTTTGGTGAATAATTCGAGGAGAGCTTTAGCACTAGTACTTGTCGATAATTTAAGTCTCCTTAGGAGTAATTTTCTTGACCCAATCGCTACGAACTCTTCAGGAGGGACGCTGGATTGCTGGAGTCTTTACCACTAGATACTTGTAAAGAATGATTTTCTACCTTGAGTCCTTTGCACGAACCGATCTGTTCCAACGCACCAAGGGAGAATGCCTTTGCTTTTCTGGTGGAGGATTCCGTGGGAAATTTATCAGAGGACGGCTGAGGAATGAATTGTCTCATTCCTAGTCATTTTCACGGACCGATTTTAGTCCAAATCTCCAGGAGCTAATTATGAACATAGTACGGAGGATGATTCCATGTGTAATTAATTGCTAACATTGATCAGAAAGAATGCCTCCTTTTTAGTCATTTCTACCAAATCGTCAACTGATATCTACCTAATCACAAGGAGCCAATCTGAAAGGCTTTTGGAGGAGGATTCCATTTGTCATTGATTATAAGCATTGATCAGTTATAACTTTCTCTTTTTTAGCAATTTTCTCGATAAATCCTTGCTAAATGCCAAAGAGAGAATAGACTTGCTTTTTGGTGCATGGTTCCATGAGGAGGACATCAGGATACCTGATTTCGAATGACGTTCTCATTTTCAGTAATTTTCGCAACCTGCTCTGTACCGTCTGACGAGAAGTGAATCCTCGGGGCTTTCAGGAAGATTCCTTCTCAAATTTATCTGTCGCACAGATCAAAGATGAATTTCTCTATTTTAGTATATTTCGAGAAACGATTTCTTCCAAATCACCAGCAGGGAATCGAAAAGCGTTTTGGTGAATCATTCGAGGAGAAATGGATCACTAGTACTTGTCAATAATGTATGTCTCATGATGAGTAATTTTCTGGAACAGATCTCTACCAAATGATCAGGCGAGATTACATATGGCTTTTCGAGGAAGAGTGCATGAGACATCAACGGCTACATCTGATTAGTAATGAAAGTCTCATTTTTAGCACTTTACACTACCCATCTGTATGTGTGACGTGTTCTGTGTGTGTGTGCGTCGGTATCGTGCTGTGTGTGTTGTCTTGGGTGGCCACAACACAGGGAAATGCACAAAGCATTCCCCTCCTGGAGGAAGAGTGACACGACGTGGCCACTCAGGAGTAATACACAAACAATCCCAAGCCTCCCCCCCACCCCCCACCCCGGAGCAACAGTGATGTCTGTGGCCAATTCAGGTCATTCAGAAAGCATTTCCCTCATGGAGCAACAGTGACACTGGGTGGCCACTTGGAGTAATGCAGAAAGCATTTCCCTCACGGAGCAATGGTGAAACTGCGTGGCCAATTCAGGTAGTGCTCATATCATTTCCCTCCCGGAGCAACAGTGACACCGGGCAGCCCCTTGGAGTAAGACACAAATCATTTCCTCACGGAGCACCAGTTGCACAAAATGAGTTGAATAATAATAATAATCATTAATAATAAAACTAAACAAAAAATAGGTAGGTAGATTTTCAATAATTGGAAGGTAGAGCAAACAGAAGAAGGCAGATTTCTAAGCAACTACAAATTCGCACGCATACTGAGCCTAAGATCTTCAAGAGACTGGATTCAACAAGTATTTTCCCATCCTACATGTCTTTCGGCAACTTGAAGAGTTTCTGTAGATTAGATTTGCCGTTGTTTCTCTTTACAGATTACACTCCTGTGTTAGGCTGGACTTCCCCCTTCTCGTTTCCTTTGTCTCTTCAGGTACTTTCAGCAGCCTTTCTACTGCCCTGCATGATCTTCGTCCTCTCCGACTTTTCCATGGCTCCCGAGACCTCACTTGTGGGAATGCACACCTACCCGCGTCCTGTGAAGGGATACGGCACGAGGAGAGAAGAGGAGAGACGAGAAAGAGAGAGTTGGCGAACACAGGAGAGAAAACAGAGAAACAGGAGAGCAAGGCGAGCAACTCACCACCTGGAGTCATCCTCTTGGATCCAAGCTTCAGTTGTGGAGAAGACACCGTTCCTGACCAGAGAAACGAGCAGCCTCTGAAAATGGGACCTTTTCTCCCTCCTAGCCACAGCTGGTCAGGATCCTTTGCTTACAAACCGAACCCTAATGGACGGGGCTTCCCGACCCGGACTCAGGTGGGGCGTGTGAGAAGTGGGACTGTTCTTAATGTTTCCTCTGAATAGTGTGGGGGTGCCTCAGTTTCCCCTAGGCAGTTCTTAAGTATCTAGGGGGTGGAGTAAGGGTGTATGATCATTGCAGAGCCCTAGAGGGCATATGTGTGCAGGAGTCTGGTCACAGAGAATGGCCAACACCCTGTTTCCTGGCAACTGATGGCCTGGGCCCTTCCCCCCCTGCAAGGTGAGAGCTGAAGGGTTGGAGAACAAAGGAATCAGGTGACCTCCTGGCCCGGGAAAGGGACAAAGCCCAGAGGAGGAGGGGCTGGAGGGGGGTTTCAGTTTGGGGCTGGCTGGGACATGGAGTGAAGTGCAGACGTGGTTGTCTGGCTCACTGCCCCCCAAAATGGACCCAGCTGAGGGGTCCCGTTCTCTGCACCTGCAAGCTCTGTTTTAGACCATGTTTCTGTCGTCTAATAAATCTTCTGTTTACTGGCTGGCTGAGAGTCACATCTGACTGCGGAGTTGGGGTGCAGGACCCTCTCGCTTCCCCAGGAGCCCCGCCTGAGCGGACTCGCTGGGGGGAAGCGCACGGAGGGGCAGAGGAGGCTGAATGCTCTGAGGTCAGACCCAGGAAGGTGGAAGCTGTGTGAGCTGTGAGTCCTGAAGACAGGCTGCTCACAGAAAAGCGACTGCCCCAGAGTTCTGACTGGCTTCATAGGGAGCAGTTTCAGAGCATGCCGGGGACTCCGTGACAGGGCGTGAGCAGAGTCCTCACCAAACCAGACACTTCTCTCTCCGAGACTGGCGAGAGCTCGGCTCCCAGATGGAGGGCTCTTGCCTGGCATCACCAACGGTCACAGGCTCGCTGCTCTCACTCACATTCCGTCGCACAAGGGCAGTAGACTCTGAGGCTTGACTTCTTTTTCCTTGCTGCTAAAGCCAGCCCAAGGGGAAAAAAACAAGTAAGTTACCATCTCAGGCGGCAACGTCTCAGAGGCTCCTCTGTTTGCCTCTTCCACACGGCGGGGATCCGCCCTCCACTCTCCTCCCATTACACCTTGAGCATCCCAACCAAAATCTCCTTTTCTTACGGCACCCCACAGAGTCACTCTGCTCAAGAGACTCTGGCCCCTCTCCACCTACATCCCCCCGAGCCCTGTCCCCAGCGAGGACGCCCACGGCCGCTGAGGAGGACGACAGCGACTGCGGACGAGGAACTGGAAGCACTGACCTGGCAGCCAGGTCTGCAGAGGGCAGAGAGCGGAGGCCTTGTTCCGCCCCCTTGGAAAGAGGCCCAAGCGGCTCAGGCCCCCTCCTGCCGTGTTTCCCTCCGGCGAGAGCTCCGGCACCATTCCTCGCCAGAGCCGCTGCGAAAGCCGAGCCGGAGCCCTAGCTCCACAGCGCTCATCATGTTGTGGGTCGTCTTGTGTTGCGTGTGACATGTTGTGGGTTATTTTGTGTTGAGTGAGTGTGTGTTTGTGAGATGTTGTGGGTCGTGTGTGTGATGTTTTGTGTGTGTTGCTTTCCGTGTCGCGGTGTGTGTGTGTCTTTGTCGTGTGTTATTTTTGTGTGTCGTGTTCTGTGCCCTTCTGTGTCATCGTATCGAAAAGCATTTTGGTGAATAATTCGAGGAGAGCTTTAGCACTAGTACTTGTCGATAATTTAAGTCTCCTTAGGAGTAATTTTCTTGACCCAATCGCTACGAACTCTTCAGGAGGGACGCTGGATTGCTGGAGTCTTTACCACTAGATACTTGTAAAGAATGATTTTCTACCTTGAGTCCTTTGCACGAACCGATCTGTTCCAACGCACCAAGGGAGAATGCCTTTGCTTTTCTGGTGGAGGATTCCGTGGGAAATTTATCAGAGGACGGCTGAGGAATGAATTGGCTCATTCCTAGTCATTTTCACGGACCGATTTTAGTCCAAATCTCCAGGAGCTAATTATGAACATAGTACGGAGGATGATTCCATGTGTAATTAATTGCTAACATTGATCAGAAAGAACTGCCTCCTTTTTAGTCATTTCTACCAAATCGTCAACTGATATCTACCTAATCACAAGGAGCCAATCTGAAAGGCTTTTGGAGGAGGATTCCATTTGTCATTGATTATAAGCATTGATCAGTTATAACTTTCTCTTTTTTAGCAATTTTCTCGATAAATCCTTGCTAAATGCCAAAGAGAGAATAGACTTGCTTTTTGGTGCATGGTTCCATGAGGAGGACATCAGGATACCTGATTTCGAATGACGTTCTCATTTTCAGTAATTTTCGCAACCTGCTCTGTACCGTCTGACGAGAAGTGAATCCTCGGGGCTTTCAGGAAGATTCCTTCTCAAATTTATCTGTCGCACAGATCAAAGATGAATTTCTCTATTTTAGTATATTTCGAGAAACGATTTCTTCCAAATCACCAGCAGGGAATCGAAAAGCATTTTGGTGAATCATTCGAGGAGAAATGGATCACTAGTACTTGTCAATAATGTATGTCTCATGATGAGTAATTTTCTGGAACAGATCTCTACCAAATGATCAGGCGAGATTACGTATGGCTTTTCGAGGAAGAGTGCATGAGACATCAACGGCTACATCTGATTAGTAATGAAAGTCTCATTTTTAGCACTTTACACTACCCATCTGTATGTGTGACGTGTTCTGTGTGTGTGTGCGTCGGTATCGTGCTGTGTGTGTTGTCTTGGGTGGCCACAACACAGGGAAATGCACAAAGCATTCCCCTCCTGGAGGAAGAGTGACACGACGTGGCCACTCAGGAGTAATACACAAACAATCCCAAGCCTCCCCCCCACCCCCCACCCCGGAGCAACAGTGATGTCTGTGGCCAATTCAGGTCATTCAGAAAGCATTTCCCTCATGGAGCAACAGTGACACTGGGTGGCCACTTGGAGTAATGCAGAAAGCATTTCCCTCACGGAGCAATGGTGAAACTGCGTGGCCAATTCAGGTAGTGCTCATATCATTTCCCTCCCGGAGCAACAGTGACACCGGGCAGCCCCTTGGAGTAAGACACAAATCATTTCCTCACGGAGCACCAGTTGCACAAAATGAGTTGAATAATAATAATAATCATTAATAATAAAACTAAACAAAAAATAGGTAGGTAGATTTTCAATAATTGGAAGGTAGAGCAAACAGAAGAAGGCAGATTTCTAAGCAACTACAAATTCGCACGCATACTGAGCCTAAGATCTTCAAGAGACTGGATTCAACAAGTATTTTCCCATCCTACATGTCTTTCGGCAACTTGAAGAGTTTCTGTAGATTAGATTTGCCGTTGTTTCTCTTTACAGATTACACTCCTGTGTTAGGCTGGACTTCCCCCTTCTCGTTTCCTTTGTCTCTTCAGGTACTTTCAGCAGCCTTTCTACTGCCCTGCATGATCTTCGTCCTCTCCGACTTTTCCATGGCTCCCGAGACCTCACTTGTGGGAATGCACACCTACCCGCGTCCTGTGAAGGGATACGGCACGAGGAGAGAAGAGGAGAGACGAGAAAGAGAGAGTTGGCGAACACAGGAGAGAAAACAGAGAAACAGGAGAGCAAGGCGAGCAACTCACCACCTGGAGTCATCCTCTTGGATCCAAGCTTCAGTTGTGGAGAAGACACCGTTCCTGACCAGAGAAACGAGCAGCCTCTGAAAATGGGACCTTTTCTCCCTCCTAGCCACAGCTGGTCAGGATCCTTTGCTTACAAACCGAACCCTAATGGACGGGGCTTCCCGACCCGGACTCAGGTGGGGCGTGTGAGAAGTGGGACTGTTCTTAATGTTTCCTCTGAATAGTGTGGGGGTGCCTCAGTTTCCCCTAGGCAGTTCTTAAGTATCTAGGGGGTGGAGTAAGGGTGTATGATCATTGCAGAGCCCTAGAGGGCATATGTGTGCAGGAGTCTGGACACAGAGAATGGCCAACACCCTGTTTCCTGGCAACTGATGGCCTGGGCCCTTCCCCCCCTGCAAGGTGAGAGCTGAAGGGTTGGAGAACAAAGGAATCAGGTGACCTCCTGGCCCGGGAAAGGGACAAAGCCCAGAGGAGGAGGGGCTGGAGGGGGGTTTCAGTTTGGGGCTGGCTGGGACATGGAGTGAAGTGCAGACGTGGTTGTCTGGCTCACTGCCCCCCAAAATGGACCCAGCTGAGGGGTCCCGTTCTCTGCACCTGCAAGCTCTGTTTTAGACCATGTTTCTGTCGTCTAATAAATCTTCTGTTTACTGGCTGGCTGAGAGTCACATCTGACTGCGGAGTTGGGGTGCAGGACCCTCTCGCTTCCCCAGGAGCCCCGCCTGAGCGGACTCGCTGGGGGGAAGCGCACGGAGGGGCAGAGGAGGCTGAATGCTCCGAGGTCAGACCCAGGAAGGTGGAAGCTGTGTGAGCTGTGAGTCCTGAAGACAGGCTGCTCACAGAAAAGCGACTGCCCCAGAGTTCTGACTGGCTTCATAGGGAGCAGTTTCAGAGCATGCCGGGGACTCCGTGACAGGGCGTGAGCAGAGTCCTCACCAAACCAGACACTTCTCTCTCCGAGACTGGCGAGAGCTCGGCTCCCAGATGGAGGGCTCTTGCCTGGCATCACCAACGGTCACAGGCTCGCTGCTCTCACTCACATTCCGTCGCACGAGGGCAGTAGACTCTGAGGCTTGACTTCTTTTTCCTTGCTACTAAAGCCAGCCCAAGGGGAAAAAAACAAGTAAGTTACCATCTCAGGCGGCAACGTCTCAGAGGCTCCTCTGTTTGCCTCTTCCACACGGCGGGGATCCGCCCTCCACTCTCCTCCCATTACACCTTGAGCATCCCAACCAAAATCTCCTTTTCTTACGGCACCCCACAGAGTCACTCTGCTCAAGAGACTCTGGCCCCTCTCCACCTACATCCCCCCGAGCCCTGTCCCCAGCGAGGACGCCCACGGCCGCTGAGGAAGACGACAGCGACTGCGGACGAGGAACTGGAAGCACTGACCTGGCAGCCAGGTCTGCAGAGGGCAGAGAGCGGAGGCCTTGTTCCGCCCCCTTGGAAAGAGGCCCAAGCGGCTCAGGCCCCCTCCTGCCGTGTTTCCCTCCGGCGAGAGCTCCGGCACCATTCCTCGCCAGAGCCGCTGCGAAAGCCGAGCCGGAGCCCTAGCTCCACAGCGCTCATCATGTTGTGGGTCGTCTTGTGTTGCGTGTGACATGTTGTGGGTTATTTTGTGTTGAGTGAGTGTGTGTTTGTGAGATGTTGTGGGTCGTGTGTGTGATGTTTTGTGTGTGTTGCTTTCCGTGTCGCGGTGTGTGTGTGTCTTTGTCGTGTGTTATTTTTGTGTGTCGTGTTCTGTGCCCTTCTGTGTCATCGTATCGAAAAGCATTTTGGTGAATAATTCGAGGAGAGCTTTAGCACTAGTACTTGTCGATAATTTAAGTCTCCTTAGGAGTAATTTTCTTGACCCAATCGCTACGAACTCTTCAGGAGGGACGCTGGATTGCTGGAGTCTTTACCACTAGATACTTGTAAAGAATGATTTTCTACCTTGAGTCCTTTGCACGAACCGATCTGTTCCAACGCACCAAGGGAGAATGCCTTTGCTTTTCTGGTGGAGGATTCCGTGGGAAATTTATCAGAGGACGGCTGAGGAATGAATTGTCTCATTCCTAGTCATTTTCACGGACCGATTTTAGTCCAAATCTCCAGGAGCTAATTATGAACATAGTACGGAGGATGATTCCATGTGTAATTAATTGCTAACATTGATCAGAAAGAACTGCCTCCTTTTTAGTCATTTCTACCAAATCGTCAACTGATATCTTCCTAATCACAAGGAGCCAATCTGAAAGGCTTTTGGAGGAGGATTCCATTTGTCATTGATTATAAGCATTGATCAGTTATAACTTTCTCTTTTTTAGCAATTTTCTCGATAAATCCTTGCTAAATGCCAAAGAGAGAATAGACTTGCTTTTTGGTGCATGGTTCCATGAGGAGGACATCAGGATACCTGATTTCGAATGACGTTCTCATTTTCAGTAATTTTCGCAACCTGCTCTGTACCGTCTGACGAGAAGTGAATCCTCGGGGCTTTCAGGAAGATTCCTTCTCAAATTTATCTGTCGCACAGATCAAAGATGAATTTCTCTATTTTAGTATATTTCGAGAAACGATTTCTTCCAAATCACCAGCAGGGAATCGAAAAGCGTTTTGGTGAATCATTCGAGGAGAAATGGATCACTAGTACTTGTCAATAATGTATGTCTCATGATGAGTAATTTTCTGGAACAGATCTCTACCAAATGATCAGGCGAGATTACGTATGGCTTTTCGAGGAAGAGTGCATGAGACATCAACGGCTACATCTGATTAGTAATGAAAGTCTCATTTTTAGCACTTTACACTACCCATCTGTATGTGTGACGTGTTCTGTGTGTGTGTGCGTCGGTATCGTGCTGTGTGTGTTGTCTTGGGTGGCCACAACACAGGGAAATGCACAAAGCATTCCCCTCCTGGAGGAAGAGTGACACGACGTGGCCACTCAGGAGTAATACACAAACAATCCCAAGCCTCCCCCCCACCCCCCACCCCGGAGCAACAGTGATGTCTGTGGCCAATTCAGGTCATTCAGAAAGCATTTCCCTCATGGAGCAACAGTGACACTGGGTGGCCACTTGGAGTAATGCAGAAAGCATTTCCCTCACGGAGCAATGGTGAAACTGCGTGGCCAATTCAGGTAGTGCTCATATCATTTCCCTCCCGGAGCAACAGTGACACCGGGCAGCCCCTTGGAGTAAGACACAAATCATTTCCTCACGGAGCACCAGTTGCACAAAATGAGTTGAATAATAATAATAATCATTAATAATAAAACTAAACAAAAAATAGGTAGGTAGATTTTCAATAATTGGAAGGTAGAGCAAACAGAAGAAGGCAGATTTCTAAGCAACTACAAATTCGCACGCATACTGAGCCTAAGATCTTCAAGAGACTGGATTCAACAAGTATTTTCCCATCCTACATGTCTTTCGGCAACTTGAAGAGTTTCTGTAGATTAGATTTGCCGTTGTTTCTCTTTACAGATTACACTCCTGTGTTAGGCTGGACTTCCCCCTTCTCGTTTCCTTTGTCTCTTCAGGTACTTTCAGCAGCCTTTCTACTGCCCTGCATGATCTTCGTCCTCTCCGACTTTTCCATGGCTCCCGAGACCGCACTTGTGGGAATGCACACCTACCCGCGTCCTGTGAAGGGATACGGCACGAGGAGAGAAGAGGAGAGACGAGAAAGAGAGAGTTGGCGAACACAGGAGAGAAAACAGAGAAACAGGAGAGCAAGGCGAGCAACTCACCACCTGGAGTCATCCTCTTGGATCCAAGCTTCAGTTGTGGAGAAGACACCGTTCCTGACCAGAGAAACGAGCAGCCTCTGAAAATGGGACCTTTTCTCCCTCCTAGCCACAGCTGGTCAGGATCCTTTGCTTACAAACCGAACCCTAATGGACGGGGCTTCCCGACCCGGACTCAGGTGGGGCGTGTGAGAAGTGGGACTGTTCTTAATGTTTCCTCTGAATAGTGTGGGGGTGCCTCAGTTTCCCCTAGGCAGTTCTTAAGTATCTAGGGGGTGGAGTAAGGGTGTATGATCATTGCAGAGCCCTAGAGGGCATGTGTGTGCAGGAGTCTGGACACAGAGAATGGCCAACACCCTGTTTCCTGGCAACTGATGGCCTGGGCCCTTCCCCCCCTGCAAGGTGAGAGCTGAAGGGTTGGAGAACAAAGGAATCAGGTGACCTCCTGGCCCGGGAAAGGGACAAAGCCCAGAGGAGGAGGGGCTGGAGGGGGGTTTCAGTTTGGGGCTGGCTGGGACATGGAGTGAAGTGCAGACGTGGTTGTCTGGCTCACTGCCCCCCAAAATGGACCCAGCTGAGGGGTCCCGTTCTCTGCACCTGCAAGCTCTGTTTTAGACCATGTTTCTGTCGTCTAATAAATCTTCTGTTTACTGGCTGGCTGAGAGTCACATCTGACTGCGGAGTTGGGGTGCAGGACCCTCTCGCTTCCCCAGGAGCCCCGCCTGAGCGGACTCGCTGGGGGGAAGCGCACGGAGGGGCAGAGGAGGCTGAATGCTCCGAGGTCAGACCCAGGAAGGTGGAAGCTGTGTGAGCTGTGAGTCCTGAAGACAGGCTGCTCACAGAAAAGCGACTGCCCCAGAGTTCTGACTGGCTTCATAGGGAGCAGTTTCAGAGCATGCCGGGGACTCCGTGACAGGGCGTGAGCAGAGTCCTCACCAAACCAGACACTTCTCTCTCCGAGACTGGCGAGAGCTCGGCTCCCAGATGGAGGGCTCTTGCCTGGCATCACCAACGGTCACAGGCTCGCTGCTCTCACTCACATTCCGTCGCACGAGGGCAGTAGACTCTGAGGCTTGACTTCTTTTTCCTTGCTACTAAAGCCAGCCCAAGGGGAAAAAAACAAGTAAGTTACCATCTCAGGCGGCAACGTCTCAGAGGCTCCTCTGTTTGCCTCTTCCACACGGCGGGGATCCGCCCTCCACTCTCCTCCCATTACACCTTGAGCATCCCAACCAAAATCTCCTTTTCTTACGGCACCCCACAGAGTCACTCTGCTCAAGAGACTCTGGCCCCTCTCCACCTACATCCCCCCGAGCCCTGTCCCCAGCGAGGACGCCCACGGCCGCTGAGGAAGACGACAGCGACTGCGGACGAGGAACTGGAAGCACTGACCTGGCAGCCAGGTCTGCAGAGGGCAGAGAGCGGAGGCCTTGTTCCGCCCCCTTGGAAAGAGGCCCAAGCGGCTCAGGCCCCCTCCTGCCGTGTTTCCCTCCGGCGAGAGCTCCGGCACCATTCCTCGCCAGAGCCGCTGCGAAAGCCGAGCCGGAGCCCTAGCTCCACAGCGCTCATCATGTTGTGGGTCGTCTTGTGTTGCGTGTGACATGTTGTGGGTTATTTTGTGTTGAGTGAGTGTGTGTTTGTGAGATGTTGTGGGTCGTGTGTGTGATGTTTTGTGTGTGTTGCTTTCCGTGTCGCGGTGTGTGTGTGTCTTTGTCGTGTGTTATTTTTGTGTGTCGTGTTCTGTGCCCTTCTGTGTCATCGTATCGAAAAGCATTTTGGTGAATAATTCGAGGAGAGCTTTAGCACTAGTACTTGTCGATAATTTAAGTCTCCTTAGGAGTAATTTTCTTGACCCAATCGCTACGAACTCTTCAGGAGGGACGCTGGATTGCTGGAGTCTTTACCACTAGATACTTGTAAAGAATGATTTTCTACCTTGAGTCCTTTGCACGAACCGATCTGTTCCAACGCACCAAGGGAGAATGCCTTTGCTTTTCTGGTGGAGGATTCCGTGGGAAATTTATCAGAGGACGGCTGAGGAATGAATTGTCTCATTCCTAGTCATTTTCACGGACCGATTTTAGTCCAAATCTCCAGGAGCTAATTATGAACATAGTACGGAGGATGATTCCATGTGTAATTAATTGCTAACATTGATCAGAAAGAACTGCCTCCTTTTTAGTCATTTCTACCAAATCGTCAACTGATATCTTCCTAATCACAAGGAGCCAATCTGAAAGGCTTTTGGAGGAGGATTCCATTTGTCATTGATTATAAGCATTGATCAGTTATAACTTTCTCTTTTTTAGCAATTTTCTCGATAAATCCTTGCTAAATGCCAAAGAGAGAATAGACTTGCTTTTTGGTGCATGGTTCCATGAGGAGGACATCAGGATACCTGATTTCGAATGACGTTCTCATTTTCAGTAATTTTCGCAACCTGCTCTGTACCGTCTGACGAGAAGTGAATCCTCGGGGCTTTCAGGAAGATTCCTTCTCAAATTTATCTGTCGCACAGATCAAAGATGAATTTCTCTATTTTAGTATATTTCGAGAAACGATTTCTTCCAAATCACCAGCAGGGAATCGAAAAGCGTTTTGGTGAATCATTCGAGGAGAAATGGATCACTAGTACTTGTCAATAATGTATGTCTCATGATGAGTAATTTTCTGGAACAGATCTCTACCAAATGATCAGGCGAGATTACGTATGGCTTTTCGAGGAAGAGTGCATGAGACATCAACGGCTACATCTGATTAGTAATGAAAGTCTCATTTTTAGCACTTTACACTACCCATCTGTATGTGTGACGTGTTCTGTGTGTGTGTGCGTCGGTATCGTGCTGTGTGTGTTGTCTTGGGTGGCCACAACACAGGGAAATGCACAAAGCATTCCCCTCCTGGAGGAAGAGTGACACGACGTGGCCACTCAGGAGTAATACACAAACAATCCCAAGCCTCCCCCCCACCCCCCACCCCGGAGCAACAGTGATGTCTGTGGCCAATTCAGGTCATTCAGAAAGCATTTCCCTCATGGAGCAACAGTGACACTGGGTGGCCACTTGGAGTAATGCAGAAAGCATTTCCCTCACGGAGCAATGGTGAAACTGCGTGGCCAATTCAGGTAGTGCTCATATCATTTCCCTCCCGGAGCAACAGTGACACCGGGCAGCCCCTTGGAGTAAGACACAAATCATTTCCTCACGGAGCACCAGTTGCACAAAATGAGTTGAATAATAATAATAATCATTAATAATAAAACTAAACAAAAAATAGGTAGGTAGATTTTCAATAATTGGAAGGTAGAGCAAACAGAAGAAGGCAGATTTCTAAGCAACTACAAATTCGCACGCATACTGAGCCTAAGATCTTCAAGAGACTGGATTCAACAAGTATTTTCCCATCCTACATGTCTTTCGGCAACTTGAAGAGTTTCTGTAGATTAGATTTGCCGTTGTTTCTCTTTACAGATTACACTCCTGTGTTAGGCTGGACTTCCCCCTTCTCGTTTCCTTTGTCTCTTCAGGTACTTTCAGCAGCCTTTCTACTGCCCTGCATGATCTTCGTCCTCTCCGACTTTTCCATGGCTCCCGAGACCTCACTTGTGGGAATGCACACCTACCCGCGTCCTGTGAAGGGATACGGCACGAGGAGAGAAGAGGAGAGACGAGAAAGAGAGAGTTGGCGAACACAGGAGAGAAAACAGAGAAACAGGAGAGCAAGGCGAGCAACTCACCACCTGGAGTCATCCTCTTGGATCCAAGCTTCAGTTGTGGAGAAGACACCGTTCCTGACCAGAGAAACGAGCAGCCTCTGAAAATGGGACCTTTTCTCCCTCCTAGCCACAGCTGGTCAGGATCCTTTGCTTACAAACCGAACCCTAATGGACGGGGCTTCCCGACCCGGACTCAGGTGGGGCGTGTGAGAAGTGGGACTGTTCTTAATGTTTCCTCTGAATAGTGTGGGGGTGCCTCAGTTTCCCCTAGGCAGTTCTTAAGTATCTAGGGGGTGGAGTAAAGGTGTATGATCATTGCAGAGCCCTAGAGTGCATATGTGTGCAGGAGTCTGGACACAGAGAATGGCCAACACCCTGTTTCCTGGCAACTGATGGCCTGGGCCCTTCCCCCCCTGCAAGGTGAGAGCTGAAGGGTTGGAGAACAAAGGAATCAGGTGACCTCCTGGCCCGGGAAAGGGACAAAGCCCAGAGGAGGAGGGGCTGGAGGGGGGTTTCAGTTTGGGGCTGGCTGGGACATGGAGTGAAGTGCAGACGTGGTTGTCTGGCTCACTGCCCCCCAAAATGGACCCAGCTGAGGGGTCCCGTTCTCTGCACCTGCAAGCTCTGTTTTAGACCATGTTTCTGTCGTCTAATAAATCTTCTGTTTACTGGCTGGCTGAGAGTCACATCTGACTGCGGAGTTGGGGTGCAGGACCCTCTCGCTTCCCCAGGAGCCCCGCCTGAGCGGACTCGCTGGGGGGAAGCGCACGGAGGGGCAGAGGAGGCTGAATGCTCCGAGGTCAGACCCAGGAAGGTGGAAGCTGTGTGAGCTGTGAGTCCTGAAGACAGGCTGCTCACAGAAAAGCGACTGCCCCAGAGTTCTGACTGGCTTCATAGGGAGCAGTTTCAGAGCATGCCGGGGACTCCGTGACAGGGCGTGAGCAGAGTCCTCACCAAACCAGACACTTCTCTCTCCGAGACTGGCGAGAGCTCGGCTCCCAGATGGAGGGCTCTTGCCTGGCATCACCAACGGTCACAGGCTCGCTGCTCTCACTCACATTCCGTCGCACAAGGGCAGTAGACTCTGAGGCTTGACTTCTTTTTCCTTGCTGCTAAAGCCAGCCCAAGGGGAAAAAAACAAGTAAGTTACCATCTCAGGCGGCAACGTCTCAGAGGCTCCTCTGTTTGCCTCTTCCACACGGCGGGGATCCGCCCTCCACTCTCCTCCCATTACACCTTGAGCATCCCAACCAAAATCTCCTTTTCTTACGGCACCCCACAGAGTCACTCTGCTCAAGAGACTCTGGCCCCTCTCCACCTACATCCCCCCGAGCCCTGTCCCCAGCGAGGACGCCCACGGCCGCTGAGGAAGACGACAGCGACTGCGGACGAGGAACTGGAAGCACTGACCTGGCAGCCAGGTCTGCAGAGGGCAGAGAGCGGAGGCCTTGTTCCGCCCCCTTGGAAAGAGGCCCAAGCGGCTCAGGCCCCCTCCTGCCGTGTTTCCCTCCGGCGAGAGCTCCGGCACCATTCCTCGCCAGAGCCGCTGCGAAAGCCGAGCCGGAGCCCTAGCTCCACAGCGCTCATCATGTTGTGGGTCGTCTTGTGTTGCGTGTGACATGTTGTGGGTTATTTTGTGTTGAGTGAGTGTGTGTTTGTGAGATGTTGTGGGTCGTGTGTGTGATGTTTTGTGTGTGTTGCTTTCCGTGTCGCGGTGTGTGTGTGTCTTTGTCGTGTGTTATTTTTGTGTGTCGTGTTCTGTGCCCTTCTGTGTCATCGTATCGAAAAGCATTTTGGTGAATAATTCGAGGAGAGCTTTAGCACTAGTACTTGTCGATAATTTAAGTCTCCTTAGGAGTAATTTTCTTGACCCAATCGCTACGAACTCTTCAGGAGGGACGCTGGATTGCTGGAGTCTTTACCACTAGATACTTGTAAAGAATGATTTTCTACCTTGAGTCCTTTGCACGAACCGATCTGTTCCAACGCACCAAGGGAGAATGCCTTTGCTTTTCTGGTGGAGGATTCCGTGGGAAATTTATCAGAGGACGGCTGAGGAATGAATTGTCTCATTCCTAGTCATTTTCACGGACCGATTTTAGTCCAAATCTCCAGGAGCTAATTATGAACATAGTACGGAGGATGATTCCATGTGTAATTAATTGCTAACATTGATCAGAAAGAACTGCCTCCTTTTTAGTCATTTCTACCAAATCGTCAACTGATATCTTCCTAATCACAAGGAGCCAATCTGAAAGGCTTTTGGAGGAGGATTCCATTTGTCATTGATTATAAGCATTGATCAGTTATAACTTTCTCTTTTTTAGCAATTTTCTCGATAAATCCTTGCTAAATGCCAAAGAGAGAATAGACTTGCTTTTTGGTGCATGGTTCCATGAGGAGGACATCAGGATACCTGATTTCGAATGACGTTCTCATTTTCAGTAATTTTCGCAACCTGCTCTGTACCGTCTGACGAGAAGTGAATCCTCGGGGCTTTCAGGAAGATTCCTTCTCAAATTTATCTGTCGCACAGATCAAAGATGAATTTCTCTATTTTAGTATATTTCGAGAAACGATTTCTTCCAAATCACCAGCAGGGAATCGAAAAGCGTTTTGGTGAATCATTCGAGGAGAAATGGATCACTAGTACTTGTCAATAATGTATGTCTCATGATGAGTAATTTTCTGGAACAGATCTCTACCAAATGATCAGGCGAGATTACGTATGGCTTTTCGAGGAAGAGTGCATGAGACATCAACGGCTACATCTGATTAGTAATGAAAGTCTCATTTTTAGCACTTTACACTACCCATCTGTATGTGTGACGTGTTCTGTGTGTGTGTGCGTCGGTATCGTGCTGTGTGTGTTGTCTTGGGTGGCCACAACACAGGGAAATGCACAAAGCATTCCCCTCCTGGAGGAAGAGTGACACGACGTGGCCACTCAGGAGTAATACACAAACAATCCCAAGCCTCCCCCCCACCCCCCACCCCGGAGCAACAGTGATGTCTGTGGCCAATTCAGGTCATTCAGAAAGCATTTCCCTCATGGAGCAACAGTGACACTGGGTGGCCACTTGGAGTAATGCAGAAAGCATTTCCCTCACGGAGCAATGGTGAAACTGCGTGGCCAATTCAGGTAGTGCTCATATCATTTCCCTCCCGGAGCAACAGTGACACCGGGCAGCCCCTTGGAGTAAGACACAAATCATTTCCTCACGGAGCACCAGTTGCACAAAATGAGTTGAATAATAATAATAATCATTAATAATAAAACTAAACAAAAAATAGGTAGGTAGATTTTCAATAATTGGAAGGTAGAGCAAACAGAAGAAGGCAGATTTCTAAGCAACTACAAATTCGCACGCATACTGAGCCTAAGATCTTCAAGAGACTGGATTCAACAAGTATTTTCCCATCCTACATGTCTTTCGGCAACTTGAAGAGTTTCTGTAGATTAGATTTGCCGTTGTTTCTCTTTACAGATTACACTCCTGTGTTAGGCTGGACTTCCCCCTTCTCGTTTCCTTTGTCTCTTCAGGTACTTTCAGCAGCCTTTCTACTGCCCTGCATGATCTTCGTCCTCTCCGACTTTTCCATGGCTCCCGAGACCTCACTTGTGGGAATGCACACCTACCCGCGTCCTGTGAAGGGATACGGCACGAGGAGAGAAGAGGAGAGACGAGAAAGAGAGAGTTGGCGAACACAGGAGAGAAAACAGAGAAACAGGAGAGCAAGGCGAGCAACTCACCACCTGGAGTCATCCTCTTGGATCCAAGCTTCAGTTGTGGAGAAGACACCGTTCCTGACCAGAGAAACGAGCAGCCTCTGAAAATGGGACCTTTTCTCCCTCCTAGCCACAGCTGGTCAGGATCCTTTGCTTACAAACCGAACCCTAATGGACGGGGCTTCCCGACCCGGACTCAGGTGGGGCGTGTGAGAAGTGGGACTGTTCTTAATGTTTCCTCTGAATAGTGTGGGGGTGCCTCAGTTTCCCCTAGGCAGTTCTTAAGTATCTAGGGGGTGGAGTAAAGGTGTATGATCATTGCAGAGCCCTAGAGTGCATATGTGTGCAGGAGTCTGGACACAGAGAATGGCCAACACCCTGTTTCCTGGCAACTGATGGCCTGGGCCCTTCCCCCCCTGCAAGGTGAGAGCTGAAGGGTTGGAGAACAAAGGAATCAGGTGACCTCCTGGCCCGGGAAAGGGACAAAGCCCAGAGGAGGAGGGGCTGGAGGGGGGTTTCAGTTTGGGGCTGGCTGGGACATGGAGTGAAGTGCAGACGTGGTTGTCTGGCTCACTGCCCCCCAAAATGGACCCAGCTGAGGGGTCCCGTTCTCTGCACCTGCAAGCTCTGTTTTAGACCATGTTTCTGTCGTCTAATAAATCTTCTGTTTACTGGCTGGCTGAGAGTCACATCTGACTGCGGAGTTGGGGTGCAGGACCCTCTCGCTTCCCCAGGAGCCCCGCCTGAGCGGACTCGCTGGGGGGAAGCGCACGGAGGGGCAGAGGAGGCTGAATGCTCCGAGGTCAGACCCAGGAAGGTGGAAGCTGTGTGAGCTGTGAGTCCTGAAGACAGGCTGCTCACAGAAAAGCGACTGCCCCAGAGTTCTGACTGGCTTCATAGGGAGCAGTTTCAGAGCATGCCGGGGACTCCGTGACAGGGCGTGAGCAGAGTCCTCACCAAACCAGACACTTCTCTCTCCGAGACTGGCGAGAGCTCGGCTCCCAGATGGAGGGCTCTTGCCTGGCATCACCAACGGTCACAGGCTCGCTGCTCTCACTCACATTCCGTCGCACAAGGGCAGTAGACTCTGAGGCTTGACTTCTTTTTCCTTGCTGCTAAAGCCAGCCCAAGGGGAAAAAAACAAGTAAGTTACCATCTCAGGCGGCAACGTCTCAGAGGCTCCTCTGTTTGCCTCTTCCACACGGCGGGGATCCGCCCTCCACTCTCCTCCCATTACACCTTGAGCATCCCAACCAAAATCTCCTTTTCTTACGGCACCCCACAGAGTCACTCTGCTCAAGAGACTCTGGCCCCTCTCCACCTACATCCCCCCGAGCCCTGTCCCCAGCGAGGACGCCCACGGCCGCTGAGGAGGACGACAGCGACTGCGGACGAGGAACTGGAAGCACTGACCTGGCAGCCAGGTCTGCAGAGGGCAGAGAGCGGAGGCCTTGTTCCGCCCCCTTGGAAAGAGGCCCAAGCGGCTCAGGCCCCCTCCTGCCGTGTTTCCCTCCGGCGAGAGCTCCGGCACCATTCCTCGCCAGAGCCGCTGCGAAAGCCGAGCCGGAGCCCTAGCTCCACAGCGCTCATCATGTTGTGGGTCGTCTTGTGTTGCGTGTGACATGTTGTGGGTTATTTTGTGTTGAGTGAGTGTGTGTTTGTGAGATGTTGTGGGTCGTGTGTGTGATGTTTTGTGTGTGTTGCTTTCCGTGTCGCGGTGTGTGTGTGTCTTTGTCGTGTGTTATTTTTGTGTGTCGTGTTCTGTGCCCTTCTGTGTCATCGTATCGAAAAGCATTTTGGTGAATAATTCGAGGAGCGCTTTAGCACTAGTACTTGTCGATAATTTAAGTCTCCTTAGGAGTAATTTTCTTGACGCAATCGCTACGAACTCTTCAGGAGGGACGCTGGATTGCTGGAGTCTTTACCACTAGATACTTGTAAAGAATGATTTTCTACCTTGAGTCCTTTGCACGAACCGATCTGTTCCAACGCACCAAGGGAGAATGCCTTTGCTTTTCTGGTGGAGGATTCCGTGGGAAATTTATCAGAGGACGGCTGAGGAATGAATTGGCTCATTCCTAGTCATTTTCACGGACCGATTTTAGTCCAAATCTCCAGGAGCTAATTATGAACATAGTACGGAGGATGATTCCATGTGTAATTAATTGCTAACATTGATCAGAAAGAACTGCCTCCTTTTTAGTCATTTCTACCAAATCGTCAACTGATATCTACCTAATCACAAGGAGCCAATCTGAAAGGCTTTTGGAGGAGGATTCCATTTGTCATTGATTATAAGCATTGATCAGTTATAACTTTCTCTTTTTTAGCAATTTTCTCGATAAATCCTTGCTAAATGCCAAAGAGAGAATAGACTTGCTTTTTGGTGCATGGTTCCATGAGGAGGACATCAGGATACCTGATTTCGAATGACGTTCTCATTTTCAGTAATTTTCGCAACCTGCTCTGTACCGTCTGACGAGAAGTGAATCCTCGGGGCTTTCAGGAAGATTCCTTCTCAAATTTATCTGTCGCACAGATCAAAGATGAATTTCTCTATTTTAGTATATTTCGAGAAACGATTTCTTCCAAATCACCAGCAGGGAATCGAAAAGCGTTTTGGTGAATCATTCGAGGAGAAATGGATCACTAGTACTTGTCAATAATGTATGTCTCATGATGAGTAATTTTCTGGAACAGATCTCTACCAAATGATCAGGCGAGATTACGTATGGCTTTTCGAGGAAGAGTGCATGAGACATCAACGGCTACATCTGATTAGTAATGAAAGTCTCATTTTTAGCACTTTACACTACCCATCTGTATGTGTGACGTGTTCTGTGTGTGTGTGCGTCGGTATCGTGCTGTGTGTGTTGTCTTGGGTGGCCACAACACAGGGAAATGCACAAAGCATTCCCCTCCTGGAGGAAGAGTGACACGACGTGGCCACTCAGGAGTAATACACAAACAATCCCAAGCCTCCCCCCCACCCCCCACCCCGGAGCAACAGTGATGTCTGTGGCCAATTCAGGTCATTCAGAAAGCATTTCCCTCATGGAGCAACAGTGACACTGGGTGGCCACTTGGAGTAATGCAGAAAGCATTTCCCTCACGGAGCAATGGTGAAACTGCGTGGCCAATTCAGGTAGTGCTCATATCATTTCCCTCCCGGAGCAACAGTGACACCGGGCAGCCCCTTGGAGTAAGACACAAATCATTTCCTCACGGAGCACCAGTTGCACAAAATGAGTTGAATAATAATAATAATCATTAATAATAAAACTAAACAAAAAATAGGTAGGTAGATTTTCAATAATTGGAAGGTAGAGCAAACAGAAGAAGGCAGATTTCTAAGCAACTACAAATTCGCACGCATACTGAGCCTAAGATCTTCAAGAGACTGGATTCAACAAGTATTTTCCCATCCTACATGTCTTTCGGCAACTTGAAGAGTTTCTGTAGATTAGATTTGCCGTTGTTTCTCTTTACAGATTACACTCCTGTGTTAGGCTGGACTTCCCCCTTCTCGTTTCCTTTGTCTCTTCAGGTACTTTCAGCAGCCTTTCTACTGCCCTGCATGATCTTCGTCCTCTCCGACTTTTCCATGGCTCCCGAGACCTCACTTGTGGGAATGCACACCTACCCGCGTCCTGTGAAGGGACACGGCACGAGGAGAGAAGAGGAGAGACGAGAAAGAGAGAGTTGGCGAACACAGGAGAGAAAACAGAGAAACAGGAGAGCAAGGCGAGCAACTCACCACCTGGAGTCATCCTCTTGGATCCAAGCTTCAGTTGTGGAGAAGACACCGTTCCTGACCAGAGAAACGAGCAGCCTCTGAAAATGGGACCTTTTCTCCCTCCTAGCCACAGCTGGTCAGGATCCTTTGCTTACAAACCGAACCCTAATGGACGGGGCTTCCCGACCCGGACTCAGGTGGGGCATGTGAGAAGTGGGACTGTTCTTAATGTTTCCTCTGAATAGTGTGGGGGTGCCTCAGTTTCCCCTAGGCAGTTCTTAAGTATCTAGGGGGTGGAGTAAAGGTGTATGATCATTGCAGAGCCCTAGAGTGCATATGTGTGCAGGAGTCTGGACACAGAGAATGGCCAACACCCTGTTTCCTGGCAACTGATGGCCTGGGCCCTTCCCCCCCTGCAAGGTGAGAGCTGAAGGGTTGGAGAACAAAGGAATCAGGTGACCTCCTGGCCCGGGAAAGGGACAAAGCCCAGAGGAGGAGGGGCTGGAGGGGGGTTTCAGTTTGGGGCTGGCTGGGACATGGAGTGAAGTGCAGACGTGGTTGTCTGGCTCACTGCCCCCCAAAATGGACCCAGCTGAGGGGTCCCGTTCTCTGCACCTGCAAGCTCTGTTTTAGACCATGTTTCTGTCGTCTAATAAATCTTCTGTTTACTGGCTGGCTGAGAGTCACATCTGACTGCGGAGTTGGGGTGCAGGACCCTCTCGCTTCCCCAGGAGCCCCGCCTGAGCGGACTCGCTGGGGGGAAGCGCACGGAGGGGCAGAGGAGGCTGAATGCTCCGAGGTCAGACCCAGGAAGGTGGAAGCTGTGTGAGCTGTGAGTCCTGAAGACAGGCTGCTCACAGAAAAGCGACTGCCCCAGAGTTCTGACTGGCTTCATAGGGAGCAGTTTCAGAGCATGCCGGGGACTCCGTGACAGGGCGTGAGCAGAGTCCTCACCAAACCAGACACTTCTCTCTCCGAGACTGGCGAGAGCTCGGCTCCCAGATGGAGGG
Source organism: Lepidochelys olivacea (assembly GCF_965140295.1). Lineage (NCBI taxonomy): Eukaryota > Metazoa > Chordata > Testudines > Cheloniidae > Lepidochelys > Lepidochelys olivacea. The sequence goes on from NC_140428.1 coordinate 5,992,015, forward strand.
CTCTTGCCTGGCATCACCAACGGTCACAGGCTCGCTGCTCTCACTCACATTCCGTCGCACAAGGGCAGTAGACTCTGAGGCTTGACTTCTTTTTCCTTGCTGCTAAAGCCAGCCCAAGGGGAAAAAAACAAGTAAGTTACCATCTCAGGCGGCAACGTCTCAGAGGCTCCTCTGTTTGCCTCTTCCACACGGCGGGGATCCGCCCTCCACTCTCCTCCCATTACACCTTGAGCATCCCAACCAAAATCTCCTTTTCTTACGGCACCCCACAGAGTCACTCTGCTCAAGAGACTCTGGCCCCTCTCCACCTACATCCCCCCGAGCCCTGTCCCCAGCGAGGACGCCCACGGCCGCTGAGGAGGACGACAGCGACTGCGGACGAGGAACTGGAAGCACTGACCTGGCAGCCAGGTCTGCAGAGGGCAGAGAGCGGAGGCCTTGTTCCGCCCCCTTGGAAAGAGGCCCAAGCGGCTCAGGCCCCCTCCTGCCGTGTTTCCCTCCGGCGAGAGCTCCGGCACCATTCCTCGCCAGAGCCGCTGCGAAAGCCGAGCCGGAGCCCTAGCTCCACAGCGCTCATCATGTTGTGGGTCGTCTTGTGTTGCGTGTGACATGTTGTGGGTTATTTTGTGTTGAGTGAGTGTGTGTTTGTGAGATGTTGTGGGTCGTGTGTGTGATGTTTTGTGTGTGTTGCTTTCCGTGTCGCGGTGTGTGTGTGTCTTTGTCGTGTGTTATTTTTGTGTGTCGTGTTCTGTGCCCTTCTGTGTCATCGTATCGAAAAGCATTTTGGTGAATAATTCGAGGAGCGCTTTAGCACTAGTACTTGTCGATAATTTAAGTCTCCTTAGGAGTAATTTTCTTGACCCAATCGCTACGAACTCTTCAGGAGGGACGCTGGATTGCTGGAGTCTTTACCACTAGATACTTGTAAAGAATGATTTTCTACCTTGAGTCCTTTGCACGAACCGATCTGTTCCAACGCACCAAGGGAGAATGCCTTTGCTTTTCTGGTGGAGGATTCCGTGGGAAATTTATCAGAGGACGGCTGAGGAATGAATTGTCTCATTCCTAGTCATTTTCACGGACCGATTTTAGTCCAAATCTCCAGGAGCTAATTATGAACATAGTACGGAGGATGATTCCATGTGTAATTAATTGCTAACATTGATCAGAAAGAACTGCCTCCTTTTTAGTCATTTCTACCAAATCGTCAACTGATATCTACCTAATCACAAGGAGCCAATCTGAAAGGCTTTTGGAGGAGGATTCCATTTGTCATTGATTATAAGCATTGATCAGTTATAACTTTCTCTTTTTTAGCAATTTTCTCGATAAATCCTTGCTAAATGCCAAAGAGAGAATAGACTTGCTTTTTGGTGCATGGTTCCATGAGGAGGACATCAGGATACCTGATTTCGAATGACGTTCTCATTTTCAGTAATTTTCGCAACCTGCTCTGTACCGTCTGACGAGAAGTGAATCCTCGGGGCTTTCAGGAAGATTCCTTCTCAAATTTATCTGTCGCACAGATCAAAGATGAATTTCTCTATTTTAGTATATTTCGAGAAACGATTTCTTCCAAATCACCAGCAGGGAATCGAAAAGCGTTTTGGTGAATCATTCGAGGAGAAATGGATCACTAGTACTTGTCAATAATGTATGTCTCATGATGAGTAATTTTCTGGAACAGATCTCTACCAAATGATCAGGCGAGATTACGTATGGCTTTTCGAGGAAGAGTGCATGAGACATCAACGGCTACATCTGATTAGTAATGAAAGTCTCATTTTTAGCACTTTACACTACCCATCTGTATGTGTGACGTGTTCTGTGTGTGTGTGCGTCGGTATCGTGCTGTGTGTGTTGTCTTGGGTGGCCACAACACAGGGAAATGCACAAAGCATTCCCCTCCTGGAGGAAGAGTGACACGACGTGGCCACTCAGGAGTAATACACAAACAATCCCAAGCCTCCCCCCCACCCCCCACCCCGGAGCAACAGTGATGTCTGTGGCCAATTCAGGTCATTCAGAAAGCATTTCCCTCATGGAGCAACAGTGACACTGGGTGGCCACTTGGAGTAATGCAGAAAGCATTTCCCTCACGGAGCAATGGTGAAACTGCGTGGCCAATTCAGGTAGTGCTCATATCATTTCCCTCCCGGAGCAACAGTGACACCGGGCAGCCCCTTGGAGTAAGACACAAATCATTTCCTCACGGAGCACCAGTTGCACAAAATGAGTTGAATAATAATAATAATCATTAATAATAAAACTAAACAAAAAATAGGTAGGTAGATTTTCAATAATTGGAAGGTAGAGCAAACAGAAGAAGGCAGATTTCTAAGCAACTACAAATTCGCACGCATACTGAGCCTAAGATCTTCAAGAGACTGGATTCAACAAGTATTTTCCCATCCTACATGTCTTTCGGCAACTTGAAGAGTTTCTGTAGATTAGATTTGCCGTTGTTTCTCTTTACAGATTACACTCCTGTGTTAGGCTGGACTTCCCCCTTCTCGTTTCCTTTGTCTCTTCAGGTACTTTCAGCAGCCTTTCTACTGCCCTGCATGATCTTCGTCCTCTCCGACTTTTCCATGGCTCCCGAGACCTCACTTGTGGGAATGCACACCTACCCGCGTCCTGTGAAGGGACACGGCACGAGGAGAGAAGAGGAGAGACGAGAAAGAGAGAGTTGGCGAACACAGGAGAGAAAACAGAGAAACAGGAGAGCAAGGCGAGCAACTCACCACCTGGAGTCATCCTCTTGGATCCAAGCTTCAGTTGTGGAGAAGACACCGTTCCTGACCAGAGAAACGAGCAGCCTCTGAAAATGGGACCTTTTCTCCCTCCTAGCCACAGCTGGTCAGGATCCTTTGCTTACAAACCGAACCCTAATGGACGGGGCTTCCCGACCCGGACTCAGGTGGGGCGTGTGAGAAGTGGGACTGTTCTTAATGTTTCCTCTGAATAGTGTGGGGGTGCCTCAGTTTCCCCTAGGCAGTTCTTAAGTATCTAGGGGGTGGAGTAAGGGTGTATGATCATTGCAGAGCCCTAGAGGGCATATGTGTGCAGGAGTCTGGACACAGAGAATGGCCAACACCCTGTTTCCTGGCAACTGATGGCCTGGGCCCTTCCCCCCCTGCAAGGTGAGAGCTGAAGGGTTGGAGAACAAAGGAATCAGGTGACCTCCTGGCCCGGGAAAGGGACAAAGCCCAGAGGAGGAGGGGCTGGAGGGGGGTTTCAGTTTGGGGCTGGCTGGGACATGGAGTGAAGTGCAGACGTGGTTGTCTGGCTCACTGCCCCCCAAAATGGACCCAGCTGAGGGGTCCCGTTCTCTGCACCTGCAAGCTCTGTTTTAGACCATGTTTCTGTCGTCTAATAAATCTTCTGTTTACTGGCTGGCTGAGAGTCACATCTGACTGCGGAGTTGGGGTGCAGGACCCTCTCGCTTCCCCAGGAGCCCCGCCTGAGCGGACTCGCTGGGGGGAAGCGCACGGAGGGGCAGAGGAGGCTGAATGCTCCGAGGTCAGACCCAGGAAGGTGGAAGCTGTGTGAGCTGTGAGTCCTGAAGACAGGCTGCTCACAGAAAAGCGACTGCCCCAGAGTTCTGACTGGCTTCATAGGGAGCAGTTTCAGAGCATGCCGGGGACTCCGTGACAGGGCGTGAGCAGAGTCCTCACCAAACCAGACACTTCTCTCTCCGAGACTGGCGAGAGCTCGGCTCCCAGATGGAGGGCTCTTGCCTGGCATCACCAACGGTCACAGGCTCGCTGCTCTCACTCACATTCCGTCGCACGAGGGCAGTAGACTCTGAGGCTTGACTTCTTTTTCCTTGCTACTAAAGCCAGCCCAAGGGGAAAAAAACAAGTAAGTTACCATCTCAGGCGGCAACGTCTCAGAGGCTCCTCTGTTTGCCTCTTCCACACGGCGGGGATCCGCCCTCCACTCTCCTCCCATTACACCTTGAGCATCCCAACCAAAATCTCCTTTTCTTACGGCACCCCACAGAGTCACTCTGCTCAAGAGACTCTGGCCCCTCTCCACCTACATCCCCCCGAGCCCTGTCCCCAGCGAGGACGCCCACGGCCGCTGAGGAGGACGACAGCGACTGCGGACGAGGAACTGGAAGCACTGACCTGGCAGCCAGGTCTGCAGAGGGCAGAGAGCGGAGGCCTTGTTCCGCCCCCTTGGAAAGAGGCCCAAGCGGCTCAGGCCCCCTCCTGCCGTGTTTCCCTCCGGCGAGAGCTCCGGCACCATTCCTCGCCAGAGCCGCTGCGAAAGCCGAGCCGGAGCCCTAGCTCCACAGCGCTCATCATGTTGTGGGTCGTCTTGTGTTGCGTGTGACATGTTGTGGGTTATTTTGTGTTGAGTGAGTGTGTGTTTGTGAGATGTTGTGGGTCGTGTGTGTGATGTTTTGTGTGTGTTGCTTTCCGTGTCGCGGTGTGTGTGTGTCTTTGTCGTGTGTTATTTTTGTGTGTCGTGTTCTGTGCCCTTCTGTGTCATCGTATCGAAAAGCATTTTGGTGAATAATTCGAGGAGAGCTTTAGCACTAGTACTTGTCGATAATTTAAGTCTCCTTAGGAGTAATTTTCTTGACGCAATCGCTACGAACTCTTCAGGAGGGACGCTGGATTGCTGGAGTCTTTACCACTAGATACTTGTAAAGAATGATTTTCTACCTTGAGTCCTTTGCACGAACCGATCTGTTCCAACGCACCAAGGGAGAATGCCTTTGCTTTTCTGGTGGAGGATTCCGTGGGAAATTTATCAGAGGACGGCTGAGGAATGAATTGGCTCATTCCTAGTCATTTTCACGGACCGATTTTAGTCCAAATCTCCAGGAGCTAATTATGAACATAGTACGGAGGATGATTCCATGTGTAATTAATTGCTAACATTGATCAGAAAGAACTGCCTCCTTTTTAGTCATTTCTACCAAATCGTCAACTGATATCTACCTAATCACAAGGAGCCAATCTGAAAGGCTTTTGGAGGAGGATTCCATTTGTCATTGATTATAAGCATTGATCAGTTATAACTTTCTCTTTTTTAGCAATTTTCTCGATAAATCCTTGCTAAATGCCAAAGAGAGAATAGACTTGCTTTTTGGTGCATGGTTCCATGAGGAGGACATCAGGATACCTGATTTCGAATGACGTTCTCATTTTCAGTAATTTTCGCAACCTGCTCTGTACCGTCTGACGAGAAGTGAATCCTCGGGGCTTTCAGGAAGATTCCTTCTCAAATTTATCTGTCGCACAGATCAAAGATGAATTTCTCTATTTTAGTATATTTCGAGAAACGATTTCTTCCAAATCACCAGCAGGGAATCGAAAAGCGTTTTGGTGAATCATTCGAGGAGAAATGGATCACTAGTACTTGTCAATAATGTATGTCTCATGATGAGTAATTTTCTGGAACAGATCTCTACCAAATGATCAGGCGAGATTACGTATGGCTTTTCGAGGAAGAGTGCATGAGACATCAACGGCTACATCTGATTAGTAATGAAAGTCTCATTTTTAGCACTTTACACTACCCATCTGTATGTGTGACGTGTTCTGTGTGTGTGTGCGTCGGTATCGTGCTGTGTGTGTTGTCTTGGGTGGCCACAACACAGGGAAATGCACAAAGCATTCCCCTCCTGGAGGAAGAGTGACACGACGTGGCCACTCAGGAGTAATACACAAACAATCCCAAGCCTCCCCCCCACCCCCCACCCCGGAGCAACAGTGATGTCTGTGGCCAATTCAGGTCATTCAGAAAGCATTTCCCTCATGGAGCAACAGTGACACTGGGTGGCCACTTGGAGTAATGCAGAAAGCATTTCCCTCACGGAGCAATGGTGAAACTGCGTGGCCAATTCAGGTAGTGCTCATATCATTTCCCTCCCGGAGCAACAGTGACACCGGGCAGCCCCTTGGAGTAAGACACAAATCATTTCCTCACGGAGCACCAGTTGCACAAAATGAGTTGAATAATAATAATAATCATTAATAATAAAACTAAACAAAAAATAGGTAGGTAGATTTTCAATAATTGGAAGGTAGAGCAAACAGAAGAAGGCAGATTTCTAAGCAACTACAAATTCGCACGCATACTGAGCCTAAGATCTTCAAGAGACTGGATTCAACAAGTATTTTCCCATCCTACATGTCTTTCGGCAACTTGAAGAGTTTCTGTAGATTAGATTTGCCGTTGTTTCTCTTTACAGATTACACTCCTGTGTTAGGCTGGACTTCCCCCTTCTCGTTTCCTTTGTCTCTTCAGGTACTTTCAGCAGCCTTTCTACTGCCCTGCATGATCTTCGTCCTCTCCGACTTTTCCATGGCTCCCGAGACCTCACTTGTGGGAATGCACACCTACCCGCGTCCTGTGAAGGGACACGGCACGAGGAGAGAAGAGGAGAGACGAGAAAGAGAGAGTTGGCGAACACAGGAGAGAAAACAGAGAAACAGGAGAGCAAGGCGAGCAACTCACCACCTGGAGTCATCCTCTTGGATCCAAGCTTCAGTTGTGGAGAAGACACCGTTCCTGACCAGAGAAACGAGCAGCCTCTGAAAATGGGACCTTTTCTCCCTCCTAGCCACAGCTGGTCAGGATCCTTTGCTTACAAACCGAACCCTAATGGACGGGGCTTCCCGACCCGGACTCAGGTGGGGCGTGTGAGAAGTGGGACTGTTCTTAATGTTTCCTCTGAATAGTGTGGGGGTGCCTCAGTTTCCCCTAGGCAGTTCTTAAGTATCTGGGGGTGGAGTAAGGGTGTATGATCATTGCAGAGCCCTAGAGGGCATATGTGTGCAGGAGTCTGGACACAGAGAATGGCCAACACCCTGTTTCCTGGCAACTGATGGCCTGGGCCCTTCCCCCCCTGCAAGGTGAGAGCTGAAGGGTTGGAGAACAAAGGAATCAGGTGACCTCCTGGCCCGGGAAAGGGACAAAGCCCAGAGGAGGAGGGGTTGGAGGGGGGTTTCAGTTTGGGGCTGGCTGGGACATGGAGTGAAGTGCAGACGTGGTTGTCTGGCTCACTGCCCCCCAAAATGGACCCAGCTGAGGGGTCCCGTTCTCTGCACCTGCAAGCTCTGTTTTAGACCATGTTCCTGTCCTCTAATAAACCTTCTGTTTTACTGGCTGGCTGAGAGTCACATCTGACTGCGGAGTTGGGGTGCAGGACCCCCTGGCTTCCCCAGGAGCCCCGCCTGAGCGGACTCGCTGGGGGGAAGCGCACGGAGGGGCAGAGGAGGCTGAATGCTCCGAGGTCAGACCCAGGAAGGTGGAAGCTGTGTGAGCTGTGAGTCCTGAAGACAGGCTGCTCACAGAAAAGCGACTGCCCCAGAGTTCTGACTGGCTTCATAGGGAGCAGTTTCAGAGCATGCCGGGGACTCCGTGACAGGGCGTGAGCAGAGTCCTCACCAAACCAGACACTTCTCTCTCCGAGACTGGCGAGAGCTCGGCTCCCAGATGGAGGGCTCTTGCCTGGCATCACCAACGGTCACAGGCTCGCTGCTCTCACTCACATTCCGTCGCATGAGGGCAGTAGATTCTGAGGCTTGACTTCTTTTTCCTTGCTGCTAAAGCCAGCCCAAGGGGAAAAAAACAAGTAAGTTACCATCTCAGGCGGCAACGTCTCAGAGGCTCCTCTGTTTGCCTCTTCCACACGGCGGGGATCCGCCCTCCACTCTCCTCCCATTACACCTTGAGCATCCCAACCAAAATCTCCTTTTCTTACGGCACCCCACAGAGTCACTCTGCTCAAGAGACTCTGGCCCCTCTCCACCTACATCCCCCCGAGCCCTGTCCCCAGCGAGGACGCCCACGGCCGCTGAGGAGGACGACAGCGACTGCGGACGAGGAACTGGAAGCACTGACCTGGCAGCCAGGTCTGCAGAGGGCAGAGAGCGGAGGCCTTGTTCCGCCCCCTTGGAAAGAGGCCCAAGCGGCTCAGGCCCCCTCCTGCCGTGTTTCCCTCCGGCGAGAGCTCCGGCACCATTCCTCGCCAGAGCCGCTGCGAAAGCCGAGCCGGAGCCCTAGCTCCACAGCGCTCATCATGTTGTGGGTCGTCTTGTGTTGCGTGTGACATGTTGTGGGTTATTTTGTGTTGAGTGAGTGTGTGTTTGTGAGATGTTGTGGGTCGTGTGTGTGATGTTTTGTGTGTGTTGCTTTCCGTGTCGCGGTGTGTGTGTGTCTTTGTCGTGTGTTATTTTTGTGTGTCGTGTTCTGTGCCCTTCTGTGTCATCGTATCGAAAAGCATTTTGGTGAATAATTCGAGGAGCGCTTTAGCACTAGTACTTGTCGATAATTTAAGTCTCCTTAGGAGTAATTTTCTTGACCCAATCGCTACGAACTCTTCAGGAGGGACGCTGGATTGCTGGAGTCTTTACCACTAGATACTTGTAAAGAATGATTTTCTACCTTGAGTCCTTTGCACGAACCGATCTGTTCCAACGCACCAAGGGAGAATGCCTTTGCTTTTCTGGTGGAGGATTCCGTGGGAAATTTATCAGAGGACGGCTGAGGAATGAATTGGCTCATTCCTAGTCATTTTCACGGACCGATTTTAGTCCAAATCTCCAGGAGCTAATTATGAACATAGTACGGAGGATGATTCCATGTGTAATTAATTGCTAACATTGATCAGAAAGAACTGCCTCCTTTTTAGTCATTTCTACCAAATCGTCAACTGATATCTACCTAATCACAAGGAGCCAATCTGAAAGGCTTTTGGAGGAGGATTCCATTTGTCATTGATTATAAGCATTGATCAGTTATAACTTTCTCTTTTTTAGCAATTTTCTCGATAAATCCTTGCTAAATGCCAAAGAGAGAATAGACTTGCTTTTTGGTGCATGGTTCCATGAGGAGGACATCAGGATACCTGATTTCGAATGACGTTCTCATTTTCAGTAATTTTCGCAACCTGCTCTGTACCGTCTGACGAGAAGTGAATCCTCGGGGCTTTCAGGAAGATTCCTTCTCAAATTTATCTGTCGCACAGATCAAAGATGAATTTCTCTATTTTAGTATATTTCGAGAAACGATTTCTTCCAAATCACCAGCAGGGAATCGAAAAGCGTTTTGGTGAATCATTCGAGGAGAAATGGATCACTAGTACTTGTCAATAATGTATGTCTCATGATGAGTAATTTTCTGGAACAGATCTCTACCAAATGATCAGGCGAGATTACGTATGGCTTTTCGAGGAAGAGTGCATGAGACATCAACGGCTACATCTGATTAGTAATGAAAGTCTCATTTTTAGCACTTTACACTACCCATCTGTATGTGTGACGTGTTCTGTGTGTGTGTGCGTCGGTATCGTGCTGTGTGTGTTGTCTTGGGTGGCCACAACACAGGGAAATGCACAAAGCATTCCCCTCCTGGAGGAAGAGTGACACGACGTGGCCACTCAGGAGTAATACACAAACAATCCCAAGCCTCCCCCCTACCCCCCACCCCGGAGCAACAGTGATGTCTGTGGCCAATTCAGGTCATTCAGAAAGCATTTCCCTCATGGAGCAACAGTGACACTGGGTGGCCACTTGGAGTAATGCAGAAAGCATTTCCCTCACGGAGCAATGGTGAAACTGCGTGGCCAATTCAGGTAGTGCTCATATCATTTCCCTCCCGGAGCAACAGTGACACCGGGCAGCCCCTTGGAGTAAGACACAAATCATTTCCTCACGGAGCACCAGTTGCACAAAATGAGTTGAATAATAATAATAATCATTAATAATAAAACTAAACAAAAAATAGGTAGGTAGATTTTCAATAATTGGAAGGTAGAGCAAACAGAAGAAGGCAGATTTCTAAGCAACTACAAATTCGCACGCATACTGAGCCTAAGATCTTCAAGAGACTGGATTCAACAAGTATTTTCCCATCCTACATGTCTTTCGGCAACTTGAAGAGTTTCTGTAGATTAGATTTGCCGTTGTTTCTCTTTACAGATTACACTCCTGTGTTAGGCTGGACTTCCCCCTTCTCGTTTCCTTTGTCTCTTCAGGTACTTTCAGCAGCCTTTCTACTGCCCTGCATGATCTTCGTCCTCTCCGACTTTTCCATGGCTCCCGAGACCTCACTTGTGGGAATGCACACCTACCCGCGTCCTGTGAAGGGACACGGCACGAGGAGAGAAGAGGAGAGACGAGAAAGAGAGAGTTGGCGAACACAGGAGAGAAAACAGAGAAACAGGAGAGCAAGGCGAGCAACTCACCACCTGGAGTCATCCTCTTGGATCCAAGCTTCAGTTGTGGAGAAGACACCGTTCCTGACCAGAGAAACGAGCAGCCTCTGAAAATGGGGCCTTTTCTCCCTCCTAGCCACAGCTGGTCAGGATCCTTTGCTTACAAACCGAACCCTAATGGACAGGGCTTCCCGACCCGGACTCAGGTGGGGCGTGTGAGAAGTGGGACTGTTCTTAATGTTTCCTCTGAATAGTGTGGGGGTGCCTCAGTTTCCCCTAGGCAGTTCTTAAGTATCTAGGGGTGGAGTAAGGGTGTATGATCATTGCAGAGCCCTAGAGGGCATGTGTGTGCAGGAGTCTGGACACAGAGAATGGCCAACACCCTGTTTCCTGGCAACTGATGGCCTGGGCCCTTCCCCCCCTGCAAGGTGAGAGCTGAAGGGTTGGAGAACAAAGGAATCAGGTGACCTCCTGGCCCGGGAAAGGGACAAAGCCCAGAGGAGGAGGGGTTGGAGGGGGGTTTCAGTTTGGGGCTGGCTGGGACATGGAGTGAAGTGCAGACGTGGTTGTCTGGCTCACTGCCCCCCAAAATGGACCCAGCTGAGGGGTCCCGTTCTCTGCACCTGCAAGCTCTGTTTTAGACCATGTTCCTGTCCTCTAATAAACCTTCTGTTTTACTGGCTGGCTGAGAGTCACATCTGACTGCGGAGTTGGGGTGCAGGACCCCCTGGCTTCCCCAGGAGCCCCGCCTGAGCGGACTCGCTGGGGGGAAGCGCACGGAGGGGCAGAGGAGGCTGAATGCTCCGAGGTCAGACCCAGGAAGGTGGAAGCTGTGTGAGCTGTGAGTCCTGAAGACAGGCTGCTCACAGAAAAGCGACTGCCCCAGAGTTCTGACTGGCTTCATAGGGAGCAGTTTCAGAGCATGCCGGGGACTCCGTGACAGGGCGTGAGCAGAGTCCTCACCAAACCAGACACTTCTCTCTCCGAGACTGGCGAGAGCTCGGCTCCCAGATGGAGGGCTCTTGCCTGGCATCACCAACGGTCACAGGCTCGCTGCTCTCACTCACATTCCGTCGCATGAGGGCAGTAGATTCTGAGGCTTGACTTCTTTTTCCTTGCTGCTAAAGCCAGCCCAAGGGGAAAAAAACAAGTAAGTTACCATCTCAGGCGGCAACGTCTCAGAGGCTCCTCTGTTTGCCTCTTCCACACGGCGGGGATCCGCCCTCCACTCTCCTCCCATTACACCTTGAGCATCCCAACCAAAATCTCCTTTTCTTACGGCACCCCACAGAGTCACTCTGCTCAAGAGACTCTGGCCCCTCTCCACCTACATCCCCCCGAGCCCTGTCCCCAGCGAGGACGCCCACGGCCGCTGAGGAGGACGACAGCGACTGCGGACGAGGAACTGGAAGCACTGACCTGGCAGCCAGGTCTGCAGAGGGCAGAGAGCGGAGGCCTTGTTCCGCCCCCTTGGAAAGAGGCCCAAGCGGCTCAGGCCCCCTCCTGCCGTGTTTCCCTCCGGCGAGAGCTCCGGCACCATTCCTCGCCAGAGCCGCTGCGAAAGCCGAGCCGGAGCCCTAGCTCCACAGCGCTCATCATGTTGTGGGTCGTCTTGTGTTGCGTGTGACATGTTGTGGGTTATTTTGTGTTGAGTGAGTGTGTGTTTGTGAGATGTTGTGGGTCGTGTGTGTGATGTTTTGTGTGTGTTGCTTTCCGTGTCGCGGTGTGTGTGTGTCTTTGTCGTGTGTTATTTTTCTGTGTCGTGTTCTGTGCCCTTCTGTGTCATCGTATCGAAAAGCATTTTGGTGAATAATTCGAGGAGAGCTTTAGCACTAGTACTTGTCGATAATTTAAGTCTCCTTAGGAGTAATTTTCTTGACCCAATCGCTACGAACTCTTCAGGAGAGACGCTGGATTGCTGGAGTCTTTACCACTAGATACTTGTAAAGAATGATTTTGTACCTTGAGTCCTTTGCACGAACCGATCTGTTCCAACGCACCAAGGGAGAATGCCTTTGCTTTTCTGCTGGAGGATTCCGTGGGAAATTTATCAGAGGACGGCTGAGGAATGAATTGTCTCATTCCTTGTCAGTTTCACGGACCGATTTTAGTCCAAATCTCCAGGAGCTAATTATGAATATAGTACGGAGGATGATTCCATGTGTAATTAATTGCTAACATTGATCAGAAAGAACTGCCTCCTTTTTAGTCATTTCTACCAAATCGTCAACTGATATCTACCTAATCACAAGGAGCCAATCTGAAAGGCTTTTGGAGGAGGATTCCATTTGTCATTGATTATAAGCATTGATCAGTTATAACTTTCTCTTTTTTAGCAATTTTCTCGATAAATCCTTGCTAAATGCCAAAGAGAGAATAGACTTGCTTTTTGGTGCATGGTTCCATGAGGAGGACATCAGGATACCTGATTTCGAATGACGTTCTCATTTTCAGTAATTTTCGCAACCTGCTCTGTACCGTCTGACGAGAAGTGAATCCTCGGGGCTTTCAGGAAGATTCCTTCTCAAATTTATCTGTCGCACAGATCAAAGATGAATTTCTCTATTTTAGTATATTTCGAGAAACGATTTCTTCCAAATCACCAGCAGGGAATCGAAAAGCGTTTTGGTGAATCATTCGAGGAGAAATGGATCACTAGTACTTGTCAATAATGTATGTCTCATGATGAGTAATTTTCTGGAACAGATCTCTACCAAATGATCAGGCGAGATTACGTATGGCTTTTCGAGGAAGAGTGCATGAGACATCAACGGCTACATCTGATTAGTAATGAAAGTCTCATTTTTAGCACTTTACACTACCCATCTGTATGTGTGACGTGTTCTGTGTGTGTGTGCGTCGGTATCGTGCTGTGTGTGTTGTCTTGGGTGGCCACAACACAGGGAAATGCACAAAGCATTCCCCTCCTGGAGGAAGAGTGACACGACGTGGCCACTCAGGAGTAATACACAAACAATCCCAAGCCTCCCCCCCACCCCCCACCCCGGAGCAACAGTGATGTCTGTGGCCAATTCAGGTCATTCAGAAAGCATTTCCCTCATGGAGCAACAGTGACACTGGGTGGCCACTTGGAGTAATGCAGAAAGCATTTCCCTCACGGAGCAATGGTGAAACTGCGTGGCCAATTCAGGTAGTGCTCATATCATTTCCCTCCCGGAGCAACAGTGACACCGGGCAGCCCCTTGGAGTAAGACACAAATCATTTCCTCACGGAGCACCAGTTGCACAAAATGAGTTGAATAATAATAATAATCATTAATAATAAAACTAAACAAAAAATAGGTAGGTAGATTTTCAATAATTGGAAGGTAGAGCAAACAGAAGAAGGCAGATTTCTAAGCAACTACAAATTCGCACGCATACTGAGCCTAAGATCTTCAAGAGACTGGATTCAACAAGTATTTTCCCATCCTACATGTCTTTCGGCAACTTGAAGAGTTTCTGTAGATTAGATTTGCCGTTGTTTCTCTTTACAGATTACACTCCTGTGTTAGGCTGGACTTCCCCCTTCTCGTTTCCTTTGTCTCTTCAGGTACTTTCAGCAGCCTTTCTACTGCCCTGCATGATCTTCGTCCTCTCCGACTTTTCCATGGCTCCCGAGACCTCACTTGTGGGAATGCACACCTACCCGCGTCCTGTGAAGGGACACGGCACGAGGAGAGAAGAGGAGAGACGAGAAAGAGAGAGTTGGCGAACACAGGAGAGAAAACAGAGAAACAGGAGAGCAAGGCGAGCAACTCACCACCTGGAGTCATCCTCTTGGATCCAAGCTTCAGTTGTGGAGAAGACACCGTTCCTGACCAGAGAAACGAGCAGCCTCTGAAAATGGGGCCTTTTCTCCCTCCTAGCCACAGCTGGTCAGGATCCTTTGCTTACAAACCGAACCCTAATGGACGGGGCTTCCCGACCCGGACTCAGGTGGGGCGTGTGAGAAGTGGGACTGTTCTTAATGTTTCCTCTGAATAGTGTGGGGGTGCCTCAGTTTCCCCTAGGCAGTTCTTAAGTATCTAGGGGTGGAGTAAGGGTGTATGATCATTGCAGAGCCCTAGAGGGCATGTGTGTGCAGGAGTCTGGACACAGAGAATGGCCAACACCCTGTTTCCTGGCAACTGATGGCCTGGGCCCTTCCCCCCCTGCAAGGTGAGAGCTGAAGGGTTGGAGAACAAAGGAATCAGGTGACCTCCTGGCCCGGGAAAGGGACAAAGCCCAGAGGAGGAGGGGTTGGAGGGGGGTTTCAGTTTGGGGCTGGCTGGGACATGGAGTGAAGTGCAGACGTGGTTGTCTGGCTCACTGCCCCCCAAAATGGACCCAGCTGAGGGGTCCCGTTCTCTGCACCTGCAAGCTCTGTTTTAGACCATGTTCCTGTCCTCTAATAAACCTTCTGTTTTACTGGCTGGCTGAGAGTCACATCTGACTGCGGAGTTGGGGTGCAGGACCCCCTGGCTTCCCCAGGAGCCCCGCCTGAGCGGACTCGCTGGGGGGAAGCGCACGGAGGGGCAGAGGAGGCTGAATGCTCCGAGGTCAGACCCAGGAAGGTGGAAGCTGTGTGAGCTGTGAGTCCTGAAGACAGGCTGCTCACAGAAAAGCGACTGCCCCAGAGTTCTGACTGGCTTCATAGGGAGCAGTTTCAGAGCATGCCGGGGACTCCGTGACAGGGCGTGAGCAGAGTCCTCACCAAACCAGACACTTCTCTCTCCGAGACTGGCGAGAGCTCGGCTCCCAGATGGAGGGCTCTTGCCTGGCATCACCAACGGTCACAGGCTCGCTGCTCTCACTCACATTCCGTCGCATGAGGGCAGTAGATTCTGAGGCTTGACTTCTTTTTCCTTGCTGCTAAAGCCAGCCCAAGGGGAAAAAAACAAGTAAGTTACCATCTCAGGCGGCAACGTCTCAGAGGCTCCTCTGTTTGCCTCTTCCACACGGCGGGGATCCGCCCTCCACTCTCCTCCCATTACACCTTGAGCATCCCAACCAAAATCTCCTTTTCTTACGGCACCCCACAGAGTCACTCTGCTCAAGAGACTCTGGCCCCTCTCCACCTACATCCCCCCGAGCCCTGTCCCCAGCGAGGACGCCCACGGCCGCTGAGGAGGACGACAGCGACTGCGGACGAGGAACTGGAAGCACTGACCTGGCAGCCAGGTCTGCAGAGGGCAGAGAGCGGAGGCCTTGTTCCGCCCCCTTGGAAAGAGGCCCAAGCGGCTCAGGCCCCCTCCTGCCGTGTTTCCCTCCGGCGAGAGCTCCGGCACCATTCCTCGCCAGAGCCGCTGCGAAAGCCGAGCCGGAGCCCTAGCTCCACAGCGCTCATCATGTTGTGGGTCGTCTTGTGTTGCGTGTGACATGTTGTGGGTTATTTTGTGTTGAGTGAGTGTGTGTTTGTGAGATGTTGTGGGTCGTGTGTGTGATGTTTTGTGTGTGTTGCTTTCCGTGTCGCGGTGTGTGTGTGTCTTTGTCGTGTGTTATTTTTCTGTGTCGTGTTCTGTGCCCTTCTGTGTCATCGTATCGAAAAGCATTTTGGTGAATAATTCGAGGAGAGCTTTAGCACTAGTACTTGTCGATAATTTAAGTCTCCTTAGGAGTAATTTTCTTGACCCAATCGCTACGAACTCTTCAGGAGAGACGCTGGATTGCTGGAGTCTTTACCACTAGATACTTGTAAAGAATGATTTTGTACCTTGAGTCCTTTGCACGAACCGATCTTTTCCAACGCACCAAGGGAGAATGCCTTTGCTTTTCTGCTGGAGGATTCCGTGGGAAATTTATCAGAGGACGGCTGAGGAATGAATTGTCTCATTCCTTGTCAGTTTCACGGACCGATTTTAGTCCAAATCTCCAGGAGCTAATTATGAACATAGTACGGAGGATGATTCCATGTGTAATTAATTGCTAACATTGATCAGAAAGAACTGCCTCCTTTTTAGTCATTTCTACCAAATCGTCAACTGATATCTACCTAATCACAAGGAGCCAATCTGAAAGGCTTTTGGAGGAGGATTCCATTTGTCATTGATTATAAGCATTGATCAGTTATAACTTTCTCTTTTTTAGCAATTTTCTCGATAAATCCTTGCTAAATGCCAAAGAGAGAATAGACTTGCTTTTTGGTGCATGGTTCCATGAGGAGGACATCAGGATACCTGATTTCGAATGACGTTCTCATTTTCAGTAATTTTCGCAACCTGCTCTGTACCGTCTGACGAGAAGTGAATCCTCGGGGCTTTCAGGAAGATTCCTTCTCAAATTTATCTGTCGCACAGATCAAAGATGAATTTCTCTATTTTAGTATATTTCGAGAAACGATTTCTTCCAAATCACCAGCAGGGAATCGAAAAGCGTTTTGGTGAATCATTCGAGGAGAAATGGATCACTAGTACTTGTCAATAATGTATGTCTCATGATGAGTAATTTTCTGGAACAGATCTCTACCAAATGATCAGGCGAGATTACGTATGGCTTTTCGAGGAAGAGTGCATGAGACATCAACGGCTACATCTGATTAGTAATGAAAGTCTCATTTTTAGCACTTTACACTACCCATCTGTATGTGTGACGTGTTCTGTGTGTGTGTGCGTCGGTATCGTGCTGTGTGTGTTGTCTTGGGTGGCCACAACACAGGGAAATGCACAAAGCATTCCCCTCCTGGAGGAAGAGTGACACGACGTGGCCACTCAGGAGTAATACACAAACAATCCCAAGCCTCCCCCCCACCCCCCACCCCGGAGCAACAGTGATGTCTGTGGCCAATTCAGGTCATTCAGAAAGCATTTCCCTCATGGAGCAACAGTGACACTGGGTGGCCACTTGGAGTAATGCAGAAAGCATTTCCCTCACGGAGCAATGGTGAAACTGCGTGGCCAATTCAGGTAGTGCTCATATCATTTCCCTCCCGGAGCAACAGTGACACCGGGCAGCCCCTTGGAGTAAGACACAAATCATTTCCTCACGGAGCACCAGTTGCACAAAATGAGTTGAATAATAATAATAATCATTAATAATAAAACTAAACAAAAAATAGGTAGGTAGATTTTCAATAATTGGAAGGTAGAGCAAACAGAAGAAGGCAGATTTCTAAGCAACTACAAATTCGCACGCATACTGAGCCTAAGATCTTCAAGAGACTGGATTCAACAAGTATTTTCCCATCCTACATGTCTTTCGGCAACTTGAAGAGTTTCTGTAGATTAGATTTGCCGTTGTTTCTCTTTACAGATTACACTCCTGTGTTAGGCTGGACTTCCCCCTTCTCGTTTCCTTTGTCTCTTCAGGTACTTTCAGCAGCCTTTCTACTGCCCTGCATGATCTTCGTCCTCTCCGACTTTTCCATGGCTCCCGAGACCTCACTTGTGGGAATGCACACCTACCCGCGTCCTGTGAAGGGACACGGCACGAGGAGAGAAGAGGAGAGACGAGAAAGAGAGAGTTGGCGAACACAGGAGAGAAAACAGAGAAACAGGAGAGCAAGGCGAGCAACTCACCACCTGGAGTCATCCTCTTGGATCCAAGCTTCAGTTGTGGAGAAGACACCGTTCCTGACCAGAGAAACGAGCAGCCTCTGAAAATGGGGCCTTTTCTCCCTCCTAGCCACAGCTGGTCAGGATCCTTTGCTTACAAACCGAACCCTAATGGACGGGGCTTCCCGACCCGGACTCAGGTGGGGCGTGTGAGAAGTGGGACTGTTCTTAATGTTTCCTCTGAATAGTGTGGGGGTGCCTCAGTTTCCCCTAGGCAGTTCTTAAGTATCTAGGGGTGGAGTAAGGGTGTATGATCATTGCAGAGCCCTAGAGGGCATGTGTGTGCAGGAGTCTGGACACAGAGAATGGCCAACACCCTGTTTCCTGGCAACTGATGGCCTGGGCCCTTCCCCCCCTGCAAGGTGAGAGCTGAAGGGTTGGAGAACAAAGGAATCAGGTGACCTCCTGGCCCGGGAAAGGGACAAAGCCCAGAGGAGGAGGGGTTGGAGGGGGGTTTCAGTTTGGGGCTGGCTGGGACATGGAGTGAAGTGCAGACGTGGTTGTCTGGCTCACTGCCCCCCAAAATGGACCCAGCTGAGGGGTCCCGTTCTCTGCACCTGCAAGCTCTGTTTTAGACCATGTTCCTGTCCTCTAATAAACCTTCTGTTTTACTGGCTGGCTGAGAGTCACATCTGACTGCGGAGTTGGGGTGCAGGACCCCCTGGCTTCCCCAGGAGCCCCGCCTGAGCGGACTCGCTGGGGGGAAGCGCACGGAGGGGCAGAGGAGGCTGAATGCTCCGAGGTCAGACCCAGGAAGGTGGAAGCTGTGTGAGCTGTGAGTCCTGAAGACAGGCTGCTCACAGAAAAGCGACTGCCCCAGAGTTCTGACTGGCTTCATAGGGAGCAGTTTCAGAGCATGCCGGGGACTCCGTGACAGGGCGTGAGCAGAGTCCTCACCAAACCAGACACTTCTCTCTCCGAGACTGGCGAGAGCTCGGCTCCCAGATGGAGGGCTCTTGCCTGGCATCACCAACGGTCACAGGCTCGCTGCTCTCACTCACATTCCGTCGCATGAGGGCAGTAGATTCTGAGGCTTGACTTCTTTTTCCTTGCTGCTAAAGCCAGCCCAAGGGGAAAAAAACAAGTAAGTTACCATCTCAGGCGGCAACGTCTCAGAGGCTCCTCTGTTTGCCTCTTCCACACGGCGGGGATCCGCCCTCCACTCTCCTCCCATTACACCTTGAGCATCCCAACCAAAATCTCCTTTTCTTACGGCACCCCACAGAGTCACTCTGCTCAAGAGACTCTGGCCCCTCTCCACCTACATCCCCCCGAGCCCTGTCCCCAGCGAGGACGCCCACGGCCGCTGAGGAGGACGACAGCGACTGCGGACGAGGAACTGGAAGCACTGACCTGGCAGCCAGGTCTGCAGAGGGCAGAGAGCGGAGGCCTTGTTCCGCCCCCTTGGAAAGAGGCCCAAGCGGCTCAGGCCCCCTCCTGCCGTGTTTCCCTCCGGCGAGAGCTCCGGCACCATTCCTCGCCAGAGCCGCTGCGAAAGCCGAGCCGGAGCCCTAGCTCCACAGCGCTCATCATGTTGTGGGTCGTCTTGTGTTGCGTGTGACATGTTGTGGGTTATTTTGTGTTGAGTGAGTGTGTGTTTGTGAGATGTTGTGGGTCGTGTGTGTGATGTTTTGTGTGTGTTGCTTTCCGTGTCGCGGTGTGTGTGTGTCTTTGTCGTGTGTTATTTTTGTGTGTCGTGTTCTGTGCCCTTCTGTGTCATCGTATCGAAAAGCATTTTGGTGAATAATTCGAGGAGAGCTTTAGCACTAGTACTTGTCGATAATTTAAGTCTCCTTAGGAGTAATTTTCTTGACCCAATCGCTACGAACTCTTCAGGAGGGACGCTGGATTGCTGGAGTCTTTACCACTAGATACTTGTAAAGAATGATTTTGTACCTTGAGTCCTTTGCACGAACCGATCTGTTCCAACGCACCAAGGGAGAATGCCTTTGCTTTTCTGCTGGAGGATTCCGTGGGAAATTTATCAGAGGACGGCTGAGGAATGAATTGTCTCATTCCTTGTCAGTTTCACGGACCGATTTTAGTCCAAATCTCCAGGAGCTAATTATGAATATAGTACGGAGGATGATTCCATGTGTAATTAATTGCTAACATTGATCAGAAAGAACTGCCTCCTTTTTAGTCATTTCTACCAAATCGTCAACTGATATCTACCTAATCACAAGGAGCCAATCTGAAAGGCTTTTGGAGGAGGATTCCATTTGTCATTGATTATAAGCATTGATCAGTTATAACTTTCTCTTTTTTAGCAATTTTCTCGATAAATCCTTGCTAAATGCCAAAGAGAGAATAGACTTGCTTTTTGGTGCATGGTTCCATGAGGAGGACATCAGGATACCTGATTTCGAATGACGTTCTCATTTTCAGTAATTTTCGCAACCTGCTCTGTACCGTCTGACGAGAAGTGAATCCTCGGGGCTTTCAGGAAGATTCCTTCTCAAATTTATCTGTCGCACAGATCAAAGATGAATTTCTCTATTTTAGTATATTTCGAGAAACGATTTCTTCCAAATCACCAGCAGGGAATCGAAAAGCGTTTTGGTGAATCATTCGAGGAGAAATGGATCACTAGTACTTGTCAATAATGTATGTCTCATGATGAGTAATTTTCTGGAACAGATCTCTACCAAATGATCAGGCGAGATTACGTATGGCTTTTCGAGGAAGAGTGCATGAGACATCAACGGCTACATCTGATTAGTAATGAAAGTCTTATTTTTAGCACTTTACACTACCCATCTGTATGTGTGACGTGTTCTGTGTGTGTGTGCGTCGGTATCGTGCTGTGTGTGTTGTCTTGGGTGGCCACAACACAGGGAAATGCACAAAGCATTCCCCTCCTGGAGGAAGAGTGACACGACGTGGCCACTCAGGAGTAATACACAAACAATCCCAAGCCTCCCCCCCACCCCCCACCCCGGAGCAACAGTGATGTCTGTGGCCAATTCAGGTCATTCAGAAAGCATTTCCCTCATGGAGCAACAGTGACACTGGGTGGCCACTTGGAGTAATGCAGAAAGCATTTCCCTCACGGAGCAATGGTGAAACTGCGTGGCCAATTCAGGTAGTGCTCATACCATTTCCCTCCCGGAGCAACAGTGACACCGGGCAGCCCCTTGGAGTAAGACACAAATCATTTCCTCACGGAGCACCAGTTGCACAAAATGAGTTGAATAATAATAATAATCATTAATAATAAAACTAAACAAAAAATAGGTAGGTAGATTTTCAATAATTGGAAGGTAGAGCAAACAGAAGAAGGCAGATTTCTAAGCAACTACAAATTCGCACGCATATTGAGCCTAAGATCTTCAAGAGACTGGATTCAACAAGTATTTTCCCATCCTACATGTCTTTCGGCAACTTGAAGAGTTTCTGTAGATTAGATTTGCCGTTGTTTCTCTTTACAGATTACACTCCTGTGTTAGGCTGGACTTCCCCCTTCTCGTTTCCTTTGTCTCTTCAGGTACTTTCAGCAGCCTTTCTACTGCCCTGCATGATCTTCGTCCTCTCCGACTTTTCCATGGCTCCCGAGACCTCACTTGTGGGAATGCACACCTACCCGCGTCCTGTGAAGGGACACGGCACGAGGAGAGAAGAGGAGAGACGAGAAAGAGAGAGTTGGCGAACACAGGAGAGAAAACAGAGAAACAGGAGAGCAAGGCGAGCAACTCACCACCTGGAGTCAT
This sequence comes from Lepidochelys olivacea, assembly GCF_965140295.1. Lineage (NCBI taxonomy): Eukaryota > Metazoa > Chordata > Testudines > Cheloniidae > Lepidochelys > Lepidochelys olivacea. The sequence goes on from NC_140428.1 coordinate 6,013,437, forward strand.
CCTCTTGGATCCAAGCTTCAGTTGTGGAGAAGACACCGTTCCTGACCAGAGAAACGAGCAGCCTCTGAAAATGGGGCCTTTTCTCCCTCCTAGCCACAGCTGGTCAGGATCCTTTGCTTACAAACCGAACCCTAATGGACGGGGCTTCCCGACCCGGACTCAGGTGGGGCGTGTGAGAAGTGGGACTGTTCTTAATGTTTCCTCTGAATAGTGTGGGGGTGCCTCAGTTTCCCCTAGGCAGTTCTTAAGTATCTAGGGGGTGGAGTAAGGGTGTATGATCATTGCAGAGCCCTAGAGGGCATGTGTGTGCAGGAGTCTGGACACAGAGAATGGCCAACACCCTGTTTCCTGGCAACTGATGGCCTGGGCCCTTCCCCCCCTGCAAGGTGAGAGCTGAAGGGTTGGAGAACAAAGGAATCAGGTGACCTCCTGGCCCGGGAAAGGGACAAAGCCCAGAGGAGGAGGGGCTGGAGGGGGGTTTCAGTTTGGGGCTGGCTGGGACATGGAGTGAAGTGCAGACGTGGTTGTCTGGCTCACTGCCCCCCAAAATGGACCCAGCGGAGGGGTCCCGTTCTCTGCACCTGCAAGCTCTGTTTTAGACCATGTTCCTGTCCTCTAATAAACCTTCTGTTTTACTGGCTGGCTGAGAGTCACATCTGACTGCGGAGTTGGGGTGCAGGACCCCCTGGCTTCCCCAGGAGCCCCGCCTGAGCGGACTCGCTGGGGGGAAGCGCACGGAGGGGCAGAGGAGGCTGAATGCTCCGAGGTCAGACCCAGGAAGGTGGAAGCTGTGTGAGCTGTGAGTCCTGAAGACAGGCTGCTCACAGAAAAGCGACTGCCCCAGAGTTCTGACTGGCTTCATAGGGAGCAGTTTCAGAGCATGCCGGGGACTCCGTGACAGGGCGTGAGCAGAGTCCTCACCAAACCAGACACTTCTCTCTCCGAGACTGGCGAGAGCTCGGCTCCCAGATGGAGGGCTCTTGCCTGGCATCACCAACGGTCACAGGCTCGCTGCTCTCACTCACATTCCGTCGCATGAGGGCAGTAGACTCTGAGGCTTGACTTCTTTTTCCTTGCTACTAAAGCCAGCCCAAGGGGAAAAAAACAAGTAAGTTACCATCTCAGGCGGCAACGTCTCAGAGGCTCCTCTGTTTGCCTCTTCCACACGGCAGGGATCCGCCCTCCACTCTCCTCCCATTACACCTTGAGCATCCCAACCAAAATCTCCTTTTCTTACGGCACCCCACAGAGTCACTCTGCTCAAGAGACTCTGGCCCCTCTCCACCTACATCCCCCCGAGCCCTGTCCCCAGCGAGGACGCCCACGGCCGCTGAGGAGGACGACAGCGACTGCGGACGAGGAACTGGAAGCACTGACCTGGCAGCCAGGTCTGCAGAGGGCAGAGAGCGGAGGCCTTGTTCCGCCCCCTTGGAAAGAGGCCCAAGCGGCTCAGGCCCCCTCCTGCCGTGTTTCCCTCCGGCGAGAGCTCCGGCACCATTCCTCGCCAGAGCCGCTGCGAAAGCCGAGCCGGAGCCCTAGCTCCACAGCGCTCATCACGTTGTGGGTCGTCTTGTGTTGCGTGTGACATGTTGTGGGTTATTTTGTGTTGAGTGAGTGTGTGTTTGTGAGATGTTGTGGGTCGTGTGTGTGATGTTTTGTGTGTGTTGCTTTCCGTGTCGCGGTGTGTGTGTGTCTTTGTCGTGTGTTATTTTTCTGTGTCGTGTTCTGTGCCCTTCTGTGTCATCGTATCGAAAAGCATTTTGGTGAATAATTCGAGGAGAGCTTTAGCACTAGTACTTGTCGATAATTTAAGTCTCTTTAGGAGTAATTTTCTTGACCCAATCGCTACGAACTCTTCAGGAGAGACGCTGGATTGCTGGAGTCTTTACCACTAGATACTTGTAAAGAATGATTTTCTACCTTGAGTCCTTTGCACGAACCGATCTGTTCCAACGCACCAAAGGAGAATGCCTTTGCTTTTCTGGTGGAGGATTCCGTGGGAAATTTATCAGAGGACGGCTGAGGAATGAATTGTCTCATTCCTAGTCATTTTCACGGACCGATTTTAGTCCAAATCTCCAGGAGCTAATTATGAATATAGTACGGAGGATGATTCCATGTGTAATTAATTGCTAACATTGATCAGAAAGAACTGCCTCCTTTTTAGTCATTTCTACCAAATCATCAACTGATATCTACCTAATCACAAGGAGCCAATCTGAAAGGCTTTTGGAGGAGGATTCCATTTGTCATTGATTATAAGCATTGATCAGTTATAACTTTCTCTTTTTTAGCAATTTTCTCGATAAATCCCTGCTAAATGCCAAAGAGAGAATAGACTTGCTTTTTGGTGCATGGTTCCATGAGGAGGACATCAGGATACCTGATTTCGAATGACGTTCTCATTTTCAGTAATTTTCGCAACCTGCTCTGTACCGTCTGACGAGAAGTGAATCCTCGGGGCTTTCAGGAAGATTCCTTCTCAAATTTATCTGTCGCACAGATCAAAGATGAATTTCTCTATTTTAGTATATTTCAAGAAACGATTTCTTCCAAATCACCAGCAGGGAATCGAAAAGCGTTTTGGTGAATCATTCGAGGAGAAATGGATCACTAGTACTTGTCAATAATGTATGTCTCATTATGAGTAATTTTCTGGAACAGATCTCTACCAAATGATCAGGCGAGATTACGTATGGCTTTTCGAGGAAGAGTGCATGAGACAGCAATGGCTACATCTGATTAGGAATGAATGTCTCATTTTTAGCACTTTACACTACCCATCTGTATGTGTGACGTGTTCTGTGTGTGTGCGCGCGTCGGTGTCGTGCTGTGTGTGTTGTCTTGGGTGGCCACACAGGGTAATGCACAAAGCATTCCCCTCCTGGAGGAAGAGTGACACGACGTGGCCACTCAGGAGTAATACACAAACAATCCCCCGCCCTCCCCCCCCACCTTCCCCCCCCCGGAGCAACAGTGATGTGTGCGGCCAATTCAGGTCATGCACAAAGCATTTCCCTCCTGGACCGACAGTGACACTGGGTGGCAACTTGGAGTAATGCAGAAAGCATTTCCCTCACGGAGCAATGGTGACACTGCGTGGCCAATTCAGGTAGTGCTCAAATCATTTCCCTCCAAGAGCAACAGTGACACCGGGCAGCCCCTTGGAGTAGTGAATCCTCGGGGCTTTCAGGAAGATTGCCTCTCAAATTTATCTGTCGCTGCGAAGGTTCCTCCCCCACTCTGAACTCTAGGGTACAGATGTGGGGACCTGCATGAAACACCTCCTAAGCTTATCTTTACTAGCTTAGGTCAAAACTTCCCCAAGGTACAAAATATTCCACCCGTTGTCCTTGGATTGGCCGCTACCACCACCAAACTAATACTGGTTACTGGGGAAGAGCTGTTTGGATGCATCTTTCCCCCCAAAATACTTCCCAAATCCTTGCACCCCACTTCCTGGACCAGGTTTGGTAAAAAGCCTCACCAATTTGCCTAGGTGACTACAGACCCAGATCCTTGGATCTTAAGAACAATGAACAATCCTCCCAACACTTGCACCTCCCCTTTCCTGGGAAATGTTGGATAAAAAGCCTCACCAATTTGCATAGGTGACCACAGACCCAAACCCTTGGATCTGAGAACAATGAAAAAGCATTCAGTTTTCTTACAAGAAGACTTTTAATAAAAATAGAAGTAAATAGAAATAAAGAAATCCCCCCTGTAAAATCAGAATGGTAGATCTCTTACAGGGTAATTAGATTCAAAAACATAGAGAACCCCTCTAGGCAAAACCTTAAGTTACAAAAAAGATACACAGACAGAAATAGTTATTCTATTCAGCACAATTCTTTTCTCAGCCATTTAAAGAAATCATAATCTAACACATACCTAGCTAGATTACTTACTAAAAGTTCTAAGATTCCATTCCTGGTCTATCCCCGGCAGAAACCAGCATATAGACAGACACACAGACCCTTTGTTTCTCTCCCTCCTCCCAGCTTTTGAAAGTATCTTGTCTCCTCATTGGTCATTTTGGTCAGGTGCCAGCAAGGTTACCTTTAGCTTCTTAACCCTTTACAGGTGAGAGGAGCTTTCCCCTGGCCAGGAGGGATTTCAAAGGGGTTTACCCTTCCCTTTATATTTATGACACCCCCCCCCAAATCTCAGCTAGGGTGAAACACTGGCTGGGATTTCTTCCTGGAGCTCTAGGAAAAACAGAGATAATAAGACACATGCATCTCTAAATACACTACCAAGTACATAAAGACTAACAATGTTTTCCACATCTCAAGGACGATTTTAACCAGTTGATTCTAGGAAACTTTCACGGGAGAGTGCATCAGCCACTTTGTTAGAGCTCCTGAGATGTGTTGGATGTCGAAATCAAAATCTTGGAGAGCTAAACTCCACCGAAGAAGTTTTTTGTTAGTTTCCTTGACGGTGTGAAGCCACTTCAGTGCAGCATGGTCGGTTTGCAGGTGGAAACACCGTCCCCAAACATATGGGCGTAGCTTTTCCAGAGCGTAACATTCCAGAGCGTAACAATGGCATAACATTCTTTTTCAGTGACTGACCGGTTGCTTTCCCTCTCAGACAGTTTTTTGCTGAGAAACACTACAGGGTGGAATTCTTGATCAGGTCCTTTCTGCATTAAAACTGCTCCCACACCACGCTCGGACGCATCTGTGGTTACTAGGAACGGTTTGTCAAAGTCTGGGGCCCTTAGTACAGGGTCAGACATGAGTGTCGCTTTAAGCTTGTTGAAGGCCTTCTGACACTTTTCGGTCCACTGAACAGCATTTGGCTGTTTCTTTTTGGTTAGGTCTGTCAGTGGGGCAGCGATTTGGCTGTAGTGCGGTACAAATCGTCTGTAATAACCGGCCAAGCCTAAGAAGGATTGAACCTGTTTCTTTGACTTTGGGACAGGCCACTTTTGGATAGCATCCACTTTGGCCTGTAGGGGGCTGATAGTTCCTTGACCCACCTGGTGTCCAAGGTAAGTCACTCTGTTTAGGCCTATTTGACACTTCTTAGCCTTAACAGTTAGTCCTGCCTCCCTTATGCGCTCAAGGACTTTGTGTAGATGTTCCAGGTGGTCTGCCCAGGAATCCGAAAATATGGCCACATCGTCAAGGTAGGCGACTGCATATTCTCCTAATCCCGCTAGGAGACCATCTACAAGTCTTTGGAAAGTGGCGGGTGCATTTCGCAGCCCGAAAGGGAGTACATTAAATTCATACAGCCCGAGATGTGTGATGAAGGCTGACCTTTCCTTGGCAGATTCATCTAGCGGTACCTGCCAGTACCCCTTGGTTAAGTCCAAGGTAGAGATGAACTGGGCCCGTCCCAGTTTCTCTCATAGTTCATCTGTGCGTGGCATTGGATAGTTGTCTGGGCGAGTTACAGCATTTAGCTTACGGTAGTCCACGCAAAAACGTATTTCCCCATCTGGTTTGGGAACTAGAACCACTGGAGATGCCCATGCACTTTCAGAGGGGCGGATTACACCCATCTGTAACATATCCTGGATCTCCCGTTCTATAGCAGTTTTAGCTTGAGGAGACACCCGGTAAGGGTGGACCCTAATTGGGTGAGCATTACCTGTGTCAATGGAGTGGTATGCCCGTTCAGTCAGTCCTGGGGTGGCTGAGAACGTTGGTGCGTAGCTAGTGCGCAGCTCCTTGATCTGCTGTCACTGCATACGCCCAAGGGTCATGGAGAGGTTCACCTTTTCCACACCACCAGCACTTTTCCCTTCGTAGTAGACACCTTCAGGCCACTCAGCGTCATCTCCTCCCTGGGCTGTAAACTGACAAACCTTTAATTCTCTGGAATAAAAGGGCTTTAGAGAATTAATATGGTGCACCTTAGGCTTTCGGTTAGAGGTGGGGAATGCTATGAGATAATTAACAGCTCCCAGGTGCTCCTGGACCGTGAATGGCCCTTCCCACGATGCTTCCATTTTATGGGCCTGGAGCGCCTTTAAGACCATGACCTGGTCTCCTACTTTGAAGGAATGCTCTCTGGCATGTTTATCATACCAGGCTTTTTGCTCTTTTTGAGCATCCTGTAAGTTTTCTCTAGCAAGGGCTAAAGAGGTTCGGAGGGTGTTTTGTAGGTTGGTTACAAAGTCCAGAATGTTATTTCCTGGAGAAGGTGTAAATCCCTCCCATTGCTGCTTCACCAACTGCAATGGCCCTCTAACCTCACGGCCATATACAAGTTCAAATGGGGAAAACCCTAAACTGGGATGTGGTACAGCTCTGTAGGCAAAGAGCAACTGCTGCAACACTAGGTCCCAATCATTGGAGTGCTCATTTACGAATTTACGTATCATGGCCCCCAAAGTTCCATTAAACTTCTCCACCATGCCATTTGTTTGATGGTGGTAAGGAGTGGCAACCAAGTGATTTACCCCATGAGCTTCCCAAAGGTTTTCCATAGTTCCTGCCAGGAAATTAGTCCCTGCATCTGTGAGGATGTCGGAGGGCCAACCTACCCTGGCAAAAATGTCTGCTAGTGCCTGGCACACACTTTTACCCCTGGTGTTGCTTAGAGGTACTGCTTCCGGCCATCGGGTGGCAAAATCCATGAAAGTCAGTATGTACTGCTTTCCTCTGGCTGTCTTTTTCGGAAAAGGACCCAGAATATCCACAGCTACTCCCTGAAATGGAACTTCAATGATGGGGAGTGGCTGGAGAGGAGCTTTGACCTGGTCTTGGGGTTTTCCCACTCTTTGGCACACCTCACAAGACTGGACATACGTAGAAACATCCTTGCCCATTCCCTCCCAGTGGAATGACCCCACCAAACGGTCTTTGGTCCTGTTCACCCCAGCATGGCCACTAGGGTGATCGTGGGCTAAGCTCAAGAGCTTGGCCCGGTATTTAGTTGGAACTACCAACTGTCTCTGAGGATGCTAGTCTTCCTGGTGTCCACCAGAAAGAGTTTCCTTGTATAAAAGTCCTCTTTCTACAACAAACCTGGATCGATTAGAAGAGCTGAGAGGCGGTGGGTTGCTCCGTGCCACCCTCCAAGCTCTCTGGAGGCTTTCATCTACTTTCTGTTCAGTGTGGAACTGTTCCCTTGATGCTGGAGACATCAGTCCCTCATGGGATTGTGGACCTAGGCTTGGTCCCTCTGGAAGCGATATAGGGGATGGAGCTGTTTCTGTTGACTGTGAACCGCTCTCCGCTGGTGCACTATGTTGGGATTCAGGCTCCGGCTGAGCCTCTTGTGTCAGGTTATCAGCTGCTGCCAGTTCAGGGTCGGTGGGGCCCTCTGGTGTTGAGGTTGCAAGTACTGGATTCAGTGCTGACACGGGGTCTGGTGTTGGTTGTTCGGCTGGTTCCGGTTCTGGGACTGGTTCCGTCTGGGTCTCTGGGACTGGATCCACTACTGCTGTTGCAGACATTGGCCTGGGGTCCGGGTCCATCACCTCTGACTGGGTCCTGATAGAAGTTTCCGGAACAGAGCTAGGCCTCACGGCTTGTTTAGCCTGGCTGCGGGTGACCGTTCCCACCCTCTTGGCCTGCTTCACATGATTGGCCAAGTCTTCCCCCAACAGCATGGGGATGGGATAACCATCATAGACTGCAAAAGTCCACATTCCTGACCAGCCCTTGTACTGGACAGGCAACTTGCCTGTAGTCAAATTGAAAGAGTTGGACTTGAAGGGTTGAATCGTCACTTGGATCTCTGGGTTGATTAAATTGGGGTCCACTAAGGAAGCATGGATAGCTGACACTTGTGCTCCGGTGTCCCTCCACGCGGTGACCTTCTTCCCGCCCACACTCACAGTTTCCCTCTGCTCCAAGAGTATCTGGGAGATATCTGGGCCTGTGGACCTCTGGTGTGATTCCGGTGCAATGAACTGTAATCTGTTGGGGTTCTTGGGGCAGTTGGCCTTTACATGCCCCAGCTCGTTACATTTAAAACATCGTCCAGCTGACGGGTCACTGGGGCGAGGAGGGTTGCTGGAGAACGGGGTGGTGGGACGATAAGGGGTCTGGAGGGTTCTTTGGGAGGTAGGTGGGGCCTTGGGCGGCCCCTGGTAATAGGGTGTGGTCTGGGGTGGTCCCTTCTGGTCTCCGCTCCACCTGCGACCAGTTTTCTTCTTCTCTGCCACCTCCACCCATCTGGCTCCAATCTCTCCTGCCTCGATTACAGTTTTGGGTTTCCCATCTAGGAAGTATCTTTCTATTTCCTCAGGAACACCCTCTAAGAATTGTTCCATTTGCATTAGGAAGGGCAAATTTAGTGGAGATTCAACACTTGCTCCTGATATCCAGGCATCCCAATGTTTCACAATGTGGTAGGCATGTCAGGTAAATGACATGTCTGGTTTCCACCTTAGGGCTCTGAACCTCCGACGAGACTGCTCAGGTGTTATCCCCATTCTGACTGTGACCTTGGATTTAAACAGTTCATACTTGTTCATGTGTTACTTTAGGCATTTCAGCTGCCACCTCAGCTAAGGGTCCACTGAGCTGTGGCCTCAGCTCTACCATGTATTGGTCAGTAGAGATGTTGTACCCAAGGCAGGCCCTTTCGAAGTTTTCTAAGAAGGCCTATCATCACCTGCCTTGTAGGTGGGGAACTTTCTGGGATGGGAAGTGGTACCTGGAGAAGGATTGCTAGGGTTTGTTGGTATATTCTGTTGGGCCTTTATCCTCTCCACCTCCTCCACATGCTTCCTCTCTTTTCCTTCTCCTTCTCCACATGCTTCCTCTCTTTTTCCTTCTCCTCCTCCAAATGCTTCCTTGCTTCCATTTCCCTCTTGTGGGCAGCCTCCTGTACCTCCTTCTCCAGCAGCATGAGTTCTATCTGTCTTTCATGTTCCCTTTGTTTTTCCTCAGCCTGAAATTTGGCTAATTCCAGCTGTAGTCGAGCTGCGGATTTGGTCATTCTAACCTCTCTGTTTTTAACTAACTTTACATCCGAGGTTTAGAAAGAAACAAACAAAACTTGGCTGTAAAATTTTGCTGTGCTGGAATAGAATACCTATTCTCTGAAAGTGATTGTCAGCCTACAGAAAAAGACAATTCCCTTGTCTCTGCTCTGGGCCCAAATTAAAGCAAAAAACCTCCAACTACTTGGAAACCTGCTTACCCAGCCCAAAGAAAAAGCAAATGGGTAGAACACACCCCCCCTATTTACTTTTAGGAAGAAAAGAAAAGAAAAAAAAACCTCTGGGTTGGAAGACTGTGAATTTCCCTGCAGGAGTTAAGTACCCTGCCTCCAGGCAAAGAAAACCTGCAATTCACAAAGATAATCCCCTTTTGTCTCTGCTTGGCCACAAAGCAGAGAAAAAACAAGCTGCTTTCAGTTTCAGCTGCTTTCTGGACTTCCTTTCCAAAGGAAAAAAAAATTCCTTTTTAAAATCTGTATTTCTAGTTCAAAAAATCTCAACTGGATCTCAAAATAATTTCAGGTTAATCCCACCACTATGCCACCATGTCAAGGTTCCTCCCCCACTCTGAACTCTATGGTACAGATGTGGGGACCTGCATGAAAAACCTCCTAAGCTTATCTTTACCAGCTTAGGTCAAAACTTCCCCAAGGTACAAAATATTCCACCCATTGTCCTTGGATTGGCCGCTACCACCACCAAACTAATACTGGTTACTAGGGAAGAGCTGTTTGGACACGTCTTTCCCCCCCAAATACTTCCCAAAACCTTGCACCCCACTTCCTGGACCAGGTTTGGTAAAAAGCCTCACCAATTTGCCTAGGTGACTACAGACCCAGACCCTTGGATCTTAAGAACAATGAACAATCCTCCCAACACTTGCACCCCCCCTTTCCTGGGAAATGTTGGATAAAAAGCCTCACCAATTTGCATAGGTGACCACAGACCCAAACCCTTGGATCTGAGAACAATGAAAAAGCATTCAGTTTTCTTACAAGAAGACTTTTAATAAAAATAGAAGTAAATAGAAATAAAGAAATCCCCCCTGTAAAATCAGAATGGTAGATCTCTTACAGGGTAATTAGATTCAAAAACATAGAGAACCCCTCTAGGCAAAACCTTAAGTTACAAAAAAGATACACAGACAGAAATAGTTATTCTATTCAGCACAATTCTTTTCTCAGCCATTTAAAGAAATCATAATCTAACACATACCTAGCTAGATTACTTACTAAAAGTTCTAAGATTTCATTCCTGGTCTATCCCCGGCAGAAACCAGCATATAGACAGACACACAGACCCTTTGTTTCTCTCCCTCCTCCCAGCTTTTGAAAGTATCTTGTCTCCTCATTGGTCATTTTGGTCAGGTGCCAGCAAGGTTACCTTTAGCTTCTTAACCCTTTACAGGTGAGAGGAGCTTTCCCCTGGCCAGGAGGGATTTCAAAGGGGTTTACCCTTCCCTTTATATTTATGACACACCCTTTATTCCATAACATAATTAAGGAAAATATTTCTCAATGAACTCTTCGTAAAAGGTCAGAAACAGCCAGTGTCCGCATCATGCTAAGGGCATTGGTATTTTCTTTAAATTTGCCAGACCAACCTAACTAACATCTAACAGACATTTGAACCTCTTCTTTTCACACCATTGCTCATCCTCAGGCTCTGCTTTGTCTCCAGACAGATCCATTCTCTTTCAGAACGGCCTTCCTCTCTCCATCTGTTTTGTTCATTGACATGTTGGAGTAAACACTCCCCTTCACTCTGTTCTCAGACAAACACTAGTATTAACTGTTTGCTACTGATGGGTTTAGAAAGCGTTTGTCGAGTGGAAGATGACATTTGTGGAGGATTGTTCCCAAGATCCAGTACTTTGTGTTCCAACATCTCCCAGCTTCCTTGGTGAAAATAAGACCAAGGTTTCCTTGCAATATAGAAGAAGAAAGCAGCTTTTCACCCCAGATGGGACTTGGACCCACAATCTCTGGCTTAGGAAGCCAATGCCTTATCCATTAGGCCACTGGGGCCCTGCTGCATAAGTGAAGGAGGGATGGAAATTCCCTCTCATAATTGCACATTCCTCACATTCACTTGGAACCAAATACTCCCTTTATGAACTTTACATAACTGTCTGCATCCCCTGGCTGCGAGGCAAAGGGCAGGTCACTGACAGAGCTGAGCACCACCTTTCTGCCAGCCATCTTTAGAGAAGAACCCCACCCTAGAGTCACACCTCCCTCCTCCAGCACCTCCATGTCTGTGGCTCTGAGTGCCAGTAGGCTGCTTAGTGGGCGAATCTGGGCTTGGAAGGGGGGTCAGGTCAGCCTGTAAGGAATAACCAGGTGGGGCAGACCCAGGGGGAGGCTGTGGGCTGCTGTACAATTGGATCAAGTGACAGCTGGCTGAGTTCCAGGAGATGAGGCTGCAGCTGGACGATTTGAGCAGGATCACCGAGTGAGGGGAGGGGCGGCCTCCCATGACATTTTTGTGGCCTGCAGGGAATGGAGACAAAGCAGGGGGATGCAGGGACTCAGGGCAGGACCCGCAGATCTGGTACTGCAGGGCTACAGTTGATGGAGGAGAGAGAGTCCTGCAAGAGGAAGCAGCCGGAGGGAAGCAATAAGTGCAGAGTGCTAGCCAGCCAGCTGAGAGTCACAGGGGTCCAGAAATGGAAATGCTAGCAGGTCCTATGGTGTAATGGTCAGCATGCAAAACTCTGAATCCTGCGATCTGAGTTCGAATCCCAGTGGGACTTCCTGGGTCTATGTTGGTTTGCTGCAAAGCTTTAGAGTTTAGGGTGCTTGGTTTCCGTGTCTCTGGGTGAATCAGAGTGAATTTTTTCCCTCTTCCTGGGCAACTGATGCCCACTGGAGATAGGTCTTTGGTCCAGCTGGTTCAAGGGTCTGGCCACAATAGGTTGGGGCCCTGGAACTTAACAGTCTGGCTAGAGACACCTGAACATTGTGTTTCTCAATGCTTCACCTGATGCTTACAAGTTTGGTCCTTCTACCTGCAGTTGCCAACCTCTTCCTCTTGCCCACATGGCGCTTGAATAAAGGAGTGCCAGGGACAGGCTTCATAGTCAGGGCTAGGCAGGAGGGAGGAAGTGTTCCAGGCTGGAGCCCAGCACATCTCTCCTCCTCTGGGCACCTAGAGCAGAGGCAGCTGGTGCTGACAGCTCCAAGGGAAGGCTTAAAAGGCACAGAGCAACCGTGGGTGGGGCAAGAGGAGAAGAGGAACATGCCTATGTGTGGCCAGCAGACAGCCACAGAGACAGACAGACAGCCTGCTCCCTGCTCTCTGGCATGCCGAACCCTCACTGAAGGCCACCTACAGACCAGCATTCTCTCTGCGGCCAGCATCACAAGGTGGTAGGAAAACAAAGCCAGCCCGCCAGTGAGGCCTCTGACCGTTCCCACTCAAGGAGTATTTTTGGCGGTGGCACAGGAGATATTTCCCCAAGAGGCTGTAGAGGCTTGTAGGGGCTTTGTGCTGGGAGAGAAGCTGAGCCCTGATTAGGGGGCGGGGCTTCACTGACTATGGGTCTTATAAAGGTAGCGGCACAGACAGCTGCAGCGGCACAGGAGCTAGCAAACAGAGCTGTAAACAGGGGAGTTTGAGTGGGAGTTCTGTTGGAGGAGAAGGTATTTGTGTGTGTTTGGTTTTGTATTGGTAGTATCTGTATGTGTAGGGGCTTTGTGCTGGGAGAGCAGCTGAGCCCTGATTAGGGGGCGGGGCTTCACTGACGAGGGGTCCTATAAAGGTAGCAGCCAGTCAGGAAGCGGCACAGACAGCTGCAGTGGCACGGAAGCTAGCAAACAGAGCTGTAAACAGGGGAGTTGGAGTGGGAGTTCTGTTGGAGGAGAAGGTGTTTGTGTGTGTTTGGTTTTGTATTGGTAGTATCTGTATGTGTAGAGGCTTGTAGGGGCTTTGTGCTGGGAGAGAAGCTGAGCCCTGATTAGGGGGCGGGGCTTCCCTGACTAGGGGTCCTATAAAAGTAGCGGCACAGAGAGCTGCAGCGGCACAGGAGCTAGCAAATAGAGCTGTAAACAGGGGAGTTTGAGTGGGAGTTCTCTTGGAGGAGAAGGTATTTGTATGTGTGTGTTTGGTTTTGTATTGGTAGTTTTTGTATGTGTAGGGGCTTTGTGCTGGGAGAGAAGCTGAGCCCTGATTAGGGGGCGGGGCTTCGCTGACTAGGGGGCCTATAAAGGTAGCAGCCAGTCAGGCAGCGGCACAGGAGGTAGCAAACAGAGCTGTAAACAGGGGAGTTTGAGTGGGAGTTCTGTTGGAGGAGAAGGTATTTGTGTGTGTTTGGTTTTGTATTGGTAGTATCTGTATGTGTAGAGGCTTGGAGGGGCTTTGTGTTGGGAGAGAAGCTGAGCCCTGATTAGGGGGCGGGGCTTCCCTGACTAGGGGTCCTATAAAGGTAGCAGCCAGTCAGGCAGCGGCAGAGACAGCTGCAGCGGCACAGGAGCTAGGAAACAGAGCTGTAAACAGGGGAGTTTGAGTGGGAGTTCTGTTGGAGGAGAAGGTATATGTGTGTGTGTGTTCGGTTTTGTATTGGTAGTATCTGTATGTGTAGAGGCTTGTAGGGGCTTTGTGCTGGGAGAGAAGCTGAGCCCTGATTAGGGGGCGGGGCTTCCCTGACCAGGGGTCCTATAAAGATAGCAGCCAGTCAGGCAGTGGCACAGGAGCTAGCAAACAGAGCTGTAAACAGGGGAGTTTGAGTGGGAGTTCTGTTGGAGGAGAAGGTATTTGTGTGTGTTTGGTTTTGTATTGGTAGTATCTGCATGTGTAGGGGCTTTGTGCTGGGAGAGAAGCTGAGCCCTGATTAGGGGGCGGGGCTTCCCTGACTAGGGGTCCTATAAAGGTAGCAGCCAGTCAGGCAGCGGCACAGGAGGTAGCAAACAGAGCTGTAAACAGGGGAGTTTGAGTGGGAGTTCTGTTGGAGGAGAAGGTATTTGTGTGTGTGTGTTTGGTTTTGTATTGGTAGTATCTGTATGTGTAGGGGCTTTGTGCTGGGAGAGAAGCTGAGCCCTGATTAGGGGGCGGGGCTTCACTGACTAGGGGTCCTATAAAGGTAGCGGCACAGACAGCTGCAGCGGCACAGGAGCTAGCAAACAGAGCTGTGAATAGGGGAGTTTGAGTGGGAGTTCTGTTGGAGGAGAAGGTATATGTGTGTGTGTGTTCGGTTTTGTATTGGTAGTATCTGTATGTGTAGAGGCTTGGAGGGGTTTTGTCTTGGGAGAGAAGCTGAGCCCTGATTAGGGGACGGGGCTTCCCTGACTAGGGGTCCTATAAAGGTAGCAGCCAGTCAGGCAGCGGCAGAGACAGCTGCAGCGGCACAGGAGCTAGGAAAGAGAGCTGTAAACAGGGGAGTTTGAGTGGGGGTTCTGTTGGAGGAGAAGGTATATGTGTGTGTGTGTTCGGTTTCGTATTGGTAGTATCTGTATGTGTAGAGGCTTGTAGGGGCTTTGTGCTGGGAGAGAAGCTGAGGTCTGATTAGGGGGCGGGGCTTCACTGACTAGGGGTCCTATAAAGGGAGCAACCAGTCAGGCAGCGGCACACACAGCTGCAGTGGTACGGGAGCTAGCAAACGGAGCTGTAAACAGGGGAGTTTGAGTGGGAGTTCTGTTGGAGGAGAAGGTATTTGTGTGTGTGTGTGTGTTTGGTTTTGTTTTGGTAGTATCTGTATGTGTAGGGGCTCGGAGGGGCTTTGTGCTGGGAGAGAAGCAGAGCCCTGATTAGGGGGCGGGGCTTCACTGACTAGTGGTCCTATAAAAGTAGCGGCACAGACAGCTGCAGCGGCACAGGAGCTAGCAAAGAGAGCTGTAAACAGGGGAGTTCCGTTGGAGGAGAAGGTATTTGTGTGTGTTTGGTTTTGTATTGGTAGTATCTGTATGTGTAGGGGCTTTGTGCTGGGAGAGAAGCTGAGCCTTGATTAGGGGGCGGGGCTTCCCTGACTAGGGGTCCTATAAAGGGAGCAACCAGTCAGGCAGCGGCAGAGAAAGCTTCAGTGGTACAAGAGCCAGCAAACGGAGCTGTAAACAGGGGAGTTTGAGTGGGAGTTCTGTTGGAGGAGAAGGTATTTGTGTGTGTTTTGTTTTGTATTGGTAGTATCTGTATGTGTAGGGGCTTTGTGCTGGGAGAGCAGCTGAGCCCTGATTAGGGGGCGGGGCTTCCCTGACTAGGGGTCCTATAAAGGTAGCAGCCAGTCAGGCAGCGGCACAGGAGGTAGCAAACAGAGCTGTAAACAGGGGAGTTTGAGTGGGAGTTCTGTTGGAGGAGATGGTATTTGTGTGTGTTTGGTTTTGTATTCGTAGTATCTGTATGTGTAGAGGCTTGGAGGGGCTTTGTGCTGGGAGAGAAGCTGAGCCCTGATTAGGGGGCGGGGCTTCACTGACTAGGGGTCCTATAAAGGGAGCAACCAGTCAGGCAGCGGCACAGACAGCTGCAGTGGTACAGGAGCTAGCAAACGGAGCTGTAAACAGGGGAGTTTGAGTGGGAGTTCTGTTGGAGGAGAAGGTATTTGTGTGTGTGTGTGTTTGGTTTTGTATTGGTAGTATCTGTATGTGTAGGGGCTTGGAGGGGCTTTGTGCTGGGAGAGAAGCTGAGCCCTGATTAGGGGGCGGGGCTTCCCTGACTAGGGGTCCTATAAAGGTAGCAGCCAGTCAGGCAGCGGCCCAGGAGCTAGCAAACAGAGCTGTAAACAGGGGAGTTTGAGTGGGAGTTCTGTTGGAGGAGAAGGTATTTGTGTGTGTGTGTTTGGTTTTGTATTGGTAGTATCTGTATGTGTAGGGGCTTTGTGCTGGGAGAGAAGCTGAGCCCTGATTAGGGGGCGGGGCTTCACTGACTAGGGGTCCTATAAAGGTAGCGGCACAGACAGCTGCAGCGGCACAGGAGCTAGCAAACAGAGCTGTGAATAGGGGAGTTTGAGTGGGAGTTCTGTTGGAGGAGAAGGTATATGTGTGTGTGTGTTCGGTTTTGTATTGGTAGTATCTGTATGTGTAGAGGCTTGGAGGGGTTTTGTCTTGGGAGAGAAGCTGAGCCCTGATTAGGGGACGGGGCTTCCCTGACTAGGGGTCCTATAAAGGTAGCAGCCAGTCAGGCAGCGGCAGAGACAGCTGCAGCGGCACAGGAGCTAGGAAAGAGAGCTGTAAACAGGGGAGTTTGAGTGGGGGTTCTGTTGGAGGAGAAGGTATATGTGTGTGTGTGTTCGGTTTCGTATTGGTAGTATCTGTATGTGTAGAGGCTTGTAGGGGCTTTGTGCTGGGAGAGAAGCTGAGGTCTGATTAGGGGGCGGGGCTTCACTGACTAGGGGTCCTATAAAGGGAGCAACCAGTCAGGCAGCGGCACACACAGCTGCAGTGGTACGGGAGCTAGCAAACGGAGCTGTAAACAGGGGAGTTTGAGTGGGAGTTCTGTTGGAGGAGAAGGTATTTGTGTGTGTGTGTGTGTTTGGTTTTGTTTTGGTAGTATCTGTATGTGTAGGGGCTCGGAGGGGCTTTGTGCTGGGAGAGAAGCAGAGCCCTGATTAGGGGGCGGGGCTTCACTGACTAGTGGTCCTATAAAAGTAGCGGCACAGACAGCTGCAGCGGCACAGGAGCTAGCAAAGAGAGCTGTAAACAGGGGAGTTCCGTTGGAGGAGAAGGTATTTGTGTGTGTTTGGTTTTGTATTGGTAGTATCTGTATGTGTAGGGGCTTTGTGCTGGGAGAGAAGCTGAGCCTTGATTAGGGGGCGGGGCTTCCCTGACTAGGGGTCCTATAAAGGGAGCAACCAGTCAGGCAGCGGCAGAGAAAGCTTCAGTGGTACAAGAGCCAGCAAACGGAGCTGTAAACAGGGGAGTTTGAGTGGGAGTTCTGTTGGAGGAGAAGGTATTTGTGTGTGTTTTGTTTTGTATTGGTAGTATCTGTATGTGTAGGGGCTTTGTGCTGGGAGAGCAGCTGAGCCCTGATTAGGGGGCGGGGCTTCCCTGACTAGGGGTCCTATAAAGGTAGCAGCCAGTCAGGCAGCGGCACAGGAGGTAGCAAACAGAGCTGTAAACAGGGGAGTTTGAGTGGGAGTTCTGTTGGAGGAGATGGTATTTGTGTGTGTTTGGTTTTGTATTCGTAGTATCTGTATGTGTAGAGGCTTGGAGGGGCTTTGTGCTGGGAGAGAAGCTGAGCCCTGATTAGGGGGCGGGGCTTCACTGACTAGGGGTCCTATAAAGGGAGCAACCAGTCAGGCAGCGGCACAGACAGCTGCAGTGGTACAGGAGCTAGCAAACGGAGCTGTAAACAGGGGAGTTTGAGTGGGAGTTCTGTTGGAGGAGAAGGTATTTGTGTGTGTGTGTGTTTGGTTTTGTATTGGTAGTATCTGTATGTGTAGGGGCTTGGAGGGGCTTTGTGCTGGGAGAGAAGCTGAGCCCTGATTAGGGGGCGGGGCTTCCCTGACTAGGGGTCCTATAAAGGTAGCAGCCAGTCAGGCAGCGGCCCAGGAGCTAGCAAACAGAGCTGTAAACAGGGGAGTTTGAGTGGGAGTTCTGTTGGAGGAGAAGGTATTTGTGTGTGTTTGGTTTTGTATTGGTGGTATCTGTATGTGTAGGGGCTTTGTGCTGGGAGAGAAGCTGAGCCCTGATTAGGGGGCGGAGCTTCCCTGACTAGGGGTCCTATAAAGGTAGCAGCCAGTCAGGCAGCGGCACAGACAGCTGCAGCGGCACGGGAGCTAGCAAACAGAGGTGTAAACAGGGGAGTTTGAGTGGGAGTTCTGTTGGAGGAGGAGGTATTTGTGTGTGTTTGGTGTTGTATTGGTAGTATCTGTATGTGTAGAGGCTTGGAGGGGCTAGGTGCTGGGAGAGAAGCTGCGCCCTGATTAGGGGGCGGGGCTTCACTGACTAGGGGTCCTATGAAGGTAGCAGCCAGTGAGGCAGCGGCACAGACAGCTGAAGCGGCACAGGAGCTAGGAAACAGAGCTGTAAACAGGGGAGTTTGAGTGGGAGTTCTGTTGGAGGAGAAGGTATTTGTGTGTGTTTGGTTTTGTATTGTCAGTATCTGTATGTACAGGGGCTTTGTGCTGGGAGAGAAGCTGAGCCCTGATTAGGGGGCGGGGCTTCCCTTACTAGGGGTCCTATAAAGGTAGCAGCCCGTCAGGGAGCGGCACAGGAGCTAGCAAACAGAGCTGTGAACAGGGGAGTTTGAGTGGGAGTTCTGTTGGAGGAGAAGGTATTTGTGTGTGTTTTTGTATTGGTAGTATCTGTATGTGTAGAGGCTTGGAGGGGCTAGGTGCTGGGAGAGAAGCTGAGCCCTGATTAGGGGGCGGGGCTTGACTGACTCGGGGTCCTATAAAGGTAGCAGCCATTCAGGCAGCGGCACAGGAGCTAGCAAACAGAGCTGTGAACAGGGGAGTTTGAGTGGGAGTTCTGTTGGAGGAGAAGGTATTTGTGTGTGTTTTTGTATTGGTAGTATCTGTATGTGTAGAGGCTTGGAGGGGCTAGGTGCTGGGAGAGAAGCTGAGCCCTGATGAGGGGGCGGGGCTTGACTGACTAGGGGTCCTATAAAGGTAGCAGCCAGTCAGGCAGCGGCTCAGACAGCTGCAGCGGCACAGGAGCTAGCAAACAGAGCTGTAAACAGGGGAGTTTGAGAGGGAGTTCTGTTGGAGGAGAAGGTATTTGTGTGTGTGTTTGGTTTTGTATTGCTAGTATCTGTATGTGTAGAGGCTTGGAGGGGGTTTGTGCTGGGAGCGAAGCTGAGACCTGATTAGGGGGCGGGGCTTCACTGACTAGGGGTCCTATAAAAGTAGCAGCCAGTCAGGCAGCGGCACAGGAGCTAGCAAACAGAGCTGTAAACGGGAGTTTGAGGGGAGTTCTGTTGGAGGAGAAGGTATTTGTGTGTGTTTGGTTTTGCATTGGTAGTATCTGTATGTGTAGAGGCTTGTGGGGGCTTTGTACTGGGAGAGAAGCTGAGCCTTGATTAGGGGATGGGGCTTGACTGACTACGGGTCCTGTAAAGGTAGCACCTATTCAGGCAGCGGCACAGACAGCTAGCAAACAGAGCTGGAAACGGGGGAGTTTGAGTGGGAGTTCTGTTGGAGGAGAAGGTATTTGTGTGTGTGTTTGGTTTTGTATTGGTGGTATCTGTATGTGTAGAGGCTTGGAGGGGCTTTGTGCTGGGAGAGAAGCTGAGCCCTGATTAGGGCACGGGGCTTCACTGACTAGGTATCCTATAAAGGGAGCAGCCAGTCAGGCAGGGGCACAGACAGCTGCAGCGGCACAGGAGCTAGCAAACAGAGCTGTAAACAGGGGAGTTTGAGAGGGAGTTCTTTTGGAGGAGAAGGTATTTGTGTGTGTTTGGTTTTGTATTCGTAGTATCTCTATGTGTAGAGGCTTGGAGGGGCTTTGTGCTGGGAGAAAAACTGAGCCCTGATTAGGGGGCGGGGCTTCCCTGACTAGGGGTCCTATAAAGGTACCAGCCAGTCAGGCAGCAGCACAGACAGCTGCAGCGGCACTGGAGCTAGCAAATAGAGCTGTAAACAGGGGAGTTTGAGTGGGAGTTCTGTTTAAGGAGAAGGTATTTGTGTGTGTGTTTGGTTCTGTATTGGTGGTATCTGTATGTGTATAGGCTTGGAGGGGCTTTGTGCTGGGAGAAAAACTGAGCCCTGATTAGGGGGCGGGGCTTCGCTGACTAGGGGTCGTATGATTGTAGCAGCCAGTCAGGCAGCGTCACAGACAGCTGCAGGGGCACAGGAGCTAGCAAACAGAGCTGTAAACAGGGGAGTTTGAGTGGGAGTTCTGTTGGAGGAGAAGGTATTTGTGTGTGCTTGGTTTTGTATTGGTAGTATCTGTATGTGTAGGGGCTTTGTGCTGGGAGAGAAGCTGAGCCCTGATTAGGGGGCGGGGCTTCACTGACTAGGGGTCCTATAAAGGTAGCAGCCAGTCAGGCAACTGCACAGACAGCTGCAGCGGTACAGGAGCTAGCAAACAGAGCTGTAAACAGCGGAGTTTGAGTGGGAGTTCTTTTGGAGGAGAAGGTATTTGTGTGTGTGTTTGGTTTTGTATTGGTAGTATCTATATGTGTAGAGGCTTGGAGGGGTAATGTGCTGGGAGCGAAGCTGAGCCCTGATTAGGGGGCGGGGCTTCCCTGACTAGGGGTCCTATGAAGGTAGCAGCCAGTCATGCAGCGGCACAGGAGCTAGCAAACAGAGCTGTAAACAGGGGAGTTTGAGTGGGAGTTCTGTTGGAGGAGAAGGTATTTGTGTGTGTGTTTGGTTTTGTATTGGTAGTATCTGTATGTTTAGGGGCTTTTTGCTGGGAGAGAAGCTGAGCCCTGATTAGCGGGCGGGGCTTCACTGACTAGGGGTCCTATAAAGGTAGCAGCCAGTCAGGCAGCGGCACAGGAGCTAGCAAAGTGAGCTGTAAACAGGGGAGTTTGAGTAGGAGTTCTTTTGGAGGAGAAGGTATTTGTGTGTGTTTGGTTTTGTATTGGTGGTATCTGTATGTGTAGGGGCTTCGTGCTGGGAGAGAAGCTGAGCCCTGATTAGGGGCCGGGGATTCACTGACTAGGGGTCCTATAAAGGCAGCAGCCAGTCAGGCAACTGCACAGACAGCTGCAGCGGTACAGGAGCTAGCAAACAGAGCTGTAAACAGCGGAGTTTGAGTGGGAGTTCTTTTGGAGGAGAAGGTATTTGTGTGTGTTTGGTTTTGTATTGGTAGTATCTGTATGTGTAGAGGCTTGGACGGTAATGTGCTGGGAGCGAAGCTGAGCCCTGATTAGGGGGCGGGGCTTCCCTGACTAGGGGTCCTATGAAGGTAGCAGCCAGTCAGGCAGCGGCACAGGAGCTAGCAAACAGAGCTGTAAACAGCGGAGTTTGAGTGGGAGTTCTGTTGGAGGAGAAGGTATTTGTGTGTGTTTGGTTTTGTATTGGTAGTATCTGTATGTGTAGGGGCTTTTTGCTGGGAGAGAAGCTGAGCCCTGATTAGGGTGCGGGGCTTCACTGACCAGGGGTCCTATAAAGGTAGCAGCCAGTCAGGCAGCGGCACAGACAGCTGCAGTGGCACAGGAGCTTGCAAAGAGAGCTGTAAACAGGGGAGTTTGAGTGGGAGTTCTGTTGGAGGAGAAGGTATTTGTGTTTGTTTGGTTTTGTATTGGTAGTATTTGTATGTCTAGAGGCTTGGAGGGGCTTTGTGCTGGGAGAGAAGCTGAGCCCTGATTAGGGGGCGGGGCTTGACTGATTAGGGGTCCTATAAAGGTAGCAGCCAGTCAGGCAGCGGCACAGACAGCTGCAGTGGCACAGGAGCTTGCAAACAGACCTGTAAACAGGGGAGTTTGAGTGGGAGTTCTGTTGGAGGAGAAGGTATTTGTGTTTGTTTGGTTTTGTATTGGTAGTATCTGTATGTGTAGAGGCTTGGAGGGGCTTTGTGCTGGGAGCGAAGCTGAGCCCTGATTAGCGGGCGGGGCTTCACTGACTAGGGGTCCTATAAAGGTAGCAGCCAGTCAGGCAGCGGCACAGGAGCTAGCAAACTGAGCTGTGAACAGGGGAGTTTGAGTGGGAGTTCTGCTGGAAGAGAAGGTATTTGTGTGTGTTTGGTTTTGTTTTGGTAGTATCTGTATGTTTAGGGGCTTT
The DNA here is from genome assembly GCF_965140295.1 of Lepidochelys olivacea. NCBI lineage: Eukaryota > Metazoa > Chordata > Testudines > Cheloniidae > Lepidochelys > Lepidochelys olivacea. The sequence goes on from NC_140428.1 coordinate 6,034,949, forward strand.
TTGCTGGGAGAGAAGATGAGCCCTGATTAGGGGGCGGGGATTCACTGACCAGGGGTCCTATAAAGGTAGCAGCCAGTCAGGCAGCGGCACAGGAGCTAGCAAACAGAGCTGTAAACAGGGAATTTGAGTGGGAGTTCTGTTGGAGGAGAAGGTATTTGTTTGTGCTTGGTTTTGCATTGGTAGTATCTGTATGTGTAAGAGCTTTGTGCTGGGAGAGAAGATGAGCCCTGATTAGGGGGCGGGGCTTAGCTGACTAGGGGTCCTATGAAGGTAGCAGCCAGTCAGGCAGCGTCACAGACAGCTGCAGGGGCACAGGAGCTATCAAACAGAGCTGTAAACAGGGGAGTTTGAGTGGGAGTTCTGTTGGAGGAGAAGGTATTTGTGTGTGTGTTTGGTTTTGTATTGGTAGTATCTGTATGTGTAGAGGCTTGGAGGGGCTTTGTGCTGGGAGCGAAGCTGAGCCCTGATAAGGGGGCGGGGCTTCACTGACTAGGGGTCCTATAAAGGTAGCAGCCAGTCAGGCGGCGGCACGGACAGCTGCCGCTGCACAGGAGCTAGCAAACAGAGCTGTAAACGGGAGTTTGAGGGGGAGTTCTGTTGGAGGAGAAGGTATTTGTGTGTGCTTGGTTTTGTTTTGGTAGTATATGTATGTGTATAGGCTTTGTGCTGGGAGAGAAGCTGAGCCCTGATTAGGGGGCGGGGCTTCACTGACTAGGGGTCCTATTAAGGTAGCAGCCAGTCAGGCAGCGGCACAGGAGCTAGCAAACAGAGCTGTAAACAGGGGAGTTTGAGTGGGAGTTCTCTTGGAAGAGAAGGTATTTTTGTGCGTTTGGTTTTGTATTGGTAGTATCTGTATGTGTAGGGTCTTTGTGCTGGGAGAAAAGCTGAGCCCTGATTAGGGGGCGGGGCTTCACTGACTAGGGGTCCTATAAAGGTAGCAGCCAGTCAGGCAGCGGCACAGACAGCTGCAGTGGCACAGGAACTAGCAAACAGAATGTAAACAGGGGAGTTTGAGTGGGAGTTCTGTTGGAGCAGAAGGTATTTGTGTGTGCTTGGTTTTGTATTGGTAGTATCTGTATGTGTAGGAGCTTTGTGCTGGGAGAGAAGATGATCCCTGATTAGGGGGCGGGGCTTCGCTGACTAGGGGTCCTATGAAGGTAGCAGCCAGTCAGGCAGCGTCACAGACATCTGCAGGGGCACAGGAGCTAGGAGACAGAGCTGTAAACAGGTGAGTTTGAGTGGGAGTTCTGTTTGAGGAGAAGGTATTTGTGTGTGTGTTTGTTTTTGTATTGGTGGTATCTGTATGTGTATAGGCTTGGAGGGGCTTTGTGCTGTGAGAGAAGCTGAGCCCTGATTAGGGGGCGGGGCTTCGCTGACTAGGGGTCGTATGATTGTAGCAGCCAGTCAGGCAGCGTCACAGACAGCTGCAGGGGCACAGGAGCTAGAAAACAGAGCTGTAAACAGGGGAGTTTGAGTGGGAGTTCTGTTGGAGCAGAAGGTATTTGTGTGTGTGTTTGGTTCTGTATTGGTAGTATCTGTATGTGTAGAGGCTTTGTGCTGGGAGAGAAGATGAGCCCTGATTAGGGGGCGGGGCTTCACTGACTAGGGGTCCTATAAAGGTAGCAGCCAGTCAGGCAGCGGCACAGACAGCTGCAGTGGCACAGGAGCTAGAAAACAGAGCTGTAAACAGGGGAGTTTGAGTGGGAGTTCTGTTGGAGCAGAAGGTATTTGTGTGTGTTTGGTTTTGTATTGGTAGTATCTCTATGTGTAGAGGCTTGGAGGGGCTTTGTGCTGGGAGAAAAGCTGAGCCCTGATTAGGGGGCGGGGCTTCCTTGACTAGGGGTCCTATAAAGGTACCAGCCAGTCAGGCAGCGGCACAGACAGCTGCAGCGGCACTGGAGCTAGCAAATAGAGCTGTAAACAGGGGAATTTGAGTGGGAGTTCTGTTTAAGGAGAAGGTATTTGTGTGTGTGTTTGGTTCTGTATTGGTGGTATCTGTATGTGTATAGGCTTGGAGGGGCTTTGTGCTGGGAGAGAAGATGAGCCCTGATTAGGGGGCGGGGCTTCGCTGACTAGGGGTCGTATGATTGTAGCAGCCAGTCAGGCAGCGTCACAGACAGCTGCAGGGGCACAGGAGCTAGCAAACAGAGCTGTAAACAGGGGAGTTTGAGTGGGAGTTCTGTTGGAGGAGAAGGTATTTGTGTGTGTTTGGTTTTGTATTGGTAGCATCTGTATGTGTAGGGGCTTTGTGCTGGGAGAAAAGCTGAGCCCTGATTAGGGGGCGGGGCTTCACTGACTAGGGGTCCTGTTAAGGGAGCAGCCAGTCAGGCGGCGGCACGGACAGCTGCAGCCGCACAGGAGCTAGCAAACAGAGCTGTAAACAGGGGAGTTTGAGTGGGAGTTCTGTTGGAGGAGAAGGTATTTGTGTCTGTTTGGTTTTGTATTGGTAGTATCTGTATGTGTAGAGGCTTGGAGGGGCTTTGTGCTGGGAGCGAAGCTGAGCCCTGATTAGGGGGCATGGCTTCACTGACTAGGGGTCCTATAAAGTTAGCAGCCAGTCAGGCAGCGGCACAGGAATTTAGCAAACAAGGCTGTAAACAGGGGAGTTTGAGTGGGAGTTCTGTTGTAGGAGAAGGTATTTGTGTGTGCTCGGTTTTGTATTGGTAGTATCTGTATGTGTAGGAGCTTTGTGCTGGGAGAGAAGATGATCCTTGATTAGGGGGCGGGGCTTCGCTGACTAGGGGTCCTATAAAGGGAGCAGCCAGTCAGGCGGCGGGACGGACAGCTGCAGTGGCAAAGGAGCTAGCAAACAGAGCTGTAAACAGGGGAGTTTGAGTGGGAGTTCTGTTGGAGGAGAAGGTATTTGTGTGTGTTTGGTTTTGTATTGGTAGTATCTCTATGTGTAGAGGCTTGGAGGGGCTTTGTGCTGGGAGAGAAGCTGAGCCCTGATTAGGGGGCGGGGCTTCCCTGACTAGGGGTCCTATAAACGTACCAGGCAGTCAGGCAGCGGCACAGACAGCTGCAGCGGCACAGGAGCTAGCAAACAGAGCTGTAAACAGGGGAGTTTGAGTGGAATTTCTTTTGGAGGAAAAGGTATTTGTGTGTGTTTGGTTTTGTATTGGTGGTATCTGTATGTGTAGGGGCTTTGTGCTGGGAGAGAAGCTGAGCCCTGATTAGGGGGCGGGGATTCACTGACTAGGGGTCCTATAAATGGAGCAGCCAGAAAGGCAGGTGCACAGACAGCTGCAGCGGTACAGGAGCTAGCAAACAGAGCTGTAAACAGGGGAGTTTGAGAGGGAGTTCTGTTGGAGGAGAATGTATTTGTGTGTGTGTTTGGTTTTGTATTGCTAGTATCTGTATGTGTAGAGGCTTGGAGGGGGTTTGTGCTGGGAGCGAAGCTGAGACCTGATTAGGGGGCGGGGCTTCACTGACTAGGGGTCCTATAAAGGTAGCAGCCAGTCAGGCAGCGGCACAGGAGCTAACAAACAGAGCTGTAAACGGGAGTTTGAGGGGGAGTTCTGTTGGAGGAGAAGGTATTTGTGTGTGTTTGGTTTTGCATTGGTAGTATTTGTATGTGTAGAGGCTTGTGGGGGCTTTGTACTGGGAAAGAAGCTGAGCCCTGATTAGGGGATGGGGCTTGACTGACTACGGGTCCTGTAAAGGTAGCAGCCAGTCAGGCAGCGGCACAGGAGCTAGCAAACAGAGCTGTAAACAGGGGAGTTTGAGTGGGAGTTCTGTTGGAGGAGAAGGTATTTGTGTGTGTTTGGTTTTGTATTGGTAGCATCTGTATGTGTAGGGGCTTTGTGCTGGGAGAGAAGCTGAGCCCTGATTAGGGGGCGGGGCTTCACTGACGAGGGGTCCTATAAAGGGAGCAGCCAGTCAGGCGGCGGCACGGACAGCTGCAGCGGCACAGGAGCTAGCAAACAGAGCTGTAAACAGGGGAGTTTGAGTGAGAGTTCTGTTGGAGGAGAAGGTATTTGTGTGTGTTTGGTTTTGTATTGGTAGTATCTGTATGTGTAGGGGCTTTGTGCTGGGAGAGAAGCTGAGCCCTGATTAGGGGGCGGGGATTCACTGACTAGGGGTCCTATAAATGGAGCAGCCAGAAAGGCAGGTGCACAGACAGCTGCAGCGGTACAGGAGCTAGCAAACAGAGCTGTAAACAGGGGAGTTTGAGTGGGAGTTCTGTTGGAGGAGAAGGTATTTGTGTGTGTTTGGTTTTGTGTTGGTGGTATCTGTATGTGTAGAGGCTTGTGGGGGCTTTGTACTGGGAGAGAAGCTGAGCCCTGATTAGTGGATGGGGCTTGACTGACTACGGGTCCTGTAAAGGTAGCACCTATTCAGGCAGCGGCACAGACAGCTAGCAAACAGAGCTGTAAACGGGGGAGTTTGAGTGGGAGTTCTGTTGGAGGAGAAGGTATTTGTGTGTGTGTTTGGTTTTGTATTGGTTGTATCTGTATGTGTAGAGGCTTGGAGGGGCTTTGTGCTGGGAGAGAAGATGAGCCCTGATTAGGGGGCGGGGCTTCGCTGACGAGGGGTCGTATGATTGTAGCAGCCAGTCAGGCAGCGTCACAGACAGCTGCAGGGGCACAGGAGCTAGCAAACAGAGCTGTAAACAGGGGAGTTTGAGTGGGAGTTCTGTTGGAGGAGAAGGTATTTGTGTGTGTTTGGTTTTGTATTGGTAGCATCTGTATGTGTAGGGGCTTTGTGCTGGGAGAGAAGCTGAGCCCTGATTAGGGGGCGGGGCTTCACTGACTAGGGGTCCTATGAAGGGAGCAGCCAGTCAGGCGGCGGCACGGACAGCTGCAGCGGCACAGGAGCTAGCAAACAGAGCTGTAAACAGGGGAGTTTGAGTGGGAGTTCTGTTGGAGGAGAAGGTATTTGTGTGTGTTTGGTTTTGTATTGGTAGTATCTGTATGTGTAGAGGCTTGGAGGGGCTTTGTGCTGGGAGAGAATCTGAGCCCTGATTAGGGGGCGGGGCTTCACTGACTAGGGGTCCTGTAAAGGTAGCAGCCAGTCAGGCAGCGGCACAGACAGCTGCAGTGGCACAGGAGCTAGCAAATAGAGCTGTAAACAGGGGAGTTTGAGTGGGAGTTCTGTTGGAGCAGAAGGTATTTGTGTGTGTTTTGTTTTGTATTGGTGGTATCTGTATGTGTAGGGGCTTTGTGCTGGGAGAGAAGCTGAGCCCTGATTAGGGGGCGGGGATTCACTGACTAGGGGTCATATAAATGGAGCAGCCAGAAAGGCAGGTGCACAGACAGCTGCAGCGGTACAGGAGCTAGCAAACAGAGCTGTAAACAGGGGAGTTTGAGTGGGAGTTCTGTTGGAGGAGAAGGTATTTGTGTGTGTTTGGTTTTGTGTTGGTGGTATCTGTATGTGTAGGGGCTTTGTGCTGAGAGAGAAGCTGAGCCCTGATTAGGGGGCGGGGCTTCACTGACTAGGGGTGCTATAAAGGGAGCAGCCAGTCAGGCAGCGACACAGACAGCTGCAGCGGTACAGGAGCGAGCAAACAGAGCTGTAAACAGGGGAGTTTGAGAGGGAGTTCTGTTGGAGGAGAAGGTATTTGTGTGTGTGTTTGGTTTTGTATTGCTAGTATCTGTATGTGTAGAGGCTTGGAGGGGGTTTGTGCTGGGAGAGAAGCTGAGCCCTGATTAGGGGATGGGGCTTGACTGACTACGTGTCCTGTAAAGGTAGCAGCTATTCAGGCAGCGGCACAGACAGCTAGCAAACAGAGCTGTAAGCGGGGGAGTTAGAGTGGGAGTTCTGTTGGAAGAGAAGGTATTTGTGTGTGTTTGGTTTTGTATTCGTAGTATCTGTACGAGTAGAGGCTTTGTGCTGGGAGAGAAGCTGAGCCCTGATTAGGGGGCGGGTCTTCACTGACTAGGGGTGCTAGAAAGGTAGCAGCCAGTCAGGCAGCGGCACAGGAGCTAGCAAACAGAGCTGTAAACAGGGGAGTTTGAGTGGGAGTTCTGTTGGAGGAGAAGGTATTTGTGTGTGTGTTTGGTTTTGTATTGGTAGTATCTGTATGTGCAGAGGCTTGGAGGGGCTTTGTGCTGGGAGCGAAGCTGAGCCCTGATTAGGGGGCGGGGCCTCACTGACTAGGGGTCCTATAAAGGTAGGAGCCAGTCAGGCAGCGGCACAGGAATTTAGCAAACTGAGCTGTACACAGGGGAGTTCGCGTGGGAGTTCTGTTGGAAGAGAAGGTATTTGTGTGTGTTTGGTTTTGTATTGGTAGTATCTGTATGTGTAGGAGCTTTGTGCTGGGAGAGAAGATGAGCCCTGATTAGGGGGCGGGGCTTCGCTGACTAGGGGTCCTATGAAGGTAGCAGCCAGCCAGGCAGCGTCACAGATGCTGCAGGGGCACAGGAGCGAGCAAACAGAGCTGTAAACAGGGGAGTTTGAGTGGGAGTTCTGTTGGAGGAGAAGGTATTTGTGTGTGTGTTTGGTTTTGTATTGGTGGTATCTGTATGTGTAGAGGCTTGGAGGGGCTTTGTGCTGGGAGAGAAGCTGAGCCCTGATGAGGGGGCGGGGCTTCACTGACGAGGGGTCCTATAAAGGGAGCAGGCAGTCAGGCAGCGACACAGACAGCTGCAGTGGTACAGGAGCTAGCAAACAGAGCTGTAAACAGGAGAGTTTGAGTGGGAGTTCTGTTTGAGGAGAAGGTATTAATGTGTGTTTGGTTTTGTATTGGTAGTATCTGTATGTGTAGGAGCTTTGTGCTGGGAGAGAAGATGAGCCCTGATTAGGGGCGGGGCTTCACTGACTAGGGGTCCTATAAAGGGAGCAGCCAGTCAGGCGGCGGCACGGACAGCTGCAGCGGCACAGGGGCTAGAAAACAGAGCTGTAAACAGGGGAGTTTGAGTGGGAGTTCTGTTGGAGGAGAAGGTATTTGTGTGTGTTTGGTTTTGTATTGGTAGTATCTCTATGTGTAGAGGCTTGGAGGGGCTTTGTGCTGGGAGAAAAGCTGAGCCCTGATTAGGGGGCGGGGCTTCCCTGACTAGGGGTCCTATAAAGGTACCAGCCAGTCAGGCAGCGGCACAGACAGCTGCAGCGGCACTGGAGCTAGCAAATAGAGCTGTAAACAGGGGAGTTTGAGTGGGAGTTCTGTTGGAGGAGAAGGTATTTGTGTGTGTGTTTGGTTTTGTATTGGTGGTATCTGTATGTGTCTCGGCTTGGAGGGGCTTTGTGCTGGGAGAGAAGCTGAGCCCTGATCAGGGGGCGGGGCTTCGCTGACTAGGGGTCGTATGATTGTAGCAGCCAGTCAGGCAGCGTCACAGACAGCTGCAGGGGCACAGGAGCTAGCAAACAGAGCTGTAAACAGGGGAGTTTGAGTGGGAGTTCTGTTGGAGGAGAAGGTATTTGTGTGTGTTTGGTTTTGTATTGGTAGTATCTGTATGTGTCGGGGCTTGGAGGGGCTTTGTGCTGGGAGAGAAGATGAGCCCTGATTAGGGGGCGGGGCTTCTCTGACTAGGGGTCCTATAAAGGTAGCAGCCAGTCAGGCAGCGGCACAGACAGCTGCAGCGGCACAGGAGCTAGCAAACAGAGCTGTAAACGGGGGAGTTTGAGGGGGAATTCTGTTGGAGGAGAAGGTATTTGTGTGTGTTTGGTTTTGTATTGGTGGTATCTGTATGTGTAGGGGCTTTGTGCTGGGAGAGAAGCTGAGCCCTGATTAGGGGGCGGGGCTTCACTGAGGAGGGGTCCTATGAAGGGAGCAGCCAGTCAGGCAGCGACACAGACAGCTGCAGCGGTACAGGAGCTAGCAAACAGAGCTGTAAACAGGGGAGTTTGAGTGGGAGTTCTGTTGGAGGAGAAGGTATTTGTGTGTGTTTGGTTTTGTATTGGTAGTATCTGTATGTGTATAGGCTTGGAGGGGCTTTGTGCTGGGAGAGAAGCTGAGCCCTGATTAGGGGGCGGGGCTTCCCTGACTCGGGGTCCTATAAAGGTAGCAGCCAGTCAGGCAGCGGTACAGACAGCTGCAGTGGCACAGGAGCTGGCAAAGAGAGCTGTAAACAGGGGAGTTTGAGTGGGAGTTCTGTTGGAGGAGAAGGTATTTGTATGTGTGTTTGGTTTTGTATTGGTAGTATCTGTATGTGTAGAGGCTTTGTGCTGGGAGAGAAGCTGAGCCCTGATTAGGGGGCGGGGCTTCACTGACTAGGGGTCCTGTAAAGGTAGCAGCCAGTCAGGCAGCGGCACAGGAGCTAGCAAACAGAGCTGTAAACAGGGGAGTTTGAGTGGGAGTTCTGTTGGAGGAGAAGGTATTTGTGTGTGTTTGGTTTTGTATTGGTAGCATCTGTATGTGTAGGGGCTTTGTGCTGGGAGAGAAGCTGAGCCCTGATTAGGGGGCGGGGCTTCACTGACGAGGGGTCCTATAAAGGGAGCAGCCAGTCAGGCGGCGGCACGGACAGCTGCAGCGGCACAGGAGCTAGCAAACAGAGCTGTAAACAGGGGAGTTTGAGTGAGAGTTCTGTTGGAGGAGAAGGTATTTGTGTGTGTTTGGTTTTGTATTGGTAGTATCTGTATGTGTAGGGGCTTTGTGCTGGGAGAGAAGCTGAGCCCTGATTAGGGGGCGGGGATTCACTGACTAGGGGTCCTATAAATGGAGCAGCCAGAAAGGCAGGTGCACAGACAGCTGCAGCGGTACAGGAGCTAGCAAACAGAGCTGTAAACAGGGGAGTTTGAGTGGGAGTTCTGTTGGAGGAGAAGGTATTTGTGTGTGTTTGGTTTTGTGTTGGTGGTATCTGTATGTGTAGGGGCTTTGTGCTGAGATAGAAGCTGAGCCCTGATTAGGGGGCGGGGCTTCACTGACTAGGGGTGCTATAAAGGGAGCAGCCAGTCAGGCAGCGACACAGACAGCTGCAGCGGTACAGGAGCTAGCAAACAGAGCTGTAAACAGGGGAGTTTGAGAGGGAGTTCTGTTGGAGGAGAAGGTATTTGTGTGTGTGTTTGGTTTTGCATTGGTAGTATCTGTATGTGTAGAGGCTTGTGGGGGCTTTGTACTGGGAGAGAAGCTGAGCCCTGATTAGGGGATGGGGCTTGACTGACTACGGGTCCTGTAAAGGTAGCACCTATTCAGGCAGCGGCACAGACAGCTAGCAAACAGAGCTGTAAACAGGGGAGTTTGAGAGGGAGTTCTGTTGGAGGAGAAGGTATTTGTGTGTGTGTTTGGTTCTGTATTGGTGGTATCTGTATGTGTATAGGCTTGGAGGGGCTTTGTGCTGGGAGAGAAGATGAGCCCTGATTAGGGGGCGGGGCTTCGCTGACGAGGGGTCGTATGATTGTAGCAGCCAGTCAGGCAGCGTCACAGACAGCTGCAGGGGCACAGGAGCTAGCAAACAGAGCTGTAAACAGGGGAGTTTGAGTGGGAGTTCTGTTGGAGGAGAAGGTATTTGTGTGTGTTTGGTTTTGTATTGGTAGTATCTGTATGTGTAGAGGCTTGGAGGGGCTTTGTGCTGGGAGAGAATCTGAGCCCTGGTTAGGGGGCGGGGCTTCACTGACTAGGGGTCCTGTAAAGGTAGCAGCCAGTCAGGCAGCGGCACAGACAGCTGCAGCGGCACAGGAGCTAGCAAACAGAGCTGTAAACAGGGGAGTTTGAGTGGAAGTTCTGTTGGAGGAGAAGGTATTTGTGTGTGTTTGGTTTTGTATTGGTAGTATCTGTATGTGTAGAGGCTTGGAGGGGCTTTCTGCTGGGAGAGAAGCTGAGCCCTGATTAGGGGGCGGGGCTTCCCTGATTAGGGGTCCTATAAACGTACCAGGCAGTCAGACAGCGGCACAGACAGCTGCAGTGGCACAGGAGCTAGCAAATAGAGCTGTAAACAGGGGAGTTTGAGTGGGAGTTCTGTTGGAGGAGAAGGTATTTGTGTGTGTTTTGTTTTGTATTGGTGGTATCTGTATGTGTAGGGGCTTTGTGCTGGGAGAGAAGCTGAGCCCTGATTAGGGGTGGGGATTCACTGACTAGGGGTCATATAAATGGAACAGCCAGAAAGGCAGGTGCACAGACAGCTGCAGCGGTACAGGAGCTAGCAAACAGAGCTGTAAACAGGGGAGTTTGAGTGGGAGTTCTGTTGGAGGAGAAGGTATTTGTGTGTGTTTGGTTTTGTGTTGGTGGTATCTGTATGTGTAGGGGCTTTGTGCTGAGAGAGAAGCTGAGCCCTGATTAGGGGGCGGGGCTTCACTGACTAGGGGTGCTATAAAGGGAGCAGCCAGTCAGGCAGCGACACAGACAGCTGCAGCGGTACAGGAGCGAGCAAACAGAGCTGTAAACAGGGGAGTTTGAGAGGGAGTTCTGTTGGAGGAGAAGGTATTTGTGTGTGTGTTTGGTTTTGTATTGCTAGTATCTGTATGTGTAGAGGCTTGGAGGGGGTTTGTGCTGGGAGAGAAGCTGAGCCCTGATTAGGGGATGGGGCTTGACTGACTACGTGTCCTGTAAAGGTAGCAGCTATTCAGGCAGCGGCACAGACAGCTAGCAAACAGAGCTGTAAGCGGGGGAGTTAGAGTGGGAGTTCTGTTGGAGGAGTATGTATTTGTGTGTGTTTGGTTTTGTATTGGTAGCATCTGTATGTGTAGGGTCTTTGTGCTGGGAGAGAAGCTGAGCCCTGATTAGGGGCGGGGCTTCACTGACTAGGGGTCCTATAAAGGGAGCAGTCAGTCAGGCAGCGGCACAGACAGCTGCAGCGGCACAGGAGCTAGCACACAGAGCTGTAAACAGGGGAGTTTGAGTGGGAGTTCTGTTGGAGGAGAAGGTATTTGTGTGTGTGTTTGGTTTTGTATTGGTAGTATCTGTATGTGTAGAGGCTTGGAGGGGCTTTGTGCTGGGAGCGAAGCTGAGCCCTGATTAGGGGGCGGGGCCTCACTGACTAGGGGTCCTATAAAGGTAGGAGCCAGTCAGGCAGCGGCACAGGAATTTAGCAAACTGAGCTGTACACAGGGGAGTTCGCGTGGGAGTTCTGTTGGAAGAGAAGGTATTTGTGTGTGTTTGGTTTTGTATTGGTAGTATCTGTATGTGTAGGAGCTTTGTGCTGGGAGAGAAGATGAGCCCTGATTAGGGGGCGGGGCTTCGCTGACTAGGGGTCCTATGAAGGTAGCAGCCAGCCAGGCAGCGTCACAGATGCTGCAGGGGCACATCAGCGAGCAAACAGAACTGTAAACAGGGGAGTTTGAGTGGGAGTTCTGTTGGAGGAGAAGGTATTTGTGTGTGTGTTTGGTTTTGTATTGGTGGTATCTGTATGTGTAGAGGCTTGGAGGGGCTTTGTGCTGGGAGAGAAGCTGAGCCCTGATGAGGGGGCGGGGCTTCACTGACGAGGGGTCCTATAAAGGGAGCAGCCAGTCAGGCAGCGACACAGACAGCTGCAGTGGTACAGGAGCTAGCAAACTGAGCTGTAAACAGGGGAATTTGAGAGGGAGTTCTGTTGGAGGAGAAGGTATTTGTGTGTGTTTGGTTTTGTATTGGTGGTATCTGTATGTGTAGGGGCTTTGTGCTGGGAGAGAAGCTGAGCCCTGATTAGGGGGCGGGGCTTCCCTGACTAGGGGTCCTATAAAGGTACCAGCCAGTCAGGCAGCGGCACAGACAGCTACAGCGGCACTGGAGCTAGGAAACAGAGCTCTAAACGGGAGTTTGAGTGGGAGTTCTGTTGGAGGAGAAGGCATTTGTGTGTGTGTTTGGTTTTGTATTGGTGGTATCTGTATGTGTAGGGGCTTTGTGCTGGGAGAGAAGCTGAGCCCTGATTAGGGGGCGGGGCTTCACTGACAAGGGGTCCTATAAAGGGAGCAGCCAGTCAGGCAGCGGCACAGGAGCTAGCAAACAGAGCTGTAAACAGGGGAGTTTGAGTGGGAGTTCTGTTGGAGGAGAAGGTATTTGTGTGTGTTTGGTTTTGTGTTTGTGGTATCTGTATGTTTAGGGGCTTTGTGCTGGGAGAGAAGCTGAGCCCTGATTAGGGGGCCGGGCTTCACTGACGAGGGGTCCTATAAAGGGAGCAGCCAGTCAGGCAGCGACACAGACAGCTGCAGCGGGACAGGAGCTAGCAAACAGAGCTGTAAACAGGGGAGTTTGAGTGGGAGTTCTGTTGGAGGAGAAGGTATTTGTGTGTGTGTTTGCTCTTGTATTGGTAATATCTGTATGTGTAGAGGCTTTGAGGGGCTTTGTGCTGGGAGCGAAGCTGAGCCCTGATTAGGGGGCGGGGCTTCACTGACTAGGGGTCCTATAAAGGTAGCAGCCAGTCAGGCAGCGGAACAGGAGCTAGCAAACTGAGCTGTAAACAGGGGAGTTTGAGAGGGAGTTCTGTTGGAGGAGAAGGTATTTGTGTGTGTGTTTGGTCTTGTATTGGTAGTATCTGTATGTGTAGAGGCTTTGAGGGGCTTTGTGCTGGGAGCAAAGCTGAGCCCTGATTAGGGGGCGGGGCTTCACTGACTAGGGGTCCTATAAAGGTAGCAGCCAGTCAGGCAGTGGCACAGGAGCTAGTAAACAGAGCTGTAAACAGGGGAGTTTGAGTGGGAGTTCTGTTTGAGGAGAAGGTATTTGTGTGTGCTTGGTTTTGTATTGGTGGTATCTGTATGTGTAGGGGCTTTGTGCTGGGAGAGAAGCTGAGCCCTGATTAGGGGGCGGGGCTTCCCTGACTAGGGGTCCTATAAAGGTAGCAGCCAGTCAGGCAGCGGCACAGGAGCTAGCAAACAGAGCTGTAAACAGGGGAGTTTGAGTGGGAGTTCTGTTGGAGGAGATGGTATTTGTGGGTGTTTGGTTTTGTATTGGTAGTATCTGTATGTGTAGAGGCTTGGAGGGGCTTTGTGCTGGGAGAGAAGCTGAGCCCTGATTAGGGGGCGGGGCTTCCCTGACTAGGGGTCCTATAAAGGTAGCAGCCAGTCAGGCAGCGGCACAGACAACTGCAGTGGCACAGGAGCTTGCAAACAGACCTCTAAACAGGGGAGTTTGAGTGGGAGTTCTGTTGGAGGAGAAGGTATTTGTGTGTCTTTGGTTTTGTATTGGTAGTATCTGTATGTGTAGGGGCTTTGTGCTGGGACAGAAGATGAGCCCTGATTAGGGGGCGGGGCTTCCCTGACTAGGGGTCCTATAAAGGTAGCAGCCAGTCAGGCAGCGGCACAGGAGCTAGCAAACTGAGCTGTAAACAGGGGAGTTTGAGTGGGAGTTCTGTTGGAAGAGAAGGTATTTGTGTGTGTTTGGTTTTGTTTTGGTAGTATCTGTATGTTTAGGGGCTTTTTGCTGGGAGAGAAGATAAGCCCTGATTAGGGTGCGGGGATTCACTGACTAGGGGTCCTATAAATGGAGCAGCCAGAAAGGCAGGTGCACAGACAGCTGCAGCGGTACAGGAGCTAGCAAACAGAGCTGTAAACAGGGGAGTTTGAGTGGGAGTTCTGTTGGAGGAGAAGGTATTTGTGTGTGTTTGGTTTTGTGTTGGTGGTATCTGTATGTGAAGGGGCTTTGTGCTGAGAGAGAAGCTGAGCCCTGATTAGGGGGCGGGGATTCACTGACTAGGGGTCCTATAAATGGAGCAGCCAGAAAGGCAGGTGCACAGACAGCTGCAGCAGTACAGGAGCTAGCAAACAGAGCTGTAAACAGGGGAGTTTGAGAGGGAGTTCTGTTGGAGGAGAAGGTATTTGTGTGTGTGTTTGGTTTTGTATTGGTAGTATCTGTATGTGTAGAGGCTTGGAGGGGCTTTGTGCTGGGAGAAAAGCTGAGCCCTGATTAGGGGGCGGGGCTTCGCTGACTAGGGGTCGTATGATTGTAGCAGCCAGTCAGGCAGCGTCACAGACAGCTGCAGGGGCACAGGAGCTAGCAAAGAGAGCTGTAAACAGGGGAGTTTGAGTGGGAGTTCTGTTGGAGGAGAAGGTATTTGTGTGTGTGTTTGGTTTTGTATTGGTGGTATCTGCATGTGTATAGGCTTGGAGGGGCTTTGTGCTGGGAGAGAAGCTGAGCCCTGATTAGGGGGCGGGGCTTCGCTAACTAGGGGTCCTATGATTGTAGCAGCCAGTCACGCAGCGTCACAGACAGCTGCAGGGGCACAGGAGCTAGCAAACAGAGCTGTAAACAGGGGAGTTTGAGTGGGAGTTCTGTTGGAGGAGAAGTTATTTGTGTGTGTTTTCTTTTGTATTGGTGGTATCTGTATGTGTAGGGGCTTTGTGCTGGGAGAGAAGCTGAGCCCTGATTAGGGGGCGGGGCTTCACTGACTAGGGGTCCTATAAAGGGAGCAGCCAGTCAGGCAGCGGCACAGGAGCTAGCAAACAGAGCTGTAAACAGGGGAGTTTGAGGGGGAGTTCTGTTGGAGGAGAAGGTATTTGTGTGTGTTTGGTTTTGCATTGGTAGTATCTGTATGTGTAGAGGCTTGTGGGGGCTTTGTACTGGGAGAGAAGCTGAGCCCTGATTAGGGGCGGGGCTTCACTGACTAGGGGTCCTATAAAGGGAGCAGCCAGTCAGGCAGGGGCACAGACAGCTACAGTGGCACAGGAGCTAGCAAACAGAGCTGTAAACAGGGGAGTTTGAGGGGGAGTTCTGTTGGAGGAGAAGGTATTTGTGTGTGTTTGGTTTTGTATTGGTATTATCTGTATGTGTAGGGTCTTTGTGCTGGGAGAAAAGCTGAACCCTTTATTAGTGGGCGGGGCTTCACTGACTAGGGGTCCTATAAAGGGAGCAGCCAGTCAGGCAGCGGCACAGGAGCTAGCAAACAGAGCTGTAAACAGGGGAGTTTGAGTGGGAGTTCTGTTGGAGGAGAAGGTATTTGTGTGTGTGTTTGGTTTTGTATTGGTAGCATCTGTATGTGTAGGGGATTTGTGCTGGGAGAAAAGCTGAGCCCTGATTAGGGGGCGGGGCTTCACTGACTAGGGGTGCTAGAAAGGTAGCAGCCAGTCAGGCAGGGGCACAGGAGCTAGCAAACAGAGCTGTAAACAGGGGAGTTTGAGTGGGAGTTCTGTTTGAGGAGAAGGTATTTCTGTGTGTGTTTGGTTTTGTATTGGTAGTATCTGTATGTGTAGAGGCTTGGAGGGGCTTTGTGCTGGGAGAGAATCTGAGCCCTGATTAGGGGGCGGGGTTTCACTGACGAGGGGTCCTATAAAGGTAGCAGCCAGTCAGGCAGTGGCACAGACAGCTGCAGCGGCACAGGAGCTAGCAAACAGAGCTGTAAACAGGGGAGTTTGAGAGGGAGTTCTGTTGGAGGAGAAGGTATTTGTGTGTGTGTTTGGTTTTGTATTGCTAGTATCTGTATGTGTAGAGGTTTGGAGGGGGTTTGTGCTGGGAGCGAAGCTGAGACCTGATTAGGGGGCGGGGCTTCACTGACTAGGGGTCCTATAAAGGTAGCAGCCAGTCAGGCAGCGGCACAGGAGCTAGGAAACAGAGCTGTAAACGGGAGTTTGAGGGGGAGTTCTGTTGGAGGAGAAGGTATTTGTGTGTGTTTGGTTTTGCATTGGTAGTATCTGTATGTGTAGAGGCTTTTGGGGGCTTTGTACTGGGAGAGAAGCTGAGCCCTGATTAGGGGATGGGGCTTGACTGACTACGGGTCCTGTAAAGGTAGCAGCCAGTCAGGCAGTGGCACAGACAGCTGCAGCGGTACAGGAGCTAGCAAACAGAGCTGTAAACAGGGGAGTTTGAGTGGGAGTTCTGTTTGAGGAGAAGGTATTTGTGTGTGCTTGGTTTTGTATTGGTAGTATGTGTATGTGTAGGAGCTTTGTTCTGGGAGAGAAGATGATCCCTGATTAGGGGGCGGGGCTTCGCTGACTAGGGGTCCTATAAAGGGAGCAGCCAGTCAGGCAGCGGCACGGACAACTGCAGCGGCACAGGAGCTAGCAAACAGAGCTGTAAACAGGGGAGTTTGAGTGAGAGTTCTGTTGGAGGAGAAGGTATTTGTGTGTGTTTGGTTTTGTATTGGTAGTATCTGTATGTGTAGGGGCTTTGTGCTGGGAGAAAAGCTGAGCCCTGATTAGGGGCGGGGCTTCACTGACTAGGTATCCTATAAAGGGAGCAGCCAGTCAGGCAGGGGCACAGACAGCTGCAGCGGCACAGGAGCTAGCAAACAGAGCTGTAAACAGGGGAGTTTGAGAGGGAGTTCTTTTGGAGGAGAAGGTATTTGTGTGTGTTTGGTTTTGTATTGGTAGTATCTCTATGTGTAGAGGCTTGGAGGGGCTTTGTGCTGGGAGAAAAGCTGAGCCCTGATTAGGGGGCGGGGCTTCGTTGACTAGGGGTCGTATGATTGTAGCAGCCAGTCAGGCAGCGTCACAGACAGCTGCAGGGGCACAGTAGCTAGCAAACAGAGCTGTAAACAGGGGAGTTTGAGGGGGAGTTCTGTTGGAGGAGAAGGTATTTGTGTGTGTTTGGTTTTGCATTGGTAGTATCTGTATGTGTAGAGGCTTGTGGGGGCTTTGTACTGGGAGAGAAGCTGAGCCCTGATTAGGGGATGGGGCTTGACTAACTACGGGTCCTGTAAAGGTTGCACCTATTCAGGCAGCGGCACAGACAGCTGCAGTGGCACAGGAGCTTGCAAACAGACCTGTAAACAGGGGAGTTTGAGTGGGAGTTCTGTTGGAGGAGAAGGTATTTGTGTCTGTGTTTGGTTTTGTATTGGTAGTATCTGTATGTGTAGGGGCTTTGTGCTGGGACAGAAGATGAGCCCTGATTAGGGGGCGGGGCTTCCCTGACTAGGGGTCCTATAAAGGTAGCAGCCAGTCAGGCAGCGGCGCAGGACCAGCAAACAGACCTGTAAACAGGGGAGTTTGAGTGGGAGTTCTGTTGGAGGAGAAGGTGTTTGTGTGTGTTTGGTTTTGTATTGGTAGTATCTCTATGTGTAGAGGCTTGGAGGGGCTTTGAGCTGGGAGAGAAGCTGAGCCCTGATTAGGGGGCGGAGCTTCACTGACGACGGGTCCTATAAAGGGAGCAGCCAGTCAGGCAGCAACAGACAGCTGCAGCGGTACAGGAGCTAGCAAACAGAGCTGTAAACAGGGGAGTTTGAGTGGGAGTTCTGTTGGAGGAGAAGGTATTTGTGTGTGTGTTTGGTTTTGTATTGGTAGTATCTGTATGTGTAGAGGCTTGGAGGGGCTTTGTGCTGGGAGCAAAGCTGAGCCCTGATTAGGGGGCGGGGCTTCACTGACTAGGCGTCCTATAAAGGTAGCAGCCAGTCAGGCAGCGGCACAGCAGCTAGCAAACAGAGCTGTAAACATGGGAGTTTGAGCTGGAGTTCTGTTGGAGGAGAAGGTATATGTGTGTGTTTGGTTTTGTATTGGTAGTATCTGTATGTGTAGAGGCTTGGAGGGGCTTTGTGCTGGGAGAGAAGCTGAGCCCTGATAAGGGGGCGGGGCTTCACTGACTAGGGGTCCTATAAAGGTAGCAGCCAGTCAGGCAGCTGCACAGACAGCTGCAGCGGCACAGGAGCTAGCAAACAGAGCTGTAAACAGGGGAGTTTGAGTGGGAGTTCTGTTGGAGGAGAAGGTATTTGTGTGTGTGTTTGGTTTTGTATTGGTGGTATCTGTATGTGTAGGGGCTTCGTGCTGGGAGAGAAGCTGAGCCCTGATTAGGAGCCGGGGCTTCACTGACTAGGGGTCCTATAAAGGCAGCAGCCAGTCAGGCAACTGCACAGACAGCTGCAGCGGTACAGAAGCTAGCAAACAGAGCTGTAAACAGGGGAGTTTGAGTGGGAGTTCTGTTGGAGGAGAAGGTATTTGTGTGTTTGGTTTTGTGTTGGTGGAATCTGTATGTGTAGGGGCTTTGTGCTGAGAGAGAAACTGAGCCCTGATTAGGGGGCGGGGCTTCACTGACTAGGGGTCCTATAAAGGGAGCAGCCAGTCAGGCAGCAACACAGACAGCTGCAGCGGTACAGAAGCTAGCAAACAGAGCTGTAAACATGGGAGTTTGAGCTGGAGTTCTGTTGGAGGAGAAGGTATTTGTGTGTGTTTGGTTTTGTATTGGTAGTATCTGTATGTGTAGAGGCTTGGAGGGGCTTTGTGCTGGGAGAGAAACTGAGCCCTGATTAGGGGGCGGGGCTTCCCTGACTAGGGGTCCTATAAAGGTAGCAGCGAGTCAGGCAGGGGCACAGGAGCTAGCAAACAGAGCTGTAAACAGGGGAGTTTGAGAGGGAGTTCTGTTGGAGGAGAAGGTATTTGTGTGTGTTTGGTTTTGTATTGGTAGTATCTGTATGTGTAGAGGCTTTGTGCTGGGAGAGAAGATGAGCCCTGATTAGGGGGCGGGACTTCCCTGACTAGGGGTCCTATAAAGGTAGGAGCCAGTCAGGCAGCGACACAGACAGCTGCAGCGGTATAGGAGCTTCCAAACTGAGCTGTAAACAGGGGAGTTTGAGTGGGAGTTCTTTTGGAGGAGAAGGTATTTGTGTGTGTTTGGTTTTGTATTGGTAGTATCTGTATGTGTAGAGGCTTTGTGCTGGGAGAGAAGCTGAGCCCTGATTAGGGGGCGGGGCTTCGCTGACTAGGGGTCCTATAAAGGTAGCAGCCAGTCAGGCAGCGGCACAGGAGCTAGCAAACAGAGCTGTAAACAGGGGAGTTTGAGTGGGAGTTCTGTTGGAGGAGAAGGTATTTGTGTGTGTATTTGGTTTTGTATTGGTAGTATCTGTATGTGTAGAGGCTTGGAGGGGCTTTGTGCTGGGAGCGAAGCTGAGCCTGATTAGGGGGCGGGGCTTCACTTACCAGGGGTCCTATAAAGGTAGCAGCCAGTCAGGCAGCGGCAGAGGAATTTAGCAAACAGAGCTGTAAACAGGGGAGTTTGAGTGGGAGTTCTGTTGGAGGAGAAGGTGTTTGGTTTTGTATTGGTAGCATCTGTATGTGTAGGGGCTTTGTTCTGGGAGAGAAGCTGAGCCCTGATTAGGGGGCGGGGCTTCACTGACTAGGGGTCCTATAAAGGGAGCAGCCACTCAGGCGGCAGCACGGACAGCTGCAGCGGCACAGGAGCTAGCAAACAGAGCTGTAAACAGGGGAGTTTGAGTGGGAGTTCTGTTTGAAGAGAAGGTATTTGTGTGTGTTTGGTTTTGTATTGGTAGTATCTGTATGTGTAGGGTCTTTGTGGTGTGAGAAAAGCTGAGCCCTCATTAGGGGGCGGGGCTTCAGTGACTAGGGGTCCTATAAAGGGAGCAGCCAGTCAGGCGGCAGCACGGACAGCTGCAGCGGCACAGGAGCTTGCAAACAGAGCTGTAAACAGGGGAGTTTGAGTGGGAGTTCTGTTGAAGGAGAAGGTATTTGTGTGTGTGTTTGGTTTTGTATTGGTGGTATCTGTATGTGTAGAGGCTTGGAGGGGCTTTGTGCTGGGAGAGAAGCTGAGTCCTGATTAGGGGGCGGGGCTTCCCTGACTAGGGGTCCTATAAACGTACCAGCCAGTCAGGCAGCGGCACAGACAGCTGCAGCGGCACTGGAGCTAGCAAATAGAGCTGTAAACAGGGGAGTTTGAGTGGGAGTTCTGTTTGAGGAGAAGGTATTTGTGTGTTTGGTATTGTATTGGTAGTATCTGTATGTGTAGAGGCTTTGTGCTGGGAGAGAAGATGAGCCCTGATTAGGGGGCGGGGCTTCACTGACTAGGGGTCCTATAAACGTACCAGCCAGTCAGGCAGCGGCACAGACAGCTGCAGTGGCACAGGAGCAAGCAAACAGAGATGTAAACAGAGGAGTTTGAGTGGGAGTTGTGTTGGAGCAGAAGGTATTTTTGTGTGTTTGGTTTTGTATTGGTAGTATCTGTATGTGTAGGGGCTTTGTGCTGGGAGAGAAGCTGAGCCCTGATTAGGTGGCGGGGCTTCCCTGACTAAGGGTCCTATAAAGGTAGCAGCCCGTCAGGCAGCGGCACAGGAGATAGCAAACAGAGCTGTAAACAGGGGAGTTTGAGTGGGAGTTCTGTTGGAGGAGAAGGTATTTGTGTGTGTTTGGTTTTGTATTGGTGGTATCTGTATGTGTAGGGGCCTTGTCCTGGGAGAGAAGCTGAGCCCTGATTAGGGGGCGGGGCTTCCCTTACTAGGGGTCCTATAAAGGTTGCAGCCAGTCAGGCAGCGGCACAGGAGCTATCAAACACAGCTGTAAACAGGGGAGTTTGAGTCGGAGTACTGTTGGAGGAGAAGGCACTTGTGTGTGTTTGGTTTTGTATTGGTAGTATCTGTATGTGTAGGGGCTTTGTGCTGGGAGAGAAGCTGAGCCCTGATTAGGGGGCGGGGCTTCGCTGACTAGGGGTCGTATGATTGTAGCAGCCAGTCAGGCAGCGTCACAGACAGCTGCAGGGGCACAGGAGCTAGCAAACAGAGCTGTAAACAGGGGAGTTTGAGTGGGAGTTCTCTTGGAAGAGAAGGTATTTGTGTGTGTTTGGTTTTGTATTGGTAGTATCTGAATGTGTAGGGTCTTTGTGCTGGGAGAAAAGCTGAGCCCTGATTAGGGGCGGGGCTTCACTGACTAGGGGTCCTATAAAGGGAGCAGCCAGTCAGGCAGGGGCACAGACAGCTGCAGCGGCACAGGAGCTAGCAAACAGAGCTGTAAACAGGGGAGTTTGAGTGGGAGTTCTGTTGGAGGAGAAGGTATTTGTGTGTGTTTGGTTTTGTATTGGTAGTATCTGTATGTGTAGGGGCTTTTTGCTGGGAGAGAAACTGAGCCCTGATTAGGGGGCGGGGCTTTACTGACTAGGGGTCCTATAAAGGTAGCAGCCAGTCAGGCAGCGGCACAGACAGCTGCAGCGCACAGGAGCTAGCAAACAGAGCAAAAAACAGGGGAGTTTGAGAGGGAGTTCTGTTGGAGGAGAAGGCATTTGTGTGTGTATTTGGTTTTGTATTGGTGGTATCTGTATATGTAGAGGCTTGGAGGGGCTTTGTGCTGGGAGAGAAGCTGAGCCCTGATTATGGGGCGGGGCTTCACTGACTAGGGGTCCTATAAAGGTAGCAGCCAATCAGGCAGCGGCACAGGAGCTAGCAAACAGAGCTGTAAACAGGGGAGTTTGAGTCGGAGTTCTGTTGGAGGAGAAGGTATTTGTGTGTGCTTGGTTTTGTATTGGTAGTATCTGTATGTGTAGGGGCTTTGTGCTGGGAGAGAAGCTTAGCCCTGATTAGGGGGCGGGGCTTCACTGACGAGGGGTCCTATAAAGGGAGCAGCCAGTCAGGCAGCGGCACAGACAGCTGCAGTGGCACAGGAGCTTGCAAACTGGGCTGTAAACAGGGGAGTTTGAGTGGGAGTTGTGTTGGAGGAGAAGGTATTTGTGTTTGTTTGGTTTTGTATTGGTAGTATCTGTATGTGTAGGGGCTTGGTGGGGCTTTGTGCTGGGAGAGAAGCTGAGCCCTGATTAGGGGGTGGGGCTTCACTGACGAGGGGCCCTATAAAGGTAGCAGCCATTCAGGCCTCGGAACAGGAGCTAGCAAACTGAGCTGTAAACGGGAGTTTGAGAGAGAGTTCTGTTGGAGGAGAAGGTATTTGTGTGTGTTTGGTTTTGTATCGGTAGTATCTGTATGTGTAGAGGCTTTGTGCTGGGAGAGAAGATGAGCCCTTATTAGGGGGCGGGGCTTCACTGACTAGGGGTCCTATAAAGGTAGCAGCCAGTCAGGCAGCGGCACAGAGAGCTGCAGTGGCACAGGAGCTAGCAAACAGGGCTGTAAACAGGGGAGTTTGAGTGGGAGTTCTGTTGGAGGAGAAGGCATTTGTGTGTGCATTTGGGTTTGTATTGGTGGTATCTGTGTGTGTAGAGGCTTGGAGGGGCTTTGTACTGGGAGAGAGGATGAGCCCTGATTAGGGGGCGAAGATTCGCTGACTAGGGGTCCTATGAAGGTAGCCGCCAGTCAGGCAGCGTCACAGACAGCTGCAGGGGCACAGGAGCTAGCAAACAGAGCTGTAAACAGGGGAGTTTGAGTGGGAGTTCTGTTGGAGGAGAAGGTATTTGTGTGTGTTTGGTTTTGTATTGGTAGTATCTGTATGTGTAGAGGCTTGGAGGGGCTTTGTGCTGGGGGAGAAACTGAGCCCTGATTAGGGGGCGGGACTTCCCTGACTAGGGGTCCTATAAAGGTAGCAGCCAGTCAGGCAGCGGCACAGGAGCTAGCAAACAGAGCTGTAAACAGGGGAGTTTGAGTGGGAGTTCTGTTGGAGGAGAAGGTATTTGTGTGTGTTTGGTTTTGTATTGTTAGTATCTATATGTGTAGAGGCTTTGTGCTCGGAGAGAAGCTGAGCCCTGATTAGGGGGCGGGGCTTCACTGACTTGGGGTCCTATAAAGGTAGCAGCCAGTCAGGCAGCGGCACAGGAGCTAGCAAACAGAGCTGTAAACAGGGGAGTTTGAGTGGGAGTTGTGTTGGAGGAGAAGGTATTTGTGTGTGTATTTGGTTTTGTATTGGTAGTATCTGTATGTGTAGAGGCTTGGAGGGGCTTTGTGCTCGTAGAGAAGCTGAGCCCTGATTAGGGGGCGGGGCTTCACTGACTAGGGTCCTATAAAGGTAGCGGCACAGACAGCTGCAGCGGCACAGGAGCTAGCAAACAGAGCTGTAAACCGGGGAGTTTGAGTGGGAGTTCTGTTTGAGGAGAAGGTATTTGTGTGTTTGGTTTTGTATTGGTAGTATCTGTATGTGTAGAGGCTTCGTGCTGGGAGAGAAGATGAGCCCTGATTAGGGGGCGGGGCTTCACTGACTAGGGGTCCTATAAAGGTAGCAGCCAGTCAGGCAGCGGCCCAGACAGCTGCAGTGGCACAGGAGCTAGCAAACAGAGATGTAAACAGGGGAGTTTGAGTGGGAGTTGTGTTGGAGCAGAAGGTATTTTTGTGTGTTTGGTTTTGTATTGGTAGTATCTGTATGTGTAGGGGCTTTGTGCTGGGAGAAAACCTGAGCCCTGATTAGGGGGCGGGGCTTCACTGACTAGGGGTCCTATAGAGGGAGCAGCCAGTCAGGCAGCGACACAGACAGCTGCAGCGGTACAGGAGCTAGCAAACAGAGCTGTAAACAGGGGAGTTTGAGTGGGACTTCTGTTGGAGGAGAAGGTATTTGTGTGTGTATTTGGTTTTGTATTGGTGGTATCTGTATATGTAGAGGCTTGGAGGGGCTTTGTGCTGGGAGAGAAGCTGAGCCCTGATTATGGGGCGGGGCTTCACTGACTAGGGGTCCTATAAAGGTAGCAGCCAATCAGGCAGCGGCACAGGAGCTAGCAAACAGAGCTGTAAACAGGGGAGTTTGAGTCGGAGTTCTGTTGGAGGAGAAGGTATTTGTGTGTGCTTGGTTTTGTATTGGTAGTATCTGTATGTGTAGGGGCTTTGTGCTGGGAGAGAAGCTTAGCCCTGATTAGGGGGCGGGGCTTCACTGACGAGGGGTCCTATAAAGGGAGCAGCCAGTCAGGCAGCGGCACAGACAGCTGCAGTGGCACAGGAGCTTGCAAACTGGGCTGTAAACAGGGGAGTTTGAGTGGGAGTTGTGTTGGAGGAGAAGGTATTTGTGTTTGTTTGGTTTTGTATTGGTAGTATCTGTATGTGTAGGGGCTTGGTGGGGCTTTGTGCTGGGAGAGAAGCTGAGCCCTGATTAGGGGGTGGGGCTTCACTGACGAGGGGTCCTATAAAGGTAGCAGCCATTCAGGCCTCGGAACAGGAGCTAGCAAACTGAGCTGTAAACGGGAGTTTGAGAGAGAGTTCTGTTGGAGGAGAAGGTATTTGTGTGTGTTTGGTTTTGTATTGGTAGTATCTGTATGTGTAGAGGCTTTGTGCTGGGAGAGAAGATGAGCCCTTATTAGGGGGCGGGGCTTCACTGACTAGGGGTCCTATAAAGGTAGCAGCCAGTCAGGCAGCGGCACAGAGAGCTGCAGTGGCACAGGAGCTAGCAAACAGGGCTGTAAACAGGGGAGTTTGAGTGGGAGTTGTGTTGGAGGAGAAGGTATTTGTGTGTGTATTTGGTTTTGTATTGGTAGTATCTGTATGTGTAGAGGCTTGGAGGGGCTTTGTGCTGGGGGAGAAACTGAGCCCTGATTAGGGGGCGGGACTTCCCTGACTAGGGGTCCTATAAAGGTAGCAGCCAGTCAGGCAGCGGCACAGGAGCTAGCAAACAGAGCTGTAAACAGGGGAGTTTGAGTGGGAGTTGTGTTGGAGGAGAAGGTATTTGTGTGTGTATTTGGGTTTGTATTGGTGGTATCTGTGTGTGTAGAGGCTTGGAGGGGCTTTGTGCTGGGAGAGAGGATGAGCCCTGATTAGGGGGCGGGGCTTCGCTGACTAGGGGTCCTATGAAGGTAGCCGCCAGGCAGGCAGCGTCACAGACAGCTGCAGGGGCACAGGAGCTAGCAAACAGAGCTGTAAACAGGGGAGTTTGAGTGGGAGTTCTGTTGGAGGAGAAGGTATTTGTGTGTGTTTGGTTTTGTATTGGTAGTGTCTGTATCTGTAGGGGCTTTGTGCTGGGAGAGAAGCCGAGCCCTGATAGGGGGCGGGGCTTCACTGAATAGGGGTCCTATAAAGGGAGCAGCCAGTCAGGCGGCGGCACGGACAGCTGCAGCGGCACAGGAGCTAGCAAACGGAGCTGTAAACAGGGAAGTTTGAGTGGGAGTTCTGTTGGAGGAGAAGGTATTTGTGTGTGTTTGGTTTTGTATTGTTAGTATCTGTATGTGTAGAGGCTTTGTGCTCGGAGAGAAGCTGAGCCCTGATTAGGGGGCGGGGCTTCACTGACTAGGGGTCCTATAAAGGTAGCAGCCAGTCAGGCAGCGGCACAGGAGCTAGCAAACAGAGCTGTAAACAGGGGAGTTTGAGTGGGAGTTGTGTTGGAGGAGAAGGTATTTGTGTGTGTATTTGGTTTTGTATTGGTAGTATCTGTATGTGTAGAGGCTTGGAGGGGCTTTGTGCTCGTAGAGAAGCTGAGCCCTGATTAGGGGGCGGGGCTTCACTGACTAGGGTCCTATAAAGGTAGCGGCACAGACAGCTGCAGCGGCACAGGAGCTAGCAAACAGAGTTGTAAACCGGGGAGTTTGAGTGGGAGTTCTGTTGGAGGAGAAGGTATTTGTGTGTGTTTGGTTTTGTATTGGTGGTATCTGTATGTGTAGGGACTTCGTGCTGGGAGAGAAGCTGAGCCCTGATTAGGGGGCGGGGCTTCACTGACTAGCGGTCCTATAAAGGGAGCAGCCAGTCAGGCAGCGGCACAGGAGCTAGGAAACAGAGCTGTAAACAGTGCAGTTTTGCGTGGGAATTCTGTTGGAGGAGAAGATATTTGTGTGTGTTTGGTTTTGTATTGGTAGTATCTGTATGTGTAGAGGCTTGGAGGGGCTTTGTGCTGGGAGAGAAGCTGAGCCCTGATTACGGGGCGGGGCTTCCCTGACTAGGGGTCCTATAAAGGGAGCAGCCAGTCAGGCGGCGGCACGGACAGCTGCAGCGGCACAGGAGCTAGCAAACGGAGCTGTAAACAGGGAAGTTTGAGTGGGAGTTCTGTTGGAGGAGAAGGTATTTGTGTGTGTTTGGTTTTGTATTGGTAGTATCTGTATGTGTAGAGGCTTGGAGGGGCTTTGTGCTGGGAGAGAAGCTGAGCCCTGATTACGGGGCGGGGCTTCCCTGACTAGGGGTCCTATAAACGTACCAGTCAGTCAGGCAGCGGCACAGACAGCTGCAGCGGCACTGGAGCTAGCAAATAGAGCTGTAAACAGGGGAGTTTGAGTGGGAGTTCTGTTTGAGGAGAAGGTATTTGTGTGTTTGGTTTTGTATTGGTAGTATCTGTATGTGTAGAGGCTTCGTGCTGGGAGAGAAGATGAGCCCTGATTAGGGGGCGGGGCTTCACTGACTAGGGGTCCTATAAAGGTAGCAGCCAGTCAGGCAGCGGCCCAGACAGCTGCAGTGGCACAG
The DNA here is from genome assembly GCF_965140295.1 of Lepidochelys olivacea. NCBI lineage: Eukaryota > Metazoa > Chordata > Testudines > Cheloniidae > Lepidochelys > Lepidochelys olivacea. Next base: position 6,060,679 of record NC_140428.1, read on the forward strand.
GAGCTAGCAAACAGAGATGTAAACAGGGGAGTTTGAGTGGGAGTTGTGTTGGAGCAGAAGGTATTTTTGTGTGTTTGGTTTTGTATTGGTAGTATCTGTATGTGTACGGGCTTTGTGCTGGGAGAAAACCTGAGCCCTGATTAGGGGGCGGGGCTTCACTGACTAGGGGTCCTATAGAGGGAGCAGCCAGTCAGGCAGCGACACAGACAGCTGCAGCGGTACAGGAGCTAGCAAACAGAGCTGTAAACAGGGGAGTTTGAGTGGGACTTCTGTTGGAGGAGAAGGTATTTGTGTGTGTGTTTGGTTTTGTATTGGTAGTATCTGTATGTGTAGAGGCTTGGAGGGGCTTTGTGCTGGGAGCGAAGCTGAGCCCTGATTAGGGGGCGGAGCTTCACTGACTAGGGGTCCTATAAAGGTAGCAGCCAGTCAGGCAGCGGCACAGGAATTTAGCAAACTGAGCTGTACACAGGGGAGTTTGAGTGGGAGTTCTGTTGGAAGAGAAGGTATTTGTGTGTGTTTGGTTTTGTGTTGGTGGTATCTGTATGTGTAGAGGCTTTGTGCTGGGAGAGAAGCTGAGCCCTGATTAGGGGGCGGGGCTTCACTGACGAGGGGTCCTATAAAGGGAGCAGCCAGTCAGGCAGCCGCACAGACAGCTGCAGTGGCACAGGAGCTTGCAAACTGAGCTGTAAACAGGGGAGTTTGAGTGGGAGTTCTGTTGGAGGAGAAGGTATTTGTGTTTGTTTGGTTTTGCATTGGTAGTATTTGTATGTGTAGAGGCTTGGAGGGGCTTTGTGCTGGGAGAGAAGCTGAGCCCTGATTAGGGAGCGGGGCTTCACTGACTAGGGGTCCTAAAAAGGTAGCAGCCAGTCAGGCAGCGGCACAGACAGCTGCAGCGGCACAGGAGCGAGCAAACAGAGCTGTAAACAGGGGAGTTTGAGAGGGAGTTCTGTTGGAGGAGAAGGTATTTGCGTGTGTTTGGTTTTGTATTGGTAGTATCTGTATGTGTAGAGGCTTGGAGGGGCTTTGTGCTGGGAGAGAAGCTGAGCCCTGATTAGGGGGCGGGGCTTCCCTGACTAGGGGTCCTATAAAGGTACCAGCCAGTCAGGCAGCGGCACAGACAGCTGCAGCGGCACTGGAGCGAGCAAATAGAGCTGTAAACAGGGGAGTTTGAGAGGGAGTTCTGTTGGAGGAGAAGGTATTTGCGTGTGTTTGGTTTTGTATTGGTAGTATCTGTATGTGTAGAGGCTTGGAGGGGCTTTGTGCTGGGAGCGAAGCTGAGCCCTGATTAGGGGGCGGAGCTTCACTGACTAGGGGTCCTATAAAGGTAGCAGCCAGTCAGGCAGCGGCACAGGAATTTAGCAAACTAAGCTGTACACAGGGGAGTTTGAGTGGGAGTTCTGTTGGAAGAGAAGGTATTTGTGTGTGTTTGGTTTTGTATTGGTAGTATCTGTATGTGTAGAGGCTTTGTGCTGGAGAGAAGATGAGCCCTGATTAGGGGGCGGGGCTTCACTGACTAGGGTCCTATAAAGGGAGCAGCCAGTCAGGCAGGGGCACAGACAGCTGCAGCGGAACAGGAGCTAGCAAACAGAGCTGTACACAGGGGAGTATTAGTGGGAGTTCTGTTGGAGCAGAAGGTATTTGTGTGTGTTTGGTTTTGTATTGGTAGTATCTGTATGTGTAGAGGCTTGGACGGGCTTTGTGCTGGGAGAGAAGCTGAGCCCTGATTAGGGGGCGGGGCTTCGCTGACTAGGGGTCGTATGATTGTAGCAGCGAGTCAGGCAGCGTCACAGACAGCTGCAGGGGCACAGGAGCTAGCAAACAGAGCTGTAAACAGGGGAGTTTGAGTGGGGGTTCTGTTGGAGGAGAAGGTATTTGTGTGTGTTTGGTTGTGTATTGGTAGCATCTGTATGTGTAGGGGCTTTGTGCTGGGAGAGAAGCTGAGCCCTGATTAGGGGGCGGGGCTTCACTGACTTGGGGTCCTATAAAGGGAGCAGCCAGTCAGGCGGCGGCACGGACAGCTGCAGCGGCACAGGAGCTAGCAAACAGAACTGTAAACAGGGGAGTTTGAGTGGGAGTTCTGTTGGAGGAGAAGGTATTTGTGTGTGTGTTTGGTTTTGTATTGGTGGTATCTGTATGTGTAGAGGCTTGGAGGGGCTTTGTGCTGGGAGACAAGCTGAGCCCTGATTAGGGGGCGGGGCTTCACTGACGAGGGGTCCTATAAAGGGAGCAGCCAGTCAGGCAGCGACACAGACAGCTGCAGCGGTACAGGAGCTAGCAAACAGAGCTGTAAACAGGGGAGTTTGAGTGGGACTTCTGTTGGAGGAGAAGGTATTTGTGTGTGTGTTTGGTTTTGTATTGGTAGTATCTGTATGTGTAGAGGATTGGAGGGGCTTTGTGCTGGGAGCGAAGCTGAGCCCTGATTAGGGGGCGGAGCTTCACTGACTAGGGGTCCTATAAAGGGAGCAGCCAGTCAGGCAGCGGCACAGGAATTTAGCAAACTGAGCTGTACACAGGGGAGTATTAGTGGGAGTTCTGTTGGAAGAGAAGGTATTTGTGTGTGTTTGGTTTTGTGTTGGTGGTATCTGTATGTGTAGGGGCTTTTTGCTGGGAGAGAAGCTGAGCCCTGATTAGGGGGCGGGGCTTCACTGACCAGGGGTCCTATAAAGGGAGCAGCCAGTCAGGAAGCGGCACAGACAGCTGCAGTGGCACAGGAGCTAGCAAACAGAGCTGTACACAGGGGAGTATTAGTGGGAGTTCTGTTGGAGCAGAAGGTATTTGTGTGTGTTTGGTTTTGTATTGGTAGTATCTGTATGTGTAGAGGCTTGGACGGGCTTTGTGCTGGGAGAGAAGCTGAGCCCTGATTAGGGGGCGGGGCTTCGCTGACTCGGGGTCGTATGATTGTAGCAGCCAGTCAGGCAGCGGCACAGACAGCTGCAGCTGCACTGGAGCTAGCAAATAGAGCTGTAAACAGGGGAGTTTGAGAGGGAGTTCTGTTGGAGGAGAAGGTATTTGTGTGTGTTTGGTTTTGTATTGGTAGTATCTGTATGAGTAGAGGCTTTGTGCGAGGAGAGAAGCTGAGCCCTGATTAGGGGGCGGGGCTTCGCTGACTAGGGGTCGTATGATTGTAGCAGCCAGTCAGGCAGCGTCACAGACAGCTGCAGGGGCACAGGAGCTAGCAAACAGAGCTGTAAACAGGGGAGTTTGAGTGGGAGTTCTGTTGGAGGAGAAGGTATTTGTGTGTGTTTTGTTTTGTATTGGTAGCATCTGTATGTGTAGGGTCTTTGTGCTGGGAGAAAAGCTGAGCCCTGATTAGGGGCGGGGCTTCACTGACGAGGGGTCCTATAAAGGGAGCAGCCAGTCAGGCAGCGACACAGACAGCTGCAGCGGTACAGGAGCTAGGAAACAGAGCTGTAAACAGGGGAGTTTGAGTGGGACTTCTGTTGGAGGAGAAGGTATTTGTGTGTGTGTTTGGTTTTGTATTGGTATTATCTGTATGTGTAGAGGCTTGGAGGGGCTTTGTGCTGGGAGCGAAGCTGAGCCCTGATTAGGGGGCGGAGCTTCACTGACTAGGGGTCCTATAAAGGTAGCAGCCAGTCAGGCAGCGGCACAGGAATTTAGCAAACTGAGCTGTACACAGGGGAGTTTGAGTGGGAGTTCTGTTGGAGGAGAAGGTATTTGTGTGTGTGTTTGGTTTTGTATTGGTAGTATTTGTATGTGTAGAGGCTTGGAGGGGCTTTGTGCTGGGAGAGAAGCTGAGCCCTGATTAGGGGGCGGGGCTTCACTGACTAGGGGTCCTATAAAGGTAGCAGCCAGTCAGGCAGCGGCACAGACAGCTGCAGTGGCACAGGAGCTAGCAAACAGAGCTGTAAACAGGGGAGTTTGAGTGGGAGTTCTGTTGCAGCAGAAGGTATTTGCGTGTGTTTGGTTTTGTATTGGTAGTATCTGTATGTGTAGAGGCTTGGAGGGGCTTTGTGCTGGGAGAGAAGCTGAGCCCTGATTAGGGGGCGGGGCTTCACTGACTAGGGGTCCTATAAAGGGAGCAGCCAGTCAGGCAGCTGCACAGAGAGCTGCAGCGGTACAGGAGCTAGCAAACAGAGCTGTAAACAGGGGAGTTTCAGAGGGAGTTCTGTTGGAGGAGAAGGTATTTGTGTGTGTTTGGTTTTGTATTGGTAGTATCTGTATGTGTAGAGGCTTTGTGCTGGAGAGAAGATGAGCCCTGATTAAGGGGCGGGGCTTCACTGACTAGGGGTCCTATAAAGGTAGCAGCCAGTCAGGCAGCGGCACAGACAGCTGCAGTGGCACAGGAGCTAGCAAACAGAGCTGTAAACAGGGGAGTTTGAGTGGGAGTTCTGTTGCAGCAGAAGGTATTTGCGTGTGTTTGGTTTTGTATTGGTAGTATCTGTATGTGTAGAGGCTTGGAGGGGCTTTGTGCTGGGAGCGAAGCTGAGCCCTGATTAGGGGGCGGGGCTTCACTGACTAGGGGTCCTATAAAGGTAGCAGCCAGTCAGGCAGCGGCACAGGAATTTAGCAAACAGAGCTGTAAACAGGGGAGTTTGAGTGGGAGTTCTGTTGGAGGAGAAGGTATTTGTGTGTGTGTTTGGTTTTGTATTGGTGGTATCTGTATGTGTATAGGCTTGGAGGGGCTTTGTGCTGGGAGAGAAGCTGAGCCCTGATTAGGGGGCGGGGCTTCGCTGACTAGGGGTCGTATGATTGTAGCAGCGAGTCAGGCAGCGTCACAGACAGCTGCAGGGGCACAGGAGCTAGCAAACAGAGCTGTAAACAGGGGAGTTTGAGTGGGAGTTCTGTTGGAGGAGAAGGTATTTGTGTGTGTTTGGTTGTGTATTGGTAGTATCTGTATGTGTAGAGGCTTTGTGCTGGGAGAGAAGCTGAGCCCTGATTAGGGGGCGGGGCTTCACTGACTAGGGGTCCTATAAAGGGAGCAGCCAGTCAGGCAGCGACACAGACAGCTGCAGCGGTACAGGAGCTAGCAAACAGAGCTGTAAACAGGGGAGTTTGAGTGGGACTTCTGTTGGAGGAGAAGGTATTTGTGTGTGTGTTTGGTTTTGTATTGGTAGTATCTGTATGTGCAGAGGATTGGAGGGGCTTTGTGCTGGGAGCGAAGCTGAGCCCTGATTAGGGGGCGGAGCTTCACTGACTAGGGGTCCTATAAAGGGAGCAGCCAGTCAGGCAGCGGCACAGGAATTTAGCAAACTGAGCTGTACACAGGGGAGTATTAGTGGGAGTTCTGTTGGAAGAGAAGGTATTTGTGTGTGTTTGGTTTTGTATTGGTGGTATCTGTATGTGTAGAGGCTTGGAGGGGCTTTGTGGTGGGAGAGAAGCTGAGCCCTGATTAGGGGGCGGGGCTTCACTGATGAGGGGTCCTATAAAGGGATCAGCCAGTCAGGCAGGGGCACAGACAGCTGCAGCGGAACAGGAGCTAGCAAACAGAGCTGTAAACAGGGGAGTTTGAGAGGGAGTTCTGTTGGAGGAGAAGGTATTTGTGTGTGTTTGGTTTTGTATTAGTAGTATCTGTATGAGTAGAGGCTTTGTGCTGGGAGAGAAGCTGAGCCCTGATTAGGGGGCGGGGCTTCGCTGACTAGGGGTCGTATGATTGTAGCAGCCAGTCAGGCAGCGTCACAGACAGCTGCAGGGGCACAGGAGCTAGCAAACAGAGCTGTAAACAGGGGAGTATTAGTGGGAGTTCTGTTGGAGGAGAAGGTATTTTTTGTGTGTTTGGTTTTGTATTGCTGGTATCTGTATGTGTAGGGGCTTTGTGCTGGGAGAGAAGCTGAGCCCTGATAAGGGGGCGGGGCTTCACTGACTAGGGGTCCTATAAAGGGAGCAGCCAGTCAGGCAGCTGCACAGACAGCTGCAGCGGTACAGGAGCCAGCAAACAGAGCTGTAAATAGGGGAGTTTGAGTGGGAGTTCTGTTGGAGGAGAAGGTATTTGTGTGTGTTTGGTTTTGTGTTGGTGGTATCTGTATGTGTAGGGGCTTTGTGCTGAGAGAGAAGCTGAGCCCTGATAAGGGGGCGGGGCTTCACTGACTAGGGGTCCTATAAAGGGAGCAGCCAGTCAGGCAGCTGCACAGACAGCTTCAGTGGCACAGGAGCTAGCAAAGAGATCTGTAAACAGGGGAGTCTGAGTGGGAGGTCTGTTGGAGGAGAAGGTATTTGTTTGTGTGTTTGGTTTTGTATTGGTGGTATCTGTATGTGTAGAGGCTTGGAGGGGCTTTGTGCTGGGAGAGAAGCTGAGCCCTGATTAGGGGGCGGGGCTTCACTGACTAGGGGTCCTATAAAGGTAGCAGCCAGTCAGGCAGCAGCACAGGAATTTAGCAAACAGAGCTGTAAACAGGGGAGTTTGAGTGGGAGTTTTGTTGGAAGAGAAGGTATTTGTGTGTGTTTGGTTTTGTATTGGTGGTATCTGTGTGTGTAGGGGCTTTGTGCTGGGAGAGAAGCTGAGCCCTGATTAGGGGGCGGGGCTTCACTGACTAGAGGTCCTAGAAAGGTAGCAGCCAGTCAGGCAGCGGCACAGGAGCTAGCAAACAGAGCTGTAAACAGGGGAGTTTGAGTGGGAGTTCTGTTGGAGGAGAAGGTATTTGTGTGTGTTTGGTTTTGTGTTGGTGGTATCTGTATGTGTAGGGGCTTTGTGCTGGGAGAGAAGATGAGCCCTGATTAGGGGGCGGGGCTCCACAGACTAGGGGTCCTGTAAAGGCAGCAGCCAGTTAGGCAGCGACACAGACAGCTGCAGCGGTACAGGAGCTAGCAAAGAGAGCTGTAAACAGGGGAGTTTGAGTGGCAGTTCTGTTGGAGGACAAGGTATTTGTGTGTGTTTGGTTTTGTATTGGTGGTATCTGTATGTGTAGGGGCTTTGTGCTGGGAGAGAAGCTGAGCCCTGATTAGGGGGCGGGGCTTCACTGACTAGGGGTCCTATAAAGGCAGGAGCCAGTCAGGCAGCGGCACAGACAGCTGCAGCGGTACAGGAGCTGGCAAAGAGAGCTGTAAGCAGGGGAGTTTGAGTGGGAGTTCTGGTGGAGGAGAAGGTATTTTGTGTGTTTGGTATTGTATTGGTAGTATCTGTATGTGTAGGGGCTTGGAGTGGCTTTGTGCTGGGAGAGAAGCTGAGCCCTGATTAGGGGGCGGGGCTTCGCTGACTCGGGGTCGTATGATTGTAGCAGCCAGTCAGGCAGCGGCACAGACAGCTGCAGGGGCACAGGGGCTAGCAAAGAGAGCTGTAAACAGGGGAGTTTGAGTGGCAGTTCTGTTGGAGGACAAGGTATTTGTGTGTGTTTGGTTTTGTATTGGTGGTATCTGTGTGTGTAGAGGCTTTGTGCTGGAGAGAAGATGAGCCCTGATTAGGGGGCGGGGCTTCACTGACTAGGGGTCCTATAAAGGTAGCAGCCAGTCAGGCAGCGTCACAGACAGCTGCAGGGGCACAGGGGCTAGCAAACAGAGCTGTAAACAGGGGAGTTTGAGTGGGAGTTCTGTTGGAGCAGAAGGTATTTGCGTGTGTTTGGTTTTGTATTGGTAGTATCTGTATGTGTAGAGGCTTGGAGGGGCTTTGTGCTGGGAGAGAAGCTGAGCCCTGATTAGGGGGCGGGGCTTCGCTGACTAGGGGTCGTATGATTGTAGCAGCCAGTCAGGCAGCGTCACAGACAGCTGCAGGGGCACAGGGGCTAGCAAACAGAGCTGTAAACAGGGGAGTTTGAGTGGGAGTTCTGTTGGAGGAGAAGGTATTTGTGTGTGTTTGGTTTTGTATTGGTAGTATCTGTATGTGTAGAGGCTTTGTGCTGGGAGAGAAGCTGAGCCCTGATTAGGGGGCGGGGCTTCACTGACTAGGGGTTCTATAAAGGTATCAGCCAGTCAGGCAGCGGCACAGACAGCTGCAGAGGTACAGGAGCTAGCAAACAGAGCTGTAAACAGGGGAGTTTGAGTGGGACTTCTGATGGAGGAGAAGGTATTTGTGTGTGTGTTTGGTTTTGTATTGGTAGTATCTGTATGTGTAGAGGCTTGGAGGGGCTTTGTGCTGGGAGAGAAGCTGAGTCCTGATTAGGGGGCGGAGCTTCACTGACTAGGGGTCCTATAAAGGTAGCAGCCAGTCAGGCAGCGGCACAGGAATTTAGCAAACTGAGCTGTACACAGGGGAGTTTGAGTGGGAGTTCCGTTGGAAGAGAAGGTATTTGTGTGTGTTTGGTTTTGTATTGGTCGTATCCGTATGTGTAGAGGCTTTGTGCTGGAGAGAATATGAGCCCTGATTAGGGGGCGGGGCTTCGCTGACTAGTGGTCGTATGATTGTAGCAGCCAGTCAGGCAGCGTCACAGACAGCTGCAGGGGCACAGGAGCTAGCAAACAGAGCTGTAAACAGGGGAGTTTGAGTGGGAGTTCTGTTGGAGGAGAAGGTATTTTTTGTGTGTGTGGTTTTGTATTGGTAGCATCTGTATGTGTAGGGGCTTTGTGCTGGGAGAGAAGCTGAGCCCTGATAAGGGGGCGGGGCTTCACTGACAAGGGGTCCGATAAAGGGAGCAGCCAGTCAGGCAGCTGCACAGACAGCTGCAGCGGTACAGGAGCTAGCAAACAGAGCTGTAAACAGGGGAGTTTGAGTGGGAGTTCTGTTGGAGGAGAAGGTATTTGTCTGTGTGTTTGGTTTTGTATTGGTAGTATCTGTATGTGTAGAGGCTTGGAGGGGCTTTGTGCTGGGAGAGAAGCTGAGCCCTGATTAGGGGGCGGGGCTTCCCTGACTAGGGGTCCTATAAACGTACCAGCCAGTCAGGCAGCGGCACAGACAGTTGCAGCGGCACTGGAACCAGCAAATAGAGCTGTAAACAGGGGAGTTTGAGTGGGAGTTCTGTTTGAGGAGAAGGTATTTGTGTGTTTGGTTTTGTATTGGTAGTACCTGTATGTGTAGGGGCTTTGTGCTGAGAGAGAAGCTGAGCCCTGATTAGGGGGCGGGGCTTCGCTGGCTAGGGGTCCTATGATTGCAGCAGCCAGTCAGGCAGCGTCACAGACAGCTGCAGGGGGACAGGAGCTAGCAAACAGAGCTGTAAACAGGGGAGTTTGAGTGGGAGTTCTGTTGGAGGAGAAGGTATTTGTGTGTGTTTGGTTTTGTGTTGGTGGTATCTGTATGTGTAGGGGCTTTGTGCTGGGAGAGGCTGAGCCCTGATTAGGGGGCGGGGCTTCACTGACTAGGCGTCCTACAAAGGCAGCAGCCAGTCAGGCAGCGGCACAGACAGCTGCAGTGGCACAGGAGCTAGCAAAGAGAGCTGTAAACAGGGGAGTTTGAGTGGGAGTTCTGGTGGAGGAGAAGGTATTTGTGTGTGTGTTTGGTTTTGTATTGGTAGTATCTGTATGTGTAGAGGCTTGGAGGGGCTTTGTGCTGGGAGAGAAGCTGAGCCCTGATTAGGGGGCGGGGCTTCACTGACGAGGGGTCCTATAAAGGGAGCAGCCAGTCAGGCAGCGACACAGACAGCTGCAGAGGTACAGGAGCTAGCAAACAGAGCTGTAAACAGGGGAGTTTGAGTGAGACTTCTGATGGAGGAGAAGGTATTTGTGTGTGTGTTTGGTTTTGTATTGGTCGTATCTGTATGTGTAGAGGCTTTGTGCTGGAGAGAAGATGAGCCCTGATTAGGGGGCGGGGCTTCGCTGACTAGGGGTCGTATGATTGTAGCAGCCAGTCAGGCAGCGTCACAGACAGCTGCAGGGGCACAGGAGCTAGCAAACAGAGCTGTAAACAGGGGAGTTTGAGTGGGAGTTCTGTTGGAGGAGAAGATATTTGTGTGTGTGTGGTTTTGTATTGGTAGCATCTGTATGTGTAGGGGCTTTGTGCTGGGAGAGAAGCTGAGCCCTGATTAGGGGGCCGGACTTCACTGACTAGGGTTCCTATAAAGGGAGGAGCCAGTCAGGCGGCGGCACGGACAGCTGCAGCGGCACAGGAGCTAGCAAACAGAGCTGTAAACAGGGGAGTTTGAGTGGGAGTTCTGTTGGAGGAGAAGGTATTTGTGTGTGTTTGGTTTTGTGTTGGTGGTATCTGTATGTGTAGGGGCTTTGTGCTGAGAGAGAAGCTGAGCCCTGATTAGGGGGCGGGGCTTCCCTGACTAGGGGTCCTATAAACGTACCAGCCAGTCAGGCAGCGGCACAGACAGCTGCAGCGGCACTGGAGCTAGCAAATAGAGCTGTAAACAGGGGAGTTTGAGTGGGAGTTCTGTTTGAGGAGAAGGTATTTGTGTGTTTGGTTTTGTATTGGTAGTATCTGTATGTGTAGAGGCTTTGTGCTGGGAGAGAAGATGAGCCCTGATTAGGGGGCGGGGCTTCACTGACTAGGGGTCCTATAAAGGTAGCAGCCAGTCAGGCAGCGGCACAGACAGCTGCAGCGGTACAGGAGCTAGCAAACAGAGCTGTAAACAGGGGAGTTTGAGTGGGAGTTCTGTTGGAGCAGAAGGTATTTTTGTGTGTTTGGTTTTGTATTGGTAGTATCTGTATGTGTAGGGGCTTTGTGCTGAGAGAGAAGCTGAGCCCTGATTAGGGGGCGGGACTTCACTGACTAGGGGTCCTATAAAGGCAGCAGCCAGTCAGGCAGCGGCACAGACAGCTGCAGTGGCACAGGAGCTAGCAAAGAGATCTGTAAACAGGGGAGTTTGAGTGGGAGTTCTGTTGGAGGAGAAGGTATTTGTTTGTGTGTTTGGTTTTGTATTGGTGGTATCTGTATGTGTAGAGGCTTGGAGGGGCTTTGTGCTGGGAGCGAAGCTGAGCCCTGATTAGGGGGCGGGGCTTCCCTGACTAGGGGTCCCATAAAGGTAGCAGCCAGTCAGGCAGCGGCACAGGAATTTAGCAAACAGAGCTGTAAACAGGGGAGTTTGAGTGGGAGATCTGTTGGAGGAGAAGGTATTTGTGTGTGTTTGGTTTTGTATTGGTAGTATCTGTATGTGTAGAGGCTTGGAGGGGCTTTGTGCTGGGAGAGAAGCTGAGCCCTGATTAGGGGGCGGGGCTTCACTGACTAGGGGTCCTATAAAGGGAGGAGCCAGTCAGGCGGCTGCATGGATAGCTGCAGCGGCACAGGAGTTAGCAAACAGAGCTGTAAACAGGGGAGTTTGAGTGGGAGTTCTGTTGGAGGAGAAGGTATTTTTTGTGTGTGTTTGGTTTTGTATTGGTGGTATCTGTATGTGTAGGGGCTTTGTGCTGGGAGAGAAGCTGAGCCCTGATTAGGGGGCGGGGCTTCCCTGACTATGGGTCCTATAAAGGCAGCAGCCAGTCAGGCAGCGGCACAGGCAGCTGCAGTGGCACAGGAGCTGGCAAAGAGAGCTGTAAACAGGGGAGTTTGAGTGGGAGTTCTGTTGGAGGAGAAGGTATTTGTGTGTGTGTTTCGTTTTGTATTGGTGGTATCTGTATGTGTAGGGGCTTTGTCCTGGGAGAGAAGCTGAGCCCTGATTAGGGGGCGGGGCTTCCCTCGCTAGGGGTCCTATAAAGGTAGCAGCCAGTCAGGCAGCGGCACAGGAGCTAGCAAACAGAGCTGTAAACAGGGGAGTTTGAGTGGGAGTTCTGTTGGAGGAGAAGGTATTTGTGTGTGTTTGGTTTTGTATTGGTAGCATCTGTATGTGTAGGGGCTTTGTGCTGGGAGAGAAGCTGAGCCCTGATTAGGGGGCGGGGCTTCACTGACTAGGGGTCCTATAAAGGGAGGAGCCAGTCAGGCGGCTGCACGGATAGCTGCAGCGGCACAGGAGTTAGCAAACAGAGCTGTAAACAGGGGAGTTTGAGTGGGAGTTCTGTTGGAGGAGAAGGTATTTTTTGTGTGTGTTTGGTTTTGTATTGGTGGTATCTGTATGTGTAGGGGCTTTGTGCTGGGAGAGAAGCTGAGCCCTGATTAGGGGGCGGGGCTTCCCTGACTATGGGTCCTATAAAGGCAGCAGCCAGTCAGGCAGCGGCACAGGCAGCTGCAGTGGCACAGGAGCTGGCAAAGAGAGCTGTAAACAGGGGAGTTTGAGTGGGAGTTCTGTTGGAGGAGAAGGTATTTGTGTGTGTGTTTCGTTTTGTATTGGTGGTATCTGTATGTGTAGGGGCTTTGTCCTGGGAGAGAAGCTGAGCCCTGATTAGGGGGCGGGGCTTCCCTCGCTAGGGGTCCTATAAAGGTAGCAGCCAGTCAGGCAGCGGCACAGGAGCTAGCAAACAGAGCTGTAAACAGGGGAGTTTGAGTGGGAGTTCTGTTTGAGGAGAAGGTATTTGTGTGTTTGGTTTTGTATTGGTAGTATCTGTATGTGTAGGGCCTTTGTGCTGGGAGAGAAGCTGAGCCGTGATTAGGGGGCGGGGCTTCACTGACTAGGGGTTCTATAAAGGTATCAGTCAGTCAGGCAGCGCACAGAAAGCTGCAGCGGCACAGGAGCTAGCAAACAGAGCTGTAAACAGGGGAGTTTGAGTGGGAGTTCTGTTGGAGGAGAAGGTATTTGTGTGTGTTTGGTTTTGTATTGGTAGTATCTGTATGTGTAGGGGCTTTGTGCTGAGAGAGAAGCTGAGCCCTGATTAGGGGGCGGGACTTCACTGACTAGGGGTCCTATAAAGGCAGCAGCCAGTCAGGCAGCGGCACAGACAGCTGCAGTGGCACAGGAGCTAGCAAAGAGATCTGTAAACAGGGGAGTTTGAGTGGGAGTTCTGTTGGAGGAGAAGGTATTTGTTTGTGTGTTTGGTTTTGTATTGGTGGTATCTGTATGTGTAGAGGCTTGGAGGGGCTTTGTGCTGGGAGCGAAGCTGAGCCCTGATTAGGGGGCGGGGCTTCCCTGACTAGGGGTCCTATAAAGGTAGCAGCCAGTCAGGCAGCGGCACAGGAATTTAGCAAACAGAGCTGTAAACAGGGGAGTTTGAGTGGGAGATCTGTTGGAGGAGAAGATATTTGTGTGTGTTTGGTTTTGTATTGGTAGTATCTGTATGTGTAGGGGCTTTGTGCTGGGAGAGAAGCTGAGCCCTGATTAGGGGGCGGGGCTTCGCTGACTAGGGGTCCTATGATTGTAGCAGCCAGTCAGGCAGCGTCACAGACAGCTGCAGGGGCACAGGAGCTAGCAAACAGAGCTGTAAACAGGGGAGTTTGAGTGGGAGTTCTGTTGGAGGAGAAGGTATTTGTGTGTGTTTGGTTTTGTATTGGTAGCATCTGTATGTGTAGGGGCTTTGTGCTGGGAGAGAAGCTGAGCCCTGATTAGGGGGCGGGGCTTCACTGACTAGGGGTCCTATAAAGGGAGGAGCCAGTCAGGCGGCTGCACGGATAGCTGCAGCGGCACAGGAGTTAGCAAACAGAGCTGTAAACAGGGGAGTTTGAGTGGGAGTTCTGTTGGAGGAGAAGGTATTTTTTGTGTGTGTTTGGTTTTGTATTGGTGGTATCTGTATGTGTAGGGGCTTTGTGCTGGGAGAGAAGCTGAGCCCTGATTAGGGGGCGGGGCTTCCCTGACTATGGGTCCTATAAAGGCAGCAGCCAGTCAGGCAGCGGCACAGGCAGCTGCAGTGGCACAGGAGCTGGCAAAGAGAGCTGTAAACAGGGGAGTTTGAGTGGGAGTTCTGTTGGAGGAGAAGGTATTTGTGTGTGTGTTTGGTTTTGTATTGGTGGTATCTGTATGTGTAGGGGCTTTGTCCTGGGAGAGAAGCTGAGCCCTGATTAGGGGGCGGGGCTTCCCTCGCTAGGGGTCCTATAAAGGTAGCAGCCAGTCAGGCAGCGGCACAGGAGCTAGCAAACAGAGCTGTAAACAGGGGAGTTTGAGTGGGAGTTCTGTTGGAGGAGAAGGTATTTGTGTGTGTTTGGTTTTGTATTCGTAGTATCTGTATGTGTAGGGCCTTTGTGCTGGGAGAGAAGCTGAGCCGTGATTAGGGGGCGGGGCTTCACTGACTAGGCGTTCTATAAAGGTATCAGTCAGTCAGGCAGCGCACAGAAAGCTGCAGCGGCACAGGAGCTAGCAAACAGAGCTGTAAACAGGGGAGTTTGAGTGGGAGTTCTGTTGGAGGAGAAGGTATTTGTGTGTGTGTGTTTGGTTTTGTATTGGTAGTATCTGTATGTGTAGAGGCTTGGAGGGGCTTTGTGCTGGGAGAGAAGCTGAGCCCTGATTAGGGGGCGGGGCTTCACTGACTAGGGGTCCTATAAAGGGAGGAGCCAGTCAGGCGGCTGCATGGATAGCTGCAGCGGCACAGGAGTTAGCAAACAGAGCTGTAAACAGGGGAGTTTGAGTGGGAGTTCTGTTGGAGGAGAAGGTATTTTTTGTGTGTGTTTGGTTTTGTATTGGTGGTATCTGTATGTGTAGGGGCTTTGTGCTGGGAGAGAAGCTGAGCCCTGATTAGGGGGCGGGGCTTCCCTGACTATGGGTCCTATAAAGGCAGCAGCCAGTCAGGCAGCGGCACAGGCAGCTGCAGTGGCACAGGAGCTGGCAAAGAGAGCTGTAAACAGGGGAGTTTGAGTGGGAGTTCTGTTGGAGGAGAAGGTATTTGTGTGTGTGTTTGGTTTTGTATTGGTAGTATCTGTATGTGTAGGGGCTTTGTGCTGGGAGAGAAGCTGAGCCCTGATTAGGGGGCGGGGCTTGACTGACTAGGGGTCCTATAAAGGTAGCAGCCAGTCAGGCAGCGGCACAGACAGCTGCAGCGGCACAGGAGCTAGCAAACAGAGCTGTAAACAGGGGAGTTTGAGTGGGAGTTCTGTTGGAGGAGAAGGTATTTGTGTGTGTGTGTTTGGTTTTGTATTGGTAGTATCTGTATGTGTAGAGGCTTGGAGGGGATTTGTGCTGGGAGAGAAGCTAAGCCCTGATTAGGGGGCGGAGCTTCACTGACTAGGGGTCCTATAAAGGTAGCAGCCAGTCAGGCAGCGGCACAGGAATTTAACCAACTGAGCTGTAAATAGGGGAGTTTGAGTGGGAGTTCCGTTGGAAGAGAAGGTATTTGTGTGTGTTTGGTTTTGTGTTGGTGGTATCTGTATGTGTAGGGGCTTTTTGCTGGGAGAGAAGCTGAGCCCTGATTAGGGGGCGGGACTTCACTGACTAGGGGTCCTATAAAGGGAGCAGCCAGTCAGGCAGCTGCACAGACAGCTGCAGCGGTACAGGAGCTAGCAAACAGAGCTGTAAACAGGGGAGTTTGAGTGGGAGTTCTGTTGGAGGAGAAGGTATTTGTGTGTGTGTTTGGTTTTGTATTGGTAGTATCTGTATGTGTAGAGGCTTGGAGGGGCTTTGTGCTGGGACAGAAGCTGAGCCCTGATTAGGGGGCGGGCCTTCCCTGACTAGGGGTCCTATAAAGGTAGCAGCCAGTCAGGCAGCGGCACAGACAGTTGCAGCGGCACTGGAGCTAGCAAATAGAGCTGTAAACAGGGGAGTTTGAGTGGGAGTTCTGTTGGAGCAGAAGGTATTTTTGTGTGTTTGGTTTTGTATTGGTAGTATCTGTATGTGTAGGGGCTTGGAGGGGCTTTGTGCTGGGAGAGAACCTGAGCCCTGATTAGGGGGCGGGGCTTCGCTGACTAGGGGTCCTATGATTGTAGCAGCCAGTCAGGCAGCGTCACAGACAGCTGCAGGGGGACAGGAGCTAGCAAACAGAGCTGTAAACAGGGGAGTTTGAGTGGGAGTTCTGTTGGAGGAGAAGGTATTTGTGTGTGTTTGGTTTTGTGTTGGTGGTATCTGTATGTGTAGGGGCTTTGTGCTGGGAGAGGCTGAGCCCTGATTAGGGGGCGGGGCTTCACTGACTAGGCGTCCTATAAAGGCAGGAGCCAGTCAGGCAGCTGCACAGACAGCTGCAGCGGTACAGGAGCTAGCAAACAGAGCTGTAAACAGGGGAGTTTGAGTGGGAGTTCTGTTGGAGGAGAAGGTATTTGTGTGTGTTTGGTTTTGTATTGGTAGTATCTGTATGTGTAGAGGCTTTGTGCTGGAGAGAAGATGAGCCCTGATTAGGGGGCGGGGCTTCGCTGACTAGGGGTCGTATGATTGTAGCAGCCAGTCAGGCAGCGTCACAGACAGCTGCAGGGGCACAGGAGCTAGCAAACAGAGCTGTAAACAGGGGAGTTTGAGTGGGAGGTCTGTTGGAGGAGAAGGTATTTTTTGTGTGTGTTTGGTTTTGTATTGGTGGTATCTGTATGTGTAGGGGCTTTGTCCTGGGAGAGAAGCTGAGCCCTGATTAGGGGGCGGGGCTTCCCTCGCTAGGGGTCCTATAAAGGTAGCAGCCAGTCAGGCAGCGGCACAGGAGCTAGCAAACAGAGCTGTAAACAGGGGAGTTTGAGTGGGAGTTCTGTTGGAGGAGAAGGTATTTGTGTGTGTTTGGTTTTGTATTCGTAGTATCTGTATGTGTAGGGCCTTTGTGCTGGGAGAGAAGCTGAGCCGTGATTAGGGGGCGGGGCTTCACTGACTAGGCGTTCTATAAAGGTATCAGTCAGTCAGGCAGCGCACAGAAAGCTGCAGCGGCACAGGAGCTAGCAAACAGAGCTGTAAACAGGGGAGTTTGAGTGGGAGTTCTGTTGGAGGAGAAGGTATTTGTGTGTGTGTGTTTGGTTTTGTATTGGTAGTATCTGTATGTGTAGAGGCTTGGAGGGGCTTTGTGCTGGGAGAGAAGCTGAGCCCTGATTAGGGGGCGGGGCTTCACTGACTAGGGGTCCTATAAAGGGAGGAGCCAGTCAGGCGGCTGCATGGATAGCTGCAGCGGCACAGGAGTTAGCAAACAGAGCTGTAAACAGGGGAGTTTGAGTGGGAGTTCTGTTGGAGGAGAAGGTATTTTTTGTGTGTGTTTGGTTTTGTATTGGTGGTATCTGTATGTGTAGGGGCTTTGTGCTGGGAGAGAAGCTGAGCCCTGATTAGGGGGCGGGGCTTCCCTGACTATGGGTCCTATAAAGGCAGCAGCCAGTCAGGCAGCGGCACAGGCAGCTGCAGTGGCACAGGAGCTGGCAAAGAGAGCTGTAAACAGGGGAGTTTGAGTGGGAGTTCTGTTGGAGGAGAAGGTATTTGTGTGTGTGTTTGGTTTTGTATTGGTAGTATCTGTATGTGTAGGGGCTTTGTGCTGGGAGAGAAGCTGAGCCCTGATTAGGGGGCGGGGCTTGACTGACTAGGGGTCCTATAAAGGTAGCAGCCAGTCAGGCAGCGGCACAGACAGCTGCAGCGGCACAGGAGCTAGCAAACAGAGCTGTAAACAGGGGAGTTTGAGTGGGAGTTCTGTTGGAGGAGAAGGTATTTGTGTGTGTGTGTTTGGTTTTGTATTGGTAGTATCTGTATGTGTAGAGGCTTGGAGGGGATTTGTGCTGGGAGAGAAGCTAAGCCCTGATTAGGGGGCGGAGCTTCACTGACTAGGGGTCCTATAAAGGTAGCAGCCAGTCAGGCAGCGGCACAGGAATTTAACCAACTGAGCTGTAAATAGGGGAGTTTGAGTGGGAGTTCTGTTGGAGGAGAAGGTATTTGTGTGTGTTTGGTTTTGTGTTGGTGGTATCTGTATGTGTAGGGGCTTTGTGCTGAGAGAGAAGCTGAGCCCTGATTAGGGGGCGGGGCTTCACTGACTAGGCGTCCTATAAGGCAGCAGCCAGTCAGGCAGCGGCACAGACAGCTGCAGTGGCACAGGAGCTAGCAAAGAGAGCTGTAAACAGGGGAGTTTGAGTGGGAGTTCTGTTGGAGGAGAAGGTATTTGTGTGTGTGTTTGGTTTTGTATTGGTAGTATCTGTATGTGTAGAGGCTTGGAGGGGCTTTGTGCTGGGACAGAAGCTGAGCCCTGATTAGGGGGCGGGGCTTCCCTGACTAGGGGTCCTATAAACGTACCAGCCAGTCAGGCAGCGGCACAGACAGTTGCAGCGGCACTGGAGCTAGCAAATAGAGCTGTAAACAGGGGAGTTTGAGTGGGAGTTCTGTTGGAGCAGAAGGTATTTTTGTGTGTTTGGTTTTGTATTGGTAGTATCTGTATGTGTAGGGGCTTTGTGCTGAGAGAGAAGCTGAGCCCTGATTAGGGGGCGGGGCTTCTCTGACTAGGGGTCCTATAAAGGCAGCAGCCAGTCAGGCAGCGGCACAGACAGCTGCAGTGGCACAGGAGCTAGCAAAGAGATCTGTAAACAGGGGAGTTTGAGTGGGAGTTTTGTTGGAAGAGAAGGTATTTGTGTGTGTTTGGTTTTGTATTGGTAGTATCTGTATGTGTAGAGGCTTGGAGGGGCTTTGTGCTGGGAGAGAACCTGAGCCCTGATTAGGGGGCGGGGCTTCGCTGACTAGGGGTCCTATGATTGTAGCAGCCAGTCAGGCAGCGTCACAGACAGCTGCAGGGGGACAGGAGCTAGCAAACAGAGCTGTAAACAGGGGAGTTTGAGTGGGAGTTCTGTTGGAGGAGAAGGTATTTGTGTGTGTTTGGTTTTGTGTTGGTGGTATCTGTATGTGTAGGGGCTTTGTGCTGGGAGAGGCTGAGCCCTGATTAGGGGGCGGGGCTTCACTGACTAGGCGTCCTATAAAGGCAGCAGCCAGTCAGGCAGCTGCACAGACAGCTGCAGCGGTACAGGAGCTAGCAAACAGAGCTGTAAACAGGGGAGTTTGAGTGGGAGTTCTGTTGGAGGAGAAGGTATTTGTGTGTTTGGTTTTGTATTGGTAGTATCTGTATGTGTAGAGGCTTGGAGGGGCTTTGTGCTGGGAGAGAAGCTGAGCCCTGATTAGGGGGCGGGGCTTCCCTGACTAGGGGTCCTATAAAGGTAGCAGCCAGTCAGGCAGCGGCACAGGAATTTAGCAAACAGAGCTGTAAACAGGGGAGTTTGAGTGGGAGGTCTGTTGGAGGAGAAGGTATTTGTGTGTGTTTGGTTTTGTATTGGTAGTATCTGTATGTGTAGAGGCTTGGAGGGGCTTTGTGCTGGGAGAGAAGCTGAGCCCTGATTAGGGGGCGGGGCTTCGCTGACTAGGGGTCCTATGATTGTAGCAGCCAGTCAGGCAGCGTCACAGACAGCTGCAGGGGCACAGGAGCTAGCAAACAGAGCTGTAAACAGGGGAGTTTGAGTGGGAGTTCTGTTGGAGGAGAAGGTATTTGTGTGTGTTTGGTTTTGTATTGGTAGCATCTGTATGTGTAGGGGCTTTGTGCTGGGAGAGAAGCTGAGCCCTGATTAGGGGGCGGGGCTTCACTGACTAGGGGTCCTATAAAGGGAGGAGCCAGTCAGGCGGCTGCATGGATAGCTGCAGCGGCACAGGAGCTAGCAAACAGAGCTGTAAACAGGGGAGTTTGAGTGGGAGTTCTGTTGGAGGAGAAGGTATTTTTTGTGTGTGTTTGGTTTTGTGTTGGTAGTATCTGTATGTGTAGGGGCTTTGTGCTGAGAGAGAAGCTGAGCCCTGATTAGGGGGCGGGGCTTCACTGACTAGGGGTCCTATAAAGGCAGCAGCCAGTCAGGCAGCGGCACAGACAGCTGCAGTGGCACAGGAGCTAGCAAAGAGATCTGTAAACAGGGGAGTTTGAGTGGGAGGTCTGTTGGAGGAGAAGGTATTTGTGTGTGTTTGGTTTTGTATTGGTGGTATCTGTATGTGTGGAGGCTTGGAGGGGCTTTGTGCTGGGAGCGAAGCTGAGCCCTGATTAGGGGGCGGGGCTTCACTGACTAGGGGTCCTATAAAGGTAGCAGCCAGTCAGGCAGCGGCACAGGAATTTAGCAAACAGAGCTGTAAACAGGGGAGTTTGAGTGGGAGTTCTGTTGGAGGAGAAGGTATTTGTGTGTGTTTGGTTTTGTATTGGTGGAATATGTATATGTAGGGGCTTTGTGCTGGGAGAGAAGCTGAGCCCTGATTAGGGGGCGGGGCTTCACTGACTAGGGGTCCTATAAAGGTAGCAGCCAGTAAGGCGGCGGCACAGACAGCAGCAGCAGCACAGGAGCTGGCAAACAGAGATGTAAACAGGGGAGTTTGAGTGGGAGTTCTGTTTGAGGAGAAGGTATTTGTGTGTGTGTTTGGTTTTGTATTGGTAGTATCTGTATGTGTATAGGCTTGGAGGGGCTTTGTGCTGGGAGAGAAGCTGAGCCCTCATTAGGGGGCGGGGCTTCGCTGACTAGGGGTCCTATGATTGTAGCAGCCAGTCAGGCAGCGTCACAGACAGCTGCAGGGGCACAGGAGCTAGCAAACAGAGCTGTAAACAGGGGAGTTTGAGTGGGAGTTCTGTTGGAAGAGACGGTATTTGTGTGTGTTTGGTTTTGTTTTGGTGGTATCTGTATGTGCAGGGGCTTTTTGCTGGGAGAGAAGCTGAGCCCTGATTAGGGGGCGGGGCTTCACTGACCAGGGGTCGTATAAAGGTAGCAGCCAGTCACGCAGCGGCACAGGAGCTAGCAAACAGAGCTGTAAACAGGGGAGTTTGAGTGAGAGTTCTGTTGGAGGAGAAGGTGTTTGTGTGCGTGTTTGGTTTTTGTATTGGTGGTATCTGTATGTGTAGGGGCTTGGAGGGGCTTTGTGCTGGGAGCGAAGCTGAGCCCTTATTAGGGGGCGGGGCTTCACTGACTAGGGGTCCTATAAAGGTACCAGCCAGTCAGGCAGCGGCAGAGACAGCTGCAGGGGCACAGGAGCTAGCAAACAGAGCTGTAAACAGGGGAGTTTGAGTGGGAGTTCTGTTGGAGGAGAAGGTATTTGTGTGTGCTTGGTTTTGTATTGGTTGTATCTGTATGTGTAGGGGCTTTGTGCTGGGAGAGAAGCTGAGCCCTGATTAGGGGGCGGGGCTTCACTGACTAGGGGTCCTATAAAGGGAGCAGCCAGTCAGGCGGCAGCACGGACAGCTGCAGCGGCACAGGAGTTAGCAAACAGAGCTGTAAACAGGGGAGTTTGAGTGGGAGTTCTGTTGGAGGAGAAGGTATTTTTTGTGTGTGTTTGGTTTTGTATTGGTGGTATCTGTATGTGTAGGGGCTTTGTGCTGGGAGAGAAGCTGAGCCCTGATTAGGGGGCGGGGCTTCCCTGACTATGGGTCCTATAAAGGCAGCAGCCAGTCAGGCAGCGGCACAGGCAGCTGCAGTGGCACAGGAGCTGGCAAAGAGAGCTGTAAACAGGGGAGTTTGAGTGGGAGTTCTGTTGGAGGAGAAGGTATTTGTGTGTGTGTTTGGTTTTGTATTGGTAGTATCTGTATGTGTAGGGGCTTTGTGCTGGGAGAGAAGCTGAGCCCTGATTAGGGGGCGGGGCTTGACTGACTAGGGGTCCTATAAAGGTAGCAGCCAGTCAGGCAGCGGCACAGACAGCTGCAGCGGCACAGGAGCTAGCAAACAGAGCTGTAAACAGGGGAGTTTGAGTGGGAGTTCTGTTGGAGGAGAAGGTATTTGTGTGTGTGTGTTTGGTTTTGTATTGGTAGTATCTGTATGTGTAGAGGCTTGGAGGGGATTTGTGCTGGGAGAGAAGCTAAGCCCTGATTAGGGGGCGGAGCTTCACTGACTAGGGGTCCTATAAAGGTAGCAGCCAGTCAGGCAGCGGCACAGGAATTTAACCAACTGAGCTGTAAATAGGGGAGTTTGAGTGGGAGTTCCGTTGGAAGAGAAGGTATTTGTGTGTGTTTGGTTTTGTGTTGGTGGTATCTGTATGTGTAGGGGCTTTTTGCTGGGAGAGAAGCTGAGCCATGATTAGGGGGCGGGACTTCACTGACTAGGGGTCCTATAAAGGGAGCAGCCAGTCAGGCAGCTGCACAGACAGCTGCAGCGGTACAGGAGCTAGCAAACAGAGCTGTAAAGAGGGGAGTTTGAGTGGGAGTTCTGTTGGAGGAGAAGGTATTTGTGTGTGTTTGGTTTTGTGTTGGTGGTATCTGTATGTGTAGGGGCTTTGTGCTGAGAGAGAAGCTGAGCCCTGATTAGGGGGCGGGGCTTCACTGACTAGGCGTCCTATAAGGCAGCAGCCAGTCAGGCAGCGGCACAGACAGCTGCAGTGGCACAGGAGCTAGCAAAGAGAGCTGTAAACAGGGGAGTTTGAGTGGGAGTTCTGTTGGAGGAGAAGGTATTTGTGTGTGTGTTTGGTTTTGTATTGGTAGTATCTGTATGTGTAGAGGCTTGGAGGGGCTTTGTGCTGGGACAGAAGCTGAGCCCTGATTAGGGGGCGGGGCTTCCCTGACTAGGGGTCCTATAAACGTACCAGCCAGTCAGGCAGCGGCACAGACAGTTGCAGCGGCACTGGAGCTAGCAAATAGAGCTGTAAACAGGGGAGTTTGAGTGGGAGTTCTGTTGGAGCAGAAGGTATTTTTGTGTGTTTGGTTTTGTATTGGTAGTATCTGTATGTGTAGGGGCTTTGTGCTGAGAGAGAAGCTGAGCCCTGATTAGGGGGCGGGGCTTCTCTGACTAGGGGTCCTATAAAGGCAGCAGCCAGTCAGGCAGCGGCACAGACAGCTGCAGTGGCACAGGAGCTAGCAAAGAGATCTGTAAACAGGGGAGTTTGAGTGGGAGTTTTGTTGGAAGAGAAGGTATTTGTGTGTGTTTGGTTTTGTATTGGTAGTATCTGTATGTGTAGAGGCTTGGAGGGGCTTTGTGCTGGGAGAGAACCTGAGCCCTGATTAGGGGGCGGGGCTTCGCTGACTAGGGGTCCTATGATTGTAGCAGCCAGTCAGGCAGCGTCACAGACAGCTGCAGGGGGACAGGAGCTAGCAAACAGAGCTGTAAACAGGGGAGTTTGAGTGGGAGTTCTGTTGGAGGAGAAGGTATTTGTGTGTGTTTGGTTTTGTGTTGGTGGTATCTGTATGTGTAGGGGCTTTGTGCTGGGAGAGGCTGAGCCCTGATTAGGGGGCGGGGCTTCACTGACTAGGCGTCCTATAAAGGCAGCAGCCAGTCAGGCAGCTGCACAGACAGCTGCAGCGGTACAGGAGCTAGCAAACAGAGCTGTAAACAGGGGAGTTTGAGTGGGAGTTCTGTTGGAGGAGAAGGTATTTGTGTGTTTGGTTTTGTATTGGTAGTATCTGTATGTGTAGAGGCTTGGAGGGGCTTTGTGCTGGGAGAGAAGCTGAGCCCTGATTAGGGGGCGGGGCTTCCCTGACTAGGGGTCCTATAAAGGTAGCAGCCAGTCAGGCAGCGGCACAGGAATTTAGCAAACAGAGCTGTAAACAGGGGAGTTTGAGTGGGAGGTCTGTTGGAGGAGAAGGTATTTGTGTGTGTTTGGTTTTGTATTGGTAGTATCTGTATGTGTAGAGGCTTGGAGGGGCTTTGTGCTGGGAGAGAAGCTGAGCCCTGATTAGGGGGCGGGGCTTCGCTGACTAGGGGTCCTATGATTGTAGCAGCCAGTCAGGCAGCGTCACAGACAGCTGCAGGGGCACAGGAGCTAGCAAACAGAGCTGTAAACAGGGGAGTTTGAGTGGGAGTTCTGTTGGAGGAGAAGGTATTTGTGTGTGTTTGGTTTTGTATTGGTAGCATCTGTATGTGTAGGGGCTTTGTGCTGGGAGAGAAGCTGAGCCCTGATTAGGGGGCGGGGCTTCACTGACTAGGGGTCCTATAAAGGGAGGAGCCAGTCAGGCGGCTGCATGGATAGCTGCAGCGGCACAGGAGCTAGCAAACAGAGCTGTAAACAGGGGAGTTTGAGTGGGAGTTCTGTTGGAGGAGAAGGTATTTTTTGTGTGTGTTTGGTTTTGTGTTGGTAGTATCTGTATGTGTAGGGGCTTTGTGCTGAGAGAGAAGCTGAGCCCTGATTAGGGGGCGGGGCTTCACTGACTAGGGGTCCTATAAAGGCAGCAGCCAGTCAGGCAGCGGCACAGACAGCTGCAGTGGCACAGGAGCTAGCAAAGAGATCTGTAAACAGGGGAGTTTGAGTGGGAGGTCTGTTGGAGGAGAAGGTATTTGTGTGTGTTTGGTTTTGTATTGGTGGTATCTGTATGTGTGGAGGCTTGGAGGGGCTTTGTGCTGGGAGCGAAGCTGAGCCCTGATTAGGGGGCGGGGCTTCACTGACTAGGGGTCCTATAAAGGTAGCAGCCAGTCAGGCAGCGGCACAGGAATTTAGCAAACAGAGCTGTAAACAGGGGAGTTTGAGTGGGAGTTCTGTTGGAGGAGAAGGTATTTGTGTGTGTTTGGTTTTGTATTGGTGGAATATGTATATGTAGGGGCTTTGTGCTGGGAGAGAAGCTGAGCCCTGATTAGGGGGCGGGGCTTCACTGACTAGGGGTCCTATAAAGGTAGCAGCCAGTAAGGCGGCGGCACAGACAGCAGCAGCAGCACAGGAGCTGGCAAACAGAGATGTAAACAGGGGAGTTTGAGTGGGAGTTCTGTTTGAGGAGAAGGTATTTGTGTGTGTGTTTGGTTTTGTATTGGTAGTATCTGTATGTGTATAGGCTTGGAGGGGCTTTGTGCTGGGAGAGAAGCTGAGCCCTCATTAGGGGGCGGGGCTTCGCTGACTAGGGGTCCTATGATTGTAGCAGCCAGTCAGGCAGCGTCACAGACAGCTGCAGGGGCACAGGAGCTAGCAAACAGAGCTGTAAACAGGGGAGTTTGAGTGGGAGTTCTGTTGGAAGAGACGGTATTTGTGTGTGTTTGGTTTTGTTTTGGTGGTATCTGTATGTGCAGGGGCTTTTTGCTGGGAGAGAAGCTGAGCCCTGATTAGGGGGCGGGGCTTCACTGACCAGGGGTCGTATAAAGGTAGCAGCCAGTCACGCAGCGGCACAGGAGCTAGCAAACAGAGCTGTAAACAGGGGAGTTTGAGTGAGAGTTCTGTTGGAGGAGAAGGTGTTTGTGTGCGTGTTTGGTTTTTGTATTGGTGGTATCTGTATGTGTAGGGGCTTGGAGGGGCTTTGTGCTGGGAGCGAAGCTGAGCCCTTATTAGGGGGCGGGGCTTCACTGACTAGGGGTCCTATAAAGGTACCAGCCAGTCAGGCAGCGGCAGAGACAGCTGCAGGGGCACAGGAGCTAGCAAACAGAGCTGTAAACAGGGGAGTTTGAGTGGGAGTTCTGTTGGAGGAGAAGGTATTTGTGTGTGCTTGGTTTTGTATTGGTTGTATCTGTATGTGTAGGGGCTTTGTGCTGGGAGAGAAGCTGAGCCCTGATTAGGGGGCGGGGCTTCACTGACTAGGGGTCCTATAAAGGGAGCAGCCAGTCAGGCGGCAGCACGGACAGCTGCAGCGGCACAGAAGCTAGCAAACAGAGCTGTAAACAGGGGAGTTTCAGTGGGAGTTCTGTTGGACGAGAAGGTATTTGTGTGTGTTTGGTTTTGTATTGGTGGTATCTGTATGTGTAGGGGCTTTGTGCTGGGAGAGAAGCTGAGCCCTGATTAGGGGGCGGGGCTTCACTGACTAGGGGTCCTATAAAGGTCGCAGCTGGTCAGGCAGCGGCACAGACAGCTAGCAAACAGAGCTGTAAACCGGGGAGTTAGAGTGGGAGTTCTGTTGGAGGAGAAGGTATTTGTGTGTGTTTGGTTTTGTATTGGTAGTATCTGTATGTGTAGGGGCTTGGAGGGGCTTTGTGCTGGGAGAGAAGCTGAGCCCTGATTAGGGGGAGGGGCTTCACTGACTAGGGGTCCTATAAAGGTAGCAGCCAGTCAGGCAGTGGCACAGACAGCTGCAGCGGCACAGGAGCTTGCAAACTGAGCTGTAAACAGGGGAGTTTGAGTGGGAGTTCTGTTGGAGGAGAAGGTATTTGTGTGTGCTTGGTTTTGTATTGGTAGTATCTGTATGTGTAGGGGCTTTGTGCTGGGAGAGAAGCTGAGCTCTGATTAGGGGGCGGGGCTTCACTGACTAGGGGTCCTATAAAGGCAGCAGCCAGTCAGGCAACTGCACAGACAGCTGCAGCGGTACAGGAGCTAGCAAACAGAGCTGTAAACAGCGGAGTTTGACTGGGAGTTCTTTTGGAGGAGAAGGTATTTGTGTGTGTATTTGGTTTTGTATTGGTAGTATCTGTATGTGTAGAGGCTTGGAGGGGTAATGTGCTGGGAGCGAAGCTGAGCCCTGATTAGGGGGCGGGGCTTCCCTGACTAGGGGTCCTATGAAGGTAGCAGCCAGTCAGGCAGCGGCACAGGAGCTAGCAAACAGAGCTGTAAACAGGGGAGTTTGAGTGGGAGTTCTGTTGGAGGAGAAGGTATTTGTGTCTGTGTTTTTTTTTGTATTGGTAGTATCTGTATGTGTAGGGGCTTTTTGCTGGGAGCGAAGCTGAGCCCTGATTAGGGGGCGGGGCTTCACTGACTAGGGGTCCTATAAAGGCAGCAGCCAGTCAGGCAGCGGCACAGACAGCTGCAGCGGCACTGGAGCTAGCAAATAGAGCTGTAAACAGGGGAGTTTGAGTGGGGTTTCTGTTGGAGGAGAAGGTATTTGTGTGTGTTTGGTTTTGTATTGGTAGTATCTGTATGTGTAGAGGCTTTGTGCTGGGAGAGAAGATGAGCCCTGATTAGGGGGCGGGGCTTCACTGACTAGGGGTCTTATAAAGGTAGCAGCCAGTCAGGCAGCGGCACAGACAGCTGCAGCGGTACAGGAGCTAGCAAACAGAGCTGTAAACAGGGGAGTTTGAGTGGGAGTTCTGTTGGAGCAGAAGGTATTTTTGTGTGTTTGGTTTTGTATTGGTAGTATCTGTATGTGTAGGGGCTTTGTGCTGAGAGAGAAGCTGAGCCCTGATTAGGGGGCGGGACTTCACTGACTAGGGGTCCTATAAAGGCAGCAGCCAGTCAGGCAGCGGCACAGACAGCTGCAGTGGCACAGGAGCTAGCAAAGAGATCTGTAAACAGGGGAGTTTGAGTGGGAGGTCTGTTGGAGGAGAAGGTATTTGTTTGTGTGTTTGGTTTTGTATTGGTGGTATCTGTATGTGTAGAGGCTTGGAGGGGCTTTGTGCTGGGAGCGAAGCTGAGCCCTGATAGGGGGCGGGGCTTCACTGACTAGGGGTCCTATAAAGGTAGCAGCCAGTCAGGCAGCGGCACAGGAGCTAGCAAACAGAGCTGTAAACAGGGGAGTTTGAGTCGGAGTTCTGTTGGAGGAGAAGGTATTTGTTTGTGTGTTGGGTTTTGTATTGGTGGTATCTGTATGTGTAGGGGCTTTGTGCTGGGAGAGAAGCTGAGCCCTGATTAGGGGGCGGGGCTTCCCTTACTAGGGGTCCTATAAAGGTTGCAGCCAGTCAGGCAGCGGCACAGGAGCTATCAAACAGAGCTGTAAACAGGGGAGTTTGAGCGGGAGTACTGTTGGAGTAGAAGGTATTTGTGTGTGTTTGGTTTTGTATTGGTAGTATTTGTATGTGTAGGGGCTTTGTGCTGAGACAGAAGCTGAGCCCTGATTAGGAGTCGGGGCTTCACTGACTAGGGGTCCTATAAAGGTAGCCGCCAGTCAGGTAGCGGCACAGACAGCTGCAGCGGCACAGGAGCTAGCAAACAGAGCTGTAAACAGGGGAGTTTGAGTGGGAGTTCTGTTGGAGGAGGAGGTATTTCTGTGTGTTTGGTTTTGTATTGTTAGTATCTGTATGTGTAGGGGCTTTGTGTTGGGAGAGAAGCTGAGCCCTGATTAGGGGGCGGGGCTTCCCTGACTAGGGGTCCTATAAAGGTAGCAGCCAGTCAGGCAGCGGCACAGGAGCTAGCAAACAGAGCTGTAAACGGGAGTTTGAGTGGGAGTTCTTTTGGAGGAGAAGGCATTTGTGTGTGTATTTGGTTTTGTATTGGTGGTATCTGTGTGTGTAGAGGCTTGGAGGGGCTTTGTGCTGGGAGAGAGGATGAGCCCTGATTAGGGGGCGAAGCTTCGCTGACTAGGGGTCCTATGAAGGTAGCCGCCAGTCAGGCAGCGTCACAGACAGCTGCAGGGGCACAGGAGCTAGCAAACAGAGCTGTAAACAGGGGAGTTTGAGTGGGAGTTCTGTTGGAGGAGAAGGTATTTGTGTGTGTTTGGTTTTGTATTGGTAGTATCTGTATGTGTAGAGGCTTTGAGGGGCTTTGTGCTGGGGGAGAAACTGAGCCCTGATTAGGGGGCGGGACTTCCCTGACTAGGGGTCCTATAAAGGTAGCAGCCAGTCAGGCAGCGGCACAGGAGCTAGCAAACAGAGCTGTAAGCAGGGGAGTTTGAGAGGGAGTTCTGTTGGAGGAGAAGGTATTTGTGTGTGTTTGGTTTTGTATTGGTAGTATCTGTATGTGTAGAGGCTTTGTGCTCGGAGAGAAGATGAGCCCTGATTAGGGGGCAGGGCTTCACTGACTAGGGGTCCTATAAAGGTTGCAGCCAGTCAGGCAGCGGCACAGGAGCTATCAAACAGAGCTGTAAACAGGGGAGTTTGAGTGGGAGTACTGTTGGAGTAGAAGGTATTTGTGTGTGTTTGGTTTTGTATTGGTAGTATCTGTATGTGTAGGGGCTTTGTGCTGAGACAGAAGCTGAGCCCTGATTAGGGGTCGGGGCTTCACTGACTAGGGGTCCTATAAAGGTAGCAGCCAGTCAGGTAGCGGCACAGACAGCTGCAGCGGCACAGGAGAAAGCAAACAGAGCTGTAAACAGGGGAGTTTGAGTGGGAGTTCTGTTGGAGGAGAAGGTATTTGTGTGTGTTTGGTTTTGTATTGGTAGTATCTGTATGTGTAGGGGCTTGGAGGGACTTTGTGCTGGGAGAGAAGCTGAGCCTTGATTAGGGGGCGGGGCTTCACTGACTAGGGGTCCTATAAAGGTAGCAGCCAGTCAGGCAGCGGCACAGACAGCTGCAGCGGCACAGGAGCTAGCAAACAGAGCTGTAAGCAGGGGAGTTTGAGAGGGTTTGTTGGAGGAGAAGGTATTTGTGTGTTTGGTTTTGTATTGGTAATATCTGTATGTGTAGGAGCTTTTTGCTGGGAGAGAAGCTGAGCCCTGATTAGGGGGCGGGGCTTCACTGACTAGGGGTCCTATAAAGGGAGCAGCCAGTCAGGCAGCGGCACAGACAGCTGCAGCGCACAGGAGCTAGCAAACAGAGCAAAAAACAGGGGAGTTTGAGAGGGAGTTCTGTTGGAAGAGAAGGTATTTGTGTGTGTTTGGTTTTGTATTGGTAGTATCTGTATGTGTAGGGGCTTTGTGCTGGGAGAGAAGCTGAGCCCTGATTAGGGGGCGGGGCTTCCCTGACTAGGGGTCCTATAAAGGGAGCAGCCAGTCAGGCAGCAGCACAGGAGCTAGCAAACAGAGCTGTAAACGGGAGTTTGAGTGGGAGTTCTGTTGGAGGAGAAGGTATTTGTGTGTGTTTGGTTTTGTTTTGGTAGTATCTGTATGTGTAGGGGCTTTTTGCTAGGACAGAAGCTGAGCCCTGATTAGGGTGCAGGGCTTCACTGACTAGGGGTCCTATAAAGGTAGCAGCCAGTCAGGCAGCGGCACAGACAGCTGCAGCGCACAGGAGCCAGCAAACAGAGCTGTAAACAGGGGAGTTTGAGTGGGAGTTCTGTTGGAGGAGAAGGTATTTGTGTGTGTTTGTTTTTGTATTGGTAGTATCTGTATGTGTAGGGGCTTTGTGCTGGGAGAGAAGCTGAGCCCTGATTAGGGGGCGGGGCTTCGATGACTAGGGGTCCTATGAAGGTAACCGCCAGTCAGGCAGCATCACAGACAGCTGCAGTGGCACAGGAGCTAGCCAACAGAGCTGTAAACAGGGGAGTTTGAGTGGGAGTTATGTTGGAGGAGAAGGTATTTGTGTGTGTTTGTTTTTGTATTGGTAGTATCTGTATGTGTAGAGGATTGGAGGGGCTTTGTGCTGGGAGAGAAGCTGAGCCCTGATTAGTGGGCGGGGCTTCACTGACTAGGGGTCCTATAAAGGTAGCAGCCAGTCAGGCAGCGGCACAGGAGCTAGCAAACAGAGCTGTAAACAGGGGAGTTTGAGTGGGAGTTCTGTTGGAGGAGAAGGTATTTCTGTGTGTTTGGTTTTGTATTGGTAGTATCTGTATGTGTAGGGGCTTTGTGCTGGGAGAGAAGCTGAGTCCTGATCAGGGGGCGGGGCTTCCCTGACTACGGGTCCTATAAAGGTAGCAGCCAGTCAGGCAGAGGCACAGGAGCTATCAAACAGAGCTGTAAACAGGGGAGTTTGAGTGGGAGTTCTGTTGGAGGAGAAGGTATTTGTGTTTGTTTGGTTCTGTGTTGGTAGTATCTGTATGTGTAGGGGCTTGGAGGGACTTTGTGCTGGGAGAGAAGCTGAGCCTTGATTAGGGGGCGGGGCTTCACTGACTAGGGGTCCTATAAAGGTAGCAGCCAGTCAGGTAGCGGCACAGACAGCTGCAGCGGCACAGGAGCTAGCAAATAGAGCTGTAAACAGGGGAGTTTGAGTGGGAGTTCTGTTGGAGGAGAAGGTATTTGTGTGTGTTTAGTTTTGTATTGGTAGTATCTGTATGTGTAGGGGCTTTGTGCTGGGAGAGAAGCTGAGTCCTGATCAGGGGGCGGGGCTTCCCTGACTAGGGGTCCTATAAAGGTAGCAGCCAGTCAGGCAGAGGCACAGGAGCTATCAAACAGAGCTGTAAACAGGGGAGTTTGAGTGGGAGTACTGTTGGAGTAGAAGGTATTTGTGTGTGTTTGGTTTTGTATTGGTAGTATCTGTATGTGTAGGGGCTTTGTGCTGAGACAGAAGCTGAGCCCTGATTAGGGGTCGGGGCTTCACTGACTGGGGGTCCTATAAAGGTAGCAGACAGTCAGGCAGCGGCACAGGAGCTATCAAACAGAGATGTAAACAGGGGAGTTTGAGTGGGAGTTCTGTTGGAGGAGAAGGTATATGTGTGTGTTTGGTTTTGTATTGGTGGTATCTGTATGTGTAGGGGCTTTGTGCTGGGAGAGAAGCTGAGCCCTGATTATGGGGCGGGGCTTCACTGACCAGGGGTCCTATAAAGGTAGCAGCCAGTCAGGCAGCGGCACAGACAGCTGCAGGGGCACAGGAGCTTGCAAACTGAGCTGTAAGCAGGGGAGTTTGAGTGGGAGGTCTGTTGGAGGAGAAGGTATTTGTGTGTATTTGGTTTTGTATTGGTGGTATCGGTATGTGTAGGGGCTTTGTGCTGGGAGAGAAGCTGAGCCCTGATTAGGGGGCGGGGCTTCCCTGACTAGGGGTTCTATAAAGGGAGCAGCCAGTCAGGCAGCAGCACAGGAGCTAGCAAACAGAGCTGTTAACAGGGGAGTTTGAGTGGGAGTTCTGTTGGAGGAGAAGGTATTTGTGTTTGTTTGGTTTTGTATTGGTAGTATCTGTATGTGCATGGGCTTGGAGGGGCTTTGTGCTGGGAGAGAAGCTGAGCCCTGATTAGGGGGCGGGGCTTCACTTACCAGGGGTCCTATAAAGGTAGCAGCCAGTCAGGCAGCGGCACAGGAATTTAGCAAACAGAGCTGTAAACAGGGGAGTTTGAGTGGGAGTTCTGTTTGAAGAGAAGGTATTGGTGTGTGTTTGGTTTTGTATTGGTAGTATCTGTATGTGTAGGGTCTCTGTGCTGGGAGAAAAGCTGAGCCCTCATTAGGGGGCGGGGCTTCACTGACTAGGGGTCCTATAAAGGGAGCAGCCAGTCAGGCAGCAGCACAGGAGCTAGCAAACAGAGCTGTTAACAGGGGAGTTTGAGTGGGAGTTCTGTTGGAGGAGAAGGTATTTGTGTTTGTTTGGTTTTGTATTGGTAGTATCTGTATGTGTAGAGGCTTGGAGGGGCTTTATGCTGGGAGCGAAGCTGAGCCCTGATTAGGGGGCGGAGCTTCACTGACTAGGGGTCCTATAAAGGTAGCAGCCAGTCAGTCAGCGGCACAGGAATTTAGCAAACTGAGCTGTACACAGGGGAGTTTGAGTTGGAGTTCTGTTGGAAGAGAAGGTATTTGTGTGTGTTTGGTTTTGTGTTGGTGGTATCTGTATGTGTAGGGGCTTTTTGCTGGGAGAGAAGTTGAGCCCTGATTAGGGTGCGGGGCTTCACTGACCAGGGGTCCTATAAAGGGAGCAGCCAGTCAGGCAGCGGTACAGACAGCTGCAGCGGCACAGGAGCTAGCACACAGAGCTGTAAACAGGGGAGTTTGAGTGGGAGTTCTGTTGGAGGAGGAGGTATTTGTGTTTGTTTGGTTTTGTATTGGTAGTATGTGTACGTGTGGAGGCTTTGTGCTGGAAGAGAAGCTGAGCCCTGATTAGGGGGCGGGGCTTCGCTGACTAGGGGTCGTATGATTGTAGCAGTGAGTCAGGCAGCGTCACAGACAGCTGCAGGGGCACAGGAGCTAGCAAACAGAGCTGTAAACAGGGGAGTTTGAGTGGGAGTTCTGTTGGAGGAGAAGGTATTTGTGTGTGTATGGTTTTTTATTGGTAGCATCTGTATGTGTAGAGGCTTTGTGCTTTGAGAGAAGCTGAGCCCTGATTAGGGGGCGGGGCTTCACTGACTAGGGGTCCTAGAAAGGTAGCAGCCAGTCAGGCAGCGGCACAGGAATTTAGCAAACTGAGCTGTACACAGGGGAGTTTGAGTGGGAGTTCTGTTGGAGGGGAAGGTATTTGTGTTTGTTTGGTTTTGTATTGGTAGTATTTGTATGTGTAGAGGCTTGGAGGGGCTTTGTGCTGGGAGAGAAGCTGAGCCCTGATTAGGGGGCGGGGCTTCACTGACTAGGGGTCCTAAAAAGGTAGCAGCCAGTCAGGCAGCGGCACAGACAGCTGCAGCGGCACAGGAGCGAGCAAACAGAGCTGTAAACAGGGGAGTTTGAGAGGGAGTTCTGTTGGAGGAGAAGGTATTTGTGTGTGTTTGGTTTTGTATTGGTAGTATCTGTATGTGTAGGGGCTTTTTGCTGGGACAGAAGCTGAGCCCTGATTAGGGTGCAGGGCTTCACTGACCAGGGGTGCTATAAAGGTAGCAGCCAGTCAGGCAGCGGCACAGACAGCTTTAGCGGCACTGGAGCTTCCAAACTGAGCTGTAAACAGGGGAGTTTGAGTGGGAGTTCGGTTGGAGGAGAAGGTATTTGTGTGTGTGTTTGGTTTTGTATTGGTGGTATCTGTATGTGTAGAGGCTTGGAGGGGCTTTGTGCTGGGAGATAAGCTGAGCCCTGATTAGGGGGCGGGGCTTCACTGACTAGCTGTCCTATAAAGGGAACAGCCAGTCAGGCAGCGGCACAGGAGCTAGGAAACAGAGCTGTAAACAGGGGAGTTTGCGTGGGAATTCTGTTGGAGGAGAAGATATTTGTGTGTGTGTGTTTGGTTTTGTATTGGTAGTATCTGTATGTGTAGAGGCTTGGAGGGGCTTTGTGCTGGGAGATAAGCTGAGCCCTGATTAGGGGGCGGGGCTTGACTGACTAGGGGTCCTATAAAGGTAGCAGCCAGTCAAGCAGTGGCACAGACAGCTGCAGCGGCACAGGAGCTAGCAAACAGAGCTGTAAACAGGGGAGTTTGAGTGGGAGTTCTGTTGGAGGAGAAGGTATTTGTGTGTGTATGGTTTTTTATTGGTAGCATCTGTATGTGTAGAGGCTTTGTGCTTTGAGAGAAGCTGAGCCCTGATTAGGGGGCGGGGCTTCACTGACTAGGGGTCCTAGAAAGGTAGCAGCCAGTCAGGCAGCGGCACAGGAATTTAGCAAACTGAGCTGTACACAGGTGAGTTTGAGTGGGAGTTCTGTTGGAAGAGAAGGTATTTGTGTGTGTTTGGTTTTGTATTGGTAGTATCTGTATGTGTAGAGGCTTTGTGCTGGAGAGAAGATGAGCCCTGATTAGGGGGCGGGGCTTCATTGACTAGGGTCCTATAAAGGGAGCAGCCAGTCAGGCAGGGGCACAGACAGCTGCAGCGGAACAGGAGCTAGCAAACAGAGCTGTAAACAGGGGAGTTTGAGAGGGAGTTCTGTTGGAGGAGAAGGTATTTGTGTGTGTTTGGTTTTGTATTGGTAGTATCTGTATGAGTAGAGGCTTTGTGCTGGAGAGAAGATGAGCCCTGATTAGGGGGCGGGGCTTCACTGACTAAGGGTCCTATAAAGGGAGCAGCCAGTCAGGCAGGGGCACAGACAGCTGCAGCGGAACAGGAGCTAGCAAACAGAGCTGTAAACAGGGGAGTTGGAGTGGGAGTTCTGTTGGAGGAGAACGTATTTGTGTGTGTGTTCGGTTTTGTATTGGTGGTATCTGTATGTGTATAGGCTTGGAGGGGCTTTGTGCTGGGAGAGAAGCTGAGCCCTGATTAGGGGGTGGGGCTTCCCTGACTAGGGGTCCTATAAAGGTACCAGCCAGTCAGGCAGCGGCACAGGAATTTAGCAAACTGAGCTGTAAACAGGGGAGTTTGAGAGGGAGTTCTGTTGGAGGAGAAGGTATTTGTGTGTGTTTGGTTTTGTATTGGTAGTATCTGTATGAGTAGAGGCTTTGTGCGAGGAGAGAAGCTGAGCCCTGATTAGGGGGCGGGGCTTCGCTGACTAGGGGTCGTATGATTGTAGCAGCCAGTCAGGCAGCGTCACAGACAGCTGCAGGGGCACAGGAGCTAGCAAACAGAGCTGTAAACAGGGGAGTTTGAGTGGGAGTTCTGTTGGAGGAAAAGGTACTTGTGTGTGTTCGGTTTTGTATTGGAAGCATCTGTATGTGTAGGGGCTTTGTGCTGGGAGAGAAGCTGAGCCCTGATTAGGGGGCGGGGCTTCACTGACTAGGGGTCCTATGAAGGGAGGAGCCAGTCAGGCGGCGGCACGGACAGCTGCAGCGGCACAGGAGCTAGCACACAGAGCTGTAAACAGGGGAGTTTGAGTGGGAGTTCTGTTGGAGGAGGAGGTATTTGTGTTTGTTTGGTTTTGTATTGGTAGTATGTGTACGTGTGGAGGCTTTGTGCTGGAAGAGAAGCTGAGCCCTGATTAGGGGGCGGGGCTTCCCTGACTAGGGGTCCTAGAAAGGTACCAGCCAGTCAGGCAGCGGCACAGACAGCTGCAGCAGCACTGGAGCTAGCAAACAGAGCTGTAAAAAGGGGAGTTTGAGTGGGAGTTCTGTTGGAGGAGAAGGTATTTGTGTGTGTTTGGTTTTGTATTGGTAGCATCTGTATGTGTAGGGGCTTTGTGCTGGGAGAGAAGCTGAGCCCTGATTAGGGGGCGGGGCTTCGCTGACTAGGGGTCGTATGATTGTAGCAGTGAGTCAGGCAGCGTCACAGACAGCTGCAGGGGCACAGGAGCTAGCAAACAGAGCTGTAAACATGGGAGTTTGAGTGGGAGTTCTGTTGGAGGAGAAGGTATTTGTGTGTGTATGGTTTTTTATTGGTAGCATCTGTATGTGTAGAGGCTTTGTGCTTTGAGAGAAGCTGAGCCCTGATTAGGGGGCGGGGCTTCACTGACTAGGGGTCCTAGAAAGGTAGCAGCCAGTCAGGCAGCGGCACAGGAATTTAGCAAACTGAGCTGTACACAGGGGAGTTTGAGTGGGAGTTCTGTTGGAGGGGAAGGTATTTGTGTTTGTTTGGTTTTGTATTGGTAGTATTTGTATGTGTAGAGGCTTGGAGGGGCTTTGTGCTGGGAGAGAAGCTGAGCCCTGATTAGGGGGCGGGGCTTCACTGACTAGGGGTCCTAAAAAGGTAGCAGCCAGTCAGGCAGCGGCACAGACAGCTGCAGCGGCACAGGAGCGAGCAAACAGAGCTGTAAACAGGGGAGTTTGAGAGGGAGTTCTGTTGGAGGAGAAGGTATTTGTGTGTGTTTGGTTTTGTATTGGTAGTATCTGTATGTGTAGGGGCTTTTTGCTGGGACAGAAGCTGAGCCCTGATTAGGGTGCAGGGCTTCACTGACCAGGGGTGCTATAAAGGTAGCAGCCAGTCAGGCAGCGGCACAGACAGCTTTAGCGGCACTGGAGCTTCCAAACTGAGCTGTAAACAGGGGAGTTTGAGTGGGAGTTCGGTTGGAGGAGAAGGTATTTGTGTGTGTGTTTGGTTTTGTATTGGTGGTATCTGTATGTGTAGGGGCTTTGTGCTGGGAGAGAAGCTGAGCCCTGATCAGGGGGCGGGGCTTCACTGACTAGCTGTCCTATAAAGGGAACAGCCAGTCAGGCAGCGGCACAGGAGCTAGGAAACAGAGCTGTAAACAGGGGAGTTTGCGTGGGAATTCTGTTGGAGGAGAAGATATTTGTGTGTGTGTGTTTGGTTTTGTATTGGTAGTATCTGTATGTGTAGAGGCTTGGAGGGGCTTTGTGCTGGGAGATAAGCTGAGCCCTGATTAGGGGGCGGGGCTTGACTGACTAGGGGTCCTATAAAGGTAGCAGCCAGTCAAGCAGTGGCACAGACAGCTGCAGCGGCACAGGAGCTAGCAAACAGAGCTGTAAACAGGGGAGTTTGAGTGGGAGTTGTGTTGGAGGAGAAGGTATTTGTGTGTGTATTTGGTTTTGTATTGGTAGTTCCTGTATGTGTAGAGGCTTTGTGCTGGAGAGAAGATGAGCCCTGATTAGGGGGCGGGGCTTCACTGACTAGGGGTCCTATAAAGGTAGCAGCCAGTCAGGCAGCGGCACAGACAGCTGCAGGGGCACAGGAGCTAGCAAACAGAGCTGTAAACAGGGGAGTTTGAGTGGGAGTTCTGTTGGAGCAGAAGGTATTTGCGTGTGTTTGGTTTTGTATTGGTAGTATCTGTATGTGTAGAGGCTTGGAGGGGCTTTGTGCTGGGAGAGAAGCTGAGCCCTGATTAGGGGGCGGGGCTTCCCTGACTAGGGGTCCTATAAAGGTACCAGCCAGTCAGGCAGCGGCACAGACAGCTGCAGCGGCACTGGAGCTAGCAAATAGAGCTGTAAACAGGGGAGTTTGAGTGGGAGTTCTGTTTGAGGAGAAGGTATTTGTGTGTGTGTTTGGTTTTTTATTGGTGGTATCTGTATGTGTATAGGCTGGGAGGGGCTTTGTGCTGGGAGAGAAGCTGAGCGCTGATTAGGGGGCGGGGCTTCACTGACTAGGGGTCCTATAAAGGTATCAGCCAGTCAGGCAGCGGCACAGGAATTTAGCAAACTGAGCTGTACACAGGTGAGTTTGAGTGGGAGTTCTGTTGGAAGAGAAGGTATTTGTGTGTGTTTGGTTTTGTATTGGTAGTATCTGTATGTG
The DNA here is from genome assembly GCF_965140295.1 of Lepidochelys olivacea. Lineage (NCBI taxonomy): Eukaryota > Metazoa > Chordata > Testudines > Cheloniidae > Lepidochelys > Lepidochelys olivacea. The sequence goes on from NC_140428.1 coordinate 6,097,413, forward strand.
TAGAGGCTTTGTGCTGGAGAGAAGATGAGCCCTGATTAGGGGGCGGGGCTTCATTGACTAGGGTCCTATAAAGGGAGCAGCCAGTCAGGCAGGGGCACAGACAGCTGCAGCGGAACAGGAGCTAGCAAACAGAGCTGTAAACAGGGGAGTTTGAGAGGGAGTTCTGTTGGAGGAGAAGGTATTTGTGTGTGTTTGGTTTTGTATTGGTAGTATCTGTATGAGTAGAGGCTTTGTGCTGGAGAGAAGATGAGCCCTGATTAGGGGGCGGGGCTTCACTGACTAAGGGTCCTATAAAGGGAGCAGCCAGTCAGGCAGGGGCACAGACAGCTGCAGCGGAACAGGAGCTAGCAAACAGAGCTGTAAACAGGGGAGTTGGAGTGGGAGTTCTGTTGGAGGAGAACGTATTTTTTGTGTGTATTTGGTTTTGTATTGCTGGTACCTGTATGTGTAGGGGCTTTGTGCTGGGAGAGAAGCTGAGCCCTGATTAGGGGGCGGGGCTTCACTGACAATGGGTCCTATAAAGGGAGCAGCCAGTCAGGCAGCTGCACAGACAGCTGCAGCGGTACAGGAGCTAGCAAACAGAGCTGTAAACAGGGGAGTTTGAGTGGGAGTTCTGTTGGAGGAGAAGGTATTTGTGTGTGTGTTTGCTTTTGTATTGGTGGTATCTGTATGTGTAGAGGCTTGGAGGGGCTTTGTGCTGGGAGCGAAGCTGAGCCCTGATTAGGGGGCGGGGCTTCACTGACTAGGGGTCCTATAAAGGTAGCAGCCAGTCAGGCAGCGGCACAGGAATTTAGCAAACAGAGCTGTAAACAGGGGAGTTTGAGTGGGAGTTTTGTTGGAGGAGAAGGTATTTGTGTGTGTGTTTGGTTTTGTATTGGTGGTATCTGTATGTGTATAGGCTTGGAGGGGCTTTGTGCTGGGAGAGAAGCTGAGCCCTGATTAGGGGGTGGGGCTTCCCTGACTAGGGGTCCTATAAAGGTACCAGCCAGTCAGGCAGCGGCACAGGAATTTAGCAAACTGAGCTGTAAACAGGGGAGTTTGAGAGGGAGTTCTGTTGGAGGAGAAGGTATTTGTGTGTGTTTGGTTTTGTATTGGTAGTATCTGTATGAGTAGAGGCTTTGTGCGAGGAGAGAAGCTGAGCCCTGATTAGGGGGCGGGGCTTCGCTGACTAGGGGTCGTATGATTGTAGCAGCCAGTCAGGCAGCGTCACAGACAGCTGCAGGGGCACAGGAGCTAGCAAACAGAGCTGTAAAGAGGGGAGTTTGAGTGGGAGTTCTGTTGGAGGAAAAGGTACTTGTGTGTGTTCGGTTTTGTATTGGAAGCATCTGTATGTGTAGGGGCTTTGTGCTGGGAGAGAAGCTGAGCCCTGATTAGGGGGCGGGGCTTCACTGACTAGGGGTCCTATGAAGGGAGGAGCCAGTCAGGCGGCGGCACGGACAGCTGCAGCGGCACAGGAGCTAGCAAACAGAGCTGTAAACAGGGGAGTTTGAGTGGGAGTTCTGTTGGAGTAGAAGGTATTTGTGTGTGTTTGGTTTTGTATTGGTGGTATCTGTATGTGTAGGGGCTTTGTGCTGGGAGAGAAGCTGAGCCCTGATTACGGGGCGGGGCTTCCCTGACTAGGGGTCCTATAAAGGTACCAGCCAGTCAGGCAGCGGCACAGACAGCTGCAGCGGCACTGGAGCTAGCAAATAGAGCTGTAAACAGGGGAGTTTGAGTGGGAGTTCTGTTTGAGGAGAAGGTATTTGTGTGTGTGTTTGGTTTTTTATTGGTGGTATCTGTATGTGTATAGGCTTGGAGGGGCTTTGTGCTGGGAGAGAAGCTGAGCCCTGATTAGGGGGCGGGGCTTCGCTGACTAGGATTCGTATGATTGTAGCAGCCAGTCAGGCAGCGTCACAGACAGCTGCAGGGGCACAGGAGCTAGCAAACAGAGCTGTAAACAGGGGAGTTTGAGTGGGAGTTCTGTTGGAGGAGAAGGTATTTATGTGTGTGTGTTTGGTTTTGTATTGGTGGTATCTGTATGTGTAGAGGCTTGGAGGGGCTTTGTGCTGGGAGACAAGCTGAGCCCTGATTAGGGGGCGGGGCTTCACTGACGAGGGGTCCTCTAAAGGGAGCAGCCAGTCAGGCAGCGACACAGACAGCTGCAGCGGTACAGGAGCTAGCAAACAGAGCTGTAAACAGGGGAGTTTGAGTGGGACTTCTGTTGGAGGAGAAGGTATTTGTGTGTGTGTTTGGTTTTGTATTGGTAGTATCTGTATGTGTAGAGGATTGGAGGGGCTTTGTGCTGGGAGCGAAGCTGAGCCCTGATTAGGGGGCGGAGCTTCACTGACTAGGGGTCCTATAAAGGGAGCAGCCAGTCAGGCAGCGGCACAGGAATTTAGCAAACTGAGCTGTACACAGGGGAGTATTAGTGGGAGTTCTGTTGGAAGAGAAGGTATTTGTGTGTGTTTGGTTTTGTGTTGGTGGTATCTGTATGTGTAGGGGCTTTTTGCTGGGAGAGAAGCTGAGCCCTGATTAGAGTGCGGGGCTTCACTGACCAGGGGTCCTATAAAGGGAGCAGCCAGTCAGGAAGCGGCACAGACAGCTGCAGTGGCACAGGAGCTAGCAAACAGAGCTGTAAACAGGGGAGTTTGAGTGGGAGTTCTGTTGGAGCAGAAGGTATTTGTGTGTGTTTGGTTTTGTATTGGTAGTATCTGTATGTGTAGAGGCTTGGACGGGCTTTGTGCTGGGAGAGAAGCTGAGCCCTGATTAGGGGGCGGGGCTTCGCTGACTCGGGGTCGTATGATTGTAGCAGAAAGTCAGGCAGCGGCACAGACAGCTGCAGCGGCACAGGAGCTAGCAAACAGAGCTGTAAACAGGGGAGTTTGAGTGGGAGTTATGTTGGAGGAGAAGGTATTTGTTTGTGTTTGGTTTTGTATTGGTAGCATCTGTATGTGTAGGGGCTTTGTGCTGGGAGAGAAGCTGAGCCGTGATTAGAGGGCGGGGCTTCACTGACTAGGGGTCCTATAAAGGGAGCAGCCAGTCAGGCAGCGACACAGACAGCTGCAGCGGTACAGGAGCTAGCAAACAGAGCTGTAAACAGGGGAGTTTGAGTGGGACTTCTGTTGGAGGAGAAGGTATTTGTGTGTGTGTTTGGTTTTGTGTTGGTGGTATCTGTATGTGTAGAGGCTTTGTGCTGGGAGGGAAGCTGAGCCCTGATTAGGGGGCGGGGCTTCACTGACGAGGGGTCCTATAAAGGGAGCAGCCAGTCAGGCAGCCGCACAGACAGCTGCAGCGGCACAGGAGCTTGCAAACTGAGCTGTAAACAGGGGAGTTTGAGTGGGAGTTCTGTTGGAGGAGAAGGTATTTGTGTGTGTTTGGTTTTGTATTGGTAGTATCTGTATGTGTAGAGGCTTGGAGGGGCTTTGTGCTGGGAGCGAAGCTGAGCCCTGATTAGGGGGCGGAGCTTCACTGACTAGGGGTCCTATAAAGGTAGCAGCCAGTCAGGCAACGGCACAGGAATTTAGCAAACTGAGCTGTACACAGGGGAGTTTGAGTGGGAGTTCTGTTGGAAGAGAAGGTATTTGTGTGTGTTTGGTTTTGTATTGGTAGTATCTGTATGTGTAGAGGCTTTGTGCTGGAGAGAAGATGAGCCCTGATTAGGGGGCGGGGCTTCACTGACTAGGGTCCTGTAAAGGGAGCAGCCAGTCAGGCAGGGGCACAGACAGCTGCAGCGGAACAGGAGCTAGCAAACAGAGCTGTAAACAGGGGAGTTTGAGAGGGAGTTCTGTTGGAGGAGAAGGTATTTGTGTGTGTTTGGTTTTGTATTGCTGGTACCTGTATGTGTAGGGGCTTTGTGCTGGGAGAGAAGCTGAGCCCTGATTAGGGGGCGGGGCTTCACTGACTAGGGGTTCTATAAAGGGAGCAGCCAGTCAGGCAGCTGCACAGACAGCTGCAGCGGTACAGGAGCTAGCAACAGAGCTGTAAACAGGGGAGTTTGACTGGGAGTTCTGTTGGAGGAGAAGGTATTTGTGTGTGTGTTTGCTTTTGTATTGGTGGTATCTGTATGTGTAGAGGCTTGGAGGGGCTTTGTGCTGGGAGCGAAGCTGAGCCCTGATTAGGGGGCGGGACTTCGCTGACTAGGGGTCGTATGATTGTAGCAGCGAGTCAGGCAGCGTCACAGACAGCTGCAGGGGCACAGGAGCTAGCAAACAGAGCTGTAAACAGGGGAGTTTGAGTGGGAGTTCTGTTGGAGGAGAAGGTATTTGTGTGTGTTTGGTTTTGTATTGGTAGCATCTGTATGTGTAGGGGCTTTGTGCTGGGAGAGAAGCTGAGCCCTGATTAGAGGGCGGGGCTTCACTGACTAGGGGTCCTATAAAGGGAGCAGCCAGTCAGGCGGCGGCACGGACAGCTGCAGCGGCACAGGAGCTAGCAAACAGAGCTGTAAACAGGGGAGTTTGAGTGGGACTTCTGTTGGAGGAGAAGGTATTTGTGTGTGTGTTTGGTTTTGTATTGGTAGTATCTGTATGTGTAGAGGCTTGGAGGGGCCTTGTGCTGGGAGCGAAGCTGAGCCCTGATTAGGCGGCGGAGCTTCACTGACTAGGGGTCCTATAAGGGTAGCAAGCAGTCAGGCAGCGGCACAGGAATTTAGCAAACTGAGCTGTACACAGGGGAGTTTGAGTGGGAGTTCTGTTGGAAGAGAAGGTATTTGTGTGTGTTTGGTTTTGTGTTGGTGGTATCTGTATGTGTAGAGGCTTTGTGCTGGGAGAGACGCTGAGCCCTGATTAGGGAGCGGGGCTTCACTGACTAGGGGTCCTAAAAAGGTAGCAGCCAGTAAGGCAGCGGCACAGACAGCTGCAGCGGCACAGGAGCGAGCAAAGAGAGCTGTAAACAGGGGAGTTTGAGAGGGAGTTCTGTTGGAGGAGAAGGTATTTGTGTGTGTTTGGTTTTGTATTGGTAGTATCTGTATGTGTAGAGGCTTTGTGCTGGAGAGAAGATGAGCCCTGATTAGGGGGCGGGGCTTCACTGACTAGGGGTCCTATAAAGGTAGCAGCCAGTCAGGCAGCGGCACAGACAGCTGCAGTGGCACAGGAGCTAGCAAACAGAGCTGTAAACAGGGGAGTTTGAGTGGGAGTTCTGTTGGAGCAGAAGGTATTTGCGTGTGTTTGGTTTTGTATTGGTAGTATCTGTATGTGTAGAGGCTTGGAGGGGCTTTGTTCTGGGAGAGAAGCTGAGCCCCGATTAGGGGGCGGGGCTTCCCTGACTAGGGGTCCTATAAAGGTACCAGCCAGTCAGGCAGCGGCACAGACAGCTGCAGCGGCACTGGAGCTAGCAAATAGAGCTGTAAAAAGGGGAGTTTGAGTGGGAGTTCTGTTTGAGGAGAAGGTATTTGTGTGTGTGTTTGGTTTTTTATTGGTGGTATCTGTATGTGTATAGGCTGGGAGGGGCTTTGTGCTGGGAGAGAAGCTGAGCCCTGATTAGGGGGCGGGGCTTCGCTGACTAGGGGTCGTATGATTGTAGCAGCCAGTCAGGCAGCGTCACAGACAGCTGCAGGGGCACAGGGGCTAGCAAACAGAGCTGTAAACAGGGGAGTTTGAGTGGGAGTTCTGTTGGAGGAGAAGGTATTTGTGTGTATTTGGTTTTGTATTGCTGGTACCTGTATGTGTAGGGGCTTTGTGCTGGGAGAGAAGCTGAGCCCTGATTAGGGGGCGGGGCTTCACTGACTAGGGGTCCTATAAAGGGAGCAGCCAGTCAGGCGGCGGCACGGACAGCTGCAGCGGCACAGGAACTAGCAAACAGAGCTGTAAACAGGGGAGTTTGAGTTTGAGTTCTGTTGGAGAAGGTATTTGTGTGTGTTTGGTTTTGTATTGGTAGTATCTGTATGTGTAGAGGCTTTGTGCTGGGAGAGAAGCTGAGCCCTGATTAGGGGGCGGGGCTTCACTGACTAGGGGTCCTAGAAAGGTAGCAGCCAGTCAGGCAGCGGCACAGGAGCTAGCAAACAGAGCTGTAAACAGGGGAGTTTTAGTGGGAGTTCTGTTGGAGGAGAAGGTATTTGTGTGTGTGTTTGGTTTTGTATTGGTGGTATCTGTATGTGTAGAGGCTTGGAGGGGCTTTGTGCTGGGAGACAAGCTGAGCCCTGATTAGGGGGCGGGGCTTCACTGACGAGGGGTCCTATAAAGGGAGCAGCCAGTCAGGTAGCGACACAGACAGCTGCAGCGGTACAGGAGCTAGCAAACAGAGCTGTAAACAGGGGAGTTTGAGTGGGACTTCTGTTGGAGGAGAAGGTATTTGTGTGTGTGTTTGGTTTTGTATTGGTGGTATCTGTATGTGTAGAGGATTGGAGGGGCTTTGTGCTGGGAGCGAAGCTGAGCCCTGATTAGGGGGCGGAGCTTCACTGACTAGGGGTCCTATAAAGGGAGCAGCCAGTCAGGCAGCGGCACAGGAATTTAGCAAACTGAGCTGTACACAGGGGAGTTTTAGTGGGAGTTCTGTTGGAGCAGAAGGTATTTGTGTGTGTTTGGTTTTGTATTGGTAGTATCTGTATGTGTAGAGGCTTGGACGGGCTTTGTGCTGGGAGAGAAGCTGAGCCCTGATTAGGGGGCGGGGCTTCGCTGACTCGGGGTCGTATGATTGTAGCAGCCAGTAAGGCAGCGGCACAGAGAGCTGCAGCGGCAAAGGAGCTAGCAAACAGAGCTGTAAACAGGGGAGTTTGAGTGGGAGTTCTGTTGGAGGAGAAGGTATTTGTGTGTGTTTGGTTTTGTATTGGTGGTATCTGTATGTGTAGGGGCTTTGTGCTGGGAGAGAAGCTGAGCCCTGATTAGGGGGCGGGGCTTCCCTGACTAGGGGTCCTATAAAGGTACCAGCCAGTCAGGCAGCGGCACAGACAGCTGCAGCGGCACTGGAGCTAGCAAATAGAGCTGTAAACAGGGGAGTTTGAGTGGGAGTTCTGTTTGAGGAGAAGGTATTTGTGTGTGTGTTTGGTTTTTTATTGGTGGTATCTGTATGTGTATAGGCTTGGAGGGGCTTTGTGCTGGGAGAGAAGCTGAGCCCTGATTAGGGGGCGGGGCTTCGCTGACTAGGGGTCGTATGATTGTAGCAGCCAGTCAGGCAGCGTCACAGACAGCTGCAGGGGCACAGGAGCTAGCAAACAGAGCTGTAAACAGGGGAGTTTGAGAGGGAGTTCTGTTGGAGGAGAAGGTATTTGTGTGTGTGTTTGGTTTCATATTGGTAGTATCTGTATGTGTAGAGGCTTTGTGCTGGGAGAGAAGCTGAGCCCTGATTAGGGGGCGGGGCTTCACTGACTAGGGGTCCTATAAAGGTAGCAGCCAGTCAGGCAGCGGCACAGGAGCTAGCAAACAGAGCTGTAAACAGGGGAGTTTGAGTGGGAGTTCTGTTGGAGGAGAAGGTATTTGTGTGTGTGTTTGGTTTTGTATTGGTGGTATCTGTATGTGTAGAGGCTTGGAGGGGCTTTGTGCTGGGAGACAAGCTGAGCCCTGATTAGGGGGCGGGGCTTCACTGACGAGGGGTCCTATAAAGGGAGCAGCCAGTCAGTCAGCGACACAGACAGCTGCAGCGGTACAGGAGCTAGCAAACAGAGATGTAAACAGGGGAGTTTGAGTGGGACTTCTGTTGGAGGAGAAGGTATTTGTGTGTGTGTTTGGTTTTGTATTGGTAGTATCTGTATGTGTAGAGGATTGGAGGGGCTTTGTGCTGGGAGCGAAGCTGAGCCCTGATTAGGGGGCGGAGCTTCACTGACTAGGGGTCCTATAAAGGGAGCAGCCAGTCAGGCAGCGGCACAGACAGCTGCAGCGGAACAGGAGCTAGCAAACAGAGCTGTAAACAGGGGAGTTTGAGAGGGAGTTCTGTTGGAGGAGAAGGTATTTGTGTGTGTTTGGTTTTGTATTAGTAGTATCTGTATGAGTAGAGGCTTTGTGCTGGGGGAGAAGCTGAGCCCTGATTTGGGGGCGGGGCTTCGCTGACTAGGGGTCGTATGATTGTAGCAGCCAGTCAGGCAGCGTCACAGACAGCTGCAGGGGCACAGGAGCTAGCAAACAGAGCTGTAAACAGGGGAGTTTGAGTGGGAGTTCTGTTGGAGGAGAAGGTATTTGTGTGTGTGTGGTTTTGTATTGGTAGCATCTGTATGTGTAGGGGCTTTGTGCTGGGAGAGAAGCTGAGCCCTGATTAGGGGGCGGGGCTTCACTGACTAGGGGTCCTATAAAGGGAGGAGCCAGTCAGGCGGCGGCACGGACAGCTGCAGCGGCACAGGAGCTAGCAAACAGAGCTGTAAACAGGGGAGTTTGAGTGGGAGTTCTGTTGGAGGAGAAGGTATTTTTTGTGTGTTTGGTTTTGTATTGCTGGTATCTGTATGTGTAGGGGCTTTGTGTTGGGAGAGAAGCTGAGCCCTGATAAGGGGGCGGGGCTTCACTGACTAGGGGTCCTATAAAGGGAGCAGCCAGTCAGGCAGCTGCACAGACAGCTGCAGCGGTACAGGAGCTAGGAAACAGAGCTGTAAATAGGGGAGTTTGAGTGGGAGTTCTGTTGGAGGAGAAGGTATTTGTGTGTGTTTGGTTTTGTGTTGGTGGTATCTGTATGTGTAGGGGCTTTGTGCTGAGAGAGAAGCTGAGCCCTGATTAGGGGGCGGGGCTTCACTGACTAGGCGTCCTATAAAGGCAGCAGCCAGTCAGGCAGCGGCACAGACAGCTGCAGTGGCACAGGAGCTAGCAAAGAGAACTGTAAACAGGGGAGTTTGAGTGGGAGTTCTGTTGGAGGAGAAGGTATTTGTTTGTGTGTTTGGTTTTGTATTGGTAGTATCTGTATGTGTAGAGGCTTGGAGGGGCTTTGTGCTGGGAGAGAAGCTGAGCCCTGATTAGGGGGCGGGGCTTCACTGACTAGGGGTCCTAGAAAGGTAGCAGCCAGTCAGGCAGCGGCACAGGAGCTAGCAAACAGAGCTGTAAACAGGGGAGTTTGAGTGGGACTTCTGTTGGAGGAGAAGGTATTTGTGTGTGTTTGGTTTTGTATTAGTAGTATCTGTATGAGTAGAGGCTTTGTGCTGGGAGAGAAGCTGAGCCCTGATTAGGGGGCGGGGCTTCGCTGACTAGGGGTCGTATGATTGTAGCAGCCAGTCAGGCAGCGTCACAGACAGCTGCAGGGGCACAGGAGCTACCAAACAGAGCTGTAAACAGGGGAGTTTGAGTGGGAGTTCTGTTGGAGGAGAAGGTATTTGTGTGTGTTTGGTTTTGTATTGCTGGTATCTGTATGTGTAGGGGCTTTGTGCTGGGAGAGAAGCTGAGCCCTGATTAGGGGGCGGGGCTTCCCTGACTAGGGGTCCTATAAACGTACCAGCCAGTCAGGCAGCGGCACAGACAGCTGCAGCAGCACTGGAGCTAGCAAATAGAGCTGTAAACAGGGGAGTTTGAGTGGGAGTTCTGTTTGAGGAGAAGGTATTTGTGTGTTTGGTTTTGTATTGGTAGTATCTGTATGTGTAGGGGCTTTGTGCTGAGAGAGAAGCTGAGCCCTGATTAGGGGGCGGGACTTCACTGACTAGGGGTCCTATAAAGGCAGCAGCCAGTGAGGCAGCGGCACAGACAGCTTCAGTGGCACAGGAGCTAGCAAAGAGATCTGTAAACAGGGGAGTTTGAGTGGGAGGTCTGTTGGAGGAGAAGGTATTTGTTTGTGTGTTTGGTTTTGTATTGGTGGTATCTGTATGTGTAGAGGCTTGGAGGGGCTTTGTGCTGGGAGCGAAGCTGAGCCCTGATTAGGGGGCGGGGCTTCACTGACGAGGGGTCCTATAAAGGTAGCAGCCAGTCAGGCAGCGGCACAGACAGCTGCAGGGGCACAGGAGCTAGCAAACAGAGCTGTAAACAGGGGAGTTTGAGTGGGAGTTCTGTTGGAGGAGAAGGTATTTTTTGTGTGTGTTTGGTTTTGTATTGCTGGTATCTGTATGTGTAGGGGCTTTGTGCTGGGAGAGAAGCTGAGCCCTGATAAGGGGGCGGGGCTTCACTGACTAGGGGTCCTATAAAGGGAGTAGCCAGTCAGGCAGCTGCACAGACAGCTGCAGCGGTACAGGAGCTAGCAAACAGAGCTGTAAACAGGGGAGTTTGAGTGGGAGTTCTGTTGGAGGAGAAGGTATTTGTGTGTGTTTGGTTTTGTGTTGGTGGTATCTGTATGTGTAGAGGCTTGGAGGGGCTTTGTGCTGGGAGAGAAGCTGAGCCCTGATTAGGGGGCGGGGCTTCCCTGACTAGGGGTCCTATAAAGGTACCAGCCAGTCAGGCAGCGGCACAGACAGCTGCAGCGGCACTGGAGCTAGCAAATAGAGCTGTAAACAGGGGAGTTTGAGTGGGAGTTCTGTTTGAGGAGAAGGTATTTGTGTGTTTGGTTTTGTATTGGTGGTATCTGTATGTGTAGGGGCTTTGTGCTGGGAGAGAAGCTGAGCCCTGATTAGGGGTCGGGGCTTCACTGACTAGGGGTCCTATAAAGGTAGCAGCCAGTCAGGCAGCGGCACAGGAATTTAGCAAACTGAGCTGTAAACAGGGGAGTTTGAGTGGGAGTTCTGTTGGAGGAGAAGGTATTTGTGTGTGTGTGGTTTTGTATTGGTAGCATCTGTATGTGTAGGGGCTTTGTGCTGGGAGAGAAGCTGAGCCCTGATTAGGGGGCGGGGCTTCACTGACTAGGCGTCCTATAAAGGCAGCAGCCAGTCAGGCAGCGGCACAGACAGCTGCAGCGGTACAGGAGCTAGCAAACAGAGCTGTAAACAGGGGAGTTGGAGTGGGAGTTCTGTTGGAGGAGAAGGTATTTTTTGTGTGTATTTGGTTTTGTATTGCTGGTACCTGTATGTGTAGGGGCTTTGTGCTGGGAGAGAAGCTGAGCCCTGATTAGGGGGCGGGGCTTCACTGACTAGGGGTCCTATAAAGGTAGCAGCCAGTCAGGCAGTGGCACAGGAATTTAGCAAACAGAGCTGTAAACAGGGGAGTTTGAGTGGGAGTTTTGTTGGAGGAGAAGGTATTTGTGTGTGTGTTTGGTTTTGTATTGGTGGTATCTGTATGTGTATAGGCTTGGAGGGGCTTTGTGCTGGGAGAGAAGCTGAGCCCTGATTCGGGGGCGGGGCTTCGCTGACTAGGGGTCGTATGATTGTAGCAGCGAGACAGGCAGCGTCACAGACAACTGCAGGGGCACAGGAGCTAGCAAACAGAGCTGTAAACAGGGGAGTTTGAGTGGGAGTTCTGTTGGAGAAGAAGGTATTTGTGTGTGTTTGGTTTTGTATTGGTAGCATCTGTATGTGTAGGGGCTTTGTGCTGGGAGAAAAGCTGAGCCCTGATTAGGGGGCGGGGCTTCACTGACTAGGGGTCCTACAAAGGGAGCAGCCAGTCAGGCGGCGGCACGGACAGCTGCAGCGGCACAGGAGCTAGCAAACAGAGCTGTAAACAGGGGAGTTTGAGTTTGAGTTCTGTTGGAGGAGAAGGTATTTGTGTGTGTTTGGTTTTGTATTGGTAGTATCTGTATGTGTAGAGGCTTTGTGCTGGGAGAGAAGCTGAGCCCTGATTAGGGGGCGGGGCTTCACTGACTAGGGGTCCTAGAAAGGTAGCAGCCAGTCAGGCAGCGGCACAGGAGCTAGCAAACAGAGCTGTAAACAGGGGAGTTTGAGTGGGACTTCTGTTGGAGGAGAAGGTATTTGTGTGTGTTTGGTTTTGTATTAGTAGTATCTGTATGAGTAGAGGCTTTGTGCTGGGAGAGAAGCTGAGCCCTGATTAGGGGGCGGGGCTTCGCTGACTAGGGGTCGTATGATTGTAGCAGCCAGTCAGGCAGCGTCACAGACAGCTGCAGGGGCACAGGAGCTACCAAACAGAGCTGTAAACAGGGGAGTTTGAGTGGGAGTTCTGTTGGAGGAGAAGGTATTTGTGTGTGTGTGGTTTTGTATTGGTAGCATCTGTATGTGTAGGGGCTTTGTGCTGGGAGAGAAGCTGAGCCCTGATTAGGGGGCGGGGCTTCACTGACTAGGCGTCCTATAAAGGCAGCAGCCAGTCAGGCAGCGGCACAGACAGCTGCAGTGGCACAGGAGCTAGCAAAGAGAGCTGTAAACAGGGGAGTTTGAGTGGGGGTTCTGTTGGAGGAGAAGGTATTTGTGTGTGTGTTTGGTTTTGTATTGGTAGTATCTGTATGTGTAGAGGCTTGGAGGGGCTTTGTGCTGGGAGAGAAGCTGAGCCCTGATTAGGGGGCGGGGCTTCCCTGACTAGGGGTCCTATAAACGTACCAGCCAGTCAGGCAGCGGCACAGACAGCTGCAGTGGCACAGGAGCTAGCAAAGAGAGCTGTAAACAGGGGAGTTTGAGTGGGGGTTCTGTTGGAGGAGAAGGTATTTGTTTGTGTGTTTGGTTTTGTATTGGTGGTATCTGTATGTGTAGAGGCTTGGAGGGGCTTTGTGCTGGGAGCGAAGCTGAGCCCTGATTAGGGGGCGGGGCTTCACTGACGAGGGGTCCTATAAAGGTAGCAGCCAGTCAGGCAGCGGCACAGGAATTTAGCAAACAGAGCTGTAAACAGGGGAGTTTGAGTGGGAGTTCTGTTGGAGGAGAAGGTATTTTTTGTGTGTGTTTGGTTTTGTATTGGTGGTATCTGAATGTGTAGGGGCTTTGTGCTGGGAGAGAAGCTGAGCCCTGATAAGGGGGCGGGGCTTCACTGACTAGGGGTCCTATAAAGGGAGCAGCCAGTCAGGCAGCTGCACAGACAGCTGCAGCGGTACAGGAGCTAGCAAACAGAGCTGTAAACAGGGGAGTTTGAGTGGGAGTTCTGTTGGAGGAGAAGGTATTTGTGTGTGTTTGGTTTTGTGTTGGTGGTATCTGTATGTGTAGGGGCTTTGTGCTGAGAGAGAAGCTGAGCCCTGATTAGGGAACGGGGCTTCACTGACTAGGCGTCCTATAAAGGCAGCAGCCAGTCAGGCAGCGGCACAGACAGCTGCAGTGGCACAGGAGCTAGCAAACAGAGCTGTAAACAGGGGAGTTTGAGTGGGAGTTCTGTTGGAGGAGAAGGTATTTGTGTGTGTGTTTGGTTTTGTATTGGTAGTATCTGTATGTGTAGAGGCTTTGTGCTGGGAGAGAAGCTGAGCCCTGATAAGGGGGTGGGGCTTCACTGACTAGAGGTCCTAGAAAGGTAGCAGGCAGTCAGGCAGCGGCACAGGAGCTAGCAAACAGAGCTGTAAACAGGGGAGTTTGAGTGGGAGTTCTGTTGGAGGAGAAGGTATTTTGTGTGTTTGGTTTTGTATTGGTAGTATCTGTATGTGTAGGGGCTCGGAGGGGCTTTGTGCTGGGAGAGAAGATGAGCCCTGATTAGGGGGCGGGGCTCCACAGACTAGGGGTCCTGTAAAGGCAGCAGCCAGTCAGGCAGCGGCACAGACAGCTGCAGTGGCACAGGAGCTAGCAAACAGAGCTGTAAACAGGGGAGTTTGAGTGGGAGTTCTGTTGGAGGAGAAGGTATTTGTGTGTGTTTGGTTTTGCATTGGTAGTATCTGTATGTGTAGAGGCTTATGGGGCTTTGTACTGGGAGAGAAGCTGAGCCCTGATTAGGGGATGGGGCTTGACTGACTACGGGTCCTGTAAAGGTAGCAGCTGCTCAGGCAGCGGCACAGACAGCTAGCAAACAGAGCTGTAAACGGGGGAGTTTGAGTGGGAGTTCTGTTGGAGGAGAAGGTATTTGTGTGTGTTTGGTTTTGTATTGGTAGTATCTGTATGGGTAGGGGCGTGGAGGGGCTTTGTGCTGGGAGAGCAGCTGAGCCCTGATTAGAGGGCGGGGCTTCCCTGACTAGGGGTCCTATAAAGGTAGCAGCCAGTCAGGCAGCGGTACAGGAGCTAGCAAACAGATCTGTAAACAGGGGAGTTTGAGTGGGAGTTCTGTTGGAGGAGAAGGTATTTTGTGTGTTTGGTATTGTATTGGTAGTATCTGTATGTGTAGGGGCTTGGAGTGGCTTTGTGATGGGAGAGAAGATGAGCCCTGATTAGGGGGCGGGGCTTCACTGACTAGGGGTCCTATAAAGGTAGCAGCCAGTCAGACAGCCGCACAGACAGTTGCAGCGGCACAGGAGCTAGCAAACAGAGCTGTAAACAGGGGAGTTTGAGTGGGAGTTCTGTTGGAGGAGAAGGTATTTGTGTGTTTGGTTTTGTGTTGTTAGTATCTATATGTGTAGGGGCTTTGTGCTGGGGGAGAAGCTGAGCCCTGATTAGGGGGCGGGGCTCCACAGACTAGGGGTCCTGTAAAGGTAGCAGCCAGTCAGGCAGCGGCACAGGAGCTAGCAAACAGAGCTGTAAACAGGGGAGTTTGAGTGGGAGTTCTGTTGGAGGAGAAGGTATTTGTGTGTGTTTGGTTTTGTATTGGTAGTATCTGTATGTGTAGGGGCTTTGTGCTGGGAGAGAAGCTGAGCCCTGATTAGGGGGCGGGGCTTGACTGACTAGGGGTCCTATAAAGGTAGCAGCCAGTCAGGCAGTGGCACAGACAGCTGCAGCGGCACAGGAGCTAGCAAACAGAGCTGTAAACAGGGGAGTTTGAGTGGGAGTTCTGTTGGAGGAGAAGGTATTTGTGTGTGTTTGGTTTTGTATTGGTAGTATCTGTATGTGTAGGGGCTTTGTGCTGGGAGAGAAGCTGAGCCCTGATTAGGGGGCGGGGCTTGACTGACTAGGGGTCCTATAAAGGTAGCAGCCAGTCAGGCAGCGGCACAGACAGCTGCAGCGGCACAGGAGCTAGCAAACAGAGCTGTAAACAGGGGAGTTTGAGTGGGAGTTCTGTTGGAGGAGAAGGTATTTTTTGTGTGTGTTTGGTTTTGTATTGCTGGTATCTGTATGTGTAGGGCCTTTGTGCTGGGAGAGAAGCTGAGCCCTGATAAGGGGGCGGGGCTTCACTGACTAGGGGTCCTATAAAGGGAGCAGCCAGTCAGGCAGCTGCACAGACAGCTGCAGTGGCACAGGAGCTAGCAAAGAGAGCTGTAAACAGGGGAGTTTGAGTGGGAGTTCTGTTGGAGGAGAAGGTATTTGTGTGTGTGTTTGGTTTTGTATTGGTAGTATCTGTAAGTGTAGAGGCTTGGAGGGGCTTTGTGCTGGGAGAGAAGCTGAGCCCTGATTAGGGGGCGGGGCTTCCCTGACTAGGGGTCCTATAAACGTACCAGCCAGTCAGGCAGCGGCACAGACAGTTGCAGCGGCACTGGAGCTAGCAAATAGAGCTGTAAACCGGGGAGTTTGAGTGGGAGTTCTGTTTGAGGAGAAGGTATTTGTGTGTTTGGTTTTGTATTGGTAGTATCTGTATGTGTAGATGCTTTGTGCTGGGAGAGAAGATGAGCCCTGATTAGGGGGCGGGGCTTCACTGACTAGGGGTCCTATAAAGGTAGCAGCCAGTGAGGCAGCGGCACAGACAGCTGCAGCGGTACAGGAGCTAGCAAACAGAGCTGTAAACAGGGGAGTTTGAGTGGGAGTTCTGTTGGAGCAGAAGGTATTTTTGTGTGTTTGGTTTTGTATTGGTAGTATCTGTATGTGTAGGGGCTTTGTGCTGAGAGAGAAGCTGAGCCCTGATTAGGGGGCGGGGCTTCACTGACTAGGGGTCCTATAAAGGCAGCAGCCAGTCAGGCAGCGGCACAGGAATTTAGCAAACAGAGCTGTAAACAGGGGAGTTTGAGTGGGAGTTCTGTTGGAGGAGAAGGTATTTTGTGTGTTTGGTTTTGCATTGGTAGTATCTGTATGTGTAGGGGCTTGGAGGGGCTTTGTGCTGGGAGAGAAGATGAGCCCTGATTAGGGGGCGGGGCTTCCCTGGCTAGGGGTCCTATAAAGGTAGCAGCCAGTCAGGCATCGGCACAGGAGCTAGCAAACAGAGCTGTAAACAGGGGAGTTTGAGTGGGAGTTCTGTTGGAGGTGAAGGTATTTGTGTGTGTGTGTTTGGTTTTGTATTGGTGGTATCTGTATGTGTAGGGGCTTTCTGCTGGGAGAGAAGCGGAGCCCTGATTAGGGGGCGGGGCTTCCCTGACTAGGGGTCCTATAAAGGTAGCAGCCAGTCAGGCAGCGGCACAGGAGCTAGCAAACAGAGCTGTAAACAGGGGAGTTTGAGTGGGAGTTCTGTTGGAGGAGAAGGTATTTGTGTGTGTTTGGTTTTGTGTTGGTAGTATCTGTATGTGTAGGGGCTTTGTGCTGGGAGAGAAGCTGAGCCGTGATTAGGGGGCGGGGCTTCACTGACTAGGGGTTCTATAAAGGTATCAGCCAGTCAGGCAGCGGCACAGACAGCTGCAGCGGCACAGGAGCTAGCAAAGAGAGTTGTAAACAGGGGAGTTTGAGTGGGAGTTCCGTTGGAAGAGAAGGTATTTGTGTGTGTTTGGTTTTGTGTTGGTGGTATCTGTATGTGTAGGGGCTTTTTGCTGGGAGAGAAGCTGAGCCCTGATTAGGGTCCGGGGCTTCACTGACCAGGGGTCCTATAAAGGGAGCAGCCAGTCAGGCAGCGACACAGACAGCTGCAGAGGTACAGGAGCTAGCAAACAGAGCTGTAAACAGGGGAGTTTGAGTGGGACTTCTGATGTAGGAGAAGGTATTTGTGTGTGTGTTTGGTTTTGTATTGGTAGTATCTGTATGTGTAGAGGCTTGGAGGGGCTTTGTGCTGGGAGAGAAGCTGAGTCCTGATTAGGGGGCGGAGCTTCACTGACTAGGGGTCCTATAAAGGTAGCAGCCAGTCAGGCAGCGGCACAGGAATTTAGCAAACTGAGCTGTACACAGGGGAGTTTGAGTGGGAGTTCTGTTGGAAGAGAAGGTATTTGTGTGTGTTTGGTTTTGTATTGGTCGTATCTGTATGTGTAGAGGCTTTGTGCTGGAGAGAATATGAGCCCTGATTAGGGGGCGGGGCTTCGCTGACTAGTGGTCGTATGATTGTAGCAGCCAGTCAGGGAGCGTCACAGACAGCTGCAGGGGCACAGGAGCTAGCAAACAGAGCTGTAAACAGGGGAGTTTGAGTGGGAGTTCTGTTGGAGGAGAAGGTATTTGTGTGTGTGTGGTTTTGTCTTGGTAGCATCTGTATGTGTAGGGGCTTTGTGCTGGGAGAGAAGCTGAGCCCTGATTAGGGGGCGGGACTTCAATGACTAGGGGTCCTATAAAGGGAGGAGCCAGTCAGGCGGCGGCACGGACAGCTGCAGCGGTACAGGAGCTAGCAAACAGAGCTGTAAACAGGGGAGTTTGAGTGGGAGTTCTGTTTGAGGAGAAGGTATTTGTGTGTTTGGTTTTGTATTGGTAGTATCTGTATGTGTAGAGGCTTTGTGGTGGGAGAGAAGATGAGCCCTGATTAGGGGGCGGGGCTTCACTGACTAGGGGTCCTATAAAGGTAGCAGCCAGTCAGGCAGCGGCACAGACAGCTGCAGCGGTACAGGAGCTAGCAAACAGAGCTGTAAACAGGGGAGTTTGAGTGGGAGTTCTGTTGGAGCAGAAGGTATTTTTGTGTGTTTGGTTTTGTATTGGTAGTACCTGTATGTGTAGGGGCTTTGTGCTGAGAGAGAAGCTGAGCCCTGATTAGGGGGCGGGGCTTCACTGACTAGGGGTCCTATAAAGGCAGCAGCCAGTCAGGCAGCGGCACAGACAGCTGCAGTGGCACAGGAGCTAGCAAAGAGAGCTGTAAACAGGGGAGTTTGAGTGGGAGTTCTGTTGGAGGAGAAGGAATTTGTGTGTGTGTTTGGTTTTGTATTGGTGGTATCTGTATGTGTAGAGGCTTGGAGGGGCTTTGTGCTGGGAGAGAAGCTGAGCCGTGATTAGGGGGCGGGGCTTCACTGACGAGGGGTCCTATAAAGGGAGCAGCCAGTCAGGCAGCGACACAGACAGCTGCAGCGGTACAGGAGCTAGCAAACAGAGCTGTAAACAGGGGAGTTTGAGTGGGAGTTCTGGTGGAGGAGAAGGTATTTGTGTGTGTGTTTGGTTTTGTATTGGTAGTATCTGTATGTTTAGAGGCTTGGAGGGGCTTTGTGCTGGGAGAGAAGCTGAGCCCTGATTAGGGGGCGGGGCTTCACTGACGAGGGGTCCTATAAAGGGAGCAGCCAGTCAGGCAGCGACACAGACAGCTGCAGAGGTACAGGAGCTAGCAAACAGAGCTGTAAACAGGGGAGTTTGAGTGAGACTTCTGATGGAGGAGAAGGTATTTGTGTGTGTGTTTGGTTTTGTATTGGTAGTATCTGTATGTGTAGAGGCTTCGAGGGGCTTTGTGCTGGGAGGGAAGCTGAGCCCTGATTAGGGGGCGGAGCCTCACTGACTAGGGGTCCTACAAAGGTAGCAGCCAGTCAGGCAGCGGCACAGGAGTTTAGCAAACTGAGCTGTACACAGGGGAGTTTGAGTGGGAGTTCCGTTGGAAGAGAAGGTATTTGTGTGTGTTTGGTTTTGTATTGGTCGTATCTGTATGTGTAGAGGCTTTGTGCTGGGAGAGAAGCTGAGCCCTGATTAGGGGGCGGGGCTTGACTGACTAGGGGTCCTATAAAGGTAGCAGCCAGTCAGGCAGCGGCACAGACAGCTGCAGCGGCACAGGAGCTTGCAAACAGAGCTGTAAACGGGGGAGTTTGAGTGGGAGTTCTGTTGGAGGAGAAGGTATTTGTGTGTGTTTGGTTTTGTATTGGTAGTATCTGTATGTGTAGAGGCTTGGAGGGGCTTTGTGCTGGGAGAGAAGCTGAGCCCTGATTAGGGGGCGGGGCTTCACTGACTAGGGTTCCTATAAAGGGAGCAGCCAGTCAGGCGGCGTCACGGACAGCTGCAGCGGCACAGGAGCTAGCAAACAGAGCTGTAAACAGGGGAGTTTGAGTTTGAGTTCTGTTGGAGGAGAAGGTATTTGTGTGTGTTTGGTTTTGTATTGGTAGTATCTGTATGTGTAGAGGCTTTGTGCTGGGAGAGAAGCTGAGCCCTGATTAGGGGGCGGGGCTTCACTGACTAGGGGTCCTAGAAAGGTAGCAGCCAGTCAGGCAGCGGCACAGGAGCTAGCAAACAGAGCTGTAAACAGGGGAGTTTGAGTGGGACTTCTGTTGGAGGAGAAGGTATTTGTGTGTGTTTGGTTTTGTATTAGTAGTATCTGTATGAGTAGAGGCTTTGTGCTGGGAGAGAAGCTGAGCCCTGATTAGGGGGCGGGGCTTCGCTGACTAGGGGTCGTATGATTGTAGCAGCCAGTCAGGCAGCGTCACAGACAGCTGCAGGGGCACAGGAGCTACCAAACAGAGCTGTAAACAGGGGAGTTTGAGTGGGAGTTCTGTTGGAGGAGAAGGTATTTGTGTGTGTGTGGTTTTGTATTGGTAGCATCTGTATGTGTAGGGGCTTTGTGCTGGGAGAGAAGCTGAGCCCTGATTAGGGGGCGGGGCTTCACTGACTAGGCGTCCTATAAAGGCAGCAGCCAGTCAGGCAGCGGCACAGACAGCTGCAGTGGCACAGGAGCTAGCAAAGAGAGCTGTAAACAGGGGAGTTTGAGTGGGGGTTCTGTTGGAGGAGAAGGTATTTGTGTGTGTGTTTGGTTTTGTATTGGTAGTATCTGTATGTGTAGAGGCTTGGAGGGGCTTTGTGCTGGGAGAGAAGCTGAGCCCTGATTAGGGGGCGGGGCTTCCCTGACTAGGGGTCCTATAAACGTACCAGCCAGTCAGGCAGCGGCACAGACAGCTGCAGTGGCACAGGAGCTAGCAAAGAGAGCTGTAAACAGGGGAGTTTGAGTGGGGGTTCTGTTGGAGGAGAAGGTATTTGTTTGTGTGTTTGGTTTTGTATTGGTGGTATCTGTATGTGTAGAGGCTTGGAGGGGCTTTGTGCTGGGAGCGAAGCTGAGCCCTGATTAGGGGGCGGGGCTTCACTGACGAGGGGTCCTATAAAGGTAGCAGCCAGTCAGGCAGCGGCACAGGAATTTAGCAAACAGAGCTGTAAACAGGGGAGTTTGAGTGGGAGTTCTGTTGGAGGAGAAGGTATTTTTTGTGTGTGTTTGGTTTTGTATTGGTGGTATCTGAATGTGTAGGGGCTTTGTGCTGGGAGAGAAGCTGAGCCCTGATAAGGGGGCGGGGCTTCACTGACTAGGGGTCCTATAAAGGGAGCAGCCAGTCAGGCAGCTGCACAGACAGCTGCAGCGGTACAGGAGCTAGCAAACAGAGCTGTAAACAGGGGAGTTTGAGTGGGAGTTCTGTTGGAGGAGAAGGTATTTGTGTGTGTTTGGTTTTGTGTTGGTGGTATCTGTATGTGTAGGGGCTTTGTGCTGAGAGAGAAGCTGAGCCCTGATTAGGGAACGGGGCTTCACTGACTAGGCGTCCTATAAAGGCAGCAGCCAGTCAGGCAGCGGCACAGACAGCTGCAGTGGCACAGGAGCTAGCAAACAGAGCTGTAAACAGGGGAGTTTGAGTGGGAGTTCTGTTGGAGGAGAAGGTATTTGTGTGTGTGTTTGGTTTTGTATTGGTAGTATCTGTATGTGTAGAGGCTTTGTGCTGGGAGAGAAGCTGAGCCCTGATAAGGGGGTGGGGCTTCACTGACTAGAGGTCCTAGAAAGGTAGCAGGCAGTCAGGCAGCGGCACAGGAGCTAGCAAACAGAGCTGTAAACAGGGGAGTTTGAGTGGGAGTTCTGTTGGAGGAGAAGGTATTTTGTGTGTTTGGTTTTGTATTGGTAGTATCTGTATGTGTAGGGGCTCGGAGGGGCTTTGTGCTGGGAGAGAAGATGAGCCCTGATTAGGGGGCGGGGCTCCACAGACTAGGGGTCCTGTAAAGGCAGCAGCCAGTCAGGCAGCGGCACAGACAGCTGCAGTGGCACAGGAGCTAGCAAACAGAGCTGTAAACAGGGGAGTTTGAGTGGGAGTTCTGTTGGAGGAGAAGGTATTTGTGTGTGTTTGGTTTTGCATTGGTAGTATCTGTATGTGTAGAGGCTTATGGGGCTTTGTACTGGGAGAGAAGCTGAGCCCTGATTAGGGGATGGGGCTTGACTGACTACGGGTCCTGTAAAGGTAGCAGCTGCTCAGGCAGCGGCACAGACAGCTAGCAAACAGAGCTGTAAACGGGGGAGTTTGAGTGGGAGTTCTGTTGGAGGAGAAGGTATTTGTGTGTGTTTGGTTTTGTATTGGTAGTATCTGTATGGGTAGGGGCGTGGAGGGGCTTTGTGCTGGGAGAGCAGCTGAGCCCTGATTAGAGGGCGGGGCTTCCCTGACTAGGGGTCCTATAAAGGTAGCAGCCAGTCAGGCAGCGGTACAGGAGCTAGCAAACAGATCTGTAAACAGGGGAGTTTGAGTGGGAGTTCTGTTGGAGGAGAAGGTATTTTGTGTGTTTGGTATTGTATTGGTAGTATCTGTATGTGTAGGGGCTTGGAGTGGCTTTGTGATGGGAGAGAAGATGAGCCCTGATTAGGGGGCGGGGCTTCACTGACTAGGGGTCCTATAAAGGTAGCAGCCAGTCAGACAGCCGCACAGACAGTTGCAGCGGCACAGGAGCTAGCAAACAGAGCTGTAAACAGGGGAGTTTGAGTGGGAGTTCTGTTGGAGGAGAAGGTATTTGTGTGTTTGGTTTTGTGTTGTTAGTATCTATATGTGTAGGGGCTTTGTGCTGGGGGAGAAGCTGAGCCCTGATTAGGGGGCGGGGCTCCACAGACTAGGGGTCCTGTAAAGGTAGCAGCCAGTCAGGCAGCGGCACAGGAGCTAGCAAACAGAGCTGTAAACAGGGGAGTTTGAGTGGGAGTTCTGTTGGAGGAGAAGGTATTTGTGTGTGTTTGGTTTTGTATTGGTAGTATCTGTATGTGTAGGGGCTTTGTGCTGGGAGAGAAGCTGAGCCCTGATTAGGGGGCGGGGCTTGACTGACTAGGGGTCCTATAAAGGTAGCAGCCAGTCAGGCAGTGGCACAGACAGCTGCAGCGGCACAGGAGCTAGCAAACAGAGCTGTAAACAGGGGAGTTTGAGTGGGAGTTCTGTTGGAGGAGAAGGTATTTGTGTGTGTTTGGTTTTGTATTGGTAGTATCTGTATGTGTAGGGGCTTTGTGCTGGGAGAGAAGCTGAGCCCTGATTAGGGGGCGGGGCTTGACTGACTAGGGGTCCTATAAAGGTAGCAGCCAGTCAGGCAGCGGCACAGACAGCTGCAGCGGCACAGGAGCTAGCAAACAGAGCTGTAAACAGGGGAGTTTGAGTGGGAGTTCTGTTGGAGGAGAAGGTATTTTTTGTGTGTGTTTGGTTTTGTATTGCTGGTATCTGTATGTGTAGGGCCTTTGTGCTGGGAGAGAAGCTGAGCCCTGATAAGGGGGCGGGGCTTCACTGACTAGGGGTCCTATAAAGGGAGCAGCCAGTCAGGCAGCTGCACAGACAGCTGCAGTGGCACAGGAGCTAGCAAAGAGAGCTGTAAACAGGGGAGTTTGAGTGGGAGTTCTGTTGGAGGAGAAGGTATTTGTGTGTGTGTTTGGTTTTGTATTGGTAGTATCTGTAAGTGTAGAGGCTTGGAGGGGCTTTGTGCTGGGAGAGAAGCTGAGCCCTGATTAGGGGGCGGGGCTTCCCTGACTAGGGGTCCTATAAACGTACCAGCCAGTCAGGCAGCGGCACAGACAGTTGCAGCGGCACTGGAGCTAGCAAATAGAGCTGTAAACCGGGGAGTTTGAGTGGGAGTTCTGTTTGAGGAGAAGGTATTTGTGTGTTTGGTTTTGTATTGGTAGTATCTGTATGTGTAGATGCTTTGTGCTGGGAGAGAAGATGAGCCCTGATTAGGGGGCGGGGCTTCACTGACTAGGGGTCCTATAAAGGTAGCAGCCAGTGAGGCAGCGGCACAGACAGCTGCAGCGGTACAGGAGCTAGCAAACAGAGCTGTAAACAGGGGAGTTTGAGTGGGAGTTCTGTTGGAGCAGAAGGTATTTTTGTGTGTTTGGTTTTGTATTGGTAGTATCTGTATGTGTAGGGGCTTTGTGCTGAGAGAGAAGCTGAGCCCTGATTAGGGGGCGGGGCTTCACTGACTAGGGGTCCTATAAAGGCAGCAGCCAGTCAGGCAGCGGCACAGGAATTTAGCAAACAGAGCTGTAAACAGGGGAGTTTGAGTGGGAGTTCTGTTGGAGGAGAAGGTATTTTGTGTGTTTGGTTTTGCATTGGTAGTATCTGTATGTGTAGGGGCTTGGAGGGGCTTTGTGCTGGGAGAGAAGATGAGCCCTGATTAGGGGGCGGGGCTTCCCTGGCTAGGGGTCCTATAAAGGTAGCAGCCAGTCAGGCATCGGCACAGGAGCTAGCAAACAGAGCTGTAAACAGGGGAGTTTGAGTGGGAGTTCTGTTGGAGGTGAAGGTATTTGTGTGTGTGTGTTTGGTTTTGTATTGGTGGTATCTGTATGTGTAGGGGCTTTCTGCTGGGAGAGAAGCGGAGCCCTGATTAGGGGGCGGGGCTTCCCTGACTAGGGGTCCTATAAAGGTAGCAGCCAGTCAGGCAGCGGCACAGGAGCTAGCAAACAGAGCTGTAAACAGGGGAGTTTGAGTGGGAGTTCTGTTGGAGGAGAAGGTATTTGTGTGTGTTTGGTTTTGTGTTGGTAGTATCTGTATGTGTAGGGGCTTTGTGCTGGGAGAGAAGCTGAGCCGTGATTAGGGGGCGGGGCTTCACTGACTAGGGGTTCTATAAAGGTATCAGCCAGTCAGGCAGCGGCACAGACAGCTGCAGCGGCACAGGAGCTAGCAAAGAGAGTTGTAAACAGGGGAGTTTGAGTGGGAGTTCCGTTGGAAGAGAAGGTATTTGTGTGTGTTTGGTTTTGTGTTGGTGGTATCTGTATGTGTAGGGGCTTTTTGCTGGGAGAGAAGCTGAGCCCTGATTAGGGTCCGGGGCTTCACTGACCAGGGGTCCTATAAAGGGAGCAGCCAGTCAGGCAGCGACACAGACAGCTGCAGAGGTACAGGAGCTAGCAAACAGAGCTGTAAACAGGGGAGTTTGAGTGGGACTTCTGATGTAGGAGAAGGTATTTGTGTGTGTGTTTGGTTTTGTATTGGTAGTATCTGTATGTGTAGAGGCTTGGAGGGGCTTTGTGCTGGGAGAGAAGCTGAGTCCTGATTAGGGGGCGGAGCTTCACTGACTAGGGGTCCTATAAAGGTAGCAGCCAGTCAGGCAGCGGCACAGGAATTTAGCAAACTGAGCTGTACACAGGGGAGTTTGAGTGGGAGTTCTGTTGGAAGAGAAGGTATTTGTGTGTGTTTGGTTTTGTATTGGTCGTATCTGTATGTGTAGAGGCTTTGTGCTGGAGAGAATATGAGCCCTGATTAGGGGGCGGGGCTTCGCTGACTAGTGGTCGTATGATTGTAGCAGCCAGTCAGGGAGCGTCACAGACAGCTGCAGGGGCACAGGAGCTAGCAAACAGAGCTGTAAACAGGGGAGTTTGAGTGGGAGTTCTGTTGGAGGAGAAGGTATTTGTGTGTGTGTGGTTTTGTCTTGGTAGCATCTGTATGTGTAGGGGCTTTGTGCTGGGAGAGAAGCTGAGCCCTGATTAGGGGGCGGGACTTCAATGACTAGGGGTCCTATAAAGGGAGGAGCCAGTCAGGCGGCGGCACGGACAGCTGCAGCGGTACAGGAGCTAGCAAACAGAGCTGTAAACAGGGGAGTTTGAGTGGGAGTTCTGTTTGAGGAGAAGGTATTTGTGTGTTTGGTTTTGTATTGGTAGTATCTGTATGTGTAGAGGCTTTGTGGTGGGAGAGAAGATGAGCCCTGATTAGGGGGCGGGGCTTCACTGACTAGGGGTCCTATAAAGGTAGCAGCCAGTCAGGCAGCGGCACAGACAGCTGCAGCGGTACAGGAGCTAGCAAACAGAGCTGTAAACAGGGGAGTTTGAGTGGGAGTTCTGTTGGAGCAGAAGGTATTTTTGTGTGTTTGGTTTTGTATTGGTAGTACCTGTATGTGTAGGGGCTTTGTGCTGAGAGAGAAGCTGAGCCCTGATTAGGGGGCGGGGCTTCACTGACTAGGGGTCCTATAAAGGCAGCAGCCAGTCAGGCAGCGGCACAGACAGCTGCAGTGGCACAGGAGCTAGCAAAGAGAGCTGTAAACAGGGGAGTTTGAGTGGGAGTTCTGTTGGAGGAGAAGGAATTTGTGTGTGTGTTTGGTTTTGTATTGGTGGTATCTGTATGTGTAGAGGCTTGGAGGGGCTTTGTGCTGGGAGAGAAGCTGAGCCGTGATTAGGGGGCGGGGCTTCACTGACGAGGGGTCCTATAAAGGGAGCAGCCAGTCAGGCAGCGACACAGACAGCTGCAGCGGTACAGGAGCTAGCAAACAGAGCTGTAAACAGGGGAGTTTGAGTGGGAGTTCTGGTGGAGGAGAAGGTATTTGTGTGTGTGTTTGGTTTTGTATTGGTAGTATCTGTATGTTTAGAGGCTTGGAGGGGCTTTGTGCTGGGAGAGAAGCTGAGCCCTGATTAGGGGGCGGGGCTTCACTGACGAGGGGTCCTATAAAGGGAGCAGCCAGTCAGGCAGCGACACAGACAGCTGCAGAGGTACAGGAGCTAGCAAACAGAGCTGTAAACAGGGGAGTTTGAGTGAGACTTCTGATGGAGGAGAAGGTATTTGTGTGTGTGTTTGGTTTTGTATTGGTAGTATCTGTATGTGTAGAGGCTTCGAGGGGCTTTGTGCTGGGAGGGAAGCTGAGCCCTGATTAGGGGGCGGAGCCTCACTGACTAGGGGTCCTACAAAGGTAGCAGCCAGTCAGGCAGCGGCACAGGAGTTTAGCAAACTGAGCTGTACACAGGGGAGTTTGAGTGGGAGTTCCGTTGGAAGAGAAGGTATTTGTGTGTGTTTGGTTTTGTATTGGTCGTATCTGTATGTGTAGAGGCTTTGTGCTGGGAGAGAAGCTGAGCCCTGATTAGGGGGCGGGGCTTGACTGACTAGGGGTCCTATAAAGGTAGCAGCCAGTCAGGCAGCGGCACAGACAGCTGCAGCGGCACAGGAGCTTGCAAACAGAGCTGTAAACGGGGGAGTTTGAGTGGGAGTTCTGTTGGAGGAGAAGGTATTTGTGTGTGTTTGGTTTTGTATTGGTAGTATCTGTATGTGTAGAGGCTTGGAGGGGCTTTGTGCTGGGAGAGAAGCTGAGCCCTGATTAGGGGGCGGGGCTTCACTGACTAGGGTTCCTATAAAGGGAGCAGCCAGTCAGGCGGCGTCACGGACAGCTGCAGCGGCACAGGAGCTAGCAAACAGAGCTGTAAACAGGGCAGTTTGAGTGGGAGTTCTGTTGGAGGAGAAGGTATTTGTGTGTGTTTGGTTTTGTATTGGTGGTGTCTGTATGTGTAGAAGCTTGGAGGGGCTTTGTGCTGGGAGCGAAGCTGAGCCCTGATAAGGGGGCGGGGCTTCACTGACTAAGGGTCCTATAAAGGTAGCAGCCAGTCAGGCAGCGGCACAGGAGCTAGCAAACAGAGCTGTAAACAGGGGAGTTTGAGTGGGAGTTCTTTTGGAAGAGACGATATTTGTGTGTGTTTGGTTTTGTTTTGGTGGTATCTGTATGTGTAGGGGCTTTTTGCTGGGAGAGAAGCTGAGCCCTGATTAGGGGCGGGGCTTCACTGACCAGGGTTCCTATAAAGGTAGCAGCCAGTCAGGCAGCGGCACAGGAGCTAGCAAACAGAGTTGTAAACAGGGGAGTATGAGTGGGAGTTCTGTTGGAGGAGAAGGCATTTGTGTGTGTGTTTGGTTTTGTATTGGTGGTATCTGTATGTGTAGGGGCTTGGAGGGGCTTTGTGCTGGGAGCGAAGCTGAGCCCTGATTAGGGGGGGGGCTTCACTGACTAGGGGTCCTATAAAGGTACTAGCCAGTCTGGAAGCGGCAGAGACAGCTGCAGCGGCACTGGAGCTAGCAAACAGAGCTGTAAACAGGGGAGTTTGAGTGGGAGTTCTGTTGGAGGAGAAGGTATTTGTGTGTGTTTGGTTTTGTATTGGTGGTATCTGTATGTGTAGGGGCTTTGTGCTGGGAGAGAAGCTGAGCCCTGATTTGGGGCGGGGCTTCACTGACTAGGGGTCCTATAAAGACAGCAGCCAGTCAGGCAGCGGCACAGACAGCTGCAGTGGCACAGGAGCTGGCAAAGAGAGCTGTAAACAGGGGAGTTTGAGTGGGAGTTCTGTTGGAGGAGAAGGTATTTGTGTGTGTTTAGTTTTGCATTGGTAGTATCTGTATGTGTAGAGGCTTATGGGGCTTTGTGCTGGGAGAGAAGCTGGGCCCTGATTAGGGGGCGGGGCTTCACTGACTAGGGGTCCTATAAAGGTAGCAGCCAGTCAGGCAGCAGCACACGAGCTAGCAAACAGAGCTGTAAACAGGGGAGTTTGAATGGGAGTTCTGTTGGAGGAGAAGGTATTTGTGTGTGTTTGGTTTTGTATTGGTAGTATCTGTATGTGTAGGGGCTTTGTTCTGGGAGAGAAGCTGAGCCCTGATTAGGGGGCGGGGCTTCACTGACAAGGGGTCCTATAAAGGTAGCAGCCTGTCAGACAGCGGCACAGGAGCTAGCAAACGGAGCTGTAAGCAGGGGAGTTTGAGTGGGAGTTCTGTTGGAGGAGAAGGTATTTGTGTGTTTGGTTTTGTATTGGTAGTATCTGTATGTTTCGAGGCTTAGAGGGGCTTTGTGCTGGGAGAGAAGCTGAGCCCTGATTAGGGGGCGGGGCTTCACTGACAAGGGGTCCTATAAAGGTAGCAGCCTGTCAGACAGCGGCACAGGAGCTAGCAAACAGAGCTGTAAACAGGGGAGTTTGTGTGGGAGTTCTGTTGCGGGAGAAGGTATTTGTGTGTGTTTGGTTTTGCATTGGTAGTATCTGTATGTGTAGAGGTTTGGAGGGTCTTTGTGATGGGAGAGAAGCTGGGCCCTGATTAGGGGGCGGGGCTTCACTGATTAGGGGTCCTAGAAAGGGAGCAGCCAGTCAGGCAGCGGCACAGACAGCTGCAGTGGCACAGGAGCTAGCAAACAGAGCTGTAAAGAGGGGAGTTTGAGTGGGAGTTCTGTTGGAGGAGAAGGTATTTGTGTGTTTTTTTGTATTCGTAGTATCTGTATATGTAGAGGCTTGGCGGGGCTTTGTGCTGGGACAGAAGCTGAGCCCTGATCAGGGGGCGGGGCTTCACTGACTAGGGGTCCTATAAAGGTAGCAGCCAGTCAGGAAGCGGCACAGGAGCTAGCAAACAGACCTGTAAACAGGGCAGTTTGAGTGGGAGTTCTGTTGGAGGAGAAGGTATTTGTGTGTGTTCGGTTTTGTATTGGTAGTATCTGTATGTGTACGGGCTTTGTGCTGGGAGAGAAGCTGAGCCCTGATTAGGGGGCGGGGATTCACTGACTAGGGGTCCTATAAAGGGAGCAGCCAGTCAGGCAGCGGCACAGACAGCTGCAGTGGCACAGGCGCTAGCAAACAGAGCTGTAAACAGGGGAGTTTGAGTGGGAGTTCTTTTGGAGGAGAAGGTATTTGTGCGTTTTTTTGTATTGGTAGTATCTGTATTTGTAGAGCCTTGGAGGGGCTTTGTGCTGGGAGAGAAGCTGAGCCCTGATTGGGGGCGGGGCTTCACTGACTAGGGGTCCTATAAAGGTAGGAGCCAGTCAGGCAGCGGCACAGGAGCTAGCAAACAGAGCTGTAAGCAGGGGAGTTTGAGTGGGAGTTCTGTTGGAGGAGAAGGTATTTGTGTGTGTTCGGTTTTGTATTGGTAGTGTCTGTATGTGTACGGGGTTTGTGCTGGGAGAGAAGCTGAGCCCCGATTAGGGGGCGGGGCTTCACTGACTAGGGGTCCTATAAAGGTAGCAGCCAGTCAGGCAGCGGCACAGACAGCTGCAGCGGCACAGGAGCTAGCAAACAGAGCTGTGAACAGGGGAGTTTGAGTGGGAGTTCTGTTGGAGGAGAAGGTATTTGTGTGTGTTTGGTTTTGTATTGGTAGTATCTGTATGTGTAGAGGCTTGGAGGGGCTTTGTGCTGGGAGAGAAGCTGAGCCCTGATTAGGGGGCGGGGCTTTACTGACTAGGGGTCCTATAAAGGTAGCAGCCAGTCAGACAGCGGCACAGGAGCTAGCAAACAGAGCTGTAAGCAAGGGAGTTTGTGTGGGAGTTCTGTTGGAGGAGAAGGTATTTGTGTGTGTTTGGTTTTGTGTTGGTGGTATCTGTATGTGTAGGGGCTTTTTGCTGGGAGAGAAGCTGAGCCCTGATTAGGGTGCGGGGCTTCACTGACCAGGGGTCCTATAAAGGGAGCAGCCAGTCAGGCAGCGACACAGACAGCTGCAGAGGTACAGGAGCTAGCAAACAGAGCTGTAAACAGGGGAGTTTGAGTGGGACTTCTGATGGAGGAGAAGGTATTTGTGTGTGTGTTTGGTTTTGTATTGGTAGTATCTGTATGTGTAGAGGCTTGGAGGGGCTTTGTGCTGGGAGAGAAGCTGAGTCCTGATTAGGGGGCGGAGCTTCACTGACTAGGGGTCCTATAAAGGTAGCAGCCAGTCAGGCAGCGGCACAGGAATTTAGCAAACTGAGCTGTACACAGGGGAGTTTGAGTGGGAGTTCTGTTGGAAGAGAAGGTATTTGTGTGTGTTTGGTTTTGTATTGGTCGTATCTGTATGTGTAGAGGCTTTGTGCTGGAGAGAATATGAGCCCTGATTAGGGGGCGGGGCTTCGCTGACTAGTGGTCGTATGATTGTAGCAGCCAGTCAGGCAGCGTCACAGACAGCTGCAGGGGCACAGGAGCTAGCAAACAGAGCTGTAAACAGGGGAGTTTGAGTGGGAGTTCTGTTGGAGGAGAAGGTATTTGTGTGTGTGTGGTTTTGTCTTGGTAGCATCTGTATGTGTAGGGGCTTTGTGCTGGGAGAGAAGCTGAGCCCTGATTAGGGGGCGGGACTTCACTGACTAGGGGTCCTATAAAGGGAGGAGCCAGTCAGGCGGCGGCACGGACAGCTGCAGCGGTACAGGAGCTAGCAAACAGAGCTGTAAACAGGGGAGTTTGAGTGGGAGTTCTGTTTGAGGAGAAGGTATTTGTGTGTTTGGTTTTGTATTGGTAGTATCTGTATGTGTAGAGGCTTTGTGGTGGGAGAGAAGATGAGCCCTGATTAGGGGGCGGGGCTTCACTGACTGGGGGTCCTATAAAGGCAGCAGCCAGTCAGGCAGCGGCACAGACAGCTGCAGTGGCACAGGAGCTAGCAAAGAGAGCTGTAAACAGGGGAGTTTGAGTGGGAGTTCTGTTGGAGGAGAAGGAATTTGTGTGTGTGTTTGGTTTTGTATTGGTGGTATCTGTATGTGTAGAGGCTTGGAGGGGCTTTGTGCTGGGAGAGAAGCTGAGCCGTGATTAGGGGGCGGGGCTTCACTGACGAGGGGTCCTATAAAGGGAGCAGCCAGTCAGGCAGCGACACAGACAGCTGCAGCGGTACAGGAGCTAGCAAACAGAGCTGTAAACAGGGGAGTTTGAGTGGGAGTTCTGGTGGAGGAGAAGGTATTTGTGTGTGTGTTTGGTTTTGTATTGGTAGTATCTGTATGTTTAGAGGCTTGGAGGGGCTTTGTGCTGGGAGAGAAGCTGAGCCCTGATTAGGGGGCGGGGCTTCACTGACGAGGGGTCCTATAAAGGGAGCAGCCAGTCAGGCAGCGACACAGACAGCTGCAGAGGTACAGGAGCTAGCAAACAGAGCTGTAAACAGGGGAGTTTGAGTGAGACTTCTGATGGAGGAGAAGGTATTTGTGTGTGTGTTTGGTTTTGTATTGGTAGTATCTGTATGTGTAGAGGCTTGGAGGGGCTTTGTGCTGGGAGGGAAGCTGAGCCCTGATTAGGGGGCGGAGCCTCACTGACTAGGGGTCCTACAAAGGTAGCAGCCAGTCAGGCAGCGGCACAGGAGTTTAGCAAACTGAGCTGTACACAGGGGAGTTTGAGTGGGAGTTCCGTTGGAAGAGAAGGTATTTGTGTGTGTTTGGTTTTGTATTGGTGGTATCTGTATGTGTAGGGGCTTTGTGCTGGGAGAGAAGCTGAGCCCTGATTAGGGGGCGGGGCTTGACTGACTAGGGGTCCTATAAAGGTAGCAGCCAGTCAGGCAGCGACACAGACAGCTGCAGCGGCACAGGAGCTAGCAAAGAGAGCTGTAAACAGGGGAGTTTGAGTGGGAGTTCCGTTGGAAGAGAAGCTATTTGTGTGTGTTTGGTTTTGTGTTGGTGGTATCTGTATGTGTAGGGGCTTTTTGCTGGGAGAGAAGCTGAGCCCTGATTAGGGTGCGGGGCTTCACTGACCAGGGGTCCTATAAAGGGAGCAGCCAGTCAGGCAGCGGCACAGGAATTTAGCAAACTGAGCTGTACACAGGGGAGTTTGAGTGGGAGTTCTGTTGGAAGAGAAGGTATTTGTGTGTGTTTGGTTTTGTATTGGTCGTATCTGTATGTGTAGAGGCTTTGTGCTGGAGAGAATATGAGCCCTGATTAGGGGGCGGGGCTTCGCTGACTAGTGGTCGTATGATTGTAGCAGCCAGTCAGGCAGCGTCACAGACAGCTGCAGGGGCACAGGAGCTAGCAAACAGAGCTGTAAACAGGGGAGTTTGAGTGGGAGTTCTGTTGGAGGAGAAGGTATTTGTGTGTGTGTGGTTTTGTCTTGGTAGCATCTGTATGTGTAGGGGCTTTGTGCTGGGAGAGAAGCTGAGCCCTGATTAGGGGGCGGGACTTCACTGACTAGGGGTCCTATAAAGGGAGGAGCCAGTCAGGCGGCGGCACGGACAGCTGCAGCGGTACAGGAGCTAGCAAACAGAGCTGTAAACAGGGGAGTTTGAGTGGGAGTTCTGTTTGAGGAGAAGGTATTTGTGTGTTTGGTTTTGTATTGGTAGTATCTGTATGTGTAGAGGCTTTGTGGTGGGAGAGAAGATGAGCCCTGATTAGGGGGCGGGGCTTCACTGACTAGGGGTCCTATAAAGGTAGCAGCCAGTCAGGCAGCGGCACAGACAGCTGCAGCGGTACAGGAGCTAGCAAACAGAGCTGTAAACAGGGGAGTTTGAGTGGGAGTTCTGTTGGAGCAGAAGGTATTTTTGTGTGTTTGGTTTTGTATTGGTAGTACCTGTATGTGTAGGGGCTTTGTGCTGAGAGAGAAGCTGAGCCCTGATTAGGGGGCGGGGCTTCACTGACTAGGGGTCCTATAAAGGCAGCAGCCAGTCAGGCAGCGGCACAGACAGCTGCAGTGGCACAGGAGCTAGCAAAGAGAGCTGTAAACAGGGGAGTTTGAGTGGGAGTTCTGTTGGAGGAGAAGGAATTTGTGTGTGTGTTTGGTTTTGTATTGGTAGTATCTGTATGTTTAGAGGCTTGGAGGGGCTTTGTGCTGGGAGAGAAGCTGAGCCCTGATTAGGGGGCGGGGCTTCACTGACGAGGGGTCCTATAAAGGGAGCAGCCAGTCAGGCAGCGACACAGACAGCTGCAGAGGTACAGGAGCTAGCAAACAGAGCTGTAAACAGGGGAGTTTGAGTGAGACTTCTGATGGAGGAGAAGGTATTTGTGTGTGTGTTTGGTTTTGTATTGGTAGTATCTGTATGTGTAGAGGCTTGGAGGGGCTTTGTGCTGGGAGGGAAGCTGAGCCCTGATTAGGGGGCGGAGCCTCACTGACTAGGGGTCCTACAAAGGTAGCAGCCAGTCAGGCAGCGGCACAGGAGTTTAGCAAACTGAGCTGTACACAGGGGAGTTTGAGTGGGAGTTCCGTTGGAAGAGAAGGTATTTGTGTGTGTTTGGTTTTGTGTTGGTAGTATCTGTATGTGTAGGGGCTTTGTGCTGGGAGAGAAGCTGAGCCCTGATTAGGGGGCGGGGCTTGACTGACTAGGGGTCCTATAAAGGTAGCAGCCAGTCAGGCAGCGGCACAGACAGCTGCAGCGGCACAGGAGCTTTCCAACAGAGCTGTAAACGGGGGAGTTTGAGTGGGAGTTCTGTTGGAGGAGAAGGTATTTGTGTGTGTTTGGTTTTGTATTGGTAGTATCTGTATGTGTAGAGGCTTGGAGGGGCTTTGTGCTGGGAGAGAAGCTGAGCCCTGATTAGGGGGCGGGGCTTCACTGACTAGGGTTCCTATAAAGGGAGCAGCCAGTCAGGCGGCGTCACGGACAGCTGCAGCGGCACAGGAGCTAGCAAACAGAGCTGTAAACAGGGCAGTTTGAGTGGGAGTTCTGTTGGAGGAGAAGGTATTTGTGTGTGTTTGGTTTTGTATTGGTGGTGTCTGTATGTGTAGAAGCTTGGAGGGGCTTTGTGCTGGGAGCGAAGCTGAGCCCTGATAAGGGGGCGGGGCTTCACTGACTAAGGGTCCTATAAAGGTAGCAGCCAGTCAGGCAGCGGCACAGGAGCTAGCAAACAGAGCTGTAAACAGGGGAGTTTGAGTGGGAGTTCTTTTGGAAGAGACGATATTTGTGTGTGTTTGGTTTTGTTTTGGTGGTATCTGTATGTGTAGGGGCTTTTTGCTGGGAGAGAAGCTGAGCCCTGATTAGGGGCGGGGCTTCACTGACCAGGGGTCCTATAAAGGTAGCAGCCAGTCAGGCAGCGGCACAGGAGCTAGCAAACAGAGTTGTAAACAGGGGAGTATGAGTGGGAGTTCTGTTGGAGGAGAAGGCATTTGTGTGTGTGTTTGGTTTTGTATTGGTGGTATCTGTATGTGTAGGGGCTTGGAGGGGCTTTGTGCTGGGAGCGAAGCTGAGCCCTGATTAGGGGGGGGGCTTCACTGACTAGGGGTCCTATAAAGGTACCAGCCAGTCAGGAAGCGGCAGAGACAGCTGCAGCGGCACTGGAGCTAGCAAACAGAGCTGTAAACAGGGGAGTTTGAGTGGGAGTTCTGTTGGAGGAGAAGGTATTTGTGTGTGTTTGGTTTTGTATTGGTAGTATCTGTATGTGTAGGGGCTTTGTGCTGGGAGAGAAGCTGAGCCCTGATTAGGGGGCGGGGCTTCCCTGACTAGGGGTCCTATAAAGGTAGCAGCCAGTCAGTCAGCGGCACAGGAGCTAGCAAACAGAGCTGTAAACAGGGGAGTTTGTGTGGGAGTTCTGTTGGGGGAGAAGGTATTTGTGTGTGTTTGGTTTTGCATTGGTAGTATCTGTATGTGTAGAGGTTTGGAGGGTCTTTGTGATGGGAGAGAAGCTGGGCCCTGATTAGGGGGCGGGGCTTCACTGATTAGGGGTCCTAGAAAGGGAGCAGCCAGTCAGGCAGCGGCACAGACAGCTGCAGTGGCACAGGCGCTAGCAAACAGAGCTGTAAACAGGGGAGTTTGAGTGGGAGTTCTTTTGGAGGAGAAGGTATTTGTGCGTTTTTTTGTATTGGTAGTATCTGTATGTGTAGAGCCTTGGAGGGGCTTTGTGCTGGGAGAGAAGCTGAGCCCTGATTGGGGGCGGGGCTTCACTCACTAGGGGTCCTATAAAGGTAGGAGCCAGTCAGGCAGCGGCACAGGAGCTAGCAAACAGAGGTGTAAGCAGGGGAGTTTGAGTGGGAGTTCTGTTGGAGGAGAAGGTATTTGTGTGTGTTCGGTTTTGTATTGGTAGTGTCTGTATGTGTACGGGGTTTGTGCTGGGAGAGAAGCTGAGCCCCGATTAGGGGGCGGGGCTTCACTGACTAGGGGTCCTATAAAGGTAGCGGCACAGACAGCTGCAGCGGCACCGGAGCTAGCAAACAGAGCTGTAAACAGGGGAGTTTGAGTGGGAGATCTGTTAGAGGAGAAGGTATTTGTGTGTGTGTGTTTGGTTTTGTATTGTTAGTATCTGTATGTGTAGGGGCTTTGTGCTGGGAGAGAAGCTGAGCCCTGATTAGGGGGCGGGACTTCACTGACTAGGGGTCCTACAAAGGTATCAGCCAGTCAGGCAGCAGCACACAAGCTAGCAAACAGAGATGTAAACAGGGGAGTTGGAGTGCGAGTTGTGTTGGAGGAGAAGGTATTTGTCTGTGTTTGGTTTGTATTGGTAGTATCTGTATGTGTAGAGGCTTGGAGGGGCTTTGTGCTGGGAGAGAAGCTGGGCCCTGATTAGGGGGCGGGGCTTCCCTGACTAGGGGTCCTATAAAGGGAGCAGCCAGTCAGGCAGCGGCACAGGAGCTAGCAAACAGAGCTGTAAACAGGGGAGTTTGAGTGGGAGTTCTGTTGGAGGAGAAGGTATTTGTGTGTGTTTGGTTTTGTATTGGTAGTATCTGTATGTGTAGAGGCTTGGAGGGGCTTTGTGCTGGGAGAGAAGCTGGGCCCTGATTAGGGGGCGGGGCTTCACTGACTGGGGGTCCTATAAAGGTAGCAGCCAGTCAGGCAGCAGCACACGAGCTAGCAAACAGAGATGTAAACAGGGGAGTTGGAGTACGAGTTCTGTTGGAGGAGAACGTGTTTGTGTGTGTGTTTGGTTTTGTATTGGTGGTATCTGTATGTGCAGGGGCTTTGTGCTGGGAGAGAAGCTGAGCCCTGATTAGGGGGCGGGGCTTCACTGACTAGGGGTCCTATAAAGGTAGCAGCCAGTCAGACAGCGGCACAGGAGCTAGCAAACGGAGCTGTAAGCAGGGGAGTTTGAGTGGGAGTTCGGTTGGAGGAGAAGGTATTTGTGTGTGTTTGGTTTTGTATTCGTAGTATCTGTATGTGTAGGGGCTTTGTGCTGGGAGAGAAGCTGAGCCCTGATTAGAGGTCGGGGCTTCACTGACTAGGGGTCTTATAAAGGTAGAAGCCAGTCAGGCAGCGGCACAGACAGTTGCAGCGGCACGGGAGCTAGCAAACAGAGCTGTAAACAGGGGAGTTGGAGTGGGAGTTCTGTTGGAGGAGAAGGTATTTGTGTGTGTGTTTGGTTTTGTATTGGTAGTATCTGTATGTGTAGAGGCTTGTAGGGGCTTTGTGCTGGGAGAGAAGCTGAGCCCTGATTAGGGGGCGGGGCTTCACTGACTAGGGGTCCTATAAAGGTAGCGGCACAGACAGCTGCAGCGGCACAGGAGCTAGCAAACAGAGCTGTAAACAGGGGAGTTTGAGTGGGAGTTCTGTTGGAGGAGAAGGTATTTGTGTGTGTGTTTGGTTTTGTATTTGTAGAGGCTTGGAGGGGCTTTGTGCTGGGAGAGAAGCTGAGCCCTGATTAGGGGGCGGGGCTTCACTGACTAGGGGTCCTGTAAAGGTAGCAGCCAGTCAGGCAGCGGCACAGACAGCTGCAGCGGCGCAGGAGCTAGCAAACAGTACTGTAAACAGGAGTTTGAGTGGGAGTTCTGTTGGAGGAGACGGTATTTGTGTTTGGTTTTGTATGGGTAGTATCTGTATGTGTAGAGGCTTGTAGGTTCTCTGTGCTGGGAGAGAAGCTGAGCCGTGATTAGGGGGCGGGGCTTCACTGACTAGGGGTCCTATAAAGGGAGCAGCCAGTCAGGAAGCGGCACAGACAGCTGCAGCGGCAGAGGAGCTGGCAAACAGTACTGTAAACAGGAGTTTGAGTGGGAGTTCTGTTGGAGGAGAAGGTATTTGTGTGTGTTTGGTTTTGTATTGGTAGTATCTTTATGTGTAGGGGCTTTGTGCTGGGAGAGAAGCTGGGCCCTGATTAGGGGGCGGGGCTTCACTGACTAGGGGTCCTACAAAGAGAGCAGCCAATCAGGCAGCGGCACAGGAGCTAGCAAACAGAGCTGTAAACAGGAGAGTTTGAGGGGGAGTTCTGTTGGAGGAGAAGGTATTTGTGTGTGTTTGGTTTTGTATTGGCTGTATCTGTATGTGTAGGGGCTTTGTGCTGGGAGAAAAGCTGAGCCCTGATTAGGGGGCGGGGCTTCACTGACTAGGGGTCCTATAAAGGTAGCGGCACAGACAGCTGCAGCGGCACCGGAGCTAGCAAACAGAGCTGTAAACAGGGGAGTTTGAGTGGGAGATATGTTAGAGGAGAAGGTATTTGTGTGTGTGTGTTTGGTTTTGTATTGTTAGTATCTGTATGTGTAGGGGCTTTGTGCTGGGAGAGAAGCTGAGCCCTGATTAGGGGGCGGGGCTTCACTGACTAGGGGTCCTATAAAGGTATCAGCCAGTCAGGCAGAAGCACACGAGGTAGCAAACAGAGCTGTAAACAGGGGAGTTGGAGTGCGAGTTGTGTTGGAGGAGAAGGTATTTGTCTGTGTTTGGTTTGTATTGGTAGTATCTTTATGTGTAGAGCCTTGGAGGGGCTTTGTGCTGGGAGAGAAGCTGGGCCCTGATTAGGGGGCGGGGCTTCCCTGACTAGGGGTCCTATAAAGGGAGCAGCCAGTCAGGCAGCGGCACAGGAGCTAGCAAACAGAGCTGTAAACAGGGGAGTTTGAGTGGGAGTTCTGTTGGAGGAGAAGGTATTTGTGTGTGTTTGGTTTTGTATTGGTATTATCTGTTTGTGTAGAGGCTTGGAGGGGCTTTGTGCTGGGAGAGAGGCTGAGCCCTGATTAGGGGGCGGGGCTTCCCTGACTAGGGGTCCAATAAAGGCAGCGGCACAGACAGCTGCAGCGGCACAGGAGCTAGCAAACAGAGATGTAAACAGGGGAGTTTGAGTGGGAGTTCTGTTGGAGGAGAAGGTATTTGTGTGTTTGGTTTTGTATTGGTAGTACCTGTATGTGTAGGGGCTTTGTGCTGGGAGAGATGCTGAGCCCTGATTAGGGGGCGGGGCTTCCCTGACTAGGGGTCCTATAAAGGGAGCAGCCAGTCAGGCAGCGGCACAGACAGCTGCAGGGGCAAAGGAGCTAGAAAACAGAGCTGTAAACAGGGGAGTTTGAGTGGGAGTTCTATTGGGGGAGAAGGTATTTGTGTGTGTTTGGTTTTGTATTGGTAGTATCTGTATGTGTAGAGGCTTTGTGCTGGGAGAGAAGCTGAGCCCTGATTAGGGG
Source organism: Lepidochelys olivacea (assembly GCF_965140295.1). Classification (NCBI taxonomy): domain Eukaryota; kingdom Metazoa; phylum Chordata; order Testudines; family Cheloniidae; genus Lepidochelys; species Lepidochelys olivacea. Next base: position 6,135,035 of record NC_140428.1, read on the forward strand.
GCGGGGCTTCACTGACTGGGGCCCTATAAAAGTAGCAGCTAGTCAGGCAGCGGCACAGACAGCTGCAGCAGCACAGGGGCTAGCAAACAGAGCTGTAAACAGGGGAGTTTGAGTGGGAGTTCTGTTGGAGGAGAAGGTATTTGTGTGTGTGTGTTTGGTTTTGTATTGGTGGTATCTGTATGTGTAGGGGCTTAGTGCTGGGAGAGAAGCTGAGCCCTGATTAGTGGGCGGGGCTTCACTGATTAGGGGTCCTATAAAGGTAGCAGCCAGTCCGGCAGCAGCACAGACAGCTGCAGCGGCACAGGAGCTAGCAAACAGAGCTGTGAACAGGGGAGTTTGAGTGGGAGTTCTGTTGGAGGAGAAGGTATTTGTGTGTGTTCGGTTTTGTATTGGTAGTATCTGTATGTGTAGGGGCTTTGTGCTGGGAGAGAAGCTGAGCCCTGATTAGGGGACGGGGCTTCACTGACTAGGGGTCCTATAAAGGGAGCGGCACAGACAGCTGCAGCGGCACAGGAGCTAGCAAACAGAGCTGTGAACAGGGGAGTTTTAGTGGGAGTTCGGTTGGAGGAGAAGGTATTTGTGTGTGTTTGGTTTTGTATTGGTAGTATCTGTATGTGTAGGGGCTTTGTGCTGGGAGAGAAGCTGAGCCCTGATTAGGGGGCGGGGCTTCCCTGACTAGGGGTCCTATAAAGGTAGCAGCCAATCAGGCAGCGGCACAGGAGCTAGCAAACAGAGCTGTAAACAGGGGAGTTTGAGTGGGAGTTCTGTTGGAGGAGAAGGTATTTGTGTGTGTTTGTTTTTGTATTGGTAGTATCTGTATGTGTAGAGGCTTTGAGGGTCTTTGTGCTGGGAGAGAGGCTGAGCCCTGATTAGGGGGCGGAACTTCCCTGACTAGGGGTCCAATAAAGGCAGCGGCACAGACAGCTGCAGCGGCACAGGAGCTAGCAAACAGAGATGTAAACAGGGGAGTTTGAGTGGGAGTTCTGTTGGAGGAGAAGGTATTTGTGTGTGTGTGTTTGGTTTTTATTGGTGGTATCTGTATGTGTAGGGGCTTAGTGCTGGGAGAGAAGCTGAGCCCTGATTAGTGGGCGGGGCTTCACGGACTAGGGGTCCTATAAAGGTAGCAGCCAGTCAGGCAGCGGCACAGGAGCTAGCAAACAGATCTGTAAACAGGGGCGTTTGAGTGGGAGTTCTGTTGGAGGAGAAGGTATTTGTCTGTTTGGTTTTGTATTGGTAGTATCTGTATGAGTAGAGGCTTGTAGGGGCTTTCTGCTGGGAGAGAAGCTGGGCCCTGATTAGGGGGCTGGGCTTCACTGACTAGGGGTCCTATAAAGGTAGCAGCCAGTCAGGCAGCGCCACAGACAGCTGCAGCGGCACAGGAGATAGCAGACAGAGCTGTAAACAGGGGAGTTTGAGTGGGAGTTCTGTTGGAGGAGAAGGTATTTGCGTGTGTGTGTTTGGTTTTGTATTGGTGGTATCTGTATGTGTAGGGGCTTTGTGCTGGGAGAGAAGCTGAGCCCTGATTAGGGGGCGGGGCTTCACTGACTAAGGGTCCTATGAAGGTAGCAGCCAGTCAGGCAGCGGCACAGAAAGCTGCAGCGGCACAGGAGCTAGCAAACAGAGCTGTAATAAGGGGAGTTTGAGTGGGAGTTCTGTTGGAGGAGAAGGTATTCGTGTGTGTTTGGTTTTGTATTGGTAGTATCTGTATGTGTAGGGGCTTTGTGCTGGGAGAGAAGCTGAGCCCTGATTATGGGGCGGGGCTTCACTGACTAGGGTTCCTATAAAGGGAGCAGCCAGTCAGGCAGCGGCACAGACAGCTGCAGCGGCACAGGAACTAGCAAAGAGAGCTGTAAACAGGGGAGTTTGAGTGGGAGTTCTGTTGGAGGAGAAGGTATTTGTGTGTGTGTTTGGTTTTGTATTGGTGGTATCTGTATGCGTAGAGGCTTTGTGCTGGGAGAGAAGCTGAGCCCTAATTATGGGGCGGAGCTTCACTGACTAGGGGTCCTATAAAGGGAGCAGCCAGTCAGGCAGCAGCACAGACAGATGCAGCAGCACAGTAGCTAGCAAACAGAGCTGTAAACAGGGGAGTTTGAGTGGGAGTTCTGTTGGAGGAGAAGGTATTTGTGTGTGCTTGGTTTTGTATTGGTGGTATCTGTATGTTTAGAGGCTTGGAGGGGCTTTGTGCTGGGAGAGAAGCTGAGCCCTGATTAGGGGCGGGGCTTCACTGACTAGGGGTCCTATAAAGGTAGCAGCCAGTCAGGCAGCGGCAAGGACAGCTGCAGCGGCACAGGAGCTGGCAAACAGAGCAGTAAACAGGGGAGTTTGAGTGGGAGTTCTGTTGGAGGAGAAGGTATTTGTGTGTGTGTTTGGTTTTGTATTGGTAGTACCTTGATGTGTAGGGGTTTGTGAAGGGAGAGAAGCTGAGCCCTGATTATGGGACGGGGCTTCACTGACTAGGGGTCCTATAAAGGTAGCAGCCAGTCAGGCAGCGGCACAGACAGCTGCAGCAGCACAGGAAGTAGCAAACAGAGCTGTAAACAGGGGAGTTTGAGTGGGAGTTCCGTTGGAGGAGAAGGTATTTGTGTGTGTTTGGTTTTGTATTTGTAGTATCTGTATGTGTAGGGGCTTTGTGCTGGGAGAGAAGCTGAGCCCTGATTACGGGGCGGGGCTTCACTGACTAGGGGTCCTATAAAGGGAGCAGCCAGTAAGGCAGCGGCACAGGAGCTAGCAGACAGAGCTGTAAAGAAGGGAGTTTGAGTGGGAGTTCTGTTGGAGGAGAAGGTATTCGTGTGTGTTTGGTTTTGTATTGGTAGTATCTGTATGTGTAGAGGCTTTGAGGGGCTTTGTGCTGGGAGAGAGGCTGAGCCCTGATTAGGGGGCGGGACTTCCCTGACTAGGGGTCCAATAAAGGCAGCGGCACAGACAGCTGCAGCGGCACAGGAGCTAGCAAACAGAGATGTAAACAGGGGAGTTTGAGCGGGAGTTCTGTTGGAGGAGAAGGTATTTGTGTGTGTGTGTTTGGTTTTGTATTGGTGGTATCTGTATGTGTAGGGGCTTAGTGCTGGGAGAGAAGCTGAGCCCTGATTAGTGGGCGGGGCTTCACTGACTAGGGGTCCTATAAAGGTAGCAGCCAGTCAGGCAGCGGCACAGGAGCTCGCAAAGAGATCTGTAAACAGGGGCGTTTGAGTTGGAGTACTGTTGGAGGAGAAGGTATTTTTCTGTGTTTGGTTTTGTATTGGTAGTATCTGTATGTGTAGAGGCTTGTAGGGGCTTTGTGCTGGGAGAGAAGCTGGGCCCTGATTAGGGGGCGGGGCTTCACTGACTAGGGGTCCTATAAAGGTAGCAGCCAGTGAGGCAGCGGCACAGACAGCTGCAGCGTCACAGGAGCTTGCAAACAGAGCTGTAAACAGAACTCCCACTCAAACTCCCCTGTTGGAGGAGAAGTTATTTGTGTGTGTTTGGTTTTGTATTGGTAGTATCTGTATGTGTACGGGCTTGTGCTGGGAGAGAAGCTGAGCCCTGATTAGGGGGCGGGGCTTCACTGACTAGGGGTCTTATAAAGGTAGCAGCCAGTCGGGCAGCGGCACAGACAGCTGCAGCGGCACAGGAGCTAGCAAACAGAGCTGTAAACAGGGGAGTTTGAGTTGGAGTTCTGTTGGAGGAGAAGGTATTTGTTTTTGGTTTTGGATTGGTAGTATCTGTATGTGTAGGGGCTTTGTGCTGGGAGAGAAGCTGAGCCCTGATTAGGGGGCGGGGCTTCACTGACTAAGGGTCCTATGAAGGTAGGAGCCAGTCAGGCAGCGGCACAGAAAGCTGCAGCGGCACAGGAGCTAGCAAACAGAGCTGTAAAAAGGGGAGTTTGAGTGGGAGTTCTGTTGGAGGAGAAGGTATTCGTGTGTGTTTGGTTTTGTATTGGTAGTATCTGTATGTGTAGGGGCTTGGAGGGTCTTTGTGCTGGGAGAGAAGCTGAGCCCTGATTATGGAGCGGGGCTTCACTGACTAGGGGTCCTATAAAGGTAGCAGCCAGTCAGGCAGCAGCACAGACAGCTGCAGCAGCACAGGAGCTCGCAAACAGAGCTGTAAACAGGGGAGTTTGAGTGGGAGTTCCGTTGGAGGAGAAGGTATTTGTGTGTGTGTTTGGTTTTGTATTGGTGGTATCTGTATGCGTAGAGGCTTTGTGCTGGGAGAGAAGCTGAGCCCTAATTATGGGGCGGAGCTTCACTGACTAGGGGTCCTATAAAGGGAGCAGCCAGTCAGGCAGCAGCACAGACAGCTGCAGCAGGACAGTAGCTAGCAAACAGAGCTGTAAACAGGGGAGTTGGAGTGGGAGTTCTGTTGGAGGAGAAGGTATTTGTGTGTGCTTGGTTTTGTATTGGTGGTATCTGTATGTTTAGAGGCTTGGAGGGGCTTTGTGCTGGGAGAGAAGCTGAGCCCTGATTAGGGGCGGGGCTTCACTGACTAGGGGTCCTATAAAGGTAGCAGCCAGTCAGGCAGCGGCAAGGACAGCTGCAGCGGCACAGGAGCTAGCAAACAGAGCAGTAAACAGGGGAGTTTGAGTGGGAGTTCTGTTGGAGGAGAAGGTATTTGTGTGTGTGTTTGGTTTTGTATTGGTAGTACCTTGATGTGTAGGGGTTTGTGATGGGAGAGAAGCTGAGCCCTGATTATGGGACGGGGCTTCACTGACTAGGGGTCCTATAAAGGTAGCAGCCAGTCAGGCAGCGGCACAGACAGCTGCAGCAGCACAGGAACTAGCAAACAGAGCAGTAAACAGGGGAGTTTGAGTGGGAGTTCTGTTGGAGGAGAAGGTATTTGTGTGTGTTTGGTTTTGTATTTGTAGTATCTGTATGTGTAGGGGCTTTGTGCTGGGAGAGAAGCTGAGCCCTGATTACGGGGCGGGGCTTCACTGACTAGGGGTCCTATAAAGGGAGCAGCCAGTCAGGCAGCGGCACAGGAGCTAGCAAACAGAGCTGTAAAGAGGGGAGTTTGAGTGGGAGTTCTGTTGGAGGAGAACGTATGTGCGCGTATTTGGTTTTGTATTGGTGTTATCTGTATGTGAAGGGGCTTTGTGCTGGGAGAGAAGCTGAGACCTGATTAGGGGGCGGGGCTTCACTGACTAGGGGTCCTATAAAGGTAGCAGCCAGTCAGGCAGCGGCACAGACAGTTGCAGCAGCACAGGAGCTAGCAAACAGAGCTGTAAACAGAACTCCCACTCAAACTCCCCTGTTGGAGGAGAAGATTTTTGTGTGTGTCTGGTTTTGTATTGGTAGTATCTGTATGTGTAGGGGCTTGTGCTGGGAGAGAAGCTGAGCCCTGATTAGGGGGCGGGGCTTCACTGACTAGGGGTCCTATAAAGGTAGAGGCACACATAGCCGCAGCGGCACAGGAGCTAGCAAAGAGAGCTGTAAACAGGGGAGTTTGAGTGGGAGTCCTGTTGGAGGAGAAGGTATTTGTGTGTGTTCGGTTTTGTATTTGTGGTATCTGTATGTTTAGGGGCTTTGTGCTGGGAGAGAAGCTGAGCCCTGATTAGGGGACGGGGCTTCAGTGACTAGGTGTCCTATAAAGGGAGCGGAACAGACAGCTGCAGCGGCACAGGAGCTAGCAAACAGAGCTGTGTACAGTGGAGTTTGAGTGGGAGTTCGGTTGGAGGAGAAGGTATTTGTGTGTGTTTGGTTTTGTATTGGTAGTATCTGTATGTGTAGGGGCTTTGTGCTGGGAGAGAAGCTGAGCCCTGATTACGGGGCGGGGCTTCACTGACTAGGGGTCCTATAAAGGTAGCAGGCAGTCAGGCAGCGGCACAGACAACTGCAGCGGAACAGGAGCTATCAAACAGAGCTGTAAACAGCGGAGTTTGAGTGGGAGTTCTGTTGGAGGAGAAGGTATTTGTGCATGTTTGGTTTTGTATTGGTAGTATCTGTATGTGTAGGGGCTTGGAGGGGCTTTGTGCTGGGAGAGAAGCTGAGCCCTGATTAGGGGGCGGGGCTTCACTGACTAGGGGTCCTATAAAGGTAGCAGCCAGTCAGGCAGCGGCACAGACAGCTGCAGCCGCACAGTAGCTAACAAACAGAGCTGTAAACAGGGGAGTTTGAGTGGGAGTTCTGTTGGAGGAGATGGTATTTGTGTTTGGTTTTGTATTGGTAGTATCTGTATGTGTTGGGGGTTTGTGCTGGGAGAGAAGCTGAGCCCTGATTAGGGGGCGGGGCTTCACTGACTAGGGTTTCTATAAAGGGAGCAGCCAGTCAGGCAGCGGCACAGACAGCTGCAGCGGCACAGGAGCTAGCAAACAGAGCTGTAAACAGGGGAGTTTGAGTGGGAGTTCTGTTGGAGGAGAAGGTATTTGTGTGTGTTTGGTTTTGTATTGGTAGTCCCTGTATGTGTAGGGGCTTCGTGCTGGGAGAGAAGCTGAGCCCTTGTTAGGGGGCGGGGCTTCACTGACTAGGGGTCCTATGAAGGTAGCAGCCAGTCAGGCAGCGGCACAGACAGCTGCAGCGGCACAGGAGCTAGCAAACAGAGCTGTAAACAGCGGAGTTTGAGTGGGAGTTCTGTTGGAGGAGAAGGTATTTGTGTGTGTTTGGTTTGGATTGGTAGTACCTGTATGTGTAGGGGCTTTGTGCTGGGAGAGAAGCTGAGCCCTGATTAGGGGGCGGGGCTTCACTGACTAGGGGTCCTATAAAGGTAGCAGCCAGTCAGGCAGCGGAACAGACAGCTGCAGTGGCACAGGAGCGAGCAAACAGAGCTGTAAACAGGGGAGTTTGAGTGGGAGTTCTGTTGGAGGAGAAGGTATTTGTGTGTGTTCGGTTTTGTATTGTCAGTATCTGTATGTGTAGGGGCTAGGTGCTGGGAGAGAAGCTGAGCCCTGATTAGGGGGCGGGGCTTCACTGACTAGGGGTCCTATAAAGGTAGCAGCCAGTCAGGCAGCGGCACAGGAGCTAGCAAACAGAGTTGTAAACAGGGGAGTTTGAGTGGGAGTTCTGTTGGAGGAGAAGGTATTTGTGTGTTTTTTTGTATTGGTAGTATCTGTATGTGTAGAGGCTTGGAGGGGCTTTGTGCTGGGAGAGAAGCTGAGCCCTGATTAGGGGGCGGGCCTTCACTGACTAGGGGTCCTATAAAGGTAGCAGCCAATCAGGCAGCGGCAGACAGCTGCAGCGGCACAGGAGCAAGCAAACAGAGCTGTAAACAGGGCAGTTTGAGTGGGAGTTCTGTTGGAGGAGAAGGTATTTGTGTGTTTTTTTGTATTGGTAGTATCTGTATATGTAGAGGCTTGGAGGGGCTTTGTGCTGGGAGAGAAGCTGAGCCCTGATCAGGGGGCGGGGCTTCACTGACTAGGGGTCCTATAAAGGTAGAAGCCAGTGAGGCAGCGGCACAGGAGCTAGCAAACAGAGCTGTAAACAGGGGAGTTTGAGTGGGAGTTCTGTTGGAGGAGAAGGTACTTGTGTGTGTTCGGTTTTGTATTGGTAGTATCTGTATGTGTACGGGCTTTGTGCTGGGAGAGAAGCTGAGCCCTGATTAGGGGGCGGGGCTTCACTGACTGGGGTCCTATAAAAGTAGCAGCTAGTCAGGCAGCGGCACAGACAGCTGCAGCAGCACAGGGGCTAGCAAACAGAGCTGTAAACAGGGGTGTTTGAGTGGGAGTTCTGTTGCAGGAGAAGGTATTTGTGTGTGTGTGTTTGGTTTTGTATTGGTGGTATCTGTATGTGTAGGGGCTTAGTGCTGGGAGAGAAGCTGAGCCCTGATTAGTGGGCGGGGCTTCACTGATTAGGAGTCCTATAAAGGTAGCAGCCAGTCCGGCAGCAGCACAGACAGCTGCAGCGGCACAGGAGCTAGCAAACAGAGCTGTGAACAGGGGAGTTTGAGTGGGAATTCGGTTGGAGGAGAAGGTATTTGTGTGTGTTTGGTTTTGTATTGGTAGTATCTGTATGTGTAGGGGCTTTGTGCTGGGAGAGAAGCTGAGCCCTGATTAGGGGGCGGGGCTTCCCTGACTAGGGGTCCTATAAAGGTAGCAGCCAATCAGGCAGCGGCACAGGAGATAGCAAACAGAGCTGTAAACAGGGGAGTTTGAGTGGGAGTTCTGTTGGAGGAGAAGGTATTTGTGTGTGTTTGGTTTTGTATTGGTAGTATCTGTATGTGTAGAGGCTTGGAGGGGCTTTGTGCTGGGAGAGAAGCTGAGCCCATATTAGGGGGCGGGGCTTCCCTGACTAGGGGTCCTATAAAGGTAGCAGCCAGTCAGGCAGCGGCACAGGAGATAGCAAACAGAGCTGTAAACAGGGGAGTTTGAGTGGGAGTTCTGTTGGAGGAGAAGGTATTTGTGTGTGTTTGGTTTTGTATTGGTAGTATCTGTATGTGTAGAGGCTTGAAGGGGCTTTGTGCTGGGAGAGAAGCTGAGCCCTGATCAGGGGGCGGGGCTTCACTGACTAGGGTTCCTATGAAGGTAGCAGCCAGTCAGGCAGCGGCTAGGACAGCTGCAGCGGCACAGGAGCTAGCAAACAGAGCTGTAAAGAGGGGAGTTGGAGTGGGAGTTCTGTTGGAGGAGAAGGTATTTGTGTGTGTTTGGTTTTGTATTGTCAGTATCTGTATGTGCAGGGGCTTTGTGCTGGGAGAGAAGCTGAGCCCTGATTAGGGGGCGGGGCTTCACTGACTAGGTGTCCTATAAAGGTAGCAGCCAGTCAGGCAGCGGCACAGGAGCTAGCAAACAGAGCTGTAAACAGGGGAGTTTGAGTGGGAGTTCTGTTGGAGGAGATGGTATTTGTGTGTGTTTGGTTTTGTATTGGTAGTATCTGTATATGTAGAGGCTTGGAGGGGCTTTGTGCTGGGAGAGAAGCTGAGCCCTGATCAGGGGGCGGGGCTTCACTGACTAGGGGTCCTAAAAAGGTAGAAGCCAGTCAGGCAGCGGCACAGGAGCTAGCAAACAGAGCTGTAAACAGGGGAGTTTGAGCGGGAGTTCTGTTGGAGGAGAAGGTACTTGTGTGTTTTCGGTTTTGTATTGGTAGTATCTGTATGTGTACGGGCTTTGTGCTGGGAGAGAAGCTGAGCCCTGATCAGGGGGCGTGGCTTCCCTGACTAGGGGTCCTATGAAGGTAGCAGCCAGTCAGGCAGCGGCACAGTAACTAGCAAACAGAGCGGTAAACAGGGGAGTTTGAGTGGGAGTTCTGTTGGAGGAGAAGGTATTTGTGTGTTTTTTTGTATTGGTAGTATATGTATATGTAGAGGTTTGGAGGGGCTTTGTGCTGGGAGAGAAGCTGGGCCCTGATTAGGGGGCGTGGCTTCCCTGACTAGGGGTCCTATGAAGGTAGCAGCCAGTCAGGCAGCGGCACAGTAGCTTGCAAACAGAGCGGTAAACAGGGGAGTTTGAGTGGAAGTTCTGTTGGAGGAGAAGGTATTTGTGTGTTTTCTTGTATTGGTAGTATCTTTATATGTAGAGGCTTGGAGGGGCTTTGTGCTGGGAGAGAAGCTGAGCCCTGATTAGGGGGCGTGGCTTCCCTGAGTCGGGGTCCTATGAAGGTAGCAGCCAGTCAGGCAACGGCACAGTAGCTAGCAAACAGAGCGGTAAACAGAGGAGTTTGAGTGGGAGTTCTTTTGGAGGAGAAGGTATTTGTGTTTGTTTTTGTATTGGTAGTATCTGTATGTGTTGAGGTTTGAAGGGGCTTTGTGCTGGGAGAGAAGCTGAGCCCTGATTAGGGGGCGGGGCTTCACTGAGTAGGGGTCCTATAAAGGTAGCAGCCAGTCAGGCATCGGCTAAGACAGCTGCAGCGGCACAGGAGCTAGCAAACAGAGCTGTAAACAGGGGAGTTTGAGTGGGAGTTCTGTTGGAGGAGAAGGTATTGGTGTGTGTTTTTGTATTGGTAGTATCTGTATGTGTAGAGGCTTGGAAGGGCTAGGTGCTGAGAGAGAAGCTGAGCCCTGATTGGGGGCGGGGCTTCACTGACGAGGGGTCCTATAAAGGTAGCAGCCAGTCAGGCAGCGGCACAGGAGCTAGCAAACAGAGCTGTAAACAGGGGAGTTGGAGTGGGAGTTCTGTTGGACGAGAAGGTATTTGTGTGTGTTTGGTTTTGTATTGTCAGTATCTGTATGTGCAGGGGCTTTGTGCTGGGAGAGAAGCTGAGCCCTGATTAGGGGGCGGGGCTTCACTGACTCGGGGTCCTATAAAGGTAGCAGCCAGTCAGGCAGCGGCACAGACAGCTGCAGTAACACAGGACCGAGCAAACAGAGCTGTAAACAGGGCAGTTTGAGTGGGAGTTCTGTTGGAGGAGAAGGTATTTGTGTGTGTTTGGTTTTTTATTGGTAGTATCTGTATGTGTAGGGGTTTGGCGGGGCTTTGTGCTTGGAGAGAAGCTGAACCCTGATTAGGGGGCGGGGCTTCACTGACTAGGGGTCCTATAAAGGTAGCAGCCAGTCAGGCAGCGGAACAGACAGCTGCAGCGGCACAGGAGCTAGCAAACAGAGCTGTAAACAGGGGAGTTTGAGTGGGAGTTCTGTTGGAGGAGAAGGTATTTGTGTGTTTTTTTGTATTGGTAGTATCTGTATGTGTAGAGGCTTGGAGGGGCTTTGTGCTGGGAGAGAAGCTGAGCCCTGATTAGGGGGCGGGCCTTCACTGACTAGGGGTCCTATAAAGGTAGCAGCCAGTCAGGCAGCGGCAGACAGCTGCAGCGGCACAGGAGCTAGCAAACAGAGCTGTAAAGAGGGGAGTTTGTGTGGGCGTTCTGTTGGAGGAGAAGGTATTTGTGTGTTTGGTTTTGCATTGGTAGTATCTGTATGTGTAGAGGCTTGGAGGGGCTTTGTGCTGGGAGAGAAGCTGAGCCCTTATTAGGGGGCGGGGCTTCACTGACTAGGGGTCCTAGAAAGGTAGCAGCCAGTCAGGCAGCGGCACAGGAGCTAGCAAACAGAGCTGTAAACAGGGGAGTTTGAGTGGGAGTTCTGTTGGAGGAGAAGGTATTTGAGTGTGTTTTTGTATTGGTAGTATCTGTATGTGCAGAGGCTTGGAGGGGCTTTGTGCTGGGAGAGAAGCTGAGCCCTGATTAGGGGGCGGGGCTTCACTGACTAGGGGTCCTATAAAGGTAGCAGCCAGTCAGACAGCGGCACAGGAGCTAGCAAACAGAGCTGTAAGCAGGGGAGTTTGAGTGGGAGTTGTGTTGGAGGAGAAGGTATTTGAGTGTGTTTGGTTTTGTATTGGTAGTATCTGTATGTGTAGAGGCTTGGAGGGGCTTTGTGCTGGGAGAGAAGCTGAGCCCTGATCAGGGGGCGGGGCTTCACTGACTAGGGGTCCTACAAAGGTAGGAGCCAGTCAGGCAGCGGCACAGGAGCTAGCAAACAGAGCTGTAAGCAGGGTAGTTTGAGTGGGAGTTCTTTTGGAGGAGAAGGTATTTGTGTGTTTTTTTGTATTGGTAGTATCTGTATGTGTAGAGGCTTGGAGGGGCTTTGTGCTGGGAGAGAAGCTGAGCCCTGATTAGGGGGCGGGGCTTCCCTGACTAGGGGTTCTATGAAGGTAGCAGCCAGTCAGGCAGCGGCACAGGAGCTAGCAAACTGAGCGGTAAACAGGGGAGTTTGAGTGGGAGTTCTGTTGGAGGAGAAGGTATTTGTGTGTTTTTTTGTACTGGTAGTATCTGTATATGTAGAGGCTTGGAGGGGCTTTGTGCTGGGAGAGAAGCTGAGCCCTGATCAGGGGGCGTGGCTTCCCTGACTAGGGGTTCTATGAAGGTAGCAGCCAGTCAGGCAGCGGCACAGGAGCTAGCAAACAGAGCGGTAAACAGGGGAGTTTGAGTGGGAGTTCTGTTGGAGGAGAAGGTATTTGTGTGTTTTTTTGTATTGGTAGTATCTGTATATGTAGAGGCTTGGAGGGGCTTTGTGCTGGGAGAGAAGCTGAACCCTGATTAGGGGGCGGGGCTTCACTGACTAGGGGTCCTATAAACGTACCAGCCAGTCAGGCAGCGGCACAGACAGCTGCAGCGGCACTGGAGCTAGCAAATAGAGCTGTAAACAGGGGAGTTTGAGTGGGAGTTCTGTTGGAGGAGAAGGTATTTGTGTGTGTGCTTGGTTTTGTATTGGTAGTATCTGTATGTGTAGAGGCTTTGTGCTGGGAGAGAAGCTGAGCCCTGATTAGGGGGCGGGGCTCCACAGACTCGGGGTCCTGTAAAGGGAGCAGCCAGTCAGGCAGCGGCACAGGAGCTAGCAAACAGAGCTGTAAACAGGGGAGTTTGAGTGGGAGTTCTGTTGGAGGAGAAGGTATTTGTGTGTGTTTGGTTTTGTACTGGTAGTATCTGTATGTGTAGGGTCTTTGTGCTGGGAGAAAAGCTGAACCCTGATTAGGGGGCGGGGCTTCACTGACTAGGGGTCCTATAAAGGTAGCAGCCAGTCAGGCAGCGGCACAGGAATTTAGCAAACAGAGCTGTAAACAGGGGAGTTTGAGTGGGAGTTTTGTTGGAGGAGAAGGTATTTGTGTGTGTGTTTGGTTTTGTATTGGTGGTATCTGTATGTGTATAGGCTTGGAGGGGCTTTGTGCTGGGAGAGAAGCTGAGCCCTGATTCGGGGGCGGGGCTTCGCTGACTAGGGGTCGTATGATTGTAGCAGCGAGTCAGGCAGCGTCACAGACAGCTGCAGGGGCACAGGAGCTACCAAACAGAGCTGTAAACAGGGGAGTTTGAGTGGGAGTTCTGTTGGAGAAGAAGGTATTTGTGTGTGTTTGGTTTTGTATTGGTAGCATCTGTATGTGTAGGGGCTTTGTGCTGGGAGAGAAGCTGAGCCCTGATTAGGGGGCGGGGCTTCACTGACTAGGGGTCCTATAAAGGGAGCAGCCAGTCAGGCGGCGGCACGGACAGCTGCAGCGGCACAGGAGCTAGCAAAGAGAGCTGTAAACAGGGGAGTTTGAGTGGGAGTTCTGTTGGAGGAGAAGGTATTTGTGTGTGTGTTTGGCTTTGTATTGGTAGTATCTGTATGTGTAGAGGCTTGGAGGGGCTTTGTGCTGGGAGAGAAGCTGAGCCCTGATTAGGGGGCGGGGCTTCCCTGACTAGGGGTCCTATAAACGTACCAGCCAGTCAGGCAGCGGCACAGACAGCTGCAGCAGCACTGGAGCTAGCAAATAGAGCTGTAAACAGGGGAGTTTGAGTGGGAGTTCTGTTTGAGGAGAAGGTATTTGTGTGTTTGGTTTTGTATTGGTAGTATCTGTATGTGTAGGGGCTTTGTGCTGAGAGAGAAGCTGAGCCCTGATTAGGGGGCGGGACGTCACTGACTAGGGGTCCTATAAAGGCAGCAGCCAGTGAGGCAGCGGCACAGACAGCTTCAGTGGCACAGGAGCTAGCAAAGAGATCTGTAAACAGGGGAGTTTGAGTGGGAGGTCTGTTGGAGGAGAAGGTATTTGTTTGTGTGTTTGGTTTTGTATTGGTGGTATCTGTATGTGTAGAGGCTTGGAGGGGCTTTGTGCTGGGAGCGAAGCTGAGCCCTGATTAGGGGGCGGGGCTTCACTGACGAGGGGTCCTATAAAGGTAGCAGCCAGTCAGGCAGCGGCACAGGAATTTAGCAAACAGAGCTGTAAACAGGGGAGTTTGAGTGGGAGTTTTGTTGGAAGAGAAGGTATTTGTGTGTGTTTGGTTTTGTATTGGTAGTATCTGTATGTGTAGAGGCTTGGAGGGGCTTTGTGCTGGGAGAGAAGCTGAGCCCTGATTAGGGGGCGGGGCTTCCCTGACTAGGGGTCCTATAAACATACCAGCCAGTCAGGCAGCGGCACAGACAGCTGCAGCGGCACTGGAGCTAGCAAATAGAGCTGTAAACAGGGGAGTTTGAGAGGGAGTTCTGTTTGAGGAGAAGGTATTTGTGTGTTTGGTTTTGTATTGGTGGTATCTGTATGTGTAGGGGCTTTGTGCTGGGAGAAAAGCTGAACCCTGATTAGGGGGCGGGGCTTCACTGACTAGGGGTCCTATAAAGGTAGCAGCCAGTCAGGCAGCGGCACAGGAATTTAGCAAACAGAGCTGTAAACAGGGGAGTTTGAGTGGGAGTTTTGTTGGAGGAGAAGGTATTTGTGTGTGTGTTTGGTTTTGTATTGGTAGTATCTGTATGTGTAGAGGCTTTGTGCTGGGAGAGAAGCTGAGCCCTGATTAGGGGGCGGGGCTTCACTGACTAGAGGTCCTAGAAAGGTAGCAGCCAGTCAGGCAGCGGCACAGGAGCTAGCAAACAGAGCTCTAAACAGGGGAGTTTGAGGGGGAGTTCTGTTGGAGGAGAAGGTATTTTGTGTGTTTGGTTTTGTATTGGTAGTATCTGTATGTGTAGGGGCTCGGAGGGGCTTTGTGCTGGGAGAGAAGATGAGCCCTGATTAGGGGGCGGGGCTCCACAGACTAGGGGTCCTGTAAAGGCAGCAGCCAGTCAGGCAGCGGCACAGACAGCTGCAGTGGCACAGGAGCTGGCAAAGAGAGCTCTAAACAGGGGAGTTTGAGTGGGAGTTTTGTTGGAGGAGAAGGTATTTGTGTGTGTTTGGTTTTGCATTGGTAGTATCTGTATGTGTAGAGGCTTATGGGGCTTTGTACTGGGAGAGAAGCTGAGCCCTGATTAGGGGATGGGGCTTGACTGACTACGGGTCCTGTAAAGGTAGCAGCTGCTCAGGCAGCGGCACAGACAGCTAGCAAACAGAGCTGTAAACGGGGGAGTTTGAGTGGGAGTTCTGTTGGAGGAGAAGGTATTTGTGTGTGTTTGGTTTTGTATTGGTAGTATCTGTATGGGTAGGGGCGTGGAGGGGCTTTGTGCTGGGAGAGCAGCTGAGCCCTGATTAGAGGGCGGGGCTTCCCTGACTAGGGGTCCTATAAAGGTAGCAGCCAGTCAGGCAGCGGTACAGGAGCTAGCAAACAGATCTGTAAACAGGGGAGTTTGAGTGGGAGTTCTGTTGGAGGAGAAGGTATTTGTGTGTTTGGTTTTGTGTTGTTAGTATCTATATGTGTAGGGGCTTTGTGCTGGGAGAGAAGCTGAGCCCTGATTAGGGGGCGGGGCTCCACAGACTAGGGGTCCTGTAAAGGTAGCAGCCAGTCAGGCAGCGGCACAGGAGCTAGCAAACAGAGCTGTAAACAGGGGAGTTTGAGTGGGAGTTCTGTTGGAGGAGAAGGTATTTGTGTGTGTTTGGTTTTGTATTGGTAGTATCTGTATGTGTAGGGGCTTTGTGCTGGGAGAGAAGCTGAGCCCTGATTAGGGGGCGGGGCTTGACTGACTAGGGGTCCTACAAAGGTAGCAGCCAGTCAGGCAGTGGCACAGACAGCTGCAGCGGCACAGGAGCTAGCAAACAGAGCTGTAAACAGGGGAGTTTGAGAGGGAGTTCTGTTGGAGGAGAAGGTATTTTGTGTGTTTCGTTTTGTGTTGTTAGTATCTGTATGTGTAGGGGCTTTCTTCTGGGAGAGAAGCTGAGCCCTGATTAGGGGGCGGGACTTCACTGACTAGGGGTCCTATAAAGGGAGGAGCCAGTCAGGCGGCGGCACGGACAGCTGCAGCGGCAAAGGAGCTAGCAAACAGAGCTGTAAACAGTGGAGTTTGAGTGGGAGTTCTGTTGGAGGAGAAGGTATTTTTTGTGTGTGTTTGGTTTTGTATTGCTGGTATCTGTATGTGTAGGGGCTTTGTGCTGGGAGAGAAGCTGAGCCCTGATAAGGGGGCGGGGCTTCACTGACTAGGGGTCCTATAAAGGGAGCAGCCAGTCAGGCAGCTGCACAGACAGCTGCAGTGGCACAGGAGCTAGCAAAGAGAGCTGTAAACAGGGGAGTTTGAGTGGGAGTTCTGTTGGAGGAGAAGGTATTTGTGTGTGTGTTTGGTTTTGTATTGGTAGTATCTGTAAGTGTAGAGGCTTGGAGGGGCTTTGTGCTGGGAGAGAAGCTGAGCCCTGATTAGGGGGCGGGGCTTCCCTGACTAGGGGTCCTATAAACGTACCAGCCAGTCAGGCAGCGGCACAGACAGTTGCAGCGGCACTGGAGCTAGCAAATAGAGCTGTAAACCGGGGAGTTTGAGTGGGAGTTCTGTTTGAGGAGAAGGTATTTGTGTGTTTGGTTTTGTATTGGTAGTATCTGTATGTGTAGACGCTTTGTGCTGGGAGAGAAGATGAGCCCTGATTAGGGGGCGGGGCTTCACTGACTAGGGGTCCTATAAAGGTAGCAGCCAGTGAGGCAGCGGCACAGACAGCTGCAGCGGTACAGGAGCTAGCAAACAGAGCTGTAAACAGGGGAGTTTGAGTGGGAGTTCTGTTGGAGCAGAAGGTATTTTTGTGTGTTTGGTTTTGTATTGGTAGTATCTGTATGTGTAGGGGCTTTGTGCTGAGAGAGAAGCTGAGCCCTGATTAGGGGGCGGGGCTTCACTGACTAGGGGTCCTATAAAGGCAGCAGCCAGTCAGGCAGCGGCACAGGAATTTAGCAAACAGAGCTGTAAACAGGGGAGTTTGAGTGGGAGTTCTGTTGGAGCAGAAGGTATTTTTGTGTGTTTGGTTTTGTATTGGTAGTATCTGTATGTGTAGAGGCTTTGTGCTGGGAGAGAAGCTGAGCCCTGATTAGGGGGCGGGGCTTCACTGACTAGAGGTCCTAGAAAGGTAGCAGCCAGTCAGGCAGCGGCACAGGAGCTAGCAAACAGAGCTGTAAACAGGGGAGTTTGAGTGGGAGTTCTGTTGGAGGAGAAGGTATTTTGTGTGTTTGGTTTTGCATTGGTAGTATCTGTATGTGTAGGGGCTTGGAGGGGCTTTGTGCTGGGAGAGAAGATGAGCCCTGATTAGGGGGCGGGGCTTCCCTGGCTAGGGGTCCTATAAAGGTAGCAGCCAGTCAGGCATCGGCACAGGAGCTAGCAAACAGAGCTGTAAACAGGGGAGTTTGAGTGGGAGTTCTGTTGGAGGAGAAGGTATTTGTGTGTGTGTTTGGTTTTGTATTGGTAGTATCTGTATGTGTAGAGGCTTATGGGGCTTTGTACTGGGAGAGAAGCTGAGCCCTGATTAGGGGGCGGGGCTTGACTGACTAGGGGTCCTATAAAGGTAGCAGCCAGTCAGGCAGCGGCACAGACAGCTGCAGAGGCACAGGAGCTAGCAAACAGAGCTGTAAACAGGGGAGTTTGAGTGGGAGTTCTGTTGGAGGTGAAGGTATTTGTGTGTGTGTGTTTGGTTTTGTATTGGTGGTATCTGTATGTGTAGGGGCTTTCTGCTGGGAGAGAAGCGGAGCCCTGATTAGGGGGCGGGGCTTCCCTGACTAGGGGTCCTATAAAGGTAGCAGCCAGTCAGGCAGCGGCACAGGAGCTAGCAAAGAGAGCTGTAAACAGGGGAGTTTGAGTGGGAGTTCCGTTGGAAGAGAAGGTATTTGTGTGTGTTTGGTTTTGTGTTGGTGGTATCTGTATGTGTAGGGGCTTTTTGCTGGGAGAGAAGCTGAGCCCTGATTAGGGTGCGGGGCTTCACTGACCAGGGGTCCTATAAAGGGAGCAGCCAGTCAGGCAGCGACACAGACAGCTGCAGAGGTACAGGAGCTAGCAAACAGAGCTGTAAACAGGGGAGTTTGAGTGGGACTTCTGATGGAGGAGAAGGTATTTGTGTGTGTGTTTGGTTTTGTATTGGTAGTATCTGTATGTGTAGAGGCTTGGAGGGGCTTTGTGCTGGGAGAGAAGCTGAGTCCTGATTAGGGGGCGGAGCTTCACTGACTAGGGGTCCTATAAAGGTAGCAGCCAGTCAGGCAGCGGCACAGGAATTTAGCAAACTGAGCTGTACACAGGGGAGTTTGAGTGGGAGTTCTGTTGGAAGAGAAGGTATTTGTGTGTGTTTGGTTTTGTATTGGTCGTATCTGTATGTGTAGAGGCTTTGTGCTGGAGAGAATATGAGCCCTGATTAGGGGGCGGGGCTTCGCTGACTAGTGGTCGTATGATTGTAGCAGCCAGTCAGGCAGCGTCACAGACAGCTGCAGGGGCACAGGAGCTAGCAAACAGAGCTGTAAACAGGGGAGTTTGAGTGGGAGTTCTGTTGGAGGAGAAGGTATTTGTGTGTCTGTGGTTTTGTCTTGGTAGCATCTGTATGTGTAGGGGCTTTGTGCTGGGAGAGAAGCTGAGCCCTGATTAGGGGGCGGGACTTCACTGACTAGGGGTCCTATAAAGGGAGGAGCCAGTCAGGCGGCGGCACGGACAGCTGCAGCGGTACAGGAGCTAGCAAACAGAGCTGTAAACAGGGGAGTTTGAGTGGGAGTTCTGTTTGAGGAGAAGGTATTTGTGTGTTTGGTTTTGTATTGGTAGTATCTGTATGTGTAGAGGCTTTGTGGTGGGAGAGAAGATGAGCCCTGATTAGGGGGCGGGGCTTCACTGACTAGGGGTCCTATAAAGGTAGCAGCCAGTCAGGCAGCGGCACAGACAGCTGCAGCGGTACAGGAGCTAGCAAACAGAGCTGTAAACAGGGGAGTTTGAGTGGGAGTTCTGTTGGAGCAGAAGGTATTTTTGTGTGTTTGGTTTTGTATTGGTAGTACCTGTATGTGTAGGGGCTTTGTGCTGAGAGAGAAGCTGAGCCCTGATTAGGGGGCGGGGCTTCACTGACTAGGGGTCCTATAAAGGCAGCAGCCAGTCAGGCAGCGGCACAGACAGCTGCAGTGGCACAGGAGCTAGCAAAGAGAGCTGTAAACAGGGGAGTTTGAGTGGGAGTTCTGTTGGAGGAGAAGGAATTTGTGTGTGTGTTTGGTTTTGTATTGGTGGTATCTGTATGTGTAGAGGCTTGGAGGGGCTTTGTGCTGGGAGAGAAGCTGAGCCGTGATTAGGGGGCGGGGCTTCACTGACGAGGGGTCCTATAAAGGGAGCAGCCAGTCAGGCAGCGACACAGACAGCTGCAGCGGTACAGGAGCTAGCAAACAGAGCTGTAAACAGGGGAGTTTGAGTGGGAGTTCTGGTGGAGGAGAAGGTATTTGTGTGTGTGTTTGGTTTTGTATTGGTAGTATCTGTATGTTTAGAGGCTTGGAGGGGCTTTGTGCTGGGAGAGAAGCTGAGCCCTGATTAGGGGGCGGGGCTTCACTGACGAGGGGTCCTATAAAGGGAGCAGCCAGTCAGGCAGCGACACAGACAGCTGCAGAGGTACAGGAGCTAGCAAACAGAGCTGTAAACAGGGGAGTTTGAGTGAGACTTCTGATGGAGGAGAAGGTATTTGTGTGTGTGTTTGGTTTTGTATTGGTAGTATCTGTATGTGTAGAGGCTTGGAGGGGCTTTGTCCTGGGAGGGAAGCTGAGCCCTGATTAGGGGGCGGAGCCTCACTGACTAGGGGTCCTACAAAGGTAGCAGCCAGTCAGGCAGCGGCACAGGAGTTTAGCAAACTGAGCTGTACACAGGGGAGTTTGAGTGGGAGTTCCGTTGGAAGAGAAGGTATTTGTGTGTGTTTGGTTTTGTATTGGTCGTATCTGTATGTGTAGAGGCTTGGAGGGGCTTTGTGCTGGGAGAGAAACTGAGCCGTGATTAGGGGGCGGGGCTTCACGGACGAGGGGTCCTATAAAGGGAGCAGCCAGTCAGGCAGCGACACAGACAGCTGCAGCGGTACAGGAGCTAGCAAAGAGAGCTGTAAACGGGGGAGTTTGAGTGGGAGTTCTGTTGGAGGAGAAGGTATTTGTGTGTTTGGTTTTGTGTTGGTAGTATCTGTATGTGTAGGGGCTTGGAGGGGCTTTGTGCTGGGAGAGAAGCTGAGCCCTGATTAGGGGGCGGGGCTCCACAGACTAGGGGTCCTGTAAAGGGAGCAGCCAGTTGGGCAGCGACACAGACAGCTGCAGCGGTACAGGAGCTAGCAAACAGAGCTGTAAACAGGGGAGTTTGAGTGGCAGTTCTGTTGGAGGAGAAGGTATTTGTGTGTGTTTGGTTTTGTATTGGTGGTATCTGTATGTGTAGGGGCTTTGTGCTGGGAGAGAAGCTGAGCCCTGATTAGGGGGCGGGGCTTGACTGACTAGGGGTCCTATAAAGGTAGCAGCCAGTCAGGCAGCGACACAGACAGCTGCAGCGGCACAGGAGCTTGCAAACAGAGCTGTAAACGGGGGAGTTTGAGTGGGAGTTCTGTTGGAGGAGAAGGTATTTGTGTGTGTTTGGTTTTGTATTGGTAGTATCTGTATGTGTAGAGGCTTGGAGGGGCTTTGTGCTGGGAGAGAAGCTGAGCCCTGATTAGGGGGCGGGGCTTCACTGACTAGGGTTCCTATAAAGGGAGCAGCCAGTCAGGCGGCGTCACGGACAGCTGCAGCGGCACAGGAGCTAGCAAACAGAGCTGTAAACAGGGCAGTTTGAGTGGGAGTTCTGTTGGAGGAGAAGGTATTTGTGTGTGTTTGGTTTTGTATTGGTGGTGTCTGTATGTGTAGAAGCTTGGAGGGGCTTTGTGCTGGGAGCGAAGCTGAGCCCTGATAAGGGGGCGGGGCTTCACTGACTAAGGGTCCTATAAAGGTAGCAGCCAGTCAGGCAGCGGCACAGGAGCTAGCAAACAGAGCTGTAAACAGGGGAGTTTGAGTCGGAGTTCTGTTGGAGGAGAAGGTATTTGTGTGTGTTTGGTTTTGTACTGGTAGTATCTGTATGTGTAGGGCCTTTGTGCTGGGAGAGAAGCTGAGCCGTGATTAGGGGGCGGGGCTTCACTGACTAGGGGTTCTATAAAGGTATCAGTCAGTCAGGCAGCGCACAGAAAGCTGCAGCGGCACAGGAGCTAGCAAACAGAGCTGTAAACAGGGGAGTTTGAGTGGGAGTTCTGTTGGAGGAGAAGGTATTTGTGTGTGTTTGGTTTTGTATTGGTAGTATCTGTATGTGTAGGGGCTTTGTGCTGGGAGAGAAGCTGAGCCCTGATTAGGGGGCGGGGCTTCCCTGACTAGGGGTCCTATAAAGGTAGCAGCCAGTCAGGCAGCGGCACAGGAATTTAGCAAACAGAGCTGTAAACAGGGGAGTTTGAGTGGGAGGTCTGTTGGAGGAGAAGGTATTTGTGTGTTTGGTTTTGTATTGGTAGTATCTGTATGTGTAGAGGCTTGGAGGGGCTTTGTGCTGGGAGAGAAGCTGAGCCCTGATTAGGGGGCGGGGCTTCGCTGACTAGGGGTCCTATGATTGTAGCAGCCAGTCAGGCAGCGTCACAGACAGCTGCAGGGGCACAGGAGCTAGGAAACAGAGCTGTAAACAGGGGAGTTTGAGTGGGAGTTCTGTTGGAGGAGAAGGTATTTGTGTGTGTTTGGTTTTGTATTGGTAGCATCTGTATGTGTAGGGGCTTTGTGCTGGGAGAGAAGCTGAGCCCTGATTAGGGGGCGGGGCTTCCCTGACTAGGGGTCCTATAAAGGTAGCAGCCAGTCAGGCAGCGGCACAGGAATTTAGCAAACAGAGCTGTAAACAGGGGAGTTTGAGTGGGAGGTCTGTTGGAGGAGAAGGTATTTGTGTGTGTTTGGTTTTGTATTGGGAGTATCTGTATGTGTAGGGGCTTTGTGCTGGGAGAGAAGCTGAGCCCTGATTAGGGGGCGGGGCTTCACTGACTAGGGGTCCTATAAAGGGAGGAGCCAGTCAGGCGGCTGCATGGATAGCTGCAGCGGCACAGGAGCTAGCAAACAGAGCTGTAAACAGGGGAGTTTGAGTGGGAGTTCTGTTGGAGGAGAAGGTATTTTTTGTGTGTGTTTGGTTTTGTGTTGGTAGTATCTGTATGTGTAGGGGCTTTGTGCTGAGAGAGAAGCTGAGCCCTGATTAGGGGGCGGGGCTTCACTGACTAGGGGTCCTATAAAGGCAGCAGCCAGTCAGGCAGCGACACAGACAGCTGCAGAGGTACAGGAGCTAGCAAACAGAGCTGTAAACAGGGGAGTTTGAGTGGGAGTTCTGTTGGAGGAGAAGGTATTTGTGTGTGTTTGGTTTTCTGTTGGTGGTATCTGTATGTGTAGGGGCTTTGTGCTGGGAGAGGCTGAGCCCTGATTAGGGGGAGGGGCTTCACTGACTAGGCGTCCTATAAAGGCAGCAGCCAGTCAGGCAGCGGCACAGACAGCTGCAGCGGTACAGGAGCTAGCAAACAGAGCTGTAAACAGGGGAGTTTGAGTGGGAGTTCTGTTGGAGGAGAAGGTATTTGTGTGTTTGGTTTTGTGTTGGTGGTATCTGTATGTGTAGGGGCTTTGTGCTGAGAGAGAAGCTGAGCCCTGATTAGGGGGCGGGGCTTCACTGACGAGGGGTCCTATAAAGGGAGCAGCCAGTCAGGCAGCGACACAGACAGCTGCAGCGGTACAGGAGCTAGCAAACAGAGCTGTAAAAAGGGGAGTTTGAGTGGGAGTTCTGTTGGAGGAGAAGGTATTTGTGTGTGTGTTTGGTTTTGTATTGGTAGTATCTGTATGTGTAGAGGCTTGGAGGGGCTTTGTGCTGGGAGAGAAGCTGAGCCCTGATTAGGGGGCGGAGCCTCACTGACGAGGGGTCCTATAAAGGGAGCAGCCAGTCAGGCAGCGACACAGACAGCTGCAGAGGTACAGGAGCTAGCAAACAGAGCTGTAAACAGGGGAGTTTGAGTGGGACTTCTGATGGAGGAGAAGGTATTTGTGTGTGTGTTTGGTTTTGTATTGGTAGTATCTGTATGTGTAGAGGCTTGGAGGGGCTTTGTGCTGGGAGCGAAGCTGAGCCCTGATTAAGGGGCGGAGCCTCACTGACTAGGGGTCCTATAAAGGTAGCAGCCAGTCAGGCAGCGGCACAGGAATTTAGCAAACTGAGCTGTACACAGGGGAGTTTGGGTGGGAGTTCCGTTGGAAGAGAAGGTATTTGTGTGTGTTTGGTTTTGTATTGGTCGTATCTGTATGTGTAGAGGCTTTTGCTGGAGAGAAGATGAGCCCTGATTAGGGGGCGGGGCTTCGCTGACTAGGGGTCGTATGATTGTAGCAGCCAGTCAGGCAGCGTCACAGACAGCTGCAGGGGCACAGGAGCTAGCAAACAGAGCTGTAAACAGGGGAGTTTGAGTGGGAGGTCTGTTGGAGGAGAAGGTATTTTTTGTGTGTTTGGTTTTGTATTGCTGGTATCTGTATGTGTAGGGGCTTTGTGCTGGGAGAGAAGCTGAGCCCTGATAAGGGGGCGGGTCTTCACTGACTAGGGGTCCTATAAAGGGAGCAGCAAGTCAGGCAGCTGCACAGACAGCTGCAGCGGTACAGGAGCTAGCAAACAGAGCTGTAAATAGGGGAGTTTGAGTGGGAGTTCTGTTGGAGGAGAAGGTATTTGTGTGTGTTTGGTTTTGTGTTGGTGGTATCTGTATGTGTAGGGGCTTTGTGCTGAGAGAGAAGCTGAGCCCTGATTAGGGGGCGGGGCTTCACTGACTGGGGTCCTATAAACGTACCAGCCAGTCAGGCAGCGGCACAGACAGCTGCAGCGGCACTGGAGCTAGCAAATAGAGCTGTAAACAGGGGAGTTTGAGTGGGAGTTCTGTTTGAGGAGAAGGTATTTGTGTGTTTGGTTTTGTATTGGTAGTATCTGTATGTGTAGAGGCTTTGTGCTGGGAGAGAAGATGAGCCCTGATTAGGGGGCGGGGCTTCACTGACTAAGGGTCCTATAAAGGTAGCAGCCAGTCAGGCAGCGGCACAGGAGCTAGCAAACAGAGCTGTAAACAGGGGAGTTTGAGTGGGAGGTCTTTTGGAAGAGACGGTATTTGTGTGTGTTTGGTTTTGTTTTGGTGCTATCTGTATGTGTAGGGGCTTTTTGCTGGGAGAGAAGCTGAGCCCTGATTAGGGGGCGGGGCTTCACTGACCAGGGGTCCTATAAAGGTAGCAGCCAGTCAGGCAGCGGCACAGGAGCTAGCAAACAGAGTTGTAAACAGGGGAGTATGAGTGGGAGTTGTGTTGGAGGAGAAGGCATTTGTGTGTGTGTTTGGTTTTGTATTTGTAGTATCTGTATGTGTAGAGGCTTTGTGCTGGGAGAGAAGCTGAGCCCTGATTAGGGGGCGGGGCTTCACTGACTAGGGGTCCTATAAAGGTAGCAGCCAGTCAGGCAGCGGCAGAGGAGCTAGCAAACAGAGCTGTAAACAGGGGAGTTTGAGTGGGAGTTCTGTTGGAGGAGAAGGTATTTGTGTGTGTTTGGTTTTGTATTGGTAGTATCTGTATGTGTAGAGGCTTTGTGCTGGGAGAGAAGCTGAGCCCTGATTAGGGGGCGGGGCTTCACTGACTAGGGGTCCAAGAAAGGTAGCAGCCAGTCAGGCAGCGGCAGAGGAGCTAGCAAACAGAGCTGTAAACGGGAGTTTGAGGGTGAGTTCTGTTGGAGAAGAAGGTATTTGTGTGTGTGTTTGATTTTGTATTGGTGGTATCTGTATGTGTAGGGGCTTTGTCCTGGGAGAGAAGCTGAGCCCTTATTAGGGGGCGGGGCTTCCCTGGCTAGGGGTCCTCTAAAGGTAGCAGCCAGTCAGGCAGTGGTACAGGAGCTAGCAAACAGAGCTGTAAACAGGGGAGTTTGAGTGGGAGTTCTGTTGGAGGAGAAGGTATTTGTGTGTGTGTTTGGTTTTGTATTGGTGGTATCTGTGTGTGTAGGGGCTTTGTGCTGGGAGAGAAGCTGAGCCCTGATTAGGGGGCGGGGCTCCACAGACTAGGGGTCCTGTAAAGGGAGCAGCCAGTTAGGCAGCGGCACAGGCAGCTGCAGTGGCACAGGAGCTGGCAAAGAGAGCTGTAAACAGGGGAGTTTGAGTGGGAGTTCTGTTGGAGGAGAAGGTATTTGTGTGTGTGTTTGGTTTTGTATTGGTGGTATCTGTATGTGTAGGGGCTTTGTGCTGCTAGAGAAGCTGAGCCCTGATTAGGGGGCGGGGCTTGACTGACTAGGGGTCCTATAAAGGTAGCAGCCAGTCAGGCAGCGGCACAGACCGCTGCAGCGGCACAGGAGCTTGCAAACAGAGGAGTTTGAGTGGGAGTTCTGTTGGAGGAGAAGGTATTTGTGTGTGTTTGGTTTTGTATTGGTGGTATCTGTATGTGTAGGGGCTTTGTCCTGGGAGAGAACCTGAGCCCTGATTAGGGGGCGGGGCTTCACTGACTAGGGGTCCTATAAAGGTAGCAGCCAGTCAGGCATCGGCACAGCAGCTAGCAAACAGAGCTGTAAACGGGAGTTTGAGGGGGAGTTCTGTTGGAGGAGAAGGTATTTGTGTGTGTTTGGTTTTGTATTGGTGGTATCTGTATGTGTAGGGGCTTTGTCCTGGGAGAGAACCTGAGCCCTGATTAGGGGGCGGGGCTTCACTGACTAGGGGTCCTATAAAGGTAGCAGCCAGTCAGGCATCGGCACAGCAGCTAGCAAACAGAGCTGTAAACGGGAGTTTGAGGGGGAGTTCTGTTGGAGGAGAAGGTATTTGTGTGTGTTTGGTTTTGCATTGGTAGTATCTGTATGTGTAGAGGCTTGTGGGGGCTTTGTACTGGGAGAGAAGCTGAGCCCTGATTAGGGGATGGGGCTTGACTGACTACGGGTCCTGTAAAGGTAGCAGCTCGTCAGGCAGCGGCACAGACAACTAGCAAACTGAGCTGTAAACGGGGGAGTTTGAGTAGGAGTTCTGTTGGAGGAGAAGGTATTTTGTGTGTTTGGTTTTGTTTTGGTAGTATCTGTATGTGTAGGGGCTTGGAGGGGCTTTGTGCTGGGAGAGAAGCTGAGCCCTGATTAGGGGGCGGGGCTTGACTGACTAGGGGTCCTATAAAGGTAGCAGCCAGTCAGGCAGCGGCACAGACAGCTGCAGCGGCACAGGAGCTTGCAAACAGAGCTGTAAACAGGGGAGTTTGAGTGGGAGTTCTGTTGGAGGAGAAGGTATTTGTGTGTGTTTGGTTTTGTATTGGTGGTATCTGTATGTGTAAGGGCTTTGTCCTGGGAGAGAACCTGAGCCCTGATTAGGGGGCGGGGCTTCCCTGGCTAGGGGTCCTATAAAGGTAGCAGCCAGTCAGGCAGCGGCACAGGAGCTAGCAAACAGAGCTGTAAACAGGGGAGGTTGAGTGGGAGTTCTGTTGGAGGAGAGGGTATTTGTGTGTGTTTGGTTTTGTGTTGGTGGTATCTGTATGTGTAGGTGCTTTGTGCTGGGAGAGAAGCTGAGCCCTGATTAGGGGGCGGGGCTTCACTGACGAGGGTTCCTATAAATGGAGCAGCCAGTCAGGCAGCAACACAGACAGCTGCAGCGGTACAGGAGCTAGCAAACAGAGCTGTAAACAGGGGAGTTTGAGTGGGAGTTCTGTTGGAGGAGAAGGTATTTGTGTGTGTGTTTGGTTTTGTATTGGTGGTATCTGTATTTGTAGAGGCTTGGAATGGCTTTGTGCTGGGAGAGAAGCTGAGCCCTGATTAGGGGGCGGGGCTTCACTGACTAGGGGTCCTAAAAAGGGAGCAGCCAGTCAGGCAGCGGCACAGGAGCTAGCAAACAGAGCTGTAAACAGGGGAGTTTGATTGGGAGTTCTGTTGGAGGAGAAGGTATTTGTGTGTGTTTGGTTTTGCATTGGTAGTATCTGTATGTGTAGAGGCTTGTGGGTGCTTTGTGCTGGGAGAAAAGCTGAGCCCTGATTAGGGGATGGGGCTTGACTGACTACGGGTCCTGTAAAGGTAGCAGCTGGTCAGGCAGCGGCACAGACAGCTAGCAAACAGAGCTGTAAACGGGAGAGTTAGAGTGGGAGTTCAGTTGGAGGAGAAGGTATATGTGTGTGTTTGGTTTTGTATTGGTAGTATCTGTATGTGTAGTGTCTTTGTGCTGGGAGAGAAGCAGAGCCCTGATTAGGGGGCGGGGCTTCCCTGACTAGGGGGTCCTATAAAGGGAGCAGCCAGTCAGGCAGCGGCACAGGAGCTAGCAAACAGAGCTGTAAACAGGGGAGTTTGAGTGGGGGTTCTGTTGGAGGAGAAGGTATTTGTGTTTGGTTTTGTATTGGTAGTATCTGTATGTGTAGGGGCTTGGAGGGGCTTTGTGCTGGGAGAGAAGCTGAGCCCTGATTAGGGGGCGGGGCTTCACTGACTAGGGGTCCTATAAAGGTAGCAGCCAGTCAGGCAGCGGCACAGACAGCTGCAGCGGCACAGGAGCTAGCAAACAGAGCTGTAAACAGGGGAGTTTGAGTGGGAGTTCTGTTGGAGGAGAAGGTATTT
The DNA here is from genome assembly GCF_965140295.1 of Lepidochelys olivacea. Taxonomy (NCBI): domain Eukaryota; kingdom Metazoa; phylum Chordata; order Testudines; family Cheloniidae; genus Lepidochelys; species Lepidochelys olivacea. The sequence goes on from NC_140428.1 coordinate 6,162,005, forward strand.
GTGTGTGTTTGGTTTTGTATTGGTAGTATTTGTATGTGTAGAGGCTTGGAGGGGCTTTGTGCTGGGAGAGAAGCTGAGCCCTGATTAGGGGGCGGGGTTTCACTGACGAGGGGTCCTATAAAGTTAGCTGCCAGTCAGGCAGCGGCACAGGAGCTAGCAAACAGAGCTGTAAACAGGGGAGTTTGAGTGGGAGTTCTGTTGGAGGAGAAGGTATTTGTGTGTGTTTTTGTATTGGTATTATCTGTATGTGTAGAGGCTTGGAGGGGCTTTGTGCTGGGAGAGAAGCTGGGCCCTGATTAGGGGGCGGGGCTTCACTGACTAGGGGTCCTATAAAGGGAGCAGCCAGTCAGGCAGCGGCACAGACAGCTGCAGTGGCACAGGCGCTAGCAAACAGAGCTGTAAACAGGGGAGTTTGAGCGGGAGTTCTGTTGGAGAAGAAGGTATTTGTGTGTGTTTTTGTATTGGTAGTATCTGTATGTGTAGAGGCTTGGAGGGGCTTTGTGCTGGGAGAGAAGCTGAGCCCTGATCAGGGGGCGGGGCTTCACTGACTAGGGGTCCTATAAAGGTAGCAGCCAGTCAGGCAGCGGCACAGGAGCTAGCAAACAGAGCTGTAAAGAGGGGAGTTTGAGTGGGAGTTCTGTTGGAGGAGAAGGTATTTGTGTGTGTTTGGTTTTGTATTGGTAGTATCTGTATGTGTAGGGGCTTTGTGCTGGGAGAGAAGCTGAGCCCTGATTAGGGGGCGGGGCTTCCCTGACTAGGGGTCCTATAAAGGTAGCAGCCAGTCAGTCAGCGGCACAGGAGCTAGCAAACAGAGCTGTAAACAGGGGAGTTTGTGTGGGAGTTCTGTTGGGGGAGAAGGTATTTGTGTGTGTTTGGTTTTGCATTGGTAGTATCTGTATGTGTAGAGGTTTGGAGGGTCTTTGTGATGGGAGAGAAGCTGGGCCCTGATTAGGGGGCGGGGCTTCACTGATTAGGGGTACTATAAAGGGAGCAGCCAGTCAGGCAGCAGCACAGACAGCTGCAGTGGCACAGGCGCTAGCAAACAGAGCTGTAAACAGGGGAGTTTGAGTGGGAGTTCTTTTGGAGGAGAAGGTATTTGTGCGTTTTTTTGTATTGGTAGTATCTGTATGTGTAGAGCCTTGGAGGGGCTTTGTGCTGGGAGAGAAGCTGAGCCCTGATTGGGGGCGGGGCTTCACTCACTAGGGGTCCTATAAAGGTAGGAGCCAGTCAGGCAGCGGCACAGGAGCTAGCAAACAGAGCTGTAAGCAGGGGAGTTTGAGTGGGAGTTCTGTTGGAGGAGAAGGTATTTATGTGTGTTCGGTTTTGTATTGGTAGTGTCTGTATGTGTACGGGGTTTGTGCTGGGAGAGAAGCTGAGCCCCGATTACGGGGCGGGGCTTCACTGACTAGGGGTCCTATAAAGGTAGCAGCCAGTCAGGCAGCGGCACAGACAGCTGCAGCGGCACAGGAGCTAACAAACAGAGCTGTGAACAGGGGAGTTTGAGTGGGAGTTCTGTTGGAGGAGAAGGTATTTGTGTGTGTTTGGTTTTTTATTGGTAGTATCTGTATGTGTAGAGGCTTGGAGGGGCTTTGTGCTGGGAGAGAAGCTGAGCCCTGATTAGGGGGCGGGGCTTCACTGACTAGGGGTCCTATAAAGGGAGCAGCCAATCAGGCAGCGGCACAGGAGCTAGCAAACAGAGCTGTAAACAGGAGAGTTTGAGGGGGAGTTCTGTTGGAGGAGAAGGTATTTGTGTGTGTTTGGTTTTGTATTGGCAGTATCTGTATGTGTAGGGGCTTTGTGCTGGGAGAGAAGCTGAGCCCTGATTAGGGGGCGGGGCTTCACTGACTAGGGGTCCTATAAAGGTAGCGGCACAGACAGCTGCAGCGGCACCGGAGCTAGCAAACAGAGCTGTAAACAGGGGAGTTTGAGTGGGAGATCTGTTAGAGGAGAAGGTATTTGTGTGTGTGTGTTTGGTTTTGTATTGTTAGTATCTGTATGTGTAGGGGCTTTGTGCTGGGAGAGAAGCTGAGCCCTGATTAGGGGGCGGGGCTTCACTGACTAGGGGTCCTATAAAGGTATCAGCCAGTCAGGCAGCAGCACACGAGCTAGCAAACAGAGATGTAAACAGGGGAGTTGGAGTGCGAGTTGTGTTGGAGGAGAAGGTATTTGTCTGTGTTTGGTTTGTATTGGTAGTATCTGTATGTGTAGAGGCTTGGAGGGGCTTTGTGCTGGGAGAGAAGCTGGGCCCTGATTAGGGGGCGGGGCTTCCCTGACTAGGGGTCCTATAAAGGGAGCAGCCAGTCAGGCAGTGGCACAGGAACTCGCAAACAGAGCTGTAAACAGGGGAGTTTGAGTGGGAGTTCTGTTGGAGGAGAAGGTATTTGTGTGTGTTTGGTTTTGTATTGGTAGTATCTGTATGTGTAGAGGCTTGGAGGGGCTTTGTGCTGGGAGAGAAGCTGGGCCCTGATTAGGGGGCGGGGCTTCACTGACTGGGGGTCCTATAAAGGTAGCAGCCAGTCAGGCAGCAGCACACGAGCTAGCAAACAGAGATGTAAACAGGGGAGTTGGAGTGCGAGTTCTGTTGGAGGAGAACGTGTTTGTGTGTGTGTTTGGTTTTGTATTGGTGGTATCTGTATGTGCAGGGGCTTTGTGCTGGGAGAGAAGCTGAGCCCTGATTAGGGGGCGGGGCTTCACTGACTAGGGGTCCTATAAAGGTAGCAGCCAGTCAGACAGCGGCACAGGAGCTAGCAAACGGAGCTGTAAGCAGGGGAGTTTGAGTGGGAGTTCGGTTGGAGGAGAAGGTATTTGTGTGTGTTTGGTTTTGTATTGGTAGTATTTGTATGTGTAGGGGCTTTGTGCTGGGAGAGAAGCTGAGCCCTGATTAGAGGGCGGGGCTTCACTGACTAGGGGTCTTATAAAGGTAGAAGCCAGTCAGGCAGCGGCACAGACAGTTGCAGCGGCACGGGAGCTAGCAAACAGAGCTGTAAACAGGGGAGTTGGAGTGGGAGTTCTGTTGGAGGAGAAGGTATTTGTGTGTGTGTTTGGTTTTGTATTGGTAGTATCTGTATGTGTAGAGGCTTGTAGGGGCTTTGTGCTGGGAGAGAAGCTGAGCCCTGATGAGGGGGCGGGGCTTCACTGACTAGGGGTCCTATAAAGGTAGCGGCACAGACAGCTGCAGCGGCACAGGAGCTAGCAAACAGAGCTGTAAACAGGGGAGTTTGAGTGGGAGTTCTGTTGGAGGAGAAGGTATTTGTGTGTGTGTTTGGTTTTGTATTTGTAGAGGCTTGGAGGGGCTTTGTGCTGGGAGAGAAGCTGAGCCCTGATTAGGGGGCGGGGCTTCACTGACTAGGGGTCCTGTAAAGGTAGCAGCCAGTCAGGCAGCGGCACAGACAGCTGCAGCGGCGCAGGAGCTAGCAAACAGTACTGTAAACAGGAGTTTGAGTGGGAGTTCTGTTGGAGGAGACGGTATTTGTGTTTGGTTTTGTATGGGTAGTATCTGTATGTGTAGAGGCTTGGAGGGGCTTTGTGCTGGGAGAGAAGCTGAGCCCTGATCGGGGGCGGGGCTTCACTGACTAGGGGTCCTATAAAGGTAGCAGCCTGTCAGACAGCGGCACAGGAGCTAGCAAACGGAGCTGTAAGCAGGGGAGTTTGAGTGGTAGTTCTGTTGGAGGAGAAGGTATTTGTGTGTGTTTGGTTTTGTATTGGTAGTATCTGTATGTTTCGAGGCTTAGAGGGGCTTTGTGCTGGGAGAGAAGCTGAGCCCTTATTAGGGGGCGGGGCTTCCCTGACTAGGGGTCCTATAAAGGTAGCAGACAGTCAGTCAGCGGCACAGGAGCTAGCAAACAGAGCTGTAAACAGGGGAGTTTGTGTGGGAGTTCTGTTGCGGGAGAAGGTATTTGTGTGTGTTTGGTTTTGCATTGGTAGTATCTGTATGTGTAGAGGTTTGGAGGGTCTTTGTGATGGGAGAGAAGCTGGGCCCTGATTAGGGGGCGGGGCTTCACTGATTAGGGGTCCTAGAAAGGGAGCAGCCAGTCAGGCAGCGGCACAGACAGCTGCAGTGGCACAGGAGCTAGCAAACAGAGCTGTAAAGAGGGGAGTTTGAGTGGGAGTTCTGTTGGAGGAGAAGGTATTTGTGTGTGTTCGGTTTTGTATTGGTAGTATCTGTATGTGTACGGGCTTTGTGCTGGGAGAGAAGCTGAGCCCTGATTAGGGGGCGGGGATTCACTGACTAGGGGTCCTATAAAGGTAGCAGCCAGTCAGGAAGCGGCACAGGAGCTAGCAAACAGACCTGTAAACAGGGCAGTTTGAGTGGGAGTTCTGTTGGAGGAGAAGGTATTTGTGTGTGTTCGGTTTTGTATTGGTAGTATCTGTATGTGTACGGGCTTTGTGCTGGGAGAGAAGCTGAGCCCTGATTAGGGGGCGGGGATTCACTGACTAGGGGTCCTATAAAGGGAGCAGCCAGTCAGGCAGCGGCACAGACAGCTGCAGTGGCACAGGCGCTAGCAAACAGAGCTGTAAACAGGGGAGTTTGAGTGGGAGTTCTTTTGGAGGAGAAGGTATTTGTGCGTTTTTTTGTATTGGTAGTATCTATATGTGTAGAGCCTTGGAGGGGCTTTGTGCTGGGAGAGAAGCTGAGCCCTGATTGGGGGCGGGGCTTCACTGACTAGGGGTCCTATAAAGGTAGGAGCCAGTCAGGCAGCGGCACAGGAGCTAGCAAACAGAGCTGTAAGCAGGGGAGTCTGAGTGGGAGTTCTGTTGGAGGAGAAGGTATTTGTGTGTGTTCGGTTTTGTATTGGTAGTGTCTGTATGTGTACGGGGTTTGTGCTGGGAGAGAAGCTGAGCCCCGATTAGGGGGCGGGGCTTCACTGACTAGGGGTCCTATAAAGGTAGCAGCCAATCAGGCAGCGGCACAGGAGCTAGCAAACAGAGCTGTAAACAGGGGACTTTGAGTGGGAGTTCTGTTGGAGGAGAAGGTATTTGTGTGTGTTTGGTTTTGTATTGGTAGTATCTGTATGTGTAGAGGCTTGTAGGGGCTTCGTGCTGGGAGAGAAGCTGAGCCCTGATTAGGGGGCGGGGCTTCACTGAAATGGGGTCCTATAAAGCTAGCAGCCAAGCAGAGCTGTAAACAGGGGAGTTTGAGTGGGAGTTCTGTTGGAGGAGAAGGTATTTGTGTGTGTTTTTGTATTGGTATTATCTGTATGTGTAGAGGCTTGGAGGGGCTTTGTGCTGGGAGAGAAGCTGGGCCCTGATTAGGGGGCGGGGCTTCACTGACTAGGGGTCCTATAAAGGGAGCAGCCAGTCAGGCAGAGGCACAGACAGCTGCAGTGGCACAGGCGCTAGCAAACAGAGCTGTAAACAGGGGAGTTTGAGCGGGAGTTCTGTTGGAGGAGAAGGTATTTGTGTGTTTTTTTGTATTGGTAGTATCTGTATATGTAGAGGCTTGGAGGGGCTTTGTGCTGGGAGAGAAGCAGAGCCCTGATCAGGGGGCGGGGCATCACTGACTAGGGGTCCTATAAAGCTAGCAGCCAGTCAGGCAGCGGCACAGGAGCTAGCAAACAGACCTGTGAACAGGGGAGTTTGAGTGGGAGTTCTGTTGGAGGAGAAGGTATTTGTGTGTGTTTTTGTATTGGTATTATCTGTATGTGTAGAGGCTTGGAGGGGCTTTGTGCTGGGAGAGAAGCTGGGCCCTGATTAGGGGGCGGGGCTTCACTGACTAGGGATCCTATAAAGGGAGCAGCCAGTCAGGCAGCAGCACAGACAGCTGCAGCGGAACAGGAACTAGCAAACAGAGCTGTAAACAGGGGAGTTTGAGTGGGCGTTCTGTTGGAGGAGAAGGTATTTGTGTGTGTTTGGTTTTGTATTGTCAGTATCTGTATGTGCAGGGGCTTTGTGCTGGGAGAGAAGCTGAGCCCTGATTAGGGGGCGGGGCTTCCCTGACGAGGGGTCCTATAAAGGTAGCAGCCAGTCAGGGAGCGGCACAGGAGCTAGCAAACAGAGCTGTAAACAGGGGAGTTTGAGTGGGAGTTGTGTTGGAGGAGAAGGTATTTGTGTGTGTTTGGTTTTGTATTGTCAGTCTCTGTATGTGCAGGGGCTTTGTGCTGGGAGACAAGCTGATCCCTGATCAGGGGGCGGGGCTTCACTGACTAGGGGTCCTGTAAAGGTACCAGCCAGTCAGGGAGCGGCACAGGAGCTGGCAAACAGACCTGTAAACAGGGGAGTTTGAGTGGGAGTTCTGTTGGAGGAGAAGGTATTTGTGTGTTTGGTTTTGTATTGGTAGAATCTGTATGTGTAGGGGCTTTGTGCTGGGAGAGAAGCTGAGCCCTGGTTTGGGGGCGGGGCTTCACTGACTAGGGGTCCTATAAAGGTAGCAGCCTGTCAGACAGCGGCACAGGAGCTAGCAAACGGAGCTGTAAGCAGGGGAGTTTGAGTTGTAAGTCTGTTGGAGGAGAAGGTATTTGTGTGTGTTTGGTTTTGTATTGGTAGAATCTGTATGTTTCGAGGCTTGGAGGGTCTTTGTGATGGGAGAGAAGCTGGGCCCTGATTAGGGGGCGGGGCTTCACTGATTAGGGGTCCTAGAAAGGGAGCAGCCAGTCAGGCAGCGGCACAGACAGCTGCAGTGGCACAGGAGCTAGCAAACAGAGCTCTAAAGAGGGGAGTTTGAGAGGGAGTTCTGTTGGAGGAGAAGTTATTTGTGTGTTTTTTTGTATTGGTAGTATCTGTATATGTAGAGGCTTGGAGGGGCTTTGTGCTGGGAGAGAAGCTGAGCCCTGATCGGGGGCAGGGCTTCACTGACTAGGGGTCCTGTAAAGGGAGCAGCCTGTCAGACAGCGGCACAGGCGCTAGCAAACAGAGCTGTAAGCAGGGGAGTTTGAGTGGGAGTTCTGTTGGAGGAGATGGTATTTGTGTGTGTTTGGTTTTGTATTGATAGTATCTGTATGTGTAGGGGTTTGGCGGGGCTTTGTGCTTGGAGAGAAGCTGAACCCTGATTAGGGGGCGGGGCTTCACTGACTAGGGTTCCTATAAAGGTAGCAGCCAGTCAGGCAGCGGAACAGACAGCTGCAGCGGCACAGGAGCTAGCAAACAGAGCTGTAAACAGGGGAGTTTGAGTGGGAGTTCTGTTGGAGGAGAAGGTATTTGTGTGTGTTTTTGTATTGGTAGTACCTGTATGTGTAGAGGTTTGAAGGGGCTTTGTGCTGGGAGAGAAGCTGAGCCCTGATTAGGGGGCGGGGCTTCACTGAAAAGGGGTCCTATAAAGCTAGCAGCCAATCAGGCAGCGGCACAGGAGCTAGCAAACAGACCTGTAAACAGGGGAGTTTGAGTGGGAGTTCTGTTGGAGGAGAAGGTATTTGTGTGTGTTTTTGTATTGGTAGTATCTGTATGTGTAGAGGCTTGGAGGGGCTTTGTGCTGGGAGAGAAGCTGAGCCCTGATCAGGGGGCGGGGCTTCACTGACTAGGGGTCCTATAAAGGTAGCAGCCAGTCAGGCAGCGGCACAGGAGCTAGCAAACAGAGCTGTAAAGAGGGGAGTTTGAGTGGGAGTTCTGTTGGAGGAGAAGGTATTTGTGTGTGTTTGGTTTTGTATTGGTAGTATCTGTATGTGTAGGGGCTTTGTGCTGGGAGAGAAGCTGAGCCCTGATTAGGGGGCGGGGCTTCCCTGACTAGGGGTCCTATAAAGGTAGCAGCCAGTCAGTCAGCGGCACAGGAGCTAGCAAACAGAGCTGTAAACAGGGGAGTTTGTGTGGGAGTTCTGTTGGGGGAGAAGGTATTTGTGTGTGTTTGGTTTTGCATTGGTAGTATCTGTATGTGTAGAGGTTTGGAGGGTCTTTGTGATGGGAGAGAAGCTGGGCCCTGATTAGGGGGCGGGGCTTCACTGATTAGGGGTCCTAGAAAGGGAGCAGCCAGTCAGGCAGCGGCACAGACAGCTGCAGTGGCACAGGAGCTAGCAAACAGAGCTGGAAAGAGGGGAGTTTGAGTGGGAGTTCTGTTGGAGGAGAAGGTATTTGTGTGTTTTTTTGTATTGGTAGTATCTGTATATGTAGAGGCTTGGAGGGGCTTTGTGCTGGGACAGAAGCTGAGCCCTGATCAGGGGGCGGGAATTCACTGACTAGGGGTACTATAAAGGGAGCAGCCAGTCAGGCAGCGGCACAGACAGCTGCAGTGGCACAGGCGCTAGCAAACAGAGCTGTAAACAGGGGAGTTTGAGTGGGAGTTCTTTTGGAGGAGATGGTATTTGTGCGTTTTTTTGTATTGGTAGTATCTGTATGTGTAGAGCCTTGGAGGGGCTTTGTGCTGGGAGAGAAGCTGAGCCCTGATTAGGGGGCGGGGCTTCACTGACTAGGGGTCCTATAAAGGGAGCAGCCAATCAGGCAGCGGCACAGGAGCTAGCAAACAGAGCTGTAAACAGGAGAGTTTGAGGGGGAGTTCTGTTGGAGGAGAAGGTATTTGTGTGTGTTTGGTTTTGTATTGGCAGTATCTGTATGTGTAGGGGCTTTGTGCTGGGAGAGAAGCTGAGCCCTGATTAGGGGGCGGGGCTTCACTGACTAGGGGTCCTATAAAGGTAGCGGCACAGACAGCTGCAGCGGCACCGGAGCTAGCAAACAGAGCTGTAAACAGGGGAGTTTGAGTGGGAGATCTGTTAGAGGAGAAGGTATTTGTGTGTGTGTGTTTGGTTTTGTATTGTTAGTATCTGTATGTGTAGGGGCTTTGTGCTGGGAGAGAAGCTGAGCCCTGATTAGGGGGCGGGGCTTCACTGACTAGGGGTCCTATAAAGGTAGCAGCCAGTCAGGCAGCAGCACACGAGCTAGCAAACAGAGATGTAAACAGGGGAGTTGGAGTGCGAGTTCTGTTGGAGGAGAACGTGTTTGTGTGTGTGTTTGGTTTTGTATTGGTGGTATCTGTATGTGCAGGGGCTTTGTGCTGGGAGAGAAGCTGAGCCCTGATTAGGGGGCGGGGCTTCACTGACTAGGGGTCCTATAAAGGTAGCAGCCAGTCAGACAGCGGCACAGGAGCTAGCAAACGGAGCTGTAAGCAGGGGAGTTTGAGTGGGAGTTCGGTTGGAGGAGAAGGTATTTGTGTGTGTTTGGTTTTGTATTGGTAGTATCTGTATGTGTAGGGGCTTTGTGCTGGGAGAGAAGCTGAGCCCTGATTAGAGGGCGGGGCTTCACTGACTAGGGGTCTTATAAAGGTAGAAGCCAGTCAGGCAGCGGCACAGACAGTTGCAGCGGCACGGAAGCTAGCAAACAGAGCTGTAAACAGGGGAGTTGGAGTTGGAGTTCTGTTGGAGGAGAAGGTATTTGTGTGTGTGTTTGGTTTTGTATTGGTAGTATCTGTATGTGTAGAGGCTTGTAGGGGCTTTGTGCTGGGAGAGAAGCTGAGCCCTGATGAGGGGGCGGGGCTTCACTGACTAGGGGTCCTATAAAGGTAGCGGCACAGACAGCTGCAGCGGCACAGGAGCTAGCAAACAGAGCTGTAAACAGGGGAGTTTGAGTGGGAGTTCTGTTGGAGGAGAAGGTATTTGTGTGTGTGTTTGGTTTTGTATTTGTAGAGGCTTGGAGGGGCTTTGTGCTGGGAGAGAAGCTGAGCCCTGATTAGGGGGCGGGGCTTCACTGACTAGGGGTCCTGTAAAGGTAGCAGCCAGTCAGGCAGCGGCACAGACAGCTGCAGCGGCGCAGGAGCTAGCAAACAGTACTGTAAACAGGAGTTTGAGTGGGAGTTCTGTTGGAGGAGACGGTATTTGTGTTTGGTTTTGTATGGGTAGTATCTGTATGTGTAGAGGCTTGTAGGTTCTCTGTGCTGGGAGAGAAGCTGAGCCCTGATTAGGGGGCGGGGCTTCACTGACTAGGGGTCCTATAAAGGGAGCAGCCAGTCAGGAAGCGGCACAGACAGCTGCAGCGGCAGAGGAGCTAGCAAACAGTACTGTAAACAGGAGTTTGAGTGGGAGTTCTGTTGGAGGAGAAGGTATTTGTGTGTGTTTGGTTTTGTATTGGTAGTATCTTTATGTGTAGGGGCTTTGTGCTGGGAGAGAAGCTGGGCCCTGATTAGGGGGCGGGGCTTCACTGACTAGGGTTCCTACAAAGGGAGCAGCGAATCAGGCAGCGGCACAGAGGTAGCAAACAGAGCTGTAAACAGGAGAGTTTGAGGGGGAGTTCTGTTGGAGGAGAAGGTATTTGTGTGTGTTTGGTTTTGTATTGGCAGTATCTGTATGTGTAGGGGCTTTGTGCTGGGAGAGAAGCTGAGCCCTGATTAGGGGGCGGGGCTTCACTGACTAGGGGTCCTATAAAGGTAGCGGCACAGACAGCTGCAGCGGCACCGGAGCTAGCAAACAGAGCTGTAAACAGGGGAGTTTGAGTGGGAGATCTGTTAGAGGAGAAGGTATTTGTGTGTGTGTGTTTGGTTTTGTATTGTTAGGATCTGTATGTGTAGGGGCTTTGTGCTGGGAGAGAAGCTGAGCCCTGATTAGGGGGCGGGGCTTCACTGACTAGGGGTCCTATAAAGGTATCAGCCAGTCAGGCAGCAGCACACGAGCTAGCAAACAGAGCTGTAAACAGGGGAGTTGGAGTGCGAGTTGTGTTGGAGGAGAAGGTATTTGTCTGTGTTTGGTTTGTATTGGTAGTATCTGTATGTGTAGAGGCTTGGAGGGGCTTTGTGCTGGGAGAGAAGCTGGGCCCTGATTAGGGGGCGGGACTTCCCTGACTAGGGGTCCTATAAAGGGAGCAGCCAGTCAGGCAGCGGCACAGGAGCTAGCAAACAGAGCTGTAAACAGGGGAGTTTGAGTGGGAGTTCTGTTGGAGGAGAAGGTATTTGTATGTGTTTGGTTTTGTATTGGTATTATCTGTTTGTGTAGAGGCTTGGAGGGGCTTTGTGCTGGGAGAGAGGCTGAGCCCTGATTAGGGGGCGGGGCTTCACTGACTGGGGTCCTATAAAAGTAGCAGCCAGTCCGGCAGCAGCACAGACAGCTGCAGCAGCACAGGGGCTAGCAAACAGAGCTGTGAATAGGGGAGTTTGAGTGGGAGTTCTGTTGGAGGAGAAGGTATTTGTGTGTGTTCGGTTTTGTATTGGTAGTATCTGTATGTGTAGGGGCTTTGTGCTGGGAGAGAAGCTGAGCCCTGATTAGGGGACGGGGCTTCACTGACTAGGGGTCCGATAAAGGGAGCGGCACAGACAGCTGCAGCGGCACAGGAGCTAGCAAACAGAGCTGTGAACAGGGGAGTTTTAGTGGGAGTTCGGTTGGAGGAGAAGGTATTTGTGTGTGTTTGGTTTTGTATTGGTAGTATCTGTATGTGTAGGGGCTTTGTGCTGGGAGAGAAGCTGAGCCCTGATTAGGGGGCGGGGCTTCCCTGACTAGGGGTCCTATAAAGGTAGCAGCCAATCAGGCAGCGGCACAGGAGCTAGCAAACAGAGCTGTAAACAGGGGACTTTGAGTGGGAGTTCTGTTGGAGGAGAAGGTATTTGTGTGTGTTCGGTTTTGTATTGGTAGTATCTGTATGTGTAGGGGCTTTGTGCTGGGAGAGAAGCTGAGCCCTGATTAGGGGACGGGGCTTCACTGACCATGGGTCCTATAAAGGGAGCGGCACAGACAGCTGCAGCGGCACAGGAGCTAGCAAACAGAGCTGTGAACAGGGGAGTTTTAGTGGGAGTTCTGTTGGAGGAGAAGCTATTTGTGTGTGTTTTTGGTTTTGTATTGGTAGTATCTGTATGTGTAGAGGCTTGTAGGGGCTTCGTGCTGGGAGAGAAGCTGATCCCTGATTAGCGGGCGGGGCTTCACTGACTAGGGGTCTTATAAAGGTAGCAGCCAGTCAGGCAGCGGCACAGACAGTTGCAGCGGCACGGGAGCTAGCAAACAGAGCTGTAAACAGGGGAGTTGGAGTGGGAGTTCTGTTGGAGGAGAAGGTATTTGTGTGCGTGTTTGGTTTTGTATTGGTAGTATCTCTATGTGTAGAGGCTGGTAGGGGCTTTGTGCTGGGAGAGAAGCTGAGCCCTGATGAGGGGGCGGGGCTTCACTGACTAGGGGTCCTATAAAGGTAGCGGCACAGACAGCTGCAGCGGCACAGGAGCTAGCAAACAGAGCTGTAAACAGGGGAGTTTGAGTGGGAGTTCTGTTGGAGGAGAAGGTATTTGTGTGTGTGTTTGGTTTTGTATTTGTAGAGGCTTGGAGGGGCTTTGTGCTGGGAGAGAAGCTGAGCCCTGATTAGGGGGCGGGGCTTCACTGACTAGGGGTCCTATGAAGGTAGCAGCCAGTCAGGCAGCGGCACAGGAGCTAGCAAACAGAGGTGTCAACAGGGGAGTTTGAGTGCGAGTTCTGTTGGAGGAGAAGGTATTTGTGTGTGTTTGGTTTTGTATTGGTGGTATCTGTATGTGTTGAGGCTTGGAGGGGCTTAGTGCTGGGAGAGAAGCTGAGCCCTGATTAGGGGGCGGGGCTTCCCTGACTAGGGGTCCTATAAAGGTAGCAGCCAGTCAGGGAGCAGCACAGGAGCTAGCAAACAGAGCTCTAAACAGGGGAGTTTGAGTGGGAGATCTGTTAGAGGAAAAGGTATTTGTGTGTGTGTGTTTGGTTTTGTATTGTTAGTACCTGTATGTGTAGGGCCTTTGTGCTGGGAGAGAAGCTGAGCCCTGAGTAGGGGGCGGGGCTTTCCTGACTAGGGGTCCTATGAAGGTAGCAGCCAGTCAGGCAGCGACACAGGAGCTAGCAAACAGAGGTGTCAACAGGGGAGTTGGAGTGCGAGTTGTGTTGGAGGAGAAGGTATTTGTGTGTGTTTGGTTTTGTATTGGTAGTATCTGTATGTGTAGGGGCTTTGTTCTGGGAGAGAAGCTGAGCCCTGATTAGGGGGCGGGGCTTCACTGACAAGGGGTCCTATAAAGGGAGCAGCCAGTCAGGCAGCGGCACAGGAGCTAGCAAACAGAGCTGTAAAGAGGGGAGTTTGAGTGGGAGTTCTGTTGGAGGAGAAGGTATTCGTGTGTTTGGTTTTGTATTGGTAGTATATGTATGTGTAGGGGCTTTGTGCTGGGAGAGAAGCTGAGCCCTGATTAGGGGGCGGGGCTTCACTGACTAGGGGTCCTATAAAGGGAGCAGCCAGTCAGGCAGCGGCACAGACAGCTGCAGCAGCACAGGAGCTAGCAAACAGAGCTGTAAACAGGGGAGTTTGAGTGGGAGTTCTGTTGGAGGAGAACGTATGTGCGCTTATTTGGTTTTGTATTGGTGGTATCTGTATGTGAAGGGGCTTTGTGCTGGGAGAGAAGCTGAGACCTGATTAGGGGGCGGGGCTTCACTGACTAGGGGTCCTATAAAGGTAGCAGCCAGTCAGGCAGCGGCACAGACAGCTGCAGCCGCACAGTAGCTAGCAAACAGAGCTGTAAACAGGGGAGTTTGAGTGGGAGTTCTGTTGGAGGAGATGGTATTTGTGTTTGGTTTTGTATTGGTAGTATCTGTATGTGTTGGGGGTTTGTGCTGGGAGAGAAGCTGAGCCCTGATTAGGGGGCGGGGCTTCACTGACTAGGGTTTCTATAAAGGGAGCAGCCAGTCAGGCAGCGGCACAGACAGCTGCAGCGGAACAGGAACTAGCAAACAGTGCTGTAAACAGGGGAATTTGAGTGGGAGTTCTGTTGGAGGAGAACGAATGTGTGTGTATTTGGTTTTGTATTGGTGGTATCTGTATGTGTAGGGGCTTTGTGCTGGGAGAGAAGCTGAGCCCTGATTAGGGGGCGGGGCTTCACTGACTAGGGGTCCTATGAAGGTAGCAGCCAGTCAGGCAGCGGCACAGACAGCTGCAGCGGCACAGGAGCTTGCAAACAGCGCTGTAAAAAGGGGAGTTTGAGTGGGATTTCTGTTGGAGGAGAAGGTGTTTGTGTGTGTTTGGTTTTGTATTGGTAGTATCTGTATGTGTAGGGGCTTAGTGTTCTGAGAGAAGCTGAGCCCTGATTAGGGGGCGGGGCTTCACTGACTAGGGGTCCTACAAAGTTAGCAGCCAGTCAGGCAGCGGCACAGACAGCTGCAGCGGCACAGGAGCTAGCAAACAGAGCTGTAAAAAGGGGAGTTTGAGTGGGATTTCCGTTGGAGGAGAAGGTATTTGTGTGTGTTTGGTTTGGATTGGTAGTACCTGTATGTGTAGGGGCTTTGTGCTGGGAGAGAAGCTGAGCCCTGATTAGGGGGCGGGGCTTCACTGACTAGGGGTCCTATAAAGGTAGCAGCCAGTCAGGCAGCGGAACAGACAGCTGCAGTGGCACAGGAGCGAGCAAACAGAGCTGTAAACAGGGGAGTTTGAGTGGGAGTTCTGTTGGAGGAGAAGGTATTTGTGTGTGTTTGGTTTTGTATTGTCAGTATCTGTATGTGTAGGGGCTAGGTGCTGGGAGAGCAGCTGAGCCCTGATTAGGGGGCGGGGCTTCCCTGACTAGGGGTCCTATAAAGGTAGCAGCCAATCAGGCAGCGGCACAGGAGCTAGCAAACAGAGCTGTAAACAGGGGAGTTTGAGTGGGAGTTCTGTTGGAGGAGAAGGTATTTGTGTGTGTTCGGTTTTGTATTGGTAGTATCTGTATGTGTAGGGGCTTTGTGCTGGGAGAGAAGCTGAGCCCTGATTAGGGGACGGGGCTTCACTGACTAGGGGTCCTATAAAGGGAGCGGCACAGACAGCTGCAGCGGCACAGGACCTAGCAAACAGAGCTGTGAACAGGCGAGTTTTAGTGGGAGTTCTGTTGGAGGAGAAGGTATTTGTGTGTGTTTTTGGTTTTGTATTGGTAGTATCTGTATGTGTAGAGGCTTGTAGGGGCTTCGTGCTGGGAGAGAAGCTGATCCCTGATTAGCGGGCGGGGCTTCACTGACTAGGGGTCTTATAAAGGTAGCAGCCAGTCAGGCAGCGGCACAGACAGTTGCAGCGGCACGGGAGCTAGCAAACAGAGCAGTAAACAGGGGAGTTGGAGTGGGAGTTCTGTTGGAGGAGAAGGTATTTGTGTGTGTGTTTGGTTTTGTATTGGTAGTATCTGTATGTGTAGAGGCTGGTAGGGGCTTTGTGCTGGGAGAGAAGCTGAGCCCTGATGAGGGGGCGGGGCTTCACTGACTAGGGGTCCTATAAAGGTAGCGGCACAGACAGCTGCAGCGGCACAGGAGCTAGCAAACAGAGCTGTAAACAGGGGAGTTTGAGTGGGAGTTCTGTTGGAGGAGAAGGTATTTGTGTGTGTGTTTGGTTTTGTATTTGTAGAGGCTTGGAGGGGCTTTGTGCTGGGAGAGAAGCTGAGCCCTGATTAAGGGGCGGGGCTTCCCTGACTAGGGGTCCTATAAAGGTAGCAGTCAGTCAGGGAGCCGCACAGGAGCTAGCAAACAGAGGTCTAAACAGGGGAGTTTGAGTGGGAGATCTGTTAGAGGAGAAGGTATTTGTGTGTGTGTGTTTGGTTTTGTATTGTTAGTACCTGTATGTGTAGGGGCTTTGTGCTGGGAGAGAAGCTGAGCCCTGAGTAGGGGGCGGGGCTTTCCTGACTAGGGGTCCTATGAAGGTAGCAGCCAGTCAGGCAGCGGCACAGGAGCTAGCAAACAGAGGTGTCAACAGGGGAGTTGGAGTGCGAGTTGTGTTGGAGGAGAAGGTATTTGTGTGTGTTTGGTTTTGTATTGGTAGTATCTGTATGTGTAGGGGCTTTGTTCTGGGAGAGAAGCTGAGCCCTGATTAGGGGGCGGGGCTTCACTGACAAGGGGTCCTATAAAGGGAGCAGCCAGTCAGGCAGCGGCACAGGAGCTAGCAAACAGAGCTGTAAACAGGGGAGTTTGAGTGGGAGTTCTGTTGGAGGAGAAGGTATTTGTGTGTGTTTGTTTTTGTATTGGTAGTATCTGTATGTGTAGAGGCTTTGAGGGGCTTTGTGCTGGGAGAGAGGCTGAGCCCTGATTAGGGGGCGGAACTTCCCTGACTAGGGGTCCAATAAAGGCAGCGGCACAGACAGCTGCAGCGGCACAGGAGCTAGCAAACAGAGATGTAAACAGGGGAGTTTGAGTGGGAGTTCTGTTGGAGGAGAAGGTATTTGTGTGTGTGTGTTTGGTTTTGTATTGGTGGTATCTGTATGTGTAGGGGCTTAGTGCTGGGAGAGAAGCTGAGCCCTGATTAGTGGGCGGGGCTTCACTGACTAGGGGTCCTATAAAGGTAGCAGCCAGTCAGGCAGCGGCACAGGAGCTAGCAAACAGATCTGTAAACAGGGGCGTTTGAGTCTGAGTTCTGTTGGAGGAGAAGGTATTTGTCTGTGTTTGGTTTTGTATTGGTAGTATCTGTATGTGTAGAGGCTTGTAGGGGCTTTGTGCTGGGAGAGAAGCTGGGCCCTGATTAGGGGGCGGGGCTTCACTGACTAGGGGTCCTATAAAGGTAGCAGGCAGTCAGGCAGCGGCACAGACAACTGCAGCGGAACAGGAGCTATCAAACAGAGCTGTAAACAGCGGAGTTTGAGTGGGAGTTCTGTTGGAGGAGAAGGTATTTGTGCGTGTTTGGTTTTGTATTGGTAGTATCTGTATGTTTAGGGGCTTGGAGGGGCTTTGTGCTGGGAGAGAAGCTGAGCCCTGATTAGGGGGCGGGGCTTCACTGACTAGGGGTCCTATAAAGGTAGCAGCCAGTCAGGCAGCGGCACAGACAGCTGCAGCCGCACAGTAGCTAGCAAACAGAGCTGTAAACAGGGGAGTTTGAGTGGGAGTTCTGTTGGAGGAGATGGTATTTGTGTTTGGTTTTGTATTGGTAGTATCTGTATGTGTTGGGGGTTTGTGCTGGGAGAGAAGCTGAGCCCTGATTAGGGGGCGGGGCTTCACTGACTAGGGTTTCTATAAAGGGAGCAGCCAGTCAGGCAGCGGCACAGACAGCTGCAGCGGAACAGGAACTAGCAAACAGTGCTGTAAACAGGGGAGTTTGAGTGGGAGTTCTGTTGGAGGAGAAGGAATGTGTGTGTATTTGGTTTTGTATTGGTGGTATCTGTATGTGTAGGGGCTTTGTGCTGGGAGAGAAGCTGAGCCCTGATTAGGGGGCGGGGCTTCACTGACTAGGGGTCCGATGAAGGTAGCAGCCAGTCAGGCAGCGGCACAGACAGCTGCAGCGGCACAGGAGCTTGCAAACAGAGCTGTAAAAAGGGGAGTTTGAGTGGGATTTCTGTTGGAGGAGAAGGTATTTGTGTGTGTTTGGTTTTGTATTGGTAGTATCTGTATGTGTAGGGGCTTTGTGTTCTGAGAGAAGCTGAGCCCTGATTAGGGGGCGGGGCTTCACTGACTAGGGGTCCTACAAAGTTAGCAGCCAGTCAGGCAGCGGCACAGACAGCTGCAGCGGCACAGGAGCTAGCAAACAGAGCTGTAAACAGGGGAGTTTGAGTGGGAGTTCTGTTGGAGGAGAAGGTATTTGTGTGTGTTTGGTTTTGTATTGGTAGTCCCTGTATGTGTAGGGGCTTTGTGCTGGGAGAGAAGCTGAGCCCTGATTAGGGGGCGGGGCTTCACTGACTAGGGGTCCTATAAAGGTAGCAGCCAGTCAGGCAGCGGAACAGACAGCTGCTGTGGCACAGGAGCGAGCAAACAGAGCTGTAAACAGGGGAGTTTGAGTGGGAGTTCTGTTGGAGGAGAAGGTATTTGTGTGTTTGTTTTTGTATTGTCAGTATCTGTATGTGTAGGGGCTAGGTGCTGGGAGAGAAGCTGAGCCCTGATTAGGGGGCGGGGCTTCACTGACTAGTGGTCCTATAAAGGTAGCAGCCAGTCAGGCAGCGGCACAGGAGCTAGCAAACAGAGCTGTAAACAGGGGAGTTTGAGTGGGAGTTCTGTTGGAGGAGAAGGTATTTGTGTGTTTTTTTGTATTGGTAGTATCTGTATGTGTAGAGGCTTGGAGGGGCTTTGTGCTGGGAGAGAAGCTGAGCCCTGATTAGGGGGCGGGCCTTCACTGACTAGGGGTCCTATAAAGGTAGCAGCCAGTCAGGCAGCGGCAGACAGCTGCAGCGGCACAGGAGCAAGCAAACAGCTGTAAACAGGGCAGTTTGAGTGGGAGTTCTGTTGGAGGAGAAGGTATTTGTGTGTTTTTTTGTATTGGTAGTATCTGTATATGTAGAGGCTTGGAGGGGCTTTGTGCTGGGAGAGAAGCTGAGCCCTGATCAGGGGGCGGGGCTTCACTGACTAGGGGTCCTATAAAGGTAGAAGCCAGTGAGGCAGCGGCACAGGAGCTAGCAAACAGAGCTGTAAACAGGGGAGTTTGAGTGGGAGTTCTGTTGGAGGAGAAGGTACTTGTGTGTGTTCGGTTTTGTATTGGTAGTATCTGTATGTGTACGGGCTTTGTGCTGGGAGAGAAGCTGAGCCCTGATTAGGGGATGGGGCTTGACTGACTACGGGTCCTGTAAAGGTAGCAGCTGCTCAGGCAGCGGCACAGGAGCTAGCAAACAGAGCTGTAGGCAGGGGAGTTTGAGTTGGAGTTCTGTTGGAGGAGAAGGTATTTGTGTGTTTTTTTGTATTGGTAGTATCTGTATGTGTTGAGGTTTGAAGGGGCTTTGTGCTGGGAGAGAAGCTGAGCCCTGATTAGGGGGCGGGGCTTCACTGACTAGGGGTCCTATAAAGGTAGCAGGCAGTCAGGCAGCGGAACAGACAGCTGCAGTGGCACAGGAGCTAGCAAACAGAGCTGTAAACAGGGGAGTTTGAGTGGGAGTTATGTTGGAGGAGAAGGTATTTGTGTTTGTTCTTGTATTGGTAGTATCTGTATGTGTTGAGGTTTGAAGGGGCTTTGTGCTGGGAGAGAAGCTGAGCCCTGATTAGGGGGCGGGGCTTCACTGACTAGGTGTCCAATAACGGTAGCAGCCAGTCAGGCAGCGGCTAAGACAGCTGCAGCGGCACAGGAGCTAGCAAACAGAGCTGTAAACAGGGGAGTTGGAGTGGGAGTTCTGTTGGAGGAGAAGGTATTTGTGTATGTTTGGTTTTGTATTGTCAGTATCTGTATGTGCAGGGGCTTTGTGCTGGGAGAGAAGCTGAGCCCTGATTAGGGGGCGGGGCTTCACTGACTAGGTGTCCAATAACGGTAGCAGCCAGTCAGGCAGCGGCTAAGACAGCTGCAGCGGCACAGGAGCTAGCAAACAGAGCTGTAAACAGGGGAGTTGGAGTGGGAGTTCTGTTGGAGGAGAAGGTATTTGTGTGTGTTTGGTTTTTTATTGGTAGTATCTGTATGTGTACGGGCTTTGTGCTGGGAGAGAAGCTGAGCCCTGATTAGGGGGCGGGGCTTCCCTGACTAGGGGTTCTATGAAGGTAGCAGCCAGTCAGGCAGCGGCACAGGAGCTAGCAAACAGAGCGGTAAACAGGGGAGTTTGAGTGGGAGTTCTGTTGGAGGAGAAGGTATTTGTGTGTTTTTTTGTATTGGTAGTATCTGTATATGTAGAGGTTTGAAGGGGCTTTGTGCTGGGAGAGAAGCTGAGCCCTGATCAGGGGGCGGGGCTTCACTGACTAGGGGTCCTATGAAGGTAGCAGCCAGTCAGGCAGCGGCTAGGACAGCTGCAGCGGCACAGGAGCTAGCAAACAGAGCTGTAAACAGGGGAGTTGGAGTGGGAGTTCTGTTGGAGGAGAAGGTATTTGTGTGTGTTTGGTTTTGTATTGTCAGTATCTGTATGTGCAGGGGCTTTGTGCTGGGAGAGAAGCTGAGCCCTGATTAGGGGGCGGGGCTTCACTGACTAGGTGTCCTATAAAGGTAGCAGCCAGTCAGGCAGCGGCACAGGAGCTAGCAAACAGAGCTGTAAACAGGGGAGTTTGAGTGTGAGTTCTGTTGGAGGAGATGGTATTTGTGTGTGTTTGGTTTTGTATTGGTAGTATCTGTATGTGTAGGGGTTTGGCGGGGCTTTGTGCTTGGAGAGAAGCTGAACCCTGATTAGGGGGCGGGGCTTCACTGACTAGGGGTCCTATAAAGGTAGCAGCCAGTCAGGCAGCGGAACAGACAGCTGCAGTGGCACAGGAGCTAGCAAACAGAGCTGTAAACAGGGGAGTTTGAGTGGGAGTTCCGTTGGAGGAGAAGGTATTTGTGTGTGTTTTTGTATTGGTAGTACCTGTATGTGTAGAGGTTTGAAGGGGCTTTGTGCTGGGAGAGAAGCCGAGCCCTGATTAGGGGGCGGGGCTTCACTGACTAGGGGTCCTATAAAGGTAGCAGCCAGTCACACAGCGGCACAGGAGCTAGCAAACAGAGCTGTAAGCAGGGGAGTTTGAGTGGGAGTTCTGTTGGAGGAGAAGGTATTTGTGTGTGTGTGGTTTTGTATTGGTAGTATCTGTATGTGTAGAGGCTTGGAGGGGCTTTGTGCTGGGAGAGAAGCTGAGCCCATATTAGGGGGCGGGGCTTCCCTGACTAGGGGTCCTATAAAGGTAGCAGCCAGTCAGGCAGCGGCACAGGAGCTAGCAAACAGAGCTGTAAACAGGGCAGTTTGAGTGGGAGTTCTGTTGGAGGAGAAGGTATTTGTGTGTTTTTTTTGTATTGGTAGTATCTGTATATGTAGAGGCTTGAAGGGGCTTTGTGCTGGGAGAGAAGCTGAGCCCTGATCAGGGGGCGGGGCTTCACTGACTAGGGTTCCTATGAAGGTAGCAGCCAGTCAGGCAGCGGCTAGGACAGCTGCAGCGGCACAGGAGCTAGCAAACAGAGCTGTAAACAGGGGAGTTGGAGTGGGAGTTCTGTTGGAGGAGAAGGTATTTGTGTGTGTTTGGTTTTGTATTGTCAGTATCTGTATGTGCAGGGGCTTTGTGCTGGGAGAGAAGCTGAGCCCTGATTAGGGGGCGGGGCTTCACTGACTAGGTGTCCTATAAAGGTAGCAGCCAGTCAGGCAGCGGCACAGGAGCTAGCAAACAGAGCTGTAAACAGGGGAGTTTGAGTGGGAGTTCTGTTGGAGGAGATGGTATTTGTGTGTGTTTGGTTTTCTATTGGTAGTATCTGTATATGTAGAGGCTTGGAGGGGCTCTGTGCTGGGAGAGAAGCTGAGCCCTGATCAGGGGGCGGGGCTTCACTGACTAGGGGTCCTAAAAAGGTAGAAGCCAGTCAGGCAGCGGCACAGGAGCTAGCAAACAGAGCTGTAAACAGGGGAGTTTGAGCGGGAGTTCTGTTGGAGGAGAAGGTACTTGTGTGTGTTCGGTTTTGTATTGGTAGTATCTGTATGTGTACGGGCTTTGTGCTGGGAGAGAAGCTGAGCCCTGATCAGGGGGCGTGGCTTCCCTGACTAGGGGTCCTATGAAGGTAGCAGCCAGTCAGGCAGCGGCACAGTAGCTAGCAAACAGAGCGGTAAACAGGGGAGTTTGAGTGGGAGTTCTGTTGGAGGAGAAGGTATTTGTGTGTTTTTTTGTATTGGTAGTATATGTATATGTAGAGGTTTGGAGGGGCTTTGTGCTGGGAGAGAAGCTGGGCCCTGATTAGGGGGCGTGGCTTCCCTGACTAGGGGTCCTATGAAGGTAGCAGCCAGTCAGGCAGCGGCACAGTAGCTTGCAAACAGAGCGGTAAACAGGGGAGTTTGAGTGGAAGTTCTGTTGGAGGAGAAGGTATTTGTGTGTTTTCTTGTATTGGTAGTATCTTTATATGTAGAGGCTTGGAGGGGCTTTGTGCTGGGAGAGAAGCTGAGCCCTGATTAGGGGGCGTGGCTTCCCTGAGTCGGGGTCCTATGAAGGTAGCAGCCATCAGGCAACGGCACAGTAGCTAGCAAACAGAGCGGTAAACAGAGGAGTTTGAGTGGGAGTTCTTTTGGAGGAGAAGGTATTTGTGTTTGTTTTTGTATTGGTAGTATCTGTATGTGTTGAGGTTTGAAGGGGCTTTGTGCTGGGAGAGAAGCTGAGCCCTGATTAGGGGGCGGGGCTTCACTGAGTAGGGGTCCTATAAAGGTAGCAGCCAGTCAGGCAGCGGCTAAGACAGCTGCAGCGGCACAGGAGCTAGCAAACAGAGCTGTAAACAGGGGAGTTGGAGTGGGAGTTCTGTTGGAGGAGAAGGTATTTGTGTGTGTTTGGTTTTGTATTGTCAGTATCTGTATGTGCAGGGGCTTTGTGCTGGGAGAGAAGCTGAGCCCTGATTAGGGGGCGGGGCTTCACTGACTCGGGGTCCTATAAAGGTAGCAGCCAGTCAGGCAGCGGCACAGACAGCTGCAGTGGCACAGGACCGAGCAAACAGAGCTGTAAACAGGGCAGTTTGAGTGGGAGTTCTGTTGGAGGAAAAGGTATTTGTGTGTTTTTTTGTATTGGTAGTATCTGTATATGTAGAGGCTTGGAGGGGCTTTGTGCTGGGAGAGAAGCTGAGCCCTGATCAGGGGGCGGGGCTTCACTGACTAGGGGTCCTATAAAGGTAGCAGCCAGTCAGGCAGCGGCACAGGAGCTAGCAAACAGACCTGTAAACAGGGGAGTTTGAGTGGCAGTTCTGTTGGAGGAGAAGGTATTTGTGTGTGTTTGGTTTTGTATTGGTAGTATCTGTATGTGTAGAGGCTTGGAGGGGCTTTGTGCTGGGAGAGAAGCTGAGCCCTGATTAGGGGGCGGGCCTTCACTGACTAGGGGTCCTATAAAGGTAGCAGCCAGTCAGGCAGCGGCAGACAGGTGCAGCGGCACAGGAGCTAGCAAACAGAGCTGTAAAGAGGGGAGTTTGTGTGGGCGTTCTGTTGGAGGAGAAGGTATTTGTGTGTGTTTGGTTTTGCATTGGTAGTATCTGTATGTGTAGAGGCTTGGAGGGGCTTTGTGCTGGGAGAGAAGCTGAGCCCTTATTAGGGGGCGGGGCTTCACTGACTAGGGGTCCTAGAAAGGTAGCAGCCAGTCAGGCAGCGGCACAGGAGCTAGCAAACAGAGCTGTAAACAGGGGAGTTTGAGTGGGAGTTCTTTTGGAGGAGAAGGTATTTGTGTTTGTTTTTGTATTGGTAGTATCTGTATGTGTTGAGGTTTGAAGGGGCTTTGTGCTGGGAGAGAAGCTGAGCCCTGATTAGGGGGCGGGGCTTCACTGAGTAGGTGTCCTATAACGGTAGCAGCCAGTCAGGCAGCGGCTAAGACAGCTGCAGCGGCACAGGAGCTAGCAAACAGAGCTGTAAACAGAGGAGTTGGAGTGGGAGTTCTGTTGGATGAGAAGGTATTTGTGTGTGTTTGGTTTTGTATTGTCAGTATCTGTATGTGCAGGGGCTTTGTGCTGGGAGAGAAGCTGAGCCCTGATTAGGGGGCGGGGCTTCACTGACTAGGGGTCCTATAAAGGTAGCAGCCAGTCAGGCAGCGGCTAAGACAGCTGCAGCGGCACAGGAGCTAGCAAACAGAGCTGTAAACAGGGGAGTTTGAGTGGGAGTTCTGTTGGAGGAGAAGGTATTTGTGTGTGTTTTTGTATTGGTAGTATCTGTATGTGTAGAGGCTTGGAAGGGCTAGGTGCTGCGAGAGAAGCTGAGCCCTGATTGGGGGCGGGGCTTCACTGACGAGGGGTCCTATAAAGGTAGCAGCCAGTCAGGCAGCGGCACAGGAGCTAGCAAACAGAGCTGTAAACAGGGGAGTTTGAGTGGGAGTTATGTTGGAGGAGAAGGTATTTGTGTGTGTTTGGTTTTTTATTGGTAGTATCTGTATGTGTAGGGGTTTGGCGGGGCTTTGTGCTGGGAGAGAAGCTGAACCCTGATTAGGGGGCGGGGCTTCACTGACTAGGGGTCCTATAAAGGTAGCAGCCAGTCAGGCAGCGGCACAGGAGCTAGCAAACAGACCTGTAAACAGGGGAGTTTGAGTGGGAGTTCTGTTGGAGGAGAAGGTATTTGTGTGTGTTTGGTTTTTTATTGGTAGTATCTGTATGTGTAGGGGTTTGGCGGGGCTTTGTGCTTGGAGAGAAGCTGAACCCTGATTAGGGGGCGGGGCTTCACTGACTAGGGGTCCTATAAAGGTAGCAGCCAGTCAGGCAGCGGAACAGACAGCTGCAGCGGCACAGGAGCTAGCAAACAGAGCTGTAAACAGGGGAGTTTGAGTGGGAGTTCTGTTGGAGGAGAAGGTATTTGAGTGTGTTTTTGTATTGGTAGTATCTGTATGTGTAGAGGCTTGGAGGGGCTTTGTGCTGGGAGAGAAGCTGAGCCCTGATTAGGGGGCGGGGCTTCACTGACTAGGGGTCCTATAAAGGTAGCAGCCAGTCAGACAGCGGCACAGGAGCTAGCAAACAGAGCTGTAAGCAGGGGAGTTTGAGTGGGAGTTGTGTTGGAGGAGAAGGTATTTGAGTGTGTTTGGTTTTGTATTGGTAGTATCTGTATGTGTAAAGGCTTGGAGGGGCTTTGTGCTGGGAGAGAAGCTGAGCCCTGATCAGGGGGCGGGGCTTCACTGACTAGGGGTCCTATAAAGGTAGCAGCCAGTCAGGCAGCGGCACAGGAGCTAGCAAACAGACCTGTAAACAGGGGAGTTTGAGTGGGAGTTCTGTTGGAGGAGAAGGTATTTGTGTGTGTTTGGTTTTGTATTGGTAGTATCTGTATGTGTAGAGGCTTGGAGGGGCTTTGTGCTGGGAGAGAAGCTGAGCCCTGATTAGGGGGCGGGCCTTCACTGACTAGGGGTCCTATAAAGGTAGCAGCCAGTCAGGCAGCGGCAGACAGGTGCAGCGGCACAGGAGCTAGCAAACAGAGCTGTAAAGAGGGGAGTTTGTGTGGGCGTTCTGTTGGAGGAGAAGGTATTTGTGTGTGTTTGGTTTTGCATTGGTAGTATCTGTATGTGTAGAGGCTTGGAGGGGCTTTGTGCTGGGAGAGAAGCTGAGCCCTTATTAGGGGGCGGGGCTTCACTGACTAGGGGTCCTAGAAAGGTAGCAGCCAGTCAGGCAGCGGCACAGGAGCTAGCAAACAGAGCTGTAAACAGGGGAGTTTGAGTGGGAGTTCTTTTGGAGGAGAAGGTATTTGTGTTTGTTTTTGTATTGGTAGTATCTGTATGTGTTGAGGTTTGAAGGGGCTTTGTGCTGGGAGAGAAGCTGAGCCCTGATTAGGGGGCGGGGCTTCACTGAGTAGGTGTCCTATAACGGTAGCAGCCAGTCAGGCAGCGGCTAAGACAGCTGCAGCGGCACAGGAGCTAGCAAACAGAGCTGTAAACACAGGAGTTGGAGTGGGAGTTCTGTTGGATGAGAAGGTATTTGTGTGTGTTTGGTTTTGTATTGTCAGTATCTGTATGTGCAGGGGCTTTGTGCTGGGAGAGAAGCTGAGCCCTGATTAGGGGGCGGGGCTTCACTGACTAGGGGTCCTATAAAGGTAGCAGCCAGTCAGGCAGCGGCTAAGACAGCTGCAGCGGCACAGGAGCTAGCAAACAGAGCTGTAAACAGGGGAGTTTGAGTGGGAGTTCTGTTGGAGGAGAAGGTATTTGTGTGTGTTTTTGTATTGGTAGTATCTGTATGTGTAGAGGCTTGGAAGGGCTAGGTGCTGCGAGAGAAGCTGAGCCCTGATTGGGGGCGGGGCTTCACTGACGAGGGGTCCTATAAAGGTAGCAGCCAGTCAGGCAGCGGCACAGGAGCTAGCAAACAGAGCTGTAAACAGGGGAGTTTGAGTGGGAGTTATGTTGGAGGAGAAGGTATTTGTGTGTGTTTGGTTTTTTATTGGTAGTATCTGTATGTGTAGGGGTTTGGCGGGGCTTTGTGCTGGGAGAGAAGCTGAACCCTGATTAGGGGGCGGGGCTTCACTGACTAGGGGTCCTATAAAGGTAGCAGCCAGTCAGGCAGCGGCACAGGAGCTAGCAAACAGACCTGTAAACAGGGGAGTTTGAGTGGGAGTTCTGTTGGAGGAGAAGGTATTTGTGTGTGTTTGGTTTTTTATTGGTAGTATCTGTATGTGTAGGGGTTTGGCGGGGCTTTGTGCTTGGAGAGAAGCTGAACCCTGATTAGGGGGCGGGGCTTCACTGACTAGGGGTCCTATAAAGGTAGCAGCCAGTCAGGCAGCGGAACAGACAGCTGCAGCGGCACAGGAGCTAGCAAACAGAGCTGTAAACAGGGGAGTTTGAGTGGGAGTTCTGTTGGAGGAGAAGGTATTTGAGTGTGTTTTTGTATTGGTAGTATCTGTATGTGTAGAGGCTTGGAGGGGCTTTGTGCTGGGAGAGAAGCTGAGCCCTGATTAGGGGGCGGGGCTTCACTGACTAGGGGTCCTATAAAGGTAGCAGCCAGTCAGACAGCGGCACAGGAGCTAGCAAACAGAGCTGTAAGCAGGGGAGTTTGAGTGGGAGTTGTGTTGGAGGAGAAGGTATTTGAGTGTGTTTGGTTTTGTATTGGTAGTATCTGTATGTGTAAAGGCTTGGAGGGGCTTTGTGCTGGGAGAGAAGCTGAGCCCTGATCAGGGGGCGGGGCTTCACTGACTAGGGGTCCTATAAAGGTAGCAGCCAGTCAGGCAGCGGCACAGGAGCTAGCAAACAGACCTGTAAACAGGGGAGTTTGAGTGGGAGTTCTGTTGGAGGAGAAGGTATTTGTGTGTGTTTTTGTATTGGTAGTATCTGTATGTGTAGAGGCTTGGAAGGGCTAGGTGCTGCGAGAGAAGCTGAGCCCTGATTGGGGGCGGGGCTTCACTGACGAGGGGTCCTATAAAGGTAGCAGCCAGTCAGGCAGCGGCACAGGAGCTAGCAAACAGAGCTGTAAACAGGGGAGTTTGAGTGGGAGTTATGTTGGAGGAGAAGGTATTTGTGTGTGTTTGGTTTTTTATTGGTAGTATCTGTATGTGTAGGGGTTTGGCGGGGCTTTGTGCTGGGAGAGAAGCTGAACCCTGATTAGGGGGCGGGGCTTCACTGACTAGGGGTCCTATAAAGGTAGCAGCCAGTCAGGCAGCGGCACAGGAGCTAGCAAACAGACCTGTAAACAGGGGAGTTTGAGTGGGAGTTCTGTTGGAGGAGAAGGTATTTGTGTGTGTTTGGTTTTTTATTGGTAGTATCTGTATGTGTAGGGGTTTGGCGGGGCTTTGTGCTTGGAGAGAAGCTGAACCCTGATTAGGGGGCGGGGCTTCACTGACTAGGGGTCCTATAAAGGTAGCAGCCAGTCAGGCAGCGGAACAGACAGCTGCAGCGGCACAGGAGCTAGCAAACAGAGCTGTAAACAGGGGAGTTTGAGTGGGAGTTCTGTTGGAGGAGAAGGTATTTGAGTGTGTTTTTGTATTGGTAGTATCTGTATGTGTAGAGGCTTGGAGGGGCTTTGTGCTGGGAGAGAAGCTGAGCCCTGATTAGGGGGCGGGGCTTCACTGACTAGGGGTCCTATAAAGGTAGCAGCCAGTCAGACAGCGGCACAGGAGCTAGCAAACAGAGCTGTAAGCAGGGGAGTTTGAGTGGGAGTTGTGTTGGAGGAGAAGGTATTTGAGTGTGTTTGGTTTTGTATTGGTAGTATCTGTATGTGTAAAGGCTTGGAGGGGCTTTGTGCTGGGAGAGAAGCTGAGCCCTGATCAGGGGGCGGGGCTTCACTGACTAGGGGTCCTACAAAGGTAGGAGCCAGTCAGGCAGCGGCACAGGAGCTAGCAAACAGAGCTGTAAGCAGGGTAGTTTGAGTGGGAGTTCTTTTGGAGGAGAAGGTATTTGTGTGTTTTTTTGTACTGGTAGTATCTGTATATGTAGAGGCTTGGAGGGGCTTTGTGCTGGGAGAGAAGCTGAGCCCTGATCAGGGGGCGTGGCTTCCCTGACTAGGGGTTCTATGAAGGTAGCAGCCAGTCAGGCAGCGGCACAGGAGCTAGCAAACAGAGCGGTAAACAGGGGAGTTTGAGTGGGAGTTCTGTTGGAGGAGAAGGTATTTGTGTGTTTTTTTGTATTGGTAGTATCTGTATATGTAGAGGCTTGGAGGGGCTTTGTGCTGGGAGAGAAGCTGAACCCTGATTAGGGGGCGGGGCTTCACTGACTAGGGGTCCTATAAAGGTAGCAGCCAGTCAGGCAGCGGCACAGGAGCTAGCAAACAGAGCTGTAAACAGGGAGTTGGAGTGGGAGTTCTGTTGGAGGAGAAGGTATTTGTGTGTGTTTGGTTTTGTATTGGTAGTATCTGTATGTGTACGGGCTTTGTGCTGGGAGAGAAGCTGAGCCCTGATTAGGGGGCGGGGCTTCACTGACTAGGGGTCCGAAAAAGGTAGCAGCCAGTCTGGCAGCGGCACAGGAGCTAGCAAACAGAGCTCTAAACAGGTTAGTTTGAGTGGGAGTTCTGTTGGAGGAGAAGGTGTTTGTGTGTGTTTGGTTTTGTATTGGTAGTATCTGTATGTGTAGGGGCTTTGTGCTGGGAGAGAAGCTGAGCCCTGATTAGGGGGCGTGGCTTCCCTGACTAGGGGTTCTATGAAGGTAGCAGCCAGTCAGGCAGCGGCACAGGAGCTAGCAAACAGAGCTCTAAACAGGGGAGTTTGAGTGGGAGTTCTGTTGGAGGAGAAGGTGTTTGTGTGTGTTTGGTTTTGTATTGGTAGTATCTGTATGTGTACGGGCTTTGTGCTGGGAGAGAAGCTGAGCCCTGATTAGGGGGCGGGGCTTCACTGACTAGGGGTCCTGTAAAGGTACCAGCCAGTCAGGGAGCGGCACAGACAGCTGCAGTGGCACAGGCGCAAGCAAACAGAGCTGTAAACAGGGGAGTTTGAGTGGGAGTTGTGTTGGAGGAGAAGGTATTTGTGTGTGTTTGGTTTTGTGTTGGTAGTATCTGTATGTGTAGGGGCTTTGTGCTGGGAGAGAAGCTGAGCCCTGGTTTGGGGGCGGGGCTTCACTGACTAGGGGTCCTATAAAGGTAGCAGCCTGTCAGACAGCGGCACAGGAGCTAGGAAACGGAGCTGTAAGCAGGGGAGTTTGAGTGGTAGGTCTGTTGGAGGAGAAGGTATTTGTGTGTGTTTGGTTTTGTATTGGTCGAATCTGTATGTTTCGAGGCTTGGAGGGGCTTTGTGCTGGGAGAGAAGCTGAGCCCTGATTAGGGGGCGGGGCTTCCCTGACTAGGGGTCCTATAAAGGTAGCAGCCAGTCAGGCAGCGGCACAGGAGCTAGCAAACAGAGGAGTTTGTGTGGGAGTTCTGTTGGAGGAGAAGGTATTTGTGTGTGTTTGGTTTTGCTTTGGTAGTATCTGTATGTGTAGAGGTTTGGAGGGTCTTTGTGATGGGAGAGAAGCTGGGCCCTGATTAGGGGGCGGGGCTTCACTGATTAGGGGTCCTAGAAAGGGAGCAGCCAGTCAGGCAGCTGCACAGACAGCTGCAGTGGCACAGGAGCTAGCAAACAGAGCTCTAAAGAGCGGAGTTTGAGAGGGAGTTCTGTTGGAGGAGAAGGTATTTGTGTGTTTTTTTGTATTGGTAGTATCTGTATATGTAGAGGCTTGGAGGGGCTTTGTGCTGGGAGAGAAGCTGAGCCCTGATCGGGGGCGGGGCTTCACTGACTAGGGGTCCTGTAAAGGTAGCAGCCTGTCAGACAGCGGCACAGGCGCTAGCAAACAGAGCTGTAAGCAGGGGAGTTTGAGTGGGAGTTCTGTTGGAGGAGATGGTATGTGTGTGTGTTTGGTTTTGTATTGGTAGTATCTGTATGTGTAGGGGTTTGGCGGGGCTTTGTGCTTGGAGAGAAGCTGAACCCTGATTAGGGGGCGGGGTTTCACTGACTAGGGGTCCTGTAAAGCTAGCAGCCAATCAGGCAGCGGCACAGGAGCTAGCAAACAGACCTGTCAACAGGGGAGTTTGAGTGGGAGTTCTGTTGGAGGAGAAGGTATTTGTGTGTGTTTTTGTATTGGTATTATCTGTATGTGTAGAGGCTTGGAGGGGCTTTGTGCTGGGAGAGAAGCTGGGCCCTGATTAGGGGGCGGGGCTTCACTGACTAGGGGTCCTATAAAGGTAGCAGCCAATCAGGCAGCGGCACAGGAGCTAGCAAACAGAGCTGTGAACAGGGGAGTTTGAGTGGGAGTTCGGTTGGAGGAGAAGGTATTTGTGTGTGTTTGGTTTTGTATTGGTAGTATCTGTATCTGTAGGGGCTTTGTGCTGGGAGAGAAGCTGAGCCCTGATTAGGGGGCGGGGCTTCCCTGACTAGGGGTCCTATAAAGGTAGCAGCCAATCAGCCAGCGGCACAGGAGCTAGCAAAAAGAGCTGTAAACAGGGGAGTTTGAGTGGGAGTTCTGTTGGAGGAGAAGGTATTTGTGTGTTTTTTTTTTTGGTAGTATCTGTATGTGTAGGGTCTTGTAGGGGCTTCGTGCTGGGAGAGAAGCTGAGCCCTGATTAGGGGGCGGGGCTTCACTGAAATGGGGTCCTATAAAGCTAGCAGCCAAACAGACCTGTAAACAGGGGAGTTTGAGTGGGAGTTCTGTTGGAGGAGAAGGTATTTGTGTGTGTTTTTGTATTGGTATTATCTGTATGTGTAGAGGCTTGGAGGGGCTTTGTGCTGGGAGAGAAGCTGGGCCCTGATTAGGGGGCGGGGCTTCACTGACTAGGGGTCCTATAAAGGGAGCAGCCGGTCAGGCAGAGGCACAGACAGCTGCAGTGGCACAGGCGCTAGCAAACAGAGCTGTAAACAGGGGAGTTTGAGCGGGAGTTCTGTTGGAGGAGAAGGTATTTGTGTGTTTTTTTGTATTGGTAGTATCTGTATATGTAGAGGCTTGGAGGGGCTTTGTGCTGGGAGAGAAGCTGAGCCCTGATTAGGGGGCGGGGCTTCACTGACTAGGGGTCCTATAAAGGTAGCAGCCAGTCAGGCAGCGGCACAGGAGCTAGCAAACAGAGCTGTAAACAGGGGAGTTTGAGTGGGAGTTCTGTTGGAGGAGAAGGTATTTGTGTGTGTTTGGTTTTGTATTGGTAGTATCTGTATGTGTAGGGGCTTTGTGCTGGGAGAGAAGCTGAGCCCTGATTAGGGGGCGGGGCTTCACTGACTAGGGGTCCTATAAAGCTAGCAGCCAGTCAGGCAGCGGCACAGGAGCTAGCAAACAGACTTGTAAACAGGGGAGTTTGAGTGGGAGTTCTGTTGGAGGAGAAGTTATTTGTGTGTGTTTTTGTATTGGTATTATCTGTATGTGTAGAGGCTTGGAGGGGCTTTGTGCTGGGAGAGAAGCTGGGCCCTGATTAGGGGGCGGGGCTTCACTGACTAGGGGTCCTATAAAGGTAGCAGCCAATCAGGCAGCGGCACAGGAGCTAGCAAACAGAGCTGTGAACAGGGGAGTTTGAGTGGGAGTTCGGTTGGAGGAGAAGGTATTTGTGTGTGTTTGGTTTTGTATTGGTAGTATCTGTATCTGTAGGGGCTTTGTGCTGGGAGAGAAGCTGAGCCCTGATTAGGGGGCGGGGCTTCCCTGACTAGGGGTCCTATAAAGGTAGCAGCCAATCAGCCAGCGGCACAGGAGCTAGCAAACAGAGCTGTAAACAGGGGAGTTTGAGTGGGAGTTCTGTTGGAGGAGAAGGTATTTGTGTGTTTTTTTGTATTGGTAGTATCTGTATGTGTAGGGTCTTGTAGGGGCTTCGTGCTGGGAGAGAAGCTGAGCCCTGATTAGGGGGCGGGGCTTCACTGAAATGGGGTCGTATAAAGCTAGCAGCCAGTCAGGCAGCGGCACAGGAGCTAGCAAACTGATCTGTAAACAGGGGCGTTTGAGTGGAAGTTCTGTTGGAGGAGAAGGTATTTGTCTGTTTGGTTTTGTATTGGTAGTATCTGTATGAGTAGAGGCTTGTAGGGGCTTTCTGCTGGGAGAGAAGCTGGGCCCTGATTAGGGGGCTGGGCTTCACTGACTAGGGGTCCTATAAAGGTAGCAGCCAGTCAGGACGCGCCACAGACAGCTGCAGCGGCACAGGAGATAGCAGACAGAGCTGTAAACAGGGGAGTTTGAGTGGGAGTTCTGTTGGAGGAGAAGGTATTTGCGTGTGTGTGTTTGGTTTTGTATTGGTGGTATCTGTATGTGTAGAGGCTTGTAGGGGCTTTGTACTGGGAGAGAAGCTGAGCCCTGATTAGGGGGCGGGGCTTCACTGACTCGGGGTCCTATAAAGGTAGCAGCCAGTCAGGCAGCGGCACAGACAGCTGCAGTGGCACAGGACCTAGCAAACAGAGCTGTAAACAGGGCAGTTTGAGTGGGAGTTCTGTTGGAGGAAAAGGTATTTGTGTGTTTTTTTGCATTGGTAGTATCTGTATATGTAGAGGCTTGGAGGGGCTTTGTGCTGGGAGAGAAGCTGAGCCCTAATCAGGGGGCGGGGCTTCACTGACTAGGGGTCCTATAAAGGTAGCAGCCAGTCAGGCAGCGGCACAGGAGCTAGCAAACAGACCTGTAAACAGGGGAGTTTGAGTCGGAGTTCTGTTGGAGGAGAAGGTATTTGTGTGTTTTTTTGTATTGGTAGTATCTGTATATGTAGAGGTTTGAAGGGGCTTTGTGCTGGGAGAGAAGCTGAGCCCTGATCAGGGGGCGGGGCTTCACTGACTAGGGGTCCTATGAAGGTAGCAGCCAGTCAGGCAGCGGCTAGGACAGCTGCAGCGGCACAGGAGCTAGCAAACAGAGCTGTAAACAGGGGAGTTGGAGTGGGAGTTCTGTTGGAGGAGAAGGTATTTGTGTGTGTTTGGTTTTGTATTGTCAGTATCTGTATGTGCAGGGGCTTTGTGCTGGGAGAGAAGCTGAGCCCTGATTAGGGGGCGGGGCTTCACTGACTAGGTGTCCTATAAAGGTAGCAGCCAGTCAGGCAGCGGCACAGGAGCTAGCAAACAGAGCTGTAAACAGGGGAGTTTGAGTGGGAGTTCCGTTGGAGGAGAAGGTATTTGTGTGTTTTTTTGTATTGGTAGTATATGTATATGTAGAGGCTTGGAGGGGCTTTGTGCTGGGAGAGAAGCTGAGCCCTGATTAGGGGGCGTGGCTTCCCTGAGTCGGGGTCCTATGAAGGTAGCAGCCAGTCAGGCAACGGCACAGTAGCTAGCAAACAGAGCGGTAAACAGAGGAGTTTGAGTGGGAGTTCTTTTGGAGGAGAAGGTATTTGTGTTTGTTTTTGTATTGGTAGTATCTGTATGTGTTGAGGTTTGAAGGGGCTTTGTGCTGGGAGAGAAGCTGAGCCCTGATTAGGGGGCGGGGCTTCACTGAGTAGGGGTCCTATAAAGGTAGCAGCCAGTCAGGCATCGGCTAAGACAGCTGCAGCGGCACAGGAGCTAGCAAACAGAGCTGTAAACAGGGGAGTTTGAGTGGGAGTTCTGTTGGAGGAGAAGGTATTGGTGTGTGTTTTTGTATTGGTAGTATCTGTATGTGTAGAGGCTTGGAAGGGCTAGGTGCTGCGAGAGAAGCTGAGCCCTGATTGGGGGCGGGGCTTCACTGACGAGGGGTCCTATAAAGGTAGCAGCCAGTCAGGCAGCGGCACAGGAGCTAGCAAACAGAGCTGTAAACAGGGGAGTTTGAGTGGGAGTTCTGTTGGAGGAGAAGGTATTTGTGTGTGTTTGGTTTTGTATTGTCAGTATCTGTATGTGCAGGGGCTTTGTGCTGGGAGAGAAGCTGAGCCCTGATTAGGGGGCGGGGCTTCACTGACTAGGTGTCCTATAACGGTAGCAGCCAGTCAGGCAGCGGCTAAGACAGCTGCAGCGGCACAGGAGCTAGCAAACAGAGCTGTAAACAGGGGAGTTGGAGTGGGAGTTCTGTTGGAGGAGAAGGTATTTGTGTGTGTTTGGTTTTGTATTGTCAGTATCTGTATGTGCAGGGGCTTTGTGCTGGGAGAGAAGCTGAGCCCTGATTAGGGGGCGGGGCTTCACTGACTCGGGGTCCTATAAAGGTAGCAGCCAGTCAGGCAGCGGCAGACAGCTGCAGCGGCACAGGAGCTAGCAAACAGAGCTGTAAAGAGGGGAGTTTGTGTGGGAGTTCTTTTGGAGGAGAAGGTATTTGTGTTTGTTTTTGTATTGGTAGTATCTGTATGTGTTGAGGTTTGAAGGGGCTTTGTGCTGGGAGAGAAGCTGAGCCCTGATTAGGGGGCGGGGCTTCACTGAGTAGGTGTCCTATAACGGTAGCAGCCAGTCAGGCAGCGGCTAAGACAGCTGCAGCGGCACAGGAGCTAGCAAACAGAGGTGTAAGCAGGGGAGTTAGAGTGGGAGTTGTGTTGGAGGAGAAGGTATTTGAGTGTGTTTGGTTTTGTATTGGTAGTATCTGTATGTGTAGAGGCTTGGAGGGGCTTTGTGCTGGGAGAGAAGCTGAGCCCTGATCAGGGGGCGGGGCTTCACTGACTAGGGGTTCTATGAAGGTAGGAGCCAGTCAGGCAGCGGCACAGGAGCTAGCAAACAGAGCGGTAAACAGGGGAGTTTGAGTGGGAGTTCTTTTGGAGGAGAAGGTATTTGTGTGTTTTTTTGTATTGGTAGTATCTGTATATGTAGAGGCTGGGAGGGGCTTTGTGCTGGGAGAGAAGCTGAACCCTGATTAGGGGGCGGGGCTTCACTGACTAGGGGTCCTATAAAGGTAGCAGCCAGTCAGGCAGCGGCACAGGAGCTAGCAAACAGAGCTGTAAACAGGGGAGTTGGAGTGGGAGTTCTGTTGGAGGAGAAGGTATTTGTGTGTGTTTGGTTTTGTATTGGTAGTATCTGTATGTGTACGGGCTTTGTGCTGGGAGAGAAGCTGAGCCCTGATTAGGGGGCGGGGCTTCACTGACTAGGGGTCCGAAAAAGGTAGCAGCCAGTCTGGCAGCGGCACAGGAGCTAGCAAACAGAGCTCTAAACAGGTTAGTTTGAGTGGGAGTTCTGTTGGAGGAGAAGGTATTTGTGTGTGTTTGGTTTTGTATTGGTAGTATCTGTATGTGTAGAGGCTTGGAGGGGCTTTGTGCTGGGAGAGAAGCTAAGCCCTGATCAGGGGGCGGGGCTTCACTGACTAGGGGTCCTATAAAGGTAGCAGCCAGTCAGGCAGCGGCACAGGAGCTAGCAAACAGAGCTGTAAACAGGGGAGTTTGAGTGGGAGTTCTGTTGGAGGAGACGGTACTTGTGTGTGTTCGGTTTTGTATTGGTAGTATCTGTATGTGTAGGGGCTTTGTGCTGGGAGAGAAGCTGAGCCCTGATTAGGGGGCGTGGCTTCCCTGACTAGGGGTTCTATGAAGGTAGCAGCCAGTCAGGCAGCGGCACAGGAGCTAGCAAACAGAGCTGTAAGCAGGGGAGTTTGAGTGGGAGTTCTGTTGGAGGAGATGGTATGTGTGTGTGTTTGGTTTTGTATTGGTAGTATCTGTATGTGTAGGGGTTTGGCGGGGCTTTGTGCTTGGAGAGAAGCTGAACCCTGATTAGGGGGCGGGGTTTCACTGACTAGGGGTCCTGTAAAGCTAGCAGCCAATCAGGCAGCGGCACAGGAGCTAGCAAACAGACCTGTCAACAGGGGAGTTTGAGTGGGAGTTCTGTTGGAGGAGAAGGTATTTGTGTGTGTTTTTGTATTGGTATTATCTGTATGTGTAGAGGCTTGGAGGGGCTTTGTGCTGGGAGAGAAGCTGGGCCCTGATTAGGGGGCGGGGCTTCACTGACTAGGGGTCCTATAAAGGGAGCAGCCAGTCAGGCAGAGGCACAGACAGCTGCAGTGGCACAGGCGCTAGCAAACAGAGCTCTAAACAGGGGAGTTTGAGCGGGAGTTCTGTTGGAGGAGAAGGTATTTGTGTGTTTTTTTGTATTGGTAGTATCTGTATATGTAGAGGCTTGGAGGGGCTTTGTGCTGGGAGAGAAGCTGAGCCCTGATCAGGGGGCGGGGCATCACTGACTAGGGGTCCTATAAAGCTAGCAGCCAGTCAGGCAGCGGCACAGGAGCTAACAAACAGACCTGTAAACAGGGCAGTTTGAGTGGGAGTTCTGTTGGAGGAGAAGGTATTTGTGTGTGTTCGGTTTTGTATTGGTAGTATCTGTATGTGTACGGGCTTTGTGCTGGGAGAGAAGCTGAGCCCTGATTAGGGGGCGGGGCTTCACTGACTAGGGGTCCTATAAAGCTAGCAGCCAGTCAGGCAGCGGCACAGGAGCTAGCAAACAGAGCTGTAAACAGGGGAGTTTGAGTGGGAGTTCTGTTGGAGGAGAAGTTATTTGTGTGTGTTTTTGTATTGGTATTATCTGTATGTGTAGAGGCTTGGAGGGGCTTTGTGCTGGGAGAGAAGCTGGGCCCTGATTAGGGGGCGGGGCTTCACTGACTAGGGGTCCTATAAAGGTAGCAGCCAATCAGGCAGCGGCACAGGAGCTAGCAAACAGAGCTGTGAACAGGGGAGTTTGAGTGGGAGTTCGGTTGGAGGAGAAGGTATTTGTGTGTGTTTGGTTTTGTATTGGTAGTATCTGTATCTGTAGGGGCTTTGTGCTGGGAGAGAAGCTGAGCCCTGATTAGGGGGCGGGGCTTCCCTGACTAGGGGTCCTATAAAGGTAGCAGCCAATCAGCCAGCGGCACAGGAGCTA
Source organism: Lepidochelys olivacea (assembly GCF_965140295.1). Taxonomy (NCBI): domain Eukaryota; kingdom Metazoa; phylum Chordata; order Testudines; family Cheloniidae; genus Lepidochelys; species Lepidochelys olivacea. The sequence goes on from NC_140428.1 coordinate 6,198,162, forward strand.
GCAAAAAGAGCTGTAAACAGGGGAGTTTGAGTGGGAGTTCTGTTGGAGGAGAAGGTATTTGTGTGTTTTTTTTTTGGTAGTATCTGTATGTGTAGGGTCTTGTAGGGGCTTCGTGCTGGGAGAGAAGCTGAGCCCTGATTAGGGGGCGGGGCTTCACTGAAATGGGGTCCTATAAAGCTAGCAGCCAAACAGACCTGTAAACAGGGGAGTTTGAGTGGGAGTTCTGTTGGAGGAGAAGGTATTTGTGTGTGTTTTTGTATTGGTATTATCTGTATGTGTAGAGGCTTGGAGGGGCTTTGTGCTGGGAGAGAAGCTGGGCCCTGATTAGGGGGCGGGGCTTCACTGACTAGGGGTCCTATAAAGGGAGCAGCCGGTCAGGCAGAGGCACAGACAGCTGCAGTGGCACAGGCGCTAGCAAACAGAGCTGTAAACAGGGGAGTTTGAGCGGGAGTTCTGTTGGAGGAGAAGGTATTTGTGTGTTTTTTTGTATTGGTAGTATCTGTATATGTAGAGGCTTGGAGGGGCTTTGTGCTGGGAGAGAAGCTGAGCCCTGATTAGGGGGCGGGGCTTCACTGACTAGGGGTCCTATAAAGGTAGCAGCCAGTCAGGCAGCGGCACAGGAGCTAGCAAACAGAGCTGTAAACAGGGGAGTTTGAGTGGGAGTTCTGTTGGAGGAGAAGGTATTTGTGTGTGTTTGGTTTTGTATTGGTAGTATCTGTATGTGTAGGGGCTTTGTGCTGGGAGAGAAGCTGAGCCCTGATTAGGGGGCGGGGCTTCACTGACTAGGGGTCCTATAAAGCTAGCAGCCAGTCAGGCAGCGGCACAGGAGCTAGCAAACAGACTTGTAAACAGGGGAGTTTGAGTGGGAGTTCTGTTGGAGGAGAAGTTATTTGTGTGTGTTTTTGTATTGGTATTATCTGTATGTGTAGAGGCTTGGAGGGGCTTTGTATTGGGAGAGAAGCTGGGCCCTGATTAGGGGGCGGGGCTTCACTGACTAGGGGTCCTATAAAGGTAGCAGCCAATCAGGCAGCGGCACAGGAGCTAGCAAACAGAGCTGTGAACAGGGGAGTTTGAGTGGGAGTTCGGTTGGAGGAGAAGGTATTTGTGTGTGTTTGGTTTTGTATTGGTAGTATCTGTATCTGTAGGGGCTTTGTGCTGGGAGAGAAGCTGAGCCCTGATTAGGGGGCGGGGCTTCCCTGACTAGGGGTCCTATAAAGGTAGCAGCCAATCAGCCAGCGGCACAGGAGCTAGCAAACAGAGCTGTAAACAGGGGAGTTTGAGTGGGAGTTCTGTTGGAGGAGAAGGTATTTGTGTGTTTTTTTGTATTGGTAGTATCTGTATGTGTAGGGTCTTGTAGGGGCTTCGTGCTGGGAGAGAAGCTGAGCCCTGATTAGGGGGCGGGGCTTCACTGAAATGGGGTCGTATAAAGCTAGCAGCCAGTCAGGCAGCGGCACAGGAGCTAGCAAACTGATCTGTAAACAGGGGCGTTTGAGTGGAAGTTCTGTTGGAGGAGAAGGTATTTGTCTGTTTGGTTTTGTATTGGTAGTATCTGTATGAGTAGAGGCTTGTAGGGGCTTTCTGCTGGGAGAGAAGCTGGGCCCTGATTAGGGGGCTGGGCTTCACTGACTAGGGGTCCTATAAAGGTAGCAGCCAGTCAGGACGCGCCACAGACAGCTGCAGCGGCACAGGAGATAGCAGACAGAGCTGTAAACAGGGGAGTTTGAGTGGGAGTTCTGTTGGAGGAGAAGGTATTTGCGTGTGTGTGTTTGGTTTTGTATTGGTGGTATCTGTATGTGTAGAGGCTTGTAGGGGCTTTGTACTGGGAGAGAAGCTGAGCCCTGATTAGGGGGCGGGGCTTCACTGACTCGGGGTCCTATAAAGGTAGCAGCCAGTCAGGCAGCGGCACAGACAGCTGCAGTGGCACAGGACCTAGCAAACAGAGCTGTAAACAGGGCAGTTTGAGTGGGAGTTCTGTTGGAGGAAAAGGTATTTGTGTGTTTTTTTGCATTGGTAGTATCTGTATATGTAGAGGCTTGGAGGGGCTTTGTGCTGGGAGAGAAGCTGAGCCCTAATCAGGGGGCGGGGCTTCACTGACTAGGGGTCCTATAAAGGTAGCAGCCAGTCAGGCAGCGGCACAGGAGCTAGCAAACAGACCTGTAAACAGGGGAGTTTGAGTCGGAGTTCTGTTGGAGGAGAAGGTATTTGTGTGTTTTTTTGTATTGGTAGTATCTGTATATGTAGAGGTTTGAAGGGGCTTTGTGCTGGGAGAGAAGCTGAGCCCTGATCAGGGGGCGGGGCTTCACTGACTAGGGGTCCTATGAAGGTAGCAGCCAGTCAGGCTGCGGCTAGGACAGCTGCAGCGGCACAGGAGCTAGCAAACAGAGCTGTAAACAGGGGAGTTGGAGTGGGAGTTCTGTTGGAGGAGAAGGTATTTGTGTGTGTTTGGTTTTGTATTGTCAGTATCTGTATGTGCAGGGGCTTTGTGCTGGGAGAGAAGCTGAGCCCTGATTAGGGGGCGTGGCTTCCCTGAGTCGGGGTCCTATGAAGGTAGCAGCCAGTCAGGCAACGGCACAGTAGCTAGCAAACAGAGCGGTAAACAGAGGAGTTTGAGTGGGAGTTCTTTTGGAGGAGAAGGTATTTGTGTTTGTTTTTGTATTGGTAGTATCTGTATGTGTTGAGGTTTGAAGGGGCTTTGTGCTGGGAGAGAAGCTGAGCCCTGATTAGGGGGCGGGGCTTCACTGAGTAGGGGTCCTATAAAGGTAGCAGCCAGTCAGGCATCGGCTAAGACAGCTGCAGCGGCACAGGAGCTAGCAAACAGAGCTGTAAACAGGGGAGTTTGAGTGGGAGTTCTGTTGGAGGAGAAGGTATTGGTGTGTGTTTTTGTATTGGTAGTATCTGTATGTGTAGAGGCTTGGAAGGGCTAGGTGCTGCGAGAGAAGCTGAGCCCTGATTGGGGGCGGGGCTTCACTGACGAGGGGTCCTATAAAGGTAGCAGCCAGTCAGGCAGCGGCACAGGAGCTAGCAAACAGAGCTGTAAACAGGGGAGTTTGAGTGGGAGTTCTGTTGGAGGAGAAGGTATTTGTGTGTGTTTGGTTTTGTATTGTCAGTATCTGTATGTGCAGGGGCTTTGTGCTGGGAGAGAAGCTGAGCCCTGATTAGGGGGCGGGGCTTCACTGACTAGGTGTCCTATAACGGTAGCAGCCAGTCAGGCAGCGGCTAAGACAGCTGCAGCGGCACAGGAGCTAGCAAACAGAGCTGTAAACAGGGGAGTTGGAGTGGGAGTTCTGTTGGAGGAGAAGGTATTTGTGTGTGTTTGGTTTTGTATTGTCAGTATCTGTATGTGCAGGGGCTTTGTGCTGGGAGAGAAGCTGAGCCCTGATTAGGGGGCGGGGCTTCACTGACTCGGGGTCCTATAAAGGTAGCAGCCAGTCAGGCAGCGGCAGACAGCTGCAGCGGCACAGGAGCTAGCAAACAGAGCTGTAAAGAGGGGAGTTTGTGTGGGAGTTCTTTTGGAGGAGAAGGTATTTGTGTTTGTTTTTGTATTGGTAGTATCTGTATGTGTTGAGGTTTGAAGGGGCTTTGTGCTGGGAGAGAAGCTGAGCCCTGATTAGGGGGCGGGGCTTCACTGAGTAGGTGTCCTATAACGGTAGCAGCCAGTCAGGCAGCGGCTAAGACAGCTGCAGCGGCACAGGAGCTAGCAAACAGAGGTGTAAGCAGGGGAGTTTGAGTGGGAGTTGTGTTGGAGGAGAAGGTATTTGAGTGTGTTTGGTTTTGTATTGGTAGTATCTGTATGTGTAGAGGCTTGGAGGGGCTTTGTGCTGGGAGAGAAGCTGAGCCCTGATCAGGGGGCGGGGCTTCACTGACTAGGGGTTCTATGAAGGTAGGAGCCAGTCAGGCAGCGGCACAGGAGCTAGCAAACAGAGCGGTAAACAGGGGAGTTTGAGTGGGAGTTCTTTTGGAGGAGAAGGTATTTGTGTGTTTTTTTGTATTGGTAGTATCTGTATATGTAGAGGCTGGGAGGGGCTTTGTGCTGGGAGAGAAGCTGAACCCTGATTAGGGGGCGGGGCTTCACTGACTAGGGGTCCTATAAAGGTAGCAGCCAGTCAGGCAGCGGCACAGGAGCTAGCAAACAGAGCTGTAAACAGGGGAGTTGGAGTGGGAGTTCTGTTGGAGGAGAAGGTATTTGTGTGTGTTTGGTTTTGTATTGGTAGTATCTGTATGTGTACGGGCTTTGTGCTGGGAGAGAAGCTGAGCCCTGATTAGGGGGCGGGGCTTCACTGACTAGGGGTCCGAAAAAGGTAGCAGCCAGTCTGGCAGCGGCACAGGAGCTAGCAAACAGAGCTCTAAACAGGTTAGTTTGAGTGGGAGTTCTGTTGGAGGAGAAGGTATTTGTGTGTGTTTGGTTTTGTATTGGTAGTATCTGTATGTGTAGAGGCTTGGAGGGGCTTTGTGCTGGGAGAGAAGCTAAGCCCTGATCAGGGGGCGGGGCTTCACTGACTAGGGGTCCTATAAAGGTAGCAGCCAGTCAGGCAGCGGCACAGGAGCTAGCAAACAGAGCTGTAAACAGGGGAGTTTGAGTGGGAGTTCTGTTGGAGGAGACGGTACTTGTGTGTGTTCGGTTTTGTATTGGTAGTATCTGTATGTGTAGGGGCTTTGTGCTGGGAGAGAAGCTGAGCCCTGATTAGGGGGCGTGGCTTCCCTGACTAGGGGTTCTATGAAGGTAGCAGCCAGTCAGGCAGCGGCACAGGAGCTAGCAAACAGAGCGGTAAACAGGGGAGTTTGAGTGGGAGTTCTGTTGGAGGAGAAGGTATTTGTGTGTTTTTTTGTATTGGTAGTATCTGTATATGTAGAGGCTTGGAGGGGCTTTGTGCTGGGAGAGAAGCTGAGCCCTGATCAGGGGGCGTGGCTTCCCTGACTAGGGGTTCTATGAAGGTAGCAGCCAGTCAGGCAGCGGCACAGGAGCTAGCAAACAGAGCGGTAAACAGGGGAGTTTGAGTGGGAGTTCTGTTGGAGGAGAAGGTATTTGTGTGTTTTTTTGTATTGGTAGTATCTGTATATGTAGAGGCTTGGAGGGGCTTTGTGCTGGGAGAGAAGCTGAGCCCTGATCAGGGGGCGGGGCTTCACTGACTAGGGGTCCTATGAAGGTAGCAGCCAGTCAGGCAGCGGAACAGACAGCTGCAGTGGCACAGGAGCTAGCAAACAGAGCTGTAAACAGGGGAGTTTGAGTGGGAGTTCCGTTGGAGGAGAAGGTATTTGTGTGTGTTTTTGTATTGGTTGTACCTGTATGTGTAGAGGTTTGAAGGGGCTTTGTGCTGGGAGAGAAGCCGAGCCCTGATTAGGGGGCGGGGCTTCACTGACTGGGGTCCTATAAAGGTAGCAGCCAGTCAGGCAGCGGCACAGGAGCTAGCAAACAGAGCTCTAAACAGGTTAGTTTGAGTGGTAGTTCTGTTGGAGGAGAAGGTATTTGTGTGTGTTTGGTTTTGTATTGGTAGTATCTGTATGTGTGGAGGCTTGGAGGGGCTTTGTGCTGGGAGAGAAGCTGAGCCCTGATTAGGGGGCGGGGCTTCACTGACTAGGTGTCCTATAACGGTAGCAGCCAGTCAGGCAGCGGCTAAGACAGCTGCAGCGGCACAGGAGCTAGCAAACAGAGCTGTAAACAGGGGAGTTTGAGTGGGAGTTCTGTTGGAGGAGATGGTATTTTGTGTGTGTTTGGTTTTGTATTGGTAGTATCTGTATGTGTAGGGGTTTGGCGGGGCTTTGTGCTTGGAGAGAAGCTGAACCCTGATTAGGGAGCGGGGCTTCACTGACTAGGGGTCCTATAAAGGTAGCAGCCAGTCAGGCAGCGGAACAGACAGCTGCAGTGGCACAGGAGCTAGCAAACAGAGCTGTAAACAGGGGAGTTTGAGTGGGAGTTGTGTTGGAGGAGAAGGTATTGGAGTGTGTTTGGTTTTGTATTGGTAGTACCGGTATGTGTAGGGGTTCGGCGGGGCTTTGTGCTTGGAGATAAGCTGATCCCTGATTAGGGGGCGGGGCTTCACTGACTAGGGGTCCTATAAAGGTAGCAGCCAGTAAGACAGCGGCACAGGAGCTAGCAAACAGAGCTGTAAGCAGGGGAGTTTGAGTGGGAGTTCTGTTGGAGGAGAAGGTATTTGTGTGTGTTCGGTTTTGTATTGGTAGTATCTGTATGTGTACGGGCTTTGTGCTGGGAGAGAAGCTGAGCCCTGATTAGGGGGCGGGGCTTCACTGACTAGGGGTCCTATAAAGGTAGCAGCCAGTCAGGCAGCGGCACAGGAGCTAGCAAACAGAGCTGTAAACAGGGGAGTTTGAGTGGGAGTTCTGTTGGAGGAGATGGTATTTGTGTGTGTTTGGTTTTTTATTGTTAGTATCTGTATGTGTAGGGGTTTGGCGGGGCTTTGTGCTTGGAGAGAAGCTGAACCCTGATTAGGGGGCGGGGCTTCACTGACTAGGGATCCTATAAAGGTAGCAGCCAGTCAGGCAGCGGAACAGACAGCTACAGCGGCACAGGAGCCAGCAAACAGAGCTGTAAACAGGGGAGTTTGAGTGGGAGTTCTGTTGGAGGAGAAGGTATTTGTGTGTGTTTTTGTATTGGTATTATCTGTATGTGTAGAGGCTTGGAGGGGCTTTGTGCTGGGAGAGAAGCTGGGCCCTGATTAGGGGGCGGGGCTTCACTGACTAGGGGTCCTATAAAGGGAGCAGCCAGTCAGGCAGCGGCACAGACAGCTGCAGCGGAACAGGAACTAGCAAACAGAGCTGTAAACAGGGGAGTTTGCGTGGGCGTTCTGTTGGAGGAGAAGGTATTTGTGTGTGTTTGGTTTTGTATTGTCAGTATCTGTATGTGCAGGGGCTTTGTGCTGGGAGAGAAGCTGAGCCCTGATTAGGGGGCGGGGCTTCCCTGACGAGGGGTCCTATAAAGGTAGCAGCCAGTCAGGGAGCGGCACAGGAGCTAGCAAACAGAGCTGTAAAGAGGGGAGTTTGAGTGGGAGTTGTGTTGGAGGAGAAGGTATTTGTGTGTGTTTGGTTTTGTATTGTCAGTCTCTGTATGTGCAGGGGCTTTGTGGTGGGAGAGAAGCTGATCCCTGATCAGGGGGCGGGGCTTCACTGACTAGGGGTCCTGTAAAGGTACCAGCCAGTCAGGGAGCGGCACAGACAGCTGCAGTGGCACAGGCGCAAGCAAACAGAGCTGTAAACAGGGGAGTTTGAGTGGGAGTTGTGTTGGAGGAGAAGGTATTTGTGTGTGTTTGGTTTTGTGTTGGTAGTATCTGTATGTGTAGGGGCTTTGTGCTGGGAGAGAAGCTGAGCCCTGGTTTGGGGGCGGGGCTTCACTGACTAGGGGTCCTATAAAGGTAGCAGCCTGTTAGACAGCGGCACAGGAGCTAGCAAACGGAGCTGTAAGCAGGGGAGTTTGAGTGGTAGGTCTGTTGGAGGAGAAGGTATTTGTGTGTGTTTGGTTTTGTATTGGTCGAATCTGTATGTTTCGAGGCTTGGAGGGGCTTTGTGCTGGGAGAGAAGCTGAGCCCTGATTAGGGGGCGGGGCTTCCCTGACTAGGGGTCCTATAAAGGTAGCAGCCAGTCAGGCAGCGGCACAGGAGCTAGCAAACAGAGGAGTTTGTGTGGGAGTTCTGTTGGAGGAGAAGGTATTTGTGTGTGTTTGGTTTTGCTTTGGTAGTATCTGTATGTGTAGAGGTTTGGAGGGTCTTTGTGATGGGAGAGAAGCTGGGCCCTGATTAGGGGGCGAGGCTTCACTGATTAGGGGTCCTAGAAAGGGAGCAGCCAGTCAGGCAGCGGCACAGACAGCTGCAGTGGCACAGGAGCTAGCAAACAGAGCTCTAAAGAGCGGAGTTTGAGAGGGAGTTCTGTTGGAGGAGAAGTGATTTGTGTGTTTTTTTGTATTGGTAGTATCTGTATATGTAGAGGCTTGGAGGGGCTTTGTGCTGGGAGAGAAGCTGAGCCCTGATTAGGGGGCGGGGCTTCACTGAAAAGGGGTCCTATAAAGCTAGCAGCCAATCAGGCAGCGGCACAGGCGCTAGCAAACAGAGCTGTAAGCAGGGGAGTTTGAGTGGGAGTTCTGTTGGAGGAGATGGTATTTGTGTGTGTTTTTGTATTGGTAGTACCTGTATGTGTAGAGGTTTGAAGGGGCTTTGTGCTGGGAGAGAAGCTGAGCCCTGATTAGGGGGCGGGGCTTCACTGAAAAGGGGTCCTATAAAGCTAGCAGCCAATCAGGCAGCGGCACAGGAGCTAGCAAACAGACCTGTCAACAGGGGAGTTTGAGTGGGAGTTCTGTTGGAGGAGAAGGTATTTGTGTGTGTTTTTGTATTGGTATTATCTGTATGTGTAGAGGCTTGGAGGGGCTTTGTGCTGGGAGAGAAGCTGGGCCCTGATTAGGGGGCGGGGCTTCACTGACTAGGGGTCCTATAAAGGTAGCAGCCAGTCAGGCAGCAGCACACGAGCTAGCAAACAGAGATGTAAACAGGGGAGTTTGAGTGGGAGTTCTGTTGGAGGAGAAGGTATTTGTGTGTGTTTGGTTTTGTATTGGTAGTATCTGTATGTGTAGGGGCTTTGTTCTGGGAGAGAAGCTGAGCCCTGATTAGGGGGCGGGGCTTCACTGACAAGGGGTCCTATAAAGGTAGCGGCACAGACAGGTGCAGCGGCACAGAAGCTGGCAAACAGAGCTGTAAACAGGGGAGTTTGAGTGGGTGTTCTGTTGGAGGAGAACGTGTTTGTGTGTGTGTTTGGTTTTGCATTGGTAGTATCTGTATGTGTAGAGGTTTGGAGGGTCTTTGTGATGGGAGAGAAGCTGGGCCCTGATTGGGGGCGGGGCTTCACTGATTAGGGGTCCTAGAAAGGGAGCAGCCAGTCAGGCAGCGGCACAGACAGCTGCAGTGGCACAGGAGCTAGCAAACAGCTGTAAAGAGGGGAGTTTGAGTGGGAGTTCTGTTGGAGGAGAAGGTATTTGTGTGTTTTTTTGTATTCGTAGTATCTGTATATGTAGAGGCTTGGAGGGGCTTCGTGCTGGGACAGAAGCTGAGCCCTGATCAGGGGGCGGGGCTTCACTGACTAGGGGTCCTATAAAGGTAGCAGCCAGTCAGGAAGCGGCACAGGAGCTAGCAAACAGACCTGTAAACAGGGCAGTTTGAGTGGGAGTTCTTTTGGAGGAGAAGGTATTTGTGCGTTTTTTTGTATTGGTAGTATCTGTATGTGTAGAGCCTTGGAGGGGCTTTGTGCTGGGAGAGAAGCTGAGCCCTGATTGTGGGCGGGGCTTCACTGACTAGGGGTCCTATAAAGGTAGGAGCCAGTCAGGCAGCGGCACAGGAGCTAGCAAACAGAGCTGTAAGGAGGGGAGTTTGAGTGGGAGTTCTGTTGGAGGAGAAGGTATTTGTGTGTGTTCGGTTTTGTATTGGTAGTGTCTGTATGTGTACGGGGTTTGTGCTGGGAGAGAAGCTGAGCCCCGATTAGGGGGCGGGGCTTCACTGACTAGGGGTCCTATAAAGGTAGCAGCCAGTCAGGCAGCGGCACAGACAGCTGCAGCGGCACAGGAGCTAGCAAACAGAGCTGTGAACAGGGGAGTTTGAGTGGGAGTTCTGTTGGAGGAGAAGGTATTTGTGTGTGTTTGGTTTTGTATTGGTAGTATCTGTATGTGTAGAGGCTTGGAGGGGCTTTGTGCTGGGAGGGAAGCTGAGCCCTGATTAGGGGGCGGGGCTTTACTGACTAGGGGTCCTATAAAGGTAGCAGCCAGTCAGACAGCGGCACAGGAGCTAGCAAACAGAGCTGTAAGCAGGGGAGTTTGTGTGGGAGTTCTGTTGGAGGAGAAGGTATTTGTGTGTGTTTGGTTTTGTATTGGTAGTATCTGTATGTGTAGAGGCTTGGAGGGGCTTTGTGCTGGGAGAGAAGCTGAGCCCTGATTAGGGGGCGGGGCTTCACAGACTAGGCGTCCTATAAAGGTAGCAGCCAGTCAGGCACGGCACAGACAGCTGCAGCGGCACAGGAACTGGCAAACATAGCTCTAAACAGGGGAGTTTGAGTGGGAGTTCTGTTGGAGAAAAAGGTATTGTGAGTGTTTGGTTTTGTATTGGTCGTATCTGTATGTGTAGGGTCTTGGAGGGGCTTTGTGCTGGGAGAGAAGCTGAGCCCTGATTAGGGAGCGGGGCTTCACTGACTAGGGGTCCTATAAAGGTAGCAGCCAGTCAGGCAGCGGAACAGACAGCTGCAGTGGCACAGGAGCTAGCAAACAGAGCTGTAAACAGGGGAGTTTGAGTGGGAGTTGTGTTGGAGGAGAAGGTATTGGAGTGTGTTTGGTTTTGTATTGGTAGTACCGGTATGTGTAGGGGTTCGGCGGGGCTTTGTGCTTGGAGATAAGCTGATCCCTGATTAGGGGGCGGGGCTTCACTGACTAGGGGTCCTATAAAGGTAGCAGCCAGTAAGACAGCGGCACAGGAGCTAGCAAACAGAGCTGTAAGCAGGGGAGTTTGAGTGGGAGTTCTGTTGGAGGAGAAGGTATTTGTGTGTGTTTGGTTTTGTATTGGTCGAATCTGTATGTTTCGAGGCTTGGAGGGGCTTTGTGCTGGGAGAGAAGCTGAGCCCTGATTAGGGGGCGGGGCTTCCCTGACTAGGGGTCCTATAAAGGTAGCAGCCAGTCAGGCAGCGGCACAGGAGCTAGCAAACAGAGGAGTTTGTGTGGGAGTTCTGTTGGAGGAGAAGGTATTTGTGTGTGTTTGGTTTTGCTTTGGTAGTATCTGTATGTGTAGAGGTTTGGAGGGTCTTTGTGATGGGAGAGAAGCTGGGCCCTGATTAGGGGGCGAGGCTTCACTGATTAGGGGTCCTAGAAAGGGAGCAGTCAGTCAGGCAGCGGCACAGACAGCTGCAGTGGCACAGGAGCTAGCAAACAGAGCTCTAAAGAGCGGAGTTTGAGAGGGAGTTCTGTTGGAGGAGAAGTGATTTGTGTGTTTTTTTGTATTGGTAGTATCTGTATATGTAGAGGCTTGGAGGGGCTTTGTGCTGGGAGAGAAGCTGAGCCCTGATTAGGGGGCGGGGCTTCACTGAAAAGGGGTCCTATAAAGCTAGCAGCCAATCAGGCAGCGGCACAGGCGCTAGCAAAAAGAGCTGTAAGCAGGGGAGTTTGAGTGGGAGTTCTGTTGGAGGAGATGGTATTTGTGTGTGTTTTTGTATTGGTAGTACCTGTATGTGTAGAGGTTTGAAGGGGCTTTGTGCTGGGAGAGAAGCTGAGCCCTGATTAGGGGGCGGGGCTTCACTGAAAAGGGGTCCTATAAAGCTAGCAGCCAATCAGGCAGCGGCACAGGAGCTAGCAAACAGACCTGTCAACAGGGGAGTTTGAGTGGGAGTTCTGTTGGAGGAGAAGGTATTTGTGTGTGTTTTTGTATTGGTATTATCTGTATGTGTAGAGGCTTGGAGGGGCTTTGTGCTGGGAGAGAAGCTGGGCCCTGATTAGGGGGCGGGGCTTCACTGACTAGGGGTCCTATAAAGGTAGCAGCCAGTCAGGCAGCAGCACACGAGCTAGCAAACAGAGATGTAAACAGGGGAGTTTGAGTGGGAGTTCTGTTGGAGGAGAAGGTATTTGTGTGTGTTTGGTTTTGTATTGGTAGTATCTGTATGTGTAGGGGCTTTGTTCTGGGAGAGAAGCTGAGCCCTGATTAGGGGGCGGGGCTTCACTGACAAGGGGTCCTATAAAGGTAGCGGCACAGACAGGTGCAGCGGCACAGAAGCTGGCAAACAGAGCTGTAAACAGGGGAGTTTGAGTGGGTGTTCTGTTGGAGGAGAACGTGTTTGTGTGTGTGTTTGGTTTTGCATTGGTAGTATCTGTATGTGTAGAGGTTTGGAGGGTCTTTGTGATGGGAGAGAAGCTGGGCCCTGATTGGGGGCGGGGCTTCACTGATTAGGGGTCCTAGAAAGGGAGCAGCCAGTCAGGCAGCGGCACAGACAGCTGCAGTGGCACAGGAGCTAGCAAACAGCTGTAAAGAGGGGAGTTTGAGTGGGAGTTCTGTTGGAGGAGAAGGTATTTGTGTGTTTTTTTGTATTCGTAGTATCTGTATATGTAGAGGCTTGGAGGGGCTTCGTGCTGGGACAGAAGCTGAGCCCTGATCAGGGGGCGGGGCTTCACTGACTAGGGGTCCTATAAAGGTAGCAGCCAGTCAGGAAGCGGCACAGGAGCTAGCAAACAGACCTGTAAACAGGGCAGTTTGAGTGGGAGTTCTTTTGGAGGAGAAGGTATTTGTGCGTTTTTTTGTATTGGTAGTATCTGTATGTGTAGAGCCTTGGAGGGGCTTTGTGCTGGGAGAGAAGCTGAGCCCTGATTGTGGGCGGGGCTTCACTGACTAGGGGTCCTATAAAGGTAGGAGCCAGTCAGGCAGCGGCACAGGAGCTAGCAAACAGAGCTGTAAGCAGGGGAGTTTGAGTGGGAGTTCTGTTGGAGGAGAAGGTATTTGTGTGTGTTCGGTTTTGTATTGGTAGTGTCTGTATGTGTACGGGGTTTGTGCTGGGAGAGAAGCTGAGCCCCGATTAGGGGGCGGGGCTTCACTGACTAGGGGTCCTATAAAGGTAGCAGCCAGTCAGGCAGCGGCACAGACAGCTGCAGCGGCACAGGAGCTAGCAAAGAGAGCTGTGAACAGGGGAGTTTGAGTGGGAGTTCTGTTGGAGGAGAAGGTATTTGTGTGTGTTTGGTTTTGTATTGGTAGTATCTGTATGTGTAGAGGCTTGGAGGGGCTTTGTGCTGGGAGGGAAGCTGAGCCCTGATTAGGGGGCGGGGCTTTACTGACTAGGGGTCCTATAAAGGTAGCAGCCAGTCAGACAGCGGCACAGGAGCTAGCAAACAGAGCTGTAAGCAGGGGAGTTTGTGTGGGAGTTCTGTTGGAGGAGAAGGTATTTGTGTGTGTTTGGTTTTGTATTGGTAGTATCTGTATGTGTAGAGGCTTGGAGGGGCTTTGTGCTGGGAGAGAAGCTGGGCCCTGATTAGGGGGCGGGGCTTCACTGACTAGGGGTCCTATAAAGGGAGCAGCCGGTCAGGCAGAGGCACAGACAGCTGCAGTGGCACAGGCGCTAGCAAACAGAGCTGTAAACAGGGGAGTTTGAGTGGGAGTTCTGTTGGAGGAGAAGGTATTTGTGTGTGTTCGGTTTTGTATTGGTAGTATCTGTATGTGTACGGGCTTTGTGCTGGGAGAGAAGCTGAGCCCTGATTAGGGGGCGGGGCTTCACTGACTAGGGGTCCTATAAAGGTAGCAGCCAGTCAGGCAGCGGCACAGGAGCTAACAAACAGACCTGTAAACAGGGCAGTTTGAGTGGGAGTTCTGTTGGAGGAGAAGGTATTTGTGTGTGTTCGGTTTTGTATTGGTAGTATCTGTATGTGTACGGGCTTTGTGCTGGGAGAGAAGCTGAGCCCTGATTAGGGGGCGGGGCTTCACTGACTAGGGGTCCTATAAAGGTAGCAGCCAGTCAGGCAGCGGCACAGGAGCTAGCAAACAGAGCTGTAAACAGGGGAGTTTGAGTGGGAGTTCTGTTGGAGGAGAAGGTATTTGTGTGTGTTTGGTTTTGTATTGGAAGTATCTGTATGTGTAGGGGCTTTGTGCTGGGAGAGAAGCTGAGCCCTGATTAGGGGGCGGGGCTTCACTGACTAGGCGTCCTATAAAGCTAGCAGCCAGTCAGGCAGCGGCACAGGAGCTAGCAAACAGAGCTGTAAAGAGGGGAGTTTGAGTGGGAGTTCTGTTGGAGGAGAAGTTATTTGTGTGTGTTTTTGTATTGGTATTATCTGTATGTGTAGAGGCTTGGAGGGGCTTTGTGCTGGGAGAGAAGCTGGGCCCTGATTAGGGGGCGGGGCTTCACTGACTAGGGGTCCTATAAAGGGAGCAGCCAGTCAGGCAGCGGCACAGACAGCTGCAGCGGAACAGGAACTAGCAAACAGAGCTGTAAACAGGGGAGTTTGAGTGGGCGTTCTGTTGGAGGAGAAGGTATTTGTGTGTGTTTGGTTTTGTATTGTCAGTATCTGTATGTGCAGGGGCTTTGTGCTGGGAGAGAAGCTGAGCCCTGATTAGGGGGCGGGGCTTCCCTGACGAGGGGTCCTATAAAGGTAGCAGCCAGTCAGGGAGCGGCACAGGAGCTAGCAAACAGAGCTGTAAACAGGGGAGTTTGAGTGGGAGTTGTGTTGGAGAAAAAGGTATTGTGAGTGTTTGGTTTTGTATTGGTCGTATCTGTATGTGTAGGGTCTCGGAGGGGCTTTGTGCTGGGAGAGAAGCTGAGCCCTGATTAGGGGGCGGGGCTTCACTGACTAGGGGTCCTATGAAGGTAGCAGCCAGTCAGGCAGTGGCACAGACAGCTGCAGCGGCACAGGAGCTAGCAAACAGAGCTGTAAACAGAAGTTTGAGTGGGAGTTCTGTTGGAGGAGAAGGTATTTGTGTGTGTTTGGTTTTGTATTGGTAGTATCCGTATGTGTAGAGGCTTGTAGGTTCTCTGTGCTGGGAGAGAAGCTGAGCCCTGATGAGGGGGCGGGGCTTCACTGACTAGGGGTCCTATAAAGGTAGCGGCACAGACAGCTGCAGTGGCACAGGAGCTAGCAAACAGAGCTGTGAACAGGGGAGTTTGAGTGGGAGTTCGGTTGGAGGAGAAGGTATTTGTGTGTGTTTGGTTTTGTATTGGTAGTATCTGTATGTGTACGGGCTTTGTGCTGGGAGAGAAGCTGGGCCCTGATTAGGGGGCGGGGCTTCACTGACTAGGGGTCCTATAAAGGTAGCAGCCAGTCAGGCAGCGGCACAGACAGCTGCAGCGGAACAGGAACTAGCAAACAGAGCTGTAAACAGGGGAGTTTGAGTGGGCGTTCTGTTGGAGGAGAAGGTATTTGTGTGTGTTTTTGTATTGGTATTATCTGTATGTGTAGAGGCTTGGAGGGGCTTTGTGCTGGGAGAGAAGCTGGGCCCTGATTAGGGGGCGGGGCTTCACTGACTAGGGGTCCTATAAAGGTAGCAGCCTGTCAGACAGCGGCACAGGAGCTAGCAAACGGAGCTGTAAGCAGGCGAGTTTGAGTGGTAGGTCTGTTGGAGGAGAAGGTATTTGTGTGTGTTTGGTTTTGTATTGGTCGTATCTGTATGTGTAGGGTCTTGGAGGGGCTTTGTGCTGGGAGAGAAGCTGAGCCCTGATTAGGGGGCGGGGCTTCACTGACTAGGGGTCCTATGAAGGTAGCAGCCAGTCAGGCAGTGGCACAGACAGCTGCAGCGGCACAGGAGCTAGCAAACAGAGCTGTAAACAGGAGTTTGAGTGGGAGTTCTGTTGGAGGAGAAGGTATTTGTGTGTGTTTGGTTTTGTATTGGTAGTATCCGTATGTGTAGAGGCTTGTAGGTTCTCTGTGCTGGGAGAGAAGCTGAGCCCTGATGAGGGGGCGGGGCTTCACTGACTAGGGGTCCTATAAAGGTAGCGGCACAGACAGCTGCAGCGGCACAGGAGCTAGCAAACAGAGCTGTGAACAGGGGAGTTTGAGTGGGAGTTCTGTTGGAGGAGAAGGTATTTGTGTGTGTTTTTGTATTGGTATTATCTGTATGTGTAGAGGGTTGGAGGGGCTTTGTGCTGGGAGAGAAGCTGGGCCCTGATTAGGGGGCGGGGCTTCACTGACTAGGGGTCCTATAAAGGGAGCAGCCAGTCAGGCAGAGGCACAGACAGCTGCAGTGGCACAGGCGCTAGCAAACAGAGCTGTAAACAGGGGAGTTTGAGCGGGAGTTCTGTTGGAGGAGAAGGTATTTGTGTGTGTTTTTGTATTGGTATTATCTGTATGTGTAGGGGCTTTGTGCTGGGAGAGAAGCTGAGCCCTGATTAGGGGGCGGGGCTTCACTGACTAGGGGTCCTATAAAGCTAGCAGCCAGTCAGGCAGCGGCACAGGAGCTGGCAAACAGACTTGTAAACAGGGGAGTTTGAGTGGGAGTTCTGTTGGAGGAGAAGTTATTTGTGTGTGTTTTTGTATTGGTATTATCTGTATGTGTAGAGGCTTGGAGGGGCTTTGTGCTGGGAGAGAAGCTGGGCCCTGATTAGGGGGCGGGGCTTCACTGACTAGGGGTCCTATAAAGGTAGCAGCCAATCAGCCAGCGGCACAGGAGCTAGCAAACAGAGCTGTAAACAGGGGAGTTTGAGTGGGAGTTCTGTTGGAGGAGAAGGTATTTGTGTGTGTTTTTGTATTGGTATTATCTGTATGTGTAGGGGCTTTGTGCTGGGAGAGAAGCTGAGCCCTGATTAGGGGGCGGGGCTTCCCTGACTAGAGGTCCTATAAAGGTAGCAGCCAATCAGCCAGCGGCACAGGAGCTAGCAAACAGAGATGTAAACAGGGGAGTTTGAGTGGGAGTTCTGTTGGAGGAGAAGGTATTTGTGTGTTTTTTTGTATTGGTAGTATCTGTATGTGTAGGGTCTTGTAGGGGCTTCGTGCTGGGAGAGAAGCTGAGCCCTGATTAGGGGGCGGGGCTTCACTGAAATGGGGTCCTATAAAGCTAGCAGCCAAACAGACCAGTAAACAGGGGAGTTTGAGTGGGAGTTCTGTTGGAGGAGAAGGTATTTGTGTGTGTTTTTGTATTGGTATTATCTGTATGTGTAGAGGCTTGGAGGGGCTTTGTGCTGGGAGAGAAGCTGGGCCCTGATTAGGGGGCGGGGCTTCACTGACTAGGGGTCCTATAAAGGGAGCAGCCGGTCAGGCAGAGGCACAGACAGCTGCAGTGGCACAGGCGCTAGCAAACAGAGCTGTAAACAGGGGAGTTTGAGTGGGAGTTCTGTTGGAGGAGAAGGTATTTGTGTGTGTTTGGTTTTGTATTGTCAGTATCTGTATGTGCAGGGGCTTTGTGCTGGGAGAGAAGCTGAGCCCTGATTAGGGG
Organism: Lepidochelys olivacea; assembly: GCF_965140295.1. Classification (NCBI taxonomy): domain Eukaryota; kingdom Metazoa; phylum Chordata; order Testudines; family Cheloniidae; genus Lepidochelys; species Lepidochelys olivacea. The sequence continues at coordinate 6,215,027 of NC_140428.1, forward strand.
GCGGGGCTTCCCTGACGAGGGGTCCTATAAAGGTAGCAGCCTGTCAGACAGCGGCACAGGAGCTAGCAAACGGAGCTGTAAGCAGGGGAGTTTGAGTGGTAGGTCTGTTGGAGGAGAAGGTATTTGTGTGTGTTCGGTTTTGTATTGGTCGTATCTGTATGTGTAGGGTCTTGGAGGGGCTTTGTGCTGGGAGAGAAGCTGAGCCCTGATTAGGGGGCGGGGCTTCACTGACTAGGGGTCCTATGAAGGTAGCAGCCAGTCAGGCAGTGGCACAGACAGCTGCAGCGGCACAGGAGCTAGCAAACAGAGCTGTAAACAGGAGTTTGAGTGGGAGTTCTGTTGGAGGAGAAGGTATTTGTGTGTGTTTGGTTTTGTATTGGTAGTATCCGTATGTGTAGAGGCTTGTAGGTTCTCTGTGCTGGGAGAGAAGCTGAGACCTGATGAGGGGGCGGGGCTTCACTGAAATGGGGTCCTATAAAGCTAGCAGCCAAACAGACCTGTAAACAGGGGAGTTTGAGTGGGAGTTCTGTTGGAGGAGAAGGTATTTGTGTGTGTTTTTGTATTGGTATCTGTATGTGTAGAGGCTTGGAGGGGCTTTGTGCTGGGAGAGAAGCTGGGCCCTGATTAGGGGGCGGGGCTTCACTGACTAGGGGTCCTATAAAGGGAGCAGCCAGTCAGGCAGAGGCACAGACAGCTGCAGTGGCACAGGCGCTAGCAAACAGAGCTGTAAACAGGGGAGTTGGAGCGGGAGTTCTGTTGGAGGAGAAGGTATTTGTGTGTTTTTTTGTATTGGTAGTATCTGTATATGTAGAGGCTTAGAGGGGCTTTGTGCTGGGAGAGAAGCTGAGCCCTGATCAGGGGGCGGGGCATCACTGACTAGGGGTCCTACAAAGCTAGCAGCCAGTCAGGCAGCGGCACAGGAGCTAACAAACAGACCTGTAAACAGGGCAGTTTGAGTGGGAGTTCTGTTGGAGGAGAAGGTATTTGTGTGTGTTCGGTTTTGTATTGGTAGTATCTGTATGTGTACGGGCTTTGTGTTGGGAGAGAAGCTGAGCCCTGATTAGGGGGCGGGGCTTCACTGACTAGGGGTCCTATAAAGGTAGCAGCCAGTCAGGCAGCGGCACAGGAGCTAGCAAACAGAGCTGTAAACAGGGGAGTTTGAGTGGGAGTTCTGTTGGAGGAGAAGGTATTTGTGTGTGTTTGGTTTTGTATTGGTAGTATCTGTATGTGTAGGGGCTTTGTGCTGGGAGAGAAGCTGAGCCCTGATTAGGGGGCGGGGCTTCACTGACTAGGGGTCCTATAAAGCTAGCAGCCAGTCAGGCAGCGGCACAGGAGCTAGCAAACAGACGTGTAAACAGGGGAGTTTGAGTGGGAGTTCTGTTGGAGGAGAAGTTATTTGTGTGTGTTTTTGTATTGGTATTATCTGTATGTGTAGAGGCTTGGAGGGGCTTTGTGCTGGGAGAGAAGCTGGGCCCTGATTAGGGGGCGGGGCTTCACTGACTATGGGTCCTATAAAGGTAGCAGCCAATCAGGCAGCGGCACAGGAGCTAGCAAACAGAGCTGTGAACAGGGGAGTTTGAGTGGGAGTTCGGTTGGAGGAGAAGGTATTTGTGTGTGTTTGGTTTTGTATTGGTAGTATCTGTATCTGTAGGGGCTTTGTGCTGGGAGAGAAGCTGAGCCCTGATTAGGGGGCGGGGCTTCCCTGACTAGGGGTCCTATAAAGGTAGCAGCCAATCAGCCAGCGGCACAGGAGCTAGCAAACAGAGCTGTAAACAGGGGAGTTTGAGTGGGAGTTCTGTTGGAGGAGAAGGTATTTGTGTGTGTTTTTGTATTGGTATTATCTGTATGTGTAGAGGCTTGGAGGGGCTTTGTGCTGGGAGAGAAGCTGGGCCCTGATTAGGGGGCGGGGCTTCACTGACTAGGGGTCCTATAAAGCTAGCAGCCAGTCAGGCAGCGGCACAGGAGCTAGCAAACAGACTTGTAAACAGGGGAGTTTGAGTGGGAGTTCTGTTGGAGGAGAAGTTATTTGTGTGTGTTTTTGTATTGGTATTATCTGTATGTGTAGAGGCTTGGAGGGGCTTTGTGCTGGGAGAGAAGCTGGGCCCTGATTAGGGGGCGGGGCTTCACTGACTAGGGGTCCTATAAAGGGAGCAGCCAGTCAGGCAGCGGCACAGACAGCTGCAGCGGAACAGGAACTAGCAAACAGAGCTGTAAACAGGGGAGTTTGAGTGGGCGTTCTGTTGGAGGAGAAGGTATTTGTGTGTGTTTGGTTTTGTATTGTCAGTATCTGTATGTGCAGGGGCTTTGTGCTGGGAGAGAAGCTGAGCCCTGATTAGGGGGCGGGGCTTCCCTGACGAGGGGTCCTATAAAGGTAGCAGCCAGTCAGGGAGCGGCACAGGAGCTAGCAAACAGAGCTGTAAACAGGGGAGTTTGAGTGGGAGTTGTGTTGGAGGAGAAGGTATTTGTGTGTGTTTGCTTTTGTATTGTCAGTCTCTGTATGTGCAGGGGCTTTGTGCTGGGAGAGAAGCTGATCCCTGATCAGGGGGCGGGGCTTCACTGACTAGGGGTCCTGTAAAGGTAGCAGCCAGTCAGGGAGCGGCACAGGAGCTAGCAAACAGACCTGTAAACAGGGGAGTTTGAGTGGGAGTTCTGTTGGAGGAGAAGGTATTTGTGTGTGTTTGGTTTTGTATTGGTAGTATCCGTATGTGTAGAGGCTTGTAGGTTCTCTGTGCTGGGAGAGAAGCTGAGACCTGATGAGGGGGCGGGGCTTCACTGAAATGGGGTCCTATAAAGCTAGCAGCCAAACAGACCTGTAAACAGGGGAGTTTGAGTGGGAGTTCTGTTGGAGGAGAAGGTATTTGTGTGTGTTTTTGTATTGGTATTATCTGTATGTGTAGAGGCTTGGAGGGGCTTTGTGCTGGGAGAGAAGCTGGGCCCTGATTAGGGGGCGGGGCTTCACTGACTAGGGGTCCTATAAAGGGAGCAGCCAGTCAGGCAGAGGCACAGACAGCTGCAGTGGCACAGGCGCTAGCAAACAGAGCTGTAAACAGGGGAGTTTGAGCGGGAGTTCTGTTTGAGGAGAAGGTATTTGTGTGTTTTTTTGTATTGGTAGTATCTGTATATGTAGAGGCTTAGAGGGGCTTTGTGCTGGGAGAGAAGCTGAGCCCTGATTAGGGGGCGGGGCTTCACTGACTAGGGGTCCTGTAAAGGTAGCAGCCAGTCAGGCAGCGGCACAGACAGCTGCAGCGGCGCAGGAGCTAGCAAACAGTACTGTAAACAGGAGTTTGAGTGGGAGTTCTGTTGGAGGAGACGGTATTTGTGTTTGGTTTTGTATGGGTAGTATCTGTATGTGTAGAGGCTTGTAGGTTCTCTTTGCTGAGAGAGAAGCTGAGCCCTGATTAGGGGGCGGGGCTTCACTGACTAGGGGTCCTATAAAGGGAGCAGCCAGTCAGGAAGCGGCACAGACAGCTGCAGCGGCAGAGGAGCTATCAAACAGAGCTGTAAACAGGGGAGTTTGAGTGCGAGTTCTGTTGGAGGAGAAGTTATTTGTGTGTGTTTTTGTATTGGTATTATCTGTATGTGTAGAGGCTTGGAGGGGCTTTGTGCTGGGAGAGAAGCTGGGCCCTGATTAGGGGGCGGGGCTTCACTGACTAGGGGTCCTATAAAGGTAGCAGCCAGTCAGGCAGCGGCACAGGAGCTAGCAAACAGAGCTCTAAACAGGGGAGTTTGAGTGGGAGTTCTTTTGGAGGAGAAGGTATTTGTGCGTTTTTTTGTATTGGTAGTATCTGTATGTGTAGAGCCTTGGAGGGGCTTTGTGCTGGGAGAGAAGCTGAGCCCTGATTGGGGGCGGGGCTTCACTGACTAGGGGTCCTATAAAGGTAGGAGCCAGTCAGGCAGCGGCACAGGAGCTAGCAAACAGAGCTGTAAGCAGGGGAGTTTGAGTGGGAGTTCTGTGGGAGGAGAAGGTATTTGTGTGTGTTTGGTTTTGTATTGGTAGTATCTGTATGTGTAGGGGCTTTGTGCTGCGAGAGAAGCTGAGCCCTGATTAGGGGACGGGGCTTCACTGACTAGGGGTCCTATAAAGGCAGCGGCACAGACAGCTGCAGCGGCACAGGAGCTAGCAAACAGAGATGTAAACAGGGGAGTTTGAGTGGGAGTTCTGTTGGAGGAGAAGGTATTTGTGTGTGTGTGTTTGGTTTTGTATTGGTGGTATCTGTATGTGTAGGGGCTTAGTGCTGGGAGAGAAGCTGAGCCCTGATTAGTGGGCGGGGCTTCACTGACTAGGGGTCCTATAAAGGTAGCAGCCAGTCCGGCAGCAGCACAGACAGCTGCAGCGGCACAGGAGCTTGCAAACAGAGCTGTGAACAGGGGAGTTTGAGTGGGAGTTCTGTTGGAGGAGAAGGTATTTGTGTGTGTGTGTTTGGTTTTGTATTGGTAGTATCTGTATGTGTAGGGGCTTTGTGCTGGGAGAGAAGCTGAGCAATGATTAGGGGGCGGGACTTCCCTGACTAGGGGTCCAATAAAGGCAGCGGCACAGACAGCTGCAGCGGCACAGGAGCTATCAAACAGAGCTGTAAACAGGGGAGTTGGAGTGGGAGTTCTGTTGGAGGAGAAGGTATTTGTGTGTTTTTTTGTATTGGTAGTATCTGTATATGTAGAGGCTTGGAGGGGCTTTGTGCTGGGACAGAAGCTGAGCCCTGATCAGGGGGCGGGGCTTCAGTGACTAGGGGTCCTATAAAGGTAGCAGCCAGTCAGGAAGCGGCACAGGAGCTAGCAAACAGACCTGTAAACCGGGGAGTTTGAGTGGGAGTTCTGTTGCAGGAGAAGGTATTTGTGTGTGTTTCGTTTTGTATTGTCAGTATCTGTATGTGCAGGGGCTTTGTGCTGGGAGAGAAGATGAGCCCTGATTAGGGGGCGGGGCTTCACAGACTAGGAGTCCTATAAAGGTAGCAGCCAGTCAGGCACGGCACAGACAGCTGCAGCGGCACAGGAGCTAGCAAACAGAGCTGTAAACAGGGGAGTTTGAGTGGGAGTTCTGTTGGAGGAGAAGGTATTTGTGTGTGTTTGGTTTTGTATTGGTAGTATCCGTATGTGTAGAGGCTTGTAGGTTCTCTGTGCTGGGAGAGAAGCTGAGCCCTGATGAGGGGGCGGGGCTTCACTGACTAGGGGTCCTATAAAGGTAGCGGCACAGACAGCTGCAGCGGCACAGGAGCTAGCAAACAGAGCTGTGAACAGGGGAGTTTGAGTGGGAGTTCGGTTGGAGGAGAAGGTATTTGTGTGTGTTTGGTTTTGTATTGGTAGTATCTGTATGTGTAGAGGCTTGTAGGGGCTTTGTGCTGGGAGAGAAGCTGAGCCCTGATGAGGGGGCGGGGCTTCACTGACTAGGGGTCTTATAAAGGTAGAAGCCAGTCAGGCATCGGCACAGACAGTTGCAGCGGCACGGGAGCTAGCAAACAGAGCTGAAAACAGGGGAGTTGGAGTGGGAGTTCTGTTGGAGGAGAAGGTATTTGTGTGTGTGTTTGGTTTTGTATTTGTAGAGGCTTGGAGGGGCTTTGTGCTGGGAGAGAAGCTGAGCACTGATTAGGGGGCGGGGCTTCACTGAGTAGGGGTCCTGTAAATGTAGCAGCCAGTCAAGCAGCGGCACAGACAGCAGCAGCGGCGCAGGAGCTAGCAAACAGTACTGTAAACAGGAGTTTGAGTGGGAGTTCTGTTGGAGGAGACGGTATTTGTGTTTGGTTTTGTATGGGTAGTATCTGTATGTGTAGAGGCTTGTAGGTTCTCTGTGCTGGGAGAGAAGCTGAGCCCTGATTAGGGGGCGGGGCTTCACTGACTAGGGGTCCTATAAAGGGAGCAGCCAGTCAGGAAGCGGCACAGACAGCTGCAGCGGCAGAGGAGCTATCAAACAGAGCTGTAAACAGGGGAGTTTGAGTGCGAGTTCTGTTGGAGGAGAAGGTATTTGTGTGTGTTTGGTTTTGTATTGGTAGTATCTGTATGTGTAGGGGCTTCGTGCTGGGAGAGAAGCTAAGCCCTGATTAGGGGGCGGGGCTTCACTGACTAGGGGTCCTATAAAGGGAGCAGCCAATCAGGCAGCGGCACAGGAGCTAGCAAACAGAGCTGTAAACAGGAGAGTTTGAGGGGGAGTTCTGTTGGAGGAGAAGGTATTTGTGTGTGTTTGGTTTTGTATTGGCAGTATCTGTATGTGTAGGGGCTTTGTGCTGGGAGAGAAGCTGAGCCCCGATTAGGGGGCGGGGCTTCACTGACTAGGGGTCCTATAAAGGTAGCGGCACAGACAGCTGCAGCGGCACCGGAGCTAGCAAACAGAGCAGTAAACAGGGGAGTTTGAGTGGGAGATCTGTTAGAGGAGTAGGTATTTGTGTGTGTGTGTTTGGTTTTGTATTGTTAGTATCTGTATGTGTAGGGGCTTTGTGCTGGGAGAGAGGCTGAGCCCTGATTAGGGGGCGGGGCTTCCCTAACTAGGGGTCCTATAAAGGGAGCAGCCAGTCAGGCAGCGGCACAGGAGCTAGCAAACAGAGCTGTAAACAGGGGAGATTGAGTGGGAGTTCGGTTGGAGGAGAAGGTATTTGTGTGTGTTTGGTTTTGTATTGGTAGTATCTGTATGTGTAGAGGCTTGGAGGGGCTTTGTGCTGGGAGAGAGGCTGAGCCCTGATTAGGGGGCGGGGCTTCCCTGACTATGGGTCCAATAAAGGCAGCGGCACAGACAGCTGCAGCGGCACAGGAGCTAGCAAACAGAGATGTAAACAGGGGAGTTTGAGTGGGAGTTCTGTTGGAGGAGAAGGTATTTGTGTGTTTGGTTTTGTATTGGTAGTACCTGTATGTGTAGGGGCTTTGTGCTGGGAGAGAAGCTGAGCCCTGATTAGGGGGCGGGGCTTCACTGACTAGGGGTCCTATGAAGGTAACAGCCAGTCAGACAGCGGCACAGACAGCTGCAGCGGCACAGGAGCCAGCAAACACAGCTGTAAACAGGGGAGTTTGAGTGGGAGTTCTTTTGGGGGAGAAGGTATTTGTGTGTGTTTGGTTTTGTATTGGTGGTATCAGTATGTGTAGGGGCTTTGTGCTGGGAGAGATGCTGAGCCCTGATTAGGGGGCGGGGCTTCCCTGAGTAGGGGTCCTATAAAGGGAGCAGCCAGTCAGGCAGCGGCACAGACAGCTGCAGGGGCACAGGAGCTAGAAAACAGAGCTGTAAACAGGGGAGTTTGAGTGGGAGTTCTTTTGGGGGAGAAGGTATTTGTGTGTGTTTGGTTTTGTATTGGTAGTATCTGTATGTGTAGAGGCTTTGTGCTGGGAGAGAAGCTGAGCCCTGATTAGGGGGCGGGGCTTCACTGACTAGGGGTCCTATAAAGGGAGCAGCCAGTCAGGCAGCGGCACAGACAGCTGCAGCGGCACAGGAGCTATCAAACAGAGCTGTAAACAGGGGAGTTGGAGTGGGAGTTCTGTTGGAGGAGAAGGTATTTGTGTGTTTTTTTGTATTGGTAGTATCTGTATATGTAGAGGCTTGGAGGGGCTTTGTGCTGGGACAGAAGCTGAGCCCTGATCAGGGGGCGGGGCTTCACTGACTAGGGGTCCTATAAAGGTAGCAGCCAGTCAGGAAGCGGCACAGGAGCTAGCAAACAGACCTGTAAACCGGGGAGTTTGAGTGGGAGTTCTGTTGCAGGAGAAGGTATTTGTGTGTGTTTCGTTTTGTATTGTCAGTATCTGTATGTGCAGGGGCTTTGTGCTGGGAGAGAAGATGAGCCCTGATTAGGGGGCGGGGCTTCACAGACTAGGAGTCCTATAAAGGTAGCAGCCAGTCAGGCACGGCACAGACAGCTGCAGCGGCACAGGAGCTAGCAAACAGAGCTGTAAACAGGGGAGTTTGAGTGGGAGTTCTGTTGGAGGAGAAGGTATTTGTGTGTGTTTGGTTTGGTATTGGTAGTATCCGTATGTGTAGAGGCTTGTAGGTTCTCTGTGCTGGGAGAGAAGCTGAGCCCTGATGAGGGGGCGGGGCTTCACTGACTAGGGGTCCTATAAAGGTAGCGGCACAGACAGCTGCAGCGGCACAGGAGCTAGCAAACAGAGCTGTGAACAGGGGAGTTTGAGTGGGAGTTCGGTTGGAGGAGAAGGTATTTGTGTGTGTTTGGTTTTGTATTGGTAGTATCTGTATGTGTAGAGGCTTGTAGGGGCTTTGTGCTGGGAGAGAAGCTGAGCCCTGATGAGGGGGCGGGGCTTCACTGACTAGGGGTCCTATAAAGGTAGCGGCACAGACAGCTGCAGCGGCACAGGAGCTAGCAAACAGAGCTGTAAACAGGGGAGTTTGAGTGGGAGTTCTGTTGGAGGAGAAGGTATTTGTGTGTGTTTGGTTTTGTATTGGTGGTATCTGTATGTGTTGAGGCTTGGAGGGGCTTAGTGCTGGGAGAGAAGCTGAGCCCTGATTAGGGGGCGGGGCTTCCCTGACTAGGGGTCCTATAAAGGTAGCAGCCAGTCCGGCAGCAGCACAGACAGCTGCAGCGGCACAGGAGCTTGCAAACAGAGCTGTGAACAGGGGAGTTTGAGTGGGAGTTCTGTTGGAGGAGAAGGTATTTGTGTGTGTGTGTTTGGTTTTGTATTGGTAGTATCTGTATGTGTAGGGGCTTTGTGCTGGGAGAGAAGCTGAGCAATGATTAGGGGGCGGGACTTCCCTGACTAGGGGTCCAATAAAGGCAGCGGCACAGACAGCTGCAGCGGCACAGGAGCTAGCAAACAGAGATGTAAACAGGGGAGTTTGAGTGGGAGTTGTTTTGGAGGAGAAGGTATTTGTGTGTGTTTGGTTTTGTATTGGTAGTATCTGTATGTGTAGGGGCTTTGTGCTGGGAGAGAAGCTGAGCCCTGATTAGGGGGCGGGGCTTCACTGACTAGGGGTCCTATAAAGGGAGCAGCCAGTCAGGCAGCGGCACAGACAGCTGCAGCGGCACAGGAGCTATCAAACAGAGCTGTAAACAGGGCAGTTGGAGTGGGAGTTCTGTTGGAGGAGAAGGTATTTGTGTGTTTTTTTGTATTGGTAGTATCTGTATATGTAGAGGCTTGGAGGGGCTTTGTGCTGGGACAGAAGCTGAGCCCTGATCAGGGGGCGGGGCTTCACTGACTAGGGGTCCTATAAAGGTAGCAGCCAGTCAGGAAGCGGCACAGGAGCTAGCAAACAGACCTGTAAACCGGGGAGTTTGAGTGGGAGTTCTGTTGCAGGAGAAGGTATTTGTGTGTGTTTCGTTTTGTATTGTCAGTATCTGTATGTGCAGGGGCTTTGTGCTGGGAGAGAAGATGAGCCCTGATTAGGGGGCGGGGCTTCACAGACTAGGAGTCCTATAAAGGTAGCAGCCAGTCAGGCACGGCACAGACAGCTGCAGCGGCACAGGAGCTAGCAAACAGAGCTGTAAACAGGGGAGTTTGAGTGGGAGTTCTGTTGGAGGAGAAGGTATTTGTGTGTGTTTGGTTTTGTATTGGTAGTATCCGTATGTGTAGAGGCTTGTAGGTTCTCTGTGCTGGGAGAGAAGCTGAGCCCTGATGAGGGGGCGGGGCTTCACTGACTAGGGGTCCTATAAAGGTAGCGGCACAGACAGCTGCAGCGGCACAGGAGCTAGCAAACAGAGCTGTGAACAGGGGAGTTTGAGTGGGAGTTCGGTTGGAGGAGAAGGTATTTGTGTGTGTTTGGTTTTGTATTGGTAGTATCTGTATGTGTAGAGGCTTGGAGGGGCTTTGTGCTGGGAGAGAAGCTGAGCCCTGATGAGGGGGCGGGGCTTCACTGAGTAGGGGTCCTGTAAAGGTAGCAGCCAGTCAGGCAGCGGCACAGACAGCAGCAGCGGCGCAGGAGCTAGCAAACAGTACTGTAAACAGGAGTTTGAGTGGGAGTTCTGTTGGAGGAGACGGTATTTGTGTTTGGTTTTGTATGGGTAGTATCTGTATGTGTAGAGGCTTGTAGGTTCTCTGTGCTGGGAGAGAAGCTGAGCCCTGATTAGGGGGCGGGGCTTCACTGACTAGGGGTCCTATAAAGGGAGCAGCCAGTCAGGAAGCGGCACAGACAGCTGCAGCGGCAGAGGAGCTATCAAACAGAGCTGTAAACAGGGGAGTTTGAGTGGGAGTTCTGTTGGAGGAGAAGGTATTTGTGTGTGTTTGGTTTTGTATTGGTAGTATCTGTATGTGTAGGGGCTTCGTGCTGGGAGAGAAGCTAAGCCCCGATTAGGGGGCGGGGCTTCACTGACTAGGGGTCCTATAAAGGTAGCGGCACAGACAGCTGCAGCGGCACCGGAGCTAGCAAACAGAGCAGTAAACAGGGGAGTTTGAGTGGGAGATCTGTTAGAGGAGTAGGTATTTGTGTGTGTGTGTTTGGTTTTGTATTGTTAGTATCTGTATGTGTAGGGGCTTTGTGCTGGGAGAGAGGCTGAGCCCTGATTAGGGGGCGGGGCTTCCCTAACTAGGGGTCCTATAAAGGGAGCAGCCAGTCAGGCAGCGGCACAGGAGCTAGCAAACAGAGCTGTAAACAGGGGAGATTGAGTGGGAGTTCGGTTGGAGGAGAAGGTATTTGTGTGTGTTTGGTTTTGTATTGGTAGTATCTGTATGTGTAGAGGCTTGGAGGGGCTTTGTGCTGGGAGAGAGGCTGAGCCCTGATTAGGGGGCGGGGCTTCCCTGACTATGGGTCCAATAAAGGCAGCGGCACAGACAGCTGCAGCGGCACAGGAGCTAGCAAACAGAGATGTAAACAGGGGAGTTTGAGTGGGAGTTCTGTTGGAGGAGAAGGTATTTGTGTGTTTGGTTTTGTATTGGTAGTACCTGTATGTGTAGGGGCTTTGTGCTGGGAGAGAAGCTGAGCCCTGATTAGGGGGCGGGGCTTCACTGACTAGGGGTCCTATGAAGGTAACAGCCAGTCAGACAGCGGCACAGACAGCTGCAGCGGCACAGGAGCCAGCAAACACAGCTGTAAACAGGGGAGTTTGAGTGGGAGTTCTTTTGGGGGAGAAGGTATTTGTGTGTGTTTGGTTTTGTATTGGTGGTATCAGTATGTGTAGGGGCTTTGTGCTGGGAGAGATGCTGAGCCCTGATTAGGGGGCGGGGCTTCCCTGAGTAGGGGTCCTATAAAGGGAGCAGCCAGTCAGGCAGCGGCACAGACAGCTGCAGGGGCACAGGAGCTAGAAAACAGAGCTGTAAACAGGGGAGTTTGAGTGGGAGTTCTTTTGGGGGAGAAGGTATTTGTGTGTGTTTGGTTTTGTATTGGTAGTATCTGTATGTGTAGAGGCTTTGTGCTGGGAGAGAAGCTGAGCCCTGATTAGGGGGCGGGGCTTCACTGACTAGGGGTCCTATAAAGGGAGCAGCCAGTCAGGCAGCGGCACAGACAGCTGCAGCGGCACAGGAGCTATCAAACAGAGCTGTAAACAGGGGAGTTGGAGTGGGAGTTCTGTTGGAGGAGAAGGTATTTGTGTGTTTTTTTGTATTGGTAGTATCTGTATATGTAGAGGCTTGGAGGGGCTTTGTGCTGGGACAGAAGCTGAGCCCTGATCAGGGGGCGGGGCTTCACTGACTAGGGGTCCTATAAAGGTAGCAGCCAGTCAGGAAGCGGCACAGGAGCTAGCAAACAGACCTGTAAACCGGGGAGTTTGAGTGGGAGTTCTGTTGCAGGAGAAGGTATTTGTGTGTGTTTCGTTTTGTATTGTCAGTATCTGTATGTGCAGGGGCTTTGTGCTGGGAGAGAAGATGAGCCCTGATTAGGGGGCGGGGCTTCACAGACTAGGAGTCCTATAAAGGTAGCAGCCAGTCAGGCACGGCACAGACAGCTGCAGCGGCACAGGAGCTAGCAAACAGAGCTGTAAACAGGGGAGTTTGAGTGGGAGTTCTGTTGGAGGAGAAGGTATTTGTGTGTGTTTGGTTTTGTATTGCTAGTATCCGTATGTGTAGAGGCTTGTAGGTTCTCTGTGCTGGGAGAGAAGCTGAGCCCTGATGAGGGGGCGGGGCTTCACTGACTAGGGGTCCTATAAAGGTAGCGGCACAGACAGCTGCAGCGGCACAGGAGCTAGCAAACAGAGCTGTGAACAGGGGAGTTTGAGTGGGAGTTCGGTTGGAGGAGAAGGTATTTGTGTGTGTTTGGTTTTGTATTGGTAGTATCTGTATGTGTAGAGGCTTGTAGGGGCTTTGTGCTGGGAGAGAAGCTGAGCCCTGATGAGGGGGCGGGGCTTCACTGACTAGGGGTCCTATAAAGGTAGCGGCACAGACAGCTGCAGCGGCACAGGAGCTAGCAAACAGAGCTGTAAACAGGGGAGTTTGAGTGGGAGTTCTGTTGGAGGAGAAGGTATTTGTGTGTGTTTGGTTTTGTATTGGTGGTATCTGTATGTGTTGAGGCTTGGAGGGGCTTAGTGCTGGGAGAGAAGCTGAGCCCTGATTAGGGGGCGGGGCTTCCCTGACTAGGGGTCCTATAAAGGTAGCAGCCAGTCAGGGAGCCGCACAGGAGCTAGCAAACAGAGCTCTAAACAGGGGAGTTTGAGTGGGAGTTCTGTTGGAGGAGAAGGTATTTGTGTGTGTTTGGTTTTGTATTGGTAGTATCTGTATGTGTAGGGGCTTCGTGCTGGGAGAGAAGCTAAGCCCCGATTAGGGGGCGGGGCTTCACTGACTAGGGGTCCTATAAAGGTAGCGGCACAGACAGCTGCAGCGGCACCGGAGCTAGCAAACAGAGCAGTAAACAGGGGAGTTTGAGTGGGAGATCTGTTAGAGGAGTAGGTATTTGTGTGTGTGTGTTTGGTTTTGTATTGTTAGTATCTGTATGTGTAGGGGCTTTGTGCTGGGAGAGAGGCTGAGCCCTGATTAGGGGGCGGGGCTTCCCTAACTAGGGGTCCTATAAAGGGAGCAGCCAGTCAGGCAGCGGCACAGGAGCTAGCAAACAGAGCTGTAAACAGGGGAGATTGAGTGGGAGTTCGGTTGGAGGAGAAGGTATTTGTGTGTGTTTGGTTTTGTATTGGTAGTATCTGTATGTGTAGAGGCTTGGAGGGGCTTTGTGCTGGGAGAGAGGCTGAGCCCTGATTAGGGGGCGGGGCTTCCCTGACTATGGGTCCAATAAAGGCAGCGGCACAGACAGCTGCAGCGGCACAGGAGCTAGCAAACAGAGATGTAAACAGGGGAGTTTGAGTGGGAGTTCTGTTGGAGGAGAAGGTATTTGTGTGTTTGGTTTTGTATTGGTAGTACCTGTATGTGTAGGGGCTTTGTGCTGGGAGAGAAGCTGAGCCCTGATTAGGGGGCGGGGCTTCACTGACTAGGGGTCCTATGAAGGTAACAGCCAGTCAGACAGCGGCACAGACAGCTGCAGCGGCACAGGAGCCAGCAAACACAGCTGTAAACAGGGGAGTTTGAGTGGGAGTTCTTTTGGGGGAGAAGGTATTTGTGTGTGTTTGGTTTTGTATTGGTGGTATCAGTATGTGTAGGGGCTTTGTGCTGGGAGAGATGCTGAGCCCTGATTAGGGGGCGGGGCTTCCCTGAGTAGGGGTCCTATAAAGGGAGCAGCCAGTCAGGCAGCGGCACAGACAGCTGCAGGGGCACAGGAGCTAGAAAACAGAGCTGTAAACAGGGGAGTTTGAGTGGGAGTTCTTTTGGGGGAGAAGGTATTTGTGTGTGTTTGGTTTTGTATTGGTAGTATCTGTATGTGTAGAGGCTTTGTGCTGGGAGAGAAGCTGAGCCCTGATTAGGGGGCGGGGCTTCACTGACTAGGGGTCCTATAAAGGGAGCAGCCAGTCAGGCAGCGGCACAGACAGCTGCAGCGGCACAGGAGCTATCAAACAGAGCTGTAAACAGGGGAGTTGGAGTGGGAGTTCTGTTGGAGGAGAAGGTATTTGTGTGTTTTTTTGTATTGGTAGTATCTGTATATGTAGAGGCTTGGAGGGGCTTTGTGCTGGGACAGAAGCTGAGCCCTGATCAGGGGGCGGGGCTTCACTGACTAGGGGTCCTATAAAGGTAGCAGCCAGTCAGGAAGCGGCACAGGAGCTAGCAAACAGACCTGTAAACCGGGGAGTTTGAGTGGGAGTTCTGTTGCAGGAGAAGGTATTTGTGTGTGTTTCGTTTTGTATTGTCAGTATCTGTATGTGCAGGGGCTTTGTGCTGGGAGAGAAGATGAGCCCTGATTAGGGGGCGGGGCTTCACAGACTAGGAGTCCTATAAAGGTAGCAGCCAGTCAGGCACGGCACAGACAGCTGCAGCGGCACAGGAGCTAGCAAACAGAGCTGTAAACAGGGGAGTTTGAGTGGGAGTTCTGTTGGAGGAGAAGGTATTTGTGTGTGTTTGGTTTTGTATTGCTAGTATCCGTATGTGTAGAGGCTTGTAGGTTCTCTGTGCTGGGAGAGAAGCTGAGCCCTGATGAGGGGGCGGGGCTTCACTGACTAGGGGTCCTATAAAGGTAGCGGCACAGACAGCTGCAGCGGCACAGGAGCTAGCAAACAGAGCTGTGAACAGGGGAGTTTGAGTGGGAGTTCGGTTGGAGGAGAAGGTATTTGTGTGTGTTTGGTTTTGTATTGGTAGTATCTGTATGTGTAGAGGCTTGTAGGGGCTTTGTGCTGGGAGAGAAGCTGAGCCCTGATGAGGGGGCGGGGCTTCACTGACTAGGGGTCCTATAAAGGTAGCGGCACAGACAGCTGCAGCGGCACAGGAGCTAGCAAACAGAGCTGTAAACAGGGGAGTTTGAGTGGGAGTTCTGTTGGAGGAGAAGGTATTTGTGTGTGTTTGGTTTTGTATTGGTGGTATCTGTATGTGTTGAGGCTTGGAGGGGCTTAGTGCTGGGAGAGAAGCTGAGCCCTGATTAGGGGGCGGGGCTTCCCTGACTAGGGGTCCTATAAAGGTAGCAGCCAGTCAGGGAGCCGCACAGGAGCTAGCAAACAGAGCTCTAAACAGGGGAGTTTGAGTGGGAGATCTGTTAGAGGAGAAGGTATTTGTGTGTGTGTGTTTGGTTTTGTATTGTTAGTACCTGTATGTGTAGGGGCTTTGTGCTGTGAGAGAAGCTGAACCCTGAGTAGGGGGCGGGGCTTTCCTGACTAGGGGTCCTATGAAGGTAGCAGCCAGTCAGGCAGCGGCACAGGAGCTAGCAAACAGAGGTGTCAACAGGGGAGTTGGAGTGCGAGTTGTGTTGGAGGAGAAGGTATTTGTGTGTGTTTGGTTTTGTATTGTTAGTACCTGTATGTGTAGGGGCTTTGTTCTGGGAGAGAAGCTGAGCCCTGATTAGGGGGCGGGGCTTCACTGACAGGGGGTCCTATAAAGGGAGCAGCCAGTCAGGCAGCGGCACAGGAGCTAGCAAACAGAGCTGTAAACAGGGGAGTTTGAGTGGGAGTTCTGTTGGAGGAGAAGGTATTCGTGTGTGTTTGGTTTTGTATTGGTAGTATCTGTATGTGTAGAGGCTTTGAGGGGCTTTGTGCTGGGAGAGAGGCTGAGCCCTGATTAGGGGGCGGGACTTCCCTGACTAGGGGTCCAATAAAGGCAGCGGCACAGACAGCTGCAGCGGCACAGGAGCTAGGAAACAGAGATGTAAACAGGGGAGTTTGAGTGGGAGTTCTGTTGGAGGAGAAGGTATTTGTGTGTGTGTGTTTGTTTTTGTATTGGTGGTATCTGTATGTGTAGGGGCTTAGTGCTGGGAGAGAAGCTGAGCCCTGATTAGTGGGCGGGGCTTCACTGACTAGGGGTCCTATAAAGGTAGCAGCCAGTCAGGCAGCGGCACAGGAGCTAGCAAACAGATCTGTAAACAGGGGCGTTTGAGTGGAAGTTCTGTTGGAGGAGAAGGTATTTGTCTGTTTGGTTTTGTATTGGTAGTATCTGTATGAGTAGAGGCTTGTAGGGGCTTTCTGCTGGGAGAGAAGCTGGGCCCTGATTAGGGGGCTGGGCTTCACTGACTAGGGGTCCTATAAAGGTAGCAGCCAGTCAGGGCGCGCCACAGACAGGTGCAGCGGCACAGGAGATAGCAGACAGAGCTGTAAACAGGGGAGTTTGAGTGGGAGTTCTGTTGGAGGAGAAGGTATTTGCGTGTGTGTGTTTGGTTTTGTATTGGTGGTATCTGTATTTGTAGGGGCTTAGTGCTGGGAGAGAAGCTGAGCCCTGATTAGTGGGCGGGGCTTCACTGACTAGGGGTCCTAAAAAGGTAGCAGCCAGTCCGGCAGCAGCACAGACAGCTGCAGCGGCACAGGAGCTAGCAAACAGAGCTGTGAACAGGGGAGTTTGAGTGGGAGTTCTGTTGGAGGAGAAGGAATTTGTGTGTGTTTGGTTTTGTATTGGTAGTATCTGTATGTGTAGGGGCTTTGTGCTGGGAGAGAAGCTGAGCCGTGATTAGGGGGCGGGGCTTCACTGACTAGGGGTCCTATAAAGGTAGCAGCCAGTCAGGCAGCGGCACAGGAGCTAGCAAAGAGATCTGTAAACAGGGGCGTTTGAGTGGGAGTACTGTTGGAGGAGAAGGTATTTTTCTGTGTTTGGTTTTGTATTGGTAGTATCTGTATGTGTAGAGGCTTGTAGGGGCTTTGTGCTGGGAGAGAAGCTGGGCCCTGATTAGGGGGCGGGGCTTCACTGACTAGGGGTCCTATAAAGGTAGCAGCCAGTCAGGCAGCGGCACAGGAACTAGCAAACAGAGCTGTAAACAGGGGAGTTTGAGTGGGATTTCTGTTGGAGGAGAAGGTATTTGTGTGTGTGTGTGTGTGTGTTTGGTTTTGTTTTGTTAGTATCTGTATGTTTAGGGGCTTTGTGCTAGGAGAGAAGCTGAGCCCTGAGTAGGGGGCGGGGCTTTCCTGACAAGGGGTCCTATGAAGGTAGCAGCCAGTCAGGCAGCGGCACAGGACCTAGCAAACAGAGCTGTAAACAGTGGAGTTTGAGTGGGAGTTCTGTTGGAGGAGAAGGTATTTGTGTGTGTTTGGTTTTGTATTGGTGGTATCTGTATGTGTTGAGGCTAGGAGGGGCTTAGTGCTGGGAGAGAAGCTGAGCCCTGATTAGGGGGCGGGGCTTCACTGACTAGGGGTCCTATAAAGGTAGCGGCACACACAGCTGCAGCGGCACAGGAGCTAGCAAACAGAGCTGTAAATTGGGGAGTTTGAGTGGGAGTTCTGTTGGAGGAGAAGGTATTTGTGTGTGTTTGGTTTTGTATTGGTGGTATCTGTATGTTTAGAGGCTTGGAGGGGCTTAGTGCTGGGAGAGAAGCTGAGCCCTGATTAGGGGGCGGGGCTTCACTGACTAGGGGTCCTATAAAGGTAGCAGCACACACAGCTGCAGCGGCACAGGAGCTAGCAAACAGAGCTGTAAACAGGGGAGTTTGAGTGGGAGTTCGGTTGGAGGAGAAGGTATTTGTGTGTGTTTGGTTTGCATTGGTAGTACTTGTATGTGTAGGGTCTTTGTGCTGGGAGAGAAGCTGAGCCCTGATTAGGGGGCGGGGCTTCACTGACTAAAGGTCCTATGAAGGTAGCAGCCAGTCAGGCAGCGGCACAGAAAGCTGCAGCGGCACAGGAGCTAGCAAACAGAGCTGTAAAAAGGGGAGTTTGAGTGGGAGTTCTGTTGGAGGAGAAGGTGTTTGTGTGTGTTTTTGTATTGGTAGTATCTGTATGTGTAGAGGCTTGGAGGGTCTTTGTGCTGGGAGAGAAGCTGAGCCCTGATTAAGGGGCGGGGCTTCACTGACTAGGGGTCCTATAAAGGTAGCAGCCAGTCAGGCAGCGGCAGAGACAGCTGCAGCGGCACAGGAACTAGCAAACAGAGCTGTAAACAGGGGAGTTTGAGTGGGAGTTCCGTTGGAGGAGAAGGTATTTGTGTGTGTTTGGTTTTGTATTGGTAGTATCTGTATGTGTAGGGGCTTTGTGCTGGGAGAGAAGCTGAGCCCTGATTATGGGGCGGGGCTTCACTGACTAGGGTTCCTATAAAGGGAGCAGCCAGTCAGGCAGCGGCAGAGACAGCTGCAGCGGCACAGGAACTAGCAAACAGAGCTGTAAACAGGGGAGTTTGAGTGGGAGTTCTGTTGGAGGAGAAGGTATTTGTGTGTGTTTGGTTTGGATTGGTAGTACCTGTATGTGTAGGGGCTTTTTGCTGGGAGAGAAGCTGAGCCCTGATTATGGGGCGGAGCTTCACTGACTAGGGGTCCTATAAAGGGAGCAGCCAGTCAGGCAGCAGCACAGACAGCTGCAGCAGCACAGTAGCTAGCAAACAGAGCTGTAAACAGGGGAGTTTGAGTGGGAGTTCTGTTGGAGGAGAAGGTATTTGTGTGTGCTTGGTTTTGTATTGGTGGTATCTGTATGTTTAGAGGCTTGGAGGGGCTTTGTGCTGGGAGAGAAGCTGAGCCCTGATTAGGGGCGGGGCTTCACTGACTAGGGGTCCTATAAAGGTAGCAGCCAGTCAGGCAGCGGCAAGGACAGCTGCAGCGGCACAGGAGCTAGCAAACAGAGCAGTAAACAGGGGAGTTTGAGTGGGAGTTCTGTTGGAGGAGAAGGTATTTGTGTGTGTGTTTGGTTTTGTATTGGTAGTATCTTGATGTGTAGGGGTTTGTGATGGGAGAGAAGCTGAGCCCTGATTATGGGACGGGGCTTCACTGACTAGGGGTCCTATAAAGGTAGCAGCCAGTCAGGCAGCGGCACAGACAGCTGCAGCAGCACAGGAACTAGCAAACAGAGCTGTAAACAGGGGAGTTTGAGTGGGAGTTCCGTTGGAGGAGAAGGTATTTGTGTGTGTTTGGTTTTGTATTTGTAGTATCTGTATGTGTAGGGGCTTTGTGCTGGGAGAGAAGCTGAGCCCTGATTACGGGGCGGGGCTTCACTGACTAGGGGTCCTATAAAGGGAGCAGCGAGTCAGGCAGCGGCACAGGAGCTAGCAAACAGAGCTGTAAAGAGGGGAGTTTGAGTGGGAGTTCTGTTGGAGGAGAAGGTATTTGTGTGTGTTTGGTTTTGTATTGGTGGTATCTGTATGTGTTGAGGCTAGGAGGGGCTTAGTGCTGGGAGAGAAGCTGAGCCCTGATTAGGGGGCGGGGCTTCACTGACTAGGGGTCCTATAAAGGTAGCGGCACACACAGCTGCAGCGGCACAGGAGCTAGCAAACAGAGCTGTAAATTGGGGAGTTTGAGTGGGAGTTCTGTTGGAGGAGAAGGTATTTGTGTGTGTTTGGTTTTGTATTGGTGGTATCTGTATGTTTAGAGGCTTGGAGGGGCTTAGTGCTGGGAGAGAAGCTGAGCCCTGATTAGGGGGCGGGGCTTCACTGACTAGGGGTCCTATAAAGGTAGCAGCACACACAGCTGCAGCGGCACAGGAGCTAGCAAACAGAGCTGTAAACAGGGGAGTTTGAGTGGGAGTTCGGTTGGAGGAGAAGGTATTTGTGTGTGTTTGGTTTTGTATTGGTAGTATCTGTCTGTGTAGGGGCTTGGAGGGACTTTGTGCTGGGAGAGAAGCTGAGCCCTGATTAGGGGGCGGGGCTTCACTGACTAGGGGTCTTATAAAGGTAGCAGCCAGTCAGGCAGCGGCACAGACAGCTGCAGCGGCACAGGAGCTAGCAAACAGAGCTGTAAACAGGGGAGTTTGAGTTGGAGTTCTGTTGGAGGAGAAGGTATTTGTTTTTGGTTTTGTATTGGTAGTATCTGTATGTGTAGGGGCTTTGTGCTGGGAGAGAAGCTGAGCCCTGATTAGGGGGCGGGGCTTCACTGACTAGGGGTCCTATAAAAGGAGCAGCCAATCAGGCAGCGGCACAGACAGCTGCAGCGGCACAGGACCTAGCAAACAGAGCTGTAAACGGTGGAGTTGGAGTGGGAGTTCTGTTGGAGGAGAAGGTATTTGTGTGTGTTTGGTTTTGTATTGGTGGTATCTGTATGTGTAGGGGCTTTGTACTGGGAGAGAAGCTGAGCCCTGATTAGGGGGCGGGGCTTCACTGACTAAAGGTCCTATGAAGGTAGCAGCCAGTCAGGCAGCGGCACAGAAAGCTGCAGCGGCACAGGAGCTAGCAAACAGAGCTGTAAAAAGGGGAGTTTGAGTGGGAGTTCTGTTGGAGGAGAAGGTGTTTGTGTGTGTTTTTGTATTGGTAGTATCTGTATGTGTAGAGGCTTGGAGGGTCTTTGTGCTGGGAGAGAAGCTGAGCCCTGATTAAGGGGCGGGGCTTCACTGACTAGGGGTCCTATAAAGGTAGCAGCCAGTCAGTCAGCGGCACAGAGAGCTGCAGCAGCACAGGAGCTAGCAAACAGAGCTTTAAACAGGGGAGTTTGAGTGGGAGTTCTGTTGGAGGAGAAGGTATTTGTGTGTGTTTGGTTTTGTATTGGTAGTATCTCTATGTGTAGGGGCTTTGTGCTGGGAGAGAAGCTGAGCCCTGATTAGGGGGCGGGGCTTCACTTACTAGGGGTCCTATAAAGGTAGCAGCCAGTCAGGCAGCGGCACAGGAGCTAGCAAACAGAGCTGTAAATTGGGGAGTTTGAGTGGGAGTTCTGTTGGAGGAGAAGGTATTTGTGTGTGTTTGGTTTTGTATTGGTGGTACCTGTATGTTTAGAGGCTTGGAGGGGCTTAGTGCTGGGAGAGAAGCTGAGCCCTGATTAGGGGGCGGGGCTTCATTGACTAGGGGTCCTTTAAAGGTAGCAGCCAGTCAGGCAGCGGCACAGACAGCTGCAGCGGCACAGGAGCTAGCAAACAGAGCTGTAAACAGGGGAGTTTGAGTGGGAGTTCTGTTGGAGGAGAAGGTATTCGTGTGTGTTTGGTTTTGTATTGGTAGTATCTGTATGTGTAGGGGCTTGGAGGGTCTTTGTGCTGGGAGAGAAGCTGAGCCCTGATTATGGAGCGGGGCTTCACTGACTAGGGGTCCTATAAAGGTAGCAGCCAGTCAGGCAGCAGCACAGACAGCTGCAGCAGCACAGGAGCTCGCAAACAGAGCTGTAAACAGGGGAGTTTGAGTGGGAGTTCTGTTGGAGGAGAAGGTATTTGTGTGTGTTTGGTTTTGTATTGGTAGTATCTGTATGTGTAGGGGCTTTGTGCTGGGAGAGAAGCTGAGCCCTGATTATGGGGCGGGGCTTCACTGACTAGGGGTCCTATAAAGGGAGCAGCCAGTCAGGCAGCAGCACAGACAGCTGCAGCAGCACAGTAGCTAGCAAACAGAGCTGTAAACAGGGGAGTTTGAGTGGGAGTTCTGTTGGAGGAGAAGGTATTTGTGTGTGCTTGGTTTTGTATTGGTGGTATCTGTATGTTTAGAGGCTTGGAGGGGCTTTGTGCTGGGAGAGAAGCTGAGCCCTGATTAGGGGGGGGGCTTCACTGACTAGGGGTCCTATAAAGGTAGCAGCCAGTCAGGCAGCGGCAAGGACAGCTGCAGCGGCACAGGAGCTAGCAAACAGAGCAGTAAACAGGGGAGTTTGAGTGGGAGTTCTGTTGGAGGAGAAGGTATTTGTGTGTGTGTTTGGTTTTGTATTGGTAGTATCTTGATGTGTAGGGGTTTGTGATGGGAGAGAAGCTGAGCCCTGATTATGGGACGGGGCTTCACTGACTAGGGGTCCTATAAAGGTAGCAGCCAGTCAGGCAGCGGCACAGACAGCTGCAGCAGCACAGGAACTAGCAAACAGAGCTGTAAACAGGGGAGTTTGAGTGGGAGTTCCGTTGGAGGAGAAGGTATTTGTGTGTGTTTGGTTTTGTATTTGTAGTATCTGTATGTGTAGGGGCTTTGTGCTGGGAGAGAAGCTGAGCCCTGATTACGGGGCGGGGCTTCACTGACTAGGGGTCCTATAAAGGGAGCAGCGAGTCAGGCAGCGGCACAGGAGCTAGCAAACAGAGCTGTAAAGAGGGGAGTTTGAGTGGGAGTTCTGTTGGAGGAGAAGGTATTCGTGTGTGTTTGGTTTTGTATTGGTAGTATCTGTATTTGTAGGGGCTTTGTGCTGGGAGAGAAGCTGAGCCCTGATTAGGGGGCGGGGGTTCACTGACTAGGGGTCCTATGAAGGTAGCAGCCAGTCAGGCAGCGGCACAGGACCTAGCAAACAGAGCTGTAAACAGTGGAGTTTGAGTGGGAGTTCTGTTGGAGGAGAAGGTATTTGTGTGTGTTTGGTTTTGTATTGGTGGTATCTGTATGTGTTGAGGCTAGGAGGGGCTTAGTGCTGGGAGAGAAGCTGAGCCCTGATTAGGGGCGGGGCTTCACTGACTAGGGGTCCTATAAAGGTAGCGGCACACACAGCTGCAGCGGCACAGGAGCTAGCAAACAGAGCTGTAAATTGGGGAGTATGAGTGGGAGTTCTGTTGGAGGAGAAGGTATTTGTGTGTGTTTGGTTTTGTATTGGTGGTATCTGTATGTGTAGGGGTTTGGCGGGGCTTTGTGCTTGGAGAGAAGCTGAGCCCTGATTAGGGGGCGGGGCTTCACTGACTAAGGGTCCTATGAAGGTAGCAGCCAGTCAGGCAGCGGCACAGAAAGCTGCAGCGGCACAGGAGCTAGCAAACAGAGCTGTAAACAGGGGAGTTGGAGTGGGAGTTCTGTTGGAGGAGAAGGTATTTGTGTGCGTTTGGTTTTGAATTGGTAGTATCTGTATGTGTAGAGGCTTGGAGGGGCTTTGTGCTGGGAGAGAAGCTGACCCCTGATTAGGGGGCGGGTCTTCACCGACTAGGGGTCCTATAAAGGTAGCAGCCAGTCAGGCAGCGGCACAGGAGCTAGCAAACAGAGCTGTGAACAGGGGAGTTTGAGTGGGAGTTCTGTTGGAGGAGAAGGAATTTGTGTGTGTTTGGTTTTGTATTGTCAGTATCTGTATGTACAGGGGTTTTGTGCTGGGAGAGAAGCTGAGCCCTGATTAGGGGGCGGGGCTTCACTGACTAGGGGTCCTATAATGGTAGCAGCAAGTCAGCAGCGGCACAGGAGCTAGCAAACAGACCTGTAAACAGGGGAGTTTGTGTGGGAGTTCTGTTGGAGGAGAAGGTATTTGTGTGTTTGGTTTTTTATTGGTAGTATCTGTATGTGTAGGGGTTTGGCGGGGCTTTGTGCTTGGAGGGAAGCTGAGCCCTGATTAGGGGGCGGGGCTTCACTGACTAGGGGTCCTATAAAGGTAGCAGCCAGTCAGGCAGCGGAACAGACAGCAGCAGCGGCACAGGAGCTAGCAAACAGAGCTGTAAACAGGGGAGTTTGAGTGGGAGTTCTGCCGGAGGAGAAGGTATTTGTTTGTGTTTTTGTATTGGTAGTATCTGTATGTGTAGAGGTTTGAAGGGGCTTTGTGCTGGGAGAGAAGCTGAGCCCTGATTAGGGGGCGGGGCTTCACTGACTAGGGGTCCTATGAAGGTAGCAGCCAGTCAGGCAGCGGCACAGACAGCTGCAGCAGCACAGGAACTAGCAAACAGAGCTGTAAACAGGGGAGTTTGAGTGGGAGTTCCGTTGGAGGAGAAGGTATTTGTGTGTGTTTGGTTTTGTATTTGTAGTATCTGTATGTGTAGGGGCTTTGTGCTGGGAGAGAAGCTGAGCCCTGATTACGGGGCGGGGCTTCACTGACTAGGGGTCCTATAAAGGGAGCAGCCAGTCAGGCAGCGGCACAGACAGCTGCAGCAGCACAGGAACTAGCAAACAGAGCTGTAAACAGGGGAGTTTGAGTGGGAGTTCTGTTGGAGGAGAAGGTATTTGTGTGTGTTTGGTTTTGTATTTGTAGTATCTGTATGTGTAGGGGCTTTGTGCTGGGAGAGAAGCTGAGCCCTGATTACGGGGCGGGGCTTCACTGACTAGGGGTCCTATAAAGGGAGCAGCGAGTCAGGCAGCGGCACAGGAGCTAGCAAACAGAGCTGTAAAGAGGGGAGTTTGAGTGGGAGTTCTGTTGGAGGAGAAGGTATTTGTGTGTGTTTGGTTTTGTATTGGTGGTATCTGTATGTGTTGAGGCTAGGAGGGGCTTAGTGCTGGGAGAGAAGCTGAGCCCTGATTAGGGGGCGGGGCTTCACTGACTAGGGGTCCTATAAAGGTAGCGGCACACACAGCTGCAGCGGCACAGGAGCTAGCAAACAGAGCTGTAAATTGGGGAGTTTGAGTGGGAGTTCTGTTGGAGGAGAAGGTATTTGTGTGTGTTCGGTTTTGTATTGGTGGTATCTGTATGTTTAGAGGCTTGGAGGGGCTTAGTGCTGGGAGAGAAGCTGAGCCCTGATTAGGGGGCGGGGCTTCACTGACTAGGGGTCCTATAAAGGTAGCAGCACACACAGCTGCAGCGGCACAGGAGCTAGCAAACAGAGCTGTAAACAGGGGAGTTTGAGTGGGAGTTCGGTTGGAGGAGAAGGTATTTGTGTGTGTTTGGTTTTGTATTGGTAGTATCTGTCTGTGTAGGGGCTTGGAGGGGCTTTGTGCTGGGAGAGAAGCTGAGCCCTGATTAGGGGGCGGGGCTTCACTGACTAGGGGTCTTATAAAGGTAGCAGCCAGTCAGGCAGCGGCACAGACAGCTGCAGCGGCACAGGAGCTAGCAAACAGAGCTGTAAACAGGGGAGTTTGAGTTGGAGTTCTGTTGGAGGAGAAGGTATTTGTTTTTGGTTTTGTATTGGTAGTATCTGTATGTGTAGGGGCTTTGTGCTGGGAGAGAAGCTGAGCCCTGATTAGGGGGCGGGGCTTCACTGACTAGGGGTCCTATAAAAGGAGCAGCCAATCAGGCAGCGGCACAGACAGCTGCAGCGGCACAGGACCTAGCAAACAGAGCTGTAAACGGTGGAGTTGGAGTGGGAGTTCTGTTGGAGGAGAAGGTATTTGTGTGTGTTTGGTTTTGTATTGGTGGTATCTGTATGTGTAGAGGCTTGTAGGGGCTTTGTACTGGGAGAGAAGCTGAGCCCTGATTAGGGGGCGGGGCTTCACTGACTAGGGGTCCTATGAAGGTAGCAGCCAGTCAGGCAGCGGCACAGACAGCTGCAGCGGCACAGGAGCTCGCAAACAGAGCTGTAAACAGGGGAGTTTGAGTGGCAGTTCTGTTGGAGGAGAAGGTATTTGTGTGTGTTTGGTTTGCATTGGTAGTACTTGTATGTGTAGGGTCTTTGTGCTGGGAGAGAAGCTGAGCCCTGATTAGGGGGCGGGGCTTCACTGACTAAAGGTCCTATGAAGGTAGCAGCCAGTCAGGCAGCGGCACAGAAAGCTGCAGCGGCACAGGAGCTAGCAAACAGAGCTGTAAAAAGGGGAGTTTGAGTGGGAGTTCTGTTGGAGGAGAAGGTGTTTGTGTGTGTTTTTGTATTGGTAGTATCTGTATGTGTAGAGGCTTGGAGGGTCTTTGTGCTGGGAGAGAAGCTGAGCCCTGATTAAGGGGCGGGGCTTCACTGACTAGGGGTCCTATAAAGGTAGCAGCCAGTCAGTCAGCGGCACAGAGAGCTGCAGCAGCACAGGAGCTAGCAAACAGAGCTTTAAACAGGGGAGTTTGAGTGGGAGTTCTGTTGGAGGAGAAGGTATTTGTGTGTGTTTGGTTTTGTATTGGTAGTATCTCTATGTGTAGGGGCTTTGTGCTGGGAGAGAAGCTGAGCCCTGATTAGGGGGCGGGGCTTCACTTACTAGGGGTCCTATAAAGGTAGCAGCCAGTCAGGCAGCGGCACAGGAGCTAGCAAACAGAGCTGTAAATTGGGGAGTTTGAGTGGGAGTTCTGTTGGAGGAGAAGGTATTTGTGTGTGTTTGGTTTTGTATTGGTGGTACCTGTATGTTTAGAGGCTTGGAGGGGCTTAGTGCTGGGAGAGAAGCTGAGCCCTGATTAGGGGGCGGGGCTTCATTGACTAGGGGTCCTTTAAAGGTAGCAGCCAGTCAGGCAGCGGCACAGACAGCTGCAGCGGCACAGGAGCTAGCAAACAGAGCTGTAAACAGGGGAGTTTGAGTGGGAGTTCTGTTGGAGGAGAAGGTATTCGTGTGTGTTTGGTTTTGTATTGGTAGTATCTGTATGTGTAGGGGCTTGGAGGGTCTTTGTGCTGGGAGAGAAGCTGAGCCCTGATTATGGAGCGGGGCTTCACTGACTAGGGGTCCTATAAAGGTAGCAGCCAGTCAGGCAGCAGCACAGACAGCTGCAGCAGCACAGGAGCTCGCAAACAGAGCTGTAAACAGGGGAGTTTGAGTGGGAGTTCTGTTGGAGGAGAAGGTATTTGTGTGTGTTTGGTTTTGTATTGGTAGTATCTGTATGTGTAGGGGCTTTGTGCTGGGAGAGAAGCTGAGCCCTGATTATGGGGCGGGGCTTCACTGACTAGGGGTCCTATAAAGGGAGCAGCCAGTCAGGCAGCAGCACAGACAGCTGCAGCAGCACAGTAGCTAGCAAACAGAGCTGTAAACAGGGGAGTTTGAGTGGGAGTTCTGTTGGAGGAGAAGGTATTTGTGTGTGCTTGGTTTTGTATTGGTGGTATCTGTATGTTTAGAGGCTTGGAGGGGCTTTGTGCTGGGAGAGAAGCTGAGCCCTGATTAGGGGGGGGGCTTCACTGACTAGGGGTCCTATAAAGGTAGCAGCCAGTCAGGCAGCGGCAAGGACAGCTGCAGCGGCACAGGAGCTAGCAAACAGAGCAGTAAACAGGGGAGTTTGAGTGGGAGTTCTGTTGGAGGAGAAGGTATTTGTGTGTGTGTTTGGTTTTGTATTGGTAGTATCTTGATGTGTAGGGGTTTGTGATGGGAGAGAAGCTGAGCCCTGATTATGGGACGGGGCTTCACTGACTAGGGGTCCTATAAAGGTAGCAGCCAGTCAGGCAGCGGCACAGACAGCTGCAGCAGCACAGGAACTAGCAAACAGAGCTGTAAACAGGGGAGTTTGAGTGGGAGTTCCGTTGGAGGAGAAGGTATTTGTGTGTGTTTGGTTTTGTATTTGTAGTATCTGTATGTGTAGGGGCTTTGTGCTGGGAGAGAAGCTGAGCCCTGATTACGGGGCGGGGCTTCACTGACTAGGGGTCCTATAAAGGGAGCAGCGAGTCAGGCAGCGGCACAGGAGCTAGCAAACAGAGCTGTAAAGAGGGGAGTTTGAGTGGGAGTTCTGTTGGAGGAGAAGGTATTCGTGTGTGTTTGGTTTTGTATTGGTAGTATCTGTATTTGTAGGGGCTTTGTGCTGGGAGAGAAGCTGAGCCCTGATTAGGGGGCGGGGGTTCACTGACTAGGGGTCCTATGAAGGTAGCAGCCAGTCAGGCAGCGGCACAGGACCTAGCAAACAGAGCTGTAAACAGTGGAGTTTGAGTGGGAGTTCTGTTGGAGGAGAAGGTATTTGTGTGTGTTTGGTTTTGTATTGGTGGTATCTGTATGTGTTGAGGCTAGGAGGGGCTTAGTGCTGGGAGAGAAGCTGAGCCCTGATTAGGGGCGGGGCTTCACTGACTAGGGGTCCTATAAAGGTAGCGGCACACACAGCTGCAGCGGCACAGGAGCTAGCAAACAGAGCTGTAAATTGGGGAGTATGAGTGGGAGTTCTGTTGGAGGAGAAGGTATTTGTGTGTGTTTGGTTTTGTATTGGTGGTATCTGTATGTGTAGGGGTTTGGCGGGGCTTTGTGCTTGGAGAGAAGCTGAGCCCTGATTAGGGGGCGGGGCTTCACTGACTAAGGGTCCTATGAAGGTAGCAGCCAGTCAGGCAGCGGCACAGAAAGCTGCAGCGGCACAGGAGCTAGCAAACAGAGCTGTAAACAGGGGAGTTGGAGTGGGAGTTCTGTTGGAGGAGAAGGTATTTGTGTGCGTTTGGTTTTGAATTGGTAGTATCTGTATGTGTAGAGGCTTGGAGGGGCTTTGTGCTGGGAGAGAAGCTGACCCCTGATTAGGGGGCGGGTCTTCACTGACTAGGGGTCCTATAAAGGTAGCAGCCAGTCAGGCAGCGGCACAGGAGCTAGCAAACAGAGCTGTGAACAGGGGAGTTTGAGTGGGAGTTCTGTTGGAGGAGAAGGAATTTGTGTGTGTTTGGTTTTGTATTGTCAGTATCTGTATGTACAGGGGTTTTGTGCTGGGAGAGAAGCTGAGCCCTGATTAGGGGGCGGGGCTTCACTGACTAGGGGTCCTATAATGGTAGCAGCAAGTCAGCAGCGGCACAGGAGCTAGCAAACAGACCTGTAAACAGGGGAGTTTGTGTGGGAGTTCTGTTGGAGGAGAAGGTATTTGTGTGTTTGGTTTTTTATTGGTAGTATCTGTATGTGTAGGGGTTTGGCGGGGCTTTGTGCTTGGAGGGAAGCTGAGCCCTGATTAGGGGGCGGGGCTTCACTGACTAGGGGTCCTATAAAGGTAGCAGCCAGTCAGGCAGCGGAACAGACAGCAGCAGCGGCACAGGAGCTAGCAAACAGAGCTGTAAACAGGGGAGTTTGAGTGGGAGTTCTGCCGGAGGAGAAGGTATTTGTTTGTGTTTTTGTATTGGTAGTATCTGTATGTGTAGAGGTTTGAAGGGGCTTTGTGCTGGGAGAGAAGCTGAGCCCTGATTAGGGGGCGGGGCTTCACTGACTAGGGGTCCTATGAAGGTAGCAGCCAGTCAGGCAGCGGCACAGACAGCTGAAGCGGCACAGGAGCTAGCAAACAGAGCTGTAAACAGGGGAGTTTGAGTGGGAGTTCTGTTGGAGGAGAAGGTATTTGTGTGTGTTTGGTTTTGTATTGTCAGTATCTGTATGTACAGGGGTTTTGTGCTGGGAGAGAAGCTGAGCCCTGATTAGGGGGCGGGGCTTCCCTGAATAGGGGTCCTATAAAGGTAGCAGCCAGTCAGGCAGCGGCACAGGAGCTAGCAAACAGACCTGTAAACAGCGGAGTTTGTGTGGGAGTTCTGTTGGAGGAGAAGGTATTTGTGTGTGTTTGGTTTTTTTATTGGTAGTATCTGTATGTGTAGAGGTTTGAAGGGGCTTTGTGCTGGGAGAGAAGCTGAGCCCTGATTAGGGGGCGGGGCTTCACTGACTAGGGGTCCTATGAAGGTAGCAGCCAGTCAGGCAGCGGCACAGACAGCTGAAGCGGCACAGGAGCTAGCAAACAGAGCTGTAAACAGGGGAGATTGAGTGGGAGTTCTGTTGGAGGAGAAGGTATTTGTGTGTGTTTGGTTTTGTATTGTCAGTATCTGTATGTGCAGGGGTTTTGTGCTGGGAGAGAAGCTGAGCCCTGATTAGGGGGCGGGGCTTCCCTGACTAGGGGTCCTATAAAGGTAGCAGCCAGTCAGGCAGCGGCACAGGAGCTAGCAAACAGACCTGTAAACAGGGGAGTTTGTGTGGGAGTTCTGTTGGAGGAGATGGTATTTGTGTGTGTTTGGTTTTGTATTGGTAGTATATGTATGTGTAGAGGCTTGAAGGGGCTTTGTGCTGGGAGAGAAGCTGAGCCCTGATTAGGGGGCGGGGCTTGACTGACTAGGGGTCCTATAAAGGTAGCAGCCAGTCAGGCAGCGGCTCAGACAGCTGCAGCGGCACAGGAGCTAAAAAACAGAGCTGTAAACAGGGGAGTTGGAGTGGGAGTTCTGTTGGAGGAGAAGGTATTTGTGTGTGTTTTTGTATTGGTAGTATCTGTATGTGTAGGGGCTTGGAGGGGCTTTGTGCTGGGAGAGAAGCTGAGCCCTGATTAGGGGGCGGGTCTTCACTGACTAGGGGTCCTATAAAGGTAGCAGCCAGTCAGGCAGCGGCACAGACAGCTGAAGCGGCACAGGAGCTAGCAAACAGAGCTGTGAACAGGGGAGTTTGAGTGGGAGTTCTGTTGGAGGAGAAGGTATCTGTGTGTGTTTGGTTTTGAATTGGTAGTATCTGTATGTGTAGAGGCTTGGAGGGGCTTTGTGCTGGGAGAGAAGCTGAGCCCTGATTAGGGGGCGGGGCTTCATTGACTAGGGGTCGTATAAAGGTAGCAGCCAGTCAGGCAGCGGCACAGGAGCTAGCAAACAGAGCTGTGAACAGGGGAGTTTGAGTGGGAGTTCTGTTGGAGGAGAAGGTATTTGTGTGTGTTTGGTTTTTTATTGGTAGTATCTGTATGTGTAGAGGTTTGAAGGGGCTTTGTGCTGGGAGAGAAGCTGAGCCCTGATTAGGGGGCGGGGCTTCACTGACTAGGGGTCCTATGAAGGTAGCAGCCAGTCAGGCAGCGGCACAGACAGCTGCAGCAGCACAGGAACTAGCAAACAGAGCTGTAAACAGGGGAGTTTGAGTGGGAGTTCCGTTGGAGGAGAAGGTATTTGTGTGTGTTTGGTTTTGTATTTGTAGTATCTGTATGTGTAGGGGCTTTGTGCTGGGAGAGAAGCTGAGCCCTGATTACGGGGCGGGGCTTCACTGACTAGGGGTCCTATAAAGGGAGCAGCCAGTCAGGCAGCGGCACAGACAGCTGCAGCAGCACAGGAACTAGCAAACAGAGCTGTAAACAGGGGAGTTTGAGTGGGAGTTCCGTTGGAGGAGAAGGTATTTGTGTGTGTTTGGTTTTGTATTTGTAGTATCTGTATGTGTAGGGGCTTTGTGCTGGGAGAGAAGCTGAGCCCTGATTACGGGGCGGGGCTTCACTGACTAGGGGTCCTATAAAGGGAGCAGCGAGTCAGGCAGCGGCACAGGAGCTAGCAAACAGAGCTGTAAAGAGGGGAGTTTGAGTGGGAGTTCTGTTGGAGGAGAAGGTATTTGTGTGTGTTTGGTTTTGTATTGGTGGTATCTGTATGTGTTGAGGCTAGGAGGGGCTTAGTGCTGGGAGAGAAGCTGAGCCCTGATTAGGGGGCGGGGCTTCACTGACTAGGGGTCCTATAAAGGTAGCGGCACACACAGCTGCAGCGGCACAGGAGCTAGCAAACAGAGCTGTAAATTGGGGAGTTTGAGTGGGAGTTCTGTTGGAGGAGAAGGTATTTGTGTGTGTTTGGTTTTGTATTGGTGGTATCTGTATGTTTAGAGGCTTGGAGGGGCTTAGTGCTGGGAGAGAAGCTGAGCCCTGATTAGGGGGCGGGGCTTCACTGACTAGGGGTCCTATAAAGGTAGCAGCACACACAGCTGCAGCGGCACAGGAGCTAGCAAACAGAGCTGTAAACAGGGGAGTTTGAGTGGGAGTTCGGTTGGAGGAGAAGGTATTTGTGTGTGTTTGGTTTTGTATTGGTAGTATCTGTCTGTGTAGGGGCTTGGAGGGGCTTTGTGCTGGGAGAGAAGCTGAGCCCTGATTAGGGGGCGGGGCTTCACTGACTAGGGGTCTTATAAAGGTAGCAGCCAGTCAGGCAGCGGCACAGACAGCTGCAGCGGCACAGGAGCTAGCAAACAGAGCTGTAAACAGGGGAGTTTGAGTTGGAGTTCTGTTGGAGGAGAAGGTATTTGTTTTTGGTTTTGTATTGGTAGTATCTGTATGTGTAGGGGCTTTGTGCTGGGAGAGAAGCTGAGCCCTGATTAGGGGGCGGGGCTTCACTGACTAGGGGTCCTATAAAAGGAGCAGCCAATCAGGCAGCGGCACAGACAGCTGCAGCGGCACAGGACCTAGCAAACAGAGCTGTAAACGGTGGAGTTGGAGTGGGAGTTCTGTTGGAGGAGAAGGTATTTGTGTGTGTTTGGTTTTGTATTGGTGGTATCTGTATGTGTAGAGGCTTGTAGGGGCTTTGTACTGGGAGAGAAGCTGAGCCCTGATTAGGGGGCGGGGCTTCACTGACTAGGGGTCCTATGAAGGTAGCAGCCAGTCAGGCAGCGGCACAGACAGCTGCAGCGGCACAGGAGCTCGCAAACAGAGCTGTAAACAGGGGAGTTTGAGTGGCAGTTCTGTTGGAGGAGAAGGTATTTGTGTGTGTTTGGTTTGCATTGGTAGTACTTGTATGTGTAGGGTCTTTGTGCTGGGAGAGAAGCTGAGCCCTGATTAGGGGGCGGGGCTTCACTGACTAAAGGTCCTATGAAGGTAGCAGCCAGTCAGGCAGCGGCACAGAAAGCTGCAGCGGCACAGGAGCTAGCAAACAGAGCTGTAAAAAGGGGAGTTTGAGTGGGAGTTCTGTTGGAGGAGAAGGTGTTTGTGTGTGTTTTTGTATTGGTAGTATCTGTATGTGTAGAGGCTTGGAGGGTCTTTGTGCTGGGAGAGAAGCTGAGCCCTGATTAAGGGGCGGGGCTTCACTGACTAGGGGTCCTATAAAGGTAGCAGCCAGTCAGTCAGCGGCACAGAGAGCTGCAGCAGCACAGGAGCTAGCAAACAGAGCTTTAAACAGGGGAGTTTGAGTGGGAGTTCTGTTGGAGGAGAAGGTATTTGTGTGTGTTTGGTTTTGTATTGGTAGTATCTCTATGTGTAGGGGCTTTGTGCTGGGAGAGAAGCTGAGCCCTGATTAGGGGGCGGGGCTTCACTTACTAGGGGTCCTATAAAGGTAGCAGCCAGTCAGGCAGCGGCACAGGAGCTAGCAAACAGAGCTGTAAATTGGGGAGTTTGAGTGGGAGTTCTGTTGGAGGAGAAGGTATTTGTGTGTGTTTGGTTTTGTATTGGTGGTACCTGTATGTTTAGAGGCTTGGAGGGGCTTAGTGCTGGGAGAGAAGCTGAGCCCTGATTAGGGGGCGGGGCTTCATTGACTAGGGGTCCTTTAAAGGTAGCAGCCAGTCAGGCAGCGGCACAGACAGCTGCAGCGGCACAGGAGCTAGCAAACAGAGCTGTAAACAGGGGAGTTTGAGTGGGAGTTCTGTTGGAGGAGAAGGTATTCGTGTGTGTTTGGTTTTGTATTGGTAGTATCTGTATGTGTAGGGGCTTGGAGGGTCTTTGTGCTGGGAGAGAAGCTGAGCCCTGATTATGGAGCGGGGCTTCACTGACTAGGGGTCCTATAAAGGTAGCAGCCAGTCAGGCAGCAGCACAGACAGCTGCAGCAGCACAGGAGCTCGCAAACAGAGCTGTAAACAGGGGAGTTTGAGTGGGAGTTCTGTTGGAGGAGAAGGTATTTGTGTGTGTTTGGTTTTGTATTGGTAGTATCTGTATGTGTAGGGGCTTTGTGCTGGGAGAGAAGCTGAGCCCTGATTATGGGGCGGGGCTTCACTGACTAGGGGTCCTATAAAGGGAGCAGCCAGTCAGGCAGCAGCACAGACAGCTGCAGCAGCACAGTAGCTAGCAAACAGAGCTGTAAACAGGGGAGTTTGAGTGGGAGTTCTGTTGGAGGAGAAGGTATTTGTGTGTGCTTGGTTTTGTATTGGTGGTATCTGTATGTTTAGAGGCTTGGAGGGGCTTTGTGCTGGGAGAGAAGCTGAGCCCTGATTAGGGGGGGGGCTTCACTGACTAGGGGTCCTATAAAGGTAGCAGCCAGTCAGGCAGCGGCAAGGACAGCTGCAGCGGCACAGGAGCTAGCAAACAGAGCAGTAAACAGGGGAGTTTGAGTGGGAGTTCTGTTGGAGGAGAAGGTATTTGTGTGTGTGTTTGGTTTTGTATTGGTAGTATCTTGATGTGTAGGGGTTTGTGATGGGAGAGAAGCTGAGCCCTGATTATGGGACGGGGCTTCACTGACTAGGGGTCCTATAAAGGTAGCAGCCAGTCAGGCAGCGGCACAGACAGCTGCAGCAGCACAGGAACTAGCAAACAGAGCTGTAAACAGGGGAGTTTGAGTGGGAGTTCCGTTGGAGGAGAAGGTATTTGTGTGTGTTTGGTTTTGTATTTGTAGTATCTGTATGTGTAGGGGCTTTGTGCTGGGAGAGAAGCTGAGCCCTGATTACGGGGCGGGGGTTCACTGACTAGGGGTCCTATGAAGGTAGCAGCCAGTCAGGCAGCGGCACAGGACCTAGCAAACAGAGCTGTAAACAGTGGAGTTTGAGTGGGAGTTCTGTTGGAGGAGAAGGTATTTGTGTGTGTTTGGTTTTGTATTGGTGGTAT
Organism: Lepidochelys olivacea; assembly: GCF_965140295.1. Taxonomy (NCBI): domain Eukaryota; kingdom Metazoa; phylum Chordata; order Testudines; family Cheloniidae; genus Lepidochelys; species Lepidochelys olivacea. Next base: position 6,248,622 of record NC_140428.1, read on the forward strand.
CTGTATTTGTAGGGGCTTTGTGCTGGGAGAGAAGCTGAGCCCTGATTAGGGGCGGGGCTTCACTGACTAGGGGTCCTATAAAGGTAGCGGCACACACAGCTGCAGCGGCACAGGAGCTAGCAAACAGAGCTGTAAATTGGGGAGTATGAGTGGGAGTTCTGTTGGAGGAGAAGGTATTTGTGTGTGTTTGGTTTTGTATTGGTGGTATCTGTATGTGTAGGGGTTTGGCGGGGCTTTGTGCTTGGAGAGAAGCTGAGCCCTGATTAGGGGGCGGGGCTTCACTGACTAAGGGTCCTATGAAGGTAGCAGCCAGTCAGGCAGCGGCACAGAAAGCTGCAGCGGCACAGGAGCTAGCAAACAGAGCTGTAAACAGGGGAGTTGGAGTGGGAGTTCTGTTGGAGGAGAAGGTATTTGTGTGCGTTTGGTTTTGAATTGGTAGTATCTGTATGTGTAGAGGCTTGGAGGGGCTTTGTGCTGGGAGAGAAGCTGACCCCTGATTAGGGGGCGGGTCTTCACTGACTAGGGGTCCTATAAAGGTAGCAGCCAGTCAGGCAGCGGCACAGGAGCTAGCAAACAGAGCTGTGAACAGGGGAGTTTGAGTGGGAGTTCTGTTGGAGGAGAAGGAATTTGTGTGTGTTTGGTTTTGTATTGTCAGTATCTGTATGTACAGGGGTTTTGTGCTGGGAGAGAAGCTGAGCCCTGATTAGGGGGCGGGGCTTCACTGACTAGGGGTCCTATAATGGTAGCAGCAAGTCAGCAGCGGCACAGGAGCTAGCAAACAGACCTGTAAACAGGGGAGTTTGTGTGGGAGTTCTGTTGGAGGAGAAGGTATTTGTGTGTTTGGTTTTTTATTGGTAGTATCTGTATGTGTAGGGGTTTGGCGGGGCTTTGTGCTTGGAGGGAAGCTGAGCCCTGATTAGGGGGCGGGGCTTCACTGACTAGGGGTCCTATAAAGGTAGCAGCCAGTCAGGCAGCGGAACAGACAGCAGCAGCGGCACAGGAGCTAGCAAACAGAGCTGTAAACAGGGGAGTTTGAGTGGGAGTTCTGCCGGAGGAGAAGGTATTTGTTTGTGTTTTTGTATTGGTAGTATCTGTATGTGTAGAGGTTTGAAGGGGCTTTGTGCTGGGAGAGAAGCTGAGCCCTGATTAGGGGGCGGGGCTTCACTGACTAGGGGTCCTATGAAGGTAGCAGCCAGTCAGGCAGCGGCACAGACAGCTGAAGCGGCACAGGAGCTAGCAAACAGAGCTGTAAACAGGGGAGTTTGAGTGGGAGTTCTGTTGGAGGAGAAGGTATTTGTGTGTGTTTGGTTTTGTATTGTCAGTATCTGTATGTACAGGGGTTTTGTGCTGGGAGAGAAGCTGAGCCCTGATTAGGGGGCGGGGCTTCCCTGAATAGGGGTCCTATAAAGGTAGCAGCCAGTCAGGCAGCGGCACAGGAGCTAGCAAACAGAGCTGTGAACAGGGGAGTTTGAGTGGGAGTTCTGTTGGAGGAGATGGTATTTGTGTGTGTTTGGTTTTGTATTGGTAGTATATGTATGTGTAGAGGCTTGAAGGGGCTTTGTGCTGGGAGAGAAGCTGAGCCCTGATTAGGGGGCGGGGCTTGACTGACTAGGGGTCCTATAAATGTAGCAGCCAGTCAGGCAGCGGCTCAGACAGGTGCAGCGGCACAGGAGCTAGCAAACAGAGCTGTAAACAGGGGAGTTGGAGTGGGAGTTCTGTTGGAGGAGAAGGTATTTGTGTGTGTTTGGTTTTGAATTGGTAGTATCTGTATGTGTAGAGGCTTGGAGGGGCTTTGTGCTGGGAGAGAAGCTGAGCCCTGATTAGGGGGCGGGTCTTCACTGACTAGGGGTCCTATAAAGGTAGCAGCCAGTCAGGCAGCGGCACAGGAGCTAGCAAACAGACCTGTAAACAGCGGAGTTTGTGTGGGAGTTCTGTTGGAGGAGAAGGTATTTGTGTGTGTTTGGTTTTTTTATTGGTAGTATCTGTATGTGTAGAGGTTTGAAGGGGCTTTGTGCTGGGAGAGAAGCTGAGCCCTGATTAGGGGGCGGGGCTTCACTGACTAGGGGTCCTATGAAGGTAGCAGCCAGTCAGGCAGCGGCACAGACAGCTGAAGCGGCACAGGAGCTAGCAAACAGAGCTGTAAACAGGGGAGATTGAGTGGGAGTTCTGTTGGAGGAGAAGGTATTTGTGTGTGTTTGGTTTTGTATTGTCAGTATCTGTATGTGCAGGGGTTTTGTGCTGGGAGAGAAGCTGAGCCCTGATTAGGGGGCGGGGCTTCCCTGACTAGGGGTCCTATAAAGGTAGCAGCCAGTCAGGCAGCGGCACAGGAGCTAGCAAACAGACCTGTAAACAGGGGAGTTTGTGTGGGAGTTCTGTTGGAGGAGATGGTATTTGTGTGTGTTTGGTTTTGTATTGGTAGTATATGTATGTGTAGAGGCTTGAAGGGGCTTTGTGCTGGGAGAGAAGCTGAGCCCTGATTAGGGGGCGGGGCTTGACTGACTAGGGGTCCTATAAAGGTAGCAGCCAGTCAGGCAGCGGCTCAGACAGCTGCAGCGGCACAGGAGCTAAAAAACAGAGCTGTAAACAGGGGAGTTGGAGTGGGAGTTCTGTTGGAGGAGAAGGTATTTGTGTGTGTTTTTGTATTGGTAGTATCTGTATGTGTAGGGGCTTGGAGGGGCTTTGTGCTGGGAGAGAAGCTGAGCCCTGATTAGGGGGCGGGTCTTCACTGACTAGGGGTCCTATAAAGGTAGCAGCCAGTCAGGCAGCGGCACAGACAGCTGAAGCGGCACAGGAGCTAGCAAACAGAGCTGTGAACAGGGGAGTTTGAGTGGGAGTTCTGTTGGAGGAGAAGGTATCTGTGTGTGTTTGGTTTTGAATTGGTAGTATCTGTATGTGTAGAGGCTTGGAGGGGCTTTGTGCTGGGAGAGAAGCTGAGCCCTGATTAGGGGGCGGGGCTTCATTGACTAGGGGTCGTATAAAGGTAGCAGCCAGTCAGGCAGCGGCACAGGAGCTAGCAAACAGAGCTGTGAACAGGGGAGTTTGAGTGGGAGTTCTGTTGGAGGAGAAGGTATTTGTGTGTGTTTGGTTTTTTATTGGTAGTATCTGTATGTGTAGGGGTTTGGCGGGGCTTTGTGCTTGGAGGGAAGCTGAGCCCTGATTAGGGGGCGGGGCTTGACTGACTAGGGGTCCTATAAAGGTAGAAGCCAGTCAGGCAGCGGAACAGACAGCAGCAGCGGCACAGGAGCTAGCAAACAGAGCTGTAAACAGGGGAGTTTGAGTGGGAGTTCTGCCGGAGGAGCAGGTATGTGTTTGTGTTTTTGTATTGGTAGTATCTGCATGTGTAGAGGTTTGAAGGGGCTTTGTGCTGGGAGAGAAGCTGAGCCCTGATTAGGGGGCGGGGCTTCCCTGACTAGGGGTCCTAAAAATGTAGCAGTCAGGCAGCGGCTCAGACAGTTGCAGCGGCACAGGAGCTAGCAAACAGAGCTGTAAACAGGGGAGTTGGAGTGGGAGTTCTGTTGGAGGAGAAGGTATTTGTGTGTGTTTGGTTTTAAATTGGTAGTATCTGTATGTGTAGAGGCTTGGAGGGGCTTTGTGCTGGGAGAGAAGCTGAGCCCTGATTAGGGGGCGGGTCTTCACTGACTAGGGGTCCTATAAAGGTAGCAGCCAGTCAGGCAGCGGCACAGGAGCTAGCAAACAGAGCTGTGAACAGGGGAGTTTGAGTGGGAGTTCTGTTGGAGGAGAAGGTATTTGTGTGTGTTTGGTTTTGTATTGGTAGTATCTGTATGTGTAGGGGTTTGGCGGGGCTTTGTGCTTGGAGAGAAGCTGAGCCCTGATTAGGGGGCGGGGCTTCACTGACTAGGGGTCCTATAAAGGTAGCAGCCCGTCAGGCAGCGGCACAGGAGCTAGCAAACAGAGCTGTAAACAGGGGAGTTGGAGTGGGAGTTCTGTTGTAGGAGAAGGTATTTGTGTGTGTTTGGTTTTGTATTGTCAGTATCTGTATGTGCAGGGGCTTTGTGCTGGGAGAGAAGCTGAGCCCTGATTAGGGGGCGGGGCTTCCCTGACTAGGGGTCCTATAAAGGTAGCAGCCAGTCAGGCAGCGGCACAGGAGCTAGCAAACAGAGCTGTAAACAGGGGAGTTTGAGTGGGAGTTCTGTTGGAGGAGAAGGTATTTGTGTGTGTTTTTGTATTGGTAGTATCTGTATGTGTAGAGGCTTGGAGGGGCTAGGTGCTGGGAGAGAAGCTGAGCCCTGATTAGGGGGCGGGGCTTTACTGACTAGGGGTCCTGTAAAGGTAGCAGCCAGTCAGGCAGCGGCACAGACAGCTGCAGCGGCACAGGAGCTAGCAAACAGAGCTGTGAACAGGGGAGTTTGAGTGGGAGTTCTGTTGGAGGAGAAGGTATTTGTGTGTGTTTTGTTTTTTATTGGTAGTATATGTATGTGTAGAGGGTTGGAGGGGCTTTGTGCTGGGAGAGAAGCTGAGCCCTGATTAGGGGGCGGGGCTTCACTGACTAGGGGTCCTATAAATGTAGCAGCCAGTCAGGCAGCGGCACAGGAGCTAGCAAACAGACCTGTAAACAGGGGAGTTTGTGTGGGAGTTCTATTGGAGGAGATGGTATTTGTGTGTGTTTGGTTTTGTATTGGTAGTATATCTATGTGTAGAGGCTTGAAGGGGCTTTGTGCTGGGAGAGAAGCTGAGCCCTGATTAGGGGGCGGGGCTTGACTGACTAGGGGTCCTATAAAGGTAGCAGCCAGTCAGGCAGCGGCTCAGACAGCTGCAGCGGCACAGGAGCTAGCAAACAGAGCTGTAAACAGGGGAGTTGGAGTGGGAGTTCTGTTGGAGGAGAAGGTATTTGTGTGTGTTTGGTTTTGTATTGTCAGTATCTGTATGTACAGGGGCTTTGTGCTGGGAGAAAAGCTGAGCCCTGATTAGGGGGCGGGGCTTCCCTGACTAGGGGTCCTATAAAGGTAGCAGCCAGTCAGGCAGCGGCACAGGAGCTAGCAAACAGAGCTGTGAACAGGGGAGTTTGAGTGGGAGTTCTGTTGGAGATGGTATTTGTGTGTGTTTGGTTTTGTATTGGTAGTATATGTATGTGTCGAGGCTTGAAGGGGCTTTGTGCTGGGAGAGAAGCTGAGCCCTGATTAGGGGGCGGGGCTTGACTGACTAGGGGTCCTATGAAGGTAGCAGCCAGTCAGGCAGCGGCTCACAGTTGCAGCGGCACAGGAGCTAGCAAACAGAGCTGTGAACAGGGGAGTTTGAGTGGGAGTTCTGTTGGAGGAGAAGGTATTTGTGTGTGTTTTTGTATTGGTAGTATCTGTATGTGTAGAGGCTTGGAGGGGCTAGGTGCTGGGAGAGAAGCTGAGCCCTGATTAGGGGGCGGGGCTTCACTGACTAGGGGTCCTGTAAAGGTAGCAGCCAGTCAGGCAGCGGCACAGACAGCTGCAGCGGCACAGGAGCTAGCAAACAGAGCTGTAAACAGGGGAGTTTGAGTGGGAGTTCTGTTGGAGGAGATGGTATTTGTGTGTGTTTGGTTTTGTATTGGTAGTATATGTATGTGTAGAGGCTTGAAGGGGCTTTGTGCTGGGAGAGAAGCTGAGCCCTGATTAGGGGGCGGGGCTTGACTAACTAGGGGTCCTATAAAGGTAGCAGCCAGTCAGGCAGCGGCTCAGACAGCTGCAGCGGCACAGGAGCTAGCAAACAGAGCTGTAAACAGGGGAGTTGCAGGGGGAGTTCTGTTGGAGGAGAAGGTATTTGTGTGTGTTTGGTTTTGTATTGGTAGTATCTGTATGTGTAGAGGCTTGGAGGGGCTTTGTGCTGGGAGAGAAGCTGAGCCCTGATTAGGGGGCGGGTCTTCACTTACTAGGGGTCCTATAAAGGTAGCAGCCAGTCAGGCAGCGGCACAGGAGCTAGCAAACAGAGCTCTAAACAGGGGAGTTGGAGTGGGAGTTCTGTTGTAGGAGAAGGTATTTGTGTGTGTTTGGTTTTGTATTGTCAGTATCTGTATGTACAGGGGCTATGTGCTGGGAGAGAAGCTGAGCCCTGATTAGGGGGCGGGGCTTCCCTGACTAGGGGTCCTATAAAGGTATCAGCCAGTCAGGCAGCGGCACAGGAGCTAGCAAACAGAGCTGTGAACAGGGGAGTTTGAGTGGGAGTTCTGTTGGAGGAGATGGTATTTGTGTGTGTTTGGTTTTGTATTGGTAGTATATGTATGTGTAGAGGCTTGAAGGGGCTTTGTGCTGGGAGAGAAGCTGAGCCCTGATTAGGGGGCGGGGCTTGACTGACTAGGGGTCCTATAAATGTAGCAGCCAGTCAGGCAGCGGCTCCGACAGTTGCAGCGGCACAGGAGCTAGCAAACAGAGCTGTAAACAGGGGAGTTGGAGTGGGAGTTCTGTTGGAGGAGAAGGTATTTGTGTGTGTTTGATTTTGAATTGGTAGTATCTGTATGTGTAGAGGCTTGGAGGGGCTTTGTGCTGGGAGAGAAGCTGAGCCCTGATTAGGGGGCGGGTCTTCACTGACTAGGGGTCCTATAAAGGTAGCAGCCAGTCAGACAGCGGCACAGGAGCTAGCAAACAGAGCTGTGAACAGGGGAGTTTGAGTGGGAGTTCTGCTGGAGGAGAAGGTATTTTTGTGTGTTTTTCTATTGGTAGTATCTGTATGTGTAGAGGTTTGAAGGGGCTTTGTGCTGGGAGAGAAGCTGAGCCCTGATTAGGGGGCGGGGCTTCACTGACTAGGGGTCCTATAAAGGTAGCAGCCAGTCAGGCAGCGGCACAGGAGCTAGCAAACAGAGCTGTAAACAGGGGAGTTTGAGTGGGAGTTCTGTTGGAGGAGGAGGTATTTGTGTGTGTTTGGTTTTGTATTGGTAGTATCTGTATGTGTAGAGGTTTGAAGGGGCTTTGTGCTGGGAGAGAAGCTGAGCCCTGATTAGGGGGCGGGGCTTCACTGACTAGGGGTCCTATGAAGGTAGCAGCCAGTCAGGCAGCGGCACAGACAGCTGAAGCGGCACAGGAGCTAGCAAACAGAGCTGTTAACAGGGGAGTTTGAGTGGGAGTTCTGTTGGAGGAGAAGGTATTTGTGTGTGTTTGGTTTTGTATTGTCAGTATCTGTATGTACAGGGGTTTTGTGCTGGGAGAGAAGCTGAGCCCTGATTAGGGGGCGGGGCTTCCCTGACTAGGGGTCCTATAAAGGTAGCAGCCAGTCAGGCAGCGGCACAGGAGCTAGCAAACAGAGCTGTAAACAGGGGAGTTTGAGTGGGAGTTCTGTTGGAGGAGAAGGTATTTGTGTGTGTTTGGTTTTGTATTGTCAGTATCGGTATGTACAGGGGTTTTGTGCTGGGAGGGAAGCTGAGCCCTGATTAGGGGGCGGGGCTTGACTGACTAGGGGTCCTATAAATGTAGCAGCCAGTCAGGCAGCGGCTCAGACAGTTGCAGCGGCACAGGAGCTAGCAAACAGAGCTGTAAAAAGGGGAGTTTGTGTGGGAGTTCTGTTGGAGGAGAAGGTATTTGTGTGTGTTTGGTTTTGTATTGTCAGTATCTGTACGTACAGGGGCTTTGTGCTGGGAGAGAAGCTGAGCCCTGATTAGGGGGCGGGGCTTGACTGACTAGGGGTCCTATAAATGTAGCAACGAGTCAGGTAGCGGCTCAGACAGTTGCAGCGGCACAGGAGCTAGCAAACTGAGCTGTAAACAGGGGAGTTGGAGTGGGAGTTCTGTTGGAGGAGAAGGTATTTGTGTGTGTTTGGTTTTGTATTGGTAGTATCTGTATGTGTAGGGGTTTGGCGGGGCTTTGTGCTTGGAGAGAAGCTGAGCCCTGATTAGGGGGCGGGGCTTCACTGACTAGGGGTCCTATAAAGGTAGCAGCCAGTCAGGCAGCGGCACAGGAGCTAGCAAACAGAGCTGTGAACAGGGGAGTTTGAGTGGGAGTTCTGTTGGAGGAGAAGGTATTTGTGTGTGTTTGGTTTTGTATTGGTAGTATCTGTATGTGTAGGGGTTTGGCGGGGCTTTGTGCTTGGAGAGAAGCTGAGCCCTGATTAGGGGGCGGGGCTTCACTGACTAGGGGTCCTATAAAGGTAGCAGCCAGTCAGGCAGCGGAAGAGACAGCTGCAGCGGCACATGAGCTAGCAAACAGAGCTGTAAACAGGGGAGTTTGAGTGGGAGTTCTGTTGGAGGAGGAGGTATTTGTGTGTGTTTGGTTTTGTATTGGTAGTATCTGTATGTGTAGAGGTTTGAAGGGGCTTTGTGCTGGGAGAGAAGCTGAGCCCTGATTAGGGGGCGGGGCTTCACTGACTAGGGGTCCTATGAAGGTAGCAGCCAGTCAGGCAGCGGCACAGACAGCTGAAGCGGCACAGGAGCTAGCAAACAGAGCTGTAAACAGGGGAGTTTGAGTGGGAGTTCTGTTGGATGAGAAGTATTTGTGTGTGTTTTTGTATTGGTAGTATCTGTATGTGTAGGGGTTTGGCGGGGCTTTGTGCTGGGAGAGAAGCTGAGCCCTGATTAGGGGGCGGGGCTTCACTGACTAGGGGTCCTATAAAGGTAGCAGCAAGTCAGGCAGCGGCACAGGAGCTAGCAAACAGACCTGTAAACAGGGGAGTTTGTGTGGGAGTTCTGTTGGAGGAGAAGGTATTTGTGTGTGTTTGGTTTTTTATTGGTAGTATCTGTATGTGTAGGGGTTTGGCGGGGCTTTGTGCTTGGAGGGAAGCTGAGCCCTGATTAGGGGGCGGGGCTTCCCTGACTAGGGGACCTATAAAGGTAGCAGCCAGTCAGGCAGCGGCACAGGAGCTAGCAAACAGAGCTGTAAACAGGGGAGTTTGAGTGGGAGTTCTGTTGGAGGAGGAGGTATTTGTGTGTGTTTGGTTTTGTATTGGTAGTATCTGTATGTGTAGGGGTTTGGCGGGGCTTTGTGCTGGGAGAGAAGCTGAGCCCTGATTAGGGGGCGGGGCTTCACTGACTAGGGGTCCTATGAAGGTAGCAGCCAGTCAGGCAGCGGCACAGACAGCTGAAGCGGCACAGGAGCTAGCAAACAGAGCTGTAAACAGGGGATTTGGAGTGGGAGTTCTGTTGGAGAAGAAGGTATTTGTGTGTGTTTGGTTTTGAATTGGTAGTATCTGTATGTGTAGAGGCTTGGAGGGGCTTTGTGCTGGGAGAGAAGCTGAGCCCTGATTAGGGGGCGGGGCTTCACTGACTAGGGGTCCTATGAAGGTAGCAGCCAGTCAGGCAGTGGCAGAGACAGCTGAAGCGGCACAGGAGCTAGCAAACAGAGCTGTAAAAAGGGGAGTTTGAGTGGGAGTTCTGCCAGAGGAGAAGGTATTTGTTTGTGTTTTTGTATTGGTAGTATCTGTATGTGTAGAGGTTTGAAGGGGCTTTGTGCTGGGAGAGAAGCTGAGCCCTGATTAGGGGGCGGGGCTTCACTGACTAGGGGTCCTATGAAGGTAGCAGCCAGTCAGGCAGTGGCAGAGACAGCTGAAGCGGCACAGGAGCTAGCAAACAGAGCTGTAAACAGGGGAGTTTGAGTGGGAGTTCTGTTGGAGGAGAAGGTATTTGTGTGTGTTTGGTTTTGTATTGTCAGTATCTGTACGTACAGGGGCTTTGTGCTGGGAGAGAAGCTGAGCCCTGATTAGGGGGCGGGGCTTCCCTGACTAGGGGTCCTATAAAGGTATCAGCCAGTCAGGCAGCGGCACAGGAGCTAGCAAACAGAGCTGTGAACAGGGGAGTTTGAGTGGGAGTTCTGTTGGAGGAGATGGTATTTGTGTGTGTTTGGTTTTGTATTGTCAGTATCTGTACGTACAGGGGCTTTGTGCTGGGAGAGAAGCTGAGCCCTGATTAGGGGGCGGGGCTTCCCTGACTAGGGGTCCTATAAAGGTATCAGCCAGTCAGGCAGCGGCACAGGAGCTAGCAAACAGAGCTGTGAACAGGGGAGTTTGAGTGGGAGTTCTGTTGGAGGAGAAGGTATTTGTGTGTGTTTGGTTTTGTATTGTCAGTATCGGTATGTACAGGGGTTTTGTGCTGGGAGGGAAGCTGAGCCCTGATTAGGGGGCGGGGCTTGACTGACTAGGGGTCCTATAAATGTAGCAGCCAGTCAGGCAGCGGCTCAGACAGTTGCAGCGGCACAGGAGCTAGCAAACAGAGCTGTAAAAAGGGGAGTTTGTGTGGGAGTTCTGTTGGAGGAGAAGGTATTTGTGTGTGTTTGGTTTTGTATTGTCAGTATCTGTACGTACAGGGGCTTTGTGCTGGGAGAGAAGCTGAGCCCTGATTAGGGGGCGGGGCTTGACTGACTAGGGGTCCTATAAATGTAGCAACGAGTCAGGTAGCGGCTCAGACAGTTGCAGCGGCACAGGAGCTAGCAAACTGAGCTGTAAACAGGGGAGTTGGAGTGGGAGTTCTGTTGGAGGAGAAGGTATTTGTGTGTGTTTGGTTTTGTATTGGTAGTATCTGTATGTGTAGGGGTTTGGCGGGGCTTTGTGCTTGGAGAGAAGCTGAGCCCTGATTAGGGGGCGGGGCTTCACTGACTAGGGGTCCTATAAAGGTAGCAGCCAGTCAGGCAGCGGCACAGGAGCTAGCAAACAGAGCTGTGAACAGGGGAGTTTGAGTGGGAGTTCTGTTGGAGGAGAAGGTATTTGTGTGTGTTTGGTTTTGTATTGGTAGTATCTGTATGTGTAGGGGTTTGGCGGGGCTTTGTGCTTGGAGAGAAGCTGAGCCCTGATTAGGGGGCGGGGCTTCACTGACTAGGGGTCCTATAAAGGTAGCAGCCAGTCAGGCAGCGGAAGAGACAGCTGCAGCGGCACATGAGCTAGCAAACAGAGCTGTAAACAGGGGAATTTGAGTGGGAGTTCTGTTGGAGGAGGAGGTATTTGTGTGTGTTTGGTTTTGTATTGGTAGTATCTGTATGTGTAGAGGCTTGGAGGGGCTAGGTGCTGGGAGAGAAGCTGAGCCCTGATTAGGGGGCGTGGCTTCACTGACTAGGGGTCCTATGAAGGTAGCAGCCAGTCAGGCAGCGGCACAGACAGCTGAAGCGGCACAGGAGCTAGCAAACAGAGCTGTAAACAGGGGAGTTTGAGTGGGAGTTCTGTTGGAGGAGAAGGTATTTGTGTGTGTTTGGTTTTGTATTGTCAGTATCTGTATGTACAGGGGCTTTGTGCTGGGAGAGAAGCTGAGCCCTGATTAGGGGGCGGAGCTTCACTGACTAGGGGTCCTATAAAGGTAGCAGCCAGTCAGACAGCGGCACAGGAGCTAGCAAACAGAGCTGTAAACAGGGGAGTTTGAGTGGGAGTTCTGTTGGAGGAGGAGGTATTTGTGTGTGTTTGGTTTTGTATTGGTAGTATCTGTATGTGTAGAGGTTTGAAGGGGCTTTGTGCTGGGAGAGAAGCTGAGCCCTGATTAGGGGGCGGGGCTTCACTGACTAGGGGTCCTATGAAGGTAGCAGCCAGTCAGGCAGCGGCACAGACAGCTGAAGCGGCACAGGAGCTAGCAAACAGAGCTGTAAACAGGGGAGTTTGAGTGGGAGTTCTGTTGGATGAGAAGTATTTGTGTGTGTTTTTGTATTGGTAGTATCTGTATGTGTAGGGGTTTGGCGGGGCTTTGTGCTGGGAGAGAAGCTGAGCCCTGATTAGGGGGCGGGGCTTCACTGACTAGGGGTCCTATAAAGGTAGCAGCAAGTCAGGCAGCGGCACAGGAGCTAGCAAACAGACCTGTAAACAGGGGAGTTTGTGTGGGAGTTCTGTTGGAGGAGAAGGTATTTGTGTGTGTTTGGTTTTTTATTGGTAGTATCTGTATGTGTAGGGGTTTGGCGGGGCTTTGTGCTTGGAGGGAAGCTGAGCCCTGATTAGGGGGCGGGGCTTCCCTGACTAGGGGACCTATAAAGGTAGCAGCCAGTCAGGCAGCGGCACAGGAGCTAGCAAACAGAGCTGTAAACAGGGGAGTTTGAGTGGGAGTTCTGTTGGAGGAGGAGGTATTTGTGTGTGTTTGGTTTTGTATTGGTAGTATCTGTATGTGTAGGGGTTTGGCGGGGCTTTGTGCTGGGAGAGAAGCTGAGCCCTGATTAGGGGGCGGGGCTTCACTGACTAGGGGTCCTATGAAGGTAGCAGCCAGTCAGGCAGCGGCACAGACAGCTGAAGCGGCACAGGAGCTAGCAAACAGAGCTGTAAACAGGGGATTTGGAGTGGGAGTTCTGTTGGAGGAGAAGGTATTTGTGTGTGTTTGGTTTTGAATTGGTAGTATCTGTATGTGTAGAGGCTTGGAGGGGCTTTGTGCTGGGAGAGAAGCTGAGCCCTGATTAGGGGGCGGGGCTTCACTGACTAGGGGTCCTATGAAGGTAGCAGCCAGTCAGGCAGTGGCAGAGACAGCTGAAGCGGCACAGGAGCTAGCAAACAGAGCTGTAAAAAGGGGAGTTTGAGTGGGAGTTCTGCCAGAGAAGAAGGTATTTGTTTGTGTTTTTGTATTGGTAGTATCTGTATGTGTAGAGGTTTGAAGGGGCTTTGTGCTGGGAGAGAAGCTGAGCCCTGATTAGGGGGCGGGGCTTCACTGACTAGGGGTCCTATGAAGGTAGCAGCCAGTCAGGCAGTGGCAGAGACAGCTGAAGCGGCACAGGAGCTAGCAAACAGAGCTGTAAACAGGGGAGTTTGAGTGGGAGTTCTGTTGGAGGAGAAGGTATTTGTGTGTGTTTGGTTTTGTATTGTCAGTATCTGTACGTACAGGGGCTTTGTGCTGGGAGAGAAGCTGAGCCCTGATTAGGGGGCGGGGCTTCCCTGACTAGGGGTCCTATAAAGGTATCAGCCAGTCAGGCAGCGGCACAGGAGCTAGCAAACAGAGCTGTGAACAGGGGAGTTTGAGTGGGAGTTCTGTTGGAGGAGATGGTATTTGTGTGTGTTTGGTTTTGTATTGGTAGTATATGTATGTGTAGAGGCTTGAAGGGGCTTTGTGCTGGGAGAGAAGCTGAGCCCTGATTAGGGGGCGGGGCTTGACTGACTAGGGGTCCTATAAATGTAGCAACGAGTCAGGTAGCGGCTCAGACAGTTGCAGCGGCACAGGAGCTAGCAAACAGAGCTGTAAACAGGGGAGTTGGAGTGGGAGTTCTGTTGGAGGAGAAGGTATTTGTGTGTGTTTGGTTTTGTATTGGTAGTATCTGTATGTGTAGGGGTTTGGCGGGGCTTTGTGCTTGGAGAGAAGCTGAGCCCTGATTAGGGGGCGGGGCTTCACTGACTAGGGGTCCTATAAAGGTAGCAGCCAGTCAGGCAGCGGCACAGGAGCTAGCAAACAGAGCTGTGAACAGGGGAGTTTGAGTGGGAGTTCTGTTGGAGGAGAAGGTATTTGTGTGTGTTTGGTTTTGTATTGGTAGTATCTGTATGTGTAGGGGTTTGGCGGGGCTTTGTGCTTGGAGAGAAGCTGAGCCCTGATTAGGGGGCGGGGCTTCACTGACTAGGGGTCCTATAAAGGTAGCAGCCAGTCAGGCAGCGGAAGAGACAGCTGCAGCGGCACAGGAGCTAGCAAACAGAGCTGTAAACAGGGGAGTTTGAGTGGGAGTTCTGTTGGAGGAGGAGGTATTTGTGTGTGTTTGGTTTTGTATTGGTAGTATCTGTATGTGTAGAGGCTTGGAGGGGCTAGGTGCTGGGAGAGAAGCTGAGCCCTGATTAGGGGGCGTGGCTTCACTGACTAGGGGTCCTATGAAGGTAGCAGCCAGTCAGGCAGCGGCACAGACAGCTGAAGCGGCACAGGAGCTAGCAAACAGAGCTGTAAACAGGGGAGTTTGAGTGGGAGTTCTGTTGGAGGAGAAGGTATTTGTGTGTGTTTGGTTTTGTATTGTCAGTATCTGTATGTACAGGGGCTTTGTGCTGGGAGAGAAGCTGAGCCCTGATAAGGGGGCGGGGCTTCACTGACTAGGGGTCCTATAAAGGTAGCAGCCAGTCAGGCAGCAGCACAGGAGCTAGCAAACAGAGCTGTAAACAGGGGAGTTTGAGTGGGAGTTCTGTTGGATGAGAAGTATTTGTGTGTGTTTTTGTATTGGTAGTATCTGTATGTGTAGGGGTTTGGCGGGGCTTTGTGCTGGGAGAGAAGCTGAGCCCTGATTAGGGGGTGGGGCTTCACTGACTAGGGGTCCTATAAAGGTAGCAGCAAGTCAGGCAGCGGCACAGGAGCTAGCAAACAGAGCTGTAAACAGGGGAGTTTGAGTGGGAGTTCTGTCGGAGGAGGAGGTATTTGTGTGTGTTTGGTTTTGTATTGGTAGTATCTGTATGTGTAGGGGTTTGGCGGGGCTTTGTGCTGGGAGAGAAGCTGAGCCCTGATTAGGGGGCGGGGCTTCACTGACTAGGGGTCCTATGAAGGTAGCAGCCAGTCAGGCAGCGGCACAGACAGCTGAAGCGGCACAGCAGCCAGCAAACAGACCTGTAAACAGGGGAGTTGGAGTGGGAGTTCTGTTGGAGGAGAAGGTATTTGTGTGTGTTTGGTTTTGAATTGGTAGTATCTGTATGTGTAGAGGCTTGGAGGGGCTTTGTGCTGGGAGAGAAGCTGAGCCCTGATTAGGGGGCGGGGTTCACTGACTAGGGGTCCTATCAAGGTAGCAGCCCGTCAGGCAGCGGCACAGGAGCTAGCAAACAGAGCTGTAAACAGGGGAGTTGGAGTGGGAGTTCTGTTGTAGGAGAAGGTATTTGTGTGTGTTTGGTTTTGTATTGTCAGTATCTGTATGTGCAGGGGCTTTGTGCTGGGAGAGAAGCTGAGCCCTGATTAGGGGGCGGGGCTTCCCTGACTAGGGCTCCTATAAAGGTAGCAGCCAGTCAGGCAGCGGCACAGGAGCTAGCAAACAGAGCTGTAAACAGGGGAGTTTGAGTGGGAGTTCTGTTGGAGGAGAAGGTATTTGTGTGTGTTTTTGTATTGGTAGTATCTGTATGTGTAGGGGTTTGGCGGGGCTTTGTGCTGGGAGAGAAGCTGAGCCCTGATTAGGGGGCGGGGCTTCACTGACTAGGGGTCCTATAAAGGTAGCAGCAAGTCAGGCAGCGGCACAGGAGCTAGCAAACAGACCTGTAAACAGGGGAGTTTGTGTGGGAGTTCTGTTGGAGGAGAAGGTATTTGTGTGTGTTTGGTTTTTTATTGGTAGTATCTGTACGTGTAGGGGTTTGGCGGGGCTTTGTGCTTGGAGGGAAGCTGAGCCCTGATTAGGGGGCGGGGCTTGACTGACTAGGGGTCCTATAAAGGTAGCAGCCAGTCAGGCAGCGGCTCAGACAGTTGCAGCGGAACAGGAGCTAGCAAACAGAGCTGTAAACAGGGGAGTTTGAGTGGGAGTTCTGTTGGAGGAGAAGGTATTTGTGTGTGTTTGGTTTTGTATTGTCAGTATCTGTATGTACAGGGGCTTTGTGCTGGGAGAGAAGCTGAGCCCTGATTAGGGGGCGGGGCTTCCCTGACTAGGGGTCCTATAAAGGTAGAAGCCAGTCAGGCAGCGGCACAGGAGCTAGCAAACAGAGCTGTGAACAGGGGAGTTTGAGTGGGAGTTCTGTTGGAGGAGATGGTATTTGTGTGTGTTTGGTTTTGTATTGGTAGTATATGTATGTGTAGAGGCTTGAAGGGGCTTTGTGCTGGGAGAGAAGCTGAGCCCTGATTAGGGGGCGGGGCTTGACTGACTAGGGGTCCTACAAATGTAGCAGCCAGTCAGGCAGCGGCTCAGACAGTTGCAGCGGAACAGGAGCTAGCAAACAGAGCTGTAAACAGGGGAGTTTGAGTGGGAGTTCTGTTGGAGGAGAAGGTATTTGTGTGTGTTTGGTTTTGTATTGTCAGTATTGGTATGTACAGGGGTTTTGTGCTGGGAGAGAAGCTGAGCCCTGATTAGGGGGCGGGGCTTCACTGACTAGGGGTCTTATAAAGGTAGCAGCAAGTCAGGCAGCGGCACAGGAGCTAGCAAACAGAGCTGTGAACAGGGGAGTTTGAGTGGGAGTTCTGTTGGAGGAGATGGTATTTGTGTGTGTTTGGTTTTGTATTGGTAGTATATGTATGTGTAGAGGCTTGAAGGGGCTTTGTGCTGGGAGAGAAGCTGAGCCCTGAATAGGGGGCGGGGCTTGACTGACTAGGGGTCCTATAAATGTAGCAGCCAGTCAGGCAGCGGCTCAGACAGTTGCAGCGGCACAGGAGCTAGCAAACAGAGCTGTAAACAGGGGAGTTGGAGTGGGAGTTCTGTTGGAGGAGAAGGTATTTGTGTGTGTTTGGTTTTGAATTGGTAGTATCTGTATGTGTAGAGGCTTGGAGGGGCTTTGTGCTGGGAGAGAAGCTGAGCCCTGATTAGGGGGCGGGTCTTCACTGACTAGGGGTCCTATAAAGGTAGCAGCCAGTCAGGCAGCGGCACAGGAGCTAGCAAACAGAGCTGTGAACAGGGGAGTTTGAGTGGGAGTTCTGTTGGAGGAGAAGGTATTTGTGTGTGTTTGGTTTTGTATTGGTAGTATCTGTATGTGTAGAGGTTTGAAGGGGCTTTGTGCTGGGAGAGAAGCTGAGCCCTGATTAGGGGGCGGGGCTTCACTGACTAGGGGTCCTATAAATGTAGCAGCCAGTCAGGCAGCGGCACAGGAGCTAGCAAACAGAGCTGTGAACAGGGGAGTTTGAGTGGGAGTTCTGTTGGAGGAGATGGTATTTGTGTGTGTTTGGTTTTGTATTGGTAGTATATGTGTGTGTAGAGGCTTGAAGGGGCTTTGTGCTGGGAGAAAAGCTGAGCCCTGATTAGGGGGCGGGGCTTCACTGACTAAGGGTCCTATAAAGGTAGCAGCCAGTCAGGCAGCGGAAAAGACAGCTGCAGCGGCACAGGAGCTAGCAAACAGAGCTGTAAACAGGGGAGTTTGAGTGGGAGTTCTACTGGAGGAGAAGGTATTTGTGTGTGTTTTTGTATTGGTAGTATCTGTATGTGTAGAGGTTTGAAGGGGCTTTGTGCTGGGAGAGAAGCTGAGCCCTGATTAGGGGGCGGGTCTTCACTGACTAGGGGTCCTATAAAGGTAGCAGCCAGTCAGGCAGCGGCACAGGAGCTAGCAAACAGAGCTGTAAACTGGGGAGTTGGAGTGGGAGTTCTGTTGTAGGAGAAGGTATTTGTGTGTGTTTGGTTTTGTATTGTCAGTATCTGTATGTGCAGGGGCTTTGTGCTGGGAGAGAAGCTGAGCCCTGATTAGGGGGCGGGGCTTCCCTGACTAGGGGTCCTATAAAGGTAGCAGCCAGTCAGGCAGCGGCACAGGAGCCTGCAAACAGACCTGTAAACAGGGGAGTTTGAGTGGGAGTTCTGTTGGAGGAGGAGTTATTTGTGTGTGTTTGGTTTTGTATTGGTAGTATCTGTATGTGTAGAGGCTTGGAGGGGCTAGGTGCTGGGAGAGAAGCTGAGCCCTGATTAGGGGGCGGGGCTTCACTGACTAGGGGTCCTATGAAGATAGCAGCCAGTCAGGCAGCGGCACCGACAGCTGAAGCGGCAGAGGAGCTAGCAAACAGAGCTGTAAACAGGGGAATTTGAGTGGGAGTTCTGTTGGAGGAGAAGGTATTTGTGTGTGTTTGGTTTTGTATTGTCAGTATCTGTATGTACAGGGGCTTTGTGCTGGGAGATAAGCTGAGCCCTGATTAGGGGGCGGGGCTTCCCTGACTAGGGGTCCTATAAAGGTAGCAGCCAGTCAGGCAGCGGCACAGGAGCTAGCAAACAGAGCTGTGAACAGGGGAGTTTGAGTGGGAGTTCTGTTGGAGGAGAAGGTATTTGTGTGTGTTTTTGTATTGGTAGTATCTGTATGTGTAGAGGCTTGGAGGGGCTAGGTGCTGGGAGAGAAACTGAGCCCTGATTAGGGGGCAGGGCTTCACTGACTAGGGGTCCTGTAAAGGTAGCAGCCAGTCAGGCAGCGGCACAGACAGCTGCAGCGGCACAGGAGCTAGCAAACAGAGCTGTAAACAGGGGAGTTGGAGTGGGAGTTCTGTTGGAGGAGAAGGTATTTGTGTGTGTTTGGTTTTGTATTGGTAGTATCTGTTTGTGTAGAGGCTTGGAGGGGCTTTGTGCTGGGAGAGAAGCTGAGCCCTGATTAGGGGGCGGGTCTTCACTGACTAGGGGTCCTATAAAGGTAGCAGCCAGTCAGGCAGCGGCACAGGAGCTAGCAAAGAGAGCTGTGAACAGGGGAGTTTGAGTGGGAGTTCTGTTGGAGGAGAAGGTATTTGTGTGTTTTTTTGTATTGGTAGTATATGTATGTGTAGAGGCTTGGAGGGGCTTTGTGCTGGGAGAGAAGCTGAGCCCTGATTAGGGGGCGGGGCTTCACTGACTACGGGTCCTATAAAGGTAGCAGCAAGTCAGGCAGCGTCACAGGCGCTAGCAAACAGACCTGTAAACAGGGGAGTTTGTGTGGGAGTTCTGTTGGAGGAGAAGGTATTTGTGTGTGTTTGGTTTTTTATTGGTAGTATCTGTATGTGTAGAGGTTTGAAGGGGCTTTGTGCTGGAAGAGAAGCTGAGCCCTGATTAGGGGGTGGGGCTTCACTGACTAGGGGTCCTATGAAGGTAGCAGCTAGTCAGGCAGCGGCACAGACAGCTGAAGCGGCACAGGAGCTAGCAAACAGAGCTGTAAACAGGGGAGTTTGAGTGGGAGTTAAGTTGGAGGAGAAGGTATTTGTGTGTGTTTGGTTTTGTATTGTCAGTATCTGTATGTACAGGGGTTTTGTACTGGGAGAGAAGCTGAGCTCTGATTAGGGGCGGGGCTTCCCTGACTAGGGGTCCTATAAAGGTAGCAGCAAGTCAGGCAGCGGCACAGGAGCTAGCAAACAGACCTGTAAACAGGGGAGTTTGTGTGGGAGTTCTGTTGGAGGAGAAGGTATTTGTGTGTGTTTGGTTTTTTATTGGTAGTATCTGTATGTGTAGTGGTTTGGCGGGGCTTTGTGCTTGGAGGGAAGCTGAGCCCTGATTAGGGGGCGGGGCTTGACTGACTAGGGGTCCTATAAAGGTAGCAGCCAGTCAAGCAGCGGAACAGACAGCTGCAGCGGCACAGGAGCTAGCAAACAGAGCTGTAAACAGGGGAGTTTGAGTGGGAGTTCTGCCGGAGGAGAAGGTATTTGTTTGTGTTTTTGTATTGGTAGTATCTGTATGTGTAGAGGTTTGAAGGGGCTTTGTGCTGGGAGAGAAGCTGAGCCCTGATTGGGGGGCGGGGCTTCACTGACTAGGGGTCCTATGAAGGTAGCAGCCAGTGAGGCAGCGGCACAGACAGCTGAAGCGGCACAGGAGCTAGCAAACAGAGCTGTAAACAGGGGAGTTTGAGTGGGAGTTCTGTTGGAGGAGATGGTATTTGTGTGTGTTTGGTTTTGTATTGGTAGTATATGTATGTGTAGAGGCTTGAAGGGGCTTTGTGCTGGGAGAGAAGCTGAGCCCTGATTAGGGGGCGGGGCTTGACTGACTAGGGGTCCTATAAATGTAGCAGCCAGTCAGGCAGCGGCTCAGACAGTTGCAGCGGCACAGGAGCTAGCAAACAGAGCTGTAAACAGGGGAGTTGGAGTGGGAGTTCTGTTGGAGGAGAAGGTATTTGTGTGTGTTTGGTTTTGAATTGGTAGTATCTGTATGTGTAGAGGCTTGGAGGGGCTTTGTGCTGGGAGAGAAGCTGAGCCCTGATTAGGGGGCGGGTCTTCACTGACTAGGGGTCCTATAAAGGTAGCAGCCAGTCAGGCAGCGGCACAGGAGCTAGCAAACAGAGCTGTGAACAGGGGAGTTTGAGTGGGAGTTCTGTTGTAGGAGAAGGTATTTGTGTGTGTTTGGTTTTGTATTGTCAGTATCTGTATGTGCAGGGGCTTTGTGCTGGGAGAGAAGCTGAGCCCTGATTAGGGGGCGGGGCTTCACTGACTAGGGGTCCTATAAAGGTAGCAGCCAGTCAGGCAGCGGCACAGGAGCTAGCAAACAGAGCTGTAAACAGGGGAGTTTGAGTGGGAGTTCTGTTGGAGGAGAAGGTATTCGTGTGTTTTTTTGTATTGGTAGTATATGTATGTGTAGAGGCTTGGAGGGGCTTTGTGCTGGGA
The DNA here is from genome assembly GCF_965140295.1 of Lepidochelys olivacea. Lineage (NCBI taxonomy): Eukaryota > Metazoa > Chordata > Testudines > Cheloniidae > Lepidochelys > Lepidochelys olivacea. The sequence continues at coordinate 6,268,588 of NC_140428.1, forward strand.
GAGAAGCTGAGCCCTGATTAGGGGGCGGGGCTTCACTGACTAGGGGTCCTATAAAGGTAGCAGCCAGTCAGGCAGCGGCACAGGAGCTAGCAAACAGACCTGTAAACAGGGGAGTTTGTGTGGGAGTTCTGTTGGAGGAGAAGGTATTTGTGTGTGTTTGGTTTTTTATTGGTAGTATCTGTATGTGTAGGGGTTTGGCGGGGCTTTGTGCTTGGAGGGAAGCTGAGCCCTGATTAGGGGGCGGGGCTTCCCTGACTAGAGGTCCTATAAAGGTAGCAGCCAGTCAGGCAGCGGCACAGGAGCTAGCAAACAGAGCTGTGAACAGGGGAGTTTGAGTGGGAGTTCTGTTGGAGGAGAAGGTATTTGTGTGTGTTTGGTTTTGTATTGTCAGTATCTGTATGTGCAGGGGCTTTGTGCTGGGAGAGAAGCTGAGCCCTGATTAGGGGGCGGGGCTTCCCTGACTAGGGGTCCTATGAAGGTAGCAGCCAGTCAGGCAGCGGCACAGGAGCTAGCAAACAGAGCTGTAAACAGGGGAGTTTGAGTGGGAGTTCTGTTGGAGGAGGAGGTATTTGTGTGTGTTATTTTATTGGTAGTATCTGTATGTGTAGAGGCTTGGAGGGGCTAGGTGCTGGGAGAGAAGCTGAGCCCTGATTAGGGGGCGGGGCTTCACTGACTAGGGGTCCTGTAAAGGTAGCACCCAGTCAGGCAGCGGCACAGACAGCTGCAGCGGCACAGGAGCTAGCAAACAGAGCTGTAAACAGGGGAGTTTCAGTGGGAGTTCTGTTGGAGGAGATGGTATTTGTGTGTGTTTGGTTTTGTATTGGTAGTATATGTATGTGTAGAGGCTTGAAGGGGCTTTGTGCTGGGAGAGAAGCTGAGCCCTGATTAGGGGGCGGGGCTTCCCTGACTAGGGGTCCTATAAAGGTAGCAGCCAGTCAGGCAGCGGCACAGGAGCTAGCAAACAGAGCTGTGAACAGGGGAGTGTGAGTGGGAGTTCTGTTGGAGGAGAAGGTATTTGTGTGTGTTTTTGTATTGGTAGTATCTGTATGTGTAGAGGCTTGGAGGGGCTAGGTGCTGGGAGAGAAGCTGAGCCCTGATTAGGGGGCGGGGCTTCACTGACTAGGGGTCCTATGAAGGTAGCAGCCAGTCAGGCAGCGGCACAGACAGCTGAAGCGGCACAGGAGCTAGCAAACAGAGCTGTAAACAGGGGAGCTGGAGTGGGAGTTCTGTTGGAGGAGAAGGTATTTGTGTGTGTTTGGTTTTGTATTGTCAGTATCTGTATGTACAGGGGCTTTGTGCTGGGAGAGAAGCTGAGCCCTGATTAGGGGGCGGGGCTTCCCTGACTCGGGGTCCTAGAAAGGTAGCAGCCAGTCAGGCAGCGGCACAGGAGCTAGCAAACAGAGCTGTGAACAGGGGAGTTTGAGTGGGAGTTCTGTTGGAGGAGATGGTATTTGTGTGTGTTTGGTTTTGTATTGGTAGTATATGTATGTGTAGAGGCTTGAAGGGGCTTTGTGCTGGGAGAGAAGCTGAGCCCTGATTAGGGGGCGGGGCTTGACTGACTAGGGGTCCTACAAATGTAGCAGCCAGTCAGGCAGCGGCTCAGACAGTTGCAGCGGCACAGGAGCTAGCAAACAGAGTTGTAAACAGGGGAGTTGGAGTGGGAGTTCTGTTGGAGGAGAAGGTATTTGTGTGTGTTTTTGTATTGGTACTATCTGTATGTGTAGAGGTTTGAAGGGGCTTTGTGCTGGGAGAGAAGCTGAGACCTGATTAGGGGGCGGGTCTTCACTGACTAGGGGTCCTATAAAGGTAGCAGCCAGTCAGGCAGCGGCACAGGAGCTAGCAAACAGAGCTGTAAAGAGGGGAGTTTGAGTGGGAGTTCTGTTGGAGGAGGAGGTATTTGTGTGTGTTTGGTTTTGTATTGGTAGTATCTGTATGTGTAGAGGCTTGGAGGGGCTAGGTGCTGGGAGAGAAGCTGAGCCCTGATTAGGGGGCGGGGCTCCACTGACTAGGGGTCCTATGAAGGTAGCAGCCAGTCAGGCAGCGGCACAGACAGCTGAAGCGGCACAGGAGCTCGCAAACAGAGCTGTAAACAGTGGAATTTGAGTGGGAGTTCTGTTGGAGGAGAAGGTATTTGTGTGTGTTTGGTTTTGTATTGTCAGTATCTGTATGTACAGGGGCTTTGTGCTGGGAGATAAGCTGAGCCCTGATTAGGGGGCGGGGCTTCCCTGACTAGGGGTCCTATAAAGGTAGCAGCCAGACAGGAAGCGGCACAGGAGCTAGCTAACAGAGCTGTGAACAGGGGAGTTTGAGTGGGAGTTCTGTTGGAGGAGAAGGTATTTGTGTGTGTTTGGTTTTGTATTGGTAGTATATGTATGTGTAGAGGCTTGAAGGGGCTTCGTGCTGGGGGAGAAGCTGAGCCCTGATTAGGGGGCGGGGCTTGACTGACTAGGGGTCCTATAAAGGTAGCAGCCAGTCAGGCAGCGGCTCAGACAGTTGCAGCGGCACAGGAGCTAGCAAACAGAGCTGTAAACAGGGGAGTTGGAGTGGGAGTTCTGTTGGAGGAGAAGGTATTTGTGTGTGTTTGGTTTTGAATTGGTAGTATCTGTATGTGTAGAGGCTTGGAGGGGCTTTGTGCTGGGAGAGAAGCTGAGCCCTGATTAGGGAGCGGGTCTTCACTGACTAGGGGTCCTATAAAGGTAGCAGCCAGTCAGGCAGCGGCACAGGAGCTAGCAAACAGAGCTGTGAACAGGGGAGTTTGAGTGGGAGTTCTGTTGGAGGAGAAGGTATTTGTGTGTGTTTGGTTTTGTATTGGTAGTATCTGTATGTGTAGGGGTTTGGCGGGGCTTTGTGCTTGGAGAGAAGCTGAGCCCTGATTAGGGGGCGGGGCTTCACTGACTAGGGGTCCTATAAAGGTAGCAGCCAGTCAGGCAGCGGCACAGGAGCTAGCAAACAGACCTGTAAACAGGGGAGTTTGTGTGGGAGTTCTGTTGGAGGAGAAGGTATTTGTGTGTGTTTGGTTTTTTATTGGTAGTATCTGTATGTGTAGAGGTTTGAAGGGGCTTTGTGCTGGAAGAGAAGCTGAGCCCTGATTAGGGGGCGGGGCTTCACTGACTAGGGGTCCTATGAAGGTAGCAGCCAGTCAGGCAGCGGCACAGACAGCTGAAGCGGCACAGGAGCTAGCAAACAGAGCTGTAAACAGGGGAGTTTGAGTGGGAGTTCTGCTGGAGGAGAAGGTATTTGTTTGTGTTTTTGTATTGGTAGTATCTGTATGTGTAGGGGTTTGAAGGGGCTTTGTGCTGGGAGAGAAGCTGAGCCCTGATTAGGGGGCGGGGCTTCACTGACTAGGGGTCCTATAAAGGTAGCAGCCAGTCAGGCAGCGGCACAGGAGCTAGCAAACAGAGCTGTAAACAGGGGAGTTGGAGTGGGAGTTCTGTTGCAGGAGAAGGTATTTGTGTGTGTTTGGTTTTGTATTGTCAGTATCTGTATGTGCAGGGGCTTTGTGCTGGGAGAGAAGCTGAGCCCTGATTAGGGGGCGGGGCTTCCCTGACTAGGGGTCCTATAAAGGTAGCAGCCAGTCAGGCAGCGGCACAGACAGCTGAAGCGGCACAGGAGCTAGCAAACAGAGCTGTAAACAGGGGAATTTGAGTGGGAGTTCTGTTGGAGGAGAAGGTATTTGTGTGTGTTTGGTTTTGTATTGGTAGTATCTGTATGTGTAGAGGCTTGGAGGGGCTAGGTGCTTGGAGATAAGCTGAGCCCTGATTAGGGGGCGGGGCTTCCCTGACTAGGAGTCCTATAAAGGTAGCAGCCAGTCAGGCAGCGGCACAGGAGCTAGCAAACAGAGCTGTAAACAGGGGAGTTTGAGTGGGAGTTCTGTTGGAGGAGAAGGTATTTGTGTGTGTTTGGTTTTGTATTGGTAGTATCTGTATGTGTAGAGGCTTGAAGGGGCTTTGTGCTGGGAGAGAAGCTGAGCCCTGATTAGGGGGCGGGTTTTCACTGACTAGGGGTCCTACAAAGGTAGCAGCCAGTCAGGCAGCGGCACAGGAGCTAGCAAACAGAGCTGTGAACAGGGGAGTTTGAGTGGGAGTTCTGTTGGAGGAGAAGGTATTTGTGTGTGTTTGGTTTTGTGTTGGTAGTATCTGTATGTGTAGAGGCTTGGAGGGGCTTTGTGCTGGGAGAGAAGCTGAGCCCTGATTAGGGGGCGGGGCTTCCCTGACTAGGGGTCCTATAAAGGTAGCAGCCAGTCAGGCAGCGGCACAGGAGCTAGCAAACAGAGCTGTAAACAGGGGAGTTGGAGTGGGAGTTCTGTTGTAGGAGAAGGTATTTGTGTGTGTTTGGTTTTGTATTGTCAGTATCTGTATGTGCAGGGGCTTTGTGCTGGGAGAGAAGCTGAGCCCTGATTAGGGGGCGGGGCTTCCCTGACTAGAGGTCCTATAAAGGTAGCAGCCAGTCAGGCAGCGGCACAGGAGCTAGCAAACAGAGCTGTAAACAGGGGAGTTTTAGTGGGAGTTCTGTTGGAGGAGAAGGTATTTGTGTGTGTTTTTGTATTGGTAGTATCTGTATGTGTAGAGGCTTGGAGGGGCTAGGTGCTGGGAGAGAAGCTGAGCCCTGATTAGGGGGCGGGGCTTCACTGACTAGGGGTCCTATAAAGGTAGCAGCCAGTCAGGCAGCGGCACAGACAGCTGCAGCGGCACAGGAGCTAGCAAACAGAGCTGTAAACAGGGGAGTTTGAGTGGGAGTTCTGTTGGAGGAGAAGGTATTTGTGTGTGTTTGGTTTTGTATTGGTAGTATCTGTATGTGTAGAGGCTTGAAGGGGCTTTGTGCTGGGAGAGAAGCTGAGCCCTGATTAGGGGGCGGGTCTTCACTGACTAGGGGTCCTATAAAGGTAGCAGCCAGTCAGGCAGCGGCACAGGAGCTAGCAAACAGAGCTGTGAACAGGGGAGTTTGAGTGGGAGTTCTGTTGGAGGAGAAGGTATTTGTGTGTGTTTGGTTTTGTATTGTCAGTATCTGTATGTGCAGGGGCTTTGTGCTGGGAGAGAAGCTGAGCCCTGATTAGGGGGCGGGGCTTCCCTGACTAGGGGTCCTATAAAGGTAGCAGCCAGTCAGGCAGCGGCACAGGAGCTCGCAAACAGAGCTGTAAACAGGGGAGTTGGAGTGGGAGTTCTGTTGGAGGAGAAGGTATTTGTGTGTGTTTGGTTTTGTGTTGGTAGTATCTGTATGTGTAGAGGCTTGGAGGGGCTTTGTGCTGGGAGAGAAGCTGAGCCCTGATTAGGGGGCGGGGCTTCCCTGACTAGGGGTCCTATAAAGGTAGCAGCCAGTCAGGCAGCGGCACAGGAGCTAGCAAACAAAGCTGTAAACAGGGGAGTTGGAGTGGGAGTTCTGTTGTAGGAGAAGGTATTTGTGTGTGTTTGGTTTTCTATTGTCAGTATCTGTATGTGCAGCGGCTTTGTGCTGGGAGAGAAGCTGAGCCCTGATTAGGGGGCGGGGCTTCCCTGACTAGGGGTCCTATGAAGGTAGCAGCCAGTCAGGCAGCGGCACAGACAGCTGAAGCGGCACAGGAGCTAGCAAACAGAGCTTTGAACAGGGGAGTTTGAGTGGGAGTTCTGTTGGAGGAGAAGATATTTGTGTGTGTTATTGTATTGGTAGTATCTGTATGTGTAGAGGCTTGGAGGGGCTAGGTGCTGGGAGAGAAGCTGAGCCCTGATTAGGGGGCGGGGCTTCACTGACTAGGGGTCCTGTAAAGGTAGCAGCCAGTCAGGCAGCGGCACAGACAGATGCAGCGGCACAGGAGCTAGCAAACAGAGCTGTAAACAGGGGAGTTTGAGTGGGAGTTCTGTTGGAGTAGATGGTATTTGTGTGTGTTTGGTTTTGTATTGGTAGTATATGTATGTGTAGAGGCTTGAAGGGGCTTTGTGCTGGGAGAGAAGCTGAGCCCTGATTAGGGGGCGGGGCTTGACTGACTAGGGGTCCTATAAAGGTAGCAGCCAGTCAGGCAGCGGCTCAGACAGCTGCAGCGGCACAGGAGCTAGCAAACAGAGCTGTAAACAGGGGAGTTTGAGTGGGAGTTCTGTTGGAGTAGATGGTATTTGTGTGTGTTTGGTTTTGTATTGGTAGTATATGTATGTGTAGAGGCTTGAAGGGGCTTTGTGCTGGGAGAGAAGCTGAGCCCTGATTAGGGGGCGGGTCTTCACTGACTAGGGGTCCTATAAAGGTAGCAGCCAGTCAGGCAGCGGCACAGGAGCTAGCAAACAGAGCTGTGAACAGGGGAGTTTGAGTGGGAGTTCTGTTGGAGGAGAAGGTATTTGTGTGTGTTTGGTTTTGTATTGGTAGTATCTGTATGTGTAGGGGTTTGGCGGGGCTTTGTGCTTGGAGAGAAGCTGAGCCCTGATTAGGGGGCGGGGCTTCACTGACTAGGGGTCCTATAAAGGTAGCAGCCAGTCAGGCAGCGGAACAGACAGCTGCAGCGGCACAGGAGCAAGCAAACAGAGCTGTGAACAGGGGAGTTTGAGTGGGAGTTCTGTTGGAGGAGAAGGTATTTGTATGTGTTTTTGTATTGGTAGTATCTGTATGTGTAGGGGCTTGGAGGGGCTAGGTGCTGGGAGAGAAGCTGAGCCCTGATTAGGGGGCGGGGCTTCACTGACTAGGGGTCCTATAAAGGTAGCAGCCAGTCAGGCAGCGGCACAGGAGCTAGCAAACAGAGCTGTGAACAGGGGAGTTTGAGTGGGAGTTCTGTTGGAGGAGAAGGTATTTGTGTGTGTTTGGTTTTGTATTGGTAGTATCTGTATGTGTAGGGGTTTGGCGGGGCTTTGTGCTTGGAGAGAAGCTGAGCCCTGATTAGGGGGCGGGGCTTCACTGACTAGGGGTCCTATAAAGGTAGCAGCCAGTCAGGCAGCGGCACAGGAGCTAGCAAACAGACCTGTAAACAGGGGAGTTTGTGTGGGAGTTCTGTTGGAGGAGAAGGTATTTGTGTGTGTTTGGTTTTTTATTGGTAGTATCTGTATGTGTAGAGGCTTGGAGGGGCTTTGTGCTGGGAGCGAAGCTGAGCCCTGATTAGGGGGCGGGGCTTGACTGACTAGGGGTCCTATAAAGGTACCAGCCAGTCAGGCAGCGGCACAGGAGCTAGCAAACAGAGCTGTAAACAGGGGAGTTTGAGTGGGAGTTCTGTTGGAGGAGAAGGTATTTGTGTGTGTTTGGTTTTGTATTGGTAGTATCTGTATGTGTAGGGGCTTTGTGCTGGGAGAAAAGCTGAGCCCTGATTAGGGGGCGGGGCTTCACTGACTAGGGGTGCTAGAAAGGTAGCAGCCAGTCAGGCAGGGGCACAGGAGCTAGCAAACAGAGCTGTAAACAGGGGAGTTTGAGTGGGAGTTCTGTTGGAGGAGAAGGTATTTGTGTGTGTGTTTGGTTTTGTATTGGTGGTACTGTATGTGTATAGGATTGGAGGGGCTTTGTGCTGGGAGCGAAGCTGAGCCCTGATTAGGGGGCGGGGCTTCACTGACTAGGGGTCCTATAAAGGGAGCAGCCAGTCAGGCAGCGGCACAGACAGCTGCGGTGGCACAGGAGCTAGCAAAGAGAGCTGTAAACAGGGGAGTTTGAGTGGGAGTTCTGTTGGAGGAGAAGGTATTTGTGTGTGTTTGGTTTTGTATTGGTAGCATCTGTATGTGTAGGGGCTTTGTGCTGGGAGAGAAGCTGAGCCCTGATTAGGGGGCGGGGCTTCACTGACTAGGGGTCGTATGATTGTAGCAGCCAGTCAGGCAGCGTCACACAGCTGCAGGGGCACAGGAGCTAGCAAACAGCTGTAAACAGGGGAGTTTGAGTGGGAGTTCTGTTGGAGGAGAAGGTATTTGTGTGTGTTTGGTTTTGTATTGGTAGCATCTGTATGTGTAGGGGCTTTGTGCTGGGAGAGAAGCTGAGCCCTGATTAGGGGGCGGGGCTTCGCTGACTCGGGGTCCTATGAAGGTAGCAGCCAGTGAGGCAGCGTCACAGATGATGCAGGGGCACAGGAGCGAGCAAACAGAGCTGTAAACAGGGGAGTTTGAGTGGGAGTTCTGTTGGAGGAGAAGGTATTTGTGTGTGTGTTTGGTTTTGTATTGGTAGTATCTGTATGTGTAGAGGCTTGGAGGGGCTTTGTGCTGGGAGCGAAGCTGAGCCCTGATTAGGGGGCGGGGCTTCACTGACTAGGGTTCCTATAAAGGTACCAGCCAGTCAGGCAGCGGCACAGGAGCTAGCAAACAGAGCTGTAAACAGGGGAGTTTGAGTGGGAGTTCTGTTGGAGGAGAAGGTATTTGTGTGTGTGTTTGGTTTTGTATTGGTAGCATCTGTATGTGTAGGGGCTTTGTGCTGGGAGAAAAGCTGAGCCCTCATTAGGGGGCGGGGCTTCATTGACTAGGGGTCCAATAAAGGGAGCAGCCAGTCAGGCAGGGGCACAGGAGCTAGCAAACAGAGCTGTAAACAGGGGAGTTTGAGTGGGAGTTCTGTTGGAGGAGAAGGTATTTGTGTGTGTTTGGTTTTGTATTGGTAGTATCCGTATTTGTAGAGGCTTTGTGCTGGGAGAGAAGCTGAGCCCTGATTAGGGGGCGGGGCTTCACTGACTAGGGGTGCTAGAAAGGTAGCAGCCAGTCAGGCAGGGGCACAGGAGCTAGCAAACAGAGCTGTAAACAGGGGACTTTGAGTGGGAGTTCTGTTTTAGGAGAAGGTATTTGTGTGTGTTTGGTTTTGTATTGGTGGTATCTGTATGTGTATAGGCTTGGAGGGGCTTTGTGCTCGGAGAGAAGCTGAGCCCTGATTAGGGGGCGGGGCTTCCCTGACTAGGGGTCCTATAAAGGTACCAGCCAGTCAGGCAGCGGCACAGACAGCTGCAGTGGCACAGGAGCTAGCAAACAGAGCTGTAAACAGGGGAGTTTGAGTGGGAGTTCTGTTGGAGGAGAAGGTTTTTGTGTGTGCTTGGTTTTGTATTGGTAGTACCTGTATGTGTAGAGGCTTTGTGCTGGGAGAGAAGATGAGCCCTGATTAGGGGCGGGGCTTCCCTGACTAGGGGTCCTATAAAGGTAGCAGCCAGTCAGGCAGCGGTACAGGAGCTAGCAAACAGAGCTGTAAACAGGGGAGTTTGAGTGGGAGTTCTGTTGGAGGAGAAGGTATTTGTGTGTGTTTGGTTTTGTGTTGGTGGTATCTGTATGTGTAGGGGCTTTGTCCTGGGAGAGAAGCTGAGCCGTGATTTGGGGGCAGGGCTTCCCTGACTAGGGGTCCTATAAAGGGAGCAGCCAGTCAGGCAGCGGCACAGACAGCTGCAGCGGCACAGGAGCTGGCAAACAGAGCTGTAAACAGGGGAGTTTGAGTGGGAGTTCTGTTGGAGGAGAAGGTATTTGTGTGTGTGTTTGGTCTTGTATTGGGAGTATCTGTATGTGTAGAGGCTTTGAGGGGCTTTGTGCTGGGAGCGAAGCTGAGCCCTGATTAGGGGGCGGGGCTTCACTGACTAGGGGTCCTATAAAGGTAGCAGCCAGTCGGGCAGCGGCACAGGAGCTAGCAAACAGAGCTGTAAACAGGGGAGTTTGAGTGGGAGTTCCGTTGGAGGAGAAGGTATTTGTGTGTGCTTGGTTTTGTATTGGTAGTATCTGTATGTGTAGGGGCTTTGTGCTGGGAGAGAAGCTGAGCCCTGATTAGGGGGCGGGGCTTCACTGACTAGGGGTCCTATAAAGGGAGCAGCCAGTCAGGCAGCGGCACAGACAGCTACAGCGGCACTGGAGCTAGGAAACAGAGCTCTAAACGGGAGTTTGAGTGGGAGTTCTGTTGGAGGAGAAGGCATTTGTGTGTGTGTTTGGTTTTGTATTGGTGGTATCTGTATGTGTAGGGGCTTTGTGCTGGGAGAGAAGCTGAGCCCTGATTAGGGGGCGGGGCTTCACTGACAAGGGGTCCTATAAAGGGAGCAGCCAGTCAGGCAGCGACACAGACAGCTGCAGCGGTACAGGAGCTAGCCAACAGAGCTGTAAACAGGGGAGTTTGAGTGGGAGTTCTGTTGGAGGAGAAGGTATTTGTGTTTGTTTGGTTTTGTGTTGGTGGTATCTGTATGTGTAGGGGCTTTGTCCTGGGAGAGAAGCTGAGCCCTGATTAGGGGGCGGGGCTTCACTGAGGAGGGGTCCTATAAAGGGAGCAGCCAGTCAGGCAGCGACACAGACAGCTGCAGCGGTACAGGAGCTAGCAAACAGAGCTGTAAACAGGGGAGTTTGAGTGGGAGTTCTGTTGGAGCAGAAGGTATTTGTGTGTGTGTTTGCTCTTGTATTGGTAGTATCTGTATGTGTAGAGGCTTTGAGGGGCTTTGTGCTGGGAGCGAAGCTGAGCCCTGATTAGGGGGCGGGGCTTCACTGACTAGGGGTCCTATAAAGGTAGCAGCCAGTCAGGCAGCGGAACAGGAGCTAGCAAACTGAGCTGTAAACAGGGGAGTTTGAGAGGGAGTTCTGTTGGAGGAGAAGGTATTTGTGTGTGTGTTTGGTCTTGTATTGGTGGTATCTGTATGTGTAGGGGCTTTGTGCTGGGAGAGAAGCTGAGCCCTGATTAGGGGGCGGTGCTTCCCTGACTAGGGGTCCTATAAAGGTAGCAGCCAGTCAGGCAGCGGCACAGGAGCTAGCAAACAGAGCTGTAAAGAGGGGAGTTTGAGTGGGAGTTCTGTTGGAGGAGAAGGTATTTGTGGGTGTTTGGTTTTGTATTGGTAGTATCTGTATGTGCAGGGGCTTTGTGCTGGGAGAGAAGCTGAGCCCTGATTAGGGGGCGGGGCTTCACTGACTAGGGGTCCTATAAAGGTAGCAGCCAGTCAGGCAGCGGCACAGACAGCTACAGCGGCACTGGAGCTAGGAAACAGAGCTCTAAACGGGAGTTTGAGTGGGAGTTCTGTTGGAGGAGAAGGCATTTGTGTGTGTGTTTGGTTTTGTATTGGTGGTATCTGTATGTGTAGGGGCTTTGTGTTGGGAGAGAATCTGAGCCCTGATTAGGGGGCGGGGCTTCACTGACTAGGGGTCCTATAAAGGTAGCAGCCAGTCAGGCAGCGGCACAGACAGCTGCAGCGGCACAGGAGCTAGCAAACAGAGCTGTAAACAGGGGAGTTTGAGTGGGAGTTCTGTTGGAGGAGACGATATTTGTGTGTGTTTGGATTTGTGTTGGTAGTATCTGTATGTGTAGGGCCTTTGTGCTGGGAGAGAAGATGAGCCCTGATTAGGGGGCGGGGCTTCCCTGACTAGGGGTCCTACAAAGGTAGCAGCCAGTCAGGCAGCGGCACAGGAGCTAGCAAACAGAGCTGTAAACAGGGGAGTTTGAGTGGGAGTTCTGTTGGAGGAGAAGGTATTTGTGTGTGTTTGGTTTTGTATTGGTAGTATCTGTATGTGTAGAGGCTTGGAGGGGCTTTCTGCTGGGAGAGAAGCTAAGCCCTGATTAGGGGGCGGGGCTTCCCTGACTAGGGGTCCTATAAAGGTATCAGCCAGTCAGGCAGCGGCACAGACAGCTGCAGCGGCACAGGAGCGAGCAAACAGAGCTGTAAACAGGGGAGTTTGAGAGGGAGTTCTGTTGGAGGAGAAGGTATTTGTGTGTGTGTTTGGTCTTGTATTGGTAGTATCTGTATGTGTAGAGGCTTTGAGTGGCTTTGTGCTGGGAGCGAAGCTGAGCCCTGATTAGGGGGCGGGGCTTCACTGACTAGGGGTCCTATAAAGGGAGCAGCCAGTCAGGCAGCGGCACAGGAGCTAGCAAACTGAGCTGTAAACAGGGGAATTTGAGAGGGAGTTCTGTTGGAGGAGAAGGTATTTGTGTGTGTTTGGTTTTGTATTGGTGGTATCTGTATGTGTAGGGGCTTTGTGCTGGGAGAGAAGCTGAGCCCTGATTAGGGGGCGGGGCTTCCCTGACTAGGGGTCCTATAAAGGTACCAGCCAGTCAGGCAGCGGCACAGACAGCTACAGCGGCACTGGAGCTAGGAAACAGAGCTCTAAACGGGAGTTTGAGTGGGAGTTCTGTTGGAGGAGAAGGCATTTGTGTGTGTGTTTGGTTTTGTATTGGTGGTATCTGTATGTGTAGGGGCTTTGTGCTGGGAGAGAAGCTGAGCCCTGATTAGGGGGCGGGGCTTCACTGACAAGGGGTCCTATAAAGGGAGCAGCCAGTCAGGCAGCGGCACAGGAGCTAGCAAACAGAGCTGTAAACAGGGGAGTTTGAGTGGGAGTTCTGTTGGAGGAGAAGGTATTTGTGTGTGTTTGGTTTTGTGTTTGTGGTATCTGTATGTTTAGGGGCTTTGTGCTGGGAGAGAAGCTGAGCCCTGATTAGGGGGCCGGGCTTCACTGACGAGGGGTCCTATAAAGGGAGCAGCCAGTCAGGCAGCGACACAGACAGCTGCAGCGGGACAGGAGCTAGCAAACAGAGCTGTAAACAGGGGAGTTTGAGTGGGAGTTCTGTTGGAGGAGAAGGTATTTGTGTGTGTGTTTGCTCTTGTATTGGTAATATCTGTATGTGTAGAGGCTTTGAGGGGCTTTGTGCTGGGAGCGAAGCTGAGCCCTGATTAGGGGGCGGGGCTTCACTGACTAGGGGTCCTATAAAGGTAGCAGCCAGTCAGGCAGCGGAACAGGAGCTAGCAAACTGAGCTGTAAACAGGGGAGTTTGAGAGGGAGTTCTGTTGGAGGAGAAGGTATTTGTGTGTGTGTTTGGTCTTGTATTGGTAGTATCTGTATGTGTAGAGGCTTTGAGGGGCTTTGTGCTGGGAGCAAAGCTGAGCCCTGATTAGGGGGCGGGGCTTCACTGACTAGGGGTCCTATAAAGGTAGCAGCCAGTCAGGCAGTGGCACAGGAGCTAGTAAACAGAGCTGTAAACAGGGGAGTTTGAGTGGGAGTTCTGTTTGAGGAGAAGGTATTTGTGTGTGCTTGGTTTTGTATTGGTGGTATCTGTATGTGTAGGGGCTTTGTGCTGGGAGAGAAGCTGAGCCCTGATTAGGGGGCGGGGCTTCCCTGACTAGGGGTCCTATAAAGGTAGCAGCCAGTCAGGCAGCGGCACAGGAGCTAGCAAACAGAGCTGTAAACAGGGGAGTTTGAGTGGCAGTTCTGTTGGAGGAGAAGGTATTTGTGTGTGTTTGGTTTTGTATTGGTAGTATCTGTATGTGTAGAGGCTTGGAGGGGCTTTGTGCTGGGAGAGAAGCTGAGCCCTGATTAGGGGGCGGGGCTTCCCTGACTAGGGGTCCTATAAAGGTAGCAGCCAGTCAGGCAGCGGCACAGGAGCTAGCAAACAGAGCTGTAAACAGGGGAGTTTGAGTGGCAGTTCTGTTGGAGGAGAAGGTATTTGTGTGTCTTTGGTTTTGTATTGGTAGTATCTGTATGTGTAGGGGCTTTGTGCTGGGACAGAAGATGAGCCCTGATTAGGGGGCGGGGCTTCCCTGACTAGGGGTCCTATAAAGGTAGCAGCCAGTCAGGCAGCGGCACAGGAGCTAGCAAACTGAGCTGTAAACAGGGGAGTTTGAGTGGGAGTTCTGTTGGAAGAGAAGGTATTTGTGTGTGTTTGGTTTTGTTTTGGTAGTATCTGTATGTTTAGGGGCTTTTTGCTGGGAGAGAAGATAAGCCCTGATTAGGGTGCGGGGATTCACTGACCAGGGATCCTATAAAGGTAGCAGCCAGTCAGGCAGCGGCACAGGAGCTAGCAAACTGAGCTGTAAACAGGGGAGTTTGAGTAGGAGTACTGTTGGAGGAGAAGGTATTAATGTGTGTTTGGTTTTGTATTGGTAGTATCTGTATGTGTAGGAGCTTTGTGCTGGGAGAGAAGATGATCCTTGATTAGGGGGCGGGGCTTCGCTGACTAGGGGTCCTATAAAGGGAGCAGCCAGTCAGGCAGCGGCACAGGAATTTAGCAAACAAGGCTGTAAACAGGGGAGTTTGAGTGGGAGTTCTGTTGGAGGAGAAGGTATTTGTGTGTGTTTGGTTTTGTGTTGGGGGTATCTGTATGTGAAGGGGCTTTGTGCTGAGAGAGAAGCTGAGCCCTGATTAGGGGGCGGGGATTCACTGACTAGGGGTCCTATAAATGGAGCAGCCAGAAAGGCAGGTGCACAGACAGCTGCAGCGGTACAGGAGCTAGCAAACAGAGCTGTAAACAGGGGAGTTTGAGTGGGAGTTCTGTTGGAGGAGAAGGTATTTGTGTGTGTTTGGTTTTGTGTTGGTGGTATCTGTATGTGAAGGGGCTTTGTGCTGAGAGAGAAGCTGAGCCCTGATTAGGGGGCGGGGATTCACTGACTAGGGGTCCTATAAATGGAGCAGCCAGAAAGGCAGGTGCACAGACAGCTGCAGCAGTACAGGAGCTAGCAAACAGAGCTGTAAACAGGGGAGTTTGAGAGGGAGTTCTGTTGGAGGAGAAGGTATTTGTGTGTGTGTTTGGTTTTGTATTGGTAGTATCTGTATGTGTAGAGGCTTGGAGGGGCTTTGTGCTGGGAGAAAAGCTGAGCCCTGATTAGGGGGCGGGGCTTCGCTGACTAGGGGTCGTATGATTGTAGCAGCCAGTCAGGCAGCGTCACAGACAGCTGCAGGGGCACAGGAGCTAGCAAAGAGAGCTGTAAACAGGGGAGTTTGAGTGGGAGTTCTGTTGGAGGAGAAGGTATTTGTGTGTGTGTTTGGTTTTGTATTGGTGGTATCTGTATGTGTAGAGGCTTTGTGCTGGGAGAGAAGATGAGCCCTGATTAGGGGGCGGGGCTTCACTGACTAGGGGTCCTATAAAGGGAGCAGCCAGTCAGGCAGCGACACAGACAGCTGCAGCGGTACAGGAGCTAGCAAACAGAGCTGTAAACAGGGGAGTTTGAGTGGGAGTTCTGTTGGAGGAGAAGGTATTTGTGTGTGTTTGGTTTTGTATTGGTAGTATCTGTATGTGTAGAGGCTTGGAGGGGCTTTGTGCTGGGAGAGAAGCTGAGCCCTGATTAGCGGGCGGGGCTTCCCTGACTAGGGGTCCTATAAAGGTAGCAGCCAGTCAGGCAGCGGCACTGGAGCTAGCAAACAGAGCTGTAAACAGGGGAGTTTGCATGGGAGTTCTGTTGGAGGAGAAGGTATTTGTGTGTGCTTGGTTTTGTATTGGTAGTATCTGTATGTGTAGGAGCTTTGTGCTGGGAGAGAAGATGATCCCTGATTAGGGGGCGGGGCTTCGCTGACTAGGGGTCCTATAAAGGGAGCAGCCAGTCAGGCGGCGGCTCGGACAGCTGCAGCGGCACAGGAGCTAGCAAACAGAGCTGTAAACAGGGGAGTTTGAGTGAGAGTTCTGTTGGAGGAGAAGGTATTTGTGTGTGTTTGGTTTTGTATTGGTAGTATATGTATGTGTAGAGGCTTTCTGCTGGGAGAGAAGCTGAGCCCTGATTAGGGGGCGGGGCTTCACTGACTAGGGGTCCTATTAAGGTAGCAGCCAGTCAGGCAGCGGCACAGGAGCTAGCAAACAGAGCTGTAAACAGGGGAGTTTGAGAGGGAGTTCTTTTGGAGGAGAAGGTATTTGTGTGTGTTTGGTTTTGTATTGTTAGTATCTCTATGTGTTGAGGCTTGGAGGGGCTTTGTGCTGGGAGAAAAGCTGAGCCCTGATTAGGGGGCGGGGCTTCCCTGACTAGGGGTGCTATAAAGGTACCAGCCAGTCAGGCAGCGGCACAGACAGCTGCAGCGGCACTGGAGCTAGCAAATAGATCTGTAAACAGGGGAGTTTGAGTGGGAGTTCTGTTGGAGGAGAAGGTATTTGTGTGTGTGTTTGGTCTTGTATTGGTGGTATCTGTATGTGTAGGGGCTTTGTGCTGGGAGAGAAGCTGAGCCCTGATTAGGGGGCGGTGCTTCCCTGACTAGGGGTCCTATAAAGGTAGCAGCCAGTCAGGCAGCGGCACAGGAGCTAGCAAACAGAGCTGTAAAGAGGGGAGTTTGAGTGGGAGTTCTGTTGGAGGAGAAGGTATTTGTGGGTGTTTGGTTTTGTATTGGTAGTATCTGTATGTGCAGGGGCTTTGTGCTGGGAGAGAAGCTGAGCCCTGATTAGGGGGCGGGGCTTCACTGACTAGGGGTCCTATAAAGGTAGCAGCCAGTCAGGCAGCGGCACAGACAGCTACAGCGGCACTGGAGCTAGGAAACAGAGCTCTAAACGGGAGTTTGAGTGGGAGTTCTGTTGGAGGAGAAGGCATTTGTGTGTGTGTTTGGTTTTGTATTGGTGGTATCTGTATGTGTAGGGGCTTTGTGTTGGGAGAGAATCTGAGCCCTGATTAGGGGGCGGGGCTTCACTGACTAGGGGTCCTATAAAGGTAGCAGCCAGTCAGGCAGCGGCACAGACAGCTGCAGCGGCACAGGAGCTAGCAAACAGAGCTGTAAACAGGGGAGTTTGAGTGGGAGTTCTGTTGGAGGAGACGATATTTGTGTGTGTTTGGATTTGTGTTGGTAGTATCTGTATGTGTAGGGCCTTTGTGCTGGGAGAGAAGATGAGCCCTGATTAGGGGGCGGGGCTTCCCTGACTAGGGGTCCTACAAAGGTAGCAGCCAGTCAGGCAGCGGCACAGGAGCTAGCAAACAGAGCTGTAAACAGGGGAGTTTGAGTGGGAGTTCTGTTGGAGGAGAAGGTATTTGTGTGTGTTTGGTTTTGTATTGGTAGTATCTGTATGTGTAGAGGCTTGGAGGGGCTTTCTGCTGGGAGAGAAGCTAAGCCCTGATTAGGGGGCGGGGCTTCCCTGACTAGGGGTCCTATAAAGGTATCAGCCAGTCAGGCAGCGGCACAGACAGCTGCAGCGGCACAGGAGCGAGCAAACAGAGCTGTAAACAGGGGAGTTTGAGAGGGAGTTCTGTTGGAGGAGAAGGTATTTGTGTGTGTGTTTGGTCTTGTATTGGTAGTATCTGTATGTGTAGAGGCTTTGAGTGGCTTTGTGCTGGGAGCGAAGCTGAGCCCTGATTAGGGGGCGGGGCTTCACTGACTAGGGGTCCTATAAAGGGAGCAGCCAGTCAGGCAGCGGCACAGGAGCTAGCAAACTGAGCTGTAAACAGGGGAATTTGAGAGGGAGTTCTGTTGGAGGAGAAGGTATTTGTGTGTGTTTGGTTTTGTATTGGTGGTATCTGTATGTGTAGGGGCTTTGTGCTGGGAGAGAAGCTGAGCCCTGATTAGGGGGCGGGGCTTCCCTGACTAGGGGTCCTATAAAGGTACCAGCCAGTCAGGCAGCGGCACAGACAGCTACAGCGGCACTGGAGCTAGGAAACAGAGCTCTAAACGGGAGTTTGAGTGGGAGTTCTGTTGGAGGAGAAGGCATTTGTGTGTGTGTTTGGTTTTGTATTGGTGGTATCTGTATGTGTAGGGGCTTTGTGCTGGGAGAGAAGCTGAGCCCTGATTAGGGGGCGGGGCTTCACTGACAAGGGGTCCTATAAAGGGAGCAGCCAGTCAGGCAGCGGCACAGGAGCTAGCAAACAGAGCTGTAAACAGGGGAGTTTGAGTGGGAGTTCTGTTGGAGGAGAAGGTATTTGTGTGTGTTTGGTTTTGTGTTTGTGGTATCTGTATGTTTAGGGGCTTTGTGCTGGGAGAGAAGCTGAGCCCTGATTAGGGGGCCGGGCTTCACTGACGAGGGGTCCTATAAAGGGAGCAGCCAGTCAGGCAGCGACACAGACAGCTGCAGCGGGACAGGAGCTAGCAAACAGAGCTGTAAACAGGGGAGTTTGAGTGGGAGTTCTGTTGGAGGAGAAGGTATTTGTGTGTGTGTTTGCTCTTGTATTGGTAATATCTGTATGTGTAGAGGCTTTGAGGGGCTTTGTGCTGGGAGCGAAGCTGAGCCCTGATTAGGGGGCGGGGCTTCACTGACTAGGGGTCCTATAAAGGTAGCAGCCAGTCAGGCAGCGGAACAGGAGCTAGCAAACTGAGCTGTAAACAGGGGAGTTTGAGAGGGAGTTCTGTTGGAGGAGAAGGTATTTGTGTGTGTGTTTGGTCTTGTATTGGTAGTATCTGTATGTGTAGAGGCTTTGAGGGGCTTTGTGCTGGGAGCAAAGCTGAGCCCTGATTAGGGGGCGGGGCTTCACTGACTAGGGGTCCTATAAAGGTAGCAGCCAGTCAGGCAGTGGCACAGGAGCTAGTAAACAGAGCTGTAAACAGGGGAGTTTGAGTGGGAGTTCTGTTTGAGGAGAAGGTATTTGTGTGTGCTTGGTTTTGTATTGGTGGTATCTGTATGTGTAGGGGCTTTGTGCTGGGAGAGAAGCTGAGCCCTGATTAGGGGGCGGGGCTTCCCTGACTAGGGGTCCTATAAAGGTAGCAGCCAGTCAGGCAGCGGCACAGGAGCTAGCAAACAGAGCTGTAAACAGGGGAGTTTGAGTGGCAGTTCTGTTGGAGGAGAAGGTATTTGTGTGTGTTTGGTTTTGTATTGGTAGTATCTGTATGTGTAGAGGCTTGGAGGGGCTTTGTGCTGGGAGAGAAGCTGAGCCCTGATTAGGGGGCGGGGCTTCCCTGACTAGGGGTCCTATAAAGGTAGCAGCCAGTCAGGCAGCGGCACAGGAGCTAGCAAACAGAGCTGTAAACAGGGGAGTTTGAGTGGCAGTTCTGTTGGAGGAGAAGGTATTTGTGTGTCTTTGGTTTTGTATTGGTAGTATCTGTATGTGTAGGGGCTTTGTGCTGGGACAGAAGATGAGCCCTGATTAGGGGGCGGGGCTTCCCTGACTAGGGGTCCTATAAAGGTAGCAGCCAGTCAGGCAGCGGCACAGGAGCTAGCAAACTGAGCTGTAAACAGGGGAGTTTGAGTGGGAGTTCTGTTGGAAGAGAAGGTATTTGTGTGTGTTTGGTTTTGTTTTGGTAGTATCTGTATGTTTAGGGGCTTTTTGCTGGGAGAGAAGATAAGCCCTGATTAGGGTGCGGGGATTCACTGACCAGGGATCCTATAAAGGTAGCAGCCAGTCAGGCAGCGGCACAGGAGCTAGCAAACTGAGCTGTAAACAGGGGAGTTTGAGTAGGAGTACTGTTGGAGGAGAAGGTATTAATGTGTGTTTGGTTTTGTATTGGTAGTATCTGTATGTGTAGGAGCTTTGTGCTGGGAGAGAAGATGATCCTTGATTAGGGGGCGGGGCTTCGCTGACTAGGGGTCCTATAAAGGGAGCAGCCAGTCAGGCAGCGGCACAGGAATTTAGCAAACAAGGCTGTAAACAGGGGAGTTTGAGTGGGAGTTCTGTTGGAGGAGAAGGTATTTGTGTGTGTTTGGTTTTGTGTTGGGGGTATCTGTATGTGAAGGGGCTTTGTGCTGAGAGAGAAGCTGAGCCCTGATTAGGGGGCGGGGATTCACTGACTAGGGGTCCTATAAATGGAGCAGCCAGAAAGGCAGGTGCACAGACAGCTGCAGCGGTACAGGAGCTAGCAAACAGAGCTGTAAACAGGGGAGTTTGAGTGGGAGTTCTGTTGGAGGAGAAGGTATTTGTGTGTGTTTGGTTTTGTGTTGGTGGTATCTGTATGTGAAGGGGCTTTGTGCTGAGAGAGAAGCTGAGCCCTGATTAGGGGGCGGGGATTCACTGACTAGGGGTCCTATAAATGGAGCAGCCAGAAAGGCAGGTGCACAGACAGCTGCAGCAGTACAGGAGCTAGCAAACAGAGCTGTAAACAGGGGAGTTTGAGAGGGAGTTCTGTTGGAGGAGAAGGTATTTGTGTGTGTGTTTGGTTTTGTATTGGTAGTATCTGTATGTGTAGAGGCTTGGAGGGGCTTTGTGCTGGGAGAAAAGCTGAGCCCTGATTAGGGGGCGGGGCTTCGCTGACTAGGGGTCGTATGATTGTAGCAGCCAGTCAGGCAGCGTCACAGACAGCTGCAGGGGCACAGGAGCTAGCAAAGAGAGCTGTAAACAGGGGAGTTTGAGTGGGAGTTCTGTTGGAGGAGAAGGTATTTGTGTGTGTGTTTGGTTTTGTATTGGTGGTATCTGTATGTGTAGAGGCTTGGAGGGGCTTTGTGCTGGGAGAGAAGCTGAGCCCTGATTAGGGGGCGGGGCTTCACTGACGAGGGGTCCTATAAAGGGAGCAGCCAGTCAGGCAGCGACACAGACAGCTGCAGCGGTACAGGAGCTAGCAAACAGAGCTGTAAACAGGGGAGTTTGAGTGGGAGTTCTGTTTGAGGAGAAGGTATTAATGTGTGTTTGGTTTTGTATTGGTAGTATCTGTATGTGTAGAGGCTTTGTGCTGGGAGAGAAGATGAGCCCTGATTAGGGGGCGGGGCTTCACTGACTAGGGGTCCTATAAAGGTAGCAGCCAGTCAGGCAGCGGCACAGACAGCTGCAGTGACACAGGAGCTAGAAAACAGAGCTGTAAACAGGGGAGTTTGAGTGGGAGTTCTGTTGGAGGAGAAGGTATTTGTGTGTGTTTGGTTTTGTATTGGTAGTATCTGTATGTGTAGAGGCTTGGAGGGGCTTTGTGCTGGGAGAGAAGCTGAGCCCTGATTAGCGGGCGGGGCTTCCCTGACTAGGGGTCCTATAAAGGTAGCAGCCAGTCAGGCAGCGGCACTGGAGCTAGCAAACAGAGCTGTAAACAGGGGAGTTTGCATGGGAGTTCTGTTGGAGGAGAAGGTATTTGTGTGTGCTTGGTTTTGTATTGGTAGTATCTGTATGTGTAGGAGCTTTGTGCTGGGAGAGAAGATGATCCCTGATTAGGGGGCGGGGCTTCGCTGACTAGGGGTCCTATAAAGGGAGCAGCCAGTCAGGCGGCGGCTCGGACAGCTGCAGCGGCACAGGAGCTAGCAAACAGAGCTGTAAACAGGGGAGTTTGAGTGAGAGTTCTGTTGGAGGAGAAGGTATTTGTGTGTGTTTGGTTTTGTATTGGTAGTATATGTATGTGTAGAGGCTTTCTGCTGGGAGAGAAGCTGAGCCCTGATTAGGGGGCGGGGCTTCACTGACTAGGGGTCCTATTAAGGTAGCAGCCAGTCAGGCAGCGGCACAGGAGCTAGCAAACAGAGCTGTAAACAGGGGAGTTTGAGAGGGAGTTCTTTTGGAGGAGAAGGTATTTGTGTGTGTTTGGTTTTGTATTGTTAGTATCTCTATGTGTTGAGGCTTGGAGGGGCTTTGTGCTGGGAGAAAAGCTGAGCCCTGATTAGGGGGCGGGGCTTCCCTGACTAGGGGTCCTATAAAGGTACCAGCCAGTCAGGCAGCGGCACAGACAGCTGCAGCGGCACTGGAGCTAGCAAATAGATCTGTAAACAGGGGAGTTTGAGTGGGAGTTCTGTTTGAGGAGAAGGTATTTCTGTGTGTGTTTGGTTTTGTATTGGTAGTATCTGTATGTGTAGAGGCTTGGAGGGGCTTTGTGCTGGGAGAGAATCTGAGCCCTGATTAGGGGGCGGGGTTTCACTGACGAGGGGTCCTATAAAGGTAGCAGCCAGTCAGGCAGTGGCACAGACAGCTGCAGCGGCACTGGAGCTAGCAAATAGATCTGTAAACAGGGGAGTTTGAGTGGGAGTTCTGTTTGAGGAGAAGGTATTTGTGTGTGTGTTTGGTTTTGTATTGCTAGTATCTGTATGTGTAGAGGTTTGGAGGGGGTTTGTGCTGGGAGCGAAGCTGAGACCTGATTAGGGGGCGGGGCTTCACTGACTAGGGGTCCTATAAAGGTAGCAGCCAGTCAGGCAGCGGCACAGGAGATAGGAAACAGAGCTGTAAACGGGAGTTTGAGGGGGAGTTCTGTTGGAGGAGAAGGTATTTGTGTGTGTTTGGTTTTGTGTTGGGGGTATCTGTATGTGAAGGGGCTTTGTGCTGAGAGAGAAGCTGAGCCCTGATTAGGGGGCGGGGATTCACTGACTAGGGGTCCTATAAATGGAGCAGCCAGAAAGGCAGGTGCACAGACAGCTGCAGCGGTACAGGAGCTAGCAAACAGAGCTGTAAACAGGGGAGTTTGAGTGGGAGTTCTGTTGGAGGAGAAGGTATTTGTGTGTGTTTGGTTTTGTGTTGGTGGTATCTGTATGTGAAGGGGCTTTGTGCTGAGAGAGAAGCTGAGCCCTGATTAGGGGGCGGGGCTTCGCTGACTAGGGGTCGTATGATTGTAGCAGCCAGTCAGGCAGCGTCACAGACAGCTGCAGGGGCACAGGAGCTAGCAAAGAGAGCTGTAAACAGGGGAGTTTGAGTGGGAGTTCTGTTGGAGGAGAAGGTATTTGTGTGTGTGTTTGGTTTTGTATTGGTGGTATCTGTATGTGTAGAGGCTTGGAGGGGCTTTGTGCTGGGAGAGAAGCTGAGCCCTGATTAGGGGGCGGGGCTTCACTGACGAGGGGTCCTATAAAGGGAGCAGCCAGTCAGGCAGCGACACAGACAGCTGCAGCGGTACAGGAGCTAGCAAACAGAGCTGTAAACAGGGGAGTTTGAGTGGGAGTTCTGTTTGAGGAGAAGGTATTAATGTGTGTTTGGTTTTGTATTGGTAGTATCTGTATGTGTAGAGGCTTTGTGCTGGGAGAGAAGATGAGCCCTGATTAGGGGGCGGGGCTTCACTGACTAGGGGTCCTATAAAGGTAGCAGCCAGTCAGGCAGCGGCACAGACAGCTGCAGTGACACAGGAGCTAGAAAACAGAGCTGTAAACAGGGGAGTTTGAGTGGGAGTTCTGTTGGAGGAGAAGGTATTTGTGTGTGTTTGGTTTTGTATTGGTAGTATCTGTATGTGTAGAGGCTTGGAGGGGCTTTGTGCTGGGAGAGAAGCTGAGCCCTGATTAGCGGGCGGGGCTTCCCTGACTAGGGGTCCTATAAAGGTAGCAGCCAGTCAGGCAGCGGCACAGGAGCTAGCAAACAGAGCTGTAAACAGGGGAGTTTGAGTGGGAGTTCTCTTGGAAGAGAAGGTATTTTTGTGCGTTTGGCTTTGTATTGGTAGTATCTGTATGTGTAGGGTCTTTGTGCTGGGAGAAAAGCTGAGCCCTGATTAGGGGCGGGGCTTCACTGACTAGGGGTCCTATAAAGGGAGCAGCCAGTCAGGCGGCGGCTCGGACAGCTGCAGCGGCACAGGAGCTAGCAAACAGAGCTGTAAACAGGGGAGTTTGAGAGGGAGTTCTTTTGGAGGAGAAGGTATTTGTGTGTGTTTGGTTTTGTATTGTTAGTATCTCTATGTGTTGAGGCTTGGAGGGGCTTTGTGCTGGGAGAAAAGCTGAGCCCTGATTAGGGGGCGGGGCTTCGTTGACTAGGGGTCGTATGATTGTAGCAGCCAGTCAGGCAGCGTCACAGACAGCTGCAGGGGCACAGTAGCTAGCAAACAGAGCTGTAAACAGGGGAGTTTGAGGGGGAGTTCTGTTGGAGGAGAAGGTATTTGTGTGTGTTTGGTTTTGCATTGGTAGTATCTGTATGTGTAGAGGCTTGTGGGGGCTTTGTACTGGGAGAGAAGCTGAGCCCTGATTAGGGGATGGGGCTTGACTAACTACGGGTCCTGTAAAGGTAGCACCTATTCAGGCAGCGGCACAGACAGCTAGCAAACAGAGCTGTGAACGGGGGAGTTTGAGTGGGAGTTCTGTTGGAGGAGAAGGTATTTTGTGTGTTTGGTTTTGTATTGGTGGTATCTGTATGTGTAGGGGCTTTGTGCTGGGAGAGAAGATGATCCCTGATTAGGGGGCGGGGCTTCGCTGACTAGGGGTCGTATGATTGTAGCAGCCAGTCAGGCAGCGTCACAGACAGCTGCAGTGACACAGGAGCTAGCAAACAGAGCTGTAAACAGGGGAGTTTGAGTGGGAGTTCTGTTGGAGGAGAAGGTATTTGTGTGTGTTTGGTTTTGTATTGGTAGTATCTGTATGTGTAGGGGCTTTGTGCTGGGAGAAAAGCTGAGCCCTGATTAGGGGGCGGGGCTTCCCTGACTAGGGGTCCTATAAAGGTACCAGCCAGTCAGGCAGCGGCACAGACAGCTGCAGCGGCACAGGAGCTAGCAAACAGAGCTGTAAACAGGGGAGATTGAGTGGGAGTTCTGTTGGAGGAGAAGGTATTTGTGTGTGTGTTTGGTTTTGTATTGGTGGTATCTGTATGTGTCTCGGCTTGGAGGGGCTTTGTGCTGGGAGAGAAGCTGAGCCCTGATCAGGGGGCGGGGCTTCGCTGACTAGGGGTCGTATGATTGTAGCAGCCAGTCAGGCAGCGTCACAGACAGCTGCAGGGGCACAGGAGCTAGCAAACAGAGCTGTAAACAGGGGAGTTTGAGTGGGAGTTCTGTTGGAGGAGAAGGTATTTGTGTGTGTTTGGTTTTGTATTGGTAGCATCTGTATGTGTAGGGGCTTTGTGCTGGTAGAGAAGCTGAGCCCTGATTAGGGGGCGGGGCTTCGCTGACTAGGGTTCCTATGAAGGGAGCTACCAGTCAGGCGGCGGCACGGACAGCTGCAGCGGCACAGGAGCTAGCAAACAGAGCTGTAAACAGGGGAGTTTGAGTGGGAGTTCTGTTGGAGGAGAAGTTATTTGTGTGTGTTTTCTTTTGTATTGGTGGTATCTGTATGTGTAGGGGCTTTGTGCTGGGAGAGAAGCTGAGCCCTGATTAGGGGGCGGGGCTTCACTGACTAGGGGTCCTATAAAGGGAGCAGCCAGTCAGGCAGCGGCACAGGAGCTAGCAAACAGAGCTGTAAACAGGGGAGTTTGAGGGGGAGTTCTGTTGGAGGAGAAGGTATTTGTGTGTGTTTGGTTTTGCATTGGTAGTATCTGTATGTGTAGAGGCTTGTGGGGGCTTTGTACTGGGAGAGAAGCTGAGCCCTGATTAGGGGCGGGGCTTCACTGACTAGGGGTCCTATAAAGGGAGCAGCCAGTCAGGCAGGGGCACAGACAGCTACAGTGGCACAGGAGCTAGCAAACAGAGCTGTAAACAGGGGAGTTTGAGGGGGAGTTCTGTTGGAGGAGAAGGTATCTGTGTGTGTTTGGTTTTGTATTGGTAGTATCTGTATGTGTAGAGGCTTTGTGCTGGGAGAGAAGCTGAGCCCTGATTAGGGGGCGGGGCTTCACTGACTAGGGGTGCTAGAAAGGTAGCAGCCAGTCAGGCAGCAGCACAGGAGCTAGAAAACAGTGCTGTAAACAGGCGAGTTTGAGTTTGAGTTCTGTTGGAGGAGAAGGTATTTGTGTGTGTTTGGTTTTGTATTGGTATTATCTGTATGTGTAGGGTCTTTGTGCTGGGAGAAAAGCTGAGCCCTTATTAGGGGGCGGGGCTTCACTGACTAGGGGTCCTATAAAGGGAGCAGCCAGTCAGGCAGGGGCACAGGAGCTAGCAAACAGAGCTGTAAACAGGGGAGTTTGAGTGGGAGTTCTGTTTGAGGAGAAGGTATTTCTGTGTGTGTTTGGTTTTGTATTGGTAGTATCTGTATGTGTAGAGGCTTGGAGGGGCTTTGTGCTGGGAGAGAATCTGAGCCCTGATTAGGGGATGGGGCTTGACTGACTACGGGTCTTGTAAAGGTAGCAGCCAGTCAGGCAGTGGCACAGACAGCTGCAGCGGTACAGGAGCTAGCAAACAGAGCTGTAAACAGGGGAGTTTGAGTGGGAGTTCTGTTTGAGGAGAAGGTATTTGTGTGTGCTTGGTTTTGTATTGGTAGTATGTGTATGTGTAGGAGCTTTGTGCTGGGAGAGAAGATGATCCCTGATTAGGGGGCGGGGCTTCGCTGACTAGGGGTCCTATAAAGGGAGCAGCCAGTCAGGCAGCGGCACGGACAACTGCAGCGGCACAGGAGCTAGCAAACAGAGCTGTAAACAGGGGAGTTTGAGTGAGAGTTCTGTTGGAGGAGAAGGTATTTGTGTGTGTTTGGTTTTGTATTGGTAGTATCTGTATGTGTAGGGGCTTTGTGCTGGGAGAAAAGCTGAGCCCTGATTAGGGGCGGGGCTTCACTGACTAGGTATCCTATAAAGGGAGCAGCCAGTCAGGCAGGGGCACAGACAGCTGCAGCGGCACAGGAGCTAGCAAACAGAGCTGTAAACAGGGGAGTTTGAGAGGGAGTTCTTTTGGAGGAGAAGGTATTTGTGTGTGTTTGGTTTTGTATTGGTAGTATCTCTATGTGTAGAGGCTTGGAGGGGCTTTGTGCTGGGAGAAAAGCTGAGCCCTGATTAGGGGGCGGGGCTTCGTTGACTAGGGGTCGTATGATTGTAGCAGCCAGTCAGGCAGCGTCACAGACAGCTGCAGGGGCACAGTAGCTAGCAAACAGAGCTGTAAACAGGGGAGTTTGAGGGGGAGTTCTGTTGGAGGAGAAGGTATTTGTGTGTGTTTGGTTTTGCATTGGTAGTATCTGTATGTGTAGAGGCTTGTGGGGGCTTTGTACTGGGAGAGAAGCTGAGCCCTGATTAGGGGATGGGGCTTGACTAACTACGGGTCCTGTAAAGGTAGCACCTATTCAGGCAGCGGCACAGACAGCTAGCAAACAGAGCTGTGAACGGGGGAGTTTGAGTGGGAGTTCTGTTGGAGGAGAAGGTATTTGTGTGTGTTTGGTTTTGTATTGGTAGCATCTGTATGTGTAGGGCCTTTGTGCTGGGAGAGAAGCTGAGCCCTGATTAGGGGCGGGGCTTCACTGACTAGGGGTCCTATAAAGGGAGCAGCCAGTCAGGCAGGGGCACAGACAGCTGCAGTGGCACAGGAGCTAGCAAACAGAGCTGTAAACAGGGGAGTTAGAGTTTGAGTTCTGTTGGAGGAGAAGGTATCTGTGTGTGTTTGGTTTTGTATTGGTAGTATCTGTATGTGTAGAGGCTTTGTGCTGGGAGAGAAGCTGAGCCCTGATTAGGGGGCGGGGCTTCACTGACTAGGGGTGCTAGAAAGGTAGCAGCCAGTCAGGCAGCAGCACAGGAGCTAGCAAACAGAGCTGTAAACAGGGGAGTTTGAGTGGGAGTTCTGTTGGAGGAGAAGGTATTTGTGTGTGTTTGGTTTTGTATTGGTAGTATCTGTATGTGTAGGGGCTTTGTGCTGGGAGAAAAGCTGAGCCCTGATTAGGGGGCGGGGCTTCCCTGACTAGGGGTCCTATAAAGGTACCAGCCAGTCAGGCAGCGGCACAGACAGCTGCAGCGGCACAGGAGCTAGCAAACAGAGCTGTAAACAGGGGAGATTGAGTGGGATTTCTGTTGGAGGAGAAGGTATTTGTCTGTGTGTTTGGTTTTGTATTGGTGGTATCTGTATGTGTCTCGGCTTGGAGGGGCTTTGTGCTGGGAGAGAATCTGAGCCCTGATCAGGGGGCGGGGCTTCGCTGACTAGGGGTCGTATGATTGTAGCAGCCAGTCAGGCAGCGTCACAGACAGCTGCAGGGGCACAGGAGCTAGCAAACAGAGCTGTAAACAGGGGAGTTTGAGTGGGAGTTCTGTTGGAGGAGAAGGTATTTGTTTGTGTGTTTGGTTTTGTATTGGTAGTATCTGTATGTTTAGAGGCTTGGAGGGCTTTGTGCTGGGAGCGAAGCTGAGCCCTGATTAGGGGGCGGGGCTTCACTGACTAGGGGTCCTATGAAGGGAGCAGCCAGTCAGGCAGCGGCACAGACAGCTGCGGTGGCACAGGAGCTAGCAAAGAGAGCTGTAAACAGGGGAGTTTGAGTGGGAGTTCTGTTGGAGGAGAAGGTATTTGTGTGTGTTTTCTTTTGTATTGGTGGTATCTGTATGTGTAGGGGCTTTGTGCTGGGAGAGAAGCTGAGCCCTGATTAGGGGGCGGGGCTTCACTGACTAGGGGTCCTATAAAGGGAGCAGCCAGTCAGGCAGCGGCACAGGAGCTAGCAAACAGAGCTGTAAACAGGGGAGTTTGAGGGGGAGTTCTGTTGGAGGAGAAGGTATTTGTGTGTGTGTTTGGTCTTGTATTGGTAGTATCTGTATGTGTAGAGGCTTTGAGGGGCTTTGTGCTGGGAGCAAAGCTGAGCCCTGATTAGGGGTGGGGCTTCACTGACTAGGTATCCTATAAAGGGAGCAGCCAGTCAGGCAGGGGCACAGACAGCTGCAGCGGCACAGGAGCTAGCAAACAGAGCTGTAAACAGGGGAGTTTGAGAGGGAGGTCTGTTGGAGGAGAAGGTATTTGTGTGTGTTTGGTTTTGTATTGGTAGTATCTCTGTGTGTAGAGGCTTGGAGGGGCTTTGTGCTGGGAGAAAAGCTGAGCCCTGATTAGGGGGCGGGGCTTCACTGACTAGGGGTCCTATAAAGGTACCAGCCAGTCAGGCAGCGGCACAGACAGCTGCAGCGGCACTGGAGCTAGCAAATAGAGCTGTAAACAGGGGAGTTTGAGTGGGAGTTCTGTTTTAGGAGAAGGTATTTGTGTGTGTGTTTGGTTTTGTATTGGTGGTATCTGTATGTGTATAGGCTTGGAGGGGCTTTGTGGTGGGAGAGAAGCTGAGCCCTGATTAGGGGGCGGGGCTTCCCTGACTACGGGTCCTATAAAGGTACCAGCCAGTCAGGCAGTGGCACAGACAGCTGCAGCGGTACTGGAGCTAGCAAACAGAGCTGTAAACAGGGGAGTTTGAGTGGGAGTTCTGTTGGAGGAGAAGGTATTTGTGTGAGTGTTTGGTCTTGTATTGGTAGTATCTGTATGTGTAGAGGCTTTGAGGGGCTTTGTGCTGGGAACGAAGCTGAGCCCTGATTAGGGGGCGGGGCTTCACTGACTAGGGGTCCTATAAAGGTAGCAGCCAGTCAGGCAGCGGCACAGGAGCTAGCAAACAGAGCTGTAAACAGGGGAGTTTGAGTGGGAGTTCTGTTGGAGGAGAAGGTATTTGTGGGTGTTTGGTTTTGTATTGGTAGTATCTGTATGTGTAGGGGCTTTGTGCTGGGAGAGAAGCTGAGCCGTGATTAGGGGGCAGGGCTTCACTGACTCGGGGTCCTATAAAGGTAGCAGCCAGTGAGGCAGCGGCACAGACAGCTACAGCGGCACTGGAGCTAGGAAACAGAGCTCTAAACGGGAGTTTGAGTGGGAGTTCTGTTGGAGGAGAAGGCATTTGTGTGTGTGTTTGGTTTTGTATTGGTGGTATCTGTATGTGTAGGGGCTTTGTGCTGGGAGAGAAGCTGAGCCCTGATTAGGGGGCGGGGCTTCACTGACAAGGGGTCCTATAAAGGGAGCAGCCAGTCAGGCAGCGGCACAGACAGCTGCAGCGGCACAGGAGCTAGCAAACAGAGCTGTAAACAGGGGAGTTTGAGTGGCAGTTCTGTTGGAGGAGAAGGTATTTGTGTGTGTTTGGTTTTGTATTGGTAGTATCTGTATGTGTAGAGGCTTGGAGGGGCTTTCTGCTGGGAGAGAAGCTGAGCCCTGATTAGGGGGCGGGGCTTCCCTGACTAGGGGTCCTATAAAGGTAGCAGCCAGTCAGGCAGCGGCACAGGAGCTAGCAAACAGAGCTGTAAACAGGGGAGTTTGAGTGGGAGTTCTGTTGGAGGAGAAGGTATTTGTGTGTTTGGATTTGTGTTGGTAGTATCTGTATGTGTAGAGGCTTTGTGCTGGGAGAGAAGCTGAGCCCTGATTAGGGGGCGGGGCTTCACTGACTAGGGGTCCTATAAAGGTAGCAGCCAGTCAGGCAGCGGCACAGACAGCTGCAGCGGCACAGGAGCTAGCAAACAGAGCTGTAAACAGGGGAGTTTGAGTGGGAGTTCTGTTGGAGGAGAAGGTATTTGTGTGTGTTTGGATTTGTGTTGGTAGTATCTGTATATGTAGGGGCTTGGTGCTGGGAGAGAAGCTGAGCCCTGATTAGGGGGCGGGGCTTCCCTGACTAGGGGTCCTATAAAGGTAGCAGCCAGTCAGGCAGCGGCACAGGAGCTAGCAAACAGAGCTGTAAAGAGGGGAGATTGAGTGGGAGTTATGTTGGAGGAAAAGGTATTTGTGTGTGTGTTTGGTTTTGTATTGGTGGTATCTGTATATGTAGGGGCTTTGTGCTGGGAGAGAAGCTGAGCCCTGATTAGCGGGCGGGCCTTCACTGACTAGGGGTCCTATAAAGGTAGCAACTAGTCAGGCAGCGGCACAGACAGCTGCAGCGATACAGGAGCTAGCAAACAGAGCTGTAAACAGGGGAGTTTGAGTGGGAGTTCTGTTGGAGGAGAAGGTATTTGTGTGTGTGTGTTTGGTTTTGTATTGTTAGTATCTGTATGTGCAGGGGCTTTGTGCTGGGAGAGAAGCTGAGCCCTGATTAGGGGGCGGGGCTTCCCTGACTAGGGGTCCTATAAAGGTAGCAGCCAGTCAGGCAGCGGCACGGGAGCTAGCAAACAGAGGTGTAAACAGGGGAGTTTGAGTGGGAGTTCTGTTGGAGGAGAAGGTATTTGTGTCTGTGTTTGGTTTTGTATTGGAAGTATCTGTATGTGTAGGGGCTTTTTGCTGGGAGAGAAGCTGAGCCCTGATTAGGGATCGGGGCTTCGCTGACTAGGGGTCCTATGATTGTAGCAGCCAGTCAGGCAGCGTCACAGACAGCTGCAGGGGCACAGGAGCTAGCAAACAGAGCTGTAAACAGGGGAGTTTGAGTGGGAGTTCTGTTGGAGGAGAAGGTATTTGTGTCTGTGTTTGGTTTTGTATTGGAAGTATCTGTATGTGTAGGGGCTTTTTGCTGGGAGAGAAGCTGAGCCCTGATTAGGGTGCGGGGCTTCACTGACCAGGGGTCCTATAAAGGTAGCAGCCAGTCAGGCAGCGGCACAGACAGCTGCAGTGGCACAGGAGCTTGCAAACAGAGCTGTAAACAGGGGAGTTTGAGTGGGAGTTCTGTTGGAGGAGAAGGTATTTGTGTTTGTTTGGTTTTGTATTGGTAGTATTTGTATGTGTAGAGGCTTGGAGGGGCTTTGTGCTGGGAGAGAAG
Organism: Lepidochelys olivacea; assembly: GCF_965140295.1. NCBI lineage: Eukaryota > Metazoa > Chordata > Testudines > Cheloniidae > Lepidochelys > Lepidochelys olivacea. The sequence continues at coordinate 6,299,206 of NC_140428.1, forward strand.
CTGAGCCCTGATTAGGGGGCGGGGCTTCACTGATTAGGGGTCCTATAAAGGTAGCAGCCAGTCAGGCAGCGGCACAGACAGCTGCAGTGGCACAGGAGCTTGCAAACAGACCTCTAAACAGGGGAGTTTGAGTGGGAGTTCTGTTGGAGGAGAAGGTATTTGTGTGTCTTTGGTTTTGTATTGGTAGTATCTGTATGTGTAGGGGCTTTGTGCTGGGACAGAAGATGAGCCCTGATTAGGGGGCGGGGCTTCCCTGACTAGGGGTCCTATAAAGGTAGCAGCCAGTCAGGCAGCGGCACAGGAGCTAGCAAACTGAGCTGTAAACAGGGGAGTTTGAGTGGGAGTTCTGTTGGAAGAGAAGGTATTTGTGTGTGTTTGGTTTTGTTTTGGTAGTATCTGTATGTTTAGGGGCTTTTTGCTGGGAGAGAAGATAAGCCCTGATTAGGGTGCGGGGATTCACTGACCAGGGGTCCTATAAAGGTAGAAGCCAGTCAGGCAGCGGCACAGGAGCTAGCAAACTGAGCTGTAAACAGGGGAGTTTGAGTAGGAGTACTGTTGGAGGAGAAGGTATTTGTGTGTGTTTGGTTTTGTATTGGTAGTATTTGTATGTGTAGAGGCTTTGTGCTGGGAGAGAAGCTGAGCGCTGATTAGGGGGCGCGGCTTCACTGACTAGGGGTCCTATAAAGGTAGCAGCCAGTCAGGCAGCTGCACAGACAGCTGCAGCGGCACAGGAGCTAGCAAACAGAGCTGTAAACGGGGGAGTTAGAGTGGGAGTTCTGTTGGAGGAGAAGGTATTTGTGTTTGTCTGGTTTTGTATTGGTAGTATCTGTATGTGTAGGGGCTTGGAGGGGCTTTGTGCTGGGAGAGAAGCTGAGCCCTGATTAGGGGGAGGGGCTTCACTGACTAGGGGTCCTATAAAGGTAGCAGCCAGTCAGGCAACTGCACAGACAGCTGCAGCGGTACAGGAGCTAGCAAACAGAGCTGTAAACAGGGGAGTTTGAGTGGGAGTTCTGTTGGAGGAGAAGGTATTTGTGTGTGTGTTTGGTTTTGTATTGGTAGTATCTGTATGTGTAGAGGCTTGGAGGGGTAATGTGCTGGGAGCGAAGCTGAGCCCTGATTAGGGGGCGGGGCTTCCCTGACTAGGGGTCCTATGAAGGTAGCAGAAAGTCAGGCAGCGGCACAGGAGCTAGCAAACTGAGCTGTAAACAGGGGAGTTTGAGTGGGAGTTTTGTTGGAGGAGAAGGTATTTGTGTGTGTGTTTGGTTTTGTATTGGTAGTATCTGTATGTGTAGGGGCTTTTTGCTGGGAGAGAAGCTGAGCCCTGATTAGGGTGCGGGGCTTCACTGACTAGGAGTCCTATAAAGGTAGCAGCCAGTCAGGCAGCGGCACAGGAGCTAGCAAACTGAGCTGTAAACAGGGGAGTTTGACTAGGAGTTCTGTTGGAGGAGAAGGTATTTGTGTTTGTTTGGTTTTGCATTGGTAGTATCTGTATGTGTAGAGGCTTGGAGGGGCTTTGTGCTGGGAGAGAAGCTGAGCCCTGATTAGGGGGCGGGGCTTCACTGACTAGGGGTCCTATAAAGGTAGCAGCCAGTGAGGCAGTGGCACAGACAGCTGCAGCGGCACAGGAGGTAGCAAACAGAGCTGTAAACAGGGGAGTTTGAGTGGGAGTTCTGTTGGAGGAGAAGGTATTTGTGTGTGCTTGGTTTTGTATTGGTAGTATCTGTATGCGTAGAGGCTTGGAGGGGTAATGTGCTGGGAGCGAAGCTGAGCCCTGATTAGGGGGCGGGGCTTCCCTGACTAGGGGTCCTATGAAGGTAGCAGCCAGTCAGGCAGCGGCACAGGAGCTAGCAAACAGAGCTGTAAACAGGGGAGTTTGAGTTGGATTTCTGTTGGAGGAGAAGGTATTTGTGTGTGTGTTTGGTTTTGTATTGGTAGTATCTGTATGTGTAGGGGCTTTTTGCTGGGAGAGAAGCTGAGCCCTGATTAGCGTGCGGAGTTTCACTGACCAGGGGTCCTATAAAGGTAGCAGCCAGTCAGGCAGCGGCACAGACAGCTGCAGTGGCACAGGAGCTAGCAAACAGAGCTGTAAACAGCGGAGTTTGATTTGGAGTTCTGTTGGAGGAGAAGGTATTTGTGTGTGCTTGGTTTTGTATTGGTAGTATCTGTATGTGTAGAGGCTTGGAGGGGCTTTGTGCTGGAAGAGAAGCTGAGCCCTGATTAGGGAGCGGGGCTTCACTGATTAGGGGTCCTATAAAGGTAGGAGCCAGTCAGGCAGCGGCACAGACAGCTGCAGTGGCACAGGAGCTTGCAAACAGACCTGTAAACAGGGGAGTTTGAGTGGGAGTTCTGTTGGAGGAGAAGGTATTTGTGTCTGTGTTTGGTTTTGTATTGGTAGTATCTGTATGTGTAGGGGCTTTGTGCTGGGACAGAAGATGAGCCCTGATTAGGGGGCGGGGCTTCCCTGACTAGGGGTCCTATAAAGGTAGCAGCCAGTCAGGCAGCGGCGCAGGACCAGCAAACAGACCTGTAAACAGGGGAGTTTGAGTGGGAGTTCTGTTGGAGGAGAAGGTATTTGTGTGTGCTTGGTTTTGTATTGGTAGTATCTGTATGTGTAGAGGCTTGGAGGGGCTTTGAGCTGGGAGAGAAGCTGAGCCCTGATTAGGGGGCGGAGCTTCACTGACGACGGGTCCTATAAAGGGAGCAGCCAGTCAGGCAGCAACAGACAGCTGCAGCGGTACAGGAGCTAGCAAACAGAGCTGTAAACAGGGGAGTTTGAGTGGGAGTTCTGTTGGAGGAGAAGGTATTTGTGTGTGTGTTTGGTTTTGTATTGGTAGTATCTGTATGTGTAGAGGCTTGGAGGGGCTTTGTGCTGGGAGCAAAGCTGAGCCCTGATTAGGGGGCGGGGCTTCACTGACTAGGGGTCCTAGAAAGGTAGCAGCCAGTCAGGCAGCGGCACAGGACCAGCAAACAGACCTGTAAAAAGGGGAGTTTGAGTGGGAGTTCTGTTGGAGGAGAAGGTGTTTGTGTATGTTTGGTTTTGTATTGGTAGTATCTGTATTTGTAGAGGCTTTGTGCTGGGAGAGAAGCTGAGCCCTGATAAGGGGGCGGGGCTTCACTGACTAGGCGTCCTATAAAGGTAGCAGCCAGTCAGGCAGCGGCACAGCAGCTAGCAAACAGAGCTGTAAACATGGGAGTTTGAGCTGGAGTTCTGTTGGAGGAGAAGGTATATGTGTGTGTTTGGTTTTGTATTGGTAGTATCTGTATGTGTAGAGGCTTGGAGGGGCTTTGTGCTGGGAGAGAAGCTGAGCCCTGATAAGGGGCCGGGGCTTCACTGACTAGGGGTCCTATAAAGGTAGCAGCCAGTCAGGCAGCTGCACAGACAGCTGCAGCGGCACAGGAGCTAGCAAACAGAGCTGTAAACAGGGGAGTTTGAGTGGGAGTTCTGTTGGAGGAGAAGGTATTTGTGTGTGTGTTTGGTTTTGTATTGGTGGTATCTGTATGTGTAGGGGCTTCGTGCTGGGAGAGAAGCTGAGCCCTGATTAGGAGCCGGGGCTTCACTGACTAGGGGTCCTATAAAGGCAGGAGCCAGTCAGGCAACTGCACAGACAGCTGCAGCGGTACAGAAGCTAGCAAACAGAGCTGTAAACAGGGGAGTTTGAGTGGGAGTTCTGTTGGAGGAGAAGGTATTTGTGTGTTTGGTTTTGTGTTGGTGGAATCTGTATGTGTAGGGGCTTTGTGCTGAGAGAGAAACTGAGCCCTGATTAGGGGGCGGGGCTTCACTGACTAGGGGTCCTATAAAGGGAGCAGCCAGTCAGGCAGCAACACAGACAGCTGCAGCGGTACAGAAGCTAGCAAACAGAGCTGTAAACATGGGAGTTTGAGCTGGAGTTCTGTTGGAGGAGAAGGTATTTGTGTGTGTTTGGTTTTGTATTGGTAGTATCTGTATGTGTAGAGGCTTGGAGGGGCTTTGTGCTGGGAGAGAAACTGAGCCCTGATTAGGGGGCGGGGCTTCCCTGACTAGGGGTCCTATAAAGGTAGCAGCGAGTCAGGCAGCGGCACAGGAGCTAGCAAACAGAGCTGTAAACAGGGGAGTTTGAGAGGGAGTTCTGTTGGAGGAGAAGGTATTTGTGTGTGTTTGGTTTTGTATTGGTAGTATCTGTATGTGTAGAGGCTTTGTGCTGGGAGAGAAGATGAGCCCTGATTAGGGGGCGGGGCTTCCCTGACTAGGGGTCCTATAAAGGTAGCAGCCAGTCAGGCAGCGACACAGACAGCTGCAGCGGTATAGGAGCTTCCAAACTGAGCTGTAAACAGGGGAGTTTGAGTGGGAGTTCTTTTGGAGGAGAAGGTATTTGTGTGTGTTTGGTTTTGTATTGGTAGTATCTGTATGTGTAGAGGCTTTGTGCTGGGAGAGAAGCTGAGCCCTGATTAGGGGGCGGGGCTTCGGTGACTAGGGTTCCTATAAAGGTAGCAGCCAGTCAGGCAGCGACACAGACAGCTGCAGCGGTACAGGAGCTAGCAAACAGAGCTGTAAACACGGGAGTTTGAGTGGGAGTTCTGTTGGAGGAGAAGGTATTTTTGAGTGTTTGGTTTTGTATTGGTAGTATCTGTATGTGTAGAGGCTTGGAGGGGCTTTGTGCTGGGAGAGAAGCTGAGCCCTGATTAGGGGGCGGGGCTTCCCTGACTAGGGGTCCTATAAACGTACCAGCCAGTCAGGCAGCGGCACAGACAGCTGCAGCGGCACTGGAGCTAGCAAATAGAGCTGTAAACAGGGGAGTTTGAGTGGGAGTTCTGTTTGAGGAGAAGGTATTTGTGTGTTTGGTATTGTATTGGTAGTATCTGTATGTGTAGAGGCTTTGTGCTGGGAGAGAAGATGAGCCCTGATTAGGGGGCGGGGCTTCACTGACTAGGGGTCCTATAAAGGTAGCAGCCAGTCAGGCAGCGGCACAGACAGCTGCAGTGGCACAGGAGCTAGCAAACAGAAATGTAAACAGGGGAGTTTGAGTGGGAGTTCTGTTGGAGGAGAAGGTATTTGTGTGTGTTTGGTTTTGTATTGGTAGTATCTGTATGAGTAGAGGCTTTGTGCGAGGAGAGAAGCTGAGCCCTGATTAGGGGCGGGGCTCCGCTGACTAGGGGTCATATGATTGTAGCAGCCAGTCAGGCAGCGTCACAGACAGCTGCAGGGGCACAGGAGGTAGCAAACAGAGCTGTAAACAGGGGAGTTTGAGTGGGAGTTCTGTTGGAGGAGAAGGTATTTTTGTGTGTTTGGTTTTGTATTGGAAGCATCTGTATGTGTAGGGGCTTTGTGCTGGGAGAGAAGCTGAGCCCTGATTAGGGGGCGGGGCTTCACTGACCAGGGGTCCAATAAAGGGGTCAGCCAATCAGGCGGCAGCACAGACATCTGCAGCGGTACAGGAGCTAGCAAACAGAGCTGTAAACAGGGGAGTTTGAGTGGGAGTTCTGTTGGAGGAGAAGGTATTTGTGTGTGTGTTTGGTTTTGTATTGGTAGTATCTGTATGTGTAGAGGCTTGGAGGGGCTTTGTGCTGGGAGAGAAGCTGAGCCCTGATTAGGGGGCGGGGCTTCCCTGACAAGGGGTCCTATAAACGTACCAGCCAGTCAGGCAGCGGCACAGACAGCTGCAGCGGCACTGGAGCTAGCAAATAGAGCTGTAAACAGGGGAGTTTGAGTGGGAGTTCTGTTTGAGGAGAAGGTATTTGTGTGTTTGGTTTTGTATTGGTAGTATCTGTATGTGTCGAGGCTTTGTGCTGGGAGAGAAGATGAGCCCTGATTAGGGGGCGGGGCTTCCCTGACTAGGGGTCCTATAAAGGTAGCAGCCAGTCAGGGAGCAACACAGACAGCTGCAGCGGTATAGGAGCTTCCAAACTGAGCTGTAAACAGGGGAGTTTGAGTGGGAGTTCTTTTGGAGGAGAAGGTATTTGTGTGTGTTTGGTTTTGTATTGGTAGTATCTGTATGTGTAGAGGCTTTGTGCTGGGAGAGAAGATGAGCCCTGATTAGGGGGCGGGGCTTCGCTGACTAGGGGTCCTATAAAGGTAGCAGCCAGTCAGGCAGCGGCACAGGAGCTAGCAAAACAGAGCTGTAAACAGGGGAGTTTGAGTGGGAGTTCTGTTGGAGGAGAAGGTATTTGTGTGTGTATTTGGTTTTGTATTGGTAGTATCTGTATGTGTAGAGGCTTGGAGGGGCTTTGTGCTGGGAGCGAAGCTGAGCCTGATTAGGGGGCGGGGCTTCACTTACCAGGGGTCCTATAAAGGTAGCAGCCAGTCAGGCAGCGGCAGAGGAATTTAGCAAACAGAGCTGTAAACAGGGGAGTTTGAGTGGGAGTTCTGTTGGAGGAGAAGGTATTTTTGTGTGTTTGGTTTTGTATTGGTAGTATATGTATGTGTAGAGGGTTTGTGCTGGAGAGAAGATGAGCCCTGATTAGGGGGCGGGCGTCACTGACTAGGGGTCCTATAAAGGTAGCAGCCAGTCAGGCAGCGGCACAGACAGCTGCAGTGGCACAGGAGCTAGCAAACAGAGCTGTAAACAGGGGAGTTTGAGTGGGAGTTCTGTTGGAGCAGAAGGTATTTGTGTGTGTTTGGTTTTGTATTGGTAGTATCTGTATGTGTAGAGGCTTGGAGGGGCTTTGTGCTGGGAGAGAAGCTGAGCCCTGATTAGGGGGCGGGGCTTCCCTGACTAGGGGTCCTATAAACGTACCAGCCAGTCAGGCAGCGGCACAGACAGCTGCAGCGCACTGGAGCTAGCAAATAGAGCTGTAAACAGGGGAGTTTGAGTGGGAGTTCTGTTTGAGGAGAAGGTATTTGTGTGTTTGGTTTTGTATTGGTAGTATCTGTATGTGTAGAGGCTTTGTGCTGGGAGAGAAGATGAGCCCTGATTAGGGGGCGGGGCTTCACTGACTAGGGGTCCTATAAAGGTAGCAGCCAGTCAGGCAGCGGCACAGACAGCTGCAGTGGCACAGGAGCAAGCAAACAGAGATGTAAACAGAGGAGTTTGAGTGGGAGTTGTGTTGGAGCAGAAGGTATTTTTGTGTGTTTGGTTTTGTATTGGTAGTATCTGTATGTGTAGGGGCTTTGTGCTGGGAGAGAAGCTGAGCCCTGATTAGGTGGCGGGGCTTCCCTGACTAAGGGTCCTATAAAGGTAGCAGCCAGTCAGGCAGCGGCACAGGAGATAGCAAACAGAGCTGTAAACAGGGGAGTTTGAGTGGGAGTTCTGTTGGAGGAGAAGGTATTTGTGTGTGTTTGGTTTTGTATTGGTGGTATCTGTATGTGTAGGGGCCTTGTCCTGGGAGAGAAGCTGAGCCCTGATTAGGGGGCGGGGCTTCCCTTACTAGGGGTCCTATAAAGGTTGCAGCCAGTCAGGCAGCGGCACAGGAGCTATCAAACACAGCTGTAAACAGGGGAGTTTGAGTCGGAGTACTGTTGGAAGAGAAGGCACTTGTGTGTGTTTGGTTTTGTATTGGTAGTATCTGTATGTGTAGGGGCTTTGTGCTGGGAGAGAAGCTGAGCCCTGATTAGGGGGCGGGGCTTCACTGACTGGGGTCCTATAAAGGGAGCAGCCCCTCAGGCAGCGACACAGACAGCTGCAGCGGTACAGAAGCTAGCAAACAGAGCTGTAAACAGGGGAGTTTGAGTGGGAGTTCTGTTGGAAGAGAAGGTATTTGTGTGTGTTTTTTCTTTTGTATTGGTAATATCTGTATGTGTAGAGGCTTGGAGGGGCTTTGTGCTGGGAGAGAATCTGAGCCCTGATTAGGGGCGGGGCTTCACTGACTAGGGGTCCTATAAAGGTAGCAGCCAGTCAGGCAGCGGCACAGACAGCTGCAGCGGCACAGGAGCTAGCACACAGAGCTCTAAACAGGGGAGTTTGAGTGGGAGTTCTGTTGGAGGAGAAGGTATTTGTGTGTGTTTGGTTTTGTATTGGTTGTATCTGTACGTGTGGAGGCTTTGTGCTGGGAGAGAAGCTGAGCCCTGATTAGGGGGCGGGGCTTTCCTGACTAGGGGTCCTAGAAAGGTACCAGCCAGTCAGGCAGCGGCACAGACAGCTGCAGCAGCACTGGAGCTAGCAAACAGAGCTGTAAACAGGGGAGTTTGAGTGGGAGTTCTGTTGGAGGAGAAGGTATTTGTGTTTGTTTGGTTTTGTATTGGTAGTATTTGTATGTGTACAGGCTTGGAGGGGCTTTGTGCTGGGAGAGAAGCTGAGCCCTGATTAGGGGGCGGGGCTTCCCTGACTAGGGGTCCTATAAAGGTACCAGCCAGTCAGGCAGCGGCACAGACAGCTGCAGCGGCACTGGAGCTAGCAAATAGAGCTGTAAACAGGGGAGTTTGAGTGGGAGTTCTGTTGGAGGAGAAGGCATTTGTGTGTGTATTTGGTTTTGTATTGGTGGTATCTGTATATGTAGAGGCTTGGAGGGGCTTTGTGCTGGGAGAGAAGCTGAGCCCTGATTATGGGGCGGGGCTTCACTGACTAGGGGTCCTATAAAGGTAGCAGCCAATCAGGCAGCGGCACAGGAGCTAGCAAACAGAGCTGTAAACAGGGGAGTTTGAGTCGGAGTTCTGTTGGAGGAGAAGGTATTTGTGTGTGCTTGGTTTTGTATTGGTAGTATCTGTATGTGTAGGGGCTTTGTGCTGGGAGAGAAGCTTAGCCCTGATTAGGGGGCGGGGCTTCACTGACGAGGGGTCCTATAAAGGGAGCAGCCAGTCAGGCAGCGGCACAGACAGCTGCAGTGGCACACGAGCTTGCAAACTGGGCTGTAAACAGGGGAGTTTGAGTGGGAGTTGTGTTGGAGGAGAAGGTATTTGTGTTTGTTTGGTTTTGTATTGGTAGTATCTGTATGTGTAGGGGCTTGGTGGGGCTTTGTGCTGGGAGAGAAGCTGAGCCCTGATTAGGGGGTGGGGCTTCACTGACGAGGGGCCCTATAAAGGTAGCAGCCATTCAGGCCTCGGAACAGGAGCTAGCAAACTGAGCTGTAAACGGGAGTTTGAGAGAGAGTTCTGTTGGAGGAGAAGGTATTTGTGTGTGTTTGGTTTTGTATCGGTAGTATCTGTATGTGTAGAGGCTTTGTGCTGGGAGAGAAGATGAGCCCTTATTAGGGGGCGGGGCTTCACTGACTAGGGGTCCTATAAAGGTAGCAGCCAGTCAGGCAGCGGCACAGAGAGCTGCAGTGGCACAGGAGCTAGCAAACAGGGCTGTAAACAGGGGAGTTTGAGTGGGAGTTCTGTTGGAGGAGAAGGCATTTGTGTGTGTATTTGGGTTTGTATTGGTGGTATCTGTGTGTGTAGAGGCTTGGAGGGGCTTTGTACTGGGAGAGAGGATGAGCCCTGATTAGGGGGCGAAGCTTCGCTGACTAGGGGTCCTATGAAGGTAGCCGCCAGTCAGGCAGCGTCACAGACAGCTGCAGGGGCACAGGAGCTAGCAAACAGAGCTGTAAACAGGGGAGTTTGAGTGGGAGTTCTGTTGGAGGAGAAGGTATTTGTGTGTGTTTGGTTTTGTATTGGTAGTATCTGTATGTGTAGAGGCTTGGAGGGGCTTTGTGCTGGGGGAGAAACTGAGCCCTGATTAGGGGGCGGGACTTCCCTGACTAGGGGTCCTATAAAGGTAGCAGCCAGTCAGGCAGCGGCACAGGAGCTAGCAAACAGAGCTGTAAACAGGGGAGTTTGAGTGGGAGTTCTGTTGGAGGAGAAGGCATTTGTGTGTGTATTTGGGTTTGTATTGGTGGTATCTGTGTGTGTAGAGGCTTGGAGGGGCTTTGTGCTGGGAGAGAGGATGAGCCCTGATTAGGGGGCGGGGCTTCGCTGACTAGGGGTCCTATGAAGGTAGCCGCCAGGCAGGCAGCGTCACAGACAGCCGCAGGGGCACAGGAGCTAGCAAACAGAGCTGTAAACAGGGGAGTTTGAGTGGGAGTTCTGTTGGAGGAGAAGGTATTTGTGTGTGTTTGGTTTTGTATTGGTAGTGTCTGTATCTGTAGGGGCTTTGTGCTGGGAGAGAAGCTGAGCCCTGATAGGGGGCGGGGCTTCACTGAATAGGGGCCCTATAAAGGGAGCAGCCAGTCAGGCGGCGGCACGGACAGCTGCAGCGGCACAGGAGCTAGCAAACAGAGCTGTAAACAGGGAAGTTTGAGTGGGAGTTCTGTTGGAGGAGAAGGTATTTGTGTGTGTTTGGTTTTGTATTGTTAGTATCTGTATGTGTAGAGGCTTTGTGCTCGGAGAGAAGCTGAGCCCTGATTAGGGGGCGGGGCTTCACTGACTAGGGGTCCTATAAAGGTAGCAGCCAGTCAGGCAGCGGCACAGGAGCTAGCAAACAGAGCTGTAAACAGGGGAGTTTGAGTGGGAGTTGTGTTGGAGGAGAAGGTATTTGTGTGTGTATTTGGTTTTGTATTGGTAGTATCTGTATGTGTAGAGGCTTGGAGGGGCTTTGTGCTGGGGGAGAAACTGAGCCCTGATTAGGGGGCGGGACTTCCCTGACTAGGGGTCCTATAAAGGTAGCAGCCAGTCAGGCAGCGGCACAGGAGCTAGCAAACAGAGCTGTAAACAGGGGAGTTTGAGTGGGAGTTGTGTTGGAGGAGAAGGTATTTGTGTGTGTATTTGGGTTTGTATTGGTGGTATCTGTGTGTGTAGAGGCTTGGAGGGGCTTTGTGCTGGGAGAGAGGATGAGCCCTGATTAGGGGGCGGGGCTTCGCTGACTAGGGGTCCTATGAAGGTAGCCGCCAGGCAGGCAGCGTCACAGACAGCTGCAGGGGCACAGGAGCTAGCAAACAGAGCTGTAAACAGGGGAGTTTGAGTGGGAGTTCTGTTGGAGGAGAAGGTATTTGTGTGTGTTTGGTTTTGTATTGGTAGTGTCTGTATCTGTAGGGGCTTTGTGCTGGGAGAGAAGCCGAGCCCTGATAGGGGGCGGGGCTTCACTGAATAGGGGTCCTATAAAGGGAGCAGCCAGTCAGGCGGCGGCACGGACAGCTGCAGCGGCACAGGAGCTCGCAAACGGAGCTGTAAACAGGGAAGTTTGAGTGGGAGTTCTGTTGGAGGAGAAGGTATTTGTGTGTGTTTGGTTTTGTATTGTTAGTATCTGTATGTGTAGAGGCTTTGTGCTCGGAGAGAAGCTGAGCCCTGATTAGGGGGCGGGGCTTCACTGACTAGGGGTCCTATAAAGGTAGCAGCCAGTCAGGCAGCGGCACAGGAGCTAGCAAACAGAGCTGTAAACAGGGGAGTTTGAGTGGGAGTTGTGTTGGAGGAGAAGGTATTTGTGTGTGTATTTGGTTTTGTATTGGTAGTATCTGTATGTGTAGAGGCTTGGAGGGGCTTTGTGCTCGTAGAGAAGCTGAGCCCTGATTAGGGGGCGGGGCTTCACTGACTAGGGTCCTATAAAGGTAGCGGCACAGACAGCTGCAGCGGCACAGGAGCTAGCAAACAGAGTTGTAAACCGGGGAGTTTGAGTGGGAGTTCTGTTGGAGGAGAAGGTATTTGTGTGTGTTTGGTTTTGTATTGGTGGTATCTGTATGTGTAGGGACTTCGTGCTGGGAGAGAAGCTGAGCCCTGATTAGGGGGCGGGGCTTCACTGACTAGCGGTCCTATAAAGGGAGCAGCCAGTCAGGCAGCGGCACAGGAGCTAGGAAACAGAGCTGTAAACAGTGCAGTTTTGCGTGGGAATTCTGTTGGAGGAGAAGATATTTGTGTGTGTGTGTTTGGTTTTGTATTGGTAGTATCTGTATGTGTAGAGGCTTGGAGGGGCTTTGTGCTGGGAGAGAAGCTGAGCCCTGATTACGGGGCGGGGCTTCCCTGACTAGGGGTCCTATAAACGTACCAGTCAGTCAGGCAGCGGCACAGACAGCTGCAGCGGCACTGGAGCTAGCAAATAGAGCTGTAAACAGGGGAGTTTGAGTGGGAGTTCTGTTTGAGGAGAAGGTATTTGTGTGTTTGGTTTTGTATTGGTAGTATCTGTATGTGTAGAGGCTTCGTGCTGGGAGAGAAGATGAGCCCTGATTAGGGGGCGGGGCTTCACTGACTAGGGGTCCTATAAAGGTAGCAGCCAGTCAGGCAGCGGCCCAGACAGCTGCAGTGGCACAGGAGCTAGCAAACAGAGATGTAAACAGGGGAGTTTGAGTGGGAGTTGTGTTGGAGCAGAAGGTATTTGTGTGTGTTTGGTTTTGTATTGGTAGTATCTGTATGTGTAGAGGCTTGGACGGGCTTTGTGCTGGGAGAGAAGCTGAGCCCTGATTAGGGGGCGGGGCTTCGCTGACTAGGGGTCGTATGATTGTAGCAGCGAGTCAGGCAGCGTCACAGACAGCTGCAGGGGCACAGGAGCTAGCAAACAGAGCTGTAAACAGGGGAGTTTGAGTGGGGGTTCTGTTGGAGGAGAAGGTATTTGTGTGTGTTTGGTTGTGTATTGGTAGCATCTGTATGTGTAGGGGCTTTGTGCTGGGAGAGAAGCTGAGCCCTGATTAGGGGGCGGGGCTTCACTGACTTGGGGTCCTATAAAGGGAGCAGCCAGTCAGGCGGCGGCACGGACAGCTGCAGCGGCACAGGAGCTAGCAAACAGAACTGTAAACAGGGGAGTTTGAGTTTGAGTTCTGTTGGAGGAGAAGGTATTTGTGTGTGTTTGGTTTTGTATTGGTAGTATCTGTATGTGTAGAGGCTTTGTGCTGGGAGAGAAGCTGAGCCCTGATTAGGGGGCGGGGCTTCACTGACTAGGGGTCCTAGAAAGGTAGCAGCCAGTCAGGCAGCGGCACAGGAGCTAGCAAACAGAGCTGTAAACAGGGGAGTTTGAGTGGGAGTTCTGTTGGAGGAGAAGGTATTTGTGTGTGTGTTTGGTTTTGTATTGGTGGTATCTGTATGTGTAGAGGCTTGGAGGGGCTTTGTGCTGGGAGACAAGCTGAGCCCTGATTAGGGGGCGGGGCTTCACTGACGAGGGGTCCTATAAAGGGAGCAGCCAGTCAGGCAGCGACACAGACAGCTGCAGCGGTACAGGAGCTAGCAAACAGAGCTGTAAACAGGGGAGTTTGAGTGGGACTTCTGTTGGAGGAGAAGGTATTTGTGTGTGTGTTTGGTTTTGTATTGGTAGTATCTGTATGTGTAGAGGATTGGAGGGGCTTTGTGCTGGGAGCGAAGCTGAGCCCTGATTAGGGGGCGGAGCTTCACTGACTAGGGGTCCTATAAAGGGAGCAGCCAGTCAGGCAGCGGCACAGGAATTTAGCAAACTGAGCTGTACACAGGGGAGTATTAGTGGGAGTTCTGTTGGAAGAGAAGGTATTTGTGTGTGTTTGGTTTTGTGTTGGTGGTATCTGTATGTGTAGGGGCTTTTTGCTGGGAGAGAAGCTGAGCCCTGATTAGGGGGCGGGGCTTCACTGACCAGGGGTCCTATAAAGGGAGCAGCCAGTCAGGAAGCGGCACAGACAGCTGCAGTGGCACAGGAGCTAGCAAACAGAGCTGTACACAGGGGAGTATTAGTGGGAGTTCTGTTGGAGCAGAAGGTATTTGTGTGTGTTTGGTTTTGTATTGGTAGTATCTGTATGTGTAGAGGCTTGGACGGGCTTTGTGCTGGGAGAGAAGCTGAGCCCTGATTAGGGGGCGGGGCTTCGCTGACTCGGGGTCGTATGATTGTAGCAGCCAGTCAGGCAGCGGCACAGACAGCTGCAGCTGCACTGGAGCTAGCAAATAGAGCTGTAAACAGGGGAGTTTGAGAGGGAGTTCTGTTGGAGGAGAAGGTATTTGTGTGTGTTTGGTTTTGTATTGGTAGTATCTGTATGAGTAGAGGCTTTGTGCGAGGAGAGAAGCTGAGCCCTGATTAGGGGGCGGGGCTTCGCTGACTAGGGGTCGTATGATTGTAGCAGCCAGTCAGGCAGCGTCACAGACAGCTGCAGGGGCACAGGAGCTAGCAAACAGAGCTGTAAACAGGGGAGTTTGAGTGGGAGTTCTGTTGGAGGAGAAGGTATTTGTGTGTGTTTTGTTTTGTATTGGTAGCATCTGTATGTGTAGGGTCTTTGTGCTGGGAGAAAAGCTGAGCCCTGATTAGGGGCGGGGCTTCACTGACGAGGGGTCCTATAAAGGGAGCAGCCAGTCAGGCAGCGACACAGACAGCTGCAGCGGTACAGGAGCTAGGAAACAGAGCTGTAAACAGGGGAGTTTGAGTGGGACTTCTGTTGGAGGAGAAGGTATTTGTGTGTGTGTTTGGTTTTGTATTGGTATTATCTGTATGTGTAGAGGCTTGGAGGGGCTTTGTGCTGGGAGCGAAGCTGAGCCCTGATTAGGGGGCGGAGCTTCACTGACTAGGGGTCCTATAAAGGTAGCAGCCAGTCAGGCAGCGGCACAGGAATTTAGCAAACTGAGCTGTAAACAGGGGAGTTTCAGAGGGAGTTCTGTTGGAGGAGAAGGTATTTGTGTGTGTTTGGTTTTGTATTGGTAGTATCTGTATGTGTAGAGGCTTTGTGCTGGAGAGAAGATGAGCCCTGATTAAGGGGCGGGGCTTCACTGACTAGGGGTCCTATAAAGGTAGCAGCCAGTCAGGCAGCGGCACAGACAGCTGCAGTGGCACAGGAGCTAGCAAACAGAGCTGTAAACAGGGGAGTTTGAGTGGGAGTTCTGTTGCAGCAGAAGGTATTTGCGTGTGTTTGGTTTTGTATTGGTAGTATCTGTATGTGTAGAGGCTTGGAGGGGCTTTGTGCTGGGAGAGAAGCTGAGCCCTGATTAGGGGGCGGGGCTTCCCTGACTAGGGGTCCTATAAAGGTACCAGCCACTCAGGCAGCGGCACAGACAGCTGCAGCGGCACTGGAGCTAGCAAATAGAGCTGTAAACAGGGGAGTTTGAGTGGGAGTTATGTTTGAGGAGAAGGTATTTGTGTGTGTGTTTGGTTTTTTATTGGTGGTATCTGTATGTGTATAGGCTGGGAGGGGCTTTGTGCTGGGAGAGAAGCTGAGCCCTGATTAGGGGGCGGGGCTTCGCTGACTAGGGGTCGTATGATTGTAGCAGCCAGTCAGGCAGCGTCACAGACAGCTGCAGGGGCACAGGGGCTAGCAAACAGAGCTGTAAACAGGGGAGTTTGAGTGGGAGTTCTGTTGGAGGAGAAGGTATTTGTGTGTGTTTGGTTTTGTATTGGTAGTATCTGTATGTGTAGAGGCTTGGAGGGGCTTTGTGCTGGGAGCGAAGCTGAGCCCTGATTAGGGGGCGGGGCTTCACTGACTAGGGGTCCTATAAAGGTAGCAGCCAGTCAGGCAGCGGCACAGACAGCTGCAGCGGCACTGGAGCTAGCAAATAGAGCTGTAAACAGGGGAGTTTGAGAGGGAGTTCTGTTGGAGGAGAAGGTATTTGCGTGTGTTTGGTTTTGTATTGGTAGTATCTGTATGTGTAGAGGCTTGGAGGGGCTTTGTGCTGGGAGAGAAGCTGAGCCCTGATTAGGGGGCGGGGCTTCCCTGACTAGGGGTCCTATAAAGGTACCAGCCAGTCAGGCAGCGGCACAGACAGCTGCAGCGGCACTGGAACTAGCAAATAGAGCTGTAAACAGGGGAGTTTGAGTGGGAGTTCTGTTGGAGGAGAAGGTATTTGTGTGTGTTTGGTTTTGTATTGGTAGTATCTGTATGTGTAGAGGCTTGGAGGGGCTTTGTGCTGGGAGCGTAGCTGAGCCCTGATTAGGGGGCGGAGCTTCACTGACTAGGGGTCCTATAAAGGTAGCAGCCAGTCAGGCAGCGGCACAGGAATTTAGCAAACTAAGCTGTACACAGGGGAGTTTGAGTGGGAGTTCTGTTGGAAGAGAAGGTATTTGTGTGTGTTTGGTTTTGTATTGGTAGTATCTGTATGTGTAGAGGCTTTGTGCTGGAGAGAAGATGAGCCCTGATTAGGGGGCGGGGCTTCACTGACTAGGGTCCTATAAAGGGAGCAGCCAGTCAGGCAGGGGCACAGACAGCTGCAGCGGAACAGGAGCTAGCAAACAGAGCTGTAAACAGGGGAGTTTGAGAGGGAGTTCTGTTGGAGGAGAAGGTATTTGTGTGTGTTTGGTTTTGTATTGGTAGTATCTGTATGAGTAGAGGCTTTGTGCTGGAGAGAAGATGAGCCCTGATTAGGGGGCGGGGCTTCACTGACTAGGGGTCCTATAAAGGGAGCAGCCAGTCAGGAAGCGGCACAGACAGCTGCAGTGGCACAGGAGCTAGCAAACAGAGCTGTACACAGGGGAGTATTAGTGGGAGTTCTGTTGGAGCAGAAGGTATTTGTGTGTGTTTGGTTTTGTATTGGTAGTATCTGTATGTGTAGAGGCTTGGACGGGCTTTGTGCTGGGAGAGAAGCTGAGCCCTGATTAGGGGGCGGGGCTTCGCTGACTAGGGGTCGTATGATTGTAGCAGCGAGTCAGGCAGCGTCACAGACAGCTGCAGGGGCACAGGAGCTAGCAAACAGAGCTGTAAACAGGGGAGTTTGAGTGGGGGTTCTGTTGGAGGAGAAGGTATTTGTGTGTGTTTGGTTGTGTATTGGTAGCATCTGTATGTGTAGGGGCTTTGTGCTGGGAGAGAAGCTGAGCCCTGATTAGGGGGCGGGGCTTCACTGACTTGGGGTCCTATAAAGGGAGCAGCCAGTCAGGCGGCGGCACGGACAGCTGCAGCGGCACAGGAGCTAGCAAACAGAACTGTAAACAGGGGAGTTTGAGTTTGAGTTCTGTTGGAGGAGAAGGTATTTGTGTGTGTTTGGTTTTGTATTGGTAGTATCTGTATGTGTAGAGGCTTTGTGCTGGGAGAGAAGCTGAGCCCTGATTAGGGGGCGGGGCTTCACTGACTAGGGGTCCTAGAAAGGTAGCAGCCAGTCAGGCAGCGGCACAGGAGCTAGCAAACAGAGCTGTAAACAGGGGAGTTTGAGTGGGAGTTCTGTTGGAGGAGAAGGTATTTGTGTGTGTGTTTGGTTTTGTATTGGTGGTATCTGTATGTGTAGAGGCTTGGAGGGGCTTTGTGCTGGGAGACAAGCTGAGCCCTGATTAGGGGGCGGGGCTTCACTGACGAGGGGTCCTATAAAGGGAGCAGCCAGTCAGGCAGCGACACAGACAGCTGCAGCGGTACAGGAGCTAGCAAACAGAGCTGTAAACAGGGGAGTTTGAGTGGGACTTCTGTTGGAGGAGAAGGTATTTGTGTGTGTGTTTGGTTTTGTATTGGTAGTATCTGTATGTGTAGAGGATTGGAGGGGCTTTGTGCTGGGAGCGAAGCTGAGCCCTGATTAGGGGGCGGAGCTTCACTGACTAGGGGTCCTATAAAGGGAGCAGCCAGTCAGGCAGCGGCACAGGAATTTAGCAAACTGAGCTGTACACAGGGGAGTATTAGTGGGAGTTCTGTTGGAAGAGAAGGTATTTGTGTGTGTTTGGTTTTGTGTTGGTGGTATCTGTATGTGTAGGGGCTTTTTGCTGGGAGAGAAGCTGAGCCCTGATTAGGGGGCGGGGCTTCACTGACCAGGGGTCCTATAAAGGGAGCAGCCAGTCAGGAAGCGGCACAGACAGCTGCAGTGGCACAGGAGCTAGCAAACAGAGCTGTACACAGGGGAGTATTAGTGGGAGTTCTGTTGGAGCAGAAGGTATTTGTGTGTGTTTGGTTTTGTATTGGTAGTATCTGTATGTGTAGAGGCTTGGACGGGCTTTGTGCTGGGAGAGAAGCTGAGCCCTGATTAGGGGGCGGGGCTTCGCTGACTCGGGGTCGTATGATTGTAGCAGCCAGTCAGGCAGCGGCACAGACAGCTGCAGCTGCACTGGAGCTAGCAAATAGAGCTGTAAACAGGGGAGTTTGAGAGGGAGTTCTGTTGGAGGAGAAGGTATTTGTGTGTGTTTGGTTTTGTATTGGTAGTATCTGTATGAGTAGAGGCTTTGTGCGAGGAGAGAAGCTGAGCCCTGATTAGGGGGCGGGGCTTCGCTGACTAGGGGTCGTATGATTGTAGCAGCCAGTCAGGCAGCGTCACAGACAGCTGCAGGGGCACAGGAGCTAGCAAACAGAGCTGTAAACAGGGGAGTTTGAGTGGGAGTTCTGTTGGAGGAGAAGGTATTTGTGTGTGTTTTGTTTTGTATTGGTAGCATCTGTATGTGTAGGGTCTTTGTGCTGGGAGAAAAGCTGAGCCCTGATTAGGGGCGGGGCTTCACTGACGAGGGGTCCTATAAAGGGAGCAGCCAGTCAGGCAGCGACACAGACAGCTGCAGCGGTACAGGAGCTAGGAAACAGAGCTGTAAACAGGGGAGTTTGAGTGGGACTTCTGTTGGAGGAGAAGGTATTTGTGTGTGTGTTTGGTTTTGTATTGGTATTATCTGTATGTGTAGAGGCTTGGAGGGGCTTTGTGCTGGGAGCGAAGCTGAGCCCTGATTAGGGGGCGGAGCTTCACTGACTAGGGGTCCTATAAAGGTAGCAGCCAGTCAGGCAGCGGCACAGGAATTTAGCAAACTGAGCTGTACACAGGGGAGTTTGAGTGGGAGTTCTGTTGGAGGAGAAGGTATTTGTGTGTGTGTTTGGTTTTGTATTGGTAGTATTTGTATGTGTAGAGGCTTGGAGGGGCTTTGTGCTGGGAGAGAAGCTGAGCCCTGATTAGGGAGCGGGGCTTCACTGACTAGGGGTCCTATAAAGGGAGCAGCCAGTCAGGCAGCCGCACAGACAGCTGCAGTGGCACAGGAGCTTGCAAACTGAGCTGTAAACAGGGGAGTTTCAGAGGGAGTTCTGTTGGAGGAGAAGGTATTTGTGTGTGTTTGGTTTTGTATTGGTAGTATCTGTATGTGTAGAGGCTTTGTGCTGGAGAGAAGATGAGCCCTGATTAAGGGGCGGGGCTTCACTGACTAGGGGTCCTATAAAGGTAGCAGCCAGTCAGGCAGCGGCACAGACAGCTGCAGTGGCACAGGAGCTAGCAAACAGAGCTGTAAACAGGGGAGTTTGAGTGGGAGTTCTGTTGCAGCAGAAGGTATTTGCGTGTGTTTGGTTTTGTATTGGTAGTATCTGTATGTGTAGAGGCTTGGAGGGGCTTTGTGCTGGGAGAGAAGCTGAGCCCTGATTAGGGGGCGGGGCTTCCCTGACTAGGGGTCCTATAAAGGTACCAGCCACTCAGGCAGCGGCACAGACAGCTGCAGCGGCACTGGAGCTAGCAAATAGAGCTGTAAACAGGGGAGTTTGAGTGGGAGTTATGTTTGAGGAGAAGGTATTTGTGTGTGTGTTTGGTTTTTTATTGGTGGTATCTGTATGTGTATAGGCTGGGAGGGGCTTTGTGCTGGGAGAGAAGCTGAGCCCTGATTAGGGGGCGGGGCTTCGCTGACTAGGGGTCGTATGATTGTAGCAGCCAGTCAGGCAGCGTCACAGACAGCTGCAGGGGCACAGGGGCTAGCAAACAGAGCTGTAAACAGGGGAGTTTGAGTGGGAGTTCTGTTGGAGGAGAAGGTATTTGTGTGTGTTTGGTTTTGTATTGGTAGTATCTGTATGTGTAGAGGCTTGGAGGGGCTTTGTGCTGGGAGCGAAGCTGAGCCCTGATTAGGGGGCGGAGCTTCACTGACTAGGGGTCCTATAAAGGTAGCAGCCAGTCAGGCAGCGGCACAGGAATTTAGCAAACTGAGCTGTACAGAGGGGAGTTTGAGTGGGAGTTCTGTTGGAAGAGAAGGTATTTGTGTGTGTTTGGTTTTGTATTGGTAGTATCTGTATGTGTAGAGGCTTTGTGCTGGAGAGAAGATGAGCCCTGATTAGGGGGCGGGGCTTCACTGACTAGGGGTCCTATAAAGGGAGCAGCCAGTCAGGCAGCTGCACAGAGAGCTGCAGCGGTACAGGAGCTAGCAAACAGAGCTGTAAACAGGGGAGTTTGAGTGGGAGTTCTGTTGGAGGAGAAGGTATTTGTGTGTGTGTTTGCTTTTGTATTGGTGGTATCTGTATGTGTAGAGGCTTGGAGGGGCTTTGTGCTGGGAGCGAAGCTGAGCCCTGATTAGGGGGCGGGGCTTCACTGACTAGGGGTCCTATAAAGGTAGCAGCCAGTCAGGCAGCGGCACAGGAATTTAGCAAACAGAGCTGTAAACAGGGGAGTTTGAGTGGGAGTTCTGTTGGAGGAGAAGGTATTTGTGTGTGTGTTTGGTTTTGTATTGGTGGTATCTGTATGTGTATAGGCTTGGAGGGGCTTTGTGCTGGGAGAGAAGCTGAGCCCTGATTAGGGGGCGGGGCTTCGCTGACTAGGGGTCGTATGATTGTAGCAGCGAGTCAGGCAGCGTCACAGACAGCTGCAGGGGCACAGGAGCTAGCAAACAGAGCTGTAAACAGGGGAGTTTGAGTGGGAGTTCTGTTGGAGGAGAAGGTATTTGTGTGTGTTTGGTTGTGTATTGGTAGTATCTGTATGTGTAGAGGCTTTGTGCTGGGAGAGAAGCTGAGCCCTGATTAGGGGGCGGGGCTTCACTGACTAGGGGTCCTATAAAGGGAGCAGCCAGTCAGGCAGCGACACAGACAGCTGCAGCGGTACAGGAGCTAGCAAACAGAGCTGTAAACAGGGGAGTTTGAGTGGGACTTCTGTTGGAGGAGAAGGTATTTGTGTGTGTGTTTGGTTTTGTATTGGTAGTATCTGTATGTGCAGAGGATTGGAGGGGCTTTGTGCTGGGAGCGAAGCTGAGCCCTGATTAGGGGGCGGAGCTTCACTGACTAGGGGTCCTATAAAGGGAGCAGCCAGTCAGGCAGCGGCACAGGAATTTAGCAAACTGAGCTGTACACAGGGGAGTATTAGTGGGAGTTCTGTTGGAAGAGAAGGTATTTGTGTGTGTTTGGTTTTGTATTGGTGGTATCTGTATGTGTAGAGGCTTGGAGGGGCTTTGTGGTGGGAGAGAAGCTGAGCCCTGATTAGGGGGCGGGGCTTCACTGATGAGGGGTCCTATAAAGGGATCAGCCAGTCAGGCAGGGGCACAGACAGCTGCAGCGGAACAGGAGCTAGCAAACAGAGCTGTAAACAGGGGAGTTTGAGAGGGAGTTCTGTTGGAGGAGAAGGTATTTGTGTGTGTTTGGTTTTGTATTAGTAGTATCTGTATGAGTAGAGGCTTTGTGCTGGGAGAGAAGCTGAGCCCTGATTAGGGGGCGGGGCTTCGCTGACTAGGGGTCGTATGATTGTAGCAGCCAGTCAGGCAGCGTCACAGACAGCTGCAGGGGCACAGGAGCTAGCAAACAGAGCTGTAAACAGGGGAGTTTGAGTGGGAGTTCTGTTGGAGGAGAAGGTATTTTTTGTGTGTTTGGTTTTGTATTGCTGGTATCTGTATGTGTAGGGGCTTTGTGCTGGGAGAGAAGCTGAGCCCTGATAAGGGGGCGGGGCTTCACTGACTAGGGGTCCTATAAAGGGAGCAGCCAGTCAGGCAGCTGCACAGACAGCTGCAGCGGTACAGGAGCCAGCAAACAGAGCTGTAAATAGGGGAGTTTGAGTGGGAGTTCTGTTGGAGGAGAAGGTATTTGTGTGTGTTTGGTTTTGTGTTGGTGGTATCTGTATGTGTAGGGGCTTTGTGCTGAGAGAGAAGCTGAGCCCTGATTAGGGGGCGGGTCTTCACTGACTAGGCGTCCTATAAAGGCAGCAGCCATTCAGGCAGCGGCACAGACAGCTGCAGTGGCACAGGAGCTAGCAAAGAGAACTGTAAACAGGGGAGTTTGAGTGGGAGTTCTGTTGGAGGAGAAGGTATTTGTGTGTGTGTTTGGTTTTGTATTGGTAGTATCTGTATGTGTAGAGGCTTGGAGGGGCTTTGTGCTGGGAGAGAAGCTGAGCCCTGATTAGGAGGCGGGGCTTCCCTGACTAGGGGTCCTATAAACGTTCCAGCCAGTCAGGCAGCGGCACAGACAGCTGCAGCAGTACTGGAGCTAGCAAATAGAGCTGTAAACAGGGGAGTTTGAGTGGGAGTTCTGTTTGAGGAGAAGGTATTTGTGTGTTTGGTTTTGTATTGGTAGTATCTGTATGTGTAGGGGCTTTGTGCTGAGAGAGAAGCTGAGCGCTGATTAGGGGGCGGGACTTCACTGACTAGGGGTCCTATAAAGGCAGCAGCCAGTCAGGCAGCGGCACAGACAGCTTCAGTGGCACAGGAGCTAGCAAAGAGATCTGTAAACAGGGGAGTCTGAGTGGGAGGTCTGTTGGAGGAGAAGGTATTTGTTTGTGTGTTTGGTTTTGTATTGGTGGTATCTGTATGTGTAGAGGCTTGGAGGGGCTTTGTGCTGGGAGAGAAGCTGAGCCCTGATTAGGGGGCGGGGCTTCACTGACTAGGGGTCCTATAAAGGTAGCAGCCAGTCAGGCAGCAGCACAGGAATTTAGCAAACAGAGCTGTAAACAGGGGAGTTTGAGTGGGAGTTTTGTTGGAAGAGAAGGTATTTGTGTGTGTTTGGTTTTGTATTGGTGGTATCTGTGTGTGTAGGGGCTTTGTGCTGGGAGAGAAGCTGAGCCCTGATTAGGGGGCGGGGCTTCACTGACTAGAGGTCCTAGAAAGGCAGCAGCCAGTCAGGCAGCGGCACAGACAGCTGCAGCGGTACAGGAGCTGGCAAAGAGAGCTGTAAGCAGGGGAGTTTGAGTGGGAGTTCTGGTGGAGGAGAAGGTATTTTGTGTGTTTGGTATTGTATTGGTAGTATCTGTATGTGTAGGGGCTTGGAGTGGCTTTGTGCTGGGAGAGAAGCTGAGCCCTGATTAGGGGGCGGGGCTTCGCTGACTCGGGGTCGTATGATTGTAGCAGCCAGTCAGGCAGCGGCACAGACAGCTGCAGGGGCACAGGGGCTAGCAAAGAGAGCTGTAAACAGGGGAGTTTGAGTGGCAGTTCTGTTGGAGGACAAGGTATTTGTGTGTGTTTGGTTTTGTATTGGTGGTATCTGTGTGTGTAGAGGCTTTGTGCTGGAGAGAAGATGAGCCCAGATTAGGGGGCGGGGCTTCACTGACTAGGGGTCCTATAAAGGTAGCAGCCAGTCAGGCAGCGTCACAGACAGCTGCAGGGGCACAGGGGCTAGCAAACAGAGCTGTAAACAGGGGAGTTTGAGTGGGAGTTCTGTTGGAGCAGAAGGTATTTGCGTGTGTTTGGTTTTGTATTGGTAGTATCTGTATGTGTAGAGGCTTGGAGGGGCTTTGTGCTGGGAGAGAAGCTGAGCCCTGATTAGGGGGCGGGGCTTCGCTGACTAGGGGTCGTATGATTGTAGCAGCCAGTCAGGCAGCGTCACAGACAGCTGCAGGGGCACAGGGGCTAGCAAACAGAGCTGTAAACAGGGGAGTTTGAGTGGGAGTTCTGTTGGAGGAGAAGGTATTTGTGTGTGTTTGGTTTTGTACTGGTAGTATCTGTATGTGTAGGGTCTTTGTGCTGGGAGAAAAGCTGAGCCCTGATTAGGGGGCGGGGCTTCACTGACTAGGGGTCCTATAAAGGGAGCAGCCAGTCAGGCAGGGGCACAGACAGCTGCAGCGGTACAGGAGCTAGCAAAGAGAGCTGTAAACAGGGGAGTTTGAGTGGGAGTTCTGTTGGAGGAGAAGGTATTTGTGTGTGTTTGGTTTTGTATTGGTAGTATCTGTATGTGTAGAGGCTTTGTGCTGGGAGAGAAGCTGAGCCCTGATTAGGGGGCGGGGCTTCACTGACTAGGGGTTCTATAAAGGTATCAGCCAGTCAGGCAGCGGCACAGACAGCTGCAGAGGTACAGGAGCTAGCAAACAGAGCTGTAAACAGGGGAGTTTGAGTGGGACTTCTGATGGAGGAGAAGGTATTTGTGTGTGTGTTTGGTTTTGTATTGGTAGTATCTGTATGTGTAGAGGCTTGGAGGGGCTTTGTGCTGGGAGAGAAGCTGAGTCCTGATTAGGGGGCGGAGCTTCACTGACTAGGGGTCCTATAAAGGTAGCAGCCAGTCAGGCAGCGGCACAGGAATTTAGCAAACTGAGCTGTACACAGGGGAGTTTGAGTGGGAGTTCCGTTGGAAGAGAAGGTATTTGTGTGTGTTTGGTTTTGTATTGGTCGTATCCGTATGTGTAGAGGCTTTGTGCTGGAGAGAATATGAGCCCTGATTAGGGGGCGGGGCTTCGCTGACTAGTGGTCGTATGATTGTAGCAGCCAGTCAGGCAGCGTCACAGACAGCTGCAGGGGCACAGGAGCTAGCAAACAGAGCTGTAAACAGGGGAGTTTGAGTGGGAGTTCTGTTGGAGGAGAAGGTATTTTTTGTGTGTGTGGTTTTGTATTGGTAGCATCTGTATGTGTAGGGGCTTTGTGCTGGGAGAGAAGCTGAGCCCTGATAAGGGGGCGGGGCTTCACTGACAAGGGGTCCGATAAAGGGAGCAGCCAGTCAGGCAGCTGCACAGACAGCTGCAGCGGTACAGGAGCTAGCAAACAGAGCTGTAAACAGGGGAGTTTGAGTGGGAGTTCTGTTGGAGGAGAAGGTATTTGTCTGTGTGTTTGGTTTTGTATTGGTAGTATCTGTATGTGTAGAGGCTTGGAGGGGCTTTGTGCTGGGAGAGAAGCTGAGCCCTGATTAGGGGGCGGGGCTTCCCTGACTAGGGGTCCTATAAACGTACCAGCCAGTCAGGCAGCGGCACAGACAGTTGCAGCGGCACTGGAACCAGCAAATAGAGCTGTAAACAGGGGAGTTTGAGTGGGAGTTCTGTTTGAGGAGAAGGTATTTGTGTGTTTGGTTTTGTATTGGTAGTACCTGTATGTGTAGGGGCTTTGTGCTGAGAGAGAAGCTGAGCCCTGATTAGGGGGCGGGGCTTCGCTGGCTAGGGGTCCTATGATTGCAGCAGCCAGTCAGGCAGCGTCACAGACAGCTGCAGGGGGACAGGAGCTAGCAAACAGAGCTGTAAACAGGGGAGTTTGAGTGGGAGTTCTGTTGGAGGAGAAGGTATTTGTGTGTGTTTGGTTTTGTGTTGGTGGTATCTGTATGTGTAGGGGCTTTGTGCTGGGAGAGGCTGAGCCCTGATTAGGGGGCGGGGCTTCACTGACTAGGCGTCCTACAAAGGCAGCAGCCAGTCAGGCAGCGGCACAGACAGCTGCAGTGGCACAGGAGCTAGCAAAGAGAGCTGTAAACAGGGGAGTTTGAGTGGGAGTTCTGGTGGAGGAGAAGGTATTTGTGTGTGTGTTTGGTTTTGTATTGGTAGTATCTGTATGTGTAGAGGCTTGGAGGGGCTTTGTGCTGGGAGAGAAGCTGAGCCCTGATTAGGGGGCGGGGCTTCACTGACGAGGGGTCCTATAAAGGGAGCAGCCAGTCAGGCAGCGACACAGACAGCTGCAGAGGTACAGGAGCTAGCAAACAGAGCTGTAAACAGGGGAGTTTGAGTGAGACTTCTGATGGAGGAGAAGGTATTTGTGTGTGTGTTTGGTTTTGTATTGGTCGTATCTGTATGTGTAGAGGCTTTGTGCTGGAGAGAAGATGAGCCCTGATTAGGGGGCGGGGCTTCGCTGACTAGGGGTCGTATGATTGTAGCAGCCAGTCAGGCAGCGTCACAGACAGCTGCAGGGGCACAGGAGCTAGCAAACAGAGCTGTAAACAGGGGAGTTTGAGTGGGAGTTCTGTTGGAGGAGAAGATATTTGTGTGTGTGTGGTTTTGTATTGGTAGCATCTGTATGTGTAGGGGCTTTGTGCTGGGAGAGAAGCTGAGCCCTGATTAGGGGGCCGGACTTCACTGACTAGGGTTCCTATAAAGGGAGGAGCCAGTCAGGCGGCGGCACGGACAGCTGCAGCGGCACAGGAGCTAGCAAACAGAGCTGTAAACAGGGGAGTTTGAGTGGGAGTTCTGTTGGAGGAGAAGGTATTTTTGTGTGTTTGGTTTTGTATTGGTAGTATCTGTATGTGTAGGGGCTTTGTGCTGAGAGAGAAGCTGAGCCCTGATTAGGGGGCGGGACTTCACTGACTAGGGGTCCTATAAAGGCAGCAGCCAGTCAGGCAGCGGCACAGACAGCTGCAGTGGCACAGGAGCTAGCAAAGAGATCTGTAAACAGGGGAGTTTGAGTGGGAGTTCTGTTGGAGGAGAAGGTATTTGTTTGTGTGTTTGGTTTTGTATTGGTGGTATCTGTATGTGTAGAGGCTTGGAGGGGCTTTGTGCTGGGAGCGAAGCTGAGCCCTGATTAGGGGGCGGGGCTTCCCTGACTAGGGGTCCTATAAAGGTAGCAGCCAGTCAGGCAGCGGCACAGGAATTTAGCAAACAGAGCTGTAAACAGGGGAGTTTGAGTGGGAGATCTGGTGGAGGAGAAGGTATTTGTGTGTGTGTTTGGTTTTGTATTGGTAGTATCTGTATGTGTAGAGGCTTGGAGGGGCTTTGTGCTGGGAGAGAAGCTGAGCCCTGATTAGGGGGCGGGGCTTCACTGACGAGGGGTCCTATAAAGGGAGCAGCCAGTCAGGCAGCGACACAGACAGCTGCAGAGGTACAGGAGCTAGCAAACAGAGCTGTAAACAGGGGAGTTTGAGTGAGACTTCTGATGGAGGAGAAGGTATTTGTGTGTGTGTTTGGTTTTGTATTGGTCGTATCTGTATGTGTAGAGGCTTTGTGCTGGAGAGAAGATGAGCCCTGATTAGGGGGCGGGGCTTCGCTGACTAGGGGTCGTATGATTGTAGCAGCCAGTCAGGCAGCGTCACAGACAGCTGCAGGGGCACAGGAGCTAGCAAACAGAGCTGTAAACAGGGGAGTTTGAGTGGGAGTTCTGTTGGAGGAGAAGATATTTGTGTGTGTGTGGTTTTGTATTGGTAGCATCTGTATGTGTAGGGGCTTTGTGCTGGGAGAGAAGCTGAGCCCTGATTAGGGGGCCGGACTTCACTGACTAGGGTTCCTATAAAGGGAGGAGCCAGTCAGGCGGCGGCACGGACAGCTGCAGCGGCACAGGAGCTAGCAAACAGAGCTGTAAACAGGGGAGTTTGAGTGGGAGTTCTGTTGGAGGAGAAGGTATTTGTGTGTGTTTGGTTTTGTGTTGGTGGTATCTGTATGTGTAGGGGCTTTGTGCTGAGAGAGAAGCTGAGCCCTGATTAGGGGGCGGGGCTTCCCTGACTAGGGGTCCTATAAACGTACCAGCCAGTCAGGCAGCGGCACAGACAGCTGCAGCGGCACTGGAGCTAGCAAATAGAGCTGTAAACAGGGGAGTTTGAGTGGGAGTTCTGTTTGAGGAGAAGGTATTTGTGTGTTTGGTTTTGTATTGGTAGTATCTGTATGTGTAGAGGCTTTGTGCTGGGAGAGAAGATGAGCCCTGATTAGGGGGCGGGGCTTCACTGACTAGGGGTCCTATAAAGGTAGCAGCCAGTCAGGCAGCGGCACAGACAGCTGCAGCGGTACAGGAGCTAGCAAACAGA
This sequence comes from Lepidochelys olivacea, assembly GCF_965140295.1. NCBI lineage: Eukaryota > Metazoa > Chordata > Testudines > Cheloniidae > Lepidochelys > Lepidochelys olivacea. Next base: position 6,326,416 of record NC_140428.1, read on the forward strand.
GCTGTAAACAGGGGAGTTTGAGTGGGAGTTCTGTTGGAGCAGAAGGTATTTTTGTGTGTTTGGTTTTGTATTGGTAGTATCTGTATGTGTAGGGGCTTTGTGCTGAGAGAGAAGCTGAGCCCTGATTAGGGGGCGGGACTTCACTGACTAGGGGTCCTATAAAGGCAGCAGCCAGTCAGGCAGCGGCACAGACAGCTGCAGTGGCACAGGAGCTAGCAAAGAGATCTGTAAACAGGGGAGTTTGAGTGGGAGTTCTGTTGGAGGAGAAGGTATTTGTTTGTGTGTTTGGTTTTGTATTGGTGGTATCTGTATGTGTAGAGGCTTGGAGGGGCTTTGTGCTGGGAGCGAAGCTGAGCCCTGATTAGGGGGCGGGGCTTCCCTGACTAGGGGTCCTATAAAGGTAGCAGCCAGTCAGGCAGCGGCACAGGAATTTAGCAAACAGAGCTGTAAACAGGGGAGTTTGAGTGGGAGATCTGTTGGAGGAGAAGGTATTTGTGTGTGTTTGGTTTTGTATTGGTAGTATCTGTATGTGTAGAGGCTTGGAGGGGCTTTGTGCTGGGAGAGAAGCTGAGCCCTGATTAGGGGGCGGGGCTTCGCTGACTAGGGGTCCTATGATTGTAGCAGCCAGTCAGGCAGCGTCACAGAGAGCTGCAGGGGCACAGGAGCTAGCAAACAGAGCTGTAAACAGGGGAGTTTGAGTGGGAGTTCTGTTGGAGCAGAAGGTATTTTTGTGTGTTTGGTTTTGTATTGGTGGTATCTGTATGTGTAGGGGCTTGGAGGGGCTTTGTGCTGGGAGAGAAGCTGAGCCCTGATTAGGGGGCGGGGCTTCACTGACTAGGGGTCCTATAAAGGTAGCAGCCAGTCAGGCAGCAGCACAGGAATTTAGCAAACAGAGCTGTAAACAGGGGAGTTTGAGTGGGAGTTTTGTTGGAAGAGAAGGTATTTGTGTGTGTTTGGTTTTGTATTGGTGGTATCTGTGTGTGTAGGGGCTTTGTGCTGGGAGAGAAGCTGAGCCCTGATTAGGGGGCGGGGCTTCACTGACTAGAGGTCCTAGAAAGGCAGCAGCCAGTCAGGCAGCGGCACAGACAGCTGCAGCGGTACAGGAGCTGGCAAAGAGAGCTGTAAGCAGGGGAGTTTGAGTGGGAGTTCTGGTGGAGGAGAAGGTATTTTGTGTGTTTGGTATTGTATTGGTAGTATCTGTATGTGTAGGGGCTTGGAGTGGCTTGTAGCTGGGAGAGAAGCTGAGCCCTGATTAGGGGGCGGGGCTTCGCTGACTCGGGGTCGTATGATTGTAGCAGCCAGTCAGGCAGCGGCACAGACAGCTGCAGGGGCACAGGGGCTAGCAAAGAGAGCTGTAAACAGGGGAGTTTGAGTGGCAGTTCTGTTGGAGGACAAGGTATTTGTGTGTGTTTGGTTTTGTATTGGTGGTATCTGTGTGTGTAGAGGCTTTGTGCTGGAGAGAAGATGAGCCCAGATTAGGGGGCGGGGCTTCACTGACTAGGGGTCCTATAAAGGTAGCAGCCAGTCAGGCAGCGTCACAGACAGCTGCAGGGGCACAGGGGCTAGCAAACAGAGCTGTAAACAGGGGAGTTTGAGTGGGAGTTCTGTTGGAGCAGAAGGTATTTGCGTGTGTTTGGTTTTGTATTGGTAGTATCTGTATGTGTAGAGGCTTGGAGGGGCTTTGTGCTGGGAGAGAAGCTGAGCCCTGATTAGGGGGCGGGGCTTCGCTGACTAGGGGTCGTATGATTGTAGCAGCCAGTCAGGCAGCGTCACAGACAGCTGCAGGGGCACAGGGGCTAGCAAACAGAGCTGTAAACAGGGGAGTTTGAGTGGGAGTTCTGTTGGAGGAGAAGGTATTTGTGTGTGTTTGGTTTTGTACTGGTAGTATCTGTATGTGTAGGGTCTTTGTGCTGGGAGAAAAGCTGAGCCCTGATTAGGGGGCGGGGCTTCACTGACTAGGGGTCCTATAAAGGGAGCAGCCAGTCAGGCAGGGGCACAGACAGCTGCAGCGGTACAGGAGCTAGCAAAGAGAGCTGTAAACAGGGGAGTTTGAGTGGGAGTTCTGTTGGAGGAGAAGGTATTTGTGTGTGTTTGGTTTTGTATTGGTAGTATCTGTATGTGTAGAGGCTTTGTGCTGGGAGAGAAGCTGAGCCCTGATTAGGGGGCGGGGCTTCACTGACTAGGGGTTCTATAAAGGTATCAGCCAGTCAGGCAGCGGCACAGACAGCTGCAGAGGTACAGGAGCTAGCAAACAGAGCTGTAAACAGGGGAGTTTGAGTGGGACTTCTGATGGAGGAGAAGGTATTTGTGTGTGTGTTTGGTTTTGTATTGGTAGTATCTGTATGTGTAGAGGCTTGGAGGGGCTTTGTGCTGGGAGAGAAGCTGAGTCCTGATTAGGGGGCGGAGCTTCACTGACTAGGGGTCCTATAAAGGTAGCAGCCAGTCAGGCAGCGGCACAGGAATTTAGCAAACTGAGCTGTACACAGGGGAGTTTGAGTGGGAGTTCCGTTGGAAGAGAAGGTATTTGTGTGTGTTTGGTTTTGTATTGGTCGTATCCGTATGTGTAGAGGCTTTGTGCTGGAGAGAATATGAGCCCTGATTAGGGGGCGGGGCTTCGCTGACTAGTGGTCGTATGATTGTAGCAGCCAGTCAGGCAGCGTCACAGACAGCTGCAGGGGCACAGGAGCTAGCAAACAGAGCTGTAAACAGGGGAGTTTGAGTGGGAGTTCTGTTGGAGGAGAAGGTATTTTTTGTGTGTGTGGTTTTGTATTGGTAGCATCTGTATGTGTAGGGGCTTTGTGCTGGGAGAGAAGCTGAGCCCTGATAAGGGGGCGGGGCTTCACTGACAAGGGGTCCGATAAAGGGAGCAGCCAGTCAGGCAGCTGCACAGACAGCTGCAGCGGTACAGGAGCTAGCAAACAGAGCTGTAAACAGGGGAGTTTGAGTGGGAGTTCTGTTGGAGGAGAAGGTATTTGTCTGTGTGTTTGGTTTTGTATTGGTAGTATCTGTATGTGTAGAGGCTTGGAGGGGCTTTGTGCTGGGAGAGAAGCTGAGCCCTGATTAGGGGGCGGGGCTTCCCTGACTAGGGGTCCTATAAACGTACCAGCCAGTCAGGCAGCGGCACAGACAGTTGCAGCGGCACTGGAACCAGCAAATAGAGCTGTAAACAGGGGAGTTTGAGTGGGAGTTCTGTTTGAGGAGAAGGTATTTGTGTGTTTGGTTTTGTATTGGTAGTACCTGTATGTGTAGGGGCTTTGTGCTGAGAGAGAAGCTGAGCCCTGATTAGGGGGCGGGGCTTCGCTGGCTAGGGGTCCTATGATTGCAGCAGCCAGTCAGGCAGCGTCACAGACAGCTGCAGGGGGACAGGAGCTAGCAAACAGAGCTGTAAACAGGGGAGTTTGAGTGGGAGTTCTGTTGGAGGAGAAGGTATTTGTGTGTGTTTGGTTTTGTGTTGGTGGTATCTGTATGTGTAGGGGCTTTGTGCTGGGAGAGGCTGAGCCCTGATTAGGGGGCGGGGCTTCACTGACTAGGCGTCCTACAAAGGCAGCAGCCAGTCAGGCAGCGGCACAGACAGCTGCAGTGGCACAGGAGCTAGCAAAGAGAGCTGTAAACAGGGGAGTTTGAGTGGGAGTTCTGGTGGAGGAGAAGGTATTTGTGTGTGTGTTTGGTTTTGTATTGGTAGTATCTGTATGTGTAGAGGCTTGGAGGGGCTTTGTGCTGGGAGAGAAGCTGAGCCCTGATTAGGGGGCGGGGCTTCACTGACGAGGGGTCCTATAAAGGGAGCAGCCAGTCAGGCAGCGACACAGACAGCTGCAGAGGTACAGGAGCTAGCAAACAGAGCTGTAAACAGGGGAGTTTGAGTGAGACTTCTGATGGAGGAGAAGGTATTTGTGTGTGTGTTTGGTTTTGTATTGGTCGTATCTGTATGTGTAGAGGCTTTGTGCTGGAGAGAAGATGAGCCCTGATTAGGGGGCGGGGCTTCGCTGACTAGGGGTCGTATGATTGTAGCAGCCAGTCAGGCAGCGTCACAGACAGCTGCAGGGGCACAGGAGCTAGCAAACAGAGCTGTAAACAGGGGAGTTTGAGTGGGAGTTCTGTTGGAGGAGAAGATATTTGTGTGTGTGTGGTTTTGTATTGGTAGCATCTGTATGTGTAGGGGCTTTGTGCTGGGAGAGAAGCTGAGCCCTGATTAGGGGGCCGGACTTCACTGACTAGGGTTCCTATAAAGGGAGGAGCCAGTCAGGCGGCGGCACGGACAGCTGCAGCGGCACAGGAGCTAGCAAACAGAGCTGTAAACAGGGGAGTTTGAGTGGGAGTTCTGTTGGAGGAGAAGGTATTTTTGTGTGTTTGGTTTTGTATTGGTAGTATCTGTATGTGTAGGGGCTTTGTGCTGAGAGAGAAGCTGAGCCCTGATTAGGGGGCGGGACTTCACTGACTAGGGGTCCTATAAAGGCAGCAGCCAGTCAGGCAGCGGCACAGACAGCTGCAGTGGCACAGGAGCTAGCAAAGAGATCTGTAAACAGGGGAGTTTGAGTGGGAGTTCTGTTGGAGGAGAAGGTATTTGTTTGTGTGTTTGGTTTTGTATTGGTGGTATCTGTATGTGTAGAGGCTTGGAGGGGCTTTGTGCTGGGAGCGAAGCTGAGCCCTGATTAGGGGGCGGGGCTTCCCTGACTAGGGGTCCTATAAAGGTAGCAGCCAGTCAGGCAGCGGCACAGGAATTTAGCAAACAGAGCTGTAAACAGGGGAGTTTGAGTGGGAGATCTGGTGGAGGAGAAGGTATTTGTGTGTGTGTTTGGTTTTGTATTGGTAGTATCTGTATGTGTAGAGGCTTGGAGGGGCTTTGTGCTGGGAGAGAAGCTGAGCCCTGATTAGGGGGCGGGGCTTCACTGACGAGGGGTCCTATAAAGGGAGCAGCCAGTCAGGCAGCGACACAGACAGCTGCAGAGGTACAGGAGCTAGCAAACAGAGCTGTAAACAGGGGAGTTTGAGTGAGACTTCTGATGGAGGAGAAGGTATTTGTGTGTGTGTTTGGTTTTGTATTGGTCGTATCTGTATGTGTAGAGGCTTTGTGCTGGAGAGAAGATGAGCCCTGATTAGGGGGCGGGGCTTCGCTGACTAGGGGTCGTATGATTGTAGCAGCCAGTCAGGCAGCGTCACAGACAGCTGCAGGGGCACAGGAGCTAGCAAACAGAGCTGTAAACAGGGGAGTTTGAGTGGGAGTTCTGTTGGAGGAGAAGATATTTGTGTGTGTGTGGTTTTGTATTGGTAGCATCTGTATGTGTAGGGGCTTTGTGCTGGGAGAGAAGCTGAGCCCTGATTAGGGGGCCGGACTTCACTGACTAGGGTTCCTATAAAGGGAGGAGCCAGTCAGGCGGCGGCACGGACAGCTGCAGCGGCACAGGAGCTAGCAAACAGAGCTGTAAACAGGGGAGTTTGAGTGGGAGTTCTGTTGGAGGAGAAGGTATTTGTGTGTGTTTGGTTTTGTGTTGGTGGTATCTGTATGTGTAGGGGCTTTGTGCTGAGAGAGAAGCTGAGCCCTGATTAGGGGGCGGGGCTTCCCTGACTAGGGGTCCTATAAACGTACCAGCCAGTCAGGCAGCGGCACAGACAGCTGCAGCGGCACTGGAGCTAGCAAATAGAGCTGTAAACAGGGGAGTTTGAGTGGGAGTTCTGTTTGAGGAGAAGGTATTTGTGTGTTTGGTTTTGTATTGGTAGTATCTGTATGTGTAGAGGCTTTGTGCTGGGAGAGAAGATGAGCCCTGATTAGGGGGCGGGGCTTCACTGACTAGGGGTCCTATAAAGGTAGCAGCCAGTCAGGCAGCGGCACAGACAGCTGCAGCGGTACAGGAGCTAGCAAACAGAGCTGTAAACAGGGGAGTTTGAGTGGGAGTTCTGTTGGAGGAGAAGGTATTTTTGTGTGTTTGGTTTTGTATTGGTAGTATCTGTATGTGTAGAGGCTTGGAGGGGCTTTGTGCTGGGAGAGAAGCTGAGCCCTGATTAGGGGGCGGGGCTTCGCTGACTAGGGGTCCTATGATTGTAGCAGCCAGTCAGGCAGCGTCACAGAGAGCTGCAGGGGCACAGGAGCTAGCAAACAGAGCTGTAAACAGGGGAGTTTGAGTGGGAGTTCTGTTGGAGGAGAAGGTATTTGTGTGTGTTTGGTTTTGTATTGGTAGCATCTGTATGTGTAGGGGCTTTGTGCTGGGAGAGAAGCTGAGCCCTGATTAGGGGGCGGGGCTTCACTGACTAGGGGTCCTATAAAGGGAGGAGCCAGTCAGGCGGCTGCACGGATAGCTGCAGCGGCACAGGAGTTAGCAAAGAGAGCTGTAAACAGGGGAGTTTGAGTGGGAGTTCTGTTGGAGGAGAAGGTATTTGTGTGTGTGTTTCGTTTTGTATTGGTGGTATCTGTATGTGTAGGGGCTTTGTCCTGGGAGAGAAGCTGAGCCCTGATTAGGGGGCGGGGCTTCCCTCGCTAGGGGTCCTATAAAGGTAGCAGCCAGTCAGGCAGCGGAACAGGAGCTAGCAAACAGAGCTGTAAACAGGGGAGTTTGAGTGGGAGTTCTGTTTGAGGAGAAGGTATTTGTGTGTTTGGTTTTGTATTGGTAGTATCTGTATGTGTAGGGCCTTTGTGCTGGGAGAGAAGCTGAGCCGTGATTAGGGGGCGGGGCTTCACTGACTAGGGGTTCTATAAAGGTATCAGTCAGTCAGGCAGCGCACAGAAAGCTGCAGCGGCACAGGAGCTAGCAAACAGAGCTGTAAACAGGGGAGTTTGAGTGGGAGTTCTGTTGGAGGAGAAGGTATTTGTGTGTGTTTGGTTTTGTATTGGTAGTATCTGTATGTGTAGGGGCTTTGTGCTGAGAGAGAAGCTGAGCCCTGATTAGGGCGCGGGACTTCACTGACTAGGGGTCCTATAAAGGCAGCAGCCAGTCAGGCAGCGGCACAGACAGCTGCAGTGGCACAGGAGCTAGCAAAGAGATCTGTAAACAGGGGAGTTTGAGTGGGAGTTCTGTTGGAGGAGAAGGTATTTGTTTGTGTTTGGTTTTGTATTGGTGGTATCTGTATGTGTAGAGGCTTGGAGGGGCTTTGTGCTGGGAGCGAAGCTGAGCCCTGATTAGGGGGCGGGGCTTCCCTGACTAGGGGTCCTATAAAGGTAGCAGCCAGTCAGGCAGCGGCACAGGAATTTAGCAAACAGAGCTGTAAACAGGGGAGTTTGAGTGGGAGTTCTGTTGGAGGAGAAGGTATTTGTGTGTGTTTGGTTTTGTATTGGTAGTATCTGTATGTGTAGGGCCTTTGTGCTGGGAGAGAAGCTGAGCCGTGATTAGGGGGCGGGGCTTCACTGACTAGGTGTTCTATAAAGGTATCAGTCAGTCAGGCAGCGCACAGAAAGCTGCAGCGGCACAGGAGCTAGCAAACAGAGCTGTAAACAGGGGAGTTTGAGTGGGAGTTCTGTTGGAGCAGAAGGTATTTTTGTGTGTTTGGTTTTGTATTGGTAGTATCTGTATGTGTAGGGGCTTTGTGCTGAGAGAGAAGCTGAGCCCTGATTAGGGGGCGGGACTTCACTGACTAGGGGTCCTATAAAGGCAGCAGCCAGTCAGGCAGCGGCACAGACAGCTGCAGTGGCACAGGAGCTAGCAAAGAGATCTGTAAACAGGGGAGTTTGAGTGGGAGTTCTGTTGGAGGAGAAGGTATTTGTTTGTGTGTTTGGTTTTGTATTGGTGGTATCTGTATGTGTAGAGGCTTGGAGGGGCTTTGTGCTGGGAGCGAAGCTGAGCCCTGATTAGGGGGCGGGGCTTCCCTGACTAGGGGTCCTATAAAGGTAGCAGCCAGTCAGGCAGCGGCACAGGAATTTAGCAAACAGAGCTGTAAACAGGGGAGTTTGAGTGGGAGATCTGTTGGAGGAGAAGGTATTTGTGTGTGTTTGGTTTTGTATTGGTAGTATCTGTATGTGTAGAGGCTTGGAGGGGCTTTGTGCTGGGAGAGAAGCTGAGCCCTGATTAGGGGGCGGGGCTTCGCTGACTAGGGGTCCTATGATTGTAGCAGCCAGTCAGGCAGCGTCACAGACAGCTGCAGGGGCACAGGAGCTAGCAAACAGAGCTGTAAACAGGGGAGTTTGAGTGGGAGTTCTGTTGGAGGAGAAGGTATTTGTGTGTTTGGTTTTGTATTGGTAGCATCTGTATGTGTAGGGGCTTTGTGCTTGGAGAGAAGCTGAGCCCTGATTAGGGGGCGGGGCTTCACTGACTAGGGGTCCTATAAAGGGAGGAGCCAGTCAGGCGGCTGCATGGATAGCTGCAGCGGCACAGGAGTTAGCAAACAGAGCTGTAAACAGGGGAGTTTGAGTGGGAGTTCTGTTGGAGGAGAAGGTATTTTTTGTGTGTTTGGTTTTGTATTGGTGGTATCTGTATGTGTAGGGGCTTTGTGCTGGGAGAGAAGCTGAGCCCTGATTAGGGGGCGGGGCTTCCCTGACTATGGGTCCTATAAAGGCAGCAGCCAGTCAGGCAGCGGCACAGGCAGCTGCAGTGGCACAGGAGCTGGCAAAGAGAGCTGTAAACAGGGGAGTTTGAGTGGGAGTTCTGTTGGAGGAGAAGGTATTTGTGTGTGTGTTTGGTTTTGTATTGGTGGTATCTGTATGTGTAGGGGCTTTGTCCTGGGAGAGAAGCTGAGCCCTGATTAGGGGGCGGGGCTTCCCTCGCTAGGGGTCCTATAAAGGTAGCAGCCAGTCAGGCAGCGGCACAGGAGCTAGCAAACAGAGCTGTAAACAGGGGAGTTTGAGTGGGAGTTCTGTTTGAGGAGAAGGTATTTGTGTGTTTGGTTTTGTATTGGTAGTATCTGTATGTGTAGAGGCTTTGTGCTGGGAGAGAAGATGAGCCCTGATTAGGGGGCGGGGCTTCACTGACTAGGGGTCCTATAAAGGTAGCAGCCAGTCAGGCAGCGGCACAGACAGCTGCAGCGGTACAGGAGCTAGCAAACAGAGCTGTAAACAGGGGAGTTTGAGTGGGAGTTCTGTTGGAGCAGAAGGTATTTTTGTGTGTTTGGTTTTGTATTGGTAGTATCTGTATGTGTAGGGGCTTTGTGCTGAGAGAGAAGCTGAGCCCTGATTAGGGGGCGGGACTTCACTGACTAGGGGTCCTATAAAGGTAGCAGCCAGTCAGGCAGCGGCACAGGAATTTAGCAAACAGAGCTGTAAACAGGGGAGTTTGAGTGGGAGATCTGTTGGAGGAGAAGGTATTTGTGTGTGTTTGGTTTTGTATTGGTAGTATCTGTATGTGTAGAGGCTTGGAGGGGCTTTGTGCTGGGAGAGAAGCTGAGCCCTGATTAGGGGGCGGGGCTTCGCTGACTAGGGGTCCTATGATTGTAGCAGCCAGTCAGGCAGCGTCACAGAGAGCTGCAGGGGCACAGGAGCTAGCAAACAGAGCTGTAAACAGGGGAGTTTGAGTGGGAGTTCTGTTGGAGGAGAAGGTATTTGTGTGTGTTTGGTTTTGTATTGGTAGCATCTGTATGTGTAGGGGCTTTGTGCTGGGAGAGAAGCTGAGCCCTGATTAGGGGGCGGGGCTTCACTGACTAGGGGTCCTATAAAGGGAGGAGCCAGTCAGGCGGCTGCACGGATAGCTGCAGCGGCACAGGAGTTAGCAAAGAGAGCTGTAAACAGGGGAGTTTGAGTGGGAGTTCTGTTGGAGGAGAAGGTATTTGTGTGTGTGTTTCGTTTTGTATTGGTGGTATCTGTATGTGTAGGGGCTTTGTCCTGGGAGAGAAGCTGAGCCCTGATTAGGGGGCGGGGCTTCCCTCGCTAGGGGTCCTATAAAGGTAGCAGCCAGTCAGGCAGCGGAACAGGAGCTAGCAAACAGAGCTGTAAACAGGGGAGTTTGAGTGGGAGTTCTGTTTGAGGAGAAGGTATTTGTGTGTTTGGTTTTGTATTGGTAGTATCTGTATGTGTAGGGCCTTTGTGCTGGGAGAGAAGCTGAGCCGTGATTAGGGGGCGGGGCTTCACTGACTAGGGGTTCTATAAAGGTATCAGTCAGTCAGGCAGCGCACAGAAAGCTGCAGCGGCACAGGAGCTAGCAAACAGAGCTGTAAACAGGGGAGTTTGTGTGGGAGTTCTGTTGGAGGAGAAGGTATTTGTGTGTGTTTGGTTTTGTATTGGTAGTATCTGTATGTGTAGGGGCTTTGTGCTGAGAGAGAAGCTGAGCCCTGATTAGGGCGCGGGACTTCACTGACTAGGGGTCCTATAAAGGCAGCAGCCAGTCAGGCAGCGGCACAGACAGCTGCAGTGGCACAGGAGCTAGCAAAGAGATCTGTAAACAGGGGAGTTTGAGTGGGAGTTCTGTTGGAGGAGAAGGTATTTGTTTGTGTTTGGTTTTGTATTGGTGGTATCTGTATGTGTAGAGGCTTGGAGGGGCTTTGTGCTGGGAGCGAAGCTGAGCCCTGATTAGGGGGCGGGGCTTCCCTGACTAGGGGTCCTATAAAGGTAGCAGCCAGTCAGGCAGCGGCACAGGAATTTAGCAAACAGAGCTGTAAACAGGGGAGTTTGAGTGGGAGTTCTGTTGGAGGAGAAGGTATTTGTGTGTGTTTGGTTTTGTATTGGTAGTATCTGTATGTGTAGGGCCTTTGTGCTGGGAGAGAAGCTGAGCCGTGATTAGGGGGCGGGGCTTCACTGACTAGGGGTTCTATAAAGGTATCAGTCAGTCAGGCAGCGCACAGAAAGCTGCAGCGGCACAGGAGCTAGCAAACAGAGCTGTAAACAGGGGAGTTTGAGTGGGAGTTCTGTTGGAGCAGAAGGTATTTTTGTGTGTTTGGTTTTGTATTGGTAGTATCTGTATGTGTAGGGGCTTTGTGCTGAGAGAGAAGCTGAGCCCTGATTAGGGGGCGGGACTTCACTGACTAGGGGTCCTATAAAGGCAGCAGCCAGTCAGGCAGCGGCACAGACAGCTGCAGTGGCACAGGAGCTAGCAAAGAGATCTGTAAACAGGGGAGTTTGAGTGGGAGTTCTGTTGGAGGAGAAGGTATTTGTTTGTGTGTTTGGTTTTGTATTGGTGGTATCTGTATGTGTAGAGGCTTGGAGGGGCTTTGTGCTGGGAGCGAAGCTGAGCCCTGATTAGGGGGCGGGGCTTCCCTGACTAGGGGTCCTATAAAGGTAGCAGCCAGTCAGGCAGCGGCACAGGAATTTAGCAAACAGAGCTGTAAACAGGGGAGTTTGAGTGGGAGATCTGTTGGAGGAGAAGGTATTTGTGTGTGTTTGGTTTTGTATTGGTAGTATCTGTATGTGTAGAGGCTTGGAGGGGCTTTGTGCTGGGAGAGAAGCTGAGCCCTGATTAGGGGGCGGGGCTTCGCTGACTAGGGGTCCTATGATTGTAGCAGCCAGTCAGGCAGCGTCACAGACAGCTGCAGGGGCACAGGAGCTAGCAAACAGAGCTGTAAACAGGGGAGTTTGAGTGGGAGTTCTGTTGGAGGAGAAGGTATTTGTGTGTTTGGTTTTGTATTGGTAGCATCTGTATGTGTAGGGGCTTTGTGCTTGGAGAGAAGCTGAGCCCTGATTAGGGGGCGGGGCTTCACTGACTAGGGGTCCTATAAAGGGAGGAGCCAGTCAGGCGGCTCTACGGATAGCTGCAGCGGCACAGGAGTTAGCAAACAGAGCTGTAAACAGGGGAGTTTGAGTGGGAGTTCTGTTGGAGGAGAAGGTATTTTTTGTGTGTTTGGTTTTGTATTGGTGGTATCTGTATGTGTAGGGGCTTTGTGCTGGGAGAGAAGCTGAGCCCTGATTAGGGGGCGGGGCTTCCCTGACTATGGGTCCTATAAAGGCAGCAGCCAGTCAGGCAGCGGCACAGGCAGCTGCAGTGGCACAGGAGCTGGCAAAGAGAGCTGTAAACAGGGGAGTTTGAGTGGGAGTTCTGTTGGAGGAGAAGGTATTTGTGTGTGTGTTTGGTTTTGTATTGGTGGTATCTGTATGTGTAGGGGCTTTGTCCTGGGAGAGAAGCTGAGCCCTGATTAGGGGGCGGGGCTTCCCTCGCTAGGGGTCCTATAAAGGTAGCAGCCAGTCAGGCAGCGGCACAGGAGCTAGCAAACAGAGCTGTAAACAGGGGAGTTTGAGTGGGAGTTCTGTTTGAGGAGAAGGTATTTGTGTGTTTGGTTTTGTATTGGTAGTATCTGTATGTGTAGGGCCTTTGTGCTGGGAGAGAAGCTGAGCCGTGATTAGGGGGCGGGGCTTCACTGACTAGGGGTTCTATAAAGGTATCAGTCAGTCAGGCAGCGCACAGAAAGCTGCAGCGGCACAGGAGCTAGCAAACAGAGCTGTAAACAGGGGAGTTTGAGTGGGAGTTCTGTTGGAGGAGAAGGTATTTGTGTGTGTTTGGTTTTGTATTGGTAGTATCTGTATGTGTAGGGGCTTTGTGCTGAGAGAGAAGCTGAGCCCTGATTAGGGGGCGGGACTTCACTGACTAGGGGTCCTATAAAGGCAGCAGCCAGTCAGGCAGCGGCACAGACAGCTGCAGTGGCACAGGAGCTAGCAAAGAGATCTGTAAACAGGGGAGTTTGAGTGGGAGTTCTGTTGGAGGAGAAGGTATTTGTTTGTGTGTTTGGTTTTGTATTGGTGGTATCTGTATGTGTAGAGGCTTGGAGGGGCTTTGTGCTGGGAGCGAAGCTGAGCCCTGATTAGGGGGCGGGGCTTCCCTGACTAGGGGTCCTATAAAGGTAGCAGCCAGTCAGGCAGCGGCACAGGAATTTAGCAAACAGAGCTGTAAACAGGGGAGTTTGAGTGGGAGATCTGTTGGAGGAGAAGGTATTTGTGTGTGTTTGGTTTTGTATTGGTAGTATCTGTATGTGTAGGGGCTTTGTGCTGGGAGAGAAGCTGAGCCCTGATTAGGGGGCGGGGCTTCGCTGACTAGGGGTCCTATGATTGTAGCAGCCAGTCAGGCAGCGTCACAGACAGCTGCAGGGGCACAGGAGCTAGCAAACAGAGCTGTAAACAGGGGAGTTTGAGTGGGAGTTCTGTTGGAGGAGAAGGTATTTGTGTGTGTTTGGTTTTGTATTGGTAGCATCTGTATGTGTAGGGGCTTTGTGCTGGGAGAGAAGCTGACCCTGATTAGGGGGCGGGGCTTCACTGACTAGGGGTCCTATAAAGGGAGGAGCCAGTCAGGCGGCTGCACGGATAGCTGCAGTGGCACAGGAGTTAGCAAACAGAGCTGTAAACAGGGGAGTTTGAGTGGGAGTTCTGTTGGAGGAGAAGGTATTTTTTGTGTGTGTTTGGTTTTGTATTGGTGGTATCTGTATGTGTAGGGGCTTTGTGCTGGGAGAGAAGCTGAGCCCTGATTAGGGGGCGGGGCTTCCCTGACTATGGGTCCTATAAAGGCAGCAGCCAGTCAGGCAGCGGCACAGGCAGCTGCAGTGGCACAGGAGCTGGCAAAGAGAGCTGTAAACAGGGGAGTTTGAGTGGGAGTTCTGTTGGAGGAGAAGGTATTTGTGTGTGTGTTTGGTTTTGTATTGGTGGTATCTGTATGTGTAGGGGCTTTGTCCTGGGAGAGAAGCTGAGCCCTGATTAGGGGGCGGGGCTTCCCTCGCTAGGGGTCCTATAAAGGTAGCAGCCAGTCAGGCAGCGGCACAGGAGCTAGCAAACAGAGCTGTAAACAGGGGAGTTTGAGTGGGAGTTCTGTTGGAGGAGAAGGTATTTGTGTGTGTTTGGTTTTGTATTCGTAGTATCTGTATGTGTAGGGCCTTTGTGCTGGGAGAGAAGCTGAGCCCTGATTAGGGGGCGGGGCTTCACTGACTAGGGGTCCTATAAAGGGAGGAGCCAGTCAGGCAGCGGCACAGGAATTTAACCAACTGAGCTGTAAATAGGGGAGTTTGAGTGGGAGTTCCGTTGGAAGAGAAGGTATTTGTGTGTGTTTGGTTTTGTGTTGGTGGTATCTGTATGTGTAGGGGCTTTTTGCTGGGAGAGAAGCTGAGCCCTGATTAGGGGGCGGGACTTCACTGACTAGGGGTCCTATAAAGGGAGCAGCCAGTCAGGCAGCTGCACAGACAGCTGCAGCGGTACAGGAGCTAGCAAACAGAGCTGTAAACAGGGGAGTTTGAGTGGGAGTTCTGTTGGAGGAGAAGGTATTTGTGTGTGTTTGGTTTTGTGTTGGTGGTATCTGTATGTGTAGGGGCTTTGTGCTGAGAGAGAAGCTGAGCCCTGATTAGGGGGCGGGGCTTCACTGACTAGGCGTCCTATAAGGCAGCAGCCAGTCAGGCAGCGGCACAGACAGCTGCAGTGGCACAGGAGCTAGCAAAGAGAGCTGTAAACAGGGGAGTTTGAGTGGGAGTTCTGTTGGAGGAGAAGGTATTTGTGTGTGTGTTTGGTTTTGTATTGGTAGTATCTGTATGTGTAGAGGCTTGGAGGGGCTTTGTGCTGGGACAGAAGCTGAGCCCTGATTAGGGGGCGGGGCTTCCCTGACTAGGGGTCCTATAAACGTACCAGCCAGTCAGGCAGCGGCACAGACAGTTGCAGCGGCACTGGAGCTAGCAAATAGAGCTGTAAACAGGGGAGTTTGAGTGGGAGTTCTGTTGGAGCAGAAGGTATTTTTGTGTGTTTGGTTTTGTATTGGTAGTATCTGTATGTGTAGGGGCTTTGTGCTGAGAGAGAAGCTGAGCCCTGATTAGGGGGCGGGGCTTCTCTGACTAGGGGTCCTATAAAGGCAGCAGCCAGTCAGGCAGCGGCACAGACAGCTGCAGTGGCACAGGAGCTAGCAAAGAGATCTGTAAACAGGGGAGTTTGAGTGGGAGTTTTGTTGGAAGAGAAGGTATTTGTGTGTGTTTGGTTTTGTATTGGTAGTATCTGTATGTGTAGAGGCTTGGAGGGGCTTTGTGCTGGGAGAGAACCTGAGCCCTGATTAGGGGGCGGGGCTTCGCTGACTAGGGGTCCTATGATTGTAGCAGCCAGTCAGGCAGCGTCACAGACAGCTGCAGGGGGACAGGAGCTAGCAAACAGAGCTGTAAACAGGGGAGTTTGAGTGGGAGTTCTGTTGGAGGAGAAGGTATTTGTGTGTGTTTGGTTTTGTGTTGGTGGTATCTGTATGTGTAGGGGCTTTGTGCTGGGAGAGGCTGAGCCCTGATTAGGGGGCGGGGCTTCACTGACTAGGCGTCCTATAAAGGCAGCAGCCAGTCAGGCAGCTGCACAGACAGCTGCAGCGGTACAGGAGCTAGCAAACAGAGCTGTAAACAGGGGAGTTTGAGTGGGAGTTCTGTTGGAGGAGAAGGTATTTGTGTGTTTGGTTTTGTATTGGTAGTATCTGTATGTGTAGAGGCTTGGAGGGGCTTTGTGCTGGGAGAGAAGCTGAGCCCTGATTAGGGGGCGGGGCTTCCCTGACTAGGGGTCCTATAAAGGTAGCAGCCAGTCAGGCAGCGGAACAGGAATTTAGCAAACAGAGCTGTAAACAGGGGAGTTTGAGTGGGAGGTCTGTTGGAGGAGAAGGTATTTGTGTGTGTTTGGTTTTGTATTGGTAGTATCTGTATGTGTAGAGGCTTTGTGCTGGAGAGAAGATGAGCCCTGATTAGGGGGCGGGGCTTCGCTGACTAGGGGTCGTATGATTGTAGCAGCCAGTCAGGCAGCGTCACAGACAGCTGCAGGGGCACAGGAGCTAGCAAACAGAGCTGTAAACAGGGGAGTTTGAGTGGGAGTTCTGTTGGAGGAGAAGGTATTTGTGTGTGTGTGTTTGGTTTTGTATTGGTGGTATCTGTATGTGTAGGGGCTTTGTCCTGGGAGAGAAGCTGAGCCCTGATTAGGGGGCGGGGCTTCCCTCGCTAGGGGTCCTATAAAGGTAGCAGCCAGTCAGGCAGCGGCACAGGAGCTAGCAAACAGAGCTGTAAACAGGGGAGTTTGAGTGGGAGTTCTGTTGGAGGAGAAGGTATTTGTGTGTGTTTGGTTTTGTATTCGTAGTATCTGTATGTGTAGGGCCTTTGTGCTGGGAGAGAAGCTGAGCCGTGATTAGGGGGCGGGGCTTCACTGACTAGGCGTTCTATAAAGGTATCAGTCAGTCAGGCAGCGCACAGAAAGCTGCAGCGGCACAGGAGCTAGCAAACAGAGCTGTAAACAGGGGAGTTTGAGTGGGAGTTCTGTTGGAGGAGAAGGTATTTGTGTGTGTGTGTTTGGTTTTGTATTGGTAGTATCTGTATGTGTAGAGGCTTGGAGGGGCTTTGTGCTGGGAGAGAAGCTGAGCCCTGATTAGGGGGCGGGGCTTCACTGACTAGGGGTCCTATAAAGGGAGGAGCCAGTCAGGCGGCTGCATGGATAGCTGCAGCGGCACAGGAGTTAGCAAACAGAGCTGTAAACAGGGGAGTTTGAGTGGGAGTTCTGTTGGAGGAGAAGGTATTTTTTGTGTGTGTTTGGTTTTGTATTGGTGGTATCTGTATGTGTAGGGGCTTTGTGCTGGGAGAGAAGCTGAGCCCTGATTAGGGGGCGGGGCTTCCCTGACTATGGGTCCTATAAAGGCAGCAGCCAGTCAGGCAGCGGCACAGGCAGCTGCAGTGGCACAGGAGCTGGCAAAGAGAGCTGTAAACAGGGGAGTTTGAGTGGGAGTTCTGTTGGAGGAGAAGGTATTTGTGTGTGTGTTTGGTTTTGTATTGGTAGTATCTGTATGTGTAGGGGCTTTGTGCTGGGAGAGAAGCTGAGCCCTGATTAGGGGGCGGGGCTTGACTGACTAGGGGTCCTATAAAGGTAGCAGCCAGTCAGGCAGCGGCACAGACAGCTGCAGCGGCACAGGAGCTAGCAAACAGAGCTGTAAACAGGGGAGTTTGAGTGGGAGTTCTGTTGGAGGAGAAGGTATTTGTGTGTGTGTGTTTGGTTTTGTATTGGTAGTATCTGTATGTGTAGAGGCTTGGAGGGGATTTGTGCTGGGAGAGAAGCTAAGCCCTGATTAGGGGGCGGAGCTTCACTGACTAGGGGTCCTATAAAGGTAGCAGCCAGTCAGGCAGCGGCACAGGAATTTAACCAACTGAGCTGTAAATAGGGGAGTTTGAGTGGGAGTTCCGTTGGAAGAGAAGGTATTTGTGTGTGTTTGGTTTTGTGTTGGTGGTATCTGTATGTGTAGGGGCTTTTTGCTGGGAGAGAAGCTGAGCCCTGATTAGGGGGCGGGACTTCACTGACTAGGGGTCCTATAAAGGGAGCAGCCAGTCAGGCAGCTGCACAGACAGCTGCAGCGGTACAGGAGCTAGCAAACAGAGCTGTAAACAGGGGAGTTTGAGTGGGAGTTCTGTTGGAGGAGAAGGTATTTGTGTGTGTTTGGTTTTGTATTGGTAGTATCTGTATGTGTAGAGGCTTGGAGGGGCTTTGTGCTGGGAGAGAACCTGAGCCCTGATTAGGGGGCGGGGCTTCGCTGACTAGGGGTCCTATGATTGTAGCAGCCAGTCAGGCAGCGTCACAGACAGCTGCAGGGGGACAGGAGCTAGCAAACAGAGCTGTAAACAGGGGAGTTTGAGTGGGAGTTCTGTTGGAGGAGAAGGTATTTTTTGTGTGTGTTTGGTTTTGTATTGGTGGTATCTGTATGTGTAGGGGCTTTGTCCTGGGAGAGAAGCTGAGCCCTGATTAGGGGGCGGGGCTTCCCTCGCTAGGGGTCCTATAAAGGTAGCAGCCAGTCAGGCAGCGGCACAGGAGCTAGCAAACAGAGCTGTAAACAGGGGAGTTTGAGTGGGAGTTCTGTTGGAGGAGAAGGTATTTGTGTGTGTTTGGTTTTGTATTCGTAGTATCTGTATGTGTAGGGCCTTTGTGCTGGGAGAGAAGCTGAGCCGTGATTAGGGGGCGGGGCTTCACTGACTAGGCGTTCTATAAAGGTATCAGTCAGTCAGGCAGCGCACAGAAAGCTGCAGCGGCACAGGAGCTAGCAAACAGAGCTGTAAACAGGGGAGTTTGAGTGGGAGTTCTGTTGGAGGAGAAGGTATTTGTGTGTGTGTGTTTGGTTTTGTATTGGTAGTATCTGTATGTGTAGAGGCTTGGAGGGGCTTTGTGCTGGGAGAGAAGCTGAGCCCTGATTAGGGGGCGGGGCTTCACTGACTAGGGGTCCTATAAAGGGAGGAGCCAGTCAGGCGGCTGCATGGATAGCTGCAGCGGCACAGGAGTTAGCAAACAGAGCTGTAAACAGGGGAGTTTGAGTGGGAGTTCTGTTGGAGGAGAAGGTATTTTTTGTGTGTGTTTGGTTTTGTATTGGTGGTATCTGTATGTGTAGGGGCTTTGTGCTGGGAGAGAAGCTGAGCCCTGATTAGGGGGCGGGGCTTCCCTGACTATGGGTCCTATAAAGGCAGCAGCCAGTCAGGCAGCGGCACAGGCAGCTGCAGTGGCACAGGAGCTGGCAAAGAGAGCTGTAAACAGGGGAGTTTGAGTGGGAGTTCTGTTGGAGGAGAAGGTATTTGTGTGTGTGTTTGGTTTTGTATTGGTAGTATCTGTATGTGTAGGGGCTTTGTGCTGGGAGAGAAGCTGAGCCCTGATTAGGGGGCGGGGCTTGACTGACTAGGGGTCCTATAAAGGTAGCAGCCAGTCAGGCAGCGGCACAGACAGCTGCAGCGGCACAGGAGCTAGCAAACAGAGCTGTAAACAGGGGAGTTTGAGTGGGAGTTCTGTTGGAGGAGAAGGTATTTGTGTGTGTGTGTTTGGTTTTGTATTGGTAGTATCTGTATGTGTAGAGGCTTGGAGGGGATTTGTGCTGGGAGAGAAGCTAAGCCCTGATTAGGGGGCGGAGCTTCACTGACTAGGGGTCCTATAAAGGTAGCAGCCAGTCAGGCAGCGGCACAGGAATTTAACCAACTGAGCTGTAAATAGGGGAGTTTGAGTGGGAGTTCCGTTGGAAGAGAAGGTATTTGTGTGTGTTTGGTTTTGTATTGGTAGTATCTGTATGTGTAGGGGCTTTGTGCTGAGAGAGAAGCTGAGCCCTGATTAGGGGGCGGGGCTTCTCTGACTAGGGGTCCTATAAAGGCAGCAGCCAGTCAGGCAGCGGCACAGACAGCTGCAGTGGCACAGGAGCTAGCAAAGAGATCTGTAAACAGGGGAGTTTGAGTGGGAGTTTTGTTGGAAGAGAAGGTATTTGTGTGTGTTTGGTTTTGTATTGGTAGTATCTGTATGTGTAGAGGCTTGGAGGGGCTTTGTGCTGGGAGAGAACCTGAGCCCTGATTAGGGGGCGGGGCTTCGCTGACTAGGGGTCCTATGATTGTAGCAGCCAGTCAGGCAGCGTCACAGACAGCTGCAGGGGGACAGGAGCTAGCAAACAGAGCTGTAAACAGGGGAGTTTGAGTGGGAGTTCTGTTGGAGGAGAAGGTATTTGTGTGTGTTTGGTTTTGTGTTGGTGGTATCTGTATGTGTAGGGGCTTTGTGCTGGGAGAGGCTGAGCCCTGATTAGGGGGCGGGGCTTCACTGACTAGGCGTCCTATAAAGGCAGCAGCCAGTCAGGCAGCTGCACAGACAGCTGCAGCGGTACAGGAGCTAGCAAACAGAGCTGTAAACAGGGGAGTTTGAGTGGGAGTTCTGTTGGAGGAGAAGGTATTTGTGTGTTTGGTTTTGTATTGGTAGTATCTGTATGTGTAGAGGCTTGGAGGGGCTTTGTGCTGGGAGAGAAGCTGAGCCCTGATTAGGGGGCGGGGCTTCCCTGACTAGGGGTCCTATAAAGGTAGCAGCCAGTCAGGCAGCGTCACAGACAGCTGCAGGGGGACAGGAGCTAGCAAACAGAGCTGTAAACAGGGGAGTTTGAGTGGGAGGTCTGTTGGAGGAGAAGGTATTTGTGTGTGTTTGGTTTTGTATTGGTAGTATCTGTATGTGTAGAGGCTTTGTGCTGGAGAGAAGATGAGCCCTGATTAGGGGGCGGGGCTTCGCTGACTAGGGGTCGTATGATTGTAGCAGCCAGTCAGGCAGCGTCACAGACAGCTGCAGGGGCACAGGAGCTAGCAAACAGAGCTGTAAACAGGGGAGTTTGAGTGGGAGGTCTGTTGGAGGAGAAGGTATTTTTTGTGTGTTTGGTTTTGTATTGCTGGTATCTGTATGTGTAGGGGCTTTGTGCTGAGAGAGAAGCTGAGCCCTGATTAGGGGGCAGGGCTTCACTGACTAGGGGTCCTATAAAGGGAGCAGCAAGTCAGGCAGCTGCACAGACAGCTGCAGCGGTACAGGAGCTAGCAAACAGAGCTGTAAATAGGGGAGTTTGAGTGGGAGTTCTGTTGGAGGAGAAGGTATTTGTGTGTGTGTTTGGTTTTGTATTGGTGGTATCTGTATGTGTAGAGGCTTGGAGGGGCTTTGTGCTGAGAGAGAAGCTGAGCCCTGATTAGGGGGCGGGACTTCACTGACTAGGGGGTCCTATAAAGGCAGCAGCCAGTCAGGGAGCGGCACAGACAGCTGCAGTGGCACAGGAGCTAGCAAAGTGATCTGTAAACAGGGGAGTTTGAGTGGGAGGTCTGTTGGAGGAGAAGGTATTTTTGTGTGTTTGGTTTTGTATTGGTGGTATCTGTATGTGTAGAGGCTTTGAGGGGCTTTGTGCTGGGAGCGAAGCTGAGCCCTGATTAGGGTGCGGGGCTTCACTGACTAGGGGTCCTATAAAGGTAGCAGCCAGTCAGGCAGCGGCACAGGAATTTAGCAAACAGAGCTGTAAACAGGGGAGTTTGAGTGGGAGGTCTGTTGGAGGAGAAGGTATTTGTGTGTGTTTGGTTTTGTATTGGTAGTATCTGTATGTGTAGAGGCTTGGAGGGGCTTTGTGCTGGGAGAGAAGCTGAGCCCTGATTAGGGGGCGGGGCTTCGCTGACTAGGGGTCCTATGATTGTAGCAGCCAGTCAGGCAGCGTCACAGACAGCTGCAGGGGCACAGGAGCTAGCAAACAGAGCTGTAAACAGGGGAGTTTGAGTGGGAGTTCTGTTGGAGGAGAAGGTATTTGTGTGTGTTTGGTTTTGTATTGGTAGCATCTGTATGTGTAGGGGCTTTGTGCTGGGAGAGAAGCTGAGCCCTGATTAGGGGGCGGGGCTTCACTGACTAGGGGTCCTATAAAGGGAGGAGCCAGTCAGGCGGCTGCATGGATAGCTGCAGCGGCACAGGAGCTAGCAAACAGAGCTGTAAACAGGGGAGTTTGAGTGGGAGTTCTGTTGGAGGAGAAGGTATTTTTTGTGTGTGTTTGGTTTTGTGTTGGTAGTATCTGTATGTGTAGGGGCTTTGTGCTGAGAGAGAAGCTGAGCCCTGATTAGGGGGCGGGGCTTCACTGACTAGGGGTCCTATAAAGGCAGCAGCCAGTCAGGCAGCGGCACAGACAGCTGCAGTGGCACAGGAGCTAGCAAAGAGATCTGTAAACAGGGGAGTTTGAGTGGGAGGTCTGTTGGAGGAGAAGGTATTTGTGTGTGTTTGGTTTTGTATTGGTGGTATCTGTATGTGTGGAGGCTTGGAGGGGCTTTGTGCTGGGAGCGAAGCTGAGCCCTGATTAGGGGGCGGGGCTTCACTGACTAGGGGTCCTATAAAGGTAGCAGCCAGTCAGGCAGCGGCACAGGAATTTAGCAAACAGAGCTGTAAACAGGGGAGTTTGAGTGGGAGTTTTGTTGGAAGAGAAGGTATTTGTGTGTGTTTGG
Source organism: Lepidochelys olivacea (assembly GCF_965140295.1). Classification (NCBI taxonomy): domain Eukaryota; kingdom Metazoa; phylum Chordata; order Testudines; family Cheloniidae; genus Lepidochelys; species Lepidochelys olivacea. The sequence continues at coordinate 6,347,953 of NC_140428.1, forward strand.
TTTTGTATTGGAATTATCTGTATGTGTAGAGGCTTGGAGGGGCTTTGTGCTGGGAGAGAAGCTGAGCCCTGATTAGGGGGCGGGGCTTCGCTGACTAGGGGTCCTATGATTGTAGCAGCCAGTCAGGCAGCGGCACAGACAGCTGCAGCGGCACAGGAGCTCGCAAAGAGAGCTGTAAACAGGGGAGTTTGAGTGGGAGTTCTGTTGGAGGAGAAGCTATTTGTGTGTGTTTGGTTTTGTATTGGTAGTATTTGTATGTGTAGAAGCTTGGAGGGGCTTTGTGCTGGGAGAGAAGCTGAGCCCTGATTAGGGGGCGGGGTTTCACTGACGAGGGGTCCTATAAAGTTAGCTGCCAGTCAGGCAGCGGCACAGGAGCTAGCAAACAGAGCTGTAAACAGGGGAGTTTGAGTGGGAGTTCTGTTGGAGGAGAAGGTATTTGTGTGTGTTTGGTTTTGTATTGGTGGAATATGTATATGTAGGGGCTTTGTGCTGGGAGAGAAGCTGAGCCCTGATTAGGGGGCGGGGCTTCACTGACTAGGGGTCCTATAAAGGTAGCAGCCAGTAAGGCGGCGGCACAGACAGCAGCAGCAGCACAGGAGCTAGCAAACAGAGATGTAAACAGGGGAGTTTGAGTGGGAGTTCTGTTTGAGGAGAAGGTATTTGTGTGTGTGTTTGGTTTTGTATTGGTGGTATCTGTATGTGTATAGGCTTGGAGGGGCTTTGTGCTGGGAGAGAAGCTGAGCCCTCATTAGGGGGCGGGGCTTCGCTGACTAGGGGTCCTATGATTGTAGCAGCCAGTCAGGCAGCGTCACAGACAGCTGCAGGGGCACAGGAGCTAGCAAACAGAGCTGTAAACAGGGGAGTTTGAGTGGGAGTTCTGTTGAAAGAGACGGTATTTGTGTGTGTTTGGTTTTGTTTTGGTGGTATCTGTATGTGCAGGGGCTTTTTGCTGGGAGAGAAGCTGAGCCCTGATTAGGGGGCGGGGCTTCACTGACCAGGGGTCCTATAAAGGTAGCAGCCAGTCACGCAGCGGCACAGGAGCTAGCAAACAGAGCTGTAAACAGGGGAGTTTGAGTGAGAGTTCTGTTGGAGGAGAAGGTGTTTGTGTGCGTGTTTGGTTTTTGTATTGGTGGTATCTGTATGTGTAGGGGCTTGGAGGGGCTTTGTGCTGGGAGCGAAGCTGAGCCCTTATTAGGGGGCGGGGCTTCACTGACTAGGGGTCCTATAAAGGTACCAGCCAGTCAGGCAGCGGCAGAGACAGCTGCAGGGGCACAGGAGCTAGCAAACAGAGCTGTAAACAGGGGAGTTTGAGTGGGAGTTCTGTTGGAGGAGAAGGTATTTGTGTGTGCTTGGTTTTGTATTGGTTGTATCTGTATGTGTAGGGGCTTTGTGCTGGGAGAGAAGCTGAGCCCTGATTAGGGGGCGGGGCTTCACTGACTAGGGGTCCTACAAAGGGAGCAGCCAGTCAGGCGGCAGCACGGACAGCTGCAGCGGCACAGGAGCTAGCAAACAGAGCTGTAAACAGGGGAGTTTCAGTGGGAGTTCTGTTGGACGAGAAGGTATTTGTGTGTGTTTGGTTTTGTATTGGTGGTATCTGTATGTGTAGGGGCTTTGTGCTGGGAGAGAAGCTGAGCCCTGATTAGGGGGCGGGGCTTCACTGACTAGGGGTCCTATAAAGGTCGCAGCTGGTCAGGCAGCGGCACAGACAGCTAGCAAACAGAGCTGTAAACCGGGGAGTTAGAGTGGGAGTTCTGTTGGAGGAGAAGGTATTTGTGTGTGTTTGGTTTTGTATTGGTAGTATCTGTATGTGTAGGGGCTTGGAGGGGCTTTGTGCTGGGAGAGAAGCTGAGCCCTGATTAGGGGGAGGGGCTTCACTGACTAGGGGTCCTATAAAGGTAGCAGCCAGTCAGGCAGTGGCACAGACAGCTGCAGCGGCACAGGAGCTTGCAAACTGAGCTGTAAACAGGGGAGTTTGAGTGGGAGTTCTGTTGGAGGAGAAGGTATTTGTGTGTGCTTGGTTTTGTATTGGTAGTATCTGTATGTGTAGGGGCTTTGTGCTGGGAGAGAAGCTGAGCTCTGATTAGGGGGCGGGGCTTCACTGACTAGGGGTCCTATAAAGGCAGCAGCCAGTCAGGCAACTGCACAGACAGCTGCAGCGGTACAGGAGCTAGCAAACAGAGCTGTAAACAGCGGAGTTTGACTGGGAGTTCTTTTGGAGGAGAAGGTATTTGTGTGTGTATTTGGTTTTGTATTGGTAGTATCTGTATGTGTAGAGGCTTGGAGGGGTAATGTGCTGGGAGCGAAACTGAGCCCTGATTAGGGGGCGGGGCTTCCCTGACTAGGGGTCCTATGAAGGTAGCAGCCAGTCAGGCAGCGGCACAGGAGCTAGCAAACAGAGCTGTAAACAGGGGAGTTTGAGTGGGAGTTCTGTTGGAGGAGAAGGTATTTGTGTCTGTGTTTTTTTTTGTATTGGTAGTATCTGTATGTGTAGGGGCTTTTTGCTGGGAGCGAAGCTGAGCCCTGATTTGGGGGCGGGGCTTCACTGACTAGGGGTCCTATAAAGGCAGCAGCCAGTCAGGCAGCGGCACCGACAGCTGCAGCGGCACTGGAGCTAGCAAATAGAGCTGTAAACAGGGGAGTTTGAGTGGGATTTCTGTTGGAGGAGAAGGTATTTGTGTGTGTTTGGTTTTGTATTGGTAGTATCTGTATGTGTAGAGGCTTTGTGCTGGGAGAGAAGATGAGCCCTGATTAGGGGGCGGGGCTTCACTGACTAGGGGTCTTATAAAGGTAGCAGCCAGTCAGGCAGCGGCACAGACAGCTGCAGCGGTACAGGAGCTAGCAAACAGAGCTGTAAACAGGGGAGTTTGAGCGGGAGTACTGTTGGAGTAGAAGGTATTTGTGTGTGTTTGGTTTTGTATTGGTAGTATTTGTATGTGTAGGGGCTTTGTGCTGAGACAGAAGCTGAGCCCTGATTAGGAGTCGGGGCTTCACTGACTAGGGGTCCTATAAAGGTAGCAGCCAGTCAGGTAGCGGCACAGACAGCTGCAGCGGCACAGGAGCTAGCAAACAGAGCTGTAAACAGGGGAGTTTGAGTGGGAGTTCTGTTGGAGGAGGAGGTATTTCTGTGTGTTTGGTTTTGTATTGTTAGTATCTGTATGTGTAGGGGCTTTGTGTTGGGAGAGAAGCTGAGCCCTGATTAGGGGGCGGGGCTTCCCTGACTAGGGGTCCTATAAAGGTAGCAGCCAGTCAGGCAGCGGCACAGGAGCTAGCAAACAGAGCTGTAAACGGGAGTTTGAGTGGGAGTTCTGTTGGAGGAGAAGGCATTTGTGTGTGTATTTGGTTTTGTATTGGTGGTATCTGTGTGTGTAGAGGCTTGGAGGGGCTTTGTGCTGGGAGAGAGGATGAGCCCTGATTAGGGGGCGAAGCTTCGCTGACTAGGGGTCCTATGAAGGTAGCCGCCAGTCAGGCAGCGTCACAGACAGCTGCAGGGGCACAGGAGCTAGCAAACAGAGCTGTAAACAGGGGAGTTTGAGTGGGAGGTCTGTTGGAGGAGAAGGTATTTGTGTGTGTTTGGTTTTGTATTGGTAGTATCTGTATGTGTAGAGGCTTTGAGGGGCTTTGTGCTGGGGGAGAAACTGAGCCCTGATTAGGGGGCGGGACTTCCCTGACTAGGGGTCCTATAAAGGTAGCAGCCAGTCAGGCAGCGGCACAGGAGCTAGCAAACAGAGCTGTAAGCAGGGGAGTTTGAGAGGGAGTTCTGTTGGAGGAGAAGGTATTTGTGTGTGTTTGGTTTTGTATTGGTAGTATCTGTATGTGTAGGGGCTTTGTGCTGAGACAGAAGCTGAGCCCTGATTAGGGGTCGGGGCTTCACTGACTAGGGGTCCTATAAAGGTAGCAGCCAGTCAGGTAGCGGCACAGACAGCTGCAGCGGCACAGGAGAAAGCAAACAGAGCTGTAAACAGGGGAGTTTGAGTGGGAGTTCTGTTGGAGGAGAAGGTATTTGTGTGTGTTTGGTTTTGTATTGGTAGTATCTGTATGTGTAGGGGCTTGGAGGGACTTTGTGCTGGGAGAGAAGCTGAGCCTTGATTAGGGGGCGGGGCTTCACTGACTAGGGGTCCTATAAAGGTAGCAGCCAGTCAGGCAGCGGCACAGACAGCTGCAGCGGCACAGGAGCTAGCAAACAGAGCTGTAAGAAGGGGAGTTTGAGAGGGTTTGTTGGAGGAGAAGGTATTTGTGTGTTTGGTTTTGTATTGGTAATATCTGTATGTGTAGGAGCTTTTTGCTGGGAGAGAAGCTGAGCCCTGATTAGGGGGCGGGGCTTCACTGACTAGGGGTCCTATAAAGGGAGCAGCCAGTCAGGCAGCGGCACAGACAGCTGCAGCGCACAGGAGCTAGCAAGCAGAGCAAAAAACAGGGGAGTTTGAGAGGGAGTTCTGTTGGAAGAGAAGGTATTTGTGTGTGTTTGGTTTTGTATTGGTAGTATCTGTATGTGTAGGGGCTTTGTGCTGGGAGAGAAGCTGAGCCCTGATTAGGGGGCGGGGCTTCCCTGACTAGGGGTCCTATAAAGGGAGCAGCCAGTCAGGCAGCAGCACAGGAGCTAGCAAACAGAGCTGTAAACGGGAGTTTGAGTGGGAGTTCTGTTGGAGGAGAAGGTATTTGTGTGTGTTTGGTTTTGTTTTGGTAGTATCTGTATGTGTAGGGGCTTTTTGCTAGGACAGAAGCTGAGCCCTGATTAGGGTGCAGGGCTTCACTGACTAGGGGTCCTATAAAGGTAGCAGCCAGTCAGGCAGCGGCACACACAGCTGCAGCGCACAGGAGCCAGCAAACAGAGCTGTAAACAGGGGAGTTTGAGTGGGAGTTCTGTTGGAGGAGAAGGTATTTGTGTGTGCTTGGTTTTGTATTGGTAGTATCTGTATGTGTAGGGGCTTTTTGCTGGGAGCGAAGCTGAGCCCTGATTTGGGGGCGGGGCTTCACTGACTAGGGGTCCTATAAAGGGAGCAGCCAGTCAGGCAGCAGCACAGGAGCTAGCAAACAGAGCTGTAAACGGGAGTTTGAGTGGGAGTTCTGTTGGAGGAGAAGGTATTTGTGTGTGTTTGGTTTTGTTTTGGTAGTATCTGTATGTGTAGGGGCTTTTTGCTAGGACAGAAGCTGAGCCCTGATTAGGGTGCAGGGCTTCACTGACTAGGGGTCCTATAAAGGGAGCAGCCAGTCAGGCAGCGGCACAGACAGCTGCAGCGCACAGGAGCTAGCAAACAGAGCAAAAAACAGGGGAGTTTGAGAGGGAGTTCTGTTGGAAGAGAAGGTATTTGTGTGTGTTTGGTTTTGTATTGGTAGTATCTGTATGTGTAGGGGCTTTGTGCTGGGAGAGAAGCTGAGCCCTGATTAGGGGGCGGGGCTTCGATGACTAGGGGTCCTATGAAGGTAACCGCCAGTCAGGCAGCATCACAGACAGCTGCAGTGGCACAGGAGCTAGCCAACAGAGCTGTAAACAGGGGAGTTTGAGTGGGAGTTATGTTGGAGGAGAAGGTATTTGTGTGTGTTTGTTTTTGTATTGGTAGTATCTGTATGTGTAGAGGATTGGAGGGGCTTTGTGCTGGGAGAGAAGCTGAGCCCTGATTAGTGGGCGGGGCTTCACTGACTAGGGGTCCTATAAAGGTAGCAGCCAGTCAGGCAGCGGCACAGGAGCTAGCAAACAGAGCTGTAAACAGGGGAGTTTGAGTGGGAGTTCTGTTGGAGGAGAAGGTATTTCTGTGTGTTTGGTTTTGTATTGGTAGTATCTGTATGTGTAGAGGCTTTGTGCTGGGAGAGAAGCTGAGTCCTGATCAGGGGGCGGGGCTTCCCTGACTAGGGGTCCTATAAAGGTAGCAGCCAGTCAGCTAGCGGCACAGACAGCTGCAGCGGCACAGGAGCTAGCAAATAGAGGTGTAAACAGGGGAGTTTGAGTGGGAGTTCTGTTGGAGGAGAAGGTATTTGTGTGTGTTTGGTTTTGTATTGGTAGTATCTGTATGTGTAGGGGCTTTGTGCTGGGAGAGAAGCTGAGTCCTGATCAGGGGGCGGGGCTTCCCTGACTACGGGTCCTATAAAGGTAGCAGCCAGTCAGGCAGAGGCACAGGAGCTATCAAACAGAGCTGTAAACAGGGGAGTTTGAGTGGGAGTACTGTTGGAGTAGAAGGTATTTGTGTGTGTTTGGTTTTGTATTGGTAGTATCTGTATGTGTAGGGGCTTTGTGCTGAGACAGAAGCTGAGCCCTGATTAGGGGTCGGGGCTTCACTGACTGGGGGTCCTATAAAGGTAGCAGACAGTCAGGCAGCGGCACAGGAGCTAGCAAACAGAGCTGTAAACAGGGGAGTTTGAGTGGGAGTTCTGTTGGAGGAGAAGGTATTTGTGTGTGTTTGGTTTGTATTGGTGGTATCTGTATGTGTAGAGGCTTGGAGGGGCTTTGTGCTGGGAGAGAAGCTGAGCCCTGATTATGGGGCGGGGCTTCACTGACTAGGGGTCCTATAAAGGTAGCAGCCAATCAGGCAGCGGCACAGGAGCTAGCAAACAGAGCTGTAAACAGGGGAGTTTGAGTGGGAGTTCTGTTGGAGGAGAAGGCATTTGTGTGTGTTTGGTTTTGTACTGGTAGTATCTGTATGTGTAGGGGCTTTGTGCTGGGAGAGAAGCTGAGCCCTGATTAGGGGGCGGGGCTTCCCTGACTAGGGGTCCTATAAAGGTAGCAGACAGTCAGGCAGCGGCACAGACAGCTGCAGTGGCACAGGAGAAAGCAAACAGAGCTGTAAACAGGGGAGTTTGAGTGGGAGTTCTGTTGGAGGAGAAGGTATTTGTGTGTGTTTGGTTTTGTATTGGTAGTATCTGTATGTGTAGGGGCTTGGAGGGACTTTGTGCTGGGAGAGAAGCTGAGCCTTGATTAGGGGGCGGGGCTTCACTGACTAGGGGTCCTATAAAGGTAGCAGCCAGTCAGGCAGCGGCACAGACAGCTGCAGCGGCACAGGAGCTAGCAAACAGAGCTGTAAGAAGGGGAGTTTGAGAGGGTTTGTTGGAGGAGAAGGTATTTGTGTGTTTGGTTTTGTATTGGTAATATCTGTATGTGTAGGAGCTTTTTGCTGGGAGAGAAGCTGAGCCCTGATTAGGGGGCGGGGCTTCACTGACTAGGGGTCCTATAAAGGGAGCAGCCAGTCAGGCAGCGGCACAGACAGCTGCAGCGCACAGGAGCTAGCAAACAGAGCAAAAAACAGGGGAGTTTGAGAGGGAGTTCTGTTGGAAGAGAAGGTATTTGTGTGTGTTTGGTTTTGTATTGGTAGTATCTGTATGTGTAGGGGCTTTGTGCTGGGAGAGAAGCTGAGCCCTGATTAGGGGGCGGGGCTTCCCTGACTAGGGGTCCTATAAAGGGAGCAGCCAGTCAGGCAGCAGCACAGGAGCTAGCAAACAGAGCTGTAAACGGGAGTTTGAGTGGGAGTTCTGTTGGAGGAGAAGGTATTTGTGTGTGTTTGGTTTTGTTTTGGTAGTATCTGTATGTGTAGGGGCTTTTTGCTAGGACAGAAGCTGAGCCCTGATTAGGGTGCAGGGCTTCACTGACTAGGGGTCCTATAAAGGTAGCAGCCAGTCAGGCAGCGGCACACACAGCTGCAGCGCACAGGAGCCAGCAAACAGAGCTGTAAACAGGGGAGTTTGAGTGGGAGTTCTGTTGGAGGAGAAGGTATTTGTGTGTGCTTGGTTTTGTATTGGTAGTATCTGTATGTGTAGGGGCTTTTTGCTGGGAGCGAAGCTGAGCCCTGATTTGGGGGCGGGGCTTCACTGACTAGGGGTCCTATAAAGGGAGCAGCCAGTCAGGCAGCAGCACAGGAGCTAGCAAACAGAGCTGTAAACGGGAGTTTGAGTGGGAGTTCTGTTGGAGGAGAAGGTATTTGTGTGTGTTTGGTTTTGTTTTGGTAGTATCTGTATGTGTAGGGGCTTTTTGCTAGGACAGAAGCTGAGCCCTGATTAGGGTGCAGGGCTTCACTGACTAGGGGTCCTATAAAGGGAGCAGCCAGTCAGGCAGCGGCACAGACAGCTGCAGCGCACAGGAGCTAGCAAACAGAGCAAAAAACAGGGGAGTTTGAGAGGGAGTTCTGTTGGAAGAGAAGGTATTTGTGTGTGTTTGGTTTTGTATTGGTAGTATCTGTATGTGTAGGGGCTTTGTGCTGGGAGAGAAGCTGAGCCCTGATTAGGGGGCGGGGCTTCGATGACTAGGGGTCCTATGAAGGTAACCGCCAGTCAGGCAGCATCACAGACAGCTGCAGTGGCACAGGAGCTAGCCAACAGAGCTGTAAACAGGGGAGTTTGAGTGGGAGTTATGTTGGAGGAGAAGGTATTTGTGTGTGTTTGTTTTTGTATTGGTAGTATCTGTATGTGTAGAGGATTGGAGGGGCTTTGTGCTGGGAGAGAAGCTGAGCCCTGATTAGTGGGCGGGGCTTCACTGACTAGGGGTCCTATAAAGGTAGCAGCCAGTCAGGCAGCGGCACAGGAGCTAGCAAACAGAGCTGTAAACAGGGGAGTTTGAGTGGGAGTTCTGTTGGAGGAGAAGGTATTTCTGTGTGTTTGGTTTTGTATTGGTAGTATCTGTATGTGTAGAGGCTTTGTGCTGGGAGAGAAGCTGAGTCCTGATCAGGGGGCGGGGCTTCCCTGACTAGGGGTCCTATAAAGGTAGCAGCCAGTCAGCTAGCGGCACAGACAGCTGCAGCGGCACAGGAGCTAGCAAATAGAGGTGTAAACAGGGGAGTTTGAGTGGGAGTTCTGTTGGAGGAGAAGGTATTTGTGTGTGTTTGGTTTTGTATTGGTAGTATCTGTATGTGTAGGGGCTTTGTGCTGGGAGAGAAGCTGAGTCCTGATCAGGGGGCGGGGCTTCCCTGACTACGGGTCCTATAAAGGTAGCAGCCAGTCAGGCAGAGGCACAGGAGCTATCAAACAGAGCTGTAAACAGGGGAGTTTGAGTGGGAGTACTGTTGGAGTAGAAGGTATTTGTGTGTGTTTGGTTTTGTATTGGTAGTATCTGTATGTGTAGGGGCTTTGTGCTGAGACAGAAGCTGAGCCCTGATTAGGGGTCGGGGCTTCACTGACTGGGGGTCCTATAAAGGTAGCAGACAGTCAGGCAGCGGCACAGGAGCTAGCAAACAGAGCTGTAAACAGGGGAGTTTGAGTGGGAGTTCTGTTGGAGGAGAAGGTATTTGTGTGTGTTTGGTTTGTATTGGTGGTATCTGTATGTGTAGAGGCTTGGAGGGGCTTTGTGCTGGGAGAGAAGCTGAGCCCTGATTATGGGGCGGGGCTTCACTGACTAGGGGTCCTATAAAGGTAGCAGCCAATCAGGCAGCGGCACAGGAGCTAGCAAACAGAGCTGTAAACAGGGGAGTTTGAGTGGGAGTTCTGTTGGAGGAGAAGGCATTTGTGTGTGTTTGGTTTTGTACTGGTAGTATCTGTATGTGTAGGGGCTTTGTGCTGGGAGAGAAGCTGAGCCCTGATTAGGGGGCGGGGCTTCCCTGACTAGGGGTCCTATAAAGGTAGCAGACAGTCAGGCAGCGGCACAGACAGCTGCAGTGGCACAGGGGCTTGCAAACTGAGCTGTAAACAGGGGAGTTTGAGTGGGAGTTCTGTTGGAGGAGAAGGTATTTGTGTGTGTTTGGTTCTGTGTTGGTAGTATCTGTATGTGTAGGGGCTTTGTGCTGGGAGAGAAGCTGAGTCCTGATCAGGGGGCGGGGCTTCCCTGACTAGGGGTCCTATAAAGGTAGCAGCCAGTCAGGCAGCGGCACAGGAGCTATCAAACAGAGCTGTAAACAGGGGAGTTTGAGTGGGAGTACTGTTGGAGTAGAAGGTATTTGTGTGTGTTTGGTTTTGTATTGGTAGTATCTGTATGTGTAGGGGCTTTGTGCTGGGAGAGAAGCTGAGCCCTGATTATGGGGCGGGGCTTCACTGACCAGGGGTCCTATAAAGGTAGCAGCCAGTCAGGCAGCGGCACAGACAGCTGCAGGGGCACAGGAGCTTGCAAACTGAGCTGTAAGCAGGGGAGTTTGAGTGGGAGGTCTGTTGGAGGAGAAGGTATTTGTGTGTATTTGGTTTTGTATTGGTGGTATCGGTATGTGTAGGGGCTTTGTGCTGGGAGAGAAGCTGAGCCCTGATTAGGGGGCGGGGCTTCCCTGACTAGGGGTTCTATAAAGGGAGCAGCCAGTCAGGCAGCAGCACAGGAGCTAGCAAACAGAGCTGTTAACAGGGGAGTTTGAGTGGGAGTTCTGTTGGAGGAGAAGGTATTTGTGTTTGTTTGGTTTTGTATTGGTAGTATCTGTATGTGCATGGGCTTGGAGGGGCTTTGTGCTGGGAGAGAAGCTGAGCCCTGATTAGGGGGCGGGGCTTCACTTACCAGGGGTCCTATAAAGGTAGCAGCCAGTCAGGCAGCGGCACAGGAATTTAGCAAACAGAGCTGTAAACAGGGGAGTTTGAGTGGGAGTTCTGTTTGAAGAGAAGGTATTGGTGTGTGTTTGGTTTTGTATTGGTAGTATCTGTATGTGTAGGGTCTTTGTGCTGGGAGAAAAGCTGAGCCCTCATTAGGGGGCGGGGCTTCACTGACTAGGGGTCCTATAAAGGGAGCAGCCAGTCAGGCAGGGGCACAGACAGCTGCAGCGGCACAGGAGCTTGCAAACAGAGCTGTAAACAGGGGAGTTTGAGTGGGAGTTCTGTTGGAGGAGAAGGTATTTGTGTGTGTGTTTGGTTTTGTATTGGTGGTATCTGTATGTGTAGAGGCTTGGAGGGGCTTTATGCTGGGAGCGAAGCTGAGCCCTGATTAGGGGGCGGAGCTTCACTGACTAGGGGTCCTATAAAGGTAGCAGCCAGTCAGTCAGCGGCACAGGAATTTAGCAAACTGAGCTGTAAACAGGGGAGTTTGAGTGGGAGTTCTGTTGGAGGAGGAGGTATTTGTGTTTGTTTGGTTTTGTATTGGTAGTATGTGTACGTGTGGAGGCTTTGTGCTGGAAGAGAAGCTGAGCCCTGATTAGGGGGCGGGGCTTCCCTGACTAGGGGTCCTAGAAAGGTACCAGCCAGTCAGGCAGCGGCACAGACAGCTGCAGCAGCACTGGAGCTAGCAAACAGAGCTGTAAAAAGGGGAGTTTGAGTGGGAGTTCTGTTGGAGGAGAAGGTATTTGTGTGTGTTTGGTTTTGTATTGGTAGCATCTGTATGTGTAGGGGCTTTGTGCTGGGAGAGAAGCTGAGCCCTGATTAGGGGGCGGGGCTTCGCTGACTAGGGGTCGTATGATTGTAGCAGTGAGTCAGGCAGCGTCACAGACAGCTGCAGGGGCACAGGAGCTAGCAAACAGAGCTGTAAACAGGGGAGTTTGAGTGGGAGTTCTGTTGGAGGAGAAGGTATTTGTGTGTGTATGGTTTTTTATTGGTAGCATCTGTATGTGTAGAGGCTTTGTGCTTTGAGAGAAGCTGAGCCCTGATTAGGGGGCGGGGCTTCACTGACTAGGGGTCCTAGAAAGGTAGCAGCCAGTCAGGCAGCGGCACAGGAATTTAGCAAACTGAGCTGTACACAGGGGAGTTTGAGTGGGAGTTCTGTTGGAGGGGAAGGTATTTGTGTTTGTTTGGTTTTGTATTGGTAGTATTTGTATGTGTAGAGGCTTGGAGGGGCTTTGTGCTGGGAGAGAAGCTGAGCCCTGATTAGGGGGCGGGGCTTCACTGACTAGGGGTCCTAAAAAGGTAGCAGCCAGTCAGGCAGCGGCACAGACAGCTGCAGCGGCACAGGAGCGAGCAAACAGAGCTGTAAACAGGGGAGTTTGAGAGGGAGTTCTGTTGGAGGAGAAGGTATTTGTGTGTGTTTGGTTTTGTATTGGTAGTATCTGTATGTGTAGGGGCTTTTTGCTGGGACAGAAGCTGAGCCCTGATTAGGGTGCAGGGCTTCACTGACCAGGGGTGCTATAAAGGTAGCAGCCAGTCAGGCAGCGGCACAGACAGCTTTAGCGGCACTGGAGCTTCCAAACTGAGCTGTAAACAGGGGAGTTTGAGTGGGAGTTCGGTTGGAGGAGAAGGTATTTGTGTGTGTGTTTGGTTTTGTATTGGTGGTATCTGTATGTGTAGGGGCTTTGTGCTGGGAGAGAAGCTGAGCCCTGATCAGGGGGCGGGGCTTCACTGACTAGCTGTCCTATAAAGGGAACAGCCAGTCAGGCAGCGGCACAGGAGCTAGGAAACAGAGCTGTAAACAGGGGAGTTTGCGTGGGAATTCTGTTGGAGGAGAAGATATTTGTGTGTGTGTGTTTGGTTTTGTATTGGTAGTATCTGTATGTGTAGAGGCTTGGAGGGGCTTTGTGCTGGGAGATAAGCTGAGCCCTGATTAGGGGGCGGGGCTTGACTGACTAGGGGTCCTATAAAGGTAGCAGCCAGTCAAGCAGTGGCACAGACAGCTGCAGCGGCACAGGAGCTAGCAAACAGAGCTGTAAACAGGGGAGTTTGAGTGGGAGTTGTGTTGGAGGAGAAGGTATTTGTGTGTGTATTTGGTTTTGTATTGGTAGTTTCTGTATGTGTAGAGGCTTTGTGCTGGAGAGAAGATGAGCCCTGATTAGGGGGCGGGGCTTCACTGACTGGGGGTCCTATAAAGGTAGCAGCCAGTCAGGCAGCGGCACAGACAGCTGCAGGGGCACAGGAGCTAGCAAACAGAGCTGTAAACAGGGGAGTTTGAGTGGGAGTTCTGTTGGAGCAGAAGGTATTTGCGTGTGTTTGGTTTTGTATTGGTAGTATCTGTATGTGTAGAGGCTTGGAGGGGCTTTGTGCTGGGAGAGAAGCTGAGCCCTGATTAGGGGGCGGGGCTTCCCTGACTAGGGGTCCTATAAAGGTACCAGCCAGTCAGGCAGCGGCACAGACAGCTGCAGCGGCACTGGAGCTAGCAAATAGAGCTGTAAACAGGGGAGTTTGAGTGGGAGTTCTGTTTGAGGAGAAGGTATTTGTGTGTGTGTTTGTTTTTTTTATTGGTGGTATCTGTATGTGTATAGGCTGGGAGGGGCTTTGTGCTGGGAGAGAAGCTGAGCGCTGATTAGGGGGCGGGGCTTCACTGACTAGGGGTCCTATAAAGGTATCAGCCAGTCAGGCAGCGGCACAGGAATTTAGCAAACTGAGCTGTACACAGGTGAGTTTGAGTGGGAGTTCTGTTGGAAGAGAAGGTATTTGTGTGTGTTTGGTTTTGTATTGGTAGTATCTGTATGTGTAGAGGCTTTGTGCTGGAGAGAAGATGAGCCCTGATTAGGGGGCGGGGCTTCATTGACTAGGGTCCTATAAAGGGAGCAGCCAGTCAGGCAGGGGCACAGACAGCTGCAGCGGAACAGGAGCTAGCAAACAGAGCTGTAAACAGGGGAGTTTGAGAGGGAGTTCTGTTGGAGGAGAAGGTATTTGTGTGTGTTTGGTTTTGTATTGGTAGTATCTGTATGAGTAGAGGCTTTGTGCTGGAGAGAAGATGAGCCCTGATTAGGGGGCGGGGCTTCACTGACTAAGGGTCCTATAAAGGGAGCAGCCAGTCAGGCAGGGGCACAGACAGCTGCAGCGGAACAGGAGCTAGCAAACAGAGCTGTAAACAGGGGAGTTGGAGTGGGAGTTCTGTTGGAGGAGAACGTATTTGTGTGTGTGTTTGGTTTTGTATTGGTGGTATCTGTATGTGTATAGGCTTGGAGGGGCTTTGTGCTGGGAGAGAAGCTGAGCCCTGATTAGGGGGTGGGGCTTCCCTGACTAGGGGTCCTATAAAGGTACCAGCCAGTCAGGCAGCGGCACAGGAATTTAGCAAACTGAGCTGTAAACAGGGGAGTTTGAGAGGGAGTTCTGTTGGAGGAGAAGGTATTTGTGTGTGTTTGGTTTTGTATTGGTAGTATCTGTATGAGTAGAGGCTTTGTGCGAGGAGAGAAGCTGAGCCCTGATTAGGGGGCGGGGCTTCGCTGACTAGGGGTCGTATGATTGTAGCAGCCAGTCAGGCAGCGTCACAGACAGCTGCAGGGGCACAGGAGCTAGCAAACAGAGCTGTAAACAGGGGAGTTTGAGTGGGAGTTCTGTTGGAGGAAAAGGTACTTGTGTGTGTTCGGTTTTGTATTGGAAGCATCTGTATGTGTAGGGGCTTTGTGCTGGGAGAGAAGCTGAGCCCTGATTAGGGGGCGGGGCTTCACTGACTAGGGGTCCTATGAAGGGAGGAGCCAGTCAGGCGGCGGCACGGACAGCTGCAGCGGCACAGGAGCTAGCACACAGAGCTGTAAACAGGGGAGTTTGAGTGGGAGTTCTGTTGGAGGAGGAGGTATTTGTGTTTGTTTGGTTTTGTATTGGTAGTATGTGTACGTGTGGAGGCTTTGTGCTGGAAGAGAAGCTGAGCCCTGATTAGGGGGCGGGGCTTCCCTGACTAGGGGTCCTAGAAAGGTACCAGCCAGTCAGGCAGCGGCACAGACAGCTGCAGCAGCACTGGAGCTAGCAAACAGAGCTGTAAAAAGGGGAGTTTGAGTGGGAGTTCTGTTGGAGGAGAAGGTATTTGTGTGTGTTTGGTTTTGTATTGGTAGCATCTGTATGTGTAGGGGCTTTGTGCTGGGAGAGAAGCTGAGCCCTGATTAGGGGGCGGGGCTTCGCTGACTAGGGGTCGTATGATTGTAGCAGTGAGTCAGGCAGCGTCACAGACAGCTGCAGGGGCACAGGAGCTAGCAAACAGAGCTGTAAACAGGGGAGTTTGAGTGGGAGTTCTGTTGGAGGAGAAGGTATTTGTGTGTGTATGGTTTTTTATTGGTAGCATCTGTATGTGTAGAGGCTTTGTGCTTTGAGAGAAGCTGAGCCCTGATTAGGGGGCGGGGCTTCACTGACTAGGGGTCCTAGAAAGGTAGCAGCCAGTCAGGCAGCGGCACAGGAATTTAGCAAACTGAGCTGTACACAGGGGAGTTTGAGTGGGAGTTCTGTTGGAGGGGAAGGTATTTGTGTTTGTTTGGTTTTGTATTGGTAGTATTTGTATGTGTAGAGGCTTGGAGGGGCTTTGTGCTGGGAGAGAAGCTGAGCCCTGATTAGGGGGCGGGGCTTCACTGACTAGGGGTCCTAAAAAGGTAGCAGCCAGTCAGGCAGCGGCACAGACAGCTGCAGCGGCACAGGAGCGAGCAAACAGAGCTGTAAACAGGGGAGTTTGAGAGGGAGTTCTGTTGGAGTAGAAGGTATTTGTGTGTGTTTGGTTTTGTATTGGTAGTATCTGTATGTGTAGGGGCTTTTTGCTGGGACAGAAGCTGAGCCCTGATTAGGGTGCAGGGCTTCACTGACCAGGGGTGCTATAAAGGTAGCAGCCAGTCAGGCAGCGGCACAGACAGCTTTAGCGGCACTGGAGCTTCCAAACTGAGCTGTAAACAGGGGAGTTTGAGTGGGAGTTCGGTTGGAGGAGAAGGTATTTGTGTGTGTGTTTGGTTTTGTATTGGTGGTATCTGTATGTGTAGGGGCTTTGTGCTGGGAGAGAAGCTGAGCCCTGATCAGGGGGCGGGGCTTCACTGACTAGCTGTCCTATAAAGGGAACAGCCAGTCAGGCAGCGGCACAGGAGCTAGGAAACAGAGCTGTAAACAGGGGAGTTTGCGTGGGAATTCTGTTGGAGGAGAAGATATTTGTGTGTGTGTGTTTGGTTTTGTATTGGTAGTATCTGTATGTGTAGAGGCTTGGAGGGGCTTTGTGCTGGGAGATAAGCTGAGCCCTGATTAGGGGGCGGGGCTTGACTGACTAGGGGTCCTATAAAGGTAGCAGCCAGTCAAGCAGTGGCACAGACAGCTGCAGCGGCACAGGAGCTAGCAAACAGAGCTGTAAACAGGGGAGTTTGAGTGGGAGTTGTGTTGGAGGAGAAGGTATTTGTGTGTGTATTTGGTTTTGTATTGGTAGTTTCTGTATGTGTAGAGGCTTTGTGCTGGAGAGAAGATGAGCCCTGATTAGGGGGCGGGGCTTCACTGACTAGGGGTCCTATAAAGGTACCAGCCAGTCAGGCAGCGGCACAGACAGCTGCAGCGGCACTGGAGCTAGCAAATAGAGCTGTAAACAGGGGAGTTTGAGTGGGAGTTCTGTTTGAGGAGAAGGTATTTGCGTGTGTTTGGTTTTGTATTGGTAGTATCTGTATGTGTAGAGGCTTGGAGGGGCTTTGTGCTGGGAGAGAAGCTGAGCCCTGATTAGGGGGCGGGGCTTCCCTGACTAGGGGTCCTATAAAGGTACCAGCCAGTCAGGCAGCGGCACAGACAGCTGCAGCGGCACTGGAGCTAGCAAATAGAGCTGTAAACAGGGGAGTTTGAGTGGGAGTTCTGTTTGAGGAGAAGGTATTTGTGTGTGTGTTTGGTTTTTTATTGGTGGTATCTGTATGTGTATAGGCTGGGAGGGGCTTTGTGCTGGGAGAGAAGCTGAGCGCTGATTAGGGGGCGGGGCTTCACTGACTAGGGGTCCTATAAAGGTATCAGCCAGTCAGGCAGCGGCACAGGAATTTAGCAAACTGAGCTGTACACAGGTGAGTTTGAGTGGGAGTTCTGTTGGAAGAGAAGGTATTTGTGTGTGTTTGGTTTTGTATTGGTAGTATCTGTATGTGTAGAGGCTTTGTGCTGGAGAGAAGATGAGCCCTGATTAGGGGGCGGGGCTTCATTGACTAGGGTCCTATAAAGGGAGCAGCCAGTCAGGCAGGGGCACAGACAGCTGCAGCGGAACAGGAGCTAGCAAACAGAGCTGTAAACAGGGGAGTTTGAGAGGGAGTTCTGTTGGAGGAGAAGGTATTTGTGTGTGTTTGGTTTTGTATTGGTAGTATCTGTATGAGTAGAGGCTTTGTGCTGGAGAGAAGATGAGCCCTGATTAGGGGGCGGGGCTTCACTGACTAAGGGTCCTATAAAGGGAGCAGCCAGTCAGGCAGGGGCACAGACAGCTGCAGCGGAACAGGAGCTAGCAAACAGAGCTGTAAACAGGGGAGTTGGAGTGGGAGTTCTGTTGGAGGAGAACGTATTTTTTGTGTGTATTTGGTTTTGTATTGCTGGTACCTGTATGTGTAGGGGCTTTGTGCTGGGAGAGAAGCTGAGCCCTGATTAGGGGGCGGGGCTTCACTGACAATGGGTCCTATAAAGGGAGCAGCCAGTCAGGCAGCTGCACAGACAGCTGCAGCGGTACAGGAGCTAGCAAACAGAGCTGTAAACAGGGGAGTTTGAGTGGGAGTTCTGTTGGAGGAGAAGGTATTTGTGTGTGTGTTTGCTTTTGTATTGGTGGTATCTGTATGTGTAGAGGCTTGGAGGGGCTTTGTGCTGGGAGCGAAGCTGAGCCCTGATTAGGGGGCGGGGCTTCACTGACTAGGGGTCCTATAAAGGTAGCAGCCAGTCAGGCAGCGGCACAGGAATTTAGCAAACAGAGCTGTAAACAGGGGAGTTTGAGTGGGAGTTTTGTTGGAGGAGAAGGTATTTGTGTGTGTGTTTGGTTTTGTATTGGTGGTATCTGTATGTGTAGAGGCTTGGAGGGGCTTTGTGCTGGGAGCGAAGCTGAGCCCTGATTAGGGGGCGGGGCTTCGCTGACTAGGGGTCGTATGATTGTAGCAGCCAGTCAGGCAGCGTCACAGACAGCTGCAGGGGCACAGGAGCTAGCAAACAGAGCTGTAAACAGGGGAGTTTGAGTGGGAGTTCTGTTGGAGGAGAAGGTATTTATGTGTGTGTGTTTGGTTTTGTATTGGTGGTATCTGTATGTGTAGAGGCTTGGAGGGGCTTTGTGCTGGGAGACAAGCTGAGCCCTGATTAGGGGGCGGGGCTTCACTGACGAGGGGTCCTCTAAAGGGAGCAGCCAGTCAGGCAGCGACACAGACAGCTGCAGCGGTACAGGAGCTAGCAAACAGAGCTGTAAACAGGGGAGTTTGAGTGGGACTTCTGTTGGAGGAGAAGGTATTTGTGTGTGTGTTTGGTTTTGTATTGGTAGTATCTGTATGTGTAGAGGATTGGAGGGGCTTTGTGCTGGGAGCGAAGCTGAGCCCTGATTAGGGGGCGGAGCTTCACTGACTAGGGGTCCTATAAAGGGAGCAGCCAGTCAGGCAGCGGCACAGGAATTTAGCAAACTGAGCTGTACACAGGGGAGTATTAGTGGGAGTTCTGTTGGAAGAGAAGGTATTTGTGTGTGTTTGGTTTTGTGTTGGTGGTATCTGTATGTGTAGGGGCTTTTTGCTGGGAGAGAAGCTGAGCCCTGATTAGGGTGCGGGGCTTCACTGACCAGGGGTCCTATAAAGGGAGCAGCCAGTCAGGAAGCGGCACAGACAGCTGCAGTGGCACAGGAGCTAGCAAACAGAGCTGTAAACAGGGGAGTTTGAGTGGGAGTTCTGTTGGAGCAGAAGGTATTTGTGTGTGTTTGGTTTTGTATTGGTAGTATCTGTATGTGTAGAGGCTTGGACGGGCTTTGTGCTGGGAGAGAAGCTGAGCCCTGATTAGGGGGCGGGGCTTCGCTGACTCGGGGTCGTATGATTGTAGCAGAAAGTCAGGCAGCGGCACAGACAGCTGCAGCGGCACAGGAGCTAGCAAACAGAGCTGTAAACAGGGGAGTTTGAGTGGGAGTTCTGTTGGAGGAGAAGGTATTTGTGTGTGTTTGGTTTTGTATTGGTAGCATCTGTATGTGTAGGGGCTTTGTGCTGGGAGAGAAGCTGAGCCCTGATTAGAGGGCGGGGCTTCACTGACTAGGGGTCCTATAAAGGGAGCAGCCAGTCAGGCAGCGACACAGACAGCTGCAGCGGTACAGGAGCTAGCAAACAGAGCTGTAAACAGGGGAGTTTGAGTGGGACTTCTGTTGGAGGAGAAGGTATTTGTGTGTGTGTTTGGTTTTGTGTTGGTGGTATCTGTATGTGTAGAGGCTTTGTGCTGGGAGGGAAGCTGAGCCCTGATTAGGGGGCGGAGCTTCACTGACGAGGGGTCCTATAAAGGTAGCAGCCAGTCAGGCAGCGGCACAGGAATTTAGCAAACTGAGCTGTACACAGGGGAGTTTGAGTTGGAGTTCTGTTGGAGGAGAAGGTATTTGTGTGTGTTTGGTTTTGTATTGCTGGTACCTGTATGTGTAGGGGCTTTGTGCTGGGAGAGAAGCTGAGCCCTGATTAGGGGGCGGGGCTTCACTGACTAGGGGTCCTAGAAAGGTAGCAGCCAGTCAGGCAGCGGCACAGGAGCTAGCAAACAGAGCTGTAAACAGGGGAGTTTGAGTTGGAGTTCTGTTGGAGGAGAAGGTATTTGTGTGTGTGTTTGGTTTTGTATTGGTGGTATCTGTATGTGTAGAGGCTTGGAGGGGCTTTGTGCTGGGAGACAAGCTGAGCCCTGATTAGGGGGCGGGGCTTCACTGACGAGGGGTCCTATAAAGGGAGCAGCCAGTCAGGCAGCGACACAGACAGCTGCAGCGGTACAGGAGCTAGCAAACAGAGCTGTAAACAGGGGAGTTTGAGTGGGACTTCTGTTGGAGGAGAAGGTATTTGTGTGTGTGTTTGGTTTTGTATTGGGAGTATCTGTATGTGTGGAGGATTGGAGGGGCTTTGTGCTGGGAGCGAAGCTGAGCCCTGATTAGGGGGCGGAGCTTCACTGACTAGGGGTCCTATAAAGGGAGCAGCCAGTCAGGCAGCGGCACAGGAATTTAGCAAACTGAGCTGTACACAGGGGAGTATTAGTGGGAGTTCTGTTGGAAGAGAAGGTATTTGTGTGTGTTTGGTTTTGTGTTGGTGGTATCTGTATGTGTAGGGGCTTTGTGCTGGGAGAGAAGCTGAGCCCTGATTAGGGTGCGGGGCTTCACTGACCAGGGGTCCTATAAAGGGAGCAGCCAGTCAGGAAGCGGCACAGACAGCTGCAGTGGCACAGGAGCTAGCAAACAGAGCTGTAAACAGGGGAGTTTGAGTGGGAGTTCTGTTGGAGCAGAAGGTATTTGTGTGTGTTTGGTTTTGTATCGGTAGTATCTGTATGTGTAGAGGCTTGGACGGGCTTTGTGCTGGGAGAGAAGCTGAGCCCTGATTAGGGGGCGGGGCTTCGCTGACTCGGGGTCGTATGATTGTAGCAGCCAGTCAGGCAGCGGCACAGACAGCTGCAGCGGCACAGGAGCTAGCAAACAGAGCTGTAAACAGGGGAGTTTGAGTGGGAGTTCTGTTGGAGGAGAAGGTATTTGTGTGTGTTTGGTTTTGTATTGGTAGCATCTGTATGTGTAGGGGCTTTGTGCTGGGAGAGAAGCTGAGCCCTGATTAGAGGGCGGGGCTTCACTGACTAGGGGTCCTATAAAGGGAGCAGCCAGTCAGGCGGCGGCACGGACAGCTGCAGCGGCACAGGAGCTAGCAAACAGAGCTGTAAACAGGGGAGTTTGAGTGGGACTTCTGTTGGAGGAGAAGGTATTTGTGTGTGTGTTTGGTTTTGTATTGGTAGTATCTGTATGTGTAGAGGCTTGGAGGGGCCTTGTGCTGGGAGCGAAGCTGAGCCCTGATTAGGCGGCGGAGCTTCACTGACTAGGGGTCCTATAAAGGTAGCAAGCAGTCAGGCAGCGGCACAGGAATTTAGCAAACTGAGCTGTACACAGGGGAGTTTGAGTGGGAGTTCTGTTGGAAGAGAAGGTATTTGTGTGTGTTTGGTTTTGTGTTGGTGGTATCTGTATGTGTAGAGGCTTTGTGCTGGGAGAGACGCTGAGCCCTGATTAGGGAGCGGGGCTTCACTGACTAGGGGTCCTAAAAAGGTAGCAGCCAGTCAGGCAGCGGCACAGACAGCTGCAGCGGCACAGGAGCGAGCAAAGAGAGCTGTAAACAGGGGAGTTTGAGAGGGAGTTCTGTTGGAGGAGAAGGTATTTGTGTGTGTTTGGTTTTGTATTGGTAGTATCTGTATGTGTAGAGGCTTTGTGCTGGAGAGAAGATGAGCCCTGATTAGGGGGCGGGGCTTCACTGACTAGGGGTCCTATAAAGGTAGCAGCCAGTCAGGCAGCGGCACAGACAGCTGCAGTGGCACAGGAGCTAGCAAACAGAGCTGTAAACAGGGGAGTTTGAGTGGGAGTTCTGTTGGAGCAGAAGGTATTTGCGTGTGTTTGGTTTTGTATTGGTAGTATCTGTATGTGTAGAGGCTTGGAGGGGCTTTGTTCTGGGAGAGAAGCTGAGCCCCGATTAGGGGGCGGGGCTTCCCTGACTAGGGGTCCTATAAAGGTACCAGCCAGTCAGGCAGCGGCACAGACAGCTGCAGCGGCACTGGAGCTAGCAAATAGAGCTGTAAACAGGGGAGTTTGAGTGGGAGTTCTGTTTGAGGAGAAGGTATTTGTGTGTGTGTTTGGTTTTTTATTGGTGGTATCTGTATGTGTATAGGCTGGGAGGGGCTTTGTGCTGGGAGAGAAGCTGAGCCCTGATTAGGGGGCGGGGCTTCGCTGACTAGGGGTCGTATGATTGTAGCAGCCAGTCAGGCAGCGTCACAGACAGCTGCAGGGGCACAGGGGCTAGCAAACAGAGCTGTAAACAGGGGAGTTTGAGTGGGAGTTCTGTTGGAGGAGAAGGTATTTGTGTGTATTTGGTTTTGTATTGCTGGTACCTGTATGTGTAGGGGCTTTGTGCTGGGAGAGAAGCTGAGCCCTGATTAGGGGGCGGGGCTTCACTGACTAGGGGTCCTATAAAGGGAGCAGCCAGTCAGGCGGCGGCACGGACAGCTGCAGCGGCACAGGAACTAGCAAACAGAGCTGTAAACAGGGGAGTTTGAGTTTGAGTTCTGTTGGAGAAGGTATTTGTGTGTGTTTGGTTTTGTATTGGTAGTATCTGTATGTGTAGAGGCTTTGTGCTGGGAGAGAAGCTGAGCCCTGATTAGGGGGCGGGGCTTCACTGACTAGGGGTCCTAGAAAGGTAGCAGCCAGTCAGGCAGCGGCACAGGAGCTAGCAAACAGAGCTGTAAACAGGGGAGTTTTAGTGGGAGTTCTGTTGGAGGAGAAGGTATTTGTGTGTGTGTTTGGTTTTGTATTGGTGGTATCTGTATGTGTAGAGGCTTGGAGGGGCTTTGTGCTGGGAGACAAGCTGAGCCCTGATTAGGGGGCGGGGCTTCACTGACGAGGGGTCCTATAAAGGGAGCAGCCAGTCAGGCAGCGACACAGACAGCTGCAGCGGTACAGGAGCTAGCAAACAGAGCTGTAAACAGGGGAGTTTGAGTGGGACTTCTGTTGGAGGAGAAGGTATTTGTGTGTGTGTTTGGTTTTGTATTGGTGGTATCTGTATGTGTAGAGGATTGGAGGGGCTTTGTGCTGGGAGCGAAGCTGAGCCCTGATTAGGGGGCGGAGCTTCACTGACTAGGGGTCCTATAAAGGGAGCAGCCAGTCAGGCAGCGGCACAGGAATTTAGCAAACTGAGCTGTACACAGGGGAGTTTTAGTGGGAGTTCTGTTGGAAGAGAAGGTATTTGTGTGTGTTTGGTTTTGTGTTGGTGGTATCTGTATGTGTAGGGGCTTTTTGCTGGGAGAGAAGCTGAGCCCTGATTAGGGTGAGGGGCTTCACTGACCAGGGGTCCTATAAAGGGAGCAGCCAGTCAGGAAGCGGCACAGACAGCTGCAGTGGCACAGGAGCTAGCAAACAGAGCTGTAAACAGGGGAGTTTGAGTGGGAGTTCTGTTGGAGCAGAAGGTATTTGTGTGTGTTTGGTTTTGTATTGGTAGTATCTGTATGTGTAGAGGCTTGGACGGGCTTTGTGCTGGGAGAGAAGCTGAGCCCTGATTAGGGGGCGGGGCTTCGCTGACTCGGGGTCGTATGATTGTAGCAGCCAGTAAGGCAGCGGCACAGAGAGCTGCAGCGGCAAAGGAGCTAGCAAACAGAGCTGTAAACAGGGGAGTTTGAGTGGGAGTTCTGTTGGAGGAGAAGGTATTTGTGTGTGTTTGGTTTTGTATTGGTGGTATCTGTATGTGTAGGGGCTTTGTGCTGGGAGAGAAGCTGAGCCCTGATTAGGGGGCGGGGCTTCCCTGACTAGGGGTCCTATAAAGGTACCAGCCAGTCAGGCAGCGGCACAGACAGCTGCAGCGGCACTGGAGCTAGCAAATAGAGCTGTAAACAGGGGAGTTTGAGTGGGAGTTCTGTTTGAGGAGAAGGTATTTGTGTGTGTGTTTGGTTTTTTATTGGTGGTATCTGTATGTGTATAGGCTTGGAGGGGCTTTGTGCTGGGAGAGAAGCTGAGCCCTGATTAGGGGGCGGGGCTTCGCTGACTAGGGGTCGTATGATTGTAGCAGCCAGTCAGGCAGCGTCACAGACAGCTGCAGGGGCACAGGAGCTAGCAAACAGAGCTGTAAACAGGGGAGTTTCAGAGGGAGTTCTGTTGGAGGAGAAGGTATTTGTGTGTGTGTTTGGTTTCATATTGGTAGTATCTGTATGTGTAGAGGCTTTGTGCTGGGAGAGAAGCTGAGCCCTGATTAGGGGGCGGGGCTTCACTGACTAGGGGTCCTATAAAGGTAGCAGCCAGTCAGGCAGCGGCACAGGAGCTAGCAAACAGAGCTGTAAACAGGGGAGTTTGAGTGGGAGTTCTGTTGGAGGAGAAGGTATTTGTGTGTGTGTTTGGTTTTGTATTGGTGGTATCTGTATGTGTAGAGGCTTGGAGGGGCTTTGTGCTGGGAGACAAGCTGAGCCCTGATTAGGGGGCGGGGCTTCACTGACGAGGGGTCCTATAAAGGGAGCAGCCAGTCAGTCAGCGACACAGACAGCTGCAGCGGTACAGGAGCTAGCAAACAGAGATGTAAACAGGGGAGTTTGAGTGGGACTTCTGTTGGAGGAGAAGGTATTTGTGTGTGTGTTTGGTTTTGTATTGGTAGTATCTGTATGTGTAGAGGATTGGAGGGGCTTTGTGCTGGGAGCGAAGCTGAGCCCTGATTAGGGGGCGGAGCTTCACTGACTAGGGGTCCTATAAAGGGAGCAGCCAGTCAGGCAGCGGCACAGACAGCTGCAGCGGAACAGGAGCTAGCAAACAGAGCTGTAAACAGGGGAGTTTGAGAGGGAGTTCTGTTGGAGGAGAAGGTATTTGTGTGTGTTTGGTTTTGTATTAGTAGTATCTGTATGAGTAGAGGCTTTGTGCTGGGGGAGAAGCTGAGCCCTGATTTGGGGGCGGGGCTTCGCTGACTAGGGGTCGTATGATTGTAGCAGCCAGTCAGGCAGCGTCACAGACAGCTGCAGGGGCACAGGAGCTAGCAAACAGAGCTGTAAACAGGGGAGTTTGAGTGGGAGTTCTGTTGGAGGAGAAGGTATTTGTGTGTGTGTGGTTTTGTATTGGTAGCATCTGTATGTGTAGGGGCTTTGTGCTGGGAGAGAAGCTGAGCCCTGATTAGGGGGCGGGGCTTCACTGACTAGGGGTCCTATAAAGGGAGGAGCCAGTCAGGCGGCGGCACGGACAGCTGCAGCGGCACAGGAGCTAGCAAACAGAGCTGTAAACAGGGGAGTTTGAGTGGGAGTTCTGTTGGAGGAGAAGGTATTTTTTGTGTGTTTGGTTTTGTATTGCTGGTATCTGTATGTGTAGGGGCTTTGTGTTGGGAGAGAAGCTGAGCCCTGATAAGGGGGCGGGGCTTCACTGACTAGGGGTCCTAGAAAGGTAGCAGCCAGTCAGGCAGCGGCACAGGAGCTAGCAAACAGAGCTGTAAACAGGGGAGTTTGAGTGGGACTTCTGTTGGAGGAGAAGGTATTTGTGTGTGTTTGGTTTTGTATTGCTGGTATCTGTATGTGTAGGGGCTTTGTGCTGGGAGAGAAGCTGAGCCCTGATTAGGGGGCGGGGCTTCCCTGACTAGGGGTCCTATAAACGTACCAGCCAGTCAGGCAGCGGCACAGACAGCTGCAGCAGCACTGGAGCTAGCAAAGAGAGCTGTAAACAGGGGAGTTTGAGTGGGAGTTCTGTTTGAGGAGAAGGTATTTGTGTGTTTGGTTTTGTATTGGTAGTATCTGTATGTGTAGGGGCTTTGTGCTGAGAGAGAAGCTGAGCCCTGATTAGGGGGCGGGACTTCACTGACTAGGGGTCCTATAAAGGCAGCAGCCAGTGAGGCAGCGGCACAGACAGCTTCAGTGGCACAGGAGCTAGCAAAGAGATCTGTAAACAGGGGAGTTTGAGTGGGAGGTCTGTTGGAGGAGAAGGTATTTGTTTGTGTGTTTGGTTTTGTATTGGTGGTATCTGTATGTGTAGAGGCTTGGAGGGGCTTTGTGCTGGGAGCGAAGCTGAGCCCTGATTAGGGGGCGGGGCTTCACTGACGAGGGGTCCTATAAAGGTAGCAGCCAGTCAGGCAGCGGCACAGGAATTTAGCAAACAGAGCTGTAAACAGGGGAGTTTGAGTGGGAGTTTTGTTGGAAGAGAAGGTATTTGTGTGTGTTTGGTTTTGTATTGGTAGTATCTGTATGTGTAGAGGCTTGGAGGGGCTTTGTGCTGGGAGAGAAGCTGAGCCCTGATTAGGGGGCGGGGCTTCGCTGACTAGGGGTCCTATGATTGTAGCAGCCAGTCAGGCAGCGTCACAGACAGCTGCAGGGGCACAGGAGCTAGCAAACAGAGCTGTAAACAGGGGAGTTTGAGTGGGAGTTCTGTTGGAGGAGAAGGTATTTTTTGTGTGTGTTTGGTTTTGTATTGCTGGTATCTGTATGTGTAGGGGCTTTGTGCTGGGAGAGAAGCTGAGCCCTGATAAGGGGGCGGGGCTTCACTGACTAGGGGTCCTATAAAGGGAGTAGCCAGTCAGGCAGCTGCACAGACAGCTGCAGCGGTACAGGAGCTAGCAAACAGAGCTGTAAACAGGGGAGTTTGAGTGGGAGTTCTGTTGGAGGAGAAGGTATTTGTGTGTGTTTGGTTTTGTGTTGGTGGTATCTGTATGTGTAGAGGCTTGGAGGGGCTTTGTGCTGGGAGAGAAGCTGAGCCCTGATTAGGGGGCGGGGCTTCCCTGACTAGGGGTCCTATAAACGTACCAGCCACTCAGGCAGCGGCACAGACAGCTGCAGCGGCACTGGAGCTAGCAAATAGAGCTGTAAACAGGGGAGTTTGAGTGGGAGTTCTGTTTGAGGAGAAGGTATTTGTGTGTTTGGTTTTGTATTGGTGGTATCTGTATGTGTAGGGGCTTTGTGCTGGGAGAGAAGCTGAGCCCTGATTAGGGGTCGGGGCTTCACTGACTAGGGGTCCTATAAAGGTAGCAGCCAGTCAGGCAGTGGCACAGGAATTTAGCAAACTGAGCTGTAAACAGGGGAGTTTGAGTGGGAGTTCTGTTGGAGGAGAAGGTATTTGTGTGTGTGTGGTTTTGTATTGGTAGCATCTGTATGTGTAGGGGCTTTGTGCTGGGAGAGAAGCTGAGCCCTGATTAGGGGGCGGGGCTTCACTGACTAGGCGTCCTATAAAGGCAGCAGCCAGTCAGGCAGCGGCACAGACAGCTGCAGCGGTACAGGAGCTAGCAAACAGAGCTGTAAACAGGGGAGTTGGAGTGGGAGTTCTGTTGGAGGAGAAGGTATTTTTTGTGTGTATTTGGTTTTGTATTGCTGGTACCTGTATGTGTAGGGGCTTTGTGCTGGGAGAGAAGCTGAGCCCTGATTAGGGGGCGGGGCTTCACTGACTAGGGGTCCTATAAAGGTAGCAGCCAGTCAGGCAGTGGCACAGGAATTTAGCAAACAGAGCTGTAAACAGGGGAGTTTGAGTGGGAGTTCTGTTGGAGAAGAAGGTATTTGTGTGTGTTTGGTTTTGTATTGGTAGCATCTGTATGTGTATAGGCTTGGAGGGGCTTTGTGCTGGGAGAGAAGCTGAGCCCTGATTCGGGGGCGGGGCTTCGCTGACTAGGGGTCGTATGATTGTAGCAGCGAGACAGGCAGCGTCACAGACAACTGCAGGGGCACAGGAGCTAGCAAACAGAGCTGTAAACAGGGGAGTTTGAGTGGGAGTTCTGTTGGAGAAGAAGGTATTTGTGTGTGTTTGGTTTTGTATTGGTAGCATCTGTATGTGTAGGGGCTTTGTGCTGGGAGAAAAGCTGAGCCCTGATTAGGGGGCGGGGCTTCACTGACTAGGGGTCCTACAAAGGGAGCAGCCAGTCAGGCGGCGGCACGGACAGCTGCAGCGGCACAGGAGCTAGCAAACAGAGCTGTAAACAGGGGAGTTTGAGTTTGAGTTCTGTTGGAGGAGAAGGTATTTGTGTGTGTTTGGTTTTGTATTGGTAGTATCTGTATGTGTAGAGGCTTTGTGCTGGGAGAGAAGCTGAGCCCTGATTAGGGGGCGGGGCTTCACTGACTAGGGGTCCTAGAAAGGTAGCAGCCAGTCAGGCAGCGGCACAGGAGCTAGCAAACAGAGCTGTAAACAGGGGAGTTTGAGTGGGACTTCTGTTGGAGGAGAAGGTATTTGTGTGTGTTTGGTTTTGTATTAGTAGTATCTGTATGAGTAGAGGCTTTGTGCTGGGAGAGAAGCTGAGCCCTGATTAGGGGGCGGGGCTTCGCTGACTAGGGGTCGTATGATTGTAGCAGCCAGTCAGGCAGCGTCACAGACAGCTGCAGGGGCACAGGAGCTACCAAACAGAGCTGTAAACAGGGGAGTTTGAGTGGGAGTTCTGTTGGAGGAGAAGGTATTTGTGTGTGTGTGGTTTTGTATTGGTAGCATCTGTATGTGTAGGGGCTTTGTGCTGGGAGAGAAGCTGAGCCCTGATTAGGGGGCGGGGCTTCACTGACTAGGCGTCCTATAAAGGCAGCAGCCAGTCAGGCAGCGGCACAGACAGCTGCAGTGGCACAGGAGCTAGCAAAGAGAGCTGTAAACAGGGGAGTTTGAGTGGGGGTTCTGTTGGAGGAGAAGGTATTTGTGTGTGTGTTTGGTTTTGTATTGGTAGTATCTGTATGTGTAGAGGCTTGGAGGGGCTTTGTGCTGGGAGAGAAGCTGAGCCCTGATTAGGGGGCGGGGCTTCCCTGACTAGGGGTCCTATAAACGTACCAGCCAGTCAGGCAGCGGCACAGACAGCTGCAGTGGCACAGGAGCTAGCAAAGAGAGCTGTAAACAGGGGAGTTTGAGTGGGGGTTCTGTTGGAGGAGAAGGTATTTGTTTGTGTGTTTGGTTTTGTATTGGTGGTATCTGTATGTGTAGAGGCTTGGAGGGGCTTTGTGCTGGGAGCGAAGCTGAGCCCTGATTAGGGGGCGGGGCTTCACTGACGAGGGGTCCTATAAAGGTAGCAGCCAGTCAGGCAGCGGCACAGGAATTTAGCAAACAGAGCTGTAAACAGGGGAGTTTGAGTGGGAGTTCTGTTGGAGGAGAAGGTATTTTTTGTGTGTGTTTGGTTTTGTATTGGTGGTATCTGAATGTGTAGGGGCTTTGTGCTGGGAGAGAAGCTGAGCCCTGATAAGGGGGCGGGGCTTCACTGACTAGGGGTCCTATAAAGGGAGCAGCCAGTCAGGCAGCTGCACAGACAGCTGCAGCGGTACAGGAGCTAGCAAACAGAGCTGTAAACAGGGGAGTTTGAGTGGGAGTTCTGTTGGAGGAGAAGGTATTTGTGTGTGTTTGGTTTTGTGTTGGTGGTATCTGTATGTGTAGGGGCTTTGTGCTGAGAGAGAAGCTGAGCCCTGATTAGGGAACGGGGCTTCACTGACTAGGCGTCCTATAAAGGCAGCAGCCAGTCAGGCAGCGGCACAGACAGCTGCAGTGGCACAGGAGCTAGCAAACAGAGCTGTAAACAGGGGAGTTTGAGTGGGAGTTCTGTTGGAGGAGAAGGTATTTGTGTGTGTGTTTGGTTTTGTATTGGTAGTATCTGTATGTGTAGAGGCTTTGTGCTGGGAGAGAAGCTGAGCCCTGATAAGGGGGTGGGGCTTCACTGACTAGAGGTCCTAGAAAGGTAGCAGGCAGTCAGGCAGCGGCACAGGAGCTAGCAAACAGAGCTGTAAACAGGGGAGTTTGAGTGGGAGTTCTGTTGGAGGAGAAGGTATTTTGTGTGTTTGGTTTTGTATTGGTAGTATCTGTATGTGTAGGGCATCGGAGGGGCTTTGTGCTGGGAGAGAAGATGAGCCCTGATTAGGGGGCGGGGCTCCACAGACTAGGGGTCCTGTAAAGGCAGCAGCCAGTCAGGCAGCGGCACAGACAGCTGCAGTGGCACAGGAGCTAGCAAACAGAGCTGTAAACAGGGGAGTTTGAGTGGGAGTTCTGTTGGAGGAGAAGGTATTTGTGTGTGTTTGGTTTTGCATTGGTAGTATCTGTATGTGTAGAGGCTTATGGGGCTTTGTACTGGGAGAGAAGCTGAGCCCTGATTAGGGGATGGGGCTTGACTGACTACGGGTCCTGTAAAGGTAGCAGCTGCTCAGGCAGCGGCACAGACAGCTAGCAAACAGAGCTGTAAACGGGGGAGTTTGAGTGGGAGTTCTGTTGGAGGAGAAGGTATTTGTGTGTGTTTGGTTTTGTATTGGTAGTATCTGTATGGGTAGGGGCGTGGAGGGGCTTTGTGCTGGGAGAGCAGCTGAGCCCTGATTAGAGGGCGGGGCTTCCCTGACTAGGGGTCCTATAAAGGTAGCAGCCAGTCAGGCAGCGGTACAGGAGCTAGCAAACAGATCTGTAAACAGGGGAGTTTGAGTGGGAGTTCTGTTGGAGGAGAAGGTATTTTGTGTGTTTGGTATTGTATTGGTAGTATCTGTATGTGTAGGGGCTTGGAGTGGCTTTGTGATGGGAGAGAAGATGAGCCCTGATTAGGGGGCGGGGCTTCACTGACTAGGGGTCCTATAAAGGTAGCAGCCAGTCAGACAGCCGCACAGACAGTTGCAGCGGCACAGGAGCTAGCAAACAGAGCTGTAAACAGGGGAGTTTGAGTGGGAGTTCTGTTGGAGGAGAAGGTATTTGTGTGTTTGGTTTTGTGTTGTTAGTATCTATATGTGTAGGGGCTTTGTGCTGGGGGAGAAGCTGAGCCCTGATTAGGGGGCGGGGCTCCACAGACTAGGGGTCCTGTAAAGGTAGCAGCCAGTCAGGCAGCGGCACAGGAGCTAGCAAACAGAGCTGTAAACAGGGGAGTTTGAGTGGGAGTTCTGTTGGAGGAGAAGGTATTTGTGTGTGTTTGGTTTTGTATTGGTAGTATCTGTATGTGTAGGGGCTTTGTGCTGGGAGAGAAGCTGAGCCCTGATTAGGGGGCGGGGCTTGACTGACTAGGGGTCCTATAAAGGTAGCAGCCAGTCAGGCAGTGGCACAGACAGCTGCAGCGGCACAGGAGCTAGCAAACAGAGCTGTAAACAGGGGAGTTTGAGTGGGAGTTCTGTTGGAGGAGAAGGTATTTGTGTGTGTTTGGTTTTGTATTGGTAGTATCTGTATGTGTAGGGGCTTTGTGCTGGGAGAGAAGCTGAGCCCTGATTAGGGGGCGGGGCTTGACTGACTAGGGGTCCTATAAAGGTAGCAGCCAGTCAGGCAGCGGCACAGACAGCTGCAGCGGCACAGGAGCTAGCAAACAGAGCTGTAAACAGGGGAGTTTGAGTGGGAGTTCTGTTGGAGGAGAAGGTATTTTTTGTGTGTGTTTGGTTTTGTATTGCTGGTATCTGTATGTGTAGGGGCTTTGTGCTGGGAGAGAAGCTGAGCCCTGATAAGGGGGCGGGGCTTCACTGACTAGGGGTCCTATAAAGGGAGCAGCCAGTCAGGCAGCTGCACAGACAGCTGCAGTGGCACAGGAGCTAGCAAAGAGAGCTGTAAACAGGGGAGTTTGAGTGGGAGTTCTGTTGGAGGAGAAGGTATTTGTGTGTGTGTTTGGTTTTGTATTGGTAGTATCTGTAAGTGTAGAGGCTTGGAGGGGCTTTGTGCTGGGAGAGAAGCTGAGCCCTGATTAGGGGGCGGGGCTTCCCTGACTAGGGGTCCTATAAACGTACCAGCCAGTCAGGCAGCGGCACAGACAGTTGCAGCGGCACTGGAGCTAGCAAATAGAGCTGTAAACCGGGGAGTTTGAGTGGGAGTTCTGTTTGAGGAGAAGGTATTTGTGTGTTTGGTTTTGTATTGGTAGTATCTGTATGTGTAGATGCTTTGTGCTGGGAGAGAAGATGAGCCCTGATTAGGGGGCGGGGCTTCACTGACTAGGGGTCCTATAAAGGTAGCAGCCAGTGAGGCAGCGGCACAGACAGCTGCAGCGGTACAGGAGCTAGCAAACAGAGCTGTAAACAGGGGAGTTTGAGTGGGAGTTCTGTTGGAGCAGAAGGTATTTTTGTGTGTTTGATTTTGTATTGGTAGTATCTGTATGTGTAGGGGCTTTGTGCTGAGAGAGAAGCTGAGCCCTGATTAGGGGGCGGGGCTTCACTGACTAGGGGTCCTATAAAGGCAGCAGCCAGTCAGGCAGCGGCACAGGAATTTAGCAAACAGAGCTGTAAACAGGGGAGTTTGAGTGGGAGTTCTGTTGGAGGAGAAGGTATTTTGTGTGTTTGGTTTTGCATTGGTAGTATCTGTATGTGTAGGGGCTTGGAGGGGCTTTGTGCTGGGAGAGAAGATGAGCCCTGATTAGGGGGCGGGGCTTCCCTGGCTAGGGGTCCTATAAAGGTAGCAGCCAGTCAGGCATCGGCACAGGAGCTAGCAAACAGAGCTGTAAACAGGGGAGTTTGAGTGGGAGTTCTGTTGGAGGAGAAGGTATTTGTGTGTGTGTTTGGTTTTGTATTGGTAGTATCTGTATGTGTAGAGGCTTATGGGGCTTTGTACTGGGAGAGAAGCTGAGCCCTGATTAGGGGGCGGGGCTTGACTGACTAGGGGTCCTATAAAGGTAGCAGCCAGTCAGGCAGCGGCACAGACAGCTGCAGAGGCACAGGAGCTAGCAAACAGAGCTGTAAACAGGGGAGTTTGAGTGGGAGTTCTGTTGGAGGTGAAGGTATTTGTGTGTGTGTGTTTGGTTTTGTATTGGTGGTATCTGTATGTGTAGGGGCTTTCAGCTGGGAGAGAAGCGGAGCCCTGATTAGGGGGCGGGGCTTCCCTGACTAGGGGTCCTATAAAGGTAGCAGCCAGTCAGGCAGCGGCACAGCAGCTAGCAAACAGAGCTGTAAACAGGGGAGTTTGAGTGGGAGTTCTGTTGGAGGAGAAGGTATTTGTGTGTGTTTGGTTTTGTGTTGGTAGTATCTGTATGTGTAGGGGCTTTGTGCTGGGAGAGAAGCTGAGCCGTGATTAGGGGGCGGGGCTTCACTGACTAGGGGTTCTATAAAGGTATCAGCCAGTCAGGCAGCGGCACAGACAGCTGCAGCGGCACAGGAGCTAGCAAACAGAGCTGTAAACAGGGGAGTTTGAGTGGGAGTTCCGTTGGAAGAGAAGGTATTTGTGTGTGTTTGGTTTTGTGTTGGTGGTATCTGTATGTGTAGGGGCTTTTTGCTGGGAGAGAAGCTGAGCCCTGATTAAGGTGCGGGGCTTCACTGACCAGGGGTCCTATAAAGGGAGCAGCCAGTCAGGCAGCGACACAGACAGCTGCAGAGGTACAGGAGCTAGCAAACAGAGCTGTAAACAGGGGAGTTTGAGTGGGAGTTCTGTTGGAGCAGAAGGTATTTTTGTGTGTTTTGTTTTGTATTGGTAGTATCTGTATGTGTAGAGGCTTTGTGCTGGGAGAGAAGCTGAGCCCTGATTAGGGGGCGGGGCTTCACTGACTAGAGGTCCTAGAAAGGTAGCAGCCAGTCAGGCAGCGGCACAGGAGCTAGCAAACAGAGCTGTAAACAGGGGAGTTTGAGTGGGAGTTCTGTTGGAGGAGAAGGTATTTTGTGTGTTTGGTTTTGCATTGGTAGTATCTGTATGTGTAGGGGCTTGGAGGGGCTTTGTGCTGGGAGAGAAGATGAGCCCTGATTAGGGGGCGGGGCTTCCCTGGCTAGGGGTCCTATAAAGGTAGCAGCCAGTCAGGCATCGGCACAGGAGCTAGAAAACAGAGCTGTAAACAGGGGAGTTTGAATGGGAGTTCTGTTGGAGGAGAAGGTATTTGTGTGTGTGTTTGGTTTTGTATTGGTGGTATCTGTATGTGTAGGGGCTTGGAGGGGCTTTGTGCTGGGAGAGAAGCTGAGTCCTGATTAGGGGGCGGAGCTTCACTGACTAGGGGTCCTATAAAGGTAGCAGCCAGTCAGGCAGCGGCACAGGAATTTAGCAAACTGAGCTGTACACAGGGGAGTTTGAGTGGGAGTTCTGTTGGAAGAGAAGGTATTTGTGTGTGTTTTTTTTTGTATTGGTCGTATCTGTATGTGTAGAGGCTTTGTGCTGGAGAGAATATGAGCCCTGATTAGGGGGCGGGGCTTCGCTGACTAGTGGTCGTATGATTGTAGCAGCCAGTCAGGCAGCGTCACAGACAGCTGCAGGGGCACAGGAGCTAGCAAACAGAGCTGTAAACAGGGGAGTTTGAGTGGGAGTTCTGTTGGAGGAGAAGGTATTTGTGTGTGTGTGGTTTTGTCTTGGTAGCATCTGTATGTGTAGGGGCTTTGTGCTGGGAGAGAAGCTGAGCCCTGATTAGGGGGCGGGACTTCACTGACTAGGGGTCCTATAAAGGGAGGAGCCAGTCAGGCGGCGGCACGGACAGCTGCAGCGGCACAGGAGCTAGCAAACAGAGCTGTAAACAGGGGAGTTTGAGTGGGAGTTCTGTTGGAGGAGAAGGTATTTTTTGTGTGTGTTTGGTTTTGTATTGCTGGTATCTGTATGTGTAGGGGCTTTGTGCTGGGAGAGAAGCTGAGCCCTGATAAGGGGGCGGGGCTTCACTGTCTAGGGGTCCTATAAAGGGAGCAGCCAGTCAGGCAGCTGCACAGACAGCTGCAGCGGTACAGGAGCTAGCAAACAGAGCTGTAAACAGGGGAGTTTGAGTGGGAGTTCTGTTGGAGGAGAAGGTATTTGTGTGTGTTTGGTTTTGTGTTGGTGGTATCTGTATGTGTAGGGGCTTTGTGCTGAGAGAGAAGCTGAGCCCTGATTAGGGGGCGGGGCTTCCCTGACTAGGGGTCCTATAAACGTACCAGCCAGTCAGGCAGCGCACAGACAGTTGCAGCGGCACTGGAACTAGCAAATAGAGCTGTAAACAGGGGAGTTTGAGTGGGAGTTCTGTTGGAGGAGAAGGAATTTGTGTGTGTGTTTGGTTTTGTATTGGTGGTATCTGTATGTGTAGAGGCTTGGAGGGGCTTTGTGCTGGGAGAGAAGCTGAGCCGTGATTAGGGGGCGGGGCTTCACTGACGAGGGGTCCTATAAAGGGAGCAGCCAGTCAGGCAGCGACACAGACAGCTGCAGAGGTACAGGAGCTAGCAAACAGAGCTGTAAACAGGGGAGTTTGAGTGAGACTTCTGATGGAGGAGAAGGTATTTGTGTGTGTGTTTGGTTTTGTATTGGTAGTATCTGTATGTGTAGAGGCTTGGAGGGGCTTTGTGCTGGCAGCGAAGCTGAGCCCTGATAAGGGGGCGGGGCTTCACTGACTAGGGGTCCTATAAAGGGAGCAGCCAGTCAGGCAGCTGCACAGACAGCTGCAGCGGTACAGGAGCTAGCAAATAGAGCTGTAAACAGGGGAGTTTGAGTGGGAGACCTGTTTGAGGAGAAGGTATTTGTGTGTTTGGTTTTGTATTGGTAGTATCTGTATGTGTAGAGGCTTTGTGCTGGGAGAGAAGATGAGCCCTGATTAGGGGGCGGGGCTTCCCTGACTAGGGGTCCTATAAAGGTAGCAGCCAGTCAGGCAGCGGCACAGGAATTTAGCAAACAGAGCTGTAAACAGGGGAGTTTGAGTGGGAGGTCTGTTGGAGGAGAAGGTATTTTTGTGTGTTTGGTTTTGTATTGGTAGTATCTGTATGTGTAGGGGCTTTGTGCTGGGAGAGAAGCTGAGCCCTGATTAGGGGGCGGGGCTTCCCTGACTAGGGGTCCTATAAAGGGAGGAGCCAGTCAGGCGGCTGCATGGATAGCTGCAGCGGCACAGGAGTTAGCAAACAGAGCTGTAAACAGGGGAGTTTGAGTGGGAGTTCTGTTGGAGGAGAAGGTATTTTTTGTGTGTGTTTGGTTTTGTATTGGTGGTATCTGTATGTGTAGGGGCTTTGTGCTGGGAGAGAAGCTGAGCCCTGATTAGGGGGCGGGGCTTCCCTGACTATGGGTCCTATAAAGGCAGCAGCCAGTCAGGCAGCGGCACAGGCAGCTGCAGTGGCACAGGAGCTGGCAAAGAGAGCTGTAAACAGGGGAGTTTGAGTGGGAGTTCTGTTGGAGGAGAAGGTATTTGTGTGTGTTTGGTTTTGTATTGGTAGTATCTGTATGTGTAGGGCCTTTGTGCTGGGAGAGAAGCTGAGCCGTGATTAGGGGGCGGGGCTTCACTGACTAGGGGTTCTATAAAGGTATCAGTCAGTCAGGCAGCGCACAGAAAGCTGCAGCGGCACAGGAGCTAGCAAACAGAGCTGTAAACAGGGGAGTTTGAGTGGGAGGTCTGTTGGAGGAGAAGGTATTTGTGTGTGTTTGGTTTTGTATTGGTAGTATCTGTATGTGTAGAGGCTTGGAGGGGCTTTGTGCTGGGAGAGAAGCTGAGCCCTGATTAGGGGGCGGGGCTTCGCTGACTAGGGGTCCTATGATTGTAGCAGCCAGTCAGGCAGCGTCACAGAGAGCTGCAGGGGCACAGGAGCTAGCAAACAGAGCTGTAAACAGGGGAGTTTGAGTGGGAGTTCTGTTGGAGGAGAAGGTATTTGTGTGTGTTTGGTTTTGTATTGGTAGCATCTGTATGTGTAGGGGCTTGGTGCTGGGAGAGAAGCTGAGCCCTGATTAGGGGGCGGGGCTTCCCTGACTAGGGGTCCTATAAAGGTAGCAGCCAGTCAGGCAGCGGCACAGGAATTTAGCAAACAGAGCTGTAAACAGGGGAGTTTGAGTGGGAGGTCTGTTGGAGGAGAAGGTATTTGTGTGTGTTTGGTTTTGTATTGGGAGTATCTGTATGTGTAGAGGCTTGGAGGGGCTTTGTGCTGGGAGAGAAGCTGAGCCCTGATTAGGGGGCGGGGCTTCGCTGACTAGGGGTCCTATGATTGTAGCAGCCAGTCAGGCAGCGTCACAGACAGCTGCAGGGGCACAGGAGCTAGCAAACAGAGCTGTAAACAGGGGAGTTTGAGTGGGAGTTCTGTTGGAGGAGAAGGTATTTGTGTGTGTTTGGTTTTGTATTGGTAGCATCTGTATGTGTAGGGGCTTTGTGCTGGGAGAGAAGCTGAGCCCTGATTAGGGGGCGGGGCTTCACTGACTAGGGGTCCTATAAAGGGAGGAGCCAGTCAGGCGGCTGCACGGATAGCTGCAGCGGCACAGGAGCTAGCAAACAGAGCTGTAAACAGGGGAGTTTGAGTGGGAGTTCTGTTGGAGGAGAAGGTATTTTTTGTGTGTGTTTGGTTTTGTGTTGGTAGTATCTGTATGTGTAGGGGCTTTGTGCTGAGAGAGAAGCTGAGCCCTGATTAGGGGGCGGGGCTTCACTGACTAGGGGTCCTATAAAGGCAGCAGCCAGTCAGGCAGCGTCACAGACAGCTGCAGGGGGACAGGACCTAGCAAACAGAGCTGTAAACAGGGGAGTTTGAGTGGGAGTTCTGTTGGAGGAGAAGGTATTTGTGTGTGTTTGGTTTTCTGTTGGGGGTATCTGTATGTGTAGGGGCTTTGTGCTGGGAGAGGCTGAGCCCTGATTAGGGGGCGGGGCTTCACTGACTAGGCGTCCTATAAAGGCAGCAGCCAGTCAGGCAGCGGCACAGACAGCTGCAGTGGCACAGGAGCTAGCAAAGAGAGCTGTAAACAGGGGAGTTTGAGTGGGAGTTCTGTTGGAGGAGAAGGAATTTGTGTGTGTGTTTGGTTTTGTATTGGTGGTATCTGTATTTGTAGAGCCTTGGAGGGGCTTTGTGCTGGGAGAGAAGCTGAGCCGTGATTAGGGGGCGGGGCTTCACTGACGAGGGGTCCTATAAAGGGAGCAGCCAGTCAGGCAGCGACACAGACAGCTGCAGCGGTACAGGAGCTAGCAAACAGAGCTGTAAAAAGGGGAGTTTGAGTGGGAGTTCTGTTGGAGGAGAAGGTATTTGTGTGTGTGTTTGGTTTTGTATTGGTAGTATCTGTATGTGTAGAGGCTTGGAGGGGCTTTGTGCTGGGAGAGAAGCTGAGCCCTGATTAGGGGGCGGAGCCTCACTGACGAGGGGTCCTATAAAGGGAGGAGCCAGTCAGGCAGCGACACAGACAGCTGCAGAGGTACAGGAGCTAGCAAACAGAGCTGTAAACAGCGGAGTTTGAGTGGGACTTCTGATGGAGGAGAAGGTATTTGTGTGTGTGTTTGGTTTTGTATTGGTAGTATCTGTATGTGTAGAGGCTTGGAGGGGCTTTGTGCTGGGAGCGAAGCTGAGCCCTGATTAGGGGGCGGAGCCTCACTGACTAGGGGTCCTATAAAGGTAGCAGCCAGTCAGGCAGCGGCACAGGAATTTAGCAAACTGAGCTGTACACAGGGGAGTTTGGGTGGGAGTTCCGTTGGAAGAGAAGGTATTTGTGTGTGTTTGGTTTTGTATTGGTCGTATCTGTATGAGTAGAGGCTTTTGCTGGAGAGAAGATGAGCCCTGATTAGGGGGCGGGGCTTCGCTGACTAGGGGTCGTATGATTGTAGCAGCCAGTCAGGCAGCGTCACAGACAGCTGCAGGGGCACAGGAGCTAGCAAACAGAGCTGTAAACAGGGGAGTTTGAGTGGGAGGTCTGTTGGAGGAGAAGGTATTTGTTTGTGTGTTTGGTTTTGTATTGGTGGTATCTGTATGTGTAGAGGCTTGGAGGGGCTTTGTGCTGGGAGCGAAGCTGAGCCCTAATTAGGGGGCGGGGCTTCACTGACTAGGGGTTCTATAAAGGTAGCAGCCAGTCAGGCAGCGGCACAGACAGCTGCAGTGGCACAGGAGCTTGCAAACTGAGCTGTAAACAGGGGAGTTTGAGTGGGAGTTCTGTTGGAGGAGAAGGTGTTTGTGTGTGTGTTTGGTTTTGTATTGGTAGTATCTGTATGTGTAGAGGCTTGGAGGGGCTTTGTGCTGGGAGAGAAGCTGAGCCCTGATTAGGGGGCGGGGCTTCACTGACGAGGGGTCCTATAAAGGGAGCAGCCAGTCAGGCAGCGACACAGACAGCTGCAGAGGTACAGGAGCTAGCAAACAGAGCTGTAAACAGGGGAGTTTGAGTGGGACTTCTGATGGAGGAGAAGGTATTTGTGTGTGTGTTTGGTTTTGTATTGGTAGTATCTGTATGTGTAGAGGCTTGGAGGGGCTTTGTGCTGGGAGCGAAGCTGAGCCCTGATTAGGGGGCGGAGCTTCACTGACTAGGGGTCCTATAAAGGTAGCAGCCAGTCAGGCAGTGGCACAGGAATTTAGCAAACTGAGCTGTACACCGGGGAGTTTGAGTGGGAGTTCCGTTGGAAGAGAAGGTATTTGTGTGTGTTTGGTTTTGTACTGGTCGTATCTGTATGTGAAGAGGCTTTGTGCTGGAGAGAATATGAGCCCTGATTAGGGGGCGGGGCTTCGCTGACTAGGGGTCGTATGATTGTAGCAGCCAGTCAGGCAGCGTCACAGACAGCTGCAGGGGCAGAGGAGCTAGCAAACAGAGCTGTAAACAGGGGAGTTTGAGTGGGAGTTCTGTTGGAGGAGAAGGTATTTGTGTGTGTGTTTGGTTTTGTATTGGTAGTATCTGTATGTGTAGAGGCTTGGAGGGGCTTTGTGCTGGGAGCGAAGCTGAGCCCTGATTAGGGGGCGGGGCTTCCCTGACTAGGGGTCCTATAAACGTACCAGCCAGTCAGGCAGCGGCACAGACAGCTGCAGCGGCACTGGAGCTAGCAAATAGAGCTGTAAACAGGGGAGTTTGAGTGGGAGTTCTGTTTGAGGAGAAGGTATTTGTGTGTTTGGTTTTGTATTGGTTATATCTGTATGTGTAGAGGCTTTGTGCTGGGAGAGAAGATGAGCCCTGATTAGGGGGCGGGGCTTCACTGACTAGGGGTCCTATAAAGGTAGCAGCCAGTCAGGCAGCGGCACAGACAGCTGCAGCGGTACAGGAGCTAGCAAAGAGAGCTGTAAACAGGGGAGTTTGAGTGGGAGGTCTGTTGGAGGAGAAGGTATTTGTGTGTGTTTGGTTTTGTATTGGTAGCACCTGTATGTGTAGGGGCTTTGTGCTGGGAGAGAAGCTGAGCCCTGATTAGGGGGCGGGGCTTCACTGACTAGGGGTCCTATAAAGGTAGCAGCCAGTCAGGCAGCGGCACAGGAATTTAGCAAACAGAGCTGTAAACAGGGGAGTTTGAGTGGGAGTTCTGTTGGAGGAGAAGGTATTTGTGTGTGTGTTTGGTTTTGTATTGGTAGTATCTGTATGTGTAGAGGCTTATGGGGCTTTGTACTGGGAGAGAAGCTGAGCCCTGATTAGGGGGCGGGGCTTGACTGACTAGGGGTCCTATAAAGGTAGCAGCCAGTCAGGCAGCGGCACAGACAGCTGCAGAGGCACAGGAGCTAGCAAACAGAGCTGTAAACAGGGGAGTTTGAGTGGGAGTTCTGTTGGAGGTGAAGGTATTTGTGTGTGTGTGTTTGGTTTTGTATTGGTGGTATCTGTATGTGTAGGGGCTTTCTGCTGGGAGAGAAGCGGAGCCCTGATTAGGGGGCGGGGCTTCCCTGACTAGGGGTCCTATAAAGGTAGCAGCCAGTCAGGCAGCGGCACAGCAGCTAGCAAACAGAGCTGTAAACAGGGGAGTTTGAGTGGGAGTTCTGTTGGAGGAGAAGGTATTTGTGTGTGTTTGGTTTTGTGTTGGTAGTATCTGTATGTGTAGGGGCTTTGTGCTGGGAGAGAAGCTGAGCCGTGATTAGGGGGCGGGGCTTCACTGACTAGGGGTTCTATAAAGGTATCAGCCAGTCAGGCAGCGGCACAGACAGCTGCAGCGGCACAGGAGCTAGCAAACAGAGCTGTAAACAGGGGAGTTTGAGTGGGAGTTCCGTTGGAAGAGAAGGTATTTGTGTGTGTTTGGTTTTGTGTTGGTGGTATCTGTATGTGTAGGGGCTTTTTGCTGGGAGAGAAGCCGAGCCCTGATTAGGGTGCGGGGCTTCACTGACCAGGGGTCCTATAAAGGGAGCAGCCAGTCAGGCAGCGACACAGACAGCTGCAGAGGTACAGGAGCTAGCAAACAGAGCTGTAAACAGGGGAGTTTGAGTGGGAGTTCTGTTGGAGCAGAAGGTATTTTTGTGTGTTTTGTTTTGTATTGGTAGTATCTGTATGTGTAGAGGCTTTGTGCTGGGAGAGAAGCTGAGCCCTGATTAGGGGGCGGGGCTTCACTGACTAGAGGTCCTAGAAAGGTAGCAGCCAGTCAGGCAGCGGCACAGGAGCTAGCAAACAGAGCTGTAAACAGGGGAGTTTGAGTGGGAGTTCTGTTGGAGGAGAAGGTATTTTGTGTGTTTGGTTTTGCATTGGTAGTATCTGTATGTGTAGGGGCTTGGAGGGGCTTTGTGCTGGGAGAGAAGATGAGCCCTGATTAGGGGGCGGGGCTTCCCTGGCTAGGGGTCCTATAAAGGTAGCAGCCAGTCAGGCATCGGCACAGGAGCTAGAAAACAGAGCTGTAAACAGGGGAGTTTGAATGGGAGTTCTGTTGGAGGAGAAGGTATTTGTGTGTGTGTTTGGTTTTGTATTGGTGGTATCTGTATGTGTAGGGGCTTGGAGGGGCTTTGTGCTGGGAGAGAAGCTGAGTCCTGATTAGGGGGCGGAGCTTCACTGACTAGGGGTCCTATAAAGGTAGCAGCCAGTCAGGCAGCGGCACAGGAATTTAGCAAACTGAGCTGTACACAGGGGAGTTTGAGTGGGAGTTCTGTTGGAAGAGAAGGTATTTGTGTGTGTTTGGTTTTGTATTGGTCGTATCTGTATGTGTAGAGGCTTTGTGCTGGAGAGAATATGAGCCCTGATTAGGGGGCGGGGCTTCGCTGACTAGTGGTCGTATGATTGTAGCAGCCAGTCAGGCAGCGTCACAGACAGCTGCAGGGGCACAGGAGCTAGCAAACAGAGCTGTAAACAGGGGAGTTTGAGTGGGAGTTCTGTTGGAGGAGAAGGTATTTGTGTGTGTGTGGTTTTGTCTTGGTAGCATCTGTATGTGTAGGGGCTTTGTGCTGGGAGAGAAGCTGAGCCCTGATTAGGGGGCGGGACTTCACTGACTAGGGGTCCTATAAAGGGAGGAGCCAGTCAGGCGGCGGCACGGACAGCTGCAGCGGCACAGGAGCTAGCAAACAGAGCTGTAAACAGGGGAGTTTGAGTGGGAGTTCTGTTGGAGGAGAAGGTATTTTTTGTGTGTGTTTGGTTTTGTATTGCTGGTATCTGTATGTGTAGGGGCTTTGTGCTGGGAGAGAAGCTGAGCCCTGATAAGGGGGCGGGGCTTCACTGTCTAGGGGTCCTATAAAGGGAGCAGCCAGTCAGGCAGCTGCACAGACAGCTGCAGCGGTACAGGAGCTAGCAAACAGAGCTGTAAACAGGGGAGTTTGAGTGGGAGTTCTGTTGGAGGAGAAGTTATTTGTGTGTGTTTGGTTTTGTGTTGGTGGTATCTGTATGTGTAGGGGCTTTGTGCTGAGAGAGAAGCTGAGCCCTGATTAGGGGGCGGGGCTTCCCTGACTAGGGGTCCTATAAACGTACCAGCCAGTCAGGCAGCGCACAGACAGTTGCAGCGGCACTGGAACTAGCAAATAGAGCTGTAAACAGGGGAGTTTGAGTGGGAGTTCTGTTGGAGGAGAAGGAATTTGTGTGTGTGTTTGGTTTTGTATTGGTGGTATCTGTATGTGTAGAGGCTTGGAGGGGCTTTGTGCTGGGAGAGAAGCTGAGCCGTGATTAGGGGGCGGGGCTTCACTGACGAGGGGTCCTATAAAGGGAGCAGCCAGTCAGGCAGCGACACAGACAGCTGCAGCGGTACAGGAGCTAGCAAACAGAGCTGTAAACAGGGGAGTTTGAGTGGGAGTTCTGGTGGAGGAGAAGGTATTTGTGTGTGTGTTTGGTTTTGTATTGGTAGTATCTGTATGTTTAGAGGCTTGGAGGGGCTTTGTGCTGGGAGAGAAGCTGAGCCCTGATTAGGGGGCGGGGCTTCACTGACGAGGGGTCCTATAAAGGGAGCAGCCAGTCA
The DNA here is from genome assembly GCF_965140295.1 of Lepidochelys olivacea. Lineage (NCBI taxonomy): Eukaryota > Metazoa > Chordata > Testudines > Cheloniidae > Lepidochelys > Lepidochelys olivacea. Next base: position 6,389,877 of record NC_140428.1, read on the forward strand.
GGCAGCGACACAGACAGCTGCAGAGGTACAGGAGCTAGCAAACAGAGCTGTAAACAGGGGAGTTTGAGTGAGACTTCTGATGGAGGAGAAGGTATTTGTGTGTGTGTTTGGTTTTGTATTGGTAGTATCTGTATGTGTAGAGGCTTGGAGGGGCTTTGTGCTGGCAGCGAAGCTGAGCCCTGATAAGGGGGCGGGGCTTCACTGACTAGGGGTCCTATAAAGGGAGCAGCCAGTCAGGCAGCTGCACAGACAGCTGCAGCGGTACAGGAGCTAGCAAATAGAGCTGTAAACAGGGGAGTTTGAGTGGGAGATCTGTTTGAGGAGAAGGTATTTGTGTGTTTGGTTTTGTATTGGTAGTATCTGTATGTGTAGAGGCTTTGTGCTGGGAGAGAAGATGAGCCCTGATTAGGGGGCGGGGCTTCCCTGACTAGGGGTCCTATAAAGGTAGCAGCCAGTCAGGCAGCGGCACAGGAATTTAGCAAACAGAGCTGTAAACAGGGGAGTTTGAGTGGGAGGTCTGTTGGAGGAGAAGGTATTTTTGTGTGTTTGGTTTTGTATTGGTAGTATCTGTATGTGTAGGGGCTTTGTGCTGGGAGAGAAGCTGAGCCCTGATTAGGGGGCGGGGCTTCCCTGACTAGGGGTCCTATAAAGGGAGGAGCCAGTCAGGCGGCTGCATGGATAGCTGCAGCGGCACAGGAGTTAGCAAACAGAGCTGTAAACAGGGGAGTTTGAGTGGGAGTTCTGTTGGAGGAGAAGGTATTTTTTGTGTGTGTTTGGTTTTGTATTGGTGGTATCTGTATGTGTAGGGGCTTTGTGCTGGGAGAGAAGCTGAGCCCTGATTAGGGGGCGGGGCTTCCCTGACTATGGGTCCTATAAAGGCAGCAGCCAGTCAGGCAGCGGCACAGGCAGCTGCAGTGGCACAGGAGCTGGCAAAGAGAGCTGTAAACAGGGGAGTTTGAGTGGGAGTTCTGTTGGAGGAGAAGGTATTTGTGTGTGTGTTTGGTTTTGTATTGGTGGTATCTGTATGTGTAGGGGCTTTGTTCTGGGAGAGAAGCTGAGCCCTGATTAGGGGGCGGGGCTTCCCTCGCTAGGGGTCGTATAAAGGTAGCAGCCAGTCAGGCAGCGGCACAGGAGCTAGCAAACAGAGCTGTAAACAGGGGAGTTTGAGTGGGAGTTCTGTTGGAGGAGAAGGTATTTGTGTGTGTTTGGTTTTGTATTGGTAGTATCTGTATGTGTAGGGCCTTTGTGCTGGGAGAGAAGCTGAGCCGTGATTAGGGGGCGGGGCTTCACTGACTAGGGGTTCTATAAAGGTATCAGTCAGTCAGGCAGCGCACAGAAAGCTGCAGCGGCACAGGAGCTAGCAAACAGAGCTGTAAACAGGGGAGTTTGAGTGGGAGGTCTGTTGGAGGAGAAGGTATTTGTGTGTGTTTGGTTTTGTATTGGTAGTATCTGTATGTGTAGAGGCTTGGAGGGGCTTTGTGCTGGGAGAGAAGCTGAGCCCTGATTAGGGGGCGGGGCTTCGCTGACTAGGGGTCCTATGATTGTAGCAGCCAGTCAGGCAGCGTCACAGAGAGCTGCAGGGGCACAGGAGCTAGCAAACAGAGCTGTAAACAGGGGAGTTTGAGTGGGAGTTCTGTTGGAGGAGAAGGTATTTGTGTGTGTTTGGTTTTGTATTGGTAGCATCTGTATGTGTAGGGGCTTGGTGCTGGGAGAGAAGCTGAGCCCTGATTAGGGGGCGGGGCTTCCCTGACTAGGGGTCCTATAAAGGTAGCAGCCAGTCAGGCAGCGGCACAGGAATTTAGCAAACAGAGCTGTAAACAGGGGAGTTTGAGTGGGAGGTCTGTTGGAGGAGAAGGTATTTGTGTGTGTTTGGTTTTGTATTGGGAGTATCTGTATGTGTAGAGGCTTGGAGGGGCTTTGTGCTGGGAGAGAAGCTGAGCCCTGATTAGGGGGCGGGGCTTCGCTGACTAGGGGTCCTATGATTGTAGCAGCCAGTCAGGCAGCGTCACAGACAGCTGCAGGGGCACAGGAGCTAGCAAACAGAGCTGTAAACAGGGGAGTTTGAGTGGGAGTTCTGTTGGAGGAGAAGGTATTTGTGTGTGTTTGGTTTTGTATTGGTAGCATCTGTATGTGTAGGGGCTTTGTGCTGGGAGAGAAGCTGAGCCCTGATTAGGGGGCGGGGCTTCACTGACTAGGGGTCCTATAAAGGGAGGAGCCAGTCAGGCGGCTGCACGGATAGCTGCAGCGGCACAGGAGCTAGCAAACAGAGCTGTAAACAGGGGAGTTTGAGTGGGAGTTCTGTTGGAGGAGAAGGTATTTTTTGTGTGTGTTTGGTTTTGTGTTGGTAGTATCTGTATGTGTAGGGGCTTTGTGCTGAGAGAGAAGCTGAGCCCTGATTAGGGGGCGGGGCTTCACTGACTAGGGGTCCTATAAAGGCAGCAGCCAGTCAGGCAGCGTCACAGACAGCTGCAGGGGGACAGGACCTAGCAAACAGAGCTGTAAACAGGGGAGTTTGAGTGGGAGTTCTGTTGGAGGAGAAGGTATTTGTGTGTGTTTGGTTTTCTGTTGGTGGTATCTGTATGTGTAGGGGCTTTGTGCTGGGAGAGGCTGAGCCCTGATTAGGGGGCGGGGCTTCACTGACTAGGCGTCCTATAAAGGCAGCAGCCAGTCAGGCAGCGGCACAGACAGCTGCAGTGGCACAGGAGCTAGCAAAGAGAGCTGTAAACAGGGGAGTTTGAGTGGGAGTTCTGTTGGAGGAGAAGGAATTTGTGTGTGTGTTTGGTTTTGTATTGGTGGTATCTGTATTTGTAGAGCCTTGGAGGGGCTTTGTGCTGGGAGAGAAGCTGAGCCGTGATTAGGGGGCGGGGCTTCACTGACGAGGGGTCCTATAAAGGGAGCAGCCAGTCAGGCAGCGACACAGACAGCTGCAGCGGTACAGGAGCTAGCAAACAGAGCTGTAAAAAGGGGAGTTTGAGTGGGAGTTCTGTTGGAGGAGAAGGTATTTGTGTGTGTGTTTGGTTTTGTATTGGTAGTATCTGTATGTGTAGAGGCTTGGAGGGGCTTTGTGCTGGGAGAGAAGCTGAGCCCTGATTAGGGGGCGGAGCCTCACTGACGAGGGGTCCTATAAAGGGAGCAGCCAGTCAGGCAGCGACACAGACAGCTGCAGAGGTACAGGAGCTAGCAAACAGAGCTGTAAACAGCGGAGTTTGAGTGGGACTTCTGATGGAGGAGAAGGTATTTGTGTGTGTGTTTGGTTTTGTATTGGTAGTATCTGTATGTGTAGAGGCTTGGAGGGGCTTTGTGCTGGGAGCGAAGCTGAGCCCTGATTAGGGGGCGGAGCCTCACTGACTAGGGGTCCTATAAAGGTAGCAGCCAGTCAGGCAGCGGCACAGGAATTTAGCAAACTGAGCTGTACACAGGGGAGTTTGGGTGGGAGTTCCGTTGGAAGAGAAGGTATTTGTGTGTGTTTGGTTTTGTATTGGTCGTATCTGTATGAGTAGAGGCTTTTGCTGGAGAGAAGATGAGCCCTGATTAGGGGGCGGGGCTTCGCTGACTAGGGGTCGTATGATTGTAGCAGCCAGTCAGGCAGCGTCACAGACAGCTGCAGGGGCACAGGAGCTAGCAAACAGAGCTGTAAACAGGGGAGTTTGAGTGGGAGGTCTGTTGGAGGAGAAGGTATTTGTTTGTGTGTTTGGTTTTGTATTGGTGGTATCTGTATGTGTAGAGGCTTGGAGGGGCTTTGTGCTGGGAGCGAAGCTGAGCCCTAATTAGGGGGCGGGGCTTCACTGACTAGGGGTTCTATAAAGGTAGCAGCCAGTCAGGCAGCGGCACAGACAGCTGCAGTGGCACAGGAGCTTGCAAACTGAGCTGTAAACAGGGGAGTTTGAGTGGGAGTTCTGTTGGAGGAGAAGGTGTTTGTGTGTGTGTTTGGTTTTGTATTGGTAGTATCTGTATGTGTAGAGGCTTGGAGGGGCTTTGTGCTGGGAGAGAAGCTGAGCCCTGATTAGGGGGCGGGGCTTCACTGACGAGGGGTCCTATAAAGGGAGCAGCCAGTCAGGCAGCGACACAGACAGCTGCAGAGGTACAGGAGCTAGCAAACAGAGCTGTAAACAGGGGAGTTTGAGTGGGACTTCTGATGGAGGAGAAGGTATTTGTGTGTGTGTTTGGTTTTGTATTGGTAGTATCTGTATGTGTAGAGGCTTGGAGGGGCTTTGTGCTGGGAGCGAAGCTGAGCCCTGATTAGGGGGCGGAGCTTCACTGACTAGGGGTCCTATAAAGGTAGCAGCCAGTCAGGCAGTGGCACAGGAATTTAGCAAACTGAGCTGTACACCGGGGAGTTTGAGTGGGAGTTCCGTTGGAAGAGAAGGTATTTGTGTGTGTTTGGTTTTGTACTGGTCGTATCTGTATGTGAAGAGGCTTTGTGCTGGAGAGAATATGAGCCCTGATTAGGGGGCGGGGCTTCCCTGACTAGGGGTCCTATAAACGTACCAGCCAGTCAGGCAGCGGCACAGACAGCTGCAGCGGCACTGGAGCTAGCAAATAGAGCTGTAAACAGGGGAGTTTGAGTGGGAGTTCTGTTTGAGGAGAAGGTATTTGTGTGTTTGGTTTTGTATTGGTTATATCTGTATGTGTAGAGGCTTTGTGCTGGGAGAGAAGATGAGCCCTGATTAGGGGGCGGGGCTTCACTGACTAGGGGTCCTATAAAGGTAGCAGCCAGTCAGGCAGCGGCACAGACAGCTGCAGCGGTACAGGAGCTAGCAAAGAGAGCTGTAAACAGGGGAGTTTGAGTGGGAGGTCTGTTGGAGGAGAAGGTATTTGTGTGTGTTTGGTTTTGTATTGGTAGCACCTGTATGTGTAGGGGCTTTGTGCTGGGAGAGAAGCTGAGCCCTGATTAGGGGGCGGGGCTTCACTGACTAGGGGTCCTATAAAGGTAGCAGCCAGTCAGGCAGCGGCACAGGAATTTAGCAAACAGAGCTGTAAACAGGGGAGTTTGAGTGGGAGTTTTGTTGGAAGAGACGGTATTTGTGTGTGTATTTGGTTTTGTATTGGTAGTATCTGTATGTGTAGAGGCTTGGAGGGGCTTTGTGCTGGGAGAGAAGCTGAGCCCTGATTAGGGGGCGGGGTTTCGCTGACTAGGGGTCCTATGATTGTAGCAGCCAGTCAGGCAGCGTCACAGACAGCTGCAGGGGCACAGGAGCTAGCAAACAGAGCTGTAAACAGGGGAGTTTGAGTGGGAGTTCTGTTGGAGGAGAAGGTATTTGTGTGTGTTTGGTTTTGTATTGGTAGCACCTGTATGTGTAGGGGCTTTGTGCTGGGAGAGAAGCTGAGCCCTGATTAGGGGGCGGGGCTTCACTGACAAGGGGTCCTATAAAGGGAGGAGCCAGTCAGGCGGCGGCACGGATAGCTGCAGCGGCACAGGAGCTAGCAAACAGAGCTGTAAACAGGGGAGTTTGAGTGGGAGTTCTGTTGGAGGAGAAGGTATTTGTGTGTGTGTTTGGTTTTGTATTGGTAGTATCTGTATGTGTAGAGGCTTTGTGCTGGGAGAGGAGATGAGCCCTGATTAGGGGGCGGGGCTTCACTGACTACGGGTCCTGTAAAGGTAGCAGCTCGTCAGGCAGCGGCACAGACAGCTAGCAAACAGAGCTGTAAACGGGGGAGTTTGAGTGGGAGTTCTGTTGGAGGAGAAGGTATTTGTGTGTGTTTGGTTTTGTATTGGTAGTATCTGTATGGGTAGGGGCGTGGAGGGGCTTTGTGCTGGGAGAGCAGCTGAGCCCTGATTAGAGGGCGGGGCTTCCCTGACTAGGGGTCCTATAAAGGTAGCAGCCAGTCAGACAGCCGCACAGACAGCTGCAGCGGCACAGGAGCTAGCAAACAGAGCTGTAAACAGGGGAGTTTGAGTGGGAGTTCTGTTGGAGGAGAAGGTATTTGTGTGTTTGGTTTTGTATTGGTAGTATCTGTATGTGTAGGGGCTTTGTGCTGGGAGAGAAGCTGAGCCCTGATTAGGGGGCGGGGCTTGACTGACTAGGGGTCCTATAAAGGTAGCAGCCAGTCAGGCAGCGGCACAGACAGCTGCAGGGGGAGAGGAGCTTGCAAACAGAGCTGTAAACAGGGGAGTTTGAGTGGGAGTTCTGTTGGAGGAGAAGGTATTTGTTTGTGTTTGGTTTGTGTTGGTGGTATCTGTATGTGTAGGGGCTTTGTGTTGGGAGAGGCTGAGCCCTGATTAGGGGGCGGGGCTTGACTGACTAGGGGTCCTATAAAGGTAGCAGCCAGTCAGGCAGCGGCACAGACAGCTGCAGGGGGAGAGGAGCTTGCAAACAGAGCTGTAAACAGGGGAGTTTGAGTGGGAGTTCTGTTGGAGGAGAAGGTATTTGTTTGTGTTTGGTTTGTGTTGGTGGTATCTGTATGTGTAGGGGCTTTGTGTTGGGAGAGGCTGAGCCCTGATTAGGGGGCGGGGCTTCACTGACTAGGCATCCTGTAAAGGCAGCAGCCAGTCAGGCAGCTGCACAGACAGCTGCAGCGGTACAGGAGCTAGCAAACAGAGCTGTAAACAGGGGAGTTTGAGTGGGAGTTCTGTTGGAGGAGAAGGAATTTGTGTGTGTGTTTGGTTTTGTATTGGTGGTATCTGTATGTGTAGAGGCTTGGAGGGGCTTTGTGCTGGGAGAGAAGCTGAGCCGTGATTAGGGGGCGGGGCTTCACGGACGAGGGGTCCTATAAAGGGAGCAGCCAGTCAGGCAGCGACACAGACAGCTGCAGCGGTACAGGAGCTAGCAAAGAGAGCTGTAAACGGGGGAGTTTGAGTGGGAGTTCTGTTGGAGGAGAAGGTATTTGTGTGTGTTTGGTTTTGTATTGGTAGTATCTGTATGGGTAGGGGCGTGGAGGGTCTTTGTGCTGGGAGATAGCTGAGCCCTGATTAGAGGGCGGGGCTTCCCTGACTAGGGGTCCTATAAAGGTAGCAGCCAGTCAGGCAGCGGTACAGGAGCTAGCAAACAGAGCTGTAAACAGGGGAGTTTGAGTGGGAGTTCTGTTGGAGGAGAAGGTATTTGTGTGTTTGGTTTTGTGTTGGTAGTATCTGTATGTGTAGGGGCTTGGAGGGGCTTTGTGCTGGGAGAGAAGCTGAGCCCTGATTAGGGGGCGGGGCTCCACAGACTAGGGGTCCTGTAAAGGGAGCAGCCAGTTGGGCAACGACACAGACAGCTGCAGTGGTACAGGAGCTAGCAAACAGAGCTGTAAACAGGGCAGTTTGAGTGGGAGTTCTGTTGGAGGAGAAGGTATTTGTGTGTGTTTGGTTTTGTATTGGTGGTATCTGTATGTGTAGGGGCTTTGTGCTGGGAGAGAAGCTGAGCCCTGATTTGGGGCGGGGCTTCACTGACTAGGGGTCCTATAAAGACAGCAGCCAGTCAGGCAGCGGCACAGACAGTTGCAGTGGCACAGGAGCTGGCAAAGAGAGCTGTAAACAGGGGAGTTTGAGTGGGAGTTCTGTTGGAGGAGAAGGTATTTGTGTGTGTTTAGTTTTGCATTGGTAGTATCTGTATGTGTAGAGGCTTATGGGGCTTTGTACTGGGAGAGAAGCTGAGCCCTGATTAGGGGATGGGGCTTGACTGACTACGGGTCCTGTAAACGTAGCAGCTGGTCAGGCAGCGGCACAGACAGCTAGCAAACAGAGCTGTAAACGGGGGAGTTGGAGTGGGAGTTCGGTTGGAGGAGAAGGTATTTGTGTGTGTTTGGTTTTGTATTGGTAGTATCTGTATGGGTAGGGGCGTGGAGGGGCTTTGTGCTGGGAGAGCAGCTGAGCCCTGATTAGAGGGCGGGGCTTCCCTGACTAGGGGTCCTATAAAGGTAGCAGCCAGTCAGGCAGCGGTACAGGAGCTAGCAAACAGATCTGTAAACAGGGGAGTTTGAGTGGGAGTTCTGTTAGAGGAGAAGGTATTTGTGTGTGTTTGGTTTTGTGTTGGTGGTATCTGTATGTGTAGGGGCTTTGTGCTGAGAGAGAAGCTGAGCCCTGATTAGGGGGCGGGGCTTCACTGACTAGGCGTCCTATAAAGGCAGCAGCCAGTCAGGCAGCTGCACAGACAGCTGCAGCGGTACAGGAGCTAGCAAACAGAGCTGTAAACAGGGGAGTTTGAGTGGGAGTTCTGTTGGAGGAGAAGGTATTTGTGTGTGTTTGGTTTTGTGTTGGTGGTATCTGTATGTGTAGGGGCTTTGTGCTGAGAGAGAAGCTGAGCCCTGATTAGGGGGCGGGGCTTCACTGACTAGGCGTCCTTTAAAGGCAGCAGCCAGTCAGGCAGCGGCACAGACAGCTGCAGTGGCACAGGAGCTAGCAAAGAGAGCTGTAAACAGGGGAGTTTGAGTGGGAGTTCTGTTGGAGGAGAAGGAATTTGTGTGTGTGTTTGGTTTTGTATTGGTGGTATCTGTATGTGTAGAGGCTTGGAGGGGCTTTGTGCTGGGAGAGAAGCTGAGCCGTGATTAGGGGGCGGGGCTTCACTGACGAGGGGTCCTATAAAGGGAGCAGCCAGTCAGGCAGCGACACAGACAGCTGCAGCAGTACAGGAGCTAGCAAAGAGAGCTGTAAACAGGGGAGTTTGAGTGGGAGTTCTTTTGGAGGAGAAGGTATTTGTGTGTGTGTTTGGTTTTGTATTTGTAGTATCTGTATGTGTAGAGACTTGGAGGGGCTTTGTGCTGGGAGCGAAGCTGAGCCCTGATTAGGGGGCGGGGCTTCACTGACTAGGGGTCCTATAAAGGTAGCAGCCAGTCAGGCAGCGGCAGAGGAGCTAGCAAACAGAGCTGTAAACAGGGGAGTTTGAGTGGGAGTTCTGTTGGAGGAGAAGGTATTTGTGTGTGTTTGGTTTTGTATTGGTAGTATCTGTATGTGTAGAGGCTTTGTGCTGGGAGAGAAGCTGAGCCCTGATTAGGGGGCGGGGCTTCACTGACTAGGGGTCCAAGAAAGGTAGCAGCCAGTCAGGCAGCGGCACAGACAGCTGCAGCGGCACAGGAGCTTGCAAACAGAGCGGTAAACAGGGGAGTTTGAGTGGGAGTTCTGTTGGAGGAGAAGGTATTTGTGTGTGTTTGGTTTTGCGTTGGTAGTATCTGTATGTGTAGAGGCTTGTGGGTGCTTTGTGCTGGGAGAAAAGCTGAGCCCTGATTAGGGGATGGGGCTTGACTGACTACGGGTCCTGTAAAGGTAGCAGCTGGTCAGGCAGCGGCACAGACAGCTAGCAAACAGAGCTGTAAACGGGAGAGTTAGAGTGGGAGTTCTGTTGGAGGAGAAGGTATATGTGTGTGTTTGGTTTTGTATTGGTCGTATCTGTATGTGTAGTGTCTTTGTGCTGGGAGAGAAGGAGAGCCCTGATTAGGGGGCGGGGCTTCCCTGGCTAGGGGTCCTATAAAGGTAGCAGCCAGTCAGGCAGCGGCACAGGAGCTAGCAAAAAGAGCTGTAAACAGTGGAGTTTGAGTGGGAGTTCTGTTGGAGGAGAAGGCATTTGTGTGTGTGTTTGGTTTTGTATTGGTGGTATCTGTATGTGCAGGGGCTTTGCGCTGGGAGAGAAGCTGAGCCCTGATTTAGGGGCGGGGCTTCACTGACTAGGGGTCCTATAAAGGTAGCAGCCAGTCAGGCAGCGGCACAGGAGCTAGCAAACAGAGCTGTAAACAGGGCAGTTTGAGTGGGAGTTCTGTTGGAGGAGAAGGTATTTGTGTGTGTTTGGTTTTGTATTGGTGGTATCTGTATGTGTAGGGGCTTGGTGGGGCTTTGTGCTGGGAGAGAAGCTGAGCCCTGATTAGGGTGCGGGGCTTCACTGACCAGGGGTCCTATAAAGGTAGCAGCCAGTCAGGCAGCGGCACAGACAGCTGCAGTGGCACAGGAGCTTGCAAACTGAGCTGTAAACAGGGGAGTTTGAGTGGGAGTTCTGTTGGAGGAGAAGGTATTTGTGTGTGTTTGGTTTTGTATCGGTAGCATCTGTATGTGTAGGGGCTTTGTGCTGGGAGAGAAGCTGAGCCCTGATTAGGGGGCGGGGCTTCACTGACTAGGGGTCCTATAAAGGGAGCAGCCAGTCAGGCAGCGGCACAGACAGCTGCAGTGGCACAGGAGCTAGGAAAGAGAGCTGTAAACAGGGCAGTTTGAGTGGGAGTTATGTTGGAGGAGAAGGTATTTGTGTGTGTTTGGTTTTGTATTGGTGGTATCAGTATGTGTAGGGGCTTTGTGCTGAGAGAGAAGATGAGCCCTGATTAGGGGGCGGGGCTTCACTGACTAGGGGTCCTATAAAGGCAGCAGCCAGTCAGGAAGCGGCACAGACAGCTGCAGTTGCACAGGAGCTAGCAAAGAGAGCTGTAAACAGGGGAGTTTGAGTGGGAGTTCTGTTGGAGGAGAAGGTATTTGTGTTTGGTTTTGTATTGGTAGTATCTGTATGTGTAGGGGCTTGGAGGGGCTTTGTGCTGGGAGAGAAGCTGAGCCCTGATTAGGGGGCGGGGTTTCACTGACGAGGGGTCCTATAAAGGGAGCAGCCAGTCAGGCGGCGGCACGGACAGCTGCAGCGGCACAGGAGCTAGCAAACAGAGCTGTAAACAGGGGAGTTTGAGTGGGAGTTCTTTTGGAAGAGACGGTATTTGTGTGTGTTTGGTTTTGTTTTGGTGGTATCTGTATGTGTAGGGGCTTTTTGCTGGGAGAGAAGCTGAGCCCTGATTAGGGGGCGGGGCTTCACTGACCAGGGGTCCTATAAAGGTAGCAGCCAGTCAGGCAGCGGCACAGGAGCTAGCAAACAGAGCTCTAAAGAGGGGAGTTTGAGAGGGAGTTCTGTTGGAGGAGAAGTGATTTGTGTGCTTTTTTGTATTGGAAGTATCTGTATATGTAGAGGCTTGGAGGGGCTTTGTGCTGGGAGAGAAGCTGAGCCCTGATCGGGGGCGGGGCTTCACTGACTAGGGGTCCTGTAAAGGTAGCAGCCTGTCAGACAGCGGCACAGGCGCTAGCAAACAGAGCTGTAAGCAGGGGAGTTTGAGTGGGAGTTCTGTTGGAGGAGATGGTATTTGTGTGTGTTTGGTTTTGTATTGGTAGTATCTGTATGTGTAGGGGTTTGGCGGGGCTTTGTGCTTGGAGAGAAGCTGAACCCTGATTAGGGGGCGGGGCTTCACTGACTAGGGGTCCTATAAAGGTAGCAGCCAGTCAGGCAGCAGAACAGACAGCTGCAGCGGCACAGGAGCTAGCAAACAGAGCTGTAAACAGGGGAGTTTGAGTGGGAGTTCTGTTGGAGGAGAAGGTATTTGTGTGTGTTTGGTTTTGTATTGGTAATATCTGTATGTGTAGGGGCTTTGTTCTGGGAGAGAAGCTGAGCCCTGATTAGGGGGCGGGGCTTCACTGACAAGGGGTCCTATAAAGGTAGCGGCACAGACAGGTGCAGCGGCACAGAAGCTGGCAAACAGAGCTGTAAACAGGGGAGTTTGAGTGGGAGTTCTGTTGGAGGAGAACGTGTTTGTGTGTGTGTTTGGTTTTGTATTGGTGGTATCTGTATGTGCAGGGGCTTTGTGCTGGGAGAGAAGCTGACCCCTGGTTTGGGGGCGGGGCTTCACTGACTAGGGGTCCTATAAAGGTAGCAGCCTGTCAGACAGCGGCACAGGAGCTAGCAAACGGAGCTGTAAGCAGGGGAGTTTGAGTGGTAGTTCTGTTGGATTAGAAGGTATTTGTGTGTGTTTGGTTTTGTATTGGTAGTATCTGTATGTTTCGAGGCTTAGAGGGGCTTTGTGCTGGGAGAGAAGCTGAGCCCTGATTAGGGGGCGGGGCTTTCCTGACTAGGGGTCCTATAAAGGTAGCAGCCAGTCAGTCAGCGGCACAGGAGCTAGCAAACAGACCTGTAAACAGGGCAGTTTGAGTGGGAGTTCTGTTGGAGGAGAAGGTATTTGTGTGTGTTTGGTTTTGTATTGGTAGTATCTGTATGTGTACGGGCTTTGTGCTGGGAGAGAAGCTGAGCCCTGATTAGGGGGCGGGGATTCACTGACTAGGGGTCCTATAAAGGGAGCAGCCAGTCAGGCAGCGGCACAGACAGCTGCAGTGGCACAGGCGCTAGCAAACAGAGCTGTAAACAGGGGAGTTTGAGTGGGAGTTCTTTTGGAGGAGAAGGTATTTGTGCGTTTTTTTGTATTGGTAGTATCTGTATGTGTAGAGCCTTGGAGGGGCTTTGTGCTGGGAGAGAAGCTGAGCCCTGATTGGGGGCGGGGCTTCACTGACTAGGGGTCCTATAAAGGTAGGAGCCAGTCAGGCAGCGGCACAGGAGCTAGCAAACAGAGCTGTAAGCAGGGGAGTTTGAGTGGGAGTTCTGTTGGAGGAGAAGGTATTTGTGTGTGTTCGGTTTTGTATTGGTAGTGTCTGTATGTGTACGGGGTTTGTGCTGGGAGAGAAGCTGAGCTCTGATTAGGGGGCGGGGCTTCACTGACAAGGGGTCCTATAAAGGTAGCGGCACAGACAGGTGCAGCGGCACAGAAGCTGGCAAACAGAGCTGTAAACAGGGGAGTTTGTGTGGGAGTTCTGTTGGAGGAGAAGGTATTTGTGTGTGTTTGGTTTTGTATTGGTAGTATCTGTATGTGTAGAGGCTTGGAGGGGCTTTGTGCTGGGAGAGAAGCTGAGCCCTGATTAGGGGGCGGGGCTTCACTGACTAGGGGTCCTATGAAGGTAGCAGCCAGTCAGGCAGCGGCACAGACAGCTGCAGTGGCACAGGAGCTAGCAAACAGAGCTGTAAACAGGAGTTTGAGTGGGAGTTCTGTTGGAGGAGAAGGTATTTGTGTGTGTTTTTGTATTGGTAGTACCTGTATGTGTAGAGGTTTGAAGGGGCTTTGTGCTGGGAGAGAAGCTGAGCCCTGATTGGGGGCGGGGCTTCACTGACTAGGGGTCCTATAAAGGTAGCAGCCAGTCAGGCAGCGGCACAGGAATTTAGCAAACAGAGCTGTAAACGGGGGAGTTTGAGAGGGAGTTCTGTTGGAGGAGAAGGTATTTGTGTGTTTGGTTTTGTGTTGGTAGTATCTGTATGTGTAGGGGCTTGGAGGGGCTTTGTGCTGGGAGAGAAGCTGAGCCCTGATTAGGGGGCGGGGCTCCACAGACTAGGGGTCCTATAAAGGTAGCAGCCAGTCAGGCAGCGGCACAGACAGCTGCAGCGGCACAGGAGCTTGCAAACAGATCTGTAAACAGGGGAGTTTGAGAGGGAGTTCTGTTGGAGGAGAAGGTATTTTGTGTGTTTCGTTTTGTGTTGTTAGTATCTGTATGTGTAGGGGCTTTCTGCTGGGAGAGAAGCTGAGCCCTGATTAGGGGGCGGGACTTCACTGACTAGGGGTCCTATAAAGGGAGGAGCCAGTCAGGCGGCGGCACGGACAGCTGCAGCGGCAAAGGAGCTAGCAAACAGAGCTGTAAACAGGGGAGTTTGAGTGGGAGTTCTGTTGGAGGAGAAGGTATTTTTTGTGTGTGTTTGGTTTTGTATTGCTGGTATCTGTATGTGTAGGGGCTTTGTGCTGGGAGAGAAGCTGAGCCCTGATAAGGGGGCGGGGCTTCACTGACTAGGGGTCCTATAAAGGGAGCAGCCAGTCAGGCAGCTGCACAGACAGCTGCAGTGGCACAGGAGCTAGCAAAGAGAGCTGTAAACAGGGGAGTTTGAGTGGGAGTTCTGTTGGAGGAGAAGGTATTTGTGTGTGTGTTTGGTTTTGTATTGGTAGTATCTGTAAGTGTAGAGGCTTGGAGGGGCTTTGTGCTGGGAGAGAAGCTGAGACCTGATTAGGGGGCGGGGCTTCCCTGACTAGGGGTCCTATAAACGTACCAGCCAGTCAGGCAGCGGCACAGACAGTTGCAGCGGCACTGGAGCTAGCAAATAGAGCTGTAAACCGGGGAGTTTGAGTGGGAGTTCTGTTTGAGGAGAAGGTATTTGTGTGTTTGGTTTTGTATTGGTAGTATCTGTATGTGTAGAGGCTTTGTGCTGGGAGAGAAGATGAGCCCTGATTAGGGGGCGGGGCTTCACTGACTAGGGGTCCTATAAAGGTAGCAGCCAGTGAGGCAGCGGCACAGACAGCTGCAGCGGCACAGGAATTTAGCAAACAGAGCTGTAAACAGGGGAGTTTGAGTGGGAGTTCTGTTGGAGCAGAAGGTATTTTTGTGTGTTTGGTTTTGTATTGGTAGTATCTGTATGTGTAGAGGCTTTGTGCTGGGAGAGAAGCTGAGCCCTGATTAGGGGGCGGGGCTTCACTGACTAGAGGTCCTAGAAAGGTAGCAGCCAGTCAGGCAGCGGCACAGGAGCTAGCAAACAGAGCTGTAAACAGGGGAGTTTGAGTGGGAGTTCTGTTGGAGGAGAAGGTATTTTGTGTGTTTGGTTTTGCATTGGTAGTATCTGTATGTGTAGGGGCTTGGAGGGGCTTTGTGCTGGGAGAGAAGATGAGCCCTGATTAGGGGGCGGGGCTTCCCTGGCTAGGGGTCCTATAAAGGTAGCAGCCAGTCAGGCATCGGCACAGGAGCTAGCAAACAGAGCTGTAAACAGGGGAGTTTGAGTGGGAGTTCTGTTGGAGGAGAAGGTATTTGTGTGTGTGTTTGGTTTTGTATTGGTAGTATCTGTATGTGTAGAGGCTTATGGGGCTTTGTACTGGGAGAGAAGCTGAGCCCTGATTAGGGGGCGGGGCTTGACTGACTAGGGGTCCTATAAAGGTAGCAGCCAGTCAGGCAGCGGCACAGACAGCTGCAGAGGCACAGGAGCTAGCAAACAGAGCTGTAAACAGGGGAGTTTGAGTGGGAGTTCTGTTGGAGGTGAAGGTATTTGTGTGTGTGTGTTTGGTTTTGTATTGGTGGTATCTGTATGTGTAGGGGCTTTCTGCTGGGAGAGAAGCGGAGCCCTGATTAGGGGGCGGGGCTTCCCTGACTAGGGGTCCTATAAAGGTAGCAGCCAGTCAGGCAGCGGCACAGGAGCTAGCAAACAGAGCTGTAAACAGGGGAGTTTGAGTGGGAGTTCTGTTGGAGGAGAAGGTATTTGTGTGTGTTTGGTTTTGTGTTGGTAGTATCTGTATGTGTAGGGGCTTTGTGCTGGGAGAGAAGCTGAGCCGTGATTAGGGGGCGGGGCTTCACTGACTAGGGGTTCTATAAAGGTATCAGCCAGTCAGGCAGCGGCAGAGACAGCTGCAGCGGCACAGGAGCTAGCAAAGAGAGCTGTAAACAGGGGAGTTTGAGTGGGAGTTCCGTTGGAAGAGAAGGTATTTGTGTGTGTTTGGTTTTGTGTTGGTGGTATCTGTATGTGTAGGGGCTTTTTGCTGGGAGAGAAGCTGAGCCCTGATTAGGGTCCGGGGCTTCACTGACCAGGGGTCCTATAAAGGGAGCAGCCAGTCAGGCAGCGACACAGACAGCTGCAGAGGTACAGGAGCTAGCAAACAGAGCTGTAAACAGGGGAGTTTGAGTGGGAGTTCTGTTGGAGCAGAAGGTATTTTTGTGTGTTTGGTTTTGTATTGGTAGTACCTGTATGTGTAGGGGCTTTGTGCTGAGAGAGAAGCTGAGCCCTGATTAGGGGGCGGGGCTTCACTGACTAGGGGTCCTATAAAGGCAGCAGCCAGTCAGGCAGCGGCACAGACAGCTGCAGTGGCACAGGAGCTAGCAAAGAGAGCTGTAAACAGGGGAGTTTGAGTGGGAGTTCTGTTGGAGGAGAAGGAATTTGTGTGTGTGTTTGGTTTTGTATTGGTGGTATCTGTATGTGTAGAGGCTTGGAGGGGCTTTGTGCTGGGAGAGAAGCTGAGCCGTGATTAGGGGGCGGGGCTTCACTGACGAGGGGTCCTATAAAGGGAGCAGCCAGTCAGGCAGCGACACAGACAGCTGCAGCGGTACAGGAGCTAGCAAACAGAGCTGTAAACAGGGGAGTTTGAGTGGGAGTTCTGGTGGAGGAGAAGGTATTTGTGTGTGTGTTTGGTTTTGTATTGGTAGTATCTGTATGTTTAGAGGCTTGGAGGGGCTTTGTGCTGGGAGAGAAGCTGAGCCCTGATTAGGGGGCGGGGCTTCACTGACGAGGGGTCCTATAAAGGGAGCAGCCAGTCAGGCAGCGACACAGACAGCTGCAGAGGTACAGGAGCTAGCAAACAGAGCTGTAAACAGGGGAGTTTGAGTGAGACTTCTGATGGAGGAGAAGGTATTTGTGTGTGTGTTTGGTTTTGTATTGGTAGTATCTGTATGTGTAGAGGCTTGGAGGGGCTTTGTGCTGGGAGGGAAGCTGAGCCCTGATTAGGGGGCGGAGCCTCACTGACTAGGGGTCCTACAAAGGTAGCAGCCAGTCAGGCAGCGGCACAGGAGTTTAGCAAACTGAGCTGTACACAGGGGAGTTTGAGTGGGAGTTCCGTTGGAAGAGAAGGTATTTGTGTGTGTTTGGTTTTGTATTGGTCGTATCTGTATGTGTAGAGGCTTTGTGCTGGGAGAGAAGCTGAGCCCTGATTAGGGGGCGGGGCTTGACTGACTAGGGGTCCTATAAAGGTAGCAGCCAGTCAGGCAGCGGCACAGACAGCTGCAGCGGCACAGGAGCTTGCAAACAGAGCTGTAAACGGGGGAGTTTGAGTGGGAGTTCTGTTGGAGGAGAAGGTATTTGTGTGTGTTTGGTTTTGTATTGGTAGTATCTGTATGTGTAGAGGCTTGGAGGGGCTTTGTGCTGGGAGAGAAGCTGAGCCCTGATTAGGGGGCGGGGCTTCACTGACTAGGGTTCCTATAAAGGGAGCAGCCAGTCAGGCGGCGTCACGGACAGCTGCAGCGGCACAGGAGCTAGCAAACAGAGCTGTAAACAGGGCAGTTTGAGTGGGAGTTCTGTTGGAGGAGAAGGTATTTGTGTGTGTTTGGTTTTGTATTGGTGGTGTCTGTATGTGTAGAAGCTTGGAGGGGCTTTGTGCTGGGAGCGAAGCTGAGCCCTGATAAGGGGGCGGGGCTTCACTGACTAAGGGTCCTATAAAGGTAGCAGCCAGTCAGGCAGCGGCACAGGAGCTAGCAAACAGAGCTGTAAACAGGGGAGTTTGAGTGGGAGTTCTTTTGGAAGAGACGATATTTGTGTGTGTTTGGTTTTGTTTTGGTGGTATCTGTATGTGTAGGGGCTTTTTGCTGGGAGAGAAGCTGAGCCCTGATTAGGGGCGGGGCTTCACTGACCAGGGTTCCTATAAAGGTAGCAGCCAGTCAGGCAGCGGCACAGGAGCTAGCAAACAGAGTTGTAAACAGGGGAGTATGAGTGGGAGTTCTGTTGGAGGAGAAGGCATTTGTGTGTGTGTTTGGTTTTGTATTGGTGGTATCTGTATGTGTAGGGGCTTGGAGGGGCTTTGTGCTGGGAGCGAAGCTGAGCCCTGATTAGGGGGGGGGCTTCACTGACTAGGGGTCCTATAAAGGTACCAGCCAGTCTGGAAGCGGCAGAGACAGCTGCAGCGGCACTGGAGCTAGCAAACAGAGCTGTAAACAGGGGAGTTTGAGTGGGAGTTCTGTTGGAGGAGAAGGTATTTGTGTGTGTTTGGTTTTGTATTGGTGGTATCTGTATGTGTAGGGGCTTTGTGCTGGGAGAGAAGCTGAGCCCTGATTTGGGGCGGGGCTTCACTGACTAGGGGTCCTATAAAGACAGCAGCCAGTCAGGCAGCGGCACAGACAGCTGCAGTGGCACAGGAGCTGGCAAAGAGAGCTGTAAACAGGGGAGTTTGAGTGGGAGTTCTGTTGGAGGAGAAGGTATTTGTGTGTGTTTAGTTTTGCATTGGTAGTATCTGTATGTGTAGAGGCTTATGGGGCTTTGTGCTGGGAGAGAAGCTGGGCCCTGATTAGGGGGCGGGGCTTCACTGACTAGGGGTCCTATAAAGGTAGCAGCCAGTCAGGCAGCAGCACACGAGCTAGCAAACAGAGCTGTAAACAGGGGAGTTTGAATGGGAGTTCTGTTGGAGGAGAAGGTATTTGTGTGTGTTTGGTTTTGTATTGGTAGTATCTGTATGTGTAGGGGCTTTGTTCTGGGAGAGAAGCTGAGCCCTGATTAGGGGGCGGGGCTTCACTGACAAGGGGTCCTATAAAG
Organism: Lepidochelys olivacea; assembly: GCF_965140295.1. Lineage (NCBI taxonomy): Eukaryota > Metazoa > Chordata > Testudines > Cheloniidae > Lepidochelys > Lepidochelys olivacea. The sequence goes on from NC_140428.1 coordinate 6,407,882, forward strand.
GTAGCAGCCTGTCAGACAGCGGCACAGGAGCTAGCAAACGGAGCTGTAAGCAGGGGAGTTTGAGTGGGAGTTCTGTTGGAGGAGAAGGTATTTGTGTGTGTTTGGTTTTGTATTGGTAGTATCTGTATGTTTCGAGGCTTAGAGGGGCTTTGTGCTGGGAGAGAAGCTGAGCCCTGATTAGGGGGCGGGGCTTCACTGACAAGGGGTCCTATAAAGGTAGCAGCCTGTCAGACAGCGGCACAGGAGCTAGCAAACAGAGCTGTAAACAGGGGAGTTTGTGTGGGAGTTCTGTTGCGGGAGAAGGTATTTGTGTGTGTTTGGTTTTGCATTGGTAGTATCTGTATGTGTAGAGGTTTGGAGGGTCTTTGTGATGGGAGAGAAGCTGGGCCCTGATTAGGGGGCGGGGCTTCACTGATTAGGGGTCCTAGAAAGGGAGCAGCCAGTCAGGCAGCGGCACAGACAGCTGCAGTGGCACAGGAGCTAGCAAACAGAGCTGTAAAGTGGGGAGTTTGAGTGGGAGTTCTGTTGGAGGAGAAGGTATTTGTGTGTTTTTTTGTATTCGTAGTATCTGTATATGTAGAGGCTTGGCGGGGCTTTGTGCTGGGACAGAAGCTGAGCCCTGATCAGGGGGCGGGGCTTCACTGACTAGGGGTCCTATAAAGGTAGCAGCCAGTCAGGAAGCGGCACAGGAGCTAGCAAACAGACCTGTAAACAGGGCAGTTTGAGTGGGAGTTCTGTTGGAGGAGAAGGTATTTGTGTGTGTTCGGTTTTGTATTGGTAGTATCTGTATGTGTACGGGCTTTGTGCTGGGAGAGAAGCTGAGCCCTGATTAGGGGGCGGGGATTCACTGACTAGGGGTCCTATAAAGGGAGCAGCCAGTCAGGCAGCGGCACAGACAGCTGCAGTGGCACAGGCGCTAGCAAACAGAGCTGTAAACAGGGGAGTTTGAGTGGGAGTTCTTTTGGAGGAGAAGGTATTTGTGCGTTTTTTTGTATTGGTAGTATCTGTATTTGTAGAGCCTTGGAGGGGCTTTGTGCTGGGAGAGAAGCTGAGCCCTGATTGGGGGCGGGGCTTCACTGACTAGGGGTCCTATAAAGGTAGGAGCCAGTCAGGCAGCGGCACAGGAGCTAGCAAACAGAGCTGTAAGCAGGGGAGTTTGAGTGGGAGTTCTGTTGGAGGAGAAGGTATTTGTGTGTGTTCGGTTTTGTATTGGTAGTGTCTGTATGTGTACGGGGTTTGTGCTGGGAGAGAAGCTGAGCCCCGATTAGGGGGCGGGGCTTCACTGACTAGGGGTCCTATAAAGGTAGCAGCCAGTCAGGCAGCGGCACAGACAGCTGCAGCGGCACAGGAGCTAGCAAACAGAGCTGTGAACAGGGGAGTTTGAGTGGGAGTTCTGTTGGAGGAGAAGGTATTTGTGTGTGTTTGGTTTTGTATTGGTAGTATCTGTATGTGTAGAGGCTTGGAGGGGCTTTGTGCTGGGAGAGAAGCTGAGCCCTGATTAGGGGGCGGGGCTTTACTGACTAGGGGTCCTATAAAGGTAGCAGCCAGTCAGACAGCGGCACAGGAGCTAGCAAACAGAGCTGTAAGCAAGGGAGTTTGTGTGGGAGTTCTGTTGGAGGAGAAGGTATTTGTGTGTGTTTGGTTTTGTATTGGTAGTATCTGTATGTGTAGAGGCTTGGAGGGGCTTTGTGCTGGGAGAGAAGCTGAGCCCTGATTAGGGGGCGGGGCTTCACAGACTAGGCGTCCTATAAAGGTAGCAGCCAGTCAGGCACGGCACAGACAGCTGCAGCGGCACAGGAGCGAGCAAACAGAGCTGTAAACAGGAGTTTGAGTGGGAGTTCTGTTGGAGGAGAAGGTATTTGTGTGTGTTTGGTTTTGTATTGGTAGTATCCGTATGTGTAGAGGCTTGGAGGGGCTTTGTGCTGGGAGAGAAGCTGAGCCGTGATTAGGGGGCGGGGCTTCACTGACTAGGGGTTCTATAAAGGTATCAGCCAGTCAGGCAGCGGCACAGACAGCTGCAGCGGCACAGGAGCTAGCAAAGAGAGCTGTAAACAGGGGAGTTTGAGTGGGAGTTCCGTTGGAAGAGAAGGTATTTGTGTGTGTTTGGTTTTGTGTTGGTGGTATCTGTATGTGTAGGGGCTTTTTGCTGGGAGAGAAGCTGAGCCCTGATTAGGGTGCGGGGCTTCACTGACCAGGGGTCCTATAAAGGGAGCAGCCAGTCAGGCAGCGACACAGACAGCTGCAGAGGTACAGGAGCTAGCAAACAGAGCTGTAAACAGGGGAGTTTGAGTGGGAGTTCTGTTGGAAGAGAAGGTATTTGTGTGTGTTTGGTTTTGTATTGGTCGTATCTGTATGTGTAGAGGCTTTGTGCTGGAGAGAATATGAGCCCTGATTAGGGGGCGGGGCTTCGCTGACTAGTGGTCGTATGATTGTAGCAGCCAGTCAGGCAGCGTCACAGACAGCTGCAGGGGCACAGGAGCTAGCAAACAGAGCTGTAAACAGGGGAGTTTGAGTGGGAGTTCTGTTGGAGGAGAAGGTATTTGTGTGTGTGTGGTTTTGTCTTGGTAGCATCTGTATGTGTAGGGGCTTTGTGCTGGGAGAGAAGCTGAGCCCTGATTAGGGGGCGGGACTTCACTGACTAGGGGTCCTATAAAGGGAGGAGCCAGTCAGGCGGCGGCACGGACAGCTGCAGCGGTACAGGAGCTAGCAAACAGAGCTGTAAACAGGGGAGTTTGAGTGGGAGTTCTGTTTGAGGAGAAGGTATTTGTGTGTTTGGTTTTGTATTGGTAGTATGTGTATGTGTAGAGGCTTTGTGGTGGGAGAGAAGATGAGCCCTGATTAGGGGGCGGGGCTTCACTGACTGGGGGTCCTATAAAGGTAGCAGCCAGTCAGGCAGCGGCACAGACAGCTGCAGCGGTACAGGAGCTAGCAAACAGAGCTGTAAACAGGGGAGTTTGAGTGGGAGTTCTGTTGGAGCAGAAGGTATTTTTGTGTGTTTGGTTTTGTATTGGTAGTACCTGTATGTGTAGGGGCTTTGTGCTGAGAGAGAAGCTGAGCCCTGATTAGGGGGCGGGGCTTCACTGACTAGGGGTCCTATAAAGGCAGCAGCCAGTCAGGCAGCGGCACAGACAGCTGCAGTGGCACAGGAGCTAGCAAAGAGAGCTGTAAACAGGGGAGTTTGAGTGGGAGTTCTGTTGGAGGAGAAGGAATTTGTGTGTGTGTTTGGTTTTGTATTGGTAGTATCTGTATGTTTAGAGGCTTGGAGGGGCTTTGTGCTGGGAGAGAAGCTGAGCCCTGATTAGGGGGCGGGGCTTCACTGACGAGGGGTCCTATAAAGGGAGCAGCCAGTCAGGCAGCGACACAGACAGCTGCAGAGGTACAGGAGCTAGCAAACAGAGCTGTAAACAGGGGAGTTTGAGTGAGACTTCTGATGGAGGAGAAGGTATTTGTGTGTGTGTTTGGTTTTGTATTGGTAGTATCTGTATGTGTAGAGGCTTGGAGGGGCTTTGTGCTGGGAGGGAAGCTGAGCCCTGATTAGGGGGCGGAGCCTCACTGACTAGGGGTCCTACAAAGGTAGCAGCCAGTCAGGCAGCGGCACAGGAGTTTAGCAAACTGAGCTGTACACAGGGGAGTTTGAGTGGGAGTTCCGTTGGAAGAGAAGGTATTTGTGTGTGTTTGGTTTTGTATTGGTCGTATCTGTATGTGTAGAGGCTTGGAGGGGCTTTGTGCTGGGAGAGAAGCTGAGCCGTGATTAGGGGGCGGGGCTTCACGGACGAGGGGTCCTATAAAGGGAGCAGCCAGTCAGGCAGCGACACAGACAGCTGCAGCGGTACAGGAGCTAGCAAAGAGAGCTGTAAACGGGGGAGTTTGAGTGGGAGTTCTGTTGGAAGAGAAGGTATTTGTGTGTTTGGTTTTGTGTTGGTAGTATCTGTATGTGTAGGGGCTTGGAGGGGCTTTGTGCTGGGAGAGAAGCTGAGCCCTGATTAGGGGGCGGGGCTCCACAGACTAGGGGTCCTGTAAAGGGAGCAGCCAGTTGGGCAGCGACACAGACAGCTGCAGCGGTACAGGAGCTAGCAAACAGAGCTGTAAACAGGGGAGTTTGAGTGGCAGTTCTGTTGGAGGAGAAGGTATTTGTGTGTGTTTGGTTTTGTATTGGTGGTATCTGTATGTGTAGGGGCTTTGTGCTGGGAGAGAAGCTGAGCCCTGATTAGGGGGCGGGGCTTGACTGACTAGGGGTCCTATAAAGGTAGCAGCCAGTCAGGCAGCGACACAGACAGCTGCAGCGGCACAGGAGCTAGCAAAGAGAGCTGTAAACAGGGGAGTTTGAGTGGGAGTTCCGTTGGAAGAGAAGCTATTTGTGTGTGTTTGGTTTTGTGTTGGTGGTATCTGTATGTGTAGGGGCTTTTTGCTGGGAGAGAAGCTGAGCCCTGATTAGGGTGCGGGGCTTCACTGACCAGGGGTCCTATAAAGGGAGCAGCCAGTCAGGCAGCGACACAGACAGCTGCAGAGGTACAGGAGCTAGCAAACAGAGCTGTAAACAGGGGAGTTTGAGTGGGACTTCTGATGGAGGAGAAGGTATTTGTGTGTGTGTTTGGTTTTGTATTGGTAGTATCTGTATGTGTAGAGGCTTGGAGGGGCTTTGTGCTGGGAGAGAAGCTGAGTCCTGATTAGGGGGCGGAGCTTAACTGACTAGGGGTCCTATAAAGGTAGCAGCCAGTCAGGCAGCGGCACAGGAATTTAGCAAACTGAGCTGTACACAGGGGAGTTTGAGTGGGAGTTCTGTTGGAAGAGAAGGTATTTGTGTGTGTTTGGTTTTGTATTGGTCGTATCTGTATGTGTAGAGGCTTTGTGCTGGAGAGAATATGAGCCCTGATTAGGGGGCGGGGCTTCGCTGACTAGTGGTCGTATGATTGTAGCAGCCAGTCAGGCAGCGTCACAGACAGCTGCAGGGGCACAGGAGCTAGCAAACTGAGCTGTACACAGGGGAGTTTGAGTGGGAGTTCTGTTGGAGGAGAAGGTATTTGTGTGTGTGTGGTTTTGTCTTGGTAGCATCTGTATGTGTAGGGGCTTTGTGCTGGGAGAGAAGCTGAGCCCTGATTAGGGGGCGGGACTTCACTGACTAGGGGTCCTATAAAGGGAGGAGCCAGTCAGGCGGTGGCACGGACAGCTGCAGCGGTACAGGAGCTAGCAAACAGAGCTGTAAACAGGGGAGTTTGAGTGGGAGTTCTGTTTGAGGAGAAGGTATTTGTGTGTTTGGTTTTGTATTGGTAGTATCTGTATGTGTAGAGGCTTTGTGGTGGGAGAGAAGATGAGCCCTGATTAGGGGGCGGGGCTTCACTGACTAGGGGTCCTATAAAGGTAGCAGCCAGTCAGGCAGCGGCACAGACAGCTGCAGCGGTACAGGAGCTAGCAAACAGAGCTGTAAACAGGGGAGTTTGAGTGGGAGTTCTGTTGGAGCAGAAGGTATTTTTGTGTGTTTGGTTTTGTATTGGTAGTACCTGTATGTGTAGGGGCTTTGTGCTGAGAGAGAAGCTGAGCCCTGATTAGGGGGCGGGGCTTCACTGACTAGGGGTCCTATAAAGGCAGCAGCCAGTCAGGCAGCGGCACAGACAGCTGCAGTGGCACAGGAGCTAGCAAAGAGAGCTGTAAACAGGGGAGTTTGAGTGGGAGTTCTGTTGGAGGAGAAGGAATTTGTGTGTGTGTTTGGTTTTGTATTGGTGGTATCTGTATGTGTAGAGGCTTGGAGGGGCTTTGTGCTGGGAGAGAAGCTGAGCCGTGATTAGGGGGCGGGGCTTCACTGACGAGGGGTCCTATAAAGGGAGCAGCCAGTCAGGCAGCGACACAGACAGCTGCAGCGGTACAGGAGCTAGCAAACAGAGCTGTAAACAGGGGAGTTTGAGTGGGAGTTCTGGTGGAGGAGAAGGTATTTGTGTGTGTGTTTGGTTTTGTATTGGTAGTATCTGTATGTTTAGAGGCTTGGAGGGGCTTTGTGCTGGGAGAGAAGCTGAGCCCTGATTAGGGGGCGGGGCTTCACTGACGAGGGGTCCTATAAAGGGAGCAGCCAGTCAGGCAGCGACACAGACAGCTGCAGAGGTACAGGAGCTAGCAAACAGAGCTGTAAACAGGGGAGTTTGAGTGAGACTTCTGATGGAGGAGAAGGTATTTGTGTGTGTGTTTGGTTTTGTATTGGTAGTATCTGTATGTGTAGAGGCTTGGAGGGGCTTTGTGCTGGGAGGGAAGCTGAGCCCTGATTAGGGGGCGGAGCCTCACTGACTAGGGGTCCTACAAAGGTAGCAGCCAGTCAGGCAGCGGCACAGGAGTTTAGCAAACTGAGCTGTACACAGGGGAGTTTGAGTGGGAGTTCTGTTTGAGGAGAAGGTATTTGTGTGTTTGGTTTTGTATTGGTAGTATGTGTAGAGGCTTTGTGGTGGGAGAGAAGATGAGCCCTGATTAGGGGGCGGGGCTTCACTGACTGGGGGTCCTATAAAGGTAGCAGCCAGTCAGGCAGCGGCACAGACAGCTGCAGCGGTACAGGAGCTAGCAAACAGAGCTGTAAACAGGGGAGTTTGAGTGGGAGTTCTGTTGGAGCAGAAGGTATTTTTGTGTGTTTGGTTTTGTATTGGTAGTACCTGTATGTGTAGGGGCTTTGTGCTGAGAGAGAAGCTGAGCCCTGATTAGGGGGCGGGGCTTCACTGACTAGGGGTCCTATAAAGGCAGCAGCCAGTCAGGCAGCGGCACAGACAGCTGCAGTGGCACAGGAGCTAGCAAAGAGAGCTGTAAACAGGGGAGTTTGAGTGGGAGTTCTGTTGGAGGAGAAGGAATTTGTGTGTGTGTTTGGTTTCGTATTGGTGGTATCTGTATGTGTAGAGGCTTGGAGGGGCTTTGTGCTGGGAGAGAAGCTGAGCCGTGATTAGGGGGCGGGGCTTCACTGACGAGGGGTCCTATAAAGGGAGCAGCCAGTCAGGCAGCGACACAGACAGCTGCAGCGGTACAGGAGCTAGCAAACAGAGCTGTAAACAGGGGAGTTTGAGTGGGAGTTCTGGTGGAGGAGAAGGTATTTGTGTGTGTGTTTGGTTTTGTATTGGTAGTATCTGTATGTTTAGAGGCTTGGAGGGGCTTTGTGCTGGGAGAGAAGCTGAGCCCTGATTAGGGGGCGGGGCTTCACTGACGAGGGGTCCTATAAAGGGAGCAGCCAGTCAGGCAGCGACACAGACAGCTGCAGAGGTACAGGAGCTAGCAAACAGAGCTGTAAACAGGGGAGTTTGAGTGAGACTTCTGATGGAGGAGAAGGTATTTGTGTGTGTGTTTGGTTTTGTATTGGTAGTATCTGTATGTGTAGAGGCTTGGAGGGGCTTTGTGCTGGGAGGGAAGCTGAGCCCTGATTAGGGGGCGGAGCCTCACTGACTAGGGGTCCTACAAAGGTACCAGCCAGTCAGGCAGCGGCACAGGAGTTTAGCAAACTGAGCTGTACACAGGGGAGTTTGAGTGGGAGTTCCGTTGGAAGAGAAGGTATTTGTGTGTGTTTGGTTTTGTATTGGTCGTATCTGTATGTGTAGAGGCTTGGAGGGGCTTTGTGCTGGGAGAGAAGCTGAGCCGTGATTAGGGGGCGGGGCTTCACGGACGAGGGGTCCTATAAAGGGAGCAGCCAGTCAGGCAGCGACACAGACAGCTGCAGCGGTACAGGAGCTAGCAAAGAGAGCTGTAAACGGGGGAGTTTGAGTGGGAGTTCTGTTGGAGGAGAAGGTATTTGTGTGTTTGGTTTTGTGTTGGTAGTATCTGTATGTGTAGGGGCTTGGAGGGGCTTTGTGCTGGGAGAGAAGCTGAGCCCTGATTAGGGGGCGGGGCTCCACAGACTAGGGGTCCTGTAAAGGGAGCAGCCAGTTGGGCAGCGACACAGACAGCTGCAGCGGTACAGGAGCTAGCAAACAGAGCTGTAAACAGGGGAGTTTGAGTGGCAGTTCTGTTGGAGGAGAAGGTATTTGTGTGTGTTTGGTTTTGTATTGGTGGTATCTGTATGTGTAGGGGCTTTGTGCTGGGAGAGAAGCTGAGCCCTGATTAGGGGGCGGGGCTTGACTGACTAGGGGTCCTATAAAGGTAGCAGCCAGTCAGGCAGCGACACAGACAGCTGCAGCGGCACAGGAGCTAGCAAAGAGAGCTGTAAACAGGGGAGTTTGAGTGGGAGTTCCGTTGGAAGAGAAGCTATTTGTGTGTGTTTGGTTTTGTGTTGGTGGTATCTGTATGTGTAGGGGCTTTTTGCTGGGAGAGAAGCTGAGCCCTGATTAGGGTGCGGGGCTTCACTGACCAGGGGTCCTATAAAGGGAGCAGCCAGTCAGGCAGCGACACAGACAGCTGCAGAGGTACAGGAGCTAGCAAACAGAGCTGTAAACAGGGGAGTTTGAGTGGGACTTCTGATGGAGGAGAAGGTATTTGTGTGTGTGTTTGGTTTTGTATTGGTAGTATCTGTATGTGTAGAGGCTTGGAGGGGCTTTGTGCTGGGAGAGAAGCTGAGTCCTGATTAGGGGGCGGAGCTTCACTGACTAGGGGTCCTATAAAGGTAGCAGCCAGTCAGGCAGCGGCTCAGGAATTTAGCAAACTGAGCTGTACACAGGGGAGTTTGAGTGGGAGTTCTGTTGGAAGAGAAGGTATTTGTGTGTGTTTGGTTTTGTATTGGTCGTATCTGTATGTGTAGAGGCTTTGTGCTGGAGAGAATATGAGCCCTGATTAGGGGGCGGGGCTTCGCTGACTAGTGGTCGTATGATTGTAGCAGCCAGTCAGGCAGCGTCACAGACAGCTGCAGGGGCACAGGAGCTAGCAAACTGAGCTGTACACAGGGGAGTTTGAGTGGGAGTTCTGTTGGAGGAGAAGGTATTTGTGTGTGTGTGGTTTTGTCTTGGTAGCATCTGTATGTGTAGGGGCTTTGTGCTGGGAGAGAAGCTGAGCCCTGATTAGGGGGCGGGACTTCACTGACTAGGGGTCCTATAAAGGGAGGAGCCAGTCAGGCGGTGGCACGGACAGCTGCAGCGGTACAGGAGCTAGCAAACAGAGCTGTAAACAGGGGAGTTTGAGTGGGAGTTCTGTTTGAGGAGAAGGTATTTGTGTGTTTGGTTTTGTATTGGTAGTATCTGTATGTGTAGAGGCTTTGTGGTGGGAGAGAAGATGAGCCCTGATTAGGGGGCGGGGCTTCACTGACTAGGGGTCCTATAAAGGTAGCAGCCAGTCAGGCAGCGGCACAGACAGCTGCAGCGGTACAGGAGCTAGCAAACAGAGCTGTAAACAGGGGAGTTTGAGTGGGAGTTCTGTTGGAGCAGAAGGTATTTTTGTGTGTTTGGTTTTGTATTGGTAGTACCTGTATGTGTAGGGGCTTTGTGCTGAGAGAGAAGCTGAGCCCTGATTAGGGGGCGGGGCTTCACTGACTAGGGGTCCTATAAAGGCAGCAGCCAGTCAGGCAGCGGCACAGACAGCTGCAGTGGCACAGGAGCTAGCAAAGAGAGCTGTAAACTGGGGAGTTTGAGTGGGAGTTCTGTTGGAGGAGAAGGAATTTGTGTGTGTGTTTGGTTTTGTATTGGTGGTATCTGTATGTGTAGAGGCTTGGAGGGGCTTTGTGCTGGGAGAGAAGCTGAGCCGTGATTAGGGGGCGGGGCTTCACTGACGAGGGGTCCTATAAAGGGAGCAGCCAGTCAGGCAGCGGCACAGACAGCTGCAGCGGTACAGGAGCTAGCAAACAGAGCTGTAAACAGGGGAGTTTGAGTGGGAGTTCTGGTGGAGGAGAAGGTATTTGTGTGTGTGTTTGGTTTTGTATTGGTAGTATCTGTATGTGTAGAGGCTTGGAGGGGCTTTGTGCTGGGAGGGAAGCTGAGCCCTGATTAGGGGGCGGAGCCTCACTGACTAGGGGTCCTACAAAGGTAGCAGCCAGTCAGGCAGCGGCACAGGAGTTTAGCAAACTGAGCTGTACACAGGGGAGTTTGAGTGGGAGTTCCGTTGGAAGAGAAGGTATTTGTGTGTGTTTGGTTTTGTGTTGGTAGTATCTGTATGTGTAGGGGCTTTGTGCTGGGAGAGAAGCTGAGCCCTGATTAGGGGGCGGGGCTTGACTGACTAGGGGTCCTATAAAGGTAGCAGCCAGTCAGGCAGCGGCACAGACAGCTGCAGCGGCACAGGAGCTTTCCAACAGAGCTGTAAACGGGGGAGTTTGAGTGGGAGTTCTGTTGGAGGAGAAGGTATTTGTGTGTGTTTGGTTTTGTATTGGTAGTATCTGTATGTGTAGAGGCTTGGAGGGGCTTTGTGCTGGGAGAGAAGCTGAGCCCTGATTAGGGGGCGGGGCTTCACTGACTAGGGTTCCTATAAAGGGAGCAGCCAGTCAGGCGGCGTCACGGACAGCTGCAGCGGCACAGGAGCTAGCAAACAGAGCTGTAAACAGGGCAGTTTGAGTGGGAGTTCTGTTGGAGGAGAAGGTATTTGTGTGTGTTTGGTTTTGTATTGGTGGTGTCTGTATGTGTAGAAGCTTGGAGGGGCTTTGTGCTGGGAGTGAAGCTGAGCCCTGATAAGGGGGCGGGGCTTCACTGACTAAGGGTCCTATAAAGGTAGCAGCCAGTCAGGCAGCGGCACAGGAGCTAGCAAACAGAGCTGTAAACAGGGGAGTTTGAGTGGGAGTTCTTTTGGAAGAGACGATATTTGTGTGTGTTTGGTTTTGTTTTGGTGGTATCTGTATGTTTGGGGCTTTTTGCTGGGAGAGAAGCTGAGCCCTGATTAGGGGCGGGGCTTCACTGACCAGGGGTCCTATAAAGGTAGCAGCCAGTCAGGCAGCGGCACAGGAGCTAGCAAACAGAGCTGTAAACAGGGGAGTATGAGTGGGAGTTCTGTTGGAGGAGAAGGCATTTGTGTGTGTGTTTGTTTTTGTATTGGTGGTATCTGTATGTGTAGGGGCTTGGAGGGGCTTTGTGCTGGGAGCGAAGCTGAGCCCTGATTAGGGGGGGGGGGGCTTCACTGACTAGGGGTCCTATAAAGGTACCAGCCAGTCAGGAAGCGGCAGAGACAGCTGCAGCGGCACTGGAGCTAGCAAACAGAGCTGTAAACAGGGGAGTTTGAGTGGGAGTTCTGTTGGAGGAGAAGGTATTTGTGTGTGTTTGGTTTTGTATTGGTGGTATCTGTATGTGTAGGGGCTTTGTGCTGGGAGAGAAGCTGAGCCCTGATTTGGGGCGGGGCTTCACTGACTAGGGGTCCTATAAAGACAGCAGCCAGTCAGGCAGCGGCACAGACAACTGCAGTGGCACAGGAGCTGGCAAAGAGAGCTGTAAACAGGGGAGTTTGAGTGGGAGTTCTGTTGGAGGAGAAGGTATTTGTGTGTGTTTAGTTTTGCATTGGTAGTATCTGTATGTGTAGAGGCTTTGTTCTGGGAGAGAAGCTGAGCCCTGATTAGGGGGCGGGGCTTCACTGACAAGGGATCCTATAAAGGTAGCAGCCAGTCAGGCAGCAGCACACGAGCTAGCAAACAGAGCTGTAAACAGGGGAGTTTGAGTGGGAGTTCTGTTGGAGGAGAAGGTATTTGTGTGTGTTTGGTTTTGTATTGGTAGTATCTGTATGTGTAGGGGCTTTGTTCTGGGAGAGAAGCTGAGCCCTGATTAGGGGGCGGGGCTTCACTGACAAGGGATCCTATAAAGGTAGCAGCCTGTCAGACAGCGGCACAGGAGCTAGCAAACGGAGCTGTAAGCAGGGGAGTTTGAGTGGGAGTTCTGTTGGAGGAGAAGGTATTTATGTGTGTTTTTGTATTGGTAGTACCTGTATGTGTAGAGGTTTGAAGGGACTTTGTGCTGGGAGAGAAGCTGAGCCCTGATTAGGGGGCGGGGCTTCACTGAAAAGGGGTCCTATAAAGCTAGCAGCCAATCAGGCAGCGGCACAGAAGTTAGCAAACAGACCTGTAAACAGGGGAGTTTGAGTGGGAGTTCTGTTGGAGGAGAAGGTATTTGTGTGTGTTTTTGTATTGGTATTATCTGTATGTGTAGAGGCTTGGAGGGGCTTTGTGCTGGGAGAGAAGCTGGGCCCTGATTAGGGGGCGGGGCTTCACTGACTAGGGGTCCTATAAAGGGAGCAGCCAGTCAGGCAGCGGCACAGACAGCTGCAGTGGCACAGGCGCTAGCAAACAGAGCTGTAAACAGGGGAGTTTGAGCGGGAGTTCTGTTGGAGGAGAAGGTATTTGTGTGTGTTTTTGTATTGGTAGTATCTGTATGTGTAGAGGCTTGGAGGGGCTTTGTGCTGGGAGAGAAGCTGAGCCCTGATCAGGGGGCGGGGCTTCACTGACTAGGGGTCCTATAAAGGTAGCAGCCAGTCAGGCAGCGGCACAGGAGCTAGCAAACAGAGCTGTAAAGAGGGGAGTTTGAGTGGGAGTTCTGTTGGAGGAGAAGGTATTTGTGTGTGTTTGGTTTTGTATTGGTAGTATCTGTATGTGTAGGGGCTTTGTGCTGGGAGAGAAGCTGAGCCCTGATTAGGGGGCGGGGCTTCCCTGACTAGGGGTCCAATAAAGGCAGCGGCACAGACAGCTGCAGCGGCACAGGAGCTAGCAAACAGAGATGTAAACAGGGGAGTTTGAGTGGGAGTTCTGTTGGAGGAGAAGGTATTTGTGTGTTTGGTTTTGTATTGGTAGTACCTGTATGTGTAGGGGCTTTGTGCTGGGAGAGAAGCTGAGCCCTGATTAGGGGGCGGGGCTTCACTGACTAGGGGTCCTATGAAGGTAGCAGCCAGTCAGGCAGCGGCACAGACAGCTGCAGCGGCACAGGAGCCAGCAAACAGAGCTGTAAACAGGGGAGTTGGAGTGGGAGTTCTGTTGGAGGAGAAGGTATTTCTGTGTGTGTGCTTGGTTTTGTATTGGTAGTATCTGTATGTGTAGGGGCTTTGTGCTGGGAGAGATGCTGAGCCCTGATTAGGGGGCGGGGCTTCCCTGACTAGGGGTCCTATAAAGGGAGCAGCCAGTCAGGCAGCGGCACAGACAGCTGCAGGGGCAAAGGAGCTAGAAAACAGAGCTGTAAACAGGGGAGTTTGAGTGGGAGTTCTATTGGGGGAGAAGGTATTTGTGTGTGTTTGGTTTTGTATTGGTAGTATCTGTATGTGTAGAGGCTTTGTGCTGGGAGAGAAGCTGAGCCCTGATTAGGGGGCGGGGCTTCACTGACTGGGGCCCTATAAAAGTAGCAGCTAGTCAGGCAGCGGCACAGACAGCTGCAGCAGCACAGGGGCTAGCAAACAGAGCTGTAAACAGGGGAGTTTGAGTGGGAGTTCTGTTGGAGGAGAAGGTATTTGTGTGTGTGTGTTTGGTTTTGTATTGGTGGTATCTGTATGTGTAGGGGCTTAGTGCTGGGAGAGAAGCTGAGCCCTGATTAGTGGGCGGGGCTTCACTGATTAGGGGTCCTATAAAGGTAGCAGCCAGTCCGGCAGCAGCACAGACAGCTGCAGCGGCACAGGAGCTAGCAAACAGAGCTGTGAACAGGGGAGTTTGAGTGGGAGTTCTGTTGGAGGAGAAGGTATTTGTGTGTGTTCGGTTTTGTATTGGTAGTATCTGTATGTGTAGGGGCTTTGTGCTGGGAGAGAAGCTGAGCCCTGATTAGGGGACGGGGCTTCACTGACTAGGGGTCCTATAAAGGGAGCGGCACAGACAGCTGCAGCGGCACAGGAGCTAGCAAACAGAGCTGTGAACAGGGGAGTTTTAGTGGGAGTTCGGTTGGAGGAGAAGGTATTTGTGTGTGTTTGGTTTTGTATTGGTAGTATCTGTATGTGTAGGGGCTTTGTGCTGGGAGAGAAGCTGAGCCCTGATTAGGGGGCGGGGCTTCCCTGACTAGGGGTCCTATAAAGGTAGCAGCCAATCAGGCAGCGGCACAGGAGCTAGCAAACAGAGCTGTAAACAGGGGAGTTTGAGTGGGAGTTCTGTTGGAGGAGTAGGTATTTGTGTGTGTTTTTGGTTTTGTATTGGTAGTATCTGTATGTGTAGAGGCTTGTAGGGGCTTCGTGCTGGGAGAGAAGCTGATCCCTGATTAGCGGGCGGGGCTTCACTGACTAGGGGTCTTATAAAGGTAGCAGCCAGTCAGGCAGCGGCACAGACAGTTGCAGCGGCACGGGAGCTAGCAAACAGAGCTGTAAACAGGGGAGTTGGAGTGGGAGTTCTGTTGGAGGAGAAGGTATTTGTGTGTGTGTTTGGTTTTGTATTGGTAGTATCTGTATGTGTAGAGGCTGGTAGGGGCTTTGTGCTGGGAGAGAAGCTGAGCCCTGATGAGGGGGCGGGGCTTCACTGACTAGGGGTCCTATAAAGGTAGCGGCACAGACAGCTGCAGCGGCACAGGAGCTAGCAAACAGAGCTGTAAACAGGGGAGTTTGAGTGGGAGTTCTGTTGGAGGAGAAGGTATTTGTGTGTGTGTTTGGTTTTGTATTTGTAGAGGCTTGGAGGGGCTTTGTGCTGGGAGAGAAGCTGAGCCCTGATTAGGGGGCGGGGCTTCACTGACAAGGGGTCCTATAAAGGGAGCAGCCAGTCAGGCAGCGGCACAGGAGCTAGCAAACAGAGCTGTAAACAGGGGAGTTTGAGTGGGAGTTCTGTTGGAGGAGAAGGTATTTGTGTGTGTTTGTTTTTGTATTGGTAGTATCTGTATGTGTAGAGGCTTTGAGGGTCTTTGTGCTGGGAGAGAGGCTGAGCCCTGATTAGGGGGCGGAACTTCCCTGACTAGGGGTCCAATAAAGGCAGCGGCACAGACAGCTGCAGCGGCACAGGAGCTAGCAAACAGAGATGTAAACAGGGGAGTTTGAGTGGGAGTTCTGTTGGAGGAGAAGGTATTTGTGTGTGTGTGTTTGGTTTTGTATTGGTGGTATCTGTATGTGTAGGGGCTTAGTGCTGGGAGAGAAGCTGAGCCCTGATTAGTGGGCGGGGCTTCACGGACTAGGGGTCCTATAAAGGTAGCAGCCAGTCAGGCAGCGGCACAGGAGCTAGCAAACAGATCTGTAAACAGGGGCGTTTGAGTGGGAGTTCTGTTGGAGGAGAAGGTATTTGTCTGTTTGGTTTTGTATTGGTAGTATCTGTATGAGTAGAGGCTTGTAGGGGCTTTCTGCTGGGAGAGAAGCTGGGCCCTGATTAGGGGGCTGGGCTTCACTGACTAGGGGTCCTATAAAGGTAGCAGCCAGTCAGGCAGCGCCACAGACAGCTGCAGCGGCACAGGAGATAGCAGACAGAGCTGTAAACAGGGGAG
Organism: Lepidochelys olivacea; assembly: GCF_965140295.1. NCBI lineage: Eukaryota > Metazoa > Chordata > Testudines > Cheloniidae > Lepidochelys > Lepidochelys olivacea. Next base: position 6,423,094 of record NC_140428.1, read on the forward strand.
TTTGAGTGGGAGTTCTGTTGGAGGAGAAGGTATTTGCGTGTGTGTGTTTGGTTTTGTATTGGTGGTATCTGTATGTGTAGGGGCTTTGTGCTGGGAGAGAAGCTGAGCCCTGATTAGGGGGCGGGGCTTCACTGACTAAGGGTCCTATGAAGGTAGCAGCCAGTCAGGCAGCGGCACAGAAAGCTGCAGCGGCACAGGAGCTAGCAAACAGAGCTGTAATAAGGGGAGTTTGAGTGGGAGTTCTGTTGGAGGAGAAGGTATTCGTGTGTGTTTGGTTTTGTATTGGTAGTATCTGTATGTGTAGGGGCTTGGAGGGTCTTTGTGCTGGGAGAGAAGCTGAGCCCTGATTATGGAGCGGGGCTTCACTGACTAGGGGTCCTATAAAGGTAGCAGCCAGTCAGGCAGCAGCACAGACAGCTGCAGCAGCACAGGAGCTCGCAAACAGAGCTGTAAACAGGGGAGTTTGAGTGGGAGTTCCGTTGGAGGAGAAGGTATTTGTGTGTGTTTGGTTTTGTATTGGTAGTATCTGTATGTGTAGGGGCTTTGTGCTGGGAGAGAAGCTGAGCCCTGATTATGGGGCGGGGCTTCACTGACTAGGGTTCCTATAAAGGGAGCAGCCAGTCAGGCAGCGGCACAGACAGCTGCAGCGGCACAGGAACTAGCAAACAGAGCTGTAAACAGGGGAGTTTGAGTGGGAGTTCTGTTGGAGGAGAAGGTATTTGTGTGTGTTTGGTTTGGATTGGTAGTACCTGTATGTGTAGGGGCTTTTTGCTGGGAGAGAAGCTGAGCCCTGATTAGGGGGCGGGGCTTCACTGACTAGGGGTCCTATAAAGGTAGCGGCACACACAGCTGCAGCGGCACAGGAGCTAGCAAACAGAGCTGTAAACAGGGGAGTTTGAGTGGGAGTTCTGTTGGAGGAGAAGGTATTTGTGTGTGTGTTTGGTTTTGTATTGGTGGTATCTGTATGCGTAGAGGCTTTGTGCTGGGAGAGAAGCTGAGCCCTAATTATGGGGCGGAGCTTCACTGACTAGGGGTCCTATAAAGGGAGCAGCCAGTCAGGCAGCAGCACAGACAGCTGCAGCAGCACAGTAGCTAGCAAACAGAGCTGTAAACAGGGGAGTTTGAGTGGGAGTTCTGTTGGAGGAGAAGGTATTTGTGTGTGCTTGGTTTTGTATTGGTGGTATCTGTATGTTTAGAGGCTTGGAGGGGCTTTGTGCTGGGAGAGAAGCTGAGCCCTGATTAGGGGCGGGGCTTCACTGACTAGGGGTCCTATAAAGGTAGCAGCCAGTCAGGCAGCGGCAAGGACAGCTGCAGCGGCACAGGAGCTGGCAAACAGAGCAGTAAACAGGGGAGTTTGAGTGGGAGTTCTGTTGGAGGAGAAGGTATTTGTGTGTGTGTTTGGTTTTGTATTGGTAGTACCTTGATGTGTAGGGGTTTGTGATGGGAGAGAAGCTGAGCCCTGATTATGGGACGGGGCTTCACTGACTAGGGGTCCTATAAAGGTAGCAGCCAGTCAGGCAGCGGCACAGACAGCTGCAGCAGCACAGGAAGTAGCAAACAGAGCTGTAAACAGGGGAGTTTGAGTGGGAGTTCCGTTGGAGGAGAAGGTATTTGTGTGTGTTTGGTTTTGTATTTGTAGTATCTGTATGTGTAGGGGCTTTGTGCTGGGAGAGAAGCTGAGCCCTGATTACGGGGCGGGGCTTCACTGACTAGGGGTCCAATAAAGGCAGCGGCACAGACAGCTGCAGCGGCACAGGAGCTAGCAAACAGAGATGTAAACAGGGGAGTTTGAGCGGGAGTTCTGTTGGAGGAGAAGGTATTTGTGTGTGTGTGTTTGGTTTTGTATTGGTGGTATCTGTATGTGTAGGGGCTTAGTGCTGGGAGAGAAGCTGAGCCCTGATTAGTGGGCGGGGCTTCACTGACTAGGGGTCCTATAAAGGTAGCAGCCAGTCAGGCAGCGGCACAGGAGCTCGCAAAGAGATCTGTAAACAGGGGCGTTTGAGTTGGAGTACTGTTGGAGGAGAAGGTATTTTTCTGTGTTTGGTTTTGTATTGGTAGTATCTGTATGTGTAGAGGCTTGTAGGGGCTTTGTGCTGGGAGAGAAGCTGGGCCCTGATTTGGGGGCGGGGCTTCACTGACTAGGGGTCCTATAAAGGTAGCAGCCAGTGAGGCAGCGGCACAGACAGCTGCAGCGTCACAGGAACTTGCAAACAGAGCTGTAAACAGAACTCCCACTCAAACTCCCCTGTTGGAGGAGAAGTTATTTGTGTGTGTTTGGTTTTGTATTGGTAGTATCTGTATGTGTACGGGCTTGTGCTGGGAGAGAAGCTGAGCCCTGATTAGGGGGCGGGGCTTCACTGACTAGGGGTCTTATAAAGGTAGCAGCCAGTCGGGCAGCGGCACAGACAGCTGCAGCGGCACAGGAGCTAGCAAACAGAGCTGTAAACAGGGGAGTTTGAGTTGGAGTTCTGTTGGAGGAGAAGGTATTTGTTTTTGGTTTTGGATTGGTAGTATCTGTATGTGTAGGGGCTTTGTGCTGGGAGAGAAGCTGAGCCCTGATTAGGGGGCGGGGCTTCACTGACTAAGGGTCCTATGAAGGTAGGAGCCAGTCAGGCAGCGGCACAGAAAGCTGCAGCGGCACAGGAGCTAGCAAACAGAGCTGTAAAAAGGGGAGTTTGAGTGGGAGTTCTGTTGGAGGAGAAGGTATTCGTGTGTGTTTGGTTTTGTATTGGTAGTATCTGTATGTGTAGGGGCTTGGAGGGTCTTTGTGCTGGGAGAGAAGCTGAGCCCTGATTATGGAGCGGGGCTTCACTGACTAGGGGTCCTATAAAGGTAGCAGCCAGTCAGGCAGCAGCACAGACAGCTGAAGCAGCACAGGAGCTCGCAAACAGAGCTGTAAACAGGGGAGTTTGAGTGGGAGTTCCGTTGGAGGAGAAGGTATTTGTGTGTGTGTTTGGTTTTGTATTGGTGGTATCTGTATGCGTAGAGGCTTTGTGCTGGGAGAGAAGCTGAGCCCTAATTATGGGGCGGAGCTTCACTGACTAGGGGTCCTATAAAGGGAGCAGCCAGTCAGGCAGCAGCACAGACAGCTGCAGCAGCACAGTAGCTAGCAAACAGAGCTGTAAACAGGGGAGTTGGAGTGGGAGTTCTGTTGGAGGAGAAGGTATTTGTGTGTGCTTGGTTTTGTATTGGTGGTATCTGTATGTTTAGAGGCTTGGAGGGGCTTTGTGCTGGGAGAGAAGCTGAGCCCTGATTAGGGGCGGGGCTTCACTGACTAGGGGTCCTATAAAGGTAGCAGCCAGTCAGGCAGCGGCAAGGACAGCTGCAGCGGCACAGGAGCTAGCAAACAGAGCAGTAAACAGGGGAGTTTGAGTGGGAGTTCTGTTGGAGGAGAAGGTATTTGTGTGTGTGTTTGGTTTTGTATTGGTAGTACCTTGATGTGTAGGGGTTTGTGATGGGAGAGAAGCTGAGCCCTGATTATGGGACGGGGCTTCACTGACTAGGGGTCCTATAAAGGTAGCAGCCAGTCAGGCAGCGGCACAGACAGCTGCAGCAGCACAGGAACTAGCAAACAGAGCTGTAAACAGGGGAGTTTGAGTGGGAGTTCCGTTGGAGGAGAAGGTATTTGTGTGTGTTTGGTTTTGTATTTGTAGTATCTGTATGTGTAGGGGCTTTGTGCTGGGAGAGAAGCTGAGCCCTGATTACGGGGCGGGGCTTCACTGACTAGGGGTCCTATAAAGGGAGCAGCCAGTCAGGCAGCGGCACAGGAGCTAGCAAACAGAGCTGTAAAGAGGGGAGTTTGAGTGGGAGTTCTGTTGGAGGAGAACGTATGTGCGCGTATTTGGTTTTGTATTGGTGTTATCTGTATGTGAAGGGGCTTTGTGCTGGGAGAGAAGCTGAGACCTGATTAGGGGGCGGGGCTTCACTGACTAGGGGTCCTATAAAGGTAGCAGCCAGTCAGGCAGCGGCACAGACAGTTGCAGCAGCACAGGAGCTAGCAAACAGAGCTGTAAACAGAACTCCCACTCAAACTCCCCTGTTGGAGGAGAAGATTTTTGTGTGTGTCTGGTTTTGTATTGGTAGTATCTGTATGTGTAGGGGCTTGTGCTGGGAGAGAAGCTGAGCCCTGATTAGGGGGCGGGGCTTCACTGACTAGGGGTCCTATAAAGGTAGAGGCACACATAGCCGCAGCGGCACAGGAGCTAGCAAAGAGAGCTGTAAACAGGGGAGTTTGAGTGGGAGTCCTGTTGGAGGAGAAGTTATTTGTGTGTGTTCGGTTTTGTATTTGTGGTATCTGTATGTTTAGGGGCTTTGTGCTGGGAGAGAAGCTGAGCCCTGATTAGGGGACGGGGCTTCAGTGACTAGGTGTCCTATAAAGGGAGCGGAACAGACAGCTGCAGCGGCACAGGAGCTAGCAAACAGAGCTGTGTACAGTGGAGTTTGAGTGGGAGTTCGGTTGGAGGAGAAGGTATTTGTGTGTGTTTGGTTTTGTATTGGTAGTATCTGTATGTGTAGGGGCTTTGTGCTGGGAGAGAAGCTGAGCCCTGATTAGGGGGCGGGGCTTCACTGACTAGGGGTCCTATAAAGGTAGCAGGCAGTCAGGCAGCGGCACAGACAACTGCAGCGGAACAGGAGCTATCAAACAGAGCTGTAAACAGCGGAGTTTGAGTGGGAGTTCTGTTGGAGGAGAAGGTATTTGTGCGTGTTTGGTTTTGTATTGGTAGTATCTGTATGTGTAGGGGCTTGGAGGGGCTTTGTGCTGGGAGAGAAGCTGAGCCCTGATTAGGGGGCGGGGCTTCACTGACTAGGGGTCCTATAAAGGTAGCAGCCAGTCAGGCAGCGGCACAGACAGCTGCAGCCGCACAGTAGCTAACAAACAGAGCTGTAAACAGGGGAGTTTGAGTGGGAGTTCTGTTGGAGGAGATGGTATTTGTGTTTGGTTTTGTATTGGTAGTATCTGTATGTGTTGGGGGTTTGTGCTGGGAGAGAAGCTGAGCCCTGATTAGGGGGCGGGGCTTCACTGACTAGGGTTTCTATAAAGGGAGCAGCCAGTCAGGCAGCGGCACAGACAGCTGCAGCGGCACAGGAGCTAGCAAACAGAGCTGTAAACAGGGGAGTTTGAGTGGGAGTTCTGTTGGAGGAGAAGGTATTTGTGTGTGTTTGGTTTTGTATTGGTAGTCCCTGTATGTGTAGGGGCTTCGTGCTGGGAGAGAAGCTGAGCCCTTGTTAGGGGGCGGGGCTTCACTGACTAGGGGTCCTATGAAGGTAGCAGCCAGTCAGGCAGCGGCACAGACAGCTGCAGCGGCACAGGAGCTAGCAAACAGAGCTGTAAACAGCGGAGTTTGAGTGGGAGTTCTGTTGGAGGAGAAGGTATTTGTGTGTGTTTGGTTTGGATTGGTAGTACCTGTATGTGTAGGGGCTTTGTGCTGGGAGAGAAGCTGAGCCCTGATTAGGGGGCGGGGCTTCACTGACTAGGGGTCCTATAAAGGTAGCAGCCAGTCAGGCAGCGGAACAGACAGCTGCAGTGGCACAGGAGCGAGCAAACAGAGCTGTAAACAGGGGAGTTTGAGTGGGAGTTCTGTTGGAGGAGAAGGTATTTGTGTGTGTTCGGTTTTGTATTGTCAGTATCTGTATGTGTAGGGGCTAGGTGCTGGGAGAGAAGCTGAGCCCTGATTAGGGGGCGGGGCTTCACTGACTAGGGGTCCTATAAAGGTAGCAGCCAGTCAGGCAGCGGCACAGGAGCTAGCAAACAGAGCTGTAAACAGGGGAGTTTGAGTGGGAGTTCTGTTGGAGGAGAAGGTATTTGTGTGTTTTTTTGTATTGGTAGTATCTGTATGTGTAGAGGCTTGGAGGGGCTTTGTGCTGGGAGAGAAGCTGAGCCCTGATTAGGGGGCGGGCCTTCACTGACTAGGGGTCCTATAAAGGTAGCAGCCAATCAGGCAGCGGCAGACAGCTGCAGCGGCACAGGAGCAAGCAAACAGAGCTGTAAACAGGGCAGTTTGAGTGGGAGTTCTGTTGGAGGAGAAGGTATTTGTGTGTTTTTTTGTATTGGTAGTATCTGTATATGTAGAGGCTTGGAGGGGCTTTGTGCTGGGAGAGAAGCTGAGCCCTGATCAGGGGGCGGGGCTTCACTGACTAGGGGTCCTATAAAGGTAGAAGCCAGTGAGGCAGCGGCACAGGAGCTAGCAAACAGAGCTGTAAACAGGGGAGTTTGAGTGGGAGTTCTGTTGGAGGAGAAGGTACTTGTGTGTGTTCGGTTTTGTATTGGTAGTATCTGTATGTGTACGGGCTTTGTGCTGGGAGAGAAGCTGAGCCCTGATTAGGGGGCGGGGCTTCACTGACTGGGGTCCTATAAAAGTAGCAGCTAGTCAGGCAGCGGCACAGACAGCTGCAGCAGCACAGGGGCTAGCAAACAGAGCTGTAAACAGGGGTGTTTGAGTGGGAGTTCTGTTGCAGGAGAAGGTATTTGTGTGTGTGTGTTTGGTTTTGTATTGGTGGTATCTGTATGTGTAGGGGCTTAGTGCTGGGAGAGAAGCTGAGCCCTGATTAGTGGGCGGGGCTTCACTGATTAGGAGTCCTATAAAGGTAGCAGCCAGTCCGGCAGCAGCACAGACAGCTGCAGCGGCACAGGAGCTAGCAAACAGAGCTGTGAACAGGGGAGTTTGAGTGGGAATTCGGTTGGAGGAGAAGGTATTTGTGTGTGTTTGGTTTTGTATTGGTAGTATCTGTATGTGTAGGGGCTTTGTGCTGGGAGAGAAGCTGAGCCCTGATTAGGGGGCGGGGCTTCCCTGACTAGGGGTCCTATAAAGGTAGCAGCCAATCAGGCAGCGGCACAGGAGATAGCAAACAGAGCTGTAAACAGGGCAGTTTGAGTGGGAGTTCTGTTGGAGGAGAAGGTATTTGTGTGTTTTTTTGTATTGGTAGTATCTGTATATGTAGAGGCTTGAAGGGGCTTTGTGCTGGGAGAGAAGCTGAGCCCTGATCAGGGGGCGGGGCTTCACTGACTAGGGTTCCTATGAAGGTAGCAGCCAGTCAGGCAGCGGCTAGGACAGCTGCAGCGGCACAGGAGCTAGCAAACAGAGCTGTAAACAGGGGAGTTGGAGTGGGAGTTCTGTTGGAGGAGAAGGTATTTGTGTGTGTTTGGTTTTGTATTGTCAGTATCTGTATGTGCAGGGGCTTTGTGCTGGGAGAGAAGCTGAGCCCTGATTAGGGGGCGGGGCTTCACTGACTAGGTGTCCTATAAAGGTAGCAGCCAGTCAGGCAGCGGCACAGGAGCTAGCAAACAGAGCTGTAAACAGGGGAGTTTGAGTGGGAGTTCTGTTGGAGGAGATGGTATTTGTGTGTGTTTGGTTTTGTATTGGTAGTATCTGTATATGTAGAGGCTTGGAGGGGCTTTGTGCTGGGAGAGAAGCTGAGCCCTGATCAGGGGGCGGGGCTTCACTGACTAGGGGTCCTAAAAAGGTAGAAGCCAGTCAGGCAGCGGCACAGGAGCTAGCAAACAGAGCTGTAAACAGGGGAGTTTGAGCGGGAGTTCTGTTGGAGGAGAAGGTACTTGTGTGTGTTCGGTTTTGTATTGGTAGTATCTGTATGTGTACGGGCTTTGTGCTGGGAGAGAAGCTGAGCCCTGATCAGGGGGCGTGGCTTCCCTGACTAGGGGTCCTATGAAGGTAGCAGCCAGTCAGGCAGCGGCACAGTAGCTAGCAAACAGAGCGGTAAACAGGGGAGTTTGAGTGGGAGTTCTGTTGGAGGAGAAGGTATTTGTGTGTTTTTTTGTATTGGTAGTATATGTATATGTAGAGGTTTGGAGGGGCTTTGTGCTGGGAGAGAAGCTGGGCCCTGATTAGGGGGCGTGGCTTCCCTGACTAGGGGTCCTATGAATGTAGCAGCCAGTCAGGCAGCGGCACAGTAGCTTGCAAACAGAGCGTAAACAGGGGAGTTTGAGTGGAAGTTCTGTTGGAGGAGAAGGTATTTGTGTGTTTTCTTGTATTGGTAGTATCTTTATATGTAGAGGCTTGGAGGGGCTTTGTGCTGGGAGAGAAGCTGAGCCCTGATTAGGGGGCGTGGCTTCCCTGAGTCGGGGTCCTATGAAGGTAGCAGCCAGTCAGGCAACGGCACAGTAGCTAGCAAACAGAGCGGTAAACAGAGGAGTTTGAGTGGGAGTTCTTTTGGAGGAGAAGGTATTTGTGTTTGTTTTTGTATTGGTAGTATCTGTATGTGTTGAGGTTTGAAGGGGCTTTGTGCTGGGAGAGAAGCTGAGCCCTGATTAGGGGGCGGGGCTTCACTGAGTAGGGGTCCTATAAAGGGAGCAGCCAGTCAGGCAGCAGCACAGACAGCTGCAGCAGCACAGTAGCTAGCAAACAGAGCTGTAAACAGGGGAGTTTGAGTGGGAGTTCTGTTGGAGGAGAAGGTATTTGTGTGTGCTTGGTTTTGTATTGGTGGTATCTGTATGTTTAGAGGCTTGGAGGGGCTTTGTGCTGGGAGAGAAGCTGAGCCCTGATTAGGGGCGGGGCTTCACTGACTAGGGGTCCTATAAAGGTAGCAGCCAGTCAGGCAGCGGCAAGGACAGCTGCAGCGGCACAGGAGCTGGCAAACAGAGCAGTAAACAGGGGAGTTTGAGTGGGAGTTCTGTTGGAGGAGAAGGTATTTGTGTGTGTGTTTGGTTTTGTATTGGTAGTACCTTGATGTGTAGGGGTTTGTGATGGGAGAGAAGCTGAGCCCTGATTATGGGACGGGGCTTCACTGACTAGGGGTCCTATAAAGGTAGCAGCCAGTCAGGCAGCGGCACAGACAGCTGCAGCAGCACAGGAAGTAGCAAACAGAGCTGTAAACAGGGGAGTTTGAGTGGGAGTTCCGTTGGAGGAGAAGGTATTTGTGTGTGTTTGGTTTTGTATTTGTAGTATCTGTATGTGTAGGGGCTTTGTGCTGGGAGAGAAGCTGAGCCCTGATTACGGGGCGGGGCTTCACTGACTAGGGGTCCAATAAAGGCAGCGGCACAGACAGCTGCAGCGGCACAGGAGCTAGCAAACAGAGATGTAAACAGGGGAGTTTGAGCGGGAGTTCTGTTGGAGGAGAAGGTATTTGTGTGTGTGTGTTTGGTTTTGTATTGGTGGTATCTGTATGTGTAGGGGCTTAGTGCTGGGAGAGAAGCTGAGCCCTGATTAGTGGGCGGGGCTTCACTGACTAGGGGTCCTATAAAGGTAGCAGCCAGTCAGGCAGCGGCACAGGAGCTCGCAAAGAGATCTGTAAACAGGGGCGTTTGAGTTGGAGTACTGTTGGAGGAGAAGGTATTTTTCTGTGTTTGGTTTTGTATTGGTAGTATCTGTATGTGTAGAGGCTTGTAGGGGCTTTGTGCTGGGAGAGAAGCTGGGCCCTGATTTGGGGGCGGGGCTTCACTGACTAGGGGTCCTATAAAGGTAGCAGCCAGTGAGGCAGCGGCACAGACAGCTGCAGCGTCACAGGAACTTGCAAACAGAGCTGTAAACAGAACTCCCACTCAAACTCCCCTGTTGGAGGAGAAGTTATTTGTGTGTGTTTGGTTTTGTATTGGTAGTATCTGTATGTGTACGGGCTTGTGCTGGGAGAGAAGCTGAGCCCTGATTAGGGGGCGGGGCTTCACTGACTAGGGGTCTTATAAAGGTAGCAGCCAGTCGGGCAGCGGCACAGACAGCTGCAGCGGCACAGGAGCTAGCAAACAGAGCTGTAAACAGGGGAGTTTGAGTTGGAGTTCTGTTGGAGGAGAAGGTATTTGTTTTTGGTTTTGGATTGGTAGTATCTGTATGTGTAGGGGCTTTGTGCTGGGAGAGAAGCTGAGCCCTGATTAGGGGGCGGGGCTTCACTGACTAAGGGTCCTATGAAGGTAGGAGCCAGTCAGGCAGCGGCACAGAAAGCTGCAGCGGCACAGGAGCTAGCAAACAGAGCTGTAAAAAGGGGAGTTTGAGTGGGAGTTCTGTTGGAGGAGAAGGTATTCGTGTGTGTTTGGTTTTGTATTGGTAGTATCTGTATGTGTAGGGGCTTGGAGGGTCTTTGTGCTGGGAGAGAAGCTGAGCCCTGATTATGGAGCGGGGCTTCACTGACTAGGGGTCCTATAAAGGTAGCAGCCAGTCAGGCAGCAGCACAGACAGCTGAAGCAGCACAGGAGCTCGCAAACAGAGCTGTAAACAGGGGAGTTTGAGTGGGAGTTCCGTTGGAGGAGAAGGTATTTGTGTGTGTGTTTGGTTTTGTATTGGTGGTATCTGTATGCGTAGAGGCTTTGTGCTGGGAGAGAAGCTGAGCCCTAATTATGGGGCGGAGCTTCACTGACTAGGGGTCCTATAAAGGGAGCAGCCAGTCAGGCAGCAGCACAGACAGCTGCAGCAGCACAGTAGCTAGCAAACAGAGCTGTAAACAGGGGAGTTGGAGTGGGAGTTCTGTTGGAGGAGAAGGTATTTGTGTGTGCTTGGTTTTGTATTGGTGGTATCTGTATGTTTAGAGGCTTGGAGGGGCTTTGTGCTGGGAGAGAAGCTGAGCCCTGATTAGGGGCGGGGCTTCACTGACTAGGGGTCCTATAAAGGTAGCAGCCAGTCAGGCAGCGGCAAGGACAGCTGCAGCGGCACAGGAGCTAGCAAACAGAGCAGTAAACAGGGGAGTTTGAGTGGGAGTTCTGTTGGAGGAGAAGGTATTTGTGTGTGTGTTTGGTTTTGTATTGGTAGTACCTTGATGTGTAGGGGTTTGTGATGGGAGAGAAGCTGAGCCCTGATTATGGGACGGGGCTTCACTGACTAGGGGTCCTATAAAGGTAGCAGCCAGTCAGGCAGCGGCACAGACAGCTGCAGCAGCACAGGAACTAGCAAACAGAGCTGTAAACAGGGGAGTTTGAGTGGGAGTTCCGTTGGAGGAGAAGGTATTTGTGTGTGTTTGGTTTTGTATTTGTAGTATCTGTATGTGTAGGGGCTTTGTGCTGGGAGAGAAGCTGAGCCCTGATTACGGGGCGGGGCTTCACTGACTAGGGGTCCTATAAAGGGAGCAGCCAGTCAGGCAGCGGCACAGGAGCTAGCAAACAGAGCTGTAAAGAGGGGAGTTTGAGTGGGAGTTCTGTTGGAGGAGAACGTATGTGCGCGTATTTGGTTTTGTATTGGTGTTATCTGTATGTGAAGGGGCTTTGTGCTGGGAGAGAAGCTGAGACCTGATTAGGGGGCGGGGCTTCACTGACTAGGGGTCCTATAAAGGTAGCAGCCAGTCAGGCAGCGGCACAGACAGTTGCAGCAGCACAGGAGCTAGCAAACAGAGCTGTAAACAGAACTCCCACTCAAACTCCCCTGTTGGAGGAGAAGATTTTTGTGTGTGTCTGGTTTTGTATTGGTAGTATCTGTATGTGTAGGGGCTTGTGCTGGGAGAGAAGCTGAGCCCTGATTAGGGGGCGGGGCTTCACTGACTAGGGGTCCTATAAAGGTAGAGGCACACATAGCCGCAGCGGCACAGGAGCTAGCAAAGAGAGCTGTAAACAGGGGAGTTTGAGTGGGAGTCCTGTTGGAGGAGAAGTTATTTGTGTGTGTTCGGTTTTGTATTTGTGGTATCTGTATGTTTAGGGGCTTTGTGCTGGGAGAGAAGCTGAGCCCTGATTAGGGGACGGGGCTTCAGTGACTAGGTGTCCTATAAAGGGAGCGGAACAGACAGCTGCAGCGGCACAGGAGCTAGCAAACAGAGCTGTGTACAGTGGAGTTTGAGTGGGAGTTCGGTTGGAGGAGAAGGTATTTGTGTGTGTTTGGTTTTGTATTGGTAGTATCTGTATGTGTAGGGGCTTTGTGCTGGGAGAGAAGCTGAGCCCTGATTAGGGGGCGGGGCTTCACTGACTAGGGGTCCTATAAAGGTAGCAGGCAGTCAGGCAGCGGCACAGACAACTGCAGCGGAACAGGAGCTATCAAACAGAGCTGTAAACAGCGGAGTTTGAGTGGGAGTTCTGTTGGAGGAGAAGGTATTTGTGCGTGTTTGGTTTTGTATTGGTAGTATCTGTATGTGTAGGGGCTTGGAGGGGCTTTGTGCTGGGAGAGAAGCTGAGCCCTGATTAGGGGGCGGGGCTTCACTGACTAGGGGTCCTATAAAGGTAGCAGCCAGTCAGGCAGCGGCACAGACAGCTGCAGCCGCACAGTAGCTAACAAACAGAGCTGTAAACAGGGGAGTTTGAGTGGGAGTTCTGTTGGAGGAGATGGTATTTGTGTTTGGTTTTGTATTGGTAGTATCTGTATGTGTTGGGGGTTTGTGCTGGGAGAGAAGCTGAGCCCTGATTAGGGGGCGGGGCTTCACTGACTAGGGTTTCTATAAAGGGAGCAGCCAGTCAGGCAGCGGCACAGACAGCTGCAGCGGCACAGGAGCTAGCAAACAGAGCTGTAAACAGGGGAGTTTGAGTGGGAGTTCTGTTGGAGGAGAAGGTATTTGTGTGTGTTTGGTTTTGTATTGGTAGTCCCTGTATGTGTAGGGGCTTCGTGCTGGGAGAGAAGCTGAGCCCTTGTTAGGGGGCGGGGCTTCACTGACTAGGGGTCCTATGAAGGTAGCAGCCAGTCAGGCAGCGGCACAGACAGCTGCAGCGGCACAGGAGCTAGCAAACAGAGCTGTAAACAGCGGAGTTTGAGTGGGAGTTCTGTTGGAGGAGAAGGTATTTGTGTGTGTTTGGTTTGGATTGGTAGTACCTGTATGTGTAGGGGCTTTGTGCTGGGAGAGAAGCTGAGCCCTGATTAGGGGGCGGGGCTTCACTGACTAGGGGTCCTATAAAGGTAGCAGCCAGTCAGGCAGCGGAACAGACAGCTGCAGTGGCACAGGAGCGAGCAAACAGAGCTGTAAACAGGGGAGTTTGAGTGGGAGTTCTGTTGGAGGAGAAGGTATTTGTGTGTGTTCGGTTTTGTATTGTCAGTATCTGTATGTGTAGGGGCTAGGTGCTGGGAGAGAAGCTGAGCCCTGATTAGGGGGCGGGGCTTCACTGACTAGGGGTCCTATAAAGGTAGCAGCCAGTCAGGCAGCGGCACAGGAGCTAGCAAACAGAGCTGTAAACAGGGGAGTTTGAGTGGGAGTTCTGTTGGAGGAGAAGGTATTTGTGTGTTTTTTTGTATTGGTAGTATCTGTATGTGTAGAGGCTTGGAGGGGCTTTGTGCTGGGAGAGAAGCTGAGCCCTGATTAGGGGGCGGGCCTTCACTGACTAGGGGTCCTATAAAGGTAGCAGCCAATCAGGCAGCGGCAGACAGCTGCAGCGGCACAGGAGCAAGCAAACAGAGCTGTAAACAGGGCAGTTTGAGTGGGAGTTCTGTTGGAGGAGAAGGTATTTGTGTGTTTTTTTGTATTGGTAGTATCTGTATATGTAGAGGCTTGGAGGGGCTTTGTGCTGGGAGAGAAGCTGAGCCCTGATCAGGGGGCGGGGCTTCACTGACTAGGGGTCCTATAAAGGTAGAAGCCAGTGAGGCAGCGGCACAGGAGCTAGCAAACAGAGCTGTAAACAGGGGAGTTTGAGTGGGAGTTCTGTTGGAGGAGAAGGTACTTGTGTGTGTTCGGTTTTGTATTGGTAGTATCTGTATGTGTACGGGCTTTGTGCTGGGAGAGAAGCTGAGCCCTGATTAGGGGGCGGGGCTTCACTGACTGGGGTCCTATAAAAGTAGCAGCTAGTCAGGCAGCGGCACAGACAGCTGCAGCAGCACAGGGGCTAGCAAACAGAGCTGTAAACAGGGGTGTTTGAGTGGGAGTTCTGTTGCAGGAGAAGGTATTTGTGTGTGTGTGTTTGGTTTTGTATTGGTGGTATCTGTATGTGTAGGGTCTTTGTGCTGGGAGAAAAGCTGAACCCTGATTAGGGGGCGGGGCTTCACTGACTAGGGGTCCTATAAAGGTAGCAGCCAGTCAGGCAGCGGCACAGGAATTTAGCAAACAGAGCTGTAAACAGGGGAGTTTGAGTGGGAGTTTTGTTGGAGGAGAAGGTATTTGTGTGTGTGTTTGGTTTTGTATTGGTGGTATCTGTATGTGTATAGGCTTGGAGGGGCTTTGTGCTGGGAGAGAAGCTGAGCCCTGATTCGGGGGCGGGGCTTCGCTGACTAGGGGTCGTATGATTGTAGCAGCGAGTCAGGCAGCGTCACAGACAGCTGCAGGGGCACAGGAGCTACCAAACAGAGCTGTAAACAGGGGAGTTTGAGTGGGAGTTCTGTTGGAGAAGAAGGTATTTGTGTGTGTTTGGTTTTGTATTGGTAGCATCTGTATGTGTAGGGGCTTTGTGCTGGGAGAGAAGCTGAGCCCTGATTAGGGGGCGGGGCTTCACTGACTAGGGGTCCTATAAAGGGAGCAGCCAGTCAGGCGGCGGCACGGACAGCTGCAGCGGCACAGGAGCTAGCAAAGAGAGCTGTAAACAGGGGAGTTTGAGTGGGAGTTCTGTTGGAGGAGAAGGTATTTGTGTGTGTGTTTGGCTTTGTATTGGTAGTATCTGTATGTGTAGAGGCTTGGAGGGGCTTTGTGCTGGGAGAGAAGCTGAGCCCTGATTAGGGGGCGGGGCTTCCCTGACTAGGGGTCCTATAAACGTACCAGCCAGTCAGGCAGCGGCACAGACAGCTGCAGCAGCACTGGAGCTAGCAAATAGAGCTGTAAACAGGGGAGTTTGAGTGGGAGTTCTGTTTGAGGAGAAGGTATTTGTGTGTTTGGTTTTGTATTGGTAGTATCTGTATGTGTAGGGGCTTTGTGCTGAGAGAGAAGCTGAGCCCTGATTAGGGGGCGGGACTTCACTGACTAGGGGTCCTATAAAGGCAGCAGCCAGTGAGGCAGCGGCACAGACAGCTTCAGTGGCACAGGAGCTAGCAAAGAGATCTGTAAACAGGGGAGTTTGAGTGGGAGGTCTGTTGGAGGAGAAGGTATTTGTTTGTGTGTTTGGTTTTGTATTGGTGGTATCTGTATGTGTAGAGGCTTGGAGGGGCTTTGTGCTGGGAGCGAAGCTGAGCCCTGATTAGGGGGCGGGGCTTCACTGACGAGGGGTCCTATAAAGGTAGCAGCCAGTCAGGCAGCGGCACAGGAATTTAGCAAACAGAGCTGTAAACAGGGGAGTTTGAGTGGGAGTTTTGTTGGAAGAGAAGGTATTTGTGTGTGTTTGGTTTTGTATTGGTAGTATCTGTATGTGTAGAGGCTTGGAGGGGCTTTGTGCTGGGAGAGAAGCTGAGCCCTGATTAGGGGGCGGGGCTTCGCTGACTAGGGGTCCTATGATTGTAGCAGCCAGTCAGGCAGCGTCACAGACAGCTGCAGGGGCACAGGAGCTAGCAAACAGAGCTGTAAACAGGGGAGTTTGAGTGGGAGTTCTGTTGGAGGAGAAGGTATTTTTTGTGTGTGTTTGGTTTTGTATTGCTGGTATCTGTATGTGTAGGGGCTTTGTGCTGGGAGAGAAGCTGAGCCCTGATAAGGGGGCGTGGCTTCACTGACTAGGGGTCCTATAAAGGGAGCAGCCAGTCAGGCAGCGGCACAGACAGCTGCAGTGGCACAGGAGCTAGCAAACAGAGCTGTAAACAGGGGAGTTTGAGTGGGAGTTCTGTTGGAGGAGAAGGTATTTGTGTGTGTGTTTGGTTTTGTATTGGAAGTATCTGTATGTGTAGAGGCTTGGAGGGGCTTTGTGCTGGGAGAGAAGCTGAGCCCTGATTAGGGGGCGGGGCTTCCCTGACTAGGGGTCCTATAAACATACCAGCCAGTCAGGCAGCGGCACAGACAGCTGCAGCGGCACTGGAGCTAGCAAATAGAGCTGTAAACAGGGGAGTTTGAGAGGGAGTTCTGTTTGAGGAGAAGGTATTTGTGTGTTTGGTTTTGTATTGGTGGTATCTGTATGTGTAGGGGCTTTGTGCTGGGAGAGAAGCTGAGCCCTGATTAGGGGTCGGAGCTTCCCTGACTAGGGGTCCTATAAAGGGAGCAGCCAGTCAGGCAGCGACACAGACAGCTGCAGCGGTACAGGAGCTAGCAAACAGAGCTGTAAACAGGGGAGTTTGAGTGGGAGTTCTGTTGGAGGAGAAGGTATTTTGTGTGTTTGGTATTGTATTGGTAGTATCTGTATGTGTAGGGGCTTGGAGTGGCTTTGTGATGGGAGAGAAGATGAGCCCTGATTAGGGGGCGGGGCTTCACTGACTAGGGGTCCTATAAAGGTAGCAGCCAGTCAGACAGCCGCACAGACAGTTGCAGCGGCACAGGAGCTAGCAAACAGAGCTGTAAACAGCGGAGTTTGAGTGGGAGTTCTGTTGGAGGAGAAGGTATTTGTGTGTTTGGTTTTGTGTTGTTAGTATCTATATGTGTAGGGGCTTTGTGCTGGGAGAGAAGCTGAGCCCTGATTAGGGGGCGGGGCTCCACAGACTAGGGGTCCTGTAAAGGTAGCAGCCAGTCAGGCAGCGGCACAGGAGCTAGCAAACAGAGCTGTAAACAGGGGAGTTTGAGTGGGAGTTCTGTTGGAGGAGAAGGTATTTGTGTGTGTTTGGTTTTGTATTGGTAGTATCTGTATGTGTAGGGGCTTTGTGCTCGGAGAGAAGCTGAGCCCTGATTAGGGGGCGGGGCTTGACTGACTAGGGGTCCTATAAAGGTAGCAGCCAGTCAGGCAGTGGCACAGACAGCTGCAGCGGCACAGGAGCTAGCAAACAGAGCTGTAAACAGGGGAGTTTGAGAGGGAGTTCTGTTGGAGGAGAAGGTATTTTGTGTGTTTCGTTTTGTGTTGTTAGTATCTGTATGTGTAGGGGCTTTCTTCTGGGAGAGAAGCTGAGCCCTGATTAGGGGGCGGGACTTCACTGACTAGGGGTCCTATAAAGGGAGGAGCCAGTCAGGCGGCGGCACGGACAGCTGCAGCGGCAAAGGAGCTAGCAAACAGAGCTGTAAACAGTGGAGTTTGAGTGGGAGTTCTGTTGGAGGAGAAGGTATTTTTTGTGTGTGTTTGGTTTTGTATTGCTGGTATCTGTATGTGTAGGGGCTTTGTGCTGGGAGAGAAGCTGAGCCCTGATAAGGGGGCGGGGCTTCACTGACTAGGGGTCCTATAAAGGGAGCAGCCAGTCAGGCAGCTGCACAGACAGCTGCAGTGGCACAGGAGCTAGCAAAGAGAGCTGTAAACAGGGGAGTTTGAGTGGGAGTTCTGTTGGAGGAGAAGGTATTTGTGTGTGTGTTTGGTTTTGTATTGGTAGTATCTGTAAGTGTAGAGGCTTGGAGGGGCTTTGTGCTGGGAGAGAAGCTGAGCCCTGATTAGGGGGCGGGGCTTCCCTGACTAGGGGTCCTATAAACGTACCAGCCAGTCAGGCAGCGGCACAGACAGTTGCAGCGGCACTGGAGCTAGCAAATAGAGCTGTAAACCGGGGAGTTTGAGTGGGAGTTCTGTTTGAGGAGAAGGTATTTGTGTGTTTGGTTTTGTATTGGTAGTATCTGTATGTGTAGACGCTTTGTGCTGGGAGAGAAGATGAGCCCTGATTAGGGGGCGGGGCTTCACTGACTAGGGGTCCTATAAAGGCAGCAGCCAGTCAGGGAGCGGCACAGGAATTTAGCAAACAGAGCTGTAAACAGGGGAGTTTGAGTGGGAGTTCTGTTGGAGCAGAAGGTATTTTTGTGTGTTTGGTTTTGTATTGGTAGTATCTGTATGTGTAGAGGCTTTGTGCTGGGAGAGAAGCTGAGCCCTGATTAGGGGGCGGGGCTTCACTGACTAGAGGTCCTAGAAAGGTAGCAGCCAGTCAGGCAGCGGCACAGGAGCTAGCAAACAGAGCTGTAAACAGGGGAGTTTGAGTGGGAGTTCTGTTGGAGGAGAAGGTATTTTGTGTGTTTGGTTTTGCATTGGTAGTATCTGTATGTGTAGGGGCTTGGAGGGGCTTTGTGCTGGGAGAGAAGATGAGCCCTGATTAGGGGGCGGGGCTTCCCTGGCTAGGGGTCCTATAAAGGTAGCAGCCAGTCAGGCATCGGCACAGGAGCTAGCAAACAGAGCTGTAAACAGGGGAGTTTGAGTGGGAGTTCTGTTGGAGGAGAAGGTATTTGTGTGTGTGTTTGGTTTTGTATTGGTAGTATCTGTATGTGTAGAGGCTTATGGGGCTTTGTACTGGGAGAGAAGCTGAGCCCTGATTAGGGGGCGGGGCTTGACTGACTAGGGGTCCTATAAAGGTAGCAGCCAGTCAGGCAGCGGCACAGACAGCTGCAGAGGCACAGGAGCTAGCAAACAGAGCTGTAAACAGGGGAGTTTGAGTGGGAGTTCTGTTGGAGGTGAAGGTATTTGTGTGTGTGTGTTTGGTTTTGTATTGGTGGTATCTGTATGTGTAGGGGCTTTCTGCTGGGAGAGAAGCGGAGCCCTGATTAGGGGGCGGGGCTTCCCTGACTAGGGGTCCTATAAAGGTAGCAGCCAGTCAGGCAGCGGCACAGGAGCTAGCAAAGAGAGCTGTAAACAGGGGAGTTTGAGTGGGAGTTCCGTTGGAAGAGAAGGTATTTGTGTGTGTTTGGTTTTGTGTTGGTGGTATCTGTATGTGTAGGGGCTTTTTGCTGGGAGAGAAGCTGAGCCCTGATTAGGGTGCGGGGCTTCACTGACCAGGGGTCCTATAAAGGGAGCAGCCAGTCAGGCAGCGACACAGACAGCTGCAGAGGTACAGGAGCTAGCAAACAGAGCTGTAAACAGGGGAGTTTGAGTGGGACTTCTGATGGAGGAGAAGGTATTTGTGTGTGTGTTTGGTTTTGTATTGGTAGTATCTGTATGTGTAGAGGCTTGGAGGGGCTTTGTGCTGGGAGAGAAGCTGAGTCCTGATTAGGGGGCGGAGCTTCACTGACTAGGGGTCCTATAAAGGTAGCAGCCAGTCAGGCAGCGGCACAGGAATTTAGCAAACTGAGCTGTACACAGGGGAGTTTGAGTGGGAGTTCTGTTGGAAGAGAAGGTATTTGTGTGTGTTTGGTTTTGTATTGGTCGTATCTGTATGTGTAGAGGCTTTGTGCTGGAGAGAATATGAGCCCTGATTAGGGGGCGGGGCTTCGCTGACTAGTGGTCGTATGATTGTAGCAGCCAGTCAGGCAGCGTCACAGACAGCTGCAGGGGCACAGGAGCTAGCAAACAGAGCTGTAAACAGGGGAGTTTGAGTGGGAGTTCTGTTGGAGGAGAAGGTATTTGTGTGTCTGTGGTTTTGTCTTGGTAGCATCTGTATGTGTAGGGGCTTTGTGCTGGGAGAGAAGCTGAGCCCTGATTAGGGGGCGGGACTTCACTGACTAGGGGTCCTATAAAGGGAGGAGCCAGTCAGGCGGCGGCACGGACAGCTGCAGCGGTACAGGAGCTAGCAAACAGAGCTGTAAACAGGGGAGTTTGAGTGGGAGTTCTGTTTGAGGAGAAGGTATTTGTGTGTTTGGTTTTGTATTGGTAGTATCTGTATGTGTAGAGGCTTTGTGGTGGGAGAGAAGATGAGCCCTGATTAGGGGGCGGGGCTTCACTGACTAGGGGTCCTATAAAGGTAGCAGCCAGTCAGGCAGCGGCACAGACAGCTGCAGCGGTACAGGAGCTAGCAAACAGAGCTGTAAACAGGGGAGTTTGAGTGGGAGTTCTGTTGGAGCAGAAGGTATTTTTGTGTGTTTGGTTTTGTATTGGTAGTACCTGTATGTGTAGGGGCTTTGTGCTGAGAGAGAAGCTGAGCCCTGATTAGGGGGCGGGGCTTCACTGACTAGGGGTCCTATAAAGGCAGCAGCCAGTCAGGCAGCGGCACAGACAGCTGCAGTGGCACAGGAGCTAGCAAAGAGAGCTGTAAACAGGGGAGTTTGAGTGGGAGTTCTGTTGGAGGAGAAGGAATTTGTGTGTGTGTTTGGTTTTGTATTGGTGGTATCTGTATGTGTAGAGGCTTGGAGGGGCTTTGTGCTGGGAGAGAAGCTGAGCCGTGATTAGGGGGCGGGGCTTCACTGACGAGGGGTCCTATAAAGGGAGCAGCCAGTCAGGCAGCGACACAGACAGCTGCAGCGGTACAGGAGCTAGCAAACAGAGCTGTAAACAGGGGAGTTTGAGTGGGAGTTCTGGTGGAGGAGAAGGTATTTGTGTGTGTGTTTGGTTTTGTATTGGTAGTATCTGTATGTTTAGAGGCTTGGAGGGGCTTTGTGCTGGGAGAGAAGCTGAGCCCTGATTAGGGGGCGGGGCTTCACTGACGAGGGGTCCTATAAAGGGAGCAGCCAGTCAGGCAGCGACACAGACAGCTGCAGAGGTACAGGAGCTAGCAAACAGAGCTGTAAACAGGGGAGTTTGAGTGAGACTTCTGATGGAGGAGAAGGTATTTGTGTGTGTGTTTGGTTTTGTATTGGTAGTATCTGTATGTGTAGAGGCTTGGAGAGGCTTTGTGCTGGGAGGGAAGCTGAGCCCTGATTAGGGGGCGGAGCCTCACTGACTAGGGGTCCTACAAAGGTAGCAGCCAGTCAGGCAGCGGCACAGGAGTTTAGCAAACTGAGCTGTACACAGGGGAGTTTGAGTGGGAGTTCCGTTGGAAGAGAAGGTATTTGTGTGTGTTTGGTTTTGTATTGGTCGTATCTGTATGTGTAGAGGCTTGGAGGGGCTTTGTGCTGGGAGAGAAACTGAGCCGTGATTAGGGGGCGGGGCTTCACGGACGAGGGGTCCTATAAAGGGAGCAGCCAGTCAGGCAGCGACACAGACAGCTGCAGCGGTACAGGAGCTAGCAAAGAGAGCTGTAAACGGGGGAGTTTGAGTGGGAGTTCTGTTGGAGGAGAAGGTATTTGTGTGTTTGGTTTTGTGTTGGTAGTATCTGTATGTGTAGGGGCTTGGAGGGGCTTTGTGCTGGGAGAGAAGCTGAGCCCTGATTAGGGGGCGGGGCTCCACAGACTAGGGGTCCTGTAAAGGGAGCAGCCAGTTGGGCAGCGACACAGACAGCTGCAGCGGTACAGGAGCTAGCAAACAGAGCTGTAAACAGGGGAGTTTGAGTGGCAGTTCTGTTGGAGGAGAAGGTATTTGTGTGTGTTTGGTTTTGTATTGGTGGTATCTGTATGTGTAGGGGCTTTGTGCTGGGAGAGAAGCTGAGCCCTGATTAGGGGGCGGGGCTTGACTGACTAGGGGTCCTATAAAGGTAGCAGCCAGTCAGGCAGCGGCACAGACAGCTGCAGCGGCACAGGAGCTTGCAAACAGAGCTGTAAACGGGGGAGTTTGAGTGGGAGTTCTGTTGGAGGAGAAGGTATTTGTGTGTGTTTGGTTTTGTATTGGTAGTATCTGTATGTGTAGAGGCTTGGAGGGGCTTTGTGCTGGGAGAGAAGCTGAGCCCTGATTAGGGGGCGGGGCTTCACTGACTAGGGTTCCTATAAAGGGAGCAGCCAGTCAGGCGGCGTCACGGACAGCTGCAGCGGCACAGGAGCTAGCAAACAGAGCTGTAAACAGGGCAGTTTGAGTGGGAGTTCTGTTGGAGGAGAAGGTATTTGTGTGTGTTTGGTTTTGTATTGGTGGTGTCTGTATGTGTAGAAGCTTGGAGGGGCTTTGTGCTGGGAGCGAAGCTGAGCCCTGATTAGGGGGCGGGGCTTCGCTGACTAGGGTTCCTATAAAGGTAGCAGCCAGTCAGGCAGCGGCACAGGAGCTAGCAAACAGAGCTGTAAACAGGGGAGTTTGAGTCGGAGTTCTGTTGGAGGAGAAGGTATTTGTGTGTGTTTGGTTTTGTATTGGTAGTATCTGTATGTGTAGGGCCTTTGTGCTGGGAGAGAAGCTGAGCCGTGATTAGGGGGCGGGGCTTCACTGACTAGGGGTTCTATAAAGGTATCAGTCAGTCAGGCAGCGCACAGAAAGCTGCAGCGGCACAGGAGCTAGCAAACAGAGCTGTAAACAGGGGAGTTTGAGTGGGAGTTCTGTTGGAGGAGAAGGTATTTGTGTGTTTGGTTTTGTATTGGTAGTATCTGTATGTGTAGAGGCTTGGAGGGGCTTTGTGCTGGGAGAGAAGCTGAGCCCTGATTAGGGGGCGGGGCTTCGCTGACTAGGGGTCCTATGATTGTAGCAGCCAGTCAGGCAGCGTCACAGACAGCTGCAGGGGCACAGGAGCTAGCAAACAGAGCTGTAAACAGGGGAGTTTGAGTGGGAGTTCTGTTGGAGGAGAAGGTATTTGTGTGTGTTTGGTTTTGTATTGGTAGCATCTGTATGTGTAGGGGCTTTGTGCTGGGAGAGAAGCTGGGCCCTGATTAGGGGGCGGGGCTTCCCTGACTAGGGGTCCTATAAAGGTAGCAGCCAGTCAGGCAGCGGCACAGGAATTTAGCAAACAGAGCTGTAAACAGGGGAGTTTGAGTGGGAGGTCTGTTGGAGGAGAAGGTATTTGTGTGTGTTTGGTTTTGTATTGGGAGTATCTGTATGTGTAGGGGCTTTGTGCTGGGAGAGAAGCTGAGCCCTGATTAGGGGGCGGGGCTTCACTGACTAGGGGTCCTATAAAGGGAGGAGCCAGTCAGGCGGCTGCATGGATAGCTGCAGCGGCACAGGAGCTAGCAAACAGAGCTGTAAACAGGGGAGTTTGAGTGGGAGTTCTGTTGGAGGAGAAGGTATTTTTTGTGTGTGTTTGGTTTTGTGTTGGTAGTATCTGTATGTGTAGGGGCTTTGTGCTGAGAGAGAAGCTGAGCCCTGATTAGGGGGCGGGGCTTCACTGACTAGGGGTCCTATAAAGGCAGCAGCCAGTCAGGCAGCGTCACAGACAGCTGCAGGGGGACAGGACCTAGCAAACAGAGCTGTAAACAGGGGAGTTTGAGTGGGAGTTCTGTTGGAGGAGAAGGTATTTGTGTGTGTTTGGTTTTCTGTTGGTGGTATCTGTATGTGTAGGGGCTTTGTGCTGGGAGAGGCTGAGCCCTGATTAGGGGGCGGGGCTTCACTGACTAGGCGTCCTATAAAGGCAGCAGCCAGTCAGGCAGCGGCACAGACAGCTGCAGCGGTACAGGAGCTAGCAAACAGAGCTGTAAACAGGGGAGTTTGAGTGGGAGTTCTGTTGGAGGAGAAGGTATTTGTGTGTTTGGTTTTGTGTTGGTGGTATCTGTATGTGTAGGGGCTTTGTGCTGAGAGAGAAGCTGAGCCCTGATTAGGGGGCGGGGCTTCACTGACTAGGCGTCCTATAAAGGCAGCAGCCAGTCAGGCAGCGGCACAGACAGCTGCAGTGGCACAGGAGCTAGCAAAGAGAGCTGTAAACAGGGGAGTTTGAGTGGGAGTTCTGTTGGAGGAGAAGGAATTTGTGTGTGTGTTTGGTTTTGTATTGGTGGTATCTGTATTTGTAGAGCCTTGGAGGGGCTTTGTGCTGGGAGAGAAGCTGAGCCGTGATTAGGGGGCGGGGCTTCACTGACGAGGGGTCCTATAAAGGGAGCAGCCAGTCAGGCAGCGACACAGACAGCTGCAGCGGTACAGGAGCTAGCAAACAGAGCTGTAAAAAGGGGAGTTTGAGTGGGAGTTCTGTTGGAGGAGAAGGTATTTGTGTGTGTGTTTGGTTTTGTATTGGTAGTATCTGTATGTGTAGAGGCTTGGAGGGGCTTTGTGCTGGGAGAGAAGCTGAGCCCTGATTAGGGGGCGGAGCCTCACTGACGAGGGGTCCTATAAAGGGAGCAGCCAGTCAGGCAGCGACACAGACAGCTGCAGAGGTACAGGAGCTAGCAAACAGAGCTGTAAACAGGGGAGTTTGAGTGGGACTTCTGATGGAGGAGAAGGTATTTGTGTGTGTGTTTGGTTTTGTATTGGTAGTATCTGTATGTGTAGAGGCTTGGAGGGGCTTTGTGCTGGGAGCGAAGCTGAGCCCTGATTAAGGGGCGGAGCCTCACTGACTAGGGGTCCTATAAAGGTAGCAGCCAGTCAGGCAGCGGCACAGGAATTTAGCAAACTGAGCTGTACACAGGGGAGTTTGGGTGGGAGTTCCGTTGGAAGAGAAGGTATTTGTGTGTGTTTGGTTTTGTATTGGTCGTATCTGTATGTGTAGAGGCTTTTGCTGGAGAGAAGATGAGCCCTGATTAGGGGGCGGAGCTTCGCTGACTAGGGGTCGTATGATTGTAGCAGCCAGTCAGGCAGCGTCACAGACAGCTGCAGGGGCACAGGAGCTAGCAAACAGAGCTGTAAACAGGGGAGTTTGAGTGGGAGGTCTGTTGGAGGAGAAGGTATTTTTTGTGTGTTTGGTTTTGTATTGCTGGTATCTGTATGTGTAGGGGCTTTGTGCTGGGAGAGAAGCTGAGCCCTGATAAGGGGGCGGGTCTTCACTGACTAGGGGTCCTATAAAGGGAGCAGCAAGTCAGGCAGCTGCACAGACAGCTGCAGCGGTACAGGAGCTAGCAAACAGAGCTGTAAATAGGGGAGTTTGAGTGGGAGTTCTGTTGGAGGAGAAGGTATTTGTGTGTGTTTGGTTTTGTGTTGGTGGTATCTGTATGTGTAGGGGCTTTGTGCTGAGAGAGAAGCTGAGCCCTGATTAGGGGGCGGGGCTTCACTGACTGGGGTCCTATAAACGTACCAGCCAGTCAGGCAGCGGCACAGACAGCTGCAGCGGCACTGGAGCTAGCAAATAGAGCTGTAAACAGGGGAGTTTGAGTGGGAGTTCTGTTTGAGGAGAAGGTATTTGTGTGTTTGGTTTTGTATTGGTAGTATCTGTATGTGTAGAGGCTTTGTGCTGGGAGAGAAGATGAGCCCTGATTAGGGGGCGGGGCTTCACTGACTAAGGGTCCTATAAAGGTAGCAGCCAGTCAGGCAGCGGCACAGGAGCTAGCAAACAGAGCTGTAAACAGGGGAGTTTGAGTGGGAGGTCTTTTGGAAGAGACGGTATTTGTGTGTGTTTGGTTTTGTTTTGGTGCTATCTGTATGTGTAGGGGCTTTTTGCTGGGAGAGAAGCTGAGCCCTGATTAGGGGGCGGGGCTTCACTGACCAGGGGTCCTATAAAGGTAGCAGCCAGTCAGGCAGCGGCACAGGAGCTAGCAAACCGAGTTGTAAACAGGGGAGTATGAGTGGGAGTTGTGTTGGAGGAGAAGGCATTTGTGTGTGTGTTTGGTTTTGTATTGGTGGTATCTGTATGTGTAGGGGCTTGGAGGGGCTTTGTGCTGGGAGAGAAGATGAGCCCTGACTAGGGGGCGGGGCTTCACTGACTAGGGGTCCTATAAAGACAGCAGCCAGTCAGGCAGCGGCACAGACAGCTGCAGCAGTACAGGAGCTAGCAAACAGAGCTGTAAACAGGGGAGTTTGAGTGGGAGTTCTGTTGGAGGAGAAGGTATTTGTGTGTGTGTTTGGTTTTGTATTTGTAGTATCTGTATGTGTAGAGGCTTTGTGCTGGGAGAGAAGCTGAGCCCTGATTAGGGGGCGGGGCTTTACTGACTAGGGGTCCTATAAAGGTAGCAGCCAGTCAGGCAGCGGCAGAGGAGCTAGCAAACAGAGCTGTAAACAGGGGAGTTTGAGTGGGAGTTCTGTTGGAGGAGAAGGTATTTGTGTGTGTTTGGTTTTGTATTGGTAGTATCTGTATGTGTAGAGGCTTTGTGCTGGGAGAGAAGCTGAGCCCTGATTAGGGGGCGGGGCTTCACTGACTAGGGGTCCAAGAAAGGTAGCAGCCAGTCAGGCAGCGGCAGAGGAGCTAGCAAACAGAGCTGTAAACGGGAGTTTGAGGGTGAGTTCTGTTGGAGAAGAAGGTATTTGTGTGTGTGTTTGATTTTGTATTGGTGGTATCTGTATGTGTAGGGGCTTTGTCCTGGGAGAGAAGCTGAGCCCTTATTAGGGGGCGGGGCTTCCCTGGCTAGGGGTCCTCTAAAGGTAGCAGCCAGTCAGGCAGTGGTACAGGAGCTAGCAAACAGAGCTGTAAACAGGGGAGTTTGAGTGGGAGTTCTGTTGGAGGAGAAGGTATTTGTGTGTGTGTTTGGTTTTGTATTGGTGGTATCTGTGTGTGTAGGGGCTTTGTGCTGGGAGAGAAGCTGAGCCCTGATTAGGGGGCGGGGCTTCCCTGACTAGGGGTCCTCTAAAGGTAGCAGCCAGTCAGGCAGTGGTACAGGAGCTAGCAAACAGAGCTGTAAACAGGGGAGTTTGAGTGGGAGTTCTGTTGGAGGAGAAGGTATTTGTGTGTGTTTGGTTTTGTATTGGTAGTATCTGTATGGGTAGGCGCGTGGAGGGGCTTTGTGCTGGGAGAGCAGCTGAGCCCTGATTAGAGGGTGGGGCTTCCCTGACTAGGGGTCCTATAAAGGTAGCAGCCAGTCAGGCAGCGGTACAGGAGCTAGCAAACAGATCTGTAAACAGGGGAGTTTGAGTGGGAGTTCTGTTGGAGGAGAAGGTATTTTGTGTGTTTGGTTTTGTGTTGTTAGTATCTGTATGTGTAGGGGCTTTGTGCTGGGAGAGAAGCTGAGCCCTGATTAGGGGGCGGGGCTCCACAGACTAGGGGTCCTGTAAAGGGAGCAGCCAGTTAGGCAGCGGCACAGGCAGCTGCAGTGGCACAGGAGCTGGCAAAGAGAGCTGTAAACAGGGGAGTTTGAGTGGGAGTTCTGTTGGAGGAGAAGGTATTTGTGTGTGTGTTTGGTTTTGTATTGGTGGTATCTGTATGTGTAGGGGCTTTGTGCTGCTAGAGAAGCTGAGCCCTGATTAGGGGGCGGGGCTTGACTGACTAGGGGTCCTATAAAGGTAGCAGCCAGTCAGGCAGCGGCACAGACCGCTGCAGCGGCACAGGAGCTTGCAAACAGAGGAGTTTGAGTGGGAGTTCTGTTGGAGGAGAAGGTATTTGTGTGTGTTTGGTTTTGTATTGGTGGTATCTGTATGTGTAGGGGCTTTGTCCTGGGAGAGAACCTGAGCCCTGATTAGGGGGCGGGGCTTCACTGACTAGGGGTCCTATAAAGGTAGCAGCCAGTCAGGCATCGGCACAGCAGCTAGCAAACAGAGCTGTAAACGGGAGTTTGAGGGGGAGTTCTGTTGGAGGAGAAGGTATTTGTGTGTGTTTGGTTTTGTATTGGTGGTATCTGTATGTGTAGGGGCTTTGTCCTGGGAGAGAACCTGAGCCCTGATTAGGGGGCGGGGCTTCACTGACTAGGGGTCCTATAAAGGTAGCAGCCAGTCAGGCATCGGCACAGCAGCTAGCAAACAGAGCTGTAAACGGGAGTTTGAGGGGGAGTTCTGTTGGAGGAGAAGGTATTTGTGTGTGTTTGGTTTTGCATTGGTAGTATCTGTATGTGTAGAGGCTTGTGGGGGCTTTGTACTGGGAGAGAAGCTGAGCCCTGATTAGGGGATGGGGCTTGACTGACTACGGGTCCTGTAAAGGTAGCAGCTCGTCAGGCAGCGGCACAGACAACTAGCAAACTGAGCTGTAAACGGGGGAGTTTGAGTAGGAGTTCTGTTGGAGGAGAAGGTATTTTGTGTGTTTGGTTTTGTTTTGGTAGTATCTGTATGTGTAGGGGCTTGGAGGGGCTTTGTGCTGGGAGAGAAGCTGAGCCCTGATTAGGGGGCGGGGCTTGACTGACTAGGGGTCCTATAAAGGTAGCAGCCAGTCAGGCAGCGGCACAGACAGCTGCAGCGGCACAGGAGCTTGCAAACAGAGCTGTAAACAGGGGAGTTTGAGTGGGAGTTCTGTTGGAGGAGAAGGTATTTGTGTGTGTTTGGTTTTGTATTGGTGGTATCTGTATGTGTAAGGGCTTTGTCCTGGGAGAGAACCTGAGCCCTGATTAGGGGGCGGGGCTTCCCTGGCTAGGGGTCCTATAAAGGTAGCAGCCAGTCAGGCAGCGGCACAGGAGCTAGCAAACAGAGCTGTAAACAGGGGAGGTTGAGTGGGAGTTCTGTTGGAGGAGAGGGTATTTGTGTGTGTTTGGTTTTGTGTTGGTGGTATCTGTATGTGTAGGTGCTTTGTGCTGGGAGAGAAGCTGAGCCCTGATTAGGGGGCGGGGCTTCACTGACGAGGGTTCCTATAAATGGAGCAGCCAGTCAGGCAGCAACACAGACAGCTGCAGCGGTACAGGAGCTAGCAAACAGAGCTGTAAACAGGGGAGTTTGAGTGGGAGTTCTGTTGGAGGAGAAGGTATTTGTGTGTGTGTTTGGTTTTGTATTGGTGGTATCTGTATTTGTAGAGGCTTGGAATGGCTTTGTGCTGGGAGAGAAGCTGAGCCCTGATTAGGGGGCGGGGCTTCACTGACTAGGGGTCCTAAAAAGGGAGCAGCCAGTCAGGCAGCGGCACAGGAGCTAGCAAACAGAGCTGTAAACAGGGGAGTTTGATTGGGAGTTCTGTTGGAGGAGAAGGTATTTGTGTGTGTTTGGTTTTGCATTGGTAGTATCTGTATGTGTAGAGGCTTGTGGGTGCTTTGTGCTGGGAGAAAAGCTGAGCCCTGATTAGGGGATGGGGCTTGACTGACTACGGGTCCTGTAAAGGTAGCAGCTGGTCAGGCAGCGGCACAGACAGCTAGCAAACAGAGCTGTAAACGGGAGAGTTAGAGTGGGAGTTCAGTTGGAGGAGAAGGTATATGTGTGTGTTTGGTTTTGTATTGGTAGTATCTGTATGTGTAGTGTCTTTGTGCTGGGAGAGAAGCAGAGCCCTGATTAGGGGGCGGGGCTTCCCTGACTAGGGGTCCTATAAAGGGAGCAGCCAGTCAGGCAGCGGCACAGGAGCTAGCAAACAGAGCTGTAAACAGGGGAGTTTGAGTGGGGGTTCTGTTGGAGGAGAAGGTATTTGTGTTTGGTTTTGTATTGGTAGTATCTGTATGTGTAGGGGCTTGGAGGGGCTTTGTGCTGGGAGAGAAGCTGAGCCCTGATTAGGGGGCGGGGCTTCACTGACTAGGGGTCCTATAAAGGTAGCAGCCAGTCAGGCAGCGGCACAGACAGCTGCAGCGGCACAGGAGCTAGCAAACAGAGCTGTAAACAGGGGAGTTTGAGTGGGAGTTCTGTTGGAGGAGAAGGTATTTGTGTGTGTTTGGTTTTGTATTGGTAGTATTTGTATGTGTAGAGGCTTGGAGGGGCTTTGTGCTGGGAGAGAAGCTGAGCCCTGATTAGGGGGCGGGGTTTCACTGACGAGGGGTCCTATAAAGTTAGCTGCCAGTCAGGCAGCGGCACAGGAGCTAGCAAACAGAGCTGTAAACAGGGGACTTTGAGTGGGAGATCTGTTGGAAGAGAAGGTATTTGTGTGTGTTTGGTTTTGTATTGGTGGTATCTGTATGTGTAGAGGCTTGGAGGGGCTTTGTGCTGGGAGAGAAGATGAGCCCTGATTAGGGGGTCGGGGCTTCACTGACTAGGGGTCCTATAAAGGGAGCAGCCAGTCAGGCGGCGGCACGGACAGCTGCAGCGGCACAGGAGCTAGCAAACAGAGCTGTAAACAGGGGAGTTTGAGTGGGAGTTCTTTTGGAAGAGACAGTATTTGTGTGTGTTTGGTTTTGTTTTGGTGGTATCTGTATGTGTAGGGGCTTTTTGCTGGGAGAGAAGCTGAGCCCTGATTAGGGGGCGGGGCTTCACTGACCAGGGGTCCTATAAAGGTAGCAGCCAGTCAGGCAGCGGCACAGGAGCTAGCAAACAGAGCTCTAAAGAGGGGAGTTTGAGAGGGAGTTCTGTTGGAGGAGAAGTGATTTGTGTGTTTTTTTGTATTGGTAGTATCTGTATATGTAGAGGCTTGGAGGGGCTTTGTGCTGGGAGAGAAGCTGAGCCCTGATCGGGGGCGGGGCTTCACTGACTAGGGGTCCTATAAAGGTAGCAGCCTGTCAGACAGCGGCACAGGAGCTAGCAAACGGAGCTGTAAGCAGGGGAGTTTGAGTGGTAGTTCTGTTGGAGGAGAAGGTATTTGTGTGTGTTTGGTTTTGTATTGGTAGTATCTGTATGTTTCGAGGCTTAGAGGGGCTTTGTGCTGGGAGAGAAGCTGAGCCCTGATTAGGGGGCGGGGCTTCCCTGACTAGGGGTCCTATAAAGGTAGCAGACAGTCAGTCAGCGGCACAGGAGCTAGCAAACAGAGCTGTAAACAGGGGAGTTTGTGTGGGAGTTCTGTTGCGGGAGAAGGTATTTGTGTGTGTTTGGTTTTGCATTGGTAGTATCTGTATGTGTAGAGGTTTGGAGGGTCTTTGTGATGGGAGAGAAGCTGGGCCCTGATTAGGGGGCGGGGCTTCACTGATTAGGGGTCCTAGAAAGGGAGCAGCCAGTCAGGCAGCGGCACAGACAGCTGCAGTGGCACAGGAGCTAGCAAACAGAGCTGTAAAGAGGGGAGTTTGAGTGGGAGTTCTGTTGGAGGAGAAGGTATTTGTGTGTTTTTTTGTATTCGTAGTATCTGTATATGTAGAGGCTTGGAGGGGCTTTGTGCTGGGACAGAAGCTGAGCCCTGATCAGGGGGCGGGGCTTCACTGACTAGGGGTCCTATAAAGGTAGCAGCCAGTCAGGAAGCGGCACAGGAGCTAGCAAACAGACCTGTAAACAGGGCAGTTTGAGTGGGAGTTCTGTTGGAGGAGAAGGTATTTGTGTGTGTTCGGTTTTGTATTGGTAGTATCTGTATGTGTACGGGCTTTGTGCTGGGAGAGAAGCTGAGCCCTGATTAGGGGGCGGGGATTCACTGACTAGGGGTCCTATAAAGGGAGCAGCCAGTCAGGCAGCGGCACAGACAGCTGCAGTGGCACAGGCGCTAGCAAACAGAGCTGTAAACAGGGGAGTTTGAGTGGGAGTTCTTTTGGAGGAGAAGGTATTTGTGCGTTTTTTTGTATTGGTAGTATCTGTATGTGTAGCGCCTTGGAGGGGCTTTGTGCTGGGAGAGAAGCTGAGCCCTGATTGGGGGCGGGGCTTCACTGACTAGGGGTCCTATAAAGGTAGGAGCCAGTCAGGCAGCGGCACAGGAGCTAGCAAACAGAGCTGTAAGCAGGGGAGTCTGAGTGGGAGTTCTGTTGGAGGAGAAGGTATTTGTGTGTGTTTGGTTTTGTATTGGTAGTATCTGTATGTGTAGAGGCTTGGAGGGGCTTTGTGCTGGGAGAGAAGCTGAGCCCTGATTAGGGGGCGGGGCTTTACTGACTAGGGGTCCTATAAAGGTAGCAGCCAGTCAGACATCGGCACAGGAGCTAGCAAACAGAGCTGTAAGCAAGGGAGTTTGTGTGGGAGTTCTGTTGGAGGAGAAGGTATTTGTGTGTGTTTGGTTTTGTATTGGTAGTATCTGTATGTGTAGGGGCTTTGTGCTGGGAGAGAAGCTGAGCCCTGATTAGGGGGCGGGGCTTCCCTGACTAGGGGTCCTATAAAGGTAGCAGCCAATCAGGCAGCGGCACAGGAGCTAGAAAACAGAGCTGTAAACAGGGGACTTTGAGTGGGAGTTCTGTTGGAGGAGAAGGTATTTGTGTGTGTTTGGTTTTGTATTGGTAGTATCTGTATGTGTAGAGGCTTGTAGGGGCTTCGTGCTGGGAGAGAAGCTGAGCCCTGATTAGGGGGCGGGGCTTCACTGAAATGGGGTCCTATAAAGCTAGCAGCCAAGCAGAGCTGTAAACAGGGGAGTTTGAGTGGGAGTTCTGTTGGAGGAGAAGGTATTTGTGTGTGTTTTTGTATTGGTATTATCTGTATGTGTAGAGGCTTGGAGGGGCTTTGTGCTGGGAGAGAAGCTGGGCCCTGATTAGGGGGCGGGGCTTCACTGACTAGGGGTCCTATAAAGGGAGCAGCCAGTCAGGCAGAGGCACAGACAGCTGCAGTGGCACAGGCGCTAGCAAACAGAGCTGTAAACAGGGGAGTTTGAGCGGGAGTTCTGTTGGAGGAGAAGGTATTTGTGTGTTTTTTTGTATTGGTAGTATCTGTATATGTAGAGGCTTGGAGGGGCTTTGTGCTGGGAGAGAAGCTGAGCCCTGATCAGGGGGCGGGGCATCACTGACTAGGGGTCCTATAAAGCTAGCAGCCAGTCAGGCAGCGGCACAGGAGCTAGCAAACAGACCTGTGAACAGGGGAGTTTGAGTGGGAGTTCTGTTGGAGGAGAAGGTATTTGTGTGTGTTTTTGTATTGGTATTATCTGTATGTGTAGAGGCTTGGAGGGGCTTTGTGCTGGGAGAGAAGCTGGGCCCTGATTAGGGGGCGGGGCTTCACTGACTAGGGATCCTATAAAGGGAGCAGCCAGTCAGGCAGCAGCACAGACAGCTGCAGCGGAACAGGAACTAGCAAACAGAGCTGTAAACAGGGGAGTTTGAGTGGGCGTTCTGTTGGAGGAGAAGGTATTTGTGTGTGTTTGGTTTTGTATTGTCAGTATCTGTATGTGCAGGGGCTTTGTGCTGGGAGAGAAGCTGAGCCCTGATTAGGGGGCGGGGCTTCCCTGACGAGGGGTCCTATAAAGGTAGCAGCCAGTCAGGGAGCGGCACAGGAGCTAGCAAACAGAGCTGTAAACAGGGGAGTTTGAGTGGGAGTTGTGTTGGAGGAGAAGGTATTTGTGTGTGTTTGGTTTTGTATTGTCAGTCTCTGTATGTGCAGGGGCTTTGTGCTGGGAGAGAAGCTGATCCCTGATCAGGGGGCGGGGCTTCACTGACTAGGGGTCCTATAAAGGTAGCAGCCAGTCAGGGAGCGGCACAGGAGCTAGCAAACAGAGCTGTAAACAGGGGAGTTTGAGTGGGAGTTCTGTTGGAGGAGAAGGTATTTGTGTGTGTTTGGTTTTGTATTGGTAGAATCTGTATGTGTAGGGGCTTTGTGCTGGGAGAGAAGCTGAGCCCTGGTTTGGGGGCGGGGCTTCACTGACTAGGGGTCCTATAAAGGTAGCAGCCAGTCAGGCAGCGGCACAGGAGCTAGCAAACAGAGGAGTTTGTGTGGGAGTTCTGTTGGAGGAGAAGGTATTTGTGTGTGTTTGGTTTTGCATTGGTAGTATCTGTATGTGTAGAGGTTTGGAGGGTCTTTGTGATGGGAGAGAAGCTGGGCCCTGATTAGGGGGCGGGGCTTCACTGATTAGGGGTCCTAGAAAGGGAGCAGCCAGTCAGGCAGCGGCACAGACAGCTGCAGTGGCACAGGAGCTAGCAAACAGAGCTCTAAAGAGGGGAGTTTGAGAGGGAGTTCTGTTGGAGGAGAAGTTATTTGTGTGTTTTTTTGTATTGGTAGTATCTGTATATGTAGAGGCTTGGAGGGGCTTTGTGCTGGGAGAGAAGCTGAGCCCTGATCGGGGGCAGGGCTTCACTGACTAGGGGTCCTGTAAAGGGAGCAGCCTGTCAGACAGCGGCACAGGCGCTAGCAAACAGAGCTGTAAGCAGGGGAGTTTGAGTGGGAGTTCTGTTGGAGGAGAAGGTATTTGTGTGTGTTTGGTTTTGTATTGACAGTATCTGTATGTGTAGGGGTTTGGCGGGGCTTTGTGCTTGGAGAGAAGCTGAACCCTGATTAGGGGGCGGGGCTTCACTGACTAGGGTTCCTATAAAGGTAGCAGCCAGTCAGGCAGCGGAACAGACAGCTGCAGCGGCACAGGAGCTAGCAAACAGAGCTGTAAACAGGGGAGTTTGAGTGGGAGTTCTGTTGGAGGAGAAGGTATTTGTGTGTGTTTTTGTATTGGTAGTACCTGTATGTGTAGAGGTTTGAAGGGGCTTTGTGCTGGGAGAGAAGCTGAGCCCTGATTAGGGGGCGGGGCTTCACTGAAAAGGGGTCCTATAAAGCTAGCAGCCAATCAGGCAGCGGCACAGGAGCTAGCAAACAGACCTGTAAACAGGGGAGTTTGAGTGGGAGTTCTGTTGGAGGAGAAGGTATTTGTGTGTGTTTTTGTATTGGTATTATCTGTATGTGTACAGGCTTGGAGGGGCTTTGTGCTGGGAGAGAAGCTGGGCCCTGATTAGGGGGCGGGGCTTCACTGACTAGGGGTCCTATAAAGGGAGCAGCCAGTCAGGCAGCGGCACAGACAGCTGCAGTGGCACAGGCGCTAGCAAACAGAGCTGTAAACAGGGGAGTTTGAGCGGGAGTTCTGTTGGAGGAGAAGGTATTTGTGTGTGTTTTTCTATTGGTAGTATCTGTATGTGTAGAGGCTTGGAGGGGCTTTGTGCTGGGAGAGAAGCTGAGCCCTGATCAGGGGGCGGGGCTTCACTGACTAGGGGTCCTATAAAGGTAGCAGCCAGTCAGGCAGCGGCACAGGAGCTAGCAAACAGAGCTGTAAAGAGGGGAGTTTGAGTGGGAGTTCTGTTGGAGGAGAAGGTATTTGTGTGTGTTTGGTTTTGTATTGGTAGTATCTGTATGTGTAGGGGCTTTGTGCTGGGAGAGAAGCTGAGCCCTGATTAGGGGGCGGGGCTTCCCTGACTAGGGGTCCTATAAAGGTAGCAGCCAGTCAGTCAGCGGCACAGGAGGTAGCAAACAGAGCTGTAAACAGGGGAGTTTGTGTGGGAGTTCTGTTGGGGGAGAAGGTATTTGTGTGTGTTTGGTTTTGCATTGGTAGTATCTGTATGTGTAGAGGTTTGGAGGGTCTTTGTGATGGGAGAGAAGCTGGGCCCTGATTAGGGGGCGGGGCTTCACTGATTAGGGGTCCTAGAAAGGGAGCAGCCAGTCAGGCAGCGGCACAGACAGCTGCAGTGGCACAGGAGCTAGCAAACAGAGCTGGAAAGAGGGGAGTTTGAGTGGGAGTTCTGTTGGAGGAGAAGGTATTTGTGTGTTTTTTTGTATTGGTAGTATCTGTATATGTAGAGGCTTGGAGGGGCTTTGTGCTGGGACAGAAGCTGAGCCCTGATCAGGGGGCGGGAATTCACTGACTAGGGGTACTATAAAGGGAGCAGCCAGTCAGGCAGCAGCACAGACAGCTGCAGTGGCACAGGCGCTAGCAAACAGAGCTGTAAACAGGGGAGTTTGAGTGGGAGTTCTTTTGGAGGAGAAGGTATTTGTGCGTTTTTTTGTATTGGTAGTATCTGTATGTGTAGAGCCTTGGAGGGGCTTTGTGCTGGGAGAGAAGCTGAGCCCTGATTGGGGGCGGGGCTTCACTCACTAGGGGTCCTATAAAGGTAGGAGCCAGTCAGGCAGCGGCACAGGAGCTAGCAAACAGAGCTGTAAGCAGGGGAGTTTGAGTGGGAGTTCTGTTGGAGGAGAAGGTATTTATGTGTGTTCGGTTTTGTATTGGTAGTGTCTGTATGTGTACGGGGTTTGTGCTGGGAGAGAAGCTGAGCCCCGATTACGGGGCGGGGCTTCACTGACTAGGGGTCCTATAAAGGTAGCAGCCAGTCAGGCAGCGGCACAGACAGCTGCAGCGGCACAGGAGCTAACAAACAGAGCTGTGAACAGGGGAGTTTGAGTGGGAGTTCTGTTGGAGGAGAAGGTATTTGTGTGTGTTTGGTTTTTTATTGGTAGTATCTGTATGTGTAGAGGCTTGGAGGGGCTTTGTGCTGGGAGAGAAGCTGAGCCCTGATTAGGGGGCGGGGCTTCACTGACTAGGGGTCCTATAAAGGGAGCAGCCAATCAGGCAGCGGCACAGGAGCTAGCAAACAGAGCTGTAAACAGGAGAGTTTGAGGGGGAGTTCTGTTGGAGGAGAAGGTATTTGTGTGTGTTTGGTTTTGTATTGGCAGTATCTGTATGTGTAGGGGCTTTGTGCTGGGAGAGAAGCTGAGCCCTGATTAGGGGGCGGGGCTTCACTGACTAGGGGTCCTATAAAGGTAGCGGCACAGACAGCTGCAGCGGCACCGGAGCTAGCAAACAGAGCTGTAAACAGGGGAGTTTGAGTGGGAGATCTGTTAGAGGAGAAGGTATTTGTGTGTGTGTGTTTGGTTTTGTATTGTTAGTATCTGTATGTGTAGGGGCTTTGTGCTGGGAGAGAAGCTGAGCCCTGATTAGGGGGCGGGGCTTCACTGACTAGGGGTCCTATAAAGGTATCAGCCAGTCAGGCAGCAGCACACGAGCTAGCAAACAGAGATGTAAACAGGGGAGTTGGAGTGCGAGTTGTGTTGGAGGAGAAGGTATTTGTCTGTGTTTGGTTTGTATTGGTAGTATCTGTATGTGTAGAGGCTTGGAGGGGCTTTGTGCTGGGAGAGAAGCTGGGCCCTGATTAGGGGGCGGGGCTTCCCTGACTAGGGGTCCTATAAAGGGAGCAGCCAGTCAGGCAGTGGCACAGGAACTCGCAAACAGAGCTGTAAACAGGGGAGTTTGAGTGGGAGTTCTGTTGGAGGAGAAGGTATTTGTGTGTGTTTGGTTTTGTATTGGTAGTATCTGTATGTGTAGAGGCTTGGAGGGGCTTTGTGCTGGGAGAGAAGCTGGGCCCTGATTAGGGGGCGGGGCTTCACTGACTGGGGGTCCTATAAAGGTAGCAGCCAGTCAGGCAGCAGCACACGAGCTAGCAAACAGAGATGTAAACAGGGGAGTTGGAGTGCGAGTTCTGTTGGAGGAGAACGTGTTTGTGTGTGTGTTTGGTTTTGTATTGGTGGTATCTGTATGTGCAGGGGCTTTGTGCTGGGAGAGAAGCTGAGCCCTGATTAGGGGGCGGGGCTTCACTGACTAGGGGTCCTATAAAGGTAGCAGCCAGTCAGACAGCGGCACAGGAGCTAGCAAACGGAGCTGTAAGCAGGGGAGTTTGAGTGGGAGTTCGGTTGGAGGAGAAGGTATTTGTGTGTGTTTGGTTTTGTATTGGTAGTATTTGTATGTGTAGGGGCTTTGTGCTGGGAGAGAAGCTGAGCCCTGATTAGAGGGCGGGGCTTCACTGACTAGGGGTCTTATAAAGGTAGAAGCCAGTCAGGCAGCGGCACAGACAGTTGCAGCGGCACGGGAGCTAGCAAACAGAGCTGTAAACAGGGGAGTTGGAGTGGGAGTTCTGTTGGAGGAGAAGGTATTTGTGTGTGTGTTTGGTTTTGTATTGGTAGTATCTGTATGTGTAGAGGCTTGTAGGGGCTTTGTGCTGGGAGAGAAGCTGAGCCCTGATGATGGCGCGGGGCTTCACTGACTAGGGGTCCTATAAAGGTAGCGGCACAGACAGCTGCAGCGGCACAGGAGCTAGCAAACAGAGCTGTAAACAGGGGAGTTTGAGTGGGAGTTCTGTTGGAGGAGAAGGTATTTGTGTGTGTGTTTGGTTTTGTATTTGTAGAGGCTTGGAGGGGCTTTGTGCTGGGAGAGAAGCTGAGCCCTGATTAGGGGGCGGGGCTTCACTGACTAGGGGTCCTGTAAAGGTAGCAGCCAGTCAGGCAGCGGCACAGACAGCTGCAGCGGCGCAGGAGCTAGCAAACAGTACTGTAAACAGGAGTTTGAGTGGGAGTTCTGTTGGAGGAGACGGTATTTGTGTTTGGTTTTGTATGGGTAGTATCTGTATGTGTAGAGGCTTGGAGGGGCTTTGTGCTGGGAGAGAAGCTGAGCCCTGATCGGGGGCGGGGCTTCACTGACTAGGGGTCCTATAAAGGTAGCAGCCTGTCAGACAGCGGCACAGGAGCTAGCAAACGGAGCTGTAAGCAGGGGAGTTTGAGTGGTAGTTCTGTTGGAGGAGAAGGTATTTGTGTGTGTTTGGTTTTGTATTGGTAGTATCTGTATGTTTCGAGGCTTAGAGGGGCTTTGTGCTGGGAGAGAAGCTGAGCCCTGATTAGGGGGCGGGGCTTCCCTGACTAGGGGTCCTATAAAGGTAGCAGACAGTCAGTCAGCGGCACAGGAGCTAGCAAACAGAGCTGTAAACAGGGGAGTTTGTGTGGGAGTTCTGTTGCGGGAGAAGGTATTTGTGTGTGTTTGGTTTTGCATTGGTAGTATCTGTATGTGTAGAGGTTTGGAGGGTCTTTGTGATGGGAGAGAAGCTGGGCCCTGATTAGGGGGCGGGGCTTCACTGATTAGGGGTCCTAGAAAGGGAGCAGCCAGTCAGGCAGCGGCACAGACAGCTGCAGTGGCACAGGAGCTAGCAAACAGAGCTGTAAAGAGGGGAGTTTGAGTGGGAGTTCTGTTGGAGGAGAAGGTATTTGTGTGTTTTTTTGTATTCGTAGTATCTGTATATGTAGAGGCTTGGAGGGGCTTTGTGCTGGGACAGAAGCTGAGCCCTGATCAGGGGGCGGGGCTTCACTGACTAGGGGTCCTATAAAGGTAGCAGCCAGTCAGGAAGCGGCACAGGAGCTAGCAAACAGACCTGTAAACAGGGCAGTTTGAGTGGGAGTTCTGTTGGAGGAGAAGGTATTTGTGTGTGTTCGGTTTTGTATTGGTAGTATCTGTATGTGTACGGGCTTTGTGCTGGGAGAGAAGCTGAGCCCTGATTAGGGGGCGGGGATTCACTGACTAGGGGTCCTATAAAGGGAGCAGCCAGTCAGGCAGCGGCACAGACAGCTGCAGTGGCACAGGCGCTAGCAAACAGAGCTGTAAACAGGGGAGTTTGAGTGGGAGTTCTTTTGGAGGAGAAGGTATTTGTGCGTTTTTTTGTATTGGTAGTATCTATATGTGTAGAGCCTTGGAGGGGCTTTGTGCTGGGAGAGAAGCTGAGCCCTGATTGGGGGCGGGGCTTCACTGACTAGGGGTCCTATAAAGGTAGGAGCCAGTCAGGCAGCGGCACAGGAGCTAGCAAACAGAGGTGTAAGCAGGGGAGTCTGAGTGGGAGTTCTGTTGGAGGAGAAGGTATTTGTGTGTGTTTGGTTTTGTATTGATAGTATCTGTATGTGTAGGGGTTTGGCGGGGCTTTGTGCTTGGAGAGAAGCTGAACCCTGATTAGGGGGCGGGGCTTCACTGACTAGGGTTCCTATAAAGGTAGCAGCCAGTCAGGCAGCGGAACAGACAGCTGCAGCGGCACAGGAGCTAGCAAACAGAGCTGTAAACAGGGGAGTTTGAGTGGGAGTTCTGTTGGAGGAGAAGGTATTTGTGTGTGTTTTTGTATTGGTAGTACCTGTATGTGTAGAGGTTTGAAGGGGCTTTGTGCTGGGAGAGAAGCTGAGCCCTGATTAGGGGGCGGGGCTTCACTGAAAAGGGGTCCTATAAAGCTAGCAGCCAATCAGGCAGCGGCACAGGAGCTAGCAAACAGACCTGTAAACAGGGGAGTTTGAGTGGGAGTTCTGTTGGAGGAGAAGGTATTTGTGTGTGTTTTTGTATTGGTAGTATCTGTATGTGTAGAGGCTTGGAGGGGCTTTGTGCTGGGAGAGAAGCTGAGCCCTGATCAGGGGGCGGGGCTTCACTGACTAGGGGTCCTATAAAGGTAGCAGCCAGTCAGGCAGCGGCACAGGAGCTAGCAAACAGAGCTGTAAAGAGGGGAGTTTGAGTGGGAGTTCTGTTGGAGGAGAAGGTATTTGTGTGTGTTTGGTTTTGTATTGGTAGTATCTGTATGTGTAGGGGC
The DNA here is from genome assembly GCF_965140295.1 of Lepidochelys olivacea. Classification (NCBI taxonomy): domain Eukaryota; kingdom Metazoa; phylum Chordata; order Testudines; family Cheloniidae; genus Lepidochelys; species Lepidochelys olivacea. The sequence goes on from NC_140428.1 coordinate 6,462,118, forward strand.
TTTGTGCTGGGAGAGAAGCTGAGCCCTGATTAGGGGGCGGGGCTTCCCTGACTAGGGGTCCTATAAAGGTAGCAGCCAGTCAGTCAGCGGCACAGGAGCTAGCAAACAGAGCTGTAAACAGGGGAGTTTGTGTGGGAGTTCTGTTGGGGGAGAAGGTATTTGTGTGTGTTTGGTTTTGCATTGGTAGTATCTGTATGTGTAGAGGTTTGGAGGGTCTTTGTGATGGGAGAGAAGCTGGGCCCTGATTAGGGGGCGAGGCTTCACTGATTAGGGGTCCTAGAAAGGGAGCAGCCAGTCAGGCAGCGGCACAGACAGCTGCAGTGGCACAGGAGCTAGCAAACAGAGCTGGAAAGAGGGGAGTTTGAGTTGGAGTTCTGTTGGAGGAGAAGGTATTTGTGTGTTTTTTTGTATTGGTAGTATCTGTATATGTAGAGGCTTGGAGGGGCTTTGTGCTGGGACAGAAGCTGAGCCCTGATCAGGGGGCGGGAATTCACTGACTAGGGGTACTATAAAGGGAGCAGCCAGTCAGGCAGCGGCACAGACAGCTGCAGTGGCACAGGCGCTAGCAAACAGAGCTGTAAACAGGGGAGTTTGAGTGGGAGTTCTTTTGGAGGAGAAGGTATTTGTGCGTTTTTTTGTATTGGTAGTATCTGTATGTGTAGAGCCTTGGAGGGGCTTTGTGCTGGGAGAGAAGCTGAGCCCTGATTAGGGGGCGGGGCTTCACTGACTAGGGGTCCTATAAAGGGAGCAGCCAATCAGGCAGCGGCACAGGAGCTAGCAAACAGAGCTGTAAACAGGAGAGTTTGAGGGGGAGTTCTGTTGGAGGAGAAGGTATTTGTGTGTGTTTGGTTTTGTATTGGCAGTATCTGTATGTGTAGGGGCTTTGTGCTGGGAGAGAAGCTGAGCCCTGATTAGGGGGCGGGGCTTCACTGACTAGGGGTCCTATAAAGGTAGCGGCACAGACAGCTGCAGCGGCACCGGAGCTAGCAAACAGAGCTGTAAACAGGGGAGTTTGAGTGGGAGATCTGTTAGAGGAGAAGGTATTTGTGTGTGTGTGTTTGGTTTTGTATTGTTAGTATCTGTATGTGTAGGGGCTTTGTGCTGGGAGAGAAGCTGAGCCCTGATTAGGGGGCGGGGCTTCACTGACTAGGGGTCCTATAAAGGTAGCAGCCAGTCAGGCAGCAGCACACGAGCTAGCAAACAGAGATGTAAACAGGGGAGTTGGAGTGCGAGTTCTGTTGGAGGAGAAGGTATTTGTGTGTGTTTGGTTTTGTATTGGTAGTATCTGTATGTGTAGAGGCTTGGAGGGGCTTTGTGCTGGGAGAGAAGCTGGGCCCTGATTAGGGGGCGGGGCTTCACTGACTGGGGGTCCTATAAAGGTAGCAGCCAGTCAGGCAGCAGCACACGAGCTAGCAAACAGAGATGTAAACAGGGGAGTTGGAGTGCGAGTTCTGTTGGAGGAGAACGTGTTTGTGTGTGTGTTTGGTTTTGTATTGGTGGTATCTGTATGTGCAGGGGCTTTGTGCTGGGAGAGAAGCTGAGCCCTGATTAGGGGGCGGGGCTTCACTGACTAGGGGTCCTATAAAGGTAGCAGCCAGTCAGACAGCGGCACAGGAGCTAGCAAACGGAGCTGTAAGCAGGGGAGTTTGAGTGGGAGTTCGGTTGGAGGAGAAGGTATTTGTGTGTGTTTGGTTTTGTATTGGTAGTATCTGTATGTGTAGGGGCTTTGTGCTGGGAGAGAAGCTGAGCCCTGATTAGAGGGCGGGGCTTCACTGACTAGGGGTCTTATAAAGGTAGAAGCCAGTCAGGCAGCGGCACAGACAGTTGCAGCGGCACGGAAGCTAGCAAACAGAGCTGTAAACAGGGGAGTTGGAGTTGGAGTTCTGTTGGAGGAGAAGGTATTTGTGTGTGTGTTTGGTTTTGTATTGGTAGTATCTGTATGTGTAGAGGCTTGTAGGGGCTTTGTGCTGGGAGAGAAGCTGAGCCCTGATGAGGGGGCGGGGCTTCACTGACTAGGGGTCCTATAAAGGTAGCGGCACAGACAGCTGCAGCGGCACAGGAGCTAGCAAACAGAGCTGTAAACAGGGGAGTTTGAGTGGGAGTTCTGTTGGAGGAGACGGTATTTGTGTTTGGTTTTGTATGGGTAGTATCTGTATGTGTAGAGGCTTGTAGGTTCTCTGTGCTGGGAGAGAAGCTGAGCCCTGATTAGGGGGCGGGGCTTCACTGACTAGGGGTCCTATAAAGGGAGCAGCCAGTCAGGAAGCGGCACAGACAGCTGCAGCGGCAGAGGAGCTAGCAAACAGTACTGTAAACAGGAGTTTGAGTGGGAGTTCTGTTGGAGGAGAAGGTATTTGTGTGTGTTTGGTTTTGTATTGGTAGTATCTTTATGTGTAGGGGCTTTGTGCTGGGAGAGAAGCTGGGCCCTGATTAGGGGGCGGGACTTCCCTGACTAGGGGTCCTATAAAGGGAGCAGCCAGTCAGGCAGCGGCACAGGAGCTAGCAAACAGAGCTGTAAACAGGGGAGTTTGAGTGGGAGTTCTGTTGGAGGAGAAGGTATTTGTATGTGTTTGGTTTTTTATTGGTATTATCTGTTTGTGTAGAGGCTTGGAGGGGCTTTGTGCTGGGAGAGAGGCTGAGCCCTGATTAGGGGGCGGGGCTTCACTGACTGGGGTCCTATAAAAGTAGCAGCCAGTCCGGCAGCAGCACAGACAGCTGCAGCAGCACAGGGGCTAGCAAACAGAGCTGTGAATAGGGGAGTTTGAGTGGGAGTTCTGTTGGAGGAGAAGGTATTTGTGTGTGTTCGGTTTTGTATTGGTAGTATCTGTATGTGTAGGGGCTTTGTGCTGGGAGAGAAGCTGAGCCCTGATTAGGGGACGGGGCTTCACTGACTAGGGGTCCGATAAAGGGAGCGGCACAGACAGCTGCAGCGGCACAGGAGCTAGCAAACAGAGCTGTGAACAGGGGAGTTTTAGTGGGAGTTCGGTTGGAGGAGAAGGTATTTGTGTGTGTTTGGTTTTGTATTGGTAGTATCTGTATGTGTAGGGGCTTTGTGCTGGGAGAGAAGCTGAGCCCTGATTAGGGGGCGGGGCTTCCCTGACTAGGGGTCCTATAAAGGTAGCAGCCAATCAGGCAGCGGCACAGGAGCTAGCAAACAGAGCTGTAAACAGGGGACTTTGAGTGGGAGTTCTGTTGGAGGAGAAGCTATTTGTGTGTGTTTTTGGTTTTGTATTGGTAGTATCTGTATGTGTAGAGGCTTGTAGGGGCTTCGTGCTGGGAGAGAAGCTGATCCCTGATTAGCGGGCGGGGCTTCACTGACTAGGGGTCTTATAAAGGTAGCAGCCAGTCAGGCAGCGGCACAGACAGTTGCAGCGGCACGGGAGCTAGCAAACAGAGCTGTAAACAGGGGAGTTGGAGTGGGAGTTCTGTTGGAGGAGAAGGTATTTGTGTGCGTGTTTGGTTTTGTATTGGTAGTATCTCTATGTGTAGAGGCTGGTAGGGGCTTTGTGCTGGGAGAGAAGCTGAGCCCTGATGAGGGGGCGGGGCTTCACTGACTAGGGGTCCTATAAAGGTAGCGGCACAGACAGCTGCAGCGGCACAGGAGCTAGCAAACAGAGCTGTAAACAGGGGAGTTTGAGTGGGAGTTCTGTTGGAGGAGAAGGTATTTGTGTGTGTGTTTGGTTTTGTATTTGTAGAGGCTTGGAGGGGCTTTGTGCTGGGAGAGAAGCTGAGCCCTGATTAGGGGGCGGGGCTTCACTGACTAGGGGTCCTATGAAGGTAGCAGCCAGTCAGGCAGCGGCACAGGAGCTAGCAAACAGAGCTCTAAACAGGGGAGTTTGAGTGGGAGATCTGTTAGAGGAAAAGGTATTTGTGTGTGTGTGTTTGGTTTTGTATTGTTAGTACCTGTATGTGTAGGGCCTTTGTGCTGGGAGAGAAGCTGAGCCCTGAGTAGGGGGCGGGGCTTTCCTGACTAGGGGTCCTATGAAGGTAGCAGCCAGTCAGGCAGCGGCACAGACAGCTGCAGCCGCACAGTAGCTAGCAAACAGAGCTGTAAACAGGGGAGTTTGAGTGGGAGTTCTGTTGGAGGAGATGGTATTTGTGTTTGGTTTTGTATTGGTAGTATCTGTATGTGTTGGGGGTTTGTGCTGGGAGAGAAGCTGAGCCCTGATTAGGGGGCGGGGCTTCACTGACTAGGGTTTCTATAAAGGGAGCAGCCAGTCAGGCAGCGGCACAGACAGCTGCAGCGGAACAGGAACTAGCAAACAGTGCTGTAAACAGGGGAATTTGAGTGGGAGTTCTGTTGGAGGAGAACGAATGTGTGTGTATTTGGTTTTGTATTGGTGGTATCTGTATGTGTAGGGGCTTTGTGCTGGGAGAGAAGCTGAGCCCTGATTAGGGGGCGGGGCTTCACTGACTAGGGGTCCTATGAAGGTAGCAGCCAGTCAGGCAGCGGCACAGACAGCTGCAGCGGCACAGGAGCTTGCAAACAGAGCTGTAAAAAGGGGAGTTTGAGTGGGATTTCTGTTGGAGGAGAAGGTGTTTGTGTGTGTTTGGTTTTGTATTGGTAGTATCTGTATGTGTAGGGGCTTTGTGTTCTGAGAGAAGCTGAGCCCTGATTAGGGGGCGGGGCTTCACTGACTAGGGGTCCTACAAAGTTAGCAGCCAGTCAGGCAGCGGCACAGACAGCTGCAGCGGCACAGGAGCTAGCAAACAGAGCTGTAAAAAGGGGAGTTTGAGTGGGATTTCTGTTGGAGGAGAAGGTATTTGTGTGTGTTTGGTTTGGATTGGTAGTACCTGTATGTGTAGGGGCTTTGTGCTGGGAGAGAAGCTGAGCCCTGATTAGGGGGCGGGGCTTCACTGACTAGGGGTCCTATAAAGGTAGCAGCCAGTCAGGCAGCGGAACAGACAGCTGCAGTGGCACAGGAGCGAGCAAACAGAGCTGTAAACAGGGGAGTTTGAGTGGGAGTTCTGTTGGAGGAGAAGGTATTTGTGTGTGTTTGGTTTTGTATTGTCAGTATCTGTATGTGTAGGGGCTAGGTGCTGGGAGAGAAGCTGAGCCCTGATTAGGGGGCGGGGCTTCACTGACTAGGGGTCCTATAAAGGTAGCAGCCAGTCAGGCAGCGGCACAGGAGCTAGCAAACAGAGCTGTAAACAGGGGAGTTTGAGTGGGAGTTCTGTTGGAGGAGAAGGTATTTGTGTGTTTTTTTGTATTGGTAGTATCTGTATGTGTAGAGGCTTGGAGGGGCTTTGTGCTGGGAGAGAAGCTGAGCCCTGATTAGGGGGCGGGCCTTCACTGACTAGGGGTCCTATAAAGGTAGCAGCCAGTCAGGCAGCGGCAGACAGCTGCAGCGGCACAGGAGCAAGCAAACAGAGCTGTAAACAGGGCAGTTTGAGTGGGAGTTCTGTTGGAGGAGAAGGTATTTGTGTGTTTTTTTGTATTTGTAGTATCTGTATATGTAGAGGCTTGGAGGGGCTTTGTGCTGGGAGAGAAGCTGAGCCCTGATCAGGGGGCGGGGCTTCACTGACTAGGGGTCCTATAAAGGTAGAAGCCAGTGAGGCAGCGGCACAGGAGCTAGCAAACAGAGCTGTAAACAGGGGAGTTTGAGTGGGAGTTCTGTTGGAGGAGAAGGTACTTGTGTGTGTTCGGTTTTGTATTGGTAGTATCTGTATGTGTACGGGCTTTGTGCTGGGAGAGAAGCTGAGCCCTGATTAGGGGGCGGGGCTTCACTGACTGGGGTCCTATAAAAGTAGCAGCTAGTCAGGGAGCGGCACAGACAGCTGCAGCAGCACAGGGGCTAGCAAACAGAGCTCTAGACAGGGGAGTTTGAGTGGGAGTTCTGTTGGAGGAGAAGGTATTTGTGTGTGTGTGTTTGGTTTTGTATTGGTGGTATCTGTATGTGTAGGGGCTTAGTGCTGGGAGAGAAGCTGAGCCCTGATTGGTGGGCGGGGCTTCACTGATTAGGGGTCCTATAAAGGTAGCAGCCAGTCCGGCAGCAGCACAGCCAGCTGCAGCGGCACAGGAGCTAGCAAACAGAGCTGTGAACAGGGGAGTTTGAGTGGGAGTTCTGTTGGAGGAGAAGGTATTTGTGTGTGTTCGGTTTTGTATTGGTAGTATCTGTATGTGTAGGGGCTTTGTGCTGGGAGAGAAGCTGAGCCCTGATTAGGGGACGGGGCTTCACTGACTAGGGGTCCTATAAAGGGAGCGGCACAGACAGCTGCAGCGGCACAGGAGCTAGCAAACAGAGCTGTGAACAGGGGAGTTTTAGTGGGAGTTCGGTTGGAGGAGAAGGTATTTGTGTGTGTTTGGTTTTGTATTGGTACTATCTGTATGTGTAGGGGCTTTGTGCTGGGAGAGAAGCTGAGCCCTGATTAGGGGGCGGGGCTTCCCTGACTAGGGGTCCTATAAAGGTAGCAGCCAATCAGGCAGCGGCACAGGAGCTAGCAAACAGAGCTGTAAACAGGGGAGTTTGAGTGGGAGTTCTGTTGGAGGAGAAGGTATTTGTGTGTGTTCGGTTTTGTATTGGTAGTATCTGTATGTGTAGGGGCTTTGTGCTGGGAGAGAAGCTGAGCCCTGATTAGGGGACGGGGCTTCACTGACTAGGGGTCCTATAAAGGGAGCGGCACAGACAGCTGCAGCGGCACAGGAGCTAGCAAACAGAGCTGTGAACAGGCGAGTTTTAGTGGGAGTTCTGTTGGAGGAGAAGGTATTTGTGTGTGTTTTTGGTTTTGTATTGGTAGTATCTGTATGTGTAGAGGCTTGTAGGGGCTTCGTGCTGGGAGAGAAGCTGATCCCTGATTAGCGGGCGGGGCTTCACTGACTAGGGGTCTTATAAAGGTAGCAGCCAGTCAGGCAGCGGCACAGACAGTTGCAGCGGCACGGGAGCTAGCAAACAGAGCAGTAAACAGGGGAGTTGGAGTGGGAGTTCTGTTGGAGGAGAAGGTATTTGTGTGTGTGTTTGGTTTTGTATTGGTAGTATCTGTATGTGTAGAGGCTGGTAGGGGCTTTGTGCTGGGAGAGAAGCTGAGCCCTGATGAGGGGGCGGGGCTTCACTGACTAGGGGTCCTATAAAGGTAGCGGCACAGACAGCTGCAGCGGCACAGGAGCTAGCAAACAGAGCTGTAAACAGGGGAGTTTGAGTGGGAGTTCTGTTGGAGGAGAAGGTATTTGTGTGTGTGTTTGGTTTTGTATTTGTAGAGGCTTGGAGGGGCTTTGTGCTGGGAGAGAAGCTGAGCCCTGATTAAGGGGCGGGGCTTCCCTGACTAGGGGTCCTATAAAGGTAGCAGCCAGTCAGGGAGCCGCACAGGAGCTAGCAAACAGAGGTCTAAACAGGGGAGTTTGAGTGGGAGATCTGTTAGAGGAGAAGGTATTTGTGTGTGTGTGTTTGGTTTTGTATTGTTAGTACCTGTATGTGTAGGGGCTTTGTGCTGGGAGAGAAGCTGAGCCCTGAGTAGGGGGCGGGGCTTTCCTGACTAGGGGTCCTATGAAGGTAGCAGCCAGTCAGGCAGCGGCACAGGAGCTAGCAAACAGAGGTGTCAACAGGGGAGTTGGAGTGCGAGTTGTGTTGGAGGAGAAGGTATTTGTGTGTGTTTGGTTTTGTATTGGTAGTATCTGTATGTGTAGGGGCTTTGTTCTGGGAGAGAAGCTGAGCCCTGATTAGGGGGCGGGGCTTCACTGACAAGGGGTCCTATAAAGGGAGCAGCCAGTCAGGCAGCGGCACAGGAGCTAGCAAACAGAGCTGTAAACAGGGGAGTTTGAGTGGGAGTTCTGTTGGAGGAGAAGGTATTTGTGTGTGTGTGTTTGGTTTTGTATTGGTGGTATCTGTATGTGTAGGGGCTTAGTGCTGGGAGAGAAGCTGAGCCCTGATTAGTGGGCGGGGCTTCACTGACTAGGGGTCCTATAAAGGTAGCAGCCAGTCAGGCAGCGGCACAGGAGCTAGCAAACAGATCTGTAAACAGGGGCGTTTGAGTCTGAGTTCTGTTGGAGGAGAAGGTATTTGTCTGTTTGGTTTTGTATTGGTAGTATCTGTATGAGTAGAGGCTTGTAGGGGCTTTCTGCTGGGAGAGAAGCTGGGCCCTGATTAGGGGGCTGGGCTTCACTGACTAGGGGTCCTATAAAGGTAGCAGCCAGTCAGGCAGCGCCACAGACAGCTGCAGCGGCACAGGAGCTCGCAAACAGAGCTGTAAACAGCTGAGTTTGAGTGGGAGTTCTGTTGGAGGAGAAGGTATTTGTGTGTGTTTGGTTTGGATTGGTAGTACTTGTATGTGTAGGGGCTTTGTGCTGGGAGAGAAGCTGAGCCCTGATTATGGGGCGGGGCTTCACTGACTAGGGTTCCTATAAAGGGAGCAGCCAGTCAGGCAGCGGCACAGACAGGTGCAGCGGCACAGGAACTAGCAAACAGAGCTGTAAACAGGGGAGTTTGAGTGGGAGTTCTGTTGGAGGAGAAGGTATTTGTGTGTGTTTGGTTTGGATTGGTAGTACCTGTATGTGTAGGGGCTTTCTGCTGGGAGAGAAGCTGAGCCCTGATTAGGGGGCGGGGCTTCACTGACTAGGGGTCCTATAAAGGTAGCGGCACACACAGCTGCAGCGGCACAGGAGCTAGCAAACAGAGGTGTAAACAGGGGAGTTTGAGTGGGAGTTCTGTTGGAGGAGAAGGTATTTGTGTGTGTGCTTGGTTTTGTATTGGTGGTATCTGTATGTTTAGAGGCTTGGAGGGGCTTTGTGCTGGGAGAGAAGCTGAGCCCTGATTAGGGGCGGGGCTTCACTGACTAGGGGTCCTATAAAGGTAGCAGCCAGTCAGGCAGCGGCAAGGACAGCTGCAGCGGCACAGGAGCTAGCAAACAGAGCAGTAAACAGGGGAGTTTGAGTGGGAGTTCTGTTGGAGGAGAAGGTATTTGTGTGTGTGTTTGGTTTTGTATTGGTAGTACCTTGATGTGTAGGGGTTTGTGATGGGAGAGAAGCTGAGCCGTGATTATGGGACGGGGCTTCACTGACTAGGGGTCCTATAAAGGTAGCAGCCAGTCAGGCAGCGGCACAGACAGCTGCAGCAGCACAGGAACTAGCAAACAGAGCTGTAAACAGGGGAGTTTGAGCGGGAGTTCTGTTGGAGGAGAAGGTATTTGTGTGTGTTTGGTTTTGTATTGGTGGTATCTGTATGTGTAGGGGCTTAGTGCTGGGAGAGAAGCTGAGCCCTGATTAGTGGGCGGGGCTTCACTGACTAGGGGTCCTATAAAGGTAGCAGCCAGTCAGGCAGCGGCACAGGAGCTAGCAAACAGATCTGTAAACAGGGGCGTTTGAGTGGGAGTTCTGTTGGAGGAGAAGGTATTTGTCTGTTTGGTTTTGTATTGGTAGTATCTGTATGAGTAGAGGCTTGTAGGGGCTTTCTGCTGGGAGAGAAGCTGGGCCCTGATTAGGGGGCTGGGTTTCACTGACTAGGGGTCCTATAAAGGTAGCAGCCAGTCAGGCAGCGCCACAGACAGCTGCAGCGGCACAGGAGATAGCAGACAGAGCTGTAAACAGGGGAGTTTGAGTGGGAGTTCTGTTGGAGGAGAAGGTATTTGCGTGTGTGTGTTTGGTTTTTAATTGGTGGTATCTGTATTTGTAGGGGCTTAGTGCTGGGAGAGAAGCTGAGCCCTGATTAGTGGGCGGGGCTTCACTGACTAGGGGTCCTATATAGGTAGCAGCCAGTCCGGCAGCAGCACAGACAGCTGCAGCGGCACAGGAGCTAGCAAACAGAGCTGTGAACAGGGGAGTTTGAGTGGGAGTTCTGTTGGAGGAGAAGGTATTTGCGTGTGTGTGTTTGGTTTTGTATTGGTGGTATCTGTATTTGTAGGGGCTTAGTGCTGGGAGAGAAGCTGAGCCGTGATTAGGGGGCGGGGCTTCACTGACTAGGGGTCCTATAAAGGTAGCAGCCAGTCAGGCAGCGGCACAGGAGCTCGCAAAGAGATCTGTAAACAGGGGTGTTTGAGTGGGAGTACTGTTGGAGGAGAAGGTATTTTTCTGTGTTTGGTTTTGTATTGGTAGTATCTGTATGTGTAGAGGCTTGTAGGGGCTTTGTGCTGGGAGAGAAGCTGGGCCCTGATTAGGGGGCGGGGCTTCACTGACTAGGGGTCCTATAAAGGTAGCAGCCAGTGAGGCAGCGGCACAGACAGCTGCAGCGGCACAGGAGCTAGCAAACAGAGCTGTAAAAAGGGGAGTTTGAGTGGGAGTTCTGTTGGAGGAGAAGGTATTCGTGTGTGTTTGGTTTTGTATTGGTTGTATCTGTATGTGTAGGGGCTTGGAGGGTCTTTGTGCTGGGAGAGAAGCTGAGCCCTGATTATGGAGCGGGGCTTCACTGACTAGGGGTCCTATAAAGGTAGCAGCCAGTCAGGCAGCAGCACAGACAGCTGCAGCAGCACAGGAGCTCGCAAACAGAGCTGTAAACAGGGGACTTTGAGTGGGAGTTCCGTTGGAGGAGAAGGTATTTGTGTGTGTTTGGTTTTGTATTGGTAGTATCTGTATGTGTAGGGGCTTTGTGCTGGGAGAGAAGCTGAGCCCTGATTATGGGGCGGGGCTTCACTGACTAGGGTTCCTATAAAGGGAGCAGCCAGTCAGGCAGCGGCACAGACAGCTGCAGCGGCACAGGAACTAGCAAACAGAGCTGTAAACAGGGGAGTTTGAGTGGGAGTTCTGTTGGAGGAGAAGGTATTTGTGTGTGTTTGGTTTGGATTGGTAGTACCTGTATGTGTAGGGGCTTTTTGCTGGGAGAGAAGCTGAGCCCTGATTAGGGGGCGGGGCTTCACTGACTAGGTGTCCTATAAAGGTAGCGGCACACACAGCTGCAGCGGCACAGGAGCTAGCAAACAGAGCTGTAAACAGGGGAGTTTGAGTGGGAGTTCTGTTGGAGGAGAACGTATGTGCGCGTATTTGGTTTTGTATTGGTGGTATCTGTATGTGAAGGGGCTTTGTGCTGGGAGAGAAGCTGAGACCTGATTAGGGGGCGGAGCTTCACTGACTAGGGGTCCTATAAAGGGAGCAGCCAGTCAGGCAGCAGCACAGACAGCTGCAGCAGCACAGTAGCTAGCAAACAGAGCTGTAAACAGGGGAGTTGGAGTGGGAGTTCTGTTGGAGGAGAAGGTATTTGTGTGTGCTTGGTTTTGTATTGGTGGTATCTGTATGTTTAGAGGCTTGGAGGGGCTTTGTGCTGGGAGAGAAGCTGAGCCCTGATTAGGGGCGGGGCTTCACTGACTAGGGGTCCTATAAAGGTAGCAGCCAGTCAGGCAGCGGCAAGGACAGCTGCAGCGGCACAGGAGCTAGCAAACAGAGCAGTAAACAGGGGAGTTTGAGTGGGAGTTCTGTTGGAGGAGAAGGTATTTGTGTGTGTGTTTGGTTTTGTATTGGTAGTACCTTGATGTGTAGGGGTTTGTGATGGGAGAGAAGCTGAGCCCTGATTATGGGACGGGGCTTCACTGACTAGGGGTCCTATAAAGGTAGCAGCCAGTCAGGCAGCGGCACAGACAGCTGCAGCAGCACAGGAACTAGCAAACAGAGCTGTAAACAGGGGAGTTTGAGTGGGAGTTCCGTTGGAGGAGAAGGTATTTGTGTGTGTTTGGTTTTGTATTTGTAGTATCTGTATGTGTAGGGGCTTTGTGCTGGGAGGGAAGCTGAGCCCTGATTACGGGGCGGGGCTTCACTGACTAGGGGTCCTATAAAGGGAGCAGCCAGTCAGGCAGCGGCACAGGAGCTAGCAAACAGAGCTGTAAAGAGGGGAGTTTTAGTGGGAGTTCTGTTGGAGGAGAAGGTATTCGTGTGTGTTTGGTTTTGTATTGGTAGTATATGTATGTGTAGGGGCTTTGTGCTGGGAGAGAAGCTGAGCCCTGATTAGGGGGCGGGGCTTCACTGACTAGGGGTCCTATAAAGGGAGCAGCCAGTCAGGCAGCGGCACAGACAGCTGCAGCAGCACAGGAGCTAGCAAACAGAGCTGTAAACAGGGGAGTTTGAGTGGGAGTTCTGTTGGAGGAGAACGTATGTGCGCGTATTTGGTTTTGTATTGGTGGTATCTGTATGTGAAGGGGCTTTGTGCTGGGAGAGAAGCTGAGACCTGATTAGGGGGCGGGGCTTCACTGACTAGGGGTCCTATAAAGGTAGCAGCCAGTCAGGCAGCGGCACAGACAGCTGCAGCAGCACAGGAGCTAGCAAACAGAGCTGTAAACAGAACTCCCACTCAAACTCCCCTGTTGGAGGAGAAGATTTTTGTGTGTGTTTGGTTTTGTACTGGTAGTATCTGTATGTGTAGGGGCTTGTGCTGGGAGAGAAGCTGAGCCCTGATTAGGGGGCGGGGTTTCACTGACTAGGGGTCCTATAAAGGTAGCGGCACACACAGCTGCAGCGGCACAGGAGCTAGCAAAGAGAGCTGTAAACAGGGGAGTTGGAGTGGGAGTCCTGTTGGAGGAGAAGATTTTTGTGTGTGTTCGGTTTTGTATTTGTGGTATCTGTATGTTTAGGGGCTTTGTGCTGGGAGACAAGCTGAGCCCTGATTAGGGGGCGGGGCTTCACTGACTAGGGGTCCTATAAAGGTAGCAGGCAGTCAGGCAGCGGCACAGACAACTGCAGCGGAACAGGAGCTATCAAACAGAGCTGTAAACAGCGGAGTTTGAGTGGGAGTTCTGTTGGAGGAGAAGGTATTTGTGCGTGTTTGGTTTTGTATTGGTAGTATCTGTATGTTTAGGGGCTTGGAGGGGCTTTGTGCTGGGAGAGAAGCTGAGCCCTGATTAGGGGGCGGGGCTTCACTGACTAGGGGTCCTATAAAGGTAGCAGCCAGTCAGGCAGCGGCACAGACAGCTGCAGCCGCACAGTAGCTAGCAAACAGAGCTGTAAACAGGGGAGTTTGAGTGGGAGTTCTGTTGGAGGAGATGGTATTTGTGTTTGGTTTTGTATTGGTAGTATCTGTATGTGTTGGGGGTTTGTGCTGGGAGAGAAGCTGAGCCCTGATTAGGGGGCGGGGCTTCACTGACTAGGGTTTCTATAAAGGGAGCAGCCAGTCAGGCAGCGGCACAGACAGCTGCAGCGGAACAGGAACTAGCAAACAGTGCTGTAAACAGGGGAGTTTGAGTGGGAGTTCTGTTGGAGGAGAAGGAATGTGTGTGTATTTGGTTTTGTATTGGTGGTATCTGTATGTGTAGGGGCTTTGTGCTGGGAGAGAAGCTGAGCCCTGATTAGGGGGCGGGGCTTCACTGACTAGGGGTCCGATGAAGGTAGCAGCCAGTCAGGCAGCGGCACAGACAGCTGCAGCGGCACAGGAGCTTGCAAACAGAGCTGTAAAAAGGGGAGTTTGAGTGGGATTTCTGTTGGAGGAGAAGGTATTTGTGTGTGTTTGGTTTTGTATTGGTAGTATCTGTATGTGTAGGGGCTTTGTGTTCTGAGAGAAGCTGAGCCCTTGTTAGGGGGCGGGGCTTCACTGACTAGGGGTCCTATGAAGGTAGCAGCCAGTCAGGCAGCGGCACAGACAGCTGCTGTGGCACAGGAGCGAGCAAACAGAGCTGTAAACAGGGGAGTTTGAGTGGGAGTTCTGTTGGAGGAGAAGGTATTTGTGTGTTTGTTTTTGTATTGTCAGTATCTGTATGTGTAGGGGCTAGGTGCTGGGAGAGAAGCTGAGCCCTGATTAGGGGGCGGGGCTTCACTGACTAGTGGTCCTATAAAGGTAGCAGCCAGTCAGGCAGCGGCACAGGAGCTAGCAAACAGAGCTGTAAACAGGGGAGTTTGAGTGGGAGTTCTGTTGGAGGAGAAGGTATTTGTGTGTTTTTTTGTATTGGTAGTATCTGTATGTGTAGAGGCTTGGAGGGGCTTTGTGCTGGGAGAGAAGCTGAGCCCTGATTAGCGGGCGGGCCTTCACTGACTAGGGGTCCTATAAAGGTAGCAGCCAGTCAGGCAGCGGCAGACAGCTGCAGCGGCACAGGAGCAAGCAAACAGAGCTGTAAACAGGGCAGTTTGAGTGGGAGTTCTGTTGGAGGAGAAGGTATTTGTGTGTTTTTTTGTATTGGTAGTATCTGTATATGTAGAGGCTTGGAGGGGCTTTGTGCTGGGAGAGAAGCTGAGCCCTGATCAGGGGGCGGGGCTTCACTGACTAGGGGTCCTATAAAGGTAGAAGCCAGTGAGGCAGCGGCACAGGAGCTAGCAAACAGAGCTGTAAACAGGGGAGTTTGAGTGGGAGTTCTGTTGGAGGAGAAGGTACTTGTGTGTGTTCGGTTTTGTATTGGTAGTATCTGTATGTGTACGGGCTTTGTGCTGGGAGAGAAGCTGAGCCCTGATTAGGGGATGGGGCTTGACTGACTACGGGTCCTGTAAAGGTAGCAGCTGCTCAGGCAGCGGCACAGGAGCTAGCAAACAGAGCTGTAGGCAGGGGAGTTTGAGTTGGAGTTCTGTTGGAGGAGAAGGTATTTGTGTGTTTTTTTGTATTGGTAGTATCTGTATGTGTAGAGGTTTGAAGGGGCTTTGTGCTGGGAGAGAAGCTGAGCCCTGATTAGGGGGCGGGGCTTCACTGACTAGGGGTCCTATAAAGGTAGCAGGCAGTCAGGCAGCGGAACAGACAGCTGCAGTGGCACAGGAGCTAGCAAACAGAGCTGTAAAGAGGGGAGTTTGAGTGGGAGTTCTGTTGGAGGAGAAGGTACTTGTGTGTGTTCCGTTTTGTATTGGTAGTATCTGTATGTGTACGGGCTTCGTGCTGGGAGAGAAGCTGAGCCCTGATTAGGGGGCGGGGCTTCACTGACTAGGGGTCCTATAAAGGGAGCAGCCAGTCAGGCACGGCACAGACAGCTGCAGCGGCACAGGAGCTAGCAAACAGAGCTGTAAACAGGAGTTTGAGTGGGAGTTCTGTTGGAGGAGAAGGTATTTGTGTGTGTTTGGTTTTGTATTGGTAGTATCTGTATGTGTAGGGGCTTTGTGCTGGGAGAGAAGCTGAGCCCTGATTAGGGGGCGGGGCTTCCCTGACTAGGGGTCCTATAAAGGTAGCAGCCAATCAGGCAGCGGCACAGAGGCTAGCAAACAGAGCTGTAAACAGGGTAGTTTGAGTGGGAGTTCTGTTGGAGGAGAAGGTATTTGTGTGTGTTTGGTTTTGTATTGGTAGTATCTGTATGTGTAGAGGCTTGTAGGGGCTTCGTGCTGGGAGAGAAGCTGATCCCTGATTAGCGGGCGGGGCTTCACTGACTAGGGGTCTTATAAAGGTAGAAGCCAGTCAGGCAGCGGCACAGACAGTTGCAGCGGCACGGGAGCTAGCAAACAGAGCTGTAAACAGGGGAGTTGGAGTGGGAGTTCTGTTGGAGGAGAAGGTATTTGTGTGTGTGTTTGGTTTTGTATTGGTAGTATCTGTATGTGTAGAGGCTTGTAGGGGCTTTGTGCTGGGAGAGAAGCTGAGCCCTGATGAGGGGGCGGGGCTTCACTGACTAGGGGTCCTATAAAGGTAGCGGCACAGACAGCTGCAGCGGCACAGGAGCTAGCAAACAGAGCTGTAAACAGGGGAGTTTGAGTGGGAGTTCTGTTGGAGGAGAAGGTATTTGTGTGTGTGTTCGGTTTTGTATTTGTAGAGGCTTGGAGGGGCTTTGTGCTGGGAGAGAAGCTGAGCCCTGATTAGGGGGCGGGGCTTCACTGACTAGGGGTCCTGTAAAGGTAGCAGCCAGTCAGGCAGCGGCACAGACAGCTGCAGCGGCGCAGGAGCTAGCAAACAGTACTGTAAAGAGGAGTTTGAGTGGGAGTTCTGTTGGAGGAAACGGTATTTGTGTTTGGTTTTGTATGGGTAGTATCTGTATGTGTAGAGGCTTGTAGGTTCTCTTTGCTGAGAGAGAAGCTGAGCCCTGATTAGGGGGCGGGGCTTCACTGACTAGGGGTCCTATAAAGGGAGCAGCCAGTCAGGAAGCGGCACAGACAGCTGCAGCGGCAGAGGAGCTATCAAACAGAGCTGTAAACAGGGGAGTTTGAGTGCGAGTTCTGTTGGAGGAGAAGGTATTTGTGTGTGTTTGGTTTTGTATTGGTAGTATCTGTATGTGTAGGGGCTTCGTGCTGGGAGAGAAGCTAAGCCCTGATTAGGGGGCGGGGCTTCACTGACTAGGGGTCCTATAAAGGTAGCGGCACAGACAGCTGCAGCGGCACCGGAGTTAGCAAACAGAGCTGTAAACAGGGGAGTTGGAGTGGGAGATCTGTTAGAGGAGAAGGTATTTGTGTGTGTGTGTTTGGTTTTGTATTGTTAGTATCTGTATGTGTAGGGGCTTTGTGCTGGGAGAGAAGCTGAGCCCTGATTAGGGGGCGGGGCTTCACTGACTAGGGGTCCTATAAAGGTAGCAGCCAGTCAGGCAGCAGCACACGAGCTAGCAAACAGAGATGTAAACAGGGGAGTTGGAGTGCGAGTTGTGTTGGAGGAGAAGGTATTTGTCTGTGTTTGGTTTGTAT
This sequence comes from Lepidochelys olivacea, assembly GCF_965140295.1. Lineage (NCBI taxonomy): Eukaryota > Metazoa > Chordata > Testudines > Cheloniidae > Lepidochelys > Lepidochelys olivacea. The sequence goes on from NC_140428.1 coordinate 6,478,529, forward strand.
TGGTAGTATCTGTATGTGTAGAGGCTTGGAGGGGCTTTGTGCTGGGAGAGAAGCTGGGCCCTGATTAGGGGGCGGGGCTTCCCTGACTAGGGGTCCTATAAAGGGAGCAGCCAGTCAGGCAGCGGCACAGGAGCTAGCAAACAGAGCTGTAAACAGGGGAGTTTGAGTGGGAGTTCTGTTGGAGGAGAAGGTATTTGTGTGTGTTTGGTTTTGTATTGGTAGTACGTGTATGTGTAGAGGCTTGGAGGGGCTTTGTGCTGGGAGAGAAGCTGAGCCCTGATTAGGGGGCGGGGCTTCACTGACTAGGGGTCCTATGAAGGTAGCAGCCAGTCAGACAGCGGCACAGACAGCTGCAGCGGCACAGGAGCCAGCAAACACAGCTGTAAACAGGGGAGTTTGAGTGGGAGTTCTGTTGGAGGAGAAGGTATTTCTGTGTGTGTGTTCGGTTTTGTATTGGTAGTATCTGTATGTGTAGGGGCTTTGTGCTGGGAGAGATGCTGAGCCCTGATTAGGGGGCGGGGCTTCCCTGAGTAGGGGTCCTATAAAGGGAGCAGCCAGTCAGGCAGCGGCACAGACAGCTGCAGGGGCACAGGAGCTAGAAAACAGAGCTGTAAACAGGGGAGTTTGAGTGGGAGTTCTTTTGGGGGAGAAGGTATTTGTGTGTGTTTGGTTTTGTATTGGTAGTATCTGTATGTGTAGAGGCTTTGTGCTGGGAGAGAAGCTGAGCCCTGATTAGGGGGCGGGGCTTCACTGACTGGGGTCCTATAAAAGTAGCAGCTAGACAGGCAGCGGCACAGACAGCTGCAGCAGCACAGGGGCTAGCAAACAGAGCTGTAAACAGGGGAGTTTGAGTGGGAGTTCTGTTGGAGGAGAAGGTATTTGTGTGTGTGTTTGGTTTTGTATTGGTGGTATCTGTATGTGTAGGGGCTTAGTGCTGGGAGAGAAGCTGAGCCCTGATTAGGGGGCGGGGCTTCACTGACTAGGGGTCCTATAAAGGTAGCAGCCAGTCAGGCAGCGGCACAGGAGCTACCAAACAGAGCTCTAAACAGGGGAGTTTGAGTGGGAGTTCTTTTGGAGGAGAAGGTATTTGTGCGTTTTTTTGTATTGGTAGTATCTGTATGTGTAGAGCCTTGGAGGGGCTTTGTGCTGGGAGAGAAGCTGAGCCCTGATTGGGGGCGGGGCTTCACTGACTAGGGGTCCTATAAAGGTAGGAGCCAGTCATGCAGCGGCACAGGAGCTAGCAAACAGAGCTGTAAGCAGGGGAGTTTGAGTGGGAGTTCTGTGGGAGGAGAAGGTATTTGTGTGTGTTTGGTTTTGTATTGGTAGTATCTGTATGTGTAGGGGCTTTGTGCTGGGAGAGAAGCTGAGCCCTGATTAGGGGGCGGGGCTTCACTGACTAGGGGTCCTATAAAGGGAGCAGCCCGTCCGGCAGCAGCACAGACAGCTGCAGCGGCACAGGAGCTTGCAAACAGAGCTGTGAACAGGGGAGTTTGAGTGGGAGTTCTGTTGGAGGAGAAGGTATTTGTGTGTGTGTGTTTGGTTTTGTATTGGTAGTATCTGTATGTGTAGGGGCTTTGTGCTGGGAGAGAAGCTGAGCCCTGATTAGGGGGCGGGGCTTCACTGACTAGGGGTCCTATAAAGGTAGCAGCCAGTCAGGCAGCGGCACAGACAGCTGCAGCGGCACAGGAGCTATCAAACAGAGCTGTAAACAGGGGAGTTGGAGTGGGAGTTCTGTTGGAGGAGAAGGTATTTGTGTGTTTTTTTGTATTTGTAGTATCTGTATATGTAGAGGCTTGGAGGGGCTTTGTGCTGGGACAGAAGCTGAGCCCTGATCAGGGGGCGGGGCTTCACTGACTAGGGGTCCTATAAAAGTAGCAGCCAGTCAGGAAGCGGCACAGGAGCTAGCAAACAGACCTGTAAACCGGGGAGTTTGAGTGGGAGTTCTGTTGCAGGAGAAGGTATTTGTGTGTGTTTCGTTTTGTATTGTCAGTATCTGTATGTGCAGGGGCTTTGTGCTGGGAGAGAAGCTGAGCCCTGATTAGGGGGCGGGGCTTCACTGACTAGGGGTCCTATGAAGGTAGCAGCCAGTCAGGCAGTGGCACAGACAGCTGCAGCGGCACAGGAGCTAGCAAACAGAGCTGTAAACAGGGGAGTTTGAGTGGGAGTTCGGTTGGAGGAGAAGGTATTTGTGCGTGTTTGGTTTTGTATTGGTAGTATCTGTATGTGTAGAGGCTTGTAGGGGCTTTGTGCTGGGAGAGAAGCTGAGCCCTGATGAGGGGGCGGGGCTTCACTGACTAGGGGTGTTATAAAGGTAGAAGCCAGTCAGGCAGCGGCACAGACAGTTGCAGCGGCACGGGAGCTAGCAAACAGAGCTGAAAACAGGGGAGTTGGAGTGGGAGTTCTGTTGGAGGAGAAGGTATTTGTGTGTGTGTTTGGTTTTGTATCGGTAGTATCTGTATGTGTAGAGGCTTGTAGGGGCTTTGTGCTGGGAGAGAAGCTGAGCCCTGATGAGGGGGCGGGGCTTCACTGACTAGGGGTCCTATAAAGGTAGCGGCACAGACAGCTGCAGCGGCACAGGAGCTATCAAACAGAGCTGTAAACAGGGGAGTTTGAGTGGGAGTTCTGTTGGAGGAGAAGGTATTTGTGTGTGTGTTTGGTTTTGTATTTGTAGAGGCTTGGAGGGGCTTTGTGCTGGGAGAGAAGCTGAGCCCTGATTAGGGGGCGGGGCTTCACTGACTAGGGGTCCTGTAAAGGTAGCAGCCAGTCAGGCAGCGGCACAGACAGCTGCAGCGGCGCAGGAGCTAGCAAACAGTACTGTAAACAGGAGTTTGAGTGGGAGTTCTGTTGGAGGAGACGGTATTTGTGTTTGGTTTTGTATGGGTAGTATGTGTATGTGTAGAGGCTTGTAGGGGCTTTGTGCTGGGAGAGAAGCTGGGCCCTGATTAGGGGGCGGGGCTTCACTGACTAGGGGTCCTATAAAGGTAGCAGCCAGTCAGGCAGCGGCAGAGACAGCTGCAGCGGCACAGGAGCTATCAAACAGAGCAGTAAACAGGGGAGTTGGAGTGGGAGTTCTGTTGGAGGAGAAGGTATTTGTATGTGTGTTTGGTTTTGTATTGGTAGTATCTGTATGTGTGGGGGCTTTGTGCTGGGAGAGAAGCTGAGCCCTGATTAGGGGGCGGGGCTTCACTGACTAGGGGTCCTATAAAGGTAGCAGCCAGTCAGGCAGCGGCACAGGAACTAGCAAACAGAGCTGTAAACAGGGGAGTTTGAGTGGGATTTCTGTTGGAGGAGAAGGTATTTGTGTGTGTGTGTGTGTGTTTGGTTTTGTTTTGTTAGTATCTGTATGTTTAGGGGCTTTGTGCTAGGAGAGAAGCTGAGCCCTGAGTAGGGGGCGGGGCTTTCCTGACTAGGGGTCCTATAAAGGTAGCGGCACACACAGCTGCAGCGGCACAGGAGCTAGCAAACAGAGCTGTAAATTGGGGAGTTTGAGTGGGAGTTCTGTTGGAGGAGAAGGTATTTGTGTGTGTTTGGTTTTGTATTGGTGGTATCTGTATGTGTTGAGGCTAGGAGGGGCTTAGTGCTGGGAGAGAAGCTGAGCCCTGATTAGGGGGCGGGGCTTCACTGACTAGGGGTCCTATAAAGGTAGCGGCACACACAGCTGCAGCGGCACAGGAGCTAGCAAACAGAGCTGTAAATTGGGGAGTTTGAGTGGGAGTTCTGTTGGAGGAGAAGGTATTTGTGTGTGTTTGGTTTTGTATTGGTGGTATCTGTATGTTTAGAGGCTTGGAGGGGCTTAGTGCTGGGAGAGAAGCTGAGCCCTGATTGGGGGCGGGGCTTCACTGACTAGGGGTCCTATAAAGGTAGCAGCACACACAGCTGCAGCGGCACAGGAGCTAGCAAACAGAGCTGTAAACAGGGGAGTTGGAGTGGGAGTTCGGTTGGAGGAGAAGGTATTTGTGTGTGTTTGGTTTGGATTGGTAGTACTTGTATGTGTAGGGTCTTTGTGCTGGGAGAGAAGCTGAGCCCTGATTAGGGGGCGGGGCTTCACTGACTAAGGGTCCTATGAAGGTAGCAGCCAGTCAGGCAGCGGCACAGAAAGCTGCAGCGGCACAGGAGCTAGCAAACAGAGCTGTAAAAAGGGGAGTTTGAGTGGGAGTTCTGTTGGAGGAGAAGGTGTTTGTGTGTGTTTTTGTATTGGTAGTATCTGTATGTGTAGAGGCTTGGAGGGTCTTTGTGCTGGGAGAGAAGCTGAGCCCTGATTAAGGGGCGGGGCTTCACTGTCTAGGGGTCCTATAAAGGTAGCAGCCAGTCAGTCAGCGGCACAGACAGCTGCAGCAGCACAGGAGCTAGCAAACAGAGCTGTAAACAGGGGAGTTTGAGTGGGAGTTCTGTTGGAGGAGAAGGTATTTGTGTGTGTTTGGTTTTGTATTGGTAGTATCTCTATGTGTAGGGGCTTTGTGCTGGGAGAGAAGCTGAGCCCTGATTAGGGGGCGGGGCTTCACTTACTAGGGGTCCTATAAAGGTAGCAGCCAGTCAGGCAGCGGCACAGGAGCTAGCAAACAGAGCTGTAAATTGGGGAGTTTGAGTGGGAGTTCTGTTGGAGGAGAAGGTATTTGTGTTTGTTTTTGTATTGGTAGTATCTGTATGTGTTGAGGTTTGAAGGGGCTTTGTGCTGGGAGAGAAGCTGAGCCCTGATTAGAGGGCGGGACTTCACTGACTAGGGGTCCTATAAAGGTAGCAGCCAGTCAGGCAGCGGCTAAGACAGCTGCAGCGGCACAGGAGCTAGCAAACAGAGCTGTAAACAGGGGAGTTTGAGTGGGAGTTATGTTGGAGGAGAAGGTATTTGTGTTTGTTCTTGTATTGGTAGTATCTGTATGTGTTGAGGTTTGAAGGGGCTTTGTGCTGGGAGAGAAGCTGAGCCCTGATTAGGGGGCGGGGCTTCACTGACTAGGTGTCCAATAACGGTAGCAGCCAGTCAGGCAGCGGCTAAGACAGCTGCAGCGGCACAGGAGCTAGCAAACAGAGCTGTAAACAGGGGAGTTGGAGTGGGAGTTCTGTTGGAGGAGAAGGTATTTGTGTATGTTTGGTTTTGTATTGTCAGTATCTGTATGTGCAGGGGCTTTGTGCTGGGAGAGAAGCTGAGCCCTGATTAGGGGGCGGGGCTTCACTGACTCGGGGTCCTATAAAGGTAGCAGCCAGTCAGGCAGCGGAACAGACAGCTGCAGCGGCACAGGAGCTAGCAAACAGAGCTGTAAACAGGGGTGTTTGAGTGGGAGTACTGTTGGAGGAGAAGGTATTTGAGTGTGTTTTTGTATTGGTAGTATCTGTATGTGTAGAGGCTTGGAGGGGCTTTGTGCTGGGAGAGAAGCTGAGCCCTGATCAGGGGGCGGGGCTTCACTGACTAGGGGTCCTATAAAGCTAGCAGCCAGTCAGGCAGCGGCACAGGAGCTAGCAAACAGAGCTGTAAACAGGGGAGTTTGAGTGGGAGTTCTGTTGGAGGAGAAGGTATTTGTGTGTGTTTGGTTTTTTATTGGTAGTATCTGTATGTGTACGGGCTTTGTGCTGGGAGAGAAGCTGAGCCCTGATTAGGGGGCGGGGCTTCCCTGACTAGGGGTTCTATGAAGGTAGCAGCCAGTCAGGCAGCGGCACAGGAGCTAGCAAACAGAGCGGTAAACAGGGGAGTTTGAGTGGGAGTTCTGTTGGAGGAGAAGGTATTTGTGTGTTTTTTTGTATTGGTAGTATCTGTATATGTAGAGGTTTGAAGGGGCTTTGTGCTGGGAGAGAAGCTGAGCCCTGATCAGGGGGCGGGGCTTCACTGACTAGGGGTCCTATGAAGGTAGCAGCCAGTCAGGCAGCGGCTAGGACAGCTGCAGCGGCACAGGAGCTAGCAAACAGAGCTGTAAACAGGGGAGTTGGAGTGGGAGTTCTGTTGGAGGAGAAGGTATTTGTGTGTGTTTGGTTTTGTATTGTCAGTATCTGTATGTGCAGGGGCTTTGTGCTGGGAGAGAAGCTGAGCCCTGATTAGGGGGCGGGGCTTCACTGACTAGGTGTCCTATAAAGGTAGCAGCCAGTCAGGCAGCGGCACAGGAGCTAGCAAACAGAGCTGTAAACAGAGGAGTTTGAGTGGGAGTTCTTTTGGAGGAGAAGGTATTTGTGTTTGTTTTTGTATTGGTAGTATCTGTATGTGTTGAGGTTTGAAGGGGCTTTGTGCTGGGAGAGAAGCTGAGCCCTGATTAGGGGGCGGGGCTTCACTGAGTAGGGGTCCTATAAAGGTAGCAGCCAGTCAGGCAGCGGCTAAGACAGCTGCAGCGGCACAGGAGCTAGCAAACAGAGCTGTAAACAGGGGAGTTGGAGTGGGAGTTCTGTTGGAGGAGAAGGTATTTGTGTGTGTTTGGTTTTGTATTGTCAGTATCTGTATGTGCAGGGGCTTTGTGCTGGGAGAGAAGCTGAGCCCTGATTAGGGGGCGGGGCTTCACTGACTCGGGGTCCTATAAAGGTAGCAGCCAGTCAGGCAGCGGCACAGACAGCTGCAGTGGCACAGGACCGAGCAAACAGAGCTGTAAACAGGGCAGTTTGAGTGGGAGTTCTGTTGGAGGAAAAGGTATTTGTGTGTTTTTTTGTATTGGTAGTATCTGTATATGTAGAGGCTTGGAGGGGCTTTGTGCTGGGAGAGAAGCTGAGCCCTGATCAGGGGGCGGGGCTTCACTGACTAGGGGTCCTATAAAGGTAGCAGCCAGTCAGGCAGCGGCACAGGAGCTAGCAAACAGACCTGTAAACAGGGGAGTTTGAGTGGGAGTTCTGTTGGAGGAGAAGGTATTTGTGTGTGTTTGGTTTTGTATTGGTAGTATCTGTATGTGTAGAGGCTTGGAGGGGCTTTGTGCTGGGAGAGAAGCTGAGCCCTGATTAGGGGGCGGGCCTTCACTGACTAGGGGTCCTATAAAGGTAGCAGCCAGTCAGGCAGCGGCAGACAGCTGCAGCGGCACAGGAGCTAGCAAACAGAGCTGTAAAGAGGGGAGTTTGTGTGGGCGTTCTGTTGGAGGAGAAGGTATTTGTGTGTGTTTGGTTTTGCATTGGTAGTATCTGTATGTGTAGAGGCTTGGAGGGGCTTTGTGCTGGGAGAGAAGCTGAGCCCTTATTAGGGGGCGGGGCTTCACTGACTAGGGGTCCTAGAAAGGTAGCAGCCAGTCAGGCAGCGGCACAGGAGCTAGCAAACAGAGCTGTAAACAGGGGAGTTTGAGTGGGAGTTCTTTTGGAGGAGAAGGTATTTGTGTTTGTTTTTGTATTGGTAGTATCTGTATGTGTTGAGGTTTGAAGGGGCTTTGTGCTGGGAGAGAAGCTGAGCCCTGATTAGGGGGCGGGGCTTCACTGAGTAGGTGTCCTATAACGGTAGCAGCCAGTCAGGCAGCGGCTAAGACAGCTGCAGCGGCACAGGAGCTAGCAAACAGAGCTGTAAACAGAGGAGTTGGAGTGGGAGTTCTGTTGGATGAGAAGGTATTTGTGTGTGTTTGGTTTTGTATTGTCAGTATCTGTATGTGCAGGGGCTTTGTGCTGGGAGAGAAGCTGAGCCCTGATTAGGGGGCGGGGCTTCACTGACTAGGGGTCCTATAAAGGTAGCAGCCAGTCAGGCAGCGGCTAAGACAGCTGCAGCGGCACAGGAGCTAGCAAACAGAGCTGTAAACAGGGGAGTTTGAGTGGGAGTTCTGTTGGAGGAGAAGGTATTTGTGTGTGTTTTTGTATTGGTAGTATCTGTATGTGTAGAGGCTTGGAAGGGCTAGGTGCTGCGAGAGAAGCTGAGCCCTGATTGGGGGCGGGGCTTCACTGACGAGGGGTCCTATAAAGGTAGCAGCCAGTCAGGCAGCGGCACAGGAGCTAGCAAACAGAGCTGTAAACAGGGGAGTTTGAGTGGGAGTTATGTTGGAGGAGAAGGTATTTGTGTGTGTTTGGTTTTTTATTGGTAGTATCTGTATGTGTAGGGGTTTGGCGGGGCTTTGTGCTGGGAGAGAAGCTGAACCCTGATTAGGGGGCGGGGCTTCACTGACTAGGGGTCCTATAAAGGTAGCAGCCAGTCAGGCAGCGGCACAGGAGCTAGCAAACAGACCTGTAAACAGGGGAGTTTGAGTGGGAGTTCTGTTGGAGGAGAAGGTATTTGTGTGTGTTTGGTTTTTTATTGGTAGTATCTGTATGTGTAGGGGTTTGGCGGGGCTTTGTGCTTGGAGAGAAGCTGAACCCTGATTAGGGGGCGGGGCTTCACTGACTAGGGGTCCTATAAAGGTAGCAGCCAGTCAGGCAGCGGAACAGACAGCTGCAGCGGCACAGGAGCTAGCAAACAGAGCTGTAAACAGGGGAGTTTGAGTGGGAGTTCTGTTGGAGGAGAAGGTATTTGAGTGTGTTTTTGTATTGGTAGTATCTGTATGTGTAGAGGCTTGGAGGGGCTTTGTGCTGGGAGAGAAGCTGAGCCCTGATTAGGGGGCGGGGCTTCACTGACTAGGGGTCCTATAAAGGTAGCAGCCAGTCAGACAGCGGCACAGGAGCTAGCAAACAGAGCTGTAAGCAGGGGAGTTTGAGTGGGAGTTGTGTTGGAGGAGAAGGTATTTGAGTGTGTTTGGTTTTGTATTGGTAGTATCTGTATGTGTAAAGGCTTGGAGGGGCTTTGTGCTGGGAGAGAAGCTGAGCCCTGATCAGGGGGCGGGGCTTCACTGACTAGGGGTCCTACAAAGGTAGGAGCCAGTCAGGCAGCGGCACAGGAGCTAGCAAACAGAGCTGTAAGCAGGGTAGTTTGAGTGGGAGTTCTTTTGGAGGAGAAGGTATTTGTGTGTTTTTTTGTACTGGTAGTATCTGTATATGTAGAGGCTTGGAGGGGCTTTGTGCTGGGAGAGAAGCTGAGCCCTGATCAGGGGGCGTGGCTTCCCTGACTAGGGGTTCTATGAAGGTAGCAGCCAGTCAGGCAGCGGCACAGGAGCTAGCAAACAGAGCGGTAAACAGGGGAGTTTGAGTGGGAGTTCTGTTGGAGGAGAAGGTATTTGTGTGTTTTTTTGTATTGGTAGTATCTGTATATGTAGAGGCTTGGAGGGGCTTTGTGCTGGGAGAGAAGCTGAACCCTGATTAGGGGGCGGGGCTTCACTGACTAGGGGTCCTATAAAGGTAGCAGCCAGTCAGGCAGCGGCACAGGAGCTAGCAAACAGAGCTGTAAACAGGGAGTTGGAGTGGGAGTTCTGTTGGAGGAGAAGGTATTTGTGTGTGTTTGGTTTTGTATTGGTAGTATCTGTATGTGTACGGGCTTTGTGCTGGGAGAGAAGCTGAGCCCTGATTAGGGGGCGGGGCTTCACTGACTAGGGGTCCGAAAAAGGTAGCAGCCAGTCTGGCAGCGGCACAGGAGCTAGCAAACAGAGCTCTAAACAGGGGAGTTTGAGTGGGAGTTCTGTTGGAGGAGAAGGTGTTTGTGTGTGTTTGGTTTTGTATTGGTAGTATCTGTATGTGTACGGGCTTTGTGCTGGGAGAGAAGCTGAGCCCTGATTAGGGGGCGGGGCTTCACTGACTAGGGGTCCTATAAAGGTAGCAGCCTGTCAGACAGCGGCACAGGAGCTAGGAAACGGAGCTGTAAGCAGGGGAGTTTGAGTGGTAGGTCTGTTGGAGGAGAAGGTATTTGTGTGTGTTTGGTTTTGTATTGGTCGAATCTGTATGTTTCGAGGCTTGGAGGGGCTTTGTGCTGGGAGAGAAGCTGAGCCCTGATCAGGGGGCGGGGCTTCACTGACTAGGGGTCCTACAAAGGTAGGAGCCAGTCAGGCAGCGGCACAGGAGCTAGCAAACAGAGCTGTAAGCAGGGTAGTTTGAGTGGGAGTTCTTTTGGAGGAGAAGGTATTTGTGTGTTTTTTTGTACTGGTAGTATCTGTATATGTAGAGGCTTGGAGGGGCTTTGTGCTGGGAGAGAAGCTGAGCCCTGATCAGGGGGCGTGGCTTCCCTGACTAGGGGTTCTATGAAGGTAGCAGCCAGTCAGGCAGCGGCACAGGAGCTAGCAAACAGAGCGGTAAACAGGGGAGTTTGAGTGGGAGTTCTGTTGGAGGAGAAGGTATTTGTGTGTTTTTTTGTATTGGTAGTATCTGTATATGTAGAGGCTTGGAGGGGCTTTGTGCTGGGAGAGAAGCTGAACCCTGATTAGGGGGCGGGGCTTCCCTGACTAGGGGTTCTATGAAGGTAGGAGCCAGTCAGGCAGCGGCACAGGAGCTAGCAAACAGAGCTGTAAACAGGGAGTTGGAGTGGGAGTTCTGTTGGAGGAGAAGGTATTTGTGTGTGTTTGGTTTTGTATTGGTAGTATCTGTATGTGTACGGGCTTTGTGCTGGGAGAGAAGCTGAGCCCTGATTAGGGGGCGGGGCTTCACTGACTAGGGGTCCGAAAAAGGTAGCAGCCAGTCTGGCAGCGGCACAGGAGCTAGCAAACAGAGCTCTAAACAGGTTAGTTTGAGTGGGAGTTCTGTTGGAGGAGAAGGTGTTTGTGTGTGTTTGGTTTTGTATTGGTAGTATCTGTATGTGTAGGGGCTTTGTGCTGGGAGAGAAGCTGAGCCCTGATTAGGGGGCGTGGCTTCCCTGACTAGGGGTTCTATGAAGGTAGCAGCCAGTCAGGCAGCGGCACAGGAGCTAGCAAACAGAGCTCTAAACAGGGGAGTTTGAGTGGGAGTTCTGTTGGAGGAGAAGGTGTTTGTGTGTGTTTGGTTTTGTATTGGTAGTATCTGTATGTGTACGGGCTTTGTGCTGGGAGAGAAGCTGAGCCCTGATTAGGGGGCGGGGCTTCACTGACTAGGGGTCCTGTAAAGGTACCAGCCAGTCAGGGAGCGGCACAGACAGCTGCAGTGGCACAGGCGCAAGCAAACAGAGCTGTAAACAGGGGAGTTTGAGTGGGAGTTGTGTTGGAGGAGAAGGTATTTGTGTGTGTTTGGTTTTGTGTTGGTAGTATCTGTATGTGTAGGGGCTTTGTGCTGGGAGAGAAGCTGAGCCCTGGTTTGGGGGCGTGGCTTCCCTGACTAGGGGTTCTATGAAGGTAGCAGCCAGTCAGGCAGCGGCACAGGAGCTAGCAAACAGAGGAGTTTGTGTGGGAGTTCTGTTGGAGGAGATGGTATGTGTGTGTGTTTGGTTTTGTATTGGTAGTATCTGTATGTGTAGGGGTTTGGCGGGGCTTTGTGCTTGGAGAGAAGCTGAACCCTGATTAGGGGGCGGGGTTTCACTGACTGGGGGTCCTGTAAAGCTAGCAGCCAATCAGGCAGCGGCACAGGAGCTAGCAAACAGACCTGTCAACAGGGGAGTTTGAGTGGGAGTTCTGTTGGAGGAGAAGGTATTTGTGTGTGTTTTTGTATTGGTATTATCTGTATGTGTAGAGGCTTGGAGGGGCTTTGTGCTGGGAGAGAAGCTGGGCCCTGATTAGGGGGCGGGGCTTCACTGACTAGGGGTCCTATAAAGGGAGCAGCCAGTCAGGCAGAGGCACAGACAGCTGCAGTGGCACAGGCGCTAGCAAACAGAGCTCTAAACAGGGGAGTTTGAGCGGGAGTTCTGTTGGAGGAGAAGGTATTTGTGTGTTTTTTTGTATTGGTAGTATCTGTATATGTAGAGGCTTGGAGGGGCTTTGTGCTGGGAGAGAAGCTGAGCCCTGATCAGGGGGCGGGGCATCACTGACTAGGGGTCCTATAAAGCTAGCAGCCAGTCAGGCAGCGGCACAGGAGCTAACAAACAGACCTGTAAACAGGGCAGTTTGAGTGGGAGTTCTGTTGGAGGAGAAGGTATTTGTGTGTGTTCGGTTTTGTATTGGTAGTATCTGTATGTGTACGGGCTTTGTGCTGGGAGAGAAGCTGAGCCCTGATTAGGGGGCGGGGCTTCACTGACTAGGGGTCCTATAAAGCTAGCAGCCAGTCAGGCAGCGGCACAGGAGCTAGCAAACAGAGCTGTAAACAGGGGAGTTTGAGTGGGAGTTCTGTTGGAGGAGAAGTTATTTGTGTGTGTTTTTGTATTGGTATTATCTGTATGTGTAGAGGCTTGGAGGGGCTTCGTGCTGGGAGAGAAGCTGAGCCCTGATTAGGGGGCGGGGCTTCACTGAAATGGGGTCCTATAAAGCTAGCAGCCAAACAGACCTGTAAACAGGGGAGTTTGAGTGGGAGTTCTGTTGGAGGAGAAGGTATTTGTGTGTGTTTTTGTATTGGTATTATCTGTATGTGTAGAGGCTTGGAGGGGCTTTGTGCTGGGAGAGAAGCTGGGCCCTGATTAGGGGGCGGGGCTTCACTGACTAGGGGTCCTATAAAGGGAGCAGCCGGTCAGGCAGAGGCACAGACAGCTGCAGTGGCACAGGCGCTAGCAAACAGAGCTGTAAACAGGGGAGTTTGAGCGGGAGTTCTGTTGGAGGAGAAGGTATTTGTGTGTTTTTTTGTATTGGTAGTATCTGTATATGTAGAGGCTTGGAGGGGCTTTGTGCTGGGAGAGAAGCTGAGCCCTGATTAGGGGGCGGGGCTTCACTGACTAGGGGTCCTATAAAGGTAGCAGCCAGTCAGGCAGCGGCACAGGAGCTAGCAAACAGAGCTGTAAACAGGGGAGTTTGAGTGGGAGTTCTGTTGGAGGAGAAGGTATTTGTGTGTGTTTGGTTTTGTATTGGTAGTATCTGTATGTGTAGGGGCTTTGTGCTGGGAGAGAAGCTGAGCCCTGATTAGGGGGCGGGGCTTCACTGACTAGGGGTCCTATAAAGCTAGCAGCCAGTCAGGCAGCGGCACAGGAGCTAGCAAACAGACTTGTAAACAGGGGAGTTTGAGTGGGAGTTCTGTTGGAGGAGAAGTTATTTGTGTGTGTTTTTGTATTGGTATTATCTGTATGTGTAGAGGCTTGGAGGGGCTTTGTGCTGGGAGAGAAGGTGGGCCCTGATTAGGGGGCGGGGCTTCACTGACTAGGGGTCCTATAAAGGTAGCAGCCAATCAGGCAGCGGCACAGGAGCTAGCAAACAGAGCTGTGAACAGGGGAGTTTGAGTGGGAGTTCGGTTGGAGGAGAAGGTATTTGTGTGTGTTTGGTTTTGTTTTGGTAGTATCTGTATCTGTAGGGGCTTTGTGCTGGGAGAGAAGCTGAGCCCTGATTAGGGGGCGGGGCTTCCCTGACTAGGGGTCCTATAAAGGTAGCAGCCAATCAGCCAGCGGCACAGGAGCTAGCAAACAGAGCTGTAAACAGGGGCGTTTGAGTGGAAGTTCTGTTGGAGGAGAAGGTATTTGTCTGTTTGGTTTTGTATTGGTAGTATCTGTATGAGTAGAGGCTTGTAGGGGCTTTCTGCTGGGAGAGAAGCTGGGCCCTGATTAGGGGGCTGGGCTTCACTGACTAGGGGTCCTATAAAGGTAGCAGCCAGTCAGGACGCGCCACAGACAGCTGCAGCGGCACAGGAGATAGCAGACAGAGCTGTAAACAGGGGAGTTTGAGTGGGAGTTCTGTTGGAGGAGAAGGTATTTGCGTGTGTGTGTTTGGTTTTGTATTGGTGGTATCTGTATTTGTAGGGGCTTAGTGCGGGGAGAGAAGCTGAGCCCTGATTAGGGGGCGGGGCTTCACTGACTCGGGTCCTATAAAGGTAGCAGCCAGTCAGGCAGCGGCACAGACAGCTGCAGTGGCACAGGACCTAGCAAACAGAGCTGTAAACAGGGCAGTTTGAGTGGGAGTTCTGTTGGAGGAAAAGGTATTTGTGTGTTTTTTTGCATTGGTAGTATCTGTATATGTAGAGGCTTGGAGGGGCTTTGTGCTGGGAGAGAAGCTGAGCCCTAATCAGGGGGCGGGGCTTCACTGACTAGGGGTCCTATAAAGGTAGCAGCCAGTCAGGCAGCGGCACAGGAGCTAGCAAACAGACCTGTAAACAGGGGAGTTTGAGTCGGAGTTCTGTTGGAGGAGAAGGTATTTGTGTGTTTTTTTGCATTGGTAGTATCTGTATATGTAGAGGCTTGGAGGGGCTTTGTGCTGGGAGAGAAGCTGAGCCCTGATCAGGGGGCGGGGCTTCACTGACTAGGGGTCCTATGAAGGTAGCAGCCAGTCAGGCAGCGGCTAGGACAGCTGCAGCGGCACAGGAGCTAGCAAACAGAGCTGTAAACAGGGGAGTTGGAGTGGGAGTTCTGTTGGAGGAGAAGGTATTTGTGTGTGTTTGGTTTTGTATTGTCAGTATCTGTATGTGCAGGGGCTTTGTGCTGGGAGAGAAGCTGAGCCCTGATTAGGGGGCGGGGCTTCACTGACTAGGTGTCCTATAAAGGTAGCAGCCAGTCAGGCAGCGGCACAGGAGCTAGCAAACAGAGCTGTAAACAGGGGAGTTTGAGTGTGAGTTCTGTTGGAGGAGATGGTATTTGTGTGTGTTTGGTTTTGTATTGGTATTATCTGTATGTGTAGGGGTTTGGCGGGGCTTTGTGCTTGGAGAGAAGCTGAACCCTGATTAGGGGGCGGGGCTTCACTGACTAGGGGTCCTATAAAGGTAGCAGCCAGTCAGGCAGCGGAACAGACAGCTGCAGTGGCACAGGAGCTAGCAAACAGAGCTGTAAACAGGGGAGTTTGAGTGGGAGTTCCGTTGGAGGAGAAGGTATTTGTGTGTTTTTTTGTATTGGTAGTATATGTATATGTAGAGGCTTGGAGGGGCTTTGTGCTGGGAGAGAAGCTGAGCCCTGATTAGGGGGCGTGGCTTCCCTGAGTCGGGGTCCTATGAAGGTAGCAGCCAGTCAGGCAACGGCACAGTAGCTAGCAAACAGAGCGGTAAACAGAGGAGTTTGAGTGGGAGTTCTTTTGGAGGAGAAGGTATTTGTGTTTGTTTTTGTATTGGTAGTATCTGTATGTGTTGAGGTTTGAAGGGGCTTTGTGCTGGGAGAGAAGCTGAGCCCTGATTAGGGGGCGGGGCTTCACTGAGTAGGGGTCCTATAAAGGTAGCAGCCAGTCAGGCATCGGCTAAGACAGCTGCAGCGGCACAGGAGCTAGCAAACAGAGCTGTAAACAGGGGAGTTTGAGTGGGAGTTCTGTTGGAGGAGAAGGTATTGGTGTGTGTTTTTGTATTGGTAGTATCTGTATGTGTAGAGGCTTGGAAGGGCTAGGTGCTGCGAGAGAAGCTGAGCCCTGATTGGGGGCGGGGCTTCACTGACGAGGGGTCCTATAAAGGTAGCAGCCAGTCAGGCAGCGGCACAGGAGCTAGCAAACAGAGCTGTAAACAGGGGAGTTTGAGTGGGAGTTCTGTTGGAGGAGACGGTACTTGTGTGTGTTTGGTTTTGTATTGTCAGTATCTGTATGTGCAGGGGCTTTGTGCTGGGAGAGAAGCTGAGCCCTGATTAGGGGGCGGGGCTTCACTGACTAGGTGTCCTATAACGGTAGCAGCCAGTCAGGCAGCGGCTAAGACAGCTGCAGCGGCACAGGAGCTAGCAAACAGAGCTGTAAACAGGGGAGTTGGAGTGGGAGTTCTGTTGGAGGAGAAGGTATTTGTGTGTGTTTGGTTTTGTATTGTCAGTATCTGTATGTGCAGGGGCTTTGTGCTGGGAGAGAAGCTGAGCCCTGATTAGGGGGCGGGGCTTCACTGACTCGGGGTCCTATAAAGGTAGCAGCCAGTCAGGCAGCGGCAGACAGCTGCAGCGGCACAGGAGCTAGCAAACAGAGCTGTAAAGAGGGGAGTTTGTGTGGGCGTTCTGTTGGAGGAGAAGGTATTTGTGTGTGTTTGGTTTTGCATTGGTAGTATCTGTATGTGTAGAGGCTTGGAGGGGCTTTGTGCTGGGAGAGAAGCTGAGCCCTTATTAGGGGGCGGGGCTTCACTGACTAGGGGTCCTAGAAAGGTAGCAGCCAGTCAGGCAGCGGCACAGGAGCTAGCAAACAGAGCTGTAAACAGGGGAGTTTGAGTGGGAGTTCTTTTGGAGGAGAAGGTATTTGTGTTTGTTTTTGTATTGGTAGTATCTGTATGTGTTGAGGTTTGAAGGGGCTTTGTGCTGGGAGAGAAGCTGAGCCCTGATTAGGGGGCGGGGCTTCACTGAGTAGGTGTCCTATAACGGTAGCAGCCAGTCAGGCAGCGGCTAAGACAGCTGCAGCGGCACAGGAGCTAGCAAACAGAGGTGTAAGCAGGGGAGTTTGAGTGGGAGTTGTGTTGGAGGAGAAGGTATTTGAGTGTGTTTGGTTTTGTATTGGTAGTATCTGTATATGTAGAGGCTGGGAGGGGCTTTGTGCTGGGAGAGAAGCTGAACCCTGATTAGGGGGCGGGGCTTCACTGACTAGGGGTCCTATAAAGGTAGCAGCCAGTCAGGCAGCGGCACAGGAGCTAGCAAACAGAGCTGTAAACAGGGGAGTTGGAGTGGGAGTTCTGTTGGAGGAGAAGGTATTTGTGTGTGTTTGGTTTTGTATTGGTAGTATCTGTATGTGTACGGGCTTTGTGCTGGGAGAGAAGCTGAGCCCTGATTAGGGGGCGGGGCTTCACTGACTAGGGGTCCGAAAAAGGTAGCAGCCAGTCTGGCAGCGGCACAGGAGCTAGCAAACAGAGCTCTAAACAGGTTAGTTTGAGTGGGAGTTCTGTTGGAGGAGAAGGTATTTGTGTGTGTTTGGTTTTGTATTGGTAGTATCTGTATGTGTAGAGGCTTGGAGGGGCTTTGTGCTGGGAGAGAAGCTAAGCCCTGATCAGGGGGCGGGGCTTCACTGACTAGGGGTCCTATAAAGGTAGCAGCCAGTCAGGCAGCGGCACAGGAGCTAGCAAACAGAGCTGTAAACAGGGGAGTTTGAGTGGGAGTTCTGTTGGAGGAGACGGTACTTGTGTGTGTTCGGTTTTGTATTGGTAGTATCTGTATGTGTAGGGGCTTTGTGCTGGGAGAGAAGCTGAGCCCTGATCAGGGGGCGTGGCTTCCCTGACTAGGGGTTCTATGAAGGTAGCAGCCAGTCAGGCAGCGGCACAGGAGCTAGCAAACAGAGCGGTAAACAGGGGAGTTTGAGTGGGAGTTCTGTTGGAGGAGAAGGTATTTGTGTGTTTTTTTGTATTGGTAGTATCTGTATATGTAGAGGCTTGGAGGGGCTTTGTGCTGGGAGAGAAGCTGAGCCCTGATCAGGAGGCGGGGCTTCACTGACTAGGGGTCCTATGAAGGTAGCAGCCAGTCAGGCAGCGGAACAGACAGCTGCAGTGGCACAGGAGCTAGCAAACAGAGCTGTAAACAGGGGAGTTTGAGTGGGAGTTCCGTTGGAGGAGAAGGTATTTGTGTGTGTTTTTGTATTGGTTGTACCTGTATGTGTAGAGGTTTGAAGGGGCTTTGTGCTGGGAGAGAAGCCGAGCCCTGATTAGGGGGCGGGGCTTCACTGACTGGGGTCCTATAAAGGTAGCAGCCAGTCAGGCAGCGGCACAGGAGCTAGCAAACAGAGCTCTAAACAGGTTAGTTTGAGTGGGAGTTCTGTTGGAGGAGAAGGTATTTGTGTGTGTTTGGTTTTGTATTGGTAGTATCTGTATGTGTGGAGGCTTGGAGGGGCTTTGTGCTGGGAGAGAAGCTGAGCCCTGATTAGGGGGCGGGGCTTCACTGACTAGGTGTCCTATAACGGTAGCAGCCAGTCAGGCAGCGGCTAAGACAGCTGCAGCGGCACAGGAGCTAGCAAACAGAGCTGTAAACAGGGGAGTTTGAGTGGGAGTTCTGTTGGAGGAGATGGTATTTTGTGTGTGTTTGGTTTTGTATTGGTAGTATCTGTATGTGTAGGGGTTTGGCGGGGCTTTGTGCTTGGAGAGAAGCTGAACCCTGATTAGGGAGCGGGGCTTCACTGACTAGGGGTCCTATAAAGGTAGCAGCCAGTAAGACAGCGGCACAGGAGCTAGCAAACAGAGCTGTAAGCAGGGGAGTTTGAGTGGGAGTTCTGTTGGAGGAGAAGGTATTTGTGTGTGTTCGGTTTTGTATTGGTAGTATCTGTATGTGTACGGGCTTTGTGCTGGGAGAGAAGCTGAGCCCTGATTAGGGGGCGGGGCTTCACTGACTAGGGGTCCTATAAAGGTAGCAGCCAGTCAGGCAGCGGCACAGGAGCTAGCAAACAGAGCTGTAAACAGGGGAGTTTGAGTGGGAGTTCTGTTGGAGGAGATGGTATTTGTGTGTGTTTGGTTTTTTATTGTTAGTATCTGTATGTGTAGGGGTTTGGCGGGGCTTTGTGCTTGGAGAGAAGCTGAACCCTGATTAGGGGGCGGGGCTTCACTGACTAGGGATCCTATAAAGGTAGCAGCCAGTCAGGCAGCGGAACAGACAGCTACAGCGGCACAGGAGCCAGCAAACAGAGCTGTAAACAGGGGAGTTTGAGTGGGAGTTCTGTTGGAGGAGAAGGTATTTGTGTGTGTTTTTGTATTGGTATTATCTGTATGTGTAGAGGCTTGGAGGGGCTTTGTGCTGGGAGAGAAGCTGGGCCCTGATTAGGGGGCGGGGCTTCACTGACTAGGGGTCCTATAAAGGGAGCAGCCAGTCAGGCAGCGGCACAGACAGCTGCAGCGGAACAGGAACTAGCAAACAGAGCTGTAAACAGGGGAGTTTGCGTGGGCGTTCTGTTGGAGGAGAAGGTATTTGTGTGTGTTTGGTTTTGTATTGTCAGTATCTGTATGTGCAGGGGCTTTGTGCTGGGAGAGAAGCTGAGCCCTGATTAGGGGGCGGGGCTTCCCTGACGAGGGGTCCTATAAAGGTAGCAGCCAGTCAGGGAGCGGCACAGGAGCTAGCAAACAGAGCTGTAAACAGGGGAGTTTGAGTGGGAGTTGTGTTGGAGGAGAAGGTATTTGTGTGTGTTTGGTTTTGTATTGTCAGTCTCTGTATGTGCAGGGGCTTTGTGGTGGGAGAGAAGCTGATCCCTGATCAGGGGGCGGGGCTTCACTGACTAGGGGTCCTGTAAAGGTACCAGCCAGTCAGGGAGCGGCACAGACAGCTGCAGTGGCACAGGCGCAAGCAAACAGAGCTGTAAACAGGGGAGTTTGAGTGGGAGTTGTGTTGGAGGAGAATGTATTTGTGTGTGTTTGGTTTTGTGTTGGTAGTATCTGTATGTGTAGGGGCTTTGTGCTGGGAGAGAAGCTGAGCCCTGGTTTGGGGGCGGGGCTTCACTGACTAGGGGTCCTATAAAGGTAGCAGCCTGTTAGACAGCGGCACAGGAGCTAGCAAACGGAGCTGTAAGCAGGGGAGTTTGAGTGGTAGGTCTGTTGGAGGAGAAGGTATTTGTGTGTGTTTGGTTTTGTATTGGTCGAATCTGTATGTTTCGAGGCTTGGAGGGGCTTTGTGCTGGGAGAGAAGCTGAGCCCTGATTAGGGGGCGGGGCTTCCCTGACTAGGGGTCCTATAAAGGTAGCAGCCAGTCAGGCAGCGGCACAGGAGCTAGCAAACAGAGGAGTTTGTGTGGGAGTTCTGTTGGAGGAGAAGGTATTTGTGTGTGTTTGGTTTTGCTTTGGTAGTATCTGTATGTGTAGAGGTTTGGAGGGTCTTTGTGATGGGAGAGAAGCTGGGCCCTGATTAGGGGGCGAGGCTTCACTGATTAGGGGTCCTAGAAAGGGAGCAGCCAGTCAGGCAGCGGCACAGACAGCTGCAGTGGCACAGGAGCTAGCAAACAGAGCTCTAAAGAGCGGAGTTTGAGAGGGAGTTCTGTTGGAGGAGAAGTGATTTGTGTGTTTTTTTGTATTGGTAGTATCTGTATATGTAGAGGCTTGGAGGGGCTTTGTGCTGGGAGAGAAGCTGAGCCCTGATTAGGGGGCGGGGCTTCACTGAAAAGGGGTCCTATAAAGCTAGCAGCCAATCAGGCAGCGGCACAGGCGCTAGCAAACAGAGCTGTAAGCAGGGGAGTTTGAGTGGGAGTTCTGTTGGAGGAGATGGTATTTGTGTGTGTTTTTGTATTGGTAGTACCTGTATGTGTAGAGGTTTGAAGGGGCTTTGTGCTGGGAGAGAAGCTGAGCCCTGATTAGGGGGCGGGGCTTCACTGAAAAGGGGTCCTATAAAGCTAGCAGCCAATCAGGCAGCGGCACAGGAGCTAGCAAACAGACCTGTCAACAGGGGAGTTTGAGTGGGAGTTCTGTTGGAGGAGAAGGTATTTGTGTGTGTTTTTGTATTGGTATTATCTGTATGTGTAGAGGCTTGGAGGGGCTTTGTGCTGGGAGAGAAGCTGGGCCCTGATTAGGGGGCGGGGCTTCACTGACTAGGGGTCCTATAAAGGTAGCAGCCAGTCAGGCAGCAGCACACGAGCTAGCAAACAGAGATGTAAACAGGGGAGTTTGAGTGGGAGTTCTGTTGGAGGAGAAGGTATTTGTGTGTGTTTGGTTTTGTATTGGTAGTATCTGTATGTGTAGGGGCTTTGTTCTGGGAGAGAAGCTGAGCCCTGATTAGGGGGCGGGGCTTCACTGACAAGGGGTCCTATAAAGGTAGCGGCACAGACAGGTGCAGCGGCACAGAAGCTGGCAAACAGAGCTGTAAACAGGGGAGTTTGAGTGGGTGTTCTGTTGGAGGAGAACGTGTTTGTGTGTGTGTTTGGTTTTGCATTGGTAGTATCTGTATGTGTAGAGGTTTGGAGGGTCTTTGTGATGGGAGAGAAGCTGGGCCCTGATTGGGGGCGGGGCTTCACTGATTAGGGGTCCTAGAAAGGGAGCAGCCAGTCAGGCAGCGGCACAGACAGCTGCAGCGGCACAGGAGCTTGCAAACAGAGCTGTAAACAGGGGAGTTGGAGTGGGAGTTCTGTTGGAGGAGAAGGTATTTGTGTGTTTTTTTGTATTGGTAGTATCTGTATATGTAGAGGCTTGGAGGGGCTTTGTGCTGGGACAGAAGCTGAGCCCTGATCAGGGGGCGGGGCTTCACTGACTAGGGGTCCTATAAAGGTAGCAGCCAGTCAGGAAGCGGCACAGGAGCTAGCAAACAGACCTGTAAACAGGGCAGTTTGAGTGGGAGTTCTTTTGGAGGAGAAGGTATTTGTGCGTTTTTTTGTATTGGTAGTATCTGTATGTGTAGAGCCTTGGAGGGGCTTTGTGCTGGGAGAGAAGCTGAGCCCTGATTGTGGGCGGGGCTTCACTGACTAGGGGTCCTATAAAGGTAGGAGCCAGTCAGGCAGCGGCACAGGAGCTAGCAAACAGAGCTGTAAGCAGGGGAGTTTGAGTGGGAGTTCTGTTGGAGGAGAAGGTATTTGTGTGTGTTCGGTTTTGTATTGGTAGTGTCTGTATGTGTACGGGGTTTGTGCTGGGAGAGAAGCTGAGCCCCGATTAGGGGGCGGGGCTTTACTGACTAGGGGTCCTATAAAGGTAGCAGCCAGTCAGACAGCGGCACAGGAGCTAGCAAACAGAGCTGTAAGCAGGGGAGTTTGTGTGGGAGTTCTGTTGGAGGAGAAGGTATTTGTGTGTGTTTGGTTTTGTATTGGTAGTATCTGTATGTGTAGAGGCTTGGAGGGGCTTTGTGCTGGGAGAGAAGCTGAGCCCTGATCAGGGGGCGGGGCATCACTGACTAGGGGTCCTATAAAGCTAGCAGCCAGTCAGGCAGCGGCACAGGAGCTAACAAACAGACCTGTAAACAGGGCAGTTTGAGTGGGAGTTCTGTTGGAGGAGAAGGTATTTGTGTGTGTTCGGTTTTGTATTGGTAGTATCTGTATGTGTACGGGCTTTGTGCTGGGAGAGAAGCTGAGCCCTGATTAGGGGGCGGGGCTTCACTGACTAGGGGTCCTATAAAGGTAGCAGCCAGTCAGGCAGCGGCACAGGAGCTAGCAAACAGAGCTGTAAACAGGGGAGTTTGAGTGGGAGTTCTGTTGGAGGAGAAGGTATTTGTGTGTGTTTGGTTTTGTATTGGAAGTATCTGTATGTGTAGGGGCTTTGTGCTGGGAGAGAAGCTGAGCCCTGATTAGGGGGCGGGGCTTCACTGACTAGGCGTCCTATAAAGCTAGCAGCCAGTCAGGCAGCGGCACAGGAGCTAGCAAACAGAGCTGTAAAGAGGGGAGTTTGAGTGGGAGTTCTGTTGGAGGAGAAGTTATTTGTGTGTGTTTTTGTATTGGTATTATCTGTATGTGTAGAGGCTTGGAGGGGCTTTGTGCTGGGAGAGAAGCTGGGCCCTGATTAGGGGGCGGGGCTTCACTGACTAGGGGTCCTATAAAGGGAGCAGCCAGTCAGGCAGCGGCACAGACAGCTGCAGCGGAACAGGAACTAGCAAACAGAGCTGTAAACAGGGGAGTTTGAGTGGGCGTTCTGTTGGAGGAGAAGGTATTTGTGTGTGTTTGGTTTTGTATTGTCAGTATCTGTATGTGCAGGGGCTTTGTGCTGGGAGAGAAGCTGAGCCCTGATTAGGGGGCGGGGCTTCCCTGACGAGGGGTCCTATAAAGGTAGCAGCCAGTCAGGGAGCGGCACAGGAGCTAGCAAACAGAGCTGTAAACAGGGGAGTTTGAGTGGGAGTTGTGTTGGAGAAAAAGGTATTGTGAGTGTTTGGTTTTGTATTGGTCGTATCTGTATGTGTAGGGTCTCGGAGGGGCTTTGTGCTGGGAGAGAAGCTGAGCCCTGATTAGGGGGCGGGGCTTCACTGACTAGGGGTCCTATGAAGGTAGCAGCCAGTCAGGCAGTGGCACAGACAGCTGCAGCGGCACAGGAGCTAGCAAACAGAGCTGTAAACAGAAGTTTGAGTGGGAGTTCTGTTGGAGGAGAAGGTATTTGTGTGTGTTTGGTTTTGTATTGGTAGTATCCGTATGTGTAGAGGCTTGTAGGTTCTCTGTGCTGGGAGAGAAGCTGAGCCCTGATGAGGGGGCGGGGCTTCACTGACTAGGGGTCCTATAAAGGTAGCGGCACAGACAGCTGCAGCGGCACAGGAGCTAGCAAACAGAGCTGTGAACAGGGGAGTTTGAGTGGGAGTTCGGTTGGAGGAGAAGGTATTTGTGTGTGTTTGGTTTTGTATTGGTAGTATCTGTATGTGTACGGGCTTTGTGCTGGGAGAGAAGCTGGGCCCTGATTAGGGGGCGGGGCTTCACTGACTAGGGGTCCTATAAAGGTAGCAGCCAGTCAGGCAGCGGCACAGACAGCTGCAGCGGAACAGGAACTAGCAAACAGAGCTGTAAACAGGGGAGTTTGAGTGGGCGTTCTGTTGGAGGAGAAGGTATTTGTGTGTGTTTGGTTTTGTATTGTCAGTCTCTGTATGTGCAGGGGCTTTGTGCTGGGAGAGAAGCTGATCCCTGATCAGGGGGCGGGGCTTCACTGACTAGGGGTCCTGTAAAGGTACCAGCCAGTCAGGGAGCGGCACAGGAGCTAGCAAACAGACCTGTAAACAGGGGAGTTTGAGTGGGAGTTCTGTTGGAGGAGAAGGTATTTGTGTGTGTTTTTGTATTGGTATTATCTGTATGTGTAGAGGCTTGGAGGGGCTTTGTGCTGGGAGAGAAGCTGGGCCCTGATTAGGGGGCGGGGCTTCACTGACTAGGGGTCCTATAAAGGTAGCAGCCTGTCAGACAGCGGCACAGGAGCTAGCAAACGGAGCTGTAAGCAGGGGAGTTTGAGTGGTAGGTCTGTTGGAGGAGAAGGTATTTGTGTGTGTTTGGTTTTGTATTGGTCGTATCTGTATGTGTAGGGTCTTGGAGGGGCTTTGTGCTGGGAGAGAAGCTGAGCCCTGATTAGGGGGCGGGGCTTCACTGACTAGGGGTCCTATGAAGGTAGCAGCCAGTCAGGCAGTGGCACAGACAGCTGCAGCGGCACAGGAGCTAGCAAACAGAGCTGTAAACAGGAGTTTGAGTGGGAGTTCTGTTGGAGGAGAAGGTATTTGTGTGTGTTTGGTTTTGTATTGGTAGTATCCGTATGTGTAGAGGCTTGTAGGTTCTCTGTGCTGGGAGAGAAGCTGAGCCCTGATGAGGGGGCGGGGCTTCACTGACTAGGGGTCCTATAAAGGTAGCGGCACAGACAGCTGCAGCGGCACAGGAGCTAGCAAACAGAGCTGTGAACAGGGGAGTTTGAGTGGGAGTTCTGTTGGAGGAGAAGGTATTTGTGTGTGTTTTTGTATTGGTATTATCTGTATGTGTAGAGGGTTGGAGGGGCTTTGTGCTGGGAGAGAAGCTGGGCCCTGATTAGGGGGCGGGGCTTCACTGACTAGGGGTCCTATAAAGGGAGCAGCCAGTCAGGCAGAGGCACAGACAGCTGCAGTGGCACAGGCGCTAGCAAACAGAGCTGTAAACAGGGGAGTTTGAGCGGGAGTTCTGTTGGAGGAGAAGGTATTTGTGTGTGTTTTTGTATTGGTATTATCTGTATGTGTAGGGGCTTTGTGCTGGGAGAGAAGCTGAGCCCTGATTAGGGCGCGGGGCTTCACTGACTAGGGGTCCTATAAAGCTAGCAGCCAGTCAGGCAGCGGCACAGGAGCTGGCAAACAGACTTGTAAACAGGGGAGTTTGAGTGGGAGTTCTGTTGGAGGAGAAGGTATTTGTGTGTGTTTTTGTATTGGTATTATCTGTATGTGTAGAGGCTTGGAGGGGCTTTGTGCTGGGAGAGAAGCTGGGCCCTGATTAGGGGGCGGGGCTTCACTGACTAGGGGTCCTATAAAGGTAGCAGCCAATCAGCCAGCGGCACAGGAGCTAGCAAACAGAGATGTAAACAGGGGAGTTTGAGTGGGAGTTCTGTTGGAGGAGAAGGTATTTGTGTGTGTTTGGTTTTGTATTGGTAGTATCTGTATGTGTAGGGGCTTTGTGCTGGGAGAGAAGCTGAGCCCTGATTAGGGGGCGGGGCTTCACTGACTAGGGGTCCTATAAAGCTAGCAGCGAGTCAGGCAGCGGCACAGGAGCTAGCAAACAGACTTGTAAACAGGGGAGTTTGAGTGGGAGTTCTGTTGGAGGAGAAGTTATTTGTGTGTGTTTTTGTATTGGTATTATCTGTATGTGTAGAGGCTTGGAGGGGCTTTGTGCTGGGAGAGAAGCTGGGCCCTGATTAGGGGGCGGGGCTTCACTGACTAGGGGTCCTATAAAGGGAGCAGCCAGTCAGGCAGCGGCACAGACAGCTGCAGCGGAACAGGAACTAGCAAACAGAGCTGTAAACAGGGGAGTTTGAGTGGGCGTTCTTTTGGAGGAGAAGGTATTTGTGTGTGTTTGGTTTTGTATTGTCAGTATCTGTATGTGCAGGGGCTTTGTGCTGGGAGAGAAGCTGAGCCCTGATTAGGGGGCGGGGCTTCCCTGACGAGGGGTCCTATAAAGGTAGCAGCCAGTCAGGGAGCGGCACAGGAGCTAGCAAACAGAGCTGTAAACAGGGGAGTTTGAGTGGGAGTTGTGTTGGAGGAGAAGGTATTTGTGTGTGTTTGGTTTTGTATTGTCAGTCTCTGTATGTGCAGGGGCTTTGTGCTGGGAGAGAAGCTGATCCCTGATCAGGGGGCGGGGCTTCACTGACTAGGGGTCCTGTAAAGGTACCAGCCAGTCAGGGAGCGGCACAGGAGCTAGCAAACAGACCTGTAAACAGGGGAGTTTGAGTGGGAGTTCTGTTGGAGGAGAAGGTATTTGTGTGTGTTTTTGTATTGGTATTATCTGTATGTGTAGAGGCTTGGAGGGGCTTTGTGCTGGGAGAGAAGCTGGGCCCTGATTAGGGGGCGGGGCTTCACTGACTAGGGGTCCTATAAAGGGAGCAGCCAGTCAGGCAGCGGCACAGACAGCTGCAGTGGCACAGGCGCAAGCAAACAGAGCTGTAAACAGGGGAGTTTGAGTGGGAGTTGTGTTGGAGGAGAAGGTATTTGTGTGTGTTTGGTTTTGTGTTGGTAGTATCTGTATGTGTAGGGGCTTTGTGCTGGGAGAGAAGCTGAGCCCTGGTTTGGGGGCGGGGCTTCACTGACTAGGGGTCCTATAAAGGTAGCAGCCTGTCAGACAGCGGCACAGGAGCTAGCAAACGGAGCTGTAAGCAGGGGAGTTTGAGTGGTAGGTCTGTTGGAGGAGAAGGTATTTGTGTGTGTTCGGTTTTGTATTGGTTGTATCTGTATGTGTAGGGTCTTGGAGGGGCTTTGTGCTGGGAGAGAAGCTGAGCCCTGATTAGGGGGCGGGGCTTCACTGACTAGGGGTCCTATGAAGGTAGCAGCCAGTCAGGCAGTGGCACAGACAGCTGCAGCGGCACAGGAGCTAGCAAACAGAGCTGTAAACAGGAGTTTGAGTGGGAGTTCTGTTGGAGGAGAAGGTATTTGTGTGTGTTTGGTTTTGTATTGGTAGTATCCGTATGTGTAGAGGCTTGTAGGTTCTCTGTGCTGGGAGAGAAGCTGAGACCTGATGAGGGGGCGGGGCTTCACTGAAATGGGGTCCTATAAAGCTAGCAGCCAAACAGACCTGTAAACAGGGGAGTTTGAGTGGGAGTTCTGTTGGAGGAGAAGGTATTTGTGTGTGTTTTTGTATTGGTATTATCTGTATGTGTAGAGGCTTGGAGGGGCTTTGTGCTGGGAGAGAAGCTGGGCCCTGATTAGGGGGCGGGGCTTCACTGACTAGGGGTCCTATAAAGGGAGCAGCCAGTCAGGCAGAGGCACAGACAGCTGCAGTGGCACAGGCGCTAGCAAACAGAGCTGTAAACAGGGGAGTTTGAGCGGGAGTTCTGTTGGAGGAGAAGGTATTTGTGTGTTTTTTTGTATTGGTAGTATCTGTATATGTAGAGGCTTAGAGGGGCTTTGTGCTGGGAGAGAAGCTGAGCCCTGATCAGGGGGCGGGGCATCACTGACTAGGGGTCCTACAAAGCTAGCAGCCAGTCAGGCAGCGGCACAGGAGCTAACAAACAGACCTGTAAACAGGGCAGTTTGAGTGGGAGTTCTGTTGGAGGAGAAGGTATTTGTGTGTGTTTGGTTTTGTATTGGTAGTATCTGTATGTGTAGGGGCTTTGTGCTGGGAGAGAAGCTGAGCCCTGATTAGGGGGCGGGGCTTCACTGACTAGGGGTCCTATAAAGGTAGCAGCCAGTCAGGCAGCGGCACAGGAGCTAGCAAACAGAGCTGTAAACAGGGGAGTTTGAGTGGGAGTTCTGTTGGAGGAGAAGTTATTTGTGTGTGTTTTTGTATTGGTATTATCTGTATGTGTAGAGGCTTGGAGGGGCTTTGTGCTGGGAGAGAAGCTGGGCCCTGATTAGGGGGCGGGGCTTCACTGACTAGGGGTCCTATAAAGGTAGCAGCCAATCAGGCAGCGGCACAGGAGCTAGCAAACAGAGCTGTGAACAGGGGAGTTTGAGTGGGAGTTCGGTTGGAGGAGAAGGTATTTGTGTGTGTTTGGTTTTGTATTGGTAGTATCTGTATCTGTAGGGGCTTTGTGCTGGGAGAGAAGCTGAGCCCTGATTAGGGGGCGGGGCTTCCCTGACTAGGGGTCCTATAAAGGTAGCAGCCAATCAGCCAGCGGCACAGGAGCTAGCAAACAGAGCTGTAAACAGGGGAGTTTGAGTGGGAGTTCTGTTGGAGGAGAAGGTATTTGTGTGTGTTTTTGTATTGGTATTATCTGTATGTGTAGAGGCTTGGAGGGGCTTTGTGCTGGGAGAGAAGCTGGGCCCTGATTAGGGGGCGGGGCTTCACTGACTAGGGGTCCTATAAAGCTAGCAGCCAGTCAGGCAGCGGCACAGGAGCTAGCAAACAGACTTGTAAACAGGGGAGTTTGAGTGGGAGTTCTGTTGGAGGAGAAGTTATTTGTGTGTGTTTTTGTATTGGTATTATCTGTATGTGTAGAGGGTTGGAGGGGCTTTGTGCTGGGAGAGAAGCTGGGCCCTGATTAGGGGGCGGGGCTTCACTGACTAGGGGTCCTATAAAGGGAGCAGCCAGTCAGGCAGCGGCACAGACAGCTGCAGCGGAACAGGAACTAGCAAACAGAGCTGTAAACAGGGGAGTTTGAGTGGGCGTTCTGTTGGAGGAGAAGGTATTTGTGTGTGTTTGGTTTTGTATTGTCAGTATCTGTATGTGCAGGGGCTTTGTGCTGGGAGAGAAGCTGAGCCCTGATTAGGGGGCGGGGCTTCCCTGACGAGGGGTCCTATAAAGGTAGCAGCCAGTCAGGGAGCGGCACAGGAGCTAGCAAACAGAGCTGTAAACAGGGGAGTTTGAGTGGGAGTTGTGTTGGAGGAGAAGGTATTTGTGTGTGTTTGCTTTTGTATTGTCAGTCTCTGTATGTGCAGGGGCTTTGTGCTGGGAGAGAAGCTGATCCCTGATCAGGGGGCGGGGCTTCACTGACTAGGGGTCCTGTAAAGGTAGCAGCCAGTCAGGGAGCGGCACAGGAGCTAGCAAACAGACCTGTAAACAGGGGAGTTTGAGTGGGAGTTCTGTTGGAGGAGAAGGTATTTGTGTGTGTTTTTGTATTGGTATTATCTGTATGTGTAGAGGCTTGGAGGGGCTTTGTGCTGGGAGAGAAGCTGGGCCCTGATTAGGGGGCGGGGCTTCACTGACTAGGGGTCCTATGAAGGTAGCAGCCAGTCAGGCAGTGGCACAGACAGCTGCAGCGGCACAGGAGCTAGCAAACAGAGCTGTAAACAGGAGTTTGAGTGGGAGTTCTGTTGGAGGAGAAGGTATTTGTGTGTGTTTGGTTTTGTATTGGTAGTATCCGTATGTGTAGAGGCTTGTAGGTTCTCTGTGCTGGGAGAGAAGCTGAGACCTGATGAGGGGGCGGGGCTTCACTGAAATGGGGTCCTATAAAGCTAGCAGCCAAACAGACCTGTAAACAGGGGAGTTTGAGTGGGAGTTCTGTTGGAGGAGAAGGTATTTGTGTGTGTTTTTGTATTGGTATTATCTGTATGTGTAGAGGCTTGGAGGGGCTTTGTGCTGGGAGAGAAGCTGGGCCCTGATTAGGGGGCGGGGCTTCACTGACTAGGGGTCCTATAAAGGGAGCAGCCAGTCAGGCAGAGGCACAGACAGCTGCAGTGGCACAGGCGCTAGCAAACAGAGCTGTAAACAGGGGAGTTTGAGCGGGAGTTCTGTTGGAGGAGAAGGTATTTGTGTGTTTTTTTGTATTGGTAGTATCTGTATATGTAGAGGCTTAGAGGGGCTTTGTGCTGGGAGAGAAGCTGAGCCCTGATTAGGGGGCGGGGCTTCACTGACTAGGGGTCCTGTAAAGGTAGCAGCCAGTCAGGCAGCGGCACAGACAGCTGCAGCGGCGCAGGAGCTAGCAAACAGTACTGTAAACAGGAGTTTGAGTGGGAGTTCTGTTGGAGGAGACGGTATTTGTGTTTGGTTTTGTATGGGTAGTATTTGTATGTGTAGAGGCTTGTAGGTTCTCTTTGCTGAGAGAGAAGCTGAGCCCTGATTAGGGGGCGGGGCTTCACTGACTAGGGGTCCTATAAAGGTAGGAGCCAGTCAGGCAGCGGCACAGGAGCTAGCAAACAGAGCTGTAAGCAGGGGAGTTTGAGTGGGAGTTCTGTGGGAGGAGAAGGTATTTGTGTGTGTTTGGTTTTGTATTGGTAGTATCTGTATGTGTAGGGGCTTTGTGCTGCGAGAGAAGCTGAGCCCTGATTAGGGGACGGGGCTTCACTGACTAGGGGTCCTATAAAGGCAGCGGCACAGACAGCTGCAGCGGCACAGGAGCTAGCAAACAGAGATGTAAACAGGGGAGTTTGAGTGGGAGTTCTGTTGGAGGAGAAGGTATTTGTGTGTGTGTGTTTGGTTTTGTATTGGTGGTATCTGTATGTGTAGGGGCTTAGTGCTGGGAGAGAAGCTGAGCCCTGATTAGTGGGCGGGGCTTCACTGACTAGGGGTCCTATAAAGGTAGCAGCCAGTCCGGCAGCAGCACAGACAGCTGCAGCGGCACAGGAGCTTGCAAACAGAGCTGTGAACAGGGGAGTTTGAGTGGGAGTTCTGTTGGAGGAGAAGGTATTTGTGTGTGTGTGTTTGGTTTTGTATTGGTAGTATCTGTATGTGTAGGGGCTTTGTGCTGGGAGAGAAGCTGAGCCCTGATTAGGGGGCGGGACTTCCCTGACTAGGGGTCCAATAAAGGCAGCGGCACAGACAGCTGCAGCGGCACAGGAGCTAGCAAACAGAGATGTAAACAGGGGAGTTTGAGTGGGAGTTCTGTTGGAGGAGAAGGTATTTGTGTGTGTGTGTTTGGTTTTGTATTGGTGGTATCTGTATGTGTAGGGGCTTAGTGCTGGGAGAGAAGCTGAGCCCTGTTTAGTGGGCGGGGCTTCACTGACTAGGGGTCCTATAAAGGTAGCAGCCAGTCCGGCAGCAGCACAGACAGCTGCAGCGGCACAGGAGCTTGCAAACAGAGCTGTGAACAGGGGAGTTTGAGTGGGAGTTCTGTTGGAGGAGAAGGTATTTGTGTGTGTGTGTTTGGTTTTGTATTGGTAGTATCTGTATGTGTAGGGGCTTTGTGCTGGGAGAGAAGCTGAGCAATGATTAGGGGGCGGGACTTCCCTGACTAGGGGTCCAATAAAGGCAGCGGCACAGACAGCTGCAGCGGCACAGGAGCTAGCAAACAGAGATGTAAACAGGGGAGTTTGAGTGGGAGTTGTTTTGGAGGAGAAGGTATTTGTGTGTGTTTGGTTTTGTATTGGTAGTATCTGTATGTGTAGGGGCTTTGTGCTGGGAGAGAAGCTGAGCCCTGATTAGGGGGCGGGGCTTCACTGACTAGGGGTCCTATAAAGGGAGCAGCCAGTCAGGCAGCGGCACAGACAGCTGCAGCGGCACAGGAGCTTGCAAACAGAGCTGTAAACAGGGGAGTTGGAGTGGGAGTTCTGTTGGAGGAGAAGGTATTTGTGTGTTTTTTTGTATTGGTAGTATCTGTATATGTAGAGGCTTGGAGGGGCTTTGTGCTGGGACAGAAGCTGAGCCCTGATCAGGGGGCGGGGCTTCACTGACTAGGGGTCCTATAAAGGTAGCAGCCAGTCAGGAAGCGGCACAGGAGCTAGCAAACAGACCTGTAAACCGGGGAGTTTGAGTGGGAGTTCTGTTGCAGGAGAAGGTATTTGTGTGTGTTTCGTTTTGTATTGTCAGTATCTGTATGTGCAGGGGCTTTGTGCTGGGAGAGAAGATGAGCCCTGATTAGGGGGCGGGGCTTCACAGACTAGGAGTCCTATAAAGGTAGCAGCCAGTCAGGCACGGCACAGACAGCTGCAGCGGCACAGGAGCTAGCAAACAGAGCTGTAAACAGGGGAGTTTGAGTGGGAGTTCTGTTGGAGGAGAAGGTATTTGTGTGTGTTTGGTTTTGTATTGGTAGTATCCGTATGTGTAGAGGCTTGTAGGTTCTCTGTGCTGGGAGAGAAGCTGAGCCCTGATGAGGGGGCGGGGCTTCACTGACTAGGGGTCCTATAAAGGTAGCGGCACAGACAGCTGCAGCGGCACAGGAGCTAGCAAACAGAGCTGTGAACAGGGGAGTTTGAGTGGGAGTTCGGTTGGAGGAGAAGGTATTTGTGTGTGTTTGGTTTTGTATTGGTAGTATCTGTATGTGTAGAGGCTTGTAGGGGCTTTGTGCTGGGAGAGAAGCTGAGCCCTGATGAGGGGGCGGGGCTTCACTGACTAGGGGTCTTATAAAGGTAGAAGCCAGTCAGGCATCGGCACAGACAGTTGCAGCGGCACGGGAGCTAGCAAACAGAGCTGAAAACAGGGGAGTTGGAGTGGGAGTTCTGTTGGAGGAGACGGTATTTGTGTTTGGTTTTGTATGGGTAGTATCTGTATGTGTAGAGGCTTGGAGGGGCTTTGTGCTGGGAGAGAAGCTGAGCACTGATTAGGGGGCGGGGCTTCACTGAGTAGGGGTCCTGTAAAGGTAGCAGCCAGTCAGGCAGCGGCACAGACAGCAGCAACGGCGCAGGAGCTAGCAAACAGTACTGTAAACAGGAGTTTGAGTGGGAGTTCTGTTGGAGGAGACGGTATTTGTGTTTGGTTTTGTATGGGTAGTATCTGTATGTGTAGAGGCTTGTAGGTTCTCTGTGCTGGGAGAGAAGCTGAGCCCTGATTAGGGGGCGGGGCTTCACTGACTAGGGGTCCTATAAAGGGAGCAGCCAGTCAGGAAGCGGCACAGACAGCTGCAGCGGCAGAGGAGCTATCAAACAGAGCTGTAAACAGGGGAGTTTGAGTGCGAGTTCTGTTGGAGGAGAAGGTATTTGTGTGTGTTTGGTTTTGTATTGGTAGTATCTGTATGTGTAGGGGCTTCGTGCTGGGAGAGAAGCTAAGCCCTGATTAGGGGGCGGGGCTTCACTGACTAGGGGTCCTATAAAGGGAGCAGCCAATCAGGCAGCGGCACAGGAGCTAGCAAACAGAGCTGTAAACAGGAGAGTTTGAGGGGGAGTTCTGTTGGAGGAGAAGGTATTTGTGTGTGTTTGGTTTTGTATTGGCAGTATCTGTATGTGTAGGGGCTTTGTGCTGGGAGAGAAGCTGAGCCCCGATTAGGGGGCGGGGCTTCACTGACTAGGGGTCCTATAAAGGTAGCGGCACAGACAGCTGCAGCGGCACCGGAGCTAGCAAACAGAGCAGTAAACAGGGGAGTTTGAGTGGGAGATCTGTTAGAGGAGTAGGTATTTGTGTGTGTGTGTTTGGTTTTGTATTGTTAGTATCTGTATGTGTAGGGGCTTTGTGCTGGGAGAGAGGCTGAGCCCTGATTAGGGGGCGGGGCTTCCCTAACTAGGGGTCCTATAAAGGGAGCAGCCAGTCAGGCAGCGGCACAGGAGCTAGCAAACAGAGCTGTAAACAGGGGAGATTGAGTGGGAGTTCGGTTGGAGGAGAAGGTATTTGTGTGTGTTTGGTTTTGTATTGGTAGTATCTGTATGTGTAGAGGCTTGGAGGGGCTTTGTGCTGGGAGAGAGGCTGAGCCCTGATTAGGGGGCGGGGCTTCCCTGACTATGGGTCCAATAAAGGCAGCGGCACAGACAGCTGCAGCGGCACAGGAGCTAGCAAACAGAGATGTAAACAGGGGAGTTTGAGTGGGAGTTCTGTTGGAGGAGAAGGTATTTGTGTGTTTGGTTTTGTATTGGTAGTACCTGTATGTGTAGGGGCTTTGTGCTGGGAGAGAAGCTGAGCCCTGATTAGGGGGCGGGGCTTCACTGACTAGGGGTCCTATGAAGGTAACAGCCAGTCAGACAGCGGCACAGACAGCTGCAGCGGCACAGGAGCCAGCAAACACAGCTGTAAACAGGGGAGTTTGAGTGGGAGTTCTTTTGGGGGAGAAGGTATTTGTGTGTGTTTGGTTTTGTATTGGTGGTATCAGTATGTGTAGGGGCTTTGTGCTGGGAGAGATGCTGAGCCCTGATTAGGGGGCGGGGCTTCCCTGAGTAGGGGTCCTATAAAGGGAGCAGCCAGTCAGGCAGCGGCACAGACAGCTGCAGGGGCACAGGAGCTAGAAAACAGAGCTGTAAACAGGGGAGTTTGAGTGGGAGTTCTTTTGGGGGAGAAGGTATTTGTGTGTGTTTGGTTTTGTATTGGTAGTATCTGTATGTGTAGAGGCTTTGTGCTGGGAGAGAAGCTGAGCCCTGATTAGGGGGCGGGGCTTCACTGACTAGGGGTCCTATAAAGGGAGCAGCCAGTCAGGCAGCGGCACAGACAGCTGCAGCGGCACAGGAGCTATCAAACAGAGCTGGAAACAGGGGAGTTGGAGTGGGAGTTCTGTTGGAGGAGAAGGTATTTGTGTGTTTTTTTGTATTGGTAGTATCTGTATATGTAGAGGCTTGGAGGGGCTTTGTGCTGGGACAGAAGCTGAGCCCTGATCAGGGGGCGGGGCTTCACTGACTAGGGGTCCTATAAAGGTAGCAGCCAGTCAGGAAGCGGCACAGGAGCTAGCAAACAGACCTGTAAACCGGGGAGTTTGAGTGGGAGTTCTGTTGCAGGAGAAGGTATTTGTGTGTGTTTCGTTTTGTATTGTCAGTATCTGTATGTGCAGGGGCTTTGTGCTGGGAGAGAAGATGAGCCCTGATTAGGGGGCGGGGCTTCACAGACTAGGAGTCCTATAAAGGTAGCAGCCAGTCAGACACGGCACAGACAGCTGCAGCGGCACAGGAGCTAGCAAACAGAGCTGTAAACAGGGGAGTTTGAGTGGGAGTTCTGTTGGAGGAGAAGGTATTTGTGTGTGTTTGGTTTTGTATTGGTAGTATCCGTATGTGTAGAGGCTTGTAGGTTCTCTGTGCTGGGAGAGAAGCTGAGCCCTGATGAGGGGGCGGGGCTTCACTGACTAGGGGTCCTATAAAGGTAGCGGCACAGACAGCTGCAGCGGCACAGGAGCTAGCAAACAGAGCTGTGAACAGGGGAGTTTGAGTGGGAGTTCGGTTGGAGGAGAAGGTATTTGTGTGTGTTTGGTTTTGTATTGTTAGTATCTGTATGTGTAGAGGCTTGTAGGGGCTTTGTGCTGGGAGAGAAGCTGAGCCCTGATGAGGGGGCGGGGCTTCACTGACTAGGGGTCCTATAAAGGTAGCGGCACAGACAGCTGCAGCGGCACAGGAGCTAGCAAACAGAGCTGTAAACAGGGGAGTTTGAGTGGGAGTTCTGTTGGAGGAGAAGGTATTTGTGTGTGTTTGGTTTTGTATTGGTGGTATCTGTATGTGTTGAGGCTTGGAGGGGCTTAGTGCTGGGAGAGAAGCTGAGCCCTGATTAGGGGGCGGGGCTTCCCTGACTAGGGGTCCTATAAAGGTAGCAGCCAGTCAGGGAGCCGCACAGGAGCTAGCAAACAGAGCTCTAAACAGGGGAGTTTGAGTGGGAGATCTGTTAGAGGAGAAGGTATTTGTGTGTGTGTGTTTGGTTTTGTATTGTTAGTACCTGTATGTGTAGGGGCTTTGTGCTGTGAGAGAAGCTGAACCCTGAGTAGGGGGCGGGGCTTTCCTGACTAGGGGTCCTATGAAGGTAGCAGCCAGTCAGGCAGCGGCACAGGAGCTAGCAAACAGAGGTGTCAACAGGGGAGTTGGAGTGCGAGTTGTGTTGGAGGAGAAGGTATTTGTGTGTGTTTGGTTTTGTATTGTTAGTACCTGTATGTGTAGGGGCTTTGTTCTGGGAGAGAAGCTGAGCCCTGATTAGGGGGCGGGGCTTCACTGACAGGGGGTCCTATAAAGGGAGCAGCCAGTCAGGCAGCGGCACAGGAGCTAGCAAACAGAGCTGTAAACAGGGGAGTTTGAGTGGGAGTTCTGTTGGAGGAGAAGGTATTCGTGTGTGTTTGGTTTTGTATTGGTAGTATCTGTATGTGTAGAGGCTTTGAGGGGCTTTGTGCTGGGAGAGAGGCTGAGCCCTGATTAGGGGGCGGGACTTCCCTGACTAGGGGTCCAATAAAGGCAGCGGCACAGACAGCTGCAGCGGCACAGGAGCTAGGAAACAGAGATGTAAACAGGGGAGTTTGAGTGGGAGTTCTGTTGGAGGAGAAGGTATTTGTGTGTGTGTGTTTGTTTTTGTATTGGTGGTATCTGTATGTGTAGGGGCTTAGTGCTGGGAGAGAAGCTGAGCCCAGATTAGTGGGCGGGGCTTCACTGACTAGGGGTCCTATAAAGGTAGCAGCCAGTCAGGCAGCGGCACAGGAGCTAGCAAACAGATCTGTAAACAGGGGCGTTTGAGTGGAAGTTCTGTTGGAGGAGAAGGTATTTGTCTGTTTGGTTTTGTATTGGTAGTATCTGTATGAGTAGAGGCTTGTAGGGGCTTTCTGCTGGGAGAGAAGCTGGGCCCTGATTAGGGGGCTGGGCTTCACTGACTAGGGGTCCTATAAAGGTAGCAGCCAGTCAGGGCGCGCCACAGACAGGTGCAGCGGCACAGGAGATAGCAGACAGAGCTGTAAACAGGGGAGTTTGAGTGGGAGTTCTGTTGGAGGAGAAGGTATTTGCGTGTGTGTGTTTGGTTTTGTATTGGTGGTATCTGTATTTGTAGGGGCTTAGTGCTGGGAGAGAAGCTGAGCCCTGATTAGTGGGCGGGGCTTCACTGACTAGGGGTCCTAAAAAGGTAGCAGCCAGTCCGGCAGCAGCACAGACAGCTGCAGCGGCACAGGAGCTAGCAAACAGAGCTGTGAACAGGGGAGTTTGAGTGGGAGTTCTGTTGGAGGAGAAGGAATTTGTGTGTGTTTGGTTTTGTATTGGTAGTATCTGTATGTGTAGGGGCTTTGTGCTGGGAGAGAAGCTGAGCCGTGATTAGGGGGCGGGGCTTCACTGACTAGGGGTCCTATAAAGGTAGCAGCCAGTCAGGCAGCGGCACAGGAGCTAGCAAAGAGATCTGTAAACAGGGGCGTTTGAGTGGGAGTACTGTTGGAGGAGAAGGTATTTTTCTGTGTTTGGTTTTGTATTGGTAGTATCTGTATGTGTAGAGGCTTGTAGGGGCTTTGTGCTGGGAGAGAAGCTGGGCCCTGATTAGGGGGCGGGGCTTCACTGACTAGGGGTCCTATAAAGGTAGCAGCCAGTCAGGCAGCGGCACAGGAACTAGCAAACAGAGCTGTAAACAGGGGAGTTTGAGTGGGATTTCTGTTGGAGGAGAAGGTATTTGTGTGTGTGTGTGTGTGTGTTTGGTTTTGTTTTGTTAGTATCTGTATGTTTAGGGGCTTTGTGCTAGGAGAGAAGCTGAGCCCTGAGTAGGGGGCGGGGCTTTCCTGACAAGGGGTCCGATGAAGGTAGCAGCCAGTCAGGCAGCGGCACAGGACCTAGCAAACAGAGCTGTAAACAGTGGAGTTTGAGTGGGAGTTCTGTTGGAGGAGAAGGTATTTGTGTGTGTTTGGTTTTGTATTGGTGGTATCTGTATGTGTTGAGGCTAGGAGGGGCTTAGTGCTGGGAGACAAGCTGAGCCCTGATTAGGGGGCGGGGCTTCACTGACTAGGGGTCCTTTAAAGGTAGCGGCACACACAGCTGCAGCGGCACAGGAGCTAGCAAACAGAGCTGTAAATTGGGGAGTTTGAGTGGGAGTTCTGTTGGAGGAGAAGGTATTTGTGTGTGTTTGGTTTTGTATTGGTGGTATCTGTATGTTTAGAGGCTTGGAGGGGCTTAGTGCTGGGAGAGAAGCTGAGCCCTGATTAGGGGGCGGGGCTTCACTGACTAGGGGTCCTATAAAGGTAGCAGCACACACAGCTGCAGCGGCACAGGAGCTAGCAAACAGAGCTGTAAACAGGGGAGTTTGAGTGGGAGTTCGGTTGGAGGAGAAGGTATTTGTGTGTGTTTGGTTTTGTATTGGTAGTATCTGTATGTGTAGGGGCTTTGTGCTGGGAGAGAAGCTGAGCCCTGATTAGGGGGCGGGGCTTCACTGACTAGGGGTCCTATGAAGGTAGCAGCCAGTCAGGCAGCGGCACAGACAGCTGCAGCGGCACAGGAGCTCGCAAACAGAGCTGTAAACAGGGGAGTTTGAGTGGCAGTTCTGTTGGAGGAGAAGGTATTTGTGTGTGTTTGGTTTGCATTGGTAGTACTTGTATGTGTAGGGTCTTTGTGCTGGGAGAGAAGCTGAGCCCTGATTAGGGGGCGGGGCTTCACTGACTAAAGGTCCTATGAAGGTAGCAGCCAGTCAGGCAGCGGCACAGAAAGCTGCAGCGGCACAGGAGCTAGCAAACAGAGCTGTAAAAAGGGGAGTTTGAGTGGGAGTTCTGTTGGAGGAGAAGGTGTTTGTGTGTGTTTTTGTATTGGTAGTATCTGTATGTGTAGAGGCTTGGAGGGTCTTTGTGCTGGGAGAGAAGCTGAGCCCTGATTAAGGGGCGGGGCTTCACTGACTAGGGGTCCTATAAAGGTAGCAGCCAGTCAGGCAGCGGCAGAGACAGCTGCAGCGGCACAGGAACTAGCAAACAGAGCTGTAAACAGGGGAGTTTGAGTGGGAGTTCCGTTGGAGGAGAAGGTATTTGTGTGTGTTTGGTTTTGTATTGGTAGTATCTGTATGTGTAGGGGCTTTGTGCTGGGAGAGAAGCTGAGCCCTGATTATGGGGCGGGGCTTCACTGACTAGGGTTCCTATAAAGGGAGCAGCCAGTCAGGCAGCGGCAGAGACAGCTGCAGCGGCACAGGAACTAGCAAACAGAGCTGTAAACAGGGGAGTTTGAGTGGGAGTTCTGTTGGAGGAGAAGGTATTTGTGTGTGTTTGGTTTGGATTGGTAGTACCTGTATGTGTAGGGGCTTTTTGCTGGGAGAGAAGCTGAGCCCTGATTATGGGGCGGAGCTTCACTGACTAGGGGTCCTATAAAGGGAGCAGCCAGTCAGGCAGCAGCACAGACAGCTGCAGCAGCACTGTAGCTAGCAAACAGAGCTGTAAACAGGGGAGTTTGAGTGGGAGTTCTGTTGGAGGAGAAGGTATTTGTGTGTGCTTGGTTTTGTATTGGTGGTATCTGTATGTTTAGAGGCTTGGAGGGGCTTTGTGATGGGAGAGAAGCTGAGCCCTGATTATGGGACGGGGCTTCACTGACTAGGGGTCCTATAAAGGTAGCAGCCAGTCAGGCAGCGGCACAGACAGCTGCAGCAGCACAGGAACTAGCAAACAGAGCTGTAAACAGGGGAGTTTGAGTGGGAGTTCCGTTGGAGGAGAAGGTATTTGTGTGTGTTTGGTTTTGTATTTGTAGTATCTGTATGTGTAGGGGCTTTGTGCTGGGAGAGAAGCTGAGCCCTGATTACGGGGCGGGGCTTCACTGACTAGGGGTCCTATAAAGGGAGCAGCGAGTCAGGCAGCGGCACAGGAGCTAGCAAACAGAGCTGTAAAGAGGGGAGTTTGAGTGGGAGTTCTGTTGGAGGAGAAGGTATTTGTGTGTGTTTGGTTTTGTATTGGTGGTATCTGTATGTGTTGAGGCTAGGAGGGGCTTAGTGCTGGGAGAGAAGCTGAGCCCTGATTAGGGGGCGGGGCTTCACTGACTAGGGGTCCTATAAAGGTAGCGGCACACACAGCTGCAGCGGCACAGGAGCTAGCAAACAGAGCTGTAAATTGGGGAGTTTGAGTGGGAGTTCTGTTGGAGGAGAAGGTATTTGTGTGTGTTTGGTTTTGTATTGGTGGTATCTGTATGTTTAGAGGCTTGGAGGGGCTTAGTGCTGGGAGAGAAGCTGAGCCCTGATTAGGGGGCGGGGCTTCACTGACTAGGGGTCCTATAAAGGTAGCAGCACACACAGCTGCAGCGGCACAGGAGCTAGCAAACAGAGCTGTAAACAGGGGAGTTTGAGTGGGAGTTCGGTTGGAGGAGAAGGTATTTGTGTGTGTTTGGTTTTGTATTGGTAGTATCTGTCTGTGTAGGGGCTTGGAGGGGCTTTGTGCTGGGAGAGAAGCTGAGCCCTGATTAGGGGGCGGGGCTTCACTGACTAGGGGTCTTATAAAGGTAGCAGCCAGTCAGGCAGCGGCACAGACAGCTGCAGCGGCACAGGAGCTAGCAAACAGAGCTGTAAACAGGGGAGTTTGAGTTGGAGTTCTGTTGGAGGAGAAGGTATTTGTTTTTGGTTTTGTATTGGTAGTATCTGTATGTGTAGGGGCTTTGTGCTGGGAGAGAAGCTGAGCCCTGATTAGGGGGCGGGGCTTCACTGACTAGGGGTCCTATAAAAGGAGCAGCCAATCAGGCAGCGGCACAGACAGCTGCAGCGGCACAGGACCTAGCAAACAGAGCTGTAAACGGTGGAGTTGGAGTGGGAGTTCTGTTGGAGGAGAAGGTATTTGTGTGTGTTTGGTTTTGTATTGGTGGTATCTGTATGTGTAGAGGCTTGTAGGGGCTTTGTACTGGGAGAGAAGCTGAGCCCTGATTAGGGGGCGGGGCTTCACTGACTAGGGGTCCTATGAAGGTAGCAGCCAGTCAGGCAGCGGCACAGACAGCTGCAGTGGCACAGGAGCTCGCAAACAGAGCTGTAAACAGGGGAGTTTGAGTGGCAGTTCTGTTGGAGGAGAAGGTATTTGTGTGTGTTTGGTTTGCATTGGTAGTACTTGTATGTGTAGGGTCTTTGTGCTGGGAGAGAAGCTGAGCCCTGATTAGGGGGCGGGGCTTCACTGACTAAAGGTCCTATGAAGGTAGCAGCCAGTCAGGCAGCGGCACAGAAAGCTGCAGCGGCACAGGAGCTAGCAAACAGAGCTGTAAAAAGGGGAGTTTGAGTGGGAGTTCTGTTGGAGGAGAAGGTGTTTGTGTGTGTTTTTGTATTGGTAGTATCTGTATGTGTAGAGGCTTGGAGGGTCTTTGTGCTGGGAGAGAAGCTGAGCCCTGATTAAGGGGCGGGGCTTCACTGACTAGGGGTCCTATAAAGGTAGCAGCCAGTCAGTCAGCGGCACAGACAGCTGCAGCAGCACAGGAGCTAGCAAACAGAGCTTTAAACAGGGGAGTTTGAGTGGGAGTTCTGTTGGAGGAGAAGGTATTTGTGTGTGTTTGGTTTTGTATTGGTAGTATCTCTATGTGTAGGGGCTTTGTGCTGGGAGAGAAGCTGAGCCCTGATTAGGGGGCGGGGCTTCACTTACTAGGGGTCCTATAAAGGTAGCAGCCAGTCAGGCAGCGGCACAGGAGCTAGCAAACAGAGCTGTAAATTGGGGAGTTTGAGTGGGAGTTCTGTTGGAGGAGAAGGTATTTGTGTGTGTTTGGTTTTGTATTGGTGGTACCTGTATGTTTAGAGGCTTGGAGGGGCTTAGTGCTGGGAGAGAAGCTGAGCCCTGATTAGGGGGCGGGGCTTCATTGACTAGGGGTCCTTTAAAGGTAGCAGCCAGTCAGGCAGCGGCACAGACAGCTGCAGCGGCACAGGAGCTAGCAAACAGAGCTGTAAACAGGGGAGTTTGAGTGGGAGTTCTGTTGGAGGAGAAGGTATTCGTGTGTGTTTGGTTTTGTATTGGTAGTATCTGTATGTGTAGGGGCTTGGAGGGTCTTTGTGCTGGGAGAGAAGCTGAGCCCTGATTATGGAGCGGGGCTTCACTGACTAGGGGTCCTATAAAGGTAGCAGCCAGTCAGGCAGCAGCACAGACAGCTGCAGCAGCACAGGAGCTCGCAAACAGAGCTGTAAACAGGGGAGTTTGAGTGGGAGTTGCGTTGGAGGAGAAGGTATTTGTGTGTGTTTGGTTTTGTATTGGTAGTATCTGTATGTGTAGGGGCTTTGTGCTGGGAGAGAAGCTGAGCCCTGATTATGGGGCGGGGCTTCACTGACTAGGGTTCCTATAAAGGGAGCAGCCAGTCAGGCAGCGGCAGAGACAGCTGCAGCGGCACAGGAACTAGCAAACAGAGCTGTAAACAGGGGAGTTTGAGTGGGAGTTCTGTTGGAGGAGAAGGTATTTGTGTGTGTTTGGTTTGGATTGGTAGTACCTGTATGTGTAGGGGCTTTTTGCTGGGAGAGAAGCTGAGCCCTGATTATGGGGCGGAGCTTCACTGACTAGGGGTCCTATAAAGGGAGCAGCCAGTCAGGCAGCAGCACAGACAGCTGCAGCAGCACAGTAGCTAGCAAACAGAGCTGTAAACAGGGGAGTTTGAGTGGGAGTTCTGTTGGAGGAGAAGGTATTTGTGTGTGCTTGGTTTTGTATTGGTGGTATCTGTATGTTTAGAGGCTTGGAGGGGCTTTGTGCTGGGAGAGAAGCTGAGCCCTGATTAGGGGGGGGGCTTCACTGACTAGGGGTCCTATAAAGGTAGCAGCCAGTCAGGCAGCGGCAAGGACAGCTGCAGCGGCACAGGAGCTAGCAAACAGAGCAGTAAACAGGGGAGTTTGAGTGGGAGTTCTGTTGGAGGAGAAGGTATTTGTGTGTGTGTTTGGTTTTGTATTGGTAGTATCTTGATGTGTAGGGGTTTGTGATGGGAGAGAAGCTGAGCCCTGATTATGGGACGGGGCTTCACTGACTAGGGGTCCTATAAAGGTAGCAGCCAGTCAGGCAGCGGCACAGACAGCTGCAGCAGCACAGGAACTAGCAAACAGAGCTGTAAACAGGGGAGTTTGAGTGGGAGTTCCGTTGGAGGAGAAGGTATTTGTGTGTGTTTGGTTTTGTATTTGTAGTATCTGTATGTGTAGGGGCTTTGTGCTGGGAGAGAAGCTGAGCCCTGATTACGGGGCGGGGCTTCACTGACTAGGGGTCCTATAAAGGGAGCAGCGAGTCAGGCAGCGGCACAGGAGCTAGCAAACAGAGCTGTAAAGAGGGGAGTTTGAGTGGGAGTTCTGTTGGAGGAGAAGGTATTCGTGTGTGTTTGGTTTTGTATTGGTAGTATCTGTATTTGTAGGGGCTTTGTGCTGGGAGAGAAGCTGAGCCCTGATTAGGGGGCGGGGGTTCACTGACTAGGGGTCCTATGAAGGTAGCAGCCAGTCAGGCAGCGGCACAGGACCTAGCAAACAGAGCTGTAAACAGTGGAGTTTGAGTGGGAGTTCTGTTGGAGGAGAAGGTATTTGTGTGTGTTTGGTTTTGTATTGGTGGTATCTGTATGTGTTGAGGCTAGGAGGGGCTTAGTGCTGGGAGAGAAGCTGAGCCCTGATTAGGGGCGGGGCTTCACTGACTAGGGGTCCTATAAAGGTAGCGGCACACACAGCTGCAGCGGCACAGGAGCTAGCAAACAGAGCTGTAAATTGGGGAGTTGGAGTGGGAGTTCCGTTGGAGGAGAAGGTATTTGTGTGCGTTTGGTTTTGAATTGGTAGTATCTGTATGTGTAGAGGCTTGGAGGGGCTTTGTGCTGGGAGAGAAGCTGACCCCTGATTAGGGGGCGGGTCTTCACTGACTAGGGGTCCTATGAAGGTAGCAGCCAGTCAGGCAGCGGCACAGAAAGCTGCAGCGGCACAGGAGCTAGCAAACAGAGCTGTAAACAGGGGAGTTGGAGTGGGAGTTCTGTTGGAGGAGAAGGTATTTGTGTGCGTTTGGTTTTGAATTGGTAGTATCTGTATGTGTAGAGGCTTGGAGGGGCTTTGTGCTGGGAGAGAAGCTGACCCCTGATTAGGGGGCGGGTCTTCACTGACTAGGGGTCCTATAAAGGTAGCAGCCAGTCAGGCAGCGGCACAGGAGCTAGCAAACAGAGCTGTGAACAGGGGAGTTTGAGTGGGAGTTCTGTTGGAGGAGAAGGAATTTGTGTGTGTTTGGTTTTGTATTGTCAGTATCTGTATGTACAGGGGTTTTGTGCTGGGAGAGAAGCTGAGCCCTGATTAGGGGGCGGGGCTTCACTGACTAGGGGTCCTATAAAGGTAGCAGCAAGTCAGCAGCGGCACAGGAGCTAGCAAACAGACCTGTAAACAGGGGAGTTTGTGTGGGAGTTCTGTTGGAGGAGAAGGTATTTGTGTGTTTGGTTTTTTATTGGTAGTATCTGTATGTGTAGGGGTTTGGCGGGGCTTTGTGCTTGGAGGGAAGCTGAGCCCTGATTAGGGGGCGGGGCTTCACTGACTAGGGGTCCTATAAAGGTAGCAGCCAGTCAGGCAGCGGAACAGACAGCAGCAGCGGCACAGGAGCTAGCAAACAGAGCTGTAAACAGGGGAGTTTGAGTGGGAGTTCTGCCGGAGGAGAAGGTATTTGTTTGTGTTTTTGTATTGGTAGTATCTGTATGTGTAGAGGTTTGAAGGGGCTTTGTGCTGGGAGAGAAGCTGAGCCCTGATTAGGGGGCGGGGCTTCACTGACTAGGGGTCCTATGAAGGTAGCAGCCAGTCAGGCAGCGGCACAGACAGCTGAAGCGGCACAGGAGCTAGCAAACAGAGCTGTAAACAGGGGAGTTTGAGTGGGAGTTCTGTTGGAGGAGAAGGTATTTGTGTGTGTTTGGTTTTGTATTGTCAGTATCTGTATGTACAGGGGTTTTGTGCTGGGAGAGAAGCTGAGCCCTGATTAGGGGGCGGGGCTTCCCTGAATAGGGGTCCTATAAAGGTAGCAGCCAGTCAGGCAGCGGCACAGGAGCTAGCAAACAGACCTGTGAACAGGGGAGTTTGAGTGGGAGTTCTGTTGGAGGAGATGGTATTTGTGTGTGTTTGGTTTTGTATTGGTAGTATATGTATGTGTAGAGGCTTGAAGGGGCTTTGTGCTGGGAGAGAAGCTGAGCCCTGATTAGGGGGCGGGGCTTGACTGACTAGGGGTCCTATAAATGTAGCAGCCAGTCAGGCAGCGGCTCAGACAGGTGCAGCGGCACAGGAGCTAGCAAACAGAGCTGTAAACAGGGGAGTTGGAGTGGGAGTTCTGTTGGAGGAGAAGGTATTTGTGTGTGTTTGGTTTTGAATTGGTAGTATCTGTATGTGTAGAGGCTTGGAGGGGCTTTGTGCTGGGAGAGAAGCTGAGCCCTGATTAGGGGGCGGGTCTTCACTGACTAGGGGTCCTATAAAGGTAGCAGCCAGTCAGGCAGCGGCACAGGAGCTAGCAAACAGACCTGTAAACAGCGGAGTTTGTGTGGGAGTTCTGTTGGAGGAGATGGTATTTGTGTGTGTTTGGTTTTGTATTGGTAGTATATGTATGTGTAGAGGCTTGAAGGGGCTTTGTGCTGGGAGAGAAGCTGAGCCCTGATTAGGGGGCGGGGCTTGACTGACTAGGGGTCCTATAAAGGTAGCAGCCAGTCAGGCAGCGGCTCAGACAGCTGCAGCGGCACAGGAGCTAAAAAACAGAGCTGTAAACAGGGGAGTTGGAGTGGGAGTTCTGTTGGAGGAGAAGGTATTTGTGTGTGTTTTTGTATTGGTAGTATCTGTATGTGTAGGGGCTTGGAGGGGCTTTGTGCTGGGAGAGAAGCTGAGCCCTGATTAGGGGGCGGGTCTTCACTGACTAGGGGTCCTATAAAGGTAGCAGCCAGTCAGGCAGCGGCACAGGAGCTAGCAAACAGACCTGTAAACAGGGGAGTTTGTGTGGGAGTTCTGTTGGAGGAGAAGGTATTTGTGTGTGTTTGGTTTTGCATTGGTAGTATCTGTATGTGTAGAGGTTTGAAGGGGCTTTGTGCTGGGAGAGAAGCTGAGCCCTGATTAGGGGGCGGGGCTTCACTGACTAGGGGTCCTATGAAGGTAGCAGCCAGTCAGGCAGCGGCACAGACAGCTGAAGCGGCACAGGAGCTAGCAAACAGAGCTGTGAACAGGGGAGTTTGAGTGGGAGTTCTGTTGGAGGAGAAGGTATCTGTGTGTGTTTGGTTTTGAATTGGT
Source organism: Lepidochelys olivacea (assembly GCF_965140295.1). NCBI lineage: Eukaryota > Metazoa > Chordata > Testudines > Cheloniidae > Lepidochelys > Lepidochelys olivacea. The sequence goes on from NC_140428.1 coordinate 6,523,275, forward strand.
AGTATCTGTATGTGTAGAGGCTTTGTGCTGGGAGAGAAGCTGAGCCCTGATTAGGGGGCGGGGCTTCATTGACTAGGGGTCGTATAAAGGTAGCAGCCAGTCAGGCAGCGGCACAGGAGCTAGCAAACAGAGCTGTGAACAGGGGAGTTTGAGTGGGAGTTCTGTTGGAGGAGAAGGTATTTGTGTGTGTTTGGTTTTTTATTGGTAGTATCTGTATGTGTAGGGGTTTGGCGGGGCTTTGTGCTTGGAGGGAAGCTGAGCCCTGATTAGGGGGCGGGGCTTGACTGACTAGGGGTACTATAAAGGTAGAAGCCAGTCAGGCAGCGGAACAGACAGCAGCAGCGGCACAGGAGCTAGCAAACAGAGCTGTAAACAGGGGAGTTTGAGTGGGAGTTCTGCCGGAGGAGCAGGTATGTGTTTGTGTTTTTGTATTGGTAGTATCTGCATGTGTAGAGGTTTGAAGGGGCTTTGTGCTGGGAGAGAAGCTGAGCCCTGATTAGGGGGCGGGGCTTCACTGACTAGGGGTCCTGTGAAGGTAGCAGCCAGTCAGGCAGCGGCACAGACAGCTGAAGCGGCACAGGAGCTAGCAAACAGAGCTGTAAACAGGGGAGTTTGAGTGGGAGTTCTGTTGGAGGAGAAGGTATTTGTGTGTGTTTGGTTTTGTATTGTCAGTATCTGTATGTACAGGGGTTTTGTGCTGGGAGAGAAGCTGAGCCCTGATTAGGGGGCGGGGCTTCCCTGACTAGGGGTCCTAAAAATGTAGCAGTCAGGCAGCGGCTCAGACAGTTGCAGCGGCACAGGAGCTAGCAAACAGAGCTGTAAACAGGGGAGTTGGAGTGGGAGTTCTGTTGGAGGAGAAGGTATTTGTGTGTGTTTGGTTTTAAATTGGTAGTATCTGTATGTGTAGGGGCTTGGAGGGGCTTTGTGCTGGGAGAGAAGCTGAGCCCTGATTAGGGGGCGGGTCTTCACTGACTAGGGGTCCTATAAAGGTAGCAGCCAGTCAGGCAGCGGCACAGGAGCTAGCAAACAGAGCTGTGAACAGGGGAGTTTGAGTGGGAGTTCTGTTGGAGGAGAAGGTATTTGTGTGTGTTTGGTTTTGTATTGGTAGTATCTGTATGTGTAGGGGTTTGGCGGGGCTTTGTGCTTGGAGAGAAGCTGAGCCCTGATTAGGGGGCGGGGCTTCACTGACTAGGGGTCCTATAAAGGTAGCAGCCCGTCAGGCAGCGGCACAGGAGCTAGCAAACAGAGCTGTAAACAGGGGAGTTGGAGTGGGAGTTCTGTTGTAGGAGAAGGTATTTGTGTGTGTTTGGTTTTGTATTGTCAGTATCTGTATGTGCAGGGGCTTTGTGCTGGGAGAGAAGCTGAGCCCTGATTAGGGGGCGGGGCTTCCCTGACTAGGGGTCCTATAAAGGTAGCAGCCAGTCAGGCAGCGGCACAGGAGCTAGCAAACAGAGCTGTAAACAGGGGAGTTTGAGTGGGAGTTCTGTTGGAGGAGAAGGTATTTGTGTGTGTTTTTGTATTGGTAGTATCTGTATGTGTAGAGGCTTGGAGGGGCTAGGTGCTGGGAGAGAAGCTGAGCCCTGATTAGGGGGCGGGGCTTTACTGACTAGGGGTCCTGTAAAGGTAGCAGCCAGTCAGGCAGCGGCACAGACAGCTGCAGCGGCACAGGAGCTAGCAAACAGAGCTGTGAACAGGGGAGTTTGAGTGGGAGTTCTGTTGGAGGAGAAGGTATTTGTGTGTGTTTTGTTTTTTATTGGTAGTATATGTATGTGTAGAGGGTTGGAGGGGCTTTGTGCTGGGAGAGAAGCTGAGCCCTGATTAGGGGGCGGGGCTTCCCTGACTAGGGGTCCTATAAAGGTAGCAGCCAGTCAGGCAGCGGCACAGGAGCTAGCAAACAGAGCTGTGAACAGGGGAGTTTGAGTGGGAGTTCTGTTGGAGGAGAAGGTATTTGTGTGTGTTTTTGTATTGGTAGTATCTGTATGTGTAGGGGTTTGGCGGGGCTTTGTGCTGGGAGAGAAGCTGAGCCCTGATTAGGGGGCGGGGCTTGACTGACTAGGGGTCCTATAAAGGTAGCAGCCAGTCAGGCAGCGGCACAGGAGCTAGCAAACAGAGCTGTGAACAGGGGAGTTTGAGTGGGAGTTCTGTTGGAGATGGTATTTGTGTGTGTTTGGTTTTGTATTGGTAGTATATGTATGTGTAGAGGCTTGAAGGGGCTTTGTGCTGGGAGAGAAGCTGAGCCCTGATTAGGGGGCGGGGCTTGACTGACTAGGGGTCCTATGAAGGTAGCAGCCAGTCAGGCAGCGGCTCACAGTTGCAGCGGCACAGGAGCTGGCAAACAGAGCTGTGAACAGGGGAGTTTGAGTGGGAGTTCTGTTGGAGGAGAAGGTATTTGTGTGTGTTTTTGTATTGGTAGTATCTGTATGTGTAGAGGCTTGGAGGGGCTAGGTGCTGGGAGAGAAGCTGAGCCCTGATTAGGGGGCGGGGCTTCACTGACTAGGGGTCCTGTAAAGGTAGCAGCCAGTCAGGCAGCGGCACAGACAGCTGCAGCGGCACAGGAGCTAGCAAACAGAGCTGTAAACAGGGGAGTTTGAGTGGGAGTTCTGTTGGAGGAGATGGTATTTGTGTGTGTTTGGTTTTGTATTGGTAGTATATGTATGTGTAGAGGCTTGAAGGGGCTTTGTGCTGGGAGAGAAGCTGAGCCCTGATTAGGGGGCGGGTCTTCACTTACTAGGGGTCCTATAAAGGTAGCAGCCAGTCAGGCAGCGGCACAGGAGCTAGCAAACAGAGCTCTAAACAGGGGAGTTGGAGTGGGAGTTCTGTTGTAGGAGAAGGTATTTGTGTGTGTTTGGTTTTGTATTGTCAGTATCTGTATGTACAGGGGCTATGTGCTGGGAGAGAAGCTGAGCCCTGATTAGGGGGCGGGGCTTCCCTGACTAGGGGTCCTATAAAGGTATCAGCCAGTCAGGCAGCGGCACAGGAGCTAGCAAACAGAGCTGTGAACAGGGGAGTTTGAGTGGGAGTTCTGTTGGAGGAGATGGTATTTGTGTGTGTTTGGTTTTGTATTGGTAGTATATGTATGTGTAGAGGCTTGAAGGGGCTTTGTGCTGGGAGAGAAGCTGAGCCCTGATTAGGGGGCGGGGCTTGACTGACTAGGGGTCCTATAAATGTAGCAGCCAGTCAGGCAGCGGCTCCGACAGTTGCAGCGGCACAGGAGCTAGCAAACAGAGCTGTAAACAGGGGAGTTGGAGTGGGAGTTCTGTTGGAGGAGAAGGTATTTGTGTGTGTTTGATTTTGAATTGGTAGTATCTGTATGTGTAGAGGCTTGGAGGGGCTTTGTGCTGGGAGAGAAGCTGAGCCCTGATTAGGGGGCGGGTCTTCACTGACTAGGGGTCCTATAAAGGTAGCAGCCAGTCAGACAGCGGCACAGGAGCTAGCAAACAGAGCTGTGAACAGGGGAGTTTGAGTGGGAGTTCTGTTGGAGGAGGAGGTATTTGTGTGTGTTTGGTTTTGTATTGGTAGTATCTGTATGTGTAGGGGTTTGGCGGGGCTTTGTGCTTGGAGAGAAGCTGAGCCCTGATTAGGGGGCGGGGCTTCACTGACTAGGGGTCCTATAAAGGTAGCAGCCAGTCAGGCAGCGGAACAGACAGCTGCAGCGGCACAGGAGCTAGCAAACAGAGCTGTAAACAGGGGAGTTTGAGTGGGAGTTCTGCTGGAGGAGAAGGTATTTTTGTGTGTTTTTGTATTGGTAGTATCTGTATGTGTAGAGGTTTGAAGGGGCTTTGTGCTGGGAGAGAAGCTGAGCCCTGATTAGGGGGCGGGGCTTCACTGACTAGGGGTCCTATAAAGGTAGCAGCCAGTCAGGCAGCGGCACAGGAGCTAGCAAACAGAGCTGTAAACAGGGGAGTTTGAGTGGGAGTTCTGTTGGAGGAGGAGGTATTTGTGTGTGTTTGGTTTTGTATTGGTAGTATCTGTATGTGTAGAGGTTTGAAGGGGCTTTGTGCTGGGAGAGAAGCTGAGCCCTGATTAGGGGGCGGGGCTTCACTGACTAGGGGTCCTATGAAGGTAGCAGCCAGTCAGGCAGCGGCACAGACAGCTGAAGCGGCACAGGAGCTAGCAAACAGAGCTGTTAACAGGGGAGTTTGAGTGGGAGTTCTGTTGGAGGAGAAGGTATTTGTGTGTGTTTGGTTTTGTATTGTCAGTATCTGTATGTACAGGGGTTTTGTGCTGGGAGAGAAGCTGAGCCCTGATTAGGGGGCGGGGCTTCCCTGACTAGGGGTCCTATAAAGGTAGCAGCCAGTCAGGCAGCGGCACAGGAGCTAGCAAACAGAGCTGTAAACAGGGGAGTTTGAGTGGGAGTTCTGTTGGAGGAGAAGGTATTTGTGTGTGTTTGGTTTTGTATTGTCAGTATCGGTATGTACAGGGGTTTTGTGCTGGGAGGGAAGCTGAGCCCTGATTAGGGGGCGGGGCTTGACTGACTAGGGGTCCTATAAATGTAGCAGCCAGTCAGGCAGCGGCTCAGACAGTTGCAGCGGCACAGGAGCTAGCAAACAGAGCTGTAAAAAGGGGAGTTTGTGTGGGAGTTCTGTTGGAGGAGAAGGTATTTGTGTGTGTTTGGTTTTGTATTGTCAGTATCTGTACGTACAGGGGCTTTGTGCTGGGAGAGAAGCTGAGCCCTGATTAGGGGGCGGGGCTTGACTGACTAGGGGTCCTATAAATGTAGCAACGAGTCAGGTAGCGGCTCAGACAGTTGCAGCGGCACAGGAGCTAGCAAACTGAGCTGTAAACAGGGGAGTTGGAGTGGGAGTTCTGTTGGAGGAGAAGGTATTTGTGTGTGTTTGGTTTTGAATTGGTAGTATCTGTATGTGTAGGGGTTTGGCGGGGCTTTGTGCTTGGAGAGAAGCTGAGCCCTGATTAGGGGGCGGGGCTTCACTGACTAGGGGTCCTATAAAGGTAGCAGCCAGTCAGGCAGCGGAAGAGACAGCTGCAGCGGCACAGGAGCTAGCAAACAGAGCTGTAAACAGGGGAGTTTGAGTGGGAGTTCTGTTGGAGGAGGAGGTATTTGTGTGTGTTTGGTTTTGTATTGGTAGTATCTGTATGTGTAGAGGCTTGGAGGCGCTAGGTGCTGGGAGAGAAGCTGAGCCCTGATTAGGGGGCGTGGCTTCACTGACTAGGGGTCCTATGAAGGTAGCAGCCAGTCAGGCAGCGGCACAGACAGCTGAAGCGGCACAGGAGCTAGCAAACAGAGCTGTAAACAGGGGAGTTTGAGTGGGAGTTCTGTTGGAGGAGAAGGTATTTGTGTGTGTTTGGTTTTGTATTGTCAGTATCTGTATGTACAGGGGCTTTGTGCTGGGAGAGAAGCTGAGCCCTGATTAGGGGGCGGGGCTTCACTGACTAGGGGTCCTATAAAGGTAGCAGCCAGTCAGACAGCGGCACAGGAGCTAGCAAACAGAGCTGTAAACAGGGGAGTTTGAGTGGGAGTTCTGTTGGAGGAGGAGGTATTTGTGTGTGTTTGGTTTTGTATTGGTAGTATCTGTATGTGTAGAGGTTTGAAGGGGCTTTGTGCTGGGAGAGAAGCTGAGCCCTGATTAGGGGGCGGGGCTTCACTGACTAGGGGTCCTATGAAGGTAGCAGCCAGTCAGGCAGCGGCACAGACAGCTGAAGCGGCACAGGAGCTAGCAAACAGAGCTGTAAACAGGGGAGTTTGAGTGGGAGTTCTGTTGGATGAGAAGTATTTGTGTGTGTTTTTGTATTGGTAGTATCTGTATGTGTAGGGGTTTGGCGGGGCTTTGTGCTGGGAGAGAAGCTGAGCCCTGATTAGGGGGCGGGGCTTCACTGACTAGGGGTCCTATAAAGGTAGCAGCAAGTCAGGCAGCGGCACAGGAGCTAGCAAACAGACCTGTAAACAGGGGAGTTTGTGTGGGAGTTCTGTTGGAGGAGAAGGTATTTGTGTGTGTTTGGTTTTTTATTGGTAGTATCTGTATGTGTAGGGGTTTGGCGGGGCTTTGTGCTTGGAGGGAAGCTGAGCCCTGATTAGGGGGCGGGGCTTCCCTGACTAGGGGACCTATAAAGGTAGCAGCCAGTCAGGCAGCGGCACAGGAGCTAGCAAACAGAGCTGTAAACAGGGGAGTTTGAGTGGGAGTTCTGTTGGAGGAGGAGGTATTTGTGTGTGTTTGGTTTTGTATTGGTAGTATCTGTATGTGTAGGGGTTTGGCGGGGCTTTGTGCTGGGAGAGAAGCTGAGCCCTGATTAGGGGGCGGGGCTTCACTGACTAGGGGTCCTATGAAGGTAGCAGCCAGTCAGGCAGCGGCACAGACAGCTGAAGCGGCACAGGAGCTAGCAAACAGAGCTGTAAACAGGGGATTTGGAGTGGGAGTTCTGTTGGAGGAGAAGGTATTTGTGTGTGTTTGGTTTTGAATTGGTAGTATCTGTATGTGTAGAGGCTTGGAGGGGCTTTGTGCTGGGAGAGAAGCTGAGCCCTGATTAGGGGGCGGGGCTTCACTGACTAGGGGTCCTATGAAGGTAGCAGCCAGTCAGGCAGCGGCTCAGACAGCTGCAGCGGCACAGGAGCTAAAAAACAGAGCTGTAAACAGGGGAGTTGGAGTGGGAGTTCTGTTGGAGGAGAAGGTATTTGTGTGTGTTTTTGTATTGGTAGTATCTGTATGTGTAGGGGCTTGGAGGGGCTTTGTGCTGGGAGAGAAGCTGAGCCCTGATTAGGGGGCGGGTCTTCACTGACTAGGGGTCCTATAAAGGTAGCAGCCAGTCAGGCAGCGGCACAGGAGCTAGCAAACAGACCTGTAAACAGGGGAGTTTGTGTGGGAGTTCTGTTGGAGGAGAAGGTATTTGTGTGTGTTTGGTTTTGCATTGGTAGTATCTGTATGTGTAGAGGTTTGAAGGGGCTTTGTGCTGGGAGAGAAGCTGAGCCCTGATTAGGGGGCGGGGCTTCACTGACTAGGGGTCCTATGAAGGTAGCAGCCAGTCAGGCAGCGGCACAGACAGCTGAAGCGGCACAGGAGCTAGCAAACAGAGCTGTGAACAGGGGAGTTTGAGTGGGAGTTCTGTTGGAGGAGAAGGTATCTGTGTGTGTTTGGTTTTGAATTGGTAGTATCTGTATGTGTAGAGGCTTTGTGCTGGGAGAGAAGCTGAGCCCTGATTAGGGGGCGGGGCTTCATTGACTAGGGGTCGTATAAAGGTAGCAGCCAGTCAGGCAGCGGCACAGGAGCTAGCAAACAGAGCTGTGAACAGGGGAGTTTGAGTGGGAGTTCTGTTGGAGGAGAAGGTATTTGTGTGTGTTTGGTTTTTTATTGGTAGTATCTGTATGTGTAGGGGTTTGGCGGGGCTTTGTGCTTGGAGGGAAGCTGAGCCCTGATTAGGGGGCGGGGCTTGACTGACTAGGGGTCCTATAAAGGTAGAAGCCAGTCAGGCAGCGGAACAGACAGCAGCAGCGGCACAGGAGCTAGCAAACAGAGCTGTAAACAGGGGAGTTTGAGTGGGAGTTCTGCCGGAGGAGCAGGTATGTGTTTGTGTTTTTGTATTGGTAGTATCTGCATGTGTAGAGGTTTGAAGGGGCTTTGTGCTGGGAGAGAAGCTGAGCCCTGATTAGGGGGCGGGGCTTCACTGACTAGGGGTCCTGTGAAGGTAGCAGCCAGTCAGGCAGCGGCACAGACAGCTGAAGCGGCACAGGAGCTAGCAAACAGAGCTGTAAACAGGGGAGTTTGAGTGGGAGTTCTGTTGGAGGAGAAGGTATTTGTGTGTGTTTGGTTTTGTATTGTCAGTATCTGTATGTACAGGGGTTTTGTGCTGGGAGAGAAGCTGAGCCCTGATTAGGGGGCGGGGCTTCCCTGACTAGGGGTCCTAAAAATGTAGCAGTCAGGCAGCGGCTCAGACAGTTGCAGCGGCACAGGAGCTAGCAAACAGAGCTGTAAACAGGGGAGTTGGAGTGGGAGTTCTGTTGGAGGAGAAGGTATTTGTGTGTGTTTGGTTTTAAATTGGTAGTATCTGTATGTGTAGGGGCTTGGAGGGGCTTTGTGCTGGGAGAGAAGCTGAGCCCTGATTAGGGGGCGGGTCTTCACTGACTAGGGGTCCTATAAAGGTAGCAGCCAGTCAGGCAGCGGCACAGGAGCTAGCAAACAGAGCTGTGAACAGGGGAGTTTGAGTGGGAGTTCTGTTGGAGGAGAAGGTATTTGTGTGTGTTTGGTTTTGTATTGGTAGTATCTGTATGTGTAGGGGTTTGGCGGGGCTTTGTGCTTGGAGAGAAGCTGAGCCCTGATTAGGGGGCGGGGCTTCACTGACTAGGGGTCCTATAAAGGTAGCAGCCCGTCAGGCAGCGGCACAGGAGCTAGCAAACAGAGCTGTAAACAGGGGAGTTGGAGTGGGAGTTCTGTTGTAGGAGAAGGTATTTGTGTGTGTTTGGTTTTGTATTGTCAGTATCTGTATGTGCAGGGGCTTTGTGCTGGGAGAGAAGCTGAGCCCTGATTAGGGGGCGGGGCTTCCCTGACTAGGGGTCCTATAAAGGTAGCAGCCAGTCAGGCAGCGGCACAGGAGCTAGCAAACAGAGCTGTAAACAGGGGAGTTTGAGTGGGAGTTCTGTTGGAGGAGAAGGTATTTGTGTGTGTTTTTGTATTGGTAGTATCTGTATGTGTAGAGGCTTGGAGGGGCTAGGTGCTGGGAGAGAAGCTGAGCCCTGATTAGGGGGCGGGGCTTTACTGACTAGGGGTCCTGTAAAGGTAGCAGCCAGTCAGGCAGCGGCACAGACAGCTGCAGCGGCACAGGAGCTAGCAAACAGAGCTGTGAACAGGGGAGTTTGAGTGGGAGTTCTGTTGGAGGAGAAGGTATTTGTGTGTGTTTTGTTTTTTATTGGTAGTATATGTATGTGTAGAGGGTTGGAGGGGCTTTGTGCTGGGAGAGAAGCTGAGCCCTGATTAGGGGGCGGGGCTTCCCTGACTAGGGGTCCTATAAAGGTAGCAGCCAGTCAGGCAGCGGCACAGGAGCTAGCAAACAGAGCTGTGAACAGGGGAGTTTGAGTGGGAGTTCTGTTGGAGGAGAAGGTATTTGTGTGTGTTTTTGTATTGGTAGTATCTGTATGTGTAGGGGTTTGGCGGGGCTTTGTGCTGGGAGAGAAGCTGAGCCCTGATTAGGGGGCGGGGCTTGACTGACTAGGGGTCCTATAAAGGTAGCAGCCAGTCAGGCAGCGGCACAGGAGCTAGCAAACAGAGCTGTGAACAGGGGAGTTTGAGTGGGAGTTCTGTTGGAGATGGTATTTGTGTGTGTTTGGTTTTGTATTGGTAGTATATGTATGTGTAGAGGCTTGAAGGGGCTTTGTGCTGGGAGAGAAGCTGAGCCCTGATTAGGGGGCGGGGCTTGACTGACTAGGGGTCCTATGAAGGTAGCAGCCAGTCAGGCAGCGGCTCACAGTTGCAGCGGCACAGGAGCTGGCAAACAGAGCTGTGAACAGGGGAGTTTGAGTGGGAGTTCTGTTGGAGGAGAAGGTATTTGTGTGTGTTTTTGTATTGGTAGTATCTGTATGTGTAGAGGCTTGGAGGGGCTAGGTGCTGGGAGAGAAGCTGAGCCCTGATTAGGGGGCGGGGCTTCACTGACTAGGGGTCCTGTAAAGGTAGCAGCCAGTCAGGCAGCGGCACAGACAGCTGCAGCGGCACAGGAGCTAGCAAACAGAGCTGTAAACAGGGGAGTTTGAGTGGGAGTTCTGTTGGAGGAGATGGTATTTGTGTGTGTTTGGTTTTGTATTGGTAGTATATGTATGTGTAGAGGCTTGAAGGGGCTTTGTGCTGGGAGAGAAGCTGAGCCCTGATTAGGGGGCGGGTCTTCACTTACTAGGGGTCCTATAAAGGTAGCAGCCAGTCAGGCAGCGGCACAGGAGCTAGCAAACAGAGCTCTAAACAGGGGAGTTGGAGTGGGAGTTCTGTTGTAGGAGAAGGTATTTGTGTGTGTTTGGTTTTGTATTGTCAGTATCTGTATGTACAGGGGCTATGTGCTGGGAGAGAAGCTGAGCCCTGATTAGGGGGCGGGGCTTCCCTGACTAGGGGTCCTATAAAGGTATCAGCCAGTCAGGCAGCGGCACAGGAGCTAGCAAACAGAGCTGTGAACAGGGGAGTTTGAGTGGGAGTTCTGTTGGAGGAGATGGTATTTGTGTGTGTTTGGTTTTGTATTGGTAGTATATGTATGTGTAGAGGCTTGAAGGGGCTTTGTGCTGGGAGAGAAGCTGAGCCCTGATTAGGGGGCGGGGCTTGACTGACTAGGGGTCCTATAAATGTAGCAGCCAGTCAGGCAGCGGCTCCGACAGTTGCAGCGGCACAGGAGCTAGCAAACAGAGCTGTAAACAGGGGAGTTGGAGTGGGAGTTCTGTTGGAGGAGAAGGTATTTGTGTGTGTTTGATTTTGAATTGGTAGTATCTGTATGTGTAGAGGCTTGGAGGGGCTTTGTGCTGGGAGAGAAGCTGAGCCCTGATTAGGGGGCGGGTCTTCACTGACTAGGGGTCCTATAAAGGTAGCAGCCAGTCAGACAGCGGCACAGGAGCTAGCAAACAGAGCTGTGAACAGGGGAGTTTGAGTGGGAGTTCTGTTGGAGGAGGAGGTATTTGTGTGTGTTTGGTTTTGTATTGGTAGTATCTGTATGTGTAGGGGTTTGGCGGGGCTTTGTGCTTGGAGAGAAGCTGAGCCCTGATTAGGGGGCGGGGCTTCACTGACTAGGGGTCCTATAAAGGTAGCAGCCAGTCAGGCAGCGGAACAGACAGCTGCAGCGGCACAGGAGCTAGCAAACAGAGCTGTAAACAGGGGAGTTTGAGTGGGAGTTCTGCTGGAGGAGAAGGTATTTTTGTGTGTTTTTGTATTGGTAGTATCTGTATGTGTAGAGGTTTGAAGGGGCTTTGTGCTGGGAGAGAAGCTGAGCCCTGATTAGGGGGCGGGGCTTCACTGACTAGGGGTCCTATAAAGGTAGCAGCCAGTCAGGCAGCGGCACAGGAGCTAGCAAACAGAGCTGTAAACAGGGGAGTTTGAGTGGGAGTTCTGTTGGAGGAGGAGGTATTTGTGTGTGTTTGGTTTTGTATTGGTAGTATCTGTATGTGTAGAGGTTTGAAGGGGCTTTGTGCTGGGAGAGAAGCTGAGCCCTGATTAGGGGGCGGGGCTTCACTGACTAGGGGTCCTATGAAGGTAGCAGCCAGTCAGGCAGCGGCACAGACAGCTGAAGCGGCACAGGAGCTAGCAAACAGAGCTGTTAACAGGGGAGTTTGAGTGGGAGTTCTGTTGGAGGAGAAGGTATTTGTGTGTGTTTGGTTTTGTATTGTCAGTATCTGTATGTACAGGGGTTTTGTGCTGGGAGAGAAGCTGAGCCCTGATTAGGGGGCGGGGCTTCCCTGACTAGGGGTCCTATAAAGGTAGCAGCCAGTCAGGCAGCGGCACAGGAGCTAGCAAACAGAGCTGTAAACAGGGGAGTTTGAGTGGGAGTTCTGTTGGAGGAGAAGGTATTTGTGTGTGTTTGGTTTTGTATTGTCAGTATCGGTATGTACAGGGGTTTTGTGCTGGGAGGGAAGCTGAGCCCTGATTAGGGGGCGGGGCTTGACTGACTAGGGGTCCTATAAATGTAGCAGCCAGTCAGGCAGCGGCTCAGACAGTTGCAGCGGCACAGGAGCTAGCAAACAGAGCTGTAAAAAGGGGAGTTTGTGTGGGAGTTCTGTTGGAGGAGAAGGTATTTGTGTGTGTTTGGTTTTGTATTGTCAGTATCTGTACGTACAGGGGCTTTGTGCTGGGAGAGAAGCTGAGCCCTGATTAGGGGGCGGGGCTTGACTGACTAGGGGTCCTATAAATGTAGCAACGAGTCAGGTAGCGGCTCAGACAGTTGCAGCGGCACAGGAGCTAGCAAACTGAGCTGTAAACAGGGGAGTTGGAGTGGGAGTTCTGTTGGAGGAGAAGGTATTTGTGTGTGTTTGGTTTTGAATTGGTAGTATCTGTATGTGTAGGGGTTTGGCGGGGCTTTGTGCTTGGAGAGAAGCTGAGCCCTGATTAGGGGGCGGGGCTTCACTGACTAGGGGTCCTATAAAGGTAGCAGCCAGTCAGGCAGCGGAAGAGACAGCTGCAGCGGCACAGGAGCTAGCAAACAGAGCTGTAAACAGGGGAGTTTGAGTGGGAGTTCTGTTGGAGGAGGAGGTATTTGTGTGTGTTTGGTTTTGTATTGGTAGTATCTGTATGTGTAGAGGCTTGGAGGCGCTAGGTGCTGGGAGAGAAGCTGAGCCCTGATTAGGGGGCGTGGCTTCACTGACTAGGGGTCCTATGAAGGTAGCAGCCAGTCAGGCAGCGGCACAGACAGCTGAAGCGGCACAGGAGCTAGCAAACAGAGCTGTAAACAGGGGAGTTTGAGTGGGAGTTCTGTTGGAGGAGAAGGTATTTGTGTGTGTTTGGTTTTGTATTGTCAGTATCTGTATGTACAGGGGCTTTGTGCTGGGAGAGAAGCTGAGCCCTGATTAGGGGGCGGGGCTTCACTGACTAGGGGTCCTATAAAGGTAGCAGCCAGTCAGACAGCGGCACAGGAGCTAGCAAACAGAGCTGTAAACAGGGGAGTTTGAGTGGGAGTTCTGTTGGAGGAGGAGGTATTTGTGTGTGTTTGGTTTTGTATTGGTAGTATCTGTATGTGTAGAGGTTTGAAGGGGCTTTGTGCTGGGAGAGAAGCTGAGCCCTGATTAGGGGGCGGGGCTTCACTGACTAGGGGTCCTATGAAGGTAGCAGCCAGTCAGGCAGCGGCACAGACAGCTGAAGCGGCACAGGAGCTAGCAAACAGAGCTGTAAACAGGGGAGTTTGAGTGGGAGTTCTGTTGGATGAGAAGTATTTGTGTGTGTTTTTGTATTGGTAGTATCTGTATGTGTAGGGGTTTGGCGGGGCTTTGTGCTGGGAGAGAAGCTGAGCCCTGATTAGGGGGCGGGGCTTCACTGACTAGGGGTCCTATAAAGGTAGCAGCAAGTCAGGCAGCGGCACAGGAGCTAGCAAACAGACCTGTAAACAGGGGAGTTTGTGTGGGAGTTCTGTTGGAGGAGAAGGTATTTGTGTGTGTTTGGTTTTTTATTGGTAGTATCTGTATGTGTAGGGGTTTGGCGGGGCTTTGTGCTTGGAGGGAAGCTGAGCCCTGATTAGGGGGCGGGGCTTCCCTGACTAGGGGACCTATAAAGGTAGCAGCCAGTCAGGCAGCGGCACAGGAGCTAGCAAACAGAGCTGTAAACAGGGGAGTTTGAGTGGGAGTTCTGTTGGAGGAGGAGGTATTTGTGTGTGTTTGGTTTTGTATTGGTAGTATCTGTATGTGTAGGGGTTTGGCGGGGCTTTGTGCTGGGAGAGAAGCTGAGCCCTGATTAGGGGGCGGGGCTTCACTGACTAGGGGTCCTATGAAGGTAGCAGCCAGTCAGGCAGCGGCACAGACAGCTGAAGCGGCACAGGAGCTAGCAAACAGAGCTGTAAACAGGGGATTTGGAGTGGGAGTTCTGTTGGAGGAGAAGGTATTTGTGTGTGTTTGGTTTTGAATTGGTAGTATCTGTATGTGTAGAGGCTTGGAGGGGCTTTGTGCTGGGAGAGAAGCTGAGCCCTGATTAGGGGGCGGGGCTTCACTGACTAGGGGTCCTATGAAGGTAGCAGCCAGTCAGGCAGCGGCACAGACAGCTGAAGCGGCACAGGAGCTAGCAAACAGAGCTGTAAACAGGGGAGTTTGAGTGGGAGTTCTGTTGGAGGAGAAGGTATTTGTGTGTGTTTGGTTTTGTATTGTCAGTATCTGTATGTACAGGGGTTTTGTGCTGGGAGAGAAGCTTAGCCCTGATTAGGGGGCGGGGCTTCACTGACTAGGGGTCCTATAAAGGTAGCAGCAAGTCAGGCAGCGGCACAGGAGCTAGCAAACAGACCTGTAAACAGGGGAGTTTGTGTGGGAGTTCTGTTGGAGGAGAAGTATTTGTGTGTGTTTGGTTTTTTATTGGTAGTATCTGTATGTGTAGGGGTTTGGTGGGGCTTTGTGCTTGGAGGGAAGCTGAGCCCTGATAAGGGGGCGGGGCTTGACTGACTAGGGGTCCTATAAAGGTAGCAGCCAGTCAGGCAGCGGAACAGACAGCAGCAGTGGCACAGGAGCTAGCAAACAGAGCTGTAAAAAGAGGAGTTTGAGTGGGAGTTCTGCCAGAGGAGAAGGTATTTGTTTGTGTTTTTGTATTGGTAGTATCTGTATGTGTAGAGGTTTGAAGGGGCTTTGTGCTGGGAGAGAAGCTGAGCCCTGATTAGGGGGCGGGGCTTCACTGACTAGGGGTCCTATGAAGGTAGCAGCCAGTCAGGCAGTGGCAGAGACAGCTGAAGCGGCACAGGAGCTAGCAAACAGAGCTGTAAACAGGGGAGTTTGAGTGGGAGTTCTGTTGGAGGAGAAGGTATTTGTGTGTGTTTGGTTTTGTATTGTCAGTATCTGTACGTACAGGGGCTTTGTGCTGGGAGAGAAGCTGAGCCCTGATTAGGGGGCGGGGCTTCCCTGACTAGGGGTCCTATAAAGGTATCAGCCAGTCAGGCAGCGGCACAGGAGCTAGCAAACAGAGCTGTGAACAGGGGAGTTTGAGTGGGAGTTCTGTTGGAGGAGATGGTATTTGTGTGTGTTTGGTTTTGTATTGGTAGTATATGTATGTGTAGAGGCTTGAAGGGGCTTTGTGCTGGGAGAGAAGCTGAGCCCTGATTAGGGGGCGGGGCTTGACTGACTAGGGGTCCTATAAATGTAGCAACGAGTCAGGTAGCGGCTCAGACAGTTGCAGCGGCACAGGAGCTAGCAAACAGAGCTGTAAACAGGGGAGTTGGAGTGGGAGTTCTGTTGGAGGAGAAGGTATTTGTGTGTGTTTGGTTTTGTATTGGTAGTATCTGTATGTGTAGGGGTTTGGCGGGGCTTTGTGCTTGGAGAGAAGCTGAGCCCTGATTAGGGGGCGGGGCTTCACTGACTAGGGGTCCTATAAAGGTAGCAGCCAGTCAGGCAGCGGCACAGGAGCTAGCAAACAGAGCTGTGAACAGGGGAGTTTGAGTGGGAGTTCTGTTGGAGGAGAAGGTATTTGTGTGTGTTTGGTTTTGTATTGGTAGTATCTGTATGTGTAGGGGTTTGGCGGGGCTTTGTGCTTGGAGAGAAGCTGAGCCCTGATTAGGGGGCGGGGCTTCACTGACTAGGGGTCCTATAAAGGTAGCAGCCAGTCAGGCAGCGGAAGAGACAGCTGCAGCGGCACAGGAGCTAGCAAACAGAGCTGTAAACAGGGGAGTTTGAGTGGGAGTTCTGTTGGAGGAGGAGGTATTTGTGTGTGTTTGGTTTTGTATTGGTAGTATCTGTATGTGTAGAGGCTTGGAGGGGCTAGGTGCTGGGAGAGAAGCTGAGCCCTGATTAGGGGGCGTGGCTTCACTGACTAGGGGTCCTATGAAGGTAGCAGCCAGTCAGGCAGCGGCACAGACAGCTGAAGCGGCACAGGAGCTAGCAAACAGAGCTGTAAACAGGGGAGTTTGAGTGGGAGTTCTGTTGGAGGAGAAGGTATTTGTGTGTGTTTGGTTTTGTATTGTCAGTATCTGTATGTACAGGGGCTTTGTGCTGGGAGAGAAGCTGAGCCCTGATAAGGGGGCGGGGCTTCACTGACTAGGGGTCCTATAAAGGTAGCAGCCAGTCAGGCAGCAGCACAGGAGCTAGCAAACAGAGCTGTAAACAGGGGAGTTTGAGTGGGAGTTCTGTTGGATGAGAAGTATTTGTGTGTGTTTTTGTATTGGTAGTATCTGTATGTGTAGGGGTTTGGCGGGGCTTTGTGCTGGGAGAGAAGCTGAGCCCTGATTAGGGGGTGGGGCTTCACTGACTAGGGGTCCTATAAAGGTAGCAGCAAGTCAGGCAGCGGCACAGGAGCTAGCAAACAGAGCTGTAAACAGGGGAGTTTGAGTGGGAGTTCTGTTGGAGGAGGAGGTATTTGTGTGTGTTTGGTTTTGTATTGGTAGTATCTGTATGTGTAGGGGTTTGGCGGGGCTTTGTGCTGGGAGAGAAGCTGAGCCCTGATTAGGGGGCGGGGCTTCACTGACTAGGGGTCCTATGAAGGTAGCAGCCAGTCAGGCAGCGGCACAGACAGCTGAAGCGGCACAGGAGCCAGCAAACAGACCTGTAAACAGGGGAGTTGGAGTGGGAGTTCTGTTGGAGGAGAAGGTATTTGTGTGTGTTTGGTTTTGAATTGGTAGTATCTGTATGTGTAGAGGCTTGGAGGGGCTTTGTGCTGGGAGAGAAGCTGAGCCCTGATTAGGGGGCGGGGCTTCACTGACTAGGGGTCCTATGAAGATAGCAGCCAGTCAGGCAGCGGCACCGACAGCTGAAGCGGCAGAGGAGCTAGCAAACAGAGCTGTAAACAGGGGAATTTGAGTGGGAGTTCTGTTGGAGGAGAAGGTATTTGTGTGTGTTTGGTTTTGTATTGTCAGTATCTGTATGTACAGGGGCTTTGTGCTGGGAGATAAGCTGAGCCCTGATTAGGGGGCGGGGCTTCCCTGACTAGGGGTCCTATAAAGGTAGCAGCCAGTCAGGCAGCGGCACAGGAGCTAGCAAAGAGAGCTGTGAACAGGGGAGTTTGAGTGGGAGTTCTGTTGGAGGAGAAGGTATTTGTGTGTTTTTTTGTATTGGTAGTATCTGTATGTGTAGAGGCTTGGAGGGGCTAGGTGCTGGGAGAGAAACTGAGCCCTGATTAGGGGGCGGGGCTTCACTGACTACGGGTCCTATAAAGGTAGCAGCAAGTCAGGCAGCGTCACAGGCGCTAGCAAACAGACCTGTAAACAGGGGAGTTTGTGTGGGAGTTCTGTTGGAGGAGAAGGTATTTGTGTGTGTTTGGTTTTTTATTGGTAGTATCTGTATGTGTAGAGGTTTGAAGGGGCTTTGTGCTGGAAGAGAAGCTGAGCCCTGATTAGGGGGTGGGGCTTCACTGACTAGGGGTCCTATGAAGGTAGCAGCTAGTCAGGCAGCGGCACAGACAGCTGAAGCGGCACAGGAGCTAGCAAACAGAGCTGTAAACAGGGGAGTTTGAGTGGGAGTTAAGTTGGAGGAGAAGGTATTTGTGTGTGTTTGGTTTTGTATTGTCAGTATCTGTATGTACAGGGGTTTTGTACTGGGAGAGAAGCTGAGCTCTGATTAGGGGCGGGGCTTCCCTGACTAGGGGTCCTATAAAGGTAGCAGCAAGTCAGGCAGCGGCACAGGAGCTAGCAAACAGACCTGTAAACAGGGGAGTTTGTGTGGGAGTTCTGTTGGAGGAGAAGGTATTTGTGTGTGTTTGGTTTTTTATTGGTAGTATCTGTATGTGTAGTGGTTTGGCGGGGCTTTGTGCTTGGAGGGAAGCTGAGCCCTGATTAGGGGGCGGGGCTTGACTGACTAGGGGTCCTATAAAGGTAGCAGCCAGTCAAGCAGCGGAACAGACAGCTGCAGCGGCACAGGAGCTAGCAAACAGAGCTGTAAACAGGGGAGTTTGAGTGGGAGTTCTGCCGGAGGAGAAGGTATTTGTTTGTGTTTTTGTATTGGTAGTATCTGTATGTGTAGAGGTTTGAAGGGGCTTTGTGCTGGGAGAGAAGCTGAGCCCTGATTGGGGGGCGGGGCTTCACTGACTAGGGGTCCTATGAAGGTAGCAGCCAGTGAGGCAGCGGCACAGACAGCTGAAGCGGCACAGGAGCTAGCAAACAGAGCTGTAAACAGGGGAGTTTGAGTGGGAGTTCTGTTGGAGGAGAAGGTATTTGTGTGTTTGGTTTTGTATTGTCAGTATCTGTATGTACAGGGGCTTTGTGCTGGGAGAGAAGCTGAGCCCTGATTAGGGGGCGGGGCTTCCCTGACTAGGGGTCCTATAAAGGTAGCAGCCAGTCAGGCAGCGGCACAGGAGCTAGCAAACAGAGCTGTGAACAGGGGAGTTTGAGTGGGAGTTCTGTTGGAGGAGATGGTATTTGTGTGTGTTTGGTTTTGTATTGGTAGTATATGTATGTGTAGAGGCTTGAAGGGGCTTTGTGCTGGGAGAGAAGCTGAGCCCTGATTAGGGGGCGGGGCTTGACTGACTAGGGGTCCTATAAATGTAGCAGCCAGTCAGGCAGCGGCTCAGACAGTTGCAGCGGCACAGGAGCTAGCAAACAGAGCTGTAAACAGGGGAGTTGGAGTGGGAGTTCTGTTGGAGGAGAAGGTATTTGTGTGTGTTTCGTTTTGAATTGGTAGTATCTGTATGTGTAGAGGCTTGGAGGGGCTTTGTGCTGGGAGAGAAGCTGAGCCCTGATTAGGGGGCGGGTTTTCACTGACTAGGGGTCCTATAAAGGTAGCAGCCAGTCAGGCAGCGGCACAGGAGCTAGCAAACAGAGCTGTGAACAGGGGAGTTTGAGTGGGAGTTCTGTTGTAGGAGAAGGTATTTGCGTGTGTTTGGTTTTGTATTGTCAGTATCTGTATGTGCAGGGGCTTTGTGCTGGGAGAGAAGCTGAGCCCTGATTAGGGGGCGGGGCTTCACTGACTAGGGGTCCTATAAAGGTAGCAGCCAGTCAGGCAGCGGCACAGGAGCTAGCAAACAGAGCTGTAAACAGGGGAGTTTGAGTGGGAGTTCTGTTGGAGGAGAAGGTATTCGTGTGTTTTTTTGTATTGGTAGTATATGTTTGTGTAGAGGCTTGGAGGGGCTTTGTGCTGGGAGAGAAGCTGAGCCCTGATTAGGGGGCGGGGCTTCACTGACTAGGGGTCCTATAAAGGTAGCAGCCAGTCAGGCAGCGGCACAGGAGCTAGCAAACAGACCTGTAAACAGGGGAGTTTGTGTGGGAGTTCTGTTGGAGGAGAAGGTATTTGTGTGTGTTTGGTTTTTTATTGGTAGTATCTGTATGTGTAGGGGTTTGGCGGGGCTTTGTGCTTGGAGGGAAGCTGAGCCCTGATTAGGGGGCGGGGCTTCCCTGACTAGAGGTCCTATAAAGGTAGCAGCCAGTCAGGCAGCGGCACAGGAGCTAGCAAACAGAGCTGTGAACAGGGGAGTTTGAGTGGGAGTTCTGTTGGAGGAGAAGGTATTTGTGTGTGTTTGGTTTTGTATTGTCAGTATCTGTATGTGCAGGGGCTTTGTGCTGGGAGAGAAGCTGAGCCCTGATTAGGGGGCGGGGCTTCCCTGACTAGGGGTCCTATAAAGGTAGCAGCCAGTCAGGCAGCGGCACAGGAGCTAGCAAACAGAGCTGTAAACAGGGGAGTTTGAGTGGGAGTTCTGTTGGAGGAGGAGGTATTTGTGTGTGTTTGGTTTTGTATTGGTAGTATCTGTATGTGTAGAGGCTTGAAGGGGCTTTGTGCTGGGAGAGAAGCTGAGCCCTCATTAGGGGGCGGGGCTTGACTGACTAGGGGTCCTATAAAGGTAGCAGCCAGTCAGGCAGCGGCTCAGACAGCTGCAGCGCCACAGGAGCTAGCAAACAGAGCTGTGAACAGGGGAGTTTGAGTGGGAGTTCTGTTGGAGGAGAAGGTATTTGTGTGTGTTTTTGTATTGGTAGTATCTGTATGTGTAGAGGCTTGGAGGGGCTTTGTGCTGGGAGAGAAGCTGAGCCCTGATTAGGGGGCGGGGCTTCCCTGACTAGGGGTCCTATAAAGGTAGCAGCCAGTCAGGCAGCGGCACAGGAGCTAGCAAACAGAGCTGTGAACAGGGGAGTGTGAGTGGGAGTTCTGTTGGAGGAGAAGGTATTTGTGTGTGTTTTTGTATTGGTAGTATCTGTATGTGTAGAGGCTTGGAGGGGCTAGGTGCTGGGAGAGAAGCTGAGCCCTGATTAGGGGGCGGGGCTTCACTGACTAGGGGTCCTATGAAGGTAGCAGCCAGTCAGGCAGCGGCACAGACAGCTGAAGCGGCACAGGAGCTAGCAAACAGAGCTGTAAACAGGGGAGCTGGAGTGGGAGTTCTGTTGGAGGAGAAGGTATTTGTGTGTGTTTGGTTTTGTATTGTCAGTATCTGTATGTACAGGGGCTTTGTGCTGGGAGAGAAGCTGAGCCCTGATTAGGGGGCGGGGCTTCCCTGACTCGGGGTCCTAGAAAGGTAGCAGCCAGTCAGGCAGCGGCACAGGAGCTAGCAAACAGAGCTGTGAACAGGGGAGTTTGAGTGGGAGTTCTGTTGGAGGAGATGGTATTTGTGTGTGTTTGGTTTTGTATTGGTAGTATATGTATGTGTAGAGGCTTGAAGGGGCTTTGTGCTGGGAGAGAAGCTGAGCCCTGATTAGGGGGCGGGGCTTGACTGACTAGGGGTCCTACAAATGTAGCAGCCAGTCAGGCAGCGGCTCAGACAGTTGCAGCGGCACAGGAGCTAGCAAACAGAGTTGTAAACAGGGGAGTTTGAGTGGGAGTTCTGCTGGAGGAGAAGGTATTTGTTTGTGTTTTTGTATTGGTAGTATCTGTATGTGTAGGGGTTTGAAGGGGCTTTGTGCTGGGAGAGAAGCTGAACCCTGATTAGGGGGCGGGGCTTCACTGACTAGGGGTCCTATAAAGGTAGCAGCCAGTCAGGCAGCGGCACAGGAGCTAGCAAACAGAGCTGTAAACAGGGGAGTTGGAGTGGGAGTTCTGTTGCAGGAGAAGGTATTTGTGTGTGTTTGGTTTTGTATTGTCAGTATCTGTATGTGCAGGGGCTTTGTGCTGGGAGAGAAGCTGAGCCCTGATTAGGGGGCGGGGCTTCCCTGACTAGGGGTCCTATAAAGGTAGCAGCCAGTCAGGCAGCGGCACAGACAGCTGAAGCGGCACAGGAGCTAGCAAACAGAGCTGTAAACAGGGGAATTTGAGTGGGAGTTCTGTTGGAGGAGAAGGTATTTGTGTGTGTTTGGTTTTGTATTGGTAGTATCTGTATGTGTAGAGGCTTGGAGGGGCTAGGTGCTTGGAGATAAGCTGAGCCCTGATTAGGGGGCGGGGCTTCCCTGACTAGGAGTCCTATAAAGGTAGCAGCCAGTCAGGCAGCGGCACAGGAGCTAGCAAACAGAGCTGTAAACAGGGGAGTTTGTGTGGGAGTTCTGTTGGAGGAGAAGGTATTTGTGTGTTTTTGTATTGGTAGTATCTGTATGTGTAGAGGCTTGGAGGGGCTAGGTGCTGGGAGAGAAGCTGAGTCCTGATTAGGGGGCGGGGCTTCACTGACTAGGGGTCCTATAAAGGTAGCAGCCAGTCAGGCAGCGGCACAGGAGCTCGCAAACAGAGCTGTAAACAGGGGAGTTGGATTGGGAGTTCTGTTGGAGGAGAAGGTATTTGTGTGTGTTTGGTTTTGTGTTGGTAGTATCTGTATGTGTAGAGGCTTGGAGGGGCTTTGTGCTGGGAGAGAAGCTGAGCCCTGATTAGGGGGCGGGGCTTCCCTGACTAGGGGTCCTATAAAGGTAGCAGCCAGTCAGGCAGCGGCACAGGAGCTAGCAAACAGAGCTGTAAACAGGGGAGTTGGAGTGGGAGTTCTGTTGTAGGAGAAGGTATTTGTGTGTGTTTGGTTTTGTATTGTCAGTATCTGTATGTGCAGGGGCTTTGTGCTGGGAGAGAAGCTGAGCCCTGATTAGGGGGCGGGGCTTCCCTGACTAGAGGTCCTATAAAGGTAGCAGCCAGTCAGGCAGCGGCACAGGAGCTAGCAAACAGAGCTGTAAACAGGGGAGTTTTAGTGGGAGTTCTGTTGGAGGAGAAGGTATTTGTGTGTGTTTTTGTATTGGTAGTATCTGTATGTGTAGAGGCTTGGAGGGGCTAGGTGCTGGGAGAGAAGCTGAGCCCTGATTAGGGGGCGGGGCTTCACTGACTAGGGGTCCTATAAAGGTAGCAGCCAGTCAGGCAGCGGCACAGACAGCTGCAGCGGCACAGGAGCTAGCAAACAGAGCTGTAAACAGGGGAGTTTGAGTGGGAGTTCTGTTGGAGGAGAAGGTATTTGTGTGTGTTTGGTTTTGTATTGGTAGTATCTGTATGTGTAGAGGCTTGAAGGGGCTTTGTGCTGGGAGAGAAGCTGAGCCCTGATTAGGGGGCGGGTCTTCACTGACTAGGGGTCCTATAAAGGTAGCAGCCAGTCAGGCAGCGGCACAGGAGCTAGCAAACAGAGCTGTGAACAGGGGAGTTTGAGTGGGAGTTCTGTTGGAGGAGAAGGTATTTGTGTGTGTTTGGTTTTGTATTGTCAGTATCTGTATGTGCAGGGGCTTTGTGCTGGGAGAGAAGCTGAGCCCTGATTAGGGGGCGGGGCTTCCCTGACTAGGGGTCCTATAAAGGTAGCAGCCAGTCAGGCAGCGGCACAGGAGCTCGCAAACAGAGCTGTAAACAGGGGAGTTGGAGTGGGAGTTCTGTTGGAGGAGAAGGTATTTGTGTGTGTTTGGTTATGTATTGGTAGTATCTGTATGTGTAGAGGCTTGGAGGGGCTAGGTGCTGGGAGAGAAGCTGAGCCCTGATTAGGGGGCGGGGCTTCACTGACTAGGGGTCCTATGAAGGTAGCAGCCAGTCAGGCAGCGGCACAGACAGCTGAAGCGGCACAGGAGCTAGCAAACAGAGCTGTAAACAGGGGAATTTGAGTGGGAGTTCTGTTGGAGGAGAAGGTATTTTTGTGTGTTTGGTTTTGTATTGTCAGTATCTGTATGTACAGGGGCTTTGTGCTGGGAGAGAAGCTGAGCCCTGATTAGGGGGCGGGGCTTCCCTGACTAGGGGTCCTGTAAAGGTAGCAGCCAGTCAGGCAGCGGCACAGACAGATGCAGCGGCACAGGAGCTAGCAAACAGAGCTGTAAACAGGGGAGTTGCAGTGGGAGTTCTGTTGGAGGAGAAGGTATTTGTGTGTGTTTGGTTTTGTATTGGTAGTATCTGTATGTGTAGAGGCTTGGAGGGGCTTTGTGCTGGGAGAGAAGCTGAGCCCTGATTAGGGGGCGGGTCTTCACTGACTAGGGGTCCTATAAAGGTAGCAGCCAGTCAGGCAGCGGCACAGGAGCTAGCAAACAGAGCTGTGAACAGGGGAGTTTGAGTGGGAGTTCTGTTGGAGGAGAAGGTATTTGTGTGTGTTTGGTTTTGTATTGGTAGTATCTGTATGTGTAGAGGCTTGGAGGGGCTTTGTGCTGGGAGAGAAGCTGAGCCCTGATTAGGGGGCGGGTCTTCACTGACTAGGGGTCCTATAAAGGTAGCAGCCAGCCAGGCAGCGGCACAGGAGCTAGCAAACAGAGCTGTGAACAGGGGAGTTTGAGTGGGAGTTCTGTTGGAGGAGAAGGTATTTGTGTGTGTTTGGTTTTGTATTGGTAGTATCTGTATGTGTAGAGGTTTGAAGGGGCTTTGTGCTGGGAGAGAAGCTGAGCCCTGATTAGGGGGCGGGGCTTCACTGACTAGGGGTCCTATGAAGGTAGCAGCCAGTCAGGCAGCGGCACAGACAGCTGAAGAGGCACAGGAGCTAGCAAACAGAGCTGTAAACAGGGGAGTTTGAGTGGGAGTTCTGTTGGAGGAGAAGGTATTTGTGTGTGTTTGGTTTTGTATTGTCAGTATCTGTATGTACAGGGGCTTTGTGCTGGGAGAGAAGCTGAGCCCTGATTAGGGGGCGGGGCTTGACTGACTAGGGGTCCTATAAATGTAGCAGCCAGTCAGGCAGCGGCTCAGACAGTTGCAGCGGCACAGGAGCTAGCAAACAGAGCTGTAAACAGGGGAGTTGGAGTGGGAGTTCTGTTGGAGGAGAAGGTATTTGTGTGTGTTTGGTTTTGAATTGGTAGTATCTGTATGTGTAGAGGCTTGGAGGGGCTTTGTGCTGGGAGAGAAGCTGAGCCCTGATTAGGGAGCGGGTCTTCACTGACTAGGGGTCCTATAAAGGTAGCAGCCAGTCAGGCAGCGGCACAGGAGCTAGCAAACAGAGCTGTGAACAGGGGAGTTTGAGTGGGAGTTCTGTTGGAGGAGAAGGTATTTGTGTGTGTTTGGTTTTGTATTGGTAGTATCTGTATGTGTAGGGGTTTGGCGGGGCTTTGTGCTTGGAGAGAAGCTGAGCCCTGATTAGGGGGCGGGGCTTCACTGACTAGGGGTCCTATAAAGGTAGCAGCCAGTCAGGCAGCGGCACAGGAGCTAGCAAACAGACCTGTAAACAGGGGAGTTTGTGTGGGAGTTCTGTTGGAGGAGAAGGTATTTGTGTGTGTTTGGTTTTTTATTGGTAGTATCTGTATGTGTAGAGGTTTGAAGGGGCTTTGTGCTGGAAGAGAAGCTGAGCCCTGATTAGGGGGCGGGGCTTCACTGACTAGGGGTCCTATGAAGGTAGCAGCCAGTCAGGCAGCGGCACAGACAGCTGAAGCGGCACAGGAGCTAGCAAACAGAGCTGTAAACAGGGGAGTTTGAGTGGGAGTTCTGCTGGAGGAGAAGGTATTTGTTTGTGTTTTTGTATTGGTAGTATCTGTATGTGTAGGGGTTTGAAGGGGCTTTGTGCTGGGAGAGAAGCTGAGCCCTGATTAGGGGGCGGGGCTTCCCTGACTAGGGGTCCTATAAAGGTAGCAGCCAGTCAGGCAGCGGCACAGACAGCTGAAGCGGCACAGGAGCTAGCAAACAGAGCTGTAAACAGGGGAATTTGAGTGGGAGTTCTGTTGGAGGAGAAGGTATTTGTGTGTGTTTGGTTTTGTATTGGTAGTATCTGTATGTGTAGAGGCTTGTAGGGGCTAGGTGCTTGGAGATAAGCTGAGCCCTGATTAGGGGGCGGGGCTTCCCTGACTAGGAGTCCTATAAAGGTAGCAGCCAGTCAGGCAGCGGCACAGGAGCTAGCAAACAGAGCTGTAAACAGGGGAGTTTGTGTGGGAGTTCTGTTGGAGGAGAAGGTATTTGTGTGTTTTTGTATTGGTAGTATCTGTATGTGTAGAGGCTTGGAGGGGCTAGGTGCTGGGAGAGAAGCTGAGTCCTGATTAGGGGGCGGGGCTTCACTGACTAGGGGTCCTATAAAGGTAGCAGCCAGTCAGGCAGCGGCACAGACAGCTGCAGCGGCACAGGAGCTAGCAAACAGAGCTGTAAACAGGGGAGTTTGAGTGGGAGTTCTGTTGGAGGAGAAGGTATTTGTGTGTGTTTGGTTTTGTATTGGTAGTATCTGTATGTGTAGAGGCTTGAAGGGGCTTTGTGCTGGGAGAGAAGCTGAGCCCTGATTAGGGGGCGGGTCTTCACTGACTAGGGGTCCTACAAAGGTAGCAGCCAGTCAGGCAGCGGCACAGGAGCTAGCAAACAGAGCTGTGAACAGGGGAGTTTGAGTGGGAGTTCTGTTGGAGGAGAAGGTATTTGTGTGTGTTTTTGTATTGGTAGTATCTGTATGTGTAGAGGCTTGGAGGGGCTAGGTGCTGGGAGAGAAGCTGAGTCCTGATTAGGGGGCGGGGCTTCACTGACTAGGGGTCCTATAAAGGTAGCAGCCAGTCAGGCAGCGGCACAGACAGCTGCAGCGGCACAGGAGCTAGCAAACAGAGCTGTAAACAGGGGAGTTTGAGTGGGAGTTCTGTTGGAGGAGAAGGTATTTGTGTGTGTTTGGTTTTGTATTGGTAGTATCTGTATGTGTAGAGGCTTGAAGGGGCTTTGTGCTGGTAGAGAAGCTGAGCCCTGATTAGGGGGCGGGTCTTCACTGACTAGGGGTCCTATAAAGGTAGCAGCCAGTCAGGCAGCGGCACAGGAGCTAGCAAACAGAGCTGTGAACAGGGGAGTTTGAGTGGGAGTTCTGTTGGAGGAGAAGGTATTTGTGTGTGTTTGGTTTTGTATTGTCAGTATCTGTATGTGCAGGGGCTTTGTGCTGGGAGAGAAGCTGAGCCCTGATTAGGGGGCGGGGCTTCCCTGACTAGGGGTCCTATAAAGGTAGCAGCCAGTCAGGCAGCGGCACAGGAGCTAGCAAACAGAGCTGTGAACAGGGGAGTTTGAGTGGGAGTTCTGTTGGAGGAGAAGGTATTAGTGTGTGTTTTTGTATTGGTAGTATCTGTATTTGTAGAGGCTTGGAGGGGCTAGGTGCTGGGAGAGAAGCTGAGCCCTGATTAGGGGGCGGGGCTTCCCTGACTAGGGGTCCTATAAAGGTAGCAGCCAGTCAGGCAGCGGCACAGGAGCTAGCAAACAGAGCTGTAAACAGGGGAGTTTGAGTGGGAGTTCTGTTGGAGGAGGAGGTATTTGTGTGTGTTTGGTTATGTATTGGTAGTATCTGTATGTGTAGAGGCTTGGAGGGGCTAGGTGCTGGGAGAGAAGCTGAGCCCTGATTAGGGGGCGGGGCTTCACTGACTAGGGGTCCTATGAAGGTAGCAGCCAGTCAGGCAGCGGCACAGACAGCTGAAGCGGCACAGGAGCTAGCAAACAGAGCTGTAAACAGGGGAATTTGAGTGGGAGTTCTGTTGGAGGAGAAGGTATTTTTGTGTGTTTGGTTTTGTATTGTCAGTATCTGTATGTACAGGGGCTTTGTGCTGGGAGAGAAGCTGAGCCCTGATTAGGGGGCGGGGCTTCCCTGACTAGGGGTCCTGTAAAGGTAGCAGCCAGTCAGGCAGCGGCACAGACAGATGCAGCGGCACAGGAGCTAGCAAACAGAGCTGTAAACAGGGGAGTTTGAGTGGGAGTTCTGTTGGAGGAGATGGTATTTGTGTGTGTTTGGTTTTGTATTGGTAGTATATGTATGTGTAGAGGCTTGAAGGGGCTTTGTGCTGGGAGAGAAGCTGAGCCCTGATTAGGGGGCGGGGCTTGACTGACTAGGGGTCCTATAAAGGTAGCAGCCAGTCAGGCAGCGGCTCAGACAGCTGCACCGGCACAGGAGCTAGCAAACAGAGCTGTAAACAGGGGAGTTGGAGTGGGAGTTCTGTTGGAGGAGAAGGTATTTGTGTGTGTTTGCTTTTGTATTGGTAGTATCTGTATGTGTAGGGGTTTGGCGGGGCTTTGTGCTTGGAGAGAAGCTGAGCCCTGATTAGGGGGCGGGGCTTCACTGACTAGGGGTCCTATAAAGGTAGCAGCCAGTCAGGCAGCGGAACAGACAGCTGCAGCGGCACAGGAGCTAGCAAACAGAGCTGTGAACAGGGGAGTTTGAGTGGGAGTTCTGTTGGAGGAGAAGGTATTTGTGTGTGTTTGCTTTTGTATTGGTAGTATCTGTATGTGTAGAGGCTTGGAGGGGCTAGGTGCTGGGAGAGAAGCTGAGCCCTGATTAGGGGGCGGGGCTTCACTGACTAGGGGTCCTATAAAGGTAGCAGCCAGTCAGGCAGCGGCACAGACAGCTGCAGCAGCACAGGAGCTAGCAAACAGAGCTGTAAACAGGGGAGTTTGAGTGGGAGTTCTGTTGGAGGAGAAGGTATTCGTGTGTTTTTTTGTACTGGTAGTATATGTATGTGTAGAGGCTTGGAGGGGCTTTGTGCTGGGAGAGAAGCTGAGCCCTGATTAGGGGGCGGGGCTTCACTGACTAGGGGTCCTATAAAGGTAGCAGCCAGTCAGGCAGCGGCACAGGAGCTAGCAAACAGACCTGTAAACAGGGGACTTTGTGTGGGAGTTCTGTTGGAGGAGAAGGTATTTGTGTGTGTTTGGTTTTTTATTGGTAGTATCTGTATGTGTAGGGGTTTGGCGGGGCTTTGTGCTTGGAGGGAAGCTGAGCCCTGATTAGGGGGCGGGGCTTCCCTGACTAGGGGTCCTATAAAGGTAGCAGCCAGTCAGGCAGCGGCACAGGAGCTAGCAAACAGAGCTGTGAACAGGGGAGTTTGAGTGGGAGTTCTGTTGGAGGAGAAGGTATTTGTGTGTGTTTTTGTATTGGTAGTATATGTATGTGTAGAGGCTTGGAGGGGCTAGGTGCTGGGAGAGAAGCTGAGCCCTGATTAGGGGGCGGGTCTTCACTGACTAGGGGTCCTATAAAGGTAGCAGCCAGTCAGGCAGCGGCACAGGAGCTAGCAAACAGAGCTGTGAACAGGGGAGTTTGAGTGGGAGTTCTGTTGGAGGAGAAGGTATTTGTGTGTGTTTGGTTTTGTATTGGTAGTATCTGTATGTGTAGAGGCTTGGAGGGGCTTTGTGCTGGGAAAGAAGCTGAGCCCTGATTAGGGGGCGGGGCTTCCCTGACTAGGGGTCCTATAAAGGTAGCAGCCAGTCAGGCAGCGGCACAGGAGCTAGCAAACAGAGCTGTGAACAGGGGAGTGTGAGTGGGAGTTCTGTTGGAGGAGAAGGTATTTGTGTGTGTTTTTGTATTGGTAGTATCTGTATGTGTAGAGGCTTGGAGGGGCTAGGTGCTGGGAGGGAAGCTGAGCCCTGATTAGGGGGCGGGGCTTCCCTGACTCGGGGTCCTATAAAGGTAGCAGCCAGTCAGGCAGCGGCACAGGAGCTAGCAAACAGATCTGTGAACAGGGGAGTTGGAGTGGGAGTTCTGTTGGAGGAGAAGGTATTTGTGTGTGTTTGGCTTTGTATTGGTAGTATCTGTATGTGTAGGGGTTTGGCGGGGCTTTGTGCTTGGAGAGAAGATGAGCCCTGATTAGGGGGCAGGGCTTCACTGACTAGGGGTCCTATAAAGGTAGCAGCCAGTCAGGCAGCGGAACAGACAGCTGCAGCGGCACAGGAGCTAGCAAACAGAGCTGTAAACAGGGGAGTTTGAGTGGGAGTTCTGCTGGAGGAGAAGGTATTTGTGTGTGTTTTTGTATTGGTAGTATCTGTATGTGTAGAGGTTTGAAGGGGCTTTGTGCTGGGAGAGAATCTGAGTCCTGATTAGGGGCGGGGCTTCACTGACTAGGGGTCCTATAAAGGTAGCAGCCAGTCAGGCAGCGGCACAGGAGCTAGCAAACAGAGCTGTAAACAGGGGAGTTGGAGTGGGAGTTCTGTTGTAGGAGAAGGTATTTGTGTGTGTTTGGTTTTGTATTGTCAGTATCTGTATGTGCAGGGGCTTCGTGCTGGGAGAGAAGCTGAGCCCTGATTAGGGGGCGGGGCTTCCCTGACTAGGGGTCCTATAAAGGTAGCAGCCAGTCAGGCAGCGGCACAGGAGCTAGCAAACTGAGCTGTGAACAGGGGAGGTTGAGTGGGAGTTCTGTTGGAGGAGAAGGTATTTGTGTGTTTTTTTGTATTGGTAATATCTGTATATGTAGAGGCTTGGAGGGGCTTTGTGCTAGGAGAGAAGCTGAGCCCTGACCGGGGGCGGGGCTTCACTGACTAGGGGTCCTACAAAGGTAGCAGCCAGTCAGGCAGCGGCACAGGAGCTAGCAAACAGAGCTCTAAACAGGGGAGTTTGAGTGGGAGTTCTGTTGGAGGAGAAGGTATTTGTGTGTTTGGTTTTGTATTGGTAGTATCTGTATGTGTAGGGGCTTTGTGCTGGGAGAGAAGCTGAGCCCTGATTAGGGGGCGGGGCTTGACTGACTAGGGGTCCTATAAAGGTAGCAGCCAGTCAGGCAGCGGCTCAGACAGCTGCAGCGGCACAGGAGCTAGCAAACAGAGCTGTAAACAGGGGAGTTGGAGTGGGAGTTCTGTTGGAGGAGAAGGTATTTGTGTGTGTTTGGTTTTGTATTGGTAGTATCTGTATGTGTAGGGGTTTGGCGGGGCTTTGTGCTTGGAGAGAAGCTGAGCCCTGATTAGGGGGCGGGGCTTCACTGACTAGGGGTCCTATAAAGGTAGCAGCCAGTCAGGCAGCGGCACAGGAGCTAGCAAACAGAGCTGTAAGCAGGGGAGTTTGAGTGGGAGTTCTGTTGGAGGAGAAGGTATTTGTGTGTGTTTGGTTTTGTATTGTCAGTGTCTGTATTTGTAGGGGCTAGGTGCTGGGAGAGAAACTGAGCCCTGATTAGGGGGCGGGGCTTGACTGACTAGGGGTCCTATAAAGGTAGCAGCCAGTCAGGCAGCGGCACAGGAGCTAGCAAACAGAGCTGTAAACAGGGGAGTTTGAGTGGGAGTTCTGTTGGAGGAGAAGGTATTTGTGTGTGTTTGGTTTTGCAATGGTAGTATCTGTATGTGTAGAGGCTTGGAGGGGCTTTGTGCTGGGAGAGAAGCTGAGCCCTGATTAGGAGGCGGCTCTTCACTGACTAGGGGTCCTATAAAGGTAGCAGCCAGTCAGGCAGCGGCACAGGAGCTAGCAAACAGAGCTGTGAACAGGGGAGTTTGAGTGGGAGTTCTGTTGGAGGAGAAGGTATTTGTGTGTGTTTGGTTTTGTATTGGTAGTATCTGTATGTGTAGGGGTTTGGCGGGGCTTTGTGCTTGGAGAGAAGCTGAGCCCTGATTAGGGGGCGGGGCTTCACTGACTAGGGGTCCTATAAAGGTAGCAGCCAGTCAGGCAGCGGCACAGGAGCTAGCAAACAGAGCTGTAAGCAGGGGAGTTTGAGTGGGAGTTCTGTTGGAGGAGAAGGTATTTGTGTGTGTTTTTGTATTGGTAGTATATGTATGTGTAGAGGCTTGGAGGGGCTAGGTGCTGGGAGAGAAGCTGAGCCCTGATTAGGGGGCGGGGCTTCACTGACTAGGGGTCCTATAAAGGTAGCAGCCAGTCAGGCAGCGGCACAGGAGCTACCAAACAGAGCTGTAAACAGGGGAGTTTGAGTGGGAGTTCTGTTCGAGGAGAAGGTATTCGTGTGTTTTTTTGTATTGGAAGTATATGTATGTGTGGAGGCTTGGAGGGGCTTTGTGCTGGGAGAGAAGCTGAGCCCTGATTAGGGGGCGGGGCTTCACTGACTAGGGGTCCTATAAAGGTAGCAGCCAGTCAGGCAGCGGCACAGGAGCTAGCAAACAGAGCTGTGAACAGGGGAGTTTGACTGGGAGTTCTGTTGGAGGAGAAGGTATTTGTTTGTGTTTTTGTATTGGTAGTATCTGTATGTGTAGAGGTTTGAAGGGGCTTTGTGCTGGGAGAGAAATTGAGCCCTGATTAGGGGGCGGGGATTCACTGACTAGGGGTCCTATAAAGGTAGCAGCCAGTCAGGCAGCGGCACAGGAGCTAGCAAACAGAGCTGTAAACAGGGGAGTTGGAGTGGGAGTTCTGTTGTAGGAGAAGGTATTTGTGTGTGTTTGGTTTTGTATTGTCAGTATCTGTATGTGCAGGGGCTTTGTGCTGGGAGAGAAGCTGAGCCCTGATTAGGGGGCGGGGCTTCCCTGACTAGGGGTCCTATAAAGGTAGCAGCCAGTCAGGCAGCGGCACAGGAGGTAGCAAACAGAGCTGTGAACAGGGGAGTGTGAGTGGGAGTTCTGTTGGAGGAGAAGGTATTTGTGTGTTTTTTTGTATTGGTAGTATATGTATGTGTAGAGGCTTGGAGGGGCTAGGTGCTGGGAGAGAAGCTGAGCCCTGATTAGGGGGCGGGTCTTCACTGACTAGGGGTCCTATAAAGGTAGCAGCCAGTCAGGCAGCGGCACAGGAGCTAGCAAACAGAGCTGTGAACAGGGGAGTTTGAGTGGGAGTTCTGTTGTAGGAGAAGGTATTTGTGTGTGTTTGGTTTTGTATTGGTAGTATCTGTATGTGCAGGGGCTTTGTGCTGGGAGAGAAGCTGAGCCCTGATTAGGGGGCGGGGCTTCCCTGACTAGGGGTCCTATAAAGGTAGCAGCCAGTCAGGCAGCGGCACAGGAGCTCGCAAACAGAGCTGTAAACAGGGGAGTTGGAGTGGGAGTTCTGTTGGAGGAGAAGTTATTTGTGTGTGTTTGGTTTTGTATTGGTAGTATCTGTATGTGTAGAGGCTTGGAGGGGCTTTGTGCTGGGAAAGAAGCTGAGCCCTGATTAGGGGGCGGGGCTTCCCTGACTAGGGGTCCTATAAAGGTAGCAGCCAGTCAGGCAGCGGCACAGGAGCTAGCAAACAGAGCTGTGAACAGGGGAGTGTGAGTGGGAGTTCTGTTGGAGGAGAAGGTATTTGTGTGTGTTTTTGTATTGGTAGTATCTGTATGTGTAGAGGCTTGGAGGGGCTAGGTGCTTGGAGGGAAGCTGAGCCCTGATTAGGGGGCGGGGCTTCCCTGACTCGGGGTCCTATAAAGGTAGCAGCCAGTCAGGCAGCGGCACAGGAGCTAGCAAACAGATCTGTGAACAGGGGAGTTGGAGTGGGAGTTCTGTTGGAGGAGAAGGTATTTGTGTGTGTTTGGTTTTGTATTGGTAGTATCTGTATGTGTAGGGGTTTGGCGGGGCTTTGTGCTTGGAGAGAAGATGAGCCCTGATTAGGGGGCGGGGCTTCACTGACTAGGGGTCCTATAAAGGTAGCAGCCAGTCAGGCAGCGGCACAGGAGCTAGCAAACTGAGCTGTGAACAGGGGAGGTTGAGTGGGAGTTCTGTTGGAGGAGAAGGTATTTGTGTGTTTTTTTGTATTGGTAATATCTGTATATGTAGAGGCTTGGAGGGGCTTTGTGCTAGGAGAGAAGCTGAGCCATGACCGGGGGCGGGGCTTCACTGACTAGGGGTCCTATAAAGGTAGCAGCCAGTCAGGCAGCGGCACAGCAGCTAGCAAACAGAGCTCTAAACAGGGGAGTTTGAGTGGGAGTTCTTTTGGAGGAGAAGGTATTTGTGTGTGTTTGGTTTTGTATTGGTAGTATCTGTATGTGTAGGGGTTTGGCGGGGCTTTGTGCTTGGAGAGAAGCTGAGCCCTGATCAGGGGGCGGGGCTTCACTGACTAGGGGTCCTATAAAGGTAGCAGCCAGTCAGGCAGCGGCAGAGGAGCTAGCAAACGGAGCTGTAAGCAGGGGAGTTTGAGTGGGAGTTCTGTTGGAGGAGAAGGTATTTGTGTGTGTTTGGTTTTGTATTGTCAGTGTCTGTATTTGTAGGGGCTAGGTGCTGGGAGAGAAGCTGAGCCCTGATTAGAGGGCGGGGCTTGACTGACTAGGGGTCCTATAAAGGTAGCAGCCAGTCAGGCAGCGGCACAGGAGCTAGCAAACAGAGCTGTAAACAGGGGAGTTTGAGTGGGAGTTCTGTTGGAGGAGAAGGTATTTGTGTGTGTTTGGTTTTGCAATGGTAGTATCTGTATGTGTAGAGGCTTGGAGGGGCTTTGTGCTGGGAGAGAAGCTGAGCCCTGATTAGGAGGCGGGTCTTCACTGACTATGGGTCCTATAAAGGTAGCAGCCAGTCAGGCAGCGGCACAGGAGCTAGCAAACAGAGCTGTGAACAGGGGAGTTTGAGTGGGAGTTCTGTTGGAGGAGAAGGTATTTGTTTGTGTTTTTGTATTGGTAGTATCTGTATGTGTAGAGGTTTGAAGGGGCTTTGTGCTGGGAGAGAAATTGAGCCCTGATTAGGGGGCGGGGATTCACTGACTAGGGGTCCTATAAAGGTAGCAGCCAGTCAGGCAGCGGCACAGGAGCTAGCAAACAGAGCTGTAAACAGGGGAGTTGGAGTGGGAGTTCTGTTGTAGGAGAAGGTATTTGTGTGTGTTTGGTTTTGTATTGTCAGTATCTGTATGTGCAGGGGCTTTGTGCTGGGAGAGAAGCTGAGCCCTGATTAGGGGGCGGGGCTTCCCTGACTAGGGGTCCTATAAAGGTAGCAGCCAGTCAGGCAGCGGCACAGGAGGTAGCAAACAGAGCTGTGAACAGGGGAGTGTGAGTGGGAGTTCTGTTGGAGGAGAAGGTATTTGTGTGTGTTTTTGTATTGGTAGTATCTGTATGTGTAGAGGCTTGGAGGGGCTAGGTGCTGGGAGAGAAGCTGAGCCCTGAATAGGGGGCGGGGCTTCACTGACTAGGGGTCCTATAAAGGTAGCAGCCAGTCAGGCAGCGGCACAGACAGCTGCAGCGGCACAGGAGCTAGCAAACAGAGCTGTAAACAGGGGAGTTTGAGTGGGAGTTCTGTTGGAGGAGAAGGTATTTGTGTGTGTTTGGTTTTATATTGGTAGTATCTGTATGTGTAGAGGCTTGAAGGGGCTTTGTGCTGGGAGAGAAGCTGAGCCCTGATTAGGGGGCGGGGCTTGACTGACTAGGCGTCCTATAAAGGTAGCAGCCAGTCAGGCAGCGGCTCAGACAGCTGCAGCGGCACAGGAGCTAGCAAACAGAGCTGTAAACAGGGGAGTTGGAGTGGGAGTTCTGTTGGAGGAGAAGGTATTTGTGTGTGTTTGGTTTTGTATTGGTAGTATCTGTATGTGTAGAGGCTTCGAGGGGCTTTGTGCTGGGAGAGAAGCTGAGCCCTGATGAGGGGGCGGGGCTTCACTGACTAGGGGTCCTATAAAGGTAGCAGCCAGTCAGGCAGCGGCTCAGACAGCTGCAGCGGCACAGGAGCTAGCAAACAGAGCTGTAAACAGGGGAGTTTGAGTGGGAGTTCTGTTGGAGGAGAAGGTATTTGTGTGTGTTTGGTTTTGTATTGGTAGTATCTGTATGTGTAGAGGCTTGGAGGGGCTTTGTGCTGGGAGAGAAGCTGAGCCCTGATTAGGGGGCGGGGCTTCCCTGACTAGGGGTCCTATAAAGGTAGCAGCCAGTCAGGCAGCGGCACAGGAGCTAGCAAACAGAGCTGTGAACAGGGGAGTTTGAGTGGGAGTTCTGTTGGAGGAGAAGGTATTTGTGTGTGTTTGGTTTTGTATTGGTAGTATCTGTATGTGTAGGGGTTTGGCGGGGCTTTGTGCTTGGAGAGAAGCTGAGCCCTGATTAGGGGGCGGGGCTTCACTGACTAGGGGTCCTATAAAGGTAGCAGCCAGTCAGGCAGCGGCACAGGAGCTAGCAAACAGAGCTGTAAGCAGGGGAGTTTGAGTGGGAGTTCTGTTCGAGGAGAAGCTATTTGTGTGTGTTTTTGTATTGGTAGTATATGTATGTGTAGAGGCTTGGAGGGGCTAGGTGCTGGGAGAGAAGCTGAGCCCTGATTAGGGGGCGGGGCTTCACTGACTAGGGGTCCTGTAAAGGTAGCAGCCAGTCAGGCAGCGGCTCAGACAGCTGCAGCGGCACAGGAGCTAGCAAACAGAGCTGTAAACAGGGGAGTTTGAGTGGGAGTTCTGTTGGAGGAGATGGTATTTGTGTGTGTTTGGTTTTGTATTGGTAGTATCTGTATGTGTAGAGGCTTCGAGGGGCTTTGTGCTGGGAGAGAAGCTGAGCCCTGATTAGGGGGCGGGGCTTCACTGACTAGGGGTCCTATAAAGGTAGCAGCCAGTCAGGCAGCGGCACAGGAGCTACCAAACAGAGCTGTAAACAGGGGAGTTTGAGTGGGAGTTCTGTTCGAGGAGAAGGTATTCGTGTGTTTTTTTGTATTGGAAGTATATGTATGTGTGGAGGCTTGGAGGGGCTTTGTGCTGGGAGAGAAGATGAGCCCTGATTAGGGGGCGGGGCTTCACTGACTAGGGGTCCTATAAAGGTAGCAGCCAGTCAGGCAGCGGCACAGGAGCTAGCAAACAGAGCTGTGAACAGGGGAGTTTGAGTGGGAGTTCTGTTGGAGGAGAAGGTATTTGTTTGTGTTTTTGTATTGGTAGTATCTGTATGTGTAGAGGTTTGAAGGGGCTTTGTGCTGGGAGAGAAATTGAGCCCTGATTAGGGGGCGGGGATTCACTGACTAGGGGTCCTATAAAGGTAGCAGCCAGTCAGGCAGCGGCACAGGAGCTAGCAAACAGAGCTGTAAACAGGGGAGTTGGAGTGGGAGTTCTGTTGTAGGAGAAGGTATTTGTGTGTGTTTGGTTTTGTATTGTCAGTATCTGTATGTGCAGGGGCTTTGTGCTGGGAGAGAAGCTGAGCCCTGATTAGGGGGCGGGGCTTCCCTGACTAGGGGTCCTGTAAAGGTAGCAGCCAGTCAGGCAGCGGCACAGACAGATGCAGCGGCACAGGAGCTAGCAAACAGAGCTGTAAACAGGGGAGTTTGAGTGGGAGTTCTGTTGGAGGAGATGGTATTTGTGTGTGTTTGGTTTTGTATTGGTAGTATATGTATGTGTAGAGGCTTGAAGGGGCTTTGTGCTGGGAGAGAAGCTGAGCCCTGATTAGGGGGCGGGGCTTGACTGACTAGGGGTCCTATAAAGGTAGCAGCCAGTCAGGCAGCGGCTCAGACAGCTGCACCGGCACAGGAGCTAGCAAACAGAGCTGTAAACAGGGGAGTTGGAGTGGGAGTTCTGTTGGAGGAGAAGGTATTTGTGTGTGTTTGCTTTTGTATTGGTAGTATCTGTATGTGTAGAGGCTTGGAGGGGCTTTGTGCTGGGAGAGAAGCTGAGCCCTGATTAGGGGGCGGGTCTTCACTGACTAGGGGTCCTATAAAGGTAGCAGCCAGTCAGGCAGCGGCACAGGAGCTAGCAAACAGAGCTGTGAACAGGGGAGTTTGAGTGGGAGTTCTGTTGGAGGAGAAGGTATTTGTGTGTGTTTGGTTTTGTATTGGTAGTATCTGTATGTGTAGGGGTTTGGCGGGGCTTTGTGCTTGGAGAGAAGCTGAGCCCTGATTAGGGGGCGGGGCTTCACTGACTAGGGGTCCTATAAAGGTAGCAGCCAGTCAGGCAGCGGAACAGACAGCTGCAGCGGCACAGGAGCTAGCAAACAGAGCTGTGAACAGGGGAGTTTGAGTGGGAGTTCTGTTGGAGGAGAAGGTATTGGTGTGTGTTTGCTTTTGTATTGGTAGTATCTGTATGTGTAGAGGCTTGAAGGGGCTTTGTGCTGGGAGAGAAGCTGAGCCCTGATTAGGGGGCGGGTCTTCACTGACTAGGGGTCCTATAAAGGTAGCAGCCAGTCAGGCAGCGGCACAGGAGCTAGCAAACAGAGCTGTGAACAGGGGAGTTTGAGTGGGAGTTCTGTTGGAGGAGAAGGTATTTGTGTGTGTTTTTGTATTGGTAGTATCTGTATGTGTAGAGGTTTGAAGGGGCTTTGTGCTGGGAGAGAAGCTGAGCCCTGATTAGGGGCGGGGCTTCCCTGACTAGGGGTCCTATAAAGGTAGCAGCCAGTCAGGCAGCGGCACAGGAGCTAGCAAACAGAGCTGTGAACAGGGGAGTGTGAGTGGGAGTTCTGTTGGAGGCGAAGGTATTTGTGTGTGTTCTTGTATGGGTAGTATCTGTATGTGTAGAGGCTTGGAGGGGCTAGGTGCTGGGAGAGAAGCTGAGCCCTGATTAGGGGGCGGGGCTTCACTGACTAGGGGTCCTATAAAGGTAGCAGCCAGTCAGGCAGCGGCACAGACAGCTGCAGCAGCACAGGAGCTAGCAAACAGAGCTGTAAACAGGGGAGTTTGAGTGGGAGTTCTGTTGGAGGAGAAGGTATTCGTGTGTTTTTTTGTATTGGAAGTATATGTATGTGTGGAGGCTTGGAGGGGCTTTGTGCTGGGAGAGAAGCTGAGCCCTGATTAGGGGGCGGGGCTTCACTGACTAGGGGTCCTATGAAGGTAGCAGCCAGTCAGGCAGCGGCACAGACAGCTGAAGCGGCATAGGAGCTAGCAAACAGAGCTGTAAACAGGGGAGTTTGAGTGGGAGTTTGGTTGGAGAAGGTATTTGTGTGTGTTTGGTTTTGTATTGTCAGTATCTGTATGTACAGAGGTTTTGTGCTGGGAGAGAAGCTGAGCCCTGATTAGGGGGCGGGGCTTCCCTGACTAGGGGTCCTATAAAGGGAGCAGCCAGTCAGGCAGCGGCACAGGAGCTAGCAAACAGAGCTGTAAACAGGGGAGTTGGAGTGGGAGTTCTGTTGGAGGAGAAGGTATTTGTGTGTGTTTGGTTTTGTATTGTCAGTATCTGTATGTGCAGGGGCTTTGTGCTGGGAGAGAAGGTGAGCCCTGATTAGGGGGCGGGGCTTCCCTGACTAGGGGTCCTATAAAGGTAGCAGCCAGTCAGGCAGCGGCACAGGAGCTCGCAAACAGAGCTGTAAACAGGGGAGTTTGAGTGGGAGTTCTGTTGGAGGAGAAGGTATTTGTGTGTGTTTGGTTTTGCAATGGTAGTATCTGTATGTGTAGAGGCTTGGAGGGGCTTTGTGCTGGGAGAGAAGCTGAGCCCTGATTAGGAGGCGGGTCTTCACTGACTAGGGGTCCTATAAAGGTAGCAGCCAGTCAGGCAGCGGCACAGGAGCTAGCAAACAGAGCTGTGAACAGGGGAGTTTGAGTGGGAGTTCTGTTGGAGGAGAAGGTATTTGTGTGTGTTTGGTTTTGTATTGGTAGTATCTGTATGTGTAGGGGTTTGGCGGGGTTTTGTGCTTGGAGAGAAGCTGAGCCCTGATTAGGGGGCGGGGCTTCACTGACTAGGGGTCCTATAAAGGTAGCAGCCAGTCAGGCAGCGGCACAGGAGCTAGCAAACAGAGCTGTAAGCAGGGGAGTTTGAGTGGGAGTTCTGTTGGAGGAGAAGGTATTTGTGTGTGTTTTTGTATTGGTAGTATATGTATGTGTAGAGGCTTGGAGGGGCTAGGTGCTGGGAGAGAAGCTGAGCCCTGATTAGGGGGCGGGGCTTCACTGACTAGGGGTCCTGTAAAGGTAGCAGCCAGTCAGGCAGCGGCTCAGACAGCTGCAGCGGCACAGGAGCTAGCAAACAGAGCTGTAAACAGGGGAGTTTGAGTGGGAGTTCTGTTGGAGGAGATGGTATTTGTGTGTGTTTGGTTTTGTATTGGTAGTATCTGTATGTGTAGAGGCTTCGAGGGGCTTTGTGCTGGGAGAGAAGCTGAGCCCTGATTAGGGGGCGGGGCTTCACTGACTAGGGGTCCTATAAAGGTAGCAGCCAGTCAGGCAGCGGCACAGGAGCGAGCAAACAGAGCTGTAAGCAGGGGAGTTTGAGTGGGAGTTCTGTTGGAGGAGAAGGTATTTGTGTGTGTTTTTGTATTGGTAGTATATGTATGTGTAGAGGCTTGGAGGGGCTAGGTGCTGGGAGAGAAGCTGAGCCCTGATTAGGGGGCGGGGCTTCACTGACTAGGGGTCCTGTAAAGGTAGCAGCCAGTCAGGCAGCGGCTCAGACAGCTGCAGCGGCACAGGAGCTAGCAAACAGAGCTGTAAACAGGGGAGTTTGAGTGGGAGTTCTGTTGGAGGAGATGGTATTTGTGTGTGTTTGGTTTTGTATTGGTAGTATCTGTATGTGTAGAGGCTTCGAGGGGCTTTGTGCTGGGAGAGAAGCTGAGCCCTGATTAGGGGGCGGGGCTTCACTGACTAGGGGTCCTATAAAGGTAGCAGCCAGTCAGGCAGCGGCACAGGAGCTACCAAACAGAGCTGTAAACAGGGGAGTTTGAGTGGGAGTTCTGTTCGAGGAGAAGGTATTCGTGTGTTTTTTTGTATTGGAAGTATATGTATGTGTGGAGGCTTGGAGGGGCTTTGTGCTGGGAGAGAAGCTGAGCCCTGATTAGGGGGCGGGGATTCACTGACTAGGGGTCCTATAAAGGTAGCAGCCAGTCAGGCAGCAGCACAGCAGCTAGCAAACAGAGCTGTAAACAGGGGAGTTGGAGTGGGAGTTCTGTTGTAGGAGAAGGTATTTGTGTGTGTTTGGTTTTGTATTGTCAGTATCTGTATGTGCAGGGGCTTTGTGCTGGGAGAGAAGCTGAGCCCTGATTAGGGGGCGGGGCTTCATTGACTAGGGGTCCTATAAAGGTAGCAGCCAGTCAGGCAGCGGCACAGGAGCTAGCAAACAGAGCTGTAAGCAGGGGAGTTTGAGTGGGAGTTCTGTTGGAGGAGAAGGTATTTGTGTGTGTTTTTGTATTGGTAGTATCTGTATGTGTAGAGGCTTGGAGGGGCTAGGTGCTGGGAGAGAAGCTGAGCCCTGATTAGGGGGCGGGGCTTCACTGACTAGGGGTCCTGTAAAGGTAGCAGCCAGTCAGGCAGCGGCACAGACAGCTGCAGCGGCACAGGAGCTAGCAAACAGAGCTGTAAACAGGGGAGTTTGAGTGGGAGTTCTGTTGGAGGAGATGGTATTTGTGTGTGTTTGGTTTTGTATTGGTAGTATCTGTATGTGTAGAGGCTTGAAGGGGCTTTGTGCTGGGAGAGAAGCTGAGCCCTGATTAGGGGGCGGGGCTTGACTGACTAGGGGTCCTATAAAGGTAGCAGCCAGTCAGGCAGCGGCTCAGACAGCTGCAGCGGCACAGGAGCTAGCAAACAGAGCTGTAAACAGGGGAGTTTGAGTGGGAGTTCTGTTGGAGGAGAAGGTATTTGTGTGTGTTTGGTTTTATATTGGTAGTATCTGTATGTGTAGAGGCTTGAAGGGGCTTTGTGCTGGGAGAGAAGCTGAGCCCTGATTAGGGGGCGGGGCTTGACTGACTAGGGGTCCTATAAAGGTAGCAGCCAGTCAGGCAGCGGCTCAGACAGCTGCAGCGGCACAGGAGCTAGCAAACAGAGCTGTAAACAGGGGAGTTGGAGTGGGAGTTCTGTTGGAGGAGTAGGTATTTGTGTGTGTTTGGTTTTGTATTGGTAGTATCTGTATGTGTAGAGGCTTCGAGGGGCTTTGTGCTGGGAGAGAAGCTGAGCCCTGATGAGGGGGCGGGGCTTCACTGACTAGGGGTCCTATAAAGATAGCAGCCAGTCAGGCAGCGGCTCAGACAGCTGCAGCGGCACAGGAGCTAGCAAACAGAGCTGTAAACAGGGGAGTTTGAGTGGGAGTTCTGTTGGAGGAGAAGGTATTCGTGTGTTTTTTTGTATTGGAAGTATATGTATGTGTGGAGGCTTGGAGGGGCTTTGTGCTGGGAGAGAAGCTGAGCCCTGATTAGGGGGCTGGGCTTCACTGACTAGGGGTCCTATAAAGGTAGCAGCCTGTCAGGCAGCGGCACAGGAGCTAGCAAACAGAGCTGTGAACAGGGGAGTGTGAGTGGGAGATCTGTTGGAGGAGAAGGTATTTGTGTGTGTTTTTGTATTGGTAGTATCTGTATGTGTAGAGGCTTGGAGGGGCTAGGTGCTGGGAGAGAAGCTGAGCCCTGATTAGGGGGCGGGGCTTCCCTGACTAGGGGTCCTATAAAGGTAGCAGCCAGTCAGGCAGCGGCACAGGAGCTCGCAAACAGAGCTGTAAACAGGGGAGTTGGAGTGGGAGTTCTGTTGGAGGAGAAGGTATTTGTGTGTGTTTGGTTTTGTATTGGTAGTATCTGTATGTGTAGAGGCTTGGAGGGGCTTTGTGCTGGGAGAGAAGCTGAGCCCTGATTAGGGGGCGGGTCTTCACTGACTAGGGGTCCTATAAAGGTAGCAGCCAGTCAGGCAGCGGCACAGGAGCTAGCAAACAGAGCTGTAAACAGGGGAGTTTGTGTGGGAGTTCTGTTGGAGGAGAAGGTATTCGTGTGTGTTTGGTTTTGTATTGTGAGTATCTGTATGTGCAGGGGCTTTGTGCTGGGAGAGAAGCTGAGCCCTGATTAGGGGGCGGGGCTTGACTGACTAGGGGTCCTATAAAGGTAGCAGCCAGTCAGGCAGCGGCAGACAGCTGCAGCGGCACAGGAGCTGGCAAACAGAGCTGTAAACAGGGGAGTTTGTGTGGGAGTTCTGTTGGAGGAGAAGGTATTTGTGTGTGTGTTTGGTTTTGCATTGGTAGTATCTGTATGTGTAGAGGCTTGGAGGGGCTTTGTGCTGGGAGAGAAGCTGAGCCCTGATTAGGGGGCGGGGCTTCACTGACTTGGGGTCCAAATACGTAGCAGCCAGTCAGGCAGCGGCACAGGAGCTAGCAAACAGAGCTGTAAATAGGGGAGTTTGAGTGGGAGTTCTGTTGGAGGAGAAGGTATTTGTGTGTCTTTGGTTTTGTTTTGGTAGTATCTGTATGTGTAGAGGCTTGGAGGGGCTTTGTGCTGGGAGAGAAGCTGAGCCCTGATTAGGGGGCGGGGCTTCACTGAATAGGGGTCCTGTAAAGGTAGCAGCCAGTCAGGCAGCGGCACAGGAGCTAGCAAACTGAGCTGTGAACAGGGGAGGTTGAGTGGGAGTTCTGTTGGAGGAGAAGGTATTTGTGTGTGTTTTTGTATTGGTAGTATCTGTATGTGTAGACTCTTGGAGGGGCTTTGTGCTGGGAGAGAAGCTGAGCCCTGATTAGGGGGCGGGGCTTCACTGAATAGGGGTCCTATAAAGGTAGCAGCCAGTCAGGGAGCGGCACAGGAGCTAGCAAACAGAGCTGTAAGCAGGGGAGTTTGAGTGGGAGTTCTGTTGGAGGAGAAGGTATTTGTGTGTGTTTGGTTTTGTATTGTCAGTGTCTGTATGTGTAGGGGCTAGGTGCTGGGAGAGAAGCTGAGCCCTGATTAGGGGGCGGGGCTTCACTGACTAGGGGTCCTATAAAGGTAGCAGCCAGTCAGGCAGCGGCACAGGAGCTAGCAAACAGAGCTGTAAACAGGGGAGTTTGGGTGGGAGTTCTGTTGGAGGAGAAGATATTTGTGTGTGTTTGGTTTTGTATTGGTAGTATCTGTATGTGTAGAGGCTTGGAGGGGCTTTGTGCTGGGAGAGAAGCTGAGCCCTGATTAGGGGGCGGGTCTTCACTGACTAGGGGTCCTATAAAGGTAGCAGCCAGTCAGGCAGCGGCACAGGAGCTAGCAAACAGATCTGTGAACAGGGGAGTTTGAGTGGGAGTTCTGTTGGAGGAGAAGGTATTTGTGTGTGTTTGGTTTTGTATTGGTAGTATCTGTATGTGAAGGGGTTTGGCGGGGCTTTGTGCTTGGAGAGAAGCTGAGCCCTGATTAGGGGGCGGGGCTTCACTGACTAGGGGTCCTATAAA
Organism: Lepidochelys olivacea; assembly: GCF_965140295.1. NCBI lineage: Eukaryota > Metazoa > Chordata > Testudines > Cheloniidae > Lepidochelys > Lepidochelys olivacea. Next base: position 6,565,584 of record NC_140428.1, read on the forward strand.
GGTAGCAGCCAGTCAGGCAGCGGAACAGACAGCTGCAGCGGCACAGGAGCTAGCAAACAGAGCTGTAAACAGGGGAGTTGGAGTGGGAGTTCTGTTGTAGGAGAAGGTATTTGTGTGTGTTTTTGTATTGGTAGTATCTGTATGTGTAGAGGTTTGAAGGGGCTTTGTGCTGGGAGAGAAGCTGAGCCCTGATTAGGGGGCGGGGCTTCCCTGACTAGGGGTCCTATAAAGGTAGCAGCCAGTCAGGCAGCGGCACAGGAGCTCGCAAACAGAGCTGTAAACAGGGGAGTTGGAGTGGGAGTTCTGTTGGAGGCGAAGGTATTTGTGTGTGTTTGGTTTTGTATTGGTAGTATCTGTATGTGTAGGGGTTTGGCGGGGCTTTGTTCTTGGAGAGAAGCTGAGCCCTGATTAGGGGGCGGGGCTTCACTGACTAGGGGTCCTATAAAGGTAGGAGCCAGTCAGGCAGCGGCACAGGAGCTAGCAAACAGAGCTGTAAACAGGGGAGTTTGAGTGGGAGTTCTGTTGGAGGAGAAGGTATTTGTGTGTGTTTGGTTTTGTATTGTGAGTATCTGTATGTGCAGGGGCTTTGTGCTGGGAGAGAAGCTGAGCCCTGATTAGGGGGCGGGGCTTGACTGACTAGGGGTCCTATAAAGGTAGCAGCCAGTCAGGCAGCGGCAGACAGCTGCAGCGGCACAGGAGCTCGCAAACAGAGCTGTAAACAGGGGAGTTGGAGTGGGAGTTCTGTTGGAGGCGAAGGTATTTGTGTGTCTTTGGTTTTGTTTTGGTAGTATCTGTATGTGTAGAGGCTTGGAGGGGCTTTGTGCTGGGAGAGAAGCTGAGCCCTGATTAGGGGGCGGGGCTTCACTGAATAGGGGTCCTGTAAAGGTAGCAGCCAGTCAGGCAGCGGCACAGGAGCTAGCAAACTGAGCTCTGAACAGGGGAGGTTGAGTGGGAGTTCTGTTGGAGGAGATGGTATTTGTGTGTGTTTGGTTTTGTATTGTCAGTGTCTGTATGTGTAGGGGCTAGGTGCTGGGAGAGAAACTGAGCCCTGATTAGGGGGCGGGGCTTCACTGACTAGGGGTCCTATAAAGGTAGCAGCCAGTCAGACAGCGGCACAGGAGCTAGCAAACAGAGCTGTAAATAGGGGAGTTTGAGTGGGAGTTCTGTTGGAGGAGAAGGTATTTGTGTGTGTTTGGTTTTGTATTGTCAGTGTCTGTATGTGTAGGGGCTAGGTGCTGGGAGAGAAGCTGAGCCCTGATTAGGGGGCGGGGCTTCACTGACTAGGGGTCCTATAAAGGTAGCAGCCAGTCAGGCAGCGGCACAGGAGCTAGCAAACAGCGCTGTAAACAGGGGAGTTTGGGTGGGGGTTCTGTTGGAGGAGAAGGTATTTGTGTGTGTTTGGTTTTGTATTGGTAGTATCTGTATGTGTAGGGGTTTGGCGGGGCTTTGTGCTTGGAGAGAAGCTGAGCCCTGATTAGGGGGCGGGGCTTCACTGACTAGGGGTCCTATAAAGGTAGCAGCCACTCAGGCAGCGGAACAGACAGCTGCAGCGGCACAGGAGCGAGCAAACAGAGCTGTAAACAGGGGAGTTGGAGTGGGAGTTCTGTTGTAGGAGAAGGTATTTGTGTGTGTTTTTGTATTGGTAGTATCTGTATGTGTAGGGGTTTGGCGGGGCTTTGTGCTTGGAGAGAAGCTGAGCCCTGATTAGGGGGCGGGGCTTCACTGACTAGGGGTCCTATAAAGGTAGCAGCCACTCAGGCAGCGGAACAGACAGCTGCAGCGGCACAGGAGCGAGCAAACAGAGCTGTAAACAGGGGAGTTTGAGTGGGAGTTCTGTTGGAGGAGAAGGTATTTGTGTGTGTTTGGTTTTGTATTGTGAGTATCTGTATGTGCAGGGGCTTTGTGCTGGGAGAGAAGCTGAGCCCTGATTAGGGGGCGGGGCTTGACTGACTAGGGGTCCTATAAAGGTAGCAGCCAGTCAGGCAGCGGCAGACAGCTGCAGCGGCACAGGAGCTAGCAAACAGAGCTGTGAACAGGGGAGTTTGAGTGGGAGTTCTGTTGGAGGAGACGGTATTTGTGTGTCTTTGGTTTTGTTTTGGTAGTATCTGTATGTGTAGAGGCTTGGAGGGGCTTTGTGCTGGGAGAGAAGCTGAGCCCTGATTAGGGGGCGGGGCTTCACTGACTAGGGGTCCTATAAAGGTAGCAGCCAGTCAGGCAGCGGCACAGGAGCTAGCAAACAGAGCTGTAAACAGGGGAGTTTGTGTAGGAGTTCTGTTGGAGGAGAAGGTATTTGTGTGTGTTTGGTTTTGTATTGTCAGTATCTGTATGTGCAGGGGCTTTGTGCCGGGAGAGAAGCTGAGCCCTGATTAGGGGGCGGGGCTTCGCTGACTAGGGGTCCTATAAAGGTGGCAGCCAGTCAGGCAGCGGCACAGGAGCTAACAAACAGACCTGTAAACAGGGCAGTTTGTGTGGGAGTTCTGTTGGAGGAGAAGGTATTTGTGTGTGTTCTGTTTTGTATTGGTAATATCTGTATGTGTACGGGCTTTGTGCTGGGAGAGAAGCTGAGCCCTGATTAGGGGGCGGGGCTTCACTGACTAGGGGTCCTATAAAGGTAGCAGCCAGTCAGGCAGCGGCACAGGAGCTAGCAAACAGAGCTGTAAACAGGGGAGTTTGAGTGGGAGTTCTGTTGGAGGAGAAGGTATTTGTGTGTGTTTGGTTTTGTATCGGTAGTATCTGTATGTGTAGAGGCTTGGAGGGGCTTTGTGCTGGGAGAGAAGCTGAGCCCTGATTAGGGGGCGGGGCTTCACTGACTAGGGGTCCTATAAAGCTAGCAGCCAGTCACGCAGCGGCACAGGAGCTAGCAAACAGAGCTGTGAACAGGGGAGTTTGAGTGGGAGTTCTGTTGGAGGAGAAGGTATTTGTGTGTGTTTGGTATTGTACTGGTAGTATCTGTATGTGTAGAGGCTTGGAGGGGCGAGGTGCTGGGAGAGAAGCTGAGCCCTGATTAGGGGGCGGGGCTTCACTGACTAGGGGTCCTATAAAGCTAGCAGCCAGTCAGGCAGCGGCACAGGAGCTAGCAAACAGAGCTGTAAACAGGGGAGTTTGAGTGGGCGTTCTGTTGGAGGAGAAGGTATTTTTGTGTGTTTTTGTATTGGTATTATCTGTATGTGTAGAGGCTTGGAGGGGCTTTGTGCTGGGAGAGAAGCTGGGCCCTGATTAGGGGGCGGGGCTTCACTGACTAGGGGTCCTATAAAGGGAGCAGCCAGTCAGGCAGCGGCACAGACAGCTGCAGTGGCACGGGCGCTAGCAAACAGAGCTGTAAACAGGGGAGTTTGAGTGGGAGTTCTGTTGGAGGAGATGGTATTTGTGTGTGTTTGGTTTTTTATTGGTAGTATCTGTATGTGTAGGGGTTTGGCGGGGCTTTGTGCTTGGAGAGAAGCTGAACCCTGATTAGGGGGCGGGGCTTCACTGACTAGGGGTCCTATAAAGGTAGCAGCCAGTCAGGCAGCGGCACAGACAGCTGCAGCGGCACAGGACCTAGCAAACAGAGCTGTAAACAGGGGAGTTTGAGTGGGAGTTCTGTTGGAGGAGAAGGTATTTGTGTGTGTTTGGTTTTGTATTGTCAGTATCTGTATGTGCAGGGGCTTTGTGCCGGGAGAGAAGCTGAGCCCTGATTAGGGGGCGGGGCTTCACTGATTAGGGGTCCTATAAAGGTAGCAGCCAGTCAGACAGTGGCACAGGAGCTAGCAAACAGAGCTCTGAACAGGGGAGTTTGAGTGGGAGTTCTGTTGGAGGAGAAGGTATTTGTGTGTTTTTGTATTGGTAGTACATGTATGTGTAGAAGTTTGGCGGGGCTTTGTGCTTGGAGAGAAGCTGAGCCCTGATTAGGGGGGGGGCTTCACTGACTAGGGGTCCTATAAAGGTACCAGCCAGTCAGGCAGCGGCACAGGAGCTAGCAAACAGACCTGTAAACAGGGCAGTTTGAGTGGGAGTTCTGTTGGAGGAGAAGGTATTTGTTTGTGTTTGGTTTTGTATTTGTAGTATCTGTATGTGTAGGGGCTTTGTGCTGGGAGAGAAGCTGAGCCCTGATTAGGGGGCGGGGCTTCACTGACTAGGGGTCCTATAAAGGTAGGAGCCAGTCAGGCAGCGGCACAGGAGCTAGCAAACAGAGCTGTAAGCAGGGGAGTTTGAGTGGGAGTTCTGTTGGAGGAGAATGTATTTCTGTGTGTTTTTGTATTGGTATTATCTGTATGTGTAGAGGCTTGGAGGGGCTTTGTGATGGGAGAGAAGCTGAGCCCTGATCAAGGGGCGGGGCTTCACTGACTAGGGGTCCTATAAAGCTAGCAGCCAGTCAGGCAGCGGCACAGGAGCTAGCAAACAGAGCTGTAAACAGGGGAGTTTGAGTGGGCGTTCTGTTGGAGGAGAAGGTATTTTTGTGTGTTTTTGTATTGGTATTATCTGTATGTGTAGAGGCTTGGAGGGGCTTTGTGCTGGGAGAGAAGCTGGGCCCTGATTAGGGGGCGGGGCTTCACTGACTAGGGGTCCTATAAGGGTAGCAGCCAGTCAGGCAGCGGAACAGACAGCTGCAGCGGCACAGGAGCTAGCAAACAGAGCTGTAAACAGGGGAGTTTGAGTGGGAGTTCTGTTGGAGGAGAAGGTATTTGTGTGTGTTTGGTTTTGTATTGTCAGTATCTGTATGTGCAGGGGCTTTGTGCCGGGAGAGAAGCTGAGCCCTGATTAGGGGGCGGGGCTTCACTGATTAGGGGTCCTATAAAGGTAGCAGCCAGTCAGACAGTGGCACAGGAGCTAGCAAACAGAGCTCTGAACAGGGGAGTTTGAGTGGGAGTTCTGTTGGAGGAGAAAGTGTTTGTGTGTGTTTGTATTGGTAGTACATGTATGTGTAGGGGTTTGGCGGGGCTTTGTGCTGGGAGAGAAGCTGGGCCCTGATTAGGGGGCGGGGCTTCACTGACTAGGGGTCCTATAAAGGGAGCAGCCAGTCAGGCAGCGGCACAGGACCTAGCAAACAGACCTGTAAACAGGGGAGTTTGAGTGGGAGTTCTGTTCGAGGAGAAGCTATTTGTGTGTGTTTTTGTATTGGTAGTATCTGTATGTGTAGAGGCTTGGAGGGGCGAGGTGCTGCGAGACAAACTGAGCCCTGATTAGGGGGCGGGGCTTCACTGATTAGGGGTCCAAGAAAGGGAGCAGCCAGTCATGCAGCGGCACAGACAGCTGCAGCGGCACAGGAGCTTGCAAACAGAGCTGTAAACAGGGGAGTTCGAGTGGGAGTTCTCTTGGAGGAGAAGGTATTTGTGTGTGTTTGGTTTTGTATTGTCAGGATCTGTCTGTGCAGGGGCTTTGTGCTGGGAGAGAAGCTGAGCCCTGATTAGGGGGCGGGGCTTCACTGACTAGGGGTCCTACAAAGGTAGGAGCCAGTCAGGCAGCGGCACAGGAGCTAGCAAACAGAGCTGTAAACAGGGGAGTTTGAGTGGGAGTTCTGTTGGAGGAGATGGTATTTGTGTGTGTTTGGTTTTTTATTGGTAGTATCTGTATGTGTAGGGGTTTGGCGGGGCTTTGTGCTTGGAGAGAAGCTGAACCCTGATTAGGGGGCGGGGCTTCACTGACTAGGGGTCCTATAAAGGTACCAGCCAGTCAGGCAGCGGCACAGGAGCTAGCAAACAGACCTGTAAACAGGGCAGTTTGAGTGGGAGTTCTGTTGGAGGAGAAGGTATTTGTGTGTTTTTTTGTATTGGCAGTATCTGTATGTGTAGAGGCTTGGAGGGGCTTTGTGCTGGGAGAGAAGCTGAGCCCTGATTAGGGGGCGGGGCTTCACTGACTAGGGGTCCTATAAAGCTAGCAGCCAGTCAGGCAGCGGCACAGGAGCTAGCAAACAGAGCTGTAAACAGGGGAGTTTGAGTGGGAGTTCTGTTGGAGGAGAAGGTATTTGTGTGTGTTTGGTTTTGTATTGTCAGTATCTGTATGTGCAGGGGCTTTGTGCCGGGAGAGAAGCTGAGCCCTGATTAGGGGGCGGGGCTTCACTGATTAGGGGTCCTATAAAGGTAGCAGCCAGTCAGACAGTGGCACAGGAGCTAGCAAACAGAGCTCTGAACAGGGGAGTTTGAGTGGGAGTTCTGTTGGAGGAGAAGGTATTTGTGTGTTTTTGTATTGGTAGTACATGTATGTGTAGAAGTTTGGCGGGGCTTTGTGCTTGGAGAGAAGCTGAGCCCTGATTAGGGGGGGGGGCTTCACTGACTAGGGGTCCTATAAAGGTAGGAGCCAGTCAGGCAGCGGCACAGGAGCTAGCAAACAGAGCTGTAAGCAGGGGAGTTTGAGTGGGAGTTCTGTTGGAGGAGAATGTATTTCTGTGTGTTTTTGTATTGGTATTATCTGTATGTGTAGAGGCTTGGAGGGGCTTTGTGATGGGAGAGAAGCTGAGCCCTGATCAAGGGGCGGGGCTTCACTGACTAGGGGTCCTATAAAGCTAGCAGCCAGTCAGGCAGCGGCACAGGAGCTAGCAAACAGAGCTGTAAACAGGGGAGTTTGAGTGGGCGTTCTGTTGGAGGAGAAGGTATTTTTGTGTGTTTTTGTATTGGTATTATGTGTATGTGTAGAGGCTTGGAGGGGCTTTGTGCTGGGAGAGAAGCTGGGCCCTGATTAGGGGGCGGGGCTTCACTGACTAGGGGTCCTATAAGGGTAGCAGCCAGTCAGGCAGCGGAACAGACAGCTGCAGCGGCACAGGAGCTAGCAAACAGAGCTGTAAACAGGGGAGTTTGAGTGGGAGTTCTGTTGGAGGAGAAGGTATTTGTGTGTCTTTGGTTTTGTATTGGTAGTATCTGTATGTGTAGGGGCTTTGTGCTGGGAGAGAAGCTGAGCCCTGATTAGGGGGCGGGGCTTCACTGACTAGGGGTCCTATAAAGGTAGCAGCCAGTCAGGCAGCGGCACAGACAGCTGCAGCGGCACAGGACCTAGCAAACAGAGCTGTAAACAGGGGAGTTTGAGTGGGAGTTCTGTTGGAGGAGAAGGTATTTGTGTGTGTTTGGTTTTGTATTGTCAGTATCTGTATGTGCAGGGGCTTTGTGCCGGGAGAGAAGCTGAGCCCTGATTAGGGGGCGGGGCTTCACTGATTAGGGGTCCTATAAAGGTAGCAGCCAGTCAGACAGTGGCACAGGAGCTAGCAAACAGAGCTGTGAACAGGGGAGTTTGAGTGGGAGTTCTGTTGGAGGAGAAGGTGTTTGTGTGTGTTTGTATTGGTAGTACATGTATGTGTAGGGGTTTGGCGAGGCTTTGTGCTGGGAGAGAAGCTGGGCCCTGATTAGGGGGCGGGGCTTCACTGACTAGGGGTCCTATAAAGGTAGCAGCCAGTCAGGCAGCGGCACAGACAGCTGCAGTGGCACAGGAGCTAGCAAACAGAGCTGTAAACAGGGGAGTTTGAGTGGGAGTTCTGTTGGAGGAGAAGGTATTTGTGTGTTTTTTTGTATTGGTAGTATCTGTATATGTAGAGGCTTGGAGGGGCTTTGTGCTGGGAGAGAAGCTGAGCCCTGATCAGGGGGCGGGGCTTCACTGACTAGGGGTCCTATAAAGGTAGCAGCCAGTCAGGCAGCGGCACAGGAGCTAGCAAACAGAGCTCTAAACAGGGGACTTTGAGTGGGAGTTCTGTTGGAGGAGAAGGTATTTGTGTGTTTTTTTGTATTGGTAGTATCTGTATGTGTCGGGGCTTTGTGCTGGGAGAGAAGCTGAGCCCTGATTAGGGGGCGGGGCTTCACTGACTAGGGGTCCTATAAAGGTAGGAGTCAGTCAGGCAGCGGCACAGGAGCTAGCAAACAGAGCTGTAAGCAGGGGAGTTTGAGTGGGAGTTCTTTTGGAGGAGAAGGTATTCGTGTGTTTTTTTGTATTGGTAGTATCTGTATGTGTAGAGGCTTGGAGGGGCTTTGTGCTGGGAGACAAGCTGAGCGTTGATTAGGGGGCGGGGCTTCACTGACTAGGGTTCCTATAAAGCTAGCAGCCAGTCAGGCAGCGGCACAGGAGCTAGCAAACAGAGCTGTAAGCAGGGGAGTTTGAGTGGGAGTTCTGTTGGAGGAGAAGGTATTTGTGTGTGTTTGGTTTTTTATTGGTAGTATCTGTATGTGTAGGGGTTTGGCGGGGCTTTGTGCTTGGAGAGAAGCTGAACCCTGATTAGGGGGCGGGGCTTCACTGACTAGGGGTCCTATAAAGTTAGCAGCCAGTCAGGCAGCAGCACAGACAGCTGCAGCGGCACAGGAGCTAGCAAACAGAGCTGTAAACAGGGGAGTTTGAGTGGGAGTTCTGTTGGAGGAGAAGGTATTTGTGTGTTTTTGTATTGGTAGTACATGTATTTGTAGAGGTTTGAAGGGGCTTTGTGCTGGGAGAGAAGCTGAGCCCTGATTAGGGGTCGGGGCTTCACTGGCTAGGGGTCCTATAAAGGTGGCAGCCAGTCAGTCAGCGGCACAGGAGCTAGCAGACAGACCTGTAAACAGGGCAGTTTGTGTGGGAGTTCTGTTAGAGGAGAAGGTATTTGTGTGTGTTTTTGTATTGGTATTATCTGTATGTGTAGAGGCTTGGAGGGGCTTTGTGATGGGAGAGAAGCTGGGCCCTGATTAGGGGCGGGGCTTCACTGATTAGGGGTCCAAGAAAGGGAGCAGCCAGTCAGGCAGCGGCACAGACAGCTGCAGCGGCACAGGAGCTAGCAAACAGAGCTCTAAACAGGGGACTTTGAGTGGGAGTTCTGTTGGAGGAGAAGGTATTTGTGTGTGTTCTGTTTTGTATTGGTAGTATCTGTATGTGTAGGGGCTTTCTGCTGGGAGAGAAGCTGAGCCCTGATTAGGGGGCGGGGCTTCACTGACTAGGGGTCCTATAAAGGTAGGAGCCAGTCAGGCAGCGGCACAGGAGCTAGCAAACAGAGCTGTAAGCAGGGGAGTTTGAGTGGGAGTTCTGTTGGAGGAGAAGGTATTTGTGTGTGTTTGGTTTTTTATTGGTAGTATCTGTATGTGTAGGGGTTTGGCGGGGCTTTGTGCTGGGAGAGAAGCTGGGTCCTGATTAGGGGGCGGGGCTTCACTGACGAGGGGTCCGAAAAGGGAGCAGCCAGTCAGGCAGCGGCACAGACAGCTGCAGCGGCACAGGAGCTGGCAAACAGAGCTGTAAACAGGGGAGTTTGAGTGGGAGTTCTGTTGGAGGAGAAGGTATTTGTGTGTTTTTTTTGTATTGGTAGTATCTGTATGTGTAGAGGCTTGGAGGGGCTTTGTGCTGGGAGAGAAGCTGAGCCCTGATTAGGGGGCGGGGCTTCACTGACTAGGGGTCCTACAAAGGGAGCAGCCAGTCAGGCAGCGGCACAGACAGCTGCAGCGGCACAGGAGCTTGCAAACGCAGCTGTAAACAGGGGAGTTTGAGTGGGAGTTCTCTTGGAGGAGAAGGTATCTGTGTGTGTTTGGTTTTGTATTGTCAGTATCTGTCTGTGCAGGGGCTTTGTGCTGGGAGAGAAGCTGAGCCCTGATTAGGGGCGGGGCTTATTGACTAGGGGTCTTATAAAGCTAGCAGCCAGTCAGGCAGAGGCACAGGAGCTAGCATACAGAGCTGTAAAGAGGGGATTTTGAGTGGGAGTTCTGTTGGAGGAGATGGTATTTGTGTGTGTTTGGTTTTTTATTGGTAGTATCTGTATGTGTAGCGGTTTGGCGGGGCTTTGTGCTGGGAGAGAAGCTGGGCCCTGATTAGGGGGCGGGGCGTCACTGACTAGGGGTCCTATAAAGGGAGCAGCCAGTCAGGAAGCGGCACAGACAGCTGCAGCGGCACAGGAGCTAGCAAACAGACCTGTAAACAGGGCAGTTTGAGTGGGAGTTCTGTTGGAGGAGAAGGTATTTGTGTGTGTTTTTGTATTGGTATTATCTGTATGTGTAGAGGCTTGGAGGGGCTTTGTGCTGGGAGAGAAGCTGAGCCCTGATTAGGGGGCGGGGCTTCACTGACTAGGGGTCCTATAAAGCTAGCAGCCAGTCAGGCAGCGGCACAGGAGCTAGCAAACAGAGCTGTAAAGAGGGGATTTTGAGTGGGAGTTCTGTTGGAGGAGAAGGTATTTGTGTGTGTTTGGTTTTGTATTGGTAGTATCTGTATGTGTAGGGGCTTTGTGCTGGGAGAGAAGCTGAGCCCTGATTAGGGGGCGGGGCTTCACTGACTAGGGGTCCTATAAAGGTAGCAGCCAGTCAGGCAGCGGCACAGGAGCTAGCAAACAGAGCTGTAAACAGGGGAGTTTGACTGGGAGTTCTGTTGGAGGAGAAGGTATTTGTTTGTGTTTTTGTATTGGTATTATCTGTATGTGTAGAGGCTTGGAGGGGCTTTGTGATGGGAGAGAAGCTGAGCCCTGATCAGGGGGCGGGGCTTCACTGACTAGGGGTCCTATAAAGCTAGCAGCCAGTCAGGCAGTGGCACAGGCGCTAGCAAACAGAGCTGTAAACAGGGGAGTTTGAGTGGGCGTTCTGTTGGAGGAGAAGGTATTTTTGTGTGTTTTTGTATTGGTATTATCTGTATGTGTAGAGGCTTGGAGGGGCTTTGTGCTGGGAGAGAAGCTGAGCCCTGATTAGGGGGCGGGGCTTCACTGACGAGGGGTCCTATAAAGCGAGCAGCCAGTCAGGCAGCGGCACAGGAGCTAGCAAACAGATCTGTAAACAGGGCAGTTTGAGTGGGAGTTCTTTTGGAGGAGAAGGTATTTGTGTGTTTTTTGTACTGGTAGTATCTGTATGTGTAGAGGCTTGGAGGGGCTTTGTGCTGGGAGAGAAGCTGAGCCCTGATTAGGGGGCGGGGCTTCACTGACTAGGGGTCCTATAAAGCTAGCAGCCAGTCAGGCAGCGGCACAGGAGCTAGCAAACAGATTTGTAAACAGGAGAGTTTGAGTGGGAGTTCTGTTGGAGGAGAAGTTATTTGTGTGTGTTTTTGTATTGGTATTATCTGTATGTGTAGAGGCTTGGAGGGGCTTTGTGCTGGGAGAGAAGCTGGGCCCTGATTAGGGGGCGGGGCTTCACTGACTAGGGGTTCTATAAAGGGAGCAGCCAGTCAGGCAGCGGCACAGACAGCTGCAGTGGCACAGGCGCTAGCAAACAGAGCTGTAAACAGGGGAGTTTGAGTGGGCGTTCTGTTGGAGGAGAAGGTATTTGTGTGTGTGTTTGGTTTTGTATTGGTAGTATCTGTATGTGTAGGGGCTTTGTGCTGGGAGAGAAGGTGAGCCCTGGTTTGGGGGCGGGGCTTCACTGACTAGGGGTCCTGTAAAGGTAGCAGCCTGTCAGACAGCGGCACAGGAGCTAGCAAACAGAGCTGTAAGCAGGGGAGTTTGAGTGGGAGTTCTGTTGGAGGAGAAGGTATTCGTGTGTGTTTTTGTATTGGTAGTATCTGTATATGTAGAGGCTTGGAGGGGCTTTGTGCTGGGACAGAAGCTGAGCCCTGATCAGGGGGCGGGGCTTCACTGACGTGGGGTCCTGTAAAGGTAGCAGCCAGTCAGGCAGCGGCACAGACAGCTGCAGTGGCACAGGAGCTAGCAAACAGAGCTGTAAAGAGGGGAGTTTGAGTGGGAGTTCTGTTGGAGGAGAAGGTATTTGTGTGTTTTTTTGTATTGGTAGTATCTGTATATGTAGAGGCTTGGAGGGGCTTTGTGCTGGGAGAGAAGCTGAGCCCTGATCAGGGGGCGGGGCTTCACAAACTAGGGGTCCTATAAAGATAGCAGCCAGTCAGGCAGCGGCACAGACAGCTGCAGTGGCACAGGAGCTAGCAAACAGAGCTGTAAAGAGGGGAGTTTGAGTGGGAGTTCTGTTGGAGGAGAAGGTATTTGTGTGTTTTTTTGTATTGGTAGTATCTGTATATGTAGAGGCTTGGAGGGGCTTTGTGCTGGGAGAGAAGCTGAGCCCTGATCGGGGGCGGGGCTTCACTGACTAGGGGTCCTATAAAGGTAGCAGCCAGTCAGGCAGCGGCACAGGCGCTAGCAAACAGAGCTGTAAGCAGGGGAGTTTGAGTGGGACTTCTGTTGGAGGAGAAGGTATTCGTGTGTGTTTGGTTTTGTATTGGTAGTATCTGTATGTGTAGAGGCATGGAGGGGCTTTGCGCTGGGAGAGAAGCTGAGCCCTGATTAGGGGGCGGGGCTTCACTGACTAGGGGTCCTATAAAGCTAGCAGCCAGTCAGGCAGCGGCACAGGAGCTAGCAAACAGAGCTGTAAACAGGGGAGTTTGAGTGGGAGTCCTGTTGGAGGACAAGGTATTTGTGTGTGTTTGGTTTTGTATTGGTAGTATCTGTATGTGTAGGGGTTTGGCGGGGCTTTGTGCTTGGAGAGAAGCTGGGCCCAGATTAGGGGGCGGGGCTTCACTGACTAGGGGTCCTTTAAAGGTAGCAGCCAGTCAGGCAGCGGCACAGACAGCTGCAGTGGCACAGGCGCTAGCAAACAGAGCTGTAAACAGGGGTGTTTGAGTGGGCGTTCTGTAGGAGGAGAAGGTATTTCTGTGTGTTTGGTTTTGTATTGTCAGTATCTGTATGTGTAGAGGCTTGGAGGGGCTTTGTGCTGGGAGAGAAGCTGAGCCCTGATTAGGGGGCGGGGCTTCCCTGACGAGGGGTCCTATAAAGGTAGCAGCCAGTCAGGGAGTGGCACAGGAGCTAGCAAACAGAGCTGTAAACAGGGGAGTTTGAGTGGGAGTTGTGTTGGAGGAGAAGGTATTTGTGTGTGTTTTTGGTTTTGTATTGGTAGTATCTGTATGTGAAGGGGCTTTGTGCTGGGAGAGAAGCTGAGCCCTGATCAGGGGGCGGGGCTTCACTGACTAGGGGTCCTACAAAGGTACCAGCCAGTCAGGGAGCGGCACAGGAGCTAGCAAACAGACCTGTAAACAGGGGAGTTTGAGTGGGAGTTCTGTTGGAGGAGAAGGTATTTGTGTGTGTTTTTGTATTGGTATTATCTGTATGTGTAGAGGCTTGGAGGGGCTTTGTGCTGGGAGAGAAGCTGGGCCCTGATTAGGGGGCGGGGCTTCACTGACTAGGGGTCCTATAAAGGGAGCAGCCAGTCAGGCAGCGGCACAGACAGCTGCAGTGGCACAGGCGCTAGCAAACAGAGCTGTAAACAGGGGTGTTTGAGTGGGCGTTCTGTAGGAGGAGAAGGTATTTGTGTGTGTTTGGTTTTGTATTGTCAGTATCTGTATGTGTAGAGGCTTGGAGGGGCTTTGTGCTGGGAGAGAAGCTGAGCCCTGATTAGGGGGCGGGGCTTCCCTGACGAGGGGTCCTATAAAGGTAGCAGCCAGTCAGGGAGCGGCACAGGAGCTAGCAAACAGAGCTGTAAACAGGGGAGTTTGAGTGGGAGTTGTGTTGTAGGTGAAGGTATTTGTGTGTGTTTGGTTTTGTATTGTCAGTCTCTGCATGTGCAGGGGCTTTGTGCTGGGAGAGAAGCTGAGCCCTGATTAGGGGGCGGGGCTTCCCTGACGAGGGGTCCTATAAAGGTAGCAGCCAGTCAGGCAGCGGCACAGGAGCTAGCAAACAGAGCTGTAAACAGGGGAGTTTGAGTTGGAGTTCTGTTGGAGGAGAAGGTATTTGTGTGTGTTTTTGTATTGGTATTATCTGTATGTGTAGAGGCTTGGAGGGGCTTTTTGTTGGGAGAGAAGCTGAGCCCTGATTAGGGGGCGGGGCTTCACTGACTAGGGGTCCTATAAAGGTAGCAGCCAGTCAGGCAGCGGCACAGACAGCTGCAGTGGCACAGGAGCTAGCAAACAGAGCTGTAAACAGGGGAGTTTGAGTGGGAGTTCTGTTGGAGGAGAAGGTATTTGTGTGTTTTTTTGTATTGGTAGTATCTGTATATGTAGAGGCTTGGAGGGGCTTTGTGCTGGGAGAGAAGCTGAGCCCTGATCAGGGGGCGGGGCTTCACTGACTAGGGGTCCCATAAAGGTAGCAGCCAGTCAGGCAGCGGCACAGACAGCTGCAGCGGCACAGGAGCTAGCAAACAGAGCTCTAAACAGGGGACTTTGAGTGGGAGTTCTGTTGGAGGAGAAGGTATTTGTGTGTGTTCTGTTTTGTATTGGTAGTATCTGTATGTGGAGGGGCTTTGTGCTGGGAGAGAAGCTGAGCCCTGATTAAGGGGCGGGGCTTCCCTGACTAGGGGTCCTATAAAGGTAGTAGCCAGGTAGGCAGCGGCACAGGAGCTAGCAAACAGAGCTGTAAGCAGGGGAGTTTGAGTGGGAGTTCTTTTGGAGGAGAAGGTATTTGTGTGTTTTTTTGTATTGGTAGTATCTGTATGTGTAGAGGCTTGGAGGGGCTTTGTGCTGGGAGAGAAGCTGAGCGTTGATTAGGGGGCGGGGCTTCACTGACTAGGGTTCCTATAAAGCTAGCAGCCAGTCAAGCAGCGGCACAGGAGCTAGCAAACAGACCTGTAAACAGAGGAGTTTGAGTGGGAGTTCTGTTGGAGGAGAAGGTATTTGTGTGTGTTTGGTTTTTTATGGGTAGTATCTGTATGTGTAGGGGTTTGGCGGGACTTTGTGCTGGGAGAGAAGCTGGGTCCTGATTAGGGGGCGGGGCTTCACTGACTAGGGGTCCGAAAAGGGAGCAGCCAGTCAGGCAGCGGCACAGGAGCTAGGAAACAGAGCTGTGAACAGGGGAGTTTGAGTGGGAGTTCTGTTGGAGGAGAAGTTATTTGTGTGTTTTTTTTGTATTGGTAGTATCTGTATGTGTAGACGCTTGGAGGGGCTTTGTGCTGGGAGAGAAGCTGAGCCCTGATTAGGGGGCGGGGCTTCACGGACTAGGGGTCCTATAAAGTTAGCAGCCAGTCAGGCAGCGGCACAGACAGCTGCAGCGGCACAGGAGCTTGCAAACGCAGCTGTAAACAGGGGAGTTTGAGTGGGAGTTCTCTTGGAGGAGAAGGTATCTGTGTGTGTTTGGTTTTGTATTGTCAGTATCTGTCTGTGCAGGGGCTTTGTGCTGGGAGAGAAGCTGAGCCCCGATTAGGGGGCGGGGCTTCACTGACTAGGGGTCCTATAAAGCTAGCAGCCAGTCAGGCAGCGGCACAGGAGCTAGCAAACAGAGCTGTAAAGAGGGGAGTTTGGGTGGGAGTTCTGTTGGAGGACAAGGTATTTTTGTGTGTTTGGTTTTGTATTGGTAGTATCTGTACGTGTAGGGGCTTTGTGCTGGGAGAGAAGCTGAGCCCCGATTAGGGGGCGGGGCTTCACTGACTAGGGGTCCTATAAAGGTAGCAGCCAGTCAGGCAGCGGCACAGACAGCTGCAGCGGCACAGGAGCTAGCAAACAGACCTGTAAACAGGGGAGTTTGAGTGGGAGTTCTGTTGGAGGAGAAGGTATTTGTGTGTGTTTTTGTATTGGTATTATCTGTATGTGTAGAGGCTTGGAGGGGCTTTGTGCTGGGAGAGAAGCTGGGCCCTGATTAGGGGGCGGGGCTTCACTGACTAGGGGTCCTATAAAGGGAGCAGCCAGTCAGGCAGCGGCACAGACAGCTGCAGTGGCACAGGCGCAAGCAAACAGAGCTGTAAACAGGGGAGTTTGAGTGGGCGTTCTCTTGGAGGTGAAGGTATTTGTGTGTGTTTGGTTTTGTATTGTCAGTCTCTGCATGTGCAGGGGCTTTGTGCTGGGAGAGAAGCTGAGCCCTGATTAGGGGGCGGGGCTTCCCTGACGAGGGGTCCTATAAAGGTAGCAGCCAGTCAGGCAGCGGCACAGGAGCTAGCAAACAGAGCTCTAAACAGGGGAGTTTGAGTGGGAGTTCTGTTGGAGGAGAAGGTATTTGTGTGTGTTCTGTTTTGTATTGGTAGTATCTGTATGTGTACGGGCTTTGTGCTGGGAGAGAAGCTGAGCCCTGATTAGGGGGCGGGGCTTCACTGACTAGGGGTCCTATAAAGCTAGCAGCCAGTCAGGCAGCGGCACAGGAGCTAGCAAACAGAGCTGTAAACAGGGGAGTCTGAGTTGGAGTTCTGTTGGAGGAGAAGGTATTTGTGTGTGTTTTTGTATTGGTATTATCTGTATATGTAGAGGCTTGGAGGGGCTTTGTGATGGGAGAGAAGTTGGGCCCTGATTAGGGGCAGGGCTTCACTGATTAGGGGTCCAAGAAAGGGAGCAGCCAGTCAGGCAGCGGCACAGACAGCTGCAGTGGCACAGGAGCTAGCAAACAGAGCTGTAAAGAGGGGAGTTTGAGTGGGAGTTCTGTTGGAGGAGAAGGTATTTGTGTGTGTTTTTTTATTGGTAGTATCTGTATATGTAGAGGCTTGAAGGGGCTTTGTGCTGGGACAGAAGCTGAGCCCTGATCAGGGGGCGGGGCTTCACTGACTAGGGGTCCTATAAAGGGAGCAGCCAGTCAGGCAGCGGCACAGACAGCTGCAGTGGCACAGGCGCAAGCAAACAGAGCTGTAAACAGGGGAGTTTGAGTGGGCGTTCTCTTGGAGGTGAAGGTATTTGTGTGTGTTTGGTTTTGTATTGTCAGTCTCTGCATGTGCAGGGGCTTTGTGCTGGGAGAGAAGCTGAGCCCTGATTAGGGGGCGGGGCTTCCCTGACGAGGGGTCCTATAAAGGTAGCAGCCAGTCAGGCAGCGGCACAGGAGCTAGCAAACAGAGCTCTAAACAGGGGAGTTTGAGTGGGAGTTCTGTTGGAGGAGAAGGTATTTGTGTGTGTTCTGTTTTGTATTGGTAGTATCTGTATGTGTACGGGCTTTGTGCTGGGAGAGAAGCTGAGCCCTGATTAGGGGGCGGGGCTTCACTGACTAGGGGTCCTATAAAGCTAGCAGCCAGTCAGGCAGCGGCACAGGAGCTAGCAAACAGAGCTGTAAACAGGGGAGTCTGAGTTGGAGTTCTGTTGGAGGAGAAGGTATTTGTGTGTGTTTTTGTATTGGTATTATCTGTATATGTAGAGGCTTGGAGGGGCTTTGTGATGGGAGAGAAGTTGGGCCCTGATTAGGGGCAGGGCTTCACTGATTAGGGGTCCAAGAAAGGGAGCAGCCAGTCAGGCAGCGGCACAGACAGCTGCAGTGGCACAGGAGCTAGCAAACAGAGCTGTAAAGAGGGGAGTTTGAGTGGGAGTTCTGTTGGAGGAGAAGGTATTTGTGTGTGTTTTTTTATTGGTAGTATCTGTATATGTAGAGGCTTGGAGGGGCTTTGTGCTGGGAGAGAAGCTGAGCCCTGATTAGGGGGCGGGGCTTCACTGACTAGGGGTCCTATAAAGCTAGCAGCCAGTCAGGCAGCGGCACAGGAGCTAGCAAACAGAGCTGTAAACAGGGGAGTTTGAGTGGGAGTTCATTGGAGGACAAGGTATTTGTGTGTGTTTGGTTTTGTATTGGTAGTATCTGTATGTGTAGGGGTTTGGCGGGGCTTTGTGCTTGGAGAGAAGCTGGGCCCTGATTAGGGGGCGGGGCTTCACTGACTAGGGGTCCTTTAAAGGTAGCAGCCAGTCAGGCAGCGGCACAGGAGCTAGCAAACAGAGCTGTAAAGAGGGGAGTTTGAGTGGGGGTTCTGTTGGAGGAGAAGGTATTTGTGTGTGTTTGGTTTTGTATTGGTAGTATCTGTACGTGTAGGGGCTTTGTGCTGGGAGAGAAGCTGAGCCCTGATTAGGGGGCGGGGCTTCACTGACTAGGGGTCCTATAAAGGTAGCAGCCAGTCAGGCAGCGGCACAGACAGCTGCAGCGGCACAGGAGCTAGCAAACAGACCTGTAAACAGGGGAGTTTGAGTGGGAGTTCTGTTGGAGGAGAAGTTATTTGTGTGTGTTTTTGTATTGGTATTATCTGTATGTGTAGAGGCTTGGAGGGGCTTTGTGCTGGGAGAGAAGCTGGGCCCTGATTAGGGGGCGAGGCTTCACTGACTAGGGGTCGTATAAAGGGAGCAGCCAGTCAGGCAGCGGCACAGACAGCTGCAGTGGCACAGGCGCTAGCAAACAGAGCTGTAAACAGGGGAGTTTGAGTGGGCGTTCTGTAGGAGGAGAAGGTATTTGTGTGTGTTTGGTTTTGTATTGTCAGTATCTGTATGTGTAGAGGCTTGGAGGGGCTTTGTGCTGGGAGAGAAGCTGAGCCCTGATTAGGGGGCGGGGCTTCCCTGACGAGGGGTCCTATAAAGGTAGCAGCCAGTCAGGCAGCGGCACAGGAGCTAGGAAACAGAGCTGTAAACAGGGGAGTTTTGTGGGAGTTCTGTTGGAGGAGAAGGTATTTGTGTGTGTTTGGTTTTGCATTGGTAGTATCTGTATGTTTAGAGGTTTGGAGGGTCTTTGTGATGGGAGAGAAACTGGGCCCTGATTAAGGGGCGGGGCTTCACTGATTAGGGGTCCTAGAAAGGGAGCAGCCAGTCAGGAAGCGGCACAGGAGCTAGCAAACAGACCTGTAAACAGGGGAGTTGGAGTGGGAGTTCTGTTGGAGGAGAAGGTACTTGTGTGTGTTTGGTTTGGATTGGTAGTACTTGTATGTGTAGGGGCTTTGTGCTGGGAGAGAAGCTGAGCCCTGATTAGGGGGCGGGGCTTCACTGACTAAGGGTCCTATGAAGGTAGCAGCCAGTCAGGCAGCGGAACAGAAAGCTGCAGCGGCACAGGAGCTAGCAAACAGAGCTGTAAAAAGGGGAGTTTGAGTGGGAGTTCTGTTGGAGGAGAAGGTATTTGTGTGTGTTTGGTTTTGTATTGGTAGTATCTCTATGTGTAGGGGCTTTGTGCTGGGAGAGAAGCTGAGCCCTGATTAGGGGGCGGGGCTTCACTTACTAGGGGTCCTATAAAGGTAGCAGCCAGTCAGGCAGCGGCACAGGAGCTAGCAAACAGAGCTGTAAATTGGGGAGTTTGAGTGGGAGTTCTGTTGGAGGAGAAGGTATTTGTGTGTGTTTGGTTTTGTATTGGTAGTATCTGTATGTGTAGGGGCTTTGTGCGGGGAGAGAAGCTGAGCCCTGAATTAGGGGGCGGGGCTTCACTGTCTAGGGGTCCTACAAAGTTAGCAGCCAGTCAGGCAGCGGCACAGACAGCTGCAGTGTCACAGGAGCTTGCAAACAGAGCTGTAAACAGAACTCCCACTCAAACTCCCCTGTTGGAGGAGAAGTTATTTGTGTGTGTTTGGTTTTGTATTGGTAGTATCTGTATGTGTAGGGGCTTGTGCTGGGAGAGAAGCTGAGCCCTGATTAGGGGGCGGGGCTTCACTGACTAGGGGTCCTATAAAGGTAGCGGCACACACAGCTGCAGCGGCACAGGAGCTAGCAAACAGAGCTGTAAACAGGGGAGTTTGAGTGGGAGTTCTGTTGGAGGAGAAGGTATTTGTGTGTGTGTTTGGTTTTGTATTTTTGGTATCTGTATGCGTAGAGTCTTTGTGCTGGGAGAGAAGCTGAGCCCTAATTATGGGGCGGAGCTTCACTGACTAGGGGTCCTATAAAGGGAGCAGCCAGTCAGGCAGCAGCACAGGAGCTAGCAAACAGAGCTGTAAACAGGGGAGTTTGAGTGGGAGTTCTGTTGGAGGAGAAGGTATTTGTGTGTGCTTGGTTTTGTATTGGTGGTATCTGTATGTTTAGAGGCTTGGAGGGGCTTTGTGCTGGGAGAGAAGCTGAGCCCTGATTATGGGGCGGGGCTTCACTGACTAGGGGTCCTATAAAGGGAGCAGCCAGTCAGGCAGCGGCACAGGAGCTAGCAAACAGAGCTGTAAAGAGGGGAGTTTGAGTGGGAGTTCTGTTGGAGGAGAAGGTATTCGTGTGTGTTTGGTTTTGTATTGGTAGTATCTGTATGTGTAGGGGCTTTGTGCTGGGAGAGAAGCTGAGCCCTGATTAGGGGGCGGGGCTTCACTGACTAGGGGTCCTATAAAGGGAGCAGCCAGTCAGGCAGCGGCACAGACAGCTGCAGCAGCACAGGAGCTAGCAAACAGAGCTGTAAACAGGGGAGTTTGAGTGGGAGTTCTGTTGGAGGAGAAGGTATTTGTGTGTGCTTGGTTTTGTATTGGTGGTATCTGTATGTTTAGAGGCTTGGAGGGGCTTTGTGCTGGGAGAGAACCTGAGCCCTGATTAGGGGCGGGGCTTCACTGACTAGGGGTCCTATAAAGGTAGCAGCCAGTCAGGCAGCGGCACAGACAGCTGCAGCGTCACAGGAGCTTGCAAACAGAGCTGTAAACAGAACTCCCACTCAAACTCCCCTGTTGGAGGAGAAGTTTTGTGTGTGTGTTTGGTTTTGTATTGGTAGTATTTGTATGTGTAGGGGCTTGTGCTGGGAGAGAAGCTGTGCCCTGATTAGGGGGCGGGGCTTCACTGACTAGGGGCCCTATGAAGGTAGCATCCAGTCAGGCAGCGGCACAGACAGCTGCAGCGGCACAGGAGCTAGCAAACAGAGCTGTAAACAGGGGAGTTTGAGTGGGAGGTCTGTTGGAGGAGAAGGTATTTGTGTGTGTTTGGTTTTGTATTTGTAGTATCTGGATGTGTAGCGGCTTTGTGCTGGGAGAGAAGCTGAGCCCTGATTATGGGGCGGAGCTTCACTGACTAGGGGTCCTATAAAGGGAGCAGCCAGTCAGGCAGCGGCACAGACAGCTGCAGCAGCACAGGAGTTAGCAAACAGAGCTGTAAACAGGGGAGTTTGAGTGGGAGTTCTGTTGGAGGAGAAGGTATTTGTGTGTGTGTATGGTTTTGTATTGGTAGTATCTGGATGTGTAGGGGTTTGTGATGGGAGAGAAGCTGAGCCCTGATTATGGGGCGGGGCTTCACTGACTAGGGGTCCTATAAAGGGAGCAGCCAGTCAGGCAGCAGCACAGGAGCTAGCAAACAGAGCTGTAAACAGGGGAGTTTGAGTGGGAGTTCTGTTGGAGGAGAAGGTATTTGTGTGTGTGTTTGGTTCTGTATTGGTAGTACCTGTATGTGTAGGGGCTTTGTGCTGGGAGAGAAGCTGAGCTCTGATTAGGGGGCGGGGCTTCACTGACTAGGGGTCCTATAAAGGTAGCGGCACACACAGCTGCAGCGGCACAGGAGCTAGCAAACAGAGCTGTAAACAGGGGAGTTTGAGTGGGAGTTCTGTTGGAGGAGAAGGTATTTGTGTGTGTTTGGTTTTGTATTGGTAGTATATGTATGTGTAGGGGCTTTGTGCTCGGAGAGAAGCTGAGCCCTGATTATGGGGCGGGGCTTCACTGACTAGGGGTCCTATAAAGGTAGCAGCCAGTCAGGCAGCGGCAAGGACAGCTGCAGCGGCACAGGAGCTAGCAAACAGAGCTGTAAACAGGGGAGTTTGAGTGGGAGTTCTGTTGGAGGAGAAGGTATTTGTGTGTGTTTTTGTATTGGAATTATCTGTATGTGTAGAGGCTTGGAGGGGCTTTGTGATGGGAGAGAAGCTGAGCCCTGATTAGGGGGCGGGGCTTCACTGACTAGGGGTCCTATAAAGGTAGCAGCCAGTCAGGCAGCGGAACAGACAGCTGCAGCGGCACAGGAGCTAGCAAACAGAGCTGTAAACAGGGGAGTTTGAGTGGGAGTTCTGTTGGAGGAGAAGGTATTTGTGTGTGTTTGGTTTTGTATTGTCAGTATCTGTATGTGCAGGGGCTTTGTGCTGGGAGAGAAGCTGGGCCCTGATTAGGTGGCGGGGCTTCACTGACTAGGGGTCCTATAAAGGGAGCAGCCAGTCAGGCAGCGGCACAGGAGCTAGCAAACAGAGCTCTGAACAGGGGAGTTTGAGTGGGAGTTCTGTTGGAGGAGAAGGTATTTGTGTGTGTTTGTATTGGTAGTACATGTATGTGTAGGGGTTTGGCGGGGCTTTGTGCTGGGAGAGAAGCTGAGCCCTGATTAGGGGGCGGGGCTTCACTGACTAGGGGTCCTATAAAGGGAGCAGCCAGTCAGGCAGCGGCACAGGAGCTAGCAAACAGACCTGTAAACAGGGGAGTTTGAGTGGGAGTTCTGTTGAAGGAGAAGGTATTTGTGTGTGTTTGGTTTTGTATTGTCAGTATCTGTATGTGCAGGGGCTTTGTGCTGGGAGAGAAGCTGGGCCCTGATTAGGTGGCGAGGCTTCACTGACTAGGGGTCCTATAAAGGGAGCAGCCAGTCAGGCAGCGGCACAGGAGCTAGCAAACAGAGCTCTGAACAGGGTAGTTTGAGTGGGAGTTCTGTTGGAGGAGAAGGTATTTGTGTGTTTTTGTATTGGTAGTACATGTATGTGTAGAGGTTTGAAGGAGCTTTGTGCTGGGAGAGAAGCTGAGCCCTGATTAGGGGTCGGGGCTTCACTGGCTAGGGGTCCTATAAAGGTGGCAGCCAGTCAGTCAGCGGCACAGGAGCTAGCAGACAGACCTGTAAACAGGGCAGTTTGTGTGGGAGTTCTGTTGGAGGAGAAGGTATTTGTGTGTGTTCTGTTTTGTATTGGTAGTATCTGTATGTGTACGGGCTTTGTGCTGGGAGAGAACCTGAGCCCTGATTAGGAGGCGGGGCTTCACTGACTAGGGGTCCTATAAAGGTAGGAGCCAGTCAGGCAGCGGCACAGGAGCTAGCAAACAGAGCTGTAAGCAGGGCAGTTTGTGTGGGAGTTCTTTTGGAGGAGAAGGTATTTGTGTGTGTTTTTGTATTGGTATTATCTGTATGTGTAGAGGCTTGGAGGGGCTTTGTGATGGGAGAGAAGCTGGGCCCTGATTAGGGGCGGGGCTTCACTGATTAGGGGTCCAAGAAAGGGAGCAGCCAGTCAGGCAGCGGCACAGACAGCTGCAGTGGCACAGGAGCTAGCAAACAGAGCTGTAAAGAGGGGAGTTTGAGTGGGAGTTGTCCCAATGTCAAATACTTTGCCTCAGTCTTTAATAAGACTAAAGAGGATCTTAGGGATAATGGTAGCATGATAAATGGGAATGAGGATATGGAGGTAGACATCACCATATCTGAGGTAGAAGCGAAACTCAAACAGCTTAATGGGGCTAAATCGGGGGGCCCAGATAATCTTCATCCAAGAACATTAAAAGAATTGGCACAAGAAATTGCAAGCCCATTAGCAAGAATTTTTAATGAATCTGTAAATTCAGGGGTTGTACCATATGATTGGAGAATTGCTAACATAGTTCCTATTTTTAAGAAAGGGAAAAAAAGTGATCCAAGTAATTATAGGCCTGTTAGTTTGACATCTGTAGTATGCAAGGTCTTGGAAAAAATTTTGAAGGAGAAGGTAGTTAAGGACATTGAAGTCAATGGTAAATGGGACAAAATACAACATGGTTTTACAAAAGGTAGATCGTGCCAAACCAACCTGATTTCCTTCTTTGAGAGAGTAACAGATTTTTTAGATAAAGGAAACGCAGTGGATCTAATTTATTTAGATTTTAGTAAGGCGTTTGATACTGTGCCACATGGGGAATTATTAGTTAAATTGGATAAGATGGGCATCAATAGGAAAATTGAAAGGTGGATAGGGAATTGGTTAAAGGGGAGACTACAACGGGTCCTACTGAAAGGTGAACTGTCAAGTTGGAGGGAGGTTACCAGTGGAGTTCCTCAAGGATCAGTTTTGGGACCAATCTTATTTAATCTTTTTATTACTGACCTGGGCACAAAAAGTGGGAGTGTGCTAATAAAGTTTGCAGATGATACAAAGCTGGGAGGTATTGCTAATTTAGAGAAGGACAGGGATACCCTACAGGAGGATCTGGATGACCTTGTAAACTGGAGTAATAGGAATAGGATGAAATTTAATAGTGAGAAGTGTAAGGTCATGCATTTAGGGATTAATAACAAGAATTTTAGTTATAAGCTAGGGACGCATCAACTAGAAGTAACGGAGGAGGAAAAGGACCTTGGAGTATTGGTTGATCATAGGTTGACTATGAGCTGCCAATGTGATATGGCTGTGAAAAAAGCTAATGTCGTCTTGGGATGCATCAGGAGAGGTATTTCCAGTAGGGATAAGGAGGTTTTAGTACCGTTATATAAGGCACTGGTGAGACCTCACCTGGAATACTGTGTGCAGTTCTGGTCTCCCATGTTTAAGAAGGATGAATTCAAACTGGAACAGGTACAGAGAAGGGCTACTAGGATGATCCGAGGAATGGAAAATTTGTCTTATGAAAGGAGACTCAGGGAGCTTGGCTTGTTTAGCCTAACTAAAAGAAGGTTGAGGGGAGATATGATTGCTCTCTATAAATATATCAGAGGGATAAATACCAGAGAGGGAGAGGAATTATTTAAACTCAATACCAATGTGGACACAAGAACAAATGGATATAAACTGGCCACTAGGAAATTTAGATTAGAAATTAGACGAAGGTTTCTAACCATCAGAGGAGTGAAGTTTTGGAATAGCCTTCCGAGGGAAGTAGTGGGGGCAGAAGATCTATCTTGCTTTAAGATTAAACTCGATAAGTTTATGGAGGAGATGGTATGATGGGATAACATGGTTTTGGTAATTAAATATTCATGGTAAATAGGCCCAATGGCCTGTGATGGGTTTTTAGATGGGGTAAGATCCAAGTTACCCGGGAAAGAATTTTCTGTAGTATCTGGCTGATGAATCTTGCCCATATGCTCAGGGTTTAGCTGATCGCCATATTTGGGGTCGGGAAGGAATTTTCCTCCAGGGCAGATTGGAAGGCCCTGGAGGTTTTTCGCCTTCCTCTGTAGCATGGGGTACGGGTCACTTGCTGGAGGATTCTCTGCTCCTTGAGGTCTTCAAACTACAATTTGGGGACTTCAATAGCACAGATATAGGTGTGAGGTCTTTTTTAGGTGTGGTGGGTGAAATTCTGTGGCCTGCATTGTGCAGGAGGTCAGACTAGATGATCATAATGGTCCCTTCTGACCTAAATATCTATGAATCTATGAATCTATGAGTTCTGTTGGAGGAGAAGGTATTTGTGTGTGTTTGGTTTTGTATTGGTAGTATCTGTACGTGTAGGGGCTTTGTGCTGGGAGAGAAGCTGAGCCCTGATTAGGGGGCGGGGCTTCACTGACTAGGGGTCCTATAAAGGTAGCAGCCAGTCAGGCAGCGGCACAGACAGCTGCAGCGGCACAGGAGCTAGCAAACAGACCTGTAAACAGGGGAGTTTGAGTGGGAGTTCTGTTGGAGGAGAAGTTATTTGTGTGTGTTTTTGTATTGGTATTATCTGTATGTGTAGAGGCTTGGAGGGGCTTTGTGCTGGGAGAGAAGCTGGGCCCTGATTAGGGGGCGGGGCTTCACTGACTAGGGGTCCTATAAAGGGAGCAGCCAGTCAGGCAGCGGCACAGACAGCTGCAGTGGCACAGGCGCTAGCAAACAGAGCTGTAAACAGGGGAGTTTGAGTGGGAGTTCCGTTGGAGGAGAAGGTATTTGTGTGTTTTTTTTGCATTGGTAGCATCTGTATATGTAGAGGCTTGGAGGGGCTTTGTTCTGGGAGAGAAGCTGAGCCCTGATCAGGGGGCGGGGCTTCACTGACTAGGGGTCCTATAAAGGTAGCAGCCAGTCAGGAAGCGGCACAGGAGCTAGCAAACAGACCTGTAAACAGGGGAGTTTGAGTGGGAGTTCTGTTGGAGGAGAAGGTACTTGTGTGTGTTCGGTTTTGTATTGGTAGTACCTGTATGTGTACGGGCTTTGTGCTGGGAGAGAAGCTGAGCCCTGATTAGGGGGCGGGGCTTCACTGACTAGGGGTCCTATGAAGGTAGCAGCCAGTCAGGCAGCGGCACAGGAGCTAGCAAACAGAGCTCTAAACAGGGGAGTTTGAGTGGGAGTTCTGTTGGAGGAGAAGGTACTTGTGTGTGTTCGCTATTTTGTATTGGTAGTGTCTGTATGTGTACGGGCTTTGTGCTGGGAGAGAAGCTGAGCCCCGATTAGGGGGCGGGGCTTCACTGACTAGGGGTCCTATAAAGGTAGCAGCCAGTCAGGCAGCGGCACAGGAGCTAGCAAACAGAGCTGTGAACAGGGGAGTTTGAGTGGGAGTTCTGTTGGAGGAGAAGGTATTTGTGTGTGTTTGGTTTTTGCATTGTCAGTATCTGTATGTGTAGGGGCTAGGTGCTGGGAGAGAAGCTGAGCCCTGATTAGGGGGCGGGGCTTCACTGACCAGGGGTCCTATAAAGGTAGCAGCCAGTCAGGCAGCGGCACAGGAGCTAGCAAACAGAGCTGTAAACAGGGGAGTTTGAGTCGGAGTTCTGTTGGAGGAGAAGGTATTTCTGTGTTTTTTTGTATTGGTAGTATCTGTATGTGTAGAGGCTTGGGGGGGCTTTGTGCTGGGAGAGAAGCTGAGCCCTGATTAGGGGGCGGGCCTTCACTGACTAGGGGTCCTATAAAGGTTGCAGCCAGTCAGGCAGCGGCAGACAGCTGCAGTGGCACAGGAGCTAGCAAACAGAGCTGTAAAGAGGGGAGTTTGTGTGGGAGTTCTGTTGGAGGAGAAGGTATTTGTGTGTGTTTGGTTTTGCATTGGTAGTATCTGTATGTGTAGAGGCTTGGAGGGGCTTTGTGCTGGGAGAGAAGCTGAGCCCTGATTAGGGGGCGGGGCTTCACTGACTAGGGGTCCTATAAAGGTAGCAGCCAGTCAGGCAGCGGCAAAGGAGCTAGCAAACAGAGCTGTAAACAGGGGAGTTTGAGTTGGAGTTCTGTTGGAGGAGAAGATATTTGTGTTTTTGGTTTTGTATTGGTAGTATCTGTATGTGTAGAGGCTTGGGGGGCTTTGTGCTGGGAGAGAAGCTGAGCCCTGATTAGGGGGCGGGGCTTCACTGACTAGGGGTCATATAAAGTTAGCAGCCAGTCAGGCAGCGGCAAAGGAGCTAGCAAACAGAGCTGTAAACAGGGGAGTTTGAGTGGGAGTTCTGTTGGAGGAGAAGGTATTCGTGTGTGTTTTTGTATTGGTAGTACCTGTATGTGTAGAGGTTTGAAGGGGCTTTGTGCTGGGAGAGAAGCTGAGCCCTGATCAGGGGGCGGGGCTTCACTGACTAGGGGTCCTATAAAGGTAGCAGCCAGTCAGGCAGCGGCACAGGAGCTAGCAAACAGAGCTGTAAACAGGGGAGTTTGAGAAGGCGTTCTGTTGGAGGAGAAGGTACTTGTGTGTGTTTGGTTTTGTATTGGCAGTATCTGTATGTGTAAGGGCTTTGTGCTGGGAGAGAAGCTGAGCCCTGATTAGGGGGCGGGGCTTCACTGACGAGGGGTCCTATAAAGGTAGCAGCCAGTCAGGCGGCGGCACGGACAGCTGCAGCGGCACAAGAGCTAGCAAACAGAGCTATAAACAGGGGAGTTTGAGTGGGAGTTCTGTTGGAAGAGAAGGTATTTGTGTGTGTTTGGTTTTGTTTTGGTAGTATCTGTATGTGTAGGGGCTTTTTCCTGGGAGAGAAGCTGAGCACTGATTAGGGGGCGGGGCTTCATTGACTAGGGGTCCTTTAAAGGTAGCAGCCAGTCAGGTAGCGGCACAGACAGCTGCAGCGGCACAGGAGCTATCAAACAGAGCTGTAAACAGGAGAGTTTGAGTGGGAGTTCTGTTGGAGGAGAAGGTAATCGTGTGTTTTTGGTTTTGTATTGGTAGTATCTGTATGTGTAGAGTCTTGGAGGGTCTTTGTGCTGGGAGAGAAGCTGAGCCATGATTAGGGGGCGGGGCTTCACTGACTAGGGGTCCTATGAAGGTAGCAGCCAGTCAGGCAGCGGCACAGACAGCTGCAGCGGCACAGGAGCTAGCAAACAGAGCTGTAAAAAGGGGAGTTTGAGTGGGAGTTCTGTTGGAGGAGAAGGTATTTGTGTGTGTTCGGTTTGGATTGGTGGTATCTGTATGTGTAGGGGCTTTGTGCTGGGAGAGAAGCTGAGCCCTGATTAGGGGGCGGGGCTTCACTGACTAGGGGTCCTATGAAGGTAGCAGCCAGTCAGGCAGCGGCACAGACTGCTGCAGCGGCACAGGACCTAGGAAACAGAGCTGTAAACGGGGGAGTTTGAGTGGGAGTTCTGTTGGAGGAGAAGGTATTTGTGTGCGTTTGGTTTGGATTGGTAGTATCTGTATGTGTAGGGGCTTTGTGCTGGGAGAGAAGCTGAGCCCTGATTAGGGGGCGGGGCTTCACTGACTAGGCGTCCTATAAAAGGAGCAGCCAGTCAGGCAGCGGCACAGACAGCTGCAGCGGCACAGGACCTAGGAAACAGAGCTGTAAACGGGGGAGTTTGAGTGGGAGTTCTGTTGGAGGAGAAGGTATTTGTGTGTGTTTGGTTTGGATTGGTAGTACTTGTATGTGTAGGGGCTTTGTGCTGGGAGAGAAGCTGAGCCCTGATTAGGGGGCGGGGCTTCACTGACTAAGGGTCCTATGAAGGTAGCAGCCAGTCAGGCAGCGGAACAGAAAGCTGCAGCGGCACAGGAGCTAGCAAACAGAGCTGTAAAAAGGGGAGTTTGAGTGGGAGTTCTGTTGGAGGAGAAGGTATTTGTGTGTGTTTGGTTTTGTATTGGTAGTATCTCTATGTGTAGGGGCTTTGTGCTGGGAGAGAAGCTGAGCCCTGATTAGGGGGCGGGGCTTCACTTACTAGGGGTCCTATAAAGGTAGCAGCCAGTCAGGCAGCGGCACAGGAGCTAGCAAACAGAGCTGTAAATTGGGGAGTTTGAGTGGGAGTTCTGTTGGAGGAGAAGGTATTTGTGTGTGTTTGGTTTTGTATTGGTAGTATCTGTATGTGTAGGGGCTTTGTGCGGGGAGAGAAGCTGAGCCCTGAATTAGGGGGCGGGGCTTCACTGTCTAGGGGTCCTACAAAGTTAGCAGCCAGTCAGGCAGCGGCACAGACAGCTGCAGTGTCACAGGAGCTTGCAAACAGAGCTGTAAACAGAACTCCCACTCAAACTCCCCTGTTGGAGGAGAAGTTATTTGTGTGTGTTTGGTTTTGTATTGGTAGTATCTGTATGTGTAGGGGCTTGTGCTGGGAGAGAAGCTGAGCCCTGATTAGGGGGCGGGGCTTCACTGACTAGGGGTCCTATAAAGGTAGCGGCACACACAGCTGCAGCGGCACAGGAGCTAGCAAACAGAGCTGTAAACAGGGGAGTTTGAGTGGGAGTTCTGTTGGAGGAGAAGGTATTTGTGTGTGTGTTTGGTTTTGTATTTTTGGTATCTGTATGCGTAGAGTCTTTGTGCTGTGAGAGAAGCTGAGCCCTAATTATGGGGCGGAGCTTCACTGACTAGGGGTCCTATAAAGGGAGCAGCCAGTCAGGCAGCAGCACAGGAGCTAGCAAACAGAGCTGTAAACAGGGGAGTTTGAGTGGGAGTTCTGTTGGAGGAGAAGGTATTTGTGTGTGCTTGGTTTTGTATTGGTGGTATCTGTATGTTTAGAGGCTTGGAGGGGCTTTGTGCTGGGAGAGAAGCTGAGCCCTGATTATGGGGCGGGGCTTCACTGACTAGGGGTCCTATAAAGGGAGCAGCCAGTCAGGCAGCGGCACAGGAGCTAGCAAACAGAGCTGTAAAGAGGGGAGTTTGAGTGGGAGTTCTGTTGGAGGAGAAGGTATTCGTGTGTGTTTGGTTTTGTATTGGTAGTATCTGTATGTGTAGGGGCTTTGTGCTGGGAGAGAAGCTGAGCCCTGATTAGGGGGCGGGGCTTCACTGACTAGGGGTCCTATAAAGGGAGCAGCCAGTCAGGCAGCGGCACAGACAGCTGCAGCAGCACAGGAGCTAGCAAACAGAGCTGTAAACAGGGGAGTTTGAGTGGGAGTTCTGTTGGAGGAGAAGGTATTTGTGTGTGCTTGGTTTTGTATTGGTGGTATCTGTATGTTTAGAGGCTTGGAGGGGCTTTGTGCTGGGAGAGAACCTGAGCCCTGATTAGGGGCGGGGCTTCACTGACTAGGGGTCCTATAAAGGTAGCAGCCAGTCAGGCAGCGGCACAGACAGCTGCAGCGTCACAGGAGCTTGCAAACAGAGCTGTAAACAGAACTCCCACTCAAACTCCCCTGTTGGAGGAGAAGTTTTGTGTGTGTGTTTGGTTTTGTATTGGTAGTATTTGTATGTGTAGGGGCTTGTGCTGGGAGAGAAGCTGTGCCCTGATTAGGGGGCGGGGCTTCACTGACTAGGGGCCCTATGAAGGTAGCATCCAGTCAGGCAGCGGCACAGACAGCTGCAGCGGCACAGGAGCTAGCAAACAGAGCTGTAAACAGGGGAGTTTGAGTGGGAGGTCTGTTGGAGGAGAAGGTATTTGTGTGTGTTTGGTTTTGTATTTGTAGTATCTGGATGTGTAGCGGCTTTGTGCTGGGAGAGAAGCTGAGCCCTGATTATGGGGCGGAGCTTCACTGACTAGGGGTCCTATAAAGGGAGCAGCCAGTCAGGCAGCGGCACAGACAGCTGCAGCAGCACAGGAGTTAGCAAACAGAGCTGTAAACAGGGGAGTTTGAGTGGGAGTTCTGTTGGAGGAGAAGGTATTTGTGTGTGTGTATGGTTTTGTATTGGTAGTATCTGGATGTGTAGGGGTTTGTGATGGGAGAGAAGCTGAGCCCTGATTATGGGGCGGGGCTTCACTGACTAGGGGTCCTATAAAGGGAGCAGCCAGTCAGGCAGCAGCACAGGAGCTAGCAAACAGAGCTGTAAACAGGGGAGTTTGAGTGGGAGTTCTGTTGGAGGAGAAGGTATTTGTGTGTGTGTTTGGTTCTGTATTGGTAGTACCTGTATGTGTAGGGGCTTTGTGCTGGGAGAGAAGCTGAGCTCTGATTAGGGGGCGGGGCTTCACTGACTAGGGGTCCTATAAAGGTAGCGGCACACACAGCTGCAGCGGCACAGGAGCTAGCAAACAGAGCTGTAAACAGGGGAGTTTGAGTGGGAGTTCTGTTGGAGGAGAAGGTATTTGTGTGTGTTTGGTTTTGTATTGGTAGTATATGTATGTGTAGGGGCTTTGTGCTCGGAGAGAAGCTGAGCCCTGATTATGGGGCGGGGCTTCACTGACTAGGGGTCCTATAAAGGTAGCAGCCAGTCAGGCAGCGGCAAGGACAGCTGCAGCGGCACAGGAGCTAGCAAACAGAGCTGTAAACAGGGGAGTTTGAGTGGGAGTTCTGTTGGAGGAGAAGGTATTTGTGTGTGTTTTTGTATTGGAATTATCTGTATGTGTAGAGGCTTGGAGGGGCTTTGTGATGGGAGAGAAGCTGAGCCCTGATTAGGGGGCGGGGCTTCACTGACTAGGGGTCCTATAAAGGTAGCAGCCAGTCAGGCAGCGGAACAGACAGCTGCAGCGGCACAGGAGCTAGCAAACAGAGCTGTAAACAGGGGAGTTTGAGTGGGAGTTCTGTTGGAGGAGAAGGTATTTGTGTGTGTTTGGTTTTGTATTGTCAGTATCTGTATGTGCAGGGGCTTTGTGCTGGGAGAGAAGCTGGGCCCTGATTAGGTGGCGGGGCTTCACTGACTAGGGGTCCTATAAAGGGAGCAGCCAGTCAGGCAGCGGCACAGGAGCTAGCAAACAGAGCTCTGAACAGGGGAGTTTGAGTGGGAGTTCTGTTGGAGGAGAAGGTATTTGTGTGTGTTTGTATTGGTAGTACATGTATGTGTAGGGGTTTGGCGGGGCTTTGTGCTGGGAGAGAAGCTGAGCCCTGATTAGGGGGCGGGGCTTCACTGACTAGGGGTCCTATAAAGGGAGCAGCCAGTCAGGCAGCGGCACAGGAGCTAGCAAACAGACCTGTAAACAGGGGAGTTTGAGTGGGAGTTCTGTTGAAGGAGAAGGTATTTGTGTGTGTTTGGTTTTGTATTGTCAGTATCTGTATGTGCAGGGGCTTTGTGCTGGGAGAGAAGCTGGGCCCTGATTAGGTGGCGAGGCTTCACTGACTAGGGGTCCTATAAAGGGAGCAGCCAGTCAGGCAGCGGCACAGGAGCTAGCAAACAGAGCTCTGAACAGGGTAGTTTGAGTGGGAGTTCTGTTGGAGGAGAAGGTATTTGTGTGTTTTTGTATTGGTAGTACATGTATGTGTAGAGGTTTGAAGGAGCTTTGTGCTGGGAGAGAAGCTGAGCCCTGATTAGGGGTCGGGGCTTCACTGGCTAGGGGTCCTATAAAGGTGGCAGCCAGTCAGTCAGCGGCACAGGAGCTAGCAGACAGACCTGTAAACAGGGCAGTTTGTGTGGGAGTTCTGTTGGAGGAGAAGGTATTTGTGTGTGTTCTGTTTTGTATTGGTAGTATCTGTATGTGTACGGGCTTTGTGCTGGGAGAGAACCTGAGCCCTGATTAGGAGGCGGGGCTTCACTGACTAGGGGTCCTATAAAGGTAGGAGCCAGTCAGGCAGCGGCACAGGAGCTAGCAAACAGAGCTGTAAGCAGGGCAGTTTGTGTGGGAGTTCTTTTGGAGGAGAAGGTATTTGTGTGTGTTTTTGTATTGGTATTATCTGTATGTGTAGAGGCTTGGAGGGGCTTTGTGATGGGAGAGAAGCTGGGCCCTGATTAGGGGCGGGGCTTCACTGATTAGGGGTCCAAGAAAGGGAGCAGCCAGTCAGGCAGCGGCACAGACAGCTGCAGTGGCACAGGAGCTAGCAAACAGAGCTGTAAAGAGGGGAGTTTGAGTGGGAGTTGTCCCAATGTCAAATACTTTGCCTCAGTCTTTAATAAGACTAAAGAGGATCTTAGGGATAATGGTAGCATGATAAATGGGAATGAGGATATGGAGGTAGACATCACCATATCTGAGGTAGAAGCGAAACTCAAACAGCTTAATGGGGCTAAATCGGGGGGCCCAGATAATCTTCATCCAAGAACATTAAAAGAATTGGCACAAGAAATTGCAAGCCCATTAGCAAGAATTTTTAATGAATCTGTAAATTCAGGGGTTGTACCATATGATTGGAGAATTGCTAACATAGTTCCTATTTTTAAGAAAGGGAAAAAAAGTGATCCAAGTAATTATAGGCCTGTTAGTTTGACATCTGTAGTATGCAAGGTCTTGGAAAAAATTTTGAAGGAGAAGGTAGTTAAGGACATTGAAGTCAATGGTAAATGGGACAAAATACAACATGGTTTTACAAAAGGTAGATCGTGCCAAACCAACCTGATTTCCTTCTTTGAGAGAGTAACAGATTTTTTAGATAAAGGAAACGCAGTGGATCTAATTTATTTAGATTTTAGTAAGGCGTTTGATACTGTGCCACATGGGGAATTATTAGTTAAATTGGATAAGATGGGCATCAATAGGAAAATTGAAAGGTGGATAGGGAATTGGTTAAAGGGGAGACTACAACGGGTCCTACTGAAAGGTGAACTGTCAAGTTGGAGGGAGGTTACCAGTGGAGTTCCTCAAGGATCAGTTTTGGGACCAATCTTATTTAATCTTTTTATTACTGACCTGGGCACAAAAAGTGGGAGTGTGCTAATAAAGTTTGCAGATGATACAAAGCTGGGAGGTATTGCTAATTTAGAGAAGGACAGGGATACCCTACAGGAGGATCTGGATGACCTTGTAAACTGGAGTAATAGGAATAGGATGAAATTTAATAGTGAGAAGTGTAAGGTCATGCATTTAGGGATTAATAACAAGAATTTTAGTTATAAGCTAGGGACGCATCAACTAGAAGTAACGGAGGAGGAAAAGGACCTTGGAGTATTGGTTGATCATAGGTTGACTATGAGCTGCCAATGTGATATGGCTGTGAAAAAAGCTAATGTCGTCTTGGGATGCATCAGGAGAGGTATTTCCAGTAGGGATAAGGAGGTTTTAGTACCGTTATATAAGGCACTGGTGAGACCTCACCTGGAATACTGTGTGCAGTTCTGGTCTCCCATGTTTAAGAAGGATGAATTCAAACTGGAACAGGTACAGAGAAGGGCTACTAGGATGATCCGAGGAATGGAAAATTTGTCTTATGAAAGGAGACTCAGGGAGCTTGGCTTGTTTAGCCTAACTAAAAGAAGGTTGAGGGGAGATATGATTGCTCTCTATAAATATATCAGAGGGATAAATACCAGAGAGGGAGAGGAATTATTTAAACTCAATACCAATGTGGACACAAGAACAAATGGATATAAACTGGCCACTAGGAAATTTAGATTAGAAATTAGACGAAGGTTTCTAACCATCAGAGGAGTGAAGTTTTGGAATAGCCTTCCGAGGGAAGTAGTGGGGGCAGAAGATCTATCTTGCTTTAAGATTAAACTCGATAAGTTTATGGAGGAGATGGTATGATGGGATAACATGGTTTTGGTAATTAAATATTCATGGTAAATAGGCCCAATGGCCTGTGATGGGTTTTTAGATGGGGTAAGATCCAAGTTACCCGGGAAAGAATTTTCTGTAGTATCTGGCTGATGAATCTTGCCCATATGCTCAGGGTTTAGCTGATCGCCATATTTGGGGTCGGGAAGGAATTTTCCTCCAGGGCAGATTGGAAGGCCCTGGAGGTTTTTCGCCTTCCTCTGTAGCATGGGGTACGGGTCACTTGCTGGAGGATTCTCTGCTCCTTGAGGTCTTCAAACTACAATTTGGGGACTTCAATAGCACAGATATAGGTGTGAGGTCTTTTTTAGGTGTGGTGGGTGAAATTCTGTGGCCTGCATTGTGCAGGAGGTCAGACTAGATGATCATAATGGTCCCTTCTGACCTAAATATCTATGAATCTATGAGTTCTGTTGGAGGAGAAGGTATTTGTGTGTGTTTGGTTTTGTATTGGTAGTATCTGTACGTGTAGGGGCTTTGTGCTGGGAGAGAAGCTGAGCCCTGATTAGGGGGCGGGGCTTCACTGACTAGGGGTCCTATAAAGGTAGCAGCCAGTCAGGCAGCGGCACAGACAGCTGCAGCGGCACAGGAGCTAGCAAACAGACCTGTAAACAGGGGAGTTTGAGTGGGAGTTCTGTTGGAGGAGAAGTTATTTGTGTGTGTTTTTGTATTGGTATTATCTGTATGTGTAGAGGCTTGGAGGGGCTTTGTGCTGGGAGAGAAGCTGGGCCCTGATTAGGGGGCGGGGCTTCACTGACTAGGGGTCCTATAAAGGGAGCAGCCAGTCAGGCAGCGGCACAGACAGCTGCAGTGGCACAGGCGCTAGCAAACAGAGCTGTAAACAGGGGAGTTTGAGTGGGAGTTCCGTTGGAGGAGAAGGTATTTGTGTGTTTTTTTTGCATTGGTAGCATCTGTATATGTAGAGGCTTGGAGGGGCTTTGTTCTGGGAGAGAAGCTGAGCCCTGATCAGGGGGCGGGGCTTCACTGACTAGGGGTCCTATAAAGGTAGCAGCCAGTCAGGAAGCGGCACAGGAGCTAGCAAACAGACCTGTAAACAGGGGAGTTTGAGTGGGAGTTCTGTTGGAGGAGAAGGTACTTGTGTGTGTTCGGTTTTGTATTGGTAGTACCTGTATGTGTACGGGCTTTGTGCTGGGAGAGAAGCTGAGCCCTGATTAGGGGGCGGGGCTTTCCTGACTAGGGGTCCTATGAAGGTAGCAGCCAGTCAGGCAGCGGCACAGGAGCTAGCAAACAGAGCTGTGAACAGGGGAGTTTGAGTGGGAGTTCTGTTGGAGGAGAAGGTATTTGTGTGTGTTTGGTTTTTGCATTGTCAGTATCTGTATGTGTAGGGGCTAGGTGCTGGGAGAGAAGCTGAGCCCTGATTAGGGGGCGGGGCTTCACTGACCAGGGGTCCTATAAAGGTAGCAGCCAGTCAGGCAGCGGCACAGGAGCTAGCAAACAGAGCTGTAAACAGGGGAGTTTGAGTCGGAGTTCTGTTGGAGGAGAAGGTATTTCTGTGTTTTTTTGTATTGGTAGTATCTGTATGTGTAGAGGCTTGGGGGGGCTTTGTGCTGGGAGAGAAGCTGAGCCCTGATTAGGGGGCGGGCCTTCACTGACTAGGGGTCCTATGAAGGTAGCAGCCAGTCAGGCAGCGGCACAGGAGCTAGCAAACAGACCTGTAAAGAGGGGAGTTTGTGTGGGAGTTCTGTTGGAGGAGAAGGTATTTGTGTGTGTTTGGTTTTGCATTGGTAGTATCTGTATGTGTAGAGGCTTGGAGGGGCTTTGTGCTGGGAGAGAAGCTGAGCCCTGATTAGGGGGCGGGGCTTCACTGACTAGGGGTCCTATAAAGGTAGCAGCCAGTCAGGCAGCGGCAAAGGAGCTAGCAAACAGAGCTGTAAACAGGGGAGTTTGAGTTGGAGTTCTGTTGGAGGAGAAGATATTTGTGTTTTTGGTTTTGTATTGGTAGTATCTGTATGTGTAGAGGCTTGGGGGGCTTTGTGCTGGGAGAGAAGCTGAGCCCTGATTAGGGGGCGGGGCTTCACTGACTAGGGGTCATATAAAGTTAGCAGCCAGTCAGGCAGCGGCAAAGGAGCTAGCAAACAGAGCTGTAAACAGGGGAGTTTGAGTGGGAGTTCTGTTGGAGGAGAAGGTATTCGTGTGTGTTTTTGTATTGGTAGTACCTGTATGTGTAGAGGTTTGAAGGGGCTTTGTGCTGGGAGAGAAGCTGAGCCCTGATCAGGGGGCGGGGCTTCACTGACTAGGGGTCCTATAAAGGTAGCAGCCAGTCAGGCAGCGGCACAGGAGCTAGCAAACAGAGCTGTAAACAGGGGAGTTTGAGAAGGCGTTCTGTTGGAGGAG
This sequence comes from Lepidochelys olivacea, assembly GCF_965140295.1. NCBI lineage: Eukaryota > Metazoa > Chordata > Testudines > Cheloniidae > Lepidochelys > Lepidochelys olivacea. The sequence goes on from NC_140428.1 coordinate 6,601,909, forward strand.
AAGGTACTTGTGTGTGTTTGGTTTTGTATTGGCAGTATCTGTATGTGTAAGGGCTTTGTGCTGGGAGAGAAGCTGAGCCCTGATTAGGGGGCGGGGCTTCACTGACGAGGGGTCCTATAAAGGTAGCAGCCAGTCAGGCGGCGGCACGGACAGCTGCAGCGGCACAAGAGCTAGCAAACAGAGCTATAAACAGGGGAGTTTGAGTGGGAGTTCTGTTGGAAGAGAAGGTATTTGTGTGTGTTTGGTTTTGTTTTGGTAGTATCTGTATGTGTAGGGGCTTTTTCCTGGGAGAGAAGCTGAGCACTGATTAGGGGGCGGGGCTTCATTGACTAGGGGTCCTTTAAAGGTAGCAGCCAGTCAGGTAGCGGCACAGACAGCTGCAGCGGCACAGGAGCTATCAAACAGAGCTGTAAACAGGAGAGTTTGAGTGGGAGTTCTGTTGGAGGAGAAGGTAATCGTGTGTTTTTGGTTTTGTATTGGTAGTATCTGTATGTGTAGAGTCTTGGAGGGTCTTTGTGCTGGGAGAGAAGCTGAGCCATGATTAGGGGGCGGGGCTTCACTGACTAGGGGTCCTATGAAGGTAGCAGCCAGTCAGGCAGCGGCACAGACAGCTGCAGCGGCACAGGAGCTAGCAAACAGAGCTGTAAAAAGGGGAGTTTGAGTGGGAGTTCTGTTGGAGGAGAAGGTATTTGTGTGTGTGTTTGGTTTTGTTTTGGTAGTATCTGTATGTGTAGGGGCTTTTTGCTGGGAGAGAAGCTGAGCCCTGATTAGGGTGCGGGGCTTCACTGACCAGGGGTCCTATAAATGTAGCAGACAGTCAGGCAGCGGCACAGACAGCTGCAGTGGCAAAGGAGCTTGCAAACTGAGCTGTTAACAGGGGAGTTTGAGTTGGGGTTCTGTTGGAGGAGAAGGTGTTTGTGTGTGTTTTTGTATTGGTAGTATCTGTATGTGTAGAGGCTTGGAGGGGCTTTTTGCTGGGAGAGAAGCTGAGCCCTGATTAGGGGGCGGGGCTTCACTGCCTGGGGGTCCTATGAAGGTAGCAGCCAGTCAGGCAGCGGCACAGGAGCTAGCAAACAGAGCTGTAAACACAGGAGTTTGAGTTGGAGTTGTGTTGGAGGAGAAGGTACTTGTGTGTGTTTGGTTTTGGATTGGTAGTATCTGTATGTGTAGGGCTTTGTGCTGGGAGAGAAGCTGAGCCCTGATTAGGGTGCGGGGCTTCACTGACTAGGGGTCCTATAAGGGGAGCAGCCAGTCAGGAAGCGGCACAGACAGCTGCAGCGGCACAGGAGCTAGCAAACAGAGCTGTAAACAGGAGTTTGACTGGGAGTTCTGTTGGAGGAGAACGTATGTGTGTGTATTTGGTTTTGTATTGGTAGTATCTGGATGTGTAGGGGCTTTGTGCTGGAAGAGAAGCTGAGCCCTGATTATGGGGCGGGGCTTGACTGACTGGGGTCCTATAAAGGTAGCAGCCAGTCAGGCAGCGGCACAGACAGCTGCAGCAGCACAGGAGCTAGCCAACAGAGCTGTAAACAGGGGAGTTTGAGTGGGAGTTCTGTTGCAGGAGAAGGTATTTGTGTGTGTTTGGTTTTGTATTGGTGGTATCTGTATTTGTAGAGGCTTGGAAGTGCTTTGTGCTGCGAGAGAAGCTGAGCCCTGATTAGGGGGCGGGGCTTCACTGACTAGGGGTCCTATGAAGGTAGCAGCCAGTCAGGCAGCGGCACAGACAGCTGCAGCAGCACAGGAGCTAGCAAACAGAGCTGTAAAAAGGGGAGTTTGAGTGGGAGTTCTGTTGGAAGAGAAGGTATTTGTGTGTGTTTGGTTTTGTATTGGTAGTATCTGTATGTGTAGGGGCTTTGTGCTGGGAGAGAAGCTGAGCCCTGATTATGGGGCGGGGCTTCACTGACTAGGGGTCCTATAAAGGAAGCAGCCAGTCAGGCAGCGGCACAGACAGCTGCAGCAGCACAGGAGCTAGCAAACAGAGCTGTAAACAGCGGAGTTTGAGTGGGAGTTCTGCTGGAGGAGAAGGTATTTGTGTGTGTTTGGTTTTGTATTGGTAGTACCTGTATGTGTAGGGGCTTTGAGCTGGGAGAGAAGCTGAGCCCTGATTAGGGGGCGGGGCTTCACTGACTAGGGGTCCTATGAAGGTAGCAGCCAGTCAGGCAGCGGCACAGACAGCTGCAGCGGCACAGGAGCTAGCAAACAGAGCTGTAAACACGGGAGTTTGAGTTGGAGTTCTGTTGGAGGAGAAGGTATTTGTGTGTGTTTTGTTTTGTGTTGGTAGTATCTTTATGTGTAGGGGCTTTGTGCTGGGAGCGAAGCTGAGCCCTGATTAGGGGGCGGGGCTTCACTGACTAGGGGTCCTATAAAGGTAGCAGCCAGTCAGGCAGCGGCACAGGAGCTAGGAAACAGAGCTGTAAACAGGGGAGTTTGAGAAGGCGTTCTGTTGGAGGAGAAGGTATTTGTGTGTGTTTGGTTTTGTATTGGCAGTATCTGTATGTGTAGGGGCTTTGTGCTGGGAGAGAAGCTGAGCCCTGATTAGGGGGCGGGGCTTCACTGACTAGGGGTCCTATAAAGGGAGCAGCCAGTCAGGCGGCGGCACGGACAGCTGCAGCGGCACAGGAGCTAGCAAACAGAGCTGTAAACAGGGGAGTTTGAGTGGGAGTTGTGTTGGAGGAGAAGGTATTTGTGTGTGTGTTTGGTATTGTATTGGTAGTATCTGTATGTGTAGGGGCTTTTTGCTGGGAGCGAAGCTGAGCCCTGATTAGAGGGCGGGGCTTCACTGACTAGGGGTCCTATAAAGGTAGCAGCCAGTCAGGCAGCGGCACGGACAGCTGCAGCGGCACAGGAGCTAGCAAACAGAGCTGTAAACAGGGGAGTGTGAGTGGAAGTTCTGTTGGAGGAGAAGGTATTTGTGTGTGTGTTTGGTTTTGTATTGGTAGTATCTGTATGTGTAGAGGCTTGGAGGGGCTTTGTGCTGGGAGAGAAGCTGAGCCCTGATTAGGGGGCGGGGCTTCACTGACTAGGGGTCCTATAAAGGTAGCAGCCAGTCAGGCAGCGGCACAGACAGCTGCAGTGGCACAGGAGCTATCAAACAGAGCTGTAAACAGGGGAGTTTGAGTGGGAGTTCTGTTGGAGGAGAAGGTATTTGTGTGTTTGGTTTTGTGTTGGTGGTATCTGTATGTGTAGGGGCTTTGTGCTGAGAGAGAAACAGAGCCCTGATTAGGGGGCGGGGCTTCCCTGACCAGGGGTCCTATAAAGGTAGCAGCGAGTCAGGCAGCGGCACAGGAGCTAGCAAACAGAGCTGTAAACAGGGGAGTTTGAGAGGGAGTTCTGTTGGAGGAGAAGGTATTTGTGTGTGTTTGGTTTTGTATTGGTAGTATCTGTATGTGTAGAGGCTTTGTGCTGGGAGAGAAGATGAGCCCTGATTAGGGGGCGGGGCTTCCCTGACTAGGGGTCCTATAAAGGTAGCAGCCAGTCAGGCAGCGACACAGACAGCTGCAGCGGTATAGGAGCTTCCAAACTGAGCTGTAAACAGGGGAGTTTGAGTGGGAGTTCTTTTGGAGGAGAAGGTATTTGTGTGTGTTTGATTTTGTATTGGTAGTATCTGTATGTGTAGAGGCTTTGTGCTGGGAGAGAAGATGAGCCCTGATTAGGGGGCGGGGCTTCACTGACTAGGGGTCCTATAAAGGTAGCAGCCAGTCAGGCAGCGGCACAGACAGCTGCAGTGGCACAGGAGCTATCAAACAGAGCTGTAAACAGGGGAGTTTGAGTGGGAGATCTGCTGCAGTAGAAGGTATTTGTGTGGGTTTGGTTTTGTATTGGTAGTATCTGTATGTGTAGGGGCTTTGTCCTGGGAGAGAAGCTGAGCCCTGATTAGGGGGCGGGGCTTCGCTGACTAGGGGTCCTATAAAGGTAGCAGCCAGTCAGGCAGCGGCACAGGAGCTAGCAAACAGAGCTGTAAACAGGGGAGTTTGAGTGGGAGTTCTGTTGGAGGAGAAGGTATTTGTGTGTGTATTTGGTTTTGTATTGGTAGTATCTGTATGTGTAGAGGCTTGGAGGGGCTTTGTGCTGGGAGCGAAGCTGAGCCTGATTAGGGGGCGGGGCTTCACTTACCAGGGGTCCTTTTAAGGTAGCAGCCAGTCAGGCAGCGGCAGAGGAATTTAGCAAACAGAGCTGTAAACAGGGGAGTTTGAGTGGGAGTTCTGTTGGAGGAGAAGGTATTTGTGTGTGTTTGGTTTTGTATTGGTAGCATCTGTATGTGTAGGGGCTTTGTGCTGGGAGAGAAGCTGAGCCCTGATTAGGGGGCGGGGCTTCACTGACTAGGGGTCCTATAAAGGGAGCAGCCACTCAGGCGGCAGCACGGACAGCTGCAGCGGCACAGGAGCTAGCAAACAGAGCTGTAAACAGGGGAGTTTGAGTGGGAGTTCTGTTTGAAGAGAAGGTATTTGTGTGTGTTTGGTTTTGTATTGGTAGTATCTGTATGTTTAGGGTCTTTGTGGTGTGAGAAAAGCTGAGCCCTCATTAGGGGGCGGGGCTTCACTGACTAGGAGTCCTATAAAGGGAGCAGCCAGTCAGGCAGGGGCACAGACAGCTGCCGCGGCACAGGAGCTTGCAAACAGAGCTGTAAACAGGGGAGTTTGAGTGGGAGTTCTGTTGAAGGAGAAGGTATTTGTGTGTGTGTTTGGTTTTGTATTGGTGGTATCTGTATGTGTAGAGGCTTGGAGGGGCTTTGTGCTGGAAGAGAAGCTGAGTCCTGATTAGGGGGCGGGGCTTCACTGACTAGGGTTCCTAAAAAGGTAGCAGCCAGTCAGGCAGCGGCACAGACAGCTGCAGCGGCACAGGAGCGAGCAAACAGAGCTGTAAACAGGGGAGTTTGAGAGGGAGTTCTGTTGGAGGAGAAGGTATTTTTGTGTGTTTGGTTTTGTATTGGAAGCATCTATATGTGTAGGGGCTTTGTGCTGGGAGAGAAGCTGAGCCCTGATTAGGGGGCGGGGCTTCACTGACTAGGGGTCCTAAAAAGGTAGCAGCCAGTCAGGCAGCGGCACAGACAGCTGCAGCGGCACTGGAGCTAGCAAATAGAGCTGTAAACAGGGGAGTTTGAGTGGGAGTTCTGTTTGAGGAGAAGGTATTTGTGTGTGTGTTTGGTATTGTATAGGTAGTATCTGTATGTGTAGAGGCTTTGTGCGAGGAGAGAAGCTGAGCCCTGATTAGGGGCGGGGCTTCGCTGACTAGGGGTCGTATGATTGTAGCAGCCAGTCAGGCAGCGTCACAGACAGCTGCAGGGGCACAGGAGGTAGCAAACAGAGCTGTAAACAGGGGAGTTTGAGTGGGAGTTCTGTTGGAGGAGAAGGTATTTTTGTGTGTGTTTGGTATTGTATTGGTAGTATCTGTATGTGTAGGGGCTTTTTGCTGGGAGCGAAGCTGAGCCCTGATTAGAGGGCGGGGCTTCACTGACTAGGGGTCCTATAAAGGTAGCAGCCAGTCAGGCAGCGGCACGGACAGCTGCAGCGGCACAGGAGCTAGCAAACAGAGCTGTAAACAGGGGAGTGTGAGTGGAAGTTCTGTTGGAGGAGAAGGTATTTGTGTGTGTGTTTGGTTTTGTATTGGTAGTATCTGTATGTGTAGAGGCTTGGAGGGGCTTTGTGCTGGGAGAGAAGCTGAGCCCTGATTAGGGGGCGGGGCTTCACTGACTAGGGGTCCTATAAAGGTAGCAGCCAGTCAGGCAGCGGCACAGACAGCTGCAGTGGCACAGGAGCTATCAAACAGAGCTGTAAACAGGGGAGTTTGAGTGGGAGTTCTGTTGGAGGAGAAGGTATTTGTGTGTTTGGTTTTGTGTTGGTGGTATCTGTATGTGTAGGGGCTTTGTGCTGAGAGAGAAACAGAGCCCTGATTAGGGGGCGGGGCTTCCCTGACTAGGGGTCCTATAAAGGTAGCAGCGAGTCAGGCAGCGGCACAGGAGCTAGCAAACAGAGCTGTAAACAGGGGAGTTTGAGAGGGAGTTCTGTTGGAGGAGAAGGTATTTGTGTGTGTTTGGTTTTGTATTGGTAGTATCTGTATGTGTAGAGGCTTTGTGCTGGGAGAGAAGATGAGCCCTGATTAGGGGGCGGGGCTTCCCTGACTAGGGGTCCTATAAAGGTAGCAGCCAGTCAGGCAGCGACACAGACAGCTGCAGCGGTATAGGAGCTTCCAAACTGAGCTGTAAACAGGGGAGTTTGAGTGGGAGTTCTGTTGGAGGAGAAGGTATTTGTGTGTGTTTGGTTTTGTATTGGTAGCATCTGTATGTGTAGGGGCTTTGTGCTGGGAGAGAAGCTGAGCCCTGATTAGGGGGGGGGCTTCACTGACTAGGGGTCCTATAAAGGGAGCAGCCACTCAGGCGGCAGCACGGACAGCTGCAGCGGCACAGGAGCTAGCAAACAGAGCTGTAAACAGGGGAGTTTGAGTGGGAGTTCTGTTTGAAGAGAAGGTATTTGTGTGTGTTTGGTTTTGTATTGGTAGTATCTGTATGTTTAGGGTCTTTGTGGTGTGAGAAAAGCTGAGCCCTCATTAGGGGGCGGGGCTTCACTGACTAGGAGTCCTATAAAGGGAGCAGCCAGTCAGGCAGGGGCACAGACAGCTGCCGCGGCACAGGAGCTTGCAAACAGAGCTGTAAACAGGGGAGTTTGAGTGGGAGTTCTGTTGAAGGAGAAGGTATTTGTGTGTGTGTTTGGTTTTGTATTGGTGGTATCTGTATGTGTAGAGGCTTGGAGGGGCTTTGTGCTGGAAGAGAAGCTGAGTCCTGATTAGGGGGCGGGGCTTCACTGACTAGGGTTCCTAAAAAGGTAGCAGCCAGTCAGGCAGCGGCACAGACAGCTGCAGCGGCACAGGAGCGAGCAAACAGAGCTGTAAACAGGGGAGTTTGAGAGGGAGTTCTGTTGGAGGAGAAGGTATTTTTGTGTGTTTGGTTTTGTATTGGAAGCATCTATATGTGTAGGGGCTTTGTGCTGGGAGAGAAGCTGAGCCCTGATTAGGGGGCGGGGCTTCACTGACTAGGGGTCCTAAAAAGGTAGCAGCCAGTCAGGCAGCGGCACAGACAGCTGCAGCGGCACAGGAGCGAGCAAACAGAGCTGTAAACAGGGGAGTTTGAGAGGGAGTTCTGTTGGAGGAGAAGGTATTTGTGTGTGTGTTTGGTTTTGTATTGGTAGTATCTGTATGTGTAGAGGCTTGGAGGGGCTTTGTGCTGGGAGAGAAGCTGAGCCTTGTTTAGGGGGCGGGGCTTCCCTGACAAGGGGTCCTATAAACGTACCAGTCAGGCAGCGGCACAGACAGCTGCAGCGGCACTGGAGCTAGCAAATAGAGCTGTAAACAGGGGAGTTTGAGTGGGAGTTCTGTTTGAGGAGAAGGTATTTGTGTGTTTGGTTTTGTATTGGTAGTATCTGTATGTGTAGAGGCTTTGTGCTGGGAGAGAAGATGAGCCCTGATTAGGGGGCGGGGCTTCACTGACTAGGGGTCCTATAAAGGTAGCAGCCAGTCAGGCAGCGGCACAGACAGCTGCAGTGGCACAGGAGCAAGCAAACAGAGATGTAAACAGGGGAGTTTGAGTGGGAGTTGTGTTGGAGCAGAAGGTATTTTTGTGTGTTTGGTTTTGTATTGGTAGTATCTGTATGTGTACGGGCTTTGTGCTGGGAGAAAACCTGAGCCCTGATTAGGGGGCGGGGCTTCACTGACTAGGGGTCCTATAAAGGGAGTAGCCAGTTAGGCAGGGGCACAGACAGCTGCAGCGGAACAGGAGCTAGCAAACAGAGCTGTAAACAGGGGAGTTTGAGAGGGAGTTCTGTTGGAGGAGAAGGTATTTGTGTGTGTTTGGTTTTGTATTGGTAGTATCTGTATGAGTAGAGGCTTTGTGCGAGGAGAGAAGCTGAGCCCTGATTAGGGGCGGGGCTTCGCTGACTAGGGGTCGTATGATTGTAGCAGCCAGTCAGGCAGCGTCACAGACAGCTGCAGGGGCACAGGAGGTAGCAAACAGAGCTGTAAACAGGGGAGTTTGAGTGGGAGTTCTGTTGGAGGAGAAGGTATTTGTGTGTGTGTTTGGTTTTGTATTGGAAGCATCTGTATGTGTAGGGGCTTTGTGCTGGGAGAGAAGCTGAGCCCTGCTTAGGGGGCGGGGCTTCACTGACTAGGGGTCCAATAAAGGGGTCAGCCAGTCAGGCGGCGGCACAGACATCTGCAGCGGCACAGGAGCTAGCAAACAGAGCTGTAAACAGGGGAGTTTGAGTGGGAGTTCTGTTGGAGGAGAAGGTATTTGTGTGTGTGTTTGGTTTTGTATTGGTAGTATCTGTATGTGTAGAGGCTTGGAGGGGCTTTGTGCTGGGAGAGAAGCTGAGCCCTGATTAGGGGCGGGGCTTCACTGACGAGGGGTCCTATAAAGGGAGCAGCCCCTCAGGCAGCGACACAGACAGCTGCAGCGGTACAGGAGCTAGCAAACAGAGCTGTAAACAGGGGAGTTTGAGTGGGAGTTCTGTTGGAGCAGAAGGTATTTGTGTGTGTTTGGTTTTGCATTGGTAGTATCTGTATGTGTAGAGGCTTGGAGGGGCTTTGTGCTGGTAGAGAAGCTGAGCCCTGATTAGGGGGCGGGGCTTCGCTGACTAGGTGTCGTATGATTGTAGCAGCCAGTCAGGCAGCGGCACAGGAATTTAGCAAACTGAGCTGTACACAGGGGAGTTTGAGTGGGAGTTCTGTTGGAGGAGGAGGTATTTGTGTGTGTTTGGTTTTGTGTTGGTGGTATCTGTATGTGTAGGGGCTTTGTGCTGGGAGCGAAGCTGAGCCCTGATTAGGGGGGGGGCTTGACTGACTAGGGGTCCTATAAAGGGAGCAGCCAGTCAGGCAGCGGCACAGGAATTTAGCAAACTGAGCTGTACACAGGGGAGTTTGAGTGGGAGTTTTGTTGGAGGAGGAGGTATTTGTGTGTGTTTGGATTTGTATTGTTAGTATCTGTATGTGTAGGGGCTTTGTGTTGGGAGAGAAGCTGAGCCCTGATTAGGGGGCGGGGCTTCCCTGACTAGGGGTCCTATAAAGGTAGCAGCCAGTCAGGCAGCGGCACAGGAGCTAGCAAACAGAGCTGTAAACAGGGGAGTTTGAGTGGGAGTTCTGTTGGAGGAGAAGGTATTTGTGTGTGTTTGGTTTTGTATTGGTGGTATCTGTATGTGTAGAGGCTTGGAGGGGCTTTGTGCTGGGAGAGAAGCTGAGCCCTGATTAGGGGGCGGGGCTTCTCTGACTAGGGGTCCTATGATTGTAGCAGCCAGTCACGCAGCGTCACAGACAGCTGCAGGGGCACAGGAGCTAGCAAACAGAGCTGTAAACAGGGGAGTTTGAGAGGGAGTTCTGTTGGAGGAGAAGGTATTTGTGTGTGTTTGGTTTTGTATTGGTAGTATCTGTATGTGCAGAGGCTTGGAGGGGCTTTGTGCTGGGAGAGAAGCTGAGCCCTGATTAGGGGGCGGGGCTTCACTGACTAGGGGTCCTATAAAGGTCGCAGCCAGTCAGGCAGCGGCACAGGAGCTAGCAAACAGAGCTGTAAACAGGGGAGTTTGAGTGGGAGTTCTGTTGGAGGAGAAGGTATTTGTGTGTGTTTGGTTTTGTATTGGTAGTATCTGTATGTGCAGAGGCTTGGAGGGGCTTTGTGCTGGGAGAGAAGCTGAGCCCTGATTAGGGGGCGGGGCTTCACTGACTAGGGTTCCTATAAAGGTAGCAGCCAGTCAGGCAGTGGCACAGACAGCTGCAGCGGCACAGGAGCTAGCAAACAGAGCTGTAAACAGGGGAGTTTGAGTGGGAGTTCAGTTGGAGGAGAAGGTATTTGTGTGTGTTTGGTTTTGTATTGGTGGTATCTGTATGTGTAGAGGCTTGGAGGGGCTTTGTGCTGGGAGAGAAGCTGAGCCCTGATTAGGGGGCGGGGCTTCTCTGACTAGGGGTCCTATGATTGTAGCAGCCAGTCACGCAGCGTCACAGACAGCTGCAGGGGCACAGGAGCTAGCAAAACAGAGCTGTAAACAGGGGAGTTTGAGAGGGAGTTCTGTTGGAGGAGAAGGTATTTGAGTGTGTTTGGTTTTGTCTTGGTAGTATGTGTATGTGGAGAGGCTTGGAGGGGCTTTGTGCTGGGAGCGAAGGTGAGCCCTGATTAGGGGGCGGGGCTTCACTGACTAGGGGTCCAATAAAGGTAGCAGCCAGTCAGGCAGCGGCACAGACAGCTGCAGGGGCACAGGAGCTAGCAAACAGAGCTGTAAACAGGGGAGTTTGAGTGGGAGTTCTTTTGGAAGAGAAGGTATTTGTGTGTGTTTTGTTTTGTATTGGTAGTATCTGTATGTGTAGGGTCTTTGTGCTGGGAGAAAAGCTGAGCCCTGATTAGGGGGCGCGGCTTCACTGACTAGGGGTCCTATAAAGGGAGCAGCCAGTCAGGCAGGGGCACAGACAGCTGCAGCGGCACAGGAGCTTGCAAACAGAGCTGTAAACAGGGGAGTTTGAGTGGGAGTTCTGTTGGAGGAGATGGTATTTGTGTGTGTTTGGTTTTTTATTGGTAGTATCTGTATGTGTAGGGGTTTGGCGGGGCTTTGTGCTTGGAGAGAAGCTGAACCCTGATTAGGGGGCGGGGCTTCACTGACTAGGGATCCTATAAAGGTAGCAGCCAGTCAGGCAGCGGAACAGACAGCTGCAGCGGCACAGGAGCTAGCAAACAGAGCTGTAAACAGGGGAGTTTGAGTGGGAGTTCTGTTGGAGGAGAAGGTATTTGTGTGTGTTCGGTTTTGTATTGGTAGTATCTGTATGTGTACGGGCTTTGTGCTGGGAGAGAAGCTGAGCCCTGGTTAGGGGGCGGGGCTTCACTGACTAGGCGTCCTATAAAGGTAGCAGGCAGTCAGGCAGCGGCACAGACAGCTGCAGCGGCACAGGAGCTAGCAAACAGAGCTGTAAACAGGGGAGTTTGAGTGGGAGTTCTTTTGGAGGAGAAGGTATTTGTGTGTGTTTGGTTTTGTATTGGTAGTATCTGTATGTGTAGGGGTTTGGCGGGGCTTTGTGCTTGGAGAGAAGCTGAGCCCTGATTAGGGGGCGGGGCTTATTGACTAGGGGTCTTATAAAGCCAGCAGCCAGTCAGGCAGCGGCACAGGAGCTAGGAAACAGACCTGTAAACAGGGGAGTTTGAGTGGGAGTTCTGTTGGAGGAGATGGTATTTGTGTGTGTTTGGTTTTTTATTGGTAGTATTTGTATGTGTAGGGGTTTGGGGGGCTTTGTGCTTGGAGAGAAGCTGAACCCTGATTAGGGGGCGGGGCTTCACTGACTAGGGATCCTATAAAAGTAGCAGCCAGTCAGGCAGCGGAACAGACAGCTGCAACGGCATAGGAGCTAGCAAACAGAGCTGTAAACAGGGGAGTTTGAGTGGGAGTTCTGTTGGAGGAGAAGGTATTTGTGTGTGTTTTTGTATTGGTAGTACCTGTATGTGTAGAGGTTTGAAGGGGCTTTGTGCTGGGAGAGAAGCTGAACCCTGATTAGGGGGCGGGGCTTCACTGACTAGGGGTCCTATAAAGGAAGCAGCCAGTCAGGCAGCGGAACAGACAGCTGCAGTGGCACAGGAGCTAGCAAACAGAGCTGTAAACAGGGGAGTTTGAGTGGGAGTTCTGTTGGAGGAGAAGGTATTTGTGTGTGTTTTTGTATTGGTAGTATCTGTATGTGTAGAGGTTTGAAGGGGCTTTGTGCTGGGAGAGAAGCTGAGCCCTGATTAGGGGGCGGGGCTTCACTGACTAGGGGTCCTATAAAGGAAGCAGCCAGTCAGGCAGCGGAACAGACAGCTGCAGTGGCACAGGAGCTAGCAAACAGAGCTGTAAACAGGGCAGTTTGAGTGGGAGTCCTGTTGGAGGAGAAGGTATTTGTGTGTGTTCGGTTTTGTATTGGTAGTATCTGTATGTGTACGGGCTTTGTGCTGGGAGAGAAGCTGAGCCCTGTTAGGGGGCGGGGCTTCACTGACTAGGGGTCTTATAAAGGTAGCAGCCAGTCAGGCAGCGGCACAGGAGCTAGCATACAGAGCTGTAAAGAGGGGAGTTTGAGTGGCAGTTCTGTTGGAAGAGAAGGTATTTGTGTGTGTTTTTGTATTGGTATTATCTGTATGTGTAGAGGCTTGGAGGGGCTTTGTGATGGGAGAGAAGCTGGGCCCTGATTAGTGGGCGGGGCTTCACTGATTAGGGGTCCTAGAAAGGGAGCAGCCAGTCAGGCAGCGGCACAGACAGGTGCAGTGGCACAGGAGCTAGCAAACAGAGCTGTAAAGAGGGGAGTTTGAGGGAGTTCTGTTGGAGGAGAAGGTATTTGTGTGTGTTTTGTATTGGTAGTATCTGTATGTGTAGGGGCTTTGTGCTGGGAGAGAAGCTGAGCTCTGATTAGGGGGCGGGGCTTCACTGACGAGGGGTCCTATAAAGGGAGCAGCCAGTCAGGCAGCGGCACAGACAGCTGCAGCTGCACAGGAGCTAGCAAACAGAGCTGTAAACAGGGGAGTTTGAGTGGGAGTTCTGTTGGAGGAGAAGGTATTTGTGTGTGTTTGGTTTTGTATTGGTAGCATCTGTATGTGCAGGGGCTTTGTGCTGGGAGAGAAGCTGAGCCCTGATTAGGGGGCGGGGCTTCACTGACAAGGGGTCCTATAAAGGGAGGAGCCAGTCAGGCGGCGGCATGGACAGCTGCAGCGGCACAGGAGCTAGCAAACAGAGCTGTAAACAGGGGAGTTTGAGTGGGAGTTCTGTTTGAGGAGAAGGTATTTGTGTGTGTGTTTGGTTTTTTATTGGTGGTATCTGTATGTGTATAGGCTGGGAGGGGCTTTGTGCTGGGAGAGAAGCTGAGCCCTGATTAGGGGGCGTGGCTTCGCTGACTAGGGGTCTTATGATTGTAGCAGCCAGCCAGGCAGCGTCACAGACAGCTGCAGGGGCACAGGAGCTAGCAAACAGAGCTGTAAACAGGGGAGTTTGAGTGGGAGTTCTCTTGGAAGAGAAGGTATTTGTGTGTGTTTGGTTTTGTATTGGTAGTATCTGTATGTGTAGGGTCTTTGTGCTGGGAGAAAAGCTGAGCCCTGATTAGGGGGCGGGGCTTCACTGACTAGGGGTCCTATAAAGGGAGCTGCCATTCAGGCAGGGGCACAGACAGCTGCAGCGGCACAGGAGCTAGCAAACAGAGCTGTAAACAGGGGAGTTTGAATTTGAGTTCTGTTGGAGGAGAAGGTATTTGTGTGTATTTGGTTTTGTATTGGTAGTATCTGTATGAGTAGAGGCTTTGTGCTAGGAGAGAAGCTGAGCCCTGATTAGGGGGCGGGGCTTCGCTGACTAGGGGTCGTATGATTGTAGCAGCCAGTCAGGCAGCGTCACAGACAGCTGCAGGGGCACAGGAGCTAGCAAACAGAGCTGTAAACAGGGGAGTTTGAGTGGGAGTTCTGTTGGAGGAGAAGGTATTTGTGTGTGTTTGGTTTTGTATTGGTAGCATCTGTATGTGTAGGGGCTTTGTGCTGGGAGAGAAGCTGAGCCCTGATTAGGGGGCGGGGCTTCACTGACAAGGGGTCCTATAAAGGGAGGAGCCAGTCAGGCTGCGGCACGGACAGCTGCAGCGGCACAGGAGCTAGCAAACAGAGGTGTAAACAGGGGAGTTTGAGTGGGAGTTCTGTTGGAGGAGAAGGTATTTGTGTGTGTGTTTGGTTTTTTATTGGTGGTATCTGTATGTGTATAGGCTGGGAGGGGCTTTGTGCTGGGAGAGAAGCTGAGCCCTGATTAGGGGAAGGGGCTTCGCTGACTCGGGGTCTTATGATTGTAGCAGCCAGTCAGGCAGCGTCACAGACAGCTGCAGGGGCACAGGAGCTAGCAAACAGAGCTGTAAACAGGGGAGTTTGAGTAGGAGTTCTGTTGGAAGAGAAGGTATTTGTGTGTGTTTGGTTTTGTATTGTCAGTATCTGTATGTGCAGGGGCTTTGTGCTGGGAGAGAAGCTGAGCCCTGATTAGGGGGCGGGGCTTCACTGACTCGGGGTTCTATAAAGGTAGCAGCCAGTCAGGCAGCGGCACAGACAGCTGCAGTGGCACAGGACCTAGCAAACGGAGCTGTAAACAGGGCAGTTTGAGTGGGAGTTCTGTTGGAGGAGACGGTACTTGTGTGTGTTCGGTTTTGTATTGGTAGTATCTGCATGTGTACGGGCTTTGTGCTGGGAGAGAAGCTGAGCCCTGATTAGGGGGCGTGGCTTCCCTGACTAGGGGTTCTATGAAGGTAGCAGCCAGTCAGGCAGCGGCACAGGAGCGAGCAAACAGAGCGGTAAACAGGGGAGTTTGAGTGGGAGTTCTGTTGGAGGAGAAGGTATTTGTGTGTTTTTTTGTATTGGTAGTATCTGTATATGTAGAGGCTTGGAGGGGCTTTGTGCTGGGAGAGAAGCTGAGCCCTGATCAGGGGGCGGGGCTTCACTGACTAGGGGTCCTATAAAGGTAGGAGTCAGTCAGGCAGCGGCACAGGAGCTAGCAAACAGAGCTGTAAGCAGGGGAGTTTGAGTGGGAGTTCTGTTGGAGGAGAAGATATTTGTGTTTGTTTTTTTATTGGTAGTATCTGTATGTGTAGAGGTTTGAAGGGGCTTTCTGCTGGGAGAGAAGCTGAGCCCTGATCAGGGGCGGGGCTTCACTGACTAGGGGTCCTATGAAGGTAGCAGCCAGTCAGGCAGCGGCTAAGACAGCTGCAGCGGCACAGGAGCTATCAAACAGAGCTGTAAACAGGGGAGTTGGAGTGGGAGTTCTGTTGGAGGAGAAGGTATTTGTGTGTGTTTGGTTTTGTATTGTCAGTATCTGTATGTGCAGGGGCTTTGTGCTGGGAGAGAAGCTGAGCCCTGATTAGTGGGCGGGGCTTCACTGACTAGGTGTCCTATAAAGGTAGCAGCCAGTCAGGCAGCGGCACAGGAGCTAGCAAACAGAGCTGTAAACAGGGGAGTTTGAGTGGGAGTTCTGTTGGAGGAGATGGTATTTGTGTGTGTTTGGTTTTGTATTGGTAGCATCTGTATGTGTAGGGGTTTGGCGGGGCTTTGTGCTTGGAGAGAAGCTGAACCCTGATTAGGGGGCGGGGCTTCACTGACTAGGGGTCCTATAAAGGTAGCAGCCAGTCAGGCAGCGGAACAGACAGCTGCAGTGGCACAGGAGCTAGCAAACAGAGCTGTGAACAGGGGAGTTTGAGTGGGAGTTCCGTTGGAGGAGAAGGTATTTGTGTGTGTTTTTGTATTGGTAGTACCTGTATGTGTAGAGGTTTGAAGGGGCTTTGTGCTGGGAGAGAAGCCGAGCCCTGATTAGGGGGCGGGGCTTCACTTACTAGGAGTCCTAAAAAGGTAGCAGCCAGTCAGACAGCGGCACAGGAGCTAGCAAACAGAGCTGTAAGCAGGGGAGTTTGAGTGGGAGTTGTGTTGGAGGAGAAGGTATTGGAGTGTGTTTGGTTTTGTATTGGTAGTACCGGTATGTGTAGGGGTTTGGCGGGGCTTTGTGCTTGGAGAGAAGCTGAGCCCTGATTAGGGGGCGGGGCTTCACTGACTAGGGGTCTTATAAAGGTAGCACCCAGTAAGACAGCGGCACAGGAGCTAGCAAACAGAGCTGTAAGCAGGGGAGTTTGAGTGGGAGTTCTGTTGGAGGAGAAGGTATTTGTGTGTGTTTGGTTTTGTATTGGTAGTATCTGTATGTGTAGAGGCTTGGAGGGGCTTTGTGCTGGGAGAGAAGCTGAGCCCATATTAGGGGGCGGGGCTTCCCTGACTAGGGGTCCTATAAAGGTAGCAGCCAGTCAGGCAGCGGCACAGGAGCTAGCAAACAGAGCTGTAAAGAGGTGAGTTTGAGTGGGAGTTCTGTTGGAGGAGAAGGTACTTGTGTGTGTTCCGTTTTGTATTGGTAGTATCTGTATGTGTACGGGCTTTGTGCTGGGAGAGAAGCTGAGCCCTGATTAGGGGGCGTGGCTTCCCTGAGTAGGGGTCCTATGAAGATAGCAGCCAGTCAGGCAGCGGCACAGTAGCTAGCAAACAGAGCGGTAAACAGGGGAGTTTGAGTGGGAGTTCTTTTGGAGGAGAAGGTATTTGTGTTTGTTTTTGTATTGGTAGTATCTGTATGTGTTGAGGTTTGAAGGGGCTTTGTGCTGGGAGAGAAGCTGAGCCCTGATTAGGGGGCGGGGCTTGACTGACTCGCGGTCCTATAAAGGTAGCAGCCAGTCAGGCAGCGGCACAGACAGCTGCAGTGGCACAGGACCTAGCAAACAGAGCTGTAAACAGGGCAGTTTGAGTGGGAGTTCTGTTGGAGGAAAAGGTATTTGTGTGTTTTTTTGTATTGGTAGTATCTGTATATGTAGAGGCTTGGAGGGGCTTTGTGCTGGGAGAGAAGCTGAGCCCTGATCAGTGGGCGGGGCTTCACTGACTAGGGGTCCTATAAGGGTAGCAGCCAGTCAGGCAGCGGCACAGGAGCCAGCAAACAGACCTGTAAACAGGGGAGTTTGAGTGGGAGTTCTGTTGGAGGAGAAGGTATTTGTGTGTGTTTTGTTTTTTATTGGTAGTATCTGTATGTGTAGGGGTTTGGCGGGGCTTTGTGCTTGGAGAGAAGCTGAACCCTGATTAGGGGGCGGGGCTTCACTGACTAGGGGTCCTATAAAGGTAGCAGCCAGTCAGGCAGCGGAACAGACAGCTGCAGCGGCACAGGAGCTAGCAAACAGAGCTGTAAACAGGGGAGTTTGAGTGGGAGTTCTGTTGGAGGAGAAGGTATTTGTGTGTTTTTTTGTATTGGTATTATCTGTATGTGTAGAGGCTTGGAGGGGCTTTGTGCTGGGAGAGAAGCTGAGCCCTGATTAGGGGGCGGGGCTTCACTGACTAGGGGTCCTATAAAGCTAGCAGCCAGTCAGGCAGCGGCACAGGAGCTAGCAAACAGACCTGTAAACAGGGAAGTTTGAGTGGGAGTTCTGTTGGAGGAGAAGGTATTTGTGTGTGTTTGGTTTTTTATTGGTAGTATCTGTATGTGTAGGGGTTTGGCGGGGCTTTGTGCTGGGAGAGAAGCTGGGCCCTGATTAGGGGGCGGGGCTTCACTGACTAGGGGTCCTATAAAGGGAGCAGCCAGTCAGGCAGCGGCACAGGAGCTAGCAAACAGAGCTCTAAACATGTTAGTTTGAGTGGGAGTTCTGTTGGAGGAGAAGGTATTTGTGTGTGTTTGGTTTTGTATTGGTAGTATCTGTATGTGTAGAGGCTTGGAGGGGCTTTGTGCTGGGAGAGAAGCTGAGCCGTGATTAGGGGGCGGGGCTTCACTGACTAGGGGTCCTATAGAGGTAGCAGCCAGTCAGACAGCGGCACAGGAGCTAGCAAACAGAGCTGTAAACAGGGGAGTTTGAGTGGGAGTTCTGTTGGAGGAGAAGGTATTTGTGTGTGTTTGGTTTTGTATTGGTAGTATCTATATGTGTAGGGGCTTGGAGGGACTTTGTGCTGGGAGAGAAGCTGAGCCCTGATTAGGGGGCGGGGCTTCACTGACTAGGGGTCCTATAAAGGTAGAAGCCAGTCAGGCAGCGGCACAGACAGCTGCAGCGCACAGGAGCTAGCAAACAGAGCAAAAAACAGGGAGTTTGAGAGGGAGTTCTGTTGGAGGAGAAGGTATTTGTGTGTGTTTGGTTTTGTATTGGTAGTATCTGTATCTGTAGAGGCTTTGTGCTGGGAGAGAAGATGAGCCCTGATTAGGGGGCGGGGCTTCACTGACTAGGGGTCCTATAAAGGTAGCAGCCAGTCAGGCAGCGGCACAGGAGCTAGCAAACAGAGCTGTAAACAGGGGAGTTTGAGTGGGATTTCTGTTGGAGGAGAAGGTATTTGTGTGTGTTTGGTTTTGTATTGGTAGTATCTGTATGTGTAGAGGCTTTGTGCTGGGAGAGAAGATGAGCCCTGATTAGGGGGCGGGGCTTCCCTGACTAGGGGTCCTATAAAGGTAGCAGCCAGTCAGGCAGCGGCACAGACAGCTTTAGCGGCACTGGAGCTTCCAAACTGAGCTGTAAACAGGGGAGGTTGAGAGGGAGTTCTGTTGGAGGAGAAGGTATTTGTGTGTGTTTGGTTTTGTATTGGTAGTATCTGTATGTGTAGGGTCTTTGTGGTGTGAGAAAAGCTGAGTCCTGATTAGGGGGCGGGGCTTCACTGACTAGGGGTCCTAAAAAGGTAGCAGCCAGTCAGGCAGCGGCACAGACAGCTGCAGCGGCACAGGAGCGAGCAAACAGAGCTGTAAACAGGGGAGTTTGAGAGGGAGTTCTGTTGGAGGAGAAGGTATTTGTGTGTGTTTGGTTTTGTATTGGTAGTATCTGTATGTGTAGGGGCTTGGAGGGACTTTGTGCTGGAGAGAAGATGAGCCTTGATTAGGGGGCGGGGCTTCACTGACTAGGGGTCCTATAAAGGTAGCAGCCAGTCAGGCAGCGGCACAGACAGCTGCAGTGGCACAGGAGCTAGCAAACAGAGCTGTAAACAGGGGAGTTTGAGTGGGAGATCTGCTGCAGTAGAAGGTATTTGTGTGTGTTTGGTTTTGTATTGGTAGTATCTGTATGTGTAGGGGCTTTGTCCTGGGAGAGAAGCTGAGCCCTGATTAGGGGGCGGGGCTTCGCTGACTAGGGGTCCTATAAAGGTAGCAGCCAGTCAGGCAGCGACACAGACAGCTGCAGCGGTACAGGAGCTAGCAAACTGAGCTGTAAGCAGGGGAGTTTGAGTGGGAGTTCTGTTGGAGGAGAAGGTATTTGTGTGTGTGTTTGGTTTTGTATTGGTGGTATCTGTATGTGTAGAGGCTTGGAGGGGCTTTGTGCTGGGAGAGAAGCTGAGTCCTGATTAGGGGGCGGGGCTTCACTGACGAGGGGTCCTAAAAAGGTAGCAGCCAGTCAGGCAGCGGCACAGACAGCTGCAGCGGCACAGGAGCTTGCAAACTGAGCTGTAAGCAGGGGAGTTTGAGTGGGAGTTCTGTTGGAGGAGAAGGTATTTGTGCGTATTTGGTTTTGTATTGGTGGTATCTGTATGTGTAGGGGCTTTGTGCTGGGAGAGAAACTGAGCCCTGATTAGGGGGCGGGGCTTCCCTGAATAGGGGTCCTATAAAGGGAGCAGCCAGTCAGGCAGCAGCACATGAGCTAGCAAACAGAGCTGTAAACAGGGGAGTTTGAGTGGGAGATCTGCTGCAGTAGAAGTTATTTGTGTGTGTTTGTTTTTGTATTGGTAGTATCTGTATGTGTAGAGGCTTTGTGCTGGGAGAGAAGATGAGCCCTGATTAGGGGGCGGGGCTTCACTGACTAGGGGTCCTATAAAGGTAGCAGCCAGTCAGGCAGCGGCACAGACAGCTGCAGCGCACAGGAGCTAGCAAACAGAGCATAAAACAGGGGAGTTTGAGAGGGAGTTCTGTTGGAGGAGAAGGTATTTGTGTGTGTTTGGTTTTGTATTGGTAGTATCTATATGTGTAGAGGCTTTGTGCTGGGAGAGAAGCTGAGGCCTGATTAGGGGGCGGGGCTTCACTGACTAGGGGTCCTATAAAGGTAGCAGCCAGTCAGGCAGCGGCACAGGAGCTAGGAAACAGAGCTGTAAACAGGGCAGTTTTGCGTGGGAATTCTGTTGGAGGAGAAGATATTTGTGTGTGTTTGGCTTTGTATTGGTAGTATCTGTATGTGTAGAGGCTTGGAGGGGCTTTGTGCTGGGAGAGAAGCTGAGCCCCGATTAGGGGGCGGGGCTTCACTGACTAGGGGTCCTATAAAGGGAGCAGCCAGTCAGGCAGGGGCACAGACAGCTGCAGCGGCACAGGAGCTTGCAAACAGAGCTGTAAACACGGGAGTTTGAGTCGGACTTCTGTTGGAGGAGAAGGTATTTGTGTGTGTGTTTGGTTTTGTATTGGTAGTATCTGTATGTGTAGAGGCTTGGAGGGGCTTTGTGCTGGGAGCGAAGCTGAGCCCTGATTAGGGGGCGGAGCTTCACTGACGAGGGGTCCTATAAAGGGAGCAGCCAGTCAGGCAGCGACACAGACAGCTGCAGCGGTACAGGAGCTAGCAAACAGAGCTGTAAACAGGGGAGTTTGAGAGGGAGTTCTGTTGGAGGAGAAGGTATTTGTGTGTGTTTGGTTTTGTATTGGTAGTATCTGAATGTGTAGAGGCTTTGTGCTGGGAGAGAAGATGAGCCCTGATTAGGGGGCGGGGCTTCACTGACTAGGGGTCCTATAAAGGTAGCAGCCAGTCAGTCAGCGGCACAGACAGCTGCAGTGGCACAGGAGCTATCAAACAGAGCTGTAAACAGGGGAGTTTGAGTGGGAGTTCTGTTGGAGGAGAAGGTATTTGTGTGTGTATTTCGTTTTGTATTGGTAGTATCTGTATGTGTAGAGGCTTGGAGGGGCTTTGTGCTCGTAGAGAAGCTGAGCCCTGATTAGGGGGCGGGGCTTCACTGACTAGAGGTCCTATAAATGTAGCAGCCACTCAGGCAGCAGCACAGACAGCTGCAGCGGCACAGGAGCTAGGAAACAGAGCTGTAGACAGGGGCGTTTGAGTGGGAGTTCTGTTGGAGGAGAAGGTATTTGTGTGTTTGGTTTTGTATTGATAGTATCTGTATGTGTAGAGGCTTGGAGGGGCTTTGTGCTGGGAGAGAAGCTGAGGCCTGATTAGGGGGCGGGGCTTCACTGACTAGGGGTCCTATAAAGGTAGCGGCACAGACAGCTGCAGCGGCACAGGAGCTAGGAAACAGAGCTGTAAACAGGGCAGTTTTGCGTGGGAATTCTGTTGGAGGAGAAGATATTTGTGTGTGTGTGTTTGGTTTTGTATTGGTAGTATCTGTATGTGTAGAGGCTTGGAGGGGCTTTGTGCTGGGAGCGAAGCTGACCCTGATTAGGGGGCGGGGCTTCACTTACCAGGGGTCCTATAAAGGTAGCAGCCAGTCAGGCAGCGGCAGAGGAATTTAGCAAACAGAGCTGTAAACAGGGGAGTTTGAGTGGGAGTTCTGTTGGAGGAGAAGGTATTCGTGTGTGTTTGGTTTTGTATTGGTAGCATCTGTATGTGTAGGGGCTTTGTGCTGGGAGAGAAGCTGAGCCCTGATTAGGGGGCGGGGCTTCACTGACTAGGGGTCCTATAAAGGGAGCAGCCACTCAGGCGGCGGCACGGACAGCTGCAGCGGCACAGGAGCTAGCAAACAGAGCTGTAAACAGGGGAGTTTGAGTGGGAGTTCTGTTGGAGGAGAAGGTATTCGTGTGTGTTTGGTTTTGTATTGGTAGTATCTGTATGTGTAGGGTCTTTGTGGTGTGAGAAAAGCTGAGCCCTGATTAGTGGGCGGGGCTTCACTGACTAGGGGTCCTATAAAGGGAGCAGCCAGTCAGGCAGGGGCACAGACACCTGCAGCGGCACAGGAGCTTGCAAACAGAGCTGTAAACAGGGGAGTTTGAGTGGGAGTTCTGTTGGAGGAGAAGGTATTTGTGTGTGTGTTTGGTTTTGTATTGGTGGTATCTGTATGTGTAGAGGCTTGGAGGGGCTTTGTGCTGGGAGAGAAGCTGAGTCCTGATTAGGGGGCGGGGCTTCACTGACGAGGGGTCCTATAAAGGGAGCAGCCAGTCAGGCAGCGGCACAGACAGCTGCAGCGCACAGGAGCTAGCAAACAGAGCAAAAAACAGGGGAGTTTGAGAGGGAGTTCTGTTGGAGGAGAAGGTATTTGTGTGTGTTTGGTTTTGTATTGGT
Source organism: Lepidochelys olivacea (assembly GCF_965140295.1). NCBI lineage: Eukaryota > Metazoa > Chordata > Testudines > Cheloniidae > Lepidochelys > Lepidochelys olivacea. Next base: position 6,623,587 of record NC_140428.1, read on the forward strand.
AGTATCTATATGTGTAGAGGCTTTGTGCTGGGAGAGAAGCTGAGCCCTGATTAGGGGGCGGGGCTTCGCTGACTAGGGGTCCTATAAAGGTAGCAGCCAGTCAGGCAGCGGCACAGGAGCTAGGAAACAGAGCTGTAAACAGGGGAGTTTGAGTGGGAGTTCTGTTGGAGGAGAAGGTATTTGTGTGTGTATTTGGTTTTGTATTGGTGGTATCTGTATGTGTAGAGGCTTGGAGGGGCTTTGTGCTGGGAGAGAAGCTGAGTCCTGATTAGGGGGCGGGGCTTCACTGACGAGGTGTCCTATAAAGGGAGCAGCCAGTCAGGCAGCGACACAGACAGCTGCAGCGGCACAGGAGCTAGGAAACAGAGCTGTAGACAGGGGCGTTTGAGTGGGAGTTCTGTTGGAGGAGAAGGTATTTGTGTGTTTGGTTTTGTATTTATAGTATCTGTATGTGTAGAGGCTTGGAGAGGCTTTGTGCTGGGAGAGAAGCTGAGGCCTGATTAGGGGGCGGGGCTTCACTGACTAGGGGTCCTATAAAGGGAGCAGCCAGTCAGGCAGGGGCACAGACAGCTGCAGCGGCACAGGAGCTTGCAAACAGAGCTGTAAACAGGGGAGTTTGAGTGGGAGTTCTGTTGGAGGAGAAGGTATTTGTGTGTGTGTTTGGTTTTGTATTGGTGGTATCTGTATGTGTAGAGGCTTGGAGGGGCTTTGTGCTGGGAGAGAAGCTGAGTCCTGATTAGGGGGCGGGGCTTCACTGACGAGGGGTCCTATAAAGGGAGCAGCCAGTCAGGCAGCGACACAGACAGCTGCAGCGGTACAGAAGCTAGCAAACAGAGCTGTAAACACGGGAGTTTGAGTGGGACTTCTGTTGGAGGAGAAGGTATTTGTGTGTGTGTTTGGTTTTGTATTGGTAGTATCTGTATGTGTAGAGGCTTGGAGGGGCTTTGTGCTGGGAGCGAAGCTGAGCCCTGATTAGGGGCCGGAGCTTCACTGATGAGGGGTCCTATAAAGGGAGCAGCCAGTCAGGCAGCGACACAGACAGCTGCAGCGGTACAGGAGCTAGCAAACAGAGCTGTAAACAGGGGAGTTTGAGTGGGAGTTCTGTTGGAGGAGAAGGTATTTTTGTGTGTTTGGTTTTGTATTGGAAGCATCTGTATGTGTAGGGGCTTTGTGCTGGGAGAGAAGCTGAGCCCTGATTAGGGGGCGGGGCTTCACTGACTAGGGGTCCTAAAAAGGTAGCAGCCAGTCAGGCAGCGGCACAGACAGCTGCAGCGGCACAGGAGCGAGCAAACAGAGCTGTAAACAGGGGAGTTTGAGAGGGAGTTCTGTTGGAGGAGAAGGTATTTGTGTGTGTTTGGTTTTGTATTGGTAGTATCTGTATGTGTAGAGGCTTTGTGCGAGGAGAGAAGCTGAGCCCTGATTAGGGGCGGGGCTTCGCTGACTAGGGGTCGTATGATTGTAGCAGCCAGTCAGGCAGCGTCACAGACAGCTGCAGGGGCACAGGAGCTAGCAAACAGAGCTGTAAACAGGGGAGTTTGAGAGGGAGTTCTGTTGGAGCAGAAGGTATTTGTGTGTGTTTGGTTTTGCATTGGTAGTATCTGTATGTGTAGAGGCTTGGAGGGGCTTTTATCTGGGAGAGAAGCTGAGCCCTGATTAGGGGGCGGGGCTTCACTGACTAGGGGTCCTATAAAGGGAGCAGCCAGTCAGGCAGCGGCACAGACAGCTGCAGCGGCACAGGAGCTAGCAAACAGAGCTGTAAACAGGGGAGTTTGAGTGGGAGTTCTGTTGGAGGAGAAGGTATTTGTGTGTGTTTGGTTTTGTATTGGTAGTATCTGTATGTGTAGAGGCTTTGTGCTGGGAGAGAAGCAGAGCCCTGATTAGGGGGTGGGGCTTCACTGACTAGGGGTCCTATAAAGGTAGCAGCCAGTCAGGCAGCGGCACAGACAGCTACAGCGGCACAGGAGCTAGCAAACAGAGCTGTAAACAGGGCAGTTTGAGTGGGAGTTCAGTTGGAGGAGAAGGTATTTGTGTGTGTTTGGTTTTGTACTGGTAGTATGTGTATGTGTAGGGAGTTTGTGCTGGGAGAGAAGCTGAGTCCTGATTAGGGGGCGGGGCTTCACTGACTAGGCGTTCTATAAAGGGAGCAGCAAGTCAGGCAGCAGCACAGACAGCTGCAGCGGCACAGGAGCTAGCAAACAGAGCTGTAAACAGGGGAGTTTGAGTGGGAGTTCTGTTGGAGGAGAAGGTATTTGTGTTTGGCTTTGTATTGGTAGTATCTGTATGTGTAGGGGCTTTGTGCTGGGAGAGAAGCTGAGCGCTGATTAGGGGGCGGGGCTTCACTGACTAGGGGTCGTATAAAGGTAGCAGCCAGTCAGGCAGCGGCACAGACAGCTACAGCGGCACAGGAGCTAGCAAACAGAGCTGTAAACAGGGGAGTTGGAGTGGGAGTTCTGTTGGAGGAGAAGGTGTTTCTGTGTGTGTTAGGTTTTGTATTGGTAGTATCTGTATGTGTAGGGGCTTGGCGGGGCTTCGTGCTTGGAGAGAAACTGAGCCCTGATTAGGGGCGGGCCTTCACAGACTAGGGGTCCTATAAACGTAGCAGCCAGTCAGGCAGCGGAACAGACAGCTGCAGCGGCACAGGAGCTAGCAAACAGCTGTGAACAGGGGAGTTTGAGTGGGAGTTCTGTTGGAGGAGAAGGTATTTGTGTGTGCTTGGTTTTGTATTGGTAGTATCTGTATGTGTAGGGGCTTTGTGCTGGGAGAGAAGCTGAGCCCTGATTAGGGGGCGGGGATTCACTGACTAGGGGTCCTATAAAGGTAGCAGCCAGTGAGGCAGCGGAACAGACAGCTGCAGGGCACAGGAGCTAGCAAACAGCTGTAAACAGGGGGGTTTGAGTGGGAGTTCTGTTGGAGGAGAAGGTATTTGTGTGTGTGTGTTTTTGTATTGTTAGTATCCGTATGTGCAGGGGCTTTGTGTTGGGAGAGAAGCTGAGCCCTGATTAGGGGGCCGGGCTTCACTGACTAGGGGTCCTATAAAGGTAGCAGCCAGTCAGGCAGCGGAACAGGAGCTAGCAAACAGAGCGGTAAACAGGGGAGTTTGTGTGGGAGTTCTGTTGGAGGAGAAGGTATTTGTGTGTGTTTGGTTTTGTGTTGGTTGTATCTGTATGTGTAGAGGCTTGGAGGGGCTTTGTGCTGGGAGAGAGGCTGAACCCTGATTAGGGGGCGGGGCTTCCCTGACTAGGGGACCTATAAAGGTAGAAGCCAGTCAGGCAGCGGCACAGACAGCTACAGCGGCACAGGAGCTAGCAAACAGAGCTGTAAACAGGGCAGTTTGAGTGGGAGTTCTGTTGGAGGAGAAGGTATTTGTGTGTGTTTGGTTTTGTATTGGTAGTATCTGTATGTGTAGAGGCTTTGTGCTGGGAGAGAAGCAGAGCCCTGATTAGGGGGCGGGGCTTCACTGACTAGGGGTCCTATAAAGGTAGCAGCCAGTCAGGCAGCGGCACAGACAGCTACAGCGGCACAGGAGCTAGCAAACAGAGCTGTAAACAGGGCAGTTTGAGTGGGAGTTCAGTTGGAGGAGAAGGTATTTGTGTGTGTTTGGTTTTGTACTGGTAGTATGTGTATGTGTAGGGAGTTTGTGCTGGGAGAGAAGCTGAGTCCTGATTAGGGGGCGGGGCTTCACTGACTAGGCGTTCTATAAAGGGAGCAGCAAGTCAGGCAGCAGCACAGACAGCTGCAGCGGCACAGGAGCTAGCAAACAGAGCTGTAAACAGGGGAGTTTGAGTGGGAGTTCTGTTGGAGGAGAAGGTATTTGTGTTTGGCTTTGTATTGGTAGTATCTGTATGTGTAGGGGCTTTGTGCTGGGAGAGAAGCTGAGCGCTGATTAGGGGGCGGGGCTTCACTGACTAGGGGTCGTATAAAGGTAGCAGCCAGTCAGGCAGCGGCACAGACAGCTACAGCGGCACAGGAGCTAGCAAACAGAGCTGTAAACAGGGGAGTTGGAGTGGGAGTTCTGTTGGAGGAGAAGGTGTTTCTGTGTGTGTTAGGTTTTGTATTGGTAGTATCTGTATGTGTAGGGGCTTGGCGGGGCTTCGTGCTTGGAGAGAAACTGAGCCCTGATTAGGGGCGGGCCTTCACAGACTAGGGGTCCTATAAACGTAGCAGCCAGTCAGGCAGCGGAACAGACAGCTGCAGCGGCACAGGAGCTAGCAAACAGCTGTGAACAGGGGAGTTTGAGTGGGAGTTCTGTTGGAGGAGAAGGTATTTGTGTGTGCTTGGTTTTGTATTGGTAGTATCTGTATGTGTAGGGGCTTTGTGCTGGGAGAGAAGCTGAGCCCTGATTAGGGGGCGGGGATTCACTGACTAGGGGTCCTATAAAGGTAGCAGCCAGTGAGGCAGCGGAACAGACAGCTGCAGGGCACAGGAGCTAGCAAACAGCTGTAAACAGGGGGGTTTGAGTGGGAGTTCTGTTGGAGGAGAAGGTATTTGTGTGTGTGTGTTTTTGTATTGTTAGTATCCGTATGTGCAGGGGCTTTGTGTTGGGAGAGAAGCTGAGCCCTGATTAGGGGGCCGGGCTTCACTGACTAGGGGTCCTATAAAGGTAGCAGCCAGTCAGGCAGCGGAACAGGAGCTAGCAAACAGAGCGGTAAACAGGGGAGTTTGTGTGGGAGTTCTGTTGGAGGAGAAGGTATTTGTGTGTGTTTGGTTTTGTGTTGGTTGTATCTGTATGTGTAGAGGCTTGGAGGGGCTTTGTGCTGGGAGAGAGGCTGAACCCTGATTAGGGGGCGGGGCTTCCCTGACTAGGGGACCTATAAAGGTAGAAGCCAGTCAGGCAGCGGCACAGACAGCTGCAGCGGCACTGGAGCTAGCAAACAGAGCTGTAAACAGGGGAGTTTGAGTGGGAGTTCTGTTGGAGGAGAAGGTATTTGTGTGTGTGTTTGGTTTTGTATTTGTAGAGGCTTGGAGGGGCTTTGTGCTGGAGAGAAGCTGATCCCTGATTAGGGGGCAGGGCTTCACTGACTAGGGGTCCTAAAAAGGTACCAGGCAGTCAGGCAGCGGCATGGACAGCTGCAGCGGCACAGGAGCTAGCAAACAGAGCGGTAAACAGGGGAGTTTGTGTGGGAGTTCTGTTGGAGGAGAAGGTATTTGTGTGTGTTTGGTTTTGTATTGGTAGTATCTGTATGTGTAGAGGCTTGGAGGGGCTTTGTGCTGGGAGAGAAGATGAGCCCTGATTAGGGGGCGGGGCTTCCCTGACTAGGGGTCCTATAAAGGTAGCAGCCAGTCAGGCAGTGGCACAGGAGCTAGCAAACAGAGCTGTAAACAGGGGAGTTTGACTGGGAGTTCTGTTGGAGGAGAAGGTATTTGTGTGTGTGTTTGGTTTTGTATTGGTGGTATCTGTATGTGTAGAGGCTTGGAGGGGCTTTGTGCTGGGAGAGAAGCTGAGACCTGATTAGGGGCGGGGCTTCACTGACTAGGGGTCCTATAAAGGTAGCAGCCAGTCAGGCAGCGGCACAGGAGCTAGCAAACAGAGCTGTAAACAGGGGAGTTTGACTGGGTGTTCTGTTGGAGGAGAAGGTATTTGTGTGTGTGTTTGGTTTTGTATTGGTGGTATCTGTATGTGCAGGGGCTTTGTGCTGGGAGAGAAGCTGAGCCCTGATTAGGGGGCGGGGCTTCCGTGACTAGGGGTCCTATAAAGGTAGCAGCCAGTCAGGCAGCGGCACAGACAGCTGCAGCAGCACAGGAGCCAGCAAACAGAGCTGTAAACAGGGGAGTTTGAGTGGGAGTTCTGTTGGAGGAGAAGGAATTTGTGTGTGTTTGGTTTTGTATTGGTAGTATCTGTATGTGTAGGGGCTTTGTGCTGGGAGAGAAACTGAGCCCTGATTAGGGGGCGGGGCTTCACTGTCTAGGGGTCCTATAAAGGTAGCGGCACAGGAGCTAGCAAACAGAGCTGTAAACAGGGGTGTTTGAGTGGGAGTTCTGTTGGAGGAGAAGGTATTTGTGTGTTTGGTTTTGTATTGGTGGTATCTGTATGTGTAGAGGCTCGGAGGGGCTTTGTGCTGGGAGAGAAGCTGAGCCCTGATTAGGCAGCGGGGCTTCACTGACTAGTGGTCCTATTAAGGTAGCAGCCAGTCAGGCGGGGGCACAGACAGCTGCAGCGGCACAGGAGCTAGCAAACAGAGCTGTAAACAGGGGTGTTTGAGTGGGAGTTCTGTTGGAGGAGAAGGTATTTGTGTGTGTGTGTTTGGTTTTGTATTGGTAGTATCTGTATGTGTAGAGGCTTGTAGGGGCTTTGTGCTGGGAGAGAAGCTGAGCCCTGATTAGGGGGCGGGGCTTCACTGACTAGGGGTCCTATAAAGGTAGCAGCCAGTCAGGCAGCGGCACAGACAGCTGCAGCAGCACAGGACACTGTGTATTCACCTACATGGTATAGGGAAGCACAGAACCTGCCCTGGGGGCTGCAGATCTAAATATAGGAGTCCCTGCCTGAGTCTTCAACTGCCTGAAGCAACAACTGGGAGAAGTGCAAACTGGCTTGTTTCCTCAATGGAACATTAGTTCTGAACCCTAATGATGATAAACTGCTTTATCATGGGGGTGTAAAATGTACTGGTGCTAGAGCCCAGTCAATGCTGCAGGTTGGTGCCCATTTCATCAGAACCTCCCTTTTTTCAAATTGATCTCATATGTCTGTGAACTCCCACCATTTGCTATGGGTCACAGGCCCTCTCTGCAAATGGCTCACTGCATGGCTCCTACCATGGCCTTTCAGTCTCTGATGGTCCCGTTTTCACTAAGAACCCTGGGTGCACCTGGCTTTCCCAGAATTACTCTGCTCTAAGAGCCAGTTCAGCTAAAGGACACTAAGGGGGCAGCTGGAGCACCTTGTTCCTCACACCACAGGCACATTCTTCTGGTCGCCGCATGTTACTAGAAACCCGGCAACTGCAGACCAGGCCCCTTGGCCTAACATGAGCAGGTTCACCAACGGCATAGCACACGGAATGTTTTGTTCGGACAGAAGCCTGGGAATCAGGGCTCTGGGGCTCTATCTATGCTCTGAGAGGGGAGTGGGTTCTAGTAGTTAAAACAGGGTGGGGAGCTGGCAGCCAGGGCTCCTGAGTTCCTTTTCTGTTTGTGACAGCAGTGAGCTGTTCCCCACCCACCCCATTGCCTGGGCTGGGGCTGCTCTCAGCCAGACCTGGCAGCTCAGCCGGGTGAACAGGTGTTACTTATTTAACACAGTGCAGGAATGCTAAGTGGTTGATCAGCGAGGCTGTTGTCCCCCTAATCCCTTAAGGCTCATCAATTCCTGCTTGGCTGCAAGCAGCTTGCGGCTCAGATCCTGAGAGAGGCTATTTAACACAGCTGGTGCTTTGGCTCCAACTCCTAACAGCACTGGCCTGCAAAGCCACACCATACACACACACACAGCTCTGCCACTCCCCTCACTGCCACAGCCGCCCCTGCCCCCCAGCCAGGGGGCAGCATAGGTAGGGCCCGAAGTGTCCTTCCGAACAAACCCCTCCTGAACTGAAAGAACAAAAAGGGGGATGTAACCAGGACTGAGCGACATGCTTAGACTGCAGGGCCCAGCCCTAGGGGCAGATTGTAAGGCCAGAGGGACTACTGTGATCATCTAGTCTGACCTCCTGCATAACACAGGCCATTGGACTTAGTTTAAAAAACAGCCAATCTGGACTTAAAAATTGCCAGTGATGGAAATCCACAATGAGCCTCGTTAATTACCTTCACTGTTACGAATTTGTACCTCATTTCTAGTCTGAATTTGTCTAGTTTCAGTTTCATCCATTGGATCTGGTTATACCTTTTTCTGCTAGGCTGAAGAGACTTAGATAAATTTCTGTTCTCCATGTAGGTACTGTGATCAAGTCACCCCTAACCTTCTTTCTGTTATGCTCCTTTGGAGACTGAGCTCCTTGAGTCCATCACTGTAAGCCATGTTTTCTAATCATTCTCATGGCTCTTCTCTGAACCCTCTCCAGTTTACCAACATCCTTCTGGAATTATGGGCACCAGAACTGGACACAGAATTCCAGCAACGATCATAAGGACAACCTTGGGTCAGACCAATGGTTAATCCAGCCCAGTGTCCTGCCTTCCAACAGTGGCTGGTGCCTGCTGCTTCAGAGAGAGTGAACAGAACAGGGCAATTTATTGAGTGATCCATCCCCTGTCATCATGTCTCAGAATCCGGCAGTCAGAGGCTTAGGGACACCCAGAGCAAGGGGCTGTGTCCCTGATCATCTTGGCTAATAGCCATTGATGGACCTAGCCTCCATGAACTTTCTAATTTGTTTAACCCAGTTATACTTTTGGCTAGTGGTTGCATCCGTGCCAAATACAGAGCAAATATAACCTCAATACTCCTGTTTTGGACTGGGGGTGTGGTGAAGGGAAAGAGAGATGTGACTTTGGTGAATGGTGGGTTTGTGATTTGGCATGGGGGCTGGTATTGCAAGGAGGAAGGGGACAGGGGATAGATGAGCATGGTGAGGTGGTGGAGGGGTGGGGGGCAGTGTAGATGAGTGTGGTGGAGTTATGGGGGCAGGGGTAGATAAGTGTGGCAGAGTGGGGTCTGGGGACAGGGGGTATATAAGTGTGGCAGGGTGGTGGACAGTGTAGATGAGCATAGTAGGGTGGTGGGGGGCATGGAGTAGATGAGTGTGTCTGTGGAGTAGAGTGGGTGGCAGGGGTAGATAAACATAGCATGTGGGGGTTGGAGTTGGAGGCAGGGAGTCCATAAGCAGGAGGGGTGGAGGATGGGGGATCTATGATCATGGCAAGGGGGGGTAGATGTGTGTGGTGGGGGGCAGGGAGTAAATGAGCAGGGTGGATAAATGTGTGTGGTGGGGGTCATGGGGGCTGGGGTAAATAAGCAGGGTGACGGGAGGTGGTAGATGAGCATGACGGGGATGGATGGGCTGGATGAATGGACTATAAGGTGGATAGAAAGCTGGCTAGATTGTCGGGCTCAACAGGTAGTGATCAATGGCTCCATGTCTAGCTGGCAGCCGGTATCAAGTGGAGTGCCCCAAGGGTCGGTCCTGGGGCCGGTTTTGTTCAATATCTTCATAAATTATATGGAGGATGGTGTGGATTGCATCCTCAGCAAGTTTGCAGACGACACTAAACTGGGAGGAGTGGTAGATATGCTGGAGGGTAGGGATAGGATACAGAGGGACCTAGACAAATTGGAGGATTGGGCCAAAAGAAATCTGATGAGGTTCAACAACAAGTGCAGAGGACGGAAGAATCCCATGCACCGCTACAGACGAAAGACCGAATGGCTTGGCAGCAGTTCGGCAGAAAAGGACCTAGGGGTTACAGTGGATGAGAAGCTGGATATGAGTCAACAGTGTGCCCTTGTTGCCAAGAAGGCCAATGGCATTTTGGGATGTATAAGTAGGGGCATTGCCAGAAGATCAAGGGACGTGATCGTTCCCCTCTATTCGACATTGGTGAGGCCTCATCTGGAGTACTGTGTCCAGTTTTGGTTCCCACACTACAAGAAGGATGTGGAAAAATTGGAAAGAGTCCAGCGGAGGGCAACAAAAGTGATTAGGGGACTGGAACACATGAGTTACGAGGAGAGGCTGAGGGAACTGGGGATGTTTAGTCTAAGGAAGAGACGAATGAGGGGGGATTTGATAGCTGCTTTCAACTACCTGAAAGGGGGTTCCAAAGAGGATGGCTCTAGACTGTTCTCAGTGGTAGCAGATGACAGAACAAGGAGTAATGGTCTCAAGTTGCAGTGGGGGAGGTTTAGGTTGGATATTAGGAAAAACTTTTTCACTAGGAGGGTGGTGAAGCACTGGAATGTGTTACCTAGGGAGGTGGTGGAATCTCCTTCCTTAGAAGTTTTTAAGGTCAGGCTTGACAAAGCCCTGGCTGGGATGATTTAATTGGGGATCGGTCCTGCTTCGAGCAGGGGGTTGGACTAGATGACCTCCTGAGGTCCCTTCTAACCCTGATATTCTATGATTCTATGGGGCGGGTGCAGAGGATAGATGAGCATGGCATGGGGGAGATGAGCATAGCAAGGGCAGGGGAGAGCATTTAAGTCACACATACTAATTAGAGGTTTCAGAGTAGCAGCCGTGTTAGTCTGTATCCGAAAAACGAAAAGGAGTACTTTTGGCACCCTAGAGACCATAAAATAAATTTGTTAGTCTCTAAGGTGCCACTAGTACTCCCTTTCTCTTTGAAGAACATCTGAGGAATGGGGGCGGGGGGAATAAACATGGGAAAATAGTTTTACTTTGTGTAATGACCCATCCACTCCCAGTCTTTATTCAAGCCTAAGTTAATTGTATCCAGTTTGCAAATTAATTCCAATTCAGCAGTCTCTCGTTGGAGTCTGTTTTTGAAGTTTTTCTGTTGAAGAATTGAACTTTTAGGTCTGTAATCGAGTCACAGAAGAGATTGAAGTGTTCTCCAACTGGTTTTTGAATGTTATAATTCTTGACGTCTGATTTGTGTCCATTTATTCTTTTACGTAGAGACTCTCCAGTTTGACCAATGTACATGGCAGAGGGGCATTGCTGGCACATGATGGCATATATCACATTGGTAGATGTGCAGGTGAATGAGCCTCTGATAGTGTGGCTGATGTGATTAGGCCCTGTGATGGTGTTCCCTGAATAGATATGTGGGCACAGTTGACAACGGGCTTTGTTGCAAGGATAGGTTCATGGGTTGGTAGTTTTGTTCTGTGATGTGTGGTTGCTAGTGAGTATTTGCTTCAGGCTGGGGGCTGTCTGTAAGCAAGGACTGGCCTGTCTCCCAAGATCTGTGAGAGTGATGGGTCTTCCTTCAGGATAGGTTGTAGATCCTTGATGATGCGTTGGAGAGGTTTTAGTTGGGGGCAGAAGGTGATGGCTAGTGGCATTCTGTTATTTTCTTTGTTGGGCCTGTTGTAGTAGGTGACTTCTGGGTACTCTTCTAGCTCTGTCAATCTGTTTCTTCACTTCAGCAGGTGGGTATTGTAGTTGTAAGGATACTTGATAGAGATCTTGTAGGTGTTTGTCTCTGTCTGAGGGGTTGGAGCAAATGCGGTTGTATCGAAGAGCTTGGCTGTAGATAATGGATCGTGTGGTGTGGTCTGGATGAAAGCTGGAGGCATGTAGGTAGGCACAGTGGTCAGTAGGTTTCCGGTATAGGGTGGTGTTTATGTGACCATCTCTTATTAGCACCATAGTGTCCAGGAAGTGGACCACTTCTTTGGACTGGTCTAGGCTGAGGTTGATGATGGGATGGAAATTGTTGAAATCATGATGGAATTCCTCAAGGGCTTCTTTTCCATGGGTCCAGATGATGAAGTTGTCATCAATGTAGTGCAAGTAGAGTAGGGGCATTAGGGGACGAGAGCTGAGGAAGCGTTGTTCTGTCAGACATAAAAATGTTGGCTTACTGTGTGGCCATGCGGGTACCCATCGCAGTGCCGCTGATTTGAAGGTATACATTGTCCCCAAATGTGAAATAGTTATGGGTGAGGACAAAGTCACAAAGTTCAGCCACCAGGTTTGCCGTGACATTACCAAGGATAGTGTTCTTGACGGCTTGCAGTCCATCTTTGTGTGGAATGTTGGTGTAGAGGGCTTCTACATCCATAGTGGCCAGGATGGTGTTATCAGGAAGATCACCGAGGGATTGTAGTTTCCTCAGGAAGTCAGTGGTGTCTCGAAGATAGCTGGGAGGGCTGGTAGCGAAGGGCCTGAGGAGGGAGTCTACATAGCCAGACAATCCTGCTGTCAGGGTGCCAGTGCCTGAGATGAAATTTATTTGTTGGTCTCTAGGGTTCCGCAAGTCCTCCTTTTCTTTTTGTGGATACAGACTAACACAGCTGCTAGTCTGAAACCTGTCAGATGTTCTTGTCAACTGCTGGAAATGGCCCACCTTGATTATCACTAAAAAGGTCCCTCCCCCCCTTGCTGGTAATAGCTCACCTTACCTGATCACTCTGGTTAGAGTGTGTATGGTAACACCCATTGTTTCATGTTCTGCGTGTAAATCTCCCCTCTGTATTTTCCACTGAATGCATCCAATGAAGTGAGCTGTAACTCAGAAAAGCTTATGCTCAAATAAATTTGTTAGTGTCTAAGGTGCCACAAGTCCTCCTTTTCTTTATACCAATTAGAGAGGAGCAAAAGACGGTGGGGACACCACTCTTCGGATTATCCCTCCCTCCATCACAGGCCCCACACCCCACTGCCAGATGTGGGTTTCCCCCGGTCATCAGCCTCACTCTGCACCCAATATCCACCCGAAGTGCCCGGAATCTGGCCCTCCCCCCAGGCCAGGGGTGACTCTGAATTGTCCCCGGAGAAACTGAGCTCCCTCCGTGTTCATTCAGTTGCCTCCCCCACAGCCCAGCATTCGCACTCGCCTTCCTGTCCTCGGCTAGGAGCGAGACGCCTGGTCTGCGGAAACTCCTGGGCAGCGCGATTAGCTGCCGCCGCAGCCACAGGGCACAGCGCATAGAAACCTCCGGGCTTCCGCTCATCGCGGAGCATCGCCGGTCTCGGTGGGGGAGTGCAGGGTCCTCCGGCTTTCACCCCTGAGCCTCCACCCGGAGAAATTCGTCAGCTGCCGCAGGTAACTCCCGGATGTACTGACCCTCTCTTCCAGCTTTTAGTGGTGGGGGTGTTGAAAGCTGCCACCTGAGACCTGTCCGTGTCTTGCCCCGCTCAGTGGGGTTGGGAGCACAGTCGTGTCTCTGGGAGTGGGGACCCGGACAGGGGTAAGGGCCGGGGGCCCAGGCTTGGGCCACAGCCGGGACCCCGGGCGCGGGACCGGGAGCGGAGCCCCTTGTGAAACCTGGAGGTGGGCGCCTATCCTTCCCGCGGAAGGGGGCCTTCGAGTGTGTGCGTTCAGGGGCGCAGGTTCATTTCACCCCTTCTCCGCTGGCACCCACCGCCTATGAGCTCCTTTCCCTGCCAAGTTTTGATCTTCGCGACTCTGAGTTTAGTCTATTTCGGAACATTTTCCTTCAACCCGAATCACTGTTTCAGCTAAAAGATTCTTAAGAGAGGAATTTTGTTCTGAAAGGACTTGACAATTGAACAAATCAACAAAGTACGAATTTCCCTCATGCTGAGTTATTTGTAAATTTCTGAAGTGGGGCTCAGCCACCTCTCCGGGTAGCATTAGTCCAGTTCTCAGTAATAATCATTAACTCGAATAACGTCCTCCTTATTCCAGAGCTTTGGGATTGGAATGGATTCTGTCATTCCAACATTGCTGGAAAGCTGACCTGCATGTATTATTTTACTAATGAAATACATTTATGCTGTTATTTTTTTAAGTAAAGGCATTTATTATTTCTTAATTTGGATGAAAGTTTGGAACATTGTTGAGGCTTAGGATTCCTAGCGCACTTTAGAGCTCTCTTTAGTAGCAACTGGTGAGCCAGATTTCTTAAACAATTTATTAGCAGAATGCAAATGTTTTATCAGATACTGGAGGGACAGGAACAATCTTAGACTGACAAGGACCTAGAAAGACAGAGAGGAAATAGACAGACAGGGGAAGAGAAGAAAGCAGGCAGAGACACAAGACAGTGTCATCCACAAATTGGATAAACAAATAATGCTAGATTGGGGATATCCTTTTAAAGCTGCTAACTATTTTATCTTATGTGAATTTTCCCAGCAAAGACCTTCCTACATCCTTTAAAAAGATGTTACATTTGATCTGAATGTAGAGGGGTTATTGGTTTGATAAAGGCTCCAGCTGATACCAGGGACCCATCATGCTATGTCTATCTATCAATTGCCAAACACACCCATCTTTCGCTTTATCCCTCTCTTTTTCACCATTCTTTTTCCTAATTTTTGGAAACAAGTTTGACAACTGATAGGCCCCTGTATTATTATTAATAAATCCCACATTTTTTCTGCAATATAATTAGAATTTTTTGAAGTTAAAGATTTGCTAAAGCAATCCATATCCCTTATCCACAATAAATAAAGCAGCCCAGATTGTTACTTTGTTCTGATCTAAAAGTGCCCCTGGTCTAGATAGACAGATAGATGCTGTCATATTTACAGGGTAGCCACAGTCCGGTCAACCTCCTTGCATCCCATCAGGTGTTTGATCTCTTGCCCTTACTTGTCTGGGTGTGGGAATCTCACAATTCTCCCACACTTAACCTGGGATCTGGGTACAACCCCGTCTGTGTCAAACCCTTCTTACTGAGCAGGTCCACCTGGCTGTCACAAGTGCATCCTCTTAAATCCAGCTACCATATTCAGCAGCAGAAACAAAACTTTGGAGAAAATTTAGGAACACACACATCCAGTCTCTTCTAATCTCACTGAGCTACTGGAACCCAATGGGTCCAGCTCACAGTCATGTAGGAAGCCATGGGGCCCATGCTAACTTCAGTCTAGCAGGTGCAGATAATGCTGGTAGTGAACATGTGGCATCATGGGCTCGCTGCCCCAGTACCAGCCTGCCAGGGATGTACTCCAGTGGCTGGCTAATGACAGGGGTCCACGCTGCTGCAACTTCTTTGTTGTTGTTACCCATGTTAGCTAGATTGAAGCTGGCATGTTATGCCTAACTGTGCCACAATCACACCTTTCTGGATCTGTAGCCATAACCTCAGCTTGCCCTGCATGTTGGTCTCCCATTTCTCAGGGAAGTTGGGTCTTTGGTCCCAATCATCCCGATGCAACTATGGTGCCAAGTCTTGCCTTTTCGTTAGGCCTTGTCTGTATGGGGAAATAGGGAGCGGATCAATGATTCCGGAATTCAGTAACATTTATTCTGTAACAGTATCCACCCAGAGAGCTGGCTTGTTCTGCCCTGTCCCATTTCCCAGGGTAGACAATGAGAATGGCAGTGGGTCAGCTGGACCATCTAGAACAGTGGTTCTCAACTAGGGTTACGTGTACCCCTGGGGGTACTCGGAAGTCTTCCAAGGGGTACAAAAGCTCAACTAGGTATTTGCCTAGTTTTACAACAGGCTGCGTAAAAAACACTAGTGAAGTCAGTACAAACTAAAATTTCATAGACAGTGATTTGTTTAGACTGCTCTGTGTACTATACACTGAAATATAAGTACAATATTTATATTCAAATTTATTTATTTTATAATTGTATGGTAAAAATGAGAAAGTAAGCCATTTTTTCAGAAATAGTGTGCTGTGACACTTTTGAATTTTTATGTCTGATTTTATAAGTTTTTAAGAGGTGAAACTTGAGGGGTACACAAGACAAATCAGACTCTTAAAATGGGTAAGGTAGTCTGGAAAGATTGTGAGCCACACTTTTTGGCATCGTGTCCCCTTTTTAATTTTCAAGAAACCCTCACGCCCCCCACCTCTCCTTTACCATCATCCAACCCCCCTTTTAACAAATTCAATTTGTAATTTAAAATTAAAAATAAGCACAAATAGTTTTTCTTGGCACAAAAATTTAATAAAAATGAAATTTAAGATAAGAAATAGCATAAACAAAACAAATTTAATGTGAAGGATGATGCTGCATTTTCTTCATGAGTTGGGAAATCCTAGGTTTGAAAGATGAAAGTGTGCAACGCAAATTGTTTTTGACATCCAGTTGATTCCTTTGTTTTGTTTTTATTATGACTAAACTTGAAAAGCTTTTTTCACAGAGGTACATGGATGAAAACGAAAGAATAATATGTAGTGCTTCTTCTCCAACTTTTCGGGTAAATTGGGAAATATTTTATCCCAAATTGTTCCAGGCTTAAGTTTTCAAAATTATCTTTTGCACTTGAATCGTATTTCATTTTGAGTGCTTGTTCTTGCAATACTTCTGGCAATGAATCGACATCAACACTGAATGGATTATGTGCTAATTTATGAACAGGGTTGCCAGAAAAGTTGTCTGGAAAATAGCAGATGAATTCGTCAGCAAGGCAGTCCAGATGAAACACAACTTTGTTCTTTGCATTCTCTTTACAAAGTTCTTGGAAACCTTCATTTTCAGCGAGTGATGAAAATGTTGGAAAAGACAAAAAGTTAGGCATCTGGGCTTGTGTTCGATGTTTCCAAAGCTTGATTTTTTCCGCAAACACTTTGATGGCACCGTGGTGCACTATAATGTTTTCAGTGTTGTTTCCTTGCAACTTCAAATTGAGATTGTTCAAAGATTCAGAAATGTCCATGACGTATGCCAGTGAAAGTTGAAACGTGTGGTCTGTAAATGCATGCTATAACTCTTCTTTTTTCTGTTGCTTGAGGAAAATTTCCACTTCATCTTTCAGTTCGAATAATCTCGAAAGCATGTTCCCTTTGGAAAGCCATCATACCTCTGTGTGAAACAAAATAATTTTATGATCCACTCCCAAATCTGCACAAAGAGCTGCAAAAAGTCTCGTATTTAAAACACTGTTCTTCACAAAATTGACAACTTTGATGGCCAAATTCAACGAGTCATGTAAGTCATCTGGAAGGGTTTTAGCAGCCAATGCTTATCTGTGTATGACACAGTGAGTCATGGTTATGGCTGGATTTTTTTTCTTTCACCAAGGTCACAAATGCAGAGCAAGAGCCAAGCATCACTGGAGTACTGGCTGTGCATACACCAACCAGTTTTTCACATGAAAGGCCATTCTCTTAAAAAAAAAAAAAAAAGTCAGAAAATGTTTTCATAACATCCGAAGCCTTTGATGTGGTCATCAATTCCTTCGAAAAAAGCAGTTATTCTTTCACAGTTCCATCGTTAATGAATCAAACGTAGACAAACAAATGACAGCATTGTACTACATCAGTGGTATCGTCGCACTGAATTGCGAAAAAAGGAGAAGCTTTCACTGCCTCCACAACTTGAAGTTTTAGATCTTTCGCCATGTCATCGATGCGATGTTTCGTGGAATTGTCAGAAAACGAAATTTCCAATATATTTTTCTTGCTTTCAGCACCAAGCACAATATCCGCTTCTTTCAATAAGCAAGGCTTCACAAGAGTTTCTCCTATTATGTGCGCTTTCTTAGCTTTAGCGATGAGCAATGACAGTTCATAAGATGCTTCTACCACTTTGGCCGACGCTTAATGAAAAGCTCCAGTAGTGTCCAGCTTCATGCATTTTAAATGTTGAAGTTTAGCAGCAAAAAGCTCTTTTGGTTTCTCTTTCAAAGCGTTGTGGCTCTTTGCCAAGTGTCACTCAAGACGACTAGGTCTCAAGGCATCATTGCTGAGAACTGCGTGGCATACTATGCATTGAGGATGATCGATCCCATTTTTTTCCATGATGGTGAAACCATACTTAATGTAGTCTTCATCATACTTCCTTTTCTTAATCGTGGCCATAATACATTATAAAAAAATCTATAAAAATAATTTTCCTGATTCATGAATAATAACGGATGCAAGTTAATTTGAGTTGTCGCAAACATTTATTTACTACTACTACTATTACGTAGGGACGCGTGCTGCCCTATATATACCCCACCACCAGTCCGGCAAGTAGCCGATCTTGCATTGTGAGTGGTGGAGATAACCACTCCCATGATAGAACACTCTCGAAGTCTCAGAGTCTTGAATACTCTCGCAAGTGAGCTAGGAAGTTTTTAAAAGTTCCCTTGCTTTCTACATCGTTCTTCGGCTTCCTCACCGACTGAAATGGCACTCCGACACGTCAAAAGGCAAAAAAATAAAAAATATTCCCATTTTGTGGTATGAAATTTGAAAACATTGCAGTTATATACTTTTATTTATAGTTGTATTTTTATTATTGTACTTTATGTTATACCTTTATTCTTGTCTACTTATATTCATAATCAGAAACGAGAAGATTGTTAATACTTTATTGTAGTTAAATAATATAGACCTGTAATTGGACAATTTTATGAATACTTATTATTATGTATACATAATTATAATTTTGTCTGTTGGTCTATTATCTCCTTGACCCTTGACTACCCCCTCCCGGGACCCTACCCCCTATCCAACCCCCCTGCTCCTTGTCCCCTGACTGCCCTGACCCCAATCAACATCCCCGCCCCCTGACAGGCCCCCCGAGACTCCCGCACCTATCCAAACCCCCTGTTCCCTGTCTCCTGACCGCCCCCCCAAAACCTCTGCCCCATCCAACCACTCCCTGTCCCCTGACTGCCCCCTGGACACTGTTTCTGGTTCGCTGTGCACGCACACACAGATCCTAAACCCCCCCGTGCACAGCGAAACACCACATGCACAAAAAATGAAATACTCTATTGGAGTCAGGCCGAAATATCATTTACGGGCGACTTTTGACACTGTTACCCTGCCATCTGTCAACACAGCCAGATTCTACTAGCTGGCAAGGGGAGAAAAGGGAAAGGAGGGCAATGAATCATACCCCTCCCTGCCAGCATTTCAAATGTGGAACGTTTATCATGTTGGGAAGGTCGGACCCACACATCTCCATTTTCCCTCATTTTTTTGCCCCAGATGCGTGGGCATGATTGGAGCTATGCACAAACTTCAGGTATCCTGATCTGACTGATCTCCTGTTTGCCCTTTTGTCGAGTCACGCTGCTAAGCGCATTGAAATAGTAGCCGTATAATAAAAGTATTAATTTTAAATAAACCAATCTGGTAAAAATCAATCCCAAAATGTCACTGTCTAGAGGTCTAAAGCGTAAAAGAACAGTGACTTCATTTAAATCTGGAAGACTGGATGAGACTACAGAAACGGTTACACCGAAGTCACATAGTGTAATGCTTATGGCACCTTAGAGACTAACCAATTTATTTGAGCATGAGCTTTCGTGAGCTACAGCTCACTTCATCGGATGCATACCGTGGAAACTGCAGCAGACATTATATACACACAGAGATCATGAAACAATACCTCCTCCCACCCCACTGTCCTGCTGGTAATAGCTTATCTGAAGTGATCATCAAGTTGGGCCATTTCCAGCACAAATCCAGGTTTTCTCACCCTCCACCCCCCCACACACAAACTCACTCTCCTGCTGGTAATAGCCCATCTAAAGTGACAACTCTCTTCATAATGTGCATGATAATCAAGATGGGCCATTTCCTGCACAAATCCAGGTTCTCTCACCCCCTCACCCTCCTCCAAAAACCACACACACAAACTCACTATCCTGCTGGTAATAGCTCATCCAAAGTGACCACTCTCCCTACAATGTGCATGATAATCAAGGTGGGCCATTTCCAGCACAAATCCAGGTTTTCTCACCCCCCCCCCCACCCCCATACACACACAAACTCACTCTCCTGCTGGTAATAGCTCATCCAAAGTGACTACTCTCCCTACAATGTGCATAGTAATCAAGGTTGGCCATGTCCAGCACAAATCCAGGCTTTCTTTGTGCTGGACATGGCCCACCTTGATTACCATGCACATTGTAGGGAGAGTGGTCACTTTGGATGAGCTATTACCAGCAGGAGAGTGAGTTTGTGTGTGTGGATTTTGGAGGGGGGGTGAGGGGGTGAGAGAACCTGGATTTGTGCAGGAAATGGCCCACCTTGATTATCATGCACATTGTGAAGAGAGTTGTCACTTTAGATGGGCTATTACCAACAGGAGAGTGAGTTTGTGGGGGGTGGGGGTGGAGGGTGAGAAAACCTGGATTTGTGCTGGAAATGGCCTAACTTGATGATCACTTTAGATAAGCTATAACCAGCAGGACAGTGGGGTGGGAGGAGGTATTGTTTCATGATCTCTGTGTGTATATAATGTCTGCTGCAGTTTCCACGGTATGCATCTGATGAAGTGAGCTGTAGCTCACGAAAGCTCATGCTCAAATAAATTGGTTAGTCTCTAAGGTGCCACAAGTACTCCTTTTCTTTTTGCGAATACAGACTAACACGGCTGTTACTCTGAAAGCGTAATGCTTGTTAAACTTCGTGAAATATTCACATATCATGAGGACAACAGAGTGGTTTGTGTCTATTGTCGAGACGCCAGAGCTTCAGGAGAATTTTCAACAGGAAGAATGTGGAATGATGTATGGAAGTTGGATTTCTTAAAGCGAAATCTGTCAAATCCCTATGTTCAAAATACAAAGACTTTCTTGCTGAAGAGATTGTTATAGTCAGTCAGTACAACGATTTCAAGTTTGCAGTAGCCAAAAGAATCAAAAGCCAACTGGTTTTAAGTTTCCCGGATATGGTGATATTTGCTCACCCGAACGAAGAGTTTCAGGATCTTGCAAAGTTGATGGATATTGGAGGAACATTCCTAGCATCAAGTGCAGACTGTGAGCGTGGCTTTAGCTTAATGAGCACTCTAAAAAACACTACGGAATCGTTTACAAGTAGATCATTTGAACATGCAGATGTATATTAAGAGTTACCAGCTGGATGGAGGACTGATACATCTGGACAGAGTTTATATTGAATGTGCAAATGAAAAAGATCGCAGGGAAAAACAGTAAGGTTAGTTTAGCAGTCTTTGACATTTCAACCAATAAGAAAATTTAAAATGCATTTGTAATTACATATCTTATTCTTGGCTGATAATCATTTATTGATATTTTTTAGGAAAATTTTAAATTTAAAACACAAACTCTTGTTTTGCTTTTTTAACTTATGATGTCTCTATCTGAAAACCCATATAAATGGACATAATGGCATACTTATTAAATTCTTTATCATATGTTTATCAAAGTCTTTTTGGACATGTGTATAGAATGAAAGGTGAAAGTGGACACCAATGGGCAGAAGCCTATGGACTGATAATGATCATGATTAATATGTGCTTGATATATGCTCGTGATTGTCTATAAAAAAGATCATAAAGGGTAATGCTTAAAACTAACTTCTGCTTCATGAAGAATGGTTAAATTTCCTTTTTCTAAGTATTTAAAATGACATTTATAAAATAACATGGTGTAAAACTATTATTATTACAAATTGCAAATTAAAACTTTTTAAATGTATAAGCATTTTACTCGAGTGCATTTGCCTCATGGTGCACAAATTTGAACTCTGCTTCAAAAATTTGCACAGAAGAAATTTTTTGCACACACGGCCTGTCAAAAATTAGAGGGAACGTTGTCCCCGGGACCTCCTGCCCCTTATCCAACCCCCACCCCCCTTACCAGGCCACTCAGAGTGGCAGGACTGGCTTACTGGAAAGCCTGGGAGGTGGGCGGGCACAAGCCGCGCTGCCCGCATGGTGGCATGGCTGCGAGGGGCATGGGGGCGGGGGGGACAGCAGAGGAGGAGCTGGGGGCTAGCCTCCCCAGCAGGGAGCTCAAGGGCCAGGCAGCCTCACGTTCCCCCTTGGAATTTCTTCTTGCCCCCCAGTTTAGGAACCAATGATCTAGAAGAATGCCTGTGATGGCTGTTCCATTGCTTGGCATCTGGAACAATTTAATCTAAATGGGTTAAATCACTCCTCTTATGACTGCATCTGTCTCTGAGAAAGGTGTTCAAACTGACCATTCCCTCCAGCAGGCTCAGCACCTGTCACAGAAACCCAATACATAAACCATGTTTTGGGGTACAGATCAACACTCTCACCATGGAGCACCTTCCCAGCCATCACAGATTGAAGATATGTATTGAGTGTCAGACAGATAGATACAAATTGGGGATGCACAGAGAAATAGATACATATTGCAGATGTGTGGGTGGATATGTATTGGGATGGACGGCGAGAAGTTTATTGGGGATAGAGGGATAGATGCACGTTGGGGATGGCTATGGGATTTGGGTAGATGTATGTGTATTGGATGGATAGACATGTATTTGTAGTTAATGTATGTTTTTGCAAAAAGAAAAGGAGTACTTATGGCACCTTAGAGACTAACCAATTTATTTGAGCATAAGCTTTCGTGAGCTACAGCTCACTTCATCGGATGCATACTGTGGAAAGTGTAGAAGATCTTTTTATATACACACACAGCATGAAAAAGTACCTCCTCCCACCCCACTCTCCTGCTGGTAATAGCTTATCTAAAGTGACCACTCTCCTTACAACGTGTATGATAATCAAGGTGGGCCATTTCCAGCACAAATCCAGGGTTTAACAAGAATGTCTAAGGGAGGGCGGGGTAGGAAAAAACAAGGGGAAATAGGTTACCTTGCATAATGACTTAGCCACTCCCAGTCTCTATTCAAGCCTAAGTTAATTGTATCAAATTTGCAAATGAATTCCAATTCAACAATTTCTCGCTGGAGTCTGGATTTGAAGTTTTTTTTGTTGTAATATCACAACTTTCATGTCTGTAATCGCGTGACCAGAGAGACTGAAGTGTTCTCCGACTGGTTTATGAATGTTATAATTCTTGACATCTGATTTGTGTCCATTTATTCTTTTACGTAGAGACTGTCCAGTTTGACCAATGTACGTGGCAGAGGGACATTGCTGGCACATGATGGCATATATCACATTGGTGGATGTGCAGGTGAACGAGCCTCTGATAGTGTGGCTGATGTTATTAAGCCCTGTGATGGTGTCCCCTGAATAGATATGTGGGCACAGTTGGCAACGGGCTTTGTTGCGAGGATAGGTTCCTGGGTTAGTGGTTCTGTTGTGTGGTATGTGGTTCCTGGTGAGTATTTGCTTCAGGTTGGGGGGCTGTCTGTAGGCAAGGAAGTGGGTTTGTGTGTGGGGGGGGGGGGTGGGGGGGTGAGAACCTGGATTTGTGCTGGAAATGGCCCAACTTGATTATCATACACATTGTAAGGAGAGTGATCACTTTAGATAAGCTATTGCTAGCAGGAGAGTGGGGTGGGAGGAGGTACTTTTTCATGCTTTGTGTGTATATTAAAAGATCTTCTACACTTTCCACAGTATGGATCCGATGAAGTGAGCTGTAGCTCAAATAAATTGGTTAGTCTCTAAGGTGCCACAAGTACTCCTTTTCTTTTTGCGACTACAGACTAACATGGCTGTTACTCTGAAACCTGTATGTTTTTGGGCACCTCATTGCTGAGCAAAAAAAAAACAAAAAAAAAACACCCAGCAGTTTGGCAAACTGCCCTGCTTGTCCACCCCTAGAACTGACCCCGTAGATGTGTATTGGATGGATAGCTGTATATTGGGGTGGGTGGATGGTGTGGCAAGGCACCTCCTTCGCCTTGCTGGACCAAGCACTTCCCCCTCTGGTGATGGGTAAATCAGCCCCACCCTACTCCGAGGAGTGTTCATCCTCCCATTATCTGTGCTCCTTTGGCCCTACTGGGTGATCCTACACAAACAAAAGGGCAATAGTCCCATAAACATGAAAACAAAGGGATGATACCTTCCCCTGCCTCCTCACTGAGGCTGGGTGTTGCCCTGTAGCCTGCCCCAGGATGTCAGTCCTTCCCCTAGAAGGCACTCAGGCTTGTCTGCTTCCCCTATGGGGAGGAGTGTAGCCTCCCATTCTGGAGAAGCTTACTTCCCTGCTGCCACTAGCCTGGTAACAGCTTGTCTCTCTCTCCCTTCCAGTTTTAAAAGTTCTCAGGCAGCCCTTAACTGGATCCAGGTGTTCCTAATTGACCTGAGGTAACCCCTTCTCAGCTTATAGGGAAGAGGGCCTTTAACATTCTAGGGCTAACATGCCTGCCTTCCCACACCCTCTTGCAGCTGTCCAGCTGACTTTGTCACAATGACTGGATAGATAGATATGGACTGGATGGATAGATACGTTTTGGATGTATAGTGGCTGTATATTAGAGAGGGTGAATAGGTAGATCGTATTTCATAGAATCATAGAATATCAGGGTTGGAAGGGACCTCAGGAGGTCATCTAGTCCAACCTCCTGCTCAAAGCAGGACCAATCCCCAATTTTTGCCCCAGATCCCAAGTGGCCCCCTCAAGGATTGAAAATTCTTTATTATTTTATTATTATTATTAATTCTTTACTCTTTATAAAGAGTATTTTAAATTCTCTTTATTAAAACTCCTAATTATTCACTATTATGGATTGGATTGTCAAATTGTCACCATCCTCTTTGAAGTGTGCACCCCAAAGCCAGATACAGGACTCATTGTTAGTCTGACTAAGGTCATATCCCAAGGGATCCCACCACTCTGCTCCTTCTTAATCGCTCTCACATGATATCGCACTAGGAGTCACTGGTCTGCTGGTTCTCATTGGGGCTCCTGAGTCCTTAGGGCCAAGAAATCGTCCCCAGCCCATATGTCTTATCTATATTCTCAGTACCTAGCTGGATGGCCTGGCGTCTGGTCCTTTCTAACCATCTCCAACCAATCCACCATTTGCACATGACAGGTGAGTTGCTTTCTCTGGGTCCCTGACTGGGCCAGCAGAGTCAGCCACTCAAAATTGCATGAGATTGGCTTCAAACCAAGATTTTTAAAAGTAATCCATGTTGGCTTCTTTCTTTGCTTTCTGCTTTGTGACCCTTCAGGGGGGCCTGGGGGTTGTCTCCAGCCTTTGTGGGGAGGGAGCAGGGATCACATCTCCAGCTTTCTTGAGGGGCAGGGGTCTGGTTCCAGCCTCCTTGGGGAGTTAGGATGGGCATATATCACATCAACAACTTTCGATGGGATGGGGGGGGAGTTTGAGTCCCCAGCTTTCGTGGGAGGTGGGGGTCATGTCCCCAGCCTTCTCTCTACAAACACAAAGGTTAGAAAGTGCCTTTTTCCTCCATGGAGGCTGAGATTCCCCCCCACCCCACCCCCGTCTGAGGAGCTGAGGCTTTAAGGGAGTCAGCATAGCTGGTGAGTCTGGAGATCAAACCTCAGAGCTGCCATGTCATCTGGCTGAGCCAGGTGGCCCTCCATGGCACTGCCCAGGGTGCGGGGGGTGGGTGGGTGGGAAGGGAAGGGAAGGACTGATGCAAAGCTCTGCCCAGTTACTGGGTAGTGGCACTAACATCATTTCTGTTATTTCTCTCTCCCATCCTCAGTTTGTCCAATTCCCTCTGTCTGCCTCCTATAGGCCTCCCCCTCAATCCTCTGCCCTGTCCCTCTCTGTTCCTCACACCCCAATCCCAGACCCATAACCCTGTGTTCCATACTCGGATTGCTTGTCCCATTCCTCTCATTCCAGCCCGACACAAAACTGCCCCATCCCCGCTCGCCCTGATTCCTGCCTCATCCCTCCTCCATCCCATACTCCCACCCCGATCCCCTGCCCTGTTCCCCTTTTCTTGCTCTATACCCTCCTGCCTCCTGCACTTTACCTCTCCATCCCATATTCAAACCTACACCTTTCTCTGCCCTGGTCCCATCCCCCCACTGGCCCTATGCCACTACCACCACCTGGTCTGTCACTCTTCCCCCCAGGGCAGGTGGCCCGAGTCTGTGAGGCCCTGCAGGAGAGTGGGGAGTTCGAGCGTCTGGCACGGTTCCTCTGGGCCCTGCCGCCTACCCTTGCCCACAGGTGCCACCAGGTCCCTCCATGGGTGCGGGCCTGCCCTGAGCTGGGGCCGCTGGGCCCCCACACCGCAGCCCTGCTGGCACCCTATTGCAGCCAGGCCTCACCCCGTAGGGCCCCAGGGACCTTGGGGGGCCTGGACCAGTACCCATCATGCAGGAGACTATCCTTCTCCAACAGCAACATCCAGCACAGGGCCAGCAGCTTCAAGGTGAGCAGGGCATCGGGTGGTGGGGCAGGAGAGGAAGAGGGTCATGAGCAGCAGATTGACAGCTCCTTGGTGAGAGAATAGAGTGTAAGGTACAATCCCCCACCCCCAGGGAATAGACTGTGGGCGATGATTAAATAGACTGCTGGGGACAGCTCTGCCCCCCCTCCCCAAGAGGAATGCTCTGTAGGGCAATCCCACCTCCTCCTCAGGTGGGACAGACTGGAGGGGATGATTCTGTCTCCCACAACCACCACCCAGTGAATAGACTGCAGTGGATTATGCTGCCCACCAGGATGGTGAATGCTCTATATGGGCCTGTGCATGGCTGGGAAGGCTCATCAGGATAGGGTATAAGTGTCTCCCTGCTGACCCCATCCCTGTGTTGATACCCATCCCACTGCCCTTCTCTCTGTCCACAGGAGAAGACACGGAACCTGCTGCGGGAATGGTACCTGCAGGACCCCTACCCCAACCCCTCCTGCAAGCGCCATCTGGCCCATGCCACTGGCCTTACCCCCACCCAGGTGGGGAACTGGTTCAAGAACCGCCGACAGCGGGACCGTGCTGCCTCGGCCAAGAACAGGTGAGGGGCCTGAACATCCCCAGGATCCAAGATGGTGCCTGCCCCAGGCTGCAGCATACAGGCCAAGTGGGACTGGATAGGATAGGAGACATACATGAAATATTCAAGGGGTCCTGTGCTGCCTGGAGTGGGGCGGGGGCAATAAGGGGTCCTGTGCTGCAGAGAGTGGGGTGGGGTGCTTAGTAGAAGGCCCCTTGCTGCTGGGAGCGGGTGGGTCAGTAGTGTGAGCTGTGCTTCAAGGATCATGGTGGAGGCTCAGTATGGGGTGGTGTTCTTCAGGGATTGGGATAGGGTGTCAGTAGGGGGCACCAGGGTTCAGGGAGAGGGTCAGGGCCTGAATAGGGGGCGCAATGCTGTATGGAGTCGGGTGGCAGGG
Organism: Lepidochelys olivacea; assembly: GCF_965140295.1. Classification (NCBI taxonomy): domain Eukaryota; kingdom Metazoa; phylum Chordata; order Testudines; family Cheloniidae; genus Lepidochelys; species Lepidochelys olivacea. The sequence continues at coordinate 6,650,040 of NC_140428.1, forward strand.
GTGCAGTAGAACAGGGGTTATCAACCTTTTTCTTTCTGAGGCCCCCCTCAACATGCTATAAAAACTCCAGGGTCCAGAGGGGGGGGGGAATCAGGGCTCCAGACCAAGAGTGGGCCACTGGACATAGGCGTAGTTTGATTTCTATTGGGGGAGGGCAGGGGCTGGTGGGGCTTGGGCCAGCTCCGCACAGCGGGGTCCAGGAAGGCAGCGCCACCTCCACCCTCTGACTCACCACGTCAGGCCACCTAGCCTGTCTGGGTTGTGTGTGGTGTGGGTTCAGCTCCAAAAGTTTGAAAACTGTTCAGAGTACAGGGAGGGGGGAGCTCAGGGCTGTGGGTGGGGGGTGTAGCTCAGGGTGCAAGGAGTGGGGAGCTAGGGGCTGTGTGCATGCAGGGGGTAGTTCAGGGTGCAGGGAGGGGGTAGCTGGGGGCTGTGTGCGGGCAGGGGGGGGTAACTCAGGGTGCAGGGAGGGGGTAGCTAGGGGCTGTGTGCCAGGAGGGCTCCCCTGCGGTCACTGCTCCCCAAGGGCTCTGCTGGCCACAGCGCAGGGTCCCCCTGCCTGGGCAGCTCTTACCAGATGTGTGAGCTGAGGAGCCGCTGCAACCCCAGGCACCAGCAGCAGCAGACAGGGGAATGCCGTGGCTGCCTGCTCTATGAAACTAGCCAGAGCAGCAGCTGCCCGCATTGCCCAGACTCTGGCTTCCTGCTTCCAACCTGGCCAGGGGGTGGGGGCCTCAGGGGCAGGGAGAGGAGGAAGTGGGGTGGGGAGCTGCCCCAGGGACTGTCCTGCTCTGGCACTGCAGTTGGTGGGGGGGACCAGGGCTTGGAGTTTCAGCACCGTGGTGGGGGGTGCTGGGGCTCAGGGTTTCAGCCCCATGACGTAGAGTGCCAGGGCTTGGGATCTGGGTTTCAGCCACAGGGTCCCGTCCCGTCCCCCCCACGAAAGGGCGCATGGACCCCTGGTTGAGAACCGCTGCAGAAGGGGATGTAGTGCTGCAGGGAGCTGGATGGAGGTTCAGTAGGGGGCACAGTTCTGCTGGAAGTAGCTTTCAGGGCTGAAAGCCAAACTGAATCTCCCAGTAATGTGGTTTTATTTCCTCCAAATACAAGTGGGGCTTCAGGGTGCGCCTGCTCAGGTTCAGTCCCTGGGATCCCAGTGCAGCCCCCTTGCTTATTGGAGAAAATGTTGCCACCCTATTTCCCATGTCGTGAGGGCTGGTCCAGGAGCACCTCATGTCTGGCACATGGGATCAGGACACTTGGGTTCTATTCCTTCCTCTTCCAGAGACCTTATGCAATTCCCTACTTCTCTCAGTGCCTGTTTGTTGTCTGTGCAGTGCCCAGAACAATGGGGAACCCAGTCTAGGTTGGAGGTCTATGCAGCATCCAGCACAATGGGTCCCTGATCTTGGATAGGGTCTGGACAATATCTGGCACCAAAGAGGCCCTGATCTTGGACAGGGTCTCTTTGCATGACCATAGCATGGTACTAATAACTTGCAGAGAGGGTTTACACTGGGAGAGGGATTACTATAATTGAATGGGGCTTTTAATTCTCTAGTTGCATTATTAATTGCCCCCACACCCAGACTCCAGAAAGATTCATCATCCCAGCCTCCCAAGGCTGAGAGTCAAGACACTGTGGGCCTGAGTGACACCCCATCTCTGCAAGAGCACAGCAGTGCCCTCAGCAGGAAGAAGTATCCCACCTCAACCATCAGTGACAGCAAGAGCAGTCTATGAACAGCAGAGACCTGCACCTGGCCAGGGGTGGGTAGGAGTCATGGATTTCCCCATCCCCACCATCCCCCTTGGATGACATGGAAGGATGTGACCTGCAGGGGGATCCAGCCAGAAGCCACAGGACAAGGATTACTTGTGTAAGCAAAGGCTGAATGAACTCTCCTCTGACATCTAGCAATGAGCCAAGATGAAAAGATTTCAGGAACAGACTGTATTTTCATAAACTCACCTACTCTTTCTAGGTGCACAGCATGATGGAGCTGCTTTGCCAAAGTGATCAGTTTTTGCTAGTCTTGGGTTACAAATCACTTTATTGAATGCAGGGGTAATGAAATGTTGTTATCCCTATTATGAGTAAAGGGCAGCAGAACTGTACTTAGCCTGCCCTGATTGAGGGGCTTACCCTAAACTGAATCTCACTTGCTATGCAGGGGGCAGGGATGCCAATACCTAGGGCAGAAGAAAGAGAGTAAGAGTGAGTGTTCATGTCTGGGGGTATGGGATCTTACTAGGGAGTCCTAGGTATTATTTGCTACTGTTCTCTGTAGTGTTTAAAAATAGAGCTGATTAGAGTTTTTGTGTGGGTTCAGTGATCACTAGAGCTGAAATCACTGATAACTAGGTGCTGAGCGTTAGATCTGGGGTATAGTAGTAATGGACTGAAAGAAATTGCAAAGTCTGTGGTAGACGTGAGGTTCCTTCCACCTCTTAAAATCACAGAGCTGTTTTAAGTAGTAGCACCTCAGAATGTGATATCACAGCAGAGAAATGGCAGTAGCAGTGGCCCAGTGAACAGTCCTGGCCCAGTGAACACTAGCAACTATGAGACAGTTGCAATGGTGAGCACAGAAGCAGTGCTCAACGCTTTTGGGGTGAACTCATGTGAACACACCTCTGAACTATGGGTCTTTACTGATTGAGGACAGTAACTGTGAGGAGGGTGCACTGGGGAGAGTGGTGTGTTTTTACACTGCAAGATGAGAAACTGAGGCAAAGAGTACTGCCCCGTGTACTCTGAGATGGGTGTTTGCTCATGGTCATATACTTTTGAATTGTGGTGTTTTCCAAAATTAATGCTGGGTTCCTTTTCCCGTTTTACTAAAAATGTTCTTTGTTGTACACAGACTCAATGCTTGTGAGTCTACCTCTTAGAGACACCCAGGGGTGATATTTAATTTTCCCAAATTACTGGGTGGAGGTTGAAGCTATTTCTGTTTTGTACTATTAAGAGGCATCCCTAGATATTGAACCTGGCCCTTGTTGCTGCTGACTCCACCTGACAGAAGGGTTAAACCTGAGTGAGAAAGATACGATTTTTACCCCCTTCTGAGGGGGTGGGTGAGGGTAGGGCAGCAGTGCTGAGCTGCAGAGCAGGCCTCTCTCCATTGCTTTCTCCCAGCATGCACTGGGGCCCCTCAGGGAGTCTGCACGGTCCTGTCCAGTATGCATTGGGGCTCAGCAGGCGGTGCAGCTGGGGCTCACCAGGGCCTGATTCAGGAATCTAACCTGCTATCCCCACACTCTGAATAGCTGGTGCTACAGGAAACTAAGTCAATGGGGAAGAAAAATATATGTTATGAGAGACCTGGACTTGTGTATGGCTTTAGCATAACCATGTATGCTCAGCCACCATAAGTTGGAAACAAAAACCATAGAGTCAGGACAATTTGGCCTTGTATTGCAGCGTAGGTACACCCTGTCACAGGGTGTCAGGTCACGAATGGTTAAACAGAAGGGATGTACTGCCGCCGGCTAGATTCCATAATGGTGACTGACTACCAAGCAGGTTAGTACTGTCTAGTATTTAGACTCCCTTAGACTTCCCTCACTCTCAGGCAGTGTGGCCTGATGGCCTAAGTCAATAGGTAGCCCTTCCTTACAGGGTTCTGTGGGCCAGTGGCTGGAGTCAATAAAGTGGACCTTCCTTAACGGGCTGCATGGCCCAAGGGCCAGAGTCAACAAAGCTGCCCACCTCCATGGGGATGTGTGGCCTATTGGCCCATCAGGGAAGCAGGACACCACCTAGGAGCGTGGGGTATCTGCGGTAGAGGAACTGGGATCCTTCCTGCTCCTCAGAGTCCCAAAGCAGGGCCCTGGCAGGTCTCAGACCTGGAACAAAAAGCAAAGCTACAAAAGTTGGTCCAAGACTTTCCCTCCATTTTATCTTTCCATCTAGTGCAGATGAACATTACCAGTCATCATAGACACCATTCCCAGGCAGAAGGTCTGCACCCAGCATTGCCCACTTCCCAGAAAAAGGTGGGAAGTGGTCCAGAAAGAACTTGAGGCAATGCTGGCCCTGGGGGATAATGGAAGAGTCCCAGCGTGAATGATGAAGCCCAATAGTCCTGATCCCAAAGTCTGAAGGGACGGTGAGGTTCTGCATAGACTTTAGGGCCCTGGCAATGGGGATCCTCCTGAAACATGCTGACCGGTTCCCTGATTCTACAACTGGAGCAATGTTTCAGTCCCCTGGGCTACCTCCTACTTTGTCTTCTGCTGCAGTGGTCCACAATTCCCCTAGGTCTCTGGGGTCCTCAGCCAATGCAGCTCCTTATGGCTCATTACCCTCTCTGGGTTCTGCTGTCAGCCAGGGATCTGTCTGGGGCTCGGTGTGTGGCCCGGGCTGTTTACACCCAGTGTTGAGATACAGCCTCCTCTGCAGTGAGGCACAGAGGCTGTTTATACAAGGATTGTTCACCTGAAGCAGAGATGAGTCCATTGCTGGGGTAAGGCACTGGGGCTGTTTGTATGTGGATCCTTCACATACACCTTTAGGCCCTGGCCCCCAGCTGTGTGTGGGGTTGACCTATTCCCTGATGGGGATGAACCCTGATCCCCAGCACTGCCCACCCCACCCCTTCACCACCACCACCAAGGCAACAGCACAGTGGGAACTGATGGGGCAGCTCTTGCTTTGGCTGAGTCACAGAGAACAGCCAGTTTGGGTGAGCCAGCTGGAGGGCTACACATATGGACATCTGTGCACAGAGACAAACGTGTGTACACAAACACACACGGACGCAGCAGCCTTCTCTCCTGGAAAGAGCAGTATGTGAATCATAGAAGATTAGGGTTGGAAGAGACCTCAGGAAGTCAACCCCCTGCTCAAAGCAGAGCCAACCCCAACTAAATCATCCCAATCAGGGCTTTGTCAAGCCAGGCCTTAAAAACCTTTAAGGATGGAGATTCCTCCACCTCCCTAGATACCCATTCCAGTGCTTTACCACCCTCCTAGTGAAATAGTTTTCCCCTAATATCCAACCTAGACCTCCCCCACTGCAACTTGAGACCATTGCGCCTTGTTCTGTCATCTGCCACCACTGAGAACAGCCTAGCTCCATCCTCTTTGGAACCCCATTTCAGGTAGTTGAAGGCTGCTATCAAATCCCCCCCTCACTCTTCTTTTCTGCACACTAAATAAGCCCAGTTCCCTTAGCGTCTCCTTGTAAGTCATGTGCTCCAGCCCCCTAATCATTTTCGTTGGACTCTATCCAATTTGTCCACATTCTTTCTGGGGGGGGGGGGAACTGGACGCAGTACTCCAGGTGTGGCCTCACCAGTGCTGAATAGAGGGGAATAATCACTTCCCTCAAACTGCTGGCAGTGCTTCTACTAATGCAGCCCAATATGCTGTTAGCCTTCTTGGCAAGTAGGGCACACTGCTGACTCATATCCAGTTGCTCATCCACTGCATAGGGGTTTCCATTAATCACCCCCCACAGTGGTTTTAGTTCCTGCAGAACACTCCCATGGGGACAGAATACAATCCCCAGCCTACATGAACACATACAACCTTTATACAGTTGATACCATGGCCTTGTGAGCCCAAGAGCAGGGCCAGCCCTACACCAAATCCCGCACGCCCCCCCCCACCATTTGTTAAACTTTTCAATACCTTATTTATTGCCTTTGTGCCCATTTCATGACTTTGATGCACAATTTGCATGCATGATTTAGCCCTGTCATATAAGATGATAAATTAGTATGCTAGGAACTGTAAATGTGTATATATTCATGCCATTTTTAAGCAAATAAAAATTTTGTTTCAGCTAAGCTTATAGAAACTTTAATTTTAAGAATAATTGAAATTTACTAACATCAAGAAATTGATCTGTGCACCAGCACTATGTAGACCAGTATTAAACAGAGTTACACTAGGTGAGAGTATGAGAATGTTAACACTCGTTCAGAAGGCTGCTTTTCTCATCTTTGCCCTCTCGAGCTGAAGCACAGCATCAGAGGAGCCAACACTTTCACAATTATATATATATATATAAAGTTGCAGCTGGGCTCTCCCTTCACTTCAGTTCATTCTTATTTCTCACTGACTGGCTGGCAACACCCCGACCCTTATGTAAGCGGGTGAATAGTCCCGCTATTGTGAGGAACCTTCCTGGCTTCTGCACTACCCCGGTGAAGTAGGCTAGCGAAAGGATCTGAGTCCTTGCTCCCACTTCCTTTACCCACTGGCCTCCCTGTCCTTAAGGACTCCCCTTCCACTCTCCTGTCTGGCAGAGTCCTCGCAACTCCAACAAGGCTGGGCCCAGGATTCCTGGGGGGCTCGACCCCCAACCCTGCTGTGGTCACCTAGGACAGGGGCTAGGGTGTCCCCACTCCGGGGTACTCTCTCTGCACTGGGCACTTCTCTGACCCACTGACCATTACATACAAGTTAAAGCAAATACAAGTTATTTAATCAACAATTAATTTTAAAAAGAATAAGGCAAAATGGGAAAGGTTAAAGGAAACACATCAGCCCGCTCTGTGGCAGGGAACACCACAAACAGTGTCTCTGAAGTGTCAGGGCAGTTCACAGTCTGCTCCTTGTAAGTCCCAGGCCTTCTTCTCAGGCCCTGGCTGTGCTGCAGGGATGCTGTGGGTTGGACACTTGCTTTGGTGGTGGCCACATGCTCTCAGACTCTAAGTGGTAGGACCCTTCTTCCCAGTGTCGCCCCCGCCCTATTGGGGTTATGATCCAAGCCTGGCCTGCAGAACCTCTTGACTGAGGAATCTCCCTGTGCTGGGCCCACTGCCCAGGGTCCCCCTCGGTCTCCCCAGCTGCTCACTGCACCCAGCTCCAGACTGCTCCAGCCCCAGCTGCACCACTTGGTCTCTGCACTGCTGCTGCTCTGCCTCCAGCTCCCTGGGCTGCTTCTCTGGCCGCTCTGGTTGCTGCAGCTCTGCTCCCAGGGCAAGTCTGCTCTCTCTGGGCTGTGCCTCTGGGTTGGGGGCTGCAGCTCTGCTCCCAGGACAGGTCTGCTCTGCAGGCTGTTTCTGTAACTCTGCTCCCAGCACTGACCTGCTTCCTGGGCTGCTTTTCTGGCCCCTCTGGCTCTGGTTCCTGCAGGTCTGCTCTCTCTGGGCTGTGCCTCTGGCTTTGGGGCTGCAACTCTGCTCCCAGGACAGGGTCTGTTCTCTCTGGGCTGCTTTTCTGGTTCCTCTGGATCTGGCCCAGCTCTGCTCCCCAGCTCAGCTTGGGCCCCTGCTTTCTCCTTAGCTGGGCCCCACTCTGTCTGACCCAGGCAAATCCAGCTCACTCGGAGGACGGGACCTCCCTGGCCTCCTGACTCCCTGATTAGCCTGCTCCCCTTGTCATTCAGGCTGACCTGGAGCATTGGCCTTTCCCCATTGTTCCTGAGGGCTGTCAGTCTCAGGGTCCTGATTTCCCATTGACCCTTCCCCTTTTAGTACTGGGAGCTAGCCAACCAAAACACCCCCACTGAATGTTAGTAAGGGGGCAACAGTCCCCTTACATTCCCCCTTGCTAAAATTCTGCGACAGCCACAATATTCACACCAGTACATCCGGGCCCCATAGTAACACCATATACCCACATCATATCATATTAAAAACCCATTAACAATTATCAAAAAGAACATTTAACATATTTGACATTTCACATCTATTTCTTCATACTATACATAACAATATTCATTAAAACACTTCATGAGACCAGTAAGCCTCACTTCAGTCCCCGGAAAAATCATGGAGCAGGTCCTCAAAGAATCAATCCTGAAGCACTTACATGAGAGGAAAGTGATCAGGAACAGTCAGCATGGATTCACCAAGGGAAGGTCATGCCTGACTAATCTAATCGCCTTCTATGATAAGATTACTGGTTCTGTGGATGAAGGGAAAGCAGTGGATGTATTGTATCTTGACTTTAGCAAAGCTTTTGACACGGTCTCCCACAGTATTCTTGTCAGCAAGTTAAGGAAGTATGGGCTGGATGAATACACTATAAGGTGGGTAGAAAGTTGGCTAGATTGTCGGGTTCAACGGGTAGTGATCAATGGCTCCATGTCTAGTTGGCAGCTGGTGTCAAGTGGAGTGCCCCAGGGGTCGGTCCTGGGGCCGGTTTTGTTCAATATCTTCATAAATGATCTGGAGGATGGTGTGGATTGCACTCTCAGCAAATTTGCGGATGATACTAAACTGGGAGGAGTGGTAGATACGCTGGAGGGCAGGGATAGGATACAGAAGGACCTAGACAAATTGGAGGATTGGGCCAAAAGAAATCTGATGAGGTTCAATAAGGATAAGTGCAGGGTCCTGCACTTAAGACGGAAGAACCCAATGCACAGCTACAGACTAGGGACCGAATGGCTAGGCAGCAGTTCTGCGGAAAAGGACCTAGGAGTGACAGTGGACGAGAAGCTGGATATGAGCCAGCAGTGTGCCCTTGTTGCCAAGAAGGCCAATGGCATTTTGGGATGTATAAGTAGGGGCATAGCGAGCAGATCGAGGGACGTAATCGTCCCCCTCTATTCGACATTGGTGAGGCCTCATCTGGAGTACTGTGTCCAGTTTTGGGTCCCACACTACAAGAAGGATGTGGATAAATTGGAGAGAGTCCAGCGAAGGGCAACAAAAATGATTAGGGGTCTGGAACACATGAGTTATGAGGAGAGGCTGAGGGAACTGGGATTGTTTAGTCTGCAGAAGAGAAGAATGAGGGGGGGATTTGATAGCTGCTTTCAACTACCTGAGAGGTGGTTCCAGAGAGGATGGTTCTAGACTATTCTCAGTGGTAGAAGAGGACAGGACAAGGAGTAATGGTCTCAAGTTGCAGTGGGGGAGGTTTAGATTGGATATTAGGAAAAGCTTTTTCACTAGGAGGGTGGTGAAACACTGGAATGCGTTGCCTAGGGAGTTGGTGGAATCTCCTTCCTTAGAAGTTTTTAAGGTCAGGCTTGATAAAGCCCTGGCTGGGATGATTTAATTGGGTATGGGTCCTGCTTTTGAGCAGGGGGTTGGACTAGATGACCTCCTGAGGTCCCTTCCAACCCTGATATTCTATGATTCTATGAAACCAATAACATAATCATCTCTAAGTCTAAGAGGAAGTACACCCTTATTAGCCCTCTGGGACCTTCTTAAAACTGGTGGTTCGTTACTCATATTTTCCAATTCCCTGTTCTCGGGTAAAACTGCGTGAGTTTGAGGGATCTGGCCATTCCCAGTAGGGTTTGGGTTTACCCCATTGGTTTTAGTCTCCTCTGGAAATGCTGCTCTGTGCCTCCTACGAGCCCTGGTAAGAATAAAAGTCCAATACTTTAGCTGGTCCCTATGTACTACTCTCCCAGGACCTCCTTGTTCAGGCTGGATAGCATACACTGGCAGTTCAGGATTGTTGTGGGTGACCACAGTGTGGGAACTTGGCTCCCATTTGTCCTGTATTTTATTACGTCTCTGGTGTCTGTGGCTACGAACTGGTACGCTGTCACCAGGTCTGATGAGAGCCCCACTGGACTTGCGATCATAAGTCCTTTTCCTACTTTGGGCTGTGTCTTTAGTTGTACTGAGCAACTTCACTGGCTGTCTTGTGGACACCTTTGACCCAGTCATCGAAATTGGTCACCTCATCCTTTGAAAAGGCTTCTTGATGCTTCTCTGGCAACACCCTTAAGTTAGCCACCTGTGCAGGAATCAGCCCTTGTCATGCCGCTTGAACTGGAACTAGCAGTCTCCCATCACATCTTTTCTGAGGAAAGGCAAATTGTTCTCCCCTCTCCCCAAATGTTACCTTCACCTGAGGGATCACCTCCTCAGGCTGCAACTCCCTAGCTTGAGTTTAGAAGACTCACTGGTACTCTTCCTTTGATGGTACTAGTCAGTACATTGGCTGACTGAAGTCCATTAGGTAGGTTTACCCCAGATGTAGGCTTTACAACAGCTCGATATCTACTGGCATTTTCTGATACACAGCAGTGTTTATCAAGGAACTTCCCTCTCCGAGGAGGAATAACAGTCTTCTGTTTTCTGCCCACTTTAACATTTCCAATCTGCCCCGCAGGGCCCAATGAATGGTTTTGTCTCTGTGCTCGAGCCAGCACTCTACTCAGCACAGCATTCTTCTTAGAGTGCCCATCACGGTTCATCCTCCTGGTTCCTTCTTCTGGCAATGGTAGCTCCTTCAGCTCACTAATGATGTTCATCCCTAGAATCCCTGGGACTCCTTCTCCCATATGGCTCCCTTCAGAGTCTCTGTCTTTCAGGATGAAGATGCATTTCCCTGGCTGTGTCTGGCCCATGTAGTCTATGTCTGCTTCGAGGCATCCCACCACTGGGATTGCCAGTCCATTAACTGCTGTTAGACGTACAAACTGTGTGCTGTGCATGGTCAGTTCCTTGTCTTTCAAATATTTTTGAAAATGCGACTCAGTGACGGTGGTGACTTCTGAGCAAGTATCTAACAAACATCTGGTCTTCACCCCTGCTATACATACTTCAGCAGTTAGACAGTTTCCAAATGCTCGCTTACAGAAGTCATTAGGTATGCTGGCATTGCCCACATTCCTTTCAACACTGTATGCAGAGTGATTTTCCACCAAGGAGAGGCCTAGGAATCCTTCTGCCACTGCTTGGCCTTCTACTGTAGATGGACCACTCGCTCCTGGTGCCCCATTGGTTTTCAGTGCCTGGGACTCTGTTCTCCCTCTCAGTGGACGTTCCCGGCTAGTATGCCCTGGCTTTTCACAAGTGTAACAGATGTACCTTCCCAGCTCATCCTTTGGTGGGGCTCTTCGGGATCCCGGTATCCTTGGATACTTTGACATACTAATGGGATTTTTTTCCTTCATTAACTCAGTCATCACTTTTATCATCTCCTCCTGTTGGACCGCCAGTTTTTGGACAACCTCACTTAAACTTTCCAGTGTTAACTGTGTTTGGGGTAGGGCCTTTTCCCCAGCAGCTGCATAAACTAGGCTCCCCACTTCGTGTACGGGGGTTAGGCTTGGCTGTCTCTGTCACAGGAACTTCCTCTTCTTCTGACCACATAATGGCAGCCTGCATGAGTTCATGGAACTTCTTACTGGGCTCTTCCTTAAACCTCCTTTTCATTTTGCGGTGGAAGGAATCATCCTGGAGCCCCAGCACTAACTGCTCTTTCAGAACCGTATCTGGGTCTGGAACTCATTGAGGGTCTCGCCACTCCACTTTGCTCATTCTCTCCTGGAGGTCATACACATATGCCCAGATAGTTTCACTGGGTTCCTGCTTTCACTCAAAGAACTCCTTTAGTCGGGTTCCAATAGGTACCTTGTCTCCATACACTTCTAGGAGGAGTTCAAACACCTTTTCCACCTCCTTTTTGTCTGCCACTGCCATGAACTTTACTGTGGCCTTGGCATGGCCCTTGAGGTGCTCCTCTACGAAGTCCACATGATCTTCTTCAGGTACTCTTAGCACACGCAGAGCCACCTTCACAGACTTGACCCACTCCTCTACCGTAATGTCTCCTGGTCTAGTCGGAAAGCCACCGAACTCCGTGACCTTCCACTCCTGTGGGACATAAATAGTAGGGGGTTTCTTAGCTTCTGCTGCCTGTTGGTCTATTACCGCCTTAGCCAGTGATAAGGCTTCTCTCTGTTCTGTTCTAGCTTGTTGTAATGCCTCAGCTTGGTCTGACAATCTGCGTTGAAGTTCAGCAAACTGGGCCCATAGTTCTTCAATTCCAGCCATGGTAGGGTTCTTGACCAGGCCTGGACAGTGCTATCAGAACTCAACCAGTAAACCAATGGGGTGGACCCTGTGGATAGGATCCTGTTCGTGACACCAATTATGTAAGCGGGGGAATAGTCCCGCTATTGTGGAGAACTTTCCTGGCTTCTGCACTACCCCGGTGAAGTGGGCTAGCAAAAGGATCTGAGTCCTCGCTCCCATTTCGTTTACCTAGAGGCCTCCCTGCCCTTGAGGACTCCCCTTCCACTCTCCTGTCTGGCAGAGTCCTCGTAAACCCAACAAGGCTGGGCCCAGGATTCCTGGGGGGCTCGATCCCCAACCCTGCTGTGGTCACCTAGGACAGGGGCTAGAGTGTCCCCACTCCAAGGTACTCTCTCTGCACTAGGCACTTCTCTGATCCACTGACCATTACATACAAGTTAAAGCAAATACAAGTTATTTAATCAACAATTAATTTTAAAAAGGATAAGGCAAAATGGGAAAGGTTAAAGAAAACACATCAGCCCGCTCTGTGGCAGGGAACACCACAAACAGTGTCTCTGAAGTGTCAGGGCAGTTCACAGTCTGCTCCTTGTAAGTCCCAGGCCCCTTCTCCGGCCCTGGCTGTGCTGTAGGGATGCTGTGGGTTGGACACTTGCTCTGGTGGTGGCCACACGCGCTCAGGCTCTAAGTGGTAGGACCCTTCTTCCCAGCGTCACCCCCGCCCTGTCGGGGTTACGATCCAAGCCTGGCCTGCAGAACCTCTTGGCTGAGGTGTCTCCCTGTCCTGGGCCCATGCCCAGGGTCCCCCTCGGTCTCCCCAGCTGCTCACCACACCCAGCTCCAGACGGCTCCAGCTCCACCACTTGGTCTCAGCACTGCTGCTGCTCTGCCTCCAGCTCCCTGGGCTGCTTCTTTGGCCCCTCTGGCTCTGGGTACTGCAGCTCCACTCACAGGACAGGTCTGCTCTGCAGGGTGCTTCTGTAACTCTGCTCCCAGCACTGACCTGCTTCCTGGGCTGCTTTTCTGGCCCCTCTGGCTCTGGTTCCTGCAGGTCTGCTCTCTCTGGGTTGTGCCTCTGGCTTTGGGGCTGCAGCTCTGCTTCCAGGACAGGGTCTGTTCTCTCTGGGCTGCTTTTCTGGTTCCTCTGGATCTGGCCCAGCTCTGCACCCCAGCTCAGCTTGAGCCCCTGCTTTCTCCTTGGCTCAGCCCCACTCTGACCCAGGCAATTCCAGCTCACACAGAGGACAGGACCTCCCTGGCCTCCTGACTCCCTGATTAGCCTGCTCGCCCTGTCATTCAGACTGACCGGGAGCATTGGCCTCTCCCCATTGTTCCTGGGGGCTGTCAGTCTCAGGGTCCTGATTCCCCATCGACCCTTCCCCCTTTTTAGTACTGGGAGCTAGCAACTAAAACAACCCCATTGAATGTTAGTAAGGGGGCAACAGTCCCCTTACACTTATATACCCATAAGGGTGTGGCTGACCTTCTAGGACGTTGGAGGAAAATGTAGTTCTCAGAAAGTCTGGAAGATTCCATGAGGTTCTACAAAGGTCCAGATATCTAGGACATTGGAGGAAAATGTAGTTCTCAGAAAGTCTGGAAGATTCCATGAGGTTCTACAAAGGTCCAGAACATTCTCAGAGGTGACCCCACATATGGAATACCTGAGACATTTTACTTCAAACATTCTATTTTCCCTTTTGTCACTAACAAAAACAGCCCCCTGAGCCCCCTGCCAAGAGTGCAAAATCTCTGTCACAGCTTCCCCTTTCGGAAAAGGGCCAGCAAGCGGTCTGGACCAGTAGCCTGGGAAAGCCTGCAGGTTGTGCCATGTCTGCTACTATGTCTGGTAATTTCAAATTTCAGCTATTCAGATAATAAATCAGCTTATAACAAGCTGGCACATCATTCATAAACCAGCTGGTTGACAACGACCCCATATACACATGTTCGTTTTAGACCCTGCAGAGAGGATTTGCAGCAGAGGTCTCCCATGCCCCCTTATATCTGTCACCCCAAAACCTTTGGATGTGAACCTGAGACCTATTCCTCCCACCCGGTGCCTAGGGATGGTGACTTTGTTCCTTAAGGCATCAGCAGCCCTGGTGCTGCCCTGGAGTTCACTCTCTTGGGGCATTATGGGGACCAGGCAAGGCCTGGCTCTGAACCATGCACACTGCTTGAAATCACGGAGGGAGCCCAACCTCTGGTAAGGGACCCTCTCTCACAGCCAAAGCCCCTACTCTGCTCCATCTCCTCTCAGGTCAGGGCCTGGGGATCCTGTGGCATCCTCCCAGGTTCTCTGGGTACAGGGAGTAGTGGATTGACCTCCCCATCCTCCCGCTGGGTTAACCTTTGTTCCCACATGCTGAGGTGAGATGAAGATTTCTCTCTCTTCCATCCTGTTCAAGGTCATTCAGATTGTCACAGACCATCTCTGCATGGGATGGGGAAGGCTGCTTCCTTCCCTGAGGGCTTTTGGGGTGTGTCTGCCTCAACTATCGGAGGGGTAGCCATGTTAGTCTGTATCCACAAAAACAATGAGGAGTCCGGTGGCAATTTAAAGACTAAGATTTATTTGGGCATAAGCTTTCGTGGGTAAAAAGCCCACTTCTTCAGATGCAACTGCCTCAACTCTTGCTTCTGAAGGGTTTTTGTCTGGCGAGAATCCCTCAGGGGTTGTCATTGCCTCCCCCTCCCAATGGACACACTGCTCCACTAGAGCGAATTCCATCACTAGCTGTGGTGGGATAGCCAAGGCAGAGGGGCCTGGCTCAATCTTTTCTCTCCAATAAAATGTTCCAATCTGGAGAGTCTGGGAGCATAACAAAGGCAAGGCAAACTTGGCTTCATAACAGAGTGTTTGGCAGTCTTCCCTCTAGAGGCTATGGAACACACCTCCTTCCCAAGGAGGTCAGTGTGGAGTGAACACCATAATATCGCTGCTAAAATCAGAACTTTCTGCTTAGCAAGCCAGTACAAACACCTTGGGCTACTGAAAGCTGTCTGTCTCATAGGCAAGTAGCCACAGGTTCAAATCCTAGCCACATGCACAGATAGCTACTTGAGCTAGAGAAGCAGCACTTTTATCTGATAGTGGTACACGGGTATTGAAGTCCTCAAATGGACCAGGCGGTCAGCATTTGAATCCCATAATGATATTTACTGCGTAACAGAAAGTGCTCCCTGCCCTGCTGCAGCAAAAATGGAAGCTGGGATCCAGACTTCCAAACAAGATAGGAAACAAAGGGTAGGACTAAATGGTTAGTTTTCAGAATGGAGGGAGGTAAATAGCCAGGTTCCCCTACGGACCTGCACTGCACCAGTGCTGTTCGACATATTCAGAAATGCTCTAGAAAAGGGGATAAACAGCTAGGTAGTGAAATTTGTGGACAATACAACATTTACTCAAGATAGTTAAGTTCAAAGCTGACTGGGAAGAGTTACAAAGGAATCTCACTAAATTGCGCAACAAAATGGCAGATGAAATGCAATGTAAATAAATGCAAAATGATACACATTGGAAAACACAATCCCAACTATACATACAAACTGATGGGTCTGAATCAGCTGTACCGGAATGTGAAAGAGCACATCAACGTCCTATTCCGCATCTAGGCATGCATGTATCCCTAACCCTCCTTGCCCCAAGAGTCCGCACTGAACAACTTCCTTCCCAAAATAAAAGCTGCTTACTGGGAACCTCCTCTGGTGTTTGTCCTTCCCCAAGCACCGGCCGCTGTGACTGGCTACCTTCCTCTTGGCTTGAGAACAGCTCCTGGCTGCATGCATCTAGGGATGCCGGGGTGTCTCCCTCTTCCTCAGCACCCTCGCTCCCGCTTTCCTCCTCCTCCTCCTGCCTTGTTGAACTGGGCTCTGAAGTGACCAGGGTGGTCCTTGGAGTAGAGGTGGAGTTGCCCCCAAGTATATTGCATCCAGCTCTTTGTAGAAATGGCAGGTCGTGGGGACAGCACTGGAGCGGCGGTTTGCCGTGCAGGCTTTGTGGTAGGCGTTCTATAGCTCCTTCACTTTAACCCTGCACTGCAGTGCGTCCCGGTCATGGCTCCTTTCCATCATGTCCCTTGATATCTGCTCGAAGGAATCAACTGGACAGCTTCCTCCACCCAAATACTGATGAGGTCCAGCACCTCGCCATTGCTCCATACTGGGGATCACGTGGTGCGTGGAGGCATGGTCAGCTGGAAAGGTTAGCTGGGAGCACTCCATGCCTTGCTGAGCAAACAGGAAGGGAATTTTCAAAATTCCCAGAGAATTTAAAGGGTGGGTCTGATGGTTGGTCACCTGAGGGCAGGACAGTACTATAGCCCCGTTGTAAGTGGTGGCTATTAAGGTAACCACTGTAAGCAGCAGGGTGGGAAAAAGACAGAAGTGAAAGCTTTGGCCATTCATTATTTGGAGGTTTGTTATGGTCAGTTGTCTGACTCTTATTGCAGCAACAGACACACACTGGTCTTGTATTATTCCAGAACTGAAATATCTTTAAAATCATGATGAGATTACTGGTTCTGTGGATGAAGGGAAAGCAGTGGATGTATTGTTTCTTGACTTTAGCAAAGCTTTTGACACGGTCTCCCACAGTATTCTTGTCAGCAAGTTAAAGAAGTATGGGCTGGATGAATGCACTATAAGGTGGGTAGAAAGTTGGCTAGATTGTCGGGTTCAACGGGTAGTGATCAATGGCTCCATGTCTAGTTGGTAGCTGGTGTCAAGTGGAGTGCCCCAGGGGTTAGTCCTGGGGCCGGTTTTATTCAATATCTTCATAAATGATCTGGAGGATGGTGTGGATTGCACTCTCAGCAAATTTGCGGATGATACTAAACTGGGAGGAGTGGTAGATACGCTGGAGGGCAGGGATAGGATACAGAAGGACCTAGACAAATTGGAGGATTGGGCCAAAAGAAATCTGATGAGGTTCAATAAGGATAAGTGCAGGGTCCTGCACTTAGGACAGAAGAACCCAATGCACAGCTACAGACTAGGGACCGAATGGCTAGGCAGCAGTTCTGCGGAAAAGGACTTAGGGGTGACAGTGGACGAGAAACTGGATATGAGTCAGCAGTGTGCCCTTGTTACCAAGAAGGCCAATGGCATTTTGGGATGTATAAGTAGGGGCATAGCAAGCAGATCGAGGGACGTGATCGTTCCCCTCTATTCGACATTGGTGAGGCCTCATCTGGAGTACTGTGTCCAGTTTTGGGTCCCACACTACAAGAAGGATGTGGATAAATTGGAGAGAGTCCAGCGAAGGGCAACAAAAATTATTAGGGGTCTGGAACACATGAGTTATGAGAAGAGGCTGAGGGAACTGGGATTGTTTAGTCTGCAGAAGAGAAGAATGAGGGGGGGATTTGATAGCTGCTTTCAACTACCTGAGAGGTGGTTCCAGAGAGGATGGTTCTAGACTATTCTCAGTGGTAGAAGAGGACAGGACAAGGAGTAATGGTCTCAAGTTGCAGTGGGGGAGGTTTAGATTGGATATTGAGGAAAAACTTTTTCACTAGGGAGGTGGTAGAATCTCCTTCCTTAGAAGTTTTTAAGGTCAGGCTTGACAAAGCCCTGGCTGGGATGATTTAATTGGGGATTGGTCCTGCTTTGAGCAGGGGGTTGGACTGGATGACATCCTGAGGTCCCTTCCAACCCTGATATTCTATGATTCATGACTGATGTACAAGGCGAGTCCAGTGAACCATTTTAGAACATTGCATGGCAGATGCTGTCATCTCATACACCTTTGGAAGATGCGAGTCAACACACATTGTGACTGTTGACACCAGTCACAAATTATGGACCACACTGTAAATCAGTGCTCACTTTGATTGTTTGCTACTGGCATATCAGATTTACATCAAGCCATTTCTGAAGGTGCCCTCTGGCTCACTAATCTGGACTAGGTTACTTGAATATCTCTAATCACCTTTCTTGCCATACGAAATATGAATACATTCTCAGAGAAGGGTGTAAGCTTGCTGTGTGAACCACAAAGCTGAGCATTCCAAGTTTTTCCTAATATCCAACCTAGACCTCCCCCACTGCAACTTGAGACTTGTTCCGTCATCTGCCACCGCTGAGAACAGCCTACCTCCATCCTCTGTAATCCCACTTCAGGTAGTTGAAGGCTGCTATCAAATCCCACTTCACTCTTCTCTTCTGCAAACTAAATAAGCTCAGTTCCCTCCAGCTCTCCTCATAAGTCATGTGTCCCAGTACCCCTAATAATTTTCGTTGCCCTCCGCTGGACTCCCTCCAATTTGTCCATATCCTTTCTGTACTGGGGGGGGGCCCAAAACTGGACACAGTACTCCAGCTGTGGCCTCATCAGTGCCGAATAGAGGGGAACAATCATGTCCCTCGATTGGTGGCAATGCCCCTACTTATACATCCCAAAATGCCATTGGCCTTCTTGGCAACAAGGGCACACTGCTGACTCATATCCAGCTTCTCGTCCACTGTAATCCCCAGGTACTTTTCTGTTGTTTTTCTTTCTGTTTGTTGCACCCTAGAAGTGATATGAATTGTCTGTCCCCACAAGGAGAAAGATAGACTGTAACTTAGAACTTTTGGTGTAGCTGTACTTGATCAGCTTTAACACAGTAGACCAATACTCCCCGGCTCCACCCCTGAAGCTGGGGCTAGAACCATACTTTTATCTTGGAGCTCACAGTAAGGGTACACTTTGTAGGCCCAGTAGTGACAACAGACCCATGCCTCAGACAGGGAAGGTTCTAGAAGCAGTGAAGCCATGACATCACAAGTTCCCAGGGGGTTCTGGAACACTAGCCCTGACTTTGGCACTCAGGAGGAATCTGGGACTTGCTGCTGCTCTACACTCCACAGGCCCAGTGAGCAGCTATCTGGAACGGGATCCAAGAATCCAGGCAGGGGCCAAAACTCACAGTTCCTATTCCAGCTAGGCCCACAAAGGGGGAAGGACAGCCATCAGCACCCCTGCAGCCCTGACAACACTCCATGATCCCCGGGGCTGTCAGCTTCCACGCAGTGCTGGCCCCCTGGGCCCTCTTCGCTGGCCTAGCCATGGCGCCTAGTCTGAGGGCTGCCCAGCAGAGTGGGCAGACAGGCTCCAGGCTCTCATTACTATGGTTGCCCTGCTGATGGTAAGGTCCCACAACAGACACTAACCCAACTGCTTGCCTCCTCCTTCACAGTGCACCTTGTGTAAGCAGCTTGTGCTGGGCCTGGGGCCCCAGCTGTGCTCAGACATCACCTAGAGTGCAGCCTCCAGCTCTGGCCACACTGCAGGAATGGCAGCGCTCGTGCTCCTGTCCATCGTGGCCTGCCTCCTTGTGGGGAACATGGGAAAGATCTTCCGGCGCTGCGAGCTGGCCCAGGTGCTGCACCAGGCAGGGATGGATGGGTTCCGAGGCTACAGCCTGGCTGATTGTGAGTGATCTCCTGGCCTCCTCATGAGGCTGTACATATATTTCCTTCCCCTCCCCCTGGGGCTCGGTGCGTATCCCTCCCCCTGCCCTCCCCCTGGGGCTCGGTGCGTATCCCTCCCCCTGCCCTCCCCATGGGGCTCGATGCGTATCCCTCCCCCTAGGGTGACCAGACAACAAGTGTGAAAAATGGGGACCGTGTCGGGGGTAATAGGCACCTACATAAGACAAAGCCCCAAATGTCAGGACTGTCTCTATAAAATCGGGACATCTGGTCACCCTACTCCCCCGGCCCCATCCTGCATGGGGCTCTGTGCATATCCCTCCCCCCGCCCTCCCCGTATATTACTAAATCCTGTACCAGGGCTGTTCATGGCGTTCCATGAAAGCCGGTTCAACATGGACACCGTGGATCATGAAGCTGATGGCAGCACTGACAACGGCATCTTCCAGATCAACAGCCGCCAGTGGTGTGATGACTATAAGCGCTCCGCCCGGAACCTCTGTCACATGCACTGCAGTGGTGAGTAACTCCTTTCCAGTCCTGGTCCTGACCCCTAGGCCATGGCTCAGTGCTAGAGACCTGTGCGGCAGGAAGCAGGGTGGGGCCTGTAGGGGGCAAGTCCTCCTGGTAGTCAGGGGAACCAACGTCAGGCCCAAGACATTTTGGAATGGCAAAGGAAGGTCACCCTTGCCTTCAGTGGACAGCAGAGGGCAGCACAATGGGGGCTGGGTTGGTTGGCTGAATGGTGGTATCTCCTGCTAGGAGGACCAGGGCTCCCATGCTACAGTGTTGAGCTACCAAGGGTTATGCCCTATCCTCACTCTCTTCTCCTCCCCCACCACCAGATTTGCTGACCAGTAACATCAGCGATGACATCGTGTGTGCCATGCAGATTGTGCAACAGCCAAGGGGAATGGGGGCCTGGTAAGGGGGAGCTGGTGGAGGGGTGGGGTGGAGTGCCAGTATAGCAGTGCATGGCAAAATATGCAGCACAGGGTAACATGGCACTATGCTGCCCACCCAGCTCTGCAGCACGCAACATGAAACCGCACAACACAGAGCGGCACAGCACTACACACCGCTATACAGCTTTACACAATGTACTGCTACAGCACGGAACTACATAGTCAATGCCATGAAACACAATGTTATACAGCTGTATTTAGTGCAACAAGGCACTACACCAGACAACCCCACGATACAATGCAGTGTAAAGAAAACATACAGTGTAGCGCAGTACTTTGTTTATACAACCAAACAAAAGACAAAACTCCACAGAGCAACAAGGCTGTTACCATGCTGCCCTGCCCATAGGCAGCTGCATCTCAGTGCTGGACAAGCAATCCTTATGCAGTGTTGCTGTTCCCCAAATGCTCCACCCCGGAGGCAACTACTGCTCAGCACCCTGGGAGTTATCCCCATACATTTTCACTGTGTGGTTGTAACCTGGCTGCCCCACCCGAAAGGCAGCTGCATCTCAGAGCCTGGTGAGTAAACCCTGCATAGCTGTTACCCAGCTGCCCCGCCCAGAGGGCTGCATCTTAGGACTGGCCCATCCCCATGCGACAGCACTGCTCTCAATGCCAGCTGATCTTGCTGACCTTGCTTTCTTTGTTTATCCTTCTCAGGCTGGCCTGGAGGAAACACTGTGAGGGCCATGACCTCTCACAGTGGGTGGAAGGATGCAATGTGGGAAGTAGATGAAGGAGCACCTTTGGATGCCCTGGACCCGCTAGATGCGGTGTACTGCAGTCACATTAGGCCCCTGCAGATTTAGCACCTCATTGAAATCCTCTGTGAGCAACTGCTTCTCCTTCTTAACTAGCTCCAAAGTGGGTCTTTAACTGTGGGGGAGTGTTGTCCCCCTAGTGGGATTGCACCTTAGGGTGCTGGGAGCAGGTTTTCCTGAATAAAGCTATCTGACAGTCTAATGACAAAAGGGTCACAAGTTTTATTTAGAGACGACAATAGGATCTTGGGGGGGGGACTGAGAGTCAGGACTCCTAGGTTTCAGAGTAGCAGCAGAGTAGGAGTAGAACTCCTAGGTTCTATCCCTCGCTCTGGGATGGGAGTGGGGATTCTAGTGACAAGATTGGGTGAAGGAGGGCTGAGTGTCAGGGCTCCTGGATTCTATTCCCAACTCTGGGACAGGCTGGGAGTCAGGATGCCTGGGTTGTATTCCTGACTGTGGGAATGGCTGGATGTCAGGAATCCTGAATTCTGTTCCCATTTCTGTTAATTCATCTCCTTGGAGCCTGTTTCTATCTATTGTGGCCCCCTTGTCACATTAACTCTGAAGCAGCTACTATCTACAATGAGACCTGGGGGAAGATGGAGTCCTCCTGGCCATCTCAGGGAGGGCAGGCTCATCCCCACAGAAGGGGGGGCGAAAAGTGACCCTTTGCACACAAGGAACTGTAAAATACAAAACTCAATACAATACACTTCTTGGTTTAGCATGGTGAAGGGCCTCTTTGCCTTTCCTGATCCTCCGCTGCGCCCATGTGATTGCTTCATTGTGTTTACATAAATCCCCAGTGGCTTACATGGGAAATGTTTTCAAATTCCCCAGCTAAGGCCACACACATTCCTGTGTCAGTCACTTAAACTGAAGTCAATTCATCTGTTGGACTCTATGGTGGTGGTGGTGTGGAGTGAATGGGGATAAATAGATAGCCAGGTGTTTATGGTGATAGACAGACAGATGCATAGGGCAATAGAAGAACAGACAGAGGTAAAGCTAGGAGTGGGAGAAGAAGACTAGTGGTATTTGAGGTGATCAGAGGGCAAGCAGAAGGAGCTAGTGGCTCTGGGCAGCCCCAGACCTGTGTGAACTGGTCCCATATGCTGGTCAGATTTGCCTGTGCCCTGATCCTAGCCCCACTGCCTGTATGACCAGCATGGGTGCAGGGACCTATGTACCCCTCTAGCTCCAACTGGGAACAGGTTGAAGGGACAAGCCTGAGCATGTTCAGTGCTCCCCTTCTTCAGAGTGTGTTGCACAACCTGGATAGGTGGTTAAAACGCCAGAACAAACCACTCTTGGATACATTACTGCACATAGCCCTGTGGCTGGGGTTTGATTAAATAAAAATTAGCAGCGAAGCTGCAGCACTGCCAAATAGTGCAACCCCCTCCTGCTTTGGTATAAATAATTCAGTCAGCACAGAACCCAGGAGTCCTGCTTCCTGCACTAAGCATTGATGAATGGGGAAACTCCACATCTCTCTGCTAGCAGGTTATTTTCCTGCATGTTACAAAGCAGCAACCAGGCAATATATTGGGCCTGAAGCCTTCAGCACCTAGGAAACTCCAACTAGTACAAAATGCTTCAGTGTGTCTCCTCAGAAACTGGCTACCATGAACACATCAAACCTGTCCTGCATTGCCTACTCTGGCTCCCTATAGAATTTAAACAAGTTCAAGGTCTCAGTCCCTGTCTTCAACGTGCTCCATGGACTTGGCTGAGGGTATTGAAATGACTGTCTAAAGAGACTTTAGGTGAAGAAACTGATTATTTGGGTCATTATTTCCTTGGTGCAATCCCGTTCATTTACAAAGAATGGCCGCACAGGCCTGTTTCCATGAACACAGCAGAAACAAACAACAGCAGGCAGTTTCCTTATTCAGAAATCAAAGGACATGTCTACACTAGCACTTCTGTCACTATAACATATGTAGCTCAGGGGTGTGACAATCTCCCCCCCAGCAACATAAGTTACACCAACAGAAGCACTAGTATGGACAGTGCTAGGGTGGTGGGAGCGCTTCTTTCGCCACCCTAGCTACTGCCATTTGTTGGAGGTGGTTTAATTATGTTGACAGGACAGATCTCTCCCAGTACAGCTGTGCTGCTGTAGGCTCTTTAGTGTAGACATGGCCTCTCTCCCCAAAAAGTACTGCATTCAAAAGGAAGCCCTGCCTCTTGCTTCCTGCCAGGGTCACACTCACAACTAGAGCTGGCTGAAACTTTGGGGTTTCACAAGAAAGTTTGGTATTTTGCAATTTGGTTTTGTTTCAATTCTGGACATACCAAACATTTCAGGGTCACAGTTCTCTCCCATTTCTCACTGAGCGTTGTGTTGAAGCTTTTGAACAATTTTTTAGTTTTCTCATGTTACGGGGGTCAGAAGGATTTCCAAAAACAGCTGAGTTTTCTCACCGTATGTTTCTCCTGCAGCTTTTGTGCTAAATTTAGTTGAGATTTTGGTTGTTAGGATCCAGTAAATATCTGTAGTGGCAAACGTGTTGGCAGTAACTGCAGAAAACTCGTGTTTTCTGTGTGTTACACAGTGATTCTAAGTTTTCCATTATGAAATTACCTTGGTGCGCAGAATCTGGTGGTCATTTCAGTTATTTGCCAGCCTCTTCAGAGTTTCTGCTTTAGAACCAACAAACTCAGCATGATCTAAGACAGTGATTCTCAATCGGGGGTCTGTGGCGGCCCCGACGCCCCCTGCAGGGCTGAAGCTGGAAGCCGAGGGACTGAAACCTGGAGCCCATGCAGGGCTAAAGCTGGGAGCTGTGGGGCTGAAGCCCTGAGCCCCAGTGCTCTCAGCGGGGCAAAAGCTCTGAGCCCAAGGGTGGAGTTGAAGGGGTAGGGGGAAGAGAAGGGAAGGGAAGGGGTCGGAGGCGGGTAGGGGTGCAGGAACAATTTCTATAGTGGGGGTGCTGAGAGCCATTGAACCAAATTGTAAACCATGTATAGAATGTAATCCACTTCAACACCTAGTTCCAGCACCTGTGGCGGCAGGAAGTCAAAGCCGGGCAGTGTGGGGCAGCTGCTGCTCTGGATGGTGCCATGGAGCAGGCAGCAGCGGTGGTCCCGTCTCCTGCTGCTGCCTGGGATTGCAGCTGCTCCTAAGCTCCCAGCCCACTTTGACTGCTCATGCAGTCAGTAAGAGCCCCCCAGGCAGGGGGATCCAGCTCAGAGGATGCAGAGTCCTTGGGTAGCAGTGATGACAAGGGGGCCCTCCCAAGCTACCCCTCTGCCCACACACAGCCCCTAGCTAATCTGTCTCTGCACCCTGAGTTACCCCCTGCCTGCACAGCCCCTAGCTACCTCTGCCTTCACCCTGAGCTACCCCTTTGCTCGCACGCAGCCCCTAGCTACCCCCTCCCTGCACCCTGAGCTACCCCTCTGCTCGCACACAGCCCCTAGCTACCCCCTCCCTGCACCCTGAGCTACCCCTCTGCCCGCACGCAGCCCCTAGCTATCCCCTCCCTGCACACAGCCCCTAGCTCCCCGGCGCATGCATCCTGAGCAACTTTCAAATTTTTTGAGCTGAGCCCCACCCCTTGAGTTATAATTTTTCATTGCTCCACCACGACCCAGACAGGTGAGTTAGGGGGTGGAGGTTGCGCTCCCTCCCTGGACCCTGCCATGTGGAGATGGCCTGAGCCCCACCAGCCCCTGCCCCCCAAATACAGAAGTTAAACTACGCTATGCCTGAGGTCCCCTCCTGCCTTGGAGTCCCAAGTCCCCTCCACCCAGATCCTGCAGTTTTTATAGCATGTTTAGGGGATCTTCAGAAAGAAAAAGGTGGAGAACCCGTGATCAAGGAGATGCATTAGCCCAGGCTACATGTTATTTACATGACAGGTAGCAAAGTACAAGCTCATCCACTGATGTGCCACAACAGGGGTAAGTAAGCAGCAGTTGTCTCTGTATTCTTCTCGCACTGTGTAAAACAAAGCCTTCAACTTGTTTGCATGCTTGAAAATGGCCCCGAATCCAATGATGCAAGATTTCAGGTCTTTCATTTCTTCTTGGTGGTGTTGGTCCTGTTTTGAGCAGGGGATTGGACTAGATGACCTTCTGAGGTCTCTTCCAACCCTGATATTCTATGATTCTATGATTCTGTAGCAGTAGCTGCTGACAGCGCAACGTTAATCAGATCAGCAGGACAGGTATTATGTAGCAGCTCCGTTTTCCAATTGAGTTTAATCTCCATGCCCACTTAGCTATGTAGGAAACAGAATCTATTAGTTGTGGCCACATTTTCCAAGTTTATTGGTACATCGTGTGACCCGGTGTGCCTAGGGTAGCCCTCACTGGAAATGCCAAGGTCAGGGCAACCTGCAAAAGAGAGAGCAGACATTCCCAAGACTGGTGGTTAACACGAAAGTTAAACTCTTCAACCAGTCACAAACTGTGCTTCTGATCCCCCACACTGGTTATCAAGAAGCAAAAAAAGAAACCACACAGCCCCCTTTATTGCATTCCAGTTCTCTGGCTCCCAGTCAGGACCTAGGTGCAGTAAGGTGAGGAGTTACTTAAAAACTCTTCTCACTACAAAATTTTCTTCTGAACCCCACAGGGCCAGCCACATTGCTTGGTGAGTATTAGGTTGGATCTTGCCCAAAATACCACGCTGCCAGCCAATCCTTTAGTATCTAAAATAAAGGTTTATTAAAATTAAAGAATGGATGGATTCACCAAGGGAAGGTCATGCCTGACTAATCTAATTGCCTTCTATGATGAAATTACTGGTTCTGTGGATGAAGGGAAAGCAGTAGATGTATTGTATCTTGACTTTAGCAAAGCTTTTGACACGGTCTCCCACAGTATTCTTGTCAGCAAGTTAAAGAAGTATGGGCTGGATGAATGCACTATAAGGTGGGTAGAAAGTTGGCTAGATTGTCAGGCTCAACGGGTAGTGATCAATGGCTCCATGTCTAGTTGGCAGCCGGTGTCAAGTGGAGTGCCCCAGGGGTCGGTCCTGGGGCTGCTTTTGTTCAATATCTTCATAAACGATCTGGAGGATGGTGTGGATTGCACTCTCAGCAAATTTGCGGATGATACTAAACTGGGAGGAGTGGTAGATACGCTGGAGGGCAGGGATAGGATACAGAGGGACCTAGACAAATTGGAGGATTGGGCCAAAAGAAATCTGATGAGGTTCAATAAGGATAAGTGCAGGGTCCTGCACTTAGGACAGAAGAACCCAATGCACAGCTACAGACTAGGGACCGAATGGCTCAGTATCAGTTCTGCGGAAAAGGACCTAGGGGTGACAGTGGACGAGAAGCTGGATATGAGCCAGCAGTGTGCCCTTGTTGCCAAGAAGGCCAATGGCATTTTGGGATGTATAAGTAGGGGCATAGCGAGCAGATAGAGGGACGTGATCGTCCCCCTCTATTCGACATTGGTGAGGCCTCATCTGGAGTACTGTGTCCAGTTTTGGGCCCCACACTACAAGAAGGATGTGGATAAATTGGAGAGAGTCCAGCGAAGGGCAACAAAAATGATTAGGGGTCTGGAACACATGAGTTATGAGGAGAGGCTGAGGGAACTGGGATTGTTTAGTCTGCAGAAGAGAAGAATGAGGGGGGATTTGATAGTTGCTTTCAACTACCTGAGAGGTAGTTCCAGAGAGGATGGTTCTAGACTATTCTCAGTGGTGGAAGAGGACAGGACAAGAAGTAATGGTCTCAAGTTGCAGTGGGGGAGGTTTAGGTTGGATATTAGGAAATACTTTTTCACTAGGAGGGTGGTGAAACACTGGAATGCGTTGCCTAGGGAGGTGGTGGAATCTCCTTCCTTAGAAGTTTTTAAGGTCAGGCTTGACAAAGCCCTGGCTGGGATGATTTAATTGGGTATGGGTCCTGCTTTTGAGCAGGGGGTTGGACTAGATGACCTCCTGAGGTCCCTTCCAATCCTGATATTCTACGATTCTATGAAAAAAGAAAGAACAAGAAGAGAGTGGTTAAATGGTAAAGCAGTCACATACATACAAAGACTTCAAAGTCCATATGTCAGGTTCTTAGCAGTATTGGTGAATTTGCTGTCTTGAAAGTCCCGCTGGAACACATCCACAGCTCGGATAAGTCATTCAGTCCTTTGTTCAGCGCTTCAGTTTGTAGAAAAGTTACTCCAGAGGTAAGAAGCAGGACTGAATATAAAATGGAGGTGATGCAGCTGCCTTTTATAGTCCTTTTGCCATGTGTCTGGTACTTCCTTTGTTCCAAACACAAACTTTATAGCACTTGGAAAGGCCTTAGAGTTCTCAGTTCACAGGCATGCCCCTACATGCCTTGCTGAGCCATGTATCCCCTGGCTCCTTTCATAGAATCATAGAAGATTAGGGCTGGAAGAGACCTCAGGAGGTCATCTAGTCCAATCCCCTGCTCAAAGCAGGACCAACCTCAACTAAATCATCCCAGTCAGGGATTTGTCAAGTTGGGCCTTTAAAAACCTCTAAGCATGGAGAGTCCACCACCTCCCTAGGTAACTGTACCCCACTCTTGAACAATGAGGGAAAAGTAGGCTGATTGGGGAAGCAGCCACAGCTGGGGCCATGCCCCAATCAGGCCACACCTGGTCCTGTTATAAGGGATCAGGGAGGAGCTGGGTCAGTCTCCCTCTAGCTCATAAAAACATGAGAATGGCCATACTGGTTCAGACCAAAGGTCCATCCAGCCCAGTACCAACAGTGGCCAATGCCAGGTACCCCAGAGGGAGTGAACCTAACAGGTAATGATCTAGTGATCTCTCTCCTGCCATCCATCTCCACCCTCTGACAAACAGAGGCTAGGGACACCATTCCTTACCCATCCTGGCTAATAGCCATTTATGGATTTAACCTCCATGAATTTATCCAGTTCTCTTTTAAACCCTGTTATAGTCCTAGCTTTCACAACCTCCTCAGTTCCAGAGGTTGACTGTGCACTGAGTGAAGAAGAACTTCCTTTTATTTGTTTTAAACCTGCTACCCATTAATTTCATTTGGTGGCCCCTAGTTCTTATATTATGGGAAAAAGTAAATAACTTTTCCGTATTCACTTTCTCCACACCACTCATGATTTTATAGACGTCTATCATATCCCCCCTAAGTCGCCTCTTTTCCAAGCTGAAAAGTCCTAGCCTCTTTAATCTCTCCTCATATGGAACCCATTCCAAACCCCTAATCATTTTATTTGCCCTTCTCTGAACCTTTTCTAATACCAGTATATCATTTTGAGATGAGGGGACCACATCTGTATGCAGTATTCAAGGTGTGGGCATATCATGGATTTATATAAGGGCAATAAGATATTCTCCGTCTTATTCTTGATCCCTTTGTTAATGATTCCTAACATCCCGTTTGCTTTTTTGACTGCCGCTGCACACTGCGTGGACGTCTTCAGAGAACTATCCACGATGACTCCAAAATCTTTCTCCTGATTAGTTGTAGCTAAATTAGCCCCCATCATATTGTATGTATAGTTGGGATTATTTTTTCCAATGTGCATTATTTTACATTTATCCACATTAAATTTCATTTGCCATTTTGTTGCCCAATCACTTTTTTGTTTTGTGAGATCTTTTTGAAGTTCTTCACAGTCTGCTTTGGTCTTAACTATCTTGAGCATAGAATCATAGAATATCAGGGTTGGAAAAGACCCCTGAAGGTCATCTAGTCCAACCCCCTGCTCAAAGCAGGACCAATTCCCAGTTAAATCATCCCAGCCAGGGCTTTGTCAAGCCTGACCTTAAAAACCTCTAAGGAAGGAGATTCTACCACCTCCCTAGGTAACGCATTCCAGTGTTTCACCACCCTCATAGTGAAAAAGTTTTTCCTAATATCCAATCTAAACCTCCCCCACTGCAACTTGAGACCATTACTCCTCGTTCTGTCATCTGCTACCACTGAGAACAGTCTAGAGCCATCCTCTTTGGAACCCCCTTTCAGGTAGTTGAAAGCAGCTATCAAATCCCCCCTCATTCTTCTCTTCTGCAGGCTAAACAATCCCATCTCCCTCAGCCTCTCCTCATAACTCATGTGTTCTAGACCCCTAATCATTTTTGTTGCCCTTTGCTGGACTCTCTCCAATTTATCCACATCCTTCTTGTAGTGTGGGGCCCAAAACTGGACACAGTACTCCAGATGAGGCCTCACCAATGTCGAATAGAGGGGGACGATCACGTCCCTCGATCTGCTCGCTATGCCCCTACTTATACATCCCAAAATGCCATTGGCCTTCTTGGCAACAAGGGCACACTGCTGACTCATATCCAGCTTCTCGTCCACTGTCACCCCTAGGTCCTTTTCCGCAGAACTGCTGCCTAGCCATTCGGTCCCTAGTCTGTAGCGGTGCATTGGATTCTTCCATCCTAAGTGCAGGACCCTGCACTTATCCTTATTGAACCTCATCAGATTTCTTTTGGCCCAATCCTCCAATTTGTCTAGGTCCTTCTGTATCCTATCCCTCCCCTCCAGCGTATCTACCACTCCTCCCAGTTTAGTATCATCCGCAAATTTGCTGAGAGTGCAATCCACACCATCCTCCAGATCATTTATGAAGATATTGAACAAAACCGGCCCCAGGACCGACCCTTGGGGCACTCCACTTGATACCGGCTGCCAACTAGACATGGAGCCATTGATCACTACCCGTTGAGCCCGACAATCTAGCCAGCTTTCTACCCAACTTATAGTGCATTCATCCAGCCCATACTTCCTTAACTTGCTGACAAGAATACTGTGGGAGACCATGTCAAAAGCTTTGCTAAAGTCAAGAAACAATACATCCACTGCTTTCCCTTCATCCACAGAACCAGTAATCTCATCATAAAAGGCGATTAGATTAGTCAGGCATGACCTTCCCTTGGTGAATCCATGCTGGCTGTTCCTGATCACTTTCCTCTCATGCAAGTGCATTAGGATTGATTCTTTGAGAACCTGCTCCATGATTTTTCCAGGGACTGAGGTGAGGCTGACTGGCCTGTAGTTCCCAGGATCCTCCTTCTTCCCTTTTTTAAAGATTGGCACTACATTAGCCTTTTTCCAGTCATCCGGGACTTCCCCGGTTCGCCACGAGTTTTCAAAGATAATGGCCAATGGCTCTGCAATCACAGCCGCCAATTCCTTCAGCACTCTCGGATGCAACTCGTCCGGCCCCATGGACTTGTGCACGTCCAGCTTTTCTAAATAGTCCCTAACCACCTCTATCTCCACAGAGGGCTGGCTATCTCTTCCCCATTTTGTGATGCCCAGCCCAGCAGTCTGGGAGCTGACCTGGTTAGTGAAGACAGAGGCAAAAAAAGCATTGAGTACATTAGCTTTTTCCACATCCTCTGTCACTAGGTTGCCTCCCTCATTCAGTAAGGGGCCCACACTTTCCTTGGCTTTCTTCTTGTTGCCAGCATACCTGAAGAAACCCTTCTTGTTACTCTTGACATCTTTTGCTAGCTGCAGCTCCAGGTGCGATTTGGCCCTCCTGATATCATTCCTACATGCCCGAGCAATATTTTTATACTCTTCCCTGGTCATATGTCCAACCTCCCACTTCTTGTAAGCTTCTTTTTTATGTTTAAGATCCGCTAGGATTTCACCATTAAGCCAAGCTGGTCGCCTGCCATATTTACTATTCTTTCGACTCATCGGGATGGTTTGTCCCTGTAACCTCAACAGGGATTCCTTGAAATACAGCCAGCTCTCCTGGACTCCTTTCCCCTTCAAGTTAGTCCCCTAGGGGATCCTGGCCATCCGTTCCCTGAGGGAGTCGAAGTCTGCTTTCCTGAAGTCCAGGGTCCGTATCCTGCTGCTTACCTTTCTTCCCTGTGTCAGGATCCTGAACTCAACCAACTCATGGTCACTGCCTCCCAGATTCCCATCCACTTTTGCTTCCCCCACTAATTCTACCCGGTTTGTGAGCAGTAGGTCAAGAAAAGCGCCCCCCCCCAGTTGGCTCCTCTAGCACTTGCGCCAGGAAATTGTCCCCTACGCTTTCCAAAAACTTCCTGGATTGTCTATGCACCGCTGTATTGCTCTCCCAGCAGATATCAGGAAAATTAAAGTCACCCATGAGAATCAGGGTATGCGATCTAGTAGCTTCAGTGAGCTGCCGGAAGAAAGCCTCATCTACCTCATCCCCCTGGTCTGGTGGTCTATAGCAGACTCCCACCACTACATCACTTTTGTTGCACACACTTCTAAACTTAATCCAGAGACACTCAGGTTTTTCTACAGTTTCGTACCGGAGCTCTGAGCAGTCATACTGCTCCCTTACATACAGTGCCACTCCCCCACCTTTTCTGCCCTGCCTGTCCTTCCTGAACAGTTTATAACCATCCATGACAGTACTCCAGTCATGTGAGTTATCCCACCAAGTCTCTGTTATTCCAATCACGTCATAGTTCCTTGTCATCACCAGGACCTCCAGTTCTCCCTGCTTGTTTCCAAGGCTTTGTGCATTTGTATATAAGCACTTGAGATAACCTGTTGATCGCCCCTCATTCCCAGTATGAGGCAGGAGCCCTCCCCTCACAGACATTCCTGCCTGTGCTTCCTCCCGGTATCCCGCTTTCCCACTTACCTCAGGGCTTTGGTCTCCTTCCCCCGGTGAACCTAGTTTAAAGCCCTCCACACTAGGTTAGCCAGCCTGCTGGCAAAGATGCTCTTCCCTCTCTTCGTAAGATGGAGCCCGTCTCTGCCCAGCACTCCTCCTTCATGGAACACCATTCCATGGTCAAAGAATCCAAAGCCTTCTCTCCGACACCACCTGCGTAGCCATTCGTTGACTTCCACGATTCGACGGTCCCTACCCAGGCCTTTTCCTTCCACGGGGAGGACAGATGAGAACACCACTTGCACCTCCAACTCCTTTATCCTTCTTCGCAGAGCCACGTAGTCCGCATGTTTAGTATCATCTGCAAACTTTGCCACCTCATTGTTTACCCCTTTCTCCAGATCATTTATGAATAAGTTGAATAGGATTGGTCCTAGGACTGACCCTTGGGGAACACCACTAGTTACCCCTCTCCATTCTGAAAATATACCATTTATTCCTACCCTTTGTTCCCTGTCTTTTAATCAGTTCTCAATCCATGAAAGGATCTTCCCTCTTATCCCATGACAATTTAATTTACGGAAGAGCCTTTGATGAGATACCTTGCCAAAGGCTTTCTGGAAATCTAAGTACACTATGTCCACTGGATCCCCCCTGTCCACAGGTTTGTTGACCCCCTCAAAGAACTCTTATAGATTAGTAAGACATGATCTCCCTTTACAGAAACCATGTTGACTTTTGCACAACAATTTATGTTCTTCTATGTGTCTGACAATTTTATTCTTTACTATTGTTTCAACTAATTTGCCCGGTACTGACATTAGACTTACCGGTCTGTAATTGCCAGGATCACCTCTAGAGCCCTTCTTAAAAATTGGAGTTACATTCGCTATCTTCCAGTCATTGGGTACAGTAGCTGATTTAAAGGAGAGGTTACAAACTATAGTAGTTAGTTCCGTAATTTCACATTTGAGTTCCTTCAGAACTCTGGTCCTGGTGACTTGTTACTGTTAAGTTTCTCAATTAATTCCAAAACCTCCTCTAGTGACACTTCAATCTGTGACAATTCCTCAGCTGTGTCACCTACAAAAGACAGCTCAGGTTTGGGAATCTCCCTAACATCCTCAGCCGTGATGACTGAAGCAAAGAATTCATTTAGTTTCTCCACGATGACTTTATTGTCTTTAAGTGCTCCTTTTGGATCTCAGTTGGCCCGGGGCCCCCACTTGTTGTTTAGCAGGCTTCCTGCTTCTGATGTACTTTAAAAACATTCTGTTATTACTTTTTGACTAGCTGTTCTTCAAACTCCTTTTTGGCTTTTCTTATTACATTTTTACATTTAATTTGGTAGTGTTTATGCTCCTTGCTATTTACCTCACTAGGATTTGACTTCCACTTTTTAAAAGATGCCTTTTTATCTCTCACTGCTTCTTTTACATGGTTGTTAAGCCATAGTGGCTCTTTTTTAGTTCTTTTACTATGTTTTTTAATTTGGGGTATACATTTAAGTTGAGCTCCTATGATGGTGTCTTTGAAAAGTGTCCATGCAGCTTGCAGGGATTTCACTCTAGTCACTGTACCTTTTAATTTCTGTTTAACTGACCTCATTTTTGCATAGTTCCCCTTTCTGAAATAAAATGCCACAGTGTTGGGCTGTTGAGGTGTTCTTCCCACCACAGGAATGTTAAATATTATATTATGGTCACTATTTCCAAGCGGTCCTGTTATAGTTACTTCTTGGACCAGAGCCTGCGCTCCACTCAGGACGACATTGAGAGTTGCCTCTCCCCTTGTGGGTTCCTGTACCAGCTGCTCCAAGAAGCAGTCATTTAAAGTACCGAGAAATTTTGTCTCTGCATTTCGTCCTGAGGTGACATGTACCCAGTCAATATGGAGATAATTGAAATCCCCCACTATTATTGAGTTTTTTTATTTTGATAGCCTCTCTAATCTGCCTTAGCATTTCATCGTCACTATCACTGTCCTGGTCAGGTGGTCGATAATAGATCCTTACTGTTATATTCTTATTAGAGCACGGAATTACTATCCATAGAGATTCTATGGAACATGTGGATTCATTTAAGATTTTTATTTCATTTGATTCTACATTTTCTTTCACATATAGTGCCACTCCCCTCCCTGCATGACCTGTTCTGTCCTTCCGATATATTTTGTACCTTGGAATGATTGTGTTCCATTGATTGTCCTCACTCCACCAGGTTTCTGTGATGCCTATTATATCAATATCCTCCTTTAACATGACGCACTCTAGTTCACCCCTCTTATTATTTAGACTTCTAACATTTGTGTACAAGCACTTTAAAAAACTTGTCACTGTTTATTTGTCTGCCTTTTTCTGATGTGTCAGATTCTTTATGTGAATGTTTCTCGTCTGATGTGGCCCATACTTGATCCTCTTCCATCCCCTCCTCCTGACTAAAACCTTGAGAATCTCTATCAATAGACTCTCCTCTAAGAGAAGTCTCTGTCTGATCCACGTGCGCCTCTGCAGCCATAGGCTTTCCCCATCTCTTAGTTTAAAAACTGCTCTGCAACCTTTTTAATGTTAGGTGCCAGCAGGCTGGATCTACTTTGGTTTAGGTGGAGCCCATCCTTCCTGTATAGGCTCCCCCTATCCCAAAAGTTTCCCCAGTTCCTAATAAATCTAAACCTCTCCTCTCTACACCATCGTCTCATCCACGCATTGAGACTCTGAAGCGCTGCCTGCCCACCCGGCCGTGCACCTGGAACTGGAAGCATTTCTAAGAATGCCACCATAGAGGTCCTGGATTTCAGTCTCTTTCCTAGCAGCCTAAATTTGGCTTCCAGGACATCTCTTCTACCCTTCCCTATGTCATTGGTACTCTCTGGAGAGAGAAGGACGAGGCTGTCTGGGAGAGAAGGGTGCCTGAGGTAGAGTAGTGCTGGGGAAAGGCAAGAGGAGCTGGGGAGCTCCAGCCCGGTAACTCCTCAGGCTGCAGGCCTTGTGCAAGGCCTAAAGAAGCTACTGGGGCTGCAGAGGTACCATCCAGGGTTAGGCAGAGGCAGCTGGTCCAAACCCCCTTGCCAGTGATGAGTGATTTACAGACTGCAGTCTGCCCCAATGAGCAAGGTCTAGATGATGACTGGCAGCAGCCACTGAGGCAAGGTGGGCTTAGAGGTTTGGGGGTTCCCCTGGGAGTGGAGACCCAGCGTTTGGGGGTACTGCAGTGGGCAGAACCCCAGGATAAAGGGGAACTGGGGTCTGGGAGGGACATGGGTGGCCTGAGGCAGGCAAGACACTGGCCAGCAGAGGGAGCTCCAAAGCTGGTGAAGAGCTAATTCCCAAAATGACCAGCAGGAGGCGCCTCACCAGTGAGTCTTCGACCTCGCTACAATAACCCATTCCAGTGCTTCACCATCCTCCTAGTGAAATAGTTTTTCATAATATCCAACCTAGATCTCCCCCATTTCATTTTAGACCATTGCTTCTTGTTCTGTCATCTACCATCACTGAGAACAGCCTAGCTCCATCCTCTTTGGAACCCCCCTTCAGGTAGTTGAAGGCTGCTATCAAATCTCCCCTCACTCTTCTCTTCTGCAATCTAAATAAGCCCAGTTCCCTCAGACTAGCCTCATAAGACATGTGCCCCAGCCCCCTAATCATTTTCATTGTCTTCCACTGGACTCTCTCCAATTTGTCCACATCCATTCTGTAGTGGGGGCCCCAAAACTAGATGCAATACTCCAGTTGTGGCCTCACCAGTGCCAAATAGAGGGGAATAATCACTTCCCTCCACCTGCTAGCAATGCTCCTACTAATGCAGCCCAATATGCCGTTATTCTTCTTGGCAACAAGGGCACACTGTTGACTCAGATCCAGCTTCTCATCCACCGTAATCCCCAGGTCCTTTTCTGCCAAACTGCCACTTAGCCAGTTGGTCCCCAGCCTGTAGCAGTGAATGGGATTCTTCTGTCCGAAGTGCAGGACTCTGCACTTGTCCTTGTTGGCCCAATCCTCCAATTTGTCTGATCACTCTGTACCCTATCCCTACTGTCCAGTGTATCTACCTCAATGCTTTTTTTGCCTCTGTCTTCACGAACAAGGTCAGCTCCCAGACTACTGCACTGGGCAGCACAGCATGGGGAGGAGGTGGCCAACCCTCTGTGAAGAAAGAAGTGGTTTGGGACTAATTAGAAAAGCTGGACGTGCACAAGTCCATGGGGCTGGATGCGTTGCATCCAAGAGTGCTAAAGGAATTGGCGGATGTGATTGCAGAGCCATTGGCCATTATCTTTGAAAACTCATGGCGATCAGGGGAAGTCCCGGAAGACTGGAAAAAGGCAAAAGTAGTGCCAATCTTTAAAAAAGGGAAGAAGGAGGATCCTGGGAACTACAGGCCGGTCAGCCACACCTCAGTCCCCAGAAAAATCATGGAGCATGTCCTCAAGGAATCAATTCTGAAGCACTTAGACGAGAGGAAAGTGATCAAGAACAGTCAGCATGGATTCACCAAGGGAAAGTCATGCCTGACTAATCTAATTGCTTTCTATGATGAGGTAACTGGTTCTGTGGATGAAGGGAAAGCAGTGGACGTGTTATTCCTTGACTTTAGCAAAGCTTTTGACACGGTCTCCCACAGTATTCTTGTCAGCAAGTTAAAGAAGTATGGGCTGGATGGATGCACTACAAGGTGGGTAGAAAGTTGGCTAGATTGTCGGGCTCAACGGGTAGTGATCAATGGCTCCATGTCTAGTTGGCAGCCGGTATCTAGCGGAGTGCCCCAAGGGTCGGTCCTGGGGCCGGTTTTGTTCAATATCTTCGTTAATGATCTGGAGGATGGTGTGGATTGCACCCTCAGCAAGTTTGCAGATGACACTAAACTGGGAGGAGTGGTAGATACACTGGAGGGTAGGGACAGGATACAGAGGGACCTAGACAAATTGGAGGATTGGGCCAAAAGAAATCTGATGAGGTTCAACAAGGACAAGTGCAGAGTCCTGCACTTAAGACACAAGAATCCAATGCACCGCTACAGACTAGGGACCAAATGGCTAGGCAGCAGTTCTGCAGAGAAGGTCCTAGGGGTGACAGTGGACGAGAAGCTGGATATGAGTCAACAGTGTGCCCATGTTGCCAAGAAGGCCAATGGCATTTTGGGGTGTATAAGTAGGTGCATTGCCAGCAGATCGAGGGACGTGATCATTCCCCTCTATTCGACATTGGTGAGGCTTCATCTGGAGTACTTTAAGAGTAACAGCCATGTTAGTCTGTATGCGCAAAAAGAAAAGGAGTACTTGTGGCACCTTAGAGACTAACCAATTTATTTGAGCATAAGCTTTCGTGAGCTACAGCTCACTTCATTGGATGCTCATGAAAGCTTATGCTCAAATAAATTGGTTAGTCTCTAAGGTGCCACAAGTACTCCTTTTCTTTTATCTGGAGTACTGTGTCCAGTTTTGGGCCCCGCACTACAAGAAGGATGTGGAAAAACTGGAAAACGTCCAGCGAAGGACAACAAAAATGATTAGGGGTCTGGAACTCATGACTTATTAGGAGAGGCTGAGGGAACTGGGATTGTTTAGTCTACGGAAGAGAAGAATGAGCGGGGATTTGATAGCTGCTTTTAACTACCTGAAAGGTGGATCCAAAGAGGATGGATCTAGACTATTCTCAGTGATAGCAGATGACAGGACAAGGAGTAATGGTCTCATGTTGCAGTGGGGGAGGTTTAGGTTGGATATTAGGAAAAACTTTTTCACCAGGAGGGTGGTGAAACACTGGAATGCGTTACCTAGGGAGGTGATGGAATCCTCTTCCCTAGAAGTTTTTAACGTCAGGCTTGACAAAGCCCTGGCTGGGATGATTTAGTTGGGGATTGGTCCTGCTCTGGGCAGGGGTTTGGACTAGATGACCTCCAGAGGTCCCTTCCAACTCTGATATTGTATGATTCTATGATACCTCTCCCCCCAGCCTAGTGTCATCCACAAACTTGCTGAGGGTACAATCCATTCCATCATCCAGATTATTAATGAAGATATTGAACAAAACCTGCCACAGGACCAACCCCTAGGTCACTCCGCTTGATACCGGCTGCCAGCTAGACATCGAGCCATTGATCACTATCTGCTGAGCCCAACGATCTAGCCAGCTTTCTATCCACCTTATAGTCCATACTTTTTGAACTTGCTGGCAAGAATACTGGGGGAGACCGTATCAAAAGCTTTGCTAAAGTCAAGGTATATCATGTCCACCGCTTTCCCCAAATCCAGAGTCAGTCATCTCATCATAGAAGGCAGTCAGGTTGGTCAGGCATGACTTGCCATTGGTGAATCCATGTTGACTGTTTCTGATCACCTTTCAATGGGTTCACTGTACAGTTGATGACTTCTGATAAGCCATCAAACAGGGTAGGCAATGCGGATGCCAACTGTCTGGGGGTGTCACCCAGAAATACAACACAAGTTTGGAAAT
Source organism: Lepidochelys olivacea (assembly GCF_965140295.1). NCBI lineage: Eukaryota > Metazoa > Chordata > Testudines > Cheloniidae > Lepidochelys > Lepidochelys olivacea. Next base: position 6,687,880 of record NC_140428.1, read on the forward strand.
ACAGATATACCATACATATCTATAACTCGTAATACAAAGTTGATAAAAACTTATAAACAAGATTATCATATTTGGAAATTGTAACATTTCTGCAAATATCTCATGTGGCATATCTGGTCAGATTTCTTGCAATTTTAAAATATTGGTGTCAACAATATCATGAGGTGTCTCCCATATTCCATACAGCATCACACATCTCAAATATGTCAGTTACTGCTGCATCGACAAAACATCTGTCAGCAGAGAGGATGAATATCACATCAGCACAAAACAATGCGGGTTTATTCGCTTTGAAATAAAACAAGGAAAACAAAAGGCCAATAACTGGATGGTGAAAAGCATCAGGAAACTCATCAAAAATCAGACTAGACACCACATTTCGATCAAGTCATTCCATCAGTTTAGATATTAAAGTATCATCACATGCTTTCATATACTTATGAGTGAGGTGGTCTGCATAAGGAAGGGTTTTTGCTGCTGGACAATATTGTCACACAAAGTCACAAACAGGCCCCTCTCAGTTGTCTGGTGAAATAAAGAGCACACACAAATTCATTGACACAATTGTGCCGTGTCCTCTTTCATTAAAGCCCTAGTGAAAGCTCCTGATATTGATGGTTTATGCCAAAGCTCACTTTCTCCTTTAAACTTCTTGTGTCACTTGCTTTTGACATGGTCCTTTATTCTGTCAGCACATGCACTGCCCTGAATGGTGCAGTACTTGTAGTGCAATGCATCCTCTTCACACCCGTCTTTACTTTCCTTGAAAATTTAGCACTGATTTTCCTGTTGGTATTCAGGCATAGATTTGTAGTTTTGCCCCATTTTTACCTTATCTATATTTGTGGAGGATTGATTGTTTAAATTCAGCACTGTACTAAATGGATGCAAAGAAATAGGTGGAAAGCATCTACCTGTGATCCAATCACAGCGTGATATTAACATTGTTTGATTTTCTAACCTTCACCATGTGTGTGTTCTGTGTTTTGCACTGTGGAACTGCTTCAATCTCAGAGCTGCAGGACGTTAATGTTTAACAAAAGTAAGCACTCGAAAAAAATACTGAGTGGCTTGATAAACGGGTGTAAATCAGTAAAAACCGAACTCCTTTATTTAAAAAACCTGGTAATTTATTGGTGAAAATCAGTTAAAAACCAAAAATGAGGAATACTAGTTATACTGCAGGGTGACCTCAACACACCCACAATCCCAGCTCTTCCCCAGAAATGTATATCGTGTACTGCCCAGCCCTTTTCTGGACAGTAGAAATATATTAAGTTAATTATTCCTTTAAAGGAATAATATGCCAGTTTATTATCTTAAATGGATTTACCCAGATACTTCAATTTAAACACACTGGATTAGGTAAAACAAGTTATTAACTATAAAGAGAGATTTTGACTTAAGCAAATACAAATAACGAGGCATAACAGTCAGAAATGATTACAAGAAAAATAAAGATAATACACTTACTAGTAGATACTAGTACTTAAGATACTAGCTTAATTACAAGGCAAATATTTTCACCACGTGCCCCTGCAGATTATTGCCCAAACTTCAGGTCAGGACCCCTCCCCCAGATGCCAACGACTATTTTCTTTTGTCATCTCAGGTGTGGAGAATGAGTGGGGGGGGCGGGACCCTTGGGGTGTTTCTCTTCTTTTTATAGTTTCAGTCGCACTCTTGAAAAACATTTCCAGCTGAGATCCAAGAGACAAAAAGTCAGTGTAGAAGGATGTTCTCTGCTGTTTTTTTTCACCTGTTTGAAAAGACAGTTACCTTTTCTGTAACTGGTGTTCTTCGAGATGTGTTGTTCATGTCTACTCCACAATAGGTGTGCGTGCTCGCCACGTGCACTGCTGTCGGAAGTTTTTCCCCTAGCAGTACCCGTAGGGGAGTGCCCCTAGAGACCCCTGTAGTGGCGCCTCCTGCGTGCTCCCACCACCCTCAGTTCCTTCTTGCCAGACAACTCCGACAGAGGGGAAGGAGGGCGGGATGTGGAACAGACATGAGCAACACATCTTGAAGAACACCAGTTACGGAAAAGGTAACCGTCTTTTCTTCTTCGAGTGATTGCTCATGTGTATTCCACAATAGGTGATTCCAAGCTATATCTGTTGGAGGTCGGTAAGAGTTCACAAACTCTCAGGACGGAGCACAGCCCTGCTGAACCTGGCGTCTTCCCTGGGCTGGGAGACGATTGCATAATGTGAGGTGAACGTGTGAATAGAAGACCATGTGGCAGCCCTGCAAATGTCCTGAATGGGGACATGGGCTAAAAAGGCAGCCGACGAGGCTTGCACCCGAGTCGAGTGTGCCCTCACGACTGACAGTGGACGGATTCCTGCCAAGTCATAACAGGTACAGATGCACGAGGTGATCCAGTTGGAGAGGCACTGAGTGGAGATCGGCCGACCCCGCATGCGTTCAACTGAGGCCATGAACAGCTGCGAAGACTTCCTGTTCGGCTTAGTCTGCTCCAGATAAAAAGCCAGAGCCCATCTCACATCGAACGTGTGGAGACGGCACTCCTTGCTGGACACATGGGGCTTGGGGAAGAGGACCGGCAGGAAAATGTCCTGACCCATGTGGTAGGCAGAGGTCACCTGCAAGAGGAACAAGGGGTGTGGGCAGAGCTGGACCTTATCCTTACGGAACACCGTGTATGGGGACTCAGAGGTCAGGGCCCTGAGTTCCAAGACCCGTCTAGCCGACGTGATTGCTACCAGGAAGGCTACCTTCCACGAGAGGTGTGACCAGGAGCATGTAGCGAGCAGCTGAAATGAGGGGGCCCGTCAGCCAGGCCAGCACCAAGTTCAGGTCCCACTGCGGGACAGGGGGCCTAGTGTATGGGAAGAGATGATCCAACCCCGTAAGGAATTGGCCAGTCATGGCATGGGAGAATACTGTGTGCCCCTGCACAGGTGGGTGGAAGGTTGATATGGCTGCCAAATGCACCTTGATGAACGAGGGTGCCAGGTCTCTAAGGTGAAGGAGGTAGTCCAAAATGAGCTGGATCAGGGCAGCCATGGGGGAAACGCATCGCTCAGCCACCGATTGGGAAAACTGAGACCACTTTGCCAAGTAGGCTTGGCGCGTGGAGGGTTGCTTGCTTTCCAAGAGGACGGGCTGGACGCCTTCCGAGCATGTTCTTTCCTCCTGGCCTAACCATTGAGCAGTCACGCCGTGAGGTGGAGCACCGCTAGGTTGGGGTGGAGGAGGTGGCCCTGGTCCTGGAAGAGCAGGTCCAGGTGGGATGGTAAAGGTTATGGTGGGGCAGACACCAGGCTCGTAAGGGTCCCGTACCAATGCTGCCTGGGCCATGCTGGGGCAATCAGGAGGACCCGGGCCCTATCCATCTTTATCTTTTCCAGGACCTTGCTGATCAGTGGGAATGGGGGGAAGGCATAGAGAACCTGGCCTGACAAGGACAGGGGAAAGGCATTGGAGATAGCGCCCCATCCTAGCCTTCCCCTGGAGCAGAACTGAGGACAGCGACGGTTCTGTCGAGTTGCAAACAGGTCCACCTGGAGAGTTCCCCACTCTTGGAAAAGCCTGTGCACCACCTCTGTGTGAAGAGACCACTCGTGCTGAGAAGAGAAGTCCCTGCTGAAGCAATCTGCCCAGGAGTTCTGGGCGCCCGGTAGGTGGTAGGCCTGTAGGCAAATGTCGTGGGCTATACAGAAGTCCCACAGCTTGAGGGCTTCCAGGCAGAGGGCAGAGGAATGGATGCCTCCTTGCCTGTAGATGTAAAACTTCGAGGCCGTGTTGTCCATGAGAACCCTGCCCACCAGGTGCGAGCAGAAGGCCATGCATGCCAGCCGGACCACCCTGAGCTCCTTGATGTTTATATGGAGGGACAGGTCCTGTGCAGACCACAGACCTTGGGTCTGAACATCTCCCACATGGGCTTCCCACCCCAGATCCAAGACATTGGACTCCAGCTCCAGAGACGGGGGCCTGCCTCTGAACGGAGCCCCTTATAGGGAGTCGATCACTGGTTTGGGCACAGTGAGGACCTTGTCCATCCTGTCTCTGGCCTGGGAGAACACCAAGGCCAACCAGAGCTGGAGAGGCCTCATCCTGACGAACCACATATGTGCATGCTGACATGTGACCCAAGAGTTGGAGACACGCTCTGGCTGTTGTCACTGGGAATCTTGTGACTGAGGTGAGGAGCCCTTTCAGAGTCTCAACCTGTCTGGGGGGAGCGAGGCTCTGGCCGAGGTGGTGTCCAGGACTGCCCCAATAAACTCTATGCGTTGTACCGGGACTAACGTGACTTGGTGTTGTTTACCAACAGGCCCAGAGTGGCGCACGTGGACAGGAGGAGCGCCACGTGATCCCGCACCTGTGACCGGGAGCTGCCCTTGACCAGCCAGATAGGGGAAGATCTGGACCCAACGGCGCCAAAGGTAGGCTGCCACCACAGACATACACTTTGTAAATACCCTGGGGGCAGTGGACAGGCCAAATGGGAGGACTGTAAATTGGTAGTGTTCCTGCTCAACCGTGAAATGGAGGAAGCGCCTGTGCTCCTCGAAGATATGGATGTGGAAGTATGTGTCCTGCAGATCAAGGGCGGCGTACCAGTCCGCCAGGGAGACCATGTGGAACTTGAGCTTCACCATGTACTGGTTCAGGCCTCACAGGCCAGGATGGGCCTGAGCCCCGCTTTGGCCTTTGGGATAAGGAAATAGCGGGAGTAGTACCCCTTGCGTTCGAACTCTGCTGGCACCACTTCCACCACTCCTAGTCCAAGGAGACACCCTACCTTCTGCTCAAGCAGTGCCTTGTGAGAGGGGTCCCCCAGGAGGGATGGGGGCGGAGGGTGGTTGGGCGGGGTAGAGGTAAACTGGAGGGTGTAGCCCCAAGAAATGGTGCTGAGGACCCATCGGTCCGAGGTCAGCTGCGACCACTCGAGGAGGAAAGCACACAACTGGTTGGAGAAGGGAAGCTTTATTTGGGGTGGATCCCTGATGAGAACTGGTAGGTCGCCCCCGGGCGTCCCGTCAAAACTACCGTTTCTCTGCCTGTTTTCCTTGGAGGACCCAGGCTGGGGGGGCAGACCAAGACTGCCTTTGAGGTCATTTCTTACAGTCTCGTGACTTTTTATAAGGGGGCTCATATTTAGAGTGGGTGGCCTGGGTGGGAGCCTGCTGCGGCTTAAACTTAGATCTAGCCGGAACCGGAACATAGAGGCCTAGAGTCTTAAGCTTAGTGCGGGAGTCCTTCAGGCCAGGCAGTTTTATGTCCGTCTGTTCCACAAACAGAGCCTTGCCATCAAACTGGAGGTCCTGCAGGGAGCTCTGCACCTCACTGGACAGCCCAGACAGCAGGAGCCACCATGCCCTTCTCATGAACACCGTGAAGGCCATGGACCACGTGGCTGTGTCTGCCACATCTGCCGCTGCCTGCAGGGTTGCCCTGGCAGCTGCTGTACCCTCCTCCACCAGAGCTTTGAATTCCTTCTGTCACGCTCCTGGAGGGAGTCCTCAAACTTGGGCAGAGCCCCATAGATTGAACTTGTACCAGCCCAGGAGAGCCTGATGGTTCACCACCCATAACTGGAAGCTCGAGGACAAATACATTTTTCTCCCAAAGGAATCCAGCCTCCTTGAGTCTTTATTCTTTGGAGTAGGGGCTGGTTGGCCCTGCCGTTCTCTCTGGTTGACTGACTCAACCACAAGGGAGTTAGGGGCAGGGTGGGTGTAAAGGTACTCATGACCTTTGGCGGGCACAAAATACTTGTGTTCTGCTCCCTTAGAGATGGGGGCCAGCGAGGCTGGGGTTTGCCACAAGGCATTTGAAATTTTCCCCACCCCTTCGTGGAGTGGCAAGGGCACTCTGCCCAATACCGAGGTGGACAGGATGCTAAAGAGGGATTCTGAGGGCTCCTCCACCTCCTCTGCCTGGAGGTTCAGGTTTGATGCCACCCTTTTCAAGAGTTCCTGGTAGGCTTTAGATTCTTCCTGTGAAATGGAGGGAGGAGGCGCTGTAATCGCCTCATCAGGGGAGGGCAAGGAGACAGGCGCGGTACTTTGCGTGTCCACCTGCACCGGGGATCCATTCCCTGGTCGCTCTCTGGGCACGGTGCCAAAGACGCATGTCCCACCTTCTCCTTCCTCAGAGGCTGGGAGAGGGAGGCCTACAGCTGTTCAGAAGCTTCAGCCACCGAACGAGCCCCCACCGGGGGCTGCATCGGTGGCCACAGTGCCCACTGGTACCACTGTGCTGGCCACGGGGCCTGGTACCATTGCACCTGCTGAGGCACTGGTGGAGCAGGCTGTTTGGCCTGGCTGGCCTGACCCATCAGTGGACGACTACAAAGGGAGGCTGGGCTGAGATATGACCTGCTGCTGTCCCTGGACCAGAAGGAGCAGTGATGCCGGGAGTGATGCTGACCATGAGACCACGACCCTGACATGGAAGAATGGTACCATCCGTAGCAGCTGCTCTGTGATCAGCTCCGACGAGCAGACAAGCGCCAGCGAGGCACCAGCGATTGACGCCCAGGGCTACGGGAGTGGTGCTGAGGCAGGGTCCTGGAGTGAGACGACGAACGAGAATTGCGTTGAAGTTTGTGTCACGACTGGCTATGGTAGCCCTGCTGAGACGAGGACCTGCACCGTCATCTGCCTCTGTCCCATTGGTATCCGCTTCTCGAGGCAGAGTGGTGCCTGGAGCCTCTGTCAGGCGGAACCCAACCAGACAACCTGGTGGGGGTCAAAGGCAACCTGCGTGGACTACGCACGGGATGGTCGCTGAGTGGCATCAGGAACATTCCCTCGACCGAGACCAGTATTGAGCTGGGGGAGATTGCGGGGATCTCAGTAGCGGCTTGCCTCTGGACTGCGGGGCCAACATTGGCGGTGCTCCTGGTACCGGTTACACCTCAGCAAAACCAATATTCCCACTGTGATTACGGCTGCTACTCTGAAAATTGTTATTACTGCTTGCTATGCGCTCCACAATCTCTGTGAGAGTAAAGGGGAGACGTTTATGGCAGGGTGGGAGGTTGAGGCAAATCTCCTGGCCGCTGATTATGTGCAGCCAGACACCAGGGTAGTTAGAAGAGTACAGGAGGGCGCAGTGCGCATCAGAGAAGCTTTGAAAACCAGTTTCATGACTGGCCAGGCTACGGTGTGAAAGTTCTGTTTGTTTCTCCTTGATGAAAACCTGCCCCCTTGGTTCACTCTACTTCCCTGTAAGCCAACCGCCCTCCCCTACCCCCTTCGGTCACTGCTTGGAGAGGCAATAAAGTCATTGGTGCTTCACATTCATGCATTATTTATTTATTCATCACACAAATAGGGGGATAACTGCCAAGGTAGCCCGGGAGGGGTGGTGGAGGAGGGAAGCACCGGGTGGGGTGAGGGAGGGGGGAAGGACAAGGCCACACAGAACTTTAAAGCTTATTGAATGCCAGCCTTTTGTTGCTTGGGCAATCCTCTGGGGTGGAGTGGCTGGATGGCCAGAGGCCCCACCACCGCATTCTTGGGCACCTGGGTGAGGAGGCTATGGAACTTGGGGAGGAGGGTGGTTGGTTACACAGGGGCTGTAGCGGTGGTCTGTGCTCCTGCTGCCTTTCCTGCAGCTCAACCATATGCTGGAGCATATGAGTCTGATCCTCCAGCAGCCGGAGCATTGACCCCTGCCTTTTTTCAGCAAGCTGACATCATCTACCACCTTCAGCCCGCCACCTCTCCTCCAGGCACCTCGCAGTCATATTGTGTTTTCCTGCACTCTGAGATTGTCTGCCTCCACGTATTTTGCTGTGCTCTGTCAGTGTTAGAGGACAGCATGAGGTCAGAGAACATTTCATCATGAGTGTGTTTTTTTCGCCTTCTAATTTTCGGGGAACGGCAGAGCAGTAGACAGCAGGAGATTGCCTGGGGTGAGCCCAGTGAGGCTTACACCTTGCCAGCTTCCCTGAGGAAGCTCATAGTAGGAAGGTGATATGGAGGGGGGTGTTCAGTTATTGTGACCTGCACTGGATGTGCCATGTTTGTCTTTCTTCCACAGGACAGAAGTGACTTTGTCTGTACAAAGTGCAAGCTAGTATTCATATTGGAAGAGAAGATTGAAGGTCTGGAGCAACAGATATCGACCCTGTGTTGCATACAAGAATCTGAGGATTTCCTCGACAAAAGTCAGGATATGCTTCTACGGGCACAAAGCTCTAAAGATTTAGAGCAGGTTGCACAGCGGAGCCAAGAGGCCAGAGAAGAAGCTTGGCAACATGTGACCTCCAGAAGAAGAAGGGGGAATGTCCGGGTACCAGCAGCGCAGACACAGGTAACAGAGTAACAGAGTAAACAAAAAAACTTCAAATCCAAACTCCAGTGAGAAACTGCTGAATTGGAATTCATTTGCAAATTGGATACTATTAATTTAGGCTTAAATAGAGACTGGGAGTGGCTAAGTCATTATGCAAGGTAGCCTATTTCCTCTTGTTTTTTCCTAACCCCCCCCCCCCCAGATGTTCTGGTTTAACCTGGATTTAAACTTGGAGAGTGGTCAGTTTGGATGAGCTATTACCAGCAGGAGAGTGAGTTTGTGTGTGTATAGGGGTCGGGGGGATGTGAGAAAACCTGGATTTGTGCTGGAAATGGCCCACCTTAATTATGCACATTGTAGAGAGAATGGTCACTTTGGATGAGCTATTACCAGCAGGATAGTGAGTATGTGTGTGTGGTTTTTGGGAGGGGGGTGAGAGAACCTGGATTTGTGCAGGAAATGGCCCAACTTTATTATCATGCACATTGTGTAAAGAGTTGTCACTTTGGATGGGCTATCACCAGCAGGAGAGTGAATTTGTGTGGGGGGGTGGAGGGTGAGAAAAACTGGATTTGTGCTGGAAATGGCCCACCTGATGATCACTTTAGATAAGCTATTACCAGCTGGACAATGGGGTGGGAGGAGGTATTTTTTCATATTCTCTGTGTATATATAAAGTCTACTGCAGTTTCCACGGCATACATCTGATGAAGTGAGCTGTACCTCACGAAAGCTCATGCTCAAATAAATTGGTTAGTCTCTAAGGTGCCACAAGTACTCCTTTTCTTTTTGCAGACATAGGTAAGTAACCATTTTCATGTTAATTTTCCTGATATCTGCTGGGAGAGCAATACAGCGGTGCATAGACAATCCAGGAAGTTTTTGGAAAGCGTAGGGGACAATTTCCTGGCGCAAGTGCTAGAGGAGCCAACTAGGGGGGGCGCTTTTCTTGACCTGCTGCTCACAAACCGGGTAGAATTAGTGGGGGAAGCAAAAGTGGATGGGAATCTGGGAGGCAGTGACCATGAGTTGGTTGAGTTCAGGATCCTGACGCAGGGAAGAAAGGTAAGCAGCAGGATACGGACCCTGGACTTCAGGAAAGCAGACTTCGACTCCCTCAGGGAACGGATGGCCAGGATCCCCTGGGGGACTAACTTGAAGGGGAAAGGAGTCCAGGAGAGCTGGCTGTATTTCAAGGAATCCCTGTTGAGGTTACAGGGACAAACCATCCCGATGAGTCGAAAGAATAGTAAATATGGCAGGCGACCAGCTTGGCTTAATGGTGAAATCCTAGCGGATCTTAAACATAAAAAAGAAGCTTACAAGAAGTGGAAGGTTGGACATATGACCAGGGAAGAGTATAAAAATATTGCTCGGGCATGTAGGAATGTTATCAGGAGGGCCAAATCGCACCTGGAGCTGCAGCTAGCCAGAGATGTCAAGAGTAACAAGAAGGGTTTCTTCAGGTATGTTGGCAACAAGAAGAAAGCCAAGGAATGTGTGGGCCCCTTACTGAATGAGGGAGGCAACCTAGTGACAGAGGATGTGGAAAAAGCTAATGTACTCAATGCTTTTTTTGCCTCTGTTTTCACTAACAAGGTCAGCTCCCAGACTGCTGCGCTGGGCATCACAAAATGGGGAAGAGATGGCCAGCCCTCTGTGGAGATAGAGGTGGTTAGGGACTATTTAGAAAAGCTGGACGTGCACAAGTCCATGGGGCCGGACGAGTTGCATCCGAGAGTGCTGAAGGAATTGGCGGCTGTGATTGCAGAGCCGTTGGCCATTATCTTTGAAAACTCGTGGCGAACCGGAGAAGTCCCGGATGACTGGAAAAAGGCTAATGTAGTGCCAATCTTTAAAAAAGGAAGAAGGAGGATCCTGGGAACTACAGGCCAGTCAGCCACACTTCAGTCCCTGGAAAAATCATGGAGCAGGTCCTCAAAGAATCAATCCTAATGCACTTGCATGAGAGGAAAGTGATCAGGAACAGCCAGCATGGATTCACCAAGGGAAGGTCATGCCTGACTAATCTAATCGCCTTTTATGATGAGATTACTGGTTCTGTGGATGAAGGGAAAGCAGTGGATGTATTGTTTCTTGACTTTAGCAAAGCTTTTGACACGGTCTCCCACAGTATTCTTGTCAGCAAGTTAAGGAAGTATGGGCTGGATGAATGCACTACAAGGTGGGTAGAAAGCTGGCTAGATTGTCGGGCTCAACGGGTAGTGATCAATGGCTCCATATCTAGTTGGCAGCCGGTATCAAGTGGAGTACCCCAAGGGTCGGTCCTGGGGCCAGTTTTGTTCAATATCTTCATAAATGATCTGGAGGATGGTGTGGATTGCACTCTCAGCAAATTTGCGGATGATACTAAACTGGGAGGAGTGGTAGATACGCTGGAGGGGAGGGATAGGATACAGAAGGACCTAGACAAATTGGAGGATTGAGCCAAAAGAAATCTGATGAGGTTCAATAAGGATAAGTGCAGGGTCCTGCACTTAGGACAGAAGAACCCAATGCACAGCTACAGACTAGGGACCGAATGGCTAGGCAGCAGTTCTGCGGAAAAGGACCTAGGGGTGACAGTGGACGAGAAGCTGGATATGAGTCAGCAGTGTGCCCTTGTTGCCAAGAAGGCCAATGGCATTTTGGGATGTATAAGTAGGGGCATAGCGAGCAGATCGAGGGACGTGATCGTTCCCCTCTATTCGACATTGGTGAGGCCTCATCTGGAGTACTGTGTCCAGTTTTGGGCCCCACACTTCAAGAAGGATGTGGATAAATTGGAGAGAGTCCAGCGAAGGGCAACAAAAATGATTAGGGGACTGGAACACATGAGTTATGAGAGGCTGAGGGAGCTGGGATTGTTTAGCCTGCAGAAGAGAAGAATGAGGGGGGATTTGATAGCTGCTTTCAACTACCTGAAAGGGGGTTCCAAAGAGGATGGCTCTAGACTGTTCTCAATGGTAGCAGATGACAAAACAAGGAGTAATGGTCTCAAGTTGCAGTGGGGGAGGTTTAGATTGGATATTAGGAAAAACTTTTTCACTAAGAGGGTGGTGAAACACTGGAATGCGTTACCTAGGGAGGTGGTAGAATCTCCTTCCTTAGAGGTTTTTAAGGTCAGGCTTGACAAAGCCCTGGCTGGGATGATTTAACTGGGAATTGGTCCTGCTTTGAGCAGGGGGTTGGACTAGATGACCTTCTGGGGTCCCTTCCAACCCTGATATTCTATGATTCTATGTTCTCTCCACAGGTACCATTGCGGAGAGTGGATCAGATGATATGTCTGGGGGGAGAAAGCAGAAGGAGGCTCCGCTGGTTGGAAGGCATGAGACGCGCTGTCCTAAGGTTGGGGGTTCCACGACCACCACTCCCAAGAGAAGGAGGCGGGTGGTGGTGGTCGGGGACTCTCTCCTCCGCGGGACTGAGTCATCTATCTGCCGCCCTGACCGGGAACACAGAGAAGTCTGCTGCTTGCCGGGGGCTAAGATTTGCGATGTGACGGAGAGACTGCCGAGACTCATCAAGCCCTCGGATCGCTACCCCTTCCTGCTTCTCCACGTGGGCACCAAGGATACTGCCAAGAATGACCTTGAGCGGATCACTGCGGACTACGTGGCTCTGGGAAGAAGGATAAAGGAGTTTGAGGCGAAAGTGGTGGTCTCGTCCATCCTCTCTGTGGAAAGGAAAAGGCCGGGGTAGGGACCGTCGAATCGTGGAAGTCAACGAATAGCTACGCAGGTGGTGTCAGAGAGAAGGCTTTGGATTCTTTGATCATGGGATGGTGCTCCATGAAGGAGGAGTGCTGGGCAGAGACGGGCTCCACCTAACGAAGAGAGGGAAGAGCATCTTTGCCAGCAGGCTGGCTAACCTAGTGAGGAGGGCTTTAAACTAGGTTCACCGGAGGAAGGAGACCAAAGCCCTGAGGTAAGTGGGCAAGCAGGATACTGGGAGGAAGCACAGGCAGGAACGTCTGTGAGGGGAGGGCTCCTACCTCATACTGAGAATGAGGGGCGATCAGCAGGTTATCTCAAGTGCCTATATACAAATGCACAAAACCTTGGAAACAAACAAGGAGAACGGGAGGTCCTGGTGAAGGCAAGGAATTATGATGTGATTGGAATAACAGAGATTTGGTGGGATAACTCACATGACTGGAGTACTGTCATGGATGGTTATGAACTGTTCAGGAAGGACAGGCAAGGCAGAAAAGGTGGGGGAGTAGCACTGTACGTAAGGGAGCAGTATGGCTGCTCAGAGCTCCGGTATGAAACTGCAGAAAATCCTGAGTGTCTCTGGATTAAGTTTAGAAGTGTAAGCAACAAGAGTGATGTAGTGGTGGGAGTCTGCTATAGACCACCGGACCAGGGGGATGAGGTGGATGAGGCTTTCTTCCGGCAACTCGCAGAAGCTACTAGATCGCACGCCCTGGTTCTCATGGGCGACTTCAATCACCCTGATATCTGCTGGGAGAGCACTACAGCGGTGCACAGACAATCCAGGAAGTTTTTGGAAAGCGTAGGGGACAATTTCCTGATGCAAGTGCTGGAGGAACCAACTGGGGGGGAACTTTTCTTGACCTGCTGCTCACAAACCGGGAAGAATTCGTAGGGGAAGCAAAAGTGGATGGGAATCTGAGAGGCAGTGACCATGAGTTGGTCGAGTTCAGGATCCTGACACAGGGAAGAAAGGTAAGCAGCAGAATACGGACCCTGGACTTCAGGAAAGCAGACTTCGACTCCCTCAGGGAACGGATGGGTAGGATCCCCTGGGAAACAACATGAGGGGGAAAGGAGTCCAGGAGAGCTGGCTGTATTTCAAAGAATCCCTATTGAGGTTACAGGAACAAACCATCCCGATGTGTCGAAAGAATAGTAAATATGGCAGGCAACCAGCTTGGCTTAACAGTGAAATCCTTGCGGATCTTAAACATAAAAAAGAAGCTTACAAGATGTGGAAGATTGGACATATGACCAGGGAAGGGCATAAAAATGTTGCTCGGGCATGTAGGAATGAAATCAGGAGGGCCAAATCGCACCTGGAGTTACAGCTAGCAAGAGATGTTAAGAGTAACAAGAAGGGTTTCTTCAGGTATGCTGGCAACAAGAAGAAAGCCAAGGAAAGTGTGGGCCCCTTACTGAATGAGGAAGGCAACCTAGTGACAGAGGATATGGAAAAAGCTAATGTACTCAATGCTTTTTTTGCCTGTCTTCACTAACAAGGTCAGCTCCCAGACTGCTGCGCTGGGAAACACAGCATGGGAAGTAGGTGGCCAGCTCTCTGTGGAGAAAGAAGTGGTTCGGGACTATTTAGAAAAGCTGGACGTGCACAAGTCCATGGGGCCGGATGCGTTACATCCGAGAGTGCTAAAGGAATTGGCGGATGTGATTGCAGAGCCGTTGGCCATTATCTTTGAAAACTCATGGCGATCAGGGGAAGTCCCAGAAGACTGGAAAAAGACTAATGTAGTGCCCATCTTTAAAAAAGGGAAGGAGGAGGATCCTGGGAACTACAGGCCAGTCAGCCTCACCTCAGTCCCCGGAAAAATCATGGAGCAGGTCCTCAAGGAATCAATCCTAAAGCACTTAGAGGAGAGGAAAGTGATCAGGAACAGTCAGCATGGATTCACCAAGGGAAGGTCATGCCTGACTAATCTAATCGCCTTCTATGATGAGATTACTGCTTCTGTGGATGAAGGGAAAGCAGTGGACGTGTTATTCCTTGACTTTAGCAAAGCTTTTGACACTGTCTCCCACAGTATTCTTGTCAGCAAGTTAAAGAAGTATGGGCTGGATGAATGCACTATAAGGTGGGTAGAAAGTTGGCTAGATTGTCAGGCTCAACGGGTAGTGATCAATGGCTCCATGTCTAGATGGCAGCCGGTATCAAGTGGACTGCCCCAAGGGTCGGTCCTGGAGCCGGTTTTGTTCAATATCTTCATAAATGATCTGGACAATGGTGTGGATTGCACTCTCAGCAAATTTGTGGATGATACTAAACTAGGAGGAGTGGTAGATACGCTGGAGGGGAGGGATAGGATACAGAGGGACCTAGACAAATTGGACGATTGGGCCAAAAGTAATCTGATGAGGTTCAACAAGGACAAGTGCAGAGTCCTGCACTTAGGACGGAAGAATCCAATGCACCGCTACAGACTAGGGACCGAATGGCTAGGCAGCAGTTCTGCGGAAAAGGACCTAGGGGTGACAGTGGACGAGAAGCTGGATATGAGTCAACAGTGTGCCCATGTTGCCAAGAAGGCCAATGGCATTTTGGGATGTATAAGTAGGGGCATAGCCAGCAGATCGAGGGACGTAATCGTTCCCTCTATTCGACATTGGTGAGGCCTCATCTGGAGTACTGTGTCCAGTTTTGGGCCCCACACTACAAGAAGGATGTGGAAAAATTGGAGAGATCCAGTGAAGGGCAACAAAAATGATTGGGGTCTGGAACACGTGACTTATGAGGAGAGGCTGAGGGAACTGGTATGGTTTAGTATGCAGAAGAGAAGAATGAGGAGGGATTTGATAGCTGGTTTCACCTACCTGAGAGGTGGTTCCAAAGAGGATGGTTCTAGTCTATTCTCAGTGGTAGAAGATGACAGGACAAGGAGTAATGGTCTCAAGTTGCAGTGGGGGAGGTTTAGGTTGGATATTAGGAAAAACTTTTTCACTAAGAGGGTGGTGAAACACTGGAATGAGTTACCTAGGGAGGTGGTAGAATCTCCTTCCTTAGAAGTTTTTAAGGTCAGGCTTGACAAAACCATGGCTGGGATGATTTAGTTAGGGATTAGGTCCTTCTTTGAGCAGGGGGTTGGACTAGATGACCTCCTGAGGTCCCTTCCAACACTGATATTCTATGATTCTATGATCACTCTCCTGAGGGTAACACAGAGAGATAAAGAACTGATGTTGTTTGAATGCCAGCAAACACCGGGACCATACGCTGCAATGCTTTGTTCTGCAATGATTCCCGACTATGTGCTACTGGCCTGGCATTGTAAAGTGTCCTACCATGGAGGACAGAATAAGGCTGCCCTCCCCAGAAACCTTTTGCAAAGGCTTTGGGAGTACATCCAGGAGAGCTTTATGGAGACATCCCTGGAGGATTTCTGCTCCATCCCCAGACACATTAACAGACTTTTCCAGTAGCTGTACTGGCCGCGAATACCAGGACAAATAAATCATTAAACACGCTTGCTTTTAAACCATGTATAATATTTACAAAGGTACACTCACCAGAGGTCCCTTCTCCACCTTCAGGGTCCGGGAGCCCGCCTTGCGTGGGTTCGGGGGTACTGGGTCCAGGTCCAGAGTGATAAACAGATCCTGGCTGTTGGGGAAACCGGTTTCTCCGCTTCCTTGCTGTGAGCTATCTACAACCTCCTCCTCATCATCATCTTCCTCGCCCCCAAAACCCGCTTCCGTGTTGCCTCCCACTCCTTGGACGGAGTCAAAGCACGGGGTTGGGGTAGTGGTGTCTACACCCCCTAGAATGGCATGCAGCTCATCATGGAAGCGGCATGTTTGGGGCTCTGAACTGGAGTGGCCGTTTGCCTCTCTGGTTTTTTGGTAGGCTTGCCTGAGCTCCTTAATTTTCACGTGGAACTGCTGCGGGTCCCTGTTATAGCCTCTGTCCTTCATGCTTGGAGATTTTTTCAAATATTTTGGCATTTTGTCTTTTCGAATGAAGTTCTGCCAGCACAGATTCATCTCCCCATACAGTGATCAGATCACGTACTTCCCGTTCGGTCCATGCTGGAGCTCTTCAGCGATTCTGGGACTGCATGGTCTCCTGTGATGATGAGCTCTGCATGGTGACCTGTGCAGGTGAGCTCGCCACGCTGGCCAAACAGGAAATGAGATTCAAAAGTTTGCAGACCTTTTCCCGTATACCTGGCCAGTGCACCTGAGTTGACAGCGCTGTCCAGAGCAGTCACAACTGAGCACTCTGGGATAGCTTCCGGGGCCAATACCATCGAATTGCATCTACAGTACCCCAAATTCAACCCGGCAAGGCCGATTTCAGCACTAATCCCCTCGTCGGGGGTGGAGTAAAGAAATCAATTTTAAGAGCCCTTTAAGTCGAAAAAAAGGTCTTCGTCGTGTGGACGGGTGCAAGTTTAAATCAAGATAATGCTGCTAAATTCGACCTCAACTCGTAGTGTAGACCAGGCCTCTGTTTCCCTTCCTGCTTGATGACTTTGTTTCTTGCTTAAGTGCAAGTTAAGGTCAGCACACATTTCTTCCTTTGTTTAAGACAGACCTGACTTCTGCCTGGACAGGGCTGTGGCGTTTGGAACATGTGCTTATGACACCAGACAATGGAATCTTATAGCTTAACATTCAAGGTTGTCACACATATTTTACCAGGCCAATAAGGACTAGCAAACTATGAGTTTTCAAATGACACCATCAAGGCATACTTTGTAAACAGATTATTACACTGATGTGTAGGGTGTGAATACAAGTCTCCAGGCTCCCCAACTGCCCATTTACCCAGCTCTAGGCACCTCGGGATGTTGCAGAAGCATCACTGAGAGTGCTGGGGACAGCTCTGTGACACAGTGGGACTGTTCTTAATGTTTCCTCTGAATATTGTGGGGGTGCCTCAGTTTCCCCTATGCAGTTCTTAAGTATCTAGCTGGTGGGATAAGGTTGTATGATCGTTTTAGAGCCCAAGAGAGCAGGTGTGTGCAGGGGTCTGGACACAGAGAATGGCCAACACTCTGTTTCCTGGCAACTGATGGCCTGGGCCCTTCCCCCTGCAAGCTGATAGCTAAAGGCTTGGAGAACAAAGGAATCAGGTGACCTCCTGGCCCGGGAAAGGGACAAAGCCCAGAGGAGGAGGGGCTGGGGGGAGTTTCAGTTTGGGACTGGCTGGGGACATGGAGTGAAGTGCAGACGGGGTTGTCTGGCTCACTGCCCCCCAAAATGGACCCGGCTGAAGGATCCTGTTCTCTGTACCTACAAGCTCTGTGTTAGACCATGTTCCTGTCATCTAATAAACCTCTGTTTTACTGGCTGGCTGAGAGTCCCGTCTGACTGCGAAGTTGCGGGGCAGGACCCTCTGGCTTCCCCAGGACCCCACCTGGGCAGACTTGCTGTGGGAAGCATACGGAGGGGCAGAGGATGCTGAATGATGCAGAGACCCAGGAAGGTGGAAGCTGTATGAGCTATGTGTCCTGCAGACAGGCTGCTCAAGAGAGGAGACCTCACCAGAGTCCTGACTGGCTTCATAGGGAGCAGTTCCAGAGCATCGCCCGCGGACTCCGTGACAAGCACCACAGCAGGGACAGATGCATCACCTTGGGTACAGGGGACAGCTAATTCGTCTGGCTTATGCAATATTTTGTCCAAAGCTGTATAACTTATAGTTGACATCCCTTTATACATATAACTTCATTTAATCATAATATTAGATTTCACCAAGTTCCCTGTTTTCAACTACTGTATATGGCAACACCATATAATATCTTAATTTTTATATTAATTTAATGTTTAATTAATTCACTCATTCAGAGACAGGGAAAAATGGAAGCCTCTTTAGCTGTGCCATGGTATACTCTTGTGAAAGGCTGCAGTAACTCTGAGTTTCCTCAGCTTATTGAAGAAATCTAGACATTAGCTATGTTAGGGAGATCCTTCAGTTTGGGGTAGTAAGTACAAGTTTGGTGCCCTTTCGTCATATAATCACGATAATCACATTTCATTACCCTGCAACGTCTGAGGTATTTTGAGGAAGGGTTGTTTTTGTTTTCTGTCCTATTTTTTTCTGAATAGTTTTGATGCCTGGGCAATTCTTAAATAGCACTAACTCTTTAATTTTGGAGCCTTATTTACAACACTTCAACTACAAGGTCACTGTGGATAACCCCTAGGTTAATGTACCCCTTTAAGGAGTCTGATTTGTCTTGCATAGCCGCCAGGTTATACCTCACTTAAAAACTACTTGCTTACAAAATCAGACACAAAAATGCAAAAGTGTCATGGCACATTATTACTGAAAAACTGCTGACTTTATCATTTTTACCATATAATAAAATAAATTGGAATATATCGTACTTACATTTCAGTGCATAGTATAAAGCAGTGTAAAGTCATTGTCTGTATGACATTTTAGTTTGTACTGACTTCGCTAGTGCTTTTTATGTCGCCTGTTGTAAAACTAGGCAAATATCTAGATGAGTTGATGTACCCCCTCCCCCGGAAGACCTCTGAGCACCCCCAGGGGTACATGTACCTCTGGTTGAGAACCACTGCTGCAAGCCATCCTGGATGCTGACAGAGACAGTCCTGATGCTGACCTGAATGGCGTCACCAACCAGGGACGTCGGTGGGTACATCCTGTCACAGCCCCCATAGCGAGGCCTCTGACATTGTCCTGGGAGCTGGTGGTGACATTCCCAGTGCAGGCTTGATGCTCCTGGTGAGAAACAAGGTGCTGCCCCAGACAGCACCCGTGGCAAGCAACTGCCTTGGAGCCATCCCATGCTCCCCCACAAAAGGGTCCTGTATGACTCCAGGTGTCCCAGCAATGCCCACGTTGCCATCCTGGGTGCACCAGCAACACCTTTCATACCATCCCAAACACCCCTGACATGATCCAGGGAGCCCCCAGGCATGGCCTGAATGTCATCTTGGGCACCCAAGCAGTGCCCCAAGTGCCATTTTAGGTTTCCACAATATGATCCTCAGTGTCCCTGTGATGCACTTGGAGCCTCTGGCCATGATCCTGATGAGGGTCTGGGTGCCTCCATTGATGTCCCAGACACCCTCAGCAATGCAGTGGGTGTCATCCTGCACACGCCAGGTGATGGTCTTGGTACCATCTTGGGCACACCCAAGTCCACCCTGCCACTGTCCCAGGTTCTCTGGGCAACAACTCTGACACCAGGTGATCTCCCCAGCACTGTCCCAGGCAACCCCAATCAGGCCCAAGAGCTACCCTGCCTACTGCCAACAATAGCCCAGCACGCTCCCAGCACCATCTTGAACACCCCTGGTGGCACCTGGCACCCATAACGCTATGCTGTGAGCCAGAGCACTGTCACAGGACCCTGTCTGCTGATCACCTCAGGCAGAACTGCTATGCTTATGCAAGTATAGTCTGCTCCTGAGGTCCTGTCCCTCAGTGCTTATGTTCATGTTGATTTCCTTTAGTTTAAGTAACAAAATTAAGAAGTAAGACTAATGTTTGCCATCAAGCAGGCTTATGCTATCAAGTTAGTGACATACACCTGGGCTGAAAGAGGCAATAAATACAATGAACTGAAGCCAGATAGTATGTATAAGAACATGATCCCAGAATGGCATAATTGGATCTGTATCTGTTTGATAAATAATGTGGCGCCTCAGTTCACACATCACGTATCAATCACATATACCAAGGTTCCATCATTGTTAAAACAAAGAGAACAGGAATGGAAGATTTACACACCTGTTCCAGCCTGCTTGCAAACAACAATTCTTGAAGTGACTTTGCATTGTATAATCACTGTTAAAACAACTATAAAGAATATGGAGGGACTTTGTATAAATTATATGAACTTTAAACTGGATATTTCAGCAGCTAGAAAAGTGTTGATGGAAAAACTGCTACTTGAGAAGCATAACTATAAAGTTGGCCAAGGGAGGATTATAAAGGGGCCCACAGAAAGCAACTTCCAGAGGTAAGTTGCTGACTGGAGCAAACCAGCTGGTCTTCAAGGTATGTACCAATAGCTGTGGTCTAATCTTACACGAACTGGTGTGATGGATGAGTTGCACAAAAGAACTGAAAAATTCCAGTACCGGCGGCAAGAACTCAAAAGGTCTCATTCTCTGATTGGATGGGCGGAAAGGACACAGTAGAGCAGTGACACTGCCTGTTCAACAGCCCCTGTGCTGTTCAGGAAGATGAAGGTCTCAGGACAGGAAAGCGTGAAGCTGGAGCAGGGAAAAACAATCGCACAGTTGGGACCCTCCTTCCGGATGATATCATGATATCATCTCCCAGTGAGGATACCCCATCCAGGGGAGGGGACCCCAATTATTAGGAAGAGATGGGTATTAGTACTGGGGAAATTTGATATTAGAATTATATATAGTTGGCTTTGGGATGACCTGGCTAATTGCATGATAAATTGCCTGCCAAGCATGAAAGTAGTGGATCTAGGAGACATCTAGATAGCCTGGTAGGCAGTGCTGGGGAGGAGTCAGTGGTTATGGTATATGTAGGTACAAATGATAGAGGGAAAGTTAGGAGAGTGTCTCAAGATGCCAAATTTAGGCTGTTAGGTAAGAGATTAAGAATTGAAATTAAAAGGACCCTAAGAAAGGTGGTGTGGGAAATCAGATAAGCAGTTACTTACCTAAGGTTTGTTTTATACCCTCTATTTTAACACAGACATCCAGGATGGGGACAAATGCACTGTGGGACAGCCCAGGGTACTGGAGGGGCACGAAGAATAGCACAGGGGACATCCAGGACATTGTTGGAGACATTTCCTGGGGAACTTGCCATGGTGCCAGATGCAGCACAAGGAGTATCTGGCACAGCATCTAAGATCATAGAATCATAGAATATCAGGGTTGGAAGGGACCCCAGAAGGTCATCTAGTCCAACACCCTGCTCGAAGCAGGACCAATTCCCAGTTAAATCATCCCAGCCAGGGCTTTGTCAAGCCTGACCTTAAAAACCTCTAAGGAAGGAGATTCTACCACCTCCTTAGGTAACGCAATCCAGTGTTTCACTACCCTCATAGTGAAAAAGTTTTTCCTAATATCCAATCTAAACCTCCCCCACTGCAACTTGAGACCATTACTCCTCGTTCTGTCATCTGCTATGATTGAGAACAGTCTAGAGCCATCCTCTTTGGAACACCCTTTCAGATAGTTGAAAGCAGCTATCAAATCCCCCCTCATTCTTCTCTTCTGCAGACTAAACAATCCCAGCTCCCTCAGCCTCTCCTCATAAGTCATGTGTTCTAGACCCCTAATCATTTTTGTTGCCCTTCGCTGGACTCTCTCCAATTTATCCACATCCTTCTTGTAGTGCGGGGTCCAAAACTAGACACAGTACTCCAGATGAGGCCTCACCAATGTCGAACAGAGGGGAACGATCACTTCCCTCGATCTGCTCGCTATGCCCCTACTTATACATCCCAAAACGCCATTGGCCTTCTTGGCAACAAGGGCACACTGCTGACTCATATCCAGCTTCTCATCCACTGTCACCCCTAGGTCCTTTTCCGCCAAACTGCTGCCTAGCCATTCGGCCCCTAGTCTGTAGCGGTGCATTGGATTCTTCCGTCCTAAGTGCAGGACCCTGCACTTATCCTTATTGAACCTCATCAGATTTCTTTTGGCCCAATCCTCCAATTTGTCTAGGTCCTTCTGTATCCTATCCCTCCCCTCCAGTGTATCTACCACTCCTCCCAGTTTAGTATCATCCGCAAATTTGCTGAGAGTGCAATCCACACCATCCTCCAGATCATTTATGAAGATATTGAACAAAACCGGCCCCAGGACTGACCCCTGGGGCACTCCACTTGACACCGGCTGCCAACTAGACATGGAGCCATTGATCACTACCCGTTGAGCCCGACAATCTAGCCAGATTTCTACCCACCTTATAGTGCATTCATCCAGCCCATACTTCCTTAACTTGCTGACAAGAATACTGTGGGAGACCGTGTCAAAAGCTTTGCTAAAGTCAAGAAACAATACATCCACTGCTTTCCCTTCATCCACAGAACCAGTAATCTCATCATAGAAGGCGATTAGATTAGTCAGGCATGACCTTCCCTTGGTGAATCCATGCTGACTGTTCCTGATCACTTTCCTCTCATGTAAGTGCTTCAGGATTGATTCCTTGAGGACCTGCTCCATGATTTTTCCAAGATCCTCCTTCTTCCCTTTTTTAAAGATTGGCACTACATTAGCCTTTTTCCAGTCATCCGGGACTTCCCCGGTTCTCCACGAGTTTTCAAAGATAATGGCCAATGGCTCTGCAATCACAGCCGCCAATTCCTTCAGCACTCTCGGATGCAACTCGTCCGGCCCCATGGACTTGTGCACGTCCAGCTTTTCTAAATAGTCCCTAACCACCTCTATCTCCACAGAGGGCTGGCCATCTCTTCCCCATTTTGTGATGCCCAGCGCAGCAGTCTGGGAGCTGACCTGGTTAGTGAAGACAGAGACAAAAAAAAGCATTGAGTACATTAGCTTTTTCCACATCCTCTGTCACTAGGTTGCCTCCCTCATTCAGTAAGGGGCCCACACTTTCCTTGGCTTTCTTCTTGTTGCCAACATACCTGAAGAAACCCTTCTTGTTACTCTTGACATCTCTTGCTAGCTGCAGCTCCAGGTGCGATTTGGCCCTCCTGATATCATTCCTACATGCCCGAGCAATATTTTTATACTCTTCCCTGGTCATATGTCCAACCTCCCACTTCTTGTAAGCTTCTTTTTTATGTTTAAGATCCGCTAGGATTTCACCATTAAGCCAAGCTGGTTGCCTGCCATATTTACTATTCTTTCGACTCATCGGGATGGTTTGTCCCTGTAACCCCAACAGGGATTCCTTGAAATACAGCCAGCTCTCCTGGACTCCTTTCCCCTTCATGTTAGTCCCCCAGGGGATCCTGGCCATCCATTCCCTGAGGGAGTCGAAGTCTGCTTTCCTGAAGTCCAGGGTCCATATCCTGCTGCTTACCTTTCTTCCCTGCGTCAGGATCCTGAACTCAACCAACTCATGGTCACTGCCTCCCAGATTCCCATCCACTTTTGCTTCCCCCACTAATTCTACCCGGTTTGAGAGCAGTAGGTCAAGAAAAGCGCCCCCCCAGTTGGCTCCTCTAGCACTTGCGCCAGGAAATTGTCCCCTACGCTTTCCAAAAACTTCCTGGATTGTCTATGCACTGCTGTATTGCTCTCCCAGCAGATATCAGGAAAATTAAAGTCACCCATGAGAATCAGGGCATGCGATCTAGTAGCTTCCGTGAGCTGCTGGAAGAAAGCCTCATCTACCTCATCCCCCTGGTCCGGTGGTCTGTAGCAGACTCCCACCACTACATCACTCTTGTTGCACACACTTCTAAACTTAATCCAGAGACACTCAGGTTTTTCTACAGTTTCGTACCGGAGCTCTGAGCAGTCATACTGCTCCCTTACATACAGTGCTACTCCCCCACCTTTTCTGCCCTGCCTGTCCTTCCTGAACAGTTTATAACCATCCATGACAGTACTCCAGTCATGTGAGTTATCCCACCAAGTCTCTGTTATTCCAATCACGTCATAGTTCCTTGACATCACCAGGACCTCCAGTTCTCCCTGCTTGTTTCCAAGGCTTTGTGCATTCGTATATAAGCACTTGAGATAACCTGTTGATCGCCCCTCATTCCCAGTATGAGGCAGGAGCCCTCCCCTCACAGACATTCCTGCCTGTGCTTCCTCCCGGTATCCCGCTTTCCCACTTACCTCAGGGCTTTGGTCTCCTTCCCCCGGTGAACCTAGTTTAAAGCCCTCCACACTAGGTTAGCCAGCCTGCTGGCAAAGATGCTCTTCCCTCTCTTTGTAAGATGGAGCCCGTTTCTGCCCAGCACTCCTCCTTCATGGAACACCATCCCATGGTCAAAGAATCCAAAGCCTTCTCTCCGACACCACCTGCGTAGCCATTCGTTGACTTCGACGGTCCCTACCCAGGCCTTTTCCTTCCACGGGAAGGATGGACGAGAACACCACTTGCGCCTCCAACTCCTTTATCTTTCTTCCCAGAGCCACGTAGTCCGCAGTGATCCTCTCAAGGTCATTCTTGGCAGTATCATTGGTGCCCACGTGGAGAAGCAGGAAGGGGTAGCGATCCGAGGGCTTGATGAGTCTCGGCAGTCTCTCCGTCACATCGTGAATCTTAGCCCCTGGCAAGCAGCAGACTTCTCGGTTTTCCCGGTCAGGGCGGCAGATAGATGACTCAGTCCCCCGGAGGAGAGAGTCCCCGACCACCACCACCCGCCTTCTCCTCTTGGGAGTGGTGGTCGTGGAACCCCCAACCTCAGGACATCGCATCTCATGCCTTCCAACCAGCGGAGTCTCCTTCTGCTTTCTCGCCCCAGACATATCATCTGGTCCACTCTCCGCAACGGTACCTGTGGAGAGAACATGAAAGCGGTTAGTTACCTGTGTCTGTGTTACTGGAACCCGGACATTCCGCTTACCTCTTCTGGAGGTCACATGTTGCCAAGCTTCTTCACTGGCCTCTTGGCTCCTCTGTGCAACCTGCTCTATATCTTTAGAGCTCTGTGCCCCTAGAAGCATATCCTGAGTTTTGTCCAGAAAATCCTCAGTTTCTCGAATGCAACGCAGGGTTGTTATCTGTTGCTCCAGACCTTCAATCTTGTCTTCCAATATGGAGACCAGCTTGCACTTTGTACAGACAAAGTCGCTTCTGTCCTGTGGAAGAAAGACAAACATGGCACATCCAGTGCAGGTCACAACAGCTGAACCCGCCCCCCCTTCCATATCACCTTCCTACTATGAGCTTCCTCAGAGCAGTTTGCAAGACGTACGCCTCACTGGGCTCACTCCAGGCGAACTCCCAGGCAAACTCCTGCTGTGAGCTGCTCTGCTGTCCCCCGCTGCTCAGCTGGTTCGCCGCCGCTCAGCTGGTTCGTGAAGATGTCAGTGGGGGTGTCCAGAATGACTCCAGGGGCACAATGGGACAGTGCCAGGTGTGGGCACCCAGGGATGTCCCCTGGGAGATGCAGTATTCTTGCAGGTCCAATGGCAGAGGCATCCATAATGCCACAGGCACCTAGGACGGCACTGAGGTGTCATCGGGGCATGGAGGATGGTGCTGTGTCATCAGTGTCACCTGTGAAGGTGCTGGAGATATCACCAGGGGCACTCAGAGCAGCATTAGACCATCTTCATGGATGTCTGGCAGCTCTGGGGGCATTGCTGGAACAGCACTGGGGGTAATGTTAAGGGTTCCCAGAACTGTGCGCCTGAGATACCTGGGAACGATGCTTGGGACATTGATATGAGTACCCAGGGTGGGGTTTGGCTGCTGTAATAAATGGTTCCATTTATGTTATTAATTAGTGAGACATCAAGTGGTAAGTTTATTAAACCAGGTTGCCCTGATTAAAGAAATGACAGCGCATTACAGGAACGGGGTAACTCACTACCAATCTTGGGTCCAGTCCACAGCTCACCTGGTTCCAAAGCTGGGTAACAATTTATAGGGGTTTTTTTTATAACCCCTTATTTATTTCATATTACAATTTGCAGTTAGTTATGCAATTTACCATCAATCAATCATAATTAAATGTCATATTCTGTTATGCCTACATTTCCACTGTAACAACTTTAACTTACTTTAGCCTGACCTGAAAACATGTTTTTAACATATTTCATGTTGTCTTTTGCAGTTGGGTATAGTTTAACATTTTCCTGATTCCTGTCCCCAATAATAAAATTAATTTGCTATTAACAATGTTCTTTTACTACAGCCTTTTCTTGTGGTTTCCATTACTACATTAT
Organism: Lepidochelys olivacea; assembly: GCF_965140295.1. Classification (NCBI taxonomy): domain Eukaryota; kingdom Metazoa; phylum Chordata; order Testudines; family Cheloniidae; genus Lepidochelys; species Lepidochelys olivacea. The sequence goes on from NC_140428.1 coordinate 6,713,685, forward strand.
AATTCCGGTTGGTCAGATACAAGCTTTCAAGTTCTGTGTGGCTCAAAAACTTCTCTCTCTCACTAACAGAAGTTGGTCCAATAAAATATATCACCTCACCCACCTTGTCTCTCTATGTTATAACTTGTCATTCAAGTAGTCAGAGCTAATTAAAGGTACAAACTAATCTCAAACAGGCTGCAAAGAGGCCACAGAAAGGCCATTCATTTCTATTCTATAAGCAACAGGAGCTTATGTACTCAGAGCTTGTCTTCACTACCACACTAAATTGGCCATTGCTGTATCTGGTGAAGATGTGCAAAGTCAATAGGAGCGTGCTCTCCTGTTGACGTAATTACACCGTCATAAATATAAAGGGAAGGGTAAACCCCTTTAAAATCCCTTCTGGCCAGAGGAAAAATCCTCTCACCTGTAAAGGGTTAAGAAGCTAAATGTAACCTCGCTGGCGCCTGACCAAAATAACCAATAAGGAGACAAGATATTTTAAAAAGCTGGGAGGAGGGAGAGAAACAAAGGGTCTGGGTCTGTCTGTATGCTGCTTTTGCCAGAGACAGAACAGGAATGGAGTCTTAGAACTTTTAGTAAGTAATCTAGCTAGGTATGTGTTAGATTATGATTTCTTTAAATGGCTGAGCAACTGTAATTAAGCAACTGTGCTGAATAGAATGACTATTCCTGTCTGTGTGTCTTTTTTGTAACTTAAGGTTTTGCCTAGAGGGATTCTCTATATTTTGAATCTAATTACCCTGTAAGGTATCTACCATCCTGATTTTACAGAGGTGATTCCTTTACTTCTATTAAAAGTCTTCTTGTAAGAAAACTGAATGCTTTTCATTGTTCTAAGATCCAAGGGTCTGGGTCTGTGGTCACCTATGCAAATTGGTGAGGATTTTTACCAAACCTTCCCCAGGAAGTGGGGTGCAAGGGTTGGGAGGATTCTGGGGGGAAGGACGTGTCCAAACTACGTTTCCCAGTAAACCCAGTTAAAGTTTGGTGGTGGCAGTGGAAATTCCCAGGGCAAAGGGTAAAATTAATTTGTACCTTGGGGAAGTTTTAACCTAAGCTGGTAAAAGTAAGCTTAGGAGGTTTTCATGCAGGTCCCCACATCTGTACCCTAGAGTTCAGAGTGGGGGAGGAACCGTGACACACCCATTGACATAGTGCAGTATAGACACTGCTTTAAGTTGATGTAAATTACATTGCTCAGGGGGTTCACACCCGAGTGACATAACTTACCTCAACTTAAGTGGTAGTGTAGACCAGCTCTCAGAGCTTTGTTCTGTTTTTAGTTCCTTGACATCATTGAGATGGATGCTGGGAACTTTGGGCAACACTGGCGATGCTTGGGATGGTACAGAGTTGTTACCCGGGGCAGCTGCGATGCTGTTAAGGCTCCATGGGTTGGCACTGGGGCATCACCATGGGTATATGATGGTGCCAGAGGCATTGCTAGGGTTGCCCTACTGGGTTGGGGGGGAAGGAGTGGGGAAACACAGGAGGGAGGCATTGTTAGGGTTGCCATCATCTGTGCTGTCTCTGGGAGATTCTATCATGCTCTGAGGGCCTCACTTGGGGTGCCTGAGCTAGTGCTGGGAGCACTCAGGATGGAACTTGGGGCTTTTGGGGTGCTGCTGGTTGCCATGGTACCTGGGGGTATCTGGAATGGTGAAAGAACCATGGTAAAGGTCTTCAAGTATGTAACAGGTTCTTATAAAGAGGAGGGTGATAAATTGTTCTTATCCACTGAGGACAGGACAAGTAATAATTGGAGTAAATTGCAGCAAGGGCGGTGTAGGTTAGACATTAAGAAAAACTTCCTGTCAGGGTGGTTAAGCACTGGGGCGGTTGTGGAATCTCTGTAATTGGAGATGTTTAAAACCAGGTTAGACAAACACTGGCAGGAGACTTAGCCCTGCTTCAGTGCAGGAGACTGAACTGGATGATCTCACGAGGGCCTTTCCGGTCCTACATTATGAGGAGGATCGTGTAATCGGACTGTCATAGTACTGTTCCAGAATTTATTTTAAATTGACTTTTTAACTTTCTCACAGTACACCAGTAAAACACTGAAAAGTTGATATCTTTCTCTTGTAAATGTGGGGATGGGATGGGATGGGTGCCATCTTTAAATGGCAGGAGGGGAGGGGCAGGGAGAGAGGAAGGAAAAGTAAATAAAACATTGTAAGGAAAAAATGCAGGCACACACTTACCCAAGCTCCCTTCCCCTTCATCAGTAGGCTCATCTGCACTCTCCTGATGGGACTAGCAATTCTCCCACAGTTTCAAACAGGTCCAGTTTTATGGCATGGTTGGAGCCCTCTCCTGTGTTTCCCCACTCCTCTTCCCCCTCATTGTTCATGGCACGGGTTCAATTTTAGGCTCCTCTGATGCCTGCACAGTGGTCTGTGGGGTCACTGCAACTATGACATGCAGTTCGTTGTAAAAGAAGCAGGTCTGTAGGGCAGCACCACATCTTTTGTTGTCCTCTCTCACCTTGTGGTATCCCTGGTGAAGTTCCTTCACTTTCATGTGGTGCTGCTGCTAATCCCTGTCCTAGCCCCTATGCCTGCATCTCTTGTGCAAACTGCTCATAAATGTCCACATTACTACGGCTGATCCGTAGCTGTGCTTGCACAAACTCTTATTCCTACGGGCCCAGGAGATCCAAAACTTCTTGTCTGCTCCAGGCAGGAGTGCGTCTACTACCCCCCTGTGTGTGTGGAGCCAGCATGGTTGATTGGAAGAAAAATGACAAAGATGAGCTGCTAGATTAGCTTGCCAAGGAGAACAACCAGCAAAGGGAATTTAAAAAAACGTGTGGTTTGTAAAAGGGGTGTGTGTGTGTGTGGTTTCCCATCTCTGGGCAGCGGAGTTTAAAATTGTAAGCAGAGTGATCAGTGTTGTGGACATTAGAGGATTGTGAGACAGTGGCTGAAGGGCTGTTAGGGTCAACACAGTCCATGCAATGTCTATACTCACACTGTGTTGACCAAAGTAGGATGAACATGGCTTTACACTGTTTGGGGAGGTGGTTTTACTGCATTGCTGTAATGGGATCCTTACCTCAGCCAGAGACAAATTTGCGTATAGACACATGCACAAACCTAACTTATAGTTGCAGAGCAGGCCTGTATTCCCTTGGGGTATGGTGGAGCTGATGCAGCAGTGTTATAAGGAAGCCCAAATTAGTATGGATATCTGGAATCTTTACTTGGCTAGCTGTCACTTGCTCTTTACTAGCGAGAGTGCTTGACATGTGCAATCTCCCTTATACCACTAAGTCAACAGAATTGCTGCATACAAATTAGCTGTAGAAGAAGGGTAGTGACTGGCTGAGTGACCTGTGATGTCACAATGTCCACAGTTGAGAGTTACCTGAACTGTTGACAAGAGTTTGTCTGTAGTATATATAATCATAACAATTGGATACAACAATCATTAGGTTGTAATTAAGCTACATTATTAATCTATGCACAAGATTTCAAATAATTTTAACTATATGCAAAGTGTGAAGGGTCTGTGCCATTTTATTGTTAAGATCATTTGTAACAAAGAAAACACTGACAGAGATGCTACATTTTTTAAAGGTTCTGTTATTCAATTAATTATACCTCATAAATTCATTAGGTGAGTTACTTGTAAATTCTCAGAAAAATTATCCTGTACTCCAAAAGCAAATATTATAAATTTGGGGTGGATACTCTGTATTTTTTTCACAGTAAACAAAGATTAAATCCCTGCTTTAAGTGCAAAATGGAACTGACTCTGAACTATGGTACCTCCATAATAAAATAACAGACAAAATGAAAACAACTGAACTGCATGTTGATCCCAAATAATGTTTATTAGGGTTGTCATTTTTATGAGGGAAAGGGTTGTACTTTAATTAGGACATATTGTAATAACTTCATCTTGAAAGAAAGAGTATACACTGATCATAAGAGAAAACACACAGCTATTGCTGGAATGGCCTTCAGAGATCCACTGAATAGCATCATCTGATCAGTTTAACACTTCTGGATAGCAGAAGAAGTGTGACTGGTGCTGTAACAACAGAACACACACAAGGTTCCTGCCCTGAGAAACATACAGTTCAGGGTCCCAATCCTGTAGTGTTCAAGATGTGGGTAGTCTGCTGCACTTGCATGGATAGCCCCAATGGCTTCCCCAAGGCCTGGTGCAAGTGCCACAGTCCACTTACACATCATGCATTGCAGGAGCAGAGCCTAGGTTCAATCCAACCTGACACAGTGACACTGAGAGGAGAGACTTAATTAGTTGGCATGGGATTGTGTGTCCGCCGGGGGACTGCAGACAAGAATGGCCTGTGAGGTAAGATCTGAAGGGCGATTATGCAGTGAGTGCAATGAGGGAGGACATTTTAGTCATTGGGGCAGAATGGGACACCGCAGGGAGGTGGAGGAAGAATGCAAAGGGATGTGTGAATTGCAGGGCATGCGGGGAGTGCAGGAAACAAGGGACAAAATGAAGACAAGGGCAGAGCTGGTTAGGGGCTTGAAGATGAGGACTGTGGGTCTGAGGTAGAAGAGAATGCAGAGGGGTTGGGATGTGGGGTGAGCACCAGCAGAGACAGATGTGTGGCACCTATACGATGTACAGACTGGAGGGGAGTCAGAGTCACGTAGGCCACAGGAAGGAGGCAGCAATAATCTGGTTGGGAGATCACCAAGGAAAGGTTTGGACAGGAGAGATGGAGAAGAAAGGATGGATTCTGGAGATACTATAAAGGAAGAAGCACCAAGACTTAGCAAGAGCTTGGATGGGAATGGTAAAGGAGAGACAGAAAGGAGAGATAACATTCAGGTGTCAGACCTGGAAGGGGAAAAGCAGATTCCTGACTCTCACTGCCACATTGACTCTGGCACGTTCACTGGTCTCCTGGTTTGATACATGTGGATGTTTTAAAACATGTAAACTGCATCTATTTTCGGCTTTAGGCACCACCAGAATCCATGTTATATACATTAGAGCACAACAAAATTAACAAAAAGTCAACAGAAATCATTCAAAGCCCTGCCACAGTCCTGAGCAAAACAAGAAACTTGCACACAGATTATTCCCATACCCCAGCCGTGAGAACATTCTGCCCCCTTTACTAATGTTCAAATCTGGGGCTTGTTAGAGAGCCTCTCAGCTGATCTCAGATGTCAGGGTGGTGCATGAAGAAATAGTCGATGTACACAGGAGTTAGGACTAAAACATATAGGCTTTATAGATCCAAATCAACAACTCCAATTGCATCTGGAACAAACTGGCAGCAGGTGGAATATGCTCCATGTGAGCAGCCCGCACATTCTGCCTTAAATGAACTGATCTTTGAGTGATCTTCAAGAGTAGCCCAGGCCCTGCACGTTTCAACATGACAAAGCATGGACAGCTGTGGCAAAATTCACCTCCAGGAGCAAAGGAAGCCATTTCCTCACTGAGGGAAGATGAAAATAGCTTCTGCTGCTTCCTGTTACTCCAGAAGCAGCCAAGGATTCAACAGGTCCCCTAGAATGGGCAGAGTAACCTTGAAGAGGTGTGTACATAGGCCCTGTGTATCTCCCATAGCCAGCAGCAGGCAGAGTTCTATGGAAATGGAAAGGAGACTGCCTGCCCCATCAACACTGGAGAGACAAACTACCTGGGGGACTGCAGCAGGACCCCGATGGACAACCTGTGCAAAGCACCTACAGGCCCTGAAGAATCTGTACATGGCTGAGCCCAGAAAGGGGAAGTGCTGGCTGCAGGGGGAAGGTTACAGCAGCTGGAGGAGAAGTAGCTCAGAGTTGCTCCCTAAAGAAGGAAGCACAGTTGCCAACTTTCACGCGGTAAATAAGCACCCCAAATGTCACAAAAAAGCCAAAAATCAAGCTAATCCCATTTCAAAACAAGGCCAAAACAAGCCAATCTCTAAGAACCCCAACACTCTATGGGACTAGATCCCCCTGATGTGCAGCCTGGGACTGTGATGGGCCCGCTGTGCACTCCTGACTTTCTCCCCCGCTTGCCTGTTTGCCAGGAGCCGATCAAAAAAAAAAGAAGCAACAAGCTACAAGCCAAACAAGCAACAAGCCAGAAACTAGCCAACAAGCAACTCACAAGCCAATTAAGCCAAAAACAAGCCCAATTTCTGCATTTTTTTCATGGCTTTGTCATGTCTGGAAGGAAGGTGCCATTTTTGTCTCTTTTACGGAGGGCTTGAGACTGATAGCCCTCTGTGGAGATAGAGGCGGTTAGGGACTATTTAGAAAAGCTGGACGTGCACAAGTCCACGAGTTGCATCCGAGAGTGCTGAAGGAATTGGCGGCTGTGATTGCAGAGCCACTGGCCATTATCTTTGAAAACTCGTGGTGAACCGGGGAAGTCCCGGATGACTGGAAAAGGCTAATGTAGTGCCAATCTTTAAAAAAGGGAAGAAGGAAGATCCTGGGAACTACAGGCCAGTCAGCCTCACCTCAGTCCCTGGAAAAATCATGGAGCAGGTCCTCAAAGAATCAATCCTGAAGCACTTGCATGAGAGGAAAGTGATCAGGAACAGCCAGCATGGATTCACCAAGGGAAGGTCATGCCTGACTAATCTAATCGCCTTTTACGATGAGATTACTGGTTCTGTGGATGAAGGGAAAGCAGTGGATGTATTGTTTCTTGACTTTAGCAAAGCTTTTGACACGGTCTCCCATAGTATTCTTGTCAGCAAGTTAAGGAAGTATGGGCTGGATGAATGCACTATAAGGTGGGTAGAAAGCTGGCTAGATTGTCGGGCTCAACGGGTAGTGATCAATGGCTCCATGTCTAGTTGGCAGCCAGTATCAAGTGGAGTGCCCCAAGGGTCGGTCCTGGGGCCAGTTTTATTCAATATCTTCATAAATGATCTGGAGGATGGTGTGGATTGCACTCTCAGCAAATTTGCGGATGATACTAAACTGGGAGGAGTGGTAGATACGCTGGAGGGGAGGGATAGGATACAGAAGGACCTAGACCAATTGGAAGATTGGGCCAAAAGGAATCTGATGAGGTTCAATAAGGATAAGTGCAGGGTCCTGCACTTAGGACGGAAGAACTCAATGCACAGCTACAGACTAGGGACCGAATGGCTAGGCAGCAGTTCTGCGGAAAAGGACCTAGGGGTGACAGTGGACGAGAAGCTGGATATGAGTCAGCAGTGTGCCCTTGTTGCCAAGAAGGCCAATGGCATTTTGGGATGTATAAGTAGGGGCATAGCGAGCAGATCGAGGGACGTGATCGTTCCCCTCTATTCGACATTGGTGAGGCCTCATCTGGAGTACTGTGTCCAGTTTTGGGCCCCACACTTCAAGAAGGATGTGGATAAATTGGAGGGAGTCCAGCGAAGGGCAACAAAAATGATTAGGGGACTGGAACACATGAGTTATGAGGAGAGGCTGAGGGAGCTGGGATTGTTTAGCCTGCAGAAGAGAAGAATGAGGGGGGATTTGATAGCTGCTTTCAACTACCTGAAAGGGGGTTCCAAAGAGGATGGCTCTAGACTGTTCTCAATGGTAGCAGATGACAGAACGAGGAGTAATGGTCTCAAGTTGCAGTGGGGGAGGTTTAGATTGGATATTAGGAAAAACTTTTTCACTAAGAGGGTGGTGAAACACTGGAATGTGTTACCTAGGGAGGTGGTAGAATCTCCTTCCTTAGAGGTTTTTAAGGTCAGGCTTGACAAAGCCCTGGCTGGGATGATTTAACTGGGAATTGGTCCTGCTTTGAGCAGGGGGTTGGACTAGATGACCTTCTGGGGTCCCTTCCAACCCTGATATTCTATGATTCTATTATCTGCAGCCCTCAGCTTTACGACAGAAAGACTGAGCCCCAACAGTGAGTCACTGAGCCCAAAAAGGGAGCAATAATGAGTTTTAGTACCATTGGGGTGGTACTAAGAGAGGGTTACATAGATCATCTCCATCCATCAACCCATCAATACCTCTGTCTTGTCCAGACTGAGACTCAACCATCCAGCTTTCCCGAGCCCACTCTTGGCCAGACAATAGGAAAATGGACACTACTGCTCCAGATCTGTTGTAAAGACACAGAGCTGAAAGAACTGGGATGCTGGCAGCATTGCAGCCCAGACTGCTTTACCAACTCCCTCAAAGCTGCACAAGAGCCATGAGCACTGTGCAGTGCACAGCATGAAATGGCTCTTAAGGTACCAGCCTCTGAGACCTTGGAGAGAGAGCCAGTCACACCATCAGCTACCCAGAAGTCTGTATAGTCATCTTCAGTGCCTCCTGGTCAGTGATATCAAAGGGACTTGCCCTAAAAGAATCAGCATCAACACCTGGCCTCTGCCTGTTGCTAGGAGATCATCATCCAGTGAGACCAATGTCCTCTGTACATCTGGGAGGAAAGCTGCTTGGAGAAGACACAAAAGCTGCAGTTGGGAGATGGGGGAGATAAGACTCAGCCAGGGCTACCCCTCCCTGCATCATTCCTGCAGTCCAGAATTTTGCAGACACCCACCCCGTCCCACACACACACACTTCCCCTGCACAAGTCCTTTCCTTAACACAGGGGAGAATGAGGAACAGACCAGGGCAGGGACAGCCAGAGTCTCAAGGTAGCAGGAGATGTCAGGGAGTGGTTGCTGAAGGGTCCTTTGGGCACTCACAATGTCTTACAATCATAGAAGATTAGGGTTGGAAGAGACCTCAGGAGGTCATCTAGTCCAACCCCCTGCTCAAAGCAGGACCAACACCAACTAAAACATCCCAGCCAGAGCTTTGTCAAGCTGGGCCTTAAAAACCTCTAAGGATGGAGATTCCACCACCCTCCTAGTGAAATAGTTTTTCCTAATATCCAACCTAGACTTCCCCCACTGCAACTTGAGACCATTGCTCCTTGTTCTGTCAACTGCCACCACTGAGAACAGCCTCGCTCCATCCTCTTTAGAACCCCACTTCAGGTAGTTGAAGGCTTCTATCAAATCCCCCCCATTCTTCTTTTCTGCAGACTGAATAAGTCAAGTTCCCTCAGCCTCTCCTCATAAGTCATGTGCCCCAGCCCTCTAATCATTTTCGTTGCCCTCCGCTGCACTCTCTCCAATTTGTCCACATCCTTTCTGTAGTGGTGGGGGGCCAAAACTGGACACAATACTCCAGATGTGGCTTCACCAGTGCCCAGCCCAAAGGGGTCCTACTCTCATCTGGTCTCTGGGTGCTACTGCAATTATAACAACAGTAGAAACCCAATTGAATGGGACAAAGCAGACCCATGAGGAAGATGGCTGCCTAGTCCCAGACCTATTCTCTCTCTAATAATTACTTTCCTAGCAAATTGACAATAAGTTTATGTCATAAAAGTTTTAAATTAATCCTCTAGATAAACTTCAAACAGTTGACTATGGATTCCAATGAAAAAATGAGAGGCAACAAAAGCGCTAAGCCTGAATCACCTCAACAGCTGAAGGTGGAGATCTCAAGGCCACAGCAGAGCCTCACCCAGTGTATCGCAGCTCTGAAAGAATTCCCCACAGACTGGATTCAATCTCCAACGATATTCATGTAAAATCCGAAATGGCTCACTTGGAAAATGAGCTATAAAAGGCTGCCATTGAAACCAGTGAAATTAAAGAAGAAAATACATTGACTAGACAAACTAAAAGAAAAACAACTTCGAAAACAGATCTCAAAGAGCCAATCTTTGCCTCTTGGGCATTGATGAAGGTCTAGAGGAGAAGGATATTATCAACTTTCTCCAGAAGCTGCTTTCTGACATATTTAAATTGGACCCCAGCTGCCCCCATTAGATATTGAAAGGGTTCATCAAATGCCTGGTGCTAGATGGCAGGACTCTGACAAGCCCAGACCCATCATCTTCAAGCTGCTGATGTTCAATGATAAAGTAATGCCAATGAACGCTGCCAGAAAAGCTAAAACCCTTATGCAGAAAGGCCACATTTCTCTTTTACCTGTCTTCTCAACTGAGCTTACCAAAAAGAGAACTGCATTCAATGGCATAAAGCAGATCCTGACAGCGACCAGCATCAGATACAAGATCAAGTACCCTATGGATTTAGCAGGCTTCTGCAAAACACCATCTGAAGCTTTGCAGACAATTCAAAGACAGAGGCTAGACGTGATCAAAAATAGCAGAATGGTTATTCCACCATAAAAAGCATACGTCCACAAGTCTAAAAATCAGTTTGTATTCCTATATATCTTTGCAGATATGGTAATACTCACCTATATAATCTGCCAAATTCTAGCAGCTAGGCTGAAGTCTTTTGTTGACCCTCTTTGGAACTGAGCAACAACTGCGTAACACTGCAATATATAGAGTAACAGCTTAACACGAAGCTGGGGGACACAGACCCATCTACTGATGGAAGTGTTGTCTCCAACTAATCATCACAACGTGCACTGCTAGATGAAGACGTAGAATCATAGAAGATTAGGGTTGGAAGAAACCTCAGGAGGTCATCTAGTCCAACCGCCTGCTCAAAGCAGGACCAAAGCCAACTAAATCATCACAGTCAGGCTTTGTCAAGCTGGGCTTTAAAAACCTCTAAGGATGGAGATCCAACCACCTCCCTAGGTAACCCATTCCAGTGCTTCACCACCCTCCTAGTGAAATAGGGTTTCCTAATATCCAACCTAGACTTCCCCTACTGCAATTTGAGACCATTGCTCCTTGTTCTGTCATCTGCCACCACTGAGAACAGCCTAGCTTCATCCTTTTTGGAACCCCCCTTCAAGTATCTGAAGGCTGCTATCAAATCCCCCCTCACTCTTCTGTTCTGCAGACTAAATAAACCCAGTTCCCTAAGCCTCTCCTCGTAAGTCATTGCCCCAGCCCCCTAATAATTTGCGTTGCCCTCTGCCAGACTCTCTCCAATTTGTCCACATCCATTCTGTAGTGGGGTCCCCAAAACTGGACGCAATACTCCAGATGTGGCCTCACTAGTGCCGAATAGAGGGAAACGATCACTTCCCTTGATCTGCTGGCAATGCTCCTACTAATGCAGCCCAATATGCCGTTAGCCTTCTTGGCAACAAGGGCACACTGCTGACTCATTTCCAGCTTCTCGTTCACTGTAATCCCCAGATACTTTTCTGCAGAACTGCCGCTTAACCAATCGGTCCCCAACCTGTAGCAGTGCATGGGATTCTTCCGTCCTTAAGTGCAGGACTCTGCACTTTTCCTTGTTGAACCTCATTAGATTTCTTTTAGCAAAATCCTCCAATATGTCTAGGTCACTCTGGACCCTATTCCTACCCTCCAGTGTATCTACCTCTCCCCACAGCTTAGTTTCATCCACAAACTTGCTCAGGGTGCGATCCATCCCATCATCCAGATCATTAATGAAGATGTTGAACAAAACTGGCCCCAGGACCAACTCCTGGGGCACTCCGCTTGATACCTGCTGCCAACTAGACATTGAGCCGTTGATCACTACCCATTGAGTCCGATGATCTAGCTAACTTTCTATGCACCTTATATTCCATTCATCCAAACCATACTTCTTTAACTGGCTGGCAAGAATACTGTGGGAGACAGAATCAAAAGCTTTGCTAAAGTCAAGATATATCATGTCAACTGCTTTCCCCATATCCACAGAGCCAGTTATCTCCTCATAGAAGGCAATCAGGTTGTTCAGGCATGACTTGCTCTTGGTGAATCCATGTTGACTGTTCCTGATCACCTTCCTCTCCTCCAAGTGCTTCAAAATGAATTTCTTGAGGACCTGCTCCATAATTTTTCCAGGGACTGAGGTGAGGCTGACTGGTCTGTAGTTGCCCAGATTCTCCTTCTTCCCCTTTTTAAAGATGGGCACTATATTTGCTTTTTTCCAATCTTCCGGGACTTCCCCTGATTGCCACGATTTTCAAAGATAATGGCCAATGGCTCTACATCAGCCAACTCCCTCAGCACCCTCGGATGCATTGCTTCCAGCCCCATAGACTTGCGCATGTCCAGCTTTTCTAAATAGTGCTTAACCTGTTCTTTCATCACTGATGGCTGCTCACGTCTGCCCCATACTGTGATGCCCAGTGCAGCAGCCGGGGAGTTGACCTTGTCTGTGAAGACGGAGGCAAAAATGCATTGAGTACTTCAGCTTTTTCCACATCATGTCACTAGGTTGCCTCCCCCATTCAGTAAGGGTCCTACACTTTCCCTGACCTTCTCCTTGTTGCTAACATACCTGTGGAAACCCTTGTCACCCTTCACATCCCTTGCTAGATGCAACTCCAATTGTACTTTGGCTTTCCTGATCACACCCCTGCATGCTCGAGCAATATTTTTATAGTCCTCCCTAGTCATCTGTCCAATCTTCCACGTCTTGTAAGCTTCCTTTTTGTGTTTAAACTCACAGAAGATTTCTCTGTTAAGCTAAGATGATAGCCTGCCATATTTGCTGTTCTTTCTGCACATCGGGATGGTTTGTTCTTGCACCCCCAATAAGGCTTCTTTAAAAATCTGTTCACTAGTTCTACTGCTGATGGATCATATTATGATAACCACAGATCCTTTGGGGGCAATCAATTCCTGTCCTGTAGATTACAGCCTAAACCGTAAATAACACTAACTATTCAATTTGTGCAGGACATCTGCCATAGTATATGACATTTTTTCTTTTCCCCCATAATATTGTTGTATTTTCCATATTCAGATTTTATACTAATTTGCATTTCATTGACCAAATCAACTGTGAATTTATATGTGATGACTCTGCATACATGTAGATGCATAAGGCCCTACTTAACTTGTGATACTGTGGAAATTGCGGATTCCGCAACATTAGGCTTCTCCCACAATGGGAGCCCTGGCCACCCCAGGGCTGAGAGTGAAAGCCCCCAAGTGGCCGACAGGGGAAAATTGCAGAAAAGTAATAATGGATTTTATTATTGCAAATATTATTACTTTTCCACAGTTTTCCATGGTTTGTCCGCAACTCAGTCACTTTTTTTTGACAATCATCCAGCAATTAAAATTGGGCCTCTTATATGCATATATAAGTGTATAGATGCATGTATAAAAACCTCTGGACGTAGGAATATATTATACATGTTCTAAGAATACCCAATGGTATTTACAGGCTAATATTTCATTTAAAATATATTTGCAATTACAGATGTTTAGAATATTAGATAATACGGGGAGGGGGAGTGAAAGAAATGGAAGCCATTAGGGATCTGAATGTGCGCATACTGCCTGGTTTTATGTTTGTTATTTTTTGTTTGTTTTCTGTTACAAATATACCTTGGGAGACATATGATATTTAATTATAGACCTTTTTGTATACCTGACACCCTCAGAGGTTGAATTGAAGCCATAAATTTATTCAAAACTAACCATTATCTAATATGTATATATATGAACCATTATCTTAGAGATGTGGTTTTACAATATTAACTGGGAATATATATCTTTAGAACAAGGTTATATATCTTAATGTATCTTTTAAAACTTTGCCATTAATTTTCTTAGAGTGTGTTTCTGGAATGTGAGGGGACTTAATGAACCTTAAGAGAATTAAAATCTTGAGAGCAAAATTATGCCACTTTGCTTTAGTGCAGGAAACTCACTTAGTAGAAAAAGCAGCTGATAGAATGAATATGATGTGGTTAAGTGTAGAGTATCATCCATCACTGAATTCTTTTAGAGGCACTTCCTTCTTAATTCATAAAAGTATAACTTTCCACTTTACGTAGTCTTGGTCTGATCCTGAAGGAAGACATATATCCTTTCTGAAGGCTGTTTCAACTCAAAAAGGTTAATTCTAGGAAGCATTTAAACTCTAAGTGGAGGTAATTCTGAATTCTTCAAAGATATTGAAAATATCATTTCTAATAAAAAAGATATTCCTGTAAAACTGGGAGGTGATTGGAATACTATACTAGACACACATCTGGACAAATCCAATTACAAGAGAGACAGCTGTCAAAATGCAATAGGCTAACCCTCATTATTAATGAATGAATTTGATTTAAAAGATATGTGGACACTGAGACACCCCAAGGAGCCTGATATTTCAATACAGTACATTCATCTTCCTCCAGAGTTACCTTTTTTCTTGGGTATTCAGAACTGACTCCAGCATGACTAGAAGCAACTATTTTTAATATACTCATTTTGGATCATGTTCCAATTATACTTACCATAGATGGTAGTTCTACTTTATTAAATTCTCAGTCGAAGCTGAACACTGTGCTGCTAATAGCTGCAAACTTCGTTGCACAGTTGATTCAGTCATCTCTAACTTCATATGAGAAAATAAACAATCTGTAACCTCAGCTATGAACGCTACTGTAAGGGGTGAATGCATAAAGTGGGCCTCCCAAAAGAAGATAGAAAGACAAGTTATTCGACTCTTTAGCCAAGGAAATAGATGATTTGGAGAGAATGCACAAGACTGACCCAAATAATGAAAACCTACATTCTCTAATCAACTCGAAATATAGATATAATGAATGCTTATCCAGCCAAATCGAATTTACAGTCACAGGATCAAACAAAGATATTCTGAATGGGGAGATAAAGCAGGTAAACTACTTGGCAGAAGACTTATGAGGAAACTAGCCAGCAACAACATTTCTTCCTTCTTTCTTGAACTAATAGATATAGATACAAATAATCAATTTAAGCAATTCTATCAAGTTTCATATAAATCAGACGACCGAGCTGACCCTAACAAATTTAATCATTTCGTTGAAGACCAGCCTTTTAATATCCTAACTTCAGAACAAGTGTTTTTTGGACAAACATTTCTCAACACAAGGACTCTAACACACTACTGAAAATATAAATTCTGGTAATGCCTCTGGGATGGATAGCTTTCCAAAATATTTCTACAAAACATTTTGTAATCAGTTATCTTCTGTTCTTTCAAGGGTCTTCAATTAAACATTCCCAAAACCATGGCTTGTAATATGAGAACTGTTTTAATTATTTTAATATTAAAGAACAAAGATGGTTGCAACTATGGTGACTTTTAACTCATATCTGTTGAGCACAGATTGCAAAATAATTGGAAAAATTGTAGTGACACAACTGAGTACCATCATCCCATCAGTTACACACACAAGATCAGGGTGATTTAATTAAAAGAAGATTGTTTGCTCATAATACAAGAAAAATTGCTCATTTGATCCAGCAAGTTCAGATACCAAATATTTCCTCCATAGCCTTATCTCTAGATGCAAAGAAGGCCTTTGATAGGGTGGAATTACCTTATATGATGACTTGCCTAAAAAAAATTGGATTTGGATCAATATTCCTAAATTGGATTAGTATATTATACAACTTTCCCCTCCCTTTACTATCAACTAAAGGAATCTCCCCCCTGCATTTCAGCTAGAAACAGGGACATGACAGGGCTGTCCCCTCTCACCCTCCTTTTTAATCTATTTCTTGAACCACTGCCAATGTACACATGCCAGCTCTCAACCACCGAATTAAAACCACTGAAGGTGTGACCATAAACACAGAAGAATTTATATGCTGATGACATTTTTGTACTATTGACGTATCCATTGTCATCAATTCTATCATAATTGAGTACAGTTGGCATTTTTTTGAAAAAGATCTCTGGTTTTCAGATTAACTTCTATAAATCACAAGCAATGGCTGCATCCAAAAGACCAGATCCTTCTTAGTTTCAGCACCTTCCTTTTCAAATATGCAATGAAATCGCTTACTTAAGTGGATTGCACCCTCAGCAAGTTTGCAGATGACACTAAACTTGGAGGAGAGGTAGATACGCTGGAGGGTAGGGGATAGGATACAGAGGGACATAGACAAATTAGAGGCTTGGGCCAAAAGAAATCTGATGAGGTTCAACAAGGATAAGTGCAAAGTCCTGCACTTAGGACGGAAGAATCCAATGCACTGCTACAGACTAGGGACTGAGTGGCTAAGCAACAGTTCTGCAGAATAGGACCTAGGGGTTACAGCAGACGAGCAGCTGGATATGAGTCAATAGTGTGCCCTTGTTGCCAAGAAGGCCAACGGCATTTGGGGCTGTATAAGTAGGAGCATTGCCAGTAGATCGAGGGATGTGATCATTCCCTTCTATTCGGCATTGGTGAGGCCTCATCTGGAGTACTGTGTCCAGTTTTGGGCCCCACACTACAAGAAGGATGTGGAAAAATTGGAAAGAGTCCCGTGAAGGGCAACAAAAATGATTAGGGGGCTGGAGCACATGGCTTATGAGGAGAGGCTGTGGGAACTGGGATTATTTAGTCTGCAAAAGAGAAGAATGAGGGGGGATTTGATAGCTGCTTTCAACTACTTGAAAGGGGGTTCCAAAGAGGATGGCTCTAGACTGTTCTCAGTGGTAGCAGATGACAGAACAAGGAGTAATAGTCTCAAGTTGCAGTGGGGGAGGTTTAGGTTGGATATTAGGAAAATCTTTTTCACTAGGAGGATGGTGAAGCACTGGAATGCGTTACCTAGGGAGGTGGTAGAATCTCCTTCCTTAGCGGTTTTTAAGGCCCAGCTTGACAAAGCCCTGTCTGGGATGATTTAGTTGGGGATTGGTCCTGCTTTGAGCAGGGGGTTGGACTAAATGACCTCCTGAGGTCCCTTCCAACCCTGATACTCTATGATTCTAAGATTTGTCCCAAAATT
Source organism: Lepidochelys olivacea (assembly GCF_965140295.1). Lineage (NCBI taxonomy): Eukaryota > Metazoa > Chordata > Testudines > Cheloniidae > Lepidochelys > Lepidochelys olivacea. The sequence continues at coordinate 6,730,284 of NC_140428.1, forward strand.
GTTTTTTATAAAAATGGACAATTTATTTTTAAAAGTTTCTGAGGATGTAGAGATGGCATCTCCTTCCTCTGTTCTTACTTGGGAGAACAGAAGTAGCCAAAATGAATATCTGCCCAAGATTAATTTATATCATTAGCCTATTGTCTTTCAAAGTCTCTCCCATGCTCCTTGCTTGAGTAAATAGGTGTATCATGGAATTTATATGGAATAAAAAAAAAACAGTCTCATTTGTCACACATGACCCTTAAAAAATGCTGGACAACTGGAGGTACCAAATTTCCAGATTTGTATCTATATTACCTAGTGTTCCAAATGTATCTTATTGTAAGCTGGTTCCCCTCCAGTGGCTCAGTATACATACTGACTTGGTTTGAGATTGAAAAAAGCTTAGCTATGCCATTTGATTCCCTCTCTTCTTTTTTATATCTCAAGAGGCTACCCATACCCTTAAAGAAAAATCCAATCTTGGCATCTATGTGGGGTATACTACAATATGTTAAGATGATTATAGCATCTGATCTTACTAATTCTCCTCTCATACCACTATGGGATAACCTGTGCCTCAGGATCAAGACCAGTTCCAGGTTTAAGACAATTTGGATAGAAAAAGGATTAACAAACATTAAAGATATAACACAAGCTGCTAGACTGGTCTCCTTCAATTAAATGTGTAACAAATAACAGCTACTGCTGTTTCACAGTTCCTTCTTTCAGTGACTATGCTCAAGTATACATGCACAAATAGGAGATAACTGGTCTGTTTAACTTTCTCTTCTCTAGAAGAACATGTTGAGAAATATGGAAACAACAGTCATTTTTTAGGAATGACTTATAGGTGGCTTAATGCTTTTCAGCACCCTCTCAATTTCAGTTTAAAAGAAAATGGAAAAAAGAACTTAGTTTTACTGTCTCAACAGAAACCTGGGAGGATGTTTGGCTTAATGTTAAAGACACTTCAAGTTCTTTATCCTTGTGATTCTTCCAGAAGAAGATATTAAACAGGTACTACTGGACTCCAGAGCGTTTGTTTAAGACTAGATTGAATCTCCAGCACTCAATGTCCATTGCCAAACAGCCACATGCCACCTTTTTCACATCTTTTATATCTGTCAAAAAATGCATGTGTTCTGGAACACTATAACCAGTGCCTCTCAAAATCTTAACAAGGAGTCTGGTGGCACCTTAAAGACTGACAGATGTATTTGGGCATAAGCTTTCATGGGTAAAAAACACTTCTTCAGATGCATGGCCATGCATCTGAAGAAGCGGTTTTTTACCCACAAAAGCTTATGCCCATATAAATCTGTCAGTCTTTTAGGTGCCACCGGACTCCTTGTTGTTTTTGGGGATACAGACTAACATGGCTACCCCCTGATACTTCTCAAAATCTTTGTGTCACTATTTTCTCTTCTCCAAGCGTGAGTATTTTAGGGGTCTGGATGAGTTGGAATTACACTTAACATTAAGAAATGGATTGCAAACTATTCTAGTGGCCAAAAGAGTATTTTGAGAAAATGGAACTCTGCAATTCTTCCCTCATACACAGACTGACTGAGTGAGCTCTCCACTACTGCATTAATGGAAAAAATTACTCTAACAGAAACACATGGAAAAAAAATACAAGGATGCCTGGTCATACATGAAACTCTTTCATACAATCACAATTTGTATTAATCCCAGATACCTGTAAACTATATTCTCACTTATTTATCTATTGAGCCACTTTTAATGCCCTGTATTACTTTTACGGGTTCTGTTTTTTGCATGTTTTTTCAGGTTTTGCAAATAATGAACATTTTGCTTTATTATTTTGTTATTTCTGCTTCGTGTATAGATTTATATATGTTTTCTTTTGCTATATACATATATTTCACATAAAAACAATAAAGTTAAAAAAAAAGAAAGGGACAAAGGAAGTCTGAGGACTTCCAGTAATACTAAGACAGCTACATCACAGTTTTCTGAATAACCTTCCCTTAAAAAGGCTAGGGCATTAAGTGGTTAGGAAAGATTATTTGGACCTGGACTTAACCAGCACTAGACAAATGGGCAGCCCAATGGTAATTCTGTGCTCACAAACGCAAAGTAATGAACATTGGAAGGAATTATTTAGACTACTCACATATGCCCTACTCCTGGGATTTAAATCAATGTAACCAAAAATGTCCCAGGTATCACCATAAACAACGCAATGGCAGTCATGGCTCAACGGCAGCAGTGATCAAAAAAGGAAACAAGATGTTTGTATGGATCAGTAACGACAGAAAACAGTACTGAAAATATTATAATGCCATTCTATAGATCATTGGTACGTCCCCATCTGGAATGTTGCCTTCAGTACTGGTCATCCTATCTTAAAAAGGATACAACCTACAGAAAACCCAGGGGATTCTGCGACAGAAGATAAAAATTCTTAGAGGGATGGAAAGATGTTGAAAAGATCAAGACAAGTTACTTTAAAGACACGACTCAGAGGGTACATTACAAAGGTACACAGAATGATTAATGTTATAGAGATTTATATTCCTCTTTATCCTTTTTCAAATACAAGAACAAGACGACATTTACGGAACTGAAAACTGATCAAAGGAAATACCCTTGAACACAACACATAATCAATCTGTGGAAATCACTGCCAAGATATCATTGAGACCAAGAGCTCAACAGGATTTTTAAAAGGGTTGAGGATTTATATGGATAATTAGAACCACCACAGTGAGAGGAGAATAAAAGGAGGTAACCCTTCACAAATTTCTGACTGGTGGGAGTTAGGGAGAAACTACTCATAAGGGCTGCTTATCCCACAGTATCCACTACAGAATTCTTGCATCTTCCTCTGCGTCAGAGACAACATACTACTAGATGAGATGCACAGCTGGTCTGATCTGGTATGGCAATTCTTATGTTCCTAGCACTCAAATAGGGTGTTGCCAATCTTTATTAATAATGGTGCTTCATTTTACCCATCAGGAGGTTCAAATAAGAGCTCCCAGCCCTAACTCACCTAACAGGTCTAAAATCTCAGTGAGACTGGCTGAAACCCAACCTGAAAATGTCACCTTTGTTGCTGTGCTGTCAGAATGTGGGCAGTCTTGTGCACACTGTAGATCAAAATCTCCTCCATGTGAGAGACATTTGACTGTTTCCATGTAAAGGCAGCTGTAGTCAGTGTGAGACTCCCAACCAGAACAGCTCTGCTGACTGATGCTGCAGGCTATATGGTTCCATTTCGCTATAAAGTAAGTTTTACTTTGCACTTGAGATAACTAGGTCATAAGAAGAAAAGGAGGACTTGTGGCACCTTAGAGACTAACCAATTTATCTGAGCATGAGCTTTCGTGAGCTACAGCTCACTTCATCAGATGCATAAGGTCATAAGGTTTGTTGTAAAAAACCATGGGGTTGCATGTGCCTCTGAGTTCTCAGAATATAGACTCTGTGCAATGCTGACAGTCATAGGTGTGAACCACAGGTTTCAGCTTTAAATTGCCCTGAGATTCTCAGAAAGTGGAGTCGATAGGGTTAGTGGTAGTGGTGCATAAGTGCTATTTACTGGTGTGCTACTTACTGGTCAGTTTAATTTCCAAATGAAATACAGAGAGCATATACCAGAGGAATGGGTGTACATATCTGGAGATGAGGTGCATCTACTAGAGTTCAGTTCAACGCGCATGGCCTGATGTCAGGTCACTCTGCCTTCTCCAGTCAGAGCCACCTGCACATGCAGCTAGCACAAGTCCTTAACTGGGAGGACAATCTATCATTCCATAAAGCACGTCCCTTGAATTAATTGAAGGGACAACAGCATCTAAAACCCTGCTACCCAGCACCAAGGAGCTGGTGAACAGCAACTGGACATCACAAAAGCAACCACCTTTTCAGACACACACAGGAAATGGTGAAGCTAACGGTACAACACAGGCATGTAGCTCTGGTCTGCTGGAAACAGACCTTTACTGCCCTTAACTAGAAGAGATCCAAGAATCATAGAACTGTTAGGCTGGAAAGGACCTCAAGAGGTCACCTAGTCCATCCCCCCATGCGGAGGTGGCTAGTGTATAAACATAAGCTGCCTGGCCACTGTATTTCTACTGCAGGTCTGTCCACACTCTCCAGCATGAGAGTCAAATACATTATCCCCAAAAGCCGAGGGGCTCCAAATCAATGCTCGTGAGTAGATTCTCTGGCCTCTTCTGCTCTCATTGAACCGCTCAGACAGTAGCCATTGGAGTAGAAATGATCCACAAGCCCCTGCTGAGTGCAGCTGCTTAGCCGCTCCCCCAGCTGGCCATTTGCTACATACCAGGGAAGGGAGACTAGTTTTAGTTGCTACATTATCTGCTTTGCTACTAGTAATCCCCAGCAGGCACAGAGCCAGCATATTCAGCTCCTATGCCTCCCTCCCCACAGTTCCTCTGGCACAGGAGGAATGTCAGGGTGCAGAGGGGCAGGTTGAGTGTAAGCATGGGGTAGTGGCTGGTGTACACAGTGCTGCAGCTATTGTATGGTTTCTTGGGGACCCTTGACAGTTGATGCAAGTTAGATCATGGAACTCCTGTTGTTGGTTCTCAGCTTTCCCTCCTGGCCTGCCCTGGGTGCTGTCTGGGGTAAATAAGCTGTCCTTTATGGGTGTTCACCTAAGCAAAGCCTTCTGAGTGTCTGCCCTGTTCACCTAGGCTCCCCCAGACCAGTAGCAGTGTATGCAATGAAGCCAGAGCTACTCTCTCTTCCCCTTTGATGCAGCAGGTGGCCAGAGAGGGCAGCTGCAGTAGGAGTGGGACATCGGCTGCTCACAATAAATCTTTGGGGTTGCATGAGCCGCAGTGGGAGGTGCTTTTCATAGATTATAAAGCTAGAAGGGCCCATTGTGCTCATGTGTAGAACACAAGCCATAGGATTTCCCTGAATTAATTCCTGTTTGAACTACGGCAGATCTTTTAGAGGATCCATACACCTTTCTGTAGTGACTACGGCTGAGTTACCAAAAAAAAAAAAAAAAAGTCACAGGATGTAGCTGGAAGCATACCTTCAATGGCCACAGGTTGGACACCCCTTTTCCAGTGCTTCCTTTTGCTTCATTTCCCTCAAGCTAAAACAAAGTGATTCCTGCCATGCAGGCAGAAGATCTTAGCTATTTACTAATACATTATTTCAGAAAGGCTTGACTGGAGAGGGTTAATAGATTTTAAAAGTCAGAAGGGGCCATTATGACTATCTTAGTCTGGCCTCTTTCAAAACACTGTCCCGAGAATTTCACGCAGTGCTTCCCGTATCCAGCCCAATAAGGTAGTTGAAAAACAGCTTATATTTTAGAAAGACACCCAATGTAGATTTAAAGACTCCAAGTGACAGAAAATCTATAGAAAGCCTTTGTATTCTGGGCCAATTATCAATTAACTGTTATCATTGTGCATTTTATTCCCAATTTAATTATTGCTGATTTCAACTTCCAGCCACTGGATTGTGTTACAATGATAAAGCCCTTTGAATATGTTTCACTAAATGTTGTGTTTCATAATAATAATGATCCTTTTATATTTTACAAAACAAAAGCAATAGGCCAGATTCTGAACTCAGTGACACCACGGTAAATCTGGAATAAACTCATTGCCCGCAGTGATTTCAATTTTACATTGGTACGGCTGAGACCAGCTTCTGCCCCAAATACACAGATGTAAGCCATGCAGCTCTATAGGAGAGCAATAGTTCAGATTTTTATGCTCTTCACAGGTCTTCTGCTTTATTGTGTTGACATTCTGAGCAGCTCAGTATAGAGGGATTCAGCTGTAAAGTGCAGCACTTTGAGGAACAAATGAAAGAGATTTGGAAGTGTTTTGTATGTCTGAACCCAGCTCTGCACATTGCTTGTCTGATATGTGATTGGCTAATGATTCTATGATGTCAAGAAGGAGCGGCTGACTGAGGGATCGCAGGTTTGGCAACTTGGAGACCTTCAGGGAAAACAAAAACAAACAGAAAAACACACAAAAAAGAAAAAAATTAAAACCATATTTTAAATATCACTGTTTAATCCCAACAGACCCATAGTAGACATATACAGGTTAGTGAAATCCAGTGATATTCCATTGTGTGGATATTGTCATGTTACTAGTAAAATGACAAGCACACAGAACCAAGATGCAAAGTTCCATGAAAATCACTACAACTGTGGTTTCTATGTAAAATAATAATTCTCCTTCCTTGTCTTCTGGTTTTAGACTGCCTTTGCTGTGGGGTGGAGTTGAAGGTATGTCAGGAAATCTGACACGAGAATGACAATAATTATTCATAATAATGATTCCATAATTAATATACAAGGTGCAAACTAGTTTAGGCTAAAACATATCTTAGGCTCTTAACTAGCTTTGAAATTCATGCCGTTTGTATTTCTGCTGACATTAAGATCCACTGGAACTGGTAGCTCAGGATTTGTGCAAATAATCTATCTACTCTAAAGGAGTACTTGTGGCACCTTAGAGACTAACAAATTTATTTGAGCATAATAAATATTCCTGAGCTACAATTCACTTCATTGGATGCATGCAGTGAGATGAATTGAGCTGTAGCTCATGAAAGCTTATGCTCAAATAAATTTGTTAGTCTATAAGGTGCCACAAGTACTCCTTTTCTTTTTGCGGAAATGGACTAACACGGCTGCTACTCTGAAATCTATCTACTTTGTTATGGTGTGCCCTGAGAAGTAGCTCAAAGTACTGCTCTATTTAGTGCACATAATATTTTTGCCTGGATCTTTCAAGCAGTTAAAGAATGCCATGAGAACTAATAATCAACACGTGCACTGAAGGTCTTAGCTAATCAACTGCTCTATAATAATGTTTATTTTCTGACAGCATCAGACTGAACGGAGAATTCACACAAACCCAAGTTTTCTCTGAAGAGCCATTTTCTGACCTTGAGAAACATCCGTATTTTACCTCATATTTTAGCCCAATCAATGGAGAATATTTGGATATCTTTTTTAAATTACTTAATAATATTTCCTCCTATCTTTGTAGGTCCAGTGTCTGTAGTGAAGAAACAAAGGCATTTTGTGCCTCTAGTATAAGAGTGAAATGAAGCAGATGAATCAGGCCACTTCTGGAAAGAAATCAGTACACAAAGTTATCTGTCTAAAATAAGGGGGAATAGACAATGTGCAGGGGATGGAGGGGTAGATTCCATTAACATTAGTGGGAATTAGGCACCTGCACTGAAGAGCATATTGCATTGAGATAGGATTAAGACCAAGGGCAAAGACACAGAATTATTGCAGAGTATAAACAAAAAAGATTTTTATTAGGCATTTGTATAAACCTAACACACACTGGGAGACTAATGTATAACCTTGCCCAAAGTATTACAACAATATAGTCAGCTCTCCGGTTAATATTCTCCTCTGATATTCTGAATAGGGAACAGCAACCTTTAACGAGTCAACAGAGCTGAAGGAGACTGTAATGGCCGCACGTTCATATAGTGCTGGGCAAAAAGTTACATACCAAAATCTCCAAAACACAACATAAACATTACAGCATTTGGATTTCTTGAAAGCTGCAGGTATTCTCCTACCCTAACACTCAGTCTTTCAATGATAATTTGATGAGCCTGTCCCTAGAATCACAGTTTTTAAATTACAAAACCAGAGTTAAAAGAAAAAAATTAGCAACGACAGAAATTTAACAAAATGTCAGAGCCTCAAACATTTTCTGAAATGTTGCATTTTGTTCATTTTTCTGGCCACAGTGCAACATTGCACTCAACATTAGTTTCAAGTTGTTACTGATCAGGTCTACCACAAGGAAGTCAAAACTAGAGCCCTGCAAATCTGTGGATATCTGCTTTATATCCACTTTATATTCGCGGACTATGTTCGCAGATTGTGCATCAGATGCAGATGCAAATTTTGTATCTGCGCAGGGCTCTAGTCAAGACCATGACACTGTATTAAAATAAGACAATTTGCACAGCAGTAAATGCAGCCGGACACTCTATGACTGCCAGAGCCCATCTGTATAATCTCATTTCCAAATGGAAATGCAGAATATGGAATGCTGAATCCATTAGGTTAATTCTAGCATAGATTACATCTTTCCAGATTCTTCAGTATTTCTGTATTCTTTTCAGAGATTGTACATTTTAAATATTACTTGTATGCAGTGGTCAATTGTGTCATTTTTGTCTTTTGTTTTTACCTGATGTAGTTCAGTTTTTTGAATGGAAAGAATGCAAAGATGATAGAAACAAACAACCTCCCCCTTATTTTGGGCCTGACAGTACCTAGGTAGGTGTGCAAGCGAGGTGCGCTTAGTGGACAGAAGGGACAGCCCAAGTGTTATGGTGCCAGACTCACGTTCAGCTCCCTGTTTGGCTACAGATCAATATGTGACTGTGGGTAAGTCCCTCAGGGCCAGATTTCCAAAGACATTTACGTACCTAAAGATGCATGTAGACATCTAGAGCTAGAGCGCCACAAAGGGACTTTGGTGCCTCACTGCCATTCTAGGGGCTTAAATAAAATATGCGAGTGCCGTTGAGTTTCTTAACCCTCTACTCAGCTGCTGGCCAAAGTCCATAGCTACCTACGTTTTTGCTAATAAAATTCCCTAGCTGCCTAAGTTTCTGCCAATGGCATTTTCAAAAGCACCTAAATCGATTTGGTGCCATTCACTTCAATGGGAGCTAGACGTGTAACACGCTCAGGCACATCTGAAAATCCCATTCAGTGTCTATCTGCACCTTGGGCACCTAAATACCTTTATATATCTGGTCCTTAGTCTCTTGGGGACAGATTGACAAAGGGACTTTTAGGCACACTGCCTCCCAGTAGAATTCTTAGTCTTGAGTCAGGCGCCCAGGCTCACTATACAATGCCTGGGGAGAGATACAGCTGAGCAAGGAGCCTTGCTAAGCTAGTCAGCAGAAAAAGCCGAGGCAGTTAAATGCCTAGCTCTGGGCTCGAGGGGGGGTGCCTAGCTGCATTTGGGATTCTCAGCTGTGAACCCTCTCTTGCAGCCAGGTGTCTTAGCTAGGCAAACCCCTTCTCAAGAAAAAGGAGCAAGAGAAACTAACCATAGCTGCCCACTGGCTGTGGCACTCAGCCCTGATGCAGGAGACCAGTTTTCAAACTGCCCTTATGCTTGATTCAGAGCAGGTTTGTGATCTTGATTTTCCCACATGCCAGGTGAGGTTATTCTGGGATAATTGTGCTACAGCCTCTCCCATTGGAATAAATATAAATAATGAAATATAAATTGGAACAGGGACTTGTCCCAGGTCAGTGCCTTAGCCACTGTGCTACAGTCAAGCTCTTCCCTGCTCTTTCTGCTCCAACGAATAGTTAATTATTTAATACAAAGTGGAACAGCTTTAACAGGAGACACTAAGCAAGCTCCATCCAAGAGCAGGCAATACCTGAAGGATTACGACACGCTCCTTGCACGTGTGGGGCCTGGATTCAAGTCCCTGATCAAAATCAGGCAGCGCAACGATTTGAAAACAAGTCTTCTCTATCCCAACTGAGTGCTCCTGTCATAAATATAAAGGGAAGGGTAATCACCTTTCTGTATACAGTGCTATAAAATCCCTCCTGGCCAGAGGCAAAGTCCTTTTACCTGTAAAGGATTAAGAAGCTCAGGTAACCTGGCTGGCACCTGACCCAAAATGACCAATGAGGGGACAAGATACTTTCAAATTTGGGGGGAGGAAAGGCTTTTGTCTGTCTGTGTGATACCTTTGCTGGGAACAGATCAAGGATGCAAGCCCTCCAACTCCTGTAAAAGTTAGTAAGTAATCTAGCTAGAAAATGCGCTAGGTTTTCTCTGTTTTGGCTTGTGAAATTCGCTGTGCTGGAGAAAATGTGTATTCCTGTTTTTGTGTCTTTTTGTAGCTTAAGGTTTTGCCTAGAGGGATTCTTTATGTTTTGAATCTGATTACCTTGTAAAGTATTTACCATCCTGATTTTACAGAGGTGATTCTTTTACCTTTTCTTTAAATAAAATTCTTCTTCTAAGAACCTGATTGATTTTTCATTGTTTTTAAGATCCAAGGGTTTGGGTCTGTGTTCACCTGTACCAGTTGGTGAGGATATTATCATCAAGCCTTCCCCAGGGAAGGGGGTGTAGGGCTTGGGGGAATAGGACTCCAAGTGGTCCTTTCCCTGCTCTTTGTCTAAATCACTTGGTGGTGGCAGCATACTGTTCAAGGACAAGGCGGAAATTGTGCCTTGGGAAAGTTTTTAACTTAAGTTGGTAGAAATAACCTTAGGGGGTCTTTCATGCGGGTCCCCACATCCGTACCCTAGAGTTCAGAGTTGGGAAGGAACCCTGACAACTCCCAATTCTGGGCATTGGGTACATGCCCCCAGAGTTACAAATGTCCTTTGTGCAGCTTAGACATGCTCAGAGCCTGCCTACCAGATTGGAGAACGCCTCATTTGTGAATCCATCAGGGTTTAAGTGTGAGAGAGGGCTCTGAGCAGCTTGGTGATTTCAGTGGTTTTGTGCATGCCTTCTGGCAGAAACTTAAGTGCCTTCAGTGTTAGGAAGTAGCTGAGTCGGGGTTGATGATCTCACTGGTACCTAAAAGTTGGACGTTGCCATCTGTAGTGGGAGTTACATGTTTAATTCCCTTTGTGGATCTAGCTCTCTGTGCCCTAGTTTCCCATCTATGAACTGGAGTTTACAGTGCTTCCTTACGTTGGGAATGTTGTGAGGATAAATACAGTAAAGACTGTTAGGAGCTCAGATACTAACATGACAGGAGCCATATAAATATGCCAGATTAGACATGTTGGCATTTTTTGGTCTGCGAGAGACAGTGGGAATTGCAGCCTATGATGTACATGGTTTGCAATGTCTCATGTGACTGAATAGTCCAATCTGAGATTTGCATAATCTTTGGCAGTTATTGCAAATGTCTGTATCTTGGTTGGGAACTGCTTGCTTCCTAAAGGCTCTTTTCTCTTCAAGCTGTAGGAGCCAGCTTCTGTCATGGACTTTGATACCCTGATGGAGACGATGGAGCCACGTGTTACCATCACTTGCCAAGACTTCTCACTGGCCAGGATCTTGCTTGCACGTGTCTTTATAGCGAAGCTTGGGACATCCTCTTGTTCTTGTTCCCTCCAACAGCTCCCCGTATAGCATGTCCTTGGGTATGCGTCCATTTTCCAACCTACTCAGATGGCCCAACCAGCACAATTGTCTTTGCTTGAGCAGGGCTGTTATACTTGGTAACTTTGCCCTTTGAAGAACCTCTGCATTGGAGACTTTATCTTGCTATTTGGTGTTGAGTATGCGGCGTAAACAGTGGAGGTGGAAACTGTTTAACCTTTTCTCCTGATGAGCATAAGTTGTCCATGTTTCCCCACCATACATGAGCGTGCTGAGGATGCAGGCTTAGTACACTAGCATTTTGGTCTTGATGGTAAGCTTTGAGTTGTTTCATGCTCTTTTAGTTAGTCTGCTAAAGGTGGTGGCTGCCTTTCCAATGTGAACATTTAGTTCTTCATCCAGTGAGAGGTTGGTGGTCACTGTAGAACCTAAATAGCTGAACTTTTGGACTACTTCTAGCTGATTTGCATTTAAGGTAATTGAAGGATCCTGTGGAACCCCCTGTCCTAATACAACTGTTTTCTTGATGCTGATAGTGAGAGCAAATGCCTGAGAGGCACTTGAAAGGAGGTCCATGAATCCTCGTAGTAGATCTTCACTGTGGGCTATGAGGGCATCATCATCAGTGAATAAAAATTCCTTGATTAGCACCTTTTTGACTTTGGTCTTCGACAAGTCGGGACAGGTGGAAGAGTTTGGCATCTGATCTTGTGTGGAGATACACTCCATCTTTCATGTCCTTAAACACGCCATTCAAGAGTACCGAGAAGAAGATTCCAAAGAGTGTAGGGGCAAGAACGCATCCTTGCTTCACTCTGCTTTTCATCTCAAAACTGTCCAAAGTGGACCCTTCAAACTGGACAGCTGCTCTCATGTTGTTGTGGAATGAACATATAAGACTTAACAGGTGTGCATCCTATCTTTTCTAGGATTGCAAATAGACCTACTCTGCTGCCTGTGTTGAATGCTTTGGTTAGGTCCACAAAGGTGATGTACAATGGTCGGTTTTGCTCTCTGCAGAGAAAATATCATGTCTACAGTTGATCTTCCATCCCTGAATCCACACTGTGATTCAGGGTAGACACAATTCGCCAGCTGTTGTAGGCACACTAAGATGACTTTTGTGAAAGCTTTTCCTGCTACACTTAGTAACGAGATACCTCTGTTGCACCACACTTTTCACCTTTATTTTTATACAAAGTGATGATTTTTGTGTCGCGCATCTCTTGTGGTACCTCACCCTTTTTTCAGCATTTAAGTAGCAGCTGATGAAGATAGGGTAATAGGCTGTCTTTCCCAGACTTGAGGATTTCCGCTGGGATGCCATCTTTTCCAGGAGCCTTGCCACTTGATAGCAAATCCATGGCCTTGCTTAGTTCTTCTACAGTGGGCTCCACATCTAGCTCTGGCATGACCTGTAGAGTTGGTATTTGGTCCAGTGATTCGCTGGTGATGTTTCTTTCTTGTGCATATAGCTATGAATAGTGTACAAGCCAACGACACAAGTGCTTGCTTTTATCTGTAATGATTTTGCCGCTGTGCAATTTGAGAGGGGCAACCTTGTTGACAGTGGGACCTAGAACTTTCTTCAGGCCATCATACATGACTTTGAGGTTTCCTGTGTCTGAGGTTGTCTGTATCTCTTCACGGATCTTGATCCAGTAATGATTTGCACAGTGTCTGCTTGCTCACTGCACCTCAGTTTTTGCATATTGAAGTCTCACTTTGGCGCTCTCTGTTGGCTTCTTGTTCAGTTCCAGATAGGCTGTGTTCTTAATGTTGATGAGAGATAATAGTTCCACTTCATTTTCTTCAAACCAGTCCTTTTTTGATGTTCTCTTCCCCCCGAATGTAGCTCAAGTTGTTTCATGGATTGTTGTTCTTAAATCTTGCCCAAATTGCTCTGCACTCTCTGTTAATGATTTTCCATGTATGCTAAGTTCAAAAGCATTCACAAACTCCTGGCATTTCCTCTGTTTTTTGGTGTTAATAGCATTGATTTTGGGCTTGCTCCTAGGTTTTGCTCTACGTAGTTTCTTGGCTGTAATCTTCACTTTGCCAATAATCAAGGAGTGGTCAATGTCACAATCAGCACTGTGGAACGTGTGAGTGTTCTCCACTAAGGGTAGGTCTTTCCTCCTGACGATAACAAGGTCTAATCGGTGCCAGTGGCCTGATCATGGATGTCGCCATGATGCTTTGTGGTGATCTTTTCCTGTAAAATATGAATTGGAAATACACATTTGGTTTTGGGCGCAGAATTCAAGAACTTGTTGGCCATTCTCATTCATCTTGCCAATGCCAAAATGTCCCAGGCAATCTGGCCATGAGTAGTTGTCTGCACCGACTCTTGCATTAAAGTCACCAAGGAGGAAAAGTTGCTCAGTTGATGGTATTCTTTTGATGACTTGATGCAAAGAGTTGTAAAATGTATCCTTCTCCTCGGGGATAGATTTGAGTGCTGGTGCATAGGCACTAAAGATGTTCACAGAGCCGATGGTCGTCTGAAGTTTAAGTGAGATGATACGCTCTGATTTCCCAATGGGTGTCTCTAGAGCTTTACCCACTTGTTTTTCACAGCGAAACTGACACCATGAAGAGTATTTTCTTCACTGCTTTTACCTTGCCAAAAGAAGGTGTAACTGGCCTCTTGGACAGAACCAGCATCTGCAAGTCTTGTTTCCTGAAGTGCTGTAATGTCAACATTGAGTTTGTACAGCTCATGGTCTAGCAAAGCTGACTTCCGTATACTGCTTGTGTATTGTAGGTCATCATCGCCTGTCAATCCTGGACACATGGTCCTGACATTCCAGCTCCCAAGGCAGAAAGTTCTTGGTTTCTTATTTTTGCCAGGTGCCAGATTTCCATCTGCCTTTCAACTTTTTGTCTAGCACCACGCACCTCAGGACGTGGACAGACCATGGCGGGCCAGCACCTAACTTTCTGGGGGCTGCCTGGCTTTGTGGTGGGTGGTGGCTGACCAATGGAATGCAGTGATTCTTCCCATCATCGAAGGTGACTCTTGGAACCCTCTATGCCAATCAAGTAAGAGCTTTTTACCCATAACTGTCACCTTCTGTGTTGTGTCCAGGTTGCCAGCAAGGATGGAGTGTCCTCTCCGTGTGATGTGGCTGCAATAGCTTGGGTAGTTGATATGGAGACACTGCTTTGCCCATGTGTCAGCATCCCCCTTCACTGGTTTGAACCAAAGGAAGGACGGGAGTGGATACACTTGGACTCAACTATGCTGCAGGAATTGCCAGTGCAGAAGAGATCTTCCATCTGCCTGGCTTTCAGGGCTCCACTCCCAATGTGCATTACTTTACATTTATCCACATTAAATTTCATTTGCCATTTTGTTGCCCAATCACTTAGTTTTGTGAGATCTTTTTGAAGTTCTTCACAGTTTGCTTTGGTCTTAACTATCTTGCGCAGTTTAGTACCATCTGCAAACTTTGCAATCTCACTCTTTACCCCCTTCTCCAGATCATTTATGAATAAGTTGAATAGGATTGGTCCTAGGATTGACCCTTGGAGAACACCACTAGTTACCCCTCTCCATTCTGAAAATTTACTATTTATTCCTACCCTTTGTTCCCTGTCTTTTAACCAGTTCTCAATCCATGGAAGGATCTTCCCTCTTATCCCATGACAACTTAATTTACGGAAGGGCCGTTGGTGAGGGACCTTGTCAAAGGGTTTCTGGAAATCTAAGTATACTATGTCCACTGGATCCCCCTTGTCCACATGTTTGTTGACCCCTTCAAAGAACACTAATAGATTAATAAGATCTCCCTTTACAGAAACCACGTTGACTTTTGCACAACAATTTATATTCTTCTATGTGCCTGACTATTTTATTCTTTACTATTGTTTCAACTAATTTGCCCGGTACTAACGTTAGACTTACTGGTCTGTAATTGCGGGGATCACCTCTAGAGCCCTTTTTTAAATATTGGCGTTACATTAGCTTTCTTCCAGTCACTGGGTACAGAAGCTGATTTAAAGGACAGGTTACAAACCATAGTTAATAGTTCCGCAATTTCACTTTTGAGTTCTTTCATAACACTTGAGTGAATGCCATCTGGTCCCAGTGACTTGTTACTGTGAAGTTTATCAATTGATTCCAAAACCTCCTCTAATGACACTTTAAACTGTGAGAATTCCTCAGATTTGTCACCTACAAAGGACAGCTCAGGTTTGGGAATCTCTCTAACATCCTCAGCCGTGAAGACTGAAGCAAAGAATTCATTTAGTTTCGCTGCAATTACTTTATCGTCTTTAAGTGCTCCTTTTTCAACTCGATCGTCCAGGGGCCCCACTGGTTGTTAGCAGGCTTCCTGCTTCTGATGTACTTAAAAAACATTTTATTACCACCTTTTGAGTTTTTGGCTAACTGTTCTTCAAAAACTCCTTTTTGGCTTTTCTTATTACATTTTTACACTTAATTTGGTAGTGTTTATGCTCCTTTCTATTTACCTCACTAGGATTTGACTTCCCCTTTTTAAAAAATGCCTTTTTATCTCTCGCTGATTCTTTTACATGGTTGTTAAGCCATGGTGGCTCTTTTTTAGTTCTTTTACTGTGTTTTTTAATTTGGGGTATACATTTAAGTTGAGCCCCTATGATGGTGTCTTTGAAAAGTGTCCATGCAGCTTGCAGGGATTTCACTCTAGTCACTGTACCTTTTAATTTCTGTTTAACTAACCTCCTCATTTTTGCATAGTTCCCCTTTCTGAAATTAAATGCCACAGCGTTGGGCTGCTGAGGTGTTCTTCCCACCACAGGGATGTTAAATGTTGTTATATTATGGTCACTATTTCCAAGTGGGCCTGTTATAGCTACCTCTTGGACCAGATCCTGCACTCTACTCACGACTAAATCAAGAACTGCCTCTCCCCTTGTGGGTTCCTGTACCAGCTGCTCCAAGAAGCAGTCATTTAAAGTATCGAGAAATGTTGTCTCTGCATATCAAGTGGAGTGCCCCAAGGGTCGGTCCTGGGGCCGGTTTTGTTCAATATCTTCATAAATGATCTGGAGGATGGTGTGGATTGCACTCTCAGCAAATTTGCGGATGATACTAAACTGGGAGGAGTGGTAGATACGCTGGAGGGGAGGGATAGGATACAGAAGGACCTAGACAAATTGGAGGACTGGGCCAAAAGAAATCTGATGAGGTTCAATAAGGATAAGTGCAGGGTCCTGCACTTAGGATGGAAGAATCCAATGCACCGCTACAGACTAGGGACCGAATGGCTAGGCAGCAGTTCTGCGGAAAAGGACCTAGGGGTGACAGTGGATGAGAAGCTGGATATGAGTCAGCAGTGTGCCCTTGTTGCCAAGAAGGCCAATGGCATTTTGGGATGTATAAGTAGGGGCATAGCGAGCAGATCGAGGGACGTGATCGTTCCCCTCTATTCGACATTGGTGAGGCCTCATCTGGAGTACTGTGTCCAGTTTTGGGCCCCACACTACAAGAAGGATGTGGATAAATTGGAGAGAATCCAGCGAAGGGCAACAAAAATGATTAGGGGACTGGAACACATGAGTTATGAGGAGAGGCTGAGGGAGCTGGGATTGTTTAGCCTGCAGAAGAGAAGAATGAGGGGGGATTTGATAGCTGCTTTCAACTACCTGAAAGGGGGTTCCAAAGAGGATGGCTCTAGACTGTTCTCAATGGTAGCAGATGACAGAACGAGGAGTAATGGTCTCAAGTTGCAGTGGGGGAGGTTTAGATTGGATATTAGGAAAAACTTTTTCACTAAGAGGGTGGTGAAACACTGGAATGCGTTACCTAGGGCGGTGGTAGAATCTCCTTCCTTAGAGGTTTTTAAGGTCAGGCTTGACAAAGCCCTGGCTGGGATGATTTAACTGGGAATTGGTCCTGCTTCGAGCAGGGGGTTGGACTAGATGACCTTCAGGGGTCCCTTCCAACCCTGATATTCTATGATTCTATGATTTCGTCCTGAGGTGACATGTACCCAGTCAATATGGGGATAATTGAAATCCCTCACTATTATTGAGTTCTTTATTTTGATAGCCTCTCTAATCTCCCTTAGCATTTCATCGTCATTGTCACTGTCCTGATCAGGTGGTTGATAATAGAGCCTTACTGTTATATTCTTCTTAAAGCATGGAATTACTATCCACAGAGATTCTATGGAACATGTGGATTCATTTAAGATTTTTATTTCATTTGATTCTACATCTGGGATGTGCGAAACCTAGGGTCAGTTCCCCCTTCAGGCAGAAGGGGAGAAAGGATTTGAACAAGGATCTCCCAACTCTCAGGTGCAGGCTCTAAATACTGGGCTAAGGGACATTTTTATGTGTGCCTTCCTCAGTCTCTCCTAATAAAGCTATTCCACTCTGGCTAAACAATTAAAGAACCACTAGAGCATGGGTCACCTCCCCAGTGAGTGCCCTCCCACTAGGCTACACTCCCTGGCCAATGACTCTTACATTAAGGTAACTCACAAGCCTTTCACAACTCTTGTATTGCTGCACACTCCCCTCCAGGCAGTGCATCACCCATTAGCAGATGCAGCATACTCCTCCCATTGTGTCCAGCCATCTCTGCTGCCCTTGCTCTTTACCCAGTGCCCAGACTCAAGATCTAGGTAGGTAATGCATGACTTGCATGGGTTGGGGCATTATGCTCCCTTACTCCGCCCGTAGCGCCAACTCTCAGGATGTTATTATGAAGTCTGTAAAGGGAATCGAGGGATGAGGTAACAAGCAGCAAGAATGTGTACTGAAGAATAGCATGCTTGTTAGCTCCATGAGTTCTTTTTCAGGAAATGTGACCCTGGACTTCAGAAAAGCAGACTTTGACTCCCTCAGGGAACTCATGGGCAGGATCCCCTGGGAGAACAACGTGAGAGGGAAAGGAGTCCAGGAGAGCTGGCTGTATTTTAAAGAATCCTTATTGAGGTTACAGCAACAAACCATTCTGATGTGTAGAAAGAATAGTAAATATGACAGGCGACCAGCTTGGCTTAACAGTGAAATCCTTGCTTATCTTAAATACAAAAAAGCAGCTTACAAGAAGTGGAAGATTGGACAAATGACCAGGGAAGAGTATAAAGATATTGCTCGGGCATGGAGGAGTGAAATCAGGAAGGCCAAATCACACTTGGAGTTGCAGCTAGCAAGAGATGTTAAGAGTAACAAGAAGGGTTTCTTTAGGTATGTTAGCAACAAGAAGAAAGTCAAGGAAAATGTGGGCCCCTTACTGAATGAGGGAGGCAACCTAGTGAGAGGATGTGGAAAAAGCTAATGTACTCAATGCTTTTTTTGCCTCTGTCTTCACGAACAAGGTCAGCTCCCAGACTACTGCATTGGGCAGCACAGCATGGGGAGGAGGTAACCAGCCCTCTGTGGAGAAAGAAATGGTTCGGGACTATTTAGAAATGCTGGACGGGCACAAGTCCATGGGGCCAGATGCGCTGCATCCGCGAGTGCTAAAGGAGTTGGTAGATGTGATTGCAGAGCCATTGGCCATTATCTTTGAAAACTCATGGCGATCCGGGGAATTCCCGGATGACTAGAAAAAGGCTAATGTAGTGCCCATCTTTAAAAAAGGGAAGAAGGAGGATCCTGAGAACTACAGGCCAGTCAGCCTCACCTAGGTCCCTGGAAAAATCATGGAGCAGGTCCTCAAGGAATCAATTCTGAAGTACTTAGAAGAGAGGAAAGTGATCAGGAAGAGTTAGCATGGATTCACCAAGGGCAAGTCATGCCTGACTCATCTAATTGCCTTCTATGATGAGATAACTGGTTCTGTGGATGAAGGGAAAGCAGTGGACGTGTTGTTCCTTGACTTTACCAAAGCTTTTGACACTGTCTCCCACAGTATTCTTGCCAGCAAGTTAAAGCAGTATGGGCTGGATGAATGCACTATAAGGTGGGTAGAAAGTTGGCTAGATTGTCGGGCTCAACGCGTAGTGATCAATGGCTCCATGTCTAGTTGGCAGCCGGTATCAAGTGGACTGCCCCAAGGGTCGGTCCTGGGGCCGGTTTTGTTCAATATCTTCATAAATGATCTGGAGGATGGCATGGATTGCACCCTCAGCAAGTTTGCAGACGACACTAAAGGGGGAGGAGTGGCAGATACGCTGGAGGGTAGGGACAGGATACAGAGGGATCTAGACAAATTGGACGATTGGGCCAAAAGAAATTTGATGAGGTTCAACAAGGACAAGTGCAGAGTCCTGCACTTAGGACGGAAGAATCCAATGCACCGCTACAGACTTGGGACAGAATGGTTAGGCAGCAGTTCTGCAGAAAAGGACCTAGGGGTTACAGTGGACGAGAAGCTGGATATGAGTCAACAGTGTGCCCTTGTTGCCAAGAAGGCCAATGGCATTTTGGGATGTATAAGTAGGGGCATTTCCAGCAGATCGAGGGACGTGATTGTTCCCCTCTATTCAACATTGGTGAGGCCTCATCTGGAGTACTGTGTCCAGTTTTGGGCCCCACACTACAAGAAGGATGTGGAAAAATTGGAAAGAGTCCAGCGGAGGGCAACAAAAATGATTAGGGGACTGGAACACATGAGTTATGATGAGAGGCTGAGGGAACTGGGATTGTTTAGTCTACAGAAGAGAAGAGTGAGGGGGGATTTGATAGCTGCTTTCAACTACCTGAAAGGTGGTTCCAAAGAGGATGGTTCTAGACTATTCTCAGTGGTAGCGGATGACAGGACAAGGAGTAATGGTCTCAAGTTGCAGTGGGGGAGAGTTAGGTTGGATATCAGGAAAAACTTTTTCACTAGGAGGGTGGTAAAACACTGGAATGCGTTACCTAGGGAGGTGGTGGAATCTCCTTCCTTCGAAGTTTTTAAGGTCAGGCTTGACAAAGCCCTTGCTGGGATATTTTAGTTGGTGTTGGTCCTGCTTTGAGCAGGGGGTTGGATTAGATGACCTCCTGAGGTCCCTTCCAACCCTGATACTCTATGATTCTATGACAGGTTTCAGAGTAGCAGCCGTGTTAGTCTGTATTCACAAAAAGAAAAGGAGTACTTGTAGCACCTTAGAGACTAACAAATTCATTTGAGCATAAGCTTTCATGAGCTACAGCTCACTTCATCGGAAAGCTTATGCTCAAATAAATTTCTTAGTCTCTAAGGTGCCACAAGTCCTCCTTTTCTTTTTAGGATTCTATGACTACTCCTCTGCAGGAAGGACTAGGGTTTTCAGGCTTGTTGGAAGTAGTCTGTTTTAACGGAAGGACTTTGAAGAAGGAGAAGGTGGAGGTCCTGCAGAGCAGGTCAGGGAGGGGCCTCTGTGTGTAGGAAGCCACCTGGGGAAAGCCAGGAAGGCGGGAATGGAGAAAGGATACTAAGGACTTAGTGAATCAGACAGTTTGAGCACAGTAAGGAGGAGGAGCAGAAAGATCTGTGGGCACATGTGGGAATCACGCTGTGCAAGGCCTGAACGAGAAGACAAGAAGCTTGGCTTTACTGTAGAAATGGAGAGGAAAGCCAGCCAAAGGATGAGGAGGGGCTTGATGCTATCAGAATAGCAGGCAAGGAAGGCATTTTGGATGGACGTGGGTGTCAGGCAGGCCAGACAGGATGCTGTTGCAGAAGTTAAGGTGACAGATGACAATAGAAGAATGGAACCCTGTGGACTTCAAAGTGGGAACAGAGAAGGATGAGCACGTTTTAGAGATGCTGTGAGGCAATCTAGCAGGATTTAGTGATAGCATCAATTTGGGGTGGGGTGGAGGGACAGAGAAGAGGAATCCAAAGTAATACGAGGGATGAGATACTGCAGCAGAAAGAGAAAAGAGAAAGCAACCTTGACAGCAAAGGGAGGGAGAAGGGAAAGCTTCAGGAGAAAGGGAAGGAGCTCAGTTTTACTCATGCTGATTTTTCTGACAGCTGGAAATTCAGGAAGGGATGGCAGAGAGGCAATCAGAAATAATGGACTGGGCAGAGCTCGGGAGTGGAGAAATGAATGTGTGAATCTTCACCAGAGAGGCAACAGCTAAAGTTGTGTAACCAGATGAAGTTGTACAGAGACAGGGAGCAAGAAGAGAAGAGGAGGGAGACAAGAATGTAGCTCTGACAGACACTGAAAGGGAGACAGAGTGCACAAAGTAGCCACTGAAGAGTGGCTGGGGGTGTAAGATGAGAACCAGAAGAGCACCAAGTCCAAGGCATTGTCTACATGGGTAAATTGCATTTGTAACCCTTCTGCCCGTCAGAGTTGGCAGCAACAAGGGCCGGGTTCAATATCTAGGGGTTCCATTCCAATAACACAATGCAAACCGGCTCGAGCCCCCACCCAGTGACCTGGGACCAATATATACCACCCCCGCTGGGCGCCTCCAAGAGGCAATACTTCCCCTCTCGCAAGCACATAGTCTGAGTGTAGCAAAAGTCTTTTAATAACAGAGAGAAACAATGTGGCATTATGTTGGGGAAACACCACCAACAGGATTCATAACACAACCCATGAGCAAAAACAACCCCACCCCAGGCAAATTGGGGCATGCCCTTTTCCCTTTGGTTCTTGAGTCCAGCATCCCCAAATCACCCAAAGTCCCAAAAGTCCAATGCCCCAAAAGTCTCTGTCCCTGGTCAGGGCAGCCCCAGAGTTCGAAAGTTTATCGGCGGAGCTTTACCTCCCAATCTGGGTGGAAATGGGACAGGGGTAAGAGGCACCTTACGTGATCTGAAGCTGACCGCCCCATAGCTCCATAGCGGCGCTCCGCTCCGCCAGCCGCCCCACGAACTCCTTCGCTCAGCTGCGCTCCGCTCCGCCAGCCGCCCCACGAACTCCTTCACTCAGCTGCGCTCCGCTCCGCCAGCCGCCCCACGAACTCCTTCACTCAGCTCCACGGCCCACAAGCAGCTCCTGCCATCCACACACTGCTCCGCGTCGAACTGCTTCACCAGCCGTCCCGCAAATTGCTCCACAATATATCTTCAGGCTCCCCCACTACTTAACACAACACTCAGTGATTTCAGCTCTTAGGTGAATTCAGCTTATAGTAGGGGAGCCCCAGTGCTGGTGCACTGTCAGCCCAAAGTGAGCTCAGCAGCCTATAACTAGACTTCTAATGAAATCAAAATTAGCTCTGATATTCCACAGTGGAGAGAGGAGGAAGTGCAATCAGCATGTAAGGCCCTCACCAAGGGGCCCATGCCACCAAGTATTAATACTTGTCCCCAGCCTCTCTCCATTCACACAGTTTTGGAACCCATGACCCTTGCCTAGCGAGTGCTACTTAGTTGATGGTAAATCCCTCCATCATAACAAAAGGCCACGTACAGTTCCAAGCACAGTTCCCATAATCAGGGTAATAGCAATTTATTCTTCCTGCCCCAATAACAGAGACACTGGGGATCCCACAGCAGCCAAAGTGACCATTTGGGCAGCTATGGTCTCATTCTAGGCGTGGTGGGTGTGCCTATGCAAATGAGATCGGCCCCTGAAGTTCTTTTCCACAACTTGCCACACCTCACCACCAGATGTCAGGGTGGAGCTCATCCTGACACTGCTTACATCCTCCCCCCAGCCGAGACTTTGTCGTCCCGACAAATCACACTCCCTTTATACCAACTCATTGGTTTCCTCCAAAGGGCCTCAGGAAGCCCACTTTAGCTTCCACAAGCCTGTGTGCTAAATGTATTGGCTCCTCACTAGTCACCCCAGGTGCATCATAAGTTAACCGTTTCACTGGTCTTATCACCCTGTCTCGTCTATTGAGAATCTCTGTTGCCGAAGTAAGGGGAACATCCTCTTGAGTGACGGATGGAGAGGCTTCCCTGGAGGGTCCCTCGGCTACTGGCGTAGGCCCCTGCACTCCTAGTTCTAACGCTGGAGGGTCCAAGGTGCCCAGGACATCCTCTACCTGTCTGTCCCCATTGTCCAATAACCTGTGTTTGTCATCACAGGGGGGTCTCATCAGCAGCACCGGGGTATCAGAAAGGGGCCTAAATAGTTCCGCCAATGGGTTTAGGGCGGAAAAGGGAGAACTCTCGTTTGGTTCAGCTGATCGAGACTGAAATCTTGTCTCCATCCCAGGATACACCAGGGTTGTGTCTTCCTCCTCAGACTCACTCTCAGATGTGCAGAATAGGGGTAAGTTAGCTGCAGGGGGCCCACTGTCTGTGTTGGATGGCGGCTTTGGTCTAGCACCTCTGTTCTGCCCGGCGGCCCTGCCGTGGCCCATCTCACAAGGGGTGCTTACCAATTCCCCCACAGGGAGCAAAAGGTTTCTATGCACCGTCTTTATTTGCCCTGGACCGTCTTCAGGTTTGATCTTGTAGACCGGCAGATCTCCCAGCTTTTCCATCACCAGGTAAGGTATTGCCTTCCATCTGTCAGCTATCTTGTGTTTGCCAGCAATACCCAAATTTCGCAGCAGGACTCTGTCCCCCGGCTGGAGCTCCTGCGAACGCACTCTAGCATCATATCGATGTTTGTTGCGGTCTGCGTTCTTCCGAGCCGCAGCGGTAGCTAAGCGATAAGCATCCCGCAGCTTTTCTCTTAGTCGGGATACATATTGCTGATGAGTTTCATAGCTATCTCCATCCTCTGATACACCAAAGCACAAGTCTATGGGTAATCTTGGTTCTCGCCCAAACATCAAGAGATATGGGGTGACTCCCGTAGCATCGTTCTTTGTGGCATTGTAGGCATGCACCAGAAATGCGACATGCTGGCTCCAGGTTGCCTTCTGCTCTGGTCGCAAAGTTCCCAACATATCTAATAGGGTTCGATTGAACCTCTCTGGCTGAGGATCACCTTGGGGGTGATAAGGCGTTGTCCTAGACTTTTTAATTCCTGCTATCTTCAGCACCTCCTTCAGAAGGTGACTCTCAAAATCCCGCCCCTGATCAGAGTGTATCCGAGCCGGGAATCCATAGACTGAGAAATATTTGTCCCACAATACTCGAGCAACGGTGGTGGCCCTCTGATCACGTGTGGGATATGCTTGTGCATACCGTGTAAAATGGTCAGTCACTACTAGAATGTTTCCAACATTCCTCTTGTCTACCTCTACAGACAAGAAATCAATGCATACCAACTCCAAAGGTTTGTTGCTGGTGATGTTCTTGAGATATGCAGCCCTCGTGGGCAGAGTTTTCCTTTGAACACATCGAGCGCAAGTCTCACATTTCCTGCGAACATCTTCAGCCATTCGGGGCCAATAGAACCTACTACGAATAAGTTCCAGGGTCCTCTCCATCCCTAAATGCCCAAAGTCATCATGCAGGGCCCTCATGGCCAGGGCTCTGTACTTTTTTGGCAGTACTAGTTGTGCTCGTTGTTTTTGTAAAGGGTCAGTGGTCATTCGGTGTAGCACTCCCTGAATCAGTTTTAGTTTGGTCCATTCTCTCAATAGTAGTTTACCCTCCGGGTTAGGTGGGACAACCGCAGTTGGGCTTCGCCCCTCCCTTTTGGCAAGTAGTGTATCACGAATGTCAATATCTTGCCGCTGGGCTTCTTGCCAGTCAGCCGCATTGAGCATGGGCAAAGGAGATTGGTCTAATGCAATATAGTTCACCGAAGCAGAAGGCATGCATTCAGGGGGCAGGCCCAAAGCTTCTGCAACACATCCCTGAAAGTCTTCACGGGCCTCTGGCTCTCGGCGACTCACACTGCAAATAGCTCTCACTCCATCTGTGGGTATCACAGCAACTTCTGGAGCCTGTGGACGCCTGGACAATGCATCTGCATCTACATTGCTTCTCCCTGATCGGTACTGAATGCTGAACTCATAGCTAGCCAAGGCGGCCACCCATCTCTGCCCTGTAGCATCCAGCTTAGCACTTGTTAACACATAAGTCAGTGGATTGTTATCTGTCCACACCTGGAACTGAGCACCATACAAGTAGTCTCGAAATTTCTCAGTGATGGCCCATTTCAAGGCCAAAAACTCCAGCTTGTGGGTGGGATAGCGAGTTTCACTACCAGACAATCCTCGGCTGGCAAAGGCTACAGGTTTACATTTGCCTTCCACTTCCTGGTACAGGACTGCTCCCAGACCCTCCAAACTGGCATCAGTATGCAGGATAAATGGTTTGCTTGGGTCAGCAAAAACTAGGACTGGAGCATGAGTTAGGCAAGTAATGATTTCTTGAAAAGCCCTTTCACATCTCTCATCCCACCGTGGCCCAAATGGTGCAAAGGGGCCATTGTGTCTCTGCACAGGAGGCTTTGGGGACCTCCCCTTATTCTTGGACTTAGATTTGTTCTTGCTGAACTGATGTCCCCTGGTAAGATCATTCAGAGGCTTTACAATCGTAGCATAGTTTTTCACAAATCTGCGGTAGTAGCCACTAAATCCAAGGAAGGTCTTGAGTTCTCTGTAGTTACTTGGACGTGGCCATGTAGTGAGTGCTTCTATTTTATCAGGATCAGTACTCACACCTTCTTGGGACACAATGTGACCCACATACTTCACTGAGGTTCTGCAGAACTGGCATTTGTCAATTGAAAGCTTCAGACCATAATCCTCCAACCTATCAAGCACTTTAAGAAGTCTTTCTTCATGCTCCTCTAAGGTTCTTCCAAACACAATCAGGTCATCCAAATAAACTAACACTTGCAGTAAATTCATGTCTCCCACAACTTTCTCCATGAGACGTTGAAAGGTGGCAGGTGCTCCAGAAATCCCTTGGGGCATGCGTTCAAACTCATAAAACCCTAATGGGCAGATGAAGGCTGTCTTCTCCTTATCTTCTTCTCCCAGAGGGATCTGGTAGTATCCACTTCGAAGATCCAACACAGAGAACCACTGGCTTCCCAGCAAACAGTCTAAGGCGTCTTGCACTCGAGGCATAGTGTACTGGTCGACCACAGTACGGCTGTTTAGGGTGCGGTAGTCAATACACATCCGGATTTTCCCATTCTTTTTGCGGACTACCACAATGGGTGAGGCGTATGGGCTGCGGGACTCTGTAATGATGCCATTCGCAGCCAGCTCCTGAAGATGATGTCGCACATCTTCCATCTCAGAGAGAGCAATCTTCCTAGATCTCTCCCTGAAAGGTCGAGAGTCATGTAGTCTGATATTGTGCTCTACTCCTTTTGCACATCCCACATCCCACTCATGCAGTGAGAACACCTTGGATCTTTCACAAAGTTTCTTCCTCAGGCGATCTTTCCAGTCCTCGGACACTGGTGAATCTCCAAAGTCAAACTTTGCTGGGTCTATTGCCGAAACTGGAGTTTCATACTGGGGTTTTACAATCGACTCAGGCTCAAAGAGGTCTGCTATCTTTTGTCCTTGCTTCACAAAAATATCACGACTCGTTTCATTAGCAATCAATATAGTCACCCTTTCCTGGGCTTCAGCAGGTAGGGTTATGACTCCACTGGGGACCAGCACTCCTTCAGGGAGCTCTCCTCCCATCGGCTGCTCTATCATTGCTAACGTCCCTTTACTGCCTTTCAGACAGGTACTCATGACAAGCACTTCTTGCTCCGTCCTTGCAGGCACTACTAAGGGGGTTGTGCCTGCGTACTTCAGTGCCCCAAGCGGTAGCTCAGATGTGTCCCTTTTAGCGCTCTCAATTTTCCTATAGGCTTCAGCACAAAGCGTATGGATCATCAGGGTATTCAGGTACTGGTCCCCAGCCCGCCTTCTGCAGTAATCCGCGAGTACCTTGAAGAGACTGGAGTTGGTCCCTATCAGCACAGACACATCAGAAGTCCCTTTAGGGTCAGGGCATATTAAGGCAGCTGTGTCTACCTCTTCTCTTACCCCAGCAACCTCCTCTGGGAATTCCAGGTGCACTATGACATACCCTTGATAGGGGTATTCATCCATGCTGAGGCCACATAGGCCAAGGCCAGTCAGTGGCTGTATAGGCAGGTGCCTAAGCATCTGTTGGTAGAATGACTGAAATATAATAGTCACTTGAGATCCAGTGTCAAGCACTGCTTTACACTCCACCCCTTCGATCCTCACCATGACCTCTGCTCGAGGCCCTATCAGTCCTGCAGGGATCCCAGCTGGACAGTCTTTTCTGGGGGAATCTTCAAATCCTGCAGACCTGGGGGGTCCCCGTCCCCAGACCCTCTGGCAGCTACCGGATCTCTCCCAACTGATCCTCAGCTTTCCATACACTAAGGAGGGGTTTTCTTCATTACGGCACTTGGCAGCACTGTGTCCATCCTGACCACATCGGTAGCAGAAGAATTGACCTTTCCCCCTTCGCCTGGGGGGGATGGTGGCTCTAAGTGCGGGCTTCTCAATCGCCACAGTTTGAGGCTTCTTATTCCTAGAAGTCTTAACTCGGTCAACGGTACTTTGCAGCTCAGCTATCCGTTCCGTCAGGACCTGCATTTGTTGGGCAAGTTCCTCTCTGGTGCTCACCATCAGTACACTGGCCATTTGCAGTGGTGTTGTGCTGGCTGGCTCCGATGTTTGGGCTTCCCAAAACTCACTGGCAGCCTGCCTTTCTTCCTCCTCTCGGACCTCTTTTATCAGCTGGGAGTAACTTGGGGGATGTTCCCGTCGTTCTCTTAGCCGGAGATGAAGTAGAATCGGGTTCTGATACTGAGTTCCTCTTACAATTTGAGCCAGTCTGGTCTGATCCATCTGCTCAGCAGTCACTGCTCCCCTCATGACAGCTCTCTGAAGCAGTCTCTCCAGTCTCTGTATGTAGGCTGAAGCCTTCTCGCCCTTTTGTTGTCGGGAATTAAGGAACTTACAGTAGCTGTCTTCAGGGCCCTCTACGCTCCCAAAGTTGTGTTCAAGGGCCTCTAGGCAGTCCTTCACACTGACCCCAGGGTCAATGAGCTTCAGGGTGCGAATCACATCTAATGCTGGGCCGCCAAGGCTCTCTATAAGGCATCTTCGCTTTTCTGCATCTGGTACGGCCCACTCTTGCAGCATTTCAGTGGTATGCTCTAACCAGGGTTCAAACTCCTCCTCCCCAGCAAATAATCTTAACTTACGACAAGAGTCTGACTCAGCATGGGGAAGCACAACCTTTTCCAATATTTGCCCCAGAGCTTTTGTCCAATCATCAGCCGAGGCTGCAGCCTCTGAGCTAGAAGCTGCTGAGCCAGGGCCCAACAAACCTGACATATTAGCCATTATACAAACAGTAATTTCCTCAAAATATAAGCACAAACAAAAAAAAATATAAATTGTTTCCCAATGTAGTGGATCACTCAACAGGTGCTTGCGAGGGGTACTGACCCAGGCGATCCCGGACGAGCCCCCAAAAATGTAACCCTTCTGCCCGTCAGAGTTGGCAGCAACAAGGGCCGGGTTCAATATCTAGGGGTTCCATTCCAATAACACAATGCAAACCGGCTCGAGCCCCCACCCAGTGACCTGGGACCAATATATACCACCCCCGCTGGGCGCCTCCAAGAGGCAATACTTCCCCTCTCGCAAGCACATAGTCTGAGTGTAGCAAAAGTCTTTTAATAACAGAGAGAAACAATGTGGCATTATGTTGGGGAAACACCACCAACAGGATTCATAACACAACCCATGAGCAAAAACAACCCCACCCCAGGCAAATTGGGGCATGCCCTTTTCCCTTTGGTTCTTGAGTCCAGCATCCCCAAATCACCCAAAGTCCCAAAAGTCCAATGCCCCAAAAGTCTCTGTCCCTGGTCAGGGCAGCCCCAGAGTTCGAAAGTTTATCGGCGGAGCTTTACCTCCCAATCTGGGTGGAAATGGGACAGGGGTAAGAGGCACCTTACGTGATCTGAAGCTGACCGCCCCATAGCTCCATAGCGGCGCTCCGCTCCGCCAGCCGCCCCACGAACTCCTTCGCTCAGCTGCGCTCCGCTCCGCCAGCCGCCCCACGAACTCCTTCACTCAGCTGCGCTCCGCTCCGCCAGCCGCCCCACGAACTCCTTCACTCAGCTCCACGGCCCACAAGCAGCTCCTGCCATCCACACACTGCTCCGCGTCGAACTGCTTCACCAGCCGTCCCGCAAATTGCTCCACAATATATCTTCAGGCTCCCCCACTACTTAACACAACACTCAGTGATTTCAGCTCTTAGGTGAATTCAGCTTATAGTAGGGGAGCCCCAGTGCTGGTGCACTGTCAGCCCAAAGTGAGCTCAGCAGCCTATAACTAGACTTCTAATGAAATCAAAATTAGCTCTGATATTCCACAGTGGAGAGAGGAGGAAGTGCAATCAGCATGTAAGGCCCTCACCAAGGGGCCCATGCCACCAAGTATTAATACTTGTCCCCAGCCTCTCTCCATTCACACAGTTTTGGAACCCATGACCCTTGCCTAGCGAGTGCTACTTAGTTGATGGTAAATCCCTCCATCATAACAAAAGGCCACGTACAGTTCCAAGCACAGTTCCCATAATCAGGGTAATAGCAATTTATTCTTCCTGCCCCAATAACAGAGACACTGGGGATCCCACAGCAGCCAAAGTGACCATTTGGGCAGCTATGGTCTCATTCTAGGCGTGGTGGGTGTGCCTATGCAAATGAGATCGGCCCCTGAAGTTCTTTTCCACAACTTGCCACACCTCACCACCAGATGTCAGGGTGGAGCTCATCCTGACACTGCTTACACATTGGTTTAAGTTAAATTAGTGCAAACCCTTATGTGGACACTCTTGTTCCAGTTTAAAAGTGTCTCATTTTGGTTGAACTAAGCCTTTTCCTATTCAGTTTATTAGCATAAAAAGCCACTCTTATACTGAATAGTGTCCATATCGGGTTAACTGAATCTATTGAAATTCACACCATCCATTAAACTGGGGCAATGTTATCATGTAAACAAGCCCTATAAAGCCAAGAAAGGAGAATCATTAGGAGGAGGGACTGGATCAACTGAGTTAATGGTGGTGTAAGACTGAGAAGGAGGAGAAAGGCAGCGTGGTCTTGGGATTTGGCCAGGAAGAGGTCACCGTTGACGTTGTTGAGGGCATCCAGTGGAGGTACAGATGCCAGATTGTAGGGGATTAAGAATGAAGATGGAGATGATGAGACAAAAGAAGTAAACCACGTGCTTCAGCGGCAAAAGGAAGGAGTGAGATGGGACAGCAGTTGGAGAAGACGTGCAGGAGGGAATCAAGGGTGTTTTTTTAACAATAAAGGAGATGGTATGTTGGAGACAGAGTGGTTGAGGGGGAGGTGGAAGGATGAGGTCAGTGAGGAGGATCTACCTTTGAGAAAAGAGTAGGCCAAAGGTGCTGGGTGCAGGGTTAGAGAAAGAAAGCAGGAGACATATTGCTGAGTTGAAGACTGGGATGTACGGAGAGATGGAGCAGGATGGGAACAAATGAGGGGGAGGAGTAGAAGTGGAAGCTCATGCTGAATAGTATTTGGTCTCGCCTTAAAAAAAAAAAGAGACGATCTTCAGTGGAGAAGGGAAGTCAGTGCAAGACTAGAATCAAAGGTAGAGAAGAATTAGTGCGGTTTTCCATTCTAACTCCTGTTTTCATTTGCTCATAACTTTCTAAAACGTTCACCTTTCAGACCAACGTCTGCTCTGCCTCTTGGTAGTTGGGGTTCTTTGTTTGGACACACAATGTATTGAATAACAATATTCCCATCAATAAGGGACCACATATCATATGACACAAACTAACGGGAATTTGAATTTCAGTCTTTTGACATTTTCTCACTATTTTATACAATAATCCATATTTAAGTTTCACAAATATGGAGACTGTAGAAGATCCAGCCAGAACAACTGGGGATTGGTCCTGCTTTGAGCAGGGGGTTGGACTAGATGACCTCCTAAGGTCCCTTCCAAACCTGATATTCTATGATCTATGAACATGATGATATGTTTTATGAAATTATGTAATATTACCATTACCACTACCACATAGACAGTACTTTCTTCACCAAAAAACTGAGTATCACATTTATAATTGCCAGAGAAAGAAGCTTGTACATTCAATACATGTCAAACATATCTTGTCATACATATCAAAACCCAGCACTGGTGTAGCACAGAAGGGCTAATATTTCAGAAAGAAAAGGACAAGGAAATGGTGGGAGTTCTGAATATCTGCTCTGTTTTGGTAGGTTTTCATGTCTCCAAAAAGCTGTTCCTTTAGATAAAAAAAGACAAGAAAACCAGGTATTGTCCACAGTATGCCTGTCAGTAACAATGTCCAGTTGTAAGCATAGCAAGCTGTCCTGTGAAGCAAGAAGAATTAAATGAAGGCCCAGATTAAGTTGCTCTCAGCCATGGTAGTGACAGAGGACAACAGATTCCCAGAAACCCAGAGAAGATCCAACCAACCTTGGTGAATTGGTGAACAATGATATGTAGGCAGTGCTTCTTCATGTCCAGAGCCTGTGTCTTGTCAGCTGCCTCTAAAATCTAGAGCAGAACAAAGTTAAAACTCTCTTCTCTTTCTTCTTCTGATAAAAGTCTAATCACAGACAAGTGCTGATTTTATGCAGAGAAGGTCATTTCCCTAAACTTGAGGTTGCTACCAGCTTTCCATTCTGAACTGGATTTTGGCTGTTGTGTGTGGTTCTTGTCAGAAGGTAATTTTTATGGAAAACTGGAGACGACTTAGGCTATGCATGGAGCCAGATTGTCTCAGGTGCCAGAATGAGACTGGTGCAGGCAAAGGGAAAGCAATACCCTAGGCTGTGGGTGGGGAGCAGTCAACGTAGGAGGGAGCACTGCTAACTTTTTGCCAACTGAGGATTCCCTCTACTAGGGAAATTCTTAGTTGGCTAGATTTTGGCTCTTTTGCACCACCTGGGCAGCAAAAAATGAGCAGGACCAGGGCAGAGGATCTGGTCCATGATCTTTAGGAAAAAATAGTTTATTTATGGTAACTGTCGTTCATTGAAAGTTGCCTCTATGCATTCACATTTGTGGGTTTGACGCTCCCAATGATCTGCTGATGGAACTTCTACCAAACCAGTGTCCATTGGGTCTGCATGAGCACCCCTTACTGACACTGATGTTCAACTTCTAAGCCTACAGAAGGAAGTCCAGTACCCAACCACCTCGGCTTCTTCTTCTATACCAAAGTATGATGAGAACTCTGTATGGAATGGGGACAGGAAGTGTGAATGCAGAAAGATAACTCTCAAAGAACAACTGTTATAAGTTTCTTCTTCCAGGTCCTCTGTGCATTCTCATTTGCAGGAGATTAGCGAGCAGTACCCACAGAGATGCAAGGCAGGCTGAGGAGTTTGCAGCTGAAGAGAAGTTGTAGCACTACTTTCCCAGTCTCGGCCTCCAAACAGGAGGTCAAGATTAAGGAACAGTGCTTGCTAAGATGTGATCTGAACTCTAAATGAGTGCTCTACAGAACGCCCTACTGGGCAACAGCTTGAACATGCCACACAAATGGCTGTAATGCATAATGGCAAGAGAACCTTAGTCCAAGAGTAATAGAAACAAATGGACAAGATGATCCACTTGGATAACCTGCGAGAAGAAACAACCTGTCCCTTGTACCTCTTCCCATATGCTAAATTAGCCTAGTGCTATTTCAGAAGGGCTTAGTTCTCTCTGGACAGAAACAGAGTGCCCTTCTCACATTCAATGTGTGAAAATATGCATCCTCTGGGAGTGGTGTGAGTTTTGAGGAAGAAAACCAGAAGAGATACAGACTGGTTAATATGAAAATCCATCACTGTTTTAGCAATTAAGTTTGGGTGTGGCTATAGAAATCCCTCAGCCTTATGTGTAAAACTAGGTCACCATTAAATCTGCAACTGACTGACCCTCCAAGCTGACATAATGGCATTGAGTAAGGCTTTTTTTGTAAGAGATAGTCCAAAAAGCAGTTTGCCAGTGGTTCAGAGGTGTGGTTCCATGACCTTTGCTAGCACCCAGTGCAAGTCCCATGCAGAAAGAGGCTACCTCACAAGAGAAAGGTGTTCGCAAAGCCTTAGATGGAATGTGTGATTGCAGAGTGTGGAGGAAATGAACCGCCCAACCACACTAGACCCTTGCAGATGGAGTTGGCATACAGAATCTGCATCCTGATGGACTTTTGGGGATGCATCGAACAGACTGGTCTCCTTTTGGTAGTGGTCTAGAATGGAGGGGAGCACTCTAGAACAATCCTTCAGCCATTGCCCAAGTGGAGCATATCTTCCACTTTGAACACAGTACATGTGTGTCACACGTTTTCTAGACTGAAGAATCTTTCTCATTCTTGCAGAACTAGACAGGTCAGAGTTGGTTAAGAATCTATCAGCCCGGCAGTCAGATGCAAAGATACTAGATCTGGATGCAGAATTCTCTTCCAGCCTGAGATAGAAGATCAGGAGATAGCATAACGTGACATGGTAGCTCAAAGGAGGATGCAACAGCTTGGCATACCAGTGCTCTGAGACACTCTGGAGCAATGACAAGAGTTTTTACCCTCTCTCAGGGTACGAGGTACTGCCAGGAAAGTACAAAGTTCTTGCTCCAGTCCAGGAGGAATGTGACCCTGAGAGACTCCTTCTTCCTGACCATTATTGAACAGAAAAGGTGACCCTTTCTGCCTTTATAGCAAAGCATTTTAGCACAGATGTTTACGTGCGGAAGAGATGGCAAGACAACGATGTTTCCAGAGACCACTCATGTTGGTCTAGTTGCCTTGGCCTGAATGCATGAAAGGAATTAGGTGCATAAGTCCCTATTTTAGGCATCTAAGTCCTACTTTCAGCACCACTGTGATGCACAACCCCCTGCCAAACCCTGCAAGCGCCTGAACTCACTTGGCACTCAGCTATTTGCACTAAAAGTTCCCTAGATGCCTATCTTACTGCCTGTGGGCAGGCACACTGCTGCGTTACCAGGGGTGTCCAGATGCCTAGCTCTTGCCTAAGTCCCATGAGCCTCAGAAAGAACCAGATAATTTGGCAAAGCTGATATTGCAAGATTTGCAGAGTTTGACCGGTACTGTGAAATCTGTCTTCTGGCAGCAACACCTTGTCCACAGGTTAGTCTCAGACTGTGCCAATAAAAGTGAGGCTCTTACAAGGGCACAGTTCAACATGCCCCACTTGATTTTGAGCCCCAAAGTCTTGATTAAATGACAGGTCAGGACCAAAGAGCAGAAGAGCTCCTGCCATGATCTGGCTTTGAGAGGTCAGTTGTATAGATATGGCAAAACATATATTCCTCTTTTCCTTAGCTGGGTTGTCACCACAGCCAGGCGCTCAGTAAACACTCTTAGTGCTGTTGACAGGCTGACGGAGAACGCTGTATTGTAAAAACTTTTCTCCTATGCAAAACTTCATGCATTTCCTATGTGATTGCTTTATGTCTGTGAAAGTAGGTGTCCTTCAAATCAAGAATCATGCATCAGGGCTTGTCTATATGAGCAATGATTTGCAGCAAGCTGGGGTGAAAACGTAGTGTGCGGCATGCTAGTGTGGGGTAAGTTTCCATAGGGCTCCTGCTGACACACCCTAAAAGTTCCCTAATGCACTTTAATCTACTCCTGTTTCAAAGTGGGGTAGATCAAAGTGTACCAGGGAACTTTCAGTGCACAGCAGCAGGGTCCACATGAATACTTAGTGAGTGGCACACTAGTGCAGGATAGATTTTCACCCCAGCTTGCTGAGAACTCAATGTTCATGTAGATAAGCCTTCAGTCTCTTTGGAATAGGGAGGGGGAATGACGAACCAGCAGGGGTTATCAAACTTTTTCTCTGAGGCCCCCACAACATGCTAAAAAAACTCCACGGTCCACCTGTGCCACAATTGTTTTTCTGCAAATAAAAGCCAGGACCAGCATTAGGGGTAGCAAGCAGGGCAATTATCCAGGGTCCCCCACCATAAGGGGCCCCGCAAAGCTTAGTTGCTCAGGCTTTGGCATCTGCTCCAAGCGGTGGGGCTTGGGCCCCTGGATGGTAGGGCTTGGGGCCTCAGGCTTCAGCCCCATACAGTGGGGCTTCATCTTTCTGCCTAGGGCCCCAGCAAGTCGAATGCTGGGCCTGCTTGACTGAATCCCTGAAACCAGCTCTTGGCCCCCCAGTGGGCCCCGGACCCCTGGTTGAGAACCACTGCCATAGTGATCATCCTCATTTTGAAGGTTCTGATGTGTCTCTTCAGTCTTCAGGCCATCTATCTTCCAAAGGATCTGTGAAGAGGAACTGAGAAGGGGGGCTTGGAAGCAGGATGGTGAAGAACTGTATGGAGTAACCTTGATGCGTAGTCTTCAGTATCCAGCAGTCTGATGTGATTTCATACTTGGCTTTGTGAAGTCTCTAAAGGACGTGGAGGTGGTAAATGAAGAGAAGAGCGTGCAAGAAACTGGAATGCGGCTCCCAACTGTGGTGTCACCACACCAATGTCGTCAGATATCACCAGTGTGGTGCTCTGCTCTGTTCAATGTTGATAACAGTCAGCTGCATGTGTGCGTTCCCTCTTCGTGCTGCTTCAGCTCTGAGCAGGTAGCTGACACAGCAGACCCCGAGAGAATCCCCAATGATCACAGACTCTGATAAGGTACGAAGGCACCTGGCCAGGTTTATTGTCAAACGAAGCACAGTAATAGTTTCCCAGAGACTCTACAGGACATACTACAAATATGTACCCCCTGACAATGGACCTGCTTAGTCAGTGGTGGGACTCTCCATTGCCCCCTAGGCCAGACAAAGACAACCCTTCAGGGTTCAGAGTAACAGCCGTGTTAGTCTGTATTCGCAAAAAGAAAAGGAGTACTTGTGGCACCTCAGAGACTAACCAATTTATTTGAGCATAAGCTTTCGTGAGCTACAGCTCACGATACAAATAAGTTACACATTACTCTGACATATAGAGGTGCAACCCCACTATGTGTTAGGGTGCTGCCTCTCACCTTGTACATGTTGGTTCAAACAAAACAACTCTATCCATCATATTACCCTCCTGCCCCTGTCTTTAGGATGGGTCAGTATATTCCTTGTTATCTATGTGGAATGTGCTAGTACCGGAATGTTCTGGTACTGTCCTGGCACATGTTTATATTACTAGTGCTTCGTACCTTTTAGGTACATGTATATTTGCAACATTAGCCTTCTTCTTGCCAGCTCCTGTGAGCAGAGCCTGCCTCTGGATCACAGCTTAACTTGCTTTATGTTAGCAAAGTCTTGACCATTACTTTAGTTCAGGCCTTAGGTCTCATACCGGTCTCTGGATTATATTTCAGGGTCTCATCTTACCAAAAATCTCTAAGGTTTTGTTGATTTTTTCAGTAAAATGGCCTTAACTTTCAAATTCTGTATTCACACTTGTGATTCTGGGGCAAGGTCTGAGGAATGAGGGGGGATTTGATAGCTGCTTTCAACTACCTGAAAGGGGGTTCCAAAGAGGATGGCTCTAGACTGTTCTCAATGGTAGCAGATGACAGAACGAGGAGTAATGGTCTCAAGTTGCAGGGGGGGAGGTTTAGATTGGATATTAGGAAAAACTTTTTCACTATGAGGGTGGTGAAACACTGGAATGCGTTACCTAGGGAGGTGGTAGAATCTCCTTCCTTAGAGGTTTTTAAGGTCAGGCTTGACAAAGCCCTGGCTGGGATGATTTAACTGGGAATTGGTCCTG
Source organism: Lepidochelys olivacea (assembly GCF_965140295.1). NCBI lineage: Eukaryota > Metazoa > Chordata > Testudines > Cheloniidae > Lepidochelys > Lepidochelys olivacea. The sequence continues at coordinate 6,766,862 of NC_140428.1, forward strand.
CTTCGAGCAGGGTGTTGGACTAGATGACCTTCTGGGGTCCCTTCCAACCCTGATATTCTATGATTCTATGATTTAATTCCTGAATATCTCTGCGGCCGTGGCTCTGTTGCAAGGGGCAGAGGTGTCATAGGCAGCATGGGGGGAATGACAGGCCATACTTCTGCTTCAGTGGCAAGATCCTTTGCTGCCTTAGCCTGATCTTTAGGAATCAACTACAGAACAATTGCATCCCAGAGGGTGTACTGTTAGTATCTTGTCACTGCCTAGTAACTGGCAATACACTTGGATCCCAACAAATATGATTTCCTACTGAGCGAGGAAATTCTGTTCCCACGGAGCAGATTTAGTACCCTTTATCTTTTCTAATGCAGCAGAGACCACACAGTTCAAGCACCACCAAGTAGTGTCCTTAAGGCTTTGTGAAGGAATGCCATAGCAACATCTGTGAACTCCTGATATCACGGAAGACAGAGTGCTCTGTGGAACTGAAGAGGTGTATGAAGGCTGATGGTGATGGTTCACTCAAAGGGGGCCTGAGTGAAGCAAAAGGGAGATCCTGGGCATCACTGAACAGGAATTCCAGAGATGAATCAGGAGTAAGTTCCAAAGCCAAACCGTGCACCAGTGAAGCAAAAATCTTTTAAGTGGACTAGTTGACCAGTCTTGGGAAAAGTTGCTGGACTACCAGGAACATGAACTGGGGAAGTCTGCAGCTGTTACAGGGCCAGTGACAACTTAGGAGCTGAGACCTTCTCCAAAATCAACCCTGGGGAATTTCTTCTTTCCTTCTTCACTTCCCCAGAACCAGACCTATGCTTTCCTTTCCTTGTTTCTTCTGTGCAGATGGTGTATATTCCTAGGATGGTGCAGCAGGTGCCATAGAAGGATCTTCAACAGCTGAGGATGTTCTCTCAATAAACGGGTCTCGAAACTAATACCATTTGGGGAGTCAAACTTATCGGCATCACAAGTGCCAATGCAGATGAAAACGCCTGATAATGCTTCACAGGGGAGGTCAGTGCTGCCTGAGGCACAGACCTGGCACTGGAACCCTTGTTAGAGGCCCAAGTTGAGGCCGGTGAAGAGGCTGGAGCCAGGTTCCAAGGCTTCACTCATTTAATAGTAGTGCATTTTTGTGCCAAGGAGGGTCATTGTGGGCCCAGATTTTATTGCCTCGTCAGCCTGATAGCAGGGCCTGTGCTGTCTGAGTGTCACTGGTTTGAAAGACAGATAGGCCTTTAGACTCAATTGCTGATCATGGCATACTCTGGGGATGAATGTGATGGAGTGTGAGCTTCACCTGAGCACACCAGACATTAAACATACATGTCTGATTTCAGATAGACTGTCAGATATTCTTACAGCCTTTCTAGGGCTCTACTCCAGCCATCTTTGCATGGACCAACACCAGATCAATCTCCTACACTATTCTCTCTTCCTTATAATTAAAGTGAATAAAAGAAAATTCAGATGGCAAAGATGGTCTATTAAATAATTAGACAAAGTCACACACAGCGAGGATCCTACTGCTTTGCACAGGAGAGGAGAAGGAAATGAAGACACTGGGGTCTGCACTGCTTTATATAGATTCAGATATTGAGCACTGACATCACTAGGAGGGCTTATGCAGCCCCACTGGATACAGCTGTAGTAGAGGTTCCATGAACTTGAAGCCAGAGGATGTCAGACCTGCAAGTAGGGATGCACAGAAGCCTCTGAAGAAGAACACAAGTATTACTTACTCTGTAAAAATTTTAATACACTTTCCCCAGTCACATCTGTATAACAGCTTGGCCTAGAAACATCAAATGTTTTAACTCATCCCCATACTTCAAATTTTGCACATTCTTGTTTACAAATTCTGTTTCAATTCCATGGCATTCTAATGCTTTTCCACCCAAAAACTATAGTATCCCTATAATCTTAACTGCAGTTTAGCCAATTATTTTTGTCTAAGAATGTGAGTAAATCACAGACCCTTCTGGCTGGTGTTGCTGGACCCTTTGAATTTCTTGAATATTTACTGTATTTAAGACTACCAATGACTAATTAAAATGGATCAGGGACAATTACCTGGAGCACATTTTCCACTGTAACATTCATTTCCAGGTTCTGCTTGCAGTATGCTTGAAGTCTGTTGTTGTAGAAACCATAATAATAAGGGGCAGAGAAGAGGTAGCTATAAAGCTAGTCAAGGAGAACAAATCTGTGTTCCAAGTTGGTAATAATTAGGGCTCCGTGTCTGCCATGGAGGTTGCGGAAGTCATGGATTCCATGACTTCTGCAGCAGCCAGTGTGGCTGATCCCAGGGCTGCCCAAGCAGCTGGCTCAGGGGCCAGCTGCTCATATAGAACAAGAAGTAATGGACTTAATCTGCAGCAAGGGAGATTTACATTAGATATTAGGTAACACTTTCTAACTATAAGGGTAGTTCACCTCTGGAATAGGCTTCTTTAAGGGAGGTTGTAGAATTCCCATCATTGGCAGTTTTTAGGAACATGTTGGACGAACACCTGTCAGGGATGGTCTAGGTTTCCTTGGTCCTGCCTCAGAGCAAGGGGGCTGGACTTGATGACTTCTCCAAGTCCCTTCCAGCCCTACATTTCTATGACTGTATGGTTGTCCATGCAAGCTCCCTCCAAAGATGTATATAAAGTACTTCCCCAAGAGTTGTATAGCAAGATGGTTAGTCAGTGGACCAGTCCAACATACTGAGGCATGCATACTCTCTGGTACCCATTGTGAATGACAGCAATGGCCCAAAAATATAGTGAGCAGGGATTAAGTCCTGCATAGTTGTGCTCACGCAGGGGATCTTGGCATTGCAACACTTAACTTCTAGGCACCTTGCCACACAGTGGAATTCACGTCCCGAGTTAGGTTGTCAGGCTCCCCATGCATTGTATGGGGAGAGTTAAGCACCTATGAACCGGATTCTCAGAAGCCAGCAGCTGAGCAGGGAACTGCCTGAGCTGGCCAGGAGTGAAATGCAGAGGGCTTAGGGCCCAGATTCACAAAGGGATTTACATACCAAATTGAGAGGCTGGAAGGATGCGCCTATCTATGCTCAGGATTCTTAGCCTTGAACCCTTTCCTGGATTTAGGTACCCAAACCAGGTGAGCTCTTTCTCACAAAGAATTGAAGAGACACTCCTCTACCCCATTTTAAAATTATAGGAATGAAGGGCTCTCAAGAGGCCATCAAGTCCAGCCCCCAATAGCCCACTGCACACACCTGGGGGTGTGGGAGACCTGTTTTCATAACCCTGCTCTAACACATGTTTCCTACACTCCTGGTGCTTGCTGTAAACACCAGGCTATCAGGTGATGACTTGCTTACCCTTTTGTGTGGGTTCAGCATGCTCTGAGTGCATCAACCAGATCAGGCCCTGCACAAGTGAGATGGGCAGGGAACACCTACTTTGAAAATTCCACTGTGGCTTGGGTGTAAGAAAAGGTTACTTACTAACTCTGATTCTTCAAGATGTGATGCAGACGTGTGTATTCCACTTAGGCGTGTGTGTACCCAGTGCAGCAGAGGAAGAGAATTTTCCCTAGCAGTACCTGCAGAAGGGCAGCGCTCACGCCTCATAGCCATAGCACCACTCCAGGCTTTTGAAGGCAGTGACACCCCAACCCCACTCAGTTCCTTTGCAACGAACATCCAGAGACCAGACTCTAATGGAAAGGAGGTGGAGGGTGGGTAGTGGAATTCATGTCTGTATCACATCTAGAAGAACCAGTTACAATAAGTAACTGGTTTCTTCTTCTTCAATTACATGCAACCGAGTATTCCACATAGGTGATGCACAAGGAGTATCCACAGGAGGTGGGGCTCAGAGTGTAACTAAGGATTGCTGGACCGCCCTTTCAAAGTTTGCATTAGCTCTGGAAGATGCAGTAATGGTATAATGACAAGACATCATCTGACAACTAATGTATGGAGATACTGCTCCTCCGGAGCTGATTGCAGCTCAGGAAAAAACATGGGTACATATACCACCTTCGAGAACCCTGTATAAGGAGGCTCTCAGAGCCTGCAACTCAGAGACTCCCCTTCCAGATGTTATTGAAACCAGGAAAGCAGTTTTCTGACAGAAAGTAGAAAGGGTTAAGATGCCAGAGACTCAAATGGAGGTCCCATTAAGTCCACTGGGAAAGTATTAAGGTCCCACAGAGGAACTGGTTTTGAGACACTGGAGGATGGAGATGAAGAAGGCCTTTAAAGAATCTTGCTGCCATGGTACTGGAAAAGACTGATCTTCCAAGAATGGGTGGATGAAACACTGAAATCACTACCCGGTGCGACCTCAAGAGCTAAAGGCACCACCAGGCAACCGAAGACACAGCAAGTACTCTAAGATGTCCTGGATAGAGACCAGCATCAGTTGAATTCTGCGGGGCCGATGAACACACCAAAAATATGGTTCCATTTTCTCAAACAGGTGATTTTGGTACAGGGCTTTCTATTTAATAGAACCTGCAGAATGGCTGCCAAACAACACTTTTCATTCTCGTTCAACCACAAAACAACCACACAGTGAGATGCAGGGAGCTGAGTGTGGGATGCAAGGCAACACCATGATTCTGAGTGAGTAGGTCAGGATGAAGATAAAGGAGGCTGAATTGACAAGCGCAAGGTTGGAGAATCAACACTGCCTCAGCCATGCTGGTACAAGGAGGATAAGCATGTCCTGATCCGCTTTCAGTTTGAGGATGATCTGTTGTATGACTGGGATTGGGAAAAAACATACAGAAGAGCTAATGTCAGCTGAGATGGAAGGTGTCAGTCAGGGAGCCTGGACAGAATTCCCCTCGAGAGCAGAACAGATGGCATTTCCTGTTGTCCCTTGTAGCAAACAGGTTGGTTGTTGGAATGCCCCAAGCTGCAAAGATGACCTGCAGGATGCTTGTCTTCAGGGAACACTCGTGATTCAGGCAAAAAATTTTTCTGAGATGGTCTGCGAGATGATTCTGGGCCTCGGAAAAGCGATCGGCTATTAGAGTGATAGCCTCCTTGATGCAGAACTGCCATAACCTAACCACCCTGGATTGTGCTCCCCTTCTCTGTTCACGTAATGTATCACAGCAGTATCACTGGTAAATATGTAAATGATGGCTCCCCGATGCGGTTCAGAAAGGCGGGACAAGTATCGCAGATGGCCCGAAGCTCCAGTATGTTGATATGCAGAGACACTTCCAATTCACAGACCCTGAATTTTCAAAAAGAAAAACTTGTGGCACCTTAGAGACTAACCAATTTATTTGAGCATAAGCTTTCGTGAGCTACAGCTCACTTCATCGGATGCATTCAGTGGAAAATACAGCTGGGAGATTTATATACATAAAGAACATGAAACAATGGGTGTTACCATACACACTTTAATGAGAGTGATCACTTAAGGTGAGCTATTACCAGCAGGAGAGTGGCAGGGGTGGGGGGGAAGGAGAAACCTTTTGTAGTGATAATCAAGGTGGGCCAGTTCCAGCAGTTGACAAGAACATCTGAGGAACAGTGGGGGGTGGAAGGGGGGAATAAACCTGGGGAAATAGTTTTACTTTGTGTAATGACCCATCCACTCCCAGTCTTTGTTCGAGCCTAAGTTAATTGTATCCAGTTTGCAAATTAATTCCAATTCAGCAGTCTCTCGTTGGAGTCTGTTTTTGAAGTTTTTTTCTTGAAGAATTGCCACTTTTAGGTCTGTAATCGAGTGACCAAAGAGATTGAAGTGTTCTCCAACTGGTTTTTGAATGTTATAATTCTTGACGTCTGATTTGTGTCCATTTATTCTTTTACGTAGAGACTGTCCAGTTTGACCAATGTACATGGCAGAGGGGCACTGCTGGCACATGATGGCATATATCACATTGGTAGATGTGTAGGTGAACGAGCCTCTGATAGTGTGGCTCATGTGATTAGGCCCTACGATGGTGTCCCCTGGATAGATATGTGGACACAGTTGGCAATGGGCTTTGTTGCAAGGATAGGTTCCTGAGTTAGTGGTTCTGTTGTGTGGTGTGTGGTTGCTGGTGAGTATTTGCTTCAGGTTGGGGGGCTGTCTGTAAGCAAGGACTGGCCTGTCTCCCAGGATCTGTGAGAGTGATGGGTCGTCCTTCAGGAGGTTGTAGATCCTTGATGATGCGTTGGAGAGTTTTTAGTTGGGGGCTGAAGGTGATGGCTAGTGGCGATCTGTTATTTTCTTTGTTGGGCCTGTCCTGTAGTAGGTGACTTCTGGGTACTCTTCTGGCTCTGTCAATCTGTTTCTTCACTTCAGCAGGTTGGTATTGTAGTTGTAAGAATGCTTGATAGAGATCTAAAACTATTTCCCCATGTTTATTCCCCCCCTCCATCCCCCACTGTTCCTCAGATGTTCTTGTCCACTGCTGGAACTGGCCCACCTTGATTATCACTACAAAAGGTTTCTCCCCCCCGCTCTCCTGCTGGTAATAGCTCACCTTAAGTGATCACTCTCCTTACAGTGTGTACGGTAACACCCATTGTTTCATGTTCTCTATGTATATAAATCTCCCCACTGTATTTTCCACTGAATGAATCCGATGAAGTGAGCTGTAGCTCACGAAAGCTTATGCTCAAATAAATTGGTTAGTCTCTAAGGTGCCACAAGTCCTCCTTTTCTTTTTGCAAATACAGACTAACATGGCTGCTACTCTGAAACCTGAATTTTCAGTGACTCCAGATGTGCTCCCCAGCCCACCAGGGAGATGTCAGAGACAACAGACCTGGTTGGTAGGGGCTGGACAAAGGGAATGCCCTGACATATACTTTCTGGAAGCATCCACCACTACAAGGAGTCCAGGACCAGTGGAGGTAGATGGACCGATCTGTCCAAGGAATGAAGAGTCAGATGGTAAACCATCCTGAGCCACATCTGAAGGGGTAAAGGCGCAATCTTGCTAACAGAACCCTCTGCATGCAAACAGATATGTGGCCCAAGAGCCTCAGGCACATCCAAACTGCGATGGAAGGCTGAGACTGCCCAAAAGTGCATTGTGGACAGTATTGCTGCTGCTACCCATAGCAGCACCTTTGCTCTGCCGGTGTGTACAAACCCAAGGAATGTAGGGTGGCCCTAGAACCCTTGAAGTACTGAGTCTTGTCCATCTTGTCTGAAAAAAGCACCTAGCCATTGAAAGGCAGATCATCTATAGCCTGCTGCAGGTCAGGAGCAATGCCCAAATTCTGCAGCCAAGATACCCTTCTCATGGTCTCTTGGAGGCCACAACTCTGACTGAAGAGTCCGTGATGTTCAGCATCGACTGCAATGATGTCTTGGCCATCAAGCAGCCTTTGGTAATGAATGCCCCAAATTTCTCTCTGGAGGTTTCAGACATCTGGTCTGCAAACTTAGACATGAACATCTAATTTACAAATTTGTATTTGGACAACAATGCCTGCTGGTTTGCAATCTGCATTTGCAAAAAGGAGGAGATATAAATCTTCCTACCCATAAAGTCCATCCTTTTAGAGTCCTCATCCTTAGCAGTGGACTTAAATCTGCCCTGCTGGCCTTTATTGTTCACCACAGTTACGACCAGGAATTTGGATCCAGGTGAAAATAAAAGCCCTCAGATCCCTGCACCAGGACAAAACAGAGTTTCTCCATGTGCTTTGTCATACATGATACTGAATCATAGACTATCAGGGTTGGAAGGGACCGCAGGAGGTCTTCTAGTCCAACCCCCTGTTAAAAGCAGGACCAAGCCCCAATTTTTGCCCCAGTTCCCTAAGTGGCCCCCTCAAGGATTGAACTCACAACCCTGGGTTTAGCAGGCCAATGCTCAAACCACTGAGCAATCCCTCCAAGCTGGCAATCTCCAAAGAACATTTGCAGGCTCTAGGAGTGCATCATTAATAAGAGGAGCCACTCTCCCAGGAGCAGACAGCTGCAGGATATCCAGCAACATAATGGTGCTCTCCTGCAGGAACTCTGCCTGAAGGCCAGGGAAGCAGCCATGCACCACCAAAGGTCCTGATAGGACTTGAAATCCTCAGGTATTGAAGGCGAGGAAGAGCCCTGCCAAACTGTTCCCGATGGGGGGAGCAGTGTGGACCCCAAAATCAGTGGTGGCACCAAAGTAGCTGACGGTTCCAAAGTGGAGGGCAGTGAGAGCTGCCATGGTAACATCAGTGGTGTGAATGCAATGGTGCCAAGGAGTTTCCCAGTGCCAAAGAGATCCCTTGCACCAAGCCCATACCAGCCCTGCTTCCACAGACTGTGGAAGGGGAACATCGGAGTGTGGTGCCAATGGACCAAAAGGTTCAGTGGCCCATCCACACAATGAGGCTATAAACGACACAGCCCTGGCAAAAGCCTGGATCAATGGAGGGGTCAGGATGGAAAAGCAAAGGAGGTCTGTTGCTGCTTGATATGCCGCCGGCGTGGAAACAACTGATGCCAGCATCACTCTAGTCAGTACTGGATTCAAGAATCAGAGTCAATGGTAGAGGGTCTCTGACCTCTCTGCTCAGTATCAGGAAGCTGTTAGAGGCACCCACACCCTCATGTATGCTGGCATTAACACAATGCTGGTCCACACTCTTTCTGGAGGAGGCAGAAGAGTTTTCATGAGACCTGCAGTGGTCTGGATTGGTCTTATGTGACCTCTTCCTCGGCGCATTCGATGGGGAACTCCTCCTCCATCCCTTTGGAGAGGCGCTGGCTCCAGAGCATGACATGGCAGCACTCTCAGAACCTGAGGGTGACTTCCAATCTGAGGAGGTCCTCGGTGCTTAAGCAGGCCACATGGCCTGGTCAAGCAGGTGCTGCTTTAGGCGAAGATCCCTAGCCAGCTGAGTTCCTTTCAAGAACGACCTAGAAATTGCACACCGCTCCTTGACGTAGACGTCACAGTAAGCAGTGTGTGGGGATTGTTGTTGGGGATCGCTCTCCCCATATAACAATCTTTAAACCATGGTGAGGGCATCACCAGGGAAATACTTAACTAAATGTAATTAACACTACATTTAACTAACACTAAGGGTACTAATTATATACGACTAGAACAAACACTAGAAAAAGACAGTGAGAGATTGCATGGTTAAGAATCACACAAAGCTCTGACTCCAGTCACAGGCAGTAAGAAGGAAATGAAAGGGGTCAGGGTGGTGCCGCCTCATATAGCCAGACACTGTGGCAAGGAGGTGTGAGCGCTGCCCCTTTACAGACATTGCTAAGCAAAGTTCTCTGGTTCCAGAGCCCTAGGCATGCACCCACCAACACGGCTGCATCTACTCAAAGAAGCAGCTTAGGCTCTGAATGTCTTGTTAGCTGTGAGGGCAGTGTCAGGATTTAGTCAGCTTTGGGCATGCCCACCAGCAGAAATGCAGGTGCCTTTAGGGATTTAGGTGCCTACATAGTTTGGTGGCAGCTGAGTGGTGATTTTGTGAAAGTTAGTGATGTATAGGAGACTCTTTTTGTGCATCTTACCCTAGCTCTCTAAGACACACCAGTCCTTTCACACAAACAACCCAAGACAGAGCTTGCCCCCATTACAGCCAACAGCCCAGTGGTTAGCACACACACCTGGACTGCAGGAGACCTAGATTTAAACCCTTCTCTGGATTAGCGACTTGAACCCCAGTCTCCCATATCCCAGGTGAATACCTTAAGTGGCAGGCTATTGGACATTTGGGGTGGGGACTTCTCAATCTGTCCTGTTGGAGCTGTTCCACTTTGTATAATTAAATATTCATTAGATCAGGAAAAGAGAGAAATTGCATAGATCAGTGGTCTGAAAACTCACATGGGAAAGCCAGGTTCAAATCCCTGGCTAGTTATAATTAAGGCTATGATTTTGTCATGATGGTCACAGAAAGCATGAATTTGAATAAAGTCCATCAAATGCCCTCCAAAACAACTGAAATGTGCTCAAGCCAAGTGGTGTTACAAACTTGTACATGGGGTCACAGCACCACTCAGGTTTGGTCCATCTGCCCTACCATCTCCATCTAAAGCAGCATGGACTCTTCAAAACTGTTCAGCATTGTGACCCCATGTGCTAGGTCGCAAGGCCTAGAGCGGACAGCTGGGCTCAGTCCCACGGGACAGGAGTTGCCATTGTGGGGCGAGTGTGGGGTAGGGTCACTCTCCGTCTCCCACTAACCTCTTTCTGTGACATATTGTTGTTTTCCAGCACCTCTGCCATGAAATATATTTAAAAATTTCATGACAAAATCATAACACTAGTTATAGTTTAACTCAACTGAACTGTTTCATAGTCCAGTAGAAGGGCCTGATTCTCCACTCCCTCACAATGAAGGCATTTGCAGCAGTGCAGAGCAGGTGTAATATGCTTCTCTTCTGGTCTGGCATATTTTTTTCACTCACTTTGCACAGGTGTAAATGATGACACCAGGTGCATGACATGGCAGAATCAGAGCCAACATATTAAAATATCCATAGCAAAAGAAATCCAAAGTGTCTGTTTCAATTGCATCTACAGACCTTAGGCTTCAGTAGATTTAAGGATACAGGGAATCTTCAGGAGGCATGTTCACTTCACCATAGTAAATGTATCTCAGCATAGACTCAAATGCTTGTTTACTGGGAACCATTTCACCTATAGAAATATTTACTTGTCCATCTTCTGGCATGAAGGAACGGAACATGGCTTCAAAGTAACTGGAAAAGGAAAGGTGACTGATGTAACACAAGGAGATTTTACATAACCACAAGAAAGGTTCTGCAGATGGTTTCAAGCAGTACTGTTCAAAGGGGGCTACAAAGCATTGACGCTTTCACATAAATTACTTCCTAGCTACTATGCGGAGGGGAAAACTGCCTCTAAATGCCTCCTCAAATATAGTATGCAGTGTTGTTGTAATCATGTTGGTCCAGGATATTAGAGAGACAAGGTGGGTGAGGTAATATCTTTTATTGGACCAGCTTCTGCTGGTGAAAGAGACAAGCTTTTGAGCTACACAGATCTCAGGTCTCTTCCCAAAGGGGATTTGCTAGTGTTTCCCTCTATATAGTTCATGAGTGGCTTAGAGAACATACACTCAGCTAAATTGTTTGAATCTCTGCATGCGGGTGGCTGAGTGATCACAGCACCTGGAGGTGTTTACTGCTTATCACTAGCAAAGCACTATGAGAGACAGCCCAGATTGGAGAGCTAAGGGGGAACAAGGGTCCCACGGTTCCAAGTTGTACCCCAGAGATCCAGTCACACTCAAACCTTGTCTCTCAAATGTAGTATTGTCATGTTTCAGATAAATCTGTGTGTGATGCAACAAAGCAACACAATCCCAACAATGCTATAGGATGTTATATAGGAAACAATGCCATATGGATTTTCTTTATGGCAATTAATTTTCAAAAATATAAAAATTAGGATATAATACACTGTAATAATTCATTTACTTACTTTGCATATGAAGTACTGGTAAACTTCAAACATTATGGGTCTCCTGGTTTCTTAGGGGCTAGACACTAATATAAATGGTTACCTGCCTACTGTACAAGGATATTGTGATGGTTTGTTAGATACTATTTGTAAAGTACTAAAGTATGTACATGCTAAAGATTATTAGGGCTGGCTGAAAATTTTCCTTCAAAACTTTTTTTAATGGAAAATTGGATTTTAACTAAACGAAAATTTTTGCAGAAAGTATTGCCAAAAATTAAACAAAAAATCAAGTTTTTTTTCAACAAAAAGTCAAAATTTTCTGTTGACCCCCTCCATTTTCTAATTATTATTGTATACTGAATGGAAGGAACCCATTTTCACTGGCTATAGGCATTAGTAAGTTTGCCTGTGATAGTATTAGATTGTGCTCATCTACTAACCTCATTGCACCATTAATAGATAGGTTTCAGAGTAGCAGCCGTGTTAGTCTGTATTCACAAAAAGAAAAGGAGTACTTGTGGCACCTTAGATACTAACAAATTTATCTGAGCATAAGCTTTCGTGAGCTACAGCTCACTTCATCGGATGAGCTAGATTCTAGTCTGGTTTCCTGCCTTTTCTACCCTTCCTCTCCATATAACATAAACTTGCATCTACTGATGTGGCAAAGTGCTTTTCTTCACCCCACCAGGTGTACCTCTAACTCTGGACTATTGATCCAGCTCCCCCTTCCTTTTTTGAATATGTAAGAGTCAGTTTTTTCAGGTGCCTGAATCTGAATGACATGGTCACAATTTCTGGATAACAGCTTCTGAGTGCAGGTTCTTGTCACCGGTTACTGTAGACTCCTAATGGCATTCAGTATTATATTCTCTTCAACTTGTATACCTGATTAAAGCCCTTCACAATTTCTCCCTAGCAAATTCTTCATGTCACAACCAATTAGACTCGGCCTGAGATTTCTGCCACTGGCACTCTAGCTGTCTTTCTGTCTAGCTTCCTCTCCTGCTCCATCTGTCCCAGGTCATCTGTAAACCATGCTGATCAGTGAGGATGAAGCTGTATAGGGTCACCCTATCAAACCCTGAACTGAGAAGAGTTAGATGCCTCAAAAAGGGATTCCCAAAAGCCAGCATGCTGAGCGGGGAGTTGCCTAAGCCAGTCAATAGGAAATGCTGAGGAGAGGGGTGGTAGGTGGTGGTGGTGGTAGGTAAAGGGAGGAAGGTGCCTAACTTTGGTCTGAGGGAGGTGCCTCCCTCTAGCTGGGGGGGTCACAGCCATGAGCCTTCTGGAGTCAGTCACCTAAGCCGGGTCAGCCCTTTCTCAACAAAAACTGAGAAGCAGGAGGTGATGGTACTTTCCCCTTCACCAATAGTCCTGTGGCTAAAGAACTCATCCACAATTTGGGAGACTCAGGTTCAAATCCCCACTCCCCTTGATGAGGAGCAGTGTTTTGAACCCAGGTCTCTCACATCCCACACAAGTGCCCTAACCACTGGGTTTGAAGATTGAAAGGTGATTTGATTACCATGTCCCTTGTATTTTCTTCACAGGTACTAAAGGGCTCTTTATCAAGGAAGTCAGAATAAGAATCTGTGGCTGGAAGTTAAAGCCAAATGCAAATTAGAAATAATACACACAGTGAAGGTGATTAGCCATTGGAACAAACTATCAAGACAGGCGGTGGCTTCTCCATCTTTTTAAATCAAGATTGGACATCTTTTCTGGAAGACATACTTTAATCATCCACAAGTTACTGGGCTCAGTACAGTGTAAGAGGGCAAGATTCTATGGCCTGTGATATACAGGTCAGACTAGATGATCTAATGGTCCCTTCCGGCCTTGGAATCTACGAACCATTTATCTCGCCAACAATCCCCCTCTCCTTTTCGATTACTCCCTTTACACAGTTTAACAGGCCTGCTGATTCTCCACTGGCTTCTTACTTTGATGTACAGATACAGGACTAGATCATACCTAGCTTTAACATAGCCATACACAGAGTAGATTCCCATCTCTCTCACTCAGCCAGGTTAAGGCTGCCTAGATTGCAGCTCTATGCACTGCAGAACCCAATGCCATGCACCCAATGCTCCCCCTGCAAGTGAGTGAAGAAGGTACAGGGAAGGGCAGAACCAATATCCACCTCTCCTCACTACATGTACCAGCCAAGAGAGCTGGTTGGCCGTGCCAGGGAAGAGACGTATGATACACCCTTAAACGAGTAAGTTATTTACAACTTCAACCAAGTGGGAACCCAGAGAGACCAATCTACCCCCTAATGTATTGATGTTTTTATATGTTTGTTCAATGGATTCTTAAATCTCTACCTCATAGCTTACATACCAAAGTTTAGGCTTCATTCTATTAGCATCTCTTGAGCTGCATTTTCATTTTTAGAACATCCTTTTTGTTCTTCATGAACACTTGTTCCTTTCAAGTTCATGACAGTAGTTTTATGCGTGATTATTTGCTTCTTTTTGAAATTGTGGTAGGATACAGACCATCTGTTATTCAACTAAGGTTTTGATTTTCTAACATTTCCCTGCTGAGATGGCAAATTCATTCATATTTTAGTCACTGTTGCTTAATGGCTCTATTATGTTGAATTTCTAGGAGAAAAATCCTATGTGTTACTCAGTGAACAGAAGCCTATTCTCTTGTGTGCTTCAAAACAACCTGATCCAAGAAGCAGTCTGTGGTACTGAGAAATCATGTCCACACATGACATTTGTTATTGCTCTAGTAAATGATGACTATTTAAAAAGTTTCTAAGTTTCAGTAAATGGTTGATCAGAGTGCACACACCTGGAGCGGGCTGCCAGAATTGCCTTATGTGCTGGTCTTGGGTGGCCATCTAACAGGAGGATGATATCACAAAACTCGATCCCAGCTCCTTCTAGATAAGCCTTCATATCCTGAATCAAAGATGTTCCTGACAGAGGCAACATGGTGAAATGATTAAAAAGAAGACATTTCCAGGTAATCAGCTGCTATAAAGTTAATACACGGTTGTGCCACATCTACATACAGGTTTTCCCATGGGATTAAGGGAGTTGTTAGTAGGCAGGCACTTCATCACATTCTCAGCACTATGGGAGGCCTCTTTTCGTATGCCATGGATAAGGCCAGGCCACAATCCCTGGAAATTTGTTCTGTATGTAAGACTGATGCCCTCGGTGAGGTTTTACATCTGCATCCTTTTCCTCACCTCTGGTACATTTGCCTCAATCCACTCCTCACCCACCCCCTGTCCATTTTGTGCCAACATTGCTAACCTCACATACATTGCACCTCCACTTCTCTCGCTGTCTCTGGAACGCCATGACATATCTACAAAGATCTCAGCCACCTGTGACCTCTTCCTATCTTGCTCCCTCCAGCTCCTGGCTCTTCAAGAAACCTGGATCCCTCTACAGCTGCCATCTCTTATAGAGGCTTCTTCTCTCACCCCTTCCTTCCCCGCCCCGCCCGCCCCCTCCCCCGCCTGGATCAGACTTTGGTGGGGTACGGAGCTTCTCCTGTCCCCTTGCTGCTATTTCCAATACCTCCCTCCTCCCTTCCCCCTCCTCTCTTCTTCTGAACAATGCTGCATTGACTTCTTTCTTCTCCCCCTCAATATTGCTGTCACCTACCATCCATCCAGCTCCTCCCCATCAGCCTTCCTCTCTGATCTCAACTCCTCGCTCTCTCTCTCTCTCTCCCTCTTCTTACAATCTCCCACACTCAGCATCAGGGACTTCAACTTCCATGGGAACAACCCATCCAACCCCTTAGCTGCACACTTTCTTTTCCTCCCCTCTTCATTCAATCTGCAGCTCACGGTCAACTCTCCCATTCACCAAAAGGAACACTCATGGAATTTGGTCTCACCAAGCATTGCTTTCTCAGATCTCTCTTGCTGAGCTCCCTCCCTTTCAGGATCACCCATTGCTCCCCAACTCCCTCATGCCCTGTCACTTGGTCTTTCCGTGACTTCTAGTCCTTCAACATCAGTGACTTCTTATCTGCTCTCAGCATTCTCATCCTTTCTTTCACTGTTGTTGATTCGCTCCCTCCCTCCACCTTTGCCTCTTTTGCCTCTCTCTCTCAGTGCAAGATCTGCCCTACCAACCTCCAGCCCTAGCTCACCCCCGCATGAGGAAGTTACTTACCTTATAGTAACTGGAGGGTCTTCGAGATGTGTGGTCCCTATCTGTATTCCATTAGGGATACGCATGTACTCCATGCTCCCAGAGTCAGAGAATTTTGAAAGCAGTGTCCGCTGACTCGCACATGCACCCTTACTTTCCTAGGGCCTCCACCGAAGGAGATAAAAGATGGAGCACACCAACCACCTCTCCTGTTCCTTCTCTACCATGAATCTAATCAATGTCCAAAGCAGAGGGGAAGGAGAGTGGTAGTATGTATGATAGGGACCACAAATCTCAAATAACCTGTAAGGTAAATAACTTCCTCTTCTTCTTCAAGTGCTGGTCCCTATGTGTACTCCATTGTGGGTGACTGACAGCTAGTACTCAAGAAAGAAGCGAGTGCAAGGATGTAGGTGGCAGAGTTGCATGAAGGACTGTTGCCTCATAGTATGTGTCAGCAGCAGAGTCTTCTACTAAAGCATAATGACTCAGGAACATATGGTTGGAAGTCCACGTAGCTGCTTTACAAATGTTAACCAAAGACACTACCCTCAAGCAATGCTATAGACACTGCTTGTGCTCATCCTGCGTGAGGGAAGGAAAGTGAGACAATTGATAGAGTAAGATACAACCTGAGATCCACCCAGAGATCCTCAGAGGAGATAGCCTGACCGTGGACACTTTCCACCGTGGCTCAAACATTGGGGGGAAAGAATTGCATCAGAAATGTTGGTTGGCAAGTGATCTACATGTGTCCCTAAAAAGGATTTTGAATGTGATTCGTTGGTTAGATCGTCAGCTTCCTGGTATGAACCAGGTACTCATGATGTGTGCAATGAGAACACTGATCCACTACTCCCTGCCACCAAGTGGCTGCTAACAGGCACCAGAACTAGAAGTTGAATTCTGAGAGAACAGAGGACTGCAATCCTGGAATCTGCTAGGTGGAATTCGGGGGTTCTGAATGTCCCTGACTGTATTTAAAATCAAGCACAGAAAGAAGAAGTTGTCCATGTAACTGGGTTGCCCCTGCTCAGGACTGTTTCCCTTGCACTACCTGCTCCTACTACCTGACTCTGATCCCCTGGTAACCTGACCCTGCCTGCCTCCTTACACTTGACTTTCGATCTCTGGCATAACTCAGAATCTAATCTCCTGGTATCTGACCCAGCCTGGCTCCCGACTCCTGGTCTAACCACTAGGTCAGACTGCCCACGTCAGTTTGCATGGACCACTTAAGCCACAGGAGTGGGCTTGATGCCAGTAAAATAGACCTGGCCAAACTTCTGGAAGCACTGGACACTCCCAACTGGGCTGCCTGACTTCAGGCTGACAACTAAGCCTTGGAGGCCCAGGTCATTCAGCTGACCTCGGAGAAAAAACTGTCACCTACCTTTCATAACTGTTGTTCTTTGAGATGTGTTGCTCGTGTCGATTCCATTCTCGGTGTGCGCGCACCCACATGCACAGCTGTCAGAGATTTCTGCCTCAGCGTTATCCTTAGGGCTGGCTGTGGTGCCCCCTGGAGTGGCACTCCCATGCAGTGGTATATCAGGTGCTGCCTCCCTCCTGGCACCCTCTCAGTTCCTTCTTGCAGGCAACTCCAACAGAGGGGTGGGGGGGTGGGGGGGAAATGGAATGGACATGAGCAACCCATCTAGAAGAACAGTTAGGAAAAGTAGTTAACCGGTTTTTCTTCTTTGAGTGCTTGCTCATGTCAATTCCTTTTCAGGTGACTCACAAGCAGTATCAACAGAGGTGGGCTTGGAGTTCATAGCTTAGCGGCATGCAGTATTGTCCTACCGAAACCAGCCTTATCCCAGGCCTGCTGGGTCAGCACATAATGGGACGTAAAAGTGTAGACAGACGACCATTTGGCCACTCTATAGATGCCCTGGATAGGCACATGGGCCAGAAAGTTGCCGAAGAAGTCTGCGCCCTTGTAGAGTGGGTGGTGACGATCGCCGCAGGTGGCACCTTCGCTTGGTCATAGCAAAAGCGAATGCAGACCGTGATCCAAGAAGAAATTCTTTGAGTGGATACCTGGTGACCTTTCATCCTGTCAGCCACTGTGACGAACAATTGCATCGATTTATGGAACAACTTGGTCCTATCCACACAGAAGGCCAGAGCCCTCCTAATGTCCAGGGCACTTAGCCTGAGCTCCTCTTCTGACTTATGCGGCTTTGGAAAGAAGACCAGTAAGTAAATGTTCTGGCTCCAATGAAACGGAGACTACTTTAGGAAGAAAAGCTGGGTGTAGCCTTAGCTGGACCTTGTCCTTGTAGAAGACCATGTACAGTGGCTCCGAGGTGAGCACCTGAATCTCGGATACCCAGTGGGCCGACATCACTGCAACCAGGAACGTGACCTTCCAGGAGAGGAGGAGAGAGCAAGAAGCCAAGGGCTCAAAGGGAGGACCCGTTAGCTGAGACAGCACCAGATTCAAGTCTCACAGAGGGATGGGGTCTCTGACTTGTGGGTAGAGGCACTCCAGGCCTTTAAGGAATCAGGCCATGATTTCCTGAGCAAAAACAGACCTACCCTGTAACGGTGGGTGGAAAGCCGAGATGGCCGCTAGATGGACCTTTATCAATGAGAGGGACAATTCCTGGAGAACCATAGAATATCAGGGTTTGGAAGGGACCTCAGGAGGTCATCTAGTCCAACCCCCTGATCAAAGCAGGACCAATCCCCAACTAAATCATCCCAGCCAGGGCTCTGACAAGCCTGACCTTAAAAACCTCCAAGGAAGGAGATTCTACCACCTCCCTAGGTAACGCATTTCCAGTGTTTCACCACCCTCCTAGTGAAAAAGTTTTTCCTAATATCCAACCTAAACCTCCCCCACTGCAACGTGAGACCATTACTCCTTGTCCTGTCCTCTTCTACCACTGAGAATAGTCTAGAACCATCCTCTTTGGAACCACCTCTCAGGCAGTTGAAAGCAGCTATCAGATCCCCCCTCATTCTTCTCTTCTGCATACTAAACCATCCCAGTTCCCTCAGCCTCTCCTCATAAGTCTTGTGTTGCAGACCCCTAATCATTTTTCAGAGTAACAGCCGTGTTAGTCTGTATTTGCAAAAAGAAAAGGAGTACTTGTGGCACCTTAGAGACTAACCTGTGCTCAAATAAATTGATTAGTCTCTAAGGTGCCACAAGTATTCCTTTTTTTTGCTAATCATTTTTGTTGCCCTTCGCTGGACTCTCTCCAATTTTTCCACATCCTTCTTGTAGTGCGGGGCCCAAAACTGGACACAGTACTCCAGATGAGGCCTCACCAATGTCGAATAGAGGGGAACGATCACGTCCCTCGATCTGCTGGCTATGCCCCTACTTATGCATCCCAAAATGCCACTGGCCTTCTTGGCAACAAAGGCACACTGTTGACTCATATCCACCTTCTCGTCCACTGTCACCCCTAGGTCCTTTTCCGCAGAACTGCTGCCTAGCCATTCGGTCCCTCGTCTGTAGCGGTGCATTGGGTTCTTCCATCTTAAGTGCAGGACCCTGCACTTATCCTTATTGAACCTCATCAGATTTCTTTTGGCCCAATCCTCCAATTTGTCTAGGTCCCTCTGTATCCTATCCCTGCCCTCCAGCGTATCTACCACTCCTCCTAGTTTAGTATCATCCGCAAATTTGCTGAGAGTGCAATCCACACCATCCTCCAGATCATTTATGAAGATATTGAACAAAACCGGCCCCAGGACCGACCCTTGGGGCACTCCACTTGATACCGGCTGCCAACTAGACATGGAGCCATTGATCACTACGTGTTGAGCCCGACAATCTAGCCAACTTTCTACCCACCTTATAGTGCATTCCTCCAGCCCATACTTCTTTAACTTGCTGACAAGAATACTGTGGGAGACCGTGTCAAAAGCTTTGCTAAAGTCAAGAAACAATACATCCACTGCTTTCCCTTCATCCACAGAACCAGTAATCTTATCATAGAAGGCGATTAGATTAGTCAGGCATGACCTTCCCTTGGTGAATCCATGCTGACTGTTCCTGATCACTTTCCTCTCGTGTAAGAGCTTCAGGATTGATTCCTTGAGGACCTGCTCCATGATTTTTCCGGGGACTGAGGTGAGACTAACTGGCCTGTAGTTCCCAGGATCCTCCTCCTTCCCTTTTTTAAAGATTGGTACTATATTAGCCTTTTTCCAGTCACCCGGGACTTCCCCCGTTCGCCATGAGTTTTCAAAGATAATGGCCAATGGCTCTGCAATCACAGCCGCTAATTCCTTTAGCACTCTCGGATGCAATGCGTCCGGCCCCATGGACTTGTGCACGTCCAGCTTTTCTAAATAGTCCCTAACCACTTCTTTCTCCACAGAGGGCTGGCCACCTACTCCCCATGCTGTGATGCCCAGCACAGCAGTCTTGATCTTGTTCGTGAAGACAGAGGCAAAAAAAGCATTAAGTACATTAGCTTTTTCCACATCCTCTGTCACTAGGTTGCCTCCCTCATTCAGTAAGGGGCCCACACTTTCCTTGGCTTTCTTCTTGTTGCCAACATACCTGAAGAAACCCTTCTTGTTACTCTTAACATCTCTTCAGCTTAAGATGCAGGAGTTAGTCCAGAATAAGCTGCACTGAAGCCCACTTGGGACGAAAAGACAATTACCTTTTCTATAACTGGTGTTCTTCAAGATGTGTTGCTCACGTCTATTCCACAATAGATGTGTGTGCTCGCCACGTGCACTGGTGTCGGAAGTTCTTCCCCTAGCAGTATCCATAGTGGAGCACCCCTAGTGACCGCTGGAGTGGCACCTTCATGGTGCAGTATAAGGGGTGCTGCGCGCTCCCCCCACCCTCAGGTCCCTCTTGCCAGATAACTCCGGCAGAGGAGAAGGAGGGCGGGATGTGGAGTAGACATGAACAACACATCTCGAAGAACACCAGTTACGAAAAAGGTAACCGTCTTTTCTTCTTCAAGTGATTGCTCATGTGTATTCCACAATAGGTGATTCCAAGCTATATCTGTTGGAGGTCAGTAAGAGTTCACAAACTCTTGGGACGGAGCACAGCCCTGCTGAACCCGGCGTCTTCCCTGGTCTGGGAGACGACTGAATAATACGAGGTGATCGTGTAACCAGAAGGCCATGTGGCAGCCCTGCAAATGTCCTGAATGGGGACATGGGCTAAAAAGGCAGCTGACGAGGCTTACACCCGAGTCGAGTGTGCCCTCCCGATTGATGGCGGAGGGATTCCTGCCAAGTCATAACAGGTACAGATGCATGAGGTGATCCAGTTGGAAAGCCGCTGAGTGGAGATCTGCTGACCCCTCATGCGTGCAGCCGAGGCGATGCACAGCTGCAAAGACTTCCTGTACGGCTTACTCCGCTCCAGATAAAAAGCCAGAGCCCGTCTCCAACATGTGGAGACTGTGCATGTCGCTGGATGCATGGGGGTTGGGGAAGAGGACCAGCCGGAAAATGTCCTGATCCATGTGGTAGGCGGAGACCACCTGCAAGAGGAAAGGGGTGTGTGGCAGAGCTGGACCTTAAATTTATGGAACACTGTCTATGGGAGCTCGGACATCAGGGCCCTGAGTTCGGAGACCCGTCTAGCCGACGTGATCGCTACCAGGAAGGCTACCTTCCACAAGGTGTGTGACCAGGAGCATGTAGCGAGCGGCTCAAACAGGGGGCCCATCAGCCAGGCCAGCACCAAGTTCAGGTCCCACTGAGGGACAGGGGACCTAGCTTATGGGAAGAGATGATCCAACCCCTTAAGGCATCGGCAGGCCATGGTATGGGAGAATACCATGTGCCTCTGCACCGGCGGGTGGAAGGCCGATATGGCCGCCAAGTACACCTTGACAGATAAGTGTGCCAGGCCGTGGTCTCTAAGGTGAAGGAGGTAGTCCAAAATGAGCTGGATCGGGGCAGCCATGGCGGAAACGCACCGCTCAGCCACCCATTGACCACTTTGCCAAGTAGGCTCAGCACGCGGAGGGTAGCCTGCTTTCCAAAAGGACATGCTGGACCCCTTTTGAGCATGTCCTTTCCTCCTGGCCTAACCACTGAGCAGCCATGCTGTGAAGTGGAGCGCCGCTAGGTTGGGGTGGAGGAGGTGGCCCTGGGAGAGCAGGTCTGGACGGGACGGAAGGCATCGGGATGGAAGGCAGGAGGGCATCGGAGATAGCGCCCCATCTCAGCCCGCCCCGGAGCAGAACTGGGAACAGAAATGGTTCTGTTGAGTTGTGAACACGTCCAATTGGGGAGTTCCCCAGTCTTGGAAGTCTGTGCACCACCTCTGGGTGAAGAGACCACTCATGCTGAGAAGTCCCTGCTCAAGCGATCCACCCGCGAGTTCCGGGTGCCTGGTAGGTGGTAGGCCTGTAGGCAAATATCGTGGGCTATACAGAATTCCCACAGCTTGAGGGCTTCCAGGCAGAAGGCGGAGGAACGGGCCACGCCTTGTCTGTCGATGTAAAACATTGAGGCCGTGTTGTCCATGAGAACCCTGATTACCCTGCCTGCCAGGTGCAAGTGGAAGGCCATGCATGCCAGCTGGATTACCCTGAGCTCCTTGACATTTATATGGAGGGCCAGGTCCTGTGCAGACAACAGACTTTGGGTCTGAACGTTTCCCACATGGGCTCCCCACCCCAGATGCGAGGCGTTGGATACAGTTCCAGAGATGGGGGCCTGCCTCTGAACGGGACCTCGTGGAGCAATTTCCCTGGTGAGGACCACCATCGTAGGGAGGCGATCACCAGTTTGGGCACAGTGAGGATCGTGTCCATCCTGTCTCTGGCCTGGGAGAAAACTGAGGCCAACCAGAGCTGGAGGGGCCTCATCCCGAGTCTGGCGTGACGAATCACATATGTGCACGCCGACATGTGACCCAAGAGTTGGAGACACGCTCTGGCTGTTGTCACTGGAAACCTTGTGACTGAGGCAAGGAGCCCTTTCAGGGTCTCGAACCTATCCAGTGGGAGGGAGGCTCTGGCCGACGTGGCATCCAGGGGTAAACTCTATGCATTGTACTGAGACTAATGTGGACCTGGTGTTGTTTACTAACAGGCCCAGAGTGGCGCACATGGACAGGAGGAGTGCCAAGTGGTTCTGTACTTGCGACCGGGAGCTGCCCTGGACCAGCTAGTCATCCAGACAGGGGAAGATCTAGACCACACGGCACCTGAGGTAGGCTGCTGCCACAGACCTACACTTTGTAAATACACTGAGGGCACTGGACAGGCCAAATGGGAGCACCGTAAATTCGTAGTGTTCCTGCCCAACCATGAAATGGAGGACGCTCCTGTGCCCCTCCAAGATATGGATGTGGAAGTATGTGTTCTGCAGATCGAGGGTAGCATACCATTCCCCGGGATCCAGGCAGGGGATGATGGAGGCCAGGGAGACCATGCAGAACTTGAGCTTCACCATGTACTGGTTCAGGCCTCACAGGTCCAGGATGGGCCTGAGCCCCGCTTTGGCCTTCGGGATAAGGAAATAGTGGGAGTAGTACTCCTTGCGTTTGAACTTCGCTGGCACCACTTCCACTGCTCCTAGTCCAAGGAGCCACCCCACCTCCTGCTCGAGTAGATCCTCGTGAGAGGAGGTCCCCCAGGAGGGACGGGGGCAGATAAACTGGAGGGTGTAGCCCCAAGAGATGGTGCTGAGGACCCATCGGTCCGAAGTCAGCCGCGACCACTCCGGGAGGAAAGCACACAACCAGTTGGAGAAGGGAAGCTTTATTGGGGGTGGATCCCTGATAAGAACTGGTAGGTCGCCCCCAGGCATCCCGTCAAAACTACCGTTTCTCTGCCTGTTTGCCTTTGGAGGACCCAGGCTGGGGGGCAGACCGAGACTGCCTCTGGTGCCATTTCTTGTAGTCCCGTGACTTTTTATAAAGGGGCTCATATTTAGAGTGCGTGGCCTTGGTGGGAGCCTGCTGCTGCTTAAACTTAGATGTAGCCAGAGCTGGAACATAGAGGCCCAGAGTCTTAAGCGTAGTGCGGGAGTCCTTCAGGCCACGCAGTTTTATGTCTGTCTGTTCCACAAACAGAGCCTTGCCATCAAACAGGAGGTCCCGCAGGGAGCTCTGCACCTCACTGGACAGCTCAGACAGCAGGAACCACCACACCCTTCTCATGGACACCACGGAGGCCATGGACCACGCGGCCGTGTCCGCCGCATCTGCCGCTGCCTGCAGGGTTGCCTTGGCAGCTGCTGTACCCTCCTCCACCAGAGCTGTGAACTCCTTCCCGTCACGCTCCTGGAGGGAGTCCTCGAACTTGGGCAGAGAGCCCGGAAGATTGAACTTGGCCCAGGAGAGCCTGATGGTTTGCCACCCATAACTGGAAGCTCGAGGACGAATACATTTTTCTTCCAAAGGAATCCAGCCTCCTTGAGTCTTTATTCTTCGGAGAAGGAGCTGGTTGGCCTTGCGTTCTCTCTGGTTGACCGACTCAACCACCAGGGAGTTACAGGTAGGGTGGAGGTAAAGGTACTCATGACCACTGGCGGGCACAAAATACTTGTACTCCGCTCTCTTAGAGATGGGGGCCAGTGAGGCCAGGGTTTGCCACAAGGCATTTGAAATTTTCACCACCCCTTTGTGGAGTGGCAAGGCCACCCTGCCCGGTACCAAGGTGGACATGATCTTAAAGAGAGAGTCCAAGGGCTCTTCCACCTCCTCTGTCTGGAGGTTGAGGTTTGATGCCATCCTTTTCAAGTGTTCCTGGTGGGGCTTTAGAGTTCTTTTGCGGTATGGAGGGCCCTAATCGCCTCATCATGGGTGGGCGAGGAGACAGGCACGGTACTTTGCGTGTTCATCGGCATCGGGGGATCCGTTCCCTCGTCGCTCTCCAGGCACAGTGCCGAAGATGTGCATCCCACCGACTCCTTCCTCGGAGGCCGGGAGAGGGAGGCCGACGACCGTCCAGAAGCTCCGGCCAACCGAGTGAGCCCCCACTGGGGGCTGCATCGGGGACTACGGTGCACACTGGTACCACTATGCCAGCCACAGGGCCCGGTGCACTGCACCACCTTCAGTACCAGCGGAGCAGGCAGTTCGGCTTGGCTGGCCTGACCCATCGATGGAGAACTATGAAGGGAGGGCGGGATGACATACGACCTGATGCTGTCCCTGGACCGGGAGGAGTGGCAACACTGGGAGTGATGCTGACCATGAGACCGTGACCCCGACATGGAAGAACTGTACTGCCGGTAGCAGCTGCTCTGCGATTGGCTCCAGCGGGCGAACCCGCGCCGGCGATCGATGCCCAGGGCTACAGGAGAGGTGCCAAGGAGGGGTCCTGAGGAGGGGTCCTGGAGTGAGACGACGAACGAGAACAGCATCAATGTTCGTGTCATGACTGGCTACGGCAGCCCTGCTGAGATGAGGACCTGTGTCGTCGTCTGCCTCAGTCCCATCGGTATCCGCTTCTCGAGACAGAGTGGTGCCTGGAGCCTCTGTCAGATGGAACCCAACCAGACCCCTGGTGGGGGTCAAAGGCAACCTGCGTGGACTAAGCACAGGATGGTTGCTGAGCAGTGAATGGCATCAGGAACGTTCCCTCGACCAAGACTGGTATTGAGCCGGGGGAGACTGTGGGGATCCCACAGGCGTTTTGCCTTTGGACCACGGGGCCAACATTGGCGGTGCTTCTGGTACTGGCATGGACATAACATCCTGAGTTGCTTGCAGGGCCTCTGGTGTGGAGGGCATCCAGACATCCAGGGAAGCCTGCTCCAAAGGGGCCCGGGCTACTCCGCTCGACCTGAGTCAGAGGCCGAGAGGATCAAGGACTGCCCAGCATGGGTCTAGCCTCTCCCCCAGTTTTGCTCCAGTGCTGTGGCGAACAAGGCCTCTTCTTAGCCTCCTTGGCATGTCCCATGGATGGGAAGTGGTGCAGATTGGTAGACAGTGCAGGTGGGTCATCGCATACCGACGCCCCGGTACTCGGAGCCTAATGTCTCTTTCTCTCTTGGTCCGAGGTTTAAACGACTTGCAAATCTTGCAGCGATTGCTGAGATGAGTTTCACCCAAACAGTGTAAACAGTCTGAATGCAGATCACTCACTGGTATCGGTCGCCCACAAGCATTGCACGACTTAAAACCCGGGGCCCAGGTGCACTAACTAAACTAACTCCAGGTACCAACACTGAATGAACAAGAGTTCTGGGGACGAGCTGCAGCAAAGCTGGAGCAGAGCAGTTCTGAAGCACTTTCACTGGCAGCAAGAAGGAACTGGGGGTGGGGGAAGTGTGCAGTGCCCCTTATACTGCGCCATGGAGGCGCCACTCCAGAGGTTGCTAGGGATGCTCACCTACGGGTATTGCTAGGGGGAAAACTTCCGACATCGGTGCACGTGGAGAGCATGCACACCTATTGTGGAATATACATGAGCAATCACTCGAAGATGATCACCTTTGTCCGCAATCCAACAGGTGAGAACCATCTCCATTTGGCTACGTAGATCGCTCTGGTGGAGGGCTTCCTGCTTCCCAACAGAACGCGCTGAACCTCCACCGAGCACGGCTGCTCCTGCGCATTTAACCACGCAGCAGCCAGGCTGTCAGATGTAGTACCGCCAGGTTGGGGTGCAGAAGACTGCCATGGTTCTGGGACAACAGGTCCGAACTGAGCGGTAGCTGGAATGGGGTTGCTACTGAGAGGTCCAGAAGGGTGCTGAACCAGTGTTGACATGGACACACTGATGCCATGAAGATGATCCTCGCCCTGTCTTGTCTGATCTTCATGATGACCCTGGGCAGCAACAGTACTGGAGGGAAGGTGTACATCAGATCCCGTGACCATGGGAGCAGAAAGGCATCAGACAAGGCTCCTCTGTCCATGCCTCCAATCAATCAGGAGACGTGGCACTTTCTGTTCTGTTTGGAAGTGAACAAGTCCACCTGGGGAGTTCCCCACCTGCGGAAGATGGAGCTGACCACCTCCGGATGAATTTGCGGCGAGACAAGAATGTCCTGCTGAAGCAATCTGCCAACGGGTTCTTGGATCCCAGAAGGTGAGCGGCTGCGAGATGGATATTGTACTGTAGACAGAAGTCGCAGAGCCAGAGGGCTTCCCAGCAAAGGACCGATGACCTGGTTCTGCTCTGCCTGTTGATATAGAAAACTGTAGCCGTTTTGTTCGTCAGGACCCTGTACAACCCTGTCTTGTATATGAGGTAGAAAGGCCTGGCAAGCCAGTCAGACCGCCCTGAGTTCCCTGACATTGATATGAAGGGAACCATCTTGAGTGGACCAACAGCCTTGAGATCGCCGAAGTGTGCTCCCCAGCCCAGGTCTGAGGTGTCGGAGACAAGGATCACCGATGAGGATGGGGCCGCAAAAGGAACACCTTCCAACCGTGACGAGGGATTCTGCCACCAGATGAGGGACGCCAGGACGCTGTCCGGAATCCTGACTACCCGGTTCATGCTGTACCAGCTGGGGACACAGACTGACACCAGCCATGCCTGAACAGGTCTGAGGTGGAGTTGTGCATGCCAGACCATGTAAGTACATGCTGCATGTGGCACAGCAGCCTCAGGCACGTGTGGGTGCTAGTGAGTGGGTGGGCCTGCAGGCCCACAATAAGGTCTGAAATGGCCTGGAACCAAGTCTCAGGGAGGAAAGTCCTGGCCCGAGTGGGGTCGAGGACCGATTCGATTAACTCTATGCGTTGTATTTTGTCTCATTTATTATAAACCCCAGGTCGCGACAGGTGAAACAGACCAGGTCAAGATGCCTCTGCACCTGACCCGGAGACCAGCCCTTTATCACCCAGTCATCGAGGTACAGGTATATTTGGACTCCCCGACATCTCAGGTAAGCAGCCACTGGTGCTATACATTTTGTGAATACCCTCGGGGCCGACGAAACACCAAAGGGCATCGCCAAGAACCGGAAATTGCGCCCTCCCAACATGGAGTGGAAGAAGCACCGGTGTCCTGGGAAGATGGAAATATGGAAGTACGCGTCCTTTAAATTGAGGACGGCGTACCAGTCTCTTGGATTCAGGGCGGGGATGATGGATGCCAGGGAGACCCTGTGGAACTTCAACTTCTGGAGCTACTTCTTGAGGCGACGCAGGTGGGTCTGAGGCCTCCTTTTGCCTTCGGAATTAGGAAGCAGCGGGAGTAGAATCCTCTGCCTTCCATGTTCCGAGGAACTTTTTCCACTGCCCCCAGGTGAAGGTTTTTGATCTCCCGAATAAGGAGTTGCTTGTGAGAAGGGTCCCTGAAGAGCGACGGGGGAGTGGGAGAAGTGGTCAGCTGTAAACGGCAGGGTATAGCCCGAAGAAACCATATTTAGCACTCAGCAGTCCAAGGTGACACAGGACCAGGCCGACCGGAAAGGGCGGAGGCCGTTGAGGAAAGGGAGGGTTTGGATCCAGTACATTGGCTGGGGCACTGTCTTCGAGCGTACCCTCAAAATGACTGCTTCTAGCCTCCCTGACTTCTGGGAGAGTCAGGTTGAGCAGCCGGATGGGAAGAGGATGGGTAGCGTCTCTTACACGCTTTGTCCTTGTTCTTTCTCCTGGAGGAGCCAGACCTGGGAGCCCCCCACAACCTAGACTGCATCTGAGGAGGAGGCAGAGGGCAGAATGGCTTCTTGGACTGCTGAGAGGTGTGCAGACCCAGGGAATGGAGGGTGGCTCAGGTGTCCTTGAGCCCATGGAGCCTAGAGTCAGTCAGCTCAGAAAAGAGCCCCAAACCCTCAAATGGCAGGTCCTGTATCGTGGTCTGCATCTCCTGAGACAGCCCAGAAGCCTGCAACTAGGAGCTGCGTCGCATGGCTACCACCAACACGACCACCCTGGCAGCCAAGCCTGTCGCATCCCAGGCTATATGGAAGATTCCCCAGGCCACCGCCGTGCCTTTGCTCACCAACGCAGCGAACTCTTGGGCACGAACCTGTGGGAGGGCCCCCGTGAACTTACTAAGGGAGTCCCACAGGTTAAAGTTATAACATCCCAGCAGGGCCTGGTGGTTAGAGACCTTAAACTGTAAGCTGGCCATCGAATAAACTTTTCTCCCAAATAAGTTGAGTCTCTTGGTCTCTATTTTTTGAGGGGTCCTCTGGAGTGGCCCTGTCTGTCCCTTTCATTCACCGCAGACATGACCGGTGATGCCGCGGAGGGACGAGTATACAGATACTCAAAATCCTTGCAAGGACACAGTATTTCTTTTCCGCTTTTTAGGATGTTAGCGGAATAGATGAGGGCATTTGAATGGATGAATGGACTATAAGGTGGATAGAAAGTTGGCTAGATTGTTGGGCTCAACGGGTAGTGATCAATGGCTCCATGTCTAGCTGGCAGCCGGTATCAAGTGGAGTGCCAGAAGGGTCAGTCCTCGGGCCGGTTTTATTCAATATCTTCATAAATGATCTGGAGGATGGCGTGGATTGCACCCTCAGCAAGTATGCAGATGACACTAAACTGGGAGGAGAGGTAGATACGCTGGAGGGTAGGGATAGGATACAGGGAGACCTAGACAAATTAGAGGATTGGGCCAAAAGAAATCTGATGAGGTTCAACAAGGACAAGTGCAGAGTCCTGCACTTAGGACGGAAGAACCCCATGCACTGCTACAGACTAGGAAGCGAATGGCTCGGCAGCAGTTCTGCAGAAAAGGACCTAAGGGTTACAGTGGACGAGAAGCTGGATATGAGTCAACAGTGTGCCGTTGTTGCCAAGAAGGCCAACGGCATTTTGGGATGTATATGTAGGGGCACTGCCAGCAGCTTTGAGGGACGTGATCGTTCCCCTCTATTCGACATTGGTGAAGGCTTCATCTGGAGTACTGTGTCCAGTTTTGGGCCCCACACTACAAGAAGGATGTGGAAAAATTGGAAAGGGTCCAGCGGAGGGCAACAAAAATGATTAGGGGACTGGAACACATGACTTATGAGGAGAGGCTGAGGGAACTGGGATTGTTTAGTCTGCAGAAGAGAAGAATGAGGGGGGATTTGATAGCTGCTTTCAACTACCTGAAAGGGGGTTCCGAAGAGGATGGATCTAGACTGTTCTCAGTGGTAGCTGATGACAGAACAAGGAGTAATGGTCTCAAGTTGCAGTGGGGGAGGTTTAGGTTGGATATTAGGAAAAACTTTTTCACTAGGAGGGTGGTGAAACCCTGGAATGAGTTACCTAGGGAGGTGGTGGAATCTCCTTCCTTACATATTTTTAAGGTCAGGCTTGAGAAAGCTCTGGCTGGGATGATTTAGTTGGGGATTGGTCCTGCTTTGAGCAGGGGGTTGGACTAGATGACTTCCTGAGGTCCCTTCCAACCCTGATAGACTATGATTCTATGATTTGACAAACTGATTTGGCTATTTTGAGCACCCCTGAGTGGACGGGCAATGTAATTTTTGCTGGTGTGGTGGCCAAGATGACACTTCAGCAACCTCTTCGATTTGCAAGCCCAAATTCTCCATCACTCATTTAAGGAGGGCCTGGTTCTCCTTAAAATCGTCTAGGGGACCGCTGGTGTGGGAGGGTCCGACCACCACCTCGTCCGGGGACGACGATGATGATTGACTGGCCTGAGGGATGGTGTCACCCCTTTCTTTGTTGGGGGAGAGCTCCCTCGGCGCCAGAGTATGGGGTGCCGGTTCTGCTTGTGCTGCAGTACCATGCTCTGATTGCAGCACTGGGTGCACCTCGGCCCGTTTGTCCAACGTGGCCAGGGAAGGCTAGACCAACATCACCAG
The DNA here is from genome assembly GCF_965140295.1 of Lepidochelys olivacea. Lineage (NCBI taxonomy): Eukaryota > Metazoa > Chordata > Testudines > Cheloniidae > Lepidochelys > Lepidochelys olivacea. The sequence goes on from NC_140428.1 coordinate 6,797,053, forward strand.
CACCCCCCATGGATTCCAGGACTGCCAGCAGGGGGGGGAGGGAGGGAGAGAGAGTGTCAGTGTCACAGTCCCTGCTGTGTTGGCACCACGGCTGGTGACGTCTCAGTCTCCTGTGTCGGAGGGGAGTCACCCTGCTTCGGTGACAAGCTGAGAAGTCATGGTCTGATCCAACCACTGCCCCTCTGGTGACCACGGCAGAGCTGTTGAGGCCTGAGTCTACCTACTGACCCTGGTAGGCAAACGACAGTGTGACAGGGAGTCGTGCCACCTGCCAGAGGAGCAGTACCAGGGCGAGTGTGACCGATGTCGAGACCCCGAGTGATGGGGACTGACAACAAGGAGACCTTCTGGGAGAAGGTGTTTGGCATATAGCCGACCTATGACTCTTGGTACCAGCAGTACGGGGAGCAGCGCCATTAGTCCGGAGTCCCCGGCCTAGTAGGAGGGGAATCTCAACAGAGATCTTGGCCATCTGGCTGGTGAGCTAGGGTATGGTGCCAGGTCCTGCGGTTGCAGTGAGGGGGACTTGCATCTGTGATTTGGTGACCTCCGGTGTTCCGCCAGTCTAGGCTGCAATACACTGGTGACCTTCCCCTTCGGTGCACAAGCAGAGCCACACTGGTCACCTGGCATGGCACCTGAAGAATTGGTCGGCCTTGTCCTTGGCTGCCAAGACCACTTCGGGCACTGAAGGCCCCATCACAGGCTGGGAACCCTTGGTGCTCCCTGGGGTCGGGGGCAGGTCCTTGGCAGGGCTGCTGCATCCAACCTCTGTGGTACTCCCGTGAGGCCATGCGCCTGCTACAGGGAGTGACAGCAGTCCTCTGCCTGATGCTCCCTCCAGGGGACAGAGGACTCCATTTCTTCAGCACCGGCGAGACGGAGCAGTGCTGGGCCGAGTCCGGGGCTGTGCTGCACACTGAGACCAAAGTACTGGGCATAGGTGCTGCAGTGGAGGGTTCCGATGCCGGACAGACCAACCTCCATCAAGAATGCCCTCAAGCAGAGATCCCGTTCTTTCTGAGTCCGTGGGCGAAAGTTCTTACAGATGTGGCACCTGTCCTTGCGATGGCCTTCTCCCAGACACTTAAGACAGCTATCGTGCAGATCGCTGATTGGTATCGGCATGCTACATGATGCACATGGCTTAAAGCCGCGGTAGTGGGGCAAAGTCCTAACAGGGGACTCTCTTGACTAACTAACACTATTAGCTAACTAACTATGAAACTATGTACAACCACAACTAGCAAATCAATGGATAAACTGCTACCGTTCTTGTGAAGCAAGACAAGACACTTCAACCAACCATCACGGGCGGTAAGAAGGAATTGAGAGGGTGTAGGGCCGGTGGTGCCTGATATGTTGCCGCATGGGAGAGCCACTCCAGGGGGTGCCACAGTCAGCCCTATGGATACCGCTAAGGCAGTAAACTCCGATAACTGTGCACATGGGTGCACACGCACCAAAAATGGAATTGACATGAGCAAGCATTCAGAGAAGAACTAGGTATTGCAAGAGCAAGTCACACAATTGCATGCTGAAAACACTGCACTCCAGACATGGCTCACAGTGCCCTGTTCCCTGATATGTCTGCAGGAATGGTTTGATGGTAATCACCAGGGATTCCATAGTTTTATAAACCAGTGCTGCCTCCTGTTCATGATGCATCCTGAGTCCTACACTACTGATTGTATAAAGGTAAGCCTGGTTATCAACCTGCTGTCCGGGGAAGCCTCTCCCCTCTTGGAGTGTGACATTTTGGTATTGTCAACTTGGGACATATTCCTGAAAGTCAGTTCAGTGCTCTTTGGAGATCTGCACCAAACTCCAAAAGTGGAGGCCGCCCTAAGAAATCTCCAACAACGGCAGAGCACTACAGGCTCATATGCAGTACAATTCTGTCACCTCATGGCTGATACAGATCGGAACGAGGTGGCGCAGCTATACCAGTTATGGTGGGAAATGTGAGACGAAATTAAAGATGAATTGTCCTGAGTGGAAACTTCTGCAAGTCTGCATGCCCTCATGGATCTTACCATCCATACAGACAATTGGTTACAGGAACAAATGGAGGGAAAAATGGGGGTCTTGCAACTATTTTATCATTTTCTCTTACTTCTTTATCAATGCTTCCTATCAAGCTGATGCAGGTGGACATGGGCTGTTGACGGCTCACCCCCGTAGACAAGAAATGACACTGCCAACACCATCTCTGCTTCTATTCTGGTGAGTCAGGTCACTCCATCTCTGCCTGTCATGTACGCCTCCAAGGTATCAGGAAAAAGAGCTCCCCCACACTTTGGTCTTGACTGGAACACACCCTGAACTCTGTCCCAGGGCTCCCCACTTGCAGGTGCTGGTCCAGTAGCTCATCCCCAGGATGACCCTGCAAACTCCTGTCTCACTAGTCCTCATCAGGTCAGCCTCACCTCAGTCCCCGGAAAAATCATGGAGCATGTCCTCAAGGAATCAATTCTAAAGCACTTAGACGAGAGGAAAGTGATCAGGAACAGTCAGCATGGATTCACCAAGGGAAAGTCATGCCTGACTAATCTAATTGCCTTCTATGATGAGATAACTGGTTCTGTGGATGAAGGGAAAGCAGTGGATGTGTTATTCCTTGACTTTAGCAAAGCTTTTGACACAGTCTCCCACGGTATTCTTGTCAGCAAGTTAAAGAAGTATGGGCTGGATGGATGCATTACAAGGTGGGTAGAAAGTTGGCTAGATTGTCGGGCTCAACGGGTAGTGATCAATGGCTCCATGTCTAGTTGGCAGCCGGTATCTAGCAGAGTGCCCCAAGGGTCGGTCCTGGGACCGGTTTTGTTCAATATCTTCATTAATGATCTGGAGGATGGTGTGGATTGCACCCTCAGCAAGTTTGTGGATGACACTAAACTGGGAGGAGTGGTAGATATGCTGGAGGGTAGAGATAGGATACAGAGAGACCTAGACAAATTGGAGGATTGGGCCAAAAGAAATCTGATGAGGTTCAATAAGGACAAGTGCAGAGTCCTGCACTTAGGACGGAAGAATCCAATGCACCGCTATAGACTAGGGACTGAATGGCTAGGCAACAGTTCTGCAGAGAAGGACCTAAGGGTTACAGTGGACGAGAAGCTGGATATGAGTCAACAGTGTGCCCTTGTTACCAAGAAGGCCAATGGCATTTTGGGGTGTATAAATCAGGGCATTGCCAGCAGATCGAGGGACGTGATCGTTCCCCTCTATTCGACATTGGTGAGGCCTCATCTGGAGTACTGTGTCCAGTTTTGAGCCCCACACTACAAGAAGGATGTGGAGAGAGTCCAGTGAAGGGCAATAAAAATGATTAGGGGACTGGAACACATGACTTATGAGGAGAGGCTGAGGGAACTGGGATTGTTTAGTCTATGGAAGAGAAGAATGAGGGAAGATTTGATAGCTGCTTTTAACTACCTGAAAGGTGGATCTAAAGAGGATGGATCTAGACTATTCTCAGTGATAGCAGATAACAGGACAAGGAGTAATGGTCTCAAGTTGCAGTGGGGGAGGTTTAGATTGGATATTAGGAAAAACTTTCACTAGGAGGGTGGTGAAACCCTGGAATGAGTTACCTAGGGAGGTGGTGGAATCCCCTTCCGTAGAAGTTTTTAAGGTCAGGCTTGAGAAAGCCCTGGCTGTGATGATTTAGTTGAGATTGGTCCTGCTCTGGGCAGGGGGTTGGACTAGATGGCCTCCAGAGGTCCCTTCCAATTCTGTTATTCTATGATTCTATGATTAAGTCAGGTGCACCGACTGCTTTGCAAACACAGGTGTGGCTCAGGTTTTCAGATTCCCCTGCAAAGCAAGATCACTCCCAACCTCATAGAGACTACTGATGGTTCCCCTTAGTCTTCAGGTCCAGTAATAGAGGAAAAAACTCCCCTGGAGGCCATGATACAGGGGCACCAAGAAATGTTACAATTTAGCATGACCCTTTCTCCACACTTTCTCCTGATCCTCGGTATCTCCTGACTGGCTCTCCACAATCCACTAACGTAGTGGCAAGCACAGGAAGTCTATCTTCCACTGGATTTTGTCAGCAGCACTGTTGGGGACTAATAGATCCTGTTGCGGCACCTAAACTCAAGAGGCTCAGGTGGGGGTGGCTATCCAGGCATAACCCTCTGTTGAAACTACATTGGAATGCCCGTTGAAATACCAAGAATAGGATGAAGTTTTTGAAAAGAGGAGTGCAGAAACCCTGCCTCTACACCAAGACTCTGACTACCCAATAGAGTGCAACCAGGAGCAAAAATACCACTGTCTGGAAGGAGCTCACCACCCAGTCCAGGTATTCACTGATCATAAACATCTGGAGCACCTACATAGGGCAAAAGCCTTAAACCAACAGCAGCTTCGATGGGCCCTATTTTTCTACCAATTTGATTTCATCATCACATATCATCCCAGGTCCAAAAATGGCAAGGTAGATGCACTGTTCTGAAGATATGGTACTAACCTGTGAGGCCCCAGCCAGGAATATCCCCTCATTTTCAAATCCCATAACTTTCTCAGTGCAGCTCTTCACCAGGATGTACTCACACTGATATGCTCTACCTCTGCCTGAGGAATTCCACCTGACAAACAAGCTATCATCAATAAGCAAACCACGTGACTCCTGGGAAGGGATCACATATATAAGGGACCATATCTATGTTCCCCCAGGACCCAAAAAAGTTGCAGTCCTGCAACTATGTCATGACTTTCCCCCAGCAGGACACTGGGGTACTTTAAGGTTCCAAAACCACTGGGCTACAACTCACAGACGGGCTCCCTAGAGTAATGGCTCCATCCAAAAACTGATGTCTATATGCTTGAGGGGTAAAACCCATCCTGACTAGGATAGCTTCCTTGACCTCCACATACAAGCCAGCCTGTTCATCAATCAGGACCTTATATGCAACTGCTTCCCCAGTCAAAAATGGGGCCATCCTGGCCTCCCAGGATGACTCTTCCCAATCAGCTGCACTAGCCACCCATTCAAATGTGCGAGGGAAGGCTTCTAGTCATCCTGCAGCCCCAATTTTTCCAATACATGGAACAGTCTGCCCATGGAACCCATCCCTGTGCTAGATTGACTCCTGGTACCCCATTTCTCTAGCTGTTGTAAGAACCATTTGTGCAGCTGTCACTGACCTCTGGCCAGTGTTGTTGTACAGGGAAATGTACATCCTGCTCTTTTTGCTGGGTTTCCAGGGAATGGAACAGAAGATTCTGAATTTGTTTCTGCTGCTCCTGCTATTGTAGTGGGCCTGCAAGACTTCAGGTGTACACCACCTTCCATTTTGGATGTGAGACAGGGCCCCCTCACGACACAGCCTAGTGATACAGAAGCTCCGCCTTGCTGCTCAATCAACCCTCCTTAATGGGAGGGGAAGGGGATCTTCGGAATCCCACCACTGGTATCAATTGTTATGTGGTGCACTCACTGCCAGAGCATCCCATCACACCAGGATTCAGCACTGCAGTGACTTCATCTTGAGTATTCCCCCTTTTGTTGGCCAATCAGTTTCTGAACTGGTCTTCTGGGTCACTCAGTCCTCCAACCAGGTTGCAGTTAAAGTTCAGTCCCCTTCCAGGGTAACAAAAGTCCAATTAAAATAAAATATCCAACCAACTGAATTTCTGCCCCTCTTGGGCCTGACAGGTCTCCCACTGCCTTTCCTCCCCAAAGACTCCAGCAGCTTCACATGGGACCTGGGACCGGCAAGCTGTATCTCAGGGTGTAATGGTCCCTTGCTCTCCCGCTCGGAGGGAGGCCACTCATTCCAGTCCTGTTTGGCCAGGATTCCAGTCCGCAGGACAGCCAAGAGCCCACAATAGGGCTGGGCAATCAATAGTCATAGTCAGGCTTTAGCCTGGGTTTGGACGGCTCAAACTGTCGGCCCCGAAACAGTCTATAACTGAGCTGGGGGCCTGGGCTTGAGGAGGCTCAGGCAGCCAACAACAAACAGACTATCAGGGCTGGCTTTAGCCTGGGTGGAGCTCAGGTAGCCAGCAAACAGTTTATAAGGGAGCTGGTAAGGGAGGCTCCTTCTTCAGGGCTAGAGCTTCCCTGAACAATGTAGGGAGTCAGCCACCCCAGGGTGGGGTGACAGGGGGATGCGGGCCCACCCTACTTCACTGCTTCCCAGCTCAGGGCCCTGGCAGGGGCAGCACTGGCTGCCCCTGCGTCGGTGGGGATCCAGCCACAACACGCTGACTGAGCCACACCTGACTCTGCAGCCAGCTGCTCTGTGGCTGCCCCTGGACCACTTCCTGCTTCCCCAGGGTTCGTACCTGTGGCCTCCAGGCCTCTTCCAGCTCCTTGGGGTACACGGCAGGCACTCTGGGCCAGTCCTTGCCAGCATCTGGGGATCGGGACCAGCCAGGCGTAGGTTCCCCTCTGGGACGTGGCAGAACAGGCAGAGTATCCTCCTCTGCAGGCTCTGCCCCAACTGTGCTGCTGAGCCTGCCTTCCAGCCACGCTCTGGTACTTCCGGTGAGGGGGGCGGGACGATCTAGGCTCTGCCCTCCAAGGGGAGTGTAATGGTCCCTCACTCTCCCACTCGGAGGGAGGCCACTCGGCCTCGCTACACGGGGCTTCCCAAAGGAGCCAAAACTGGGTTTTTATCCCAGCTTCCTTCTGATTGTGTTCTCTTATGCCCTTTTTATTGTAAGGCCTAGTATTTGCCACACTAATACACGACCCCTTCAGTCCTTCCCCTTCAGGCTGGGATGCAGTTAATTATAGCACAGGTATGGCTAACTGAACAGGTCTCCTAGCCCTTAAAAAGGCAGACTGAGAATTCATTGGTCTCAAACCACAGTCTGTGGGGCTCCAAGTGGGCAGGGCTTCCACACTGCCGCCAGACAGCCTTGTTGAGCACATCATACTTCCTGGGAGACAGTCACTGTAGGAAGTGCTGCCCACAATAGAAATTATTGGCAGCCCCTCCTTCAACATCTGATTGACTCAGACCAAGTGTTTAAACAAGGCAGGAGTACCAGAAAGTTATCTGAGAAACAAAGTAGATCCCTGACATGCTGTTGAGACAGACCCTGCCTTGTTCCTGGTCCCTTGCTTGGCTCCTGGTTCCTGCTCCCTTGCCTCATTCCCAGTTTCTGCCTCCTTGCCTTGCCCTCCAGTTCCTGGCTATTGATTCTGGCTTAACCCGTGGCTATTGACTAAGGCCTGACCCTCAGCTCTGGTTCCTAGCTGCTGACTCTGGCTTACCCCTTGGTTCTGGTTCTTGACTATTGATGCCAGTTTAACCTTCAGCTTCAGCTCAGTAGGCTATTGACCCTAGCTTGACCCTAGGCTCTGGTTCCCAGTTATGGAACTTGACATGATCCTTGGCTTGACCACTCAGGACCAACTGCCTATGGCTCTAACTACTGGAACTGAATGCCCATGCCCTGGTTCCTGACAGCTTGCACAGACACCTCCGACATTCTGTGGCCAACACTCCAGCAGGAGTTGGAGGGACTAGGCATTCCATTGTCCCATAGGGGCACCGGATCTGCAGGCACAGGTCGCCCACGTACAAGCAGAGATTTCAGCTCTGTAGGCCCAGGTGCTGCAACTTTTTGCAGAAAACCCTCCACAAGCAACCCATGCATAAGGAGATACATCACACATGGTGTGAGTGATAGCGCCGCTATACAAGCCAGGACCTGTGGTTTGATGGAGACCCCTGAAAATTCCTTAACCAGTGTCTTCATTGTTTCTGCTCCACCCCCAGACCTACCCCCTCGGTCAGGCCAAGGTGGGATTGGTAATTAGTTTCTGACAGGTGAGGCACTGGTTTGGGCCTCCCCCCTGCTCCAGCAGAACAGTCCAGCACTGAGCCTTGTCTATGATTTTTTATTACCCTTGGTGCATGTGATCGCTGAAGCTGCCCTGCAGAACTTCACATAGGGACAAGGGCCAGCTGCCTTGTAGGCTGCACATTTCTGATGGCTTGTGGATGACATCAAGTGGAATGAAGTAGCCCAGATCTACCAGACTCAGTGAGGACTCAGTGAAGAGGTTCAGAATGTGTGGAAGCCACCACGGGCCTGGACACCTTCACTGATCTAGCCATCCACATTGACAATGGGCTACAGAAGCAGAGAGAGGAAAAGAGGGGTTCTACCCAGTTCTTGCCCACATCTTGCACTAGCACCCTCGAGCTCATCCCCTGAACACATGCAGGTCAACGTGGACTGCCAACGCTTGACCACCAAGGAGAAGGAGCAACCTTGGCACAAACAAGCTTGCACTACTACTGCGGTGAGTCAGAACACATACTTGCTTCATGCATCATGGACCCCAGCCAGGAAGGGATCAGGAAATGACCAAGCTTGGACTTCATAGTGGGTCTTGGCTTGGGCACAACCACAAAAATACACTCAGGACTGACCCCTGCCCCCAAGTCTTGACAGGCCCACCCAGACATTTCCTGCATCTTCAGGTTCCAAGTTAGCTGTGCCTCCGTGGCAAAACTTGACAGCTGCCATTGCTGTGGGCACTCACTGTTTCCAGGGCTACTGCCAATTTCACAAATTCCAAGACAGCCCAAGCTCTGCAAATCACCATCTGGCAGGAGTCCATACCAGACATTTTGGAAACCAGCAATGGGACACTCTTGTCATTCGGGCCGGTAACCCAGAAGACAAATTGGAGGATTGGGCCAAAAGAAATCTGATGAGGTTCAATAAGGATAAGTGCAGGGTCCTGCACTTAGGATGGAAGAATCCAATGCACCGCTACAGACTAGGGACCGAATGGCTAGGCAGCAGTTCTGCAGAAAAGGACCTAGGGGTGACAGTGGACGAGAAGCTGGATATGAGTCAGCAGTGTGCCCTTGTTGCCAAGAAGGCCAATGGCATTTTGGGATGTATAAGTAGGGGCATAGCAAGCAGATCGAGGGACGTGATCGTTCCCCTCTATTCGACATTGGTGAGGCCTCATCTGGAGTACTGTGTCCAGTTTTGAGCCCCACACTACAAGAAGGATGTGGATAAATTGGAGAGAGTCCAGCAAAGGGCAACAAAAATGATTAGGGGTCTAGAACACATGACTTATGAGGAGAGGCTGAGGGAGATGGGATTGTTTAGCCTGCAGAAGAGAAGAATGAGGGGGGATTTGATAGCTGCTTTCAACTACCTGAAAGGGGGTTCCAAAGAGGATGTCTCTAGACTGTTCTCAATGGTAGCAGGTGACAGAACGAGGAGTAATGGTCTCAAGTTGCAGTGGGGAAGGTTTAGATTGGATATTAGGAAAAACTTTTTCACTAAGAGGGTGGTGAAACACTGGAATGCGTTACCTAGGGAGATGGTAGAATCTCCTTCCTTAGAGGTTTTTAAGGTCAGGCTTGACAAAGCCCTGGCTGGGATGATTTAACTGGGAATTGGTCCTGCTTCGAGCAGGGGGTTGGACTAGATGACCTTCAGGGGTCCCTTCCAACCCTGAGATTCTATGATTCTAAGACAGTGCCCCTGGAAGCAATAATTCAGGAACCCTATGTAATCCTGCAGTTCAGTGTGATCTATCCCCGGCATTTCAGCATTGAGCATGTCAGCAGGCCTGCCTCCATAGTAACAGTTGCACGTCCAGGGGTCAGTCCCAGGCAATACTGAGTGCACCTCCACGTGTGCTGGGGCTCACAGCAACTGGCCAAACCAAACCACGCCTGGGTCCGACCCCCCACATTCCTGATAAATACTAGGATTATGCAGGCATCTTCAAAAAAAGAATGTGGACATGTTGCCTCTGCACTGAGACTATGACTTCCTTGTTGTCCTACAACCTGGGGTGAAGGTTCCCTATGGCCATATTTACACGATGTCCGAACCAGAACCAGTAGCTCTTTTTGCAAATATTCAAGAAAACCTGGCCCAAGGGTTTATTTGCTTCTCAACATTTCCCGCAGGGACCCTGGCCTTCTTCGCAAAGAAGAAAGACAGGACTCTGCACCTCTTTAGAGACTATGAGGCTTTGAACCAATGGATAATTTGGAACTGGTACCCTCCGTCCTTAATCTCTGACTTGCTGGATGATGTAAGATACTCATGGATATTCACCAGACAAGACCTCTGGTGGGCATACAATCTAATACACATCTAGACCAGGGATAAATGGAAGGCTGCTTTGCGAACTTGTTACAGATACTTTGAATACCTGGTAATATTCTTTGGACTGAACATTTGGTAATGTCCCTGTGATCTTGCAACACTTCATCAATGATGTATTTAGGGACATTCTGGATCAATAAATTGTTGTCTATTTAGATTATATTTGTCTTTTTGGAGAATGCAGGGCAGCACAAACACCACATCAGGACCGGCCAGGAGAGGTAGCAGCAGCATAGTCTATATACAAAACTGGAAAAGTGAACCTTCAACCAATCCTCTGCAGAGCTTTTGGGGTACATGCGCTCTGCATGAAGCCAAATAAGATGAAAGCTGTCTACAACTAGGAGTACTTGGGAAGTGCAGTGTTTCCTACATTTCACCAATTTCTATCACCACTTCATTCCAGGGTTCTCACAGTGAACAGTTGGCTTGACATCCCTCCTCTGCAAGACTGTCAAATTTGTTTGGTTATCTGAGGCTCATGAAGCCTTCAAACAGCTCAAAATCAGCTTCACCACTGCTCCTATTTAGGTGCATCCTGATTCAGTTAGAGAGTTCTTAGTGGAAGCCGATGCATCTAATGTGACCATATAGGTCACACTCTCTCAGATGCACGGGCCCCAGCACCTGCTGCACATAACACTCATGGAAGCTAAAACACACAGAAAAAAAGTACAAAATCCTCTATAAGGAATTGCTTGCGATTAAATCCACATTTGAAGAGTGGAGTCACTGCCTAAAGGCAATGGATTGCACCCTCAGCAAGTTCACGGATGACACTAAGATGGGGGGAGAGGTAGATACACTGGAGGGTAGGGATAGGTCCAGAGGGACCTAGAAAAATTGGAGTATTGGGTCAAAAGAAATCTGATGAGGTTCAACAAGGACAAGTGCAGAGTACTGCACTTAGGATGGAAGAATCCCATGCACTGCTACAGGCTGGGGACCGACTGGCTAAGCGGCAGTTCTACAGAAATGGACCTGGGGATTACAGTGGACAAGAAGCTGGATATGAGTCAACAGTGTGCCCTTGTTGCCAAGAAGGCTAACGGCATATTGGGCTGCAATAGTAGAAGCACTGCCAGCAGATCGAGCGAAGCTCTTTTTTTTTGTTAACTATGTTAACTACCAGCAGCCTCCCCAAACCCGTCACCTACCAACTTAGTTTAAGGATCCACCACATTCCAGAACTAACGGGGCATGTCAAGGACATTAAGAAGACTGCCGGAGACAGGAGGAACTGATCTTTTATGTAGGCCAGAAGATCTGGTTATCTGCTAAGCATTGCAACATGGGCAGGCCATCTCTCAAGCTAGACCACCAATTGCTTGGACCCTATATATTTATCAGAAAATCAACTGTTGCTTTCAAACTCCACAACCTCAAATTGTACCCAGTCTTCCATATTTCCCTCTTGAAAGCACCCACTGAAAATCTCTTCCCTGACTGAACACAGCCATCACCTTACTAGTTCCAGTTCAGGGCAACGAGGCATCTGAGGATTGGGCTCCAGATTATTGTGGTACCTCGTAGACTGGGAAGGCTATGGCCCCAAAGAGTAGTACTGGGAGCCTGCCAGTAACATTCATGCCCCTGAACTTGTAAAAGACTTTCACTAATGTCACCCACACAAACCTGGCATGACAATCTTTTGTCACCGTCTTTTGTAGGTGACAAATCTGAGAAATTCTCAGAGATTGAAGTGTCACTAGAGGAGGTTTTGGAATTAATTGAGAAACTTAACAGTAACAAGTCACCGGGACCAGATGGCATTCACGCAAGAGTACTGAAAGAACTCAAATGTGAAATTGCAGAACTATTAACTATGGTCTGTAACCTGTCCTTTAAATCAGCTACTGTACCCAATGACTGGGAGATAGCTAATGTAACGCCAATATTTAAGAAGGGCTCTAGAGGTGATCCTGGTAATTACAGACCAGTAAGTCTAACATTAGTACCGGGCATATTAGTTGAAACAATAGTAAAGAATAAAATTGTCAGGCACATAGAAGATCATATTTTATTAGTGTTCTTTGAAGGGGTCAAACAACATGTGGACAAGGAGGATCCAGTGGACATAGTATACTTAGATTTCCAGAAAGCCTTTGACAAGGTCCCTCACCAAAGGCTCTTCCGTAAATTAAGTTGTCATGGGATAAGAGGGAAGATCCTTTCATGGATTGAGAACTGATTAAAAGACCAGGAACAAAGGGTACGAATAAATGGTAAATTTTCAGAATGGAGAGGGGTAACTAGTGATGTCAGTCCTAGGACCAATCCTATTCAACTTATTCATAAATGATCTGGAGAAGGGGTAAACAGTGAGATGGCAAAGTTTGCAGATGCTCAAGATAGTTAAGACCAAAGCAGATTGTGAAGAACTTCAAAAAGATCTCACAAAACTAAATGATTAGGCAACAAAATGGCAAATGAAATTTAATGGGGATAAATGTAAAGTAATGCACATTGGAAAAAATAATCCCAACTATACATACAATATGATGGGGGCTAATTTAGCTACAACTAATCAGGAGAAAGATCTTGGAATCATCGCGGATAGTTCTCTGAAGACGTCCACGCAGTGTGCAGCGACAGTCAAAAAAGCAAACGGGATGTTAGGAATCATTAACAAAGGGATTGAGAATAAGACAGAGAATATCTTATTGCCCTTATATAAATCCACGGTATGCCCACACCTTGAATACTGTGTACAGATGTGGTCTCCTCATGTCAAAAAAGATATACTGTCATTAGAAAAACTTCAGAGAAGGGCAACTAAAATGATTAGGGGTTTGAAATGGGTCCCACATGAGGAGAGATTAAAGAGGCTAGAACTTTTCAGCTTGGAAAAGAGGAGACTAAGGATGGGGATATGATAGAGGTTTATAAAATCATGAATGGGGTGGAGAAAGTGAATAAGGAAAAGTATTTACTTGTTCCCATAATATAAGAACTAGGGGCCAACAAATGAAATTAATGGGTAGCAGGTTTAATAAAACTAAAAGGAAGTTCTTCTTCACTCAGCGCACAGTCAACCTGTGGAATTCCTTGTCTGAGGAGGTTATGAAGGCTAGGACTATAACAGGGTTTAAAAGAGAACTGGATAAATTCATGGAGGTTAAATCCATAAGTGGCTATTAGCAGGATGGGTAAGGAATGGTGTCCCTAGCCTCTGTTTGTCAGAGGGTGGACATGGATGGCAGGAGAGAGATCACTAGATCATTACCTGTTAGGTTCACTCCCTCTGGGACACCTGGGATTGGCCACTGTTGGTAGACAGGATACTGAACTGGATGGACCTTTGGTCTGAACCATTATGGCCTTTGTGTTCAGTGCCCCAGGGCACACCTGAAGAGGGGCAATGTAAGGATTCATGGGACTTGAAACCACATCTGCTGGAGGCCAAGCAGGTGGCCCTTCCACACTGCCAGAAGGCATCCCAGGAGAGCAGTCACTGTGGGGAGTGCCACCCACGGTACTGACGACTGGCAGCCCCACCCTATATCTCCGATTGTCCCAGACCTACTATTTAAGCCTGAAGGGAGTTCCAGGAAGTTGTATGTGCACCAATCCAGATCCCTGAACTGCTGCTGAGACAGACCCCTAATCATTCTTGCTTTCTTGCCTCATTTATGGTTCCTAGCTATTGACTCCAGCTTAACCCTTGGCTACAGCTCCTGGCTATTGACTCCAGATTGATCCTAGGCTCCAGACCCCAGCTACCAACTCACCTGCTTCAGGCTCCACCACCTAAAGCTCTAACCACTGGACTTTACTGCCCATGCCCTGATTCTGGACACAGGCTATCCTGTTACATACAGGCTCTGCCACACATGCCATTGGTATAAGGGCCTCAACAGCAGGCTTATTATGCCCCATCACTCTTTTTAATCTGGTAGCAGTAATTAGTGTGCACTGACACTCCTATTCTGAAGCCTGCAGCAGGGCATAGGTCAAACCCATGAATCTTCTTAGCCCCAAAGTGGGGTTCAACCTACCACCCTGCCTCATCAGACCTGCAGCAGGAATTACCCATCCTCCTCTCCCCTCTGGAGTCTTTAACCACAAAGTTCACGCAGTGTTCCTTAAAAAATGAAAAACAGTCTCATCAGAGGAAACTTTATAAATTGCAGACTGACTTAGCTCACCCTCCCTTTCACAATGCTAAGCCCTGGCCTTTCTCTGACCACCCCACTTCTCACAGGTGTCAAGATGACAAACATTTTCCAAGGAATAGTTCTTCTGCAGAAAAGGACCTAGGGGTTACAGTGGACGAAAAGCTGGATATGAGTCAACAGTGTGCCGTTGTTGCCAAGAAGGCCAATGGCATTTTGGGATGTATATGTAGGGGCATTGCCAGCACATCGAGGGATGTGATCGTTCCCCTCTATTCGACATTGGTGAGGCCTCATCTGGAGTACTGTGTCCAGTTTTGGGCCCCACACTACAAGAAGGATGTGGAAAAATTGGAAAACGTCCAGCGGAGGGCAACAAAAATGGTTAGGGGACTGGAACACATGACTTATGAGGAGAGGCTGAGGGGAGGCTGAGGGAACTGGGATTGTTTAGTCTGCAGAAGAGAAGAATGAGGGGGGATTTGATAGCTGCTTTCAACTACCTGAAAGGGGGTTCCAAAGAGGATGGCTCTAGACTGTTCTCAGTGGTAGCAGATAACAGAACAAGGAGTAATGGTCTCAAGTTGCAGTGGGGGAGGTTTAGGTTGGATATTAGGAAAAACTTTTTCACTAGAAAGGTGGTGAAACACTGGAATGCATTACCTAGGGAGGTGATGGAATCTCCTTCCTTAGAAGTCTTTAAGGTCAGGCTTGACAAAGCCCTGGCTGGGATGATTTAGTTGGGGATTGGTCCTGCTTTGAGCAGGGGGTTGGATTAGATGACCTCCTGAGGTCCCTTCCAACCCTAATATTGTATGATTCTATGAAATAAGCTGAATGGTATGGTCCACATCATGGAGCACATTTCTCTATACAGCTCTTCAGGGATACTTCAGCTAATGGAATGCAGGGGCAAACAACATTTTAGCAGAGGGCTCCCAGCTGTGGAACATGTCACTAGGGATCAGGAGGTGTCTATCTAGGGACCTGAATGGCTTTCCATTGTAAGTATTTAAAAATAGAAGAAACTATAGCAAACTCTCTTTTCTTCCTTCTTTCCTTCCTTCCTTCCCAGCCCTTATGAGAAATAGCTGGAGCGTGCACATACATATGAGCATGGGTGAATTTAAACCTTACCGAGGGAAGGATAATGCAAAGAGATGAATTTGCATTTCTTTCCTAATTCAGTGGGTCCTGTGGTCATTCTTACCTATTGGGGGAATTAGTTCCACAACCTAGGTCTTGCTCCTGTGACAGTTCTGTCTTCTGCATTCAGGAGCCTCCCACTATTTATTACTTGATGGTTTCACTGTTCCCATGGAACACACCTTTTGCAGGAGGCTGTGGCTGTGGAAGGGGAGGTGATCTCTTAGGTACCTAGGGCCAATCCAATGGAGGACTTTCATTACCTTGAGCTGACCTTAAATGGGCAGCCAGGTTGTATTGCGACTAGCTGGAGCTTTCTCAGGACTCATTATCAGATATAGTCAGTAGAAACAATTGAGCCCAAAGGTCACAAATGGGAATCACTGTGATCAGCTCTGTTTCTGATAGAATGTCAGCAATCCTGAAGCTTAGCCGGTGCAAATATTAGCATGTCCTTGTATGCACTTAGGAGGCAGTATGGGTGACGCTAGACTGAGCAATCAATGGCGAGTAATCTGCTATTCCTGAGTGTAGACAATGCCCAAGTCATGTTAGAGTCTCAAGAAAACAGTGTGATTATTAGTTCAGGAAGGAAAATACACTACCAATATCCAGAGGCTGATCGGAATGTGTTCGAAGAGGAGGTTGCTGTTTTCTTCGTACTATCTCCACTATCAGGGATGAGGAAAGATGCTCAAATTCCTTCATCATTATTACCTGATTAAAATGTGACTCTTTAACCACAAAGTTCAGGCAGTGTTCCTTAAAAAGCGAAAAACAGTCTCATCTGAGGAAATTCTGTAATTTTATACAGAACAGAAGAAAAACCATTACAAAGCATCCATTCCAAAATCCCCACTGAAGATTCCCAACAGTATTAACCATGAGAAGAGAACTCAATGGTTTTTCACCAGAATCCTGAGAAATCAGTATCACGTGATAGCATAATCTTGGTTATTCTTTCTGATATTAAATACAAAAAGCTTTGTCAATGCAACATTATTTATGCATAAAATTAAGCACTCAAAATGGAATGCCCAAGTTAAGGCTGAATGCACAACCTTGCCTCTACCCACATAAGTGTATGTGTTATGACACACTGTGCTTACACAATCACGTAATCTCTCAAATGATGCTATATTTGACATCACACATTTTTATTCCAAACCTTTAGTTCAGATGTGTAGCATCTTGTAACATATTCATCCGTGTATAAAGAATGATATCTTACGGTAACCATAGTTCTTAAAAAGAAAAGGAGGACTTGTGGCACCTTACAGACTAACCAATTGCCACAAGTCGTCCTTTTCTTTTTGTGAATACAGACTAACACGGCTGCTACTCTGAAACCTGTCATAGTTCTTAAAGAGGTGTTGTCCACCTAGATTTCACTTCCGGGGCACATGCACCCTGTATGTGTGAAATTTGATTCTTTCTGGCCAACAGTATCCATTGTCTGTGCCCTGGACATTCTCATGCCTCACACCTGAGGACATACAATACGTCTACAATGCAATGATAAACTCACAGAATTGAGTCTCAGAGCCTGGATCAACTGACTCAGGCTTATGGGGTTCCAGCTGCGGGACTAGAAGTGGCAGTGCAGACATTCAGGATCAGACTAGAGCCCAGGCCTCCCCTCTTACAGAGTCTCAGAGCAAAGGCTCTAGCCCAGGCCCAAACTTCTACCCTGCAATTTTATAGCCCCGCAGCCCGAGCCCCATGAGCCTAATTCAGGGGTCTTTTATTGCAGTGTAAATGTACCCATAAAGGACAGAGTAGGCCTAATGATCCCTCAGTTCCTTTGCCAATACACAATCCCAGAAGAGCAGGAAACAGTAGATACAGAAAGGAAGTGGATTGTGTAAGCCATGTGAATAACACACCTTGAAGGTGTGTTACAAGGTAAATAACTGTTCCTTCTTCTTCAAGTGACTGTCCACACAGATTCCACTTCTGATGACTATCAAGCAGTGACCTTACTATGGGTTCTTGGAGTCCTAATTAAATAATGAATGCAAGACAGCTCTACCAAAGTGGGAGTCTGATCTTGAAGTTTCAACTAAGGACGAGTCATGGTAAAAGTGTGGACTGATCCGCACGTCACTGACGTGCAAATTTTGAAATAGGGATGTTTCATATAGAAGCTGAAGAAACCGCCTGAGCTCTGGTGGAATGAGCTCTCATGAGCATGGGTGAATGTGACCCAAGGCACACATGTATTCACATCCTAAGCATTACTGCAATAACATTTGTACAAAACATGCCTTGAAAGCTAACACCACCCTGGTCAATAATATAATTGTGAACATAGGTGCTGACTCCTTGGGTGCTCCGGGCTGGAGGACCCATGGGGAAAAATTAGTGGGTGCTCCGCATCCACCAGCAGCCAACCTCCCCAATCCTCACCTCCTTCTCCTCCCCCCACCCAAGTGCACTGCGTCCCTGCTCCTTCCCCTCCCTCCCAGCACTTCCAGCCTGCCCGTCACCTAACAGGTGTTTGGCGGTGCTAAGGACTTTCCGGGAGGGGGAAGAATGGGGATGTGGCATGCTCTGGGGAGGAGGCCGAGAAGAGGCAGGGCAGGGGTGGGTACTTGGTGGAAGGGGGTGGAATGGGGGTGGGGCAAGGGCGGTGCAGGGGTGGGAAGAAACAGGGCCAGGGGGTCGAGCACCCACTGGGCAGAGGGGAAGTGGTTACATATGTTTGTGAAACATATGTAACATTATATATGAAATTATAAGTGTTCTCTATAATGTTATTAGAGCATGTTTAAGACCAGATGGTCTAGCCCAGGTAAAGCCAATAAACCAATTTGTCTTAGACTAACAAATTTGTTTAGCCTTAGTTTACATATTAGCACTAAACAAAGCCATCAAGCTAAATCGAGTGGGGGTTATCCTGAGACTGAACTCAGGAGACAGAACTAACATAGTTCTTGCATCCCTGAGAGAGACAGGAGACTGAATCATGGAAGTCAACGAATAGCTATGCAGGTGGTGTCGGAGAGAAGGCTTTGGATTCTTTGACCATGAGATGGTGTTCCAAGAAGGAGGAGTGCTAGGCAGAGACGGGCTCCACCTAATGAAGAGAGGGAAGAGCATCTTCGCGAGCAGGCTGGCTAACCTAGTGAGGAGGGCTTTAAACTAGGTTCACCGGGGGAAGGAGACCAAAGCCCTGAGGTAAGTGTGGAAGTGGGATACCGGGAGGAAGCACGAGCAGGAGTGTGTGAGAGGGGAGGGCTCCTGCCTCACACTGAGAAAGAGGGGCGATCAGCGGGTTATCTCAAGTGCCTATATACAAATGCACAAAGCCTGGGAAACAAGCAGGGAGAACTGGAAGTCCTGGCAAAGTCAAGGAATTATGATGTGATTGGAATAACAGAGACTTGGTGGGATAAATCCCATGACTGGAGTACTGTCATGGACGGATATAAGCTGTTCAGGAAGGACAGGCAGGGCAGAAAAGGTGGGGGAGTTGCACTGTATGTAAGAGAGCAGTATGACTGCTCAGAGCTCCGGTATGAAACTGCAGAAAAACCTGAGAGTCTCTGGATTAAGTTTAGAAGTGTGAGCACCAAGGGTGATGTCGTGGTGGGAGTCTGCTATAGACCACCGGACCAGGGGGATGAGGTGGACGAGGCTTTCTTCAGGCAACATGCAGAAGCTACTAGATCGCACGCCCTGGTTCTCATGGGAGACTTCAATCACCCTGATGTCGGCTGGGAGAGCAATACAGTGGTGTACAGACAATCCAGGAAGTTTTTGGAAAGTGTAGGGGACAATTTCCTGGCGCAAGTGCTGGAGGAACCAACTAGGGGCAGAGCTCTTCTTGACCTGCTGCTCACAAACCGGGAAGAATTAGTAGGGGAAGCAAAAGTGGATGGGTACCTGGGAGGCAGTGACCATGAGATGGTCGAGTTCAGGATCCTGACACAAGGAAGAAAGGAAAGCAGCAGAATACGGACCCTGGACTTCAGAAAAGCAGACTTCTTCTGAAGTAACCAAGTTGGGCAAAGGCAAAGTGAGCCTTGTGGGCCGCTGGCTGGCTGTTGGGGTCAAAGCTCTGGACAAAAGCTGCACAGTCACAAGACACCCAGGGTTAAAAGGCAGATATTGATCAAACCCCTGTCTGGCCTGAGTGAACCCCAAAACATCCAAGTGAAATCTACCCTAGCTACTTCATAACAGGATCTAATATAGTTAGTTATCTATTTGGACAACCTTTGGGTGGAAGTGGCTTGAACCTTAACCCTATCTGAAAAGGCTACACACAGTCTGTGGGATCTTGTGAAGGATGTGATCCCATCCAGGTAGTATGTTAGAGCCCTACTATGTCAAAGGGTGTGCCATTTGGCTTCCCCCTGGTGTGAGAGTAGCACTTGAGGGAGAAAACTGGGCAGGGAAGCAACTGATTTAAATAAAAATCAGAAACAATATTAGGCAGGAATTTGGAGTGAGGCCTATCTTTATGGAATGTCATGTCAGGTGGACCATCCATAAGGGCTTGCATGTCCCCTAACCTATGAGTTGATGTAAGCAGTGTGGAAGTATAACATTATATAAGTATAGCGTTGTATAAGGGGACATGCTGGATACATTGTATATGAGAGGGCATGCCAAAACATGTTACAAAGTATCTGAGGGAGCACATGTAGGGACAGTTAGCTTTTGAATGGAGAAGCAATTAAGACAGAGCCAGCAAGTCTAAGAAGCAGGCATCAGAATGGAAGGTGTGAAAGGCAATTAGTTAAGTTAACTGGAAGCTGTTAAAGGAGATTGTTAAGGGTGGCAGGTAATTGAAGATACGTGACTGGTCTCAGGGATCTCGAAGGGTGGTGACTAAAATCTTTTTTCTTCTTTTGTCTGTAACTTCTCTGTAACTTGTTCTCCAAAAACAGTATAAATTAAGAGACACAAGCCCCACTCTAAATGTATTAGCAGAGCAGCTTTGCTAATAAAACAGAGTGGTCTGATAAATTGTGAGTCTGAGTCAAACTTTGACAGCAGTCTTCATAGACAGTTGATCAAAAAAGCAGGTTGCTTGTGGCTAAAAAGGAGGTCCCACTAAACAGTTAACACTGTGTTGAGGTCCCAGGAAGGAGGAGCCCCTTGGTCTGGGTGGAAAAACATGAATAAAACCCTTACGGAATCTAGCAACTGTAGGGTGGGAAGATACAGTATAACCCTGAATTGAGGATGGTATGCAGCTATTACTGCTTAATGTACTCTTATGGATCTGATGGATGGCCCCAAATGTGTTAGAGCTAGCAGACAGTCCTGAGTAGCAGAAAGAGGAATTGACAAGGGAAATGTTTTGGAGCCCAAATAGAAAACCTCTTCCATTTTGTTTCATTTCTCAGTATAGTAGAGGTTTTTCTGCTATGTACCAAACTGTCCTGGACTTCATTTGAACAGCTCCTTTCAAAGGCAGTTAATCAGCCAACAACCACACTGTCAGATGTAATGATGAAAGAGGTGAAAGATCTCACTTCTGTTTTGCAAAATCATGTCAGATAGAACAAGTGGTGTGTTGATAGGTTCATCAGCTCAGAGTATCAGAGCTGTCTGGGCCACGCTGGGTCTAGCATAGTAACTGAGGCTGAACCTTGTCCGAGTTCCCTCAGGATCCCTGGTATTAAATGAATTGGCAGAAGGCATACATGAGCCCCTCTGCCTATGAGACTACAGAAAGCCTGGACTCAAAACCCCTCTGGAGCAGAACACACGGCATTTCTTGTTCTGATCTGTGGCATATATGTTTATTTCTGGACACCATATTGCAAGGGACCATTAAAGGTGAATTGGCCTGTTAACAACCCTTCAGTCATGGGGGGAAAGGCCGGGGGGAGGCAACTTGTCAGAGAAGTTGTTAGTGGGTTGTTGGTGAGATTGTTGTAATAAGCCATAAATCTAGAGTCCTATTTAGTCCATGATTTTTAGGGTCTAGCAAAGTTATAAATTTAAGCTCCCAGTAGTCTCTTTTGAAGATGTGAAGATTTCCTGAGAAGTCAGATAGAGTGATCATTTTCTGAAAAGTGTTCACCCACGTGGTGTTTTTTTCTTTTTTTATGATTTTTCTGTTAGCTCATTCGAGAGCATAGTGCCCGTCTGGTTTCACTCACATAGTTGTTACTGGGGCATTTAGTGCACCAGATAAGGTATGCCACATGTTGCAGGACTCTCAGATCTTGAAAGGTGTATTGGGGAGGGGGTGTCAATCATCGTAGCCATGGAGATATGTCTACAGGTTTTGCATCTGTTGTTCTGGCAGGGGTCTGGTAAAGATTTGAATTGATGTGTCCTGGTCTGTGGGGAGCTTGCTTCTAATGATGATTTTGGAGAAGCTGCGGGGTTGTTTGAAGGCCAGAAGAGGGGTTCAGAAAAGATTTCTTTCAGAATGTGGACCCCATAGAGTATGGGTTGTGAATATTTAATGCTATCTTATATGGGTTCCAGTGTGGGATGGTAAGTGACAACTACTGGTGTGCAGTCAGAGGGGGTTTTATTTCTGTATTGAAGCAGGTTCTCTCGGGGTATTTGTGTGGCCTGTTCCATGATGCAATCTACTTCTCTGGTGGAATGTCCTTGTTTGGTGAAGGCAGTTTTAAGTGTGTTAAGGTTTACATCCCACTGTAGCACTTAGTGAAGAGCTTCTCCCATCAGCGTAGGTACTCCACCTCCAGAGAGGTGATAGCTATGTTGACGGGAGAAGCCCGTACTGTTTACACCCAGATTAAGCAGGTCCCTTTTCCCTGGGTAAGGTAACAGGCAGTTCCAGAACAATCAGGAACTTGCTGGAACCAATTAAGGCAGGCAGGCTAATTAGGACACCTGGAGCCATCAACCGATACATGAGGGGACTACCGCCAGACCTTTGTGTCTGGGTAAGCCAGAATGAACCCTCCACCTATGACGAGGTTGTCGCACCAGTAGAGAGGCAAAGGACGGCAAGGGAACTGACCCAACCACTTAAGGTTAAAGCATCTTAAGGCACCCTGGGTTAAACAAGCAGCACCAAGCCCCAAAGCTTGGGCAACTGGGCCCCCAGGAGGGCCTAGTGGAAAAAGAGAGAGGCTGAAGACCCATCAGAAGCCGCAAACAGTTGGAGCACTGAGAGGAAAGAGGATAGTATCATTAGACTGCCCAAACCGAGAGACTGGGCAATGCCTAGGGCCCCATACAGATGTTACACCTGAGGGAGTGGGGACACATAGCTGCACAGTGTCCCAATGCCGAGGAGCCTATGCAGTGTAACCTGGGGAACTGGGCAGACACATGCTCCCTAATTCACCTGGTGGGGGTCGCACTAACCCTGCATATATACACCAGACCAGTAAAACTAAATGTGGCAGAAACCACGGCACTAGTTGATTTGGGGAGTGCTATCACGCTTATTTCAGGGAAGCTTGTGAAGTGTTGTCATCTGCTGCAGGTAAAGCGCACTGGGGTGACATGCGTCCATGGGACAGTTAGTTATTACCCCACCATCCCAGTAAAAATTGAAATCCAGGAGAACACTACTGAGGTAGCAGCAGGTGTAGTCCCTAAACTCCCATACCCGGTGCTCATAGGGAGGGACTTTCCAGGGTTTGGAGACTTACTCCCAGTAGGGGGACTGGAGAAAGGGGGAAACCCTGAAGTTAGTGAGACATCCATAGTAGACTGTCAACCCCCAATCTTCTCTGAAATATCCCCAGATTTGTTCTCCACTCCCAGGCAGGATAGAAAGAAGAAAAGGGAAAGAAGGGCAGCAAAGGCCTTGGGAACCCGAATACTGACCCAAAGCCAGAGGGTCGCTCTCTTAGGTAGGCGGACACGAGCAGCTGAAAAGGAGGCCACCCAGGAGGGAGACGCACCCACGTCTGACCCCCACCCTAATGCCTTTGACCCAGTAGAGGTGACAGAGACTGGCCCCCTAGATCTCGGGCAGATCAGCCCCAGGAGAGAAAATTTTGGACAGGACCAGGCTGAAGACCCAAGGTATGACAACATTAGGAAGGAGGTGACCGAAATAGATGGGGTCCCCATGGAAGGGAAAACCCAGGGACCAGGACCCTACTTCATGATGAAGAAGGATCTCTTGTACCGGGTCGCACCAGTACAGGGGCAGAAGGTACAGCAGATCCTAGTACCTCAAAAACACCAGAATGCTGTATTACATCTTGCCCATAGTCATCTTTTTGGGGGGCATTTGGGGCAGAGAAGACCCTGGCATGGGTCGTGCGACGCTTCTTCTGGCCCGGAGTACACGAAGAAGTGCGGAGGTACTGTGCATCCTGCCCAGAGTGTCAGCTGCACAGTCCCCATCCCCACTTGAGGGCACCTTTAGTACCTCTTCCCATCATAGAGGTCCCCTTCGAGCAAATAGCCATGGACCTAGTGGGACTCCTGGAGAAGACAGCCTGGGGCCACCTATACTTCTTGTTTTGGACTATGCTACTCGCTAACCAGAAGCCATCGCCCTGCGGAGCACGGCCTCTAAAATGATAGCCAAAGAGCTGGTGGGGATCTTTGCCCGAGTGGGGCTACTAAAGGAGATATTAACAGACCAAGGAACCCCATTCATGTCGAAGCTAATGAAGGACCTCTGTACCCTGCTCCATATACGTACCCTGAGAACTTCAGTCTATCATCCACAGACCAATGGGCTGGTAGAAAGGTTTAACCGAACCCTCAAGGCTATGATACAGAAGGTGGTAAGTCGGGACAGGAAGGTTTGGGACACCCTACTACCTTACCTTATGTTCGCCATATGGGAGGTATCTCAGGCCTCAACTGGTTTTCCCCCTTTGAGTTATTATACGGGTGCCACCCCTGTGGCATACTAGATATCGCCAAAGAGATCTGGGAAGAGGAACCCAATGTGGGGAGAAATATAATTGAACATGTATTGCAGATGCAAGACCAGATAGCCAGGGTCACCCCTTTTGTACAGGAACATTTGGAAAAGGCGCAGGATGCCCAGCGAACCCATTATAATCACCAGGCAAAAGTCCGACAGTTCCAACCAGGGGAATCGGGTGATGGTGTTGGTACCCACGGCAGAAAGCAAGCTTTTGGCCCGATGGCAGGGGCCCTATGAGGTGGTTGAACCCGTTCGGGAAGTAACCTACAAGATGCGGCAGCCAGGACACTGGAAACAAGAACAGATTTATCACATCAACCTCTTGAAACCTTGGCACCAGCAAGAGGCATGTGTAGTGGCCCAAGAGGCCCTGAACCAGGGAAATAACCTACATGTGCAGGTAGATATAGGCAGATATCACCTGATCTGATACCGAACCAGAAGAAGGAGCTAACTAAGATGGTATCAGGATGTGTTTTCAACCAAACCAGGCCAGACCATGGAAGCATATCACCACATTATCACAGACCCTGGGGCAAAGATAACTTTAAGGCCCTACCGGGTCCCAGCGGCAAAAAGGGAGGAGATCAAGGCAGAGGTGAAAAGCATGTTGGAACCCACAGTCAGTGGTCGAGCCCGATTGTGTTGGTGCCCAAACCTGATGGCACCACTAGGTTTTGTAATGACTTTCGCCATCTGAACGAGATATCCAAATTTGATGTATAACCCATACCCCGCATTGATGAGTTAGTTGACCGCCTGGGCAATGCCCAATTTTTGACCACCCTTGATTTAACAAAGGGATACTGGCAGATTCCCCTTGCCAAAGAAAAGATGGCACTCTCTACAGCAGAGGGTCTGTTTCAATATACTGTTCTTCCTTTTGGACAGCATGCGGCACGTGCCACCTTCCAGCGTCTTATGGACAAGCTCCTGCGGCCCCATACCAGTTATTCAGCTGCGTACCTGAATGATGTGATTATTCACACCCCCAACTGGGAGACCCTCTTGGAAAAGGTGGAAGTGGTACTGGACACACTAAGACTGGCCGGCCTTACAGCCAACCCAGGCAGGTGTGCTATAGGGCTTGCCAATGCTAAATACCTTGGCTACATTGTAGGAAGGGGCATGGCCAAGCCCCAAATAAACAAACCGGAGGCTAACCAAAATTGGTCCTGGCCAAATTGGAAAAAGCAAGTCCAGGCATTTCTGGTTGTGGTGGGGTACTACTGGCAATTTATTCCCCATTTCGCCACCAGAGCAAGTCCCCTGACAGAGCTGATAAAAGCTTGGGGTCCAGACATGGTGAAGTGGACAGATGCCGCAGAGAAAGCATTCATGGATCTACAGACAGCCCTCTGCAGTAACCCCGTGCTTACAGCCCCACACTTCAACAAAGAGTTCATTTTACAAACAGATGCATCTGAAGTAGGACTGGGAGCTGTCCTGTCACAGATGGTCAGAGACAAAGAACACCTGATCCTCTACCTCAGCAGGAAACTCCTCCCGAGAGAGCAGAAGCATGCAGTGGTTGAGACAAAGTGCCTTGCTGTGAAATGGGCCATGGAAACACTATGTTATTACCTGCTGGGACGACGGTTTACCCTTGTGACCAACCATGCATCCCGCCAGTGGATGCAATGAAATAAAAAGAAGAACTCAAGGGTGACCAGATGGTTCCTGTCCCCAACAACCTTTTCAATTCACCAGACAACACCGGGCTGGAAGCCACATGGCAATGCAAATGGCTTGTCACGGGTACACTGCCTGACATCCCAAGTTGCCCAACCCCGCGGTGTTGAACGGGGGGAGGAGGGGGAATATGTGACAGGGTCAGGCCAGATGGCTACAGGAGAGTAACAGAAGGCAGACATATTACCCCCAGATTAAGCAGGTCCCTTTTCCCAGGGTAAGCTAACAGGGGCAGTTCCAGAACAATCAGGAACTTGCTGGAACCAATTACGGCAGACAGGCTAATTAGGACACCTGGAGCCAATTAAGAAGCTGCTAGAATCCCTTAAGACAGGCAGGCTAATCAGGGCACCTGGTTTAAAAAAAGACCTCACTTCAGTCAGTGAGGGGCACGTAAGGAGCTGAGAGTGAGAGGGAGTGCTGCTGGAGGACTGAGGAGTACAAACACTATCTAGCATCAGGAAGAAGGTCCTATGGTGAGGATAAAGAAGATGTTGGGAGGAGGCCATGGGGAAGTAGCCCAGGGAGTTGTAGCTGTTACACCGGTGTTATACAAAATACTGTAGACAGCTGTGATCCACAGGGCTCTGGGATGGAACCCAGAGTTGAGGGCGGGCTCAGGTTCACCCCATTCCCCCAACTCCCTGTTGGATACAGGAGGAGTTGACCTGGACTGTGGGTTCCACTAGAGGGTATGGTCCCTGGCCTCTCCCCCGACCCACTAGGTGGATCAGCAGAGGCTGCAGGGATTGTTCTCCTTCCTTTTCCCCACGCTCGCCAGTGATGAGGTTAGCTGAGTGAACGGCAGGTTTGAGCCACTAGCAAAAGTGGCCAAACTGAGGGATCCTGTGAATCTCTGAGGCGAGCAAAGCCACCAATAAGCGTAGGACCCACCAAGGCAGAGAAGGAACTTTGTCACAGGCAGGTATAAATTGATAGTGTAGTACAAGCCTCCGTATCAAGGGTCTCCACAATTCAGGACAGGAGGTCCAGGAAGGCTTTAGAATCATCTATAGCAAGGGTTCTCACACTGGTGGTCGGGACCCCTCAGGGGGTCATGAGGTTATTACATAGGGGGTCACGAGCTGTCAGCCTCCACCCCACCCCCGCTTTGCCTCTAGCATTTATAATGGTGTTAAATATATTAAAAAGTGTTTTTAATTTATAAATGGTGGGGGGGTTGCACTCAGAAGCTTGCTATGTGAAAGGAGTCACCAGTACACAAGTTCGAGAATCACTGATCTGTAGCCAGGGTGCGTGCTAGTGTCTCTGCCTTGTCTGGTGGTGAGAAGGATTCCTTGGGGGATGTCGGGGCTCACTGTTGTCTCTCTAACATCTCCTGTTCCTGTGGGCCCACCTCTCATTCCTCTGTGGATGGGCTAGTCAGCGAAGCCATCAGGAAGCATGATCTATATTCCTTTTTCTACATTGTAGAAGACGCTAAACTGCTCCTTCACATGTCAATACAGCCAAACAAGGTGGCATATTTATGGGTGTTGACCATGTTGGGGCTGGTTGGCCCATGGCACTCCAGAGCCGGTTGAGGTGGTGCTCTAAATGTGGGCTCCCCAATATCCTCCTTGAAGTCATTCTCCAATGGCACGGAAGAGAGATTTCTGTTCAATGTCAGCAAGAAGGGATACACTGGCAAGAGTGAGGAGGAATATATCTCCTCACTGAAGGACAGTACTGAGGGACTGAATGGGGCCAACTGATGTACTTCCTTGGCTTCATCACTGGCATTGGTACTGGGATTGTGGCAGGTATCTTGTTTTGCCCAACCGTTTAAGGGTTTTTTCCTTGGAGAAACATCCCATGTCTTCCATATGGGAGTTCCCTTCGGTCTTGGAGCTAGGTTTATGCTCAGACAGGCTACATCAGTGGGCGTCCAGTTTATAAGTGGATGCAATGCCAGGTTTACTCGCTGAGTTGGAGCAGCCAGTAAGGAAGACAAAGTTCTCAGCACCCGATTTACCAATGCCAAGTCGGTCAATGCCAAGATGCATAGTGCCAAGCTCTTAAGAGGCGGTTGACATCATTAGTGTCAACTCTGCCAGTGTCCTCTTTGCCTTCTTTCCACTGCCTGATCCTGGAGTTTGAAGAGTATTCAAGGGATCACTGGTCCACGCTAATTTAACCAGCCTCACTCTGGTCATAATCGTCACATCTGGGGCCAAAGTGATCTGTATGGACTGCTCAAGTACATGTAGCTTGAACCATGCATTCCTAGACTTGGAGGTCCTGGTGGAGAAGTTCTTGCACACAAAGGAATTATTCAGGATGTGACACTCTCCTAAGCAAGAGAGGCATTGGCTTGTCTGTCCATGATAGGGACAGGATTCCCTTGTTCATTGCAGGATGGGCAGGGTTTGAACTCTGTCACAAGACATGGGAGCTGGCAAGAAGCATTTTACCCTGTTGCACATGGGGTGGGGAGATGTCACCAATCAATATCCTTTAGAGAACAAATTTGATTGTAAGAATTCTTCACTAAGCATCTTGAAAGATCTGGCTTAAAGTGTCTGAAGCGAGTTGCAGGTCAGAGGTTTGCCAAATTCCTTTTCACTCCTAAGGCAGTAGGGGGAACTGAGGGGGGTTGTGGCTGCTCTGCCCTTTACACCACTGTGTGGGAGCTATTCAAAATATCTGATCTTCTGCACACCTACCGTGGGACTACACTGACACATACTTGAAGAGCTAACAGAGAAAAAGAAATGAGCTTAAGAAACCAGACAAACTTTAGTAGAGATAAATTCCTGTGACAAATGTGTGAATTTTCTGTAATATTTCTGTGAACTATATGCATCTCCTCACTGCACAGGAGGCAGAAGGGTTAACATGCTTCTCCTGGAACAGAGCAGGAGGCATGAGAGGCTTGGGTCATGTGGCTGTCTGGGGTGGTAAGAATGTGCCATCAAGAGCTGGCTGGAATTAGCATAAAGCAATGAAGGGTCCAGAAAAAAAATGGGAACCTCAATGACCAAACATGAATCCTTGACAGTAGGATAGAGCTCAGAGGCAGCAGAGCAGGATGAAGCCCCGGCTCCACCAACATGGACTCTATCATAAGTCTGTCACTCTCATACTAACCCAAAGACTTTCTGTGCTCCAGGCGACTAATAAAGGTTACCTTGCTGGAGAAAGGCTGCCTGGTGTTGCTGCAGTTACTTAAGAGCACTGCACTCTGGAAGGGGAAATCTCTTGCAGGAGTCTGCCTCAGCTGGACTCCCTGAAGGGAGCCACAGGGAAAGAGAGGTGGAGTCATGGACACCATGGTCCTGCCCCTGGAAAACCCTGGGGATCCAAGGGGTCCAGCACAGTAAAGGGGACTCCCAGTAGACTGGTTAAAGGCTAAGACACAGATCAGACTCTGGGAATCCATGACAACCACCTAAGAACTGTAAAGGGATTTCAGGTAAAGAGATGTTTTTAGGGCAGTAGCTGTTCCAGCTGCTGCATTAGGGCATGTCTACACTACAAAATTAAATCGATGTATAGCCACCATAGTAATTAAAATGGTGGTTCATGTCCACCTTCTGTCGGCGGAGCGCATTCTCACCAGGAGTGCTTCCACTGACTTAACTGTGTGGGGCACTGGAGGGCACTGACACCTGGAGCTCCCCACATCCCCCACCCCAGGGCTGACAGCCAACAGACGATGTATGTAACTCAGTGTCCACACCGGCACTGCATCACCCTAACTACATCAACCTACACCTCTCGCAGAGGTGAAGTTATTAGGTCGCTGTAGTGGGTGACTTACATTGGTGGGAGCTACATTTTAGTGTAGACACTTACAGAGCTAGGTCAACGTATGCAGCCCTAGGTCAACCAAACTCTGTAATGTTAAAGACATAGGAAGCGGGAGGAAGGGAGTCTAGTTTAATGCTGATGCTGACCCCCAGGTGGAATTTTAAGTTGCTACCAATTTCAAAGTCAACGTCAAAGCCTTAAAACCCACAAAACAACAATAATATGTTTTGTCCATGAGTCAATGTCTACAGTGACTATACTGAGCTTTAATTCTTTAATTTTTATCAGTAACCTTGTTAGTGAAATTCAGTGTTTACCTTTAGTTGATCCAGTTGAAGCTTGTTAGCATTTTCACACACAATGAGCACATTCTGTAGATCTACAGATGCTTCAATATACTGGAGGCAGAGCTGTTCCAGTCACGAGAGCTTGAAATTCAGGGCTAGTTTGTACACGTCCATGATAAGTAGTACATCCTGCACATGACCTGTACATCACAAAGGGAAACAGTGTCATTCCACAGCTCTAGAGAGCTTTCTAATATAAGGTTCTTCAAAGATGTCCAGTGGGGTCAGAAATTTTCCCAATTTCTGATGCCATCTTGAGTAATTCGGATAGCAGAACCAAGGGAGATTAGCATTATGATCATCTAGTCTGATCTCCTGTTTAACACAGGTCACAGAGCTTCCCCAGAATAGCTCCTAAAG
Source organism: Lepidochelys olivacea (assembly GCF_965140295.1). Lineage (NCBI taxonomy): Eukaryota > Metazoa > Chordata > Testudines > Cheloniidae > Lepidochelys > Lepidochelys olivacea. The sequence goes on from NC_140428.1 coordinate 6,827,433, forward strand.
GAGATTTTTAGAAAAACATCGAATCTTGACTTTAAAATGGTCAGTGATTAATGGTTAATTACTCTCACTGTTAAAAATGTATGCCTTATTCCTGTCTGAATTTGTCTAGCTTCAACTTCCAGCCATTGCACTGTGTTATACCTTTCTCTGGTAGACTGAAGAGCCCATTATTAAATATTTTTTTCCCTATGTAAGTCTTATAGACTGTAATCAAGGCACTTCTTAACCTTCTCTTTGTTAAGATAAACAGAATGAGCTCCTTGAGTCTATGACTACAAATCATGTTTTCAAATCTTTTAATAATTCTTGTTGCTCTTCTCTGAACCCTCTCTGATTTTTGAGCATCCTTCTTGAGCTGTGGACAACAGAACTGGACTCAGAATTCCAGCAGCGGTTGCATCAGTGATAAGTATAAAGATTTGCTCACAAATTGCTAATATTCAATTTTCATTTTCTTTTTAAAAGACCCTATGGGCCAGGTTTGGCTTGCACACAGTCCTCCTCCTGCTGTCCTACCTTTGCGTGGGTATTTTATTTTATCCGTGTACAGGAACTGCATGAGCACCTCAAAGGGCTGAGCTTCAGCTTCTCGGATTGTCACTTCCAGCAGAGGTTGCAGGCAGCACAGCTTGACATTGCCACAAATCCCCTCGTTCTGGGACAGTGCTTGTCCCTCTTCTTCAATCTCTTGCTTTGATTTCTAATGGGATAGAAAAACAGTAAACAAAGAAGCAAAGGTCTGGGTGTGTCCAAGGGCTGGTTTGCCAGGAACAAACTGTTTGTGGGTGTGCATTTGTGAGACTGTGATGTATGTAGCTACATGGCTTTGCACTGTACTTCCTGGCGATGTGCTGTGGAGTTGGGTCCCTTCATGCCCTGAACTGGCTTTGTGACATTTATCTTTGAATTTCCCTGCATTTCAAAATAAAGAGAGCCTCAACCACAGAGCTCAGTAATGAAGTGTCCCATCTTCCCCCTGAAGAGGTCCATCAGATGCTGGAAAATCTCCTCTGCGCTCTGTGCACAACTGCATGTACACTCGGCAAAGTGGCTGCAAGGCCCCCAGTAAACTTCTCTGGTGCAGCAGGCCCCCATGACAGACACCGCAACAGCAACACAGGTTTGGATCCTCTGGCACAGGAGGCATCTCGGGCAGATCAGAGGCAGGGGAAGGCCTGGTTGAGACAGTCCTGCACCCTGATGCTTCCCAGGTACCACAATGTCCATGAGGGCTAAGGCAGCAAGGGGTGCAAGTTAGTGCAGCCCTGGGATTGCTTTATCCTGTTTTCTTGGATGATCTGTCCCTTATCAATCTCAGCATAGCAGAGGTACAAAGCCTACCCTCTCAACCCGGTGCTGACCTGGGAACCCAAAGGACCCCAAATCCAGATATTCTCAGACTGATCATTTCACTTCCCTGCAAAAGCACTGGTCACACCAGAAGTGAGCTCCTGGCTGAAGCTCCTGGAATCTCCTTCACCGGAGGTATCCAAAAGGGCGCTGGATAGTCATCTGTCTTGGATGGTTTAGACAGAACAAATCCTGCATCTTGGCAAGGGGTTGGCCTAGATGACCCTTGTGTTCCTTTCTAACCCTATTGTTTTATGATCTATGAAGCTCCCTGTGACAGGGCATACCTACCTTGCACCAGCCCTGTCATAAATATAAAGAAAAGGGTAGCATAAGATCCCTCCTTGGTAGCTGTACTGAATCGCTTTATCTGTAAGGGGTTAAGTAGCTCAAATCACCTAGTTGGAACCTGACCAGAATGACGAATGAGGAAAGAAGATACTTTCAAATGGGGGGGGGGGTTGAAGAGAATTTGTTTGTGGCTCTCTTTGTTTGTTCCCTCTCTGGATGGAGGGAGAGATCAAGCAGGTTCAACATCTCCTGAAAACATACCTGGAATGATCCATCTAAAATTACAGAATTTGTAAGTAAGACAAGAAAATGCATTAGGTTATCTTTTGTTTTGGCTTGTGAATTTTCCTATGCTACAAAGGTAGTTTTATTCCTGTTTTTGTAACTATAAAGCTGAGGCCAGAGGGGAGTCCTCTGTGTTTTAAATCCTTTTTATTACCCGGTAAAGTTACCTTCCATCCTGATTTTGCAGGTGTGATTCTTTTACTTCTTTCTTTATTATAAAGTTCTTCTTTTAAGAACCTAATTGATTTTAGTGTCCTAAAGATAAAGGGTCTGGTCTGTGCTTACATTGCTAAGGTAATTAGTTGGTATATTATTCTCAAGCCTCCCCAGGAAAGGGGGTGAAGGGGCTTGGGGGGATAGGGATTCCAAGTGACCCCTGAATTTTTGTGTAAATCACTTGGTGGTGGCAGCAATACCGTCCAAGGACAAGGAAAGGAATTTGTGCCTTGGGGAAGTTTTTAACCCAAGCTGGTAGAATATAACTTAGGGGGTCTCTCATGTGGGTCCCCATATCTGTACCCCAGAGTTCAGAGTGTGTGGGGGAGAACCCTGACAAGCCCCGAGAGGGTTAACTCTGCTTTGCAGGCTGAGGAAGCAACGTCCCTCCCACACTGATGGGCATGCCCAGCCTGGAGGCAGCATAGAATCATAGAATATCAGGGTTGGAAGGGATCTCAGGAGGTCAACTAGTCCAACCCCTTGCTCAAAGCAGGACCAATCCCCAACTAAAGCATGTAAAAGAAAGCTGCCCAGCTCAGTCTGGGCAGGCTGCTGTAGGGGAAGGACGCAGGCTGCGAGCTCTCTCCAGGAAGTTGCTACAGGCCCCAGTGGCGGGACCACAGCTTGCAGAGTTCCAGACAGACTCCAGGCTGCCCAACAAGCCCCAAGAAGGAACCGCACCACTGGGAGCCGGCCATTTGAGGACCGCAGAGACCCAGAGATACCGGGGAGCTTCGACAAGGGGGAAACTAGGTTTGCTGGGAGATGGAGACTGAAGCTCTGAGGTAAGTGGGATACCAAGAGGAAACACAAGGAGGAGGGTACAAGACGGGAAGCCTCCTGATTCATACTGAGAAAGCAGGGCAATCACCTAGTTTTCTTAGGTGCCTGTACACGAACGCAAGAAGCCTGGGAAACAAGCAGGAAGAATTGGAAGTCCTGGCACAGTCAAGGAACTATGATGTGATTGGAATTACAGAGACTTCATGGGATAACTCACATGACTGGAGCACTGTCATGGATGGGTATAAACTGTTCAGGAAGGACAGATGGGGGAGAAAAGGTGGAGGAGTTGCACTGTATGTAAGAGAACAGTATATGATTGCTCAGAGCTCCAGTATGAAACTGCAGAAAAGCCTGTTGAGAGTCTTTCGGTCAAGTTTAGAGGCGCTATACTTACCTACATGCCTCCAGCTTTCATCCAGACCACGCCACACAATCCATTGTCTACAGCCAAGCTCTACGATACAACCGCATTTGCTCCAACCCCTCAGACAGAGATAAACACCTACAAGATCTCTATCAAGTGGTTTTTACAACTACAGTACCCACCTGCTGAAGTGAAGAAACAGATTGACAAAGCCAGAAGAGTACCCAGAAGTTACCTACTACAGGAAAGGCCCAACAAAGAAAATAACAGAATGCCACCAGCCATCACCTTCAGCCCCTAACTAAATCCTCTCCAACGCATCATCAAGGATCTACAACCTATCCTGAAGGAAGACCCATCACTCTCACAGATCTTGGGAGACAGGCCAGTCCTTCCCTACAGACAGCCCCCCAACCTGAAGCAAATACTCACCAGCAACCACACACCACACAACAAAAACACTAGCCCAGAAACCTATCCTTCCTACAAAGCCCATTGCCAACTGTGTCCACATATCTATTCAGGGGACACCATCACAGGGCCTAATCACATCAGCCACACTATCAGAGGCTCATTCACCTGCACATCTACCAATGTGATATATGCCATCATGTGCCAGCAATGTCCCTCTGCCACGTACACTGGCCAAACTGGACAGTCTCTACGTAAAAGAATAAATGGACACAAATCAGACATCAGGAATTATAACATTCAAAAGCCAGTTGGAGAACACTTCAATCGCTCTGTTCACTCTATTACAGACCTAAAAGTGGCAACACTTCAACAAAAAAACCTTCAAAAACAGACTCCAATGAGAGACTGCTGAATTGGAATTAATTTGCAAACTGGATACAATTAACTTAGGCTTGAATAAAGACTGGGAATGGATGTGTCATTAAACAAAGTAAAACTATCTCCCCATGTTTATTTGCCTCCCCCCAAAGTTCCTCACACGTTCTTGTCAACTGCTGGAAAAGGCCCACCTTGATTATCACTACAAAAGGTTTTTTTTTGTCTCCTGATGGTAATAGCTCACCTTACCTGATCACTCTTGTTACAGTGTATATGGTAACACCCATTGTTTCATATCCTCTGTGTACATAAAATCTCTCCACTGTATTTTCCACTGCATGCATCCGATGAAGTGAGCTGTACCTCACAAAAGCTTATGCTCAAATAAATTTGTTAGTCTCTAAGGTGCCACAAGTACTCCTTTTCTTTTTGTGGATACAGACTAACATGGCCGCTACTCTAAAGGGTGATGTGGTAGGAATGTGCTAGACCACCAGACCAGAAGGATGAGGTAGACAAGGCTTTCTTGGAACAACTAACAGAAGTTTCCAGATCACAGGTCCTGGTTCTCATGGGGGACTTCAATCACCTGGACATCTGCTGGGAGAGCAATGGAGCAGTGCACAGACAATCCAGGAAGTTTTTGGAGAGACTTGGGGGAAAACTTCCTGGTGCAAGTGCTGGAGGAACCAACTAGGGGCCATGCTCCTCTTGACCTGGTGCTCACAAACAGGGAAGAATTGGTAGGGGAAGTAGAAGTGGATGGCAACCTGGGCAGCAGTGATCATGAGGTGGTCAAGTTCAGGATCCTGACGAAAGGAAGAAAGGAGAGTAGCAGAATACGGACCCTGGACTCCAGAAAAGCAGACTTTGACTCCCTCAAGGAACTGATGGGAAGGATACCCTGGGATGCTAATATGAAGGGGATAGGAATCCAGGAGAGCTGGCTGTATTTTAAAGAAGCCTTATTGAGGGCACAGAAACAAACCATCCTGATGTGCAGAAAGAATAGCAAACATGGCAGGTGACCAGCTTGGGTTAACAGAGAAATCTTTGGTGAGCTTAAACACAAAAAGGAATCTTAGAAGAAGTGGAAACTTAGACAGATGACTAGGGAGGAGTATAAAAATATTGCTCGAACCTACAGGGGTGCAATCAGGAAGGCCAAAGCACAATTGGAGTTGCACCTAGCAAGGGATGTGAGGGGTAACAAGAATGGTTTCTACAGGTATCATAGTAGCAGCCGTGTTAGTCTGTATTTGCAAAAAGAAAAAGAGTACTTGTGGCACCTTAGAGACTAATCAATTTATTTGAGCATAAGCTTTCGTGAGCTACATAAGAGCATCCAATGAAGTGAGCTGTAGCTCACGAAAGCTTATGCTCAAATAAATTGGTTAGTCTCTAAGGTGCCACAAGTACTCCTTTTCTTTCTACAGGTATGTTAGCAACAAGAAGGTGGCCAGGGAAAGTGTGCGATCCTTACTGAATGGGGAAGGCAACCTAATGACAGACGATGTGGAAAAAGATAATGTACTCAATGCTTTTTTTTGTCTCGGTCTTCACAGACAAGGTCAGCTCCCAGACTGCTGCACTGGGCAATACAGTATGGGGAGGAGGTGAGCAGCCCTCAGTGGTGAAAGAACAGGTTAAGGACTATTTAGAAAAGCTGGACATGCATAAGTCTATGGGGCCAGATGCAATGCACCCCAAGGTGCTGAGGGAGTTGGCTGATGTGATTGCAGAGCCATTGGCTGTTATCTTTGAAAACTCGTGGCAATCAGGGAGGTCTTGGATGATTGGAAAAAGGCAAATATAGTGCCCATATTTTAAAAAGGGAAGAAAGAACCCGAGGAACTACAGCCTCACTTCAGTCCCTGGCAAAATCTTGGAGCAGATACTCAAGGAATCCATTCTGAAGCACTTGGAGGAGAGGAAGGTGATCAGGAACAGTCAACATGGATTCACCAAGGGAAAGTCATGCCTGACCAACTTGATTGCCTTCTGTGAGGAGATAACTGACTCTATGGATATAGGGAAAGTGGTGGACATGATATACGACTTTAGCAAAGCTTTTCATACAGTCTCCCACAGTATTCTTGCCAGCAAGTTAAAAAAGTATGGATTGGATGAATGGACTATTAGGCTGATAGAAAGCTGGCTACATTGTCGGGCTCAACTGGTAGTGATCAACGGCTCCATGTCTAGTTGGCAGCTGGTATCAAACGGAGTACCCCAGGGATCAGTCCTGGGGCTGGTTGTGTTCAACATCTTCATTAATGATCTAGATGATGGGATGGATTGCATCCTAAGCAAGTTAGTGGATGACACTAAGCTGGGGGAGAGGTAGATACACTGGAGGGTAGGGTCCAGGGTGACCTAGACAAATTGGAAGATTGGGCCAAAAGAAATCTAATAAGGTTCAACAAGGACAAGTGCAGAGTCCTGTACTTAGGAAGGAAGAATCCCATGCACTGCTCCAGGCTGGGGACCGACTGGCTAAGTGGCAGTTCTGCAGGAAAGGACCTGGGGATTACAGTGGACGAGAAGCTGGATATGAGTCAACAGTGTGCCCTTGTTGCCAAGAAGGCTAACGGCAATATGGGTTGCATTAGTAGGAGCACTGCCAGCAGACTGAGGGAAGTGATTATTCCCCTCTATTCAGCACTGGTGAGGCCACATCTGGAGCACTGTGTCCAGTTTTGGGCCTCCCATTACAGAAAGGATGTGCAGAAATTGGGGAGAGTCCAGCAGAGGGCAACAAAAATTATTAGGGGGCTGGGGAACATGATTTATGAGGAGAGGCTGAGGAAACTTGGGTTATTTAGTCTGCAGAAGAGAAGAGTGAGGGGGGATTTGATAGTAGCCTTCTACTACCTGAAGGGAGGTTCCAAACAGGATGGAGCTCGGCTGTTCGGTGGTAGCAGATGATAGAACAAGGAGTAATGGTCTCAAGTTGCAGTACGGGAGGTGCAGGTTGGATATTAGGAAAAACTATTTCACTAGGAGGGTGGTGAAGCACTGAAATGGGTTACCTAGGGAGGTGGTAGAATCTCCATTTTGGAGGTTTTTAAGACCCAGCTTGACAAAGCCCTGGCTGGGATGATTTAGTTGGGGTTGGTCCTGCTTTGAACAGGGGGTTGGACTAGATGACATCCTGAGTTCTGTTCCAACCCTAATCTTCTATGAAAGGGTAAGAAGCAGCCCAGGGGACTTTTTGCTGGTGAGTGAACTGGGGAACCAGTCTGTGTTTCGGGAGGATCACTGCTTACTTGCTGGTGAGCACCCCTACCATCGCCAAGGCACTGGGCTGGGACTCGGAGGAGCAGCGAGGGCCTGAGTCTCCTTACCCAGGGCACCCCCTGTTCCCTGAGTGGTGTCCCACTCCCCCAGTGGGCCAACACACCAGGCACTCTCACAGAGGTGGGCTATTTTACTGACTCTGGCCCTTAGGCAACACTGCCCCGAGCAGAAGGACCATTTGCTGACCCGGACCATTGGGCCACATTGTCCTGAGTGAAAGGGCCGTTTGCTGACCCTGGCAGTTGGGCCACACTGCCCTGAGTGAAAGGGCCATCTACTGACTCTGGCCATTGGGCCACGCTGCCCTGAGCGGAAGGGCCGCTTTACTGACCTTGGCCATTAGGTCACACTGCCCTGACTGGAAGGGCCGCTTTATTGGCTCTAGCCATTAGGCCATGTTGCCCTGTGTGGGAGTGCAACATTACTGACTCTGGCCACTAGGCTGTATTACCCTGTTTCGTAGTAAGGATCATTAGCACTGGACCTAACTGGCTCTAGCAGTTAGCCTCTTTCCTTGATTGTGTACACACGTGGCCAGACACCCTGTGACAGGGTGTACCTACCCCGCAACGCTCCCCCTCGTCAAAGAGCAAGATCTTGGAGAGGAGGTGGAGACTCTGGCTGAGCTCACAGGTCTGCTCCAATACATCTACAGGAACAGCTCTGTTTTTAGATCAGACATTCTCTACTTTGAAGCACATATATAGAGGGACCTGTAGGCATTGGCAGAGCAAAATTGTGAACTAAGCCTGCTCAGCCCTCAGTTGAAGACCCAACGGTGGCACCATCAGCAGTAACCACTGTACATGCTGAGGCCAGAGGGGGCCTGTGAGCCAAGTCTGGAAGCTGAAGCAAGACAAATTCAGAGTAGGAAAATATGATTTTTTTTTAACAAGGAGAGTAATTAACCATCAATTGGAGTCTCTGAATTAAGTCTGGTGTCTCTTTCCACAAGATCCACTCTAGCCCAACCAGAAATAAATGAAAGTAAGTGCTGAATTTTCTTAAGTCCAAGGCAGGGCATCCTCTTCCTTTCTTTTGGAAAAAAAAAGTATTTCAAGCAGAACCACTTCCCTTGATATGGAGCAAGAACTTCTATTGCTCCAAGGGACAAACAAGAGAGAACTGCCTAGTTTAACAGCTCCTTGTGAGGTGATTTCTGAAGAGGGATGGGGAATAAGGGGTTGGGAGTAGACCAGTATATAAATAGACAGAATATTGCATTGTAACCGTGTCCAGTACCCATTGGTCTGAAGTGATGGAAGTCCCTTACTCGATTTCCAAAACAAAGGGATGGTGGCTCTAGACCCCTGGGAATGAGTTCACCTCTCTTGACTATCCCATAAAGTATTCTGACCCAGGAGCAGGCTGCTATGTATGAGCAGCTGAAGTAGCTGGCCTCTTCTTACGGAACTGCTGCCTCTTTCTTAGAGGTTCAGAGGATCTCTGGTGGAGAAAAGGTTGTGGTGGTATTGGTCTCTGTGATGAATAACCTGGTGGTATAACACACTTCATTTCAGAGGCTGCTGTAAAGCCTGCAAGGGAACAAGGTGTGCCACATCGGGCCTCATCGGTTTTAGTAATGAATAAGCAATAAAAAAGGCAAGTCCTCTACATTGGACTGAGCTTCCTGTGGGAAGCTAGATCCCTGAAACCATAGAACTATCCTCACAACCACCATCATGGCCATGGGACTTGAAGCAGCATTTGCTGCATCAGGCGAAGCTAGTAAATTGGTTCTGGCCATGAACTATCCCACAGTCACAAGAGGCTGTTTATTTACAAACTTCAAAAGCTTATGTAACTTAAGTCATATCTGGCCAACACGGCCTGATAATTTCCTACTCAAAACAGAAAACTAGCAGAAGAATAAGACTTTCAGTCCAATAAATCTAAGTGCTTTGGTTCATGCTCTTTTGGTATGATTTTAAATGGTTGTTTGGACTTCTTTTTTGTGGCTCTCACCAACAGGAATCCCACGTGGGGTTGGGGAGGAAATAACAGAATTCAGGCCCCCTGGAAGGACATGGTACTTTTTGTCCACTTTCTAGGACATAGGGACTGCTGTGATAGGAGTTTGCCATCAAATTCTTGCAGAATCCATAATAGCCTCATTCATTGGAAGGGCAAACCTACCAGAAGCAGAAAATTGGAGAATATCAGTAAGTCTCTGGGCGGGCTCCTTAACCTCTTCTACAGGGATTTGTAAAGAGTCTGACACCATTTTAATAAGTCCTGAAATGCTTTCAAATCATGTAGTTGTGGTGTACTAGGAGGAACCACACAGTCTCATCTAGAGGTGATGAAATTATGGTATGTCCCAACAAGTCTGCAGAGTGGGATCAAGTGTCCTTGCCTGAATCCTCAAGCTGAAGAGAAGGCTGTATAGGAGTGCACAGGAGCAGCCTGAGTGGTTGAGACAGTAGAAGATGGTTCTTGTGAGGATATCATCTTTTAGGAGAAGGTTCCTGTCTCTATGGACCACAAAGAACCCAGTATCACCATACATGCATGCTAGGATAAGAACTTGGTGGTCCATGCCGGGCCCAGAGTCTATCATGAGATGAGTCTCTAGATTCCCTGCATGACTCATCATAACCAGGATATTCCCTTGAGGAATACATGTGAGTGTCCCACACAATCATTAGTAGCTGTGGAGGAAGACAAGGAAAATGAACCTTGTCATTTAAAGGTGAAGAAGTACATAAAAACGGCCACACTGTGTCAGATACAATGGTCCATCTAGCCCAGTATCCTGTCTTCCAACAGTGGCCAGTGCCAGGTGCTTCAGAGGGAATGAACAGAACAGGCAATCACCAAGTGATCCATTCCCTGTCGCCTACTCCCAGCTTCTGGCAGTCAGAGGCTAGGGACACTCAGAGCATGGGGTTGCATCCCTGACCATCCTGGCTAATAGCCATTGATGGGCCTAGCCTCCATGAACTTATCTAATTCTTTTCTGAATCCAGTTATAATTTTGGCCTTCACAACATCCCCCGGCAACAAGGTTCCACAGGTCACTGTGCATTGTGTGAAAAAATACTTCCTTTTCTTTGTTTTAAACCTGCTGCCTATAAATTTAATTGGGTGATTCTCACATAATGCACATCCTTATTCACTGTCTCCGCACCATTTCCGATTGTATAGACCTTTATCCTATCCCCCTTAAACACCTCTTTTCCAAGCTGAAAAGTCCCTGTCTTTTTTTTCTCCTCATACAGAAGCTGTTCCATGTCGTAATCCCCCCCCCCCCCTTTGTACCTTTTCCATTTCTAAACAATCTTTTTTGAGATTGGGCAACCAGAACTGCATGCAGTATTCAAGGTGTGGGCTTCCTTACTATGGATTAATATAGTGGCATTAAGATATTTACTGTCTTATTCTCTATCCCTTTCCTAATGATTCCTAACGTTCTGTTTGCTTTTTTGACTGCTGCTGCACATGGAACAGATGGTTTCAGAAAACTATCCACAATGACTCCAAGATCTCTTTCTTGAATGATAACTAATTTATATCACATCATCTTGTATGCATAGTTGGCATTATGTTTTCCAATATGTATTATTTATCAACATTGAATTTCATCTGCCATTTTGTTGCCCAGTCACCCAGTTCTGAGAGAGCCCTCTACAACTCCTCACAGTCTGCTTTGGACTTAACCATCTTGAGTAATTTTGTATCATCTGAAAATTTTGCCACCTCATTGCTTACCCCTTTTTCCAGATCATTTATTAATCTGTTGAACAGCACTGGTCCAAGTACAGATCACTGGGGGACACCATTATTTACCTCTCTCCATTCTGAAAACTGTCCATTTACTCCTTCTCTTTGTTTCCTGTCTTTTAACCCATTACAGATCCATGAAAAGACCTTCCCTCTTATTCTTTGACTGCTGACTTTGGTTAAGAGCCTTTGATGAGGAACCTTGTCAAAGGCTTTCTGGAAGTCCAAGTACACTATGACCACTTGTCCATATCATAGAATATCAGGGTTGGAAGGGACCCCAGAAGGTCATCTAGTCCAACCCCCTGCTCGAAGCAGGACCAATTCCCAGTTAAATCATCCCAGCCAGGGCTTTGTCAAGCCTGACCTTAAAAACCTCTAAGGAAGGAGATTCTACCACCTCCCTAGGTAACGCATTCCAGTGTTTCACCACCCTCTTAGTGAAAAAGTTTTTCCTAATATCCAATCTAAACCTCCCCCACTGCAACTTGAGACCATTACTCCTCGTTCTGTCATCTGCTACCATTGAGAACAGTCTAGAGCCACCCTCTTTGGAACCCCCTTTCAGGTAGTTGAAAGCAGCTATCAAATCCCCCCTCATTCTTCTCTTCTGCAGGCTAAACAATCCCATCTCCCTCAGCCTCTCCTCATAACTCATGTGTTCCAGACCCCTAATCATTTTTGTTGCCCTTCGCTGGACTCTCTCCAATTTATCCACATCCTTCTTGTAGTGTGGGGCCCAAAACTGGACACAGTACTCCAGATGAGGCCTCACCAATGTCGAATAGAGGGGAACGATCACGTCCCTCGATCTGCTCGCTATGCCCCTACTTATACATCCCAAAATGCCATTGGCCTTCTTGGCAACAAGGGCACACTGCTGACTCAGATCCAGCTTCTCGTCCACTGTCACCCCTAGGTCCTTTTCTCCAGAACTGCTGCCTAGCCATTCGGTCCCTAGTCTGTAGCTGTGCATTGGGTTCTTCCGTCCTAAGTGCAGGACCCTGCACTTATCCTTATTGAACCTCAGATTTCTTTTGGCCCAATCCTCCAATTTGTCTAGGTCCTTCTGTATCCTATCCCTCCCCTCCAGCGTATCTACCACTCCTCCCAGTTTAGTATCATCCGCAAATTTGCTGAGAGTGCAATCCACACCATCCTCCAGATCATTTATGAAGATATTGAACAAAACCGGCCCGAGGACCGACCCTTGGGGCACTCCACTTGATACCGGCTGCCAACTAGACATGGAGCCATTGATCACTACCCGTTGAGCCCGACAATCTAGCCAGCTTTCTACCCACCTTATAGTGCATTCATCCAGCCCATACTTCCTTAACTTGTTGACAAGAATACTGTGGGAGACCGTGTCAAAAGCTTTGCTAAAGTCAAGAAATAATACATCCACTGCTTTCCCTTCATCCACAGAACCAGTAATCTCATCATAAAAGGTGATTAGATTAGTCAGGCATGACCTTCCCTTGGTGAATCCATGCTGGGTGTTCCTGATCACTTTCCTCTCATGCAAGTGCTTCAGGATTGATTCTTTGAGGACCTGCTCCATGATTTTTCCAGGGACTGAGGTGAGGCTGACTGGCCTGTAGTTCCCAGGATCCTCCTTCTTCACTTTTTTAAAGATTGGCACTACATTAGCCTTTTTCCAGTCATCCGGGACTTCCCCCGTTCGCCACGAGTTTTCAAAGATAATGGCCAATGGCTCTGCAATCACAGCCGCCAATTCCTTCAGCACTCTCGGATGCATCTCGTCCGGCCCCATGGACTTGTGCACGTCCAGCTTTTCTAAATAGTCCCTAACCACCTCTATCTCCACAGAGGGCTGGCCATCTCTTCCCCATTTTGTGATGCCCAGCGCAGCAGTCTGGGAGCTGACCTTGTTAGTGAAAACAGAGGCAAAAAAAGCATTGAGTACATTAGCTTTTTTCACATCCTCTGTCACTAGGTTGCCTCCCTCATTCAGTAAGGGGCCCACACTTTCCTTGGCTTTCTTCTTGTTGCCAACATACCTGAAGAAACCCTTCTTGTTACTCTTGACATCTCTGGCTAGCTGCAGCTCCAGGTGCGATTTGGCCCTCCTGATATCATTCCTACATGCCCGAGCAATATTTTTATACTCTTCCCTGGTCATATGTCCAACCTCCCACTTCTTGTAAGCTTCTTTTTTATGTTTAAGATCCGCTAGGATTTCACCATTAAGCCAAACTGGTCGCCTGCCATATTTACTATTCTTTTGACTCATCGGGATGGTTTGTCCCTGTAACCTCAACAGGGATTCCTTGAAATACAGCCAGCTCTCCTGGACTCCTTTCCCCTTCAAGTTATTCCCCCAGGGGATCCTGGCCATCCGTTCCCTGAGGGAGTCGAAGCCTGCTTTCCTGAAGTCCAGGGTCCGTATCCTGCTGCTTACCTTTCTTCCCTGTGTCAGGATCCTGAACTCAACCAACTCATAGATTCATAGATATTTAGGTCAGAAGGGACCATTATGATCATCTAGTCTGACCTCCTGCACAACGCAGGCCACAGAATTTCACCCACCACTCCTAAAAAGGACCTCACACCTATATCTGTGCTATTGAAGTCCTCAAATTGTAGTTTGAAGACCTCAAGGAGCAGAGAATCCTCCAGCAAGTGACCCGTGCCCCATGCTACAGAGGAAGGCGAAAAACCTCCAGGGCCTTCCAATCTGCCCTGGAGGAAAATTCCTTCCCGACCCCAGATATGGCGATCAGCTAAACCCTGAGCATATGGGCAAGATTCATCAGCCAGATACCCGGGAAAGAATTTTTTGTAGTAACTTGGATCTTACCCCCATCTAAAAACCCATCACAGGCCATTGGGCCTATTTACCATGAATATTTAATTACCAAAACCATGTTATCCCATCATACCATCTCCTCCATAAACTTATCGAGTTTAATCTTAAAGCAAGATAGATCTTTTGCCCCCACTACTTCCCTCGGAAGGCTATTCCAAAACTTCACTCCTCTGATGGTTAGAAACCTTCGTCTAATTTCTAATCTAAATTTCCTAGTGGCCAGTTTATATCCATTTGTTCTTGTGTCCACATTGGTACTGAGTTTAAATAATTCCTCTCCCTCTCTGGTATTTATCCCTCTGATACATTTATAGAGAGCAATCATATCTCCCCTCAACCTTCTTTTAGTTAGGCTAAACAAGCCAAGCTCCCTGAGTCTCCTTTCATAAGACAAGTTTTCCATTCCTCGGATCATCCTAGTAGCCCTTCTCTGTACCTGTTCCAGTTTGAATTCATCCTCCTTAAACATGGGAGACCAGAACTGCACACAGTATTCCAGGTGAGGTCTCACCAGTGCCTTATATAACAGTACTAAAACCTCCTTATCCCTACTGGAAATACCTCTCCTGATGCATCCCAAGACGACATTAGCTTTTTCACAGCCATATCACATTGGCAGCTCATAGTCATCCTATGATCAACCAATACTCCAAGGTCCTTTTCCTCCTCCGTTACTTCTAGTTGATGCGTCCCTAGCTTATAACTAAAATTCTTGTTATTAATCCCTAATGCATGACCTTACGCTTCTCACTATTAAATTTCATCCTATTCCTATTACTCCAGTTTACAAGGTCATCCAGATCCTCCTGTAGGGTATCCCTGTCCTTCTCTAAATTAGCAATACCTCCCAGCTTTGTATCATCTGCAAACTTTATTAGCACACTCCCACTTTTTGTGCCCAGGTCAGTAATAAAAAGATTAAATAAGATTGGTCCCAAAACTGATCCTTGAGGAACTCCACTGGTAACCTCCCTCCAACTTGACAGTTCACCTTTCAGTAGGACCCGTTGTAGTCTCCCCTTTAACCAATTCCCTATCCACCTTTCAATTTTCCTATTGATGCCCATCTTATCCAATTTAACTAATAATTCCCCATGTGGCACAGTATCAAACGCCTTACTAAAATCTAAGTAAATTAGATCCACTGCGTTTCCTTTATCTAAAAAATCTGGTACTCTCTCAAAGCAGGAGATCAGGTTGGTTTGGCACGATCTACCTTTTGTAAAACCATGTTGTATTTTGTCCCATTTACCATTGACTTCAATGTCCTTAACTACCTTCTCCTTCAAAATTTTTTCCAAGACCTTGCATACTACAGATGTCAAACTAACAGGCCTATAATTACTTGGATCACTTTTTTTCCCTTTCTTAAAAATAGGAACTATGTTAGCAATTCTCCAATCATACGGTACAACCCCTGAGTTTACAGATTCATTAAAAATTCTTGCTAATGGGCTTGCAATTTCTTGTGCCAATTCTTTTAATATTCTTGGATGAAGATTATCTGGGCCCCCCGATTTAGTCCCATTAAGCTGTTTGAGTTTCGCTTCTACCTCAGATATGGTGATGTCTACCTCCATATCCTCATTCCCATTTATCATGCTACCATTATCCCTAAGATCCTCTTTAGTCTTATTAAAGACTGAGGCAAAGTATTTGTTTAGATATTGGGCCATGCCTAGATTATCCTTGACCTCCACTCCATCCTCAGTTTTTAGCAGTCCCACTTCTTTCTTTGTTTTCTTCCTATTTATATGACTATAGAACCTTTTACTATTGGTTTTAATTCCCTTTGCAAGGTCCAACTCTACTTGACTTTTAGCCTGTCTCACTTTATCCCTACATATTCTGACCTCAATAAGGTAGCTTTCCTTACTGATCCCTCCCTTCTTCCACTCCCTATATGCTTTCTGCTTTTTCTTAATTACCTCTCTAAGATGCTTGCTCATCCAGCTTGGTCTACAACTCCTGCCTATGAATTTTTTCCCCTTTCTTGGGATGCAGGCTTCCGATAGCTTCTGCAGCTTTAATTTAAAATAATCCCAGGCCTCCTCTACCTTTAAACCCAAAAATTCTTCAGTCCAATCCACTTCCCTAACTAATTTCCTTAATTTTTGAAAGTCAGCCCTTTTGAAATCAAAAACCCTAGTTGCAGATTTATTTTTGTTAATCCTTCCATTCAATTTGAACTGAATTAGCTCATGATCACTTGAGCCAAGATTATCCCCTACAACCATTTCCTCTATGAGGTCCTCCTTACTCACCAAGACCAAATCTAAAATGGCATCCCCTCTAGTTGGTTCAGCAACTACTTGTTGAAGGAATCCATCAGCTATCGCATCTAGGAAAATCTGAGCCCTATTATTATTACTAGCACTCGTCCTCCAGTCTATATCTGGGAAGTTAAAGTCTCCCATGATCACACAGTTTCCATTAGTATTTACTTTATTAAAAAGGGCTCTATCCATATCCAAATTAGATCCCGGCGGTCTATAGCACACTCCAAGCACTATCCCAGGGGAGGCTCTAATAGTTTTCTTCCCCAATTTAATTGTTGCCCAGACAGACTCAGTCATATCCATTTCATCGCTTCTTATTTCTTTACATTCTATCTCATCATTGATATACAGTGCTACTCCACCACCTTTACCTTTATTTCGGTCTTTCCTAAACAGCACATACCCTTCAATACCTGTAGCCCAGTCATGACTACTATTCCACCAGGTCTCTGTTATACCTATAATATCTGGTTTCACTTCCTGCACCAGTAACTCTAGTTCCTCCATTTTGTTACCTAGGCTCCTTGCATTAGTGTACAAACATCTTAATTTTTGCTGTTTGGCCTCACTCACATTCTGTACCCTATTAGGCACGGTTATTTTACTACCAGTATAACCTATTAGGCTTGTATCTACACTGCCCTTCCTCCTACCTACAGCTGTATCCACTCTTACTTCATTTTCTTTCCACTCTATGCTAAATTCTGGCGTGGAGATTACCTGGACATCTCCCAACCATCTCCCCCAAATTCCTAGTTTAAAGCTCTCTTAATCAGTTGTGCCAGCCTCCATCCTAGAAGCCTATTTCCTTCCCTACTCAGATGAAGTCCATCCCGAGAGAACTGTCCTCTATCCATGAATGCCTCCCAATGGCCATACATCCCAAAGCCCTCCTTATAGCACCACTGCCTAAGCCATCTATTGATAGTCATAATCTTGTCACACCTTTGTTGCCCTTCTCTAGGAACAGGCAGAATCCCACTAAAGATCACCTGAGCCTCAATTTCCTTAAGCATCCTCCCCAGCCTAGCATAGACTCCCTTAATACTTTCCAGCAAGAATCTAGCCGTATCATTTGTTCCCACATGAAGGATAATTAGGGGATTCTTTCCCGCTCCCTTTAGAATCCTTTTCAACCTCAGGTCTACATCCTGTATCTTAGCACCTGGAAGACAGCACACCCTCCTATTTTCTGGATCAGCTCTGGTTACAGGCCTATCTATTCTTCTCAGTAAAGAGTCCCCAATCACATAGACCTGCCTTTTCCTAGTGACGGTGCTATTCTCCAGTCTATCCCCTGTTCCCTCTGGCTGCAAGTTCTTTCCATTCCCATTCTCCCTTGTAATACTTTTTAACCCATCCTGTATCCTCCTAGGGCTCATATTTGGTGTAATCTCCATTAACTCTTCCCCTTTTCCTATAGGACTAACCACTCTTCTCTTCTTCCTTGCCCTGTCACCTTCAGTGACTACCTGCTGAGCCCCTTCCTCATTTTCCAACTCTGCAAACCTATTCTGAAGCTCTATTTCTCCTTCACTAGCCTGTCTTTTCCTCTGCCTAGTTCTTTTAGTCACATGCTTCCACTGACCACTTTCCTCACCCAGTCTCCCCTCAGAATTCCCTAGTCCTGCTTCCATCTGCAAGTCTGAACTTTTCCCTTCAGATACCTCAAGTCTTTGCTCCATAATCTGCTCAAACCCCTTCCTAAACTCTACCAGACTTTCCACCTGCATCTCCAAACCTCTGATCTTTTCCTCCATCAGCTCTATCAGACGACATTTCATGCAGACAAAACTCTTACCAGGTGCCCCCTCCAGGATCATGTACATACCACAGCTTCCACATCCAGTCATCTTCATTGTGTCATCTGCTACATGGGTCACTCCCACTGCCACCTCTGAATCTGTCATAGCCTTCCCACCTAAATCCTGTTAATCTGGGAAACACAAACCACACCAAACCACCACCCACAGCAAAACCAAACCCCACACAAGCACCACAAGACAAACTCCCCTTTCAAACTCCCACTCAAACTCCCCTGTTTACAGCTCTGTTTGTTAGCTCCTGTGCCGCTGCCTGACTGGCTGCTACCTTTATAGGACCCCTAGTCAGGCAAGCCCTGCCCCCTAATCAGGGCTCAGCTTCTCTCCCAGCACAAAGCCCCTACACATACAGATACCACCAATACAAAACCAAACACACACACAAATACCTTCTCCTCCAACAGAACTCCCACTCAAACTCCCCTGTTTACAGCTCTGTTTGCTAGCTCCTGTGCCGCTGCCTGACTGGCTGCTACCTTTATAGGACCCCTAGTCAGTGAAGCCCCGCCCCCTAATCAGGGCTCAGCTTCTCTCCCAGCACAAAGCCTCTACACATACAAATACCACCAATACAAAACCAAACACACACAAATACCTTCTGCTCCAACAGAACTCCCACTCAAATTCCCCTGTTTACAGCTCTGTTTGCTAGCTCCTGTGCCGCTGCAGCTGTCTGTAGTCCTAAAGCCTTTGCAAAAGGGTTCTGGGGAGGGCAGCCTTATTGCGTCCTTCATGGTAGGACACTTTACCACTCCAGGCCAGTAACACGTACTCGGGAATTATTGTAGAACAAAGCATTGCAGTGTATGTTTGCTGGCATTCAAACAACATCCATTCTTTATCTCTCTGTGTTATCCTCAGGAGAGTGAGATATAATTCATGGTCACCTGGTTGAAATAGAGTGCTTTTCTTTAGGGGACACTCAGAGGAGCCCATTCCTGCTGGGCTGTTTGCCTGTGGCTAAACAGAAATGTTCCCCGCTGTTAGCCACAGGGAGGGGGGAAGGTTGAGGGGGTAGTCACGCGGTGGGAGGAGGCGAAATGCGACCTTGTAACGAAAGCACATGTGCTATGTATGTAATGTTAACAGCAAGGTTTACCCTGAAAGAGTGTAGCCACTGTTTTATAAAATGTGTCTTTTTAAATACCGCTGTCCCTTTTTTTTTCTCCACCAGCTGCATGTGTTTCAGTGATCACAGGATCTTCTCCTTCCCAGAGGCTAGTGAAGCTTAGAAAGAAAAAAAAACGCACTCGCGATGAAATGTTCTCCGAGCTCATGCTGTCCTCCCACACTGACAGAGCACAGACAAATGTGTGGAGGCAAATAATGTCAGAGTGCAGGAAAGCACAAAATGACCGGGAGGAGAGGTGGCGGGCTGAAGAGAGTAAGTGGCAGGCTGAAGACAGGCTGAAGCTCAAATGTGGCGGCAGCGTGATGAGAGGAGGCAGGATTCAATGCTGCGGCTGCTGCAGGACCAAACCAGTATGCTCCAGTGTATGGTTGAGCTGCAGCAAAGGCAGCTGGAGCACAGACTGCCACTGCAGCCCCTCTGTAACCAACCGCCCTCCTCCCCAAGTTCCATAGCCTCCACACCCAGACGCCCAAGAACGCGGTGGGGGGGCCTCCGGCCAACCAGCCACTCCACCACAGAGGATTGCCCAAAAAAAAGAAGGCTGTCATTCAATAAATTTTAAAGTTGTAAACTTTTAAAGTGCTGTGCTTAAAGTGCTGTGTGGCATTTTCCTTCCCTCCTCCACCACCCCTCCTGGGCTTCCTTGGTAGTCATCCCCCTATTTGTGTGATGAATGAATAAAGAATGCATGAATGTGAAGCAACAATTACTGTATTGCCTCTGCAAGCGGTAATTGAAGGGAGGAGGGGCGGGTGGTTAGCTTACAGGGAAGTAGAGTGAACCAAGGGGCGGGGGCTTTCATCAAGGAGAAACAAACAGAACTTTCACACCGTAGCCTGGCCAGTCATGAAACTGGTTTTCAAAGCTTCTCTGATGCACCCCGCGCCCTCCTGTGCTCTTCTAACCGCCCTGGTGTCTGGCTGCGCGTAACCAGCAGCCAGGCGATTTGCCTCAACCTCCCACCCCGCCATAAATGTCTCCCCCTTACTCTCACAGAGATTGTGAAGCACACAGCAAGCAGTAATAACAATGGGAATATTGGTTTCGCTGAGGTCTAAGCGAGTCAGTAAACTGCACCAGCGCGCCTTTAAACGTCCAAATGCACATTCTACCACCATTCTGCACTTGCTCAGCCTGTAGTTGAACAGCTCCTGACTACTGTCCAGGCTGCCTGTGTACGGCTTCATGAGCCATGGCATTAAGGGGTAGGCTGGGTCCTCAAGGATACATATAGGCATTTCAACATCCCCAACAGTTATTTTCTGGTCTGGGAAGAAAGTCCCTTCCTGCAGCTTTTGAAACAGACCAGAGTTCCTGAAGATGCGAGCATCATGCACCTTTCCCGGCCATCCCACGTTGATGTTGGTGAAACGTCCCTTGTGATCCACCAGAGCTTGCAGCACTATCGAAAAGTACCCCTTGCGGTTTATGTACTCGGCGGCTTGGTGCTCCGGTGCCAAGATAGGGATATGGGTTCTGTCTATGGCCCCACCACAGTTAGGGAATCCCATTGCAGCAAAGCCATCCACTATGACCTGCACATTTCCCAGGGTCACTACCCTTGATATCAGCAGATCTTTGATTGCGTGGGCTACTTGCATCACAGCAGCCCCCACAGTAGATTTGCCCACTCCAAATTGATTCCCAACTGACCGGTAGCTGTCTGACGTTGCAAGCTTCCACAGGGCTATCGCCACTCGCTTCTCAACTGTGAGGGCTGCTCTCATCTTGGTATTCATGCGCCTCAGGGCAGGGGAAAGCAAGTCACAAAGATCCATGAAAGTGCCCTTACGCATGCGAAAGTTTAGCAGCCACTGGGAATCGTCCCAGACCTGCAACACTATGCGGTCCCACCAGTCTGTGTTTGTTTCCCGAGCCCAGAATCGGCATTCCACAGCATGAACCTGCCCCATTAGCACCATGATGCATGCATTGGCAGGGCTCATGCTTTCAGAAAAATCTGTGTCCATGTCCTGATCACTCACGTGACCGCGCTGACATCGCCTCCTCACCCGGTATCGCTTTGCCAGGTTCTGGTGCTGCATATACTGCTGGATAATGTGTGTGGTGTTTAATGTGCTCCTAATTGCCAAAGTGAGCTGAGCGGCCTCCATGCTTGCCTTGGTATGGCGTCCGCACAGAAAAAAGGCGCGGAACGATTGTCTGCCGTTGCTCTGACGGAGGGAGGGGCGACTGATGACATGGCTTACAGGGTTGGCTTCAGGGAGCTAAAATCAACAAAGGGGGTGTCTTTACATCAAGGAGTATTTCAGGCAGGACTTCACGGAGGGTTCCAATAAGAAATGGTGCACCTAAGTTATCGTTCTTATTGGAACAAGAAGGTTAGCCTGGCCTCTGATTGATACATGGCTAGATTTACCTCGCTGCACCTTCTCTGTGAGTGACTGCAGTGTGACCCAGAAGAATGAGTCCCCTAGACATGGGAGGGGGGAAGCAAATGAGTACAAAACAAATCTGGTCTATTTCTTGTTTTGACCCACTCTATCTATCTTTTACATCTTTGGCTGGCAGCAGACGGTGCAGAAGGACTGCATGCCATCCACATCTCATGGCTGCTCGGCAGAAGATGGTACAGTATGACTGCTAGCCATCCTCATCTCTTGCCTGCCTGGCAGAAGATGGTACAATACGACTACTAGCAATCCTCATCTCTTGCCTGCCTGGCAGAAGATGGTACAGTACGACTGCTAGCAGTCCGTATAGCCTGCCTGCTCACCATAAGACGGTTCAATAGGACTGACTGCAGGACTAAAGAGAATGACCTGGTCAAGTCACTCCAAATTTAGTCCCTGCGCCCATGTCTGCCCAGGCGCTCCCAGCCGACGTGGCCAGGAGCACCTCGGACATGACGATGACGGCTACCAGTCGTACTGTACCATCTGCTACCACAAGGCAAGGGGTTGCTGCTACTGTGTAGCAATGCCGTACCGCGTCTGCCAGCACCCAGGAGACATAGGGTGACGGTTACCTGAGCGGGCTCCATCCTTGCCGTGGTATGGCGTCTGCACAGGTAACTCAGGAAAAAAGGCGCAAAACGATTGTCTGCCCTTGCTTTCACGGAGGGAGGGAGGGAACGGGGGCCTGACGATATGTACCCAGAACCACTCGTGACAATGTTTTAGCCCCATCAGGCATTGGGATCTCAACCCAGAATTCCAATGGGCAGCAGCGACTGCGGGAACTGTGGGATAGCTACCCACAATGCAACGCTCCGGAAGTCGACTCTAGCCTCGGTACTGTGGAAGCGCTCCGCCGAGTTAATGCACTTAATGCACTTAGAGCATTTTCTGTGGGGACACACACACTCGAATATATAAAACCGATTTCTAAAAAACCAACTTCTATAAATTCGACCTTATTCCGTAGTGTAGACATACCCTAACACGGCTGCTACTCTGACACTTGATACAGTTACACAATTGTTAGATGAGCTTTTTAATCCAAAGATCTATTTGAAGCCCCACATTGGAAACTAGGGAAAACTGGTATAATTACTGTTTGAAATGGATAAAGATCAGAGAGATTTGGTTATTGCTTGAAAACAAGTTCAATATAAAATGTATTTTATAAACAATTGGTTAATAATTTGGAGCTTTCCTGAAAGTTTTATTACTGGAGGCAGGCATGGCCAGTGCAAGGATGTTTTGCGCCCTAAGTGAAACTTCCACCTTGTGCCCGTCCCCCCCCCAAGCCCTGTGGCAGCTCCCCTCCGCCCTGAGGCGCCCCCCCCCCCGCAGCAGCTCCGCCCCAGCTCACCTCTGCTCTGCCTCCTCCGCGATCATGCCCCCGCTGCCACTTCTCCCGCCTCCCAGGTCTGAGGCACCAATCAGCTGTTTGGTGGGCAAGCCTGGGAGGGAGAGAAGCCGAGCAGGGCGTTGCTCAGGAGAGGAGGTAGAGCAGAGATGAGCTGGGGTGGGGAGCGGTTCCCCTGTGCGCTGCCCCCTCCCCCCAGGTACTTGCTGCAGGTGGCCCTCCCCGCGCCCCCCCAGCCCCAGCTCACCTCCACTCCACCGCCTCCCCAGAGCGCACTTTTGGCCGCCCCCAACCACTTGGCGCCCTAGGCGGCTGCCTACTTTGCCTAGTGGTTGCACCGGCCCTGGAGGAAGGAAGCGTGAACCACCAAACTCAGTGTCTTCATGTTCATGGCAAGGGTCAGTGTCCATATTATTCTAAATAAGGAGGATTTTGATCACATATTTGTAGATTTATAATGAAACAAGCTATTTCCTGTCCTTACAGAGCAGCTGCGAGCTCTGGAGAAGAAAAGCAAACCGGGCAACGCGGCGAAGCAGCTTCCTACGCGTAAAGCCCCCATCCCCCCCGCCCGTGAGGGGCTCTCGGCTGGTTCCCCCGATGGCGCTGCGGGGTGACGGACTCCCCGGCCTGGGACCCCGCGAAGGAGAAGCTTTGTGGAGGGGCTCAGCCAGCCCTACCGAGGCTGCCAACGCGGGACCCCGACTCCCCGCACCCTCTGAAGGCGGCATGTCCTGGGCCCGCAGCGTCATGCCAGACACGCGGTTCTGCTGCAGACTCGGGGGTCGGGGACTCCGCGGTGCTCGGGGCAAACCCGGGTCCATGACACGCTGGGGCCGGGGGGCGGGTGCGAACCCTGGGGCACTCGGGCACTGGGTGTCCCAGGCCGGCCCCGCCCCAGCCCCAGGAGCGGGCAGGGAGGCAGCACAGCCAGAGGCACCGCGAGTCACCCCCTGGCGGGGCCGGGCTGCAGCGGCAGGGTCTGGGTGCAGCGCCCGGATATGACTGCCTTGGCTGGGGTTTGGGGGACCCCGGGCTCCTCCCGCCTCATTCCCCCGGCCCGCAGCGCCCCTAGAGCCCCACCAGGAGCACTGACCAGAAGTGAGGGGCGGACCCGGGCGCGCAACGGACCGGCGGCAGGGAGCGGAAGTACGTTGCCCCGGTGCCCGCTCCTTTCGAGTCCCACGGGGAACTTCCGGTTCGGCAGCGACCTCTTCCGGGAATCGCTCTAACGGACCCCCAGCGGGTGAAGCGCACCCCGCCATTTCCCTGGCTGGGGAGCGAGTGGAGCAGGGACCGGGCAGGGCCGGGGAGTGCGTGGGCAGGAGGGGCAGGGCTGGGGGTCCCCGCTGCACTGCACCAGCTGGAGCCCACCCCCCGCAGCGCGCTGGGGCGGGGCGAGGAGACAACATCTCCCCGGGGGGGGCCTCTCCAGCTTCACGGCAGCTTCTGCTTCCGGCGTCGCCCTGCCGGCCCCTCGCTCGAAAGATGGGAAGGCGGGGCAGGGCCTGGCAGCGACTGGCGCGAGATGGAGGTAGGGGAGAAACCACATCTCCCATGATGCCCTGGGGCCTGCAGCAGGTGGGGGAGACCCTACATCTCCCATGATGCACTGGCTCACTCCCTCTCCCCGCCCAGCTCAGGGGCAGCCTCACCCAGTTACTGAGCTTGTGGCCCCGGGATTTCCCCTCCCCTGCCCTGCGCCTCCCCCCAGTCTCCATAGGGTTTGCAGGTGGGGTGCCTTTGGGGGTTGGGGTTAGGGGAAGATGGGAGGGGCTGGGGGCAACTCAGGTTGTGAGGGTGGCCACTCACGTGTTCCCAGAATGCCAGGGAGACAGGGCGGGGGAGGTAATGACTGTTATAGGAGCAACTTCTCTTGGGGAGAGAGACAAGCTTTTGAGCCAGGCAGGGCTCTTCTTCAGGGCTGGGAGAGGGTCTCAGAGCTGCCAAGCCAGAGGGGGTACTTGGGACCTTATCAGACTGGCTCAGTGAAGATGGGGTGTTGACAGACCAATACAGACGCTCTCCAGAGAATGGAGCAGCTTCCGCCCATGCAGCTAGGCAATGAGCATTTCCCACAGCCTGGAGCCAAGGGGGAGGCGGCAGCTGCTGTTCTAGCTCCTCAGGGACAGCCCTGTCACCCAACAGACACTTCTCACTCAGCCACAGCTAAGGGTGTTGGGTTCCTCTGGTGGGAGTGTGGAGCAGCCATTTGTTTTCCTGTTCGCACTCCTCTGCGGTATGAAAATCGGGGAGGGGAGGCAGAAGCCCCACTTCCCTCCCTAAATGATGTCCATTAGGGGAAGCCAGGACAACAGGGTGGGGTGGCAAGTGGTGGCCAGACTCTTGCCCCAGGGTAGAGTGTAGCTCAGGGTCCAGCTCAACTTTCTCCCTGTACCACTGGCCCCTCGTCCCCTTCCACCACTAGGTCAACCCGGGAACTAAGGCAGGAATAGAGTGAGGAAGCAAGTCAAGCTGAGCAAGGCAGGCAAAAGCGAGTCTTGCCATCATGGGCCTCTCACAACGATGTCCTTTTTGTGTGCCACAGCTGACAAAAACATCCCGGACAGAGAAGCAGCAGGCCAAAAGAGAGCCATGGAGCTCCCGAAGTAGCTCAGTTGGGAGAGCATTAGACTGAAGATCTAAAAGTCCCTGGTTCAATCCCAGGCTTTGGCAGGCCCTTTCCTCCTCCTTTGTGCAGGGGTGGCTTGTTTTCTGGGAGGGCATTGGCACCTTTACCTGAGGCGGGTCCCTGATTTTGAGCTTCCCAGCAGGACAACAGAGCAACAACTGGCCCACCTGACCTTTAACAGTAAGAGAAGGGAGCTGTCTTTCCCTGGCAACTTATTGGTGGACCCAATATGGCAGGAAGAGAGTGAAGTAGGACAGCCGTCAGGAAGGGTGTGGGGCAGTGACAGGCAGGGATTGGGGTCGAAAGCTCCTCTGCACAGGTTGGGATGGGAAGGCGGGGTTAGAATTTCCCTCCAAAGCTATTTTAGGGTCTGATCCTACAAGCCTCCCACGTACCCAGTGCAGGATGGCTCCAGACTCCTCACCCAGTCCAGTGTTGGTGTATACAGCAGAGAATTGGAAGCAGCAAATCGGGGGGGTCGTATAAAGAGACTAGAAATACAACAATTTACTTCTGAAAGAGAAGAAAAGACGACATTACCAAGCTGCATAATGGGGCGACCTGACCCTCAGAGACTGCGAAGGGAAATCTCAGGGGCTCGGCTCACCTGGCCCCAGGCCTGTGTCCTCAGGACAGGTCTGTGGGAGAAGGGAAATCGCCAGAGAGAGGAGTGGGACCCAGTGTGGATTTTTGGGCTGTGGCAGGGAATTTAGGTCCTGAGACTGGAGCCATAAAGAGGGAGTGAGTGAAGGCTCCCCTCTGCTTTCAGGCTGAAGGAATCCTGGGTTGGTCAGTCTGTCCAGGGGGGGTCACATTGCTCACAGGCAAAGAGCGGAGGAGAACTGCCCCCAGAATGACACATGCAGATCCTGGAGAAAAAGAAAGAGAAAAGAGACCAGCAGCAGGTGAAGGTGGCTGAGTGGGGGATTCCCTTGCGTGTGTGACGGAGCACTTGGGAAGCTGTGTCCATTCAAACACACTGAGCTTTAATATGGAGGAAGGCCGGACTTCTGTGACTTGGTAAAGGATTTAGGTGTCATAATGGACATACAACTCAGCATGAAATCCCCGTGCGATGCTGTGGCCATCCTTGGATGCACAGACAAGGAGAATAGTGACTAGAAATAGGGCACCAGAGATATCTCTGTATACCACCATGGTCAGACCAACACCGGAATCTTGCATACAGTCGTGTTGGCCGCATTTTAAAAGGAAGAATGAAAAATTGGACAGGGGACAGAGAACCCCCCCCCCAAAAAAAAAGGAGCTGAAAAGTTGCCTTTCAGTGCGATACAAGAGCTGAATCTGTTCAGTTTCTCACAAAGACCAAGAGGTCACTTGATGACAGTGCGCAAATCCCCTCACAAAGAGAAACCTGGGTACGAAAGGGCTCTTTAACTGAGCAGCGAAAGGCAGAACAAGAACCAATGGCTGGAAGTTCATGCCAGAGAAACTGACATTAGAAATTTGGGACACATTTGAGATTGGGTGATTAAACATTGGAACAAGGTACCCAGGGCAATGATGGATTCTCCACTCCACGTGGAGGTGACAGGAGGTGCTGAAGCAAGTGCTCTCAGGTGATATAGAAAACAATTTCTCTCCGGTGCTTGGCCGGTGGGCCTTGCTTACATGCTCAGGGTCTCACTGATATCCATTTTGGGGGGTTAGGAAGGAATTTCCCCCAGGTCAGATTGGCAGGGATATTGGAGTTTTTGCCATCCCCTGTGGCATGGGGCACAAGTGACTTGCCTGGATCAGCTGGGTGTCATGTGTCTGGGGGTCACACTGGATTATTTTGTTGTCTTGACTGGCCTGAAAATCTAGACCTGGATGTTCTGGCTCTAATGTTGCAATGTCTGACCTATGGTCACTCCAGCTCCCAAGTGCCTCTTCCGAGTCGAATCCCCAGCCAGTCTTCAGAGGACGGCAGCTGCTGCGCAAGGCAATCGGAGCTGGTGGGAGTGACTCTGGGGCAGTCACTAGCCACAGAAAACAGACCCTCTCCCAACACCCCGACTGCTGCCCCTCAGGTCTCTGGCCATACAGGAGATGGGCCAGGCCCCCGTGGGAGGAATGAGGGGGATAGAAACCCCCAGGATGCAGAGTTGTGTGGTTCAGCCATGTTGGTGCATGGGTCTCACTCAGACCCATGCACTGTACCCACACGCAGAGCCAGTTCGGACTGTTGAACCCCAGACCCATGAGGGACGTGTTCAGCTCAGCATCAGTTGGGCTTTAACCCATGAGAAATAACCCTGGAGTTATAGTGGGGTCTCAGGGCCAGAGGACCCCAGACCCCTGAGCTGTCAGCGGAGAGCCAGGTGACCCGTCAGCACGAGGCCTTGTGCGTCAGCAGGAGGCCTTGTGCGTGGGGGGAAGACACATGGCTCAGGGAAAGGGGAAGATCACACACACAGCCGGAGCCCTCACCCGGTCCTGCACCCCTGCCCCAGCCCGGTGCCCGATCCTGCACCCTGAACCCCTCATTTCTGGCTTCACCCCAGAGCCTGCACCCCCCATTAGAGCCCTCACCCCTCCTGCATCCCACCCCCCTGCCCCAGCCCAGTGATAGTGAGTGTGGGTGGGGGAGAGCAAGCCACCAAGGGAGGGAGAATGGAGTGAACTGGGGGCGGGGCCTCTGAGAAGGGGCAGGGCAGGACCTGAGAGAAGGGGCGGGGCTAAGGGGTTCGGTATTGTGCAGAAAGTTAGTAACCTGACATCAGGCCTAGCATAGGTGCTGCCTTTTGGTTTTGCCAGTAGGTCCCCCATCCCAGCTCTGCCCTCTCCCCCAAGGCCCCAGCCCCACCTCCACCCCACCCTGCTCTGCCCCCTTCCCTGAGGGCATCCCACTCAATCCTTCCTGCCCCCTCCTGCCTTAAGGGCAGGGTGTGTGTGTGTTTGGAGGGGCTCAGCTCCCCCCAGCTGGCAATTTTCAGCATATTCATGCACTTTTCATATTCAACCATTTGGGAGCCCTGTGGATGCGATGGGGTGTCTGGAATGGGGCGTGTGTGATCCCACGGTGCCCCTTCCCCTCTGCCTGCAGAGCTAAGGACAGATGGGTCTGAGGAGCAGAGCAGGAGCTCTGGGAAGGAGAAGAGCAATATGAAGATGGTGTCTAAGACGAGGCCAGGTGACTTCTGTGGAGGGAGACATGCTGGACAATGCCAAGGATTGGGGAGACAACCAGGTGTGAGCCCAGGGCGCAGAGAGCTGGGGAGGATGTCTGTGTCTGAAACACTTCCCTGTCCTCTCTCACAGATGGAATCCAAGAGGGATAGGAAGGAGAGAATGAGCACCCCAGTACTCAAGAATAATAAGGTGCATCCTAGCTGGGCCCAGGGCTCTGCGGGGTTAAGACCAGTGGAAGGGACAAGAGTCTCCTGTGCAGAGTGACGCTTTTGGGTGCAGGTGCACTGGGATGCTTCTAATTGTAGCTCCGAGAACATCATGGGAAGGGGGTTCAGAGTAGATCCCTGGGGTGTGGGAGATGCGAAAAAAAGAGCCCCGCCATCACGGTAGAGCGTGACCGTAACTTTTGTTTTTCCTTCTTGCATTGTGTTTGGCACCAAGGGAAAAGAAGTGTGTGTGTGTGTGTGTGTGTGTGTGTGTGGCTTGATGCCAGGCAAGACCTGTCCAGCTCACCCTCTCTCTCTTTTTACTGCCTCCTACCACAGGCCCTGGGCCGGAGAAGTGCACATTGATCCCCACAGGCTTGGTCTCGAGGCCTGCACCATCTGGCGGGAGGGAAAAGAATCATACCAGGTCCTGGAGGCTGGGTAGCTGGATTACCCAGCTGATATTCTATGATTCTATGAATTACTAGTGCTAATCACAATTGTCACATTTACAAATTCTATTCAGATCCCACGATGTGAAGTGTCAAAAGGAGGAAACACATGGACGGCTACACATGCAACCTGTGGTAATAAAGCTAATGAAGACTATGAGAATCTCCCCATAGAAAGATGTACCACTAATACTCCAACAGGAATTTGGCAGTGTCGGTATATGGTTTATGGATTAGATGGGGGAATCCCAACCAGGTGGAGAATATCAAATTTATCAGGAAATATCGCATGGTACTCCCTGGGTGCTGCCATGATTAATGATAGTGGAAAACACAGTTACCCAGCTATGTGGTTTGTTACAGAGGGTCCAAAGAATATAACCCTCTGGTCTCCTGGAGCAAATGAACCCTCTTGGGAAAATAGGGCCCCACATTTAGGGTGTGATGTTACCATATGTAACCACAATGGTACTTCCATGGAAGATAATCCCCAAAGGTGTGATTGTTATGTACATATTACATTAGGCGTAAAATCCCCTTTGGAACGCTGGGTGTATGATGAGTTAACCATTTTACAGAATGTAACCCTACAGGTGATATGGATGCCAAGTTGGAAGAATCCAAATTTAAAGTGGCCACAGCCTGGAGCCAAGAATATTCCCCGACGAGCAAATGTATGGGAGCCATTGTGGGAGCAGGTGCAGCCAGCACTTTTTAACATGTCCTTTCACTCTATTACATGGGTGGTACGCCCCAAGGAATGGTGGGTGGACCAAATCCATCCTAATTGTAGTATGTACATAAAAGGATTGAAACAACAATTCAATGCATGTGTGAGGGGACACACCTGGAATCGTCGTCGGAAAAGGGGGTTGTGGGCAGCGGGGAACACTATGCTGGGTACATGGAATCTGGGGGAAGAGTGGGTAACCAAACAATTAGTAAGCCAAAATGTGAAATTTCAACAACAAATTAATGAATTAATGGCACAGCAACTATCAGCAGTTGCCACAAGGTGGAGGACAGCAGTAGAGGTAAACTTGCAGTTAACTCATTGGGCAGGGGACCTGTTGACATGGGTAGAGGATGGCTTCAGAAGACTAACATGGGGAGAAGTGTGCGTAGGTATTCAAAATGCTCAGTTAATAATGTTAATGGATATTATGAGAGATGCTTGGTCAGAACAATGGCCTTCAGTATTAAATCGGGAGGCTAGCACATATCTATCCACAATTGCAAAAACATACCCATCTACCTGGAAAATAACATCCCCGACCTATGGGGACAGTTCTTGTGTAATTGTTACTATGATACCATGGGAAGGAAATGCAAATAAGGTGGTTCCCTTGAACCCTATGGGAGTTAGTAGGGAAGGGGGAGCACGTTGGGAGCCACTAGGGAATAGGTGGGGGGGCTGGAATGGTGTAAATTGGACTGTCATCACATTAAGCAGTTGTATATCCAGAGGAGGAATATGGATGTGCCCCTCTTCTATGACTATGGAGGAGCAGGATCAATGGCCTATTGCAAAGGGGGGGCATTTAGGGGTAATGTATATGGGGTACGGTGTATTCTGTTGGGAATGTATGCAATCCTGCAATATAACACTAGGAGGCAAAATCCTTCCAGTGTATGACCAAATTATAAACTTCTATACACTGCCACCTGGACTATGGTGCACCAATGGATCAGTGGACTCAATCGTTGTAAACAATCGAACCGGCACCTACTACCCCATGCCGTACCAAGTAGTTGAATTGGTTTGGACAATACCAAATTTCACTGTGGATATTCAATGGACACACAATATGGACAAAAGTACACAAAGATTACAAGAGCAACTTGCTGCAAGCGCCAACAGTTGGACACACTTACAATACACACTACAGGATGGCGCTGGCAAAATTTTAACCTTATCAAAGGAGGAGAAGCAGTGTTTTTGGTGGTGGCCAGGATGTTGGACCATACTGCAGTGGTCAGGACTCTCGGTGTTGCTGTGGAGTATCATAGCAGCTAGTGTATTGTTAACTATATGTGTGTTACATTGCATATGGAAACGATCAAGGGGGGCACAACCCCCTAGAGAACAGCCACTAATTATAACCTATAAGTAATGTAGTAAGCCCCCCCCCCACCTATGTGTACTAGACAACCCGGACCCAACCTTCTCGGGCCCACTACACTGGGAAGTCTGGAACACTAATTGGAATAGGTGTAGTATGCCCGTACAAGAGAAGGTGCAGGGCATGGTACTACACAAGGGGCAGTGGGACAGATGGAGCATCGACACCTGCCACCTTGATGCCTGGCCCTATCAGGAAATGTGTCGCCATATGTCCTATGCTTTTCCAGGGATACCTGGGCAGGAGGATCCCAAAAGAAAAAGAAAAAAAGGGGTGGAGTGTTAGGATATAGATATTCAGGCCTGACTGTAAAGGCCTGTACTTTAAGAATTTAGGTGTATTCTTATCACTTGGCTAGTTAGAGGTATAAAAGAAAGAATCAAAATCACTGTCTGCCAATGTAAGGTCCTTCTCTTACTGTGACAGTCTGGGGCCCTGTTCTTAGGCTAAGGCCTTTGGCTAAGCGACAGAGGCAGCCATAAGCTGGGAAGCGACCGGTCACATCCTCACATTCCAAAGTAGTCACATGGAAAGAAGGTGCTATTGGGCTGTTAGGAATACAATCCTGTCCTGATAGTGCCTATCAGCTCCAGAGAAAGGGAAGTGCCTAGAAAATGTAAAAGAAAACTTAGTTTGATAGCATCCTGTCTGGCAAGAACTCACTTATCAATACTGGGATGTGAAATCCTCACTTCTGTATTGTCTTGCCATTATAGTTCCCACTTTGCTATTGTTTGTCTGTATAATCTCTGTCTGGTTCTGTGATTGTTCCTGTCTGCTGTATAATTAATTTTGCTGGGTGTAAACTAATTAAGGTGGTGGGATATAATTGGTTACATAATCATGTTACAATATGTTAGGATTGGTTAGTTAAATTTTAGTAGAATGATTGGTTAAGGTATAGCTAAGAATATTACTATATAAATTAGGGGCAAACAGGAAGTAAGTTGGGATTCGGAAATAAGGAAAAGGAACTTGTGTTTAAGCTTGCTGGAAGTTCACCCCAATAAACATCGAATTGTTTGCACCTTCGGACTTCGGATATTGTTGCTCTCTGTTCATGTGAGAAGGACCAGGGAAGTGAGAGAGTGAAGGAATAAGCTCTCTAACAAGTTGGTTGAGTTCAGGATCCTGACACAGGGAAGAAAGGTAAGCAGCAGGATACGGACCCTGGACTTCAGGAAAACAGACTTCGACTCCCTCAGGGAACGGATGGGTAGGATCCCCTGGGGGAACTAACATGAAGGGGAAAGAAGTCCAGGACAGCTGGCTGTATTTCAAGGAATTCCTGTTGAGGTTACAGGGATAAACCATCCCGATGAGTCGAAAGAATAGTAAATATGGCAGGCGACCAGCTTGGCTTAACGGTGAAATCCTAGCGGATCTTAAACATAAAAAAGAAGCTTACAAGAAGTGGAAGGTTGGACATATGACCAGGGAAGAGTATAAAAATATTGCTCAGGCATGTAGGAATGAAATCAGGAAGGCCAAATCGCACGTGGAGCTGCAGCTAGCAAGAGATGTCAAGAGTAACAAGAAGGGTTTCTTCAGGTATGTTGGCAACAAGAAGAAAGCCAAGGAAAGTGTGGGCCCCTTACTGAATGAGGGAGGCAACCTAGTGACAGAGGATGTGGAAAAAGCTAATGTACTCAATGCTTTTTTTGCCTCTGTCTTCACTAACAAGGTCAGCTCCCAGACCGCTGCGCTGGGCATCACAACATGGGGAGTAGATGGCCAGCCCTCTGTGGAGAAAGAGGTGGTTAGGGACTATTTAGAAAAGCTGGACGTGCACAAGTCCATGGGG
The DNA here is from genome assembly GCF_965140295.1 of Lepidochelys olivacea. NCBI lineage: Eukaryota > Metazoa > Chordata > Testudines > Cheloniidae > Lepidochelys > Lepidochelys olivacea. The sequence continues at coordinate 6,860,736 of NC_140428.1, forward strand.
CCGGACGAGTTGTATCCGAGAGTGCTAAAGGAATTGGCGGCTGTGATTGCAGAGCCATTGGCCATTATCTTTGAAAACTCGTGACGAACGGTGGAAGTGCCAGATGACTGGAAAAAGGCTTATGTAGTGCCAATCAAAAGGGAAGAAGGAGGATCCTGGGAACTACAGGCCAGTCAGCCTCACCTCAGTCCCTAGAAAAATCATGGAGCAGGTCCTCAAGGGAATCAATCCTGAAGCACTTAGAGGAGAGGAAAGTGATCAGGAACAGTCAGCATGGATTCACAAAGGGAAGGTCATGCCTGACTAATCTAATCGCCTTCTATGATGAGATTACTGGTTCTGTGAATGAAGGGAAAGCAGTGGATGTATTATTTCTTGACTTTAGCAAAGCTTTTAACACGGTCTCCCACAGTATTCTTGTCAGCAAGTTAAAGAAGTATGGGCTGGATGACTGCACTATAAGGTGGGTAGAAAGTTGGCTAGATTGTTGGGCTCAACGGGTAGTGATCAATGGCTCCATGTCTAGTTGGCAGCCGATATCCAGTGGAGTGCCTCAAGGGTCGGTCCTGGGCTGGTTTTGTTCAAAGTAAATGATAAATAAATGGTCTGGAGGATGGTGTGGATTGCACTCTCAGCAAATTTGCGGATGATACTAAACTAGGAGGAGTGGTAGATACGCTGGAGGGCAGGGATAGGATACAGAGGGACCTAGACAAATTGGAGGATTGGGCCAAAAGAAATCTGATGAGGATCAATAAGGATAATGCAGAGTCCTGCACTTAGGACGGAAGAACCCAATGCATTTCATTTGCCTAAAGACTTGTTGGTTTCAGAGATACCTGAGTCGCCCCGGTTCAGCACCGACACATTCTTGGTACTGATCACATCTCAGTGCCCAGACATACATGCAGTACCAATGGAGTCTCCCACAGCATCCATGACAGCTCCACCTCTTCCCAGTGTCGAGGCAGAGGAGGAGGATGACAGATTCTCCTCAGTCTCCTTGGAAGGCTCTCTGTCCCACTACCAGGGAGCGAATCACCCAGAAACCTCTGCAGAACCAACTTACCACCATGAGAGACATGACCCACACAGTTGGTATGGACACGCTTGGGTGCACCCATCAATGCCCTTTGCACCACCCCAGTGGCCATACTGGTCTATACCCCAATTCTTGAGGGCCCCTAGTGTTGCTCATCACGATAGGAGAAGACAATCTCCTACTGCTTCTCTGTCTAGGTCTCCCGATCCACAGGAGGAGAACAGGCAGTGAGATGAGACAAAGGGATTACTCCAGTGACTAACATCTCTTCATCATCTCCTGTTGAAGCGGTTATGCCTCCCCCACCAACTTTGGCAAATGACTTCAAACCATTTCAAGACTTCATCAAGAGAGAAGTGGATTTTCTACATATTCCACTGGAAGAAGTCAAGGTGTTGCAACACAAGCTGTTCGACATGCTACACTCTTCATCATCAGCCTGTATTGCACTCACTATTAACGAGATATCGCTGGACCCAGCAAAGACTATGTGGCACAGTACATCCCACATGCAAGAGAGCGGATAAAAGTATTATGTTCCCTCTAAAGACTCGGATTTTTTATTTTCCCACCCATTCCCAAAATCTCTTGTAATCGATGCTGTAAATGAACGTGGCAGACAGCACCATGCTAAATCAACATCCTATGACAGAACTTAAAACAACTTGAAAATCATATTCTTAGGTGACCCTGCAATTTAAGGTTGCTAATTACCAAGCTCTTATGGCAAAATACAACCATATCAATTATTCTACATTAAACACCTTCATTGACCATCTCCCATTAGTTTCACGTGATCACTACTGAGGGTCAGCTTCTTGCAAGGACATTGTTGCAGGCACCTCTCTAAACACCTGACACAGCTGCCTGCTTCATCTCAACAGCAGTGGGCATGCGGAGCTTCCTGGCTTCACCTTTCTGGCTTTCCAAGGAAAGTCCAGTCTACTGTGGAGGACCTTCCATTTGAACGATCCAAATTATCTGAAGAGAAAATGGATGAATCCCTCCACATACTAAAAGACTCTAGAGCCACTTTGCATTCACTGAGAATTTATGCACCTGCACAAAAAAGAAGATATAATAAATCACAGATGACACAGAGATCCTGGCCTGATCAATTTTCTCCTCCCCAAAGGCATTATGAACCCCAACAGAAAACACAATGAATATGAAAGTGAAGATCAACTCCCCCACAGTCATCAACATCACAGCCATCTACATCTATGCACAATTTTTGATATGTTGTTTGAGGACCCGAGGTACCATCCCCATTTTAATTTGCTGCAAAAACACAAACATCACCACTACTTTGGCAACTGCCTTACTCTTTTTCATCAGAATTGGGACCAAGTGGGTTTTGGAGATCATCTCCACAGGATTTTCGATCCATTTTACCTCCCTCACTCCTGCCTACTGCTCCCCCCGACCCTCCTCAGGAACCCTTCTCATGAGCAGCTTTTACATAAGGAAACAAGCTATCTTCTGAACCTAGGTGCTGTAGAACCAGTTCCTACTCAACACAGCGGAAAGGGCTTCAACTCCAAGTACTTCCAGATACTGAAAAAGAATGGTGATTGGACACACATTGTGGATCTAAGATCACTCAACAGATTTGTAAAGATACAACGCTTCAAGAAGGTGACTTTGGCAGCAATAATCCCATCTCTGGACCATGGGGACTGGTTCTCGACCCTTGACCTACAAGATGCTTACTTCCATATTGCGAGCCACAGAAGGTTTCTAGTATTCACTCTGAGACAAGACAACTTTCATTGTCTGCACCCAGAGTGTTCTCAAAGGTCCTTTCTATTGTTGTGGTGCTCCTTCGCAAACAAAGAGTGATAATATTCCTGTATCTAGATGATTGCCTGCTCAAGGCATGCTCCTTTGATGATGCTTTGACGCCCCCACAAAAGACTGTGGACCTATTCCTCCAACTGGCTCTAAAAGTAGACATCCAAAAGACCATATTAACTCCAATATAACATCTGGAATTTATAGGGGCCTACCTAGATGGAGCAGAGGCCAAAGCCTTCCTTCTCTTATGCAGGTTCAATACCTGAGACAACTTAATCTCAACAGGACAGGCCAACCCTCAAACCTTGGTCAGAAATAGTCTTCAACTACCGGGACACATGGTGGCAGGCACCTTTGTAATAAATCACGTGAGACTCCACATGTACTGGTTTCAGTGGTGGTTCAGCACATACCAAGCACACACAGTATAAACAAACTTCTATTGATGCCCTCAACAGTCAAAAACTCCCTCAACTGGTAGAAAGACTCTCACAATGTCTGCTCAGGAGTTCCCTTCACTCAACCACCCCCAACGTTAATAATGACAACAGATGCATACCTACTGGGATGGGGAGCCCTCCTGGACACAAACATTAGTCAAGGCAAATGGTTCCCCTTCGAATCCACATTGCATATCTACTTACTGGAACCCAGAGCAGTCAGGAAAGCTTGTTCACATTTTCTCCCACTGATCGGGGGAAGCATCTAAACATTATGATACAGAACACTGCATGTATGTTTTACATAAATCACTAGGGAAGAGCAGGCTCACCTTCCCTTTGTACCAAGGCAGTGACACTCTGGACCTGGTGCATTCACCACCCCATAGAACGGCTTCCGTATGAGGAGAGATTAATCAGGCTGGGACTTTTCAGCTTGGAAAAGAGGTGACTAAGGAGGGATATGATAGAGGTCTTTGGGGCAGCTGCCTGTTAGGATAAAGATATTCAGGTCTGTCTGTAAAGGCCTATACTCTAAGAATTTAGGTGTATTCTTATCACTTGGCTAGTTATAGAGGTATAAAAGAAAGAATCAAAATCACTGTCTGCCGGTGTAAGGGTCTTCTCTTACTGTGACAGTCTGAGGCCCTGTTCTTAGGCTAAGGCCTTTGGCTAAGCAACAGGCAGCCATAAACTGGGAAGTGAATGGTCACATCCTCACATTCCAAAGTAGTCACATTGAAATAAGGTGCTATTGGGCTGTTAGGAATACAATCCTGTCCTGATAGTTCCTATCACCTCCAGAGAAAGGGAAGTGCCTAGAAAATGTAAACGGAAACTTAGTTTGATAGCATCCGGTCTAGCAAGAACTCACTTATCAATAGCTGGGATGTGAAATCCTCATTTCTGTATTGTCTTCTCATTATAGTTCCCACTTTGCTATTGTTTGTCTGTATAATCTCTGTCTGGTTCTGTGATTGTTCCTGTCTGCTGTATAATTAATTTTGCTGGGTGTAAACTATTTAAGGTGGTGGGATATAATGGTTACATAATCATGTTACAATATGTTAGGATTGGTTAGTTAAATTTCAGGAAAATGATTGGTTAAGGTATAGCTAAGCAGAACTCAAGTTTTACTATATAATCTGTAGTCAATGAGGAAGTGAGTGGGTGTGGGTGGAGAGGGTGGATGGGGGAGGGAGATGGGAACAGGGAATGGGGGTAAGGAAATTGGACTCATGTTTGGCTAAGGGCAGGAATGGGAACAGGGACACAGGTGTAAGGCTCTGTGGTGTCAGAGCTGGGAAGGAGGATACTAAGGAAGGAAACTGGAATCATGCTTGCTGGAAGTTCACCCCAATAAACATCGAATTGTTTGCACCTTTGGACTTCGGGTATTGTTGCTCTCTGTTCATGCGAGAAGGACCAGGGAAGTAAGTGGGTGAAGGAATAAGCCCCCTAACACTGCCATTGGCCACTATCGGAGGACAGGATAGTGGGCTTGATGGACCTTTGGTCTGACCGAGTCTGGCCGTTCTTATGTTCTTATTTGTGGCAAGGTTTACTCATGCCCTGAGACATCATCTTGTTGTCGTCTTATGATGGAAAGGGGTGATGGCAGCGAGATGCACTTCCAGGGAGCGTAGCAATAACCCTGACATTTTCAGTTCTAGGATGCAATCTACCACAAGTGGTAGTGGAGAGGATGTAGGGGTAACATGTTTCCAGTCACACCAGAGCTGGAATCTCTTCCACTATTGAATAGACATGGTCTTTACTTACTCAGAGCAGGTAATTTCTAAGCGTTGGAAGCATTGAGTTGGAGAACCTGTCGATTGGGGTGATGGACCTTGCCAGTACCCTGAGAGGGGAGATGAGGAACAGGCTGCTGAGTGATTGGCATGCAAATCACCAGTTGAGTATGACATGGGAATCACGTTCGTCATGGCCACAAGGGGTCTGTAAGTGTAACCCTGGCCCTTTCTTTTCTTTCCTCAGGCAAGACCTTTGATATTAGAGGAATTGGAGGCAAGGCATAGAGGAGACCTGTGTTCCAATGTAGGAAAAGATCATCTCCGAGAGAGTGATGACCCAGGACAGCTCCGGAGCAGAACTGGGAGCACTTCTTGTCTCTGGCTGTGGGGAATAAGTCTATCTTTGGGACTCCCCAAAGTAGAAATATGCTGTGGAGAATGGAAAGGTCTATTTCTCATTTGTAATCCTGGGAAAAGTCCCTGCTGAGAGTGTCTGCAGGAGTGTTCTGTGTGCTCAAGAGGTGAGCTGCTGAGATGTTGGTGTGAACATAAGAGCATAAGAACAGCCATACTGGGTCAGACCAAAGGTCCATCTAGCCCAGTATCCTGCCTTCTGACAGTGGCCAATGGCAGGTGCCCCAAAGGGAATGAACAGACAGGTTATCCTCAAGTGATCCATGCCTATCACCCAATCCCAGCTTCTGGCCAACAGAGGCTTGGGACACCATTCCTGCCCATCCTGGCTAATAGCTATTGATGGACCTAGCCACCATGAATCTATCTAGCTCCCTTTTGAACCCCGTTATAGTCTTGGCCTTCACAACACCCTCTGGTAAGGAGTGCCAGAGGTTGACAGTGCGTTGCATGAAAAAATACTTTCTTGTGTTTGTTTTAAACCCGCTACCTATTAATTTCATTTGGTGGCCCCTTGTTCTTCTATTATGAGAAGGAGTAAATAACACTTCCTTATTTACTTTCTCTATACCACTCATGATTTCATAGCCCTCTATCATATCCCCCCTTAGTCGCCTCTTTTCCAAGCTGAAAAGTCCCAGTCTTATTAATCTCTCCTCATACGGAAGTCGTTCTATACCCCTAATCATTTTTGTTGCCCTTTTCTGAACCTTTTCCAATTCCAATGTGTCTTTTTTGAGGTGGGGCGACCACGTCTGCACACGGTATTCAAGGTGCGGGTGAACCATGGATTTATATATAGGCGATATGATATTTTCTGTCATATTATCGATCCCTTTCTTGATGATTCCCAACATTCTGTTTGCTTTTTTGACTGCCGCTGCACACTGAGTGAATGATTTCAGAAAACTATCCACAATGACTCCAAGATCTCTTTCTTGAGTGGCAACAGCTAATTTAGACCCCATCATTGTATATGTATAGTTAGGATTATGTTTTCCAATGTGCATTACTTTTCATTTATCAACATTAAATTTAATCTGCCATTTTGTTGCCCAGTCATCCAGTTTTGTGAGATCCTTTTGTAGCTCTTTGCAGTCTTCACAATCAGATGTTCTACACTGTCATGAGACCTCAACCATGTCCTTCGGTTTCTTACAAGACTTCCCTTCGAACCCATGGCTTCCTGCTCTCTTCTATACCTCTCTATGGAAACTACAATCCTAGTGGCCATTATGTCTGCACGGAGAGTGGGAGAGATAGGGGCTCTATTGGTATACCCCCTGTTTACAGTTGTTTTAGAAGACAAGGTTACAATATGACTGTACCCCACATTCCTACTGAAAATATCTTCACACTTCCACATAAACCGGTTTATCCATCTCCCCACTTTCTTTCCAAAACCACACCAGGATAAAAGGGAGGTGACACTACACACTCTCAATGTCAGGAGAGTCCTTTTATTTGGTGAGGATTAAGCCTTTTAGGAAATCTCGCAGACTACTTCTCTCCATTGCAGACAGATCTAAGGGAGCCTCAATCACTAAACAAAGACTCTCGAGATGGATATCAGACTGCATTACCCATTGCTCTCACAATTATGGCATTCCACCTTCCTGTACGGTTCAAACTCACTCCAGGAGATCTCTCTCCACTTACACAGCCTTACATAAGAATGTTCTGATCACAGACATGTGCAGAGCAGAAACGTGGACATCTGCTCACACATTTGCTGAACAACATGCAGTCACCCACATCTCAGCAGAAGCACCTTAAAAGTGTGTGAGGGGCCCACAGGCACCTGAACTGTGGCTGCACCCCACATGCCATGCCCCGCCTGAGGCCCTGCCCCTTTCTCCCTGTGCTCACGCCACCCATTGCCCCCAAGGCCCTGACCTCACACTACCTCTTCTCCCCAAGCCCCTGACCTTGCACCAACCCTTCCCCCAAAACCCCAACATCACTCTCGCTTCCCCCCAAAACCCCGCCTGCTGCTCACTCCTCTCCCCCCACCGTTACTTGCCTTTACAGCTGGCAAAAAGTGGGGGGAGGGCCTGACCCCTTGATCCCCCCAATTCCGGCACCCCTGCATCCTCTGCTATATTTTATTCCAGTGTCTGATGCTCAGGACTAGACTCGACTCTGAAACCCCACCCCTCAGTTAAGGGTACTGCTGCAGAGTCGCCGAGACACCGCTGAAAGAAGGACAAAGGGTTACTCACCTGGTGCCGTAACTGTGGCTTTCTGAGATGTGTCCCTGTGGGTGCTCCACTACTTGCCCTCCTTCCCCTCTGCTTTGGAGCTCTTACCTATGAGCTCTGTGGTAGAGAAGGAACTGGGGGCACTTTGTCTGAACAGCGCTATATTGACCTAATGCGGAGCACGAGATGGGGAGAGCGTATGTGGGGGCCAAACAGAAACTGCTACCTAAAATCTCTGATGTGAGCCACAGGGCTGTGAATACACAGAGCATGGAGTAACACACACCTCGAAGAACTGCAGTTACTGTGCAAGGCGAGGAACCCTTTCTTATCCCATTTTACACTCAGGGAACTGAGGCCCAGAGAGCTCAGGGCCCCAATTCAGCTAGATACAGGCTTAACTTTACATACGTGAATAATCCCATCACTATAAGTCAGTCTCTCACTGTCAGGCATTTTTTTCCAGCCCTCAAATAATTTTTGTGGCTCTTTTCTGCATCCTTTCTAGTTTTTCAACGTCTTTTTTCAAATGAGGTCAGCCAGTTGTTCCGACAGCCCCACAGCCAACTGCACTGACTGCCAGCCACTGTTGGAGTGGCCCAGGGCAGCTGGCCCCGGGGACCACCGGACCAGCAGCCAGTGGGGCTGGCCCCAGAGAGCGCCTGAGCAGTGGTCCCTCGGGCGGCTGAAGCAGCTGCTGCTCGGTGTCCCCTGGCAGCTGGTGCCACTGGCCCTGCTCCCCCTCCAGCAGCAGCCCCGCTAAGATTTACTTAGGGGACTTATGGTATAAATCATGAACTGGTCACAGGTGGTGAATTTTTTTGTTTATTGCCCATGACCTGTCCACAACTTTCTCTAAAAATACCCGTAACTAAACTGTAACCTTAGGCCTGGTACAGCAGTGACTGAGTGAGGGTCTAAGGTCTGTGATGTACAGGAGGAACCCTTCTGGCCCTGAACTCTGTGAATCTATGATTTTCTGTAAAATGGCAGCTCTTTGCTAGTATGAGAGGGGACCATTGCCCCCCGGAATCTCACCTCTTTCACTCTTCTTTCTTTAGAAAACCTGCAATCTGAAGTGGAGAAAAGAGAGAGGTAAGTTCCTAGGACAAGTTCTCTGAAATAATAGTAGGAATAACCCAGTTAATGCAACAAGATGAAACCTCACCTCTTTCTTCCTTTTCTCTTCCAGAGTTTCTGCACGCTGAGCTGGAGAACGAGAGAGGTAAATGTCTGGGCTCTCCGGAGGCTTGAACAATTTTCTCTCACTGTACATAGTCAGACGCACTTTGGCTTTTGTCTCTGCACTATCTGTTAGGAGAGGCTCTGGGAATCAAACGGACGGGGCGCTCTGACTAATCATAGAGTGGGGTAACTGCTCCATAGATAAGGTTGCTGCTCAGTTTCCATAATAAGCCTGATTTTAGCCCCTTCCTTTAAAATCTGCACACAGGGGAATGTCCATATCCAAAACTGGTGGGTCTGCCTGGGCCCATGTACCTTTTTGCTGCTGAATTTAAAGGAATGGAGGGGTGGGGGGATTCGGATGCCCTGGAAACAGGGGCTCAGCGCAGTCCCAAAGTCTCCTAGCACTCTCTGACACTTTGAGGCACAAACTCAGTGAGAAGGAGCCAGCTCATGTTGCTGGGCCCATGAGCTGAGATCCAGTGTTCAGGGCCAAGGGTTAGCTCATTAAACCCTCACTTCCATGTTATCAGGGCCTAGCCCCTCACCAAGCTGCCTGGCACATGGGGAGTGTGGACACTACACCACACGTGAGCCCAGCTAGGGCAGGGCCATAGGAGCCCAGCGAGGGTCAGATGCCAAGAAGGGGAGTGTAATCGACAGTGCCCAAAGCCACTAAGAGCTCTATGAGGATGGAGCTCAGGCCAGGAGACCTCGGCAGAAAGAGGGCAGCAGAGAGCACAGTGGAGAGGGCAAAGTGGTCCTTTAAAGGCACATTCCCTAACCCAGGAGCTGTTGTAGAACTGACTGCATACCCATGTCTCTCTGTTTGCAGAGAAATCCCTGGCTGAACTTGGTAAGTGCCATGTGTCCCCTTTCCCCCACCCCATATGACATTGTGTCCTATGCTGGCAGTCCGTGCTCCGGGGAGTGCTCACCTCTTGGTGTGTTTGATTTCAGGCTGGAGTAAAGTCAGCAAAAATGCAGGTAAGTGAAGCTGGTATTTTAATGTCAGGCCCCCTGCACCACTCTGCTGCCCAGCAAATGCGCACATGCCAGAAGTCACAGGGAAAGAGCAGTATGGTCAACGAAAATGCCAGATTCGTCCCCAGTTTACTTGCATAAAACAAATGCTCACACTTAAGTATGGAGTCCCGAGCTCTCCAGTGTAACTGCAATAACTCAGAGTGCTCCTAAGGCCGGGAACTTACCTGCTGTCAATTCAGGGGGGTAGGTGCTCACAGCAGTTGGTAATTATGGTTCAGAGTTGGGTTTTTACTGGACACATATGGTGAATTCTCATGTGTTGCGTTGTTATTAACTTCATGAACTAGAAGGGTTCTAGAAAACTGTAAATTACCTTAACTGGCTGCGGGTAATTGCCTTAATGCTTTTTGGACTCTGGTGAAATCTCTGTTTTTACGGAGTTGTCAATCAGTAGCCCTTTGGCCAATTCAGTTCAAATATGGTAGAAAAATTCTACATCAGACCTGGACCAAATCTACCAAATTTGAGTCTGATATGACTTGGTGGGTATTAGAATAGAGGGCTCCCAACTCAGGTGTAGATTGGAAACTCAGTTGCTGTCTTAGCTGTGGAGACGTGGTAGCGGCCCCACAGCACTGATTTTGTGGTAGGTGAATACTGAGTTCTTTTGATGGTTGAAATGATCTCCGTGTGTGTAACACCTGAGCTCATTCCTTACTGGGGCCTCTGTAGAGGTTACAGACAGGCCCAATGGGAGCTAGAGGCATCTCCATCTCTTCCAGGGGAACTATTTGCCCCTATTGCCTGGGAGGAGAGCTGCAGTGAAATGCAGAGAAGCAGATCCCTGGGAGTTAGAGGCGGGAAATCAGAGAGTCTCCTAGCCAAGACAGAGCTGGTGGAAGGATGGGAAACAGCCTCGATGGGCATAGGCACCAACTTCTGCTGGTGCCCGTGGGTGCTCGACCCCTCCTCTACCCCCAGCCCTGCCCTGACTCCACCCCTGCCCCGCCCCCATTCCAACCCCTTCCCCAAAGTCCCCACCCCAACTCCGTCCCCTCCCTGCCCCTATTGGACTCCTTCCCCAAATCCCCTCCCAGGCTCCGCCTCTTCCCCTGAGTGCGCCACGTTCCCGCTCCTCCCCCCTCCCTCCCAGAGCTTGTTACGCTGCTAAACAGCTGTTTTGTGGCTGCAAGCTCTGGGAGCTAGGAGAAGCAGGGACACAGCATGCTCAGGGGAGGAGGCAGAGGTTAGGTGAGGTGAGGTGGAGGCGCGGAGTTGGCTGCCGGTGGGTGCTGAGCACCCACTAATTTTTCCCCGTGCGTGCTCCAGTCCTGCAGCACCCACGGAGTCAGCACCTATGCTGATGCTCTACCCCATCTCTGCAGCGATGGTGAGTCTGGATCCGGACACGGCTCATCCCAGCCTCAAGGTCTCTGAGAATTGGCGATCTGTGGAATAGAGGGGCTTGCAGCAGGACGTGCCTGACAACCCTGAGAGATTTGACAGTGAAACCTGCGTGCTGGGTTTGGAAGGGTTTGCCTCGGGGAAACACTACTGGGAGGTAGAAGTCGGAGGTGGTAGGGCCTGGGCTGTGGGGGTGGCCAAAGAATCTGTCAGGAGGAAGGGCTGGATCAGCTTTTCTCCTGAGGAGAGGATCTGGGCCGTGGATCAGTGTGGGAGCCATTACTGGGCTTGCACCTCCCCAGAGACCCTCCTGTCCCCGACTGGGAGCCCTGGGAAGATCGGAGTGTATCTGGACTATGAGCGGGGCCTGGTGTCATTTTATCATCCTGGTATGGAGGCCCCAATCTACACTTTCACCACCTCTTTCACTGGGCAGCTCCACCCTTTCTTCTGGGTCTACTCCCCAATCACGCTGTTTCCCTGAGATATGGCACTGTGGGGATAGCACCTCTCACTGGTCAAAGACGGTTTTTGTTCTGTTGTTTTCCGAAATGGACTAATTTTTCATTTTTAAATATTTTCCATTATTTTTTTATTCCTCTCAAAACTTGGAATTTTCCAGAATGAATATTTTCAGTTTTGAAAATCCTACCGTTTGACTAAGCTGAGGGCTCAAAATTGGCAAAGCAGAAGAAATCCTGATATTATGGTGATGAGTGTGGTGGAAGAAGCTACATAGAATAGAACAGAACCCAATAAACAATACATCATAGGATCCCTCCATCCAAATAAAAGGTTTAAGTTGAAAATTTTGTAATAATGCAAGAAAAAAAAAACCCTCAAGAAAATCCAAATGTATGTATGAGCAGTATGACTGCTCAGAGCTCCGGTACGAAACTGTAGAAAAACCTGAGTGTCTCTGGATTAAGTTTAGAAGTGTGTGCAACAAGAGTGATGTAGTGGTGGGAGTCTGCTATAGACCACCAGACCAGGGGGATGAGGTAGATGAGGCTTTCTTCCAGCAACTCACGGAAGCTACTAGATCGCATGCCCTGATTCTCCTGGGTGACTTTAATTTTCCTGATATCTGCTGGGAGAGCAATACAGCGGTGCATAGACAATCCAGGAAGTTTTTGGAAAGCGTAGGGGACAATTTCCTGGCGCAAGTGCTAGAGGAGCCAACTAGGGGGGGCGCTTTTCTTGACCTGCTGCTCACAAACCGGGTAGAATTAGTGGGGGAAGCAAAAGTGGATGGGAATCTGGGAGGCAGTGACCATGAGTCGGTTGAGTTCAGGATCCTGACACAGGGAAGAAAGGTAAGCAGCAGGATACGGACCCTGGACTTCAGGAAAGCAGACTTCGACTCCCTCAGGGAACGGATGGCCAGGATGCCCTGGGGGACTAACTTGAAGGGGAAAGGAGTCCAGGAGAGCTGGCTGTATTTCAAGGAATCCCTGTTGAGGTTACAGGGACAAACCATCCCGATGAGTCGAAAGAATAGTAAATATGGCAGGCGACCAGCTTGGCTTAATAGTGAAATCCTAGCGGATCTTAAACATAAAAAAGAAGCTTACAAGAAGTGTAAGGTTGGACATATGACCAGGGAAGAGTATAAAAATATTGCTCGGGCATGTAGGAATGAAATCAGGAGGGCCAAATCTCACCTGGAGCTGCAGCTAGCGAGAGATGTCAAGAGTAACAAGAAGGGTTTCTTCAGGTATGTTGGCAACAAGAAGAAAGCCAAGGAAAGTGTGGGCCCCTTACTGAATGAGGGAGGCAACCTAGTGACAGAGGATGTGGAAAAAGCTAATGTACTCAATGCTTTTTTTGCCTCTGTCTTCACTAACAAGGTCAGCTCCCAGACTGCTGCGCTGGGCATCACAAAATGGGGAAGAGATGGCCAGCCCTCTGTGGAGATAGAGGTGGTTAGGGACTATTTACAAAAGCTGGATGTGCACAAGTCCATGGGGCTGGACGAGTTGCATCCGAGAGTGCTGAAGGAATTGGCGGCTGTGATTGCAGAGCCATTGGCCATTATCTTTGAAAACTCGTGGCGAACCGGGGAAGTCCCGGATGACTGGAAAAAGGCTAATGTAGTGCCAATCTTCAAAAAAGGGAAGAAGGAGGATCCTGGGAACTACAGGCCAGTCAGCCTCACCTCAGTCCCTGGAAAAATCATGGAGCAGGTCCTCAAAGAATCAATCCTGAAGCACTTGCATGAGAGGAAGGTGATCAGGAACAGCCAGCATGGATTCACCAAGGGAAGGTCATGCCTGACTAATCTAATCACCTTTTATGATGAGATTACTGGTTCTGTGGATGAAGGGAAAGCAGTGGATGTATTGTTTCTTGACTTTAGCAAAGCTTTTGACACGGTCTCCCACAGTATTCTTGTCAGCAAGTTAAGGAAGTATGGGCTGGATGAATGCACTATAAGGTGGGTAGAAAGCTGGCTAGATTGTCGGGCTCAACGGGTAGTGATCAATGGCTCCATGTCTAGTTGGCAGCCGGTATCAAGTGGAGTGCCCCAAGGGTCGGTCCTGGGGCCGGTTTTGTTCAATATCTTCATAAATGATCTGGAGGATGGTGTGGATTGCACTCTCAGCAAATTTGCGGATGATACTAAACTGGGAGGAGTGGTAGATACGCTGGAGGGGAGGGATAGGATACAGAAGGACCTAGACAAATTGGAGGATTGGGCCAAAAGAAATCTGATGAGGTTCAATAAGCATAAGTGCAGGGTCCCGCACTTAGGACGGAAGAACCCAATGCACCGCTACAGACTAGGGACCGAATGGCTAGGCAGCAGTTCTGCGGAAAAGGACCTAGGGGTGACAGTGGACGAGAAGCTGGATATGAGTCAGCAGTGTGCCCTTGTTGCCAAGGAGGCCAATGGCATTTTGGGATGTATAAGTAGGGGCATAGCGAGCAGATCGGGGGACGTGATCGTTCCCCTCTATTCGACATTGGTGAGGCCTCATCTGGAGTACTGTGTCCAGTTTTGGGCCCCACACTACAAGAAGGATGTGGATAAATTGGAGAGAGTCCAGCGAAGGGCAACAAAAATGATTAGGGGTCTAGAACACATGACTTATGAGGAGAGGCTGAGGGAACTGGGATTGTTTAGCCTGCAGAAGAGAAGAATGAGGGGGGATTTGATAGCTGCTTTCAACTACCTGAAAGGGGGTTCCAAAGAGGATGGCTCTAGACTGTTCTCAATGGTAGCAGATGACAGAACGAGGAGTAATGGTCTCAAGTTGCAGTGGGGGAGGTTTAGATTGGATATTAGGAAAAACTTTTTCACTAAGAGGGTGGTGAAACACTGGAATGCGTTACCTAGGGAGGTGGTAGAATCTCCTTCCTTAGAGGTTTTTAAGGTCAGGCTTGACAAAGCCCTGGCTGGGATGATTTAACTGGGAATTGGTCCTGCTTCGAGCAGGGGGTTGGACTAGATGACCTTCAGGGGTCCCTTCCAACCCTGATATTCTATGTTTCTATGATTCTATGAATGTTTTCAACAAAAACATCTCTTTTTGTAAACCGGCCAAATTTCCTCAAGATATTTTTTGAACGAAAACTTTTGTTCAGTTCTAATTAACACCTGTAATTGCACATAATCAATGAATGTTTCCTGATTCGTAGTACTGTAATTTATCAACTGACCATCATTGATGAGAGGAAGGGGTAAGAACATCTCTTAAACCCTGTCCCAAAACATCACATTATCCGAACTGGATAAAACGCTCCAAGAAAGCACATTCCTAACCAATAACCATGTTCTGTGACATTACTGGTGAAAGAAATGGAGTCAGAGGAATGGAGGGAGCTCCGGTTCTCTGGATGAGTGTTGATCATGGGGTTCACAGCATCCAGGAAGGCTTAAGCTAAACCCAAAATGACAGGTATGTCCTACACCAGCTACATGTAGAGTTTTAGGCCAGAAGGGACCATGAGATCATCCAGTCAGACCTCCTCTATATCACAGGCCACGAACACACCCAGCACGCTCACATCAAGCCCAACATCGAAGATTAAACCAAACTATTGCAGCCCACAGGTGACTAGACTCTTACATGCCAAAGCCATGGAGCCCCACCCAGCCTGAGCGAAACAAAGCATGGGGGCAAAAACTAGATCAGTCTCATAATACTTCCCCTGCGTCATAATACTGCCCTTGAAGGGGCACTAGCCTTCGCCACCCCCACCCACCTCGGTTCCAGTGTCTCTGGTGTCTAAACAGGATTTCCTTAAATCAAAACAGCCGGCTTCTCCCACCTCCTGCTGCAGGATTAAAGGAAAGCAGTGCTTTCTTATGTTAGCCACAGGATCTGATCATCTCCTCTATTAATTGGATGATTTAAGGAGCTGATGACCCAAACCAACATCATTGTTAACCCACCGACTTATGGAGTCAGTCTTGGTTGTGACCTGGATATGATCATTGTTTTCAGAGGTTCACAGATTCCAAGGCCAGAAGGGACTTTTGTGATCAGCTTGTCTGGACTCCTGTGTAACACAGGCCAGGGATCTGCCCCACAATAATTCCTGCTCGAACTAGAGCAGATATATTTTTTTTAAATCATCCACTGTTGATTTAAAAATGGTCAGTGATGGAAAATCCACCACAACCCTGGGTAAATGGTGCCAGTAGTTAATTACCCTCACTATTAAACATGTTTGAGAGGGATAGCCACGTTAGTCTGTTTCAGCAAAAACAATGAGGAATCCTGTGGCGCCTTGAAGACTAATAAATTTATTTGGGCATAAGCTTTCATGGGCTGGAACCCACTTCATCAGATGCATGAAGTGGAAACTTCAAGTGGGCAGATATAGATACACATGCAAACACAGGTACAAGGCCTGTCATGTACACCGGGAGATGGCAGGTTCCAGGGCTGCTACCAGCAGGTCAGGCTCCATTGAGATTATTGAGATGCAGTCTCAACTCCCTCAGGCCGTCTTCCCCATTATTTCCACCTGTGCCCAGCATGCTTTCAAGAAGGTCCCGGATTCAGGCAAGCCTACCAAAAGCTTTGTCAGTATCCGTCAGGGTGCCTCAGAGTCCTTTTTGGATTTTACCAACAGATTGCATGAGGCTATCCTCCGACAGGTGGATAACACTGAGGCAGCTCACAAGCTCCTGTTAAAATTGGCAGTTGAAAATGCAAACGAAGATTGCCGCCGTGCTCTCCAGGCAGCGCAAGCCTCTGGTATTTTAGAGCTCTCAGACATGCTGCGGGCGTGCCAGAACATCGGCACACAAGCCCACAAAGCTGGAGTTCTGGCTGCAGCCCTGAGAAAAACCGGGAAGGAGGGGAAGCGTTGTTACCGCTGTGGTAAGGAGGGTCATTTTCAGCGGAAGTGCCGCTCATCTAAGGCACCAGCCCGACCCTCAAAGAAGTGCCCCAAGTGTGGGAAAGGTTATCACTGGGCTAATCAGTGTCGTAGCGGGTCGAGAAACCGCACGACGGGTCCCCCCCGAACCCAGGGCCAAACGGGGGTGTTTCCCACTCAGACAACCGCTCCTCTGCCTTAAAATCCGTAGACTCTATGAGGGCGGCGACTGCTGGAAGTGCAGGGCTTGATTTGATCATGCAGGAGGACACCGACTTTCGGCTGCCAGGGGAGGTCTGTGCCATACCTACACAGGTGACGGGACCTCTCCCTGCCGGCTTTGTGGGTCTTGTTCTCCCTCGCTCACATGCTGGGAAACAGGGCTTTTTTGTCATTCCAGGGGTCATTGATGCTGATTACACTGGCATTATTAAGGTTCAGGTGTGGACTCATCTTCCACAGTCGCTCCTGCGTGGACGGTCAATTGCACAATTGATTTTAGTCCCCTATCAGGTGCCAGCTGCCGAGGATCGAACTCGGGGCGGAGGCGGCTTTGGATCGACGTTGTCTCACTCACCGTCTCACAGGGCGTCTTCTTCACTTGTTGCTCTGACAATGTCAGTCCGCCCCTCAAAACCTCAGTTAACACTTCTCTTAAATGATGTTCCTTTTACAGGGCTGGTGGACACTGGAGCTGACGTTACGGTGATTCGTGATCTGGAGTGGCCGGTTAGTTGGCCTACGGTTCCTTCTAAAGAATTGTGGGGGATCGGGGGTAGTAAACCCGGGCGCCAAAGTTTGTCTTGGGTCACAGTCTCTAAACCGGGAGGCCGTACCCTTGCTACTATCCGCCCTTTTGTACTCCCTGTCCACCTCAATATTTGGGGCCGTGATTTACTTACAAAGTTAGACACCACCCTCGATCTTAACATCTGATGGCCCAAAACCCTCCCTCACCCACCGTGCCCTCCGCATTACCCTTGGTATGGCAATCCTTAGAGCCCGTATGGATTGACCAGTGGCCCCTCCCTCTAGAAAAGCTAAAAGCGCTTCATTCGCTTGTGCAGCAGCATTTGCAAGCACAGCGATTGGAGAGCTCCACCAGTCCCTGGAACACCCCGGTGTTCGTTATTAAGAAAAAATCGGGTGCTTGGCGGCTGTTACATGATTTAAGGGAAATAAATAAATGCATCCAACCTATGGGCCCCTTGCAGTTTGGCTTACCAAATCCAAATTTAATTCCTCAAACCAATCAACTTTGTGTGTTAGATTTAAAAGATTGTTTTTTCACCATCCCCCTTTGCCCACAAGATCGTGAAAAATTTGCATTTACGGTGCCACAATAAAATAATCAGCAACCCTCTCAAAGGTATCAGTGGAAGGTCTTGCCCCAGGGAATGCAAAATAGTCCAACCTTGTGTCAGCTTTTTGTGGATCGGGCACTTGCCCCTTTCCGTGCCCGGTACCCTACACTAAAGGTCTACCATTACATGGATGACATTTTGCTTAGTGGTCCCCGGGTCACGGCACAACAGCTTGAATCTTTGTCTCAAATTCTCGGCCAAAATGGCCTGTTAGTGGCACCAGAAAAAATCCAACACTCTTATCCCTACCACTACCTCGGATATAAGGTTTTACAAACCTATGCTGCTCCGGTTCGTCCGGAATTAATTCTACCTCAACCCCTAACCCTTGTTAAATTACAACAGATTTTGGGTCATTTAAATTGGATTCGGCCCTACTTTCGTCTCCCCACTTCAATGCTGCAGCCGTTGTTTGAGCTCCTGCGTGGAGCCCGGGCACCAGGTGCAGTTATTGCCATCACTGAGGAGCATATTGCCTGCATTCAACAAATCAATGCAGCATTGAGTCAGGAGTTTGTGGACAGACTCCCAGAGGTCCGTCCCTTACGGTTCGTTCTTCTTGCCACCCCTCATACGCCAACTGCGGCTCTGTTTGTACCCCGTACAGACACAGCCGTTTCTATTATAGAGTGGCTATACCTTTCATCCACCCCTCCTCGAAATATTTATCCGTATTTAGATGCCCTATCTGATCTTGTTCGTAAAGCCCGCCACCGTGCAGTGCAACTCACTGGCACTGATTTAGTTGCCATTGTGCTCCCCTTGTCCCATACTGAATTTGACTCTTTGTGCCACACCTCCTTGGCCTGGCAGGTTGCTCTTTGTGATTATGTGGGAGAGATTTCTTACAATCCTCCAAAAGATCCTCGATTGGTCATTACCCAAAAGGTGCTCCTAATTGTTCATCGTCTTAGCCGCTCTCAACCCATTGTTTCCGCTGTCACTCTTTTTACTGATGGCTCTCCCCACCGAGGTGTAGTCACTTATCAGTTGGGTGACCCCCCTCGTTGGCATTCTCGTTTTACACTGCCTCAGCGTTCTGCACAGCGTTCAGAATTGGCTGCTGTTATTTTGGCCTTTCAACTTTTTGCTGATTGTCCCTTTAATTTAATTGTGGATAGCCATTATGTTTATCAGGTAATTGATCATTTACCCCTTACCCTCATTACCCCTCAGGTTGATGCGGACCTCCTTCGCCTGTTTTTGTCTTTGCAGCATCTTATTGCCACTCGTCATTTCCCTTACTTTGTTGCTCATATTCGCAGTCATACCCCTCTGCCTGGGCCACTCACTGAGGGCAATGCACGCACCGATCGCGCGTTGCGTGGTCAGGTAAATTCCCTTTTTTCTGACCCCATTGAAAGCCATGCCTTTTTTCATCAGTCTGCCTCTGTTTTGGCCCGGCAGTTTCACATTTCTGCTGATCATGCACGTTCCATTGTTCGTTCCTGCCCCCACTGTGCTGCTGCTGCTCCTACCTTTTCTTATGCCGTTAACCCCCGAGGTACCGCAGCAAATCAGCTGTGGCAAATGGATGTTACTCATGTGCCACAATTCCGCCCCTATTCGTTTTTACATGTTTCCGTTGATACTTATTCGGGCTTCCTTTGGGCAACCCCACAACGTGGGGAAGCCACTAACAAAGTTATTCACCATTTGCTGGCCTGCTTTTCTGTTATGGGTCGCCCCTGCCGAATTAAAACAGATAATGCCCCAGCCTACTGCTCTGCAGCCCTCTCCACCTTTTGTGCCCACTGGGACGTCCGTCTTAAACACGGAATCCCTTATAATTCCACGGGCCAAGTCATTGTTGAACGTGCCAATCGCACACTTGCTTGATAAACAATTAAAACAAGGGGAGCTGCGTCTCCGAACCTTAGGAGACATTCAACAACAAATGCATATCCTCTTGTTTACTTTAAATAATTTAACACTGAATGCAGATCAGCAGACCCCTGCGGATCGGCATTTTCACAAATCTGAGGTACTGGAAAGACCGCGTGTCTTTTACTGTCAGCTGCCCGATCCACAGTGGCTGGGCCCAGTACCTCTAATCACTTGGGGTCGGGGATATGCTGCTGTGTCTCTCCCTGCAGGACCGTTGTGGGTTCCAGCTCGGTGTGTGCGACCGGCACTTAAACAACATGGCATGGCACCAGGGGCTGTCGAATCCCATACCAGAGTTTCAGCTGACTTTGGAGGAGACCGCGTTGCCCCCCGAGTCGACAACGACGGGACGGAAACGGAGGAGACGTAGTGTCCCAAACCGGCCCGTGACATGGGGAGCAGTAAAAGCATTGGTCGCCGTGGCCCAACAAAGACTGGCAGCAGATCAACAGCCAGAGACTCCTAAGACTTTGTTTGTGGCGATTCTCGCCCAAATCACTGCTAATTCTGTGATGATTGTGTGCCTTTTGTGCCTGCTATTTCCTGTAGGGGTTGGCTCGGAAGCGCTTCCCCCGTTATGAGCCAGAATGACATATAACATATGGGAAAGATTGGCTTCAATAGCAAATGTTACCCACTTTTGTCTATCTAATTCTGTAGCAGCCGGAGATTTGTTAGGTACATGCCTTATTCCAGTATGTCATCACCCTGAGGAGATGGAAAATAAGACACTGTTTTCTCCTTATGAGAATCTTTCTTCCCAGTACTCTAGCATGGCTAATTGGGGCCCGGCCAACTATACTCTGCCTCGCACGGCTATATCCCTCCACACACTGTACCCGGCCGGGGCTGACAATGTCACCTGTGCGCGTGTAGTTAACTGCACTAGTACAAACGTGCCTTTGGGCTGTCGAAAAATTTCTCAACCCCTTTTAAATTGTTCCCATGCTGTTAATGTTTCATACAATTATGGCCATATCATCCTACCATCAGGATGGTTTTTTACTTGCGGTTCACGCACCTTTAATTATATCCCTGCAAATTTAAGTGATGGCACCCTTTGCTGTCTTAGTAGAATGACACTTATATTGCCTTTTGCTGGTCAAAAACGTAGTAGAAGAAGTGTACACCTTTCAGATGATTGTATTGCAGATGTTGAGCTTTTTAGTCGTGCTGAGTATACTGCTTTAGCAGCCTCTATTGTTGGGGTCCCCACGCTTGCCATGTATTCAGCCAGAACTTTAAATAACCTGGCATGCTTTGCAGCAAAGGTAATTAATACAACATCCCAGGCTATTGCCTTACTTAACACAGAACAACACGAATTAAGGGATGCAATCTTGGATAACAGAGCAGCCATTGATTTTCTGCTCCTGAAACACCATCTAGGCTGCTCCACGTTTCAGCACATGTGTTGCTTTAATTTAACTGATAATAGTCGCTCCATAGAAACTAGACTGGCTGAATTGGCCAATCTTACAACACACATACGCCAAGATCTGGGGTTTAAGGGTTTTTGGAATTGGCTTACAGGTTGGCTGCCCTCTCTAGAATGGCTGCGACAGCTTTTCGGTTATGCTGTGTTTGTAATCATTGGGCTTATTTTTTGCTGCTGCTGTGTACAATGTATTCCTTCCTTGTTAAGATTTTGTGAAATTTCGCCCTGAAAAGCGCCCCAGGTTATGTCCTTGTCTGTCTGGGAGTTAAACAGCATGACGAAACAAATTGACGGCTATCATTAGATGGCCGAATATCATTAAATAAAAAACGGGGGGATGAAGGGTTCATGTTTAGCTATTCCACCTGGAAGCAGGCAGGGCACACCCTGACTGTTTTGTAGAAGCAATGCACACATTGCTCTATCCAAGGACAAGGGCTAGATATGAACCATGAGAACTTGATTGTTGGGACAGTGACTGTGGGAAGCTTTCTTAGCCTGGGCTCAAGGCCTGAGAACCAGCATTGTAGTAGATAAATGATGGTAAATAAGTATATTAATCAACGTCATACTTTCCTTTGTGTAACTTTTTACGGTAGCAGTGTATAATGCTTAGGGGGGAGAAATATAATAAAAGGAGAAGGTGGAAGGCGGGGGGCAGAACAGCCCATCTCAGCTGACCGGCCTGCTTCCTTGCACAAAAGCTGTGTTCTGTCTCATCATTGAACTGCCACATCCCATTACATCTTGAGCATCCCAACCAAAATCTCCTTTTCTAACGGCACCCCACAGAGTCACTCTACTCAAGAGACTCTGGCCCCTCTCCACCTACATCCCCCCGAGCCCCGTCCCCAGCGAGGACACCCACGGCCGGTGAGGAGGACGACAGCGAGTGCGGACGAGGAACTGGAAGCACTGACCTGGCAGCCAGGTCTGCAGAGGGCAGAGAGCGGAGGCCTTGTTCCGCCCCCTTGGAAAGAGGCCCAAGCGGCTCAGGCCCCCTCCTGCCGTGTTTCCCTCCGGCGAGAGCTCCGGCACCATTCCTCGCCAGAGCCGCTGCGAAAGCCGAGCCGGAGCCCTCGCTCCACAGCGCTCGACATGTTGTGGGTCGTCTTGCGTTGCGTGTGACATGTTGTGGGTTATTTTGTGTTGAGTGAGTGTGTGTTTGTGAGATGTTGTGGGTCGTGTGTGTGATGTTTTGTGTGTGATGATTTCCGTGTCGCGGTGTGTGTGTGTCTTTGTCATGTGTTATTTTTGGGTGTCGTGTTCTGTGCCCTTCTGTGTCATCGTATCGAAAAGCATTTTGGTGAATCATTCGAGGAGAGCTTTAGCACTTGTACTTGTCGATAATTTAAGTCTCCTTAGGAGTAATTTTCTTGAACCAATTGCTACGAACTCTCCAGGAGAGACGCTGGATTGCTGGAGTCTTTACCACTAGGTACTTGTAAAGAATGATTTTCTACCTGGAGTCCTTTGCACGAACCGATCTGTTCCAACGCACCAAGGGAGAATGCCTTTGCTTTTCTGCTGGAGGATTCCGTGGGAAATTTATCAGAAGACGGCTGAGGAATGAATTGTCTCATTCCTAGTCATTTTCACGAACCGATTTTAGTCCAAATCTCCACGACCAAATTATGAATATAGTACGGAGGATGATTCCATGTGTAATTAATTGCTAACATTGCTCAGAAAGAGCTGCCTCCTTTTCAGTAATTTCTACCAAATCGTCAACTGAGATCTACCTAATCACAAGGAGCCAATCTGCAAGGCTTTTGGAGCATGATTCCATTTGTCATTGATTATTAGCATTGATCAGTTATAACTTTCTCTTTTTTAGCAATTTTCACGATAAATCTCTGCCAAATGCCAAAGAGAGAATAGACTTGCTTTTTGGTGGATGGTTCCATGAGAAAGACATCAGGATACCTGATTACGAAAGACGTTCTCATTTTCAGTAATTTTCGCAACCTGCTCTGTACCGTCTGACGAGAAGTGAATCCTCGGGGCTTTCAGGAAGATTCCCTCTCAAATTTATCTGTCGCACAGGTCAAAGATGAATTTCTCTATTTTAGTATATTTCGAGAAACGATTTCTTCCAAATCACCAGCAGGGAATCGAAAAGCGTTTTGGTGAATCATTCGAGGAGAAATGGATCACTAGTACTTGTCAATAATGTATGTCTAATTATGAGTAATTTTCTTGAACAGATCTCTACCAAATGATCAGGCGAGATTACGTATGGCTTTTCGAGGAAGAGTGCATGAGACATCAACGGCTACATCTGATTAGTAATGAATGTCTCATTTTTAGCAATTTACACTACCCATCTGTATGTGTGACGTGTTCTGTGTGTGTGTGCGTCGGTGTCGTGCTGTGTGTGTTGTCTTGGGTGGCCACAACACAGGGTAATGCACAAAGCATTCCCCTCCTGGAGGAAGAGTGACACGAGGTGGCCACTCAGGAGTAACACACAAACAATCCGAAGCCTCCCCCCCAACCCCCACCCCGGAGCAACAGTGATGTGTGTGGCCAATTCAGGTCATGCACAAAGCATTTCCCTCATGGAGGAAGAGTGACACGACGTGGCCACTTGGAGTAATGCACAAAGCATTTCCCTCACGGAGCAATCGTGACACTGCATGGCCAATTCAGGTAGTGCTCAAATCATTTCCCTCCCGGAGCAACAGTGACACCGGGCAGCCCCTTAGAGTAAGACACAAATCATTTCCTCACGGAGCACCAGTTGCACAAACTGAGTTTATTAATAATAATAATAATAATAATAATTAATAATAAAACTAAACAAAAAATAGATAGGTAGATTTTCAGTGATTAGAAGGGATAGCAAACAGAAGAAGGCAGATTTCTAAGCAACTACAAATACGCACGCATACTGAGCCTAAGATCTACAAGAGACTGGATTCAAGAAGTAATTGCCCATCCTACATGTCTTTTGGCAACTTGAAGAGTTTCTGTAGCTTAGACTTCCCGTTGTTTCTCTTCACAGACCACACTCCTGTTTTACGCTGGACTTCCCCCTTCTCATTTCCTTTGTCTCTTCAAGTACTTTCAGCAGCCTTTCTACTGCCCTGCATGATATTCGTCCGCTCCGACTTTTCCATGGCTCCCGAGACCTCACTTGTGGGAATGCACACCTACCCGCATCCTGTGAAGGGACACGGCATGAGGAGAGAAGAGGAGGGAAGAGAACGAGAGAGTTGGCGAACACAGGAGTGAAAACAGAGAAACATGAGAGCAAGGCGAGCAACTCACCACCTGGAGTCATCCTCTTGGATCCAACCTTCAGTTGTGGAGAAGACACCATTCCTGACCAGAGAAACGAGCAGCCTCTGAAAATGGGACCTTGTCTCCCTCGTAACCACAGCTGATCAGGATCCTTTTCTTACAAACCGAACCCTAATGGACGGGGCTTCCCGACCCGGACTCAGGTGGGGCGTGAGCAGAGTCCTCACCAAACCAGACACTTCTCTCACTGAGACTGGCGAGAGCTCGGCTCCCAGATGGAGGGCTCTTGCCTGGCATCCCCAATGGTCACAGGCTCGCTGCTCTCACTCACATTCCGTCTCATGAGGGCAGTAGACTCTGAGGCTTGACTTCTTTTTCCTTGCTACTAAACCCAGCCCAAGGGGAAAAAAAACAAGTAAGTTACCATCTCAGTCGGCAATGTCTCGGAGGCTCCTCTGTTTGCCTCTCCCACACGGCGGGGATCCGCCCTCCACTCTCCTCCCTTTACACCTGGAGTATCCCAACCAAAATCTCCGTTTCTAACGGCACCCCACAGAGTCACTCTGCTCAAGAGACTCTGGCCCCTCCCCACCTTCATCCCCCCGAGCCCCGTCCCCAGCGAGGACGCCCACGGCCGCTGAGGAGGACGACCGCGAGTGCGGACGAGGAACTGGAAGCACTGACCTGGCAGCCAGGTCTGCAGGGGGCAGAGAGCGGAGGCCTGGTTCCGCCTCCTTGGAAAGAGACCCAAGCGGCTCAGGCCCCCTCCTGCCGTGTTCCCCTCCGGCGAGAGCTCCGGCAGAGCCGCTGCGAAAGCCGAGCCGGAGCCCTCGCTCCACAGCGCTCGACATGTTGTGGGTCGTCTTGTGTTGCGTGTGGCATGTTGTGGGTCATTTTGTGTTGAGTGAGTGTGTGTTTGTGAGAGGTTGTGGGTCGTGTGCGTGATGTTTTGTGTGTGATGCTTTCCGCATCGCGGTGTGTGTGTGTCTTTGTCGTGTGTTATTTTTGTGTGTCGTGTTCTGTGCCCTTCTGTGTCATCGTATCGGAAAGCATTTTGGTGAATCATTCGAGGAGAGCTTTAGCACTAGTACTTGTCAATAATTTAAGTCTCCTTAGGAGTAATTTTCTTGAACCAATCGCTACGAACTCACCAGGAGAGAAGCTGGATTGCTGGAGTCTTTACCAATCGGGACTTGTAAAGAATGATTTTTCTACCTTGAGTCATTTGAACGAACCGATCTGTTCCAACGCACCAAGGGAGAATGCCTTTGCTTTTCTGCTGGAGGATTCCGTGGGAAATTTATCAGAAGACGGATGAGGACTGAATTGTCTCATTCCTAGTCATTTTCACGAACCGATTTTAGTCCAAATCTCCACGACCAAATTATGAATATAGTACGGAGGATGATTCCATGTGTAATTAATTGCTAACATTGCTCAGAAAGAGCTGCCTCCTTTTCAGTAATTTCTACCAAATCGTCAACTGAGATCTACCTAATCACAAGGAGCCAATCTGCAAGGCTTTTGGAGCATGATTCCATTTGTTGTTGATTATTAGCATTGATCAGTTATAACTTTCTCTTTTTTAGCAATTTTCATGATAAATCTCTGCCAAATGCCGAAGAGAGAATAGACTTGCTTTTTGGTGGATGGTTCCATGAGAAAGACATCAGGATACCTGATTACGAAAGACGTTCTCATTTTCAGTAATTTTCGCAACCTGCTCTGTACCGTCTGACGAGAAGTGAATCCTCGGGGCTTTCAGGAAGATTCCCTCTCAAATTTATCTGTCGCACAGGTCAAAGATGAATTTCTCTGTTTTAGTATATTTCGAGAAACGATTTCTTCCAAATCACCAGGAGGGAATCGAAAAGCGTTTTGGTGAATCATTCGAGGAGAAATGGATCACTAGTACTTGTCAATAATGTATGTCTAATTATGAATAATTTTCTTGAACAGATCTCTACCAAATGATCAGGCGAGATTACGTATGGCTTTTCGAGGAAGAGTGCATGAGACATCAACGGCTACATCTGATTAGTAATCTCATTTTTAGCAATTTACACTACCCATCTGTATGTGTGACGTGTTCTGTGTGTGTGTGCATCGGTGTCGTGCTGTGTGTGTTGTCTTGGATGGCCACAACACAGGGTAATGCACAAAGCCTTCCCCTCCTGGAGGAAGAGTGACACGACGTGGCCACTCAGGAGTAACACACAAACAATCCCCCGCCTCCCCCCCACCCCCCACTCGGGAGCAACAGTGATGTGTGTGGCCAATTCAGGCCATGCACAAAGCATTTCCCTCCCGGAGCAACAGTGACACCGGGCAGCCCCTTAGAGTAAGACACAAATCATTTCCTCATGAAGCACCAGTTGCACAAACTGAGTTTAATAATAATAATAATAATTAATAATAAAACTAAACAAAAAATAGATAGGTAGATTTTCAGTGATTAGAAGGGATAGCAAACAGAAGAAGGCAGATTTCTAAGCAACTACAAATACGCACGCATACTGAGCCTAAGATCTACAAGAGACTGGATTCAAGAAGTAATTGCCCATCCTACATGTCTTTTGGCAACTTGAAGAGTTTCTGTAGCTTAGACTTCCCGTTGTTTCTCTTCACAGACCACACTCCTGTTTTACGCTGGACTTCCCCCTTCTCATTTTCTTTGTCTCTTCAGGTACTTTCAGCAGCCTTTCTACTGCCCTGCATGATTTTCATCCACTCCGACTTTTCCATGGCTCCCGAGACCTCACTTGTGGGAATGTACACCTACCCGCGTCCTGTGAAGGGACACGGCACGAGGAGAGAAGAGGAGGGAAGAGAACGAGAGAGTTGGCGAATACAGGAGTGAAAACAGAGAAACATGAGAGCAAGGCGAGCAACTCACCACCTGGAGTCATCCTCTTGGATCCAAGCTTCAGTTGTGGAGAGGACACCGTTCCTGACCAGAGAAACGAGCAGCCTCGAGGAAGAGTGCATGAGACATCAACGGCTACATCTGATTAGTAATGAATGTCTCATTTTTAGCACTTTACACTACCCATCTGTATGTGTGACGTGTTCTGTGTGTGTGCGCGCGTCGGTGTCGTGCTGTGTGTGTTGTCTTGGGTGGCCACAACACAGGGTAATGCACAAAGCATTCCCCTCCTGGAGGAAGAGTGAC